>NC_091266.1:48877500-51277500 GCF_042477335.2 Ovis canadensis | reverse complement strand
TTAAAGAATCTGGACCCAAAGGTTATGCAATGTATGATTCTATTAAGATAACATTTTGGGAAAGATAAAAATGTAGAAATGGAAAACAGACTAACAGTTGTTAGAGGTTGAGGAGTTGAACAGTGACTACTAAGGAGCCACAGAAGGAATTCTGAAGAAGGAACAGTTTTCTGCATTGTGTGGGTGGTTCAGTTCAGTTCAGTTCAGTCGCTCAGTCGTGTCCGACTCTTTGTGACCCTATGAATCACAGCACACCAGGCCTCCCTGTCCATCACCAACTCCGGAGTTCACTCAGACTCACATCCATCGAGTCTGTGATGCCATCCAGCCATCTCATCCTCTGTCGTCCCCTTCTCCTCCTGCCCCCAATCCCTCCCAGCATCAGAGTCTTTTCCAATGAGTCAACTCTTTACATGAGGTGGTCAAAGTACTGGAGCTTCAGCTTTAGCATCATTCCTTCCAAAGAAATCCCAGGGCTGATCTTCAGAATGGACTGGTTGGATCTCCTTGCAGTCCAAGGGACTCTCAAGAGTCTTCTCCAACACCACAGCTCAAAAGCATCAATTCTTCGGTGCTCAGCTTTCTTCACAGTCCAACTCTCACATCCATACATGACCACAGGAAAAACCACAGCCTTGACTAGACGGACCTTAGACGGCAAAGTAATGTCTCTGCTTTTGAATATACTATCTAGGTTAGTCATAACTTTTCTTCCAAGGAGTAAGCGTCTTTTAATTTCATGGCTGCAGTCACCATCTGCAATGATTTGGGAGCCCCCCAAAATAAAGTCTGACACTGTTTCCACTGTTTCTCCATCTATTTCCCATGAAGTGATGGGACCGGATACCATGATCTTCGTTTTCTGAATGTTGAGCTTTAAGCCAACTTTTTCGCTCTCCTCTTTCACTTTCATCAAGAGGCTTTTTAGCTCCTCTTCACTTTCTGCCATAAGGGTGGTGTCATCTGCATATCTGAGGTTATTGATATTTCTCCCGGCAGTCTTGATTCTAGCTTGTGTTTCTTCCAGCCCAGCGTTTCTCATGATGTACTCTGCATAGAAGTTAAATAAGCAGGGTGACAATATACAGCCTTGACGTACTTCTTTTCCTATTTGGAACCAGTCTGTTGTTCCATGTCCAGTTCTAACTGTTGCTTCCTGACCTGCATACAGATTTCTCAAGAGGCAGGTTAGGTGGTCTGGTATTCCCATCTCTTTCAGAATTTTCCACAGTTTATGTGGGTGGTGTATATATGAAATTATGCCTTGGTCAAAACTCAGAGAACTATACATCAGGAAGAGCTTTTATGTATGCAGAATCACAGGTAAGATGGGGCTGAGGAGACATGACAACAATGTGGTGCCTTGGACTGGATCTTGGAATAGAAAGAGAAGATTAGTGGAAAAACTGGAGAAATTCAAATGTAGTTGGGAATTCAGTTAATGGTAATGCGCCAATGTCAGTTTCTTACTTTGACAAAGGTAACATGGCCATAGGCGATATTAACAATAAATGAATGGTCTGGGGTGTATATGTGAACTCTGTACTATCTTTGTAACTTTTCTTTTTTTTTTAAATTTTAATATCTTTAATTCTTACATGCGTTCCCAAACATGAACCCCCTCCCACCTCCCTCCCCATAACATCTCTCTGGGTCATCCCCATGCACCAGCCCCAAGCATGCTGCATCCTGCGTCAGACATAGACTTTTTATAGATATAAAGTTATTTTAAAACAAAAAGCTTATTAAAATTAATATTATTACTTTTTCTGTGATTTCAAGTTGACATGCTCATTCTTTTAGCTTTCATTTTCTACTTTTTAAGATGAAGGCAGGTGTTATTATTTTGTTAGTCTAAAAACTCTTAAGGTTGCTAAAAAGAGATGGGTGACTGACAATCAGTGCTATCTTAACTCAACATATAGCAAGTCCTGGAAGGCTTTTAGAATGCCATGCACTGTGTTATGCATTTCCTGATTCCTATCTCACTATTGTTCCATCAAGGAGTTAATATACCTAGTGCTTGGTTTCTCAACCTTTTTTTTTTTTTCTTTCTTTTTATTTTATTTTTTTATTTTTTAAATTTTAAAATCTTTAATTCTTACATGCATTCCCAAACATGACCTTAATGCTACTGACATCACAGGCCTGATGTTACTTCCTTTCTGTGGGAACCATCTCAGTCTGTTCAGGCTGTTAGCACAAAATATAATTAACTGGGTGGCTTATAAACAACGAACATTTGTATTTCACAGTCCTGGAGGCTGGGAATTTCAAGACCAAGGCATTTGACAGATTTGGAGTACTGTGAAGGCCTGTTTCCTAGAAAAATGTCTGCTTCTTAGATGAATGTCTTTGCCCTGTAACCTCACATGGGAAAGAGGCAAGGAAGCTCTTTGGGGCCTCTTTTGTAAGAGTTCCACCTTCATGGCCTAAGTACTTCCCCAGTCTCCTAACACATCACATTAGGTATTAAGTTTCAACATACAAATTTTAGGAGGCAGAAACATTCAGTCTCTAGGGAGGTGTAGGGGGACAGTCTTGTTCGTTGTAGGATATTTAGCACCATTTCTAGCCTCTGTTCACTAGGTGCCAGCAGCATATATTATGACAACAAAACCGGTAATCAGACATTACCAAACATCCTCAAGAATGGCAAAATCATACCCCACTCCCACTGAGCACAATTTCTATAAGGTAAGATATTATATATAATCACTTTGCTGGTTCACAAAATACTGCTGACTTCCAACTGGTAAGGTATCAGGAGGTAATTACTGCTGTACAGAACAACAGTTTTATCAGTTCCTCAAAAAGTATCTAACAGAGAACAGCCAAATAGTGAGATAGAATTGACTCAGTATTCCCAACTCAAATTCTAACGTGAATGAAAATTTTGAATATAAAAATCCTAGTTATATATGCTGTTTTATTTATTCATTTGAAATTATTAATTTTAAAAAATATAACATGAACTTATCTTTTTTAATCAAAGGTAACAATATTAAGAGTTTCTTGTATATTTCTTGCCAAATGTTGGTGTCTATAACACAACAATGTGTTTAAATTTCTTTTTTAAAGGACACAAGAGTATTGGCTGAGATTAATAAGATGGAGTTCCAGTCTTGGTTAATATTAACTGCCTGGGTGCACTTGGGTAGGTCACTTATTTCCTCTGTGCCTTAGTTTCTTCTGGGAAAATGAGAAATTTTTACTAGAAGATTTTTAAGGAATTTTCATGTTAACAATCCATCGCTCTGCAATATACTTCTAATAAAAAATAATGCCTCAGTCCCTCTCCTTAACTTCTGTCTCACACTCCACAACAGTCTTTAGTGTCTTAATAATTTTTATTTTAATGTTGGCTTCTACAATGAATATATTATTTCTTCCACAGCTGCATTTTCTATATAAATGAGAAACCATTAGATGTTTTTCCCATGCGGCCTTCAGTTTCAGTAGCCAAATGACCAAGCACACTTAAAAACATTTCCGGAATAACGTTCCTAAGCCAAACCAATTTAGCTGTGGCTTTAAAATTAAATCAACAAAAACTGAGAATTTACTGTCTAATAACACATTTTAAAATACAGAAACAGTGAAGAACTGGAGTAGCTTGACACAGAGCAAGGTGACCTTGATCCTGTGCAGTTCACCACTGGATATAGTCATAGTGAGGTAGGTTAACAAGTACACAAGTGGTTTGGATTCTGATTCTAGGAGTGGAAGGAAGGGGGGAAAGCTGATTTTTTTTCCAAGTCTAAAAATAAGCCTTGAAATGTGAAGAGGACAAATTTTATATCAAATTATTCATATGGTAATTTTCATGTATTGGAAAGTGACTGTAAACCTTGAAGATAAAAATAGATTAACATGAAAAATGCACAACTATTTTATGTCTGAATCTGTTTTTACTGCAAAACATTAAATTGTTTCAAAGCTGTATGCTTATTCATACATAATGGCAGGACATAAAAAGTTAATAAGCAAAATAATGACTCACTATCTTGAACAAAACTATTTTCTTTCTATATATGCATTCTCATAGAAAATCAGAAATAGAAATGATCAAAAACCTACATATTATCCTCATAAATCATCATTGTTCATATCTAAAAGCACAGCAAGGAAAATGACATTTGGGATTTAAAATGGTGTGATGATTCACTGATTCTCTTTGCCATGCCTTTGTCATGGTGAAGCTGTTCTCTGCGACTAAAACCAAGTTCAGGACATTTGACTCTGCCATGGAGACCACAGCATGTGATTAACTGTGAGGCTTGTTATACTTTAGTACAGGGAGTCAGCAAGTTACTGAGGCCATTAGCCACAGAAGCTGGCAAATATTTATACTTAGCCATCTCTTTAGGAGGGAACTTTGATTAAGGGATCAAGAAGGAAAGCTCAATGAGACCAGAAACCAGGGAAAGAAACTACAGTAAGAAGGTTTCCTTTAAGTAAGAATAAGGTGGAGCACATCCTCCAGAATAAAACTTAGGCATTATGATGAATGGACCAAGCAGAGAAATGTCTCAATTAGCCAAGCGGGGTGCCAGAATTCCAAATAAAAAGCCTTGGCTACATCACAGTAATATAGCTGCTGTACTATAAGTAGCTTCAGAAAAAGAAAATGAATGGGACTGTTCAGTTTTATAGGAAGCTTAATTCTAAAGCAGATGGATTCCAGCAAGTCCATTCTCTGTATCTAAATCAATTCAAGTGTCTTATATACATTAATGATTACTCTCATCTCTTCTGAAAGACTCTTCTAAATGACACACGCCCCCCAAAATGGAATGTCATCAAATTCTCTTTTAAAATTCCTATAGAATTTTATTTTAAAACTTTTATATAATTTACAAACATTTTTGCATATTATACAGTTATATGTAGGCTGCAGTCCATGGGGTTGCTAGGAGTCAGACACGACTAAGCAACTTCACTTTCACTTTTCTCTTTCATGCATTGGAGAAGGAAATGGCAACCCACTCCAGTGTTCTTGCCTGGAGAATCCCAGAGACAGCAGAGCCTGGTGGGCTGCCATCTCTGGGGTCGCACAGAGTCGGACACGACTGAAGCGACTTAGCAGCAGCAGCAGCAGCAGCATGGTACTATAAAGCATACAATTTGACCTATACATTATTTTATTTGTATGTGTTATCCTTTTTAGCTAGATTGAATATTCCTTGAGAGTAGACAGCTTACTATATATTTTGAAACCCATAAAGCCTAGTGCTGTTCTATGCATAATAATAGTTACTACATAAATATTCCTTAAATATATTTAAATATATAAACAATAATAGCCAATTACATTATGGCTGTATAAATATAATACTTAAAGTATAAATCAAATGTTACAGATTGCCAAGATTATAATATGTATATGTAGACAGTACAACACAGAGATGAAAAGCATTGGTTTCCAATTCAGACTAACTCAGATTTTACTTCTTTTGCCTGGTTACTAGCTTATAGTCATATCAAGTCAATCTAAACTCTCTGAACCTCAGTTTATTCATTGGTAAATGGCAATAATAATAATAATAGTTTATAGAACTGTTATGTAGATTAAATGAGATAATGTATAATAATATAGTTTATATTATTATATTTATAACTATATAAATATTATTATATTTATAATATCTATTATTATATTGTTTATTAAAATAAAGAACTTGGTACAAACCTTGCTATATACTAATAAAGCAACACGGAGACAGCCAGTTTAAAAAGCTGTACTAAATTTTAACTTGCATGGTAAGAAAAATTTTAGTCACTTTTCAGAAGAGACAGCAGTATATATTTTTCACTTAATAGTTTCATTGTTTATATTATTTACACAAATTAATTTTTATCAGGTAATGTTAAGAATATGTCAACTGTTTTCTTTCACCCTTAAACTAATGAGAAGATTTTCAGTAAAATTATTTTTGTCTTATGTGGAACACGATTTTTTATGTCATAAGAAAATAAAGTTACCATCAGGCTAATAATTCTACTTTTCAGATGGTTAGTCATTGGGATTTAGCTTCTCCTATCATTTAAAAAAACAACTATTTTTTGGTGTTTTGAAACTGTATTATGAGGGATAGCAAAAAATGAAAAAATCTACAAAGTCCCCCAAATATAAGTGTATTTTTAAGAATTCACGATTATGCGAAGTGCTTCAGAAAGAATGACAGTGGGATGCAGAGAACACACATCACACTCCTGCCAAAATAACTTTCCACTACCACCAGTATAACCAGATGAAATTCCATTTTAATTGAGTCGTAGCCAAGATCCATGAACTACATTGTGATTTATTATTACTGAATCCAGATAACTTCTGATCATTTATTAAATTTTAAAGTTTAGCATGACAGAGAACCATGTGGCTGGTATGGAGTCTTAATCTAATGTAAACAGACTGGAGTCTCTTGAAACTGAATCAATCAATAAAAAAGAACAGGTGAGATGTGGGACCGAGAAAACAAAAGCTGTCTACTCATAATCATCTTACTCATACTGTTGGAACCTATATATTGAGTAAGGTTTGTCACATATCTCACTGATATTACTGTGGAAAAAAATGTCGGTTCTTCAATCTGTATTTTATTAAATTTAACCATATTGGTTTTACTCATTTCTCACATTTATCACTTTTTAATACCAATTTAAAATTATTAAAACTGTCATCAAATGTCTGAGGTGGATAATTTAAAAATGTTTCTGTAGATAAAATACATAAGAAATGTATGTTTGACAATTTTTAAAGATGGGATATAATGAAGGTATTGGCCCAGGATCTTGGGAGAGTTCTGAGGGAAATTAACTATTTTAGCAGGCTGTTGTTCCCGTTTTCCATCAACTAAAATACAGAAGATCCTACTACTATTCCCTAGGTAACGTCTTACGTGCTGAGGTTACAAAGAAACTTATAAATTCTGCCTTTTCAGTGCCCAAGCTATCAGGAAAGAACAATGTAAACTGATAATAACAATACGGTTCCTTTCCTATCTTCTCATGAATGCAAATTTATCAATTATTCTTTTACTGAATCTTTAATTTAATACCTATTGCCTGTTTCTATTAGCATCTAAACCTCCTTAATCAGCTCAGTTCAGTCACTCAGGCATGTCTGACTCTTTTCAACCCAATGGACTGCAGCACACCAGGCTTCCCTGTCCACCAACTCCCGGAGCTTGCTTAAACTCATGTTGATCAAGTCAGTGATATCATCCAACCACCTCATCCTCTGTTGTCCTGTTCTCTTCCTGCCTTCAATCTTTTCCAGCATCAGGGTCTTTTCCAATGAATCAGTTCTTTGCATTAGGTGGCCCAAGTACTGGAGCTTCAACTTCAGCATCATTACTTTCTTAATACACCTCCATTAATGTACATGACTGAATGTACATTTATATATGTCTTTACACTAAGATCATGGCATTTGGTCCCATCACCTCATGGAAAATAGATGGGGAAACAGTGAAAACAGTGTCAGACTTTATTTTGGGGGGCTCCCAAATCACTGCAGATGGTGATTGCAGCCATGAAATTAAAAGACGCTTACTCCTTAGAAGGAAAGCTATGACCAACCTAGATAGCATATTCAAAAGCAGAGACATTACTTTGACAACAAAGGTCCATCTAGTCAAGGCTATGGCTTTTCCAGTAGTCATGTATGGATGTGAGAGTTGGACTGTGAAGAAGGCTGAGCACTGAAGAATTGATGCTTTTGAACTGTGATGTTGCAGAAGACTCTTGAGAGCCCCTTGGACTGCAAGGAGATCCAACCAGTCCATCCTAAAGGAAATCAGTCCTGGGTGTTCACTGGAAGGACTGATGCTGAAGCTGAAACTCCAATACGTTGGCTACCTCATGTGAAGAGTTGACTCACTGGAAAATACTCTGATGCTGGGAGGGATAGGGGGGAGGAGAAGGGGATGACAGGATGAGATGGCTGGATGGCATCACTGACTCGATGGACATGAGTCTGAGTGAACTCTGGGAGTTGGTGATGGACAGGGAGGCCTGGCGTGCTGCGATTCATGGGGTCGCAAAGAGTCGGACACGACTGAGCGACTGAACTGAACTGAACTGAACTTACATGCGTACATACGTATATTCTATCCATGTCCCTGAGTCACCATCATCTCCACCAAAACTGCAGCCCTATCTTATCTCCTTGCAGAAAGAAATGACAATCCACTCCAGTATTCTTGCCTAGGAAATCCCATGGACAGGAGAGCTTGGCCAGACTTCAGTCCATGGGGTTGTGAAAGAGTCGGGCATGACTTAGTGACTAAACAACAATAAAACAATCTTGTCCCTTGCAGAGAAAAAAATCCCTGAAAGGGCTGTCTATGCTCATTCTCTTTGCTTTCTCACTTCTCTAATCTGGTTTCCATACTCACCTCTCCATCAAAACTGGAGGAAGGCATGGCAACCCACTCCAGTATTCTTGTCTGGAAAATCCCACGGACAAGGGAGCCTGATGGACTACAGTTCATGGGACTGCAAAGAGCTGAACGCAACTGAGCACAAACACACCTCATCCTTTTCAGCTGTAAACATTAATATATGGAAAGAACTCAAGCAGATTCACATTACTTGCAATTTGTAGTAGTTTATTACCCTTATCTTGCTACCATCTAAGTGGGTTGGACTTGCCCAAAAAGTACAAAATTAAGCCTCAAAACATGCAAGTCAGAGAAAAGTATTTACAAAATTCAGAAGAGACACTTACTACAACATGAGATTTTTCTCTATCCCCTAAAATTTACTCTTTTAAACCCTGCAAACTGTTTTCATGCCAGTATTTAAATAATAAAAGCATAAATTGAATAATTTTATTAATAAATATACAAAATTATGACAACATGAGACAGCTGCCTAGGATGATGAAGCTATAACTCATAATTCAATGTTTTTTAAGCTGTATAATGAAGACATTTTCGATGTCTCTTAACAGCTTTCAAATAAAATATAATAATTGCTTTGAAAAATAATGTATTTTTGTACTTATTATTCATGAAGTAGAGACTAAACTATGGCAAGCTTCCGTGTTACTGCCTTTGTTCTGATTATGTACTGTAGTTTAACAAACCATACAAATGCTTAATTCACAATTTTGTGGGTAAGGAATTCTGGAAGAACGTGGGATACTTGGTTCATCTCTGACTCATATTGTGTCAGCTGAGGGTACTGGGAACGGAAAATCCACTTCTGAGATGGCTTTGTCAGCCATATATCTGGTGTCTTGATGCTTCTTTGTATCTCTCTTGCTTCTTCTATCCGAATCTCATTCCACTCCCTTCTACCCACAACACTGTACTCTCAAAGAAGACAGACTTTCCTACATGACAGCTGGCTTACCCTGAGTAAATATTCTAAGAAGTATTCTAAACGAAAAGAAGTAGAAGGTGCCAATCTTATAAAGTCTGAGCCTGTAAACTAGCACAATGACATTTCCACAGTGTACAATGGGACAAGCCATCATAGAGATCACCTCGATTCAACGGGAGGTGGCAGAATATCACCTATGTATTAGTGTAATGCCACAGGATTTGCGGTTATCTTAAATTCAACCCATCTTATTTGAGGGAATAATGAAAATTATTCATTTTCCTGTCTAATTCTCATAGTTAGCTAAGCGAAAGTGACAGTCGCCCAGTCCTGTCCCGCTCTTTGCGACCCCATGGACTGTACAGTCCATGGAATTCTCCAGGCCAGAATACTGGAGTGGGTAGCTGTTCCCTTCTCCAGGGGATCTTCCCAACCCAGGAATGGAACCCAGGTCTCCCACACTGCAGGTGTATTCCTTACCAGCTGAGCTACCAAGGAAGCCTCAAAACAGCCTTTGTACCCTTCCTGACCTAGGAATCGAACCTGGGTCTCCTGCATTTCAAGAGGATTCTTTACCAGCTGAGCTACCAAGGAAGCCCGTGCTATCTAAATATGAACACCAAGTACATACAAAACACCATGCTAAGTGCTATACAAAACAGTGTCTTACTATAAGGAATTTAACTTTTCACTCGAAAAATGAAAACGCAACTATAAACAGTTAACAATATTTTTAACTAGTCAAGGAGAAAATGAGTAACAGTGAGAAACAAAGTTATCAGAAATCCTCAGATTTCCATTTTTCTACAATAGCAATGCCAACCCCTCTCATGAGGAAAAGACTAAAAATCACCCCTATTTTGACAAAATGTCAATGATGAATAGAATGATTCAGATTGCATATACTGTATTCAGTTCTGAGGATAAACACATTATCAGAGACAAGTATGGAGAACTATTTCGCTGTCTCACAAGAGAAACCAAAGATAATCATATTTAATAGCAGCATTCAAGATACATTATCTAAACTTAGAAATGATGCATAAAAAGATATGAACATAGGCACATTTAATATTGCATGTGTAGGTGGACCTCATGAATAATTTTGTTTTATAAACATTAACGAAACAAACATTAATTTAGTACTAGCTCTGTGCCAGGGAGTTGTGCTGTGTTGTTTTGGAGATATAAAGATGAAAAAAGACACCATTTTTGCAAACGAGGAACTCAGAGAGTTGGGGAGAGAAATGAGGAAACAGGGAATTCTAAAACAGCATGATAGGTCCCACAATATGGGACGTGAAGTCTGGGGGTAGGAGGACTTAAAGGGAAATGTCAGCTGAAGGTCCATTACAAGGATACTGTCATTGTTTGGTAATGGAGACCAGTTTGGAGTAATGGAGACCAGTTTGGAGTAATGGAGGAGTTTGAAACATTCTAAACAGAGGCACCAAGGTTATGAACAGATTTGGAAAAAGAGAAATCATGGCGGATTCAGAACAAGCCAATGTAGCCTGACGAGATCGGAGGCAGAAACACATTTTGAAATATATGCCCTGGGGAGATAACTACAGTCTTAGCCCTTAGTGTCTTTTATTTGATGCAGATGGGTATGATTTTCACTCTGAAAGCCACGAGGAGGCACTAATAGACAAAGTAAATGAACATGATCATTTTAGATGAATACTTACATATGCACAGCCCCATATATAAAAGCATACTAGTAATCAACCAGTATAACATTTTTGAAAAGTCACATATCAGAGTTCAAAAATAAAAGCACATGAAAGCTTTTAAGTTTAAAGTCATAAATCTGAAGGGTTTTATTTATGAGCTAAATGTGTTTTTTTGGTTGCTGGCATTTATTAGAGTACCTATTGATTTAGTGTTTATAGTTTTACAGTAATAATTATTTTATGCAGTGACAGTATAGACTATTATTTAAAAAGTGACTATTAAAAAAGCTTCAGTTCTATATTTTAAACTAGAAACTATATAATATTTAAATTGGCAATAACACTTTCCATTTCACTACATTGAAGGGAGACCCATATTCACTATAAACTTCTTATAATAATTCATCTATACTAAATAACCAATAACGATTTAGAAAATAAGAAAATTCAGAAAAAAGTCCATTTTGTCAAAATAAAATTCAAGATTAATAGCAAACATTTTGTATCTAATTTTTTTGCTTAATAAAATGTAGTGGACTAGTCAGTTATAATACAACAATGTAACCATTAAAAACAATATTTAATCTTTATCTGAATTATTTTCTAGGAATTGAATGATGAGTGATTTTCTTATCTCAAATATACAATAAGAAAAACACAAAAGAGAAAAATCTCTAACTCTCTTTAGACTAATCTAAAGCTAACACAAAAACAATGATTTTTGGAAAATATTTTTGAAAAGAGAAATGGTATCCTTAAATATGAATGAAAATATGAAAAGTATATGTAAAAGGCTAAAAGTGCAAAGAGTAATTCTCTATTAACAATTTTTAGGATTCTACTGTGTAGCAGGAAGTTATTAAAATTTATAATAAATGTGTTCACACAACGGTCACTGAGTATACACAAATAACAAATTCCTATAACCTTACTTTATAAAGGTTTTAATTAAGAAAACTATAGTGGTCTTTATGATCACAATTGTAGGTAACTAAAGAGTTCATCCTAGTGTATAATTTGGTTGCCTAATTGTAAATTTCATATACAATATTTAGACACTGTTGCTATATAGAAGAAAGATCAACTCAGCACTGACCAACCACTGACAAATGACAAACAGCTATAAAAGTCAACTTCAAAGTAAATAAAAGAAGTTAGTTAAAGGTAACATCTTTCATCTTCTTATGAATCCCCATTGTTGTTTGGTCACTAACCATGTCTCCAACTCTTTGTGACCCCATGGACTGTAGCCCACCAGGCTCCTCTGTCCATGGGATTTCTCAGGCAAGAATACTGGGTCAGGATTCTCCACCTCCAGGAGATCTTCCCCACCCAGGGATTGAAACAAATCTCCCACACTGCAGGTGGATTCTTTACTGTTGAGGCATCTGGGAAGCCTTATGAATCCCAACAGAAATACATTTATAATTCCTAGCACAACTGAGTGACTTCACTTCACTTTTCACTTTCATGCATTGGAGAAGGAAATGGCAAGCCACTCCAGTATTCTTGCCTGGAGAATCCCAGGGACAGAAGAGCCTAGTGGGCTGCCGTCTATGGGGTCACACAGAGTCGGATACGACTGAAGCGACTTAGCAGCAGCAGCAAGATGCTAATTTCTTCTTTCTCTCTAATTTTTCATAATCTGTATGACTTTTATGAAAAGTTTGATTATCTTTTCAAAGATAACTCTTCTTTTAACTCATGTCGACTTAGGAAAATTGATCTTCCCCCTTATAAACTAAGATAGTGAAAGTATTAGTCATTCAGTCAAGTCCAACTCTTTGTGACCCCATGAACTGTAATAGCCCACCAGGCTCCTCTGTCCTTGTGATTTTCCAGGCAAGAATACTGGAGTGGCTTGCCATTTCCTTCTCCAGGGAATCTTCCTGACCCAGGGATCAAACCTAGATCTCCTGCATTGCAGGCAGATTCTTTACCATCTAAGCCACCAGGGGAGCCCTGTATACTTCCAAAGGTGGCCAAAAGGTGAAATAAGGACTGTGGTTAAGTATTTCTCCATGGCAAGCCAAGAGAACACTCAAACTGACTCCTGTTCTGCCTATAACTAAGTACACTGAAGCAGCATATGTGGCTATTTCTTAGAACATGTCCCACATGGTCAAACCTAAACAAGTTCAGCGTTAATATAAATTAGGAGCCTTCAGTCACTGGTACCAAAAGAGTACTGCAGAGAAAAATTATCCAGGTTGGGATAATCAACTAACTAAATGACAGAAATGGGAACACAATAATAAACACACTATTAATCTTTTCTTCTTATAAAGCAGCATTTAGTACTTTTAACATGGCTGACTTAAGGGTGCCATTTAACTTTTATTGACATAAAAGAGAAAAATGATAGACGAAATTAAAACAGAAGGTAAAGCAGTAACACAATCCTCTTATAGTTTATTTTCTTCTTTGGTTTCTTTAAAAATCTTTTTAAATCCACATGGTCAGTTTTCCTATTCAACTGAATCTATGTGTGTGTGCATGTAGGTATATTCGATTGGGAGTAATTTGTTTTGCTTCACCCATATCATTAAATATCAAATTATCTCCCTGATTTGCTACCTCTTTAATAGTTAACAACAAATATCTATTAATTTTGTTATATTCAAGCTTCCCAGGTGCTGCTAATGGTAAAGGAACTGCCTGCCAATGCAGGAGACATAAAAGACATGGGTTCGATCCCTGGGCTGGGAAGATCTCCTGTAGGAGGAAATGGCAACCCACTCCAGTATTCTTGCCTGCAGAATCCCATGGACAGGGTAGCCTGGTGGGCTACATTCCATGGGGTCGCAGAGAGTCAGATATGACTTAGCAACTAGCACACACACATTCAAGCAATAACTTGATTTAAAGCAAATAGTCTTCTGACCAATACAGTTTTATTTCTATATGAATCATGATAAGCAATGACAAGACAAACAGAGCTTCTGTGATATGAAGAAACAGCGTACAGACTGAACTAGTAGCATGTTGGAAAATAATGCTAATTATAATTATAACCACTGTGCATACACTAAGGCCTCAAAGTCTTTGAACATATTGGGATGAAGGTCACTGAACTGATTTATGCTGCTTGTGCACAGCTTAAGTACTATAACAATGAAATCACGTTCTCTTGGAAGAAAATCGTCCAGTGTTAAGTTGCCAAAGGCCATGTTAATAAGGCTTCCTACCTAACTTGGCTGATAGAAGCTTCCAGCCCTAATGCTATTAATTTATTTAGTAATTCTAAAACTCACAAGTGAAAGAAGGAGAAGAGACACTTTCTAAAGGAACACAGATAATTCAGGAGGTCTATTGTTGTTCTTTATAACAATGGAGCTTTTAGCTCTATTCTCTAATTTACTGTCACTTTATCACTTTTATCTTCCATTTTAAGTCTGTTTCTTTTATTGGACTATCTATTCAGCTGATAATTCATTTAGACTTTTGAAGTTCTATGCCATAAAAATTCCATTTAACTGCTTCCTAAATGGTGGTTAATCTGCACAAATTTTGAATTTGACCTTAATGGAACAGCTTATTCCTGAAGTTATTAGGACATTGGAAAACAGATCATGTCCTTAAAAGTGCACTTATTTGAAAGTTTTTTTTTTCCATCATCCACAACACGAATTTTGCACAGAGAGATGTTTGCAAAGTGTATCCTTTTACAATAAATGCAGAGTCATTTTCCCATCTGAATTCCTTCTGCACAGTTCAGAATTCCACTGAAGTATCAGATGAGGTGTCAAAGTGCTTTGTTAACAAACTTATTTCCCAGATGTGGCTAAAACAGGGACAGAAGGCGTGAATGTTCGAACATACCTAACAATTCAATTACAGTTATCTTACGGTGCCATCACATATTTTTCTTCAACAATCAAACAACCTCAGCTGGAAACCTCTAGCAATAACATAAATAAAGGACCATCTGGCTAGAATAATTAAGGAAGGCTGGAAATAAAACATTAATTAGTGCAGTATTTCAAACGACCTTCAGAGGCCTTATTATGAAATTATATCCAAACAGGTAATCATTTATTTCATGTTGCTGTTAAATTTAACTAGGCATGAATAAATACAAATACCAAAACTTTACTCTTTCAGTAGGACTACTGACTTAAAATGACCATGACATTGTATTAAAATGACAAATAAGTGAAAAAAATCACACTACATACTTTAAAAAAAGCTGCGTAACTTAAATGTCATGGAATTTTAACACTGAAAGGACTTTTGGAGATCACAACAGCCCCTCAATTTATGGATGGGGAAACACAGGCTCAGGGAAATTAAATGATTTTCCCAAGGTTTCACACTTAGAGAGGGTAGAGACTAGCAGCAAATACAGACCTGAGTCTCACGCTGGAAATATTCTTTGCACTGTCTATGAGAACTTGTGTGTAAATGTTCTATACAAAGTGTGGTGGTTGCTATTTTGCTGCTCCACTGAATTAAAACAAAATTTTGCAAAACCTGCTAATGTACTAAATTACAGGGCCACATAATGAGACAGTAACTAAAGTAATACATACCTTAAAGAGTCTGTGCCAGAGATGACTAGCTATCCATCAATGGATAAAACTACTCTTCTTAGGTAGCCTATGACTATTTCACAACAATGCAATGCAGCAGATCTGGATTTGTATCATTTCAAGCTCCTGGTTTTTAAGAAGCAGGTGTGCCTTCTGCACTAAATATTCACTGTTCTGCTCACTGTAAGACCTAGGGAATGAGGGAGCCACAGATGGAATGGAAAGGCTCCTTGACATACTATATGAAGGAAAACAGACTACTGGCAGGAACAGCTAAATTAAACTGATCCATGAGAGAGAAATAAATTCCTTTGGCTACTAAAATTAGCTTTTCTACATTATCTAATTAATAAAGGGTTCAAACCAGATCTGATGTAGACTAATTTTCATGTTGCTGCTGCTGCTGCTGCGTCACTCCACTCGTGTCCGACTCTGTGCGACCCCATAGATGGCAGCCCACCAGGCTCCCCCGTCCCTGGGATTCTCCAGGCAAGAACATTGGAGTGGGTTGCCATTTCCTTCTCCAATGCATGAAAGTGAAAAGTGAAAGTGAAGTCGGTCAGTCATGTCCGACTCTCAGCGACCCTGAGCAGCCATTATTATAAAGTATCAATATACAGTTTTAAATGAATAATAATTTTTACCTATTACTTTAAATCAATAAAACTTTAAGACCTTTTCAAAGAAAATCACCGCTTTGACATGTCTTCCATAACTTCTGCTGTTCCCTTGGCTTGTGTGTGTATCACGCAGATTTAAAGTTAAAACATACAAAAGAGAATACATGGGCTGAGCATAGTACCACAAAGGAACATGTGATCAGAAGGCAGAAGCCTGGTTTCTCACATCAGTTTTGCCTTGAGATGCCAAAGACTTTAGTCTGTGTTCATCTTCACCATCTTCACTCTTCAGCTTCTACTTCAAACACAACTGGGCGGGGGTGGTGTGAAATGAATGGGACTTCAAGGTCAGTTCAATGACAACTTCAGGCTAACTCTACCCTGAATCACTACCAGAAAACGATTATAAGAAATAACACCACTAGATAAACATTCAAAGTATGTTTCGAATGTCTACTTTGTCAAGTCTCTCCGCAGGCACTCTGTAGACCCCCATGGTATGGGACAGAGCTTTTCTTCTTAATGTTTGTGGTAAGAACCCAGTTTGGTTACATGCCAAAATTCTTAGCAAATTCTGTGGCGCTAAAAAGGAAAAAGATTGCTGAAAAATATATATGGAATTAACAATAGCGGAAACCACTAAGAATGGGTTGGGACCTGTGCAGGATGAGAAATGAAAGATGAAGAAAATTTTTCACTGTCTTACTTTTTTGATAATTTTTCTCTAAGAGGGACAGTGTATTTATGGATAACACATTTTTTTCTCATGAGTAAGTTAGAGGTTTAAATAGAGAAGCTATATAGGTTCTCATCTGACGGTATAAAGTCTCATGTAAGTATGCACTGACAAGCTAGATATACACCCTCCTACCACGAACACGGAAAACACATCAGTGCAAATCTTATTAAGTGTTTCTCAGAGTCGCTTGGAAGAATATCCAGCCTTGCACTAGGCTTCAGTGATGAGGTAAAATCTTGATATCTTAGATAATGTCCCTCACCATATATTCTCTAAACTCAACTGAGAAATTACATGAAGTGAAAATATCCGATTTTGTCTTACAAATAACTACTTCAGAGCTGAGTGTTTCACTAGAAATTTTTGATAAAATGTTGGGCACGTAAAAGGATTTTAAGAGTGACCCTGCGGGAACAAAGATTTCCTCAAATACTCATGCACAACAAAGGCAGGAATGATAAGTGTTACCACTTATTGTTTGCTAACAACAGGCCAGAAATGTTGCCTCTAAGCACCTTATACGTAGTTTTCTAATTACCATGAAATTTCCCTTACTCCAAAATGAGGAAAGGCAGTGAGGCATAATAATAGTTATAATGTACTTAGTATTGACCTGAGACTAAAAAAGATCTTCCTGACCCAGATAATCACAATGGTGTGATCACTCACCTAGAGCCAGATATCCTGGAATGTGAAGTCAAGTGGGCCTTAGAAAGCATCACTACAAACAAAGCTAGTGGAGGTGATGGAATTCCAGTGGAGCTATTTCAAATCCTGAAAGATGATGCTGTGAAAGTGCTGCACTCAATATGCCAGCAAATTTGGAAAACTCAGCAGTGGCCACAGGACTGGAAAAGGTCAGTTTTCATTCCAATCCCAAAGAAAGGCAATGCCAAAGAATGTTCAAACTACCACACAATTGCACTCATCTCACACACTAGTAAAGTAATACCTAAATTCTCCAAGCCAGGCTTCAGCAATACATGAACCGTGAACTCCCTGATGTTCAAGCTGGTTTTAGAAAAGGCAGAGGAACCAGAGATCAAATTGCCAACATCTGCTGGATCATCAAAAAAGGAAGAGAGTTCCAGAAAAACATATATTTCTGCTTTATTGACTATGCCAAAGCCTTTGACTGTGTGCATCACAACAAACTGTGGAAAATTCTGAAAGAGATGGGAATACCAGACCACCTGACCTGCCTCTTGAGAAATCTGTATGCAGGTCAGGAAGTAACAGTTAAGAGCTGGACATGGAACAACAGACTAGTTCTAAATAGGAAAAGGAGTATGTCAAGGCTGTATATTGTCACCCTGCTTATATAACTTATATGCAGAGTACATCATGAGAAATGCTGGACTGGAAGAAGCACAAGCTGGAATCAAGATTGCCGGGAGAAATATCAGTAACCTCAGATATGCAGATGACACCACCCTCATGGCAGAAAGTGAAGAGGAACTAAAAAGCCTCTTGATGAAAGTGGAGAGTGAAAAAGTTGGCTTAAAGCTCAACATTCAGAAAACGAAGATCATGGCATCTGGTCCCATCACTTCATGGGAAATAGACGGGGAAAGAGTGGAAACAGGATCGGACTTTATTTTGGGGGGCTCCAAAATCACTGCAGATGGTGATTTCAGCCATGGAATTAAAAGATGCTTACTCCTTGGAAGGAAAGTTATGACCAACCTGCTGCTGCTGCTAAGTCACTTCAGTTGTATCCGACTCTGTGCGACCCCACAGTCAGCAGCCCACCAGACTCCCCCATCCCTGGGATTCTCCAGGCAAGAACACTGGAGTGGGTTGCCATTTCCTTCTCCAATGCATGAAAGTGAAAAGTGAAAGTGAAGTCGCTCAGTCGTGTCCGACCCTCAGTGACCCCATGGACTGCAGCCCTCCAGGCTCCTCCATCCATGGGATTTTCCAGGCAAGAGTACTGGAGTGGGGTGCCATTGCCTTCTCCGATGACCAACCTAGATAGCATATTAAAAAGCAGAGACATTACTTTGCTAACAAAGGTCCATTTAGTCAAGGTCCACTGATTTTTCCAGTAGTCACGTATGGATGTGAGAGTTGGACTGTGAAGAAAGCTGAGCGCCGAAGAATTGATGCTTTTGAACTGTGGTGTTGGAGAAGACTCTTGCGAGTCCCTTGGACTGCAAGGAGATCCAACCAGTCCATCCTAAAGGAGATCAGTCCTGGGTGTTCATTATAGCCATCAACTCTTAAATGTAGTAAATGCTTAAACAAGGATATGAATGCAGGTCTGTCTGTCTCCAAGCCTGCACAGTATGTGATGAAGTTATACTTGTTTTGAAATAAAGCCTGAATAGGAAAATGTTTGGCTGTATGACTTTGACCAAAGATAATTCCTTTTTTTGAGACTCAGTTTCTTCACCTGTAAAATGTGTTCAAAATGCTTAAAAGCATTATTGTTTTCAGAATGAAACTTGAGAATGTAGCAGTGTTTGTAATAAACAGCAGTGTTTGGTGGTTGTTGGCTGTTACATTAGTTAAGGTAATGTTGGCTGTTATAAGGAATGGATCCGTCAACAGACTGACTGAAGAGCAAGGAGTTCACTTCTGTACCAAAAAAAGATCTTCATGTAACTGGTTCACAACTTTTAGCAGCTCTGCTCCTGTGGTCATTCGGGACACTTGTTTCCTTCCAAATCACTGATCTTTCGCTTTCTCAAGCAACAGCTCTCAAAAGCTTCTGGTCTAAGGACTCCTTTATCCTCTTAAAATATACTAAAGATCCCTGCAAACTTTTGTTTTTGTAAGTACTGCTATCTAAATTTACCATTAGAAATAAAAATATTTGAAAATGTATTGACTGATTCATAACACCGAAAGTAATTCATTTTTTTGAAAATTATTTAATGAAACTAAAATTTGTAAATAGAATGGCATTTTTTTATATGTTTGCCAATCTCCTTAATGTCTAGCTTAATAGAAGATGACTAAATTGTTATGTATGCCTCTGTTTTCCATGTGTTAGGAACCTTGTTTTGATTGAAATATACGAAGAAAATTCAGATGCACACATAGGTAGTTGAAAAGAAGGGCAGGCATGTTAATTATTTATGCATGTAAATTTTATTTTTATTAAATAGAAAACTTTAGGCTTTCTTTGTTCTCATACCTTAAAATTTTAAGGTCAGTTTTTTTGAGGTATGACTTACATATTGTAAATGTCACCCTTTAAATTACAGTTTTATGAGTTTTAACAAGTGCCTACAACTGTGTAACAATCACCATAATAAAAAAATTTTAACAGTTTTATCCCATCAAATCTACTCTTTGCCCTTTTTCTTACTTAATGCCCCCCATATGACAATCATCTATTTTTTGCACTATAATTTTGTGTTTTCCAGATTTTATACAAATACAAATGGGATCTTTTCAGTTTATTGAATTTTACTTCTTTCACTTAGCATAATGCATTTGATATTCATCCATGCCATTGTATCGCTAGTTTTGTTTTCTCTCAGTACTCGGTTATCATTCAATTACATGGCTACATCACTTTGTTTACCAGGTGAACAAACATATGGATTCTTTTTAAGTCTCGACGTTTAAAAGTTACCATAAATATTCACGTATAGCTTTCCTGTGCACTTAGGTTTTTCCTCCCATGGGGTAAATATGAAGGAATAAGATTGTTAAGACACATGGTATATACATGTTTACGTATATTAAAAAGTCTTTCTAAAAATAAACGTGATAATGCACTCCCAGAAGCAGTCTTTGGGAGTTCTAGTTGTTTTGCATCATTCTCTGGTATTGTAAGGTTTTTGTTTTCATTTTTGTTTTGTGCATGTAGAAGTAATACTACGAGTAGTAATAATAATATAGTGACAGTAATATACTAATATAATAATAATAAAATAGTAATATAGTAAAGTGCTTGTAGTAGAAGTGAAGTGAGTGAAGTCGCTCACTCGTGTCCGACACTTTGTGACCCCATGGACTGCAGCCTATCAGGCTCCTCCGTCCATGGGATTTTCCAGGCAAGAGTACTGGAGTGGGGTGCCATTTCCTTCTCCAGGGGATCTTCCCGACCCAGGAATCGAACCCAGGTCTCCCACATTGCAGGCGGACACTTTACCGTCTGAGCCACCAGGGAAGCCTGGTGTAGTAGAAGTAGTAGTAGTATATTATTATATTATTATATACTTCTCCTGAAGTAGTAGTTGCTGCTGCTGCTAAGTCGCTTCAGTGTGTCCGACTCTGTGCAACCCCAGAGATGACACCCCACCAGGCTCCCCTGTCCCTGGGATTCTCCAGGCAAGAACACTGGAGTGGGTTGCCAAGTAGTAGAAGTAGTAGTATATTATTGTCTTAATATTAGCAAGACTAATGATATTGAGTATATTTTCATATGCTAATTAGACACATATTTTTTTGTTTAACTGTATGCTCAAGTCTTTTATTTATCTTAAATACTGCACTGTTTTCTTGCTTGTTGAGAATTCTTTGCACACATTAGGTATAAATTGACAGATACAATATTTGCAAATTTTTTTGTCAGTCTACAGTTTTTTTTCTATTTACTTAATAAGTCTAATTTATCATGATTTTGATTTGGATATGAAGCACACACTGGAATCAAGATTGCTGGGAGAAATATCAATAACCTCAGATATGCAGATGACACCACCCTTATGGCAGAAAGGGAAGAGGAACTAAAAAGCCTCTTGATGAAAGTGAAAGAGGAGAGTGAAAAAGTTGGCTTAAAACTCAACTCATTCAGAAAACTAAGATCATGACATCTGGTCCCATCACTTCATGGCAAATAGATGGGGAAACAATGGAAACAGAGACAGAATTTATTTTCTTAGGCTCCAAAATTACTGCAGATGGTGACTGCAGCCATGAAATTAAAAGACACTTGCTCCTTAGAAGAAAAGCTGTGACCAACCTACATAGCATATTAAAAAGCAGAGACACTACTTTGCCAACAAAGGTCTGTGTAGTCAAAGCTATGGTTTTTCCAGTGGTCATGTATGGATGTGAGAGTTGGACTATAAAGAAAGCTGAGGATCAAAGAATTGATGCTTTTGAACTGTGGTGTTGGAGTAGACTCTTGAGAGTCCCATGGACTGCAGGGAGATCAAGCCAGTCAATCCTAAAGGAGATCAGTCTTGAATATTCACTGGTAGGACTGATGTTGAAGCTGAAACTCCAATATTTGGCCACCTGATGTTGACGAAGAACAGACTCCTTGGAAAAGACCCTGATGCTGGGAAAGATTGAAGGCAGGAGGAGAAGTGGATGACAGAGGATGAGATAGTTGGAAGGCATCACCGACTCAATGGACATGAGTTTGAGCAAGCTCTGGGAGTTGGGGATGGACAGGGAAGCCTGGCATGCTGCAGTCCATGGAGTCGCAAAGAGTCGGACACGACTGAGCGACTGAACTGATATATCTTAAATTGGAAGACTGGGATTGACATACACACACTACTGTATAAAATAGAGCTATTGGGGCCCTAACATAAGGGTTTCACTGACAGTAAAGAAACTGCCTGCAATAGAGGAGACCCAGGTTTGATCCCTCGGTCAATAATTTGCCTGGTGAAGGGGATGGCAATGCACTCCGGTATATTTGCCTGGAGAATTCTCTGGACAAAGGAGACTGGCAAGCTACAGTATATGGGTTACAAAGAGTTGAATACAACTTCCAGATGTTCAGGCTGCATTTAGAAAAGGAAGAGGAACCAGATCAAATTGCCGACATCCATTGGATCATCATAAAAGCAAGAGAATTCCAGAAAAACATCTACTTCTGCTTTACTGATTACACCAAAGCCTTTGTATGAATCACAACAAACTGGAAAATTCTAAAAGAGATGGGAATACTAGACCACCTTACCTGATTCCTGGACTTTCCTGGTTGCTCAGATGGTAAACTGTCTTCCTACAGTGCAAGAGACCCGGGTTCAAGCCCTGGTTGGGAAGATCTCCTAGAGAAGGAAATGGCAACCCAGTCCAGTACTCTTGCCTGGAAAATCCTATGGACGGAGGAGCCTGGTAGGCTACAGTACATAGTGTCGCAATGAGTTGGACACGACAGAGTAACTTCACTCTCTTTACCTGCTTCCTGAAAAGTCTGTATGCAGGTTAAGAAGCAACAGATAGAACCAGACATGAAACAACAGACAGGTTCCAAACTGGGAAAGGAGTATAGCAAGGCTGTATACTGTCACCCTATTTATTCAACTTCTATGCAGAGAACATCCTGTGAAATGCCAGGCTGAATGAAGCACGAGCTGGAATCAAGGCTGCCAGGAGAAATATCAATAACCTCAGAAATGCAGATGATACCACCCTTATGGCAGAAAGTGAAGAGGGACTGAAGAGCTTTTTGGCGAAAGTGAAAGAGGAGAGTGAAAAAGCTGGCTTAAAACTCAACATTCAAAAAACTAAGATCATGGAATGCAGTCCTATCACTTCATGGCAAATAGACTGGGAAACAATGGAAACAGTGACAGATTTTCTTTTCGTGGGCTCCAAAATCACTGGAGATGATAACTGCAGCCATGAAATTAAAAGAGGCTTGTTCCTTGGAAGAAAAGCTATTACAACCCTAGATAGCATGTTAAAAAGCAGAAACAATTACTTTGCCGACAAAGGTTTGTCTTGTCATGTCTATGCTGTTTTCCGGTAGTCAGGTTATCGATGTGAGAGAGTTGGAACATAAATGAAGCTGAGGGCTGAAGAATTGATGTTTTTGTTTTTGAACTGTGGTGTTAGAGAAGCCTTTTGAGAGCCCCTTGGACTGCAAGAAGATCAAAGCAGTCCATCCTAAAGGAAATTAGTCCTGAATGTTCATTGGAAGGACTGATGCTGAAGCTGAAGGTCCAATACTATGGCCACCTGATGTGAAGAGTTGACTCATTAGAAAAAACCCTGATGCTGGGAAAGACTGAAGGCAGGAGGAGAAGGGGATGAGAGGATGAGATGGTTGGATGGCATCACCGACTCGATGGACATGAGTTTGAGCAAGCTCCGGGAGCTGGTGATGGACAGGGAAGCCTGGCGTGCTGCAGTCTGTGAGGTTGCTAAGAGTTGGACATGACTGAGCAACTGAACTGAACTGAACTGAATTCTTTGTGTGAGACTATTATAAATAGTTGTTGTAAATGTTTAGCATTATCTCTAGCCTTTACCAGTAGCAAGCTCCCAAATATGAGAACCAAAACGTCCCTGGGCATTGCCGAATATTTTCTCTCCCTGGGAGTGCAAAACAGTGCCCTGTTGAGTATAATTACTTTAGAATATTTTTGAAATTAACTGTTGTGAATCCTCCAGTTTGGCACTTTCTCAAAATTGTTTTGGCTTCTCTAAGACCTTCATATTCTCATATGCATTTTAGAGTAATCTTACTAATTTATATTAAAATATATCCTGGAATACGGGTTATATGAAATCTATAGATCATTTAGAGAACTATTGAAATGTTAACAATATTGATTCTTCTGATTAGTGAGAAAAGTAGATTTCTTCATCTAGGGCTTTGGTATTTTTTTCATCAGTCTTTTGTAATTTTCAGCACATAATTCTTTAAATATTACCTAAATATTTCATGTTTTGCAGAGATGTTCTAAGTATCACCTTTTAAATTTATTTCGATTTCTCATTGTTCACTGAGTGTGTATAAAAGTTCCTCAATTTTATGCATTGGCCTTGTAAACTCTGATCATGCTAAACTCACTGATTTTTTAAACACTTTGATACTATACCACATAATGCATTTGTTTTAGTTTTATTGAGTTATAATTGATAAGCAACAAACTGGACACATTTAATGTCTATACTGTGATGGGTTCGAACATACATCCAAGATACCATCATCACAACCAAGGTACTAAACACATCCATCATTTCTAAAATCTTCCTTGTGTTTGTGTGTGTGTGTGTTTTGGTAAGGAGAATTAAGTTGAGATCTTTCTTCCTAATAATTTTTAAGTATAAAATATCATAATTTAAAGTATAGATACTTTATATATATGTTGCACAGTACATCTCTGGAAATTTTTTATCTTACATAAAATAAACTATATCCTCTTTGAAAGGGCTTGTCTGAAGTTCAGCTGGTAAAGAATCTGCCTGCAATGCAGGAGAACCTGGTTTGATTCCTAGATAGGCTACCCACTCCAGTATTCTTGGGCTTCCGTGCTGGCTCAGATGGTGAAGAATCTTTTTGCAGTGTGGGAGACCTGGGTTGGGAAGATCCCCTGGAGAAGGAAATGGCAACCCACTCCAGTATTTTTGCCTGGAGAATCCCTGTGGACAGAGAAGCCTGGCAGGCTACGGTCTGGGGGGTTGCAAAGTAGTGAGCGACTAAGCAAAACACGGTACTCTTTGAAAAACAATTTCCCATTTCTTTCTCCCCATAGGCTCTGGTAATCACCAGTCTCTGCTTCTAAGAAGCACTATATTAGGTTTGTGCAAAAGTAATTGCAGTTTTGCACTGTTGAGCTTTGCTGGTTGATACTGGAATACACTCTTAAATAAATGTGGTTATATTATATCTAATTTTGATGCACATTTCCTGCTTTATATTTTTGCCAAAGAATTATTACTTGCTGCTTATTGTATATTTATTTTGGACTATGGAAACGATGTTAGACAGTAAGCAAAGTCCAGTGATTTTCTTATTCAATTACCAAATGGGTCATAAAGCAGCAGAGACAAACTCGTCACATCAACAATGCATTTGTCCCAGGAACTGCTAATGAACGTACAGCCAAGAAGTTTTACAAAGGAGACAAGCACCTTGAAGATCAGGAGCACAGTGTCTGGCCATCAGAAGTTGACCATGACCAACTGAGACAATCACTGAAGCTGATCCTCTTACACCTACAGGAGAATGTGCCCAAGAACGTCAACCATTCTATGCTTGTTTGGCATTTGAAGCAAATTGGAAAGGTGAGAAAGCTTGATAAGTGGTTGCCTCATGAACTGACCAAAAATTTTTTTAAAAACTGTCATTTTGAAGAGTTATCATCTCTTATTCTATATAATAACAACAAACCATTTCTCGATTGGATTACAGTGTGTGACAAAATGTGGATTTTACAAACAACCAGCGATGACCAGCTCAGTGATTAGACCAAGAAGAAGCTCCAAAGCACTTCCCAAAGCCAAACTTGCACTAATAAATGGGTCACGGTCATTGTTCTGTTGTCTGCTGCCTGTCTGATCTGCTGCAGCTTTCTGAATCCTGGCGAAACCATTACGTCCGAGAAGCATGCTCAGCAAATTGATGAAATGCACCAAAAAACTGCAATGTCTGCAGTGAGCACTGGTCGACAGAAAGGGCATCTGTGACAATGCCCGACTGCATGTTGCACAACCAATGCTTCATGAGTGGAACGAATTGGGCTGTGAAGCTTTGTCTCATTTGCCATATTCACCGGACTTCTCGCCAACTGACTACCATTTCTTCAAGGATCTCAACAACTTTTTGCAGGGAAAATGCTTCCACAACCAGCAGGAGGCAAAAAATGCTTTCCAAGAGTTCGTCAAATCCCAAAGCATGGATTTGTATGCAATAGGAATAAAATATCATTTATCATCGGCAAAAATGTGTTCATTGTAATGGTTACTATTTTGGTTAATAAAGATATATTTGAGCCTAGTTATAATGATTTAAAATTCAGGGTCGAAACCATAATTACTTCTGCACCAACCTAGTACGTTGAATCATATAGTATTTGTCCTTCTGTGACTATTTTATTTCACTTAGGATAATGTGTTCCTGTTGATGCAAATTGCAATTTCTTCTTCCTTTCTAAGGATAAACTGATATTCCACTGTGTGCATATACCATATTCTCTTTATCCATTCACTCATCAGTGCACATTGAGTTGCTTCCATATCATGGATATTGTGAATAATGTTGCAATCCACATGGAGGTGCATATGTCTCTTTGATAAGTTATTTCATTTCCTTCATATATATGTATACCCAGAAGTGGGATTACTGGATCATATAGTAGCTCTATTTTTATTTTTTGAGGAACGTCCATGTATATGTGCTTAGTCACTCAGTTGCGTCCAACTCTCTGTGGCCCCTTGGACTTTAGCCCGCCAGGTTCCTCTGTTCATGGAATTCTCAGGCAAGAATACTGGAATAGGTTGACATTTCCTCCTCCAGGGGATATTCTAGACCCAGGGACTGAACTCACATTCCCAGCACTGATGGGCAATTCTTTACCACTGAGCCACCTGGGAAGCCCATGTCCCTCTATTCCTCAATTGTTGATTTTTAAAAAAATAATCATGAAGTTGAATTTTGTGAAATGTTTCGTCTGCATCAATTTATATGACTATTTATGATAAGAGTTTCATTTGCTACATATCATGGACAAACTCAGTATTGTCTGTCTTTTCATTTTAGCCATTTGATAGATGTGTAGTCTTCTCTCATTGTAGTTTTATTTTGCATTTTTGTAATGGTTAAAGAAACTGACATATTTTACATATGCTTATTGGGTATTTGACTTTCCTGGTGGCTCAGACGGTAAAGCATCTGCCTACAATGCAGGAGACCCAGGTTCGATCCCTGGGTCGGGAAGATCTGGAAAAGGAAATGGCAACCCACTCCAGTATTCTTGCCTGCGAAATCCCATGGACGGAGGAGCCTGGTTGGCTACTGTCCGTGGGATCGCAAAGAGTTGGACACGACTGAGCGACTTCACTTCACTTCACTTCATTGGGCATTTGGATATTCTCTTGTGAAATGCCTGTTCAATTATTTTTAAATTTATTTTTATTATGTATTTTTAATTTTGGCTGTGCTGGGTTTGTTACTGAGCGCAGGTTCTTCTCTAGTTGAGAAGCGCAGGGACTATTCTCTAGTTTGGGTATGCAGCCTTCTCATTGCAGTGCTTCTCTTGTTTCAGAGCACACGCTCTAAAGCATGCAGGCTTCAGCAGGTGCAGACATGGGCACAGTAGCTGCAGCCTGGAGGCTCCAGAATGCAGATTCAGTAGTTGTGGCACACGGGCTTAGCTCTCCCGCAACACATGGGATCTTCCCAGACCAGGGATGGAACTGATAACCCTGCATTGCAAGTCAGATTCTTAATCACTGCACCCCCAAGGAAGACCTGTCTGTTCAAATGTTTACCCCCTTTTCTACTGGGTTATCCATCCCTTTTTACTGATTTGTAAAAAGTTCTTTATATATTCTAAATATGCTTCATTTGCCAGATTTAAGCATTAAAAATACTTATTCCCACTCTGTAGCTTATTTTTCACTATCTTAATCATGTACTTTAATGAAGATAAATTATTAATCTTAATATAATCTAATTCATTCATTTTTCTTTTATGGTTAAGATTTTTATGTCCTGTTTAAGAAATCTTTGCCTACTGTAAGGTTATTAAAATATGGTTTAATAAGTAACACATATTTTGTTTCCACAAATTTTATAATGTGTATTTAAAAATAAATCTAAAATATTTAGAAGTATAATTTCTCTAGAATAGATCAATTGCATCTACTTTGTAAATTACTGAGCATAACGTTTATTACCAGGTGGTAAAAAAATTAAATAGCTTAAAATCTTTCAGATTAAGCATTTTCCTAAATTTCATTCAAATAGTAAAGGACAGTGATGATTTTCCAAAGTACAGTTTTACTCTACTCCATTGGCTTATACAGGATATGGCTATACCAGGCTTAACGGACTACTAAATTACATGAATTTTTGACATCTTATTTGCTTACTGTCTGGTGGTAAATTAAACTCACTGTTCCAGTATGAATTTTATCAGCCATAAAATATGCTACCTTTTACCCGATTCTAAGACTCTCAAAATCCAAATAGATATATCACTATTCTTCAAACTATTGTGGAAATAGGTCAGTGTTTAATATGGTTGATTGAATTCAAGTGCCATTACAGACACTAATGAATTGATACTGTGTAGTGTGAAATAAAAAAATTCTGTTTCACTGCAGTGACTTAGAAAATAGCAAAAATAATTTAGCAAGATAATAAAATTACATAATAATAATGGCATGCTTTATATATAAAAATTTGAATGATCTAAGTTGTTTTATTGGATAAGATTAGTGTGGTTGACTTTTCTCATTGACACTAATTTTAATTTTCAGATCTTGGTATCATTAGTATTATATTATCAAGATATATAAAATACTTGCTTCTGCTTCCCCTTTTCTTTATTATGGTAGAGATTTTGAGGATAATAAAAAGTAAATATAATAAAGGTAATTTTCTCTTATAATAAGAAAAACTTTACCCACAGCCAATGCCAAATACAGGCCTTCTCTCATTTCTACCATGGGAAACAGGAAAAGGCATCCTTGATGTCCAAGTACTTCAGGATTTCCGTATTTGATTACTTCTAAAGAATCTGTTGCCAGAAGTATTAATGCGAATAAATACATTAGTTCATGCTTACAGTATTTACAACCTATAAAATGCCTATGTCACACACATGGTGTTAATAGTAAGCTGCCACACATTCTATTTATGGTGGAAACAATTAGAAACAAATGCAAGTAATCATTTATTAGCATTACTGACCAGGTTTATTTTTGAATCAGAGCCCATGGCTATATGAATGCTACCACAACATTTCAACTCATGCCTTTGAAATGACTCTAAAGATTATAGGAGAAAACAATGCTTGTTTCCTTACAGTGTACACCTATAAACTAAATTCAACACACTGAAAGAAACTGTCCAAAATGAGTCCCAAAACAACCCAACCTGAACACTTAATAGTGATAAAAATACTTACATTAGCATAAACAGAACTAAAACTCAAAGATCTTCTGTACTTCATGACAGAAGTGGTTTTCCCATTAGAGATACATGCATTTTTGCAATGAATAATGGACAAGAATACTGTCTCTTGAAATTTTAGCTTTAGGGCCTAGAGTTTGTATTTACAATACTGACTCAGGATTTTAAAACTTAGTTTTATATTATTCATGTACTGTGGCTTACCAAAACACTGTATGTGTATGTGATAATCTCAGTATACCTACTAGGATTTCCTAGTGTGATTAAAAAAACAAATAAATAATGGAGCATATTCCATCACTCGATGCATATTCCCTTTATTATTTAAGGTTTTTGAGAACTCTAAAGAAATATCCAAAATATCACAACATGTAGAATTAGGTAGCTTGCTAAGATAAATAAAATCAGCTAACATTTGAGTGAAATGAGAAACAGAAATACAGTTAACATTCTACATCAAACAAATTCTTAAAGAAGTATAAAATGCTCATTTAAGAAATACTCTACTTCTCATCTCTATCTTTACTTTGAATACAAAAGGTAAGGAGTTCTTATTTACAGTCAACTTGCTTATTCACTGAAGACCATAGAAAAATAATCAAGCATTGAGTTTTTTCTTTCTTTCTTTATCCCAGCCATAAAGATACAGTGCTCCATTCCCAGTAACATTGATTGGATCTACACAGTTGTATTCATTTCCAACCTCATAAGCATGTAATAAGCAATTCCTTCACATCCAGATAACTGGACTACCTGCTTATGTAATCTCTTTGCCTTTACCTAGTCACTAGAAATCACTTATCCCACCCCGTGGATTTATGTAACACTGTGAACTATTCTCCAGGGTTCTTCCCTTCTTCCTTTTAACACCAGAATACGCTGCAGGAATAGAGGTGCAGAGCCCACATTTTCCATAGTGCTCTGAAACTAGTATATAAATTTTAAGCACTGAAATGTGAACCAAGGGATGGGTATCAACACTGAAGAATACTCTTTAAAAATTATTTTGCAAAAGTTCTGATTTCTCGTGATTACATGGCCTGGAACGTAAGGACGTGCTCCTTGAGAGTGAGCTGCAGCATGTAAATAAGGAAACATCTGGAGCACAGAAGAAAATGAGAGAATGGACCTCGGGGCCTGGATAAGCTTGTGGAACACAGTTGCCTGTCTGCCCTGAACCATTCTCCAGCCCTGGAATACCATAGCAGACAAACACATTTCTATCATATTGTTTTCTGCAGGGTCTCCATTACAGCATTCAGTCTGTCTGCTAAATAATATGAATAAGATAAACTAAATGTACATGTGCTATGAGAGATTAAGATGTGTTTACTATATTTTTGTTGCTTCTCAGGTGGTTCAGTGGTAAAGAATCCTCCTGTCAATGCAGAAGATGTGGGTTGGATCCCTGGGTTGGGAATATCCCCTGGAGAATGAAACAGAAACCCAATCCAGTATTCTTGCTTGAGAAATCCCAAGGACAGGAGCCTGAAAGGCTACAGTCCATGGGGTCGTAAAGAATTGAACACGACTTAACGAGTAAGCAGGCAGTGTAGTTCTGTTACACAATTATACAATACACGATGCTTACGTATATGAGCGGAATTAAAACCTTTTTCTTGACGAGGCTAATGCACCATTACCTAAATGCTATGTTTTCCCAAAGATCTTCTCACATCATCTTTTAGCAGAACGTGCTCTAGAATGAAAAGCATCTACACAGCAATGGGTAGGAGTTTTCAAGGAAACGCCCTGTTTTAACCAGTAGAACCTCTTTGTAGAACATCAAACTGTACTTGCTTATATGAATCCTGCTAATCTGAGAACAAGAGTAGAGAAGAGGACTAGAAAATGTTATATTTTCATTATACAATGAAATGACTACAGGATTATTGAGTCAGATGACCAGAGGTCAGGCCCCAAGCCCAATGGTCACTTGCTCTGCAACAACGGGAAGATCACTTTCCCTCTAGGAGTCTATTTCCTGATCAGATGGCTTTCTCACTTACTCTACTGTGGCATGAAATGGCACCATGCTTACAACGGACGGAAGATAACAATGGAGTCCAGGGATACTGGCTAGTTGATCAAGTATGTCTTTTAGCATGGATATTTTAACTGCCTAAGAGAGAATAACTTCTGGTTTTTGGTCTCATAAACCCAGAAATTTGATTTTATCAATGTTTTTGAAATGGAATAACTGTATAGCAAGAAAATACCTATTAGAATAACATTTATTGACTACAAACTTTATGCCAAGTACTGTTCTAGACAGCTCGTGGACAACATTTAATTCTCACAACAACTAAGCAAGAAAGGTTCTATAATTATTATCCTTTCATTCTTTCTTAGAGGCAAAGAACTTAAGTGGCTCTTGGTTACACAGCCAGAATGTGACCAAGCTAGTATTCAAACCCAAACAGGAAGCTGGTTCCAGAGTGAAAAGTCTTAACCAATACACTCTACAGCGTTATTACAATCATGACTCAAAAAACACTGAAAACTAAAATAACACACAAATTCATTCATTTATATTGGGGGAAAAATGTCAGGAATAATCAGCAGTTTTGCCAGTCTGAAAAAGGTATTCTTTTGTTAAATGTAGGCAATCTGGGAAATTAAATCACAACGAAAACATAGTGTGGTAAGCATTACTAGTCCATGGAATTCTCCAGGCCAGGATACTGGAGTAGGTGGCCTTTCCCTTCTCCAGGGGATCTTCCCAACCCAGGGATCGAGCCCAGGTCTCCCACATTGGAGGCATATTCTTTACCAGCTGAGCCACCAGGGAAGCCTAATTTGGGAAATTAAATCACAATGAAAATAATAGTGGAGTAAGTATTATCATCTGAAGAAGCAGAGTTTCTGCCACAGATGGAGGCACTCCACCCTGCTGCCAGTACACCAGACGGCCATTCTGTCCGTATATTAATAACCAATGCTCAGTTCTAGAAACTCACTAGAAACGTTCTCATGATGTTTCTCCTCCTTTCCACAATATGATCTTGATTTTATCAGAAGGCGTCATCACCTGATGTTTGGTAACAGGACTCTTGAGAGTCCTTTGGACAGCAAGGAGATCAAAGCAGTCAGTCTTAAAAGAAATCAACTCTGAATAATCACGGGAAGGACTGATGCTGAAACTGAAGCTCCAATACTTTTTGACCACCTGATGTGAAAAGCTGACTCATTGGAAAAGACTGTGATGCTGGGAAAGACTGAGGGCAGGAGGAGAACAGGACAACAGAGGATGAGATGGTTGGATGGCATCACCGACTTGATGGACATGGGTTTAAGCAAACTCTGGAAGATAGTGGAGGACAGGGAAGCCTGGCGTGCTGCAGTCCATGGGGTGGCAAAGGGTCGGATACAACTTAGCAACTGAACAACAACAAGTGTATGTCAGATTTAATATACTACTATAGGTAGACATCAGCTAGAACATACCAGGATCTTTTGATTATGACGTCAATGTTTTGAAAGTTCCTCAATTAAGTTATCACTTTGATGTGGTATCAGCACCTCTGGCTTCAACAATTATTTGTTTATTCAAGCATGTCACTGTTGAGCTCTGGAATTTCTCAATGTCTCTCCTACTTATTCCCTTACACGCACTAACCTCCCTAACTGGGTTGACCTGAAAACTAAGAAGTGCAATACATGTGATAACACACATTGTCTTTGTATATCTATATTCCATTCTCCTAAAAATACTATAAAAATCTTTGTTAGCAGAGCTCATGTTTTATTCTTTGTAATCACCACTTCGTGCCCCTTCTTGCAATGCCACTTTCCTTCTTTTTTGCTTAGGTAAGTGCTATCTGTTCTTTAACATTCAATTCAAATATCTTTATTTCTGGGAAGCTGTATCTGATCTTTAGTCATACTTAGATGTACCTCTGGCACTATGCCCCCTTCATAATAAGGATGTTTCAAGTTCAAGAAACATAATTCCATGTTCAGGCTGCCACAGATAGTAAAGAAATTTATGAGCTCATATAAAGGTAGTTCAGTCCTCAGGGTTGGTTGAGCCAACAGTTCAATGATGCCATTAAGGATTCAGTTCAGTTTGGACTCTTGGCTCTGCAGTCTCCACTGCAGCTTTGCGGAAGACCGCTGATACCATTCGGGGAATGCATTTCCTAATTCATTTCCATTGGAAAGAGATCAACTTTCTATGGCTTTCTCTTTAAAGTAATAAAACTTCATTTCCGGAACCCCTTAGAAACCTTTCCTGAGATTTCTCCTAGCCTAAAGTGACTTAGGCATACACTGTCATGAAAAAAAATTCCTGGCAAGGGACATAAGGTCCCATGGTTGATTTAGACTAATCATCTGCAGTTGACATAGCATCCTGAGCCCACCTCAATATTACCACTTATTGGACTGAACTTAAATTGCTGATTTATTTATGGTGGCACCATGCCAAACATGAAGCTCTTCCTAGGGAGAAGGGACAGTCACATTCAACTTTACATTCCCTTCTGCCTAGCACAGTGCCTACAACACAGTATCTACATCAATGTGACAATGAAAATTATAGATTAATAAATTTAAAAGTATAGATAAAAAATTTGTATGAAATTTAGCTTATATAAGGATAAACATATAAGCCAATGGAATATAATCGAGAGTCTAGATAAACACATACATCTATGGCAAGTTGATTTTGGGGGCCAAGGCAAGGTGGTCAAAACCATTCAGTGGGGAAAATAGCATCTTTAAGAAATGGTCCTGAGACAAATGGAAAATTTCTGTATCACTTGGGGAACTCAAACTGGGGCTCTCTAATGACCTAGAGAGATGGGAAAGGGTAGGGGGTGGGAGGAAGGTGCAAGAGGGAAGAGACATATGTATGCTGCTGCTGCTGAGTCGCTTCAGTGGTGTCTGACTCTGTGCAACCCCACAGATGGCAGTCCACCAGGCTCCCCCATCCCTGGGATTCTCCAGGCAAGAACACTGGAGTGGGTTGCCATTTCCTTCTCTAATGCATGAAAGTAAAAAGTGAAAGTGAAGTTGCTCAGTCATGTCCGACTCTTAGCAACCTCATGGACTGCAGCCTACCTAGTTCCTCCGTCCATGGGATTTTCCAGGCAAGAGTACTGGAGTGGGGTGCCATTGCCTTCTCCAGACATATGTATACCTATGGCTAATTCACTTTGATGTATGGCAGAAATGAAATCAATGCTATAAAGCAATTATCCTTCAATTAAAAACATAAATTAAAAGAAATAGTACTGGGACAACTGGATACCCATATGCAAAAATAAATAAATATAAAAAGGAAAACATGGCAAATTCCTTTCTCATAAGAAATCCAAAAAATGAATCAATGACCTGAATATAAGAGGTAAGACCGCAGAACTCAGAAAAAAACATAGGGGTTAATCTTCATGACCTTAGATTTGTCAGTGAGTTCTTAGCTGCTGCTACTAAGTTACTTCAGTCCTGTCTGACACTGTGCGACCCCATAGACGGCAGCCCACCAGGCTCCCCCGTCCCTGGGATTCTCCAGGCGAGAACACTGGATTGGGTTGCCATTTCCTTCTCCAATGCATGAAAGTGAAAAGTGAAAGGGAAGTCGCTCAGTCGTGTCTGACTCTGTGTGACCCCATAGATGGCAGCCCACTAGGCTCCTCTGTCCCTGGGATTCTCCAGGCAAGAACACTGGAGTGGGTTGCCATTTCCTTCTCCAATGCATGAAAGTGAAAGGTGAAAGTGAAGTCGCTCAGTTGTGTCCAACTCTTAGCGACCCCATGGACTGTAGCCTACCAGGTTCCTCCGTCCATAGGATTTTCCAGGCAAGTGTACTGGAGCGGCGTGCCATTGCCTTCTCCAGAGTTCTTAGCTAGGATATCAAAATCACAAACAACAAAAGAGTAAACATAAATTAGACTTCAACAAAATTTAAATTAGTGCATCAAGCTAGATTTGTAAAACAATCTACAGAATGGTACTGTTTGTAAATAATATATTTTATAAGGGCCTAGTATCCAGAATATATTACAACAACGGAAAGACAAACAACTCACTTAAAAAATGGGCAAAGGACTTAAACAATTCTCCCCAAAAGACTCACAAATGGCTGAAAAGATGCTCAGAATTATTAGTCATTTGGGAGGCAAACTCAGACCACGAGACACCACTTCACACCCACTAGGATAGCTATAATTTTTAAAATGGAAAATAACAGAAAGTTGGCAAAAATGTGGAGAAATTGGAACCTTTGTACATGGCTGAAGGGGATTAAAAGGGTTCATTTTGTATGGTGGAAAACATTTTGGTGAGTCCTCAAAGGTTAAAGATAGAACAAACATATTAAACATAAATTCCACTCCTAGGAATATACCCTCAAAGTGGAAAGCTGGTACTCAAATACAAGTACAGTCATGCTCCTAACAGCAATATTCATAGCAGCCAAAATCTGGAAAAAATATGCATGTTCATCAATGGAAAAAAAAAATCATCGTATACACATACAATGAAGGACTGATATGTGCTAAAACATGAACTTTGAAAGCACTGCTAAGTGAAAGAAGCCAGACACAAAAGGCCCCATGTATGACTCCATTTATATGAATTATTCATAATAGGTAAATCCATAGAGCTGACTCAGACTGGTGGAGGTCAGGGATCTGACCGGTGCAGGGTTGGGGGACGAAGTATATGCTTAATGGGTACAGGGTCTTATTTTGTGCTGATGAGAAAGTTTTGAAACTAGATGGAGGGGGTGGCTGCATATCATTGTGAATGTTTGAAAACACACTGAATTGTTTACTTTAAAATGACTAATTTTAAGTTTTGTGAATTAATTTTTTAATTGACTCATTTATCTGCCTAATTATATTTTAATCATCAGAGCATGAAATATGGAGATTTTAAGGAGGCAAGAAACATGTTAAACATAAGAACTGAGAAATACATATGTGCCAAAGATTTTCAAGAGGGGCTAATCAAGAGCATGTCACATTTACTGATTATTTCCACATGCGGGAATGACTCTTCTATGGGTGCTAGAAGATAGATTCCCTCTTACGTGTAAGCTCAAAATAATGTCATAAGTTGAGTTAGGAAAAACATATTATTTTTTTCTATCAATCAGTGATAAAAATCTTCCTTTGTGACATTTTCACTTATTTTGTTTCAAATTAGCCCCAATTTAGTTTGTGTACTCTGAGAAGCTGATTTGCAAGTTAATCACTAATATAAAATACAAATAAGATGAAAAGCAGATTTATTAAGAACTTAAAATAATTTAATGTGCTGCCTGTGGAAGGGAACTTCCAAGGGCTATCAGAAAGTCTATGGTTTTATCTAATTATTATAACAGAACAAAATATGCCAAACACGAACCAGAACATATTGAAACATCACAAAAACTAATTCATGGACAGATGCTTAAGCAATATAGAGACCAAAGATAAATTGTTTGAGCCAAATCACTGTTAACTCTAAGTAGAATTACCAGGACAGCTGATGCTTCAAATAAACCTCTGCTGCTTTGTCTACTGGATAATTTATACAATATAATTATTCCTAATCCTTCCCCAAAACAATTGCTATAGGAAAACAAACTATTTATCCTACCATTTTTAGGTTATGTATTGAAAGAAAAGTGAAAGTGTTAGCAACACAGTTGTGTCCAACTCTTTGCGACCCCCTGGACTGTAGCCTGCCAAGTTCCTCTGTCCATGGGATTCTCTGGGCAAGAGTTCTGGAGTGGGTAGCCAATCCCTTCTCTAGGAGACCTTCCTGACCCAGGGATCGAACCTGGGTCCTCTGCATTTCAGGCAGATTCTTTACCACTGAGCCACTGTTGTGTATGGGTTGACCGAAAAGTTCATTTGGGTTTTCCATAATACATAAGCCCAAACAAATTTTGACCAACCCAATATGTCATCTTGTTTATTTTATTTCTTTTACTAAAATCAATATGTTCCAGTTCTAACATTACACTTTTTATTTTGTGTTGGGGGTAGAGTCAAATAACAGTATTGCGCTGGTTTCATGTGAACAGCAAAGGGACTCAGCCATACATACACATTCTCCCCCAAATCCCTCTCCCATCCAGGCTGGTACATAACACCAAGCAGAGCTGCATGTGCTATATAGGAGGTCTTTGCTGGTTATCCATTTTAAATAGATATATTCTTAGCAAAAGTAGTGTATGTGTGGATGTGTGTGTGTGTAGATGATGATTGACATATTATATATCCAATCTACTACAGGAGGACTAATTACTGTTGAGTATCTTGTTTCAGGTCAGTACCAGTCTCAAGTGGCACAAAGATATACCACACACTAGCAATTATTATTAACAAGATATTTTCCCCGCAGGGCAGGCTGGGGCAAATTTAGCAGGTGAGAGGGAAGGTGTGCACTCAGTAAAGTAAGGGTGCTTAGTCAGGGATATACTGTCAGAGGGCGAGTTGGGATGCCAGAGGGATTCTGATTTAGCGGCACTGAAGTTTACTCTGGAGAGAGAAGCTGTTCAATGAAAGAAAAACTATAAGCATGAAGGGTCATCCCTCAACCCTCAGCATCCAAATCCTGGGTTCGCCCTCATCAAACTGCTCTCAGAAGCAAGAATAATAGTCAGTAAACTCAGGGACAGCAAGTACCTTCTAGTTTCAATTGTGGTAACATACCTTGGAAAGTGCCACAAATAGTAGAATGAATGCCAATTCATTGGAACGCCAATTGTTGGAATGCCAATTCAATAGGGAAAACTGTCAAACACTAAATGCTTATACAGTGGTATTAGTTAAAGGCGCAGTGCACAGATGATTGCTTCAAGTAGTACCCAATTTAAACATGAGATTCTGTGGCATTCCTCTTGATAAAGTCTTATCTTTGTGCTGAACATTCACTATTTGCTATGATAAAAAGCAAGAAACACATGAAAATCAACACAGAATAGGATATTTACATAGCACAATCAGATTCGAGGGTTTTGGAAGCCATGCAGTGTCCAGCAGACATATATATCCCATTAGTAATTGACAGGGGTAAATCAGAATGAAATAATAATAATAATAATTAATCTTTTTTGTTCACTTTGTATGCATTTTTTAAATAGCTGTTAAAGTCTTTAGACTATAAAAACTTGTTAAGCTGTCTGTATGTAACTATTTGCTAAACAAAACAGGTACTTCTTTGGCTTCAGAGCACAGAGACAGTGACAGAGACACCAAAGGTACTAGAACAGAAAAAGCTTTGGAAACGTCTTTGGAAAAGTTAGCTCACATAACACAAAAGTTCCTTAACATAAATACACCAAAGAAAGAAACGACTGACAATGAAACTCAGTCAACTAAGATACAAACCAAAATAAAAGAGTTGGCTGTGGGAAAAGGACTGGTGTGCTCAGTCAGGACTGACTCTGTGACCCTCTGAACTGTAGCCCACCAGGCTCTACTGTCCAGGGGATTTTCCAGGCAAGAATACTGGAGTGGGTAACCATTCCCTTCTCTAGTAAAAGGACTGGTAACATATCAAATCCATCACAATACATAAACAATACTGCCCAACCACAAGAATTCATAGACTAGAAGGTGACCCTTACAAGTCAGCACAATATAGAGAATACACAAATAACAAAGGATGGTCAGGGGAGATATGAAGTTCTGATGAAAACACTTTTATTTTCTTTTATCAAACCAGCTAATCAAATGATATAAGAATACACAGAAGAACTATATAAAAAAGATCTTCATGACCCAGATAAACATGATGGTATGATCACTCACCTAGAACCAGATATCTGGGAATACGAAGTCAGGTGGGCCTTAGGAAGCATCACTGCGAACAAAGCTAGTGGAGGTGATGGAGTTCCAGGTGAGCTATTTCAAATCCTAAAAGATGATGCTGTGAAAGTGCTGCACTCAATATGCCAGCAAAGTTGGAAAACTCAGCAGTGGCCACAGGACTGGAAAAGGTCAGTTTTCATTCCAATCCCAAAGAAAGGCAATGCCAAAGAATGCTCAAACTACCACACAATTGCACTCATCTCACATGCTAGTAAAGTAATGCTCAAAATTCTCCAAGTCAGGCTTCAGCAGTACATGAACCGTGAACTTCCAGATGTTCAATCTGGTTTTAGAAAAGGCAGAGGAACCAGAGATCAAATTGCCAACACCTGGTGGAGCATCGAAAAAGCAATAGAGTTCCAGAAAAACATCTATTTCTGCTTTATTGACTATGCCAAAGCCTTTGATTGTGTGTACCACAACAAACTCTAGAAAATTCTTCATGACATTGGAATATCAAAAATACCACTTTTTTTTCCTGAGAAATCTGGATGCGGGTCAAGAAGCAACAGTTAGAATTGGACATGGAACAAAAGACTGGTTCCAAATAGGAAAAGGAGTACGTTAAGACTCTATATTGTCACCCTGCTTATTTAACTTATATGTAAAGTACTTCATGAGAAATGCTGGACTGGATGAAGCACAAGATGGAATCAAGATTGCTGGGAGAAATATCAATAACCTCAGATATGCAGATGACAACACACTTATGGCAGAAAGCTAGGAAGAACTAAAGAACCTCTTGATGAAAGTGAAAGAAGAGAGTGAAAAAGTTGTCTTAAACTCAACATTCAGAAAACTAAGATCATGGCATTTGGTCCCATTACTTCATGGCAAATAGATGGGGAAACAGTGGAAACAGTGACAGACTTTCTTTTCGTGAGCTCCAAAATCACTTCAGATGGTGACTGCAGGCATGAAATTAAATGATGCTTGCTCCTTAGAAGAAAAGCTATGACCAGCTTAGACAGCACAGTAAAAAGCAGAGACATTACTAACAAAGGTCCATCTAGTCAAAACTATGGTTTTTCCAGTAGTCATGTATGGACGTGAGAGTTGGACTATAAAGAAAGCTGAGGGGTGAAGAATTGATGCTTTTGAACTGTGGTGTTGGAGAAGACTCTTGAGAGTCCCTTGGACTGCAAGGAGAGCAAACCAGTCCATCCTGAAGGAAATCAGTCCTGAATATTCATTGGAGGGACTGATGCTGAAGCTGAAACTCCAATACTTTGGCCACCTGGTGCAAAGTACCGACTCATTTAAAAAGACCCTGATGCTGGGGAAGATTAAAGGCGGGAGGAGAAGGGGTAGATAGAAGATGAGATGGTTGGATGGCATCACCGACTCAATAGACATGAGCTTGAGTAAGCGCTGGGAGTTGGTGATGGACAGGGAAGCCTGGCGTGCTGCAGTTGATGGGGTCGCAGAGTTGGACACGACTGAGTGACTGAACTGAACTAAATCAAAAGATTCTCTAACAGAAAGTTAACAAATTAGATTCTGAAATCTTAACATTTTTCACACTTTCTTATTGCAACCTTAGAGGAATATTTGAGAAATTACTGTCTTTTATGGTAATAAAATTTTTGAATTTCAATAATTATTTTAATTTCAGTTAAGTTACCATTTCTTAAAGTAAAACGAAATATAATTATTTTCGTGAAAGTAACACCCCTGTTTACCATGAGTCTTTCTGTCTCTTTATTTTAATTCCTTTCATCCCTTTCTTCTACACATACGGATGGGAAAATGGCAGGAAAGATTTTCAGAATGTTACAGGTGATGATTACTAGACAGAGATATTTGGATTCTTTCTTTTGTTAATCTAAGCATTTAAGCCTATAAATTTTCTCTAAGTACTGCTTTTGCTGGCTTCCCAGGGAACTTAGTGGTAAAGAATCCCCCTGCCAACTGCAGGAAACTCAGGAAACACAGGAGACCCACGTTGGATCCCTGGGTCAGGAAGATTCATCCCTGGGAAGGAAATGGCAACCCACACCAATATTCTTGCCTGGAAAGTCCCATTGACAGAGGAGCCTGCCAGGATAAAGTCCACAGGGTCACAAAAGAATAAGACACAACTGAGCATGCATGCACTGCTATTGCTGTATCTTACAAGTTTTCATAAGTAACATCTTCAGTATGATTCAACTACACATATTTTCTGATTTTTACATCAATTCATTCTTGGTCCCATTAGCATTTGCTTTAAAAGTTTTTTCTAATTCCTGGAATTTTCAAGTTAAATTTTTTAATATTAATTTCAAATTCTTCTGTATTAGAGAAACACAATGAGATTTGTATGAAACTGATTATTTAAAACATTCTTGACATTTTATCAAGTTTTCCTTTATGAACAAATGCCAACAGGGCACAGAGAAGGCAATGGTAACCCACTCCAGTACTCTTGCCTGGAGAATCCCATGAATGGAGGAGCCTGGTAGGCTGCAGTCCGTGGGGTCTCGAAAAGTCCGACACGACTGAGCGACTTCACTTTCACTTTTCACTTTCCTGCATTGGACAAGGAAATGGCAACCCAGTCCAGTGTTCTTGCCTGGAGAATCCCAGGGACGGGGGAGCCTGGTGGGCTGCAGTCTATGGGGTCACACAGAGTCGGACACAACTGAAGCGACTTGGCGGCAGCAGCAGCAGCCAACAGGGCAAAACTTCCTCGGTGCTTTCTTTCTCAATTCTCCTTTGCCCTAGTGTTTTGCCTTATAACTACCAAGGTGTCAACTTTACTCATTTATGCTTTTGAGAAGATTTTTTTAAATTGTATAGTACTTTAAAACCCAGTGGAAAGATTGATCTGATTAACCTCTTCTGTCAATATGAGTCTCTAAATTACTGGCCCTTGTTTTTTCTATATAACATTATTCCAAGCCACAAAGTATGATTAAAATAAAATTAATCAAATATTAAACAAAAGCTGTTTATGTCTGTGTGCATTACATGAGAACTGATGGCATTTAACTAAATATCACACCATTTTGGGTTTCCCTGTGGCTCAGATGGTAAAGAATCTGCCTGTAATGCAGAAGACCTGGGTTTGATCCCTGGGTCAGGAAGATCTCATGGAGAAGGGAAAGGTGACCCAATCCACTGTTCTATCACACCATTTAGCTACTTAAAAATTATCCTTTTCAAAATCAATAAAAAGTATGCTATAAATACAATAATTCTTACATTACATAAAAGTTTCCATTAGATCATAAACACGTGAAAGACAGTAGACAGATGCTTCCTGAATATACTTAAGACATAAACTAAATCCATTGAATTACATAATCCTAAAGTACCCATTCTACTAATTTATATTCTCTAACGTGTCTACCTCTGTTTAACTTTAAATGCTTCATTTTGATAGTATCCAACAAGCGCTATATGAAATAAAATCTAAGCAACTTTATATAAATAAAATGTCTCCAAATAAAATGTACATATTTTATAAGCTCAAAAAGCCACCTATAATTAATAATTGTACATTAGAAATAAATTGATTTTCCCAATATTCTTATTATGTTCTTTCTTTATGTTACTTACATTAATCTCCTCATTTAACAACACTATCACATGGCGAATTAAACAATACCCACAGAGGTATACAAATGTCCAACACAATCAGCTCCACCTTATTAAGTTCTTCTCTCATGATTCCACTGCATTATGCAGCAAGTATATAGTAAAAGGAAAAGGAAGCAAAGTCCTTTGAAACCTACTGTGTTGTTTGGGGAGGATTTGTATTTTGGAGCTCTACATTTGTGTATTATATCATCTATATAATCAGCTGAAGCTGAAACTCCAATACTTTGGACACATGATGCAAAGAACTGACTCACCTGAAAAGACCCTGATGCTGGCAAAGATTGAAGGCAGGAGGAGAAGGGGATGACAGAGGGTGAGATGGTTGAATGGCATCACCAACTCAATGGACACTAGTTTGAGTAAACTCTGGGAGTCGGTGACGGACAGGGAGGCCTGGCGTGCTGCAGTCCATGGGGTCGCAAAGAGTGATTCAACTGAACTGAACTGATAAATTCAAATTTTTAAAACAAAGGTAAGTGATTACATTTGTTATTTTACTTTAATGATACTCTTCATTAACTCAAAATGTTACAATAAAAACACTCTTTATTCTATCATTTTGAATGCTGCTTAAGTATATCATCAAAAAAAAGAAAAACTCTTGATGAGGTTTTGGCTCATTCTTGCTACAGAAATAAAGCTACCAAGAGAATATGAAAGTCTTTTGTAGACAGATTTTTCTAGTTCTAAACCATTTTCATAGAATTCAGTTGCTTTTCTTAATTTGTTAAATTTATTCTATTAGCTAATCAAATCTGGTTTTACTGCAAGTTTGGAAAGATGATATAGTGTACCAGAAAGAGCAGTTAAGAGCATAGTTTCTGGAATAATGATGCCCAGGTTTGCATTCTGGTTTCTGCCTTGCTACCTGCATTATGTTGGGTATTTACATACCTCTACAAGCTTGGTTTATCAAACAGGGATAATAATTCTATCTGCTTCAAAAAAGTAAAGGAAAAAAGTGAAATACATTTTCAAGGAGGCACTTAGCCTAGAACTTAACGTAATTTTATAACTTTTGTCAATTATCTTATGTCCTCCTGATCAGACTCAATATCTCATGATATCAGCATACTTATGCCCTATCACCCCACCCTGTGGATGCAACTTCTTGCAGGTTAGAGAAGAGTTCCTTTCCTTGGATTTCACTGTAGTCTGAACCAGTGTTCTCACTACACACAACCTGGCTACTCCTTTGTCCAGATACACAGTGTGCTCCATATCATATCAACAGAGAGCAGTGAAACTGAAGAAGTAGTGATGCTTGTGGAGAAAGATGGATAATTTTGGTAGAGTGAAGCCTTAACCGCCCTACTATAATTATATACCTTTTTTAAAAAATTCATAATTTTCACCAAACATTATTCATAGTAATTAGTGTTATTCCATTCTAATAACATTAAAATAAACACTTCAACTTAATTTTTATTTTTGAGTGTATCTGTTAGTTACAAAGTATTTATACTAATAGGATCAAGTGCTTATATATCTGTAATTCATGTCATCCAACTAGAAATTTAAAAATAATCTCCAATAAATATTACCATTTATACACAGCAAATCAGACGAAAGTTTAAAGAAAAATTTTCAATTATGTCTCCTGAAATTTTAAACTATTAAGGAATTCACTACTCCCAATCAAAACTTCAAACCATACATTTTTAAAAATAAAGCTAAGAAAACTAAAGTGTGCCTCTTTCTTTAACCTGTAGGTACTCTATGGAACCAAATCCTTCTGGGAACTTATGTTCCCATAAAAAAAAAAAAACAAAACAAAACAAAAAACAAAACAAAACAAAACAAACTCTTCAAACTTCCAACAATGGAAATTATTCTATTTAGTAACAGTAAAATATTATTGGTATGAAAGTGAAAGTTGCTCAGTGATGTTCAACTTTTTGTGACCCCATGGACTACAGGGTCCATAGAATTCTCCAGGCCAGAACTGAAGTAGGTAGGCTTTCCCTTCTCCAGGGGATCTTTCCAATGTACTTTTACCTTATGGATTTTTAATTAATAAAAAATCTAGTTATTATCTATATAACACAATTTAAATAGCTGAAAATATGAATGTCTATTTTTGGTAATAATTTTTAATTGTCACATATATGAGCTACTATGATTAGTTCAGTTCAGTGGCTCAGTTGTGTCCGACTCTTTGCGACCCCATGCACTCATCTCACATGCTAGTAAAGTAATGGTCAAAATTCTCCAAGTCAGGCTTCAGCAATATGTGAACCGTGAACTCCCTGATGTTCAAGCTGGTTTTAGAAAAGGCAGAGGAACCAGAGATCAAATTGCCAACATCCACTGGATCATGGAAAAAGCTACTATGATACATGGCTATAAAATTTTGTTTAAAAGTATCTGCATAACATCTGCTGGATCATGGAAAAAGCAAGAGAGTTCCAGAAAAACATCCCTTTCCACTTTATTGACTATGCCAAAGCCTTTGACTGTGTGGATCACAATAAACTGTGGAAAATTCTGAAAGAGATGGGAATACCAGACCACCTGACCTGCCTCTTGAGAAATCTGTATGCAAGCCAGGAAGCAACAGTTAGAACTGGACATGGAACAACAGACTGGTTCCAAATAGGAAGAGGAGTACGTCAAGGCTGTCTATTGTCACCCTGCTTATTTAACTTCTATGCAGAGTACATCATGAGAAACACTGGACTGGAAGAAGCACAAGCTGGAATCAAGACTGCCGGGAGAAATATCAATAACCTCAGATATGCAGATGACACCACCCTTATGGCAGAAAGTGAAGAGGAACTAAAAAGTCTCTTGATGAAAGTCAAAGAGGAGAGTGAAAAAGTTGGCTTAAAGCTCAACATTCAGATAACGGAGATCATGGCATCTGGTCCCATCACTTCATGGGAAATAGATAGGGAAACAGTGGAAACCATGTCAGACTTTATTTTTTTGGGCTCCAAAATCACTGCAGATGGTGACTGCAGCCATGAAATTAAAAGACGCTTACTCCTTGGAAGGAAAGTTATGACCAACCTAGACAGCATATTAAAAAGCAGAGACATTACTTTGCCAACAAAGGTCCATCTAGTCAAGGCTATGGTTTTTCCAGTGGTCATGTATGGATGTGAGAGTTGGACTGTGAAGAAGGCTGAGCACTGAAGAATTGATGCTTTTGAATTGTGGTGTTGGAGAAGACACTTGAGAGTCCCTTGGACTGCAAGGAGACCCAACCAGTCCATGGTAAAGGAAATCAATCCTGAATATTCAATGGAAGAACTGATTCTGAAGCTGAAACTCCAATACTTTGACCACATGATGTGAAGAACTGACTCATTTGAAAAGACCCTGATTCTGGAAAGATTAAAAGCGGGAGCAGCAGGGGTTGACAGAGGATGAGATGGTTTGATGTTATCACCAACACCATGTAGATGAGTTTGAGTAGGCTCCAGGAGTTGGTGATGGACAGGGAAGCCTGGCGTGCTGCAGTCTATGGGGTCTCAAAGAGTTGGACACAAATGTGCAATTGAACTGAACTTTTTTTCTATGAAATCACAATGTTATCTTTATGCCAGTACTATCCAATCTTCAATTCTCAATAAATATAAACAAATAAGAATGGAACAGAAGGAAAGGTATTGGATTTGAGGCCAAAAAGCCTAGCTTTAAGTTCAAGCTGTTTGATCTTAGGGTATTAACATACCTGAGTTCAATATCCTCACCTGTAAAATGGGGATTACATTTTCTGAAATACCTACCAAAGAATTCTTATCAGAATGAAAATAAATAATGCATGTGAAAGCAAGTTATAAACTTCAAAGTACTATATGAATGAGAGATGACTACTGAACAAGTAGAATTAATGCCTGGCTATCATATAATAATAACTATTTTACAAAACACTTTCCCTATTCACTGAAGTTGCAAACAGGAAGAAAATGTAAATGGATTAGAGAAATCTACAATCCTACCTCTGTTATATTTCATAAGAAACAACATAGAGAAATTATAGTTAATTATTTAAAATAAAATTAAAGGTTAAAAATGACAGGTTCTTTAAATTGCAATATATATATTTGCCTTAAAATTTAGCAAGTACCTAACAGACTTAAGGAAACAGTTTAAGATAAAAAAATATATTGATTAATAAACAAATTGCTGGAAAAATACAGATGAATCTCATTATTTTGACCTTGAGTAAGAAGTCATTGGGAAATATCATCCTGCATTAATACATTTAGCAGTGCAGGAAGACAATGTCCCTCACACTTTATCACGCATCACTGAACTGTAACAAATGCTGACAGAGAGCATATCTCTAAACATTATGACACCATCTTAGTGACAGCTAAAGAAGAAAGCTGAGTACAATCATTGTTTCACATTTACTACCACAGGCCTAGCTTGAAAATATAAAAATAAACTGATTTAAAGCATTTGGATAAACATCTTTAATTCTGACATTCTAAGGGGGAAATGGGTGCATTTGTTTAGTCTTTTACCACCATCAATTTATCTTCAGGTCTTATGTATAATCCTATCACAGATACATTTATTTTAAAAAGAGGATTCAATAACCTTGCTCCATTACAAAGTAATACATGACAAAGGTCTTTTGCAATAGCAATAATATTTGCATAATAACTGCAAGCATAGGAAAAATAAAAACTGAAATGCTACAATCATATTCCAGGAGTTTTCGTCTTCATAAATTAAATTTTCACAAAAAGCACTTGGAAAAGTCAATATTTTATTTCTGAAATTTGTTACTTAAACATTAATTTTTAATGGAATATAACATTCTTTTGTTGTGTCTTGAAAATGAAATGTAGATAAGAACACTTCTTAATGAATTTTTTTGATTGAAAATATTGAGCAGGAAGGGATATATTTTCCATGTGGAACTAAATTAAGCATGCAGTTCTCATTAACAGTTTTGGCAGCTGTGCATTTAATTCTATGAGTGCCATGCTGAATATGCACATTCCAAAATCAAATATGCAAAGCCTAATCTGTATAACTGCTATCTGAACTTTTGCCTCTCAATTAAATGGTCTGTGTGAAAAATATTTTTGAAAAACACAACATTGTACATTTGCAAAATGACAATCCAAGTTATCTCTAATACATCTTAATTTATTCCAGAACAACCAATGTCAGGGAATGGATCTTGGACTTTTAACACATGATGATATGAAAAAAAAATGATGATATGATATACTCATCAAAATAATCTACTTTTATTTTTTCCCTACCATTTTTTTTCAAACCATTATGTATGTTATTACTGGAGAGCATGGTAAGGGCCATGACCCTTAAATTCTTATTTAGAAAAACTAAATCTTCTACAACTTAGTCTGTAGAAATTAAGATAAAAATAATTCAGAAATAGCAAACTATAAAGGAATTAAATACTTGGATGAATGAGACCCACTGATATTTTGCCTATGGATTTCTGTATAACATACTGAAAGACATTGCTCTACCGTAAAAGATGTTTGAAACGTAAAGATGAGAATAAATGTATTTAATCTATGAAAAGCATAAAGGTGTTTCATTAAAATATTCTCTCTTCATATATACATATACATACAGACACACTTAAATAGGTATGCATGTAAGTGTAGCTATTGGACATTCTCTTATTAGCAATTATGTTTGCACATTCCTCTAGAGGTAAGTTTAATCCATCATCAGGATCTAGCATATTGTTTTCAAGTAAGCAAGGCAAATTACTGTCTTCAAATGAAGGAAACTAACAATCCTGTTGTACTTCCAGCAATCAGAGTTATTTCTCCTGGTGAACACAATAAGACCAACATTGAATGTAAAAAACTCTGTGATCGAAAGCATTATAAAGAAATAACTGTCATAAATGAACTAATACCAAAAAAGTAAACATTAGAGTCTTTCTGCACAGAGGCCACAATTTAAGAGAAAAATCTTTGATAATATGTATTTTAGATACCAATTTTAGAAACCTAATTGGAAATACATTTTTTTAATTAAAAGGCAAATTAAGATGCCCACATCTGGCTATATGATTGAGTTACAGAGATTAGATTTATCCTCCTGTCAGAAACAATTAGAAAAGTGGACAGAGTGTAGAATTGCTTCTAGGTATTGGACAACAGGCAGAATAGCACTGCAGTTCCTGAGAGAAGAGAAACAAATGAAGTGAGCCAACAATTGCCCTGGTTTTCTGGTAGGATATCACCTAGCCTGGAGAGCAGGAAGTACATTCAAAAGGAGAGGTGACTTGAGTTAAAAAACCTAAGTTCAGGGAGGCTGAGGTAGTGGCCCCATCCTGAAGAGGAGGGGTATCTGCAGAAAAGGAACTTCAAATATATTTAAATTTCCACTGTTTCCTCAAAGGAATAAGGCGAGGCAAAGAATGACCAAAGAATGATGAGTTTCATAGTTTTCTGAGCTCAAAAATGGCTGGAAAACACTTGAGCTCCAATCAGCCAGGGTGTTGAGTCTTTGTTAGTCATTATGAGTACTCAGTAAAGAAAAAGACTGTACCTTACTGGTTTGAATCTTAGAGAAAAGGATAGTCTGGATTGCCCTAATAAAGCTCAAAATAATCCTCAAAAGAATTAAGTTCAAGTATAAATAACTTATACTGCCTGCCAAAATAAAATTCACTTAGTAAACATTTATTTTTAAAATATTAAAAAACAGTCAAAAACGTGAAATATATTATGTCTTGAACACAATACAAACTTACTAGACATGCCAAGAAACAGGAAACTGAGCAAAATGAGAGACAAATAAATCAGTGAATAAACATAGACCCAACATAGAACCCCCCCAAAAATGACATATTATGCCCAGATGAACAAAGACTACAGTAGACTTAATCTTCTTCACCAGAGGCTGTGCAATTTCAGCCTTTTAAAAACATCTTTCCTTTTTCCTCCTTGCATAGTCAAACCATATTCCAAAATTAGCCTGAACTGATCACAAACATAAAAGCTGAAACCATAAACTAGAAAAAAAACACAGAAGATACATTTTTGTGACTTTTAAATAAACAAGATATTCTTAAAAGTTCACACAAAAAGCAGAAGTAATAAAAGACAAAAATTATGAAATCCATCAAAATTAAAAACTGTGCATATTTGAAAGACACAAGGAAAATAAAGCAAGCTTTCAGGTTTGGAAGAAATGACATGCATTGCATAAAGGGAAATAGATGGGGAAACAGTGGAAACAGTGTCAGACTTTAATTTTTGGGCTCCAGAATCACTGCAGATGGTGACTGCAGCCATGAAATTAAAAGACGCTTACTCCTTGGAAGAAAAGTTATGACCAACCTAGATTGCATACTGAAAAACAGAGACATTACTTTGCCAACAAAGGTCCATCTAGTCAAGGCTGTGGTTTTTCCAGTGGTCATGTACGGATGTGAGAGTTGGACTGTGAAGAAAGCTGAGAGCCAAAGAACTGATGCTTTTGAACTGTGGTGTTGGAGAAGACTCTTGAGAGCCCCTTGGACTACAAGGAGATCCAACCAGTCCATTCTGAAGGAGATAAGCCCTGGGATTTCTTTGGAAGGATTGATGCTAAAGCTGAAACTCCAGTACTTTGGCCACCTCATGTGAAGAGTTGACTCACTGGAAAAGACTCTGATGCTGGGAGGGATTGGGGTCAGGAAGAGAAGGGGACGACAGAGGATGAGATGGCTGGATGGCATCACCAACTCAATGGACGTGAGTTTGAGTGAACTCCGGGAGTTGGTGATGGATGGGGAGGCCTGGCGTGATGCGATTCATGGGGTTGCACAGAGTCGGACATAACTGAGCGACTGAACTGAACTGAACTGAATACAGACTTGCCCAGGATATACTAAGAACTCTTCCATCTCAATAAGATTAAGAAATAATATAATGAGAAGATTAAAGACATACTTAGCCAAAAAGATATACAACTGGTAAACAGACACATGAGAAGATCTTCAATATCATTAGCAACAAAACTGAAAATTTAAACCACTATAAAATCATTAGAATGACTAAAATTAAAACAACTGACAGTACTATATGTGGAACAGCTGGAATTTTCATATATTGTTGGTGGAAAATAAAGCTGTTCAACCATTTTGGAAGAGAGTTTGACATTTTCTGATAAAGTTAAAACGGACTTTTAGAGTAATATCCAAATATTTTACTCCTCAGCATTTATACAAGAGAAGTAAAAGCAAATGTCCACTAAAAAAAAATTGTAAACAAATATTTGCAACAGCTTTGAAAAACAACTGAGCAATAGAAATTATTGAACTGGTTGTTGTTCCAGTTGCCAAGCTTTGTCCAATTCTTTGCCACCCCATGGGCTGCAGCAAGCCAGGCTTCCCTATCTTTCACTATCTCCCAGAGTTTGCTCAAACTCATGTCCATTGAGTCAGTGAGGCCATCCAACCATCTCATCCTCTGTCTACCCCTTCTCCTTTTGCCTTCAATCTTTCCTATCATCAGGGTCTTTTCCAGTGAGTTGGCTCTTTGTATCAGGTGGCCGGCCAAAGGACAGGAGCTTCAGCTTCAGCATCAGTCCTTCCAATGAATATTCAGGGTTGATTTCCTTTAGGACAGACTGGTTTGATCTCCTTGTGTCCAAGGGACTTTCATGAGTCTTTTCCAGCACCACAGTTCAAAAGCATCAATTCTTCAGTGTTCAGTCTTCCTTATGGTCAGTCCAATGCTCACATCATAAAGAAGGCTAATCGCCAAAGAACAGAACTGGTGTCAGGCACAAAAATACTTATATATCTCAACACTATTATGCTGGGTGAAAGAAGCCCTATATACAGTGTACATATTTATTGAAACTCTAGGAAAGAGAAATAAAATCTACAGTGATAGAAAGCACTTCATGGGCTTCCCTGGTGACTCAGTGGTAAAGAATCCACCTGCCAAAACAGGAGACATGGGTTAGATCCCTGGTTCGGGAAGATCCCACGTGCTACAGAGCAACTAAGCCACTGTGGCACAACGAATAGCTTGCGCTCCATAGCCCGGAAACTGCAACTTCTGAGCCCACGTGCCACAGCTACTGAAGCCTGAGCACGCTATAGTCTGTGCTCCACAACGAGAGAAGCCACCACAACGAGCAGCCCAAGTGTGGCAACTACAGAGTAGCCCTTTCTTGCTGCAACTAAAGAAAAACCCAGGCAGCAACTAACACCCAGAACAGCCAAAAATAAATAAATACATTTTTTAAAAAATAAAGAAAGCACATCAATGGTGCTTTAGAGTGGAGACGGAAATGGGGAGTGACTATGAAGAGGCACAAAGGAATCTTTGGAGGTTATGAAAATATTATTTATCTTTACTGTTTAGTTTAGTTTAGTTCAGTCGCTCAGTCGTGTCCAACTCTTTGCGACCCCATGAACTGCAGCACGCCAGGCCTCCCTGTCCATCACCAACTCCCGGAGTTCACTCAGACTCACATCCATCGAGTCAGTGATGCCATCCAGCCATCTCGTCCTCTTTCGTCCCCTTCTCTTCCTGCCCTCGATCCCTCCCAGCATCAGAGTCTTTTCCAATGAGTCAACTCTTCGCATGAGGTGGCCAAAGTACTGGAGCTTCAGCTTTAGCATTATTCCTTCCATGCATACTTCTCTCAAAATTCATTTAAGTATACAGCTAAAATGGTGCTCTTTATTGTACATAAATTTCATTTTAATTAAATTTATTTTTAAAAATTAGCAAATTGATATAGAGCAATAGTAGTGTGAATTATAGATTCCAGGAAGCTCTACAGAATGCATCTGGGTGTCTACTAACATTTTAACGTGAACTCCAGGATGTCAGTTGCCTTTCACACTGTGTGGACATTTACACAGACAGTGCAAGAGCAAAACTTCTGGGACTTCAGCACAAATCTCAGTGGCTCCAGCCTCCCAGTCATCATGGAATTTCACTGCCAAGCTCTTGTAGAACAATGACAAAAATAAACAAAAAACAAATTCACTTAAACTTTTCCTTGATAAATCAGTAGAAATTACTGATTTAAAAAATTGCAACTCTTGAGTGCATAAAATGGGAAGGACACACACAGCATTTCTGCTGCATAATGAAAGGTGTCTCAGAAATGCACTTATGTGACTGCATTGCCACTGATCCAGCTGCCTTTTCTGTGGAGCACTATTTATCCTTGACGGGCTTCCCAGGTGGCCCAAGTGGTAAAGAACCTGCCTGCCATTGCAGGAGACACAAGAGATGCAAGTTTGATCCTTGAGTTGGGAAGAACCCCTGGAGGATGGCATGACAACCCACTTCAAAGTATTCTTGGCTAGAGAATTCCTATGGACAGAGGAGCCTGGCAGGCTACCGTCCAGGGGATCGCAAGAGTTGGACACGACTGAAGAGAAATGGTATGCATTTCTCCTTGAAGAATGACTTACAGACAAAGCTATTAAGACTGAGTATTTTGCAGACATTTTCCCAAACATTAACAAAGGAAAATAACTGACGGTGCTGTCAGCAATGGTAAAATAGGAGACTTAAGAAAAAAAATTATATTGTACACTGTGATTTTGACAGCTTCCCAATACTTAGACTATTTTTATTCTCTGATGGTGATATACTTGGATACCATAATATGAAATAGGGTAATATTTAGAAGACCTGAATTATTCAATGAATCAGTATTCTCCAAGTGACCAGTGCATGATGCTATACAATCACGCATGGGTACAGAAATTATACTGCTATATTTTCAGATTACATATTGAAACTAACTTTAAGAAATTATCACTTGTCAGGTTTCGATGAAGTATCAAAACAAATATCTTCATTATCTGAAAAGACTTTAAAAACACTCCTTTTTTTTCCCCCAACTACCTGTCTGTGTGGTCAGACTGTCTTGCTGTACTTCCCAATAAACATATCTCAACACGTTAAATGTGAGAAACAGGTTTGGGAATTCAGTTATCTTCTATTGAGCAAGATATTAAAGAGAGAAATAGTGAAATATAAAAAGTGAAACAATGCTACTCTTCTCACTGATTTCTTAAAAAAAATACTTTTTTCTTAAAGAATATGTTATTCATTATAGCAGGTATGAGTTTTCGGTTGTTTCTTAAGCAAATTTTGTTACATTTAAAATTTTGTCAATTTATTTTTGTAAAATGATAAACATATATACCCAGATCCCACATAAATAAAACCTCTCTGGGGACTTCAAGAATTTTTAAGCATAAAAAATGGTCTTGAGACCAAAGTGTCTGAGAGCTGCTTTACTGAATGGAATTATATTGTTGCAGTCAATGCGATGATATTCCTGACTGCCCGAAATTGTTCTCAGCCTGTTTTCTCCCCATTTCTTTTCTCTTCATGGCCCCTGCAACAGTTAGGAAAGGTTGACCCTTGCATCCCAGGTAGTTCACTGGTAAAGAATCCACCTGTCAAGCAAAAGATATAGGTTAAATCTCTGGGTTGGGAAGATCCCCTGGAGGAGGAAATGGCAACCCACTCCAGTATTTTGACTGGGAAATCACATGGACAGAGGAGCCTGGTGGGCGATAGTCCATGGGGTGGCAAAGAATCAGACACAACTTAGTGACTAAACGACAGCAAATTCTAAGCCTCATTACTCCCTGACACAAGCATTCAGTAGGTTAACTGTTGCTTTCGACACACGAATATTTCAGCCTCAACCCTTAACAAAGCAGGGCATTCCCTGTTGTAAAGAGGTAGAACAAAAATGAAAGACATTGTTATCCTACAAGTGAGAAAACAGGGAAACACAGCTAGCAAATATCCATGCTAAGAGTGATCAACATCAGAAGTGGCTATAAGCAGGTAACATCACTGAGTGACACAAACTCCAAGTTGGAAAGCAACAGAAAGTGGTGAGACCTGGAGTGAACTAAAATATCATGCAGCCTGTTTACGTGGAGTAGGCACTATTCACTCCTAGGTAATTGGTCATTTTGAATTAAGTCTATTGCTCCTATGTCTTGCAATTTTTAAACAGAAGCTGAAAATCTGAATTTTTATATGAAGTATTTTAATTTTTAAAATCCTGTTTAGACTAAAAGAAATGTTGGTAGGCTTCATGAAATGTATATACCACTAGGCAACACATTCAGTTGTATGACTATACTTCTTGCTACTATAGAAACTGTACTAAAATGTTGAGGATATCTTTGCTTAAAGAGTTTGCATCAATGAACTGTTTCAGAGTATGTTTTCAAAATATTATCCAATGCTTTATAATAAAAATTTTAACATAATTAAAACATATTTGTATATAATTACAATTTTAATTCACATAGTGGGCGAGTATTGAGTAAAACTAAAACATTTTTCTAAAATTTTATCATAAAATAGACAGTGAATAACAGAAAGATATTATTCTACTTTGCATTCATGTCCTCTTATTTTTCAACCACTCCAAGAGAAAGCTAGAGTAGCAATGGTTTTATATACAAAATAGACTACAGAATTTTCAATAATTATAACTAGATTACTAGTTTATTTATTTATTATTATATTAGATCTGATAGAGTGCCTGATGAACTATGGATGGAAGTTCGTGACATTGTACAGGAGACAGGAATGAAGACCATCCCCAAGAAAAAGAAATGCAAAAAAGCAAAATGGCTGTCTGAGGAGGGCTTACAAATAGCTGTGAAAAGAAGGGAAGTGAAAAGCAAAGGACAGGAAAGATATACCCATTTGAATGCAGAGTTCCAAAGAATGGCAAGGAGAGATAAGAAAGCCTTCCTCAGTGATCAATGCAAAGAAATAGAGGAAAACAATAGAATGGGAAAGACTAGAGATATCTTCAAGAAAATTAGAGATACCAAGGGAACATTTCATGCAAAGATGGGCTCAATAAAGGACAGAAATGGTATGGACCTAACTGAAGCAGAAGATATTTAAAAGAGGTGGCAGGAGTACACATAACTGTACAAAAAAGATCTTCACGACCAAGATAATCACAATGGTCTGATCACTCACCTAGAGCCAGACATCCTGGAATGTGAAGTCAAGTGGGCCTTAGAAAGCATCACTACGAAGAAAGCTAGTGGAGGTGATGGAATTCCAGTAGAGCTATTTCAAATCCTGAAAGATGATCTTGTGAAAGTGCTGCACTCAATATGCCAGCAAATTTGGAAAACTTAGCAGTGGCCACAGGACTGGAAAAGGTCAGTTTTCATTCCAATCCAAAAGAAAGGTAATGCCAAAGAATGCTCAAACTAATGCACAATTGCACTCATCTCACACGCTAGTAAAGTAATGCTCAAAATTCTCCAAGCCAGGCTTCAGCAATACATGAACCATGAAATTCCTGATGTTCAAGCTGGTTTTAGAAAAGGCAGAGGAACCAGAGATCAAATTGCTAACATCCGCTGGATCATGGAAAAAGCAAGAGAGTTCCAGAAAAACATCTATTTCTGCTTTATTGACTATGCTAAAGCCTTTGACTGTGTGGATCACAATAAGCTGTGGAAAATTCTGAAAGAGATGGGAATACCAGACCACCTGACCTGCCTCTTGAGAAACCTATATGCAGGTCAGGAAGCAACAATTAGAACTGGACATGCAACAACAGACTGGTTCCAAATAGGAAAAGGAGTATGTCAAGGCTGTATATTGTCACCCTGCTTATTTAACTTATATGCAGAGTACATCATGAGAAACGCTGGGCTGCAAGAAGCACAAGCTGGAATCAAGATTGCTGGGAGAAATATCAATAACCTCAGATATGCAAATGATACCACCCTTATGGCAGAAAGTGAAGAGGAACTAAAAAGCCTCTTGATGAAAGTAAAAGAGGAGAGTGAAAAAGTTGGCTTAAAGCTCGACATTCAGAGAACTAAGATCATGGTATCCTGTCCCATCACTTCATGGGAAATAGATGGGGAAACAGTGGAAACAGTGTCAGACTTTATGTTTGGGGGCTCCAAAATCACTGCAGATGGTGACTGCAGCCATGAAATTAAAAGACACTTACTCCTTGGAAGGAAAGTTATGACCAAGCTAGACAGCATATTAAAAAACAGAGACATTAGTTTGTCAACAAACAAAGGTCCGTCTAGTCAATGCTATGGTTTTTCCAGTGGTCATGTATGGATGTGAGAGTTGGACTGTGAAGAAAGCTGAGCGCTGAAGAATTGATGCTTTTGAACTGTGGTGTTGGAGAAGACTCTTGAGAGTCCCTGGTTGATGGATCCAACCAGTCCATCCTAAAGGAGATCAGTCCTGGGTGTTCATTGGAAGGACTGATGTTGAAGCTGAGACTCCAATACTTTGGCCACCTGATGTGAAGAGCCGACTCATCTGAAAAGACTGTGATGCTGGGAAAGATTGAGGGCAGGAGAAGAAACGGACAACAGAGGATGAGATCGTTGGATGGCATCACAGATTCGATGGACATGGGTTTGGGTGGACTCCAGGAGTTGGTGATAAGACAGGGAAGCCTGGCGTGATGCAGTTCATGGGGTCTCAAAGAGTCGGACACAACTGAGTGACTGAATTGAACTGAACTGAGATTACTATTTTAAGTAGTTTTGAGATTTATTTTTGAAAATATTTGTGTTTTAGAACTTGTACGATTCAGTAGCTAAAATGATGAGCCTCAAATCATTTTGGTAAAAAAATGAAAATAAAAAATTAATTTTGTCTTTTCTGTTGAGAAAAAAATCTTCCAGCAAACACAGGGAAAATACTGTCTTACTGTTAAAATAATTTACTTATCTATCTTTTGAGGTAAATACAATCAAAATACTAGACTGTTTAAGATAAATCTGTTTAGGGCTGAAATATGAGATGTCAGTTATAATACCAAAAGAAATTAACATTACAGTGAAAGGTATTTTTTTTCAAGCTTGTTGTTCATGTTTTGTTAACTAACTCAGTAAATAAGAAATAAATGTAATGCAAGTTAGTTATGGTATGCAACTTGTAAGTTTAACCTGATTTCAAGATAACAATATGTGGTTTTTATGACAAAGAAATGTTGATCTCAGGTGTATTTTTAATACTACATATTAAGAATAATGATATTTAAACTAACTGTAAAAATAAATGGATTAATCATTTCAAATTAAAGCTTGACAAGGTGAATTTTTGCATAAATATTACTTCCTATTGACTATCATGTAAACATCAATACATATGAAATCACAGGTATGCAGTATTATCCTGGCACTTTTCCCCAATTCACATAAACCTGTACACTCACTTAACATGAATGTTCTTTCTACTCCTTTTATTAGCCCATTTTCTCTACTATAAAATGTTTGAAAAAAGCATAAAGACCTTCGATCTGTAACTCCTTTTATTTATGAATGTCTTTGTGTTTACCATGAGGTAAAAACAGTATTTGAACATATATTTAAATGATAGCCTATGCCTATTAACTCAAATGAGAAGAACAGGTAATTTGTGTGACTCATTTCCAATTACATGCACAACATAAACTGTTAACACCATTCCGAATAGTACTTTTCTAATTACAGGATCACAGAGAGAAAGACAGCTGAAGGAGAACTTGAAGACAGTGCTGTCTATAGAAGCCTGCTGGAGTATCCATGCTCACTAACGGACAGATGGGACTGACAGTCTAGTGAAATCCTCACCTCATTCAAGTAGCTTCACAATAAACAGACTGACCTTTTGATTTCAAGTTCTAATTATCAATCCTTAATGCTTCATTATAATTAAATCTAACCTTTCAAATTGAGAGCAAATTGTAACATTTTGAGTTAATAATAAAACAATTCGTAAAATGCTGAGTCATAAATATACAAATGTCAACAGCCATATTGCTATTTTTAAGGTAGAATCTGCTAGGCAATCAGTATAAAACTCTGAGACCTAGATCTTATTTTCAATATACATCCATTGGCCTAACGTTAATTCCTTGGTCTGATAAATTATCACACTCAGATCCAGGGAAGGGCAGTAATTAACTTCTATTCCATATGCCTGAGGGAAAAACAACTGGTGATCATTAATCTTTAGTTCATACATCTGGTCCACTGTAAACTGGCCAGGGAGCATGAAAAAGGGTGATGACTTAATCTGAGGATCAAGAGAAGCCATAAAGATGTTAAGTTAAGCATACTGATCTTTAAATGATTAAAAATCATGCATTTATAAGGACAGGAGACAACCAAAAATGTAGATATTCAGGCTATTAAAACTGCTGTCCCACCTTTGGGGGGACTGTTTAACCCCTCTCGGAGTCTATGCTGAGGGCTTTGTACTTTCCTTCTCTTTAATAAATCCTAGTCGCTTGCTTGTGTGTTTGTGAAATTCATTCTTCAGCTCTGCGAACAAGAACTCAGATTCCCATTTCATTTTCATGTCTAAAAAGATTCAAATGCATCATATATTGTAACAGTTGAATCTAGAGAAAAATAAAAAATTAACTCTGCCCATTAAATAAAATGAGTGGGAATATACTATATGCTCAAAGAAAAAAATTTTTTTTACATAGACATAGAGCTCTTCAAAAAAATAATAAAGCTCTCCACTCTTTCTAAATAATTTTCTTAACATATTAACCAAATAATAAGTTAAATCTAGAAATGAATAAAGTAACAAGTAAAAGGTGGTACAGCAGCTTTTAATAGCTCTTTTTACTAGATAAAAATAACATTACAAATTTCATGGTGGTCTCTATTTAAACAAAGTAAAAACATTTCATTTACGCTTGAGATTTTCCATTTGGAAATGGATGATATCAGATAAATTTTATGGGTTTCTTGAATTCGACCTCTTGTAAATTAAAAAAAAAAAAAAAGGAGTGAAGAAAGGAAGGAAGGAAGGAAGGGGAACTTTTTGCTCAAATGCCCAAAGTGGCCAGAGATGATTGCAATTAAGATGTTGAAAGAGTATTATTTTAAAAAGGACTGTGCTTCGGTAGGGGCTAAGTAGACCTTCTGTAGTGCAATTCTTTATATAAACATATGTGGATGCTGGTTATTACACAGGAGTTCTCATTCTGTGAAGATGCTAAGGTAAATAAATTTATCTTGATGCATTTCTGATTTATTTACTGATTCATATGCAGCATACAGATTAAACCTCATAGTCCTACACATAATAATTAATGAAAGGATTTTTTCGTTTTTAAATCAAAGAAAGAATTGCTAAGCATCCATTACTAGAGACTTGAAAAGGGAAGATGGCTCAAGAAGGATGACAAGCAAATTCTGAGAAATCTACTGTGATTTGGAGACATCAATCACCAGGTGACCTCTTTGGGGAAATAGAGGATTACAGGAAAATGAGATTACTGGAGAATCACTTTCTTACCCTCAATGAAAATTGAGACACATCCAAATTCACACTACCTAAGACTTCGTTTAAGTCAAATTTTCAGAGTCATCAAGCAAAGTTTATTGAAGCAAAATGAAATTCCCCAGGAAAAAATAAGAAAAGAGCCTAAAAAATCAGCTTACACTTAGCATATATTTATAATAAAAGCAAATCAGTTATATGTGATGTTTAAGGGGGATATGAAATAGGCACCATTTTATTTAAGATCTATAATTCATGTATGATTACATACATAGACAGCATTTCAAATCTTGAGGAATTTATTGCATTCAGATATGAAAGATGGGCTAAATGCTTCTTCCTCTTCTAGGAAGAATCATTAAATTATAGTCATAAGAAAGTAGTTATATTCATTCTAAACCAACAAAAGTAAATATGAATTGTGCTATAGCTGATTTGCTGTTGCTGTTTATTCGCTAAGTCATATCTGACTCTTTGCGACCCCACGGACTGTAGCCCGCCAGGCTCCTCTGTCCATGAAATTTCCCAGGCAAGAATACTAGAGTGGGTTACCATTTCCTTCTCCAACAGATCTTCCTGACCCAGGGATCAAACCATGTCTCCTGCATTGCAGGTGGATTCTTTACTACTGAGCCACCTGAGCTTCCCACAGTTGATATAAACAGATCAAATACAAAGATATCTGAAATCTTGCTGACCAAGTTATACATTTCAGAGTTGATTTCATAGCACAGTATGAAAATCAATCTCTCTTAGGTTACACACACACACACATATACAAGTATATATTGAACAAAATAATCATATACTACGTGGGGGAAAAGATAAGACAAGTAAATCTTTGTTGTAAAACAAGATAATGAGAATATGTAATGAGCAAAATACCTATTGTTTTAAAAGATTTTTTGGTGTGGACCATTTTTAAAGTCTATACACAATTTGTTACAATATTGCTTCAGCTTTATGTTTTGTTTCTTTGGTCCTGAGGCATGTGGGATTCTGTCTCCCCAAGCAGGAGAACTACACATTCTCCGCATTGGAAGGTAAGGTCTTGACCACTGGACCTCCTGAGAATTCCAAAAATATCAATATTAAAAGACAAACTACCCATTTAACTATTGTCTCAGAATGATTACAAGGAAGAGCTGATACTAATTTTCTTACAATGTAAATTTTAGATATAATTGTTGAAACTCTGTCATTAAAGCAGAGATGTGTTGGAAATGTTTATGATATGAAGTTCATTAAAAACAATATAAATTTCCATATACACATGTTCACAAGAACATATTAGGTGCAAATGTAAATAGACATTTGTGGCAAAGTGATGAGATAATTATGATCTGTTTCTGTTCTTTTCAAATATCGCTTTAATGACATATTAGTGTTTAGTAAAAAAGAAAACACAGAAGAACTATACAAAAAAAAATCTTAATGACCCAGATAATCATGACAGTGTGATAACTCACCTAGAGTCAAACAGCCTGTAGTGCAAAGTCAAGTGGACCTTAGGAAGCATCACTTTAAACAAAGCCAGTGGAGGTGATGGAAGTCCAGTTAAGTGATTTCAAATTCTAAAAGATGATGCTGTGAAGGTGCTGAGCTCAATATGCCAGCAAATTTGGAAAACTCAGCAGTGACCACAGGACTGGAAAAGGTCAGTTTTCATTCTAATCCCAAAGAAAGGCAATGCCAAAGAATGTTCAAACTACCACACAACTGCACTCATTTCTCAGGCTAGCAAAGTCATGCTCAAAATTCTGCAAGCTAGGCTTCAACAGTACATGAACTGAGAACTTCCAGATGTTCAAACTGGATTTAGAACAGTCAGAGGAACCAGAGATCAAATTGTTAATATATGCTGGATCATAGAAAAAGCAAAAGAATCCCAGAAAAACACATACTTATGTTTCACTGAATATACTAAAGCCTTTGACTGTGTGGATCACAACAAACTGTGGAAAATCCTTTACTAGATAGGAGTACCAGACCACCTTACTTGCCTCTTGAGTAACCTGCATGCTGGTCAAGAAGCAACAGTTAGAACTGCACATGGAACAACAGACTGGTTCTTAATTGGGAAAGGAATACATCAAGGCTGTATATTGTCACCCTGTTTATTTAACATCTATGCAGACTACATCATGTGAAATGTTGGGCTGGATGAAGCGCAAGCTGGAATCAAGATTGCTGGGAGAAATATCAGTCACCTCAGACATGCAGATGACACCACCCTTATGGCAGAAAGCAAAGAACTAAAGAGCCTCTCGATAAAGTGAAAGACGAGAGTGAAAAAGCTGGCTTAAAACTCATTATTCAAAAACTAAGATCATGGCATCTGGTCCCACCACTTCATGGCAAATAGATGGGGAAACAATGGAAACAGTGACAGACTTTATTTTCTTGGGCTCCAAAATCACTGCAAATGGTGACTGCAGCCATGAAATTAAAAGACGCTTGCTCCTTGGAAAAAAAGCTATGACAAAGCTAGACAACATATTAAAAAGCAGAGGTACACTTTGCCAAAAAAGGCCCATATATTCAAAGCTATGGTTTTCCCAGTAGTCATGTATAGATGTGAGAATTGGACCATAAAGAAGGGTGAGCACTGAAGAATTGATGCTTTTGAACTGTGGTGTTGGAGAAGACTCTTGAGAGTCCCTTAGGCTGCAAGAAGATCAAACCAGTCACTCCAATAGGAAATCAGTCTTAAATATTCATTGGAAGGACTGACGCTGAAGCTGAAGCGCCAATACTTAGAACACCTGATGCGAAGAATTGACTCACTGGAAAAGACTCTGATGTTGGGAAAGACTGAAGGCAGGAGAAGAAGTGGGTGACAGAGGATGAGATGATTGGCTGGCATCACCGACTCCATGGACATGAATCTGAGCAAGCTCTGGGAGTTGGTGACGAACAGGGTAGCCTTGTGTGCTGCAGTCCATGGGGTCACAAAGGGTCATACATGACGGAGAAATTGAACCGAACTGAACTGAACTGATGAAAGAAAACTTTAAAATTTAGAACATTGATACATGGTTTGCTAGTAAAAGATGTATTACTAAAATAAACCTGCTAGTAATCTGTCACTTGATTTGCTGATAAACTGTGGAATAAAAATGAAATTCAGATCAATTATGTGTCCCCAAACCAAACTCTTTGATTAATGAAATTTACAGACTGGCACACATTCAAGCATTTGAAATATTCTAAAATGGCAAATGAGTTAATGTTTAATAAGACTCAGGAAAACTATGAAACAGAATCACTCTGTGTTTGACTGCAAAAATCCTGCTTTTCCAGACTCTCATAATCAATATTCAGTGTTGCATCATCAAAATATAAGCTCCTATTTGAAATAAAACTTTATTTCCATGATAGAAATGGAATTCTTTTTCTTGTAAGACTCTCAAATACAACAATAAACCACACAGAATATTCTGAAACAGTGAACAAACTATTTAGATACTAATCACTTCATTCATTTTCTTACAAACTGGGAGTTACTCACTGATACAAAGAAAAAAATCACATATTTCCTTTCTTTTCACAGAAGATATCACAAATACTCCTCTTGCCACTCATTTTTCCTCATGTGTCCTGCCAGGATTCTTCCTAACCTGTTGACTTTGGACTTGATCATGTTCCTTGCTTTGGTCAATGAAATGTGTGCAGACATGATATACGCCATGTTCTAAAAGAGCTTTAAATGCAATTACACCGTTTGGCTTGACAGCTCTGTTACTACTGGTCTCTGCCATAAGAACAGCATGTCTTCTCAGATGGGTGTTGCTCATGCAATTAAAGTCTTAGGATAAGAAGAACATGGAACAGACTCACAGTCAATCTGCTGCTTGGAGGAGAGCCACCATTAACTGTCCCCACCATCATACGGTAGGAACAATTTCATTACCTACTATGATATAGGGGTTACTACAAAAAATGCTGATTATAAAAAACAAAAGCACAGAAAAAAAAAGGTACCTAAAACTTGGGCTGTTACAGTAAACTAGAGTACGGAGCATTGGCTTCAAAACCAGGAGACAGAAAGGAGGACAGTACACGTGGAGGCTGGATAAAGGTAACCCTTGCTATAAAGTGACAAAATAGTTGGTAAGTCTATAACACTTTAAAGTATAACAAATCATTTCATATATAATCAACATATGATTGTAGACAATAAGTTCCCAAAGAACAATTATTACAATGTGAATTAGCTATTACTGCTAAAAATAATGAGCTAATGCATTAAGGAAACAATCTCAGAAAAGAACTGTCACCCTGTTCAGGAAGAGATGAAACTGAAATCAGACAGCTCAGAAATTCCATGACATGTACGCCTTTTGTTGAAGTCTGTGGTTAGATTAAGTCAATCCCCAGTAAATCTATTAAGTTGAACAAAATGTCTCAGGGAATACAAGTAAAAAAATATATATACTAAAATGTCTGATAAGCTTAAAGTACCTATAACTAGTTAAAGGGGAGAGAGTGATCAGTCAGATACCAGCATTTCCTGTAAAGAACTGTGAGTAGGCACATGTTGCTGACTGTAATCAGAGAGTAACAACAAAAATAACTACGTTTTACAGGGCTTCGTACTGTCAAAAATGCCACCATCCTAGTGGAAAAGAGACAATGACTACTGGGAAAATAAAACACTGTATTTGATATTCTTCAACAACAAACAGGAATGAAGTACTGATACATGATACATCACGGATGAACGTCAAAAACTACAATGCTAAGTGAAAGACAACAGGACTGATTTGGTACAATATGATTTCATTTACAGAACTGTCCAGAATAAGTAAATCCACAGGGACAGAAAATACAGATGATTGCCAAGGACTTGGTGGGAGAAAATGGGAGAGTGCCTTTCAATGGATGGGTTTCTTATTAGAGTGATAAAAATATTCCAGAATTGTGGTGACACTTATACAATTTTGTGAATACATAAAAACCACTGAAGGGTACACTTTCAATTGGTGAATTGCATGTGTACAGATTATATTTAAAGAAAGTGGTTATTTTTAAAAGGACCATCTTTAAAATCTCAAACATCCAGGCAGAAAATGTCTGAATGTGATGGGTATTTTCCAAGCACATTCAAGACTTTATGGGGACTTCCTTGGTGGTCCAGTGGCTAAGACTCTGTGCTCCCAATGCAGGAGTCTGGGGTTCAATCCCTGGTTAGGGAACTAGATCCTACATGCTGCAACTAAAAGATCTGGCATGCTGTAACAAAGATCGGAGATCTCATGCCCCGTAACTAAGACCCAGTGCAGCCAGATTAAAAAAAAAAGACTTTATGAAAAAAATATTACTGGCAAATTACAATAAAGTATAATTAAAGAGCAACAAAATCTTGGAAGGTAAAGATGAGGACGTCCCAGAAGATTGAGGAGCATCTCCCCCAGGAGTATCTGTTCACATTCCTGACCAAAGGTCCCTCTCTCCATATCCAGATCTGGAAGGGAGAGGCGCAAGTACCAGCTGCCTTATAGAAACTCCAAGATTCATCATTTCTCCTGTGGTACAAACCTCACTACATGTGCAGAATAAATCTGATTCTTGCAGGGTCACCCTGCAGGAAAACGAGGCACAGGGAAGTGAAACAAGCTACAGTGTGGGCGCTGTGTCTCTGAACCAGAGTTTTCAAACTCTGTTAATATAATATGCATGCTGTGTGTGTGTGTGCAAGGCCTGTGTATACACGTGCATATATATACATACAGATGTATGTGTGCATGCATATATGCATATTGTAAGTAACTATATATGTTTGTATATATGTGTATCTGTACCAAACCCCCCTTCATGGCTTTAGACTCAACACTCAAACTCCAAAGAAGATAGATTCTGCAACGCCCTCTTCATACATGACCAAGCAAGATCATGGTAATAGAAGGACTTCCCAGAGGGCAGAATCAAGACCCATGAGCAACAGACTAAGGAGCTGCTACCAGAAAGCCTAAGCAAAGAGTTCTGACTCACAGTGAAGAAGACGATAACATACGACAGGAGTGCAGAAATGCTGTGTGCTGTATGCCTTCCATTCTTCCCTTTCCAATGGAAGTGTCTGTTATGGTTATCCTGTCTCGTTTCACCACTGAGTGTTGAATGTGGAGGGAGACGGGGCTAGACACCTTATATTTTTACCTCAAGGTTTTTAAACCATTAGATGAGACTTCTGAGATTCCTCCTGGATGAGGGAGCTGGGCAATAAGTACACACTTTATATAAATGGAAGAGAAGGTCTTATGTGTAAGAAAATGGACTGTAGTAGATTTCACTATTGTTTACAAATATCCCTGCTCTCCTTTCCCCATGACACAAAAAGAGTATATTTTCTTTTTACATTTACTTACTTACTGGGCAAGCAATGTATTTATCACAAATAATGGAAAACACAAATAAAATATATTAAATATCTACCCAAAAACAATAATTAGGAAATGAAAAGTTAATATATACATTTTATCAAATGCATATCCTTTCAGCAGAGTGCTAAGGCAAATCACATAAGATCATAACGAAAATAGGATGCCACTGAAGTAGTTATAAGCCTTTTTCCTCGTGATGAACCAAGTATCATTTAGAGGCCAGAATAAGCCTACTAATCTTGTTAGAACATGCATTCATGTAAAATTAGTTTCTGCATTTCTGTCTAAAAGAAGCACTTAGACCTTTTAAAGTTTTGTGGCCTATGACAGAAAATGACTCCAGTCATTTAACAATCAGACTCTTTACAATTCAGATCTATTTATTCTTAAGACTACTAAAGTCCATGCTTCTGATTTAAGTAACACAACAATGAATTCATTTATTTTGCTATAATATATTCTATACTGTGGGTTTCACATTATTGGAGTAAGGTGCTATATTAGAGGATTTTTTTTTTTTTAACAGAGAACCAACACAAAGCTATGTTGGCTATAATTTAGTCTCACACAGAAAATGATAAACAGCAGCAAAGGAGATGGCCTATTGCCAAATGGAGTTGTCTGATAAGACTATTACTGGCCACGGACACCTAACCTTTCTATTGGAAGGTTAACAGCCTCATCTCTCTTCAATAAACATTCTGACATTTTGGATTCACAAGACTTTGGGGAAAAAATGATATGTTACATAAACAAATTTAATTCTAAACAATGTCATTCAAAGCTAAAACCAAAATTGATGACAGATGTTAAATCTCTGTCAAAACTTATTGCCAAAAAGATAGCCACAACTGGGTATAGGTGGTCTAGGCCCAGGAAATATTTTATCCTAAACACTCAAATAAGGAAAGAGAAGTAAACTTTCTTTGTTGTTTTGAAAGCATTTGAAAGTCGTCTTTATACAGTGAGAATTTGAGAGTATGAACTCCAGGAGTTGGTGATGGACAGGGAGGCCTGGCGTGCTGCGATTTATGGGGTCTCAAAGAGTCGGACACGACTGAGCGACTGAACTGAACTGGGTGAGGTCCAGAGCTCTTACACAATTACTGTCAAAGGGCCAGACAGTAAAATACCTATGACAATACAATGTGTTTTGTTCATTAAGTAAATGAGAATCCAGTGATAAAGCAAGAATATAATTATCAAAGTCTGTGAGTAAATATGATAATACCCATATTGATCTAGGTGGCTCCTTTGAGTTTGTTATTTTTCTTTCGAAAGGTAACTTTTTGCCCAAGATAAGTGCTCAAAGGGTACTTGAGTTTTAAATAGATCATTTAAATATTCTTCAAGCTTCACATAAGTAATAACCATAGCAAGCATTTCCTTGACATTACTGGCAAAATTTACCTTATGCTCTATAGATCGTAAGTATGTTAATAATCTTTAAAGTCATTGTAATGTATTATGTTATAGTTGTGGCATAATTTTATCCTAAAAAATATTCATTTTTCCCAGTATCCACCATCACAATTCACAGATTTATGTACCTCCCTTATATTTCTTATTTTGCTTGCCATTTCTCTACTGTTCAATTTATTGTCAGGTGGAAGGATCAAGCAGTAACTTCTTTAGTACTTTATATTAATGGTGTAGTCATCTGTAAAAATGCTCAACATGGAAAGAAATGCTACAAATGTAAAGAAATTACCTATAGTTGTTTTAAGTATGCCTGAATTCTACATCTAGGGTGTTTGCAAAATATAGCTGTGGCAAATAGATGTCGTTAACATGCAGAAAGGAAAAAGGTCTCTCTAACACTTGGAAAACACCGGCAGGAATGGAAATGGCTATGTGATCAACAATGAAAAGAGAGTAAAAACACATTATAAAAATGTTGAAAAACACTCCAGATGTCAACAACATTAAACCTTCAGACATTCAGAGAAAAATAAATGCAATAATGTTCACAGAGTTTGCTTCTCAACTTGATCCTAGTTAGGGCAAAATTCTGACACCATTCTCTGCTTCACTGAAAATGAACATGAGCATTCTTTAATGCACTGCATTTCTGTTTTAAAGGTTTTACTACACACATAATTGCTCAGATCTCAGTTCTAGCTTAGCAAACAAAATGACTTGAAAGTGGATGGCCCATTAACAACATACAATTTCTAAGCTCAACATTAAGTAGAAAAAGATGAATATGGATTATATGCTCTACCTAAATCACTTTCCAAAATCTGATGCTCTAAAATAGCACAGTTTATAAATTCTGGAGATAAAGAGTATTTAAAGACTTTCCATTAAAACAATGAGTTTAATAGGTTCAAGGAAAAACGAGCAATGTTTATTACAATTCTATTTTTATTTATTTATTTTTAAATGGTTCAAAGATGAATATTTTTAATAATAAAAGGTACAACTCACAAAGGAGATAGGCATCATAAACCATTAGACATGTAACAACAAAGGAACAAAGATACATAAAGCAAAAATCAGAAGAAATAGAGGGGAAAGGAAAGAATATATAATCATAGTGAGACATGTTAACATTTCTCTGAGAATATTTTATCAAGTGCAGAAAAATAAGGATAGGAGCATCGTGAATGATGTCATTACTAATGTAAATATAATATTTGTTTTTGTATTAACTTATATCGGAGAAGGCAATGGCACCCCACTCCAGTACTCTTGCCTGGAAAATTCCATGGACAGAGGAGCCTGGTAGGCTGCAGTCCATGGGGTCGCTAAGAGTTGGACACGACTGAGCAACTTCACTTTCACTTTTCACTTTCATGCATTGGAGAAGGAAATGGCAACCCACTCCAGTGTTCTTGCCTGGAGAATCCCAGGGACGGCGGAGCCTGGTGGGCTGCCATCTATGGAGTCGCACAGAGTCGGACACAACCGAAGCGACTTAGCAGCAGCAGCAGCATATTAATCTTATACCCAACACAAATATATTTAAAATTTTGTAACTCATACACTGTTATTAGATAACCATAGGACACTTAGAAAAACTGGCAAAAAAGATAAACATGACTAAATTTCAAAAAGTAGAATTTTTTCTTGTGATTCAGTTATACATATAAACTATATTATTCTTGAAATTATTCTGCATTACAAGTTATTACAAGATATTGACTATAGCTTCCTATGCATACACTAAACTTTTGTTGCTGTTGCATATCTAATGTTTTTAATTAGAAATCTAGCATATTCATACTAAGCCAAACAAATGGAATCAAAGTATCATAAAATTTTTAGGTAGGCAAAAGTGAAGTGTTATCTTTTTGTTACACTGAATTATGTTTTTTTAATTAAGAGCCAAACCTAAAGTACTGTATACTGTTTTGAAATACCATGCCAATAATTTTCCACAACTTATAGCCATTTCAAAATAGTTTATAACTGCTTTTTTAAAGCAATTTTGTTTAATTAAGAAATATATCTAAGTGTACACAAAGAGGTAGGCTATGTTTGAAATGAATCTGCACAGAAAGAATTGGGGAATTTTTGTCCTAGCATCCTGTTTTGAAGTAGAAATAGCAATAGTCAAGAACAGAATTGAGCAAACTCTAACTGGCTTTCATGCTAGCAATGACTAGGGGATTTCTGGGGACACTGGAAATCTGCATATGGAAATCAGCTAAAAAACCTCTGGCATCTGAGGAACAGAGAGTTTAAATGTGATTAGGGTAAAAGAAAATGGTAGAGTGCATTTAGGAAGGAATTTTGGCCAGATGCTCCACAGAGGTGGCAGAAAAATTATAAAAGGTTGAGAAGGTGGGTTTGTCACTAAAAAACTCTAGATAGTTAATGATATACCAGTTAGATCCTTTGATTTAAGTACACAGAAACAGGAAAAATAAAGTTCAAAGAACGTGTTTCAATGGAATAATACTAAAAACTACAGGTATCTTTTTTGAAAATGAAAATATACATGTTAATAGTTCATATATCCATATGTATATATGGATATTTTGCTCTAGTTAGCTTGATTTTTATATAAAGTAGGAGAAATGGCATGATTTCATAAGGAATAACTGAGATAACCATTTTTTCCAAAGACTATACTGCTCTAAATGATTTATTCAATTATGTTTCCATTTTTTTCCTGCTGGTTGTAACTTCTACAGTCAGACACAGAAGTATCTTTTCACTTCATCTTTCAACTCACACATCCACACTGGATGGATCAGTATTTTTAAAACAAAGTGTACATCCATTTCACACCTATGAGGCACTATATCTTAACAAATCCAAATAACATTTTGATTCCTGCCTAACTACCCTCCCTGCATTTTTTCTATCCTGGTTCTTATCATTTCAGGTTATGGTAAAAACCCAATATTTAGTCATTGAAGATAAAACTGTTAGTGGTATAGTGAGAGTCAGACTTTCTCTCTCCCTCACCCATTACATTCAATCTCTCAGCAAGAACTATACACTCCTCCTCTAAAACAAATCCTTAATTTACCTGTCTCTCCATCACTACTACCACCTACTCAGTCCAAACCACTAACATCTCTTACATGGACTATAAGCTAATCTTACATGGAAGATAAATTAGTCTCCCTACTTTTGCTTTTATTATCCTATAATCAATTCTCCACTTGGTACCTAGAGCTTTCTGATTTTCTTTTCACAATTTTACTGCAATATAATATACATACCATAAAATTCACCATAATGCATAATCCAATGAATTTTAATATATTTAGGGATTTGTGAAAACCATCTCCACAATATCTAATTATAAGAACATTTCCATCACCCAAAAAGCAACCTCTTCCCCATTTCCAGTCATTCTTCATTCTCACATTTAGCTCTAGGTAGTCTCTACATATTTGCCTTTTCTGCACATTTCATGTAAACATCAGCATACAATATTTATTTTGTGTCTGAAGCATCCAATATATATATTGTGTAGGCTTTATTTTTATTTTGTTTCCTCTTTAACTAGTAGATGATTAATTAAATTTGTTTTGACCTTCCTGGCTGCTATGAAAATTCACATACACATTTTTGCGTGGACCATTTTTTTTTTTCCATTTCTCTTGGGCAGATAACTAGGAGTAGAATTGCTGAGTCATACAGTAATTCTAGGTTTAACATTCTGAGAAACTTACAACTGCTTTCCAAAATAGTTGTACCACTTTAAATTCCCATTAACAATGTGTGAAGGCTCCAATTTCTCCTTCTTTGCCCAAATGTAGTATTTACACAGATTTTAAAGACACTGGATACTGTTGACTAGGAAACTTTGTCACAACCTGAAAGTACAAAGTTATTTTATTTGGTGGGAATGTTAGGGCTCTGAGCCCAAGAGACGGCACTTCACATAGCCCTGAGAGACTGCTCCTGGGAGGCACAAGAAGGAATCAGACTATATACAAGTTTGCAACTAAGAGGGCAGGGCAGACAGTCTGAACATGGAAGATTATTGCTAAGTAAGGAAAGCCAGATTTCAAGTTTAAGAATTTCGTGCTCTTCCATTTGTGGGAAGATGCAGGAGTTTTGGATTATTGAAGTCATTTCTTTCATACGCATCTCAGCTATCTGTGGCCAGCATCCTGCCCTTTTGATTTCTCACATCCCCACTCCCTCCAGCTCATCAGCAATTACCTTGGGGGGTGGGGGCATCTGCTGGATCACAGGCAATGGGTTCCCTTTTGCGAGCCCTCATTCACCTTTGGAGGCCTGAAGTCCCTGATGGCTGTTAGATCCTTGTTTATTGATATGGCAGAAGCTATTTCATTTCACAATACAAATTCAACACAAATTCTTAAGAAAAATACTCAATAAAATAGAATTATAATTTCATATAATTTCATGGATTTATAGATTAATCAATCAGCCCCAAGCCGCAAAACATCTTACTTAATGCAAAATCACTGGAGAGGTTTCCACCAAAGTTAGGAACAAGACAAGGACATCCACCATCACCACCATCACTAATAACACTGTACTATAGACATCAGCCAGAATAATTAGACAAAAGAAATAAATCTAAGGTGTAAATGTTAGAAAAGGAAAAATAAACCTGTTTTCAGCTGATGTGATGGGAACTCATAAGCATGGACCAAGAAACTATTACCGATGATCTGAAAATTCAATACAGCATAAAGATGTTAAATTTAAAAATATGAATTTATAGTATTTATATTTGCACACATCTATGTGCATCTGTGTTTATAAACTTAAAATGTGTAAAATCTACTTGAAGAAAGCTTTAAAACATTCCTTAAGGACACAAAAGTAGAATAGGAAGACTCAAAAAAATACCTAAATTTATCATTTTAATTCAATCTCAGTAAGAATACCGGTAGTCTTTTTCCTCCATAATGTGACAAACTGACTATAAAATATATTTATAAAACCAATTATATAAGAATACACAATAAAATTATGAAAGCAAAAGAAATGAAAGGCAACTAGCCTACCAGGGAGAAACTATAGTATAAGGCCTCAGTGTGGTGGTGGTGGATGGACAGATAAGCTAATGGAAACAAACAGCACAGAAATCATCAGAATTTATAACATGGTAATAAAAGCATCTCAAAATATTAAAAGAAAGGAATTTATCCATACACAGTTTTGGAATAATCTAAGAGCCATCTAGTAAAAGATAAAATTGGATCAAATATTTAAATGTGTGGTATATTAAAAACAGTCAGATAATTTTCAACACTTATTCCATGAAGAAGACAATCTATTCCTCCATACCTTGGAATCTGAGCTAGTCCTATGACTCCTACCACCTGCATAATACAGTGGAGGTGACACTGTGAAAATTATAGGCCACGCCTATAATTGCAGCTGCCACTTCCTCTCAAAACTCAGCTACTATGCTATCAGAAAAATTGGCAGTCACACGGACAGACTCACTTGCAGGAAAAGGAGCCCTTAGCCAACAACTCCACTGAGCTCTAAGCCAATGGCCAGCTTGTCGCTGACAAAGATCCTCCAATCCCAGTGGAGCTGCCAGAGCTGATGCCATCTCGTGAAGAGACAGACTACATGTGCTGAGTCCTGCCTAAATGCTAAGCAAATGATTTTTCTTATTTTGAGCACTAAGTTTGGAGGTGGTATGTAACAACTGAGTGGCTTAAAGCAAAAAAGCATTCTTTCTCACAATTCGGTGGGTTATCCAGAATGTTCTGCCCCGCTTGAAGTTGGCTGTGTGCTGGGATGGCTGCAATCAGCCAGTGGCTCGAGTGAGAGCTAACCTGGGCTGAAAGGTCTAGCACACCTGAATATTCTGCCTCATCTGGAGATGACCGGACACTCAGTTGAAGCCACTGTCTGGTGATGCTGGTCCTCCCTGATACAGGCCTCTTAGCTGGGGCTGCCTTAATATATGGTGGCTAGGTTCCAAGGAGTGTTTCATTAGTAAGCTTCCAAGATGGAAGAAGAATTGCCAGCTTAATGAAGGACTGGACCTCAAACTAGCAAATCATCACACCTATCGTGTTTGATCAGACAAAATAGTCACAGCCCCACTGGAGAGTCAGTATAAAAAGGGTGTACTACATATAGGGTGTAAATATCTGGATATATGGACCATTGGGGGTGAGCAAAGTAAAAGTCTGCACATAATGTAAAAACTGAAGCTCTAACATTTCCAGATAAAACATGGGAAATCTCCTTATAATCTTAGAGAAGGAAATCTTTCTATATCTGGTTCAAATTCCAGAAATCAGAAAAGAGAATTTTGAGAGATATGACTGCATTAAACATAAACAACAACTCCATGTTAAAAGAAAAATAGGTGAAGAATCAATAACAAGCTGAGAGACATACTTACAACTCATAACAGAGGAAAAAAGGTTAATCTCCTTAAGTATAAAGAGTGTCCAGAAATAAAGATGAAAAAATCAACAATCTCATAGAAGAGTGGACAAAGAACATGAAGAATACAGGAACCGAAAAACAAATGACCCTTAAACATAGGCAACTACTCTTGATCTTACTCTTATTCAAGAAATACAGATTAGAACCACTTTGAAATACCATTCCTTGATTGGCAAAAATCCAAAGCTTGACAACATACTCTTCATGCAGCTGGTGGAGAAACATAGTGGTAAACCTATACTTCCGTTAAAAGCTATAAAAATTACAAATGTGATTATTATTAAGCCAGTAACCCCATTTAGAATTTATACTGTAGTAATATCTATAACACATAAAAAATAATCTATATACAAAGTTTCAAAAACTAGCAAGTGTCAATTATAGGGTCTAAGCAAACTAAAGTGAAAGTGACTCAGTTGTGTCCAATTCTTTGTGACCCCATGGACTATAGAGTCCATGGAATTCTCCAGGCCAGAAAACTGGAGTGGGTAGCCTTTCCCTTCTCCAGGGGATCTTCCCTACCCAGGGATCGAACCCAGGTCTCCCACATTGCAGGTGGATTCTTTACCAGCTGAACCACAAGGGAAGCCCAAGCAAACTAAGGTACAGTCATTCTATGAAATACAATGTACCCGTAAAAAAAGGAATGAAGAAGGTCTGCAGTGCAAAGATATTCAGGTTATATTATTAAATGACAAAAGTTGTGTGTAGCAGAGGATACATACCATCTTCATTCTAAGATGTGAATTTTTCACATTTTAATATTTCTGACATTGTAATATACTTTATAATCAATGCCGTTACAGTCTAACTGCCAGCATTTTTCTTTCTTGGTGATACATAAAAATGTGCATTATATTGTGTGCTGTCAGGTTTGAAGAAATAAGAAAATATATTGCTTTGTGTAAGAAATGAGTCCAAAATAATTATATATTTGCCTTTGTTGATATTTGTATCAATAAACCTGGAAGGACATGTAAGAAATAGTGCTCTATGTAAAGGAGTAGACAAGGTTACATCAAGATATGAAACTTCTCAATTTATAAAGGTTTATTTCCTTATAATTTTAAACTATGTAAATGTATTACTTGTCTAAAATTAAACTTTATTAAAATAAAACATACACTGAAATATCAATTTTAAAATAATGTTCAAAAGAATCTACCTTTGCTTTTTACTCACCACATGATTTTCTTGCTAAGATAACATCTGAGTTTTTGCCAAACATTAAAAACCTGCTGAGAACTTTTAATTTAGAATCTAAATTCTTGTAAAAAAATAAAACTGGAGGTAACATCCAGTCCCTGTAAACATTATCATTATGGACAATACTAACTGAAATAAAAGTATAGAAGTATTATTGCTGTAATTTAAAAGCTTTAATATAAAAAAAGCTAAAACATAATTTTAGAAATTGATATACTATCATCTTCAATGAATATACTTTATTCTGATTAATGCTCCTGTACTCAGGTTATTAAGATCACTTTCAATATTAAATTTTTGGCATAAAAAAGATGAAGTCAATTAGAATTTGTTTCATTTCTTGTGAACTTCAATATTGACAAAGGACTTACCATAATATCCTTTTTCCTCCAGTTGAAATAACACATATCACCAAGATTTAATAGCCTGCACAAAGTGTGCTGGCCACTTACTATGTATGACAATAACTTCTGCCAGACGTGATTCTATGCACCCACACTCATAAAAAGTTATTCTACTGTTATCGTTAACTGCCAGCTTTCAGCGTCAAAGTCACCTTCATTCAAAATCCAACAAACATTTATCTTAAGAAAAATAAAAAGTAATTCTAAGAACAATAATGAGGCATATTAAGTAGAGTAACAACTAGATAAAGAATGATAGTACTCAAGCTGCCACCAAATATTTCACTCATCAAGAAGCAAGACTGTAAAGGTTTTATAAAGGTTAAACAAAAAGGAAACGCAGAGAGTGTGATTACTTATTATGCATTATTCTCCTTGTAAGCGCTTTCTAGAGAATTTATTTGGTTTTCACCATCCTAATTAAACTTACTGTTATTAAAATGCCTCCTAGTTGTTCACTAATGAGCAGATAATTTGCTAATTATGAGATGTAAAAAATGAGTAAGTCTTAACAAAATAAGGAAAAAAATATGTCCTTGCATTAATCTAAAATCACACCTTAAAAAGACTTAAGAGTAAGTACATGATTTTACTTTTCAATTAAAAATAGAATAAAACTATCAACAGAGACATCAAAGTGAAATGAATCTTAACAATTCTTGATTTTTCATAGGTTGTTGGCTGCACAGTATCCCTGACCAATTTTTCTGATATGTACTATCAACTAATATATATTTTTCATGATAAAATAGATCCATCAAAATTATATAAAAAACAAATTTAATTAGGCAAATTCTAATTTTTAATTAACTTCTGAAGCAAAATGAGATGTTTTCATGGAAAAAAAACACAAATACATTTCAAAAAATTATTAAATACAGTAGTGAATTTTACCACAAAACCATAGAGAACAAAAAAACAGCAACCTAAAAGAGCACTAACTCTATATTTGTAAAAATTTAAGATTATAACCTATTACCCAAGACATTAAAGTTCTGAAAACTAATTATCTAGCAACATAAGTTTCCAGTCAGAGCAAGATTCTATTCTCAATTCCCTCTCTTTAAAAGCCTAATAATTTTACAGACTTTTAAAATGAAAAGCAACCATTGTACCCAATATTGAGCAGTTGCTAAACAATGTGTTAAGCAAATAAGATGTTCTTGACAAACACTTTTTGCATGACCGAGGTGACAGACAGGTATACCACTTACTCTGTTTTCTCCAAAATTGGATTTTAGCTGCCAGTAATTGATGTCTGGTTCACCAATCAGTGTGCAATTAAGTGGTTATTAATGTCTTGATATGAGAGTTGGACCATAAAGAAGGCTTAGCACCAAAGAATTGATGCCTTCGAATTGTGGTGAAGACACTTAAAAGAGTCTCTTGGACTAGAACAGAGCAAATCAGTCAATCCTAAAAGAAATCAGCCCTGAATATTCACTGGAAGGACTGATGCTGAAGCTGAAGCTCCAATACTTTGGCCACATTTAAGGCGAAGAGCCAACTCATTGGAAAAGATCCTGATGCTGGGAAAGACTGAAGGCAAAAGGAGAAGGGGGCGGCAGAGGATGAGATGGTTAGATAGCATCACTGACTTAATGGACATGAATATGAACTCCAGGAGATAGTGAAGAACAGGGAAGGCTGGCATGCTGCAGTCCATGGGGTTGCAAAGAGTTGGACAGGACTTGGCGACTGAACAACAGCAACAATATGCTGATGTCCTTACTTCAGGGCATCCTCCAGGGGTCTGTATCACAGCTCATGGGCAGGACACCTGCATTCACAAGTCTTCCCTCTTACCTGGTGTATCTTACAAACTTATCCTTTTAATTTGCACCTGACTTGAAATAGGCTCCTGTGCTGATGCGCTCAGTTGTGGCCGACTCTTTGCAACCACAGGGACTATAGCCTGCCAGGTTCCTCTGTCCATGGAATTTTCCAGGCAAGAACACTGGTGTGGGTTGCCATTTCTTTCTCCATGAAATAGGCTAGACAGCATAATATAGAAGCAGTAACACAATTTCTAGTGCTATTTTCATAGTAGACAAAGAAAATGCAACACTGGAAACACTTTGACAGTTTCACTTGTTTGAACTGATGGAGAAAAAACCTATAGTGGTGCACAGAGATTACAATTTAGCTTGCATAGACACTTGGTTCATACTCCTTGAATATTCAATAGTCTCTATAGAATCATGTAGCAACACAATTGTCCTAAAATAATAGTGCATTTTAATTAGATTTTGCATTTCAAAGCATTTTCCATATAGAAAATAATTCTATGCAACTTATATCAATACCCTAAGATAAAAGAATAGCCAAAGGTTATATGTAAATTACTAATTATCTAAAGGAAGTAAAACTGATTTACAACTTAATTCGTGTTAGCTCATCTGTTAGGCAAATAACTACTCTGAAAGCAACAATAAATTGTGCACAGCTATTTGAGATTAATGTTTTATATTCAATGATACAATATAAAACCGGCCTTAAAAAAATTGTGCATTTCTCTCATTTTGATTAGTAACTATGGGCTTTATGTAGAATTGTTTAAATAGTTATGAATGGTTTTTGAAAGTCAAATATAATGTTCCAATTATAAACCTCACTGGAGTCCACAATGTCAGTACTTCAGGAAGTAGTACATTAATGCTTATTAGTGAAGCAATGCAAAAGGAATAGACTAAACAGGATTGTGTCAGCTTGTATTTCACAGAAATAACTTGGATATTTTAAGAAAAATACACTTTTATGCTAGTAGAAATATTTGATAGAGAGCAATATATAAAAATAAAGGTAGACCATTAAAGATGAAGGCAGAGTAATCTCTCCCCAAGAAAAGATAGTCAAAAGGGAAATTTCCAGTATAAATGATGACTCCTGGATTTTTAATTATTATCTTCTATATTTTACCTAAAATGCTAACCATGTATAGATTTTAACTTTGGATGTTACTATAGTTCAAATTACTAGCAGTTGGAGAGATTGTATTTGGGAAGCCCATTTCAAAAATCAGTGTAAGTCAATTTTCAAAGCAAAAAATTAGGGCCAAGGTAAATAAATACGAACTGTTCTAAATGAAATAGGTGGAAGATGAGTAGTTGAGTGCTGATTTATGAGTCTGTACCTCCCTTAAAAACAATGCTATCATACAAACTTATAACTACATGACATAATGACTATACAATTGCATAGCCTTACCACACAATTACATAGCCTTACTATGCCAACACAAAACTATTTACATAGAAATATTTTTTAAATTTAAATGAAGCAAAAATAGCATAAGCCAAATTTTATTATTTTTCATTTATTCACATTTCAGAGTTTACAATATAATCTAAAGCAGTTTTATAATATTTTAATTCTCAAAGATTATAATTTAGTTTGTTGTGCTTTAAATTTCTTACTGAAATCCTTAGGAATTTTCATTACATGATTATTATAAACATTATTATTATTACTTACTTATTATTATAAGAGCAATGAATTTTTGAAAGGCACTCCACTGGGAGTGTGGTTTTAAGAATGATTTCTCAGTAGCAGAAAGGGAATGTAAACAAACAATTCTTTGTAAGGTTAAATCAAAAAATGAGAAAACCTGAGGAATAAACCTCACCAAGGAAGTGAAAGATTTACAGAACATTAATAAAGTAAACTGAAGGTGACTCAAAGAAATGGAAAGATATCCAATATTCTCGGATTGGAAGAATTAATATTGTTAGCATGGCAATACAAGCCAAAGCAATCTAAAGAATTAATGTGATCCCTATCAAGTACCAATGACATTTTCCAGAGAACTAGAACAAATAATCCTAAAATTTATATGGAACCATAAAAGACACATACTTGTGACAGCAATCCTGAGGAAAAGAACAAAGCAGGAAGCATAATCCCCCCCATCCATCAAATGATATTACAAAGCAGGAGTAATCAAAATAGTGTAGTATTTGCACAAAATCAAAAATATGGATCAATGGAACAGAACACAGAGCCCAGGAATAAACCCACACACTTAAGGAAAGAATATACAATGGAGAAAAGATGCATCTTCAGCAAATGGCAATGGGAAATTGGAAACCACATGCAAATCAATGAAGTTAGAACACACTCTCACATGATGCACAAAAATAAATTTAAAAATGGCTTAAAGATTTAAATATCAGACAAGACACTATAAAACTCCTTGAAGAGAACCTAAACAAAACATTCTCTGACATAAATGGTACCAACATTTTCTTAGGTCAGTCTTCCAAGGCAATAGAAACAAAAGCAAAAATAAACAGATGGGATCTAATCACGTTTATAAGTTTCCACAAAGCAAAGCGAACCACAAGCAAAATGAAAAGACAACCTCACAAACTGGGAGAAAATATCTACAAACGAGGCAACCAATGAGGGCTTAATTTGAAAAATATGCAAACAGCTCACACAATTCAATAATTAAAAAAACAACCCGATTTAAAAGAGAGGAGAAAACAAAAAAAGATATTTCTCCAAAGACATCAAGATGACCAATAACCACATGAAAAGATGCTCATCATTGCTAATTATTAGATACATGCAAATCAAAACTACAACGAGGTACCTTCTCATACCAGTCAGAATAACCATCATTAAAAACTATAACTGATAAATGCTGGAGAAGGTGTGCAGAAAAGGGCATCCTCCTACACATGGGCTACAGTCCACGGGGTGGCAAAGAGTTGGACACTAGTAAGCGACTGCCGCTTTCAACTTCCTACACTGTTAGAGGTAATTAAACTGGTGCAGCCACTATGGAAAACAATATGGAGGTTCCTCAAAATACCAAAATACAGTTGCTATATGATCTGCTTCCGGGGTGGCTTAGATGGTAAAGAGTCTGCCTGCAATGCAGGAGACCTGGGTTCAATCCCTGGCTCAGGAAGATCCCCTGGAGAAGGAAATGGCAACCCACTCCAGTATTTTTGCCTAGATAATTCCACAGACAGAGGAGCCTCGTGGGCTACCGTCCAAGGGGTTGCAAAGAATCGGACATGACTGAGCAAATAACACACACACATGATCCACCAATCTCACTCCTGGGCATATATCCAGACAAAACCATAAATTCAAAAAGATAAGATGCACAGTTATGGTCATAGCAGCACCATTCACAATAGGCAAAAAATAAAAACCACCTAAATGTCTAATGACAGATGAAACATACACACAGTGGAGTATTACTCAACCATTTAAAAGAATGAAATTATACCATTTGCAGCAACATGAGATTATCATACTAAGTGAAATCAGGAGTAAGACAAATATCACATGATGTTGCTTTTATGTGGGATCTAAAATATGACACAGATGACCATGTCCATGGAACAGAAACAGACTCACAGACATACAGAACAGACTTGTGGCTGCCAAGGGGGAGTGAGGGTAGGAAGGGAAGTAATGGGAGTTTGGGAATAGCAGATGTGAACCAGTATATACAAGATGCATAATCAAGGTCCTATTGTATAGCACAGGGAACTATATTTTATATTTGTGATAAACAATAATGGAAAAGAATATCAAATATAATATATATGCATATAACTGCATTACTCTGCTATATAACAGAAATTAACACAATACTGTAACACCTTAATAAAAAGTTTTACAAAAGAATTATTTTTCAGAATTAATAAACTGGTATCCTGGAATTCTTACAAAAATCTCTTTGAAAGAATAGTCTAAGTTCATGACTTCACTGCAGAAATAAATAGTAAAGAAAAAAAAACATTTTAAATAGTCAAAATGTGATATAGCATGAAAATATGAGTTTACATAATTTTGACTCCTCACTATTAGATATGAGATATTATTTTAAATAATAACTAAGAATTACAAGAATTTATCAGAATTTTAAAGTTAAATGTTAAAATCTTCCAAACAGGGTATATGCATTATTTATCATTAGAGTAAATAATAAGGGGGCAATGTATGTGCACAGTTACTTGTATATGCATTGAATAACTTCAAAAGAATACAAAAACAAAAATGCCCTGGTAACATGGATTGGCTTTAGGAAGGAGAGAATTGAGTGATAAGGGAATAAGGGTGCAAATGCTGAATTTGAAACAGATACATTGCTTATTAAAAAGATATTAAAAATGAAACAAGTTAATAAAAACAATGTTTGATTTGATAACAATGTACCCATGTTTACTTGCAATAGAGAGGAGAGTGACTGTTAATATTCTCCTCCACTATTAGAATATAATTTTGTAATATAAATTACCAAAGAAATGAAAAACATGTGTCCAGAAAAAAAAAGGGAGGGGAAAAATTCATGCTTGTCCTTAGCTAATCAAATGAGTTTGAGTTTGTATGTGCTAGGGAATAAAGAATCAAGCTGTGATTGTCTGCCCTTGATCAAGGCACTGGTTATATTGTAACAGTGTTTTTGGACTCAAATTAATTAATATACTAAAATAGCTAACTCCTTCAATATTAGATTCATTCAAGTTCTACAAATACCATGTTCATTAAATACACTATTCTAATAGTGTTTTACCGAAATATTACAATTAAAGTATATGAATATTTCAGTGAATGGCAAGCCAAATTAGACTAATTACACAGATATTAAAATAATTTTAAAATAAATAAATGTAATATACTACATAGCAAGAATACCAGGTAATTTCTTGATAAAGACAGTATATGTCATGAAATGCCAATTTAGCCTTATTTCCAGTACAACTATGACTCTAGGGGATGAGAAAGGAGAATTGCCTCTCTAAAGGGGACATCAAAATCAACCAGAGTAGACATTTTCAAATTACACTATTTTGAAATGTTCTCTTTGACTGAGAATCCCTAATACAGTAAACTTTATATATGCACAGGATACTACTCTAATGGCATGAAGTGAAGAGGAACTAAAGAGCCTCTTGATGAAGGTGAAAGAGCAGAGTGAAAAAGCTGGCTTGAAACTTAACCATTCCAAAAAACTAAAATCATGTTATCTGGTCCCATCATTTCACAGCAAAATGATGGAGAAAAGGTGGAAGCAGTGATACGTTTTATTTTCTTGAGCTCCGAAATCACTGCAGATGGTGATTACAGCAATTAAACTTCCTTACAGCTTAATCCTTGGAAGGAAAGTTATGACAAACTTAGACAGCGTATTCAAAAGCAAAGACATCACTTTGCCAATACAGATCCATATAGTCAAAGCCATGGTTTCTCCAGTAGCCAAGTACGGATGTGAGAGTTGGTCCATAAGGAAGGCTGAGTGCCGAAGAATCGATGCTTTTGAATTGTGGTGCTCAAGAAGACTCTTAGAGAGTCCTTTAGACAGCAAGATCAAATCAGTCAATCCCAAAGGAAATCCACCCTGAATATTCACTGGAAGGGCTGATGCTGAAGCTGAAACTCCAATATTTTGGCCACCTGATGCAAAGAGCCAACTCATTGGAAAAGACCCTAATGATGGGAAAGACTGAAGGCAAAAGGGGAAGCGGGCAGCAGAAGATCAGATAGTTAGATAGCATCAGTAACTCAAGACATGAGTTTGAGCAAACTCTGGGAGATGGTGAAGGACAGGAAGCCTGGCATGCTACAATATATGGAGGTGCAGAGTCAAATACAACTTAGTGACTGAACAACAATTTACAGCAAACCATTACCAGTGATGGGGGTGCACAATATCAATTGTTTCAATTTATTAGTTTTCATGTTCCTTTTAATATGGTTGAATTATTAGGAAAAAAACAATTCTTCAGGATGCTGATATTATTAATAAAAGCACTTTTATTTTGAAATAAAAATACTAAGCACATGACAGAGATAACTATATGCTGTTAGGTAACTAAACTACTTTTGGACAAGCAATATATAATGCATTACAGTACCTATATTCAGTCAGAACATAAATGTTTTGCTAGAAGCAGATTCTTTCTAATTAGAATCAGTAAAATATATATTTAAAGCTCACAAAGAGAAGAAATTTTAGCTCATAAAATTATACAAACCGCTTAAGTATGTATTAGGCTTAAATGTATATAGAAATGCCCAAGTATTAATAGTATACAGCTATCAAAAAACTGTGCAGTGCCAAGGGGGAGGGTGTAGGAAGGACGTAGGAGGTGGGCATGCATGCAGGGTAAGTCACTTCAGTCACATCTGACTCTTGGCGACCCGATAGACTGCAGCCCACCAGGCTCCTCTGTCCATGGTATTCTCCACATAAGAATACTGGAGTGGGCTGCTGTGCCCTCCTCCAGGGGATCTTCCTGACCCATATTTCAACCCACCTCCTGCATTGGCAGGAGGGTTCTTTACCACTAGTGCCACCTGGGAAGCCCCAGGAGCCAGGCGGAGGGATTTTCAAGCACAGACATGAAAATTATGGAATATTCTTATATGGAACAATTCCTTATTTTAAGGAATTTAAAAAATATGAATGGTGATAATATAGAATGATGGCAACATTATCTCCTACACACTCAACTTTTAATACAATTCAGAAAAAGTCTATGTCCATCATTCCACAATAATTTATGGAAAACAAAAGATCATAAACTGCTACTTTGCAAAAGATATTATTTTAGCAAGGGCGATGCAAATTCTAATAAAAGAAAAATTCTTTTAGTAACCAGGTATTTTTATGTAAGAGGGAACATACTAGTCCCTAGTTACCTTTCCCTTTTCCAGGGGATCAAACTTGGGTCTCCTGAATTGCAGGCAAATTCTTTACCAGCTGAGCCACAAGGGAACTCCAAGTATACTGGAGTGGGTAGCCTATCCCTTCTCCAGGGGATCTTCCCAGTCCAGGAATTGAACTGGGGTCTCCTGCATTGCAGGCAGATTCTTTACCAGCTGAGCCATCGGGGCAGCCCATCCTAGTCACCTGAAAGTTAAAGTGCAAGCCACTCAGTCGTGTCTGACTCTTTGTGACCCCATGGACTTTACAGTCCATGGAATTCAGTCATGGAATACAGTCCATGGAATTCTCCAGGCCAGAACATGGGAGTGGGTAGCCTTTCCCTTCTCCAGGGACTATTCCCAACCCAGGGATCGAACCCAGGTCTCCAGCATTTCAGGCAGATCCTTTACTAGCTCAGCCACAAGGGAAGCCCAAGAATACCAGAGTGGGTAGCCTATCCCTTCTCCAGCGAATCTTCCCGATCCAGGAATTGAACCGGGGTCTCCTGCATTGCAGGCGGATTCTTTACCAACTGAGCTATTAGGGAATCCTAGTCACCTAGTAGATGTAAATACAAAACAAAAATGGATTTCTACTTTAGTTTGTTTCCTCTAATACTGACCCATGTAAATGATAGTAAACAAGAAGCATCGATCTTGGATTTCAAATATAAAATGCAATTTACGTGCTTTGCTCTACTTATTATATTCATGAAGACTCCATTTTCATTGTTGTTGTGTTCATTGTTAAGTCCTGTCAGACTCTTTGGGGCCCATGCTATGCAGCAGGCAGCAAATCATTTACGTTATACAACACCAAAATTAAATAACCAGTTTACATGTGTGGCTTTTTTTTAAGTTCAATTAAGTTCAGTCAACTATATAGTTACCTTATCTGTGTGATTTAATGATGACCATACAGCGTACAAGTAGAAGGACTAGCTTTAGCCTGAAGCACTGAACATAAATTCCCCCAGAACAAAATTCACGAGTGTAAAATATATACACTCTACAGGTACAAGGGTCCCACCGAAGCCAAAATCCTCTTCATGTACACACTGCTATACGCAAAATGGATAACCAACAAAGACCTACTGTACAGCACAATGAACTCTGCTCAGTGTTATATGGCACCCTGGATGGGAGTGGGGCTGGGGGAGAGTGGATACATGTATATGTGTGGCTGAGTCTATTAACCTGAAACTATCACAACATTGTAAATCGCCTATATCCCAATACAAAGTAAACAGTTTTTTACAAAAGAATTAGCTACACTTTGTATTTTAAGTTCTCTTTTCCTTCTCCTATCTCCTCCTTTTCTAACAGCTATTTTGAGATATTCATATACAATTAGCCCATTTAAAGTATAAATTAAATGGTACTTAGTATAGTCACAGAGCTGTGCAACAATCAACACCAATTTAATTCTAAATATTCCCAATGACACAAAAAAGAAACTCTATACCTGTTAGTAACACCTTGCTATCCAGCTGCCACTCCTAGTCTTCAGAAACCAGTGACCTCACAGCCAAAGGCAACCATGAAATTACTTTCTGTCTCTACAGATTTGCTGAATGCTGTCAAGGTTCATCTATTGTTGTAGCATCTATCAGTACTTCATTTTTTTCTAACATAGGGTTTGGTTTTTTCGACCCTCTATTGAAATTCTCATGTGATCAATGTCCTTAATTTTCTTTATTTGGTGTATCGTATTGACTGATTCTCAGATGCCAAACCAGTCTTGCATCCATGCGATAAATACCCCCCTAGCCATATAATATAATTCTTTGTGTTGTTGGTTTGTTAGTATGATCTTGAGGATCACAATGGATATTAGTCCATGCTTGTCCTGTGATGCTGTGGTCTGCATCTGGTATTAGGATAATATTGGTCTCACAAACTGACTTAGGAAGTGTTCCTTCCCATTCTGGTTTTTGGAAGAGTTTGCAAAGGACTGGTACTAGTTCTTTAAATGTTTTATAGGATTCACCAGCTAAGCCATCTGAACATAGATTTTTGTGAAATTTGTGAAATTTTTTAAAAATAAACTTCATTTTGTAATAGTTTTAGATTTATAGAAAAATTGCAAAGATTTTTTTTCCAGAGAGTTTCAGTGTGTCCCATACCCAATTTCTCTTATTAGCCTCAGTTTGCATTAGTATGGCATATTTGTGACAATTAATGAACCAATATTGATTTAGTTAACAATTATTAGCTAAAGTCCATTATTTTATTCAGGTCTCTTCCTTTCTAAACTAGTATCTCTTTTGATGTTTCAAGACCCTTTCTAGGACATCACATTATGTTTAATAGTTCTATCTCCTAAGGGTTTGATGAGCACTAATCAAGTATTTTTTTAGAATCAAGTATTGTTCCTCAACTAGGACTGACCTAATGTTTCACTCATGATCCAATTAGAGGCATAGGTTTTGGGGAGGAAGACCACAGAGATAAAAAAACCTTTCTTGTCATATCGTATCAGGGCTACATACTGTCACCCTGACTGGAGGGCTACAGTCCACAGGGTCGCAAACAGCTGGACACGACTGTAGCGACTTAGCACACAGCACGTATCACCATGACAAATCTTTGTTGACGTTGACCTTGACCACCTGGTTAAGGGAGTGTTTGCCAGAATTCTCTGCTGTAATGTGACTCAGTTCTACTTTTTTTACCCTATTCCTCACTGTGTTCTTTGCAAGGAGTCACTATGTTTATCTCACAGTTAAGAATATCCAGTTAGGGGCAAGTACCTACATAAAATTATTTTGCATTCTTCTTCTTCAGCTGATGTTGATCAGTTCTGCCCCATTTATCAATTTATTTAATAACTTTTTATCAGTATGGGCTCATTGATATTTATTTTATATACCTGGTTATAATGAAACATTACTGTTCAAATTGTTCCTGTATGATCACAGGAATTGTTGCTGGTGGCTCTATTGTTCCTTTGACATACTCACATCATTGTAGTGTTTATGTGGGTGTGTGTTTGTGTGTTTGAACAATTCCTAGCATTTTGGCACTACAAAAACCTCCAAACTCAATTTTTACATTCCCTGTCCCAGTCTTAGAACTGGCCAATTCTTGAAAACACCCTGGTTCCTTTCATCTGAAAACTGTATTAGAAAGAAAGGTCTGGGCACTATACGTGCTGGTTGCAGACACGACATTGATCTATCTAGTGAAATTTTTAAGAAATTTTTAACTTACTAATGTAATCCTTCTGTTTGTCACATGATTCAGACTTTATATGTCTTCATTGAATTTGTTTTGACAGTTTATGCATTTCTAGGAGTTTTCCATTTCAGCTAAATTATCTAGTTTGTTGGCGTACAGACGTTCAGAACATACCTTTGGATGTCTTTTTAATTCCAGAAGGTCAGTAATAATTTTGCCTTGTTTATGTCCAATTTTAGTGATTTGAATCTTCTTTCATTCTTGCTTAGTGAGCTTTTTTGTCAATTTTGTTGATCTTCCAAAGAACCAATTTTCTCTTCACTGATTCTCTATTTCATTTCCTGTTCTCAATTTCATTAATTTTTCCTCTAGTCTTTACTATTTCCTTCATTTTCTGCTACCTCTATATTTAGTTTGTTCTTCTTTTCTAAGTTCCTTAACGTGGAAGGCTAACCTACTGATTCAATTTCTTTTTTCTTTTTAATATTTGCATGTGCAGCTATATATTTTCCACTGAGCACTGCTTCCGCTTTGTCCCATAAGTTTCAGAATATCATGTTTTCATTTTCATTCCTCTCAAGAATTTTTGCTTGTTTTGCTTCATATTCTTTTCTATTATGGCTTTCGATAGGACACTAAATGTACTTCCCTGTGTTATACAGTAAGATCTTGTAGTCTATCTATTCTATATTAATATGCAGTAGCTTGTATTTGTGAATCTCAAATTCCTAATTTATCCCTCCCCCAAACACTCTGGCAACTATAAGTTTATTTTCTATGTCTGTGAGTCTGTTCCTGTTTCATAAAGAAGTTCACTAGCGTCCTATTTTGGATTCCACATATAAGTGACATCATATGTTATTTGTCTTTCCCTGACTTACTTCACTGAGTATGAAAATCTCTAGGTCCATCTACGCTGCTGCAAAGGGCATTATGTGTGTGTTAGTCGCTCAGCTGTGTCCAACTCTTTGTGACCCTGTGGACTGTAGCCCACCAGGCTCCTCTGTCCATGGGAGTCTCCAGGCAAGAATACTGGAGTAGGTTGCCATGTCCTTCTCCAGGGGATCTTCCCAACCCAGGGATCGAACCCGGGCCTCCTGCATTGCAGGCAGATGCTTTATCCTCTGAGCCACCAGGAAAGCAAAGGGCATTACTTCATTCTTTTTTATGCTGAGTAATTTTACATTGTGTATGTATACCATATTGCCTATAACCATTCATCTATTGATGGACATTAAGTTGTCTGACTATTGTAAAAATTGCTGCTATGAACAGAGGGATGCGTGTATATTTTTGAATTATAGTTTTCTCCAGATACATTCAGAGGAGTGGGACTGCTGGATCATATGGTAGCTCTATTTTTAGATTTTTAAGGAAGTTCCATACTGTTCTCCATAGTGGTTACACCAATTTACATTCCAATCCACAGTGTAGGAGGGTTTCCTTTTATCTACACCCTCTCCAGCATTTGCATCTATATATTTTTTAAAATGATGGCCACTCTGATTGGTATGAGGTAGTATCTCATTGTAGTTTTGATTTTCATTTCCTTAATAATTAATGATGTTGAACATGTTTTCATGTGTCTTTGGATCACCTCTATGTTTTCTTTGGAGAAACGTCTGTTTAGGTCTTCTGCTCATTTTCTGATTGGGCTGTTTTATTTGTTATTGTTATTGAGCTGCATGGACTACTTATATATGTTGGAAATTAAGCCTTTGTGGTTCATATTATTTGCATGTATTTCACCCTAATCTGTAGAATATTTTTTAATTTGTTTTGTTTATGGTTTCCTTTTCAGAGAAAGAGCTTATAATTTTGCTTAGGTCCAATCTGTATTCTCCAATTCTGATTTTCCATTCGGTTCTCTTTTTTTTTATTTAACTATGTTTTGTTATTGGTATTCTCTATTCAATGAGGTATTTCCATCCTCCTTTCCTGTCCTTCTTTAATCACTGTTTCCTTAGTTCTGTGGGCATATTTACATTGGCTGCTCTGAAGTCTTTGTCAGTAACATCTAACTGCAGAGTTCTCTCGGAAGCAGGTTCTGTTGCCTGCCATTTGTCCTGTATGCACTGCAAAGCCATCTTTCTTTGCACAGCTGATACTTTTTTGTTGAAAAACACTGACATTTTAGGGAACAGATTGCAGCAACTCTGGATAGTGATTCTTTTCCTGCCCCTCACCCAACATACCCAACACTTGATGCTTTTACAAGCTTGTTTGTGCAATAACATTATTGAGCTATTTTAATGAAGTCTGTTTTCTCTGCAGTGCAGCCTGTGGCCTTGCTCCATAGAGACTGGAGCTTTGGGCCTGTGCGGTCACCTGAGATGACAGTGGTTTGATCAGGGCTCCCTTTGACTGCTTCTTTCTAGATCTTTCTTTTTAGCTACCTGCTGTCTTTGGTATTATACTCAGCTGTGAGCCTCATGAATTAATGCCTGATTATTGCTTCTGATAATGCTCTAGGGCTTAAACTGCTTTGTAATCTGATCCACTTAATTTGGGGTCCACTGCAGGGAAAATGGCTTCCCATGTGGCTCAGTGGGTAAAGAATCAGCCTGCAGTGCAGGAGCCAGGGGTCCTATCGGTGGGTTGGGAAGATCCCCTGGAGGAGGGCATGGAAACCCACTCTAATATTCTTGCCTGGAGAAGCCCATGGACAGAGGAGCCTTGTGGGCTACAGTTCATATGGTTGAAAAGAGTCATACACGACTGAAGTGACTGAGCATGCACGCAGGGATAATATTTGAGACCAGTGCTTTGATGTTTTTTACAACTCTAGGAGGGATCTTTGTCATGTTATATAGCCCTGGATTTTTCTAGTAAACTTCTAGCTGATTTATGATTTAGCTTGTTGGTCTCATGGAGAAATTAGTCTCTATTGATTACCACCACAATCTCCATTGTTTTCAAGAGAAGCTTTAGGGTTGAATTTACCTATAATTTGTTCCAGATAAAGTCAGTTCACTTCAAGGGACACTTTTAAGCTCTCCCTTCTTACAACCTTCTCTCATCCTAGGCAAAATTTCTATTCTACTGCTTCAGAGTTGCTGGTAGGAAGAGTGGCTCATCTCTCTCTTGATTAACTCATCTATTTCATGAAGAGGGTGCTAGAAAGGTATAACAAACTTCTGTGTACTAGCAGAAAGACAATGCTCTTGTGTCTCTTTCTTTTTCATAAGGGCACTATTCCCATCACAACTGTACCAACCTCATGTAAATTTAAATACCTTCCAAATACCTACCCTCCAAATACCATCATGTTGGGGTTCAGAGCCTCAAATATGAATCTGTGAGTGAACACAGTCAGTTTATAACAATATATTTGTATGCCTCAGGGCTTAACTCTCCTCTCTCGGTGATATCATCCAGTCTCATGATTTTATTTGCTCTCTATATCTATATTCTGAGGTTTCCAAATTTGTCTCTCCTGTCCAGATCTATTTCCTTATCCAGAATCAAATTCAGCTTCCTTGACTGGTCTAATTATATATCCAATGTAACATGTAAAATTGAACTGTCAAACTTAACATGAAGAAATGAACTCATATCATCAAACCAATTTTACTTGCAATCAACTCCATCTCAGTTGATGGCAACTTTATCTTTACAGTTGCTGAGACAAAAACCTTGAAGTCACACTTGTTTTTATAATCCTTTGAAGTCATGTTTGGTTTATTTCTTTCTCACACCACCCCATTCATCTAATCCAGTTATTATCTTCAAGAAGTACTCATAGTCCAATCACTTCTTGCCATATACACTGCCACCTCTTGATCTGAGCCATCATCATCTCTCACAAGGTATGGTAATAACCTACTTACTAGTCTCCCTGGGTCTAAAGGGTCTGTCTATAATTTAGTCTCAACACAGCAGTGGCACTATCAGTTTAAAAGCACATCCTTTTAACTCAAATCACTTACCTCCTCTGTGAAAAACCCTTCAATGTTTTTCTCTCTCTCTAAGAGGAGAAGTTCAGTGCTAATGGTGCATATTATAATCAATTATGGGCTTAAAAATAGATACATCAATCTGAGACTCAAAGAAATTTTGATTTATGAATCAGGTGGTGGTGGAGTACTGGAGTGACACTCAAGGATACATAAATATATTTTTAAGATCTACAGGTGATTCCAAAGTACCTGCTAGACTGAGAACCCCTGTGTCAAAGTGGACATGGAAGAGCAAAATAATCCTAGATATATAGGAGCTGCTGTTACTACTATGAATGCATAATGTAACACTAGTCATTCTTTATTTTACATATCAACAACCATAGCTAACTTTTGTTATAGTCTGGTAAGTAATAGGCAGTGAGGTATTCAGCACATATTAACTTGTTTAGTACTGTAAACTTTATAAAGTAGGCCCAGTACTTTGGCCACCTGATGCGAAGAGTTGACTCACTGGAAGAGACTCTGATGCTGGGAGGGATTGGGGGCAGGAGGAGAAGGGGACAACCGAGGATGAGATGGCTGGATGGCATCACGGACTTGATGGACGTGAGTTTGAGTGAACTCCGGGAGTTGGTGATGGACAGGGAGGCCTGGCGGGCTGCGATTCATGGGGTCGCAAAGAGTCGGACACGACTGAGCGACTGAACTGAACTGACCATATTCTATTGACTCTAAGACATTGTTTTCACATTTTAATATCTCTCAAGTCTGATGTGTCTTACAATCAATGAAACTATACAACCAATACTGGCCAGATGGCAGTTATGATATAGTTGTCATTGCTTGTACAGACACATACTTGATTATTCTAGTCAATAATATTATGTGAAATAAACAAAACATTTTTTCTTAAGTCAAAAAGTGATTTATGAAAAAGAACTCTGAATGTGAACAAGTTTTGGTAATAGCTTAACCAATTTATTTTGCGATGATATATAATAAAATCTATATCTAACTAATTATTTAAGAGTCCTTTGAAGAAGTATAAAACAAATACTCTTAGTGGCAAGAGAACCATAATTAATAGGCAATGGTCTTTCTTTCTGTTACCTCAAATAATGATTGATTTGTATCACAGTGTCAGAGTAAATGTTAACCAAATATAAGGTAATACTAAGGCCATTAACTGTATAGATAGACATTACATGAGCTCATTATTTAATAACTATTTTAAAACTTATTGCTTTTTGGACAAAGGAACATGTTTCATGGAAAGCTTTATCTAGATACTGGAATCTTTGACTATTAAAAGTAAAATGCAAATTCTTAAAGTACCAAGAAATTCTATAAGAAGTTTTATAGAGTACCTAACTAATTAATTTTAACTTTTCCACCCAAAATAATATTTTCTCATTACTTTCTTCATTCTATGTCCACTCTCCTCTCTCTAAATAAATTTGGTGTATTTCCAAAGAGGTAGAGCAACTTACTTTGTAAACATTGATTCATTGCATTAATAATATTTAGATGAGAACACATTTACTGCAAATTTACCCTCTCAGAGATGATTTTATCATAAATTATTTACTCATGGCATGTCTTTAGTAAAGTATAACAATGATATTAATTCTTCTCTAGGTATTTTTTTGTGACCATGAACAGATATAGAGAAAATAATTAATGTGCTTGCCTCAAGAAAAGTAGTTTGTTACTCAGAGCTACTAGATTCTATTTATGAGTTTTAGTTTATTATCTCTAACTCAAATTTCAGGTAGATTATGTTAAATTCTAATTTAGGCTCTATCCTGTGTGATTGTGAAATGTGTAGGAAAATAGAGCAACATGAACACAAGATCAGTTACTCAGTGGACACTGTCTTATCCCCAATATTGTTCTTATTGATTTTCAAGCATTAGAGATGCATTATCATGCTATGAAAGATAAACAAATAATGTGATAATAATTTATAATAATATGTTTTATCCTTTAAAGAACAGTAAAGAGAATTAAAGAAATAAAAGCTCCTGGTATAGACAGGTAATCATTCAAAGACACAAACCCACTAGAAATATGAAGTTGATTAAACATAACCTTACCTTTGCTTATGGGATCTATTATTCCATAGATATTTCCGTTAGATTTTAATGGAGGCATAATACAGTTAAACCACCCAAAATAAATGGGAATAAATGTGTCAACTGAAAAAATTAACTTCTTCTAACTATTAAGATATGCACAATAGTTTCACTTATGTTAGTCAAATATAAGAGTAGATTTCTTTATTGCAAGGAGTAATCATAACATTTTAATGAGTGTGTGCCTTTTTATACCTATTAAAATCTCCAATTTCAGTTTAAGCATGAAACTTATTAAGTACAGCAATGCCATTTTAAAAGTCTCCTTTTAACATATACTTGGTTCTAACAAATGTTTTTGTAATGTAATGACTATCTAAAATTAAATATGCTGCTGAAAATGAAGGTTTTCAAGACCTATGTAACAAGCATAAGCTATAAAAATGAACTAATTCTTCTCATATATAATAGCATTTCCACTGATCAATATCCACTTACTGTATCCATTCATTAGCATAGCACCCCCACATACACATACACACAAAAGTTTCCTGTTTTTAATAGAGTTGTCACAGAAATGAGTTTTGAGCTTTTATTTGAAGAGGTAACATTAAAATTAAAGTCCTTTCTAGTTTCATTTTTGTGTTTTTAAGAGCCCCTGAATTCCAAGAGGTATTTTATTTGAAGGCAGGAAATTATTAATGGGCTTCTGATATTAAAATTATAACACAAAATTCTATGTGTGTGTTTATGAGACCCAAATTTTCAAATAGCTAAAAATAAAACAGGAGTATATCTTGTTTAATTAACACAATATATTTTTAAAATATTCAAAGATGATACTCACTTTAAAACAGTCCTTATATTTAGACAATCAAATAACACAATTTCTGTAACAAAATTATAGAAATACTAAAAAGGAAGAATCTTTTAAATGACCTTTATTTACTGTTGCAGATAAATTGTCATTCTACTGTTCACAGGGATCCTTTGCGGTTTATAATAACTGAAGTCTTAATGCTTTAGAGAAAGCAACATCTCCATATAAAGAAAAAATACTGAGGTCTTTGAATGTTAGTGTTAATCTATTAGGTATGACTGAATAAAGACAGAAAAAAATACATTTTAACCTCCATTTACAGAAAGTCTATAAATGGAATTACCACACTTGTTACCACTGTGTAGTTAAAAGTCTTTGGGTCTCTAAAACCAAAATGACAATCTTTTAATAATTCAAAAATTACTAATTAAGTAGATGTCTGGTAGTCATCAAAATAATGTCATCTTCACCTTGGACATCAGCATATGATGGTTTCTAAGACATTTGGAATTTTACATTTAAAAGACTTAATAAAATTATAAATGATAAAATTCCTCATAATATTTCTTAACATGATATTGCAACATGACATGACCCTTCAACAGGACAGATTTTTAAATTTTCGTAGAGGTATAAAATTAAATGCAAATATTATTATACTCTAAAAAGACACATTACCTAGAAGATTTGGAAAGAAGGACATTAAATTGCAGATTATCAAGAAGATACAATAACATTTAGAACCACAGATCAGAACAGGTCCAGAGGTCCCTAACCAAGTTCACCCTTCCTAGTTTTCCTTCATTCTCAAATGTGCAACGCATAATTTGAAAGATTTTGACTGCCAGTCAAAAATTAAATATATTAATATATTTTTTATTTACAATTTTAAAAATCTTTATATATCTGTATTTTGAAAATTAAAGTAATTTCAGTTTGCTGGAGCATCCAATAATATTCAGTAAACATTACTATACTGAGGTCATAGCTTAACCAAAAATAATTTGTCATTTTGAAAATTGTGAAAGTTTCATAATTAAATGAACAATTCTCAACATTTTTCTCAAATATTTAATAGCTTATAAACTTGAGTCATTAAATATAAACATTCCTACAGTTCTAGGAACCTCTAACTGAGATTAAGCTACATAGTGCAATACAATCTCTTGAGAGGAAAGCAAATTCAATTAGACCACTCACCCAGCTAGTTAATGGCAGAGTTGTACACTGATCTTTCCATAATGCTATATTTATATAGTTATATTTTATAAACTGTAGAAATGAGATACTTAAACATTGCTAATCATAATGAAGTATGAACCCAGTCTCCCTGATTGCTCCTGACCTCTTTTTTAATGAATAGAGGCATAAAATGTCCCTTTTTCTCTTCCATTATGGAAGGTCTTCAAACTGCTTCATTTGTTTTTCATTTGTTTTAGCCTTCCTGAATCTATACTTTTACCTTAACAAATTGCCTAGCATGTGTAGAAGACTTTTGATTTCTACACAGAACTCTTTTTGCAAAATATTTATATATTTACACTTTAAAAACTCCTTTTAAATTGGATTACTTTTTATCATAGCATCATACCAAGTAAATTCTCACTGCCATTGCACTGACCATATGCAGAAAATCAGAGAGGTGGAGGGAATTAGGATTATATGCAGGGAAGTGGTTTCAAGTTTGCAAACATAGGTAGGCACTGGATATTTGAAAACAGAATAATTAAGAAGAACTCATATTATTTACTAATCCTATAGTTTGGAATATTCTGGATTGTTTTTAAATATAACCTTTTAATATGTGAAAATAAGTAGGTAAGTAATTATATCTTTGCTATACATCACTGCACAAAATTAAACATATAAAAATATACTGGGCAATGCAACAGCAAATAGAATGCTAATAATACTAATATTAATAGTAACAGACTAAAATAATATTAATAAAAACAGAAACTTGCTTTTCCATTATATAAAGCACAGAACAACAAATCTACTGTACACATGGGGTCCTCATATTATTTCTTTGCTCTTTTCAATTAACTAATATACACAAAGTTAAGAAACTATATTTGTATAATATATTTATATCATAAGCTGTTGTTCCATAAGACTATTATATTTTTTATCAATTTTAAGATTATAACATATACACGATTAATTCTGCTATAGTAATGTATCATATTGAGGGGCAATACAGACATACTTGGATTATCAGATACCCATGAAATGGAAAAAAATTGATTATCAAAAACTTCTATGAGATACCAACCAAAAAATTAATATTTATTGCCCAGAATATTCCTTTAAATTGGAAGTTATAAAAATAAATTATTTTTTATAATATAATTACCTAAATTAAAGTGACTGAAGGTTATTTAATCAATAAAACTAATATTTGTATTCACTATAAATTCTAACACTATTTTAAAAAAACTGCTTTCAACTCAACAATGCTTCTACAGATATGCATTTAAACCGAAAGTGGCAAATTTTGCTCGAAAGCTTAAACAATGCTAGATTGACTTGTTCAATCTTAATAAATGAAATTGATTTGAAAAACTCTATTTGAAAGGAGCATGTCAATTAAGCACTAGAGATCCATATGTTTGTCTGAATCTTTAAACGAAACATTAAGTAAATATTACTATTACCTCTCTCCGCCGAGAAGCCCAACATGTTTGCTTGATCTTCCATACCACAGCAGCCACCAATAACAAAGATAAAAAACAACTAGAAAATAAAACACAAAATAAATTTTGCTTTAAACACTTGTACTATATCATGAAATAATAAAAGAATTTGTAGAATGTTTTAAAATATATTTAAGTAATCACTTTGCCTTGGTAAATATTCAAGAAAAAAGGGTACATTAGAAATTTTTAAAACATTCTCAAGTAAAATCAAAGTATACAGGTAGAAAAAATTATTTATACTCCTTGAGATATAGTATAGTCTATCTCTCAGATTTTCTCTGTCAGAAGGAATGTAACTTTAAAATTCTGTTGGTTTTACACAGCAATAAATCTATCTAGAAGTGCTACGAGTCATAAATTCTGGCAACTTTATAAATTTAAAGATCACACATTTATTCATCTTAAATTATCAGCAACTATCTTATATCTGAGAATATTCCTATAGTTTTGAACTGAAGGTGATGTAGCCCTTTCCCCTCTGCCACTGCCCTGGACCTGGGACATTTAAAAACGTCTAGTCTATGTCTGATGCAGGATACAGCATGCTTGGGGCTGGTGCATGGAGATGACCCAGAGAGATGTTATGGGGAGGGAAGTGGGAGGGGGGTTCATGTTTGGGAACGCATGTACACCCGTGGTGGATTCATGTCAATGTATGGCAAAACCAATACAGTATTGTAAAGTAAAATAAAGTAAAAATAAAAATTTTAAAAAAAATAAAATAAAAAATAAAAATGTCTAGATACGTATTGCTTTTGAACTGCAGTTTTGGAGAGGACTCTGACAGCCAGATCAAACCACTCAATCCTAAAGGAAATCAGTCCTGAATATTCACTGAAAGGACTGATGCTGAAGCTGAAGCTCCAATTTTTTGGCCACCTGATGTGAAGAACTGACTCACTGGAAAAGACCTTGCTACTAGAAAAGATTGAAGGCAGGATGATAAGGGGACAGCAGAGGATGAGATGGTTGGATGGCATCACCGACTCAATGGACACGAGTTTGAGCAAACTCCAGGAGGTGGTGAGGGACATGGAGCCTCACGTGCTGTAGTCCACGGGATCGCAAAGAGTTGGACATGACTTACCAACTGAACAACAAAATACATGTCTGATTATCACAGTGGGAGAGAAGTACAACTAGACTCTAGTGAGTATGGCCAGGGATGCTACTAAGTATCCTGAAAAGCACAGGACTACCCCCAGTGACAAAGAATTATTCAATCCAAACCATCAGTTGTACTGAAGTTGAGAATCCCTATATATGCCAATGTGTAAATTAAGAGATAATTCAGTTACAATGTATATACATGTGGTCAATACGTATAAAGTATAATATGCCACAGACAATGATAATGGTGAATACACATTTTTAGCAGTACTTTGAGACTGATAAATCTCAAAATAAAAGATGTATGTGAATATGATTAATCAACCCCAGCCATACATTACTGCTTCTTTTCTCTTCCTTTGCTCTGTGGTCAAAGATCATGCTATCAAAAGACCCAGAAGTGAGTGGAATAGGGCCACTACAAATTCACTGGGCACTGGTCATTACAAAAAAAAAAAAAACCTGGTCTTCACTCCTAAATGATAATTGCTGTATTCATCAATTGATTCACTCATGAGCAGTGTAAATGTTGACACTTTCTTCTCTTGTCAAATCCTTACATATATTTTTTCTCCTTAAGTGTATTTTTTCCTCCTTGCCTCACTTAGAGATCTTAGAATAGCTTTCAATGATGATGACAGACACAACTCCAGCACCGATACAGAGTAGGAACACATTCCAGATAAGTGCTAGGTATGCCACACTGTTCTAAGAACATTTCCAGATAGGATATACTATTCTCATTTTAGAAAAGAACAATCCAATGCTCAGAGAAGTTCAAAGCAAGCTGCTTACAGTCATACAGAGTCTAAGTGAGAGAGCAAAAATTCAAAATGAGCCGTGCAAGCCTCAAACTCTTTCCTCCCCACCTGTTAGGAACGCTGAGCTTGCACACTATCTCACAACCAGTTGTTTTACATATTCCCCAGGATCAACCACCGAGGTGCCTTTCTGGTTTTTACATAATTGTCTTTTTCCCAAATATTTATAAACTCATTTATTCATCTAAATTCAATTTTTCAGAAGTGCTCAAGTCCCACATCTCCTAAAAAATAAAAAGCAATAACCCTATTTTATTAATCCTGAAGCTTTCTCTAGTTGATTGAGCAAGTGGTCCACATAGCCACTGCCATGTCAATCTTCTAATAACCTCGTCTTATTTAGTATCTTATTAAATTTGTATCTAATTTTTATACTAATAAAACTGTTGGTATTGATAATGTTTCTGTAGTATGCAACATTTTAGTGACTACTTTCCTCACTTTTTAAAAATTAAAGAAACTAGTCTTTTTCTCTATCAAATGACTTTTACTTCTCAATTGACAATACCAACCATCCATTCTTTTCCTTCTGAACACTTTATTTTCTTGGCTTCCTTTCATACTTCTTGACACACTATGGGGTCAACGAAGGTAGACTACATTCCAGATTCCTTGATTTAAACTACGGACATCCCTGAAATTTTATTCACAAAAACCATGTTGCTATCTACTCTTGCTCTCAGAGAAAGAGGTCAGTTACTCTCATGGCTTCAAGAGACCTCAATTGGAATCATTACCAAATAAAAGTCATTAAACCTGCTAAAGTGAGAATATCTTATGGTTTTAGAAAAGGCAGAGGAACCAGAGATCAAATTGCCAACATCCGTTGGAGCATGGAAAAAGCAAGAGAGTTCAAGAAAAACATTTATTTCTGCTTTATTGACTATGCCAAAGCCTTTGACTGTGTGGATCACAAGAAACTGTGGAAAATTCTGAAAGAGATGCCTGACCTGCCTCTTGAGAAACTGATATGCAGGTCAGGAAGTAACGGTTAGAACTAGACATGGAACAACAGACTGGTTCCAAATAGGAAAAGGAGTACGTCAAGGCTGTATATTGTCACCCTGCTTATTTAACTTCTATGCAGAGTACATCATGAGAAACACTGCGCTGGAAGAAGCACAAGCTAGAATCAAGATTGCCGGGAGAAATATCAATAACCTCAGACATGCAGATGACACCACCCTTATGACAGAAAGTGAAGAGGAACTAAAGAGCCTCTTGATGAAAGTCAAAGAGGAGAGTGAAAAAGTTGGCTTAAAACTCAACATTCAGAAAACGAAGATCATGGCATCTGGTCCCATCACTTCAGGGGAAATAGATGGGGAAACAGTGGAAACAGTGTCAGACTTTATGTTTGGGGGCTCCAAAATCACTGCAGATGATGACTGCAGCCATGAAATTAAAAGATGCTTACTCCTTGGAAGGAAAGTTATGACCAACCTAGACAGCATATTAAAAAGTAGAGACATTACTTTGCCAACAAAGGTCCATCTAGTCAAGACTGTGGTTTTTCCAGTAGTCATGTATGGATGTGAGAGTTGGACTGTGAAGAAAGTTGAGCACCGAAGAATTGATGCTTTTGAACTGTGGTGTTGGAGAAGACTCTTGAGAGTCCCTTGGACTGCAAGGAGATCCAACCAGTCCATTCTAAAGGAGATTGGTTCTGGGTGTTCTTTGGAAGGAATGATGCTGAAGCTGAAACTCCTGTACTTTGGCTACCTCATGCAAAGAGTTGACTCATTGGAGAAGACTCTGATGCTGGGAGGGATTGGGGGCAGGAGGAGAAGGGGACGACAGAGGATGAGATGGTTGGATGGCATCACCAACTTGATGGACATGAGTTTGGGTGAACTCCGGGAGTTGGTGATGGACAGGGAGGCCTGATGTGCTGCAGTTCATGGATTCGCAAAGAGCTGGACACGACTGAGAGACTGAACTAAACTGAATGAGATTTAGTTCAGACTCCCTCCCAGGAAAGAAATTCCCAGCAGAACCCCAGAGCCTAATTAAATATTCGTGGTAGCTAAGAAGATGCTGACTCATGTTAGTGCACTTTATTTTTAAGATAATAGCTCACACTGCCGGGAGCCAGCACGAGGAGTCCTGCCTGTGGCAAAGGTCATGAGGTTAAGAGGCCCTACAGGCAAAGGCGAGTTGGGCCTTAAGGGAGCCTTGCTGGATTTGCTCGTGCATCTGCCCCAAAACCAGAGTCTGCCTGCTTTACTGTGTTATGCTTTCCACCTACTCTTCTGACATTAACAGGGAGCTGTCCCCCCACCACCTTTTTCTGGAAAAAGTTAATTTAGAGCTTTTAGATAATAAGTCTCCTGGGCATAATAAGAGTGTTTCAATCCAAAAACCCCTGTGATGGCTTTCTAGCCTGCCTGCCGGACTCTTACAGCTGCGCATGTGATTGTTTGTGGCCTCCCAACCAGGAGAGGCACAGGAAGCTTAAAACATCCTAGGAATGTAGGGGCTTCAGAGGAGTCAAAATCATTTAGAATAGGACTGATTAAGGGTTTCATTTGTTGAGCCAATACTTGCTGCCAAATTTTCATATCTTTTATTTGTAGATATAGTTGGTATATAGAAAAAACAGGTATTAGCCTTGGTATTAGCAACATTAGATCTTTGAGTTAAGTACTTTCTTTGTTACAACCCACTGCACCTTTGTTCTACAGGAATGTAACTTTATTTAGTATTTTGAGGGTGACGCAGATTAAAGAAAAAACACTTCAAGGGAAGAAGAGTTTTCTGGTTGATAGACATTTAGGAAAAGAGCCATAAAAATGTTAACAGGCGTCTTGGCCAGAAGATAATGTAAACCACCTGAGACCTTTTGTACATGGGAAGGTATGCAAAACGAAAGCCTGGTCTCATCAAGGGTCAGGACTGCTGCCCCTGCATAACTCTGCATATTCCATTATTTCTTTATGTACAACTTTGGGTATACAAGCTGCTTTTGAAAATAAAGTTGTGGGTCTGGCACCAATGCTTGGCTCCCCCATGTCATTCTTTTCTCCCTTTTCTGGCTGAATTCCCATCTGGAGCGTGGAGGCTCACCGTGTATACTTATTTGCCCTGGCTTCTAAAACCCACGCGAGAGGGAGCCCAAGGCGGGGCACCCTCTGCTATTCAAGCAGGCGCCGGTGGCCTACGTAGACGGTGCAAGTTCCTTGTCTTGGAACTTTATTGGTTCTACGCATAAACCAAGTTATTCAGCCTCTTTTCTCCACTAATTTTCCTACTGCACTATTCTTTCCTAATCTCTCTTTATATCTCGGAGTAAATAAGTCTTTCCTCGCCGACTCCATCCCTGCTTCAAATTCTCTGGATCCACCGGGGCTGGACCCCAGCATCACACTATAAAATTTTCTATTAACTTGTCTAAGTTTAATTAATCAGTGCTGCTTCTGTCTCTGGGTTACACTGAATCAGTCATTTCCTTCTTCTATATGCTAATACTTCTTTATATAGTTGAAGACACTCACATGATTCCTCTAGCCCAGTGGTTATCAATCAGGAGAGTTTTGCCTTCCAGGGCACATTTGACAGTGGCTGGAGACCGTTTCGGTTGTCAACACTTGGTGGACACAAGTGGATGCTGATAAATATGCTACAATAGAGAGGCCAGTCCACCTCCCGATCACAAAGATTTTCCCCAGCCCAAGCTGCCAACAGTGTTAAACCCTGTTCTAGTCTGAATTACTGGCACAGCAGTTACACTTCCCATGTTATTTCCAGGTTAACATGAAACTGTTGAAATATGGTACTGAGAATTGATAATTTATATATAATCTAAGGATCCATTTATCTGAATTTAAGTCCTACCCTGTAAGAATTTTAACAGACGAGATAAATCTGCCATATACAAACTGAACTCAAGACTAACATTCATAATAAAAGGAACTAACATCTACTGAATAATATGTACCAGGCACTGCATGACGTGTTTCACATGCATTAATTCTTTCATTACCACAATCACACATGATATATATTCAGTAAAATAAAGCACAAATAAAAATTAAAAAAAAGAAAAAAATTTGCTTAGATACTTGGTTGTACTAGACACAGACTAAGAGAGAGAGAAAAAAAAAAGATGACTTTCAATTATTAATTCATCCACCCATATAATTGCGTGTCTATGGATCTATTTACTCTTCAAACTCCAATTATCTCAGAATGTTTTCAGAGTAGAAAAATGACTCTTTTATTTAATTTTTACAAGAGGTATGTGTTCCTTTTAGTCTGTTTCTCTGCCATGTTTGGAATATACTGATAAATTAACTATGCCAAGAAGTGGAGCAAGACATAATCTGTAAGACTATAAATCCCATGCTCATAAGAATACAAACTGTTTTTCTTGAGAATGAAAGAGAAAATAATTGATGGCCTTGAACAAGTTACTTAATTTTTCTGTAAAAAAAAATTAATAAATAAAAAATAAAGATGAGAAAGTTGAGGTCATGAAGTATTTATGTAAATTGCCAAAGTTATCAAAGTCTTAAATTTCAAGTCCTCCCCTTTATGTTGCCTTGTCTATTATTTTCCAGGTAAAATGTCAAAACACATTCAATTTTATCATCCTTTATACTCAGTCAGATATCACATCTTGCCAACTGTTTCTCTCACAATGTCTGCAGTAGTAGGCAATAGTATAAGCACCAAAATCCATTCACATTTAATGATTAAACACAACCTAAATACCAATAAAAAGTATTCATATTTGATAATCAGTAATTCACAATATCCTCCCCTCCAAAATAGTTACATGATCAAGGTTCAGTTTAGGACAGTCAAGACTTATCAAATTTCTCCATTCGGAAGTTAATCTTTCTGACCTAAATTTCATGACACAGGTAAAGTGTGTTACTTTTGTAACGATACAGAAAGCCAGTATAAAATTTTTCAGTTTTAATGATTTTTTCTCCTTGAGAAGAGGGGATATACACTTTAGGGGTCTGCATGTTTTCTATGTTAATTCATACTAGATTGGTACTAAAATGTAAACAGAGATTATCCTGATGAGAAATTGGTAAAATCAATAAATAGCTTAAGCAAATTTTCTTCTAATATTCTAATAACCTCCAATAAATATTAAAAATTCAATAAAAATATATCTCAATTCCTGGCATATAGTACTTATCATTAAACCTTCACTAACTGAATAAAATGTGTTAATTGATTTGAGTATCTTATCCTTTTTTTTGAAACTGAATGCCTTTTTTGACATTATTATCCTTATGGCAAAGTAAATACTTCATAAAGCTTTTTTATTTCTACTAAACTACACAGCAAATAAAACTTACAGTTCTTATTAAAAAGCTACATAAAATAAAATCCAATTAATTAAGGACTTTTACTTTATTAAAGTGAAGTTGCTCAGTCGTGTCCGACTCTTTGAGACCCCATGGACTGTAGCCTACCAGGCTCTTCGGTCCATGGGATTTTCCAGGCAAGAGTACTGGAGTGGGTTGCCACTTCCTTCTCCAGGGCATCTTTCCAACCCAGGGATCGAACCCGGTGTCCCGCATTGTAGGCAGACGCTTTACGGTCTGAGCTACCAGGGAAGCTGTTATTCACTTTATTAAGAGGCAAACAAATAAATGAAAACACTTAACTTAGACAGCATAATTGAAATGTTACACTCATCCTTTTGTGACTGTTAGAAAATGCCAGTACCTACTGACAGTCCTGGAAGCCTGAAGAATGACAACGTTTTCATCAGTCTGATTTCACTGGCAGCACAGTGCCCTCTGTACCACTCTGCCCCTTCCACCTGTTCCCTTTTGCACACTGAACTTTAAGTGAGTGATACATGAACTTTGTATTATTATTATCTAAAGTGAGCAAGATTCTGGGTTTATCTGCTCCAATTAGCTTTTCCCTAGTATATTTCTTAGGTGAAAGGTCTTAATGGGCAACATCAAACATCCTTTAATCTAATATTGCAGCAAGTTTGTCAGATAAAAATTAGTTTTGCTGCTGTCTTTCATGTCTTGTTTTCTATTGTATTTTACAATAGCTTGGATTGTTCCTTCGTATAGGTATCATGGAGTGGGGCAGGGGTACAGGAGGTAACTGGGCTGTCTTTTTATTTTATTTTTTTAAGTCTGCTGTATAATAGTCTAGAAGATGGGAACCATTAAACACCCTTCAAAAAATCCTCCCAATGGAAACAGGAAAAACAGAAAAGAAAAGAAACTCTTAAAAGCAAATGTATAAGCTACAGCGATTAAAAAAAAAAAAAAGGAAACATAGGAACTCAGGGAGAGATTTTTCAATAATTTGATTTGAGCCTTCATAAAACGGTCATTATGGAAAAGATTTTTAATGTGAAAAAATAAGGAAGTCATTAGGTACTCTCATTTAGGGAAAATTAAAAAGAATTCAAGAAAAGTAACATGGTGTGGTGTAAGGTTATATTGTAAAGCAGGGTTTTAGTGACAAAGAAATACTCTCTAGTGGTAATCTAGTCAGCCAAATGCAAAAAGAGATAATATTGTCAAGATTTTATAGAAATTTAGGTTAAGTGATCATAAAATTTGCCTTAAATACATTTTTTAAAAGATGCTTTTATTTCTCTGAAAAAAAATGTACAAACTAGGGAATTGTTTTGAAATACAGAAACATAATATTATAAAAGCTCATTTACTTCTTAATTACTACTATTGCAGAAAAAATATTTTAAAGCTTTTAAAAACACCTTCCTAATAATTAAAGGATATTTTTGTCTTAACCAACTAAAATGTTCACAAAGTAAATTATCAACTTAGAATGCAATACATCTGCATATTTTTTTAAAATTACTTGTTTCCATCATCATATTTGCAAAGATGAAACCCCAGCAAAGCCTAGGGGGTGAAACTGGAGAAGCAATATGTTCACAGCATAAATTGCTACAAACATTTTTGAGGGTTGATAAGCAAGAGTTAACTACACTTTAGAAGCACTGTCAGTTAAGATGATTTCAAATACAAGTAACACAAACTAACACAAAATGGGATAAACGGCCTTGGAATGAAACAGATTTTACACTGCCTCCTCAGTTCAATTCAGTTCAGTTGCTCAGTCGTGTCCGACTCTTTGCGATCCCATGAATCGCAGCACGCCAGGCCTCCCTGTCCATCACCATCTCCCGGAGTTCACTAAGACTCACGTCCATCGAGTCCGTGATGCCATCCAGCCATCTCATCCTCGGTCGTCCCCATCTCCTCCTGCCCCCAATCCCTCCCAGCATCAGAGTCTTTTCCAATGAGTCAACTCTTCGCATGAGGTGGCCGAAGTACTGGAGCATCAGCTTTAGCATCATTCCTTCCAAAGAAACCCCAGGGTTGATCTCCTTTAGAATGGACACTGCCTCCTATGAACTGAATTATGTTCTCCCCAAATTCATATTTTTGAAGCCCTAACACCCAACGTGACTATATTTGGAGACAGGGGATTCAGGAGCTAATTAGGTTAAATAAAGTCGTAAGCCAGGGAACCAGATGCAATAGGATTAGTCTTCCTGTAAGAAGAGACTCTAGAGAGTGTTTTCACTCCCATACTTTCTCCCTCTCTCTTTACTGCCCCTCTGCCCATTTCTCCCTCTTCCCATGGGTACACACTGAGGAAAGGCCAAAGGAATATCCAGGGAGAAAGTGGCCATCTGAAAGCCAGTAAGTGCCCCACATCAAAAACCAGCCATGCCGGCAACCTGATCTGGGACTTGCTGGCTTCCAGAACTCTGAGATAATAGATTTCTGTTGTTTGCGTTCAGTTCCATGTTTGTTACAGCAGCATGAGCTGACTAAGACAGATTTTGGGATCAAATATCTACAAATACAGAAACAGCTTTGGAAGTGGGTAATGGGTAGAAGCTGGGGGATTTTGAGGTGTATTCTGGAAAAAGCTTTGATTGCTATGAAAGGACCATCGATAGACATTAAAGCCAAGTATGACGTAAGCTCAAAAAACAAACAAACAAACAAACAAAAAAAAACAGGACAGCTAGAAAGAAAGCTTCCATTTCTTACAAAACACATAAATAATCAAGACCAGAATGCTGATATTCATAAGGACACTGAAGGCCATTCTGGTAAAGTTTCAGATGCAAACAAGCAATAGGTTATTGGAAAATGGAGAAAAGGTCATCTTTGTTATAATGGCAAAGAACTTGGCTGAAGTTTGTTCTAGTGTTTTGTGGAAGGTAGAACTCGAAAGCATTGAAATTGAGTATTTAGCATAGGAGGTTCCAAAGTATTGAAGATGTAGCTTTGGTCCTCCTTATTGCTCATAGATAAACTCAAGAGGAGAGAGATGAATTGAAGTGGGAATTAATACACAGAAGACAACCAGAATTTGGAGAGTTTGAAAATTCTCAGTCTATCTATATGGGAAAAAAAAGTGGGGGGAGCTTGTTCTGAAGAGAATACTAAGAGTGTGGCTGAAGAACCATTTTATAAAAACATCGTGGGTGTGACTCATGGAATTAATCAGCCATTTCAGCGTAAGCCAGGAAAAGAGAAGTGATAATACCAGGGGAGATACCATGAGTTTAGAGGAAACAGAAAATAAGATGGAATCAAAGAAGGTGGTAAGGTTTCTTTGATTCTGTAAGATGGGAACATAAGGCTGTTCAGCTAGAAACATGCTTTATCCTTTAAGAAAAGGGAAGAATGACTCCAAAGGTGAATCAGAGATCTTTAGGGCTCCTACTCACACCACAGGCCCAGGGGACAAGAATGGTTGCTCCTCAGTTTCAGAGTGTGGAGTCTGGTTTTGCAGGACCAGGATGCCACCACCAAGGGCCTTGGGGCCAAGGCTGCAGCCACAGCTGCAGCATCAGGGTCAGCTCGTCAAGCTACAGCAGCAGGGCTACTCCACAGAGCTATGGGGGTGACACTGCCCCCTCAGGGGGCCTGGAGGGAGAACACTGAACCTACGAGGAGTATTCTCAAATCTTAAAGGTCCGATGGAAGTAGTCTTGCTAGGGTTTAGATTTACTTGGGACCCATCATGCCTTTCTTCCTTTACTTTTCTCCCTGTTGAAATGGGAATATCTATTCCGTGCCTATCCCACCATGGTATTTTGGAATAATATAACTGGCCTGGTATCACAGGCTCATGACTAGAGAGGCATTTTGCCCGAGGTTAAATGATAGGCCCCAATCTCACCCACATTTGATTTAGATGATATTTCAATGAGACTTTAGACTTCAGTGTCGATTCTGGAATGAATGAAGCCTTTGTGGGTTGCTGGGATTGAATAAATGTACTTTGCATGCAAAAAGGACATGACCTAGGGGGCTAGAGGCAGAATGCTACAAATGCACCCCCCAAATCTGTATGTTGAAGCCCTAAACCCCAATGTGATTATATTTAGAAGGAAGAACTTTTGGATGTAACTAAGTCTGTGCATGCCTGCTAAGTCGCTTCAGTCATGTCCAACTCTTTGCGACCCTATGGACTGTAGCTCACCAGGATCCTCTGTCCATGGGATTCTCCAGGCAAGAATATGGGAGTGGGTTGCCAGGCCCTCTTCCATGGGATCTTCCAGACCCAGGGATCGAACCAGCTTCTCTTATGTCTCCTGCATTGGCAGGTGGGTACTTTTACCACTAGTGCCACCCAGGAAGCCCCAAGTGACTACAGTTAAATGCAGTCATAATGGTAGAGCCCTGAGACACCAGAATTAGTGCCCTTATATCAAAAGACATCATAGAGCTTGTGCTCTCTCTCCAAGCACTCGTACCGAGAAAAAGGCCAGAAGAACACACACCAAGAAGGCAGTCATCTGCAGGCCAAGAAGAAAGCTCTCACCAGAAGCCAGTCATGCTGGCACTCAGATCTGACATCCCAGTCTCCAAAACTGTGAGATTATAAAATTTCTGTTGTTGCAGTCATTCAGTCTGTGTTAGTTGCTTATGGGAGCCTGAACAGACCCTCCTCAAAGTAAAAAGAAGAACAGCTTGCAGGTCTGTTCTGGTCAAGGCTTTGGCTACATTTCTCTCTGTTTTCTGAGCTACATACTCTGTTGTGCATCAGCTTAATTCTCAGGAATGTTTTCCTCTTAGATAAAAAAAAAAGAATGTAGCAGTTCCAGATTTACATCACACACAGTCATGCACACCCAATATTAATCAATCATTTGGTGAACTGAAGGCCATGAACTTACTGGCTTTAGCCCACCCATGACGCTGGTGTGAGATCAATTCCTCCCAAATTTAATCATCATTACACAGCCATGCGGAAGGAATTAAATAAAGTTGGAAAAGAATCCATAAAATCTACTACAGATAACATTTATGAAAAATTTGTAGAAAAATATCAAAATGAACCCCTCAAAATTGCTAATAGACTTAAAAATCTACAGAGCACATTTGTTAACTATACATTCCTTTCTTGAAATATTTTACAGAAAACAGAGTGCTCTAAAGCCTTGCTGGCAAACTATTAAAAAGGCAAGCAAAATATCATAAGGAAGATCTTCCTGATAAACTCCTCCTATTAAAAATCATGTACGTGAATAACACCTTAATCTTACAAATTTACACAAAAATTATCAAGGTCAGTGTATATAGTTCTTTTCTACACTCAACTTTTATTTAAAGCATACCTTTTGAAACCTCGTAGATAGGATAAACAGTTTCAAATACAAAATGTTCTAAATACTTTAAAAGAAGTAAACACTGTTTTTAAACAGTTTTCCTAAAACATTAATGCACAGCACACATACAGAAATGATAACGTAACCACCACTTCCCAGGTGGTGCTAGTGGTGAAAAGAACCCGCCTGTCAATGCAGAGGACATAAGAGACATGGGTTCTGTCACGGATGGTATGGCAACTCACTCCAGCATTGTTGCCTGGAGAATCCCAAGGACAGAGGAGCCTGGCAGGCTACAGTCCTTAGGCTCGCAAAGAGTCCAACATGACTAAAGTGACTTAGCACGTTCACAAGCAACCATCCCAATAAAGAAGCAGTACTTTACCCATCTCCTCTTCCTCATAGATCACTATCATAACAATTTTTAGCACCACAGTTTGTTTCTGCCTATTTCTGAACTTTATACAAATGTAACCTTAAAATATTATTTTATTTCTAGCTTCTTTTGTTCAACACTTTATTGATGAATGCCATCCATATTGTTATTTGAGGATTAATCTGTTCTTTTTCATTGTTCCATATTCTATTAGTTTTAAGTATTTGGGTTATACCAAGGTTTTAGCTGTTTGAAACACACTACTATAAATGTGTTTAACGTGACCTTTGATGGAATTGAATACTGGATCGACAGAGGATGTGTAAACTCAACTTTACAATATAGTCAAATTATTTTCAAAGTTGCTGCACCAACTTCTAGACTACAAGAAGTGTTTACAGTTCCATGACCACCCCAACATTTGATCTGTACAGTCAACAAAGGTCCACAAACTCAAAGCCATGGTTTTTCCAGTAGTCATGTATGCATATGAGAGCTGGCCCATAAAAAAAGGCTGAGTGCCGAAGAATTGATCGCTTTGAATTGTGGTGTTGGAGAAGATACTTAAAAGTCCCCTTGGACAGCAAGAAGATCAAACCAATCAATTCTAAAGGAAATCAGCACTGAATATTCATTTGAAAGACTGATGCTGAAGCTGAAGCTCCAATACTTTGGCCACCTGATCAGTTCAGTTCAGTTCAGTCGCTCAGTCATGCCCGACTCTTTGCAACCCCATGAATCGCAACATACCAGGCCTCCCTGCCCATCACCATCTCCCAGAGTTCACTCAGACTCACATCCATCGAGTCAGTGATGCCATCCAGCCATCTCATCCTCTGTCGTCCCCTTCTCCTTTTGCCCCCAAAACCTCCCAGCATCAGAGTCTTTTCCAATGAGTCAACTCTTTGCATGAGGTGGCCAAAGTACTGGAGTTTCAGCTTCAGCATCATTCCTTCCAAAGAAATCCCAGGGCTGATCTCCTTCAGAATGGACTGGTTGGATCTCCTTGCAGTCCAAGGGACTCTCAAGAATCTTCTCAAACACCACAGTTCAAAAGCATCAATTCTTTAGCGCTCAGTCTTCTTCACAGTCCAACTCTCACATCCATACATGACCACTGGAAAAACCATAGCCTTGACTAGACAGACCTTAGTTGGCAAAGTAATGTCTCTGCTTTTGAATATACTGTCTAGGTTGGTCATAACTTTTCTTCCAAGGAGTAAGAGTCTTTTAATTTCATGGCTGCAGTCACCATCTGCAGTGATTTTGGAGGCCCCCCAAATAAAGTCTGACACTGTTTCCACTGTTTCCCCATCTATTTCCCATGAAGTGATGGGACTGGATACCATGATCTTTGTTGTCTGAATGTTGAGCTTTAAGCCAACTCTTTCACTATCCACTTTCACTTTCATCAAGAGGCTTTTGAGTTCCTCTTCACTTTCTGCCATAAGGGTGGTGTCATCTGCATATCTGAGGTTACTGATATTTCTCCCGGCAGTCTTGATTCCAGCTTGTGCTTCTTCCAGTCCAGCATTTCTCATGATGTACTCTGCATAGACGTTAAATAAGCAGGGTCACAATAGACAGTCTTGATGTACTCCTTTTCCTATTTGGAACCAGTCTGTTGTTCCATGTCCAGTTCTAACTGTTGCTTCCTGACCTGCATATAGGTTTCTCAAGAGGCAGGTCAGGTGGTCTGGTATTCCCATCTCTTTCAGAATTTTCCACAGTTTATTGTGATGCACACAGTCAGAGGCTTTGGCATAGTCAATAAAGCAGAAATAGATGTTTTTCTGGAACTCTCTTGCTTTTCCCATGATTCAGCGGATGTTGGCAATTTGATCTCTGGTTCCTCTGCAGCTTGAACCTCAGGAAGTTTACAATTCATGTATTGCTGAACCCTGGCTTGGGGAATTTTGAGCATTACTTTACTAGCGTGTGAGATGAGTGCAATCGTGTGGTAGTTTGAGCATTCTTTGGCGTTGCCTTTCTTTGGGATTGGAATGAAAACTGACCTTTTCCAGTCCTGTGGCCACTGCTGAGTTTTCCAAATGTGCTGGCATATTGAGTGCAGCACTTTCACAGCATCATCTTTCAGGATTTGAAATAGCTCAACTGGAATTCCATCACCTCCACTAGCTTTGTTCGTAGTGGTGCTTTCTAAGGCCCACTTGACTTCACATTCCAGGATGTCTGGCTCTAGATTAGAGATCACACCATCATGATTATCTGGGTCATGAAGATCTTTTTTGTACAGTTCTTCTGTGTATTCTTGCCACCTCTTCTTAATATCTTCTGCTTCTGTTAGGTCCAGACCATTTCTGTCCTTTATCGAGCCCATATTTGCATGAAATATTCCCTTGGTATCTCTAATTTTCTTGAAGAGATCTCTAGTTTTTCCCATTCTATTGTTTTCCTGTATTTGTTTGCATTGATTGCTAAAGAAGGCTTTCTTATCTCTTCTTGCTATTCTCTGGAACTCTGCATTCAGATGCTTATATCTTTCCTTTTCTCCTTTGCTTTTCGCCTCTCTTCTTTTCACAGCTATTTGTAAGGCCTCTCCAGACAGCCATTTTACTTTTTTGCATTTCTTTTCCATGGGCATAGTCTTGATCCCTGTCTCCTGTACAATGTCACGAACCTCTCTGCACAGTTCACCAGGCACTCTACCTATCATATCTAGGCCCTTAAATCTATTTCTCACTTCCACTGTATAATCATAAGGGATTTGATTTAGGTCATACCTGAATGGTCTAGCAGTTTTCCCTACTTTCTTCAATTTAAGTCTGAATTTGGTAATAAGGAGTTCATGATCCAAGCCACCGTCAGCTTCTGGTCTTGTTTTTGTTGACTGTATAGAGCTTCTCCATCTTTGGCTGCAAAGAATATAATCAATCTGATCTCGGTGTTGACCATCAGCCATCTGGTGATGTCCATGTGTAGAGTCTTCTCTTGTGTTGTTGGAAGAGGGTGTTTGCTATGACCAGTGCATTTTCTTGGCAAAACTCTATTAGTCTTTGCCCTGCTTCATTCCGCATTCCAAGGCCAAATTTGCCTGTTGCTCCAGGTGTCTCTTGACTTCCTACTTTTGCATTCCAGTCCCCTATAATGAAAAGGACATCTTTTTTAGGTGTTAGTTCTAAAAGGTCTTGTAGGTCTTCATAGAGCCGTTCAGCTTCAGCTTCCTCAGTGTTACTGGTTGGGGCATAGACTTGGATTACTGTGATATTGAATGGTTTGCCTTGGAAATGAACAGAGATCATTCTGTCGTTTTTGAGATTGCATCCAAGTACTGCATTTCAGACTCTTTTGTTGACCATGATGGCTACTCCATTTCTTTTGAGGGATTCCTGCCGCAGTAGTAGATACAATGGTCATCTGAGTTAAATTCGCCCATTCCAGTCCATTTTAGTTTGCTGATTCCTAGAATGTCGACGTTCACTCTTGCCATTTCTTGTTTGACCACTTCCAATTTGCCTTGATTCATAGACCTGACATTCCAGGTTCCAATGCAATATTGCTCTTTACAGCATCAGACCTTGCTTCTATCAAGAGCCAACTCTTTGGAAAAGACCCTGATGCTGGGAAAGACTAAGGACAGAAGGAGAAGGGGACAATACAGGATGAGATGGTTGAATGGTATCACCGACTCAATGGACATGAGTTTGAGTAAACTCCAGGAGATGGTGAAGGTCAGGGAAATCTGGAGTGCTGCAATCCACAGGGTCATGAAGATTTGTACACAATTGAGTGACTAACAACAGAATTTTGTTCTTCCAGCCACTATGACAGGTGAACAGTAAACAGTATTACACTGTGGTTTTAATTTGCATTTCCTAATAAAAACTAAATGGAATGCATTTTGATATTTTGTTAGCCACTTTTATATCCTTTTTCATGAATTGCTTGTTCAAGTCTATTGTCATTTTAGGGGAGAGTTAATGAGATTTAACAGTTTTTTCTTGACTTACATGTTATACATTGTGACTATAAGGCCTTTGTCCTTTATATAGGATGTGAGTATTTTGTACTCCTGGATGGCTTGCTTTCGCATGATGCTAAAGACATCTTCTGATGACAAAAATTGTTAGTTTTACTGTAATTTTATGATGTGCTTTGTGTGTTCTGTTTATTTCTAAGGATGTGAAGAATTCCCATATTATTCTCTAGATACTTCATTGTTTTCCCTTTCTTCCTGGAATTTATCTTCATTATTAGTATGGAGTAGAAGTCAAATGTTACTTTTCTCAATATGGATGGTTAACAGATCCAACATATAATAAAGTTTTTCTTAAAGATATGAATAAATATTGACAGATACTCACTGACTTGCTAATCAAGCTGAAGAATGGCCCACTTCCATCACAGCCCTCTCTAATGTATCCAACTTACAGAGGGACTGAGGTCTTACTTTATCCTATAGAGATGTTGGTATTATTATACAGATATTTTATTTTAGGTATCTGTAGGCTATGCTTACAATGTACCCAAAACTTTTTCGGTTCTATTTGAGTCTGTCCTATGGATTCTGTCTAAGGCCTGGGAAGAGTTCTAACCATTAGCCTTTTCTTAAATTTTTTGGTATGGAAATTAGGAAAAGAGCCTCATATGGAAGCTTCCAGAGGTTCAACTTTCAGTTCAGTTCAGCTCAGTTGCTCAGTCGTGTCGAACTCTTTCCAACAGACCCCATGGGCTGCATGCAGCACGCCAGGCTTCCCTGTCCATCACCAGCTCCTAGAGCTTGCACAAACTCATGTTCATCGAGTCAGTGATGCTATCCAACCATCTCATCCTCTGCCATCCACTTCTCCTCCTGCCCTCAGTCTTTCCCATCATCAGGGTCTTTTTCAATGAGTCAGTTTTTCACATCAGAGGACCAAAGTATTGCTTCAGCATTAGTCCTTTCAATGAATATTTAGAACTGATTTCCTTTAGGATTGATTGACTGGTTTGATCTTTTTGCTGTTCAAGGGACTCTCCGGAGTCTTCTCCCACATCACCATTCAAGAACATCAATTCTTTGGCACTCAGCTTTCTTTATGGTCCAACTCTCACATACATACATGACTATCAGAAAAATCGTAACTTTGACTATACAGACCTTTGTCATATAAAGTTCAACTTTATGGGATGGCTTTTCTCTCTCTGATGTTTCCCAAACTTTTTCTGGACTTCACTTTTCCTTCCTCTGGCACATAACTACCCATTTCTGTGACTGGACCACATTCTGTGCTGGGAGGACAGAGAAGAGGGAAAAGCAATGGACTTGTGTAGACTCTCCTGTGATCACAGTCCCACATTACCCAGAAGACTTGCAGCTCTTAGAGATCTTGCCCTACCAGCTTTATACTCCCAGGCATTTTAGCTGCAGCTAATGTCACTGCCTCAGGCTGCTTGGAATTGGGGATGAGTAAATTTTTGAAAAGAGAGGAAAATTGGGGGGTGGATCTCCCCTACTCTCTTTACAGCTTTAATAATTTCCTTTTCCACAGAATAAGTCAGGAATAGAGGATTTGGGAACTTCCCCAGCAGTCCAGTGGTTAAGACTTTGCTTTCCATTGCACCTGGGTACAGGTTTGATCCCTGGTCAGGGAAACCTGTGGCTCCCAGGTTCCATATGCCACAAGGCGTGACCAAAAATTAAAAAAAAAAAAAAAGAACTGGAAGATTTTTCCAGGATGTTTTCTGTCTAGACCACAATAGTCACTTTAAGTTTTCACACCACATTGAGGCTCAAGTCAGGGGAGACTGGAGGGGAAAAACCAGTAACTTTCAAACATTTCAGGGTGTTTCTGAATTTTGGTATTCTTCCCTGATCTATCCAATGAAACTACCCAAGCACATCATCCAGGTTTTATAGTTGAGACCAGTGGAACATAAAGAGAGATGTATGGTTATATAGTGTTTCCTGGGACTGGAAACTAGATGAATAGATTTTTGACAGAGTTGCAAAGGCATTTCAAAAGGAAAGACCAGTCTTTTAACGATATTCCATGTCAGCCATTAGAGAAATGCAGATTAGAATAATAAGATACTACCATGGGCTTCCCTGACAGCTCAGGTAGTAAACAATGTGCCTGCAATGTGGAAGACCAGAGTTCAATCCCTGGGTCAGGAAGATCCCCTGGAGAAGGGCATGGAAACCCACTCCAGTAGTCTTGCCTGGGAATCCCATGGACAGAGGAACCTGGAGGGCTACAGCCCATGAGTTCCCAATGAGTCAGAAAAGACTGAGCAACTAACAAGATATTACCACATCTGAATGGCTAAAATAAAAAATTCTGACAGTACTAAGCACTGAGGATTTGAAACAACCAAAACCCTCATACTTTGTTGGTGGCAAAGCAAAATGATACAGTCACTCTGAAAAAATAGTTGCAGTTATTATAAAGATAAATATACATTTACCAAATGATTCAGCAATCTCACTTCCAGCTATTTATCCTAAAGAAACAAAAACTTACATGTGCACAATCCCTATACAAGTTATGTATCTTGTCTATGGCAGCATTATTCATAGTTGCCAAAAAGTGTAACAAGTCATATCTATCCAAGGGTGGATGAATAAACAAGACTGGAGTCTATTCCTTCAATGGAATACCACTTAACAACAAAAATGAAATGAATTACTGATGGAAAAAAAAAATCAACTTGGATAAATCTTAAAAGGAGTATGCCAATGGAAAGTAATCGGTCTCAGGAGATAACATACTGTATGTTTCCATGAACATGACATTCTGGAAAAGGCAAAACTCTAGAGACAGGGTACCAGCCAATAGGTGCCAGGATTTATGGATGAAGAAAAAGCATCAGTGTAAAGGAAGCCCTAAGAAGGATTCTTGGACATTCTGGAACTGGTCTATGGTAGAGCTGATGATTACAAGAAACTATACAGATTTTAGTATTCATATGGCTGTATCCCACCAAGTGGAATTTTACTGCACATAAATTTTAAAAGACTTTATAGGAATGAAAAACAAAACAGACAAGAAATAAACCAGATACCTCCAAAGAAAAAGAGACTGTAATATAGCAAATTTGTGGAGAATAAGAGAGGAGGCATATAATTAGGGCTGGTTTCAGAGGAACTTGCAAGTGTAGTTTGAATTATAAATGTGAAGGGAAGCTTTAAAACAATGGATTCTCATAATTTATGTTAAAAATCATTTTTGTTGTTTTGAATATAATAGATTGATAGAATGAAGGCAGAATCAGGTTTTATACATGGATTAAGAGAAATGTATTGAATTGGGGAAGTAGCAGTACCTATGACTTCCCTGGTGGCTCAGATAGTAAAGTGTCTGTCTACAATGCGGGAGACCCAGGTTCAATCCCTGGGTTGGGAAGATCTGCTGGAGAAGGAAATGGCAATCCACTCCAGTACTCTTGCCTGGAAAATGCCATGGACAGAGGAGCCTGGTAGGCTACAGTCCACGGGGTTGCAAAGAGTCAGACACGACTGAGTGACTTCATTCATTCATTCATTCATACCTGAGCTAGAAAATACTATTAATAGAAAAAAGAGCTGTTTGCCAAGACAGAAAGTTTAGGACATGTTGATTTGAACTGTTAGTCAACATTCTGGTGAAAATGTGATGTTACTGATATCACTCTTACAGAAGTATGTTTCACTCCATAGTGTTCTAAATCTCAGCATTGAAAATGAGACATGGAGCACTGGTTTAGCTAAGTTGCAATAAACTTGGCACATTTTACTGGAGCCATATTTGATATTTTGGTTTAAAAGAACAGTTGGGACCTATATGTCTGTTTGCTTCTATAGCAAAACCAGGGAGAGAATTCCTCAAGAAACCTCCAATATAATAAGATGTAATTTATGGTTTCTACTTAGGGAAATCTGTATCTCAGGCCTCGTTTCCATTAACATATCTATTATCATAATTTTACTTTGGAAGAGGAGGACTTCTATTTTTCATTCTACCAGTGTTCTTTGTTCTCATAGCATTAAAAAAAAGAATGTTTATACCACATACCCCTGTGGGCTATGTCATTTTGATACTAATGACTTAGGTTTACCTCTCTCCTTATTACATCTCTCCTTTTTGTCTTTTAAAATATCTTCGTGGACAACATGATTGCTTCATTTTCCTAAATCTTGATCACTGTATTAATTTTAAATTATTCTTCCCACTCATATTATTATTTCTATAAGGTTATCTTTGATTATTCTTGTTTTTAATTGCTTAACTCCTACTTTTTCTTTCTTTTTCTATTATTTAGATTCTTAAACCTTTCTTTTCTGGATCCTCCAAAATAGTATCACCATTTCTTTTGGCACTTTATACCCACTAAGATGGCTATAACCAAAAAAAGAGAGATAAAAAGAGAAGTGTTACTGAGAATATGGTGAAACTTGAACCCTCATACATTCCTAGTGAGAATGTAAAATGGTGCAACTCATTTGGTAAATGGTTTGCCAGTTTCTCACAATGCTAAATCCAGAGTTACCATATGACTCATCATTGCCCCTCTTAGGTACATACTCAGGAGAAGCAAAACATATCGCCACACAAAAACTTGAACACAAATGTTCAAGAACCAAATTCACAAGAACCAAAAAGAGGTAAAAATTCAAATGCCCATCAACCAAAAAAGGAGAAATGAAATGTGTCTTATCCATACAATGAAATATTATTTAGCAATAAAAAGCAATGATGCACTGATACATACAACATCATGGACAAATCTTGTCAACACTGTCATAAGTGATAGCATCCAGTCACAAAAGAATATATACTGTATGATTCCACTTATATGACAACGTTCAGAATAGGATAATCTATAGATAGGAACTAGACTCAGTTCAGTTCAGTCGCTCAGTTGTGTCCGACTCTTTGCAACCCCATGAATTGTAGCACGCCAGGCCTCCCTGTCCATCACCAACTCCCGGAGTTCACTCAGACTCACATCCATTGACACAGTGATGCCATCCAGACATCTCATCCTCTGTCGTCCCCTTCTCCTCCTGCCCACAAGCCCTCCCAGCATCAAAGTCTTTTCCAATGAGTCAACTCTTCGCTTGAGGTGGCCAAAGTACTGGAGTTTCAGCTTTAGCATCATTCCTTCCAAAGAAATCCCAGGGCTGATCTCTTTCAGAATGCACTGGTTGGATCTCCTTGCAGTCCAAGGGACTCTCAAGAGTCTTCTCCAACACCATAGTTCAAACGCATCAATTCTTCAGCACTCAGCCTTCTTCACAGTCCAACTCTTACATCCACACATGACCACAGGAAAAACCATAGCCTTGACTAGACAGACCTTAGTCAGCAAAGTAATGTCTCTGCTTTTGAATATGCTATCTAGGTTGGATACCCTTCATCCAAGGTAAGGAGCAGTGGCTGCACTTTGCTGGAGCAGCCGTGAAGAGATACCTCACACTCAAGGTAAGAGAAACCCAAGTAAGATGATAGGTGTTCCAAGAGGGCATTAGAGGGCAGACACACTGAAACCATACTCAAAGAAAACTAGTCAATCTAATCACACTAGGACCACAGCCTTGTCTAACTCAATAAAACTAAGCCATGCCCACGGGGTAACCCAAGACGGGTGGGTCATGGTGGTCTGACAGAATGTGGTCCACTGGAGAAGGGAATGGCAAACCACTTCAGTATTCTTGCCTTGAGAACCCCATGAACAGTATGAAAAGGCAAAATGACAGGATACTGAAAGAGGAACTCCCCAGGTCAGTAGGTGCCCAACACGCTACTGGAGATCAGTGGAGAAATAACTCCAGAAAGAATGAAGGGATGGAGCCAAAGCAAAAACAATACCCAGCTGTGGATGTGACTGGTGGTAGAAGCAAGGTCCAATCCGTAAAGAGCAATATTGCATGGGAACCTGGAATGTCAGGTCCATGAATCAAGGCAAATTGGAGTGGTCAAACAAGAAATGGCAAGAGTGAGCGTCGACATTCTAGGAATCAGCAAACTAAAATGGACTGGAATGGGTGAATTTAACTCAGATGACCATTATATCTACTACTGCGGGAAGGAATCCCTCAAAAGAAATGGAGTAGCCATCATGGTCAACAAGAGTCTGAAATGCAGTACTTGAATGCAGTCTCAAAAATGACAGAATGATCTCTGTTCATTTCCAAGGAAAACCATTTAATATCACAGTAATCCAAGTCTATGCCCCAACCAGTAACACTGAAGAAACCAAAGTTGAACGGTTCTATGAAGACCTACAAGACCTTTTAGAACTAACATCCAAAAAAGATGTCCTTTTCATTATAGGGGACTGGAATGCAAAAGTAGGAAGTCAAGAGACACCTGTAGTAACAGGCAAATTTGGCCTTGGAATGCGGAATGAAGCAGGGCAAAGACTAATAGTTATGCCAAGAAAATGCACTGGTCATAGCAAAACCCTCTTCCAACAACACAAGAGAAGACTCTACACATGGACATCACCCGATGGTCAACACTGAAATCAGGAACTAGATTAGTGACTGTTTAAAACTTAGGATGCTTGAGAGGGATGGGAAATGACTACAAATGTGTATAGAGTTTATTTGGGGGTGATGAAAATGTTATAAAATTACTGTGAAGATGGCTGTAGAGCCATTGAATTTTATGATTTAAATAGATGTTACACTTTACATATCTCAATAAGGCTATCTTAAAAAATAAATTAAAATTAGAAATTAGAAAATGAATTAAAAGTTAGACAATTGTATGTAAAATCGGAAGTTTCAAATTTTCTACTGTTCCTATATGATTTAGGAGTAGAAAAAAAAGACAGTGATTAACACTAATGCTGGTTAGAAGAAATATACATGTTAAAATTTAAATATAGTCATCAAAGAAAAAATATAAAATGTATAATTCTTAAACTGATAAAAGGAAAAAAATAAAGGATATTAAAAGGATATTCAATTTCTTAGAAAGCAGGGGAGAAGGAAGAAAGATGACTTGAGAAAGCATTTTAAAAAGTGAAAAGATGAAGAAAAAACTAAAATACATCAGTAATCACAATAAATAGAAATTCATTAAACCTGTCACTTCTAAAGTCAGAGATTTTTCAGATTATTAAAACAGAATAAACAATGTCCAGATATTTGTGGTGTACAAGAAATATTTAAAATCTAATAAGATAAAAAATGCTGAAAGTAATAAAATAGACTTATGAAGGAAATTCTAACAAAATGATACTAAGCCTACACAAAACAAGATATAAATTAAGACCAAAATTTCACAAGAGACAAAGAGAATTCAAAATTGTTAAAACAATAATTCAAACTCCTCTTTAAATAATGGATAGGAACATCAGATAAACAGAAGAGTGGAAACAGAGAATTAGAACACAATAAATCAACTATTAACAGACATATATAAAACACATTCCCAACAACAGGATATACATTCTTCTCAAATGCACATGAGATATTGTCTAGGCTATACTATATTTTAGGTCACAAACTGTCTCAATAAATTTAAAATAATAGGTATCATGAAAAGTATCTCCTTCAACCACAGCAAAATAAAGCTAGAAATAAATTGACAGAAAAAAACCTGGAAAATTCACAAATTTGGGGAAATGAAACACCAGACTCTTGAACAACCAACAGCTCACAGAAGAAATCACAAGGGAAATCAGAAAAATACTTAGAGACAAATGAAAATGAAAACAGAGCATATTAAAACTGATCAGACTCAGTGAAAGCAGTGCTAAGGAAGAAAGGTTTAACTATAAATGCTCTCATGGAAAAACAGCTCTCAAATCCACAGCCTAACTTTAAATTTACGGAATCAGAAAAAGAACTAAACCCAAAGTTAGCGAAAGGAAGGAGATAATAAAGATTAAAACAGAGATAAATGAAATACAAAATAATAGAGAAAAATCAACATAACCAGCAATCGGTTCTTCAAACAGAAAAACAAAACTGACAAACTTTTGACCAGATTTAATAAGGGGGAAAAAAAGGCAAGAAGATTCAACTTACTAAAAATAAATTAAAAATAAATATAGTATAGATAATACTACTCATCCTATAACGATAGAAAGGATTTATTAGAGTGTACTATGAACAAATGCACACCAACAAATTGTGTAACCTAGATGAAATGGACAATTTAGGAATTTGTGATTTTAGGAAAACACAAAAGCTACACAAAAGTTTGAATCATGAAAAAACTGACAACGTCTAGAACTATGACTAGTAAAGAGACTGAATCAGTAATCAAAAACCTCCTGACAAAGAAAAGCCTGGGGACGATAGCCTCACTGATGAATTCCACCAAACATTTCAAAAAGAACTAATACCAATCCTTCTCAAATTGTTCCAGACATTAAAGAAAAGGAAACAATTCCTAACTCAGTCTATGTGACCGGCATTATCCTGATACCAAAGTCATTTATGAACAATGACACAGAAAAAGGGAAATTATTATTATTAAAAGAATTATATATGGTGACCAAGAAGGATTTATTCCTGAAATGCAAGGATGGTCTAACATATAAAGAGCATCAATGTAATACACCATATTAACAAAGATTTGAGTAACTCCTCTACATGCAGTTTGACTTGAGGACTCAACATTGACCTTGTCAGACTCTCGGACTGCAATGTAATCTAAATTACACTGCACTGTAATTAGGCTCTTTCACTCAACTTTCCTTTCTTCCTGCTCTACTTCACGAATGTCAGATTGGCACTGTGGTCTAAAAGATCTCTCCCTTTCTGCCCTGATCTCTCCGTCACAAGAGTTCCCCCTAATACATTTACTGCAGGGCCGATGCCATTCTGATCTCCACTTCTCTGAGGACTCATGGTCTGAGATATCAGGAGGTAAAACTGAGATTTGTAATTGGCTCACTCACTACTTGGCTTGAGTCATCCCTGGAAGAAGACTTCAACTGCTAAAGATTTCACCAGTGACGATCTGGGAAAAATGTTTTCAAAAGATAGTGGAGTTGGATAATTACTGAATGTTTGCATTAACCCTACAAAGGGCTAATGAGAGACTGAAGGCCATTAACAAATACTACAGGCTAAATATAAGAGCCAGAGGGTCTCTTTTATAGCTTTAATTCAGACCCTTATTCCTGACAGTGGAAGAACCAATACGAATGAGCAGCAGAGTAATGATCCAAGGGTGAGAGCTGCGGAGTTCCAGAGACGACAGACTGTTCAGCTAGAGCAGGCCTCTTATGTAAAGACAATGGCCATGGTTGGGGAAATTGGAGCTCTTGAAATATGAGATAGGAACATCTAAAATGAAATATCTAGATGGATGTTTCTGAGGAAGTCAGTTCAAAAATTATAGAAACAATAGGGTTGTTCCCTCAACAAGCTGTCAGCGTCTTCTCTCCTGGTTGCTAGACTGATGCCTAGGGTTTAAGGACAGTATAATGCATCTTTGTGGAGAAGGGAATGGCAACCTACTCCAGTATTCTTGCCTAGAGAATTCCATGGACAGAGAAGCCTGGTGGGCTACAGTCCACGGGGTCACAAAGAGACGGATACGACTTTGCCTGTCTGTACTGAACTGTAACTTCCTCCGATTTTAAAGGAAAACTGGAGAAGGAAATGGCAACCCACTCCAGCATTCTTGCCTGGAGAATCCCAGGGACAGGGCAGCCTGGTGGGCTGCTGTCTATGGGGTCACACAGAGTCAGACACGACTGAAGTGACTTAGTAGTAGTAGTAATGCATCTTGGCCTGATAAGAAAGAAAGGAGATTATATACTTGGAAGAGTTGCAAGAATTGGCTAGCAGGTAATGGCCACAGCCAAGGAGAGTATAACAGGAATTAGAAATCAGTGGTATCTGATCCTGGGGGATGGAATCAGCAAGAATTCATGAATTTTGGTGCACAGTCTCAGGACCAGGAAATGCAATACCCCATGGAAGACTCCAGGGGATAGTGCAAAGTTGAAGAAGAAGTGACTCTTAGAAGTCTGGATAAAGCAATGGCCAATGCAAAATGAAATGGAAATGCCTGAGTTCCCTGAGAAGATGGAAGAGAAAGATAAAAGAGGCTGACAGGAGAAAATGTGCCAGAAAGAATGTATTATGTAAGGTCAGAAGAACTACCAGAAGATTACTTTCCATGGACGCATCATTCACTGAGGCCATGAGGAATCTGCTGATGAAAGGGCACACTAAGAAGTTCAGTGATGGCTTTCTTCCTGAAGATCAAAGCTGACAATAGGAGAGGCAGTGACAGAGCTAGGCGTTAAATGATGGAGTTCCAAAGTGAAAAAGACCAAGGGTCAGTGTTTAACTGTCAGAATCCAGGGTCACAATTAGGATAATGATTAACAAGCCTGGAGAAGCAGACAAGGGTGCTGCCCAACAAAGAACTGTGGGATGACTGATAACGGATGGTATCTATACGAGGGGCAAAATAGGTGGGCGGCTAACAATGGTGCTCCTTAATATTACTTGAAGTAGGAATGAAGGGGTAAAGGCTGAGGGTAGTTGCCCCAAGAGATGATTGTGATCCTCTGCTCAGTTCCAAGATGAGTTAATTTACAAATGCAGAATCCATTGACTGAACAGGTAGCTGAGTTCACAGAAAAAAAGGTTGTCTTGAAACACCTTGGAAAGTGTATAAAATGATTCCCAAAGGAACATGTGTATGACTACTTTATAAAGAGATTTGTGTTTATTTGGGTATATACACAAGTATATTTATGGGTACATACTCAGTGTAAGACAAATTAACAGATATTTTCACTACTATAAGACACAAGGTTAGCGATGACACAGCTAGCCAATGATCAGATCACCACCATGGCCCCTTGTTAGAGCTGGGGTGTCTCCAGGGTCCAGATAACAAATTCTGGCTAAATCCTGGCTCATACTGGGAAACTGTGTCTATACATCCACCCTGTGATAGTGGCATCCGGTCCTATCACATCATGGCAAACAGATGGGGAAAATGTAGAAACAGTGTCAGATTTCATTTTCTTGGATTCCAAAATCAATGTGGATGGTAACTGCAGCCATGAAATTAAAAGACAGTTGCTCCTTGGAAGAATAGCTATGACCAACCTAAACAGTGTATTAAAAAGCAGAGACATCACTTTGCTGACAAATGTTCATATAGTCAGAGCTATGGAGAAGGCAATGGCACCCCACTCCAGTACTCTTGCCTGGGAAATCCCATGGATAGAGGAGCCTGGTAGGCTACAGTCCATGGGGTCGCTAAGAATAGGACACGAGAGAGCGACTTCACTTTCACTTTTCCCTTTCATGCACTGGAGAAGGAAATGGCAACCCACTCCAGTGTTCTTGCCTGGAGAATCCCAAGGACAGAGGAGACTGGTGGGCTTCCATCTGTGGGGTCGCACAGAGTCAGACATGACTGATGCAACTTAGCAGAAGCAGCAGCAGCATGGCTTTTCCAGTAGTCATGTACAGATGTGAGAGTTGAATCATAAAGAAGGCTGATTGCTGAAGAATTGATGCTTTTGAACTGTGGTGCTGGAGAAGACTCTTGAGAGTCCCTTGGATAGCAAAGAGATCAAACCAGTCAGTCCTAAAGGAAATCAACCCTGAATATTCATTGGAAGAACTGATGCTGATGTTGAAGATCCAACACTTTCGCCATCTGATGTGAAGAACTGACTGACTCATTGGAAAAGACCCTGATGCTGGGAAAAATTGAGGGCAAGAGGACGGGGCAACAGAGGATGAGATGGTTGGATGGCATCACTGACTCAATGGATATGAGTTTGAGCAAACTCAGGGAGATAGTGATGGACAGAGAAACCTGGCTGCAGTTCATGGGTTCACAAAGAGTCAGACACAACTTAGTGACTAAACAACAACAAGTGATAATTTCCTTACTTTTCAAGTGTATAATTAGAAATTATGTACAAAGTGGTTAGAGTAAACCCCTACATTGTGTTTCTGGCCTGTGAGGTAAGATCTATCACAGTAGGAAAAACCAAGTGGCAACCTCTGAAAATATCCTCCATTTGGTCAAGATGGTAAATCAAAAACATTATGTAATCCTTGCGCTGCTGCTGCTGCTGCTGCTAAGTAGCGTCAGTTGTGTCCGACTCTATGTGATCCCATAGATGGCAGCCCACCAGGCTCCCCCGTCCCTGGGATTCTCCAGGCAAGAACACTGGAGTGGGTTGCCATTTCCTTCTCCAATGCATGAAAGTGAAAAATGAAAGTGAAGTTTTTCAGTCGTGTCCAACTCTTAGCGACCCCATGGACTGCAGCCCACCAGGCTCCTCCGTCCATGGGATTTCCCAGGCAAGAGTACTGGAGTGGGGTGCCATTGCCTTCTCCAATGTAATCCTTGTAGGACAGTGAAAATTAGAACCACCATTAAAAAATCTAAATGGTACAGGGTCCTTGCTATATCTCCATTTAATTTACCAGGCTGAACTTCTTTAAAAAATTGAGACTTTTCAGATTCACACAGACTTGCTTTTCCATTTTACATACCAGAAAAGTCTTTATTTCTTAAATGATTTCTTTCAATTTTTTAATTACTCACTGTTATATATTACTGTACACTACAGACTCTAACAACACCTTTTAATTCTATTATGATAAAGGACATATGCGTATGTGTATGTTTATATATGTCTGAATACCTTCGCTGTTCACCTGAAACTATTACAATATTGTTAATTGGCTATACTCCAATACAAAATAAAAACCTAAAAGGACTGAGATTTAGAGGTACTAGGTAATCTGCTTAGGCTTCCCCGGTGGTTCAGATGGTAAAGAGTCTGCCTACAATGCTGGAGACCTGGGTTTGATTCCTGGGTCAGGAAGATCCTCTGGAGAAGGAAATGGCAACCCACTCCAGCATTCTTACCTGGAAAATGCCATGGATGGAGAAGCGTGGTAGGCTATAGCCCATGGGGTCACAAAGAGTTAGACATGACTGAGCTACTTCACTTTCAGGTGATCTGCTTAGATGGCGCTGAAAGCTAAGGCCAGAGCCAGGCTGTGACTATAAATGATCTCACTAATACTGACTGAATTACGTTTACCACCAGAACTATGCCCAATATAAAAGTTAAAAAACTGGCACTGGCCTCCTTTAAACTTGGCTAAATGAAAGGCTGACACTTCATCTATACTACTTCAGTAACACAGAGACAGCAATAGCAGTAATAGTGGCCTGATTGAAGGATGTCCATAAATGCTGAACTGTCTAAACTCTCTTTTAAAATTTAACAGTAAGTCTACTTAATAGAAAAATAACCTTAAAAGTATTCTGTCCATGATTTTCCTTAACAATGAGACAATTTTAAAATCATCTAATTTACATTTCACTACTGAAAAAATTTAAATGATAAAAAACCCATCAAATACATTTTATCTCACACAATAACTAGAGTATATTACTTTGTCTGTGATGCCAACATAATAAATAGGATCACCTCTATGACATGGTACACATTAACACTTGCTTTCTTTTACTTAATAAAGAGCTATTGAACTTAAACACACACACAAATTCAAAAGCTTAAACTAAAACCCTAAACATTTAAATAATTTATAAATTCAGCTTTGTGAATTTTTATACAAATAAACTTTTCAGTATATTAACATCTACATTATCCTGTCAAAAACTTATTTTTATGCATTAAATAAAGCTCATTCGATTGTAACTTCTAACACTTTTCAAAAACATTATAATGTCATTAGGTTTTAATATCCCTTAATAGTCACAAGTATAAAATCAGAAAATGTTTAAATACATTTAAGATGTTTCCTCAAATTTACTCTTTAAGGGACAAATTTAAATACGAATGAACTTTGCAATGTTAGTAAGAAATATGTTTTCAGCATTAAATTTCAGAAATTAATGTTTTTAAGGGACAGACAACCTGATTGTTTTCAGAGCAAGGTGACTAACATGGCAAGGATTCTGACAAGAAGCAAATAACTGAACAGATAATGTGTGAATTGGAGAAAAGAGTTTAGAAAACTGGAAGGCCATAAATGGAGATGAAGGAATTAGACTTGCTTTGTATGGGCCCATATGGGTAAATTAGAATAGCTATCACAGGGAGGCAGATTTCATCTCAATTATAAAGAACAACTAATTCTCTGAAGACAGAAAATGCTATCACAAGAGATGTTCTGCTTCCTGCCATTAAAGGCATTCAGGCATAAGTTAAATCAGTGGTTGGGCAAACTGTGTCCACAGGCAGGATTCAGCCTGTGCGCACGCTAAGTCACTTTAGTAGTGTCCAAATCTGTGACACTGTGGACTGTAGCCCACCAGGCTTCTCTGTCCACGGGATTCTCCAAGCAAGAATACTGGAGTGGGCTGCCATGACCTCCTCCAGGGGATCTTCCCCATCCAGGGATGGAACCCAGGTCTCTCACGTCTCCTGCATTGGCAGGAAGGTTGTTTACCACTAGGGAAGCCCAGAATTCAGGCTACCAGCTATTTTCATTCTAATACAGGTTTTTTGGAACATAAATAATCACTCCCATTTGTTTCCAAACTGACTCAGGCTGCTTTAGCACCACAGACACCTTATAGCCCACAAATCTTGAAATTATTTACTAACCAGCCCTTTATAGAAAAATGTTTGCTCACTCCTGTGGATAAGGGATTAGGAATTCAAGTATTGTATGGTATCTTGATAAGATAACCAATACTTATCACTTACTTAGGTGCAGAGGAAGTACTGGGCATACCATCTGTGTCAAGGACTGGGTTTAACAGGTTCTTTACTGTACAAAGCTTCCCTTGTGGCTCAGCTGGTAAAGAATATGCCTGCAATGTGGGAGACCTGGGTTCAACCTCTGGGTTGGGAAGATCTCCTGGAGAAGGGAACAGCTACCCACTCCAGTATTCTGGCCTGGAGAATTCCATGGACTATACAGTCCATGGAGTCGCAAAGAGTCGGACACGACTGAGCGACTTTCACTTTCTTTATTGTATAAAGCAGCCCAGACAACTTGGTGAGTGAAGGTCAAAATCACCTGCATCTTTGTGCTGTGATGTGGGGCTATGTCTACCAGAAGGAGGAGACACGATTGTCTAATTCACACAAAGGAACCCTGTGGATCAGTATAAGCTGTACACATCATTTATGTTAATAAAGATAACATTCTTTCTTTTTTTTTGTTTTTAAGTACTGCATTGACCAACTAGTTCTTTTTATTTTATTGGAGTATAACTGCTTTATAATGTTGCGTTAGTCTCTGCTGTACAAGGCAGTGAATCGTCTACATGTATAGATGTGTGCCCTCCCTCGAGAACTTCCCTCGCTACCCCCACCCCACCCAACTAGATGCCATGTCTCAGATATTCTATCACTGAAACTCAGCTTCTTCCCCTCACCCACTGTTTATTTACATCCTATGGAAGTGAACACAAATGTTTATGAAAAGAACTTTTAGGTTTTGAGAAATGCTACAAGCTCTATCCTCTCTTTAAGAACAATACACTGCAAATGAACACATTAAAAACTGTGAGAAAAAAATCTGAGGAAGTCAGTTAAAAACAAACCAAAAGAGACCTATTTAACTTTGGTATACATAGTATTTTCCAAACATATTTAGTTACGGAACCCTTTTTAGTGAACCTACTGTTAACATCTCAAATAACTGAAGTTCAAGGAAATTATGGTATATTCTAGGTCACATTTAGTACTTCCAGATTACATGCTCTTTGAGGGCAAAAAAAATACATCCTTTTCCTCATCCCCTATTGATTGTATCACATTGCTAAATACAATAATAACTTAAGAAATCCAAGAAATTTATTTTAATGGTAGGAAACATACCTAATCAATATGATGAAAACTGTTAATTTCACTAATTAAAACAGGCTTTAATTACTTATGTGACGTAGAACACAGGGTTGTCATCTTCTTTCCACTAAATTAACTAGCTATTAAATAGCAGTATAGCAAAATAATCCTGCAACAGTACATGTCGAATGTGTTTCCTGTGCTCTGCGGTATATATTTAAGTACGTAAAACTATACAAGACAGACTGTATCATATTCAAGGTTAAAGAACTGATATTACCTAACAGATTGACAGGACATCAGAATACAGATTTAACACATTCAAAGTCAATAAAAGCAAATTACCTGAAGAAGGTGACAAAAAACTGCACAAGATCCATGATTGTGTTGTGCTGTGAGAACGCAATCTGAAAAATCAAAACAAAAGGAAGTTTGAAACTTACTGAATCTGTGTTCTTCTTCGAAGTGGTGATGTTTCACGGCATTTGCAAATACAATATTTTTAAATCATCAAGAAATTTGGATTACCATATTATAAATCATATGTGCTAGAACCAAAATTTCATTGACAACACTTCATAGATCCAAAAACTGAAGACAACCTTTTCACAGGCTATAACACTAAATGCTTTAAGAAAACTATTTTAAAATTACTTCAGTAATGTATGCTAAGACTGTCACTTGAAATCCTATGAAATATGTCTACCTAAAACATGCAAATGCACTTCTACATCTAATAATGGTCATACGTTTCTATCAATACAATTGATAATTGCTTATGAGATAAAAAACTTAACTTCAACTCTATGAAGGAAACAGAGGGAACTGGTTTTTCTTGTGTATTATTTGTCTAATGAAGCTGCAGTTATTTTGTTATAAACCCCTGAAAGAATAAAATATATCAAAAGTTTATATTTTCATGTTAATGATTTCAGAAGAGAGTCAATAAAGTTGTTCTCCACTTTTGTTAACATTATAGAGATCATATTGTAAAACATTTGTTGAAGAATTATTATACATTGTACTAGTCAATCGGAGAAAGCAATGGCACCCCACTCCAGTACTCTTGCCAGGCAAATCCCATGGACGGAGGAGCCTGGTGGGCTGCAGTCCATGGGGTCGCAAAGAGTCAGACAAGACTGAGCGACTTCCCTTTCACTTTTCACTTTCATACATTGGAGAAGGAAGTGGCAACCCACTCCAGTGTTCTTGCCTGGAGAATCCCAGGGACGGCGGAGCCTGGTGGGCTGCCGTCTATGGAGTCGCACAGAGTCGGACACGACTGAAGTGACTTAGCAGCAGCAGCAGCAGTACTAGTCAATGCAGCATCTGAGTAGAGTATGCTTGATATGAAAATCCAATTTTTCACTTATTAGGTGTAAATATTCTAAAAATCTGTTTAACCTATTTTGTCCCATGTGTGAATGGTAATAATAAAAGCATCCACTTCATTGTGTTAGAGGAAAGACTAACTCAATGAATAGAAATAGAATTATTACCATAAAATTTGGTATATAGTAGGCATAATACAATAAATATCATGCTTTTACATCATGTATAAAGGAACTGGTCAACATTAGTGAATTTTTCCAGGTAGCTGGAGGTGAATAATTAAGTTCTTGAAATCTCCTTCTCTTTTAATCTTTTATGAAAATCTTTCAAAAATATGTAATACAATTTCCACTTTCAGTGAAAACAGACTAACAAAGATGAGATTTCTCTCATCTTAAAGAACTAAAAACTATATAAAATATACAGAAAAACCATTTTCAGACATTAGACGAAAGGCAGACGGGGATATAATCCATGAGTGAAGGAAAACAAAGGAAATGAATTTCACAATTGTACCAGTTTTCAGGGCAAGGAATTAAAATGGCATTCTAAAATAAGAAATACTGTTTCTTATATAAAACAAAGAATTATAGCCAGTCGAGAAGATAGTTAAATTTTTGTATATACATGAAAGCTTAAATATAACAACATTCATTTCCAAAACGCTTCTAAGCATTTGAAGAATTACAAAGCATTTACTCAGAGACTGAGGAAAGATAATTGCTGTAGGAGATTGGTTCTAGGTGAAAACATTTTTAAAAATTTAAGAACAAACATCTTTTAAAATGGAAATGATACAGATGAATCATCTCCCCAGGTACTGTTCATGAGAGTATCTTACAAACAGAACTTACCAAATAATACTGTCAACAATAACTTTAAAACCATAGTAAGATGATTCAAAATACAGCAGTTGAGAACTAACTGGATAATCTTTAAAAGGACAATTATTTTGAAGTCCTAATAAATGAAATTGGTTTAAGATAAATTGGATTAGGAAGATAAAATTAGACAGTGTTGAGAAATATCTAAATAATAAAGAAAAAGAACTTGAATAAAGACTTGAATAAATTAGCAAATATAGAGAAAAGAAAAAGGAAACAAAATAAATAAGCTTAAAAATAAAAGAATAAGAGGAAGTATAGAAGCCGTTGCATTAAATATGAAGAGACTGAATCCTCATCAAAAGAGATTTCCATAGCATGTTAAAAGGCATAATTTACTTTATGTTTTCTATAGACAGCACATCCACAACAGTGACACGTCTATAGTCAAAATATAAAGGAAAGTGAGGAAAAAAAAAATGGGCTCTTAAAAACAACAACAATGAAGCCATGAAGGATAACATAAGTACCACAGTGAAATTCAAACTCAAAACCTGGTCTAATAAAACATAAAAGACACAAATAATTCATAAAAATAATAAACCTATATGTACCAAAATACAGGCCAAATAAGTGAAAACACAAGGTTGGACTTCAAGAAGAATTAGGTCACATAATTAAATAGTAAAATTTTAATATGTGTCTCTCTTTCATAACTGATCTGAACAAGCAGACACAAAATTAATTTATTCAGTCATTCAAATCATGAAGAAACATTCAAAGAAATACTGCTTAAGCAAGCTCTGTTCTAGGAGCTGGTGACAACCTTGTAAATAAGGCGGAGCCCCTTGTCTCTTGGAATTGGCATCCCAATAGCAGGAGACAGAAAATAACCAGGCAGACTCATAAATGGATATCATAATTTTTGATAATGACAAATGTTCCGAAGAAAAATAAGGTGATATGATGAAGTAGAAGGCTATGTAAGCTAGTTTAGATCAGGCAGTTACAGCCAGCCTTACTGAAGCCATATGTAAGCTGACACAAAGCAATGTAAAGCCACAGAAAGATCTGTCAGAAGAGAATTTGAGGCTTAGAGAATTGCATGCTTAGGCTAGAGATGTTTAAGAAACTGAAGTCACAACAGCTGCAGTATTGTGAGCTACAGAAAGAATAGTTAAAAATGAGTACAGTGTGACAAGCTGGGGTTAATTCACCTAGGTCCCTGGCATGATAAACAGTTTGGAATGTTTTATAAGAGCTAAATCATATAATAACATGATCTTACTCTCAAGAAAAACATTCTGGCTGCTGGGTGAGGAAGAGATGATAAAAGCAGGGACATTAACAAGAAGGACACTGGATTTTTCTAGCTATGATAGTAGCTTGTACAAGGATAACATCCTTGCAGACAAAACCAAGTTAATGTGCACATAATTTGGAGCGAAAGGTGAGAGGGCCTGGTAAAGACTGAATATCAGTCATTTAAAACTAAAAGGAAGTTTAGGGCCTCCTCATTATCAGAACTAACAAAAAAGTGTACAATTAAGTAGGAGGAAATCAGGAGAGCACTGTCTCAAGGATGTCAAGAAAAAGGAATGTTGCAAGAAGAAAGTCCTGGTTGGTTTTGTTGGTTGAGTAAGATGAAGATAGGAATATGACTATTAATATTAAATTTGATTGGGTCATTTATTTTTCTGGAGTTGAGCTGCATAAGTTGCTTGTATATTTTTGAGATTAGTTGTTTGTCAGTTGCTTCATTTGCTATTATTTTCTCCCATTCCGAAGGCTGTCTTTTCACCTTGCTTATATTTTCCTTTGTTGTGCAGAAGCTTTTAATTTTAATTAGATCCCATTTGTTTATTTTTGCTTTTATTTCCAGAATTCTGGGAGGTGGATCATAGAGGATCCTGCTGTGATTTATGTCGGAGAGTGTTTTGCCTATGTTCTCCTCTAGGAGTTTTATAGTTTCTGATCTTACATTTAGATCTTTAATCCATTTTGAGTTTATTTTTGTGTGCGGTGTTAGAAAGTGATCAAGTTTCATTCTTTTACAAGTGGTTGACCAGTTTTTACAGCCACTATGGAGAACAGTATGGAGATTCCTTAAAAAATTGCAAATAGAACTACCTTATGACCCAGCAATCCCACTGCTGGGCATACACACCGAGGAAACCAGAATTGAAAGAGACACATGTACCCCAATGTTCATCGCAGCACTGTTTATAATAGCCAGGACATGGAAACAACCTAGATGTCCATCAGCAGATGAATGGATAAGAAAGCTGTGGTACATATACACAATGGAGTATTACTCAGCGGTTAAAAAGAATTCATTTGAATCAGTTCTGATGAGATGGATGAAACTGGAGCCAATTATACAGAGTGAAGTAAGCCAGAAAGAAAAACACCAATACAGTATACTAACACATATATATGGAATTTAGGAAGATGGCAATGACGACCCTGTATGCAAGACAGGGAAAGAGACACAGATGTGTATAACGGACTTTTGGACTCAGAGGGAGAGGGAGAGGGTGGGATGATTTGGGAGAATGACATTCTAACATGTATACTATCATGTGAATTGAATCCCCAGTCTATGTCTGACGCAGGATGCAGCATGCTTGGGGCTGGTGCATGGGGATGACCCAGAAAGATGTTATGGGGAGGGAGGTGGGAGGGGGGTTCATGTTTGGGAATGCATGTAAGAATTAAAGATTTTAAAATTTAAAAAATAAAAAACTAAAACAAACAAACAAACAAAAAAAACAAAACAAACAAAAAAAATATTAAATTTGACATCAACCTTGTGCATGGGTAACAAACAAATGTACTTTCAATGAAGGGGTGGGAATGTTCATTTTTTTAATTTAAATTTATTTTAATTGGAGGCTAATTACTTTGCAATATTGTATTGGTTTTACCATACATCAACATGAATCTGCCACAGGTGTACAGTACATGTGTTCCCAATCCTGAACTCCCCCACCTCCCTCCCCATACCATCCCTCTGGGTCATCCCAGTGCACCAGCCCCAAGCATCCTGTGTCCTGCATCAAACCTAGACTGGCAATTCATTTCTTATATGATATTATACAGGTTTCAATGCCATTCTCCCAAATCATCCCACCCTCTCCCTCTCCCACAGAGTCCAAAAGACTGTTCTATACATCTGTGTCTCTTTTGCTGTCTCGCATTAAAGAGAGAATGCAAGGCGAACATGTAATGTGAGGAAGTAGAGACAGAAACTACAGATTGAACTTTCAAAAAGATCTGTTAGAAAACAGTAGACAGAATCAGGAGCATATAAAATAGGAAAACAAATCTTTTCCTAAATCCATAGTGCATTTAGAAAAGCAGAGAGTGTACATCATGCAGAGAAACTACTTAAAAATTCCAAATGGTAGGGGTTTTATGTACTATATTATCAGATTAAAACAAAATTAAAACTATAATTTTGAATATAAACAAAAAAAGCTTAACTATTCACAAACTGAGCAATATAATCGGTGAGGTCAAGTTCCAGGTGGAGAGAGACAATGGTAGCATAATTTTTCTTAATATCCCTTAGTTTCTACATTGGGCTTCCCTGGTGGCTCAGACGGTAAAGCGTCTGCCTACAGTGTGGGAGACCAGGGTTCGATTCCTGGTTTGGGAAGATACCCTGGAGAAGGAAATGGCAACCCACTCCAGTACTCTTGCCTGGAAAATTCCATGGACTGAGGAGCCTGGTAGGCTACGGTCCATGGGGTCACAAAGAGTCAGACATGACTGAGCGACTTCACTTCAGAAAGAAAAAACTCAGTATCTATCTATCTGCCCATTACCTATCTATATCAAGGAAATTGCAAAAAAAAAAAGAAGAAAATAACTCAACACAGTTAAATGAGAAATTCTCATCCTCTTGATTGCTGAAACATGAACAGGTACTGATAAGCCATAGCACAAGGTACATATGGTACCAGAGTCCACGTGGGAATAAGACGAGAATCAACAGGATAATCCAAAAGACATTCACTGGAACCAGGCAGGCCAATTTGAATACAGGAAGTAAAAACTGAAGTGGTTTTGCCTAGTCCAAGAGCATATGAGTGTAAAGGGTCTTCGAGAAGTTCCAAAAGAGGCTAGAACAGGTTGGGACACATGAATTTTCAAAAGCAACCACTCAAATCTCTATTCCAAGACAGACCCCATATTGAGGAAAAACTGTTGGAAGTGAAATCCAAATTGAGCAGAGCAGGGAAAATGGAAACAAAGGAAAAAAGGTCCAACTCTGGGAGAGGAACAGAGCCTGGAAATCTTTAAAAACCAAGTGACATATATTGGGAGGAGGGAAAAAAGGCATATATATATATATATATACATACACACACACATGGGCTTCCCTCATTGCTGAGACAGTAAGGAATCCATCTGCATTGCAGGAGGCCCAGGTTCGATCCCTGGGTTGGAAAGATCCTCTGGAGAAGGGAATGTCTACCCACTACAGTATTCTTGCCTGGAGAATTCCATGGACAGAGGAGCCTGGTGGCCTACAGTCCATAGAGTTGCAAGAGTCTGACACGACTGAGCAACTAATACTGCCACTAAATATTTGTATATGTAGTGTTAGCTATCATCACTCTGACTCTTTAATCTACAAAGGGTTTTGTATTCCTTCCAGATAAGTAATGCAAAAACACTGGTTATAGCCAACAGTGTTAAAATAAATTTAGGATGGCAAAGCACATGACTCAGGCTGGTACTGCAGAATTTTATTATTGCTTTTTGCCCTTTCTAGGTCCATATAGCTAAGTAACTTGGAAGAAAAAAAAATCATGTTTTGAGGCAAGTAAGCAAAACACAGACACACATGAAAATACCTTTCTGAATTTCCCCAAAGAATATTTGCAAAAAGAAAGCAGACAAGGGAAGAATCTACAAGCTACAATAATGAACTAAAGCACTAAAACATTCAGAAACTTGTATTATCTATCTGTAACTAATCTGTTAACATAATTGTGCTGAAGAAAAAGTGTGGATGGCACAAGCAGTCTCTATACTTAGCATGCCATCTGGGTTCTAAGGACTTAAGCTGAACAGCGTTTGATATTGGTTGTTCACACAGTTACAATGGGTGTTGCAAATCTCTTTCATTGTTTCTCCACCTGGGATTTTTTAGGAAGTTCCACAGGTGATAGCCTTTGAAAGATACTATGTCAGCGAGTCCAGCATCAGGTACAGGTGTAAAAATGGAAGGCAGATACCAGGAGATTTGGTTGCACTGGTGAACAAGGCCAAGAAAATACTAACTCAAGCAGATTCCCTCTCAAGATTCCCACTCTGGAGAGTTAACGTATTCAGCCATCAAAATATTTCACTGAAAATCTATTATAATCTGGGCACCATGTCAGATTCTTGGATGTATCAGTGAAAAACAGATTCTTAGTGGTTGTAGCAGACGTAGACAAAAACAGTAATAACAATTGTAAATTATATACTGTGAGAGAATTTAGTGATTCTAATGGTGTTTAAAAAAACCCTAAATGTACCCTATTTTCTATATAAATGTACATGGTTATCTAAAAATAGGCAGGAATACTGAGAACAGATAGGAGAAAAAGGCAGGAGTAGCAGAAAGAAATGATACGAGCATTAGTTGCAAATGTATCTGACTATTCTCACTATTTCTCTACCTAGGAAGAGTATTCAGCAACTCCAGGTCCCTTCCAAAGAAATCGGAAGACCTACAGAGAAAGAACTAAATAGAGATAAATGAAGAACCGTTCTAAGTGATACTGGCAACTGGTCTTCATATGATATTGGTTGATAGGGCTAGCTCCTTATCATCCAAATTTCACCTCAAACACACTGCTCTAAGACACTTAGATAAAGTAGCTGCCCTCTCCCTTATTCTATACTGTTATGTGAACCTACTTCTTTTATATATATCTCATCCTGAAATTATTTGATTTATTGGTTGATGGTTGATTATTAGTTAAAATATCTTTCCCCACTAAAATGTAAATTCCTATACAGGATGCTTGGGGCTGGTGCACGGGGATGATCCAGAGAGATGATATGGGGTGGGAGGTGGGAGGGGGGTTCAGGATTGGGAACTCATGTACACCCGTGGCAGATTCATGTCAATGTATGGCAAAACCAATACAGGATTGTAAAGTAAAATAAAGTAAAAATAAAATTTTTAAAAATAAAATAAAATAAAATGTAAATTCCTTGAGAATACGAGCCTTGTTCATATTATCTGTGCACCTCTTCTGCTACCTAGAACACTATTTGGTACACAGTACATAGTAAGCATTTAATTTTTTAAAAACCTGCTAAATAAATAAATAACAACATCAAAATTTAGCATATCATAAATCCTTATTAACAGCCATGAAAGGAAGGAACAGATGTTATTCTTCAAAACATTAAAAAATTATTTATTTGATCTTCCTTTATAAATCAATAAACATATAGACTATACCTTCAAATTTCAGATCATAAAATAGTATTAACTCTTAGAAAATTTATATAGAGTTCAGATGTTTAAAAAATTTGCATCTGAATAAAATGTTTGCATTTATAATCACAGAAAAAATTCATATCTACCATTTATAATTTTACCTACATATAAATAAAATATTTTGAAACCAAGATAGCAGAAATAGTTTCTCAATATGTATTTTACCTCAGTTCTTAATTTCAACAATAAACATTTTTAACTAGACTTGTCTTCCAGGAATTTCTTTCAGAAGATGACTTAGTTCAGACTACAGTCTTCTCATCTAAACCATATGGTATTGCCTGAAATATTACTTTTTAATCAAGTGATCTTTTAGAGTGGTCTTTTGATCACTTAGCTAATATTATTTAGACAACAGTGAGACAAATTATAACAACAAAAGCAATACTATAGTCATAGTTTCCCTGAAAGTTTATCTCTAGAGGATATGGGACACTTCTGACTCTAAAATCTCTGTCTAATAAGAAAGACTTGGCTATAACATGGCTCTTTACAGATAATCAATATGTTCCAATTTGGTTTTGTGGTCATTACTATGAAAAATATGGAAAGTTTACTTAAGTTGAATTTAAACTTAGTTTTTAAACTTTAACCAACAAAATGTATCTCTGAAATTCTCTTTTCTTTAATGATTTTTTTCAAGTTATCTAATAATTATTCAAAGAAAATTATTTAAAAATCAGGAAGACAATTAAAGTTTCACAATATTCTCGTTTTCTTCATGCTTTTAAAGTGTCCCAAATGACTGATAAACTGGAATGCTAAATATCACAGTTAGCTGAAACTACAACAAAGATAATACATTTTGTCCATTTAATCTTAAATGTAAATTCATATAGAAAACATGTCCAAAATCTAAAACCTGCTTTAAAATATGCTGTATTTTTCATTAACAACAATAATGATCAACACTTTGAATATATGATTTGATGAAAAAGTTGCATTAAGTGTGCTTGGAATAGAGAAGTAGATTAATAGTTTGATATTTACCACAAAATGTCAGATTTTATAAAACAGAAAAAATGTTCTTATTATGAAGGACAAATTGGTGTGTTTGTGCAAAATGTCAGTTTGCTATAAATTCTGATATAATATTGAGACCAAAAAAAAAGTGAAAATGTGAAGAGATGTGTTAAAATGATTAAATTCATCTAACAAACTGAAAGTAAAAGAGAGGTTCTTCAAACCACTATTTGGAGTATAGTCCTTCAAAATGATGACATAAAAGCAGAGTTAAGTAATCCAAGTTAGTCATCGAGTCATATCTCAAAGACAACTGGGCTTGTTTCAGCAAGCATTTCAAAATCATATTAGGTCTATCTCTGCATTTTTAAAAATAAAGTACAATGGTGTTTAAATTAACTATCACTGAATAAGCTCAACTAAGATAATCTATTTGAGATATTAATAAGCATAAATTTCCTATAGATAACTAATATACTGCTTATTGATAATATAAATAATAATATAAATTTATATCATTTCTTTTTAAAAATGCAGTTAAATTAAAAGTGGATGATTTTTAAAACAGAATAAAATGTATGATGAACAAACATACTGGCCAATTCTGCATAAATACTATACAAATTACTCTGTGATTATAAAACCTTGCATGTTGTCTATAAAATTTTAATGAGTTTAACTCTTCTTAGAGAAAATACATGCCTTAGTGAAGGCACTTATAACTTTCCTCCTGGTTTAATGTAAAAACCTAACTGTCTTCAATCTCATAAGTTTCTGGTCATCCTTTACCCAGCCTACAAAATGTTCTGTATTTGAAATGGAAGGACTTTCCCATAATTCTACTCCTCAGGATGCTTCACTCCCCCACTTAAATATCCTCACTGTTTTTCCACCACTTTTATCTTGAACTCCAACTTCCTAAACATAGAAGCAATGATCCCTAAACCGTGGCCCTTGCTTCTCTCTACACAGAGCACTGACTCGGCTGGGATCACACTGCGCACATTACCAACCTCTGCGCTTTGTTCGCCACAAACTGTTTCCTCCTGCGCTAACACCTTCTTCTCTTGAGTAACTCCTATCCAAATGATCCGCTTCCTGCCACGTCCAGATCCTGTACAGTGGCCCTCAACTGTATGCCTGTTGTTCCTACCATACACTTTTACTGCGGTACTACTAAAATACTAACATGTATTAAAGTGCTTACCATTGCCCAGGCACTATGCAGAGTGTTTTTTACACACTAGTTTATTTAATCCTCAGAATAAGCCAATAAAGTAGGTAATGTTATTAAATTCATCTTACAGATAAGAAAATAAAGGTTTATAGATTACTCAGGCAACAAGCAGTCGAGGTAAAATGGAAACCAATGCATTCTGAAGCTAGTTCTTAAGTTCCATACTTTCCTAGCAAGAATCAATCAGAGTGTGCTGCAATAATTAGCACAGCTGTGTTCTCTTTCCATTCAACTTCAAAATATTTGAAGTTAAGTATTACAATGTTCAGCAAAACACTTTTAGCAAATAGTAAAGAGCCTAGTGTTTTTACTTATATGTCTTTGTGTACTTAATTGCTTATCGTGTCTGACTCTTCGGGATCCCATGAACTGTAGCCCACCAAGCTCCTCTGTCCATGGGATTCTCCAGGCAAGAATGCTGGAGTGGCTTGCCATTTCCTCCTCCAGGGGATTTAGCAACCCAGGGATGGAACCCAGGCTTCCCGCGTTGCAGGTGGATTCTTTACCATGTGATGCACCAGGGAGTGAATGAATTGCAGTAACTTCTAGAGATTTGCAACTTAATGCTCTAAATAGAAAGTCTCAAAACAGTTTCATTTTACTGAAGGTCAAGCTGTTCAGAAGAATGATCAGTTTTAAACCAAGAGTAGTCAGTAAAAACACATACAGGTTTAAATCTACATATTCAGAGAGTAAATTTTCTGTAAGTTAAAGGATATTATCATTTCAAAAACCCCAAAACAATGAATTTCACCTTTTTTTCAAGTGCTCATGGAACCTTCTCCAGGATAGATCACATCCTGGGCCATAAATCTAACCTTGATAAATTCAAAAAAATCGAAATCATTCCAACCATCTTTTCTGATCATAATGCATTAAGATTAGATCTCAATTACAGGAGAAAAACTATTAAAAATTCCAACATATGGAGGTTGAACAACACACTTCTGAATAACCAACAAATCACAGAAGAAATCAAAAAAGAAATCAAAATATGCATAGAAACTAATGAAAATGAAAACACAACAACCCAAAACCTGTGGGACACTATAAAAGCAGTGCTAAGAGGAAAGTTCATAGCAATACAGGCATACCTCAAGAAACAAGAAAAAAGTCAAATAAATAACCTAACTCTACAACTATAGCAACTAGAAAAGGAAGAATTGGAGAACCCCAGAGTTAGTAGAAGGAAAGAAATCTTAAAAATTAGGGCAGAAATAAATGCAAAAGAAACAAAAGAGACCATAGCAAAAATCAACAAAGCCAAAAGCTGGTTCTTTGAAAGGATAAATAAAATTGACAAACCATTAGCCAGACTCATCAAGAAGCAAAGAGAGAAAAATCAAATCAATAAAATTAGAAATGAAAATGGAGAGATCACAACAGACAACACAGAAATACAAAGGATCATAAGAGACTACTATCAGCAGTTGTATGCCAATAAAATGGACAACGTGGAAGAAATGGACAAATTCTTAGAAAAGTACAATTTTCCAAAACTGAACCAGGAAGAAATAGAAAATCTTAATAGACCCATCACAAGCACGGAAATTGAAACTGTAATCAGAAATCTTCCAGCAAACAAAAGCCCAGGTCCAGACGGCTTCACAGCTGAATTCTACCAAAAATTTTGAGACGAGCTACCACATATCCTACTCAAACTCTTCCAGAAAATTGCAGAGGAAGGGAAACTTCCAAACTCATCCTATGAGGCCACCATCACCCTAATACCAAAACCTGACAAAGATGTCACAAAAAAAGAAAACTACAGGCCAATATCACTGATGAACATAGATGCAAATATCCTCAACAAAATTCTAGCAATCAGAATCCAACAATGCATTAAAAAGATCATACACCATGACCAAGTGGGCTTTATTCCAGGGATGCAAGTATTCTTCAATATCCGCAAATCAATCAATGTAATTCACCACATTATCAAATTGAAAAATAAAAACCATATGATTATCTCAATAGATGCAGAGAAGGCCTTTGACAAAATTCAACATCCAATTATGATAAAAACTCTCCAGAAAGCAGGAATAGAAGGAACATACCTCAACATAATAAAAGCTATATATGACAAACCCACAGCAAACATTATCCTCAATGGTGAAAAACTGAAAGCATTTCCCCTAAAGTCAGGAACAAGACAAGGGTGTCCACTTTCACCACTACTATTCAACATAGTTCTGGAAGTTTTGGCCACAGCAATCAGAGCAGAAAAAGAAATAAAAGGAATCCAAATTGGAAAAGAAGAAGTAAAACTCTCACTGTTTGCAGATGACATGATCCTCTACATGGAAAACCCTAAAGACTCCACCAGAAAATTACTAGAGCTCATCAATGAATATAGTAAAGTTGCAGGATATAAAATCAACACACAGAAATCCCTTGCATTCCTATACATGAATAATGAGAAAGTAGAAAAAGAAATTAAGGAAACAATTCCATTCACCATTGCAACGAAAAGGATAAAATACTTAGGAATATATCTACCTAAAGAAACTAAAGACCTATATATAGAAAACTATAAAACACTGATGAAAGAAATCAAAGAGGACACTAATAGATGGAGAAATATACCATGTTCATGGATCGGAAGAATCAATATAGTGCAAATGAGTATACTACCCAAAGCAATTTACAAATTCAATGCAATCCCTATCAAGCTACCAGCCATATTTTTCACAGAACTAGAACAAATAATTTCAAGATTTGTATGGAAATACAAAAAACCTCAAATTGCCAAAGCAATCTTGAGAAAGAAGAATGGAACTGGAGGAATCAACTTGCCTGACTTCAGGCTCTACTACAAAGCCACAGTCATCAAAACAGTATGGTACTGGCACAAAGACAGACATATAGATCAATGGAACAAAACAGAAAGCCCAGAGATAAATCCACACACATATGGACACCTTATCTTTGACAAAGGAGGCAAGAATATACAATGGAGTAAAGACAATCTCTTTAACAAGTGGTGCTGGGAAAACTGGTCAACCACTTGTAAAAGAATGAAACTAGATCACTTTCTAACACTGCACACAAAAATAAACTCAAAATGGATTAAAGATCTAAATGTAAGACCAGAAACTATAAAACTCCTAGAGGAGAACATAGGCAAAACACTCTCTGACATAAATCACAGCAGGATCCTCTATGATCCACCTCCCAGAATTCTGGAAATAAAAGCAAAAATAAACAAATGGGATCTAATTAAAATTAAAAGCTTCTGCACAACAAAGGAAAATATAAGCAAGGTGAAAAGACAGCCTTCTGAATGGGAGAAAATAATAGCAAATGAAGCAACTGACAAACAACTAATCTCAAAAATATACAAGCAACTTATGCAGCTCAATTCCAGAAAAATAAACGACCCAATCAAAAAATGGGCCAAAGAACTAAATAGACATTTCTCCAAAGAAGACATACGGATGGCTAACAAACACATGAAAAGATGCTCAACATCACTCATTATCAGAGAAATGCAAATCAAAACCACAATGAGGTACCACTTCACACCAGTCAGAATGGCTGCGATCCAAAAATCTGCAAGCAATAAATGCTGGAGAGGGTGTGGAGAAAAGGGAACCCTCCTACACTGTTGGTGGGAATGCAAACTAGTACAGCCACTATGGAGAACAGTGTGGAGATTCCTTAAAAAATTGCAAATAGAACTACCTTATGACCCAGCAATCCCACTGCTGGGCATACACACCGAGGAAACCAGAATTGAAAGAGACACATGTACCCCAATGTTCATCGCAGCACTGTTTATAATAGCCAGGACATGGAAACAACCTAGATGTCCATCAGCAGATGAATGGATAAGAAAGCTGTGGTACATATACACAATGGAGTATTACTCAGCCGTTAAAAAGAATTCATTTGAATCAGTTCTGACGAGATGGATGAAACTGGAGCCGATTATACAGAGTGAAGTAAGCCAGAAAGAAAAACACCAATACAGTATACTAACACATATATATGGAATTTAGGAAGATGGCAATGATGACCCTGTATGCAAGACAGGAAAAAAGACACAGCTGTGTATAACGGACTTTTGGACTCAGAGGGAGAGGGTGGGATGATTTGGGAGAATGGCATTCTAACATGTATTCTATCATGTAAGAATTGAATCGCCAGTCTATGTCTGACGCAGGATATAGCATGCTTGGGGCTGGTGCATGGGGATGACCCACAGAGATGTTATGGGGAGGGAGGTGGGAAGGGGGTTCATGTTTGGGAACACATGTAAGAATTAAAGATTTTAAAATTAAAAAAAATTTAAAAAAAAAGATTAAAAAAAATAAAGGTCAGTGGAGGAAAAAAAAAACAGTATTAAGTGTTAAAAAATGAAACCAAACCATTAAAATGAAAAGATAAAGTTTTGTATTTGTAATGTTACGTGTTCCTGATTATCGTATTAGCATATTTATGAGGTATTCTTCAAGTATCAGGTTTAAATTCAAAGATATAAATCTGCAAGAGTAACGGCTAATATAGAAGTCTATATGCAGTTTATGTTTATAACACTACCTTCTATAAATTATCATTCTCCGCCCCCCAACCTAGCTTCTCTCCTATAATTTAAGAGGTGAAAATGGACCTTCCTTTTATAAAGTGATATTCACCAAACCTTCATCATTCAGTTCTGCCTCTCAAACTTCAAAAACAGGTTTACATCTAAACCCCAAAGAAGCAAATGGAGCCACAGTCTTACTAAAGCATGTGGTACTTGCAAAATGTCATTTTCTCCATGCATATATACTTCTACTAAATAAGTGATTGAACCATCTGCATTCAAAAAGGCATTAATAGTTGCGAAAGAAACAATGAAAGCTATAAAATTTCAAAGAAAAAAATATTTTCTATACACATCTAATTTTGACACTTTGAAGGTTAATTCTTATTCTCCTCTCCATTAACTTTAGAATGCAGTGAATAAGGTGCTTTCCATAAGAAAGTGTTTTTAAAACAAATTTAGTAGGTCCCCACAACTGTTCTATTCCATTGCATTGTTCATTTAAGAAAGTCTTCTTCAAGCAATAAATGCTGGGGAGGGTGTGGAGAAAAGGGAACCCTCTTACACTGTTTGTGGGAATGCAAACTAGTACAGCCACTATGGAGAGCACTGTGGAGATTTCATAAAAAACTGGAACTAGAACTGCCATATGACCCAGCAATCCCACTGCTGGGCATACACACCGAGGAAACCAGAACTGAAAGAGACACGTGTACCCCAGTGTTTATTACAGCACTGTTTATAATAGACAGGACATGGAAGCAACCTAGATGTCCATCAGCAGATGAACGGATAAGAAAGTTGTGGTACATATACACAATGGAGTATTACTCAGCCATTAAAAAGAATACATTTGAATCAGTTCTAATGAGGTGGATGAAACTGGAGCTGATTATACAGAGTGAAGTAAGCCAGAAAGAAAAACACCATACAGTATACTAACACATATATATGGAATTTAGAAAGATGGTAGTGATGACCCTGTATGCGAGACAGCAAAAGAGACACAGATGTATAGAACAGTCTTTTGGACTCTGTGGGAGAGGGAGAGGGTGGGATGATTTGGGAGAATGGCATTGAAACATGTATAATATCATATAAGAAATGAATCAGCAGTCCAGGTTCAATGCATTATACTGGATGCTTGGGGATGGTGCACTGGGACAACCCAGAGGGATGGAAGGGGAGGGAGGAGGGTGGGAGGTTCAGGATGGGGAACACGTGTACACCCGTGGCGGATTCATGTTGATGTATGGCAAAACGAATACAATATTGTAAAATAACTAGCCTCCAATTAAAACAAATTTAAATTAAAAAAAAAAAAGCATGTCTTATCTTTCCTTGCTAGTCTCTGGAACTCTACATTCAGTTGATTATATCTTTCCCTTTCTCCCTTGCCTTTTCCTCTCTTCCTCTTAGATGAACAATACAAAGAAAGAGAGGAAAACAACAGAATGGGGAAACACCAGATATTTCTTCAAGAAAATTGGAGATATCAATGGAACATTTCATGCAAGGATGCATATGATAAAGGACAGAAACACTAAGGACCTAATAAAAGCAGAAGAGATTAAGAAGTGCCAAGAATACACAGAATTAAAGGTCTTAATAACTCACATAATCATGATGATATGGTCACTCACCTAAAGCCAGACATACTGGAACATGAAGTCAAGTGGGAAAGCACTGACAGTGAAAAGTGAAAGTGAAGTCGCTCAGTAGTATCTGACTCTTTGCAAACGCATGGACTTTAGCCTACCAGGCTCCTCTTTCCATGGTATTTTTCCCAGCCAAGCGTACTGAAGCAGGTTGCCATTTCCTTCTCCAGGGGATCTTCCCAACCCAGGGATTGAACCCACATCTCCTCCATTGTGGGGAGATGCTTTACCATCTGAGCCACCAGGGAAAGCATTACTATGAACAAAGCTAGTGGAGGTGACAGAATCCCAGCTGAGCTATTTAAAATGCTACAAGATGATGCTCTTAAAATGCTATACTCAATATGCCAGCAAATATGGAAAACTCAGCAGTGGCCATACAACTAGAAATGGTCAGTTTTCATTCCAGCTCCAAAGAAGAGCAATGCCAAAGAATGCACAAACTACTGTACGATTGCACTCGTTTCACATGCCAGCAAGGTAATGCTCAAAACAGTTCAAGCTAGTTCACCTTTAGCAGTAGGAGAACCAAGAACTTCCAGATGTACAAGCTGGGTTTAAAAAAGGCAGAGGAACCAGAGATCAAATGGCCAACATTCATTGGATCATGGAGAAAGCAAAGAAATTTCAGAAAAACATCTACTTCTTCATTGACTACACTAAAACTTTGACTGTGTAGATCACAACAAACTGTAGAAAATTCTTAAAGACATGAAATTACCAGACCACCTTAACCTGTCTCCTGAGAAACCTCTATTGAGGTCAAGAACCAATAGTTAGAAGTGCACATGGAACAACTATCTGGTTCAAAATTGGGAAAGGAGTACATCAAGGTTGAACATTCTCACCGTGTTTATTTAGCTTACATACAGAGTACATCATGTGAAATGTTAGGATAAAAGACAAAGAAGGGTGAATGCAGAAGAATTGATGCTTTTGAATTGTGGTGCTGCAAAAGACTCTTGAGAGTCCCTTGGACTGCAGGGAGATCAAACCAATCAATCACAAAGGAAATCAATCCTGAATATTCACTGGAAGGACTGATCCTAAAGCTAAAGCTCCAATATTTTGGTCACCTGATGTGAAGAGTCAACTCACTGGAAAAGACCCTGATGCTGGGAAAGATTGAGGCAGGAGAAGAAGCCGGTGCCAGAGGATGATATGCTTGGATGACATAACAATGCACAGGAGTTTGAGCAGGCTCTGGGAGATAGTGAAGGACAGGGAAGCCTGGCATGCTACAGGGCATGGGGTTGTAAAGGGTCAGAGATGACTCATTGACTGAATTGCAATAACTTTTTTAAAACTTCAAATTTCAGCTATGTACATTGAAAGGTGTATGATAGAACAAAAATTTATTTTAGTTTAAAAATTAATAATGGAGATTACATAGAAACAAATTTTTTTCTGTTTTATATAAAAATATTACAGTCTATAAGATCAAATTATGAGTGTAAGTATCTGAAAATATTTATTAGGTTATGTGAATATTTAACTTATATGCAGAGTACATCATGCGAAGTGCCAGGCTGGATGAAGCACAAGCTGGAATCAAGATTGTCAGGAAAAACATCAATAACCTCAGATATGCAGATAACAGCACCCTTATGGCAGAAAGAGAGGAGTAATTAAACTAAACTTTAACCTCTTGATGAAGGTGAAAGAGATGAGTGAAAAAGTTGGTTTAAAACTCAATATTCAAAAAAACAAAAATCAAGGCATCTGGTCCCATCACTCCATGGAAAATAGATGGGGAAAGAATGGAAACAGTAACAGGCCTTATTTTCGGGGGCTCCAAAATCACTGCAGATGGTGACTACAGCCATGAATTAAAAATCACTTTCTCCTTGGGAGAAAAGCTATGACAAACCTAGACAGTAGAGACACTGCTTTGCCTACAAAGGTCCATATAGTCAAAGCTATGGCTTTTCCAGTAGTCATGTATATATGTGAATGTTGGACCATAACAACGAAGAATTGATGCTTTTGAACTGTGGTTTTGGAGAAGACTCTTTAGAGTCCCTTGGACTGAAGGAAGATCAAATCAGTCAAATCTAAAGGAAATCAATCTTGAATATTCATTAGAAGGACTGATGCTGAAGTTGAAGCTCCAGGAATTTGGCCACCTGATGCGAAGAACTGACTCGTTGGAAAAGACCTTCATGTTGGGAAAGATTTAAGGCAGCAGGAGAAGGGGATTACAGAGGGTGAAATGGTTGCGTGGCATCACTGACTCAATGGGTATGAGTTTGAGCATGCTCTGGGAGATGGTGAAGGACAGGGAAGCCTGGTATACTGCAGTCCATGGAGAAGACTCTTGAGAGTCCCCTGGACTGCAAGCAGATCCAACCAGTCCATTCTGAAGGAGATCAGCCCTGGGATTTCTTTGGAAGGAATGACACTAAAGCTGAAACTCCAGTACTTCGGCCACCTCATGCAAAGAGCTGACTCATTGGAAAAGACTCTGATGCTGGGAGAGATTGGGGGCAGGAGGAGAAGGGGACGACAGAGGATGAGATGGCTGGATGGCATCACGGACTCAATGGACATAAGTCTGAGTGAACTCCGGGAGTTGGTGATGGATAGGGAGGCCTGGCGTGCTGCAATTCATGGGGTCGCAAAGAGTCGGACATGACTGAGCGACTGAACTGAACTGAACTGAACTGATGGGGTCTCATAGAGTCAGACATGACTGAGCGACTGAACAACAATGAATATTTAGACAGAATGCGTTAAAAATCTTAACAGATTAATTAAACATCAAAGGAAAAGTAATGACTTTTAAAAATACTACTATAAAGAAGTTGGAAAATTTCTTAGAAATATTTTACAAATGAAAAGATTGAAAATATTCTTTATAAGCCATATTTTTAGAAAAGTATTTTACACTTAAGCTATCATATCTAATTGAAACTATTTTGTTGGTTATAAAAACAGCATTGGTAGTAATATTTCATATAAGGACTCACCAAAACTCTGCAGAGAACACCTTAGTACATATTTTGCGATTTCTGAGCAATATGGTCTCATTTTTACTACTCAACTCTGACATTATAGCATAAACTTGATATATCTTCCTTCTCTGAATCTCTAGAGCATTTGTACCCATCATAACCAATCTTATTTTGTCACTGTCATAAAAACTTTCCATTCCTCTCTATAAGAATATATTCCTTAAATATTATTAGATTTAGTCCTCACATAGACATTTTCTGATTATCAGAACTGATATATTAGTTGAGGAACTAATAAAATTAACAATTTCCAATGCTATTTCTTGAAATTGTGCTAACAGTTCTAATGAAAGAAGAATCTTAAAAGGAAAGGTTTATTTGAAAATATTTATAACAAATTGGTGATTAACAGGGAGGCCTGGTGTGCTGCGATTCAGGGGGTCGCAAAGAGTCGGACACAACTGAGCGACTGAACTGAACTGATAACAAATTTCTCAAGTCGTTAACAATTTCAGTTCAGTCCAGTTACTCAGTCATGTTTGACTCTTTGCAACCCCATGAACCGCAGCACACCAGGCCTCCCTGTCCATCATCAATTCCCAGAGTTCACTCAAACCCATGTCCATCGCGTTGGTAATGCCATCCAACCATCTCATCCTCTGTCGTCCCCTTCTCCTCCTCCCCTCAATCTTTCCCAACATCAGGGCCTTTTCAAATGAGTCAGCTCTTCACATCAGGTGGCCAAAGTATTGGAGTTTCAGCTTCAACATCAATCCTTCCAATGAACACCCAGGACTGATCTCCTATAGGATGCATTGGTTGGATCTCCTTGCAGTGCAAGGGACTGTCAAGAGTCTTCTCCAACACCACAGTTGAAAAGCATCAATTCTTTGGTGCACAGCTTTCTTTATAGTCCAACTCTCACATCCATACATGACCACTGGAAAAACCATAGCCTTGACTAGACAGACCTTTGTTGACAAAGTAATATCTCTGCTTTTTAATATGCTATCTAGGCTGGTCATAACTTTCCTTCCAAGGAGTAAGTGTCTTTTAATAGTCATGGCTGCAGTCACCATCTGCAGTGATTTTGGAGCCGAGAAAAATAAAGTCTGACACTCTTTCCACTGTTTCCCCACCTATTTGCCATGAAGTGATGAGACTGGATGCTGTGATCTTAGTTTTCTGAATGCTGAGCTTTAAGCCAACTTTTTCACTCTCCTCTTTCACTTTCATCAAGAGGCTCTTTAGTTCTTCTTCACTTTCTGCCATAAGGGTGGTGACATCTGGATATCTGAGGTTATTGATATTTCTTCTGGCAATGTTGATTCCAGCCTGTGCTTCCTCCAGCCCAGTGTATTTCATGATGTACTCTGCATAGTAGTTAAATAAACGGGGTGACAATATACAGCCTTGACATACTCCTTTTCCTATTTGAAACCAGTCTGTTGTTCCATGTCCAGGAACCTGTCCTGCACACAGGTTTCTCAAGAGGCAGGTCAGGTGGTCTGGTATTCCCATCTCTTTCAGAATTTTCCACAGTTTACTGTGATCCGTACAGTCAAAGGCTTTGGCATAGTCAATAAAGCAGAAATAGATGTTTTTCTGGAACTCTCTTGCTTTTTTGATGATCCAGCAGATGTTGGCAATTTGATCTCTGGTTCCTCTGCCTTTTTGAAAACCAGCTTGAACATCTGGAAGTTCACGGTTCATGTACTGCTGAAGCCTGGCTCGGAGAATTTTGAGCATTACTTTACTAGCATGTGAGGTGAGTCAATTATGCGGTATTTTGAGCATTCTTTGGCATTGCCTTTGTTTGGGATTGGAATGAAAATTGACCTTTTCCCATTTGGAAGACAATAATAACAACAGCAGATAATCATGATAATAATGCTATTATTAGTATATGTCCTTTGAGTTAATTTGGGAAAAATTATACAAGGACATCTTTATTATTTAGGTTTTCCCAGTAGCTCATCCAGTAAAGAATCCACCTTCAATGGCAGGAGACCCCAGTTCAATGCCTGGGACAGAAGATCCCCTGGACAAGGGATAGGCTAACCAATCCAGTATTCTTGGGCTTCCCTGGTGGCTTACTGGGTAAAGAATCTATTTGCAATGCAGGAGGCCTGGGCTCAATCCCTGGGTTGGGAAGATCCCCTGGAGGACATGACAACCCACTCCAAGATTCTTGCCTGGAGAATCCCCAAGGACAGAGGAGGCTGTCCATGGGGTCACAAAGAGTTGGATACAACTGAATAACTAAGCACGTCTTTATTAATACACATGTTATAACTTTTACTTTCACACCATATACACAAGGTAAAACTTCCTGTAGGCTCTAATCCCTGTTTGTCAAGTAGCTAGCATCTTCTTCTGTGCTCAAATGACTCATGTCTATGTTCAAAATACTAACAGACTTGTGATAAAAATTTACAAACATCAACTTTAGGATTCTGTTCTTTTTCTCTTTGGTTCTATATAACTTAACCATTATTTGTAAGAGGATATCATCTAGTGTACTATGGAAATTAGATTTGCAAATTAAAGAATGATTCCTAGCATCATTCTCATTAAAAAAATCAAATCTAAATTATGACATCAGTTTGCAGATTGACTTAATAGTGAATTACCAAATTCCATTTACTCAGAAACAGGTAATTTAGATTCAATCTAATTTAATTTAATTTAAACAGTGATATGTAAGTGTTGATGAGCAGCATTATTGCAAGAGAATACAAAGCACTTAAGTTCAATGCACTCTTTCTGTTTTTAAGGTATTAGCATTGCAGTTATAGTAGTAATTTTTTTTCTTTTTTTATTGTCAAGATTCAATTGCATGGCATTACAAGTAATAAAGAATAAGGGTTAACAAAATAAAATCTCCCCCAAGAACCTGATGCAAATCAACTGAACAGCATGATTCCTAACATTACCAAAGAAAAAATTTTCCTGTTTAATTACTACATCATTGGTATATGAATCACATACTACTGCTAGCTAGGGGTGTTACAGTCATAATTAGGAGTCTTAAAGATGTCTGAATGCTAGTGTTTGGCAATCTAAAACATAAAATACTATACTGAAGACAATAAAGAAAATTGTTTAAAAATTAGAATGATTTACTTTAAATGGAAATGGCTTTCTTAAACATATAAATTGATCAAATAATATGTTAAATGGCAGAGGCTCCCCCTTCAATGAAGAGGCTCCCTCTTCAATTAAAGTCTGATTAATGTGTACAAGTGGCTACCTACTTAAAAATGTCCTACTCTGGTAGACATATTACATATCTGGCAGAACAAAATAATCATCGTGATTTCTAAAATTCTACCAGTAAGAATATTATTTATGATACAATTAGAATTAAACCTTTATAATCCATATAACTCAGTAACAGGCAGGGACTAAAAAATAATGGTATAGCACAAAAAAAATAACCTCAGTAAAGATGTTTATTCCTCAAACATGTTCATGAGCATTAAAAAAATGGAGCCAGTGGATTTTGGTGGAAATAATACTTTTAGAATGAGAAGCCTTAATTTACCTTTTAACTTAGCAATTATTACAATATTTAGCCATATGCCATCTGTATAAGGATTGTAGGTCATATAATTCATATTAAAAGGTTCTACTGAATAATAAAAGAATTAAAAAATTTAAATTTAATGGGATTATTGAGGAAAGGGACAAGAGATAGGTAAAAACAAAAACACTTGATATATAGCTTATGATAAAATATATATTATAACCAAAGGAAACTATATATTTCAGTGAAAATGTAATACAAATACTAATATTATTTCAGTCAAGATTTTATTTAAACAGTCCAACTTAAAAAACTTTCCATTTAATTTTACTTTTACTTCAGGTCTAAAGATAAACAGATGATAGAGAGATGTGTATAGATTTATAATGTATTTTATATGATATATATAATAGCCCACATTCACTACTTTATGTATATTTGTAAGAGTTTACTAGTTAACAAAAAACTTTAAAAGAGTTTGTATTTACCTACTCAAATTGCATTTAAACTATTTGCATTTCATCAGCTCTGACTTTTTCAGAAAATTCTCTTCCTACCTAAAACGAAGCATACAAGTGACAGTAACTTTAAAGCATCTAATGAGAAACTTTTCATTAATCCAACATACCAATTACTATAAGCATTCTAATAATTCAGTGGCAAAAACATTTTTTCATCTGTTTAAAATATAAAATCTTATGGTGTGATTAAAATGGTAGAATTATGAAATACTATAGCTAGAAAGCCACTTATATTTTCCCTACAATACTTATGACTATAATAAAGCCTCTACTTAATTTTGTAAGTGAAGTGATCACTATTAAGGCTGGAAAACCATTCTTTTGGACAATTCAATTCATTAGAAATTTTGTTTTAACTTGCACTGTCTTTCTCTATCCTGGAGAAGGAAATGGCAACCGACTCCAGTATTATCACCTGGAGAATCCCACAGACAGGGGAGCCTGGCAGGCTACAGTCCATGGGGTCTTTACGACCCCACAAAGCAACTACACACCACAGATATCTCTCTATAATATCAACTGACTGATTTTAATTCACGTGTTTAGTGTTCCACGTATATGTGTGCTTAGTCATTCAGTCGTGTCTGACTCTTTGCGACGCCCTAGATTGTACTCTGCCAGGGTCCTCTGTCTATAGGATTTTCCAGGCAAGAATACGTGACTGGGATGCCATTTCCTACTCCAGGGGATCTACCTGACCCAAGGATCCAACTTGCGTCTCTTGAATATCCTGCACTGGCATAAAGATTCTTTACCACTGCACCACCTGGGAATCCCACACACATACACACATATTTCTCTATAATATCTATCAACTGATTTTAATTCCACTGTCTAATGTTCTATAGAAATAATTAAAATTTTAGTCCACAAAGAAATTTCAAAATATTAAACCCTTATTCATATAATTCCCATGTATAGTTTACTTCTGTACGTATCCCAGTTTGTCAATGTCTGTTAATATGCAGCAACTGGTACTAGATAATCCTCTTCAGTTCAACTCAGTTCAGTCATTCAGTCCTGTCCAACTCTTTGTGACCCCATGGACTGCAGCACGCCAGGCTTCCCTGTCCATCACCAACTCACAGAATTTACTCAAACTCATGTTCATTGAGTCGGTGGTGCCATCCAACCATCTCATCCTCTGTTGTACCCTTCTCTTCCTGCCTTTAATCTTTCCCAAAATAAGGGTCTTTTCAAATGAGTGAGTTCTTTGCATCAGGTGGCCAAAGTATTGCAGTTTCAGCTTCAGCATCAATCCTTCCAATGAATATTCAGGACTGATTTAATTTAGGATTGACTTGTTTGATCTCCTTGCAGTCCAAGAGACTCTCAAAGAGTCTTCTCCAACACCAACTTTCAAAAGCATCAATTCTTCAGCATTCACCTTTCGTTATAGTCCAACTCTCACATCCATACATGCCTACTGGAAAAACCATAGCTTTAACTAGATGGACCTTTGTTGGCAAAGTCATGTCAGTGCTTTTTAATATGCTGTCTAGGTTGGTCATAACTTTTCTTCCAAGGAGTAAGCGTCTTTTAATTTCATGGCTGCAGTCACCATCTGCAGTGATTCTGGAGCCCAAAAAGATAAAGTCTGTCACTGTTTCCACTGTTTCCCCATCTACTTGCCATGAAGTGATTGGACTGGATGGCCTGATCTTAGTTTTCTGAATGTTGAATTTTAAGCCAACTTTTTCACTCTCCTCTTTCACTTTCATCAAAACGCTCTTTAGTTCTTCTTCGCTGTCTGCCATAAAGGCGGTGTCATCTGCATATCTGAGGTTATTGATATTTCTCCCGGTAATCTTGATTCCAGCTTGTGCTTCAGGCAGGCCAGGGTTTCTCATGATGAACTCTACATATAAGCTAAATAAGCAGGGTGACAATATACAGCTTTGACGTACTCCTTTTCCTATTTGGAACCAGTCTGTTGTTCCATGTCCAGTTCGAACTGTTGCTTCCTGACCTGCATACAGATTTCTCAAGAGGCAGGTCAGGTGGTCTGGTATTCCCATCTCTTTCAGAATTTTCCACAGTTTGTTTTGATCCACACAGTCAAAGGCTTTGACATAGTCAATAAAGCAGAAGTAGATGTTTTTCTGGAATTATCTTCCTTTTTGATGATCCAATGGATGTTGGCAATTTGATCTCTGGTTTCCTGCGTTTTCTAAATCCACGTTGAACATCTGGAAGTTTACAGTTCACATACTGTTGAAGCCTGGCTTGGAGAATTTTGAGCATTCCTTTGCTAGCATGTGAGATGAGTGCAACTGTGTGGTAGTTTGAACATTCTTTGGCATTGCCTTTCTTTGGGACTGGAATGAAAACTGACCTTTTCCAGTCCTGTGGCCTGGATATCCTCTCTATATTGATAATACAAAGGAATAAAGTTGGTTTTTTTTTTTTTTGAGAAAAGATTACAGACAATATTTTTGGACATGTTAGTCTGAAATGTCTTTTATATATCAAGTGGGCATATCAAGAAGGTAGCTGGATATTCAAATCTAGTGTTCATAAAATAGGACTGGGTTGAGGTATAAGATCAGTTCAGTTGCCAAGTTGTGTCCCACTCTTTGTGACCCATGGACTGCAGCACACTAGGCTTCAGGGTTGAGTAATAAGTTTCTAAATAACAAATTAACATTCCTTGGAGATTTTCATCTTATACATTTTCGACATCCATTCTACCACCTATAGTTATTAGGTCTGACACAGACTGTTGTCTACCACAGCTTTCTATATGCAGTACTTTTCAGAGCAGCCAACTAAGCATATGCAGCCCATAAGCATATTAAAACTTAAGGGAAAATATGAACACTTTATCAAAGGAGAATCAGGAAACATTTAAAAAATAAAATAAGTGAAAAAAAGCAGAATGAATGGATATATGAAAACAATAAAATATTATGCTAGAAGAATAGATTGAGAAGCAAGAAGGAGAGGAAAAAGGAAAATTTGAAATAAAAGCTAAATGGTTTGGAAGATAGAAACAGAAATGTGATTGGAAAACTAATGAGAACCTGAAAATAGCAAGGAAAAATGGACTTAAAGAAGTATTTGAGCATAAGGTAGATACAATTCCTTGAATTAAAAAAACAAGATGACAAAAATCCTTCACCTGTCTACATAAGAGTAAAATTAAATAATATCAAGTATAAAACAAAAATTCTTCGCAACGGGTTTGCCGCCAGGACACAGGTGTCATGAAAACCACCATTAAACCTAAGCCAAAATGGGAAAGGAGAAGACCCACATCAACATCGTTGTCATTGGGCACAGCAGATTCAGGGAAGTCTACCACGACTGGCCATCTGATCTACAAATGTGGCAGGATCAACAAGAGAACAATTGAAAAGTTCGAGAGGGAGGCTGCCGACATGGGAAAGAGCTCCTTCAAATATGCCTGGGTCTTGGACAAACTGAAAGCTGAACGTGAGTGTGGTATCACCACTGATATCTCCCTGTGGAAATTTGAGACCAGCAAGTACTATGTTACCATCATTGATACCCTAGGACACAGAGACTTCATCAAAAACATGATTACAGGAACATCCCAGGCTGACTGTGCTGTCCTGATTGTTGCTGCTGGTGTTGGTGAGTTTGAAGCCGGTATCTCCAAGAATGGGCAGACCCGTGAGCATGCCCTTCTGGCTTACACCCTGGGTGTGAAACAACTAATTGTTGGCATTAACAAAATGGAGTCCACGGAGCCACCCTACAGCCAGAAGAGATACGAGGAAATTGTTAAGGAGTCAGAACCTCCATTAAGACAATAGGCTACAGCCCCAACACAGTAGCATTTGTGCCAATTTCTGGCTGGAATGGTGACAACATGCTGGAGCCAAGTGCTAATATGCCATGGTTCAAGGGATGGAAAGTCACCCATAAGGACGGCAATGCCAGTGGAACCACCCTGCTTGAAGCTCTCGATTGCATCCTGCCACCAACTCGCCCAACTGACAAACCCTTGCGTTTGCCTCTCCAGGATGTCTATAAAATTGGTGGTATTGGTACTGTCCCTGTGGGTCGTGTGGAGACTGGTGTTCTCAAACCTGGCATGGTGGTCACCTTTGCTCCAGTCAATGTAACAACTGAAGTGAAGTCTGTAGAAATGCACCATGAAGCATTGAGTGAAGCCCTTCCTGGGGACACTGTGGGCTTCAATGTCAAGAACGTGTCTGTCAAAGATGTCCGTCGTGGCAATGTGGCTGGTGACAGCAAAAATGATCCACCCATGGAAGCTGCTGGCTTCACAGCTCAGGTGATTATTTTGAACCATCCAGACCAAATCAGTGCTGGATATGCACCTGTGCTGGACTGTCACGCAGCTCACATTGCTTGCAAGTTTGCTGAGCTGAAGGAGAAGATTGATCGTCGTTCTGGGAAAAAGCTGGAAGATGGCCCTAAATTCTTGAAATCTGGTGACGCTGCCATCATTGATATGGTTCCTGGCAAGCCCATGTGTGTCGAGAGCTTCTCTGATTATCCTCCCCTAGGGCGTTTTGCTGTGCATGACATGAGACAGACAGTTGCTGTGGGTGTCATCAGAGCAGTGGACAAGAAGGCAGCTGGAGCTGGCAAGGTCACCAAGTCTGCCCAGAAAGCTCAGAAGGCTAAATGAATATTATCCCCAATACCTGCCACCCCAGTCTTAATCAGTGGTGGAAGAACAGTCTCAGAACTGTTTGTCTCAATTGGCCATTTAAGTTTAATAGTAAAAGACTGGTTAATGATAACAATGCATCGTAAAACCCTCAGAAGGAAAGGAGAATGTTTTTGTGGACCATATGTTTTGTGTGTGGCAGTTTAAGTTATTAGTTTTTAAAATCAGTACTTTTAAATGAAAACAACTTGACCAAAAATCTGTCACAGAATTTGAGACCCATTAAAAAAAGTTTCATGAGAAAAAAAAAAAAATTCTTAAGAGAGAAATGTGAAGTTTTAAAGAGAAAGAGTATATCACATAAATAAGAATTAGAATGATGTGGCATTTTTATAATTTAAATCTAAGTTGATATTTTATCAATAAAATATATATCTAGTTTATAATCCAGCTGAGCATTACTTTACAAAATCTGAAGGTCATTTTAGTTTCACATGACTACTTTTAGTGAGAATCAAGAATTCTGCATTTAAATAATATTAATTACAGCTAACACTGATTAAGTCCTAACTAGAAATTTTGACATGTATTACTTTTTTAACTTGCAAAACTACCCTAAAACAGAGTGGTAGACAAAATTCTAATAAGGCCTCCAAGATTCCAGTCCTTGGTGTACACACCCTATATAGCCTTTCCCATGAATCTATGAAAAGGATGGAAGCCACACCATTAATCAGGTTACATTTTATGGCAAAGGTGATGGAACAGTCACTCCCATGATTGTTACATTACATCAGACTCCACTTTAACAGACTAAAGAGAAAGATTTTAAACAAAAGAGATTATTCAGCTGATATTGAAGAGGCAACACACCATGATTCTTAGAGGGTCAGATGGCAGGCAATGGCAGTCAGCAGTTAGCTTCTAGGGACTGAGAACATACCATGACTGAAAGCAGCAAAAAGAGTGGGACCTCAGTCCTACAACTTCAAGCAACCGAATTCTGCCAAAACATCTGGGCACACATAAATAAGAGCCTGGCAGACACCCTGACTACACCTGGGGAAACACTGAGCAGAAGAACGAGCTTGACCCACTAAAACTTACGTTCTACATGGGTGTTGTTTTCAGCTGATAAGTTTATGGTTAAATGCTATTTAGCAAGAAAACTAATAAAGGCAGACCCTATTATCATTTCCAGTTTTGCAAATGAAGAAACTGAAGTACTGACACTTAAAAAAGACTCCTTTCCAATCATACAGCTCAAAAATGTAAAATGTAAAGCTATATTCTGATTTAGGATCTGTGTTCTCAATACCTACTCTGTAGTGCCATGAAGAAAGTAAGCAACTGTCACCTGGAGAGGTAGATAAAAACATTCACAGAAGACTGGCAGTGATTAAAAAAATATTATGTATAATTTACCTTATACCAGGTTAATTAGAATTAATATATTTCCTGTGTATTTTAAAATTACAGGAAGTCTCCTTTCTCACTTCAATAACAATTGTATAATTTCCTCAGTGAAATCTGTAATATTTTCCTAATATAGGCAAACGTCAATTTCAGAAAGATACCTTTATTCCATAAATAATTATATATTTTGAGCAAGGTCACCTATGATAGCATATATTTGTTGATTTCTGGTCACTAGAAAAAAATCTCCTGCCCCAACAAGGAATTATTTCATGCAAACATTTGTTTTCTTATTGAGGCAGTGCACTCTAGTCTCATATATTCCAGTATGGAAGCTAAAAAAGCTCTTTTGGGGAGATCTTTTTTCTTCCACCCTCCACTACAACAATGGAATAGACGGGTGACCTAAATTTGCCAGACTCATTCACCTATGATTCTCAGATCTTGACTGAGTAATATGGCAGAATTGAAAAATCCATGAGACTTCACTTCCTACAGTAGCCATGACTAGGCAAGAATGTAAAGCACTTCACAGAACTGAAAACTTCTAGGGCTAAGAGCTTTCTGTCTATTGTAAACTGGATTACTTATTCCCTGTTTCACATTGTAAATAGCATGTTATACTAATAATATATTTTCCATCTGCCTGTTATCAGAGACAGTTTCTACTCCTTACAATATATTTTATCTAATAAAACTACTATACAATTTCATTTTTGGAGGGAAAAAAAAGGTTTTGCTTGTTTTATAAAAATCCACATGTGGTTACTTCATTCCTAGCTTTTTAAGGAATCTCCATGCTGTTCTCCATAGTGGTAGTATCAATTTGCATTCCCACCAACAGTGTAAGAGGATTCCATTTTCTCCAAACCCTCTCTATGTAGACTTGCTGTGATATCTCCCTCAGGAGAAACAGATTACTCATCTCTTAATTTAAAAACTATTCATTGAATTACTTCACCTAGGCAAAGAGGACAGTTTCTATTGTAACAGAGTTCTGATGCTAATAGGGGATAAAAGAGTCGGACATGACTGAGCGACTGAACTGAGTCAGTTCTTCACATCAGATAGCCAAAGTATTGGAGCTGCCACTTCAGCATCAGTCCTTCCAATAAATATTCAGGACTGATTTCCTTTAGGGTGGACTGGCTGGATCTCCTTGCAGTCCAAGGGACTCTCAAGAGTCTTCTCCAACACCACAATTCAAAAGCATCAATTCTTCGGCGCTCAGCTTTCTTCACAGTCCAACTCTCACATCCATGCAAGATTACTGGAAAAACCATAGCTTTGACTAGACAGACCTTTGTTGGTAAAGTAACATCTCTGCTTTTTAATATGCTGTCTAGGTTGGTCATAGCTTTTCTTCCAAGGAGCAGGCATCTTTTAATTTCATGGCTGCAGTCACCATTTGCAGTGATTTTGAAGCCCAAAAACATAAAGTCTCTCACTGTTTCCCCATCTACTTGCCATGAAGTGATGGGACTGGATGCCATGATTTTAGTTTTCTAAATGTTGAGTTTTAAGTCAACTTTTTCACTCTCCTTTTTCACTTTCAAATGCTACTTACTGCTGAAAAGACTATACGAGGCTAGGGAAAGGACCATATGAAAGGAGCAGAGAGAAAAATCCTCAAAACTCAGATAGGGTTGGGAACAGTTCATGCTCCAACCATGGCAGATAACCTGTAATTCATGTGTCATAGAGTAGAGTACCCCTATGGGTAGTGCCTCAGGGATGGAAAGATTAACCCTAGACTAAGTTATGCTTTCTTCTGGTCTATTAAAGCAAAAAAAAATTTAAAGTCTTGAAAAGATCAACATTTTCGAAGCAAGTTAACTCTACTGCAAAACAAAGGTAAAGTTTGTTTGTAATTCCATAACTCAAGAAGGCAGAAAGTTGATGGACCATGTTAAGTAGAGACATTCTTGAAATAGAAAATATAATGTCTGAGATGATGGATAAGATACACTGGGTGTGACTGGATACTATAGAAGAAAAGATTCATGAACTTGAAGATACAGGTAACAAAAATATCCAAAGTGAAACACAAAATGAATAAGAAATAAAAGCAAGAATTAGTGAGCAAAAAGCAATTTCAAACAGTTTAATACTATATTGTTAGAATTCCTAAAACAAAAGAGAGAAGTGGGAAAAAAAATCAAGAAATAATGGCTTAATATTTTCTAAATTTCATGAAAACTATAATTTCATAAATTTAAGAATGTCAATAAAACCCAGGCACAAGAAACATAAAACAAAAACTCACAACTATGCATATCATAATCAAATTGGCTAAAATCAGTGACAAAGAGGAAAAAAATTTTAATGCAGATGGAAAGAGAAAAAAGTCACTACACACAAAGGAACAATAAGGTTAAACATAGATTTCTCATTATTAACAATGGAAACCAAAAGATTATATACAAAAATAGTGAAAGGAGAATGCTATAATTTAAAAGTTTTCAAAGCCCTAAGAAAGTAAAATATTTTTTTCCAGATATTCGAGCAGATATAATGTACTGCCAGCAGAGCTGCACTGAAGTATTAAAGTATGTCCCTTAGACAGTAGGAAAATGATAGTAAACACTGCTATATTTAAAATAATCAACAAATATCTACTGTACAGCATAGGGAAGCTGCTCAATATTCTGTAGTCGCCTAAATGGAAAAAGAATTTGAAAAAGAATAGATACATGTGTATGAACTGAATCACTTTGCTGTATATCTGAAACTAACACAACATTGTTTGTCAACCATACTCCAATATAAAATAAAATCTTTAAAAAAAAGTCTGGATTTACAAATAAAGAAAAAGAAATGATGAATGCTGGATACAATAAATAGGTAGGTAAAAGAGAAAATATTTTCTTACTTTTAATATCTCTGAATAAACCTGACTGTATCAAAATTAGTAAAAGTGTAGCAAGAGTTTTATAAAATATGAAGTAATAAAATAGATTCAACAATGACACAAAGGCTAGGGGGAAGGAAATGAAAGCAGACTGTTTTAAGGTTAATGCACACAAAGAAATGAGTGATATAATATTACTTAAACATAGACAACAAAACGTTTAAGATGTATAAAATAAGTTACATAATACCCACTAAAATAACACAATGTAGAATTGCATCTAATAAGCCAATAATAAAATGAAATCAAGAAAAAAAATGTTAAATTCCGAAGAATAAGCACAATAAAAGAAAGAACAAACAATGGACAAATAAGAAAAATAGAAAACAAATAATGATATGTTAGATTTAAACCCCAAAACATACAATAATATCCCAAGGATACTCTAGGTTCAGTTCAGGACCACTGAAATAAAGCAAATACTGCCACAAAACATTTCACATCAATTTTTTGGTTTCTTAGTGCATATAAAAATTATATTTGTACTATACTGTAGTCTACCAAGTGCACAATAGCACTAACCTAAAAAAATGTACATACTTAAATTAAAAAAAAATTTTATTGCTGAAAAGTACTATCCATCACCTGAGCCTTCATTGAGTCCTAGCACTAATATTAAAGACTGAAATATGAGAATTACCAAAATGTAACACAGAGACACAGAGTGAAGAAATGCTTTTTGAAAAATGGCATCTGCAGACTTTCTAAGTTCACTGTTGCCAAAACTTCAATTCATAAGAAACATAATATTTGCAAACTGCAATAAAAGCACAATAAAATGAGGTATGCCTATAAATATATATATATATACATTATACGTACATGGATAAGGATTGGATAAAAAAGACATAACTATATGCTGTCCAATATAATCTACTTTAAATATAAAAACACAAATAGGTTAAAGAAGAAGAATGAAAAAACAACACAGCATTCTAGTAATATTTTTTAAAAGCTTTTTATATTTGGCAAAATAAATTTTGAAGCAAAGAATATTACCAGGGATTCAGAAAGCAATTTCCTAATAATAAAGAGATCAAGTCATCAATTGATCAAGAAGACATTAAAAACCCTAAACATTTATCCATCTAAGTAAAAGAGTTTCAAAATACATGAAGTAAAAATTGCTAGAAGAACAAATAACCTAATCTAAAATTACAGTCAGAGATTGCAACACTTATTCTTCAAGCTGATAGAACATCAATGTGGACCCTAAACAGCTTGAAACACTTAACCCAACTGATCTCTGTAGAAGATTTCACCCAACAAGAGCATAGGACATTTGCAACTGTCCCAGGAACACTGACCAAAGCAGATTCATATCCAGGTGATACGATCTTTAGAAGATGATTAGATAGGTCATGAGGGTGGATTGGTCATGCAGGTGGGTGGTTATGGATGGGGTTAGTGCTCCTATAAAAGAGGTCCCACAGAGCTCCCCATCACCTTCCCTTATGTGAGGGCACAGGAATCATCACCAAAACTCGCCCATTCCATTCCAGTGCTTTGATCTTGGACTTCCCACCTCCAGAATGGTGAATAACAAATTTCTGTTGTTTATAAGCTACTTAGTCAATGGTATTTTTTCATAGCTGCCCAATGGACTAAGACATTAGGTTTATTCATTTTCTATTGCTGCGGCTGTTGTTCAGTCACTAAGTTGCATCCAACTCTTTGTGACCCCATGGACTGCAGCATACCGTGCTTCACTGTCCTTCACTATCTCTGCAGTTTCCTCAAATTCATGTCCATTGAGTTGGTGATGCTATCTAGCTATCTCATCCTCTGCCACCCTCTTCTCCTTTTGCCTTCAATCTTTCCCAGAATCAGGGTCCTTTCCAATGAGTTGCTCTATGCATCCTGTGGCCAAAGTACTGGAGCTTCAGCTTCAACATCAGTCCTTCCAATGAATATTCAGGGTTGATTTTCTTTAGGATTAATTTAGAAGAAATGGAGTCACCCTCATAGTCAACAAGAGTCTGAAATGCGGTGCTTGGGTGCAATCTCAAAAATGACAGAATGATCTCAGTTCATTTCCAAGGCAAACCATTCAACATCACAGTAATCCAAGTCTATGCCCCAACTGTTGATGTCAAAGAAGCTGAAGTTGACTGGTTCTATGAAGACCTACAAGACCTTCTAGAACTAACACCAAAAAAAGAGATGTCCTTTTAACCACAGGGGGCTGGAATGCAAAAGTAGGAAGCCAAGAGATAGCTGGAGTAACTGGCAAGTTTGGCCTTGGAGTCAAAATGAAACAGGGCAAAGGCTAACAGAGTTTTGCCAAGAGAACACACTGGTCATAGCAAACACCCTCTTCCAGTACCACAAGGGACAACTCTATTCATGGACATCGCCAAATGGTCAAAAATTAGGTAGATTATATTCTTTATACCCGAAGATGGAGAAGCATAAACAAGACCTGGAGCTGACTGTGGCTCAGATCATTAGCTCCTTACTGCAAAATTCAGGCTTAAATTGAAGAAAGTAATTGAAAGAAATTGAAATGGGAAAACCATTAGGCTAAACAGGCATGACCGAAATCAAATCTCTTATGATTATACAGTGGAGGCAAAAAACAGATTCAAGGGGTTAGATCTGATAGACAGAGTGCCTGGAGAACTATGAACGGAGATTTGTAACACTGTATAGGAGGCAGTGACCACAACCATCCCAAAGAAAAAAGAAATGAAAAAGTCAAAGTGGTTGTCTGAGGAGCAATCCAAATAGCTGAGGCAAGAAGAGAAGTGAAAAGCAAGGGAAAGAGGGAAAGACATACCCACCTGAATGCAGAATACCAGAGATTAGTAAGGAGAGATTAGAAGGCCTTCTTAAGTGAACAGAAAGGGAAAACTGGAGAGATCAAGTGAACATTTCTATTGCTGAGTAACCAATAAGAGCAACTGTAGTGGCTTAAGACAAATCACATTTACTCTCTCATAGTTCTGTATGTAAGAACTCTGACAAGTTTCAGTGGACTAAAATCAAGGTGTCAGCAGAGCCACATTTCTTTTTAGAGGCTCTAATGACAAATCTGTTTTCTCAACTTTTCTAGCTTCTAGAGTCTATATTCCTTGGCTTGAGTCCCTTTCCCCCATATTCCAACCAAGCAATGTTGTTCTGATCTGACCATTCTCCCATAGGCACATCACCCTGTGACCCTGACCTCCGCCAAATAAAGGTCATAATAAGAACTCATGTAGTTAGGTTGGGTCCACCTCAGTAACTTGGAGTAATCATCCTAATGTACCAAACTTAATCACATCTTCAAGTCTTCTGTCCATGTAACATAATATTTACATAGGTACCAGAGATTAGAATGTGATCACCTTTGTGGAGCCATTATTCTGTCAAACACTTTGAACCATAAAATTCAGTTCAGTTCAGTCGCTCAGTCATGTCCGACTCTTTGCGAGCCCATGAATCGCAGCACGCCAGGCCTCCCTGTCCATCACCAACTCCCAGAGTTCACTCAGACTTGCGTCCATCGAGTCAGTGATGCCATCCAGCCATCTCATCCTCTGTCCTCCCCTTCTTCTCCTGCCCCCATAAAATAAGTCTTGACAAATCTTTAAAAATTCAATAAGTGACAGAAGCATTTCTAGACAGTCTCTAAATAGTTGGAAATACAGTATCTCACTTCTAAATACCCCACTGATCAAGGAAGAAATCAAAAAGAAAATTAGAAAGCATTTACCTGAAGAAAACAGAAAAAGAAGAGCAAATGAATGTCAAGGAAGCACAAGAAAAGGAATAGTTTAAAAGAAGTAATTAATGAAATTAAAGACAGAAAAGTAAATGAACTTGCTAACTCTTTAGCCAGACTGAACAAGAAAAGAAAAAATGAGAATGTGGAAACTAATTATCAGTTTCAGGAATTAGATGATATCAGTGGGTAATATGTGAATATTATGAAAAATCTTTTGCCAACAAATTACACAAAATAGCCCAAATGGGAAATATACAACTGAGAGACATAAACTGATACAGTTCACTCAAGAAAAATATAGATGACCAGAAAAGTTCTCAATCCATAAGAGAAATTCAATTTGTAATTGAATTTTGACAAAGAAAATCTCAAGTTCAAATAAATTCAATGTTGAATTCTAACACAAATTTTAAAACATATATATAGAGATTGTATATCAATAGCTTTAGAAAATTACAGAGGAGAGAACATGTCCCAATTTACTTTGTAAGGCCAGTAGTACCATCCTACAAAGTTAGTAAGACTGCATGAATAGAAAACTACAGACTAATTTGCCCCAAAAACATAGGCATAAAAATTTGTAAAATTTCAACAAGTTGAATCCATCAATATAGTAAAGTTGTAATACAAAATGACTAAGTGGAGCTTACCCCTCATTACCAAGATTGGCTGACCGTTCAAAAATAAATCAGTGTAGCTCAATTCTATTAGCAAACAGATCTCAATTAAAATAATTTTACCATTTTACACTTAAAAACAGAAAGTTTATTACAGTTGTATAAACATACACACATACTCATAAGCCTTAATAGTAACATAACATATTCCACAGGGTTGATATAATGATTTTACTCAGAGTAGGAATTAGCATGTACCTATCTTGACCATCACAGTTATTTTCAACATTTTATTACTTTGGGAAAGTGGGATATTTTAATTTCATTATAGAAATTCTGGTTTGGCTTCCAGAACACATTACTAGTATGATATCAAAAGAAAATCCAATTTAGAAAGTTAATTTCTAATCATTAAATATTCATGAACATTCTAAAGTGTGTAATTTGCTTAAAAATAAAATATAATTAGATAGCCATGAAATAAAGGGCAGGAAACAATCAGAAATATAGCAATTCTTTCCATTTTAATTACTATTTAATAAGCTCATGGATGAGCCTTTTGTCACCTTCAATCATAATCTGAATAAAACAAATGAAATCTGATTAATATTTCTATATAAATCATAAAAAATAAAATAATACTTCCAGCATCCTAAAGGTCAAAATTCTAAAAACCCATAAGAAAACATTTCTGGCATTTTTTTACTATATTAACATCTAATTCAATCACAATAAAGAAGTAAATTTATCAAATTAATTATCATTACTACACACTGAGTAGTAATTTATACTAATATTTCTTGAACAAGTAAGTAATTTCCTCAATTTAGACATGAAGTCAACCTTACAAATCAAAATTTTTCAAACAAATATCAATTTTAAAAAGTCACTCTGTCTTCCCACAAATCACATAGAAATTGATGAAGCATGCAAGAATTTTCTAGTCACAATAAAAAATAGTCATTTATTAATAAAAAAGAATAAATTATCTGTAATTTTTTTAAAGATCACAAAATGTAACAGCTCAGCACAGGGTTTGGCACACATGAGCTATTTAATAAACTAATCTGAACTCAATCTAATCATACCATCATAAAAGAATGAATAAATAAATCTAAACAGTTTAACATGTAGATATTTCTTTCTTAAAAGAATAAATTAAGAATATACACCTTGACTATTTTAAGATAGTAAGAATATCCTAAATGTCCCTAGCAATAAATCAGAAGCCTTTAGCAGTCTATCACTAAACACAGTAAAAATAAAATATACAACATATACAGAGTACATAAAGAAATCAGTAGTAAGAAGTAGTGAGCCTTAAAGAATTAACTGTAGGTACGGCTCTTTCTAAATTTTTCATGATGATTTGAATTATGTTCAATACATAATAAAGATTGCTAAAAACAGTTAATGCTTTCAAGTGGGATTGTAAGAAAATAATATCTATTTAACCCTCAAAGAATGAAATTAATCAGAAAATATAAATGTCATAGTTATTTCAAGTTCCGATATATTTTTTAAGAATATAATCACACTGAAAAATTGGTACATACTTATTCAGTTCAGTTCAGTTTAGTCGCTCAGTCCTGTCCGAGTCTTTGCAAACCCATGAATCGCAGCATGCCAGGCCTCCCTGTCCATCACCAACTCCCGGAGTTTACCCAAACTCATGTCATACTTCTTAGGACATATTCAGTACTATTTGTTCAAACACTTTTTATGAAGACATTAATCATCACAGACACCCACTGTATCCTTTTTATGAAGGATCAATACATGCTTCACATTGTACAAAATATAGAAACCTTTATCAACTCTTTGAACAAAAACAGCATTCTTTTCCATATGAAAATATTGAGTAGTCATTAGATTAAATACTATTAACACTTACCTGTATTTTAATAGGCCATGAAAAGTTGCTGACGTATACATAGAATGTAATGTTTGGGTTGCTTCTAAAGTTAAATTTTTCATAGGAAAAACTATCTCTGTATTCTTTTATATTAGTCTTGGAAACTATAGGAGTCTCCTCTCCAGATATTGTTCCAGCTAAAATGTAAATAATAACAAATTTAAATAATTCATATTAAGGAAACATGTCTTTATTAATGTAACACTTATATATGATATTTACTTAATTTTAACTGTGCTTATAAGGACATAACTATTCAAATAAACTCATGTTTATAATTTAGAATGACAAGAAATAAGATTTGTCATGAGTATAATGGAAACAGATTTAGTATAAAAACTATTTTTTAAAATAATACCAATTATTTTAAGTGCTACATACTAGGAACTGGCTTAGAGACTTTACATTCTATTCTAATAAAAACTTTATCCCATAGGTATTCCATCTCTATTTTTCAAATTGGAAACTGAACCTCAGAAAGATTAAGACATTTGCCTAAAGTTTGTAGCTACTAAACAGTAAAGTCCTCTTTGGAACTGAAGTGATACATAGCTTCAGGAACTGATGTTTGGCTACTTGTTTCTCCACAGAGCCTTTCAAAACAAAATATGTCTCAATCCAATTAAAAAATGGAAAAGAAATCAATTTTTTTTTTGTTTACCACGTATTGAACCATCACTACTTTGAATAAAGTGGGAAGAAGATATAATTTAAAACACAAGCTAAAAATTTAATTAGTTAAAACCATATTGGATACTCAATAAATATTTACTGAAATTAACCAAATGGAAGAAAGGGTTAAGAATAGTTAGGATACTGAGCAACTGAATTATTTTCTAACCAATCATCTGTTCCAAAATTACTATGAATGCTTTTTTAAAATGCAGGTTTCCTGGTGACATCTTCCAAACCAATAAACCAAAATATCTAAGATTTGGTTTGGAGAATCTGAAAGTTACAAGTAATCTCTTGCATATTGAATGCACTGTTCTAAAGTGATAACTGAGGTTTTATATATTTTTGTTGCCAAATTTTAAAACTCTTGTAGGGTCAATTTGTTATACAGAATTTCAAATTAACAGTACAAGTTATTATGAATTCATAGTTAATGAAACTTACAGTGCCAAGATTTTACTATATGCTTATACTACTGTAGCAAAATATGTACATATGTATCTAAAGTTTTCAATTCTTATATATGTAATATAAAAACTGGAATTGCAAAGACCCCTTCTCATTTGAATTATGTTTCTATTAGTCTATTAATACTTATTAAAATAGGACATGATTTAATTTTAAGAAATCAAATATGGACTTCTAAGGATTCCTATATTTTCTTTAAATGTTTCCAGTATTTTTATGCAACAGTGTATACCATTTATATAGAAAGTAGAAATCAACAGCATTTCTTTAAAACAGCAAGCATACTTTTTCATAATCCAACATACAGATTTGTACTTTTTGTATTTTTTAAAAGTTAGCAATTTCAATTTATAAACCTTATTATGGAAGAAATGTTAAGTGTAGGGTTTTTTAACCCTCTCTCAGAACCAAATCCAACAATGGTAGGGGGTATAAATCCAAGCATAAAGGTAATAGGTAAGTTGGTAATTTACCAACATACACAATTTGTTGTTTTATATCAATTTTAAAGTTATTAAACTTATAGCTTCAATGGTGGATCAAATAATTGAAATGTCAATCTCTTTAGTCATTAAAGAAGTAATTTGTCTTAATTAAAATCACAGGAATTCATAACACTGCCATATAAAAAAATAAGCAGCATAAAATATCTGTTATCCACCTAATATTAACTGAATTAGGGAGAAAGTTAACAGAATAATGATACTTTATTAATAATGCCACTTAATAGTTTTACCTAAAACAGCACAAAGATTCTGGCCTATAATATTTTTATCTCAATTATTTAAATTAACAGTAGAAAGGTCATATTAGAAACCTTACATATAGGAACAGAAGTAAAAGACACATGATAACAAAATTCTCTTACCTGTTGAACCAACCGACCATGTAATGTTGAGATTAAAGTTGTTTGATGCATTAATTGAAATATCCAAATTTTTGTTTGACTACCAAGAAAGAAAATATGAAGTTTAAAAAAACAGAATTATACTAGATATTATCTTTAATGTTTTAATTATGTCCATGCTGTTTCTCTAACTGTGAACATTAAATTAATAGTTAAGCGAGAAAGTGCAGACACCAATTACACTTTTCTAATGAAAAAAAAAGGTGATAAATTCAAAGGTATATTTAAAGTTCCCATTTATCTTTCCTACTGTAACCTGGTCTTCCACATGCAGCCAGAGGCTGCTATAATTCAACACTTGTATTTTGATTTTCTTGGCTTACCTGTAGTTAATATTTAAATGATATGGGTTTGGTTAGTCCAAACTTATTTCACAGCAATGGATGATTGTTTTGTTGAAAGATTTCATGTTAGCTGCATATAGTATTAGTATATACACATTTTTCAGTGGAAAAAAAATACTTGAAATGTAAAACTTAGAGGTAAAAGTTATAAACCTACTTGGGGATAAAGAGGGGATCAAGTCATATAAACATCTATAGAGAGGAGCACTGAAGAATTTTATATTGATCAACCTGCATCTTGTCATTAATTTAATTGCACAGAAGCAAATACCCAAGAGATTTCTTTAAACATTATTTGCTATTATCCTACTCCAAAAGATGAAGAACAAAAATTATATATGATTATAACTATTAAGACTTGCAGAAACGAATAGAAAGATAGTCATACTGAATAGCTTTAGCTACAGATATTGAGTGTGCTTTGCTGTGTTTTAAATATACAAAGACTCTTAGAAAAAGCTGTTACTGAGACCTAGCTACTAAAATAATTAAAATTAATACCTTGATATTACAACTTTTTCTAAATAAGAATAAGAAAGCCAATAGAAAACATATCGCCAATTTTCTGAGTGGCTCTTAGAGAAAGTAAGCCTATAAGCAATTAAGTTCCCCATATCTGTTAGAAATAGTGTTAGGAAGAAACTGACAGAAGGACATGGTTCTTCCCTGATATGGGAGGAGTAAGAAGAAGCATGATAAAAGGCAAAGGCTGCTGGGTGATGTGTGACAGTCATTCCATGTAAATGATACACTAAGACCCAATTATTTAACCTCAAATAAAAACCACTCCAAGTGACTGCCATAGAGACAGGGACAGCTGGGCCTCTATTAAGAACTACTAACAATGCTCCATAATCATTGAAAGATATTCTCTTCAAAGTTTCCAGGAAGCAAATATAAACTCAACAAGAATGGTCGTTTTGAAAGAGCCTACAAAATAAAATGTGTGGTAGTAAGGCTGAACAATTTTGCCCCATAGATTTTTCAGGGTAATGCTCATTACTACTGAAGAGATAACATCGGAGAATTTGAAGTGATCAAAGAAAAACAAGGCTTGGAGTTTCAAAATATACAGTATTTCAGAAGGGCACTATATTATCCATCAGAGTCATATTTGTAACTGGCCACAAATATAAGAAGGAAGTTAATTTACTGAGTTCTACTGGTAAGCTACTAAAATATCCTCTAATATGTACCACAAAACTTTCAAACTTAAGACCTTTCCACTTTTTAAAGATATGAAAGCAGATGACACTGATTTAAAAATAATGCCAATATTAATGACTCATGTAATAAATGCAAAGAGCTTTTGTCAGTGTGCAAATAAGTCTAACAGACTGCATTATTCAGGTGTGGTAATAGCATTATTTCATCATACTTATAATGCTGCATTAAGGAGAACCCAGATATGAAAAGAAGAAATTTCTTTGGCAACAAATACTGATATACTCCATCAATAATGAACTCACCAGACCCAAAAACCAATCAATGCTTCATATTAATTAAATCGTGTTCATGAGGCAATGAAGTGAATTTGCAGAGTATTCATTGTTGAGTCGGATGACCTTGGGTTCAATCTTAGACCTTTAAAGTACATGTGTATTGATATAGAGAGAGCTACCCTTATCCTTCCTGAAAATCAGCTTTCTTATCTCTAAAATGGGCTTCTCTGTTAGCTCAGTGGTAAAGAATCTGACTGCCAATGCAGGGGATGGAAGTTCAATCCCTGGGTCGAGAAGATCCCCTAGAGAAGAAAATGGCAATCCCCTTCAGTATTCTTGCCTGGGAAATCCCATAGACAGAGGAGTCTGGCAGGCCCCAGTGCATGGGGTCACAAAAATATTGGACATGACTTAGCAACTAAACAACAACAGTCTCTAAAATGGGAATATCATGACTTCCCTACAGACTTTTTTGGAAAAATTAAACAAGATAATTTCTCAAAAGTCATGGTTTTAGGCCACCGTGCTGGTAACGGTCGTGTTGTTGATATTATTAGGTCTGGGGACACAGGATTTCTTCTTTTCCTTCTCCTTTTTCATCTTCCTTTTTACTAGAGGACTCAGAAAGAAGGCATGACTGCTGACCTCTGAGAAAGGTTGACTTTCTTTATTATTAATAAAATAGTCAAAAAAAAGAGTTGTTTTCTATGAAAACAAAACATGGTAGAAACCCCTAAGAAAGCTTAAATCATTATTTTTATCGTGAAATTGCATCTTAGTAATTGTGTGTGCCTTATTTTGTGTCAGGGAAATTTGAGAATAGCTGCTATTGTTACTAAAAAAGGTTACACAAAATTTCCAACTGATATAGAAAACTATAAAACTTTTCTTGAAATTTTACTTCATCCTCTCAAGTTAAGGCATTACTGAATATATGGTACTATAACTAAAGCCCTATAAAATATATTTAAGGTCAAGGAAAATATGCTGGACTCCAAGAAGTAATACTGTGACTACCACAGTAAATGACAAAATTAGTCATTTAGAACTAATGCTGTTAGACATGGTTAAGTTCAACAAGATCATATTATACAAGAAACTACTCCAGAAATTGTTAACATGAAAGCATTGGTTGAAGATGATGTATAGTAGGTTAGAATTAAATTTGTTTTCAAAATGTAATAAATGCATAAAAATGAAAGTGCTTCTTTTTTGTAGAAGAGGCCCAGACTAACAATACATGTTAATTCCAGAAATTGTTCCAAGTTGCATTTCTCTTTAATTATAAATTGTATGTATAGATTTATATGTAATTATAAACTACTTATAATGATGTTACAAGCATTCTTAGCGGTACTAAGATATGATAGTTTACTGTCCATCAGTTTCTCAAAACATGTGTCTGGGCTCTTGGTTTCAACTGAACAAAGCAGAAAGTAAAACTGAAAGCTGTGATATCGTAAGAACTCAAGGATTTCTGGGAATTGAAAGAGGAGGGAATAGTCAAGAGAGAAACAAACTAGAATTATGGCTAATCTGAGCTTATTTATATGACACCACGGATAATATTAGAGAGAAGTACTGTTCACACCTACATTGTGAGCCAGACCTCCCACTAATATTAAATTTCTTATATACTCAATGAACTCCACAAGTTTGGAATTACTATTTATGAACAAAATTCTGATTCGTGCGACAACATGGATGAACATTGGAAACACTGAAACATTAAGCTAAGTAAAATAAATCAGAAATAGAAGTAAAAATGTTACATGATTACACACATGAGGTACTTGGAATACAGAGACAGAAAGTAGGATAAAGGTTTCCCAATGATGGGAGTAGGGGAGGAATAGAGAGTATTGCTTAATGGAAACAGAGATCCTACTTGGACTGATGAACTGTTTTGATAATGGATTGTGGTGACGGTTGTATAGCATTGTAAATTTACTTAAATGCCATGAAACTGTACACCTAAAAATGGTTAAAATATAAATATTACTTCATGTATGCTTTACTACAATAAAAAAGTCTACAGCATTTACAATGCATTTATTAAAACACTCATTATACTAAAATTGTAGTTTCTGACATATTATTAATGTCTTCATAAAAATGCATGCCATCAGTGAAGAGAGCATTATCATGTAGAGAAAATATCTTCTAAAGTCCTTACTTAAAAATCAAAAGTTTATGCAAAGTTTTTTATTTTAATAATAAAATATTTTGTTTTTAAAAATACTCAGTGTGAAAAAATAACTATAAAATGCAACTTGTTATACTGGAGTGTGTTGCCATTTCCTACTCCAGGAAAAGTCAAAACATTAAATATAATCCCCAAAATGTAGGCATTCCTTAAAACCTAAGGACTAAGGAGGAACATAAAATGAACTTCTCTATTTTGGGGAAAGTGAGATCTAATTTACTGAAAAATGAAAATTTAAGAAATTACACTATTTGCTGGCAAGTTCAGTAAAACAATTTAGAGGCAAGAAGCTTGCAAATGTCAGGATGCATTCTGAGGTTTCACCTATTTGAAAAACTATTAAAAAACATGACATAGGCTTAATAAGCTGAATTAATGTATAGTTAGAATGAAGCCCTACAGAAAGTGACATCAGCAAAATAGTGTAATAGGAAGTCCTAGCCCTCATCCCTGACAAAAACACCAATTTAACAATGATCTATGGACCAAATTACTGTTATGAGCAGACCAAAATCCAGTTAAGAATTTGCAGTACAAAAATTAAATGCAAAACTGAGAATAGCTACAATGTAGTGCATAAAAAGAACAATTTCACTCTACCAAGGTCAGCAGCTCACCCAAGACAGCACAGCTCAATATCAGAAAGACCAACATGGCCAATGACTGCTCCCTTAAGGGAAAGAGAGTATAACATGCATCCAATATACAGGATTTTTATTTAATGTCACTGCCCAAATGACCTGTTTCTGTCTCGACTAGATAGAAAGCACTGAAAAATCAAGCATAGTGTGGACATCTGACATCAGTTAAGAACAAGCAAACAAAAAGTGTGTGGCTCACTACAGCCAACATGACTCAGAGTGATTGGTAGAAGGTGCACAACTCTGAGAGTTCTCTCCCAGAAGAAAGTGTTAAGAGATACAAGCTTGCAAACAGTGTGTGCTAAGTTGCTTCAGCTGTGTCTGACTCTTTGCAATGCTATGGACTGGAGCCCACCAGGCTCCTCTGTCCAAGGGATTTTCCAGGCAAGGATACTGGAGTGGATCCCCATTTCCTTTTCCAGGGGATCTTCCTAACCGAGAGATCCAACCTGCCTGTCTATGTCTTCTGCATTGACAGGTGGGTTCTTTACCACTAGCACCACTGGGTAAGACCTAAAGATCTAACGCTCTCCATAGTGATTATGAATAACAATACTGTTGTTGCTGTTGTTATCGTTCAGTCGCTAAGTTGTGTCCTACTCTTTGCAACCCCATGGACTGCAGCATGCCAGGCTTCTCTATCCTCCACTAACTCCTAGAGTTTGTTTAAGTTCATGTCCATGATGACATGAGGATGAGCTGGTTGTATGGTATCACTGAGTCAATGAACATGAATAACAATACTGTATCATAAATTTCAAATTTGCTAAGAGACTTTAATTATCATTAACTCCCCAAAATTATAATTAGGTGACATGACTGCAGTGTTAGGTCATGCTATGGTTGTCATCGTATTGCAATATATACATCTATTAAATCAGCATATTATACATTTTTAACTTATACTGTAAGATGTCAATTATATCTCAAAAAAATGTTTTTTAAAACCTAGCATTCATATAACTCAGATAAACCAAAGGGTTTATAAAAAAAGACAATGAAAACCTATTATGCAGTAGTATATTAAAAAAGAAAATATATATAATATAGCTTGTGTTATGAAGTAATAGGTTTTATTTTCAAAGAAGACTACTACCATTGTGAAAATATAGTTTAAAATAGAAACACTGCTGTAAGCCTGAAAAAGAACAGAAATAATGTATACACTGTAGGACTATTTGCAAAATCTGAAATATCAAGGTCAAAAATTCTCTAATTACAAAGATACTTAGGTTTTAAGAAAAGAAAAACCTAATAGGATTTGTTTTTCTACAAAAGCCCTACAGTGTAAAAATTCTGAGAAGAAGCACCATTACAATGAAACATAGAGAAACATTGCATCCATTGATATAACTACACTATAAAAGTTAAAGGATCTTCTCACCTGTTCTGGGTTTGCTATGAAGTTTATGGCAGTATGGTGGCGATCATCTTCCTGTAATAAGCTGAATGTAAACTGATAATCAATCAAAAGGCTGTCTGTAGAGGAAAAAAATACAATCCTGATATGTACTTTTAAAACTTGCTTGAAAACAAGTTCGGTGAAAATATATTGAATATCAGCATTGAAAATTATTGTCATCAAATTACTAGTGGTGTACTCAAGACTGGCAAAATATAAATCATTGTTATTAAGCAACAAAAAGTAACATGCAGATATAAAAGCACTTAACACTTCAAAATTATATTTATTACTCCTGTTACCATTATAAAATTTCTACAAACTACAGTTTTTTCTGGAAAAACTACACAAGAGAATAAAATAAAGTCATCCATAATTTTACAATCAGAGAAAAATACAGGTAATATTTTGGTGCATTATATTCAAGTTAAAATTGTATAAATAGATAACAGGGAGACATTTTGATGTTTTACTTTTATAAATGCAAAATTTAAAAAAAAACATGAACTTTAATGGCTAAGTAATTCTGGTTTTAGAGAAGGCATAGGAACCAGAGATCAAATCACCAACATCTGCTGGATCATAGAAAAAGCAAGAGAGTTCCAGAAAAACATCTTTTTCTGCTTTATTGACTATGCCAAAGCCTTTGACTATGTGGATCACAATAAACTGTAGAAAATTCTGAAAGAGATGGGCATACCAGACCACCTGACCTGCCTCTTGAGAAATCTGTGTTCAGGTCAGGAAGCAAGAGTTAGAACTGGACATGGAACAAAAGACTGGTTCCAAATAGGAAAAGGATTATGTCAAGGCTGTATATTGTCACCCTGTTTATTGAACTTCTATGCAGAGTACATCATGAGAAACACTGGGCTGGAGGAAGCACAAGCTGGAATCAAGACTGCAGAGAGAAATATCAGTAACCTCAGATATGCAGATGACACCACCCTTATGGCAGAAAGTGAAGAGGAACTAAAGAGCCTCTTGATGAAAGTGAAAGAGGAGAGTGAAAAAGTTGGCTTAAAACTCAACACTCAGAAAACCAAGATCATGGCATCTGGTCCCATCACTTCATGGCAAATAGATGGGGAAACAGTGGAAACAGTGGCTGACTTTATTTTGGGGGGCTCCAAAATCACTGCAGATGGTGACTGCAGCCATGAAATTAAAAGACACTTACTCCTTGAAAGAAAAGTTATGAGCAACCTAGGTAGCATATTCAAAAGCAGAGACATTACTTTGTCAACAAAGGTCCATCTAGTCAAAGCTATGGTTTTTCCAGTGGTCATGTATGGATGTGAGTGTTGGACTATAAAGAAAGCTGAGCACTAAAGAATTGATGCTTTTGAACTGTGGTGTTGGAGAAGACTCTTGAGAGTCCCTTGGACTGTAAGGAGATCCAACCAGTCCATCCTGAAGGAGATCAGTCCTGAGTGTTCATTGGAAGGACTGATGTTAAAGCTAAAACTCCAAAAAAAATTTTAAAAAAAGCTAAAACTCCAATATTTTGACCACCTAATGTGAAGAGCCGACTCCTCTGAAAAGACCCTGATGCTTGGAAAGATTGAGGGCAGGAGAAGAAGGGGACAAAAGAGGATGAGATGGCTGGATGGAATCACTAACTCGATGAACATGAGTTGGGTGAACTCTGGGAGTTGGTGATGGACAGGGAGGCCTGGCGTGCTGCAGTTCATGGGGTTGCAAAGAGTCTGACAGAACTGAGCGACCAAACTGATAGTGAATATTTCACTGCATGCCATAAACCATTTACTTGTCCCTATTATTATGGTAATTTTTACTTTGTGAAATCTTTTAAATATTATTTAAATAGAAAAGAATTCTATATTTGGAAACATAACTTTCATATTATGGCCTCAGCCGTTAAGAACTATTAAAGTTAAAAGTAAAGATAGCAACAATATCATTGGATTTATTGTCAGAGCATCCTTCTTCATGTTGCTTCCTTTATACTTTGTAATATCCACTCTATATATTTCTTTTGTAATTTAACAAAAGGCAATACTTTGTTTTTCCAAGATTTTTTTACAGGCACCATTATCCATTATAACGAGGATTATATAATAGGTCATATTTCTGCTTTTCATATGATTGCCAGAAAATGTAGGGAAAATTCAATGGCCCAGTGTTGTTCCAGACACTGGAAATATAAAATAATAAAAGAGATTTCTGTCCCATGTAACTTATAGTATATCAAATGGACATTGAAAATTAATGTGTAATTGAAGCATATAGTATAATAATGAAAATAAGTGTAATAGTCATAATCCAGTGAAGAGGAGAGAAATTTCTGTCCAGGTAGGAGTATGCTTGCAATTTTGAAAAGGAAAATTTAAAGATAATGAAGCTGAAGCTGAAGCTCTAATATTTTGACCACCTGATGCAAAGAGCTGACTCACTGGCAAAGATCCTGATGCTGGAAAAGACTGAAGGTAGAGGGAGAAAGGAGTGACAGAAGATGAGATGGTTAAATACCATCACTGACTCAATGGACATGAATCTGAGCAAACTCCAGGAGATAGTGAAGAACAGGAAAGTCTGGTGTTGCAAAGAGTTGGACATGACTTAGTGACTGAACAACAACAATTTAAAGGTCAAAGGTAGTTAAGAGAAAAGGCCATGGCAGTTACAAGAGAAAATGTAATCCAGACAGAGGAAACAAGCACAAAACCTCAACAAAAGAACAAGTCTCAAGTGTGATTCCTATAAAGAGACTGGCAAGAATGCTACAAAAAGTGATGGTAGAGATAGGAATAGCAAGGAAGGTAACAGGAAGGGGTCAGACACAGGGAATGAATTTGGAAGGTGTAACAGACAGAATTAGCTAAATAAACAGATGCAGCATTTTAAAGAAAGAAAAGTAAAAGGTTTTATTTTTTGGCCCAAGACCAGGTAAAATGCCAGCATTAACTGAGACAGTGAGAACAGGTTTTATTTGTTGCCAGTGTGGAATAATTAGAAGCTTAGTTTTGAAGATGTTAAGTTTGAGTTACTTATCGAGTTATCTACATGATATGCTGAGCTCAGGAGCCTAGTGGATAACAATTTGGAAACCATCTGCATTGTAATGGCCTCTAGAGCTGTGAAGCCAAGAAATCACTAGTCATAAATAGAGCAGAGGTGCCAGGCATGAGCCCTGAGGTAAAACAATGTTAAATAATCAGGTCCTCTGAAGAAGCCCACAAAGGAGACTGACAGGGCAACCTACGAGACAGACGCACAACCAGAATTCAGTGTCCAGCGAGCCAAGTGAACGAAGGGCTTAGAAAAGAGAACAGTGATCACCTTGGTCAACTGCCGCAGAGGAGGTTTTGGAAGTACAGACAGCTACAATACCGAGGAAAGATACCATCAATTCAGAATAAAGAGAAAATACTAAACCCAATGGACAGGAGTCTGAGCAAACTCTTGGAGACACCGAAGGACAGGGAAGCCTGGTGTGCTGCAGTTCATGGGGTTGCAAAGAGTTGATCAAGCTGAGCGACTGAACAACCATCACCGCCACTGAGGAAAAATAAACATTTCAAAACTATTTTCAAATGCTTATCTGAATAATTATCTTCCTGTTTTTCTAGCTTGAAACTTAGCATTAAAAGTCAGGAACAGATGGCTTTTAGGAGGAAGGGACTGGGTGATTCAGACACTTGAGCAGCCTGGGTAGAGGCTCCAGTGCCCCAGTCCCATGAACATTCTTCTGCTTTGGGGACTCCAGTCCTCAGCCACAGTCACCAAAGTCTTACCCAGATATTCAAGTTTGATTTCTCTATTGCTATTTATTACAGTTGGAAGAATAAGATCAGTACAATGTATATTAAGCATGGTAATATCAATCCTAACATCATCTGAGCTAGAAGGTCAGTCTGAATCCTGGGGCAAAATTAGTAGGAGCATTACTGAACTCGTGACTAATCAAGTACTACTCAGTGAATGTGAATTTTTATAAATTGAAGAAAGTTCAGATTTCTACACAAAATGGTTCCTTTTAAGGTTGCTTAAAGTATTCCAGAAACCAACAGTATAATTTTCCACTTAACCAGAAATTATATTTCATTCCCTAATTTCAAATACCATCATGCTGGTATATTTTAAAGAGGTTGCAAATGAGAAATTACCTGGCACAAAACATATACCTTAATGCTATAATTTACTCTGAACTTCTTACCTAAGTAGGGTACAGAACATAAAACATTAAAATCCTCAAGTTTATGCAAATGTGCATAATTTGAAAATAAGTTTTTGTACTGCTTTAATGAAGCAATTTATTATGGTATAAAAAAGAAAATCATGTTTGACTACAAATCAATTCAAATAACATTGAATTATTGACGAATACAAAGAAATGACAGAATTGGAGGAGTAAGTATGAACAGTGAGGTGAGAGAGCTTCTTTTTTAAACTAGGAGAAAGAGCAGTTTTTCATAATAATTAGCATAAATAAAATTTAGTGGAATAGAAAAAGTTGATAAAGGAGAGAGAAGTTTCAAAACAATACCCTGGGGTAGGTAAAAGGCAGTGACCTCCTAACTCAAAGATGGCCCAGATGTGAGTCCCTTGGGTTTGTGTGGGTTTTGTTTGGTTGGTTTTCCTTTTCTCTATCTCTCTCTCCACTTGTGTGCTAAAGTAGCTGTAATCTAGAAATACCAACAAATTCACAACAAAGGGAAAAAAGAAAGCCTTAAGAAAATCCTGCTACTGAGATTGTGGGATGAAGCCCTGTACCGCATACCCATCCTGTACTATGGTGAGCAGAGGTGGAGCCTGTGCTGCTGCAGGAAACAGGGCAAAGTGTGAAGCTTTGTTAAACTCAGTGATAGGTCCACAATTTGAAAATCATGGTATTGTTCAGTCACCATGTCCAACTCTTTGTGACCCCACAGATTGCAGCACACCAGGTTTCCATGTCCTTTTACCATCTACCGGAGCTTGCTCAAACTCATGTCCATTGAGTCGGTTATGCCATCCAACCATCTCATCCTCTGTTGTCCCCTTCTTCTCCTGCCTTCAATCTTTCCCATCATCAGGGTCTTTTCTAATGAGTCAGTTCTTCTCATCAGGTGGCCAAAGTATTAGTTTCAGCTTCAGTATCAGTCCTTCCAATGAATATTCAGGATTGATTTCCTTTGTGATTGATTGGTTTGATCTCCTTGCAGTGCAAGGGACTCTCAAGAATCTTCTCAACACCACAGTTTAAAAGCATCATTTCTTCAGTGCTCAGCTTTATGGTCCAACATTCTTTATGGTCCAACATTCACATCCATACATGATTACAGGAAAAACCATAGCTTTCAATAGACGGACCTTTGTCAGCAAAGTAATGTCTCTGCTTTTTAATATGCTGTCTACATTGGTCATAGTTTTTCTTGCAAGGAGCAAGGGTCTTTTAATTTCATGGCTGCAGTTATAATCTGTAGTGATTTTGAAGCCCAAGAAAATAAAGTCTGCCACTCAATCATGCAGGAGGTCTTTTAAAATTATCTGTCCTACAAACTATATATACTATACATATGAAAATATATACTATACTTTTCAGCATATTTTAATCTTTCATAATTAAAAAGGAAAACCTGCATTCTGTATGTTTAAATGTAGTACTGGGGCAACAAAGGATGAGATGGTTGGATGGCATCACTGACTCAATGGACATGAGTTTGAGCAAACTTGGAGAGATAGTGAAGGACAGGGAAGCCCGATGTGCTGCAGTCCATGGAGTCACAAAGAGTCGGACACGACTTAGTGACTGAACAACAAATATAGTACTAACTAGAGACAATGGCAACACACTCCAGTGTTCTTGCCTGGAGAATCCCAGGGACAGGGGAGCCCGGTGGGCTGCCATCTATGGGGTCACACAGAGTCAGACACGACTGACGTGACTTAGCAGCAGCAGCAGCAGCAGCAGAGACAACTATTTGAAAACTTTGTGAATAGGAAGAATAACAAAGATACATTTCAAAGCTTGAAGAAAACTATAAACACTACATAAATCAATCTGATTTTGTAGGCTGAGCCCTGAAGGTTGTAACAGCTGTACTAAATATTCTGGCTAACAATTAGCAAACTATCTTTGATAATTCCAGGAAATCTATAGACGCTGGTGATTAATTTCCCAATTAGATCTAAAAGCAATATGGGTAAGTTGGATGTACAAACATGGTAGACCTTAAGGTAAACATGAGGTTGCTCATATGTCTGCCCTCAAATTCTGACTGTATAAATGAAAATAATTATGAAAATAAAGAGAAAAGTTGACATCTTTTGTATTGTGAATCTGACTTGCATAGAAAGGAGAGAAAAGAGAAAAATATCAGTTTGTCAACAATACAGTAAGTACATATAATTGTATGCATTGATATGAGTATGGTGTTAGGTCATTTAAAATATCTATGTAGTATGCATGAAAGAAAAAAGAAAATTTAAAAATATCCACATAATTAAGATAAAAGACAAGATAATAACATTGAAAACTACCATAAAAGAGAGTCAGGTAAGTTAAAACTGTAAGAAACAAAACAGAAACAAAATACAATTATATAATGGCAAAATTAAAAATAATAGATCAGAAAATAAGGGAATTAAAACATAATTCTGCATCAGTGCTATCTAGGTCAAATCTGAAAAAGCCTCTGAGAATAAAACAGAGATGAAAATCACTCAAGAAGAAAATTAGACACAGAAATTTTCAATATGTGCATGGAAAATACTGTTAAAGCTGACATCAAAACAAATTGAAAGAAACACTTCTATGTTAAATATATGATAAAAATCTGTTGAAGATTCAAACCTAAACATTAAAAGGAAATAACCTGCATAAAAGATTTAAAAATCCAGTATTATTCATAATAGCCCCAAAGTAAAAACAACCTCAATGTCTATCAGTTGATGAACAGAAAACAAATATGATATGTCCATACATTTGAATATTGTTTGGCCAGAAAGAGAAATGAAATACTGATACCTGCTATCACTTTGGATAATATGATATGGATGAACCTTGAAAATATCATGATAAATAAAAGAAGCCATCACAAGAGACCACATATTCCAAGATGTCACTTATATAATATTTCAGAGTGGACAAATCCATAAAGATAGGAAAAAGGATGTCAAAAGCTAGGGGAAAGGAGAAGCAGTGACTGATAATGTCTCCAAGATTTCTCTTAGGAGAAAAATGTTGTAAAATTAGATAATGCTGATGTTTTCACAGCCTTGTGGATATACTGAAAATCACTGAATTGTATTTAAAAGGGTGATATTTTAGGTATGTAGATTATATCTTAATTGTTATTGAAAAAATACTATTGCTATCCAGTCATGTGCACATGGGCCTGTGCACACATGTACACACAACACACACACACATTCACACAAAGGAAATATTTAGAAAGTAAGAGTAGGCAAGATGGTAGGTGGTCTTGAGTTAACGACATAAGTCAAAAGACAAGAAGCTGGAGCAATGCTTTATGAAATATATATACTCAACCATTCCCAACAGAAAAACAACATGATTACTTCAGGTAAGCAAAATGCCATAAAATATACTGAAAAAATTATTTATACACATGTTACAACTAAGAGACAAATACAGACACGAAAATAACTTAGCAAAAAGATCTGGCAGTGAATAGACGACAGAATTCAAGTTAGAGAAGAAAACACAGTTCTCTTTTTATATCTAAAATCAGATTGTTTAGAAAGAAATACAAAATGATTAAAAGCTACCAAAATACTAAAAATTTCAGCATGTGGTTATAAAACATAAACATCTAAAGTTCTTCTTTAGGGACTATTTTAATATGTTGGAGAGTATGCCTATCTCTACACCAAAAAAGTCACACCAGCTTAATTACTGTATCAGTTCAATTCAGTCGCTCAGTCGTGTCCGACTCTTTGTGACCCCATGAATCACAGCACACCAGGCCTCCCTGTCCATCACCAACTCCTGGAGTTCACTCAGACTCATGTCCATCCAGTCAGTGATGCCATCCAGCCATCTCATCCTCTGTCGTCCCCTTCTCCTCCTGCCCTCAATCCGTCGCAGCATCAGAGTCTTTGCCAATGAGTCAACTCTTCTCATGAGGTGGCCAAAGTACTGGAGTCTCAGCTTCAGCATCATTCCTTCCAAAGAAATCCCAGGGCTGATCTCCTTCAGAATGGACTGGCTGGATCTCCTTGCAGTCCAAGGGACTCTCAAGAGTCTTCTCCAACACCACAGTTCAAAAGCATCAATTCTTCAGCACTCAGCCTTCTTCACAGTCCAGCTCTCACATCCATACATGACCACTGGAAAAACCATAGCCTTGACTAGACGGACCTTTGTTGGCAAAGTAATTTCTCTGCTTTTGAATATGCTATCTGGGTTGCTCATAACTTTTCTTTCAAGGAGTAAGCGTCTTTTCATTTCATGGCTACAGTCACCATCTGCAGTGATTTTGGAGCCCCCAAAAATAAAGTCTGACACTGTTTCCACTGTTTCCCCATCTACTTCCCATGAAGTGATGGGACCAGATGCCATGATCTTCGTGTTCTGAATGTTGAACTATAACTATATAGCTAACCCTAATATCTAAGATCTCCAGGCCCCTCTCAATGCATATCCTCTGCTTATAATAAAGCTATCCTGAGAGTACAGAGTGTTCAAGTCCTATAGGCCTTCATGGAAACTGAACACAACATACTTAAAGCATAATTAAAGCACATGTGTAAACAAATTAAGAATAATGTCAAGAGAGATAACAGGTAGGGGACAAAGTTTTAAATGGATAAAAGATTAAGTGGAGCAGACAGGATTTCAGAGCAAGACACCAACAAAGAGAGGTAAAGTATTGCTTCAAAGAAGACAAAAATTTTGAGTGAGTAAAGAAAAACAGTTATTTGTCAAAATCAAAGGAAGCAAGGCTGATACTATTTCTGTGTCTAGATTCTAAGGTATGGATGGACACCAGGAAAGAAAAATAGAAAAAAAAAAAAACAGTTAACAGTTTCCTTAGAGAAGACTCAGGTTTCCAGATACAACAAGTTTCTGTTAAATCAAAATAGCAGTTTCAAAAACAGAGTAACAACATATTTGGTGATTTAATTTTAAAAATAACATTTTTTAAAGTAAAGAAAGACTAATATCCCAGAATCAATGGGCATATGTAGCTTCCATTCTTGTTTCTAAACACCATTCTCTAATATAAGGAACCAAGGCTTCTTGGAAAATGGTTGATTATAGTGCTAAGGAGAGAAGAACAATGTGACTCAAATATCTTGTAGTTTAAGAAAATAAGGCAGTACTTAGAAAATGATACAGTACTGGCAAAAGAACAGAGGAGACAATTTGAGGGAGTTCCCAATGGCCAACTCTAGAGCAATTTCAGCTTTAAAATAAAGAATAGCTATTATAAGCCACAAATGTGCATGTGTGTTTATCTCCATGGATCTATACTGATAAGTACAAGTAAATGAACAAACAAATAAATGAAGGAGAAGGGACTGCTCTTCCTTATAGTAATAAATAGAGAAAAAACAGAAGCAACAATGGAATAGAAAGTTACCATCTGGCAAACACATCAATGTCTGGTGAAAATACTAGGTGAAAGTACGATGAGAAATGGGCCATTTACATACTTTAAAAGAACTTCCCCGTAATACACTCATTAAACACAATAAAAAGAAGTAACTTTAGAGTGGAAAAACTGGCAGACATTGAGCATTAACAATGATCGAAGACACCACCACCAATAATGGAACAAACTGACATCATATGCTTCCTGACAGGATGCACTGAGAAAAACACATCACTTCTGCAGTATCCTTACTAAATATGCATAATCTGAACTTAATCATGAAGAAAAACACCAGATAAATCCAAATTGAGAATGGTCTATAAAATAAGTGTCTGACATTTTACAAAGGTCAAAGTCATTTAAGAAATTTGCACCTTTTTTTGCAATTCTGAAATTATTTCACATGGAAAATTTAAAAAAAAAACTTCTTGTAAAGTTGCCTAGATGTCCTCAAGTTTCAGTCAAGTCTTATATTATAGGATTTCCATATATCTGTCAATGAACACTTAACCTACTTCTACATCTTGGCTATATTAAATAGTACTGCAATAACATTGGAATTCTATTATCTCTTGAGATCCCAACTTCAACTCTCTTGGATAAATACCTAGAATGGTACTGCAGGAGCTAAGTGAAATAAAACAGTCACAGAAGTACAAATACTGCATGATTCTACATATCTGAGGAATCTAAACCAGTTAAGCCCATCAAATTAGAGAGTAGTAAGAGGGTTGCCATGGGCCAAGAGGAGGGGGGAAATAGGAGTTGACAGTCAGCAGACATAAAGTCTCAATTAGCAAGGTGAATAAAAATTTGTTGAGCATAGATTTCATGTTAAAGATGAAATATAATTTTCAAATTAATTCGATTTAAAAACTGCTAACATGTCAACCAGTCCATTCTGAAGGAGATCAGCCCTGGGATTTCTTTGGAAGGATTGATGCTAAAGCTGAAACTCCAGTACTTTTGCCACCTCGTGCGAAGAGTTGACTCATTGGAAAAGACTCTGATGCTAGGAGGGATTGGGGGCAGGATGAGAAGGGGACGACAGAGGATGAGATGGCTGGATGGCATCACTAACTGGATGGACGTGAGTCTGAGTGAACACCGGGAGTTGGTGATGGACAGGGTGGGCTGGCGTGCTGCAGTTCATGGGGTCGCAAAGAATTGGACACGACTGAGGGACTGAACTGAATTGAACTGAACACGGAAAAACAATAAATAAAAATAATTTAAAGCTATGATATGCTGATGGAGACAAGAGAACAGATGACATACCTAAAGGTATCAAGAACAAATTACAGAATAATAATGTTGTGAAATACTTCATTTGTAATGCTATGCTTGGAAAGGAAATAAATACACAAAAAGTGTATATGTTTTATTTACTGCTGCTGTTACAAGAAACTTAGTGGCTGAAAACAACACAAATTTATTCACTTATAGTTCTGAAAGTCTGAAGTCCAAATGATTCTTACAAGGTAAAATCAGAGTATGACAGTAGTTCCTTCTGGGGGTGCTCAAAAAAATCCATTTCCTGACTCTCTTAGCTTCTGAAGACCTCTCACTCTTTAGCTAATGAACCCTACTTCTATCTTTCCAATCTTTTGCTTATGTGATTACAGTTCCCATCACGTCAAACCTCCCTCTACCCTCTTTCAGAAGAACAGACGTAATTACACTGGGTCCACCAGAATAATCCAGGATAATCTCAAATTTCTTAATTGAATTCTATCTACAAATGCCACCATTTATGGTAATATATTCATTCACAAGTCAAGGGTTAGAATGCGGCCTTCTTTGGAGAGTGAGGCATTTATTCAGCATAAAACAGTGTTAGTACATAAATAAAAGACTGGGAAAGTATCTGATACAATGTTACCAACAATTTTCTCTGGATAGAAGAATTATCAGTGCTTTTTAATTTGTCTTTTTGTCTGTCTCTTTTCTAGAATGAAATGTGCATAATTTTCATAACTGGGCCAAAGGGGGGAAATTTTTTTTTTAAACTGTGCAGAGAGCTTTTTTCTTTTGATCCTTGATCTTTAATGTGCTTTCCACATGACTTACACTTGCATGTTAAGAAATTAAATTTATATGGCTGCATATCTTTCCAAAAATGGCATATCTAATTCCAAATTCACTTACTTCTTAGGTACAGATGATTGAAAACATGTAAAATAATCAGACTGTCTTCCCAGTCTTCTGTGGCTAGAAAAAATCAAGGGTGAAGTTCCAACACACAACAAATTTTTTTAGATAGTTCAGTCAATACAGGACTAGTAGTTTTGGAGCAAAAAAAAAAAAAGTGGCTGTTATTTACTACAAATAATTAATAACAAGTTATATATAAAAATCAAGCTCATGAGTAAAACTCAAACAGTATGCTAAGAGGAGTTCAAGCAAATAAAATATCAAGAGAACAGATTTAAAAGGTCAGATATTCCATCAAGCTAATGATTAATTGTAAAGAGATGACTAAAAATTTACACATAGAAAAATACATGTTCAAAGAGAACTTGAACCGTGAGGGAAGTTTTTGAGTACATGCTATATTGGGAGTGATGAGCAAATGGTGAATATTTGCTTTACTCTGCTGGGGGCCAGCATGAGGAACTCTACCCATGGCAAAGGTCATGAGGAAGGAGGCTTGGCATACGCAAAGGCGTGATCAAGCCTCAGGAAACCCCCTGTTCCCAAGCATATACCCCAAAACCAGAGTCTGTTTTATGCTCTCATCTACATCTCTGACTTTACGGGGAGCTCTCCCCCATAAATGTTTCTCTTGGGAAAGGAGTAAACGTGCAGCTCCAAGGCAATAAAAAATTCCTGGGCATGACAAGAGTGTTTCAGACTCTTCTGAAGGTTATCTAGCCCACCTGTATAGGTTCGTCGGGCCACATGTGATTGTTTACAGCCTCCCAATCTGAGAGGCATGAGATGTTTTAGACTTACTAAAGGCAAATTCTTTTGGGGAGTTGGAAATTATTAGTATAGTGGGTTGGTTAAGAATTATATTGGTGAAGGGTTTTTCATTTGTTGTGCCAATAATTGTTGCTAATTCCCTGCCCTGGGTGTGACAAGGGTGTTTCAGGTCAAACCTCTCTGCTGACATGCTAGCTTGTGTGACAGGATTATACATACTCCTGCCACTAACACATGATTGTTTACTACCTCTCAACCATAAACAGCACAGAGAGTTTTGGAGTATTTTGAAAGTCTTAATTAGCATAGGGCTTTTCTCATTGTTGAGTCAATGATTGCTGCCAGGCCTCCATATCCTTAGGCACCTGGGAATATATTAATCAATGTATTTGGAATATAGAAAAGGAAATATAGTAGTTTTTAAGGTTAGCAATACTAGACTTTTTGAGTTAATGAATTTTCTCTTTTGTAATAGATCACTGTACTTTGTTATAAATCACTGTGTCCTTGCTATGTAAAAATGTAACTTTATCACTATCTTAAGACTAAATAGATCTTATGGTGAAAGGATTTTCATTTGTTGGGCTGATGTTTGCTGCTAAATCTCCATGTTCCCTGCCCTGTATAAGGAATATAACTAGCATTTAGGAGAAATAAGTATTAACCTTTAAGCATATAGGAGAAATAAGCATTACCTTTAAGATTAATCACGTTAACCTTGGGTTAAATAAATTCCTTTCTTGATTGTAACTCACTACACCCTCACCCTACAGGAATGCAACTTTATTTGGAGGGTGGTGCCTGGTTTAAGAAAAAACACCCTTGGAAATAATAAGTTTTTTGGTTATCAGAAAGAAAGGATCATAAAATGTCAGCAGGTCTCATGGCCAGAAGATGATGTAATATCCCTAACACCTTTTTTTTATACATTTATGTGAAGCACCTGATTTTGATAAAGGTCAGGACTGCTGACCCCCGCGTGACTCTGTATTCATCCCTATGTGTAACAAAAGGTATATAAGCAAACCCCAAAATAAAGAAATCGGATTAGTTTCCGGAAAGACTGATACCCCCATGTCGTTCTTTCTTGCTCCTCATTTTTCTGGCTGAATTTCCATCTGGAGCATGGATGCTATTCCACATAAACCAAATTATTTGGCCTCTTTTTCTCCACTAATTTTCCTACTACACTATCCATTTCTAATCTCTCTATATATCTGTAATTAAATATGTATTTTTCCAAGGACGCCAACACCATCCCCACCTTCGAATTCCCTGGATCCACTGGGGCTGGACCCCGGCATTACTCTTTTATCAAAAGCTATATAAAATAATGTTTTTTTAAGAAAACAGTAACCAGTGATAAAACCCAGCAAAGATACTGGAAATATCTATATATCTGAGGTCTAAAGGCAAACATGTCAGGATCGCTAATGAAATCAGTCAATTTGCATATGATGTATAAATGCACTGTTCAGACAAATTTCAGAAATTCTTAATTTGAATTTTTTGAGATAGGAACTAAGGTTTAATGATTTGCTCTTTTACGATTGAATATTGCATTTTACTTTTAACTCAGCATTATGCACAGTATTTAAGGAGATCTTAATTGTAATCTCCCATTTACCAACTGGGTTATAGTATGCTGGTTAATTTTCTCAGTGAGATTCAGTGGTACAATGAAGATAATACCATCTACTTCATAAGACCGCTCTGTGGGTTAAACATAATTGTGTTAGTATGTATTAGTGCCATTGTCTCATAAAATCAAGGCATTCAATAAGTATTATTTCACTTTCAATATTCATTGCACTGGGGCTGAATGAATTCTACAAGATTTTAAAAATTAATTTCAGAGTTGCTCAATCATGTCTGACTCTCTGCAACTCGATGGACTGTAGCCCACCAGACTCTTCTGTCCATGGGAATCTCCAGGCAAGAATACTGGAGTGAGTAGCCATTCCCTCTCTAGGTGATCTTCCTTACCCAGAGATGGAACCTGGGACTCCTACACTGCAGGCAGTTTCTTTACCATTTGAGACACAAGGGTAGCCAATATACTAATATATTTGTTTTTAAATATATGAGCTAATGGTTATGTATTTAACCATCCTGAGGAGTGTGAAGAGGATATATATAGACTTTGAGGACAACAACATTGAGAATCCTAGTATGTTTTAAACAATGGTATATGTAAAAGTACATATCACTGATATGTAAACACATGTATAAGTACATGTATATGTACAAAATCACTGCAAATGGTGACTGTAGCCATGAAATTTAAAGATGCTTGCTCCTTGGAAGAAAAGCTATGACCAACCTAGACAGCATATTACAAAGCAGAGATGTTACTTTGCCAACAAAGGTCTGTCTAGTTAAAGGTACGGCTTTTCCAATAGTCATGTATGGATGTGAGAGGTGAACTATAAAGAAAGCTGAGTGCTGAAGAATTTATGCTTTTGAACTGTGGTGTTGAAGAAGACTCTTGAGAGTCCCTTGGACTGCAAGGAGATCAAACCAGTCAATCCTAAAGGAAATCAGTCCTGAATATTCACTGGAAGGACTGATGCTAAAGCGGAAACTCCAATACTTTGGCCACCTGATGCAAGGAACCAACTCACTGGAAAAGACTCTGATGTTAGGAAAGACTGAAGGCAGGAGGATAAGGGGATGACAGAGAATGAGATGGTTGGACAGTCACCCACTTGATGGACATGAGTTTGAGTAAGCTCTGGGAGTTGGTGATGGACAGGGAAGCCTGGCGAGCTGCAGTCCATGGGTTTGCAAAGAGTTGGACACAACTAAGCGACTGAACTATGTATAAGAACAAGTATGTGCCAATTTAGACAACTGTTTAGTAAATGATAAAACTTTAGTAAATATAAGATCAGGTATACTTATAGTCTAAAGGTATCACTCATAATTAAAAAGTAACTATGGGAACAATGCCTCAGAAAATGAACTAAAATGAGCTCTCATGCTCTATTGCCCTCACCAAGCTATTTGACTCACTGCAATCAGCCTGATATATTAAAATAAAAAGTTAACATTTTACTCTCCTCTTAATATCCTTCAATGGCTTCTCATTTTTCTTAAGATGAAGACCAAATGCTCTATAAAGCCTGTATGCTCTATAAAGCTCTGCTTGATCCGATCCTGCATATCTCACATACCTCATCCCCTGATTCCTTCTCCTACTTCTCTGTGTTAAGGTGGCAGAATCTCATGTGCCATGATCTTTCCAACCACTGGCCTTTGCGGATACTGCCGCCACTGATTCCACTTCTTCCCATCGTCACACCATCACCACTCCACTACCAAGGCACGTCATCGCTTCCTCATTCTCTTGCTTCACCTACTTCTACCCCTTGGTCCACGAATTAGGTCAGACTCTCTTGTAATCTATTCCCAAAGCATCTATAATTCTTATTCAGAGGTCTTATGATCATCATATCTAGGTAATTGTATGACAAGTTTAATATCTATCTTTCCTACTGCTTTATCAGCTTCAATGGAGCAGAACACAAGTAGTTAGTCAATCCCCAGAGTAGTTAGTCAATAAATATACATTGAATGAATAAAGAAAAGTGAGTTAATTCCAATAACTGACAGTCTCTCCAAGCTCTGTTAGTGTAATTCTTGAGTAAGTAAAAATTAAGGAGAAAAAAGATGTCATCCTTGTGCATATTAAATGAAATAATAATAAATTGCTTTGCATGTAATAAATACTCAATAAATACTAACATTTCCTTGCATGCTGAACAGTACTATCCATGCTTACAATTATTAATTAAGAATTTCTACTGAGCTCGAAACATTTAGAATAATTGCAAAGGCAAAATCTGTTGTTTAGGAACTTTAAAAGCTGAACATTTGCTAGGTACAGTATCACAGTAAAAAATACAGAACCCTTGCTATTATCCACACACTGACTCATTGTGAGGCCTAAGATACATACTTCAACCCACTGAGTCTTACTTTTTCCTCAATGAATAACAGAAGATGAACCATGATCACCAATGTCTACATGTCGGTGATTCTAATTTACAAGTTTTCATATAATATACCATGATCTCTTCGGAAGCCACCTCCCTTTGCTTCATACTATCTCCAAGTAGCTAAGCTTTCTGCAATGATACATGGAAAACCGCTCAAACTGTATTGTCTGCAAATGTTCCACAGGTTAACTAGAAAAACAAAGATTGAAACTCATTTTTATTTAAATGAATGCCTGGTGCTTAAAGCTTTTCAATGATGCACTGTACCCCTTTACATAAATTAATTTAAACAATAATGTAAAGCAACTTGTACTTGATAACCTATAACACGATTTCCAAAAATTTTGGTCAAACACCCCACCAGTTAAAAAACGTGCCCACACAGCAACAATATATGTGTATTCATTTATTTATTAATAGCTTACATGTGTACTCCTAGTATATTTACTGAAAGCTTTCCTAGGAGCCACAGGCTTTTCTATTATAAGTATGGTTCTAACAAGAGAAAGTCCTGGGCTCACAGATTTTCTTTCTAGTGAGTGAAGAAAACCCACATTCAGGTAAACAAATAAGTGAGATATAACTTCATTTCAGTGTAAGTGTTAGGACGGAAAAAAAAAGTTCTCATAATCCCTGAGCAAGTCTATTTTAGGTAAGAGCAGAGTAATAGAGATGGAGTATTTGAGGCAGAAAAATAGTAAATCCAAAAGCCATGATCTAAGATAAAGTCTGGGATATCTTAGAACAAGCAGATTAAGTCATTAAGAACTTCTATAAAAATAAATGACTGTCATAGAAATTTCCAAATGTTCAGGAATCTAATTCTGAACTCTGTCTTATTAATTTGATTCCTATACTAAATAGGAACCAGTACAATTAGAGTTACCATATGTCTAGATATCTACCAGGTGGGAATTTCTCACTATTTTTCCTTTTTCTAATTTTACTGAATATTCTAAAAGTATATCGTTTAAAATAAATTTAATGATAACTTACTCCAATGCATATATTTCAAAAACTTAAACTGAATGAATTCTAATTAAACTATATAAAATTTATATATCAATTTTGATAAGTATATTTTCATATGAAGACATCATTTGAGAAAACAGTTTAAATTTTTTTAATTATTTAGGTCTTGTTTTCATTTTCTTTACCATGACATTTTAATTTTATTTATATATATATATACATATATATTTATATAAAAACAACTCAGGTTAAATATATCATGAATTTTACTAGAAATGGTTTTATCACCTGTAGTTGACAGTGGGTGATAGAGACCCAGAAGTGGCTGTAGACCCAGGCTGCCTGGATTAAAACTGGATTTGTCATTTCCTCGCCCTGTGATCTTATATAAATGAATCAACTTTTCTCTGCCTATGTTTCCACAAAAGGAAAAAAAAAAAAGGTGATAATAAGCATACCCTTCTCATTTGAGGATTTAATAAGCTAATAAATGGACAAAGCTTAGAATAACCTGGCACAGTAAGTGCTCAATAAAGTTTAACTAGTTTATCGCTATTTTAAAATCAGATGGTTTTCCAGTTTTATTTAATAAATGATCCAAAACAATGAGCTATATATCTGTGAAAAATAGTTGTTCACAATAGGAATATGAGACATGCTATTACCTCTTTTATGTGAAACCATTCTCAGGACATAATTTATTTAGAAAAGCATGCATTCAGCATCAGAAAAGCACATTCAGCATCTTCATACAAATAAGGAGCTATCAACCGTTGCTCAAGACTTATAAGGCCCCGCATAACATTTCATCACTTAGCAAGAAAAGTAAGTAGGGGCAAACAGCTGTTGTGCTCCCTCGAAGTGGGCACCTTTACAGAGGACACACTCAGCACAGATCCGCTTGGGAGCCCTAGAGGGAGGTTTTCAGACATTTTTTGCTTCCCGCCTTAAACTCTTTTTAAATTTAACTATTTTTACAATGTTTATTTACATAACCAGAATAACAAAACACATCTTTATAAATATACAATGAAATAAATTTTCATCTCTTTCCTAAGTTAATAGCAACTTTTTTCTCTCAGCTTTTTTCACTTTCTCATAATTGTGCTGTGTCGTCCTTCATTTTGGAATATGCTAAGGTATTCAATAATTCTAAGATGCATATTTAAAAACACTGGCGTATAAGCTTCAGGAAATTAAATAAAAACACGTGAATCAAAGAATAAGATTAAAATGTCAACCATGTGGCTCATTTATGTTTTGCCAGATCAGTCTTCAATCCATCATTCTTCAATTTGTGAAATATAAAAATTTAGATTCTTTGTGTCACTCAAGGTCATTTCTGCTCTATTTGCAGATGTACCAGGCAGATCCTATTTAAATTGCTATTTATATTTATCATTTAAAAAGTCACATTAAACCATTAAAGTACAACATATTTCATTTAAAAGAGGAGAAATTTTTTATTCTGTTTTAAAACAAAACACAGAATAGTTACACTAAACATAAGGTTAATTCAAGTTTTAATTGTTTTCACTATTTTACATGACATAGAATTTTAAGTAATTAAATTGAGGCTGATATTTATTAATTTATAGCTAAAAAAACACTAGAAACAACACAACACACACTAGAAATATTATCTCTCATTTATGAAACAAAAGAAAAAATCAAATCCAATAAGTAATACACTTATAAATAATGTCTTTCAGTCAAGACATAAACATCAATTAAATAAATCAATAACTGAGAGGTTTTACAGGGAGATAAATGCATAAATATTTTAATTTTTAGTAATATGAACGAAGGCAAGATGTGATCAGTGGTAGAGGTGAGAATGGAATATAAAACTAGTAACTAAAATTCTTACTCTTAAAAGAGGGAAGTGTATTATTTTCATCACAAAATTGCACACTGAACTCTAAAAAGCAATAGGAGAAAATCAAGGCAAAACAGCTTTTTTCAGAGAAAAAGGTGACAAAAATATATTAGATTACTTGGAAATATACTGAAATACAATCAGCAGTTTGAACAGTACATATAGTAGAAGCATAAATTAGATGATTTCAGTAAGCGGCTTTTCGTACTCTGATTCTACTCATGGAACTATATCCTCTATAACATCTTCATAGTCCAGTCTTTCATCTTGTGTTTATGGCTTTCTTCACTATAATTGCTATAAAAATTTTTCAAAATGCATTTAAGAAAAAAAGAAATTATACTACTTCATAGCTACTACTTTTCATATTTGCCAAGAATAATTAAGTCCTTCAATGTTTACAGGGATCAATCAAATTTGATATCATTGATAGAAACTTTTTTCCCATATGTGATACATGATAGCTATCAAATACATTTGATTTGGGGGTTTAAACTGAATTTTTAAAAACTACTAAGACTGTCTAGAGGATATAAGTGTTGTAGTGTTAGTTTCAATTAAATTAACACCACATTTCGATCAATTGCTTCAAGTTACAGTGTGGACCTGCATTTTAAATTTCACTCCAGTCCTTAAAATCAGGATAGTTTCCATTAACACTATTACAAGAACCACTGATCTTTTTTCTCTTTTTTAAAAAACACCATTTCTTTTAAATGTTATTAGTCTTTTAAGGTCTCATAATGAGTGACAAGACTGCCACCTAGTGCTTTATGACTATTCCGATAACATTTTAAAGAAATAGTGAGAGTCCTATATAAAAGATGAGCTTCCAATATGGTAGTCACTAAGTTACACGTGTCTTGAGTAATTAAAATGTGACTAATATGAATTGAGATTGGCATTAGTATAGTATAAAACCTGTATTCAAACACTTGGAAAAAATAAAAAATAAAAATAGGCCATTGATGATTTTTTATACTATGATATGTTTTAGATATTTTGAATTAAATAGAATATATTATCAAAATTAACTTCACCTGTTTAATATTTGAGATATAGCTAGTAGAAAAATTTTAATTCTACATATGGCTTACACTAGGTTAATTTGGATAGCACTAATCTAAAGAAAAATCATCTTAGTCTTAAATATAAAAGGCTTAAATGAATGTATTCATTATTTCTAAAAAATGGAATGTAATTTATTTGTGTCCATAATTATAACTAAATTACTCTCTGGGGATAAAATAAACACTAAAATTTAAGAAGAATCAAACAGGAATTTCTAATTTTAAAAAGTCAGACAAAAATATGTCCCCATAAAATCCAGGATGTTTGAGAGAAGTAAATAAAATTCATGTGGAAAATACAGAGAAGGAGGATAAATTAAAACAAATAGAAAATAGACAATGTGAACATCAGTAAGGACAATAATTGCAAGCGGACTGAAACATATTAAATATGCATGTGTCCATAAGTTTATGATACAAACACAGCAAACCGAGCTGTAACCTTATTAAGCAAAGTATTCTTTATTTTGAAAACAGATATTTTTTTGAATATATTAAAAATTTATCATGCCCTTCCTATGTGCCTGTAGCAATAAATAAGCAAATGCCTCGCTCAAGGAAATTTGTTTTCACAAAAGTTTTCCAATCAAGAAATAAAGGAGTAAGAATACCAGTTTATAACCCCTAAATCAGTTGCAATCTAACATTGAGCATCAGTGTCTACTAAGAACAAAAAAGAGACTTGCGGGCATTATGTGTTTCAGTTACATGTAGAACACAAAACCACCTGTGAAAGTATTCCCTCCAAAACCATATCTGAATCTGATGAAACCTCTAAATCAGGGTTTCTCAACCCTCATGGTGTTGAAATTTGAGTCAGATGAATCTTGGTTCTAAGGAGCTCTTATGTGTAATGTAGGACATGTACCAATAGTAACCTCTACCCACTAGTAGTCCACAGGCTCCACACCCCATGCCTACTTGTGATACATAAAAACCTCTACAAACACTGTCAAATGTCCCATAGACTACAGAAATATCTTACTAAATTGGGGGATTCTTATGCTACATTCTCAATAAAACTATAAAAAATAATTAAAACATGGGTTCTAGTAAGATTTACTTAATTGAAATCAAGAAAATTCTTAAAAATTTCAAAAAGAAGTTAAAACTGAACCACAAACTATACAGAAAATAATATTAAAAAGCAAACTTAAAAACTGGTCAACTACTTGTAAACGAATGAAACTAGAACACTTTCTAACACGATACACAAAAATAAACTCAAAATGGATTAAAGATCTAAACGTAAGACCAGAAACTATAAACTTTTAGAGGAAAACAGGCAAAACACTCCGACATAAATCACAGCAGGATCCTCTAAGACCCACCTCCCAGACTATTGGAAATAAAAGCAAAAATAAACAAATGGGACCTAATTAAAATTAAAAGCTTCTGCACAACAAAGGAAACTATAAACAAGGTGAAAAGACAGCCTTCAGAATGGGAGAAAATAATAGCAAATGAAACAACTGACAAACAACTAACCTCAAAAATATACAAACAACTCCTGCAGCTCAATTCCAGAAAAATAAACAACCTAATCAAAAAATGGGCCAAAGAACTAAACAGACATTTCTCCAAAGAAGACATACAGATGGCTAACAAACACATGAAAAGATGCTCAACATCACTCATTATCAGAGAAATGCAAATCAAAACCACCATGAGGTACCATTTCATGCCAGTCAGAATGGCTGCTATCCAAAAGTCTACAAGCAATAAATGCTGGAGAGGGTGTGGAGAAAAGGGAACCCTCTTACACTGTTGGTGGGAATGCAAACTAGTACAGCCACTATGGAGAACAATGTGGAGATTCCTTAAAAAACTGGAACTAGAACTGCCATATGACCCACCAATCCCACTTCTGGGCATACACACTGAGGAAACCAGAATTGAAAGAGACACATGTACCCCAATGTTCATCGCAGCACTGTTTATAATAGACAGGACATGGAAGCAACCTAGATGTCCATCAGCAGATGAATGGATAAGAAATCTGTGGTACATATACACAATGGAGTATTACTCAGCCATTAAAAAGAATACATTTGAATCAGTTCTAATGAGGTGGATGAAACTGAAGCCTATTACACAGAGTGAAATAAACCAAAAAGAAAAACACCAATACAGTATACTAACACATATATGGAATTTTAGAAAGATGGTAATGTTAACCCTGTATGCGAGAGAGCAAAAGAGACACAGATGTATAGAATGGACTTTTGGACTCTGTGGGAGAGGGAGAGGGTGGGAGATTTGGGAGAATGGCATAGAAACATGTTATAATAATGTCATATAAGAAACAAATCGTCAGTCCAGGTTTGATACAGGATCCTTGGGGCTGGTGCACTGGGATGACCCGGAGGGATGGTATGGGGAGGGAGGAGGGAGGGGGGTCCAGGGTGGGGAACACGTGTACGCCCGTTGCGGATTCATGTTGATGTGTGGCAGAACCAATACAATAAAGTAATTAGCCTCCAATTAAAATTGATAAATTTAAACATTAAAAAAAATACATATATTAAAAAAAAGCAAACAAACCAAATGGAGGCAAAAACAACAATTACAAACTATAAAAGAGAAGGACATCACTAAGGACAAAACCTAAAACAGATGAACTAGAAAACAAAATCTGTGGAAACAATGAATAAACCCAAAATTCTGAATTTATAAATGGGGGAAAAGAAGATGAACAACAACAAAGAATCCACCAATTAAAAAACCGCCAGATCCAGAGATCTCAATTGAATTTAGTTAATCTTTGAAGTTCACTTCATACTGTTTAACTATTCTTTTTTTCACTTTTATTTTTATTTATTTATTTTTTTTACTTTACAATAACTATTCTTGTTTTAAAAAACAATCTTGTAAAATTCACCTTTGAAAGTTATTACCATAGTTACACAAAATGAAGTTAGAAAAGAAAAACCACACTTAGAATGGCTAAAATGTAAAAGACTATACAAAGTGCTGAGAGTTTTTGAAGAACTGAAATTCTCATACACTGATGGTGGAAATGGAAAATAGTACAACCATTTGAGAAATCGTTTGCTTGTTTCTTGAAAGCTAAACATATATCTGCCATATGATCACTACCCAATAACAGGATCTTTCAGTACAAAATCAGTACTGCTTTTTGGTAAAACAAAAATTGCCTCCCAGAAAAATCTATCACAGAATTCTATTTGTTCAAAATTTAACCATAATGAACAAAGATTACATTAAAATCCAGCTGAGTTACTTAAGTTTTGTTTTTTGTTGCATGTTCAAAATAAGATTTACTGCTGTTTTACTTCTCAGAGTGGAAAAAAATGCACTAAATATTAAATAATTAGAGAATATAGCAAAGAGACACTGACTTCCCTAGCAAAATATATGGAGCTATAAGATTCAAAAATAGAAATGATAAACTATTAATGATAACATTAGTTATTCAAAATGAATTTTATTACCTGTAAAATCACCTGAAACTAATAAAACAAACAAATTATCTAAAATAAAAAACACAAATACTTACAATAACATGTTCCTCTAAGTGGATTACCAACATAGCGATTTTCAGAGTCACATCTGTAGAAAAACAAAAAACGCATTTACTATTAAATAACAAAATTCAAAAGCTTCATGTTTTTCCTTCAAGCAAACAGGTAATTAAACTCTACATTAAAACATATTAAAAGCTATACTATTAATTAAAGTTTTAAAAGCAAATCTTCAGAAGAATTGATGTAGAAAGCCTATATACAGACATGAGTGAGAGAATAAGCGGAAAAAACACACAAAAGGAATATAGAAGATGGGATAAAATTATGAATTTAGAGGATATGTATTCTTCCTTAACAACATGAGGAAGAATTTTCAAGTCTGGATAAAGATTTAAAGATATTTTGTATGGGGAAGTGTGGGAATTCATAAATAATATCATTTTCTTACTTCTGGTAATCAAAATTAACATATTTTCCCCAGTTTCTAAACCAATTAATCTATATTTTTAAAAGACATCCTCAATTATATCATGGAGAAAAGCTTTCTTTAAATCATCAAGATTAAATTCAGGAGTTCAAACTTTGAAATCTTGTAAGCAAATTATAACGAAATGGAAGAACAGGTGAGCATTCAGTCTCAAGAATTCTAAGTTAAATTCTTCAAAAATATAGTTAACTACAACAGTAGGAGAAAATCATAAGTATTTTGAAAATTTCTGAAGTTTTTATTTTTCCAATCGCTGTTTCCAGAATTCAGTTAAAATGACAATTAATGCCTAAAAGAGATATAGCTTGGTTTTACATAATGCTACTTCTTGGAATATCCTCCAAATTTAATTATTATAAAATATATATACATGGGTAACTGAATAAAGTGCCTCAATATTAAATTATATGTAGAATTTTAAAAAGCACGAAGGTTCTTCCAAAAACGTCTTTAGTTTTAGTAAAGTCAATTAGAACCAAGGAATACATATATATTTTAATCAACAAAGGTCCAAATACTTGAGAATAATAAAGTAAATAATCAGTTACATTCTGAATGCATTTTTCAGTCATGCTAATATTTTGTATCCATGAAAAAAAATGAAGTGAAGAGTAAATATTTTTCTACATTAACTACAACATTATTATATAGCCCTTTATACCACTAATTTTATTCTCTGGAAAAAAGAAACTTTGGCATATAGGTTTTCTTCAGGGTATAGGTGACTTCTCCAAAAGGTACTTTTAAAATGTGTGATATATAGTAGCTTTGTAGCTTTAGAAAATGATGAAAGCCATTACTGCTGGGTTAAGCACTTCAGAATCCATACTATTCCTCCTATATCATAGTTCCTTTCTTTAGACTTAGCTCCTTAAATTCTACCACTTTATATCATATACATACGCTAAAGGACTGATTTACAATACTGCTATAATTTCTTCTCTCTCACAAAAAGTAAACTTGACTTGTTGCAAATGGATAGCTCAATACTGCACTTCCCTGGTGGCTCAGATGGTAAAGAATTTGCCTGCAACGCACAAGGACCAGGGTTTGATCCTTGAGTTGGGAAGATGCCCTGGAGAAGGGAATGGCAACCCACTCTAGTATTCTTGCCATAAGAATCCCATGGACAGAGGAGCCTGGCAGGCTACAGTCCATTGGGTCACATTTTCAGAATAGGAAAACATTCAACATAATACTCCCTGCGTTTTTATGCATGATATTCCTTGCATATCTTATTGCCTAAATATTGAGTAGAGGACTTTCAAGTTCCCGTAGCAATTTAACATGACAAACTTTGACAAACGACAAGGGATTTCAAATACTTTTTAATTTATCAATGAGTTAACTTTAAAAGCTCCAACCCAAACCTATTTTCCAATATGGAAGTTATGAAGTTTTCATTCTTGTTATTAATAATTCATTTTTTAAATAATCAATATAATTATAACATGTATACCTTCAACATAATTTTGACAAGGAATATTTAAAATTTTATTTTCTCTAAACCACAAATTTTCTCAGAAGGATGAAATTATATGTTTCTGTTTAGGAAATAACTTCTGCTGGCTTTCATTACCCAAACTTAGAATTTTAAGAGAAATAAGAAATTAACACGACCTTGATAAGAATAAAATTCAAAGGCTTTACAGAGTTCTTGAAGGTATTCAATATGAAAATGACATTCTCTTTACATTTTCAAACTCAAAAAAGTAAATTAGAAACAACATTGTCTAAAAGACTTTATATTAATCATTATTGAAAAATTTTGAATGATTAAAAGTACTTTCAAAATATGAGCTGAGTTTAAACACCAGTTTTTGGCATTTTAATTTCAGATTTCATTTAAAGACACACCAGTGTTTACAAACAACAGAGAAAATAAATAGTTGCAAAGGAAACATAGTGAAATTTCAGACATAAAATTCAGCTGGAAAAACACAAAAGCAGATATAAGTAAACTGAAAGACGTTCCTTGTTTCTCATTAGGCTATCTCAAGAGCATCACGCTGGCAGTTAATTTCAAAGATAATGGTTAATTTGATCTAAGAAAAATTCTAATGAGCTTTAAAGGAGCTAGAAAAGTTGATCTTAATGTTCACATGCAGAAATAAACATACAAGAACAGCTAGAAGCAACAACGAAAGGAAGGGCTTTGAGGGGACCTAGACTGAAAAGACATTAAAATATACTCAATGTGTATATAATTAAAACAATATGGAATTTGTACATCAATAGAAAGATAAATGGTACAGAACAGAAATTCCAGAAATAGGTACAGCCTAAAATTCTAATGTATGATAAAAGCAGTGTTTTAAATGACTGGGGTAAAAAGATAGTCATCCTCTTACATAGTACTTGAGACAACTGGATAACCATTTGGAAAAATGTAAGATTAGATTCAATCCTCACACCACGCACACACACAAAACACTAAACATAATTACAGAAGTGCTAGCCATCATCTTTGCTAAATTTTCTGGCTTAGAAGTAAGTCACATGCCCTGCCCATACTCCAGGAAAGGGGATTATACAACAGTGCATGAAGACCAGCAGGCAGAAATTATCGGTAGTCACCTAAGCATCTGTCCACAATAATATTTTTGTTATACAGAAAGTTTTTATGATAAGATATTTTGATACAATTATTTGAGAGATGAGTATATATAATTTAATTCACATAATAAATAATTTGAGAAGCTAAAAGTATTTGACTGAGGTCAAACTCAGATTATAAGGGGTAAAGAGAATATGAATGGAAAAGTATACACATAAATAATTCTTCAAACCAATTAGTATGGTACTATATAGATTACATTAATAATAATTCTGTTATATAAGCTAAGTAATGTTTTTAAAATTCAGAATCTTTCTGTATAAAGATTAGAAACAAACATTAAAAGCCTTCAGAAGTCTTCTGCCTGGCTTAATTAAAAACATAACTTCAAAGTATTTCTGGGTCTAAGCAAAGAGATAATCATCCTCTGTTCCCACTAAGCAAACAGCCAGACCTTTTTATAAAACAGGCTTAGGCTGAAATATTCATTAGGGACTTTGCAGGGTAAATATTATCATTACATGGCACCTAAATAATGGTTACCATTTATTTCTGTGATCATATTAAATCATAAATATCATTTTGAAAGAACAAAATATGAAATAATCCCCCATTTCTAAGTGTTAAAATATCACCTTTCATTTTGTTCCTACTGATGTAAATACTTATATATATTTATATATATATATTTTACTGTAAGATACAATTTTTCTACTCAGAAGCTAAAGAAGGGTTAAATCTAATTGCTATAATCTGAAATATCAAAACATAATATTTAAAACAACTGAGAACCTGATAAATAAATTTATGTTTTTGTAAAAATTATGAAAGTTATACACAAGGACACACTTGCTTTTGTTTTGCTTTTCCTCTAAAGGGACTCATAAAAATCATATAAACAAAAAGATTATATTAAGTAATATCACAGTATCAATATTGATATCATACTTCTAAGACAATGTATCATAAACAAACAGTAAAAATTCAGACATGAATGTATGGTAAATCCTGAAATGGTACAAGAGGTACGGGTTCTAAAACTGTAATGCTATTTACGGACTTGAGAGTCCAGTAATAATAAATAGAACTAGCCAGATAATTAAAAACTACTAAAAAGAGTAGGGTTTTTTTTTTTAATACTTAAAAATATTGGAAAGCAAAGGGGTGAAAAATTACCAGGCCAAGATGCAGAGAAGGACAGAATCCCAGGATGCTGAACCATTTCAGGGGTCCCTTTGTCTCCAGTTATGAGTGGGAACAGCATATCACAGAAAAGTATTGGAGCCCAGGCACACCAAAGACTGGTAAACTTAACTCAAAGTGAAATTTTAGGATTAAAGGCATTAAAAGGCCTTCCAGAGACCGCAAATCTACTTTGCATGCTAAATCGCTTCAGTCGTTTCCAACTCTTTGTGACCGTATGAACGGTAGTCTGCCAGGCTCCTTTGTCCACGGGATTCTCCAGGCAAGAATACTGAAGTGGGTTGCCATTACCTCCTCCAGGGGATGTTCCTGACACAGGGTTTAAACTTGCGTCTATTATGTCTCCTGTATTGACAGGAGAATTCTTTACCACCAGTGCCACCTATGAAGCCCAAATCTACTTTGACCCATCCTTATCCCAGAAAATCATAAGATACTACTATTCTCAGGCACATAGGAGAATTAAATTCTCTTATGATTTAAGCAATGGTCTCAAATTTTCTACAAACATATTTTGCCAATATGGCATCAATAAAAAATGACCAGGCACAGACAGAAATAGACAAGAAAACAAGAACAGGAACCAGCAGAAACTAAGGATAATGGAAACAGAGCCATGGGAATTTAGAAAAAAGCCACTGGCTTTAAAATAACTGTTAAATTGGAGAAGACAACAAGCAAGAATAAAAATCTGTCTAAATTTTGGAAACTATAAAAGGCAACTAGAAACTATAATAGATGAACAATTAGAATTCAGTCTGAAAAACTAGAAAATAAAAACAAGAAAATGAAAATACGATAACCAAAATTAAGAACTGGATGGATGAGATTAACAGCAAACTATACACAGTGGGGGGAAAAAAAACAGTAAACTGAAAATAGGTCAGGAGAGAGTGGAAAAATATGAAGAAGAAATAACATCTATGGTGCTACTGGTTCCGAAAGCAGAAGACAGACAGAATGGAGAAGAAGCCACATTTTTGAAGAGTATTAGAAATTTCTGGGATGCCCAACATGATAAATGAAAAATAATAACCTCAGCAATCACTGTAAAATTGGCAAAATAGAGAAAAAACTTAAAGAGTAAAAGAGACCTAGGAAGAAATTAAAAATCTGAATAGCTTATTAGTCTTAAATAAATTCAATAGTTTATATGTCATTTTAAAGACATAATTAAAACCTTTTGACAAAAGAAAAATCTAAAACCATCTGGTCACCTTGTTGATATTACCTAATACAGGGAAAGACAAGGAAATTGCAAACAGAACCCCCCAAAAGCACTAACGATCTGGAAAAGATTGATGTATTGGATTATATTAAAACTAAGAAGTTCTCTTCATCTATGACATACAAAACAGTGTGAAAACCTAAACCATACAGTGACATTTACCACGCATCATCATCAATAGAAGATATGCATCTGGAATATATAAAACATTACTACAAAAAATTAAGAAAAAGAGAACAGAATAGGGAAAAAATCACAAGAAACTTAAAAGAGCACTATTTCAGAAAAGAGAACTTCAATTGATGATTAAACACATAAAATTTTTTAAATATTAAGCATACTAAATCTTAGAGAACTAAAGAAGCCCTTCAGTTCTTAAGAAGATGTAAATTCAAATTGTAACCTATCAATTATACATTCATCAGAATCCTTAAATTTAAAATGTCTTATAACAGCAAGTATTGTCAAGAGTGTAGAGCATTAAGTAAATTCATACAGCCCTGGAAAGCATATAATTTCAGATAGCAATTTTATGAGAGCTAATCCTCTAAAATTGAAAAAACGGGTGCCCAACAAAGACTATCAAAAATGTCTGCACTTGTGAATCAAGAGACACATGAGAATCCTCTAAGCCCACCAATTTTAATGGTTTAAAAAAAAACTAGAATTATCAATAGAAAAATAGAAGAATGATTATATGAAGTGAGGTATAATCATATCAATATAATCAAATACTCTATGGCATTGAAAACATCAAATTATAGTTACATGGATGCAGTTATTTATTCTTTCAGGCTCCACGGTTTTCACAGTTCTTTCTATAACACAATGGCATCTTCCAAGGTGAAATCCTTCCAGACTTTCAGGATGTACACCTTATCAGAGTTCCCTTCCGTAGCATTGACAATCCTTTTCATTGAGTCCTGTGTATAATGAACCTTAAAGGTTCTTATGAGGCCCTGATCTAGAGGCTGAATTAGAGACATTGTGGGAGAGGGCAAGGAGAGCTTTGGATGCCTTCAGTATTGAAGTCGAGATGTGGGTGGCCAGGGGGCATTGCCCAATATCAAAAAGAACTTTAAAAGGCAGTTCCTTATAGGCAGACTTCCCTGGTGGCTCAGACGGTAAAGCGTCTGCCTACAATGCAGGAGACTCGGGTTCGATCCCTGGGTAGGGAAGATCCCCTGGAGAAGGAAATGGCAACCCACTCCAGTACTCTTGCCTGGAAAATCCCATGAGCAGAGGAGCAAGGTAGGCTTCAGTCCATAGGGCTGCAGAGTAGGACACGACTAAGCAACTTCACTATGGTCAAGGTACTTCCTGACTTTAGGAACAAAGCATCAATAAGACCAATTAAATATACATATATATATTTTTTTTTTTCCTTGTCTAGGCCTTCTTGTACAACCAAAGGCAATCTTTTCCTTTCTAGGTTCCTTGATTGGCAGCTTTATGGATAATGGCAATCCTGATCATAAACCTGATTTCATTTACACAAAACAGTAGAGTTAGGCTATCCCTTCCTGATTTAATCCTGGTGTGTGCTTCTCTTCCTTACTCATAGAAGTCCTTCGTGGCATTTTTTTTTTTTTTAAAGAATAGAACATTTTCATCTGCATTAAAAATCTGCTCAAGAAGATATCCTTTCTCATCAATGAGTTTCTTAATGGCATCTGGGAAATCATTTGCTCTCTCTCAGTCAGCAGAAGCTGCTTCTCCTGTCCTCTTGACATCTTTAAGCCAAACCTCTTTTTAAAATTATCAAACCATTCTTTGCTGACAAAATTCTCCAGCTGTAGACCCTTCACCTTCCTTTTGCTGTAAGATGACATACAATGACTTCACTTATCCTTGAATAAGAGATAGCTATTGGTGTATATTTCTTAGAGAAATCATAAAAAAAAGAAAAAAAACTAAATAAACTGCATTTTCAATATTAGATTAAAGCTATTATGCAATCAGTACAAGGGTTGAGCACCTTCTGGGGTAGCAGAAGTGACAGCTTCACAAATTTCCTATTCTTTTATTTTTTACAATGGTCCTTATGCTGGATTCATTAATCTTGCAATGGCAGGTAACTGCAGCTACAGACCTCAATCTATAGGACATAGCAAGCAATTAAACTTTTTCCTATAGTGTCATGACTTTGCTTCTCAGGAGCACTTCCAGTATCACAGGTGGCACTTCATATGGGTCCCCTGGTTTCAAGGTTTACAACACTGCACCAAACACGATGAAAAATACACAAGAACCATGAAAGACCACTTTTTACAGTGATGTATAATTTACTGGACATAAGAACTGCTCGTGAAGATATGATTAGCATCACAAGGCATTTAAAGTGGATATTCATAGCACTTGAGCTCACCGCAATAGCAACACAAGTGGCTACAAGATTATTACAGTAGTAAACTATGTATTATTGTCAATTTCACGCAGTTATAATTTAATACTGCACCTTCACATTTATTTACATTAATTCCAACTGCAAATGGGGCCTTGTAAGGTCCTATAAGTGCATGCATAACTTTTCACTAATTTTACCTTTTCATAATAAATTTTTAAAGGCTTCCCAGGTGGAGCTAGTGGCAAAGAAGTCGCCTGCCAATACAGAAGGCATAAGAGAGGCCAGCTCAAACCCTGGGTAGGGAAGATCCCCTGGAGGAGGGCATGCCAAACCACTCCAGTATTCTTGCCTGGAGAATCCCATGGACAGAGGAGCCTGGCAGGCTACAGTCCATTGGGTCACAAAGAGTCAGACACGACTGAAGCAACTTAGCACATAATAAATTTTTGTTTATTTTACTAAATGATAAATTAGTATCAACACATTTTATACATTCATGACATTTTTCTTAATTTTTCAATGCTTCTCGATCATAGGGTTTGTCTGTGATTTTTTCCAAATTGTCCCAAATATTCAAACATTTTTTCCAATATATAATTGTTTAAGAGGACCCATCCAGTTGAAACACATGTTGTTCACAGGCCACTTGTAGTCTCATACCACTGTAGTTGGAAAAGATGTTTGATACAATTTCAAACTTCTTTTAATCCACTGCCCCAGTATTTAATGTTTTTAATGGCATATTATCTTTTTGTTCTGTATATCCCTTAACTACTTATTGTGAATACAGATTTTACTATGTTTGTCTTTTAACCTACTAGCTTCAAAAGTAGCTGGTCTATTACTTTTTATTGTATGTTTGATTTTACCAATGAGATTTTCCTTTTCATAATTTTCACATTTCTACGTGGCCTTGTCTTTTCCACTTAGAGAAGTCCTGTTAACACGTCTGGCCTTTAATACCGGTTTTGTGGTGCTGAACTCTTTCAGCTTTTGCTTGTCTGTGAACTCTTCACCTACCCCTTCAAATGTGACTAACTTTACCTGGTAAAATATTGTTCAGTTCAGTTCAGTTCATTTCAGTCGCTCAGTCGTGTCTGACTCTTTGCGACCCCATCAATTGCAGCACACCAGCCCTCCCTGTCCATCACCAACTCCCGGAATTCACTCAGACTCACGTCCATCGAGTCGGTGATGCCATCCAGCCATCTCATCCTCTTTCGTCCCCTTCTCCTCCTGCCCCCAATCCCTCTCAGCATCAGAGTCTTTTCCAATGAGTCAACTCTTCGCATGAGGTGGCCAAAGTACTGGAGTTTCAGCTTTAGCAGCATTCCTTCCAAAGAAATCCCAGGGCTGATATCCTTTAGGATGGACCGGTTGGATCTCCTTGCAGTCCAAGGGGCTCTCAAGAGTCTTCAACACCACAGTTCAAAAGCATCAATTCTTCGGCACTCAGCCTTCTTCACAGTCCAACTCTCACATCCATACATGACCACTGGAAAAACCATAGCCTTGACTAGACGGACCTTAGTCGGCAAAGTAATGTCTCTGCTTTTGAATATGCTATCTAGGTTGGTCATAACTTTTCTTCCAAGGAGTAAGTGTCTTTTAAAATATTGTTGGTTATAGGTATTTTCTTATCACTTTGAATGTACTGTGCCTTTCCTTTCTGGTCTGCAAAGGTTCTACTGGAAAGTCAGTTTGTAGTCTTGAGTTCCCATGTATGTAAACAGTTGCTTTTCACTTGATGCTTAAGAAATTCTCTTTTACTTTAATTTTTGCCATTTTAAATATAATGTGTTTTGATGTAGACCTCTTTGGATTCATCTTCTTTTGGACTCTGTTTCCTGGGCCTGGATGTCCGTTTCCTTCCCCAGGTTGGTAAATTGTTCAGATATTATTTCTTCAAATAAATTCTCTGTCCCTTTCTCTCCCTTCTCTGTTTGCAATCCGTATAATGAAAATGTCAGTACATTTTATGCTATCTCAGAGGTCTCTTAAACTATCCTTATTTCTTTTTTTTTTCATTTTTCTGTTCAGCTTGGGTATTTTCACATACTCTGTCTTCCAGTTGGCTGGTCCTGTTCCCCTATCTCATTTAAGCCACTGTTGATTCGTTTCAGCGTTTTTTTTCATTTCAGTTATGGTACTGTTCAGATTCTCACTGTGTTCATCCATTCTTCTCCCAAGTTTAGTGAGCATCTTTATGATCATTACTTTGAAATTTTTATTGGGCAGATTGCTTATCTCCAATTCGTTTAGTTCCGTTTCAGAGGTTGTGTCTCATTCCCTTATTTGGATATACTCCTCCCTCTTATTTTGCTTAATGCTCTGAGTTTATTTCCATTTCTTAGGTAGGTGGGTTATGTTTCCCAATCTTCAAGAAGTGGCCTTCTATAGGAGATTGTCCTATGCAGCCCAGAAGTATGCTTGCCTCTGGTAACCAGAACTATATGATGAAGGGGCACCCCCTATATGAGCTGTGTGTACCCTTCTGTGTGACACAACATACTCCTGTGGGTATGCTGGTAGACAGATGTGGCCTCTGGTCTGGTGAGCTATGAGACCATGCTTTACATAGTAGCTGCAGGCCCGCTAGAATGTGCGGTAGGCTTCCTGTATAGTTGGCTGAATGGCCCAGGGAAAGTGGATGGCAGGTTCAAGGCTGCTACCAGCTCACTGGTGGTCAGGGCCAGGATCTCACACGACTGCCTGCATTCCCCTGCAGGGCTTGGGGCTTGTGCCAGCTCACTGATGGGTGGGTAAGTCCCTGGTGGAAAGAGGCTACAGGGAGAATTCCAAAATGACACTTGCCAGTGCCAGTGTTATCACTATCACAGTAGAACAAGATCTCAAAACTGTCTGCCACCAGTATCTCCATCGCAGGCAGAGATCCAGCTGCTTCCTACCTCACTGGGAAGCTCTCCAAAATAAGTGCATGCATCTGACCTAGGCTCCTTTCAAACTACTGCCTCAGCACTGGAAGTCAAAGTGTTTGAGATTTTCTGCACATCCTTTAAGAGAGGAGTCTCTGTTTCCAATAGCTCCCTGGCTTTCATGAATGTCAGCCCTGCTGCTTTTCCAAGCCAGACATTCTGAGAGCTTGTCTTTCTGGTATTGGCTCAGTGGGCTGAGAAGCCCAATGTGAGGCTCAGACCCACTACTCCTTCATGACTGTAATATTTCTACCATTTGTGGATCACCAGCCCAGTGGTGTGGGTCCTGAATATACTGTGTCGCCACCTCACTTACTCATCTCATTGTGGTTCCTTAATGTCTTTTATAGCAGGAGTGTCCTTTCTGCTAGTCTTCATGTCAATGTTATAGATAGTTTTCCTGTAATTAGTTGTAATTTTGATGTGTCTATGGGAGGAAATCAGTTCAGGTTCTTCCTACTCTGTCCTCTTGGTCACTATATTTTACAATTATTTTATTCTAACAATCCCAACAATTCTATATGTATTGAGACTACTCTGACATTCTAGAGTTAAAACCACTTAACTTTGCACATGAATTTGAGCAAACTCGGGGAGACAGTGAAGGACACGGAAGTCTGGTGTGCTGCAGTCCATGGGGTCACAAAGAATCGGACACAACTGAGCGACTGAAGAATAACATCTTTGTTATGTCTGATGCCAATGCAATCATCAAACTGGAGATCAAGGACAAGGCAAAGTCTCCTTAGAGCCAGCTTCCAATGACAAAAGCTCTGATAAAAGAAATGGAGAAGCCTGCAAAGGTTCTAAGAGATGAATGGGAATCAAGGAACAATTTGACTCTAAATCTCAGACATTTCACTAATCTAAACCTAGAAGTCACACTTAAAGAACAGGTCATTTAAGGTTATTCAAATAAAAGTGCAATAGTTAAGGATGTCAAGCAAGCTGCCAAGTGAACATAACTACTTGTGGAAAGGTGTGTGACTCTTGCAACAGTCAATCTTAAAACCTAGTCTTTTATAATAAAGGTTTGGAGCTTAAGGCACACTCCAGTGTAGAGGGGTGGAATGGAGCAAGAGTTATTCCATGCAATTTTTCAGGACTTGGGCTGTTCCTAAGTCCTGCAATCTTGTAGGTCCTCATCTTTATCTCCACTGAAGCATTATATGGGGAAAGAGAGCTTGTATAACACAAGAGCTTTTAAGGGGCCAGGCTGAAGTGGTAGACATAATCCAATTGCATGACCTCCAACCTAATTCTGACAGAAAATGGGAAACAATGCCTAATTGTGTTCAGTAAGTTTTCATAACTGACAACTAAATGAAATTTAATCTAATGGAGTTCTGGAGGATGATGTGTTGGCTTAGAAACACTGATGGCAGAACTAACATTTAAATTTGAAAGTTCCTAATAATCCAAGAGCTTTAAACTCAAAAAGACACACTCAACAATTCAAATATTTACTTGACATGGGAGGTTTTATATTAATATTCAAGTTGACCTTCCTACCAGGATAAGTACTGTTTTTCCCCCTTCCCAAAAAGAAATTTAGCAAGGGGCGGGGGCTGTGGAAATAATTAGGGAAAACAAAATCCTAAAATATACTAATTTACATTTGTTTTATAAAACCCCGTGTGCTGTGCTGTGCTTATTCGCTTCAGTTGTATCCGACTCTGCAACTCCAGGAACTGTAGCCCACCAGGCTCCTCTGTCTGTGAGGATTCTACAGGCAAGAATACTAGAGTGGGTTGCCAGGCCCACCTCCAGGGAATCTTCCCAGCCAAGGGATCAAACCCAGGTCTCCAGCATTACAGGCAGATTCTTTACCATCTGAGCCACCAGGGAAGCCTAGAAACCCTTACTATATCCCAAAAACTAGTCTAAAGAGGAAGGCACAAATTTGATCATCCAAAAATGGAAAAGGCACTCACATCATCCTCTGCCTCCCACCATCAAAACAACATAGATTAAAATGGGTAATAATTTTAAATACTGCTGGTCTAAAGGTAAACTAGAGAGGAAAAGTTGCTCAGGAAGAAGATTCTCCTATGGAAATATTTATTGAAGGGTGGCAAAAACTATTACTGTTGCAATGCTTATAATAGAGCAAAATTCTGATCCCATCACAGAGTTTAAGTCACCATTTTCCAGGAGATTCTTCTTTACCGTACTTGAGAGCCAGAGTCTTAATCCTACTATAAGTAGCTGTGAAAAAGTTATGATTATTAAAGAGGAAAGATGTAAGGAAGAGAAAGGGTGGACTCAGTTATGAATTAAACTACTAAATTAAAATATCCTGCTTATGAACAGTGCCATATATCTCAAGTATTTATATTTTTAGTTCCAAATGCCTTGGAGAAATTTTATCTTCAATTTACTACTGATAAAAAGTAAAGCATGATTCTGGGTCAACCCAAAAATTTTTATTAAATTACCAACATAATATCTAATAACATCATGAATGTATATACTTGTCTCCAGAAGGAAATAAATTGCTCTAAGATCTCACCCTGTTTATTTAACTTATATGCAGAGTACATCATGAGAAACGCTGGGCTGGGAGAAGCACGAGCTGGAATCAAGACTGCTGGGAGAAATATCAATAATCTCAGATATGCAGATGACACCACCCTTATGGCAGAAAGTGAAGAGGAACTAAAAAGCCTCTTGATGAAACTAAAAGAGGAGCGTGAAAAAGTTGGCTTAAAGCTCAACATGCAGAAAACGAAGATCATGTCATTTGGTCCCATCACTTCATGGGAAATAGATGGGGAAACAGTGACAGACTTTATTTTTTTGGGCTCCTAAATCACTGCAGATGGTGACTGCAGCCATGAAATTAAAAGACGCATACTCCTTGGAAGAAAAGTTATGACCAACCTAGATAGCATATTCAAAAGCAGAGACATTACTTTGCCAACAAAGGTCCATCTAGTCAAGGCTATGGTTTTTCCAGTGGTCGTGTATGGATGTGAGAGTTGGACTGTAAAGAAAGCTGAGCACCGAAGAATTGATGCTTTTGAACTGTGGTGTTGGAGAAGACTCTTGAGAGTCCCTTGGACTGCAAGGAGATCCAATCAGTCCATTCTGAAGGAGATCAGTCCTGGGTGTTCTTTGGAAGGAATGATGCTAAAGCTGAAACTCCAGTACTTTGGCCACCTCATGCGAAGAGTTGACTCATTGGAAAAGACTCTGATGCTGGAAGGGATTGGTGATTGGATGGCATCACCAACTTGATGGACATGAGTCTGAGTGAACTCTGGGAGTTGGTGATGGACAGGGAGGCCTGGTGTGATGCAATTCAAGGGTTGCAAAGAGTCAGACAGGACTGAGCGACTGAACTGAACTTAAGATCTTATATACAATAAATAAAACAACAAAGGAAAACACCAATTAACTAGATCAGTGGTTCTCAGTGGGGATAAATGTGCGGGTAACAATTATCTCCATAATTATGGAGTTCTAATGGACCATATTAAAATAACTAAAAAAAGAGGCAGAGGATGATAGATGACATGAATGCACAAGGCAACTCCACATGACAAAAAGAGTCAATCCAAATTTTACACCTTGAAAAACAGAAAATAAAGAGTTTTGTCCATAATTATTTGACAGTAGAACCTAACCTTTTCACCTATAAACAAAAATTAGTTTTCCATGTTTATAATATATAGTGAATTTTCTAGGAATGCAATTACCACATAAGTTGAAAATAGACCATATATAATTTAACAAAGATGAATTCAATATTTCAGAAAACTTCATCAACAAATACTTATGCAATTCATGGTATATATAGCACACATTTTGGAATATGTGTCCAGAAAATGTTTCAGATTCCTTTCAAGAAAATAAGAACTAATTTTGTTATTTTAATCCTATCCTATATATTTTGAAAAAAAAAAACTCTATTCCTATGATATAAAATGTACGTGGTAAAAATTACATATTAAAACTATTTATTTGAGTAATGCCAATTGATTTTCAGCTAGGAATTCTGACAGCGTTCCCAGAAGCCCAAAACCCAACTCTACCGGCTCAGTATTACTGTGTGTTTTTCCAAATTATCCTCTATTTCCCATTGTCTAAGAAATGATATAGTTTCCAAGGTCTTTTTAAGTTCCAGAAATAGAATGTGTGCTTTGACATGTGGTAGGGTTTCAGGTAGAATGAATGCTTTCTGTGACATTTTATCTAAATCTTACCTATTTAGGTAAGGATTTTAATCTAGGGAATTATTTTGGCAGAGTTGGACATGACTAAGCGACTTAACAGAACTAACCATTTACAAGTAAGATCCAGCTAATATTGGAGAATATAATACTTCCTTATTTTCTCCATTTCAACAGCCTATCACTTATCTTGGTATAAGATCTCTAATTTCTAATTTACCATCTTCACTGGGTCCAGAGTGGATAGAAGGAGTTTCAGAGACTCCTTTCACTTGACCCTTTCTACCTAACAGCTCTTAACCCAAGAGTCAGAAGACCAACAAGAGATTCTGCCAGCTGCTACATAAATCCATTCCAATTATGCATGTAGGGACAAGAAAATAACCACAGAGTGAGTTTACAGACCGATGTAGGGGGCTTCCCTGGTGACTCAGACTGTAAAGAATCTGCTTGCAGTTCAGGAGACCTGGGTTTGATCCTTGGATCCAGAACTCTGGAGAAGGGAATGGCTACCCACTCCAGTATTCCTGTCTGGAGAAATCCATGGACAGAGGAGCTGGTGGGCTACAGTCTATAGGTGGCAAAGAATTGGACAAAACTGAGGGATTACTGCTATCACACTGAATTAAACAGATTTGGACCAAAATTCCATTTATAACATGGTCCCTATAAGTTTCCATGCTAACAAAGGGGTTATGATTCATCCCTAAAGGCCATAACACTATCTAATTTTTTAATACAAACTTATTTATTTTAATTGGAGTCTAATTACTTTACAATATTGTATTGGTTTAAGAAAATTCATTAAGTTCTGGAGATGCTATTCCACCATCACTGAAACCACTGACCTAATAATTTGATGTTTCCTTTGTCCAACCAAAATATTTTGAGCTTCATACTTACTGGGTACGATATATAACACGTTATTGACTTACACTTCCTGTTTGTACCTGAGTAGAAATTAGTAGCTTTGCAACTAAAAGAGAAACAAAGATCTTCATTCTTTATGCAGAATATTGAAAGGTACAGGAAACTAACTACTATAGTCATGGTGAAACCATAAAAATCATGGGAATTGACCAGACAATATCATAAGTACATACCATAATATTTTAACCAAACTTCTTCTACCTATTTTCATCTGAAATCTTTTATTTCCCACCAAGAAACATCCATATCTATCAGAAGTGTTGTCAGAGGTTGAAAGAAAAATAAATGAACCACTGACCTTCTTAAAACTTAAAATTTCTTAAAACTTCTGACCTTCTTTAAACATGCATTGAAAATGACAGACATTGTATTGTATATAATGCAAACAAGCATCACCTTCACATTGTTAACTGAGAAATTTTACAGGAAAAATATGTGTGTTTTCCTTAAAGTCTGCATGTTGCTCCTCAAATTGAAAAAATTTTCCAGAGAAACAATTTTCACTCATTTCATGTTAGATTATATTTTCATTAAATTCATTTTTTTAACTTACCAATTTTGAGTTCCAACTGTGTTCAGCCAGTGCCGGAATGAGGACTCTACCATGGCAAGATTAATAATTTGGTGTTCCTTTAAATAAATATTTTGACCCCATCTTGAAGGCCTGCCCAGGATGTCTGCTATTGACGTCCCCCCCCCCATCTTACACCACAGGAAATGCATTGTTAAAATTTTCTCTAATTATTTCCCACGGGGTTCATGGAGAAAGACTCTAAAAAGGGTGGAGACCCAGACTCACAACTCCACATTCCCAGGACCTTCATATTATTGATGATGAGCACTTGAGCATTAATTTATCAGCTGGACATTTAAGCTTCCTGCTGGCTTCCCTCCATGTTAGTCAGTATTTCTTTATCATCTCTCCCTGAAAGCTCTTGCTTCTCTTTAGATTTCTGGCCATTTGGTCACCCTATAATCTCAGGACTCCAACGCTTTCAAGAAAACTCAGGAATCTGCATTTGCCCAGCTTTGTTTCTTTCATTGTAAAGGTGGGAACAATGCTTTTTCCAGCTCTCTGCATCCTTGAGCAAAAACTAGAAATGCTGTGATCATGTTCATGTTCACTTCTTTGCTTTGTTAATGTTGTTTCCTCTTCTCTTTACTATATTCTCTACTCAGAAAACTTGAACTCTCTTCAACTTTCATCTTAAATACGTCCTATTCTAACTATCCTTATTCTTCCACGATAAATCAATCATTCCTTTCAGTCCTCATTCAATATTTTCTTCATTCTATTCCACTGAATAAATTTATTGAACATTTACATTGTGGTACTGATGCAACAGTCCCCAAAGAGTTTCACTTAATAAAGGATATAAGCAAGTACACATATAATACATTGGAAAAATTCATAAATAGGAAGAGACTCAATTTCAGTTTGGAGAGGTTATGAAAAATCTACCAGAAGATGTGATGTCTAACTACATGTGCATGCTGTACTAAGCTGCTTCAGTTGTGTCCAACTCTCTGCAACCCTATGGACTGTAGCTCGCCAGGCTCCTCTGTCCATGGAATTCTACAGGCAAGAATATTGGAGTGGGTTGTCATGCCCTCCTCTGGGGGATCGTCCTGACCCAGGGACGATCTTTACATCTCCAGCATTAGGCGGGTTCTTTACCACTAGTGCCACCTGGGAAGCCCCCTTCTAACTACATTTGTTGTTGTTCTGTTGCTCAGTGGTATCCTACTCTTTGCAACTCCTTACTTAAAGCCAAACAGAAATCATCCTGGGAAGAAGGAAAGGCTCATTCGTAAGTATCTCAAAGCACTAATTTAAGATAGTGTAGTATATTTTGCCTAGTGTCTCCACTGCAAGCCTAATACTTTAAGTAAAAGCCATGTATTATTCATCTTCACTAATAGTACGAAGCACTCACTTAATGATTGTCTACTGACATGAGTGACTAACTTTGCTTCCTAACAAGAGCATTTTTTCCAGTATAAGCACATGGCAGGAAATTACTGCTTTAAATTATTGCTTTAAGAATGAGGACCCTAGACTTCCCTGGAAGTCCAGTGGTTAAGAATCCACCTGCCAATGCAAGGGACATGGGTTCAATCCCTGGTCTGGCAACTAAGCCCTGGAATCACAACTACCGAGTTCACACAAGGCAACTAATGAGCCCAAGCGCCTGAGTGTCCGAGGTCTGCACCAAGAGATGCACCAATGAGAAGAGCATGCATCGCAATGAAGAGTAGCCCTCACTCACCGCAACTAGAGAAGACCCAGTGCAACCAAAAAAAAAAAAAAATTACTTAACTTCAAAAAATTTTGTGAGGATGCTAATGTCACCACTGCCCCACACTGAAATAAATAAAACAAATATGTATACAAAAATAAATATAGGTATTTAATATAAATATGTAATATAAACATTTCTATTTTATAACTATATTGTATATGCCATGTAAATTACAAATATAAATATAAATGAATAAAACAAATAAGTAAAATGAAAAAGCAATGAGAGTAATTCTATCCATAAAAACTTAGAGTGAAGTAAGTCAGAAAGAAAAACACCAATACAGTATATTAATGTATATATATGGAATTTAGAAAGATGATAACGATGACCCTATATGTGAGACAGCAAAAGAAACACAGATGTAAAGAACAGACTTTTAGACTCTGTGGGAGAAGGCAAGGGTGGGGCAATTTGAGAGAACAGCATTGAAACATGTATATTACCATATGTGAAACAGATCACCAGTCCAGGTTTGATGTATGAGACAGGGTGCTCAGGGCCAGAGCACTGGGATGACCCTGAGGGATGGGATGGGGAGAGAGGTGGGAGGTGGGGTTTCAGGATGTGGAACACATGGACACCCATGGCTGATTCATGTCAATGTATGGCAAAAACCACTACAATATTGCAAAGTAATTAGCCTCCAATCAAAATTAATTAATTAATTTTAAATAAAAGAAAAATTTAAACCAAAAAAAAACTATCTACAAAATACACCCACAATTTAGTATTCCAATGTCTCCCATACTTGTAAAAAATTTCCCTTAATTATAGTAACTAGCAGTAAAATGTACTTTCTTCATTCAGAACTACATAAATTATTTTTCTAATATTTAATGCATATGTGAAATCTTATAACTGTATATCTAAGCTTACAAACACATGAGTTCAGTGAATTAAAATACTGTCTCACCTGGAATCAAAAATGTGTTACTAAAGTACTACGTCACCTAAGAGATAATTATTATGGATGGCTCTGCCATTTATGAAAAAACAAAGTACAAATTTAAACTGTCAGTGTTTAAAATGATATTAGAAGCTCAACAAAAATATATTTGTTGCTTAAGACCAAGATTTACTACATAAATCACTAGGAAAAGGGGAAGCAAGAAACAGGGGAAAATGAAAATGAAGGGCTCTTGTTAAGAATCTACTAAAATTTTAATATGGCAACAGCAGAACATTCAATCAGTCACGATGCTCTCCTAAGCATGAGGCCCTGTGCTAATGCACGTCACATGACCACAAAGTTAGCCGTGCTTATAACAACCAGTATACGGCACTGCAAAATACTGGTGGCATCTCTGACTTAAAGCATAAGACTCTGCTTAACTGAATTGGTACTGAGAACAAAGTAGCCTTCTTTAATAGGAATTTCCCTATGATCTTATGCTTTGTCTTTACTTTCAAGTTTAGAGACTATGGAGAAGGGATAAAAACTTGTTCTGTTCACCTTCTCTTGAAAACCTATGACACCTCAGAGACTAGCCAAAGACATGATCATCGAACAGGAAAACTGCAGGATAATTCTACAGCAAATAATATATTTGTTCTAAGTAAAAACAAACAGAAAGATCATTTTCCAAGGCTAACAGATTTCTTTGGATATAAACTTTTATTTATATATAGATAGATACAGTTTTGGAGAATGCTTTATTAATCTTTAAAATAATTATGTGGTTTATGTCAAATACAGTATATTATATCTAATACAAAGACAAGCGCATGCAGATAAATAATTCAAAACTATCAAAATGATTTTAATATATAAAGAATATAAGTAACAAAAATCATTTAAATAACCTGAAACAGTTTTTAAAGTTACTTCTTTTGGAGGTGGGTGAGAATCAATCTTCAGATTAACAACTAAATTACAAAAAGACAAAAAACACTCATAGAACTACTAAAAGCAGAGTAACAGCAAGAGTGGGTTCATGTCTAATGAAATAAGAGCAAAAAAAAAAGAAAATGAGTATAAGAAACCAACTGAAAGCATTAATGAGATTTTGATGATCAGGTTTAATAATGAAAGATTTAAAATAAAGAAATACATAGAAACATTGAATTTCAGTTCTTTCAACAATATATAGAGGAAAATTATAAAGATAGCCACCCAAATTTGAGATTTCATATATAAGATGTTCTAGAAAAATAAAACTATTTCTTTTTATCAGAAAGGTACAAAAGACAAATATTCTATGGGCTCTGTTTTAAAACTTCCACAAAATTGTCATTTAAAGGCTTAAGTTGTCTGAAGATTGATAAAATGCAAATCAGCATAGTTGATGATAATATTGGTTGCTTAACTAACACAACACTAAACTTCAAAGGGAAACCTGTAGCAATCACTTCCACAGCACAAACTTAACCCACAAAAGTTCTATAAAGTAATTTTTACTTACAATTGGCATTGATCACCTTTTATTCCTTTAGTTGTGCAGAAACATTTTCCTGTGTGCATATGACAAATATTTGCATGGCCACTGCATGTACAAGCTGTAAGTCAAAACCAAAATGATATTGAATATTCCCCATCACAAACATGAACATCACATTTCAGGGAAGATTTTATTATCTTATTTTTAAAATAATCGATTATCCTCTTGCCATCCAAACACTAGGGTTATGACATGGGTTATTTTTAATTAAAGGGAAGTTAATTTACTCATTTAAAATTTTTTGTGAAACACTTCAAAGTCTTTGGAATATGCTTAAGTCGAGTGTGGATCCAAGTATTTATCTCATCCTTTTTTGGACGTTTTTCCATTTCTAATTTGGAACATCTACTTAATAAAATGAGTTTCAAAGAACACAAGATCTTTAGAGTCACAAGATCTTTCGAGTCAAACAGCTTAGCTACAAAATGCACATCTATAATCACTAGTATGTTGACCTTGGGCAATTTATATAAACCTCTCTAGTCTTAGTCTCTCTGTCTTCAAAAGCAGGGAGATGCTCTTGGGACTTTTGTGAGAATTAAATGAGATAATGTATTTTAAATTCTGAACACATATCAAGGACTTAATAAATTTAACTGTTACCTCCACTACTGTAACCACTGCCAACAATAAAATAATATAGTTTTTATGTATTGTATAGTTTCTTTGCCCAAAAATCATTCTTTTAAATTTCCAAAGTCATTCTCAGTTTTAGTATTCCAGAATACTACCTGAAACATGCCACAGTATAATAGTTATACCCAGTGAATTTGGTTCATATGAACTCATTTCATTTTCTTACTCCACATTCCTTTGTTAAAGATCAGTGTTCCAAATATTTAGGACACAAACCTCATACTTCATTGTGCCCAACATCTAATCAGCCAGTAGGTTCTAGATTATACAAGGAAGCATCTTTCTTGTATCTGACCTTTCCTTTCCATGGTGATAGCCATCACTCATGTCCTATCACTTACACTCTGAGACTGATACCAATATAATTCAGTAACTGATCATTCCACCTTCAGTTCGGCTACAATTTGATTCCTCAACCTTCAGACATGTTTTAAAAAGATAGGGCTGATCATGCCATTAGGCCTTTCAAAAACTTTTAATGAGAACTATTGTGTTTCTGCACACAATCAGCTAGTTAAACAATTCTACTGATAAAAATGAAATTATTTGGCTTTCTCCTGATTTTCATACACATTTAAAAATGAGATAATGAGCCACTATTTTGATCAAAATATAAAATACTGTCATGTGGAGTTATTTGCTTGTGCATTCAGGATACCTATCGTCTTCTGCCTCTTTTTTAATTATTTTAATAGGATCCATTAGAACTTTATAATTATGGAGATAATTGTCATCCCCACACTTATCCCCACTGAGAACCACTGATCTAATTAATTTGTATTCCTAGGATATAAAATCTTTGTGGCAAAATATTACAGAAACTAAGCTTCTCATTGCTTATGATCACTTGCTTTGAAAAAACACATAATTAATGTACAGTAAAAACAAACAACACTACATACACACAAAAAATAATTTTGGCAGTAGGTACATTTTTATGACTCTCGGTTTGCTTTCTTCAAGAGATGAGATTTTCTTTCAAGATTTTCTTTCTTCAAGAGATAGGAATACCAGACCACCTTACCTGCCTCCTAAGAAATCTGTATGCAGGTCAAGAAGCAACAGTTAGAACTGGACATGGAACAATGGACTGGTTCCATATTGGAAAAGGAGTACGTCAAGGCTGTATAATGTCACTCTGCTTATTTAACTTATTAGCAGAGTACATAATGGGAAATGCCAGACTGGATGAAGAACAAGCTGAAATCAAGATTGCCAGGAGAAATATCAATGACCTCAGATGACACCACCATTAAGGCAGAAAGCAAAGAAGAACTAAAGAGCCTTTTTATGAACATGAAAGAGGAGAGTGAAAATGTTGGCTTAAAACTCAACATTCAGAAAACTAAGACCATGGTATCCGGTCCTATCATTTCATGGCAAATAGACAGGGAAACAATGGAAACAGTGAGAGACTTTATTTTGGGGGGCTCCAAAATCACTGCAGATGGTGACTGCAGCCATGAAATTAAAAGATACTTGCTCCTTGGAAGAAAAGCTATAACCAACCTAGGCAGCATATTTAAAGGCAGAGACATTACTTTGCCAACAAATGTCCATCTAGTCAAAGCTATGGTTTTTCCAGCAGTCATGTATGGACATGAGAGTTGGACTATAAAGAAAACTGAGTGCCAAAGAATTGATGCTTGTGAACTGTGGTGCTGGAGAAGACTCTTGAGAGTCCCTTGGACTGCATGGAGATCCAACCAGTCAATCCTAAAGGAAATCAGTCTTGAATATTCCCTGGAAGGACCGATGCTGAAGCTGAAACTCCAATACTTCGGCCACCTGATGCAAAGAACTGACTCATTTGAAAAGACCCTGATGCTGTGAAAGATTGAAGGCAGGAGGAGAAGGGGATGACAGAGGATGAGAAGGTTGGATGACATCACTGACTTGATAGACATGAGTTTGAGTAAGCTCCGGGAGTTGGTGATAGACAGGGAAGCCTGGTGTGCTGCAGTCCATGGGGTCACAAAGAGTTGGACACAAATGAGCTACTGCAGTGAACTGAGGTTTTATTTAAAAAATTTCTACATAACAGTGTTTTTCCTTCATAAAGAATATGGAAATAGATCGGATTTACGTTTGTGAATAAACTCGGGAAACACAATATGTGAGAATCACAAAATGAATGACAAGGTACAGAAATGCAAGGAAAAGGAAATTATCATGAGCAAAAAAGGAGCTCAGATGTACTGATGACAGGTAACGTCATAAATAGTAAATGAATATAACATGATATCTTTTAATATTAACTTGAAGTTTCACAGTAATACTATTTGTATTAAAACTACACTAAAAAAAACAAATGATATACATTAATATTTTAAAACTTGGGTAAACATTTTATTTATTCTTACGGCAGAGCTAAATAATGTCATACTTGCAGTGTTTCTTTAAAGAATTATCATTGTATAGTAACTTTAATAATTTCTGAGACCAAAAAAATTGTGTTAAAATACTTTTCAATGTAAACTCATTTTGAGAGAATTCCCTTGAGGTGCTATACTTTGGGCTAAAATGGCACAAATGTATTTTAAATTCAATTGTTTAAAATGTATATTTTATGACATGACAATGTTGAAATTATTCTGTTTTTGTCAGCATTTGAGGTTATCTTTTTATGCTGAATAAGCACCTATAAAATCACCATACTGTGGCCTTTTATTTGGTAAATTTTCTATGATGATGATTTCACAGCTTAGATGTACACTAGAGGAACATTGTGTGGTCACATGGTATTTCTGTTTCCCTATAATATAAATTTTCAATATCAACTTACAACTGAAACTAACAAATAAGGATAGGAAAACAAATGCTATAAAAGTTATTCAAATAAATTGTATATAAAGAACATACTTTAGAAAAATGAAATCAAACAGTAGTCATTGGCAGTATTTGTTTCAAAGTCAGTTTACGCGCTTAGAGCTTTAATTTCTATGTCATTGCTATTTCTCACAAACACAGACAACTTCTGGGAGTTGGGAAATCATGTCCATTTAATTTCCTTTCTACATTTCTAGCATAATTATACTTGATATTTAGTAGATATACATTAGGTTTCACATATAGTAAGAATTCTGACAAAGACTAATGTTCAAACAGCCACATGACTTAAAATTTTATTTTCCTTCTTATATTTTTATTTACAGTTCTAAGTCCAAATATTCACCATCTGTGGCTTATGCAAATAGGAAAAAAACATAGTTGAAGTAAAATATATATGAAAAGTCAATGTCAATATCTTAGAAGTCTGATTTTTCTCACTGATATAAATAAATATGAAATGTTGGTATCAATATCTCAGCAATCTGATTTTTCTCACTAAAAACTCAAAAATTACAAATATTATCACATATTAACCTGCTACTCAGAGTACAATTTTGTTTTCTTCTGGAAAGATAAGTCCCATAATTTAAAATATGTCATTTCATTTACAAGATTACTTGGTTTACTTGGGATATTGGGTACCTGTATTTGCCTAAATACAGAGTAAATGAGAAATTAAGAAATGCTTCTTTCCCCAACAAGTAAAGTACAGTGAAACTCAGTTATTCTGTCCTTGTTCCAGTTGCTGGATGCTGCTGGGTGAAAGGCAGTACTCTAGAGCTATTCTGAGAATATGACGGTTAACAATAATCTACAGCTTAAGGACTGGAACTGACTAGTAAATGGCACTGTTTTGAGGATTTAAATTACAGACTGAAAAGTCTTAAAGTGCCAAGAGGGCTATAAGTTTCATATTTTACATTTCAAAGCCATCCAACATACTGAAAAATGAAAAAAAAATAACTCTTAACCATCTGTTTAAGAATTAGTAAACTATATCTATGAGGCCAAGTCCTCATTTCCTATTTTTAAAGGGCTCATAACTTGAGAACGGTTTCTACATATGGAAACAATTGTGAAGAAGGAGGAGGAGTTGAAGCTGGAGGGAAAGAGGAAGCAGAGGAGGCAGCAATAAAGCAACAATCACACCTGGGTCAGAAAAATGATCATTCACTCTCTGATCCTTTAGAGCAAAAAAAAAAAGGCCAACTCCAGAAACACAATCAGAAAGCCTGGAGTCACATAACTGGTCAGTTTTACATTCTGAATGAATGTTAAAAACTAAGTTCTCATTTAAAACCAACAAGGGGGCTTCCCTGGTGGCTCAGTGGTAAAGAATCCATATGCCAGTGTAGGAGACACAGGTTCAATGCCTGATCTGGGAAGATCGTCAAGACTGTATATTGTCACCCTGCTTATTTAACTTATATGCAAATTACGTCATGAGAAACACTGGGCTGGAAGAAGCACAAGCTGGAATCAAGATTGCCGGGAGAAATATCAATAACCTCAGATATGCAGATGACACCACCCTTATGGCAGAAAGTGAAGAGGAACTAAAGAGCCTCTTGATAAAAGGGAAAGAGGAGAGTGAAAAAGTTGCCTTAAAGCTCAACATTCAGAAAACGAAGATCATGTCATCTGGTCCCATCACTTCATGGGAAATAGATGGGGAAACAGTGGAAACAGTGTCAGACTTTATTTTTGGGGCTACAAAATCACTGTAGATGGTGATTGCAGTCATGAAATTAAAAGACACTCCTTGGAAGAAAAGTTATGACCAACATAGATAGCATATTGAAAAGCAGAGACATTACTTTGCCAACAAATGTCAGTCTACTCCAGGCTGTGGTTTTTCCAGTGGTCGTGTATGGATGTGAGAGTTGGACTGTGAAGAAAGCTGAGCACTGAAGAATTGATGCTTTTGAACTGTGGTGTTGGAGAAGACTCCTGAGAGTCCCTTGGACTGCAAGGAGATCCAACCAGTCCATTCTGAAGGAGATCAGCCCTGGGATTTCTTTGGAAGGAATCATGCTAAAGCTGAAACTCCAGTACTTTGGCCACCTCATGCGAAGAGTTGACTCATTGGAAAAGACTCTGATGCTGGGAGGGATTGGGGGCAGGAGGAGAAGGGGACAACAGAGGATGAGATGGCTGGATGGCATCACTGACTTGATGGACGTGAGTCTGAGTGAACTCCGGGAGATGGTGATGGACAGGGAGGCCTGGCGTGCTGCGATTCATGGGGTCGCAAAGAGTGGGACATGACTGAGCGACTGAACTGAACTGAACTGAAGCTCGAGTGCCACCACTACTGACCCTATGCTCCAGAGCACAGGAGCCCCAACTACTAAGACCACACGCCACAACCACTGAAGCTGCTGTGTCCCAGAGCCCGTGCTCTGCAATAAGAGAAGCCAGTGTCAGAGAGGCCTGCACGCTGCAATCAGCCAGCAGCCCCTGCTCCACAACTAAAGGAAAGCCCACACAGCAACAAAGACCCAATGCAGCTGTAAATAAATAAATAAAATGTGTTACAAACAAAACAAGGTTCTGGTTTTCCTTTTTGACAGAAGAGGGTTAGGCATAAACACTGGAAAATTTTGACCAAAATTAATTTCAACCCAACTGTCCTGGAATTGTATTTTTAATATCTTCTATTTAGCTTGGACAAATGAGTAATTTTAGCCATATTTCATTTTCTAACACTAGCAAGATAAATTTCTTGAACACCCCTAATCACTACCATTAGTTTTTGACCTCTTCAACTTTGACTTCTTATATTTTCTTTCTTTAATCTGTAGCTTTCATTCAGCTAAAAAAGTAGGGCAAAATGTTAATACCCTGGGCTAGAGAAAAGGCAAGAAAGCCACATATTATTAGAATTATTCACAAACCAAACATCAATAATAAGTGAAATACCAGGCATTTTTTCCCATATTAAGTTCTACCACCAAAAATTACTGCTTGGCTCAAGTTCAAATTCTAAATTCCAAATTATTTAATTTTTATCATGTCTCTTTTCAGATCTGCATTGCTTTCAATGAGATTATTTTTTAAAGTTGCATTGAATTGTAAAAACACAGATACACAGATAAATACATAGATGCACAGATATATACACAGATAAAATTCACAGACAGACAAAACAGAGAAGAGAAAGCTTTTCATTGTAGAAAAAAAATCTAACTGATACTGTAGAAAGGATGACAGAATTAGAAAATCTCCATTTGGAAAAAAAATCATAAAAATAGTAGATAAAAGTTTGAAAAGTAATATGATATACACATAGTCTCAAAGTATCTCCTACAAGACATTTTTCCATTAAAGGAGAAAATAGTAATTTCATAGTGAAGAAATCTGGCAGACACTACTTTAACCAAGTGTTCATAGTGAACACTACCATTTACTGAATGATGACAGCATGTAACTCCTGATATGGTGAGAAGAATTTAGCATAACTACACGGCTATTTCTGCCAAAAGTGTGCAATCAAATGTTATGATGAAGAAATGTCACACAAAGCCAAACTGTAGTACATTCAATGTTGTTGTTGTTCAGTTACTAAGTCATGTCTGATTCTTTGTGATCTCACAGACTGTTCAGTTCAGTCGCTCAGTCGTGTCCGACTCTGCGACCCCATGAATCACAGCACGCCAGGCCTCCCTGTCCATCACCAACTCCCGCAGTTCACTCAGACTCACGTCCATCGAGTCAGTGATGCCATCCAGCCATCTCACCCTCTGTCGTCCCCTTTTCCTCCTGCCCCCAATCCTTCCCAGCATCAGAGTCTTTTCCAATGAGTCAACTCTTCGCATGAGGTGGCCAAAGTACTGAAGTTTCAGCTTTAGCATCATTCCTTCCAAAGAAATCCCAGGGCTGATCTCCTTTAGAATGGACTGGTTGGATCTCCTTGCAGTCCAAGGGACTCTCAAGAGTCTTTTCCAACACCACAGTTCAAAAGCATCAATTCTTCGGCACTCAGCCTTCTTCACAGTCCAACTCTCACATCCATACATGACCACTGGAAAAACCATAGCCTTGACTAGACGGACCTTAGTTGGCAAAGTAGAGACATGCAAAAACAGGCCATACAGGTTTCCTGGGACACCCGAAAGCAGAGCATTCTATGAAACCTTTCCTAAACTGAAATGGTGTAAAACAAAGGGGACATTAGCATAGGACACATCTTGCTAACAGTGTACAAAATAAGTCAAGACAAAGCACAGATGCTCACAGAAGCAATTCTAAGCTACAGCAGCTTGATGCTGAGATGCTGAGGGTAATTCTCAGGGAAGGAGTTTGGTGGTGCCACTTTTGTAGCTTGGGGGGTTGCTGTTTCTCTAATTGTTCAGTCATTTAGTCATGTTTGACTCCTTGCGACCCCATGGACTGCAGCACGCCAGGCAACCCTGTCCTTCACCATCTCCCAAAGTCTACTCAAACTCATGTCCATTGAGTTGGTAACGCCATCCAACCATCTCGTCCCATGTTGCCCCCTTCTTCTCCTGGCTTCAGTCTTTCCCAGCATCAGGGTCTTTTCTAATAAATCAGCTCTGCGCATCAGGTGGCCAAAGCATTGGGAGCTTCAGCTTCAGCATCAGCTCTTCCAGTGAATATTCAAGGTTGATTTTCTTCAGGGTTGCCTGGTTTGATCTCCTTCCAGTCTAAGGGACTCTCAAGAGTCTTCTCCAACATCACAGTTCAAAAGAATCAGTTATTCAGTGTTCAACACTCTTTACGGTCCAACTCTCACATCCATACACGACTACTCGAAAAACTAGAGCTTTGACTATATGGATGGACCTTTGTCCACAAAGTAATGTCTCTGCTTTATAATAGCTGTCTAGGTTGGTCATAGCTTTTCTTTCAAGGAGCAAATGTCTTTTAAGTTCATGGCTGCAGTCACTGTCCGCAGTGATTTTGGAGCACAAGAAAATAAAGTCTGTCACAGTTTCCATTGTTTCCCATCTATTTGCCATGAAGTGATGGGACTGGAAGCCATGATCTTCGTTTTTTGAATGCTGAGTTTTAAGTCAGCTTTTTCACTCTCCTCTTTCAACCTTCATTAAAAAGCTCTTTAGTTCCTCTTCACTTTCTGCCATAAGGTGGAGTCATCTGTGAATGTGAGGTTATTGATAGTTCTCCCCGCAGTCTTGACTCCAGCTTGTGCTTCTTCCAGTCCAGCATTTCTCGTGACGTACTCTGCATATAAGTTAAATAAGCAGGGTGACAAGATACAGCCTTGACGTACTCCTTTTCCTAATTTGGAACCAGTCTGTTGTTCCACATTTGGTTCTAACTGTTGTTTCTTGACCCGCATGCAGGTTTCAGGAGAGAGGTAAGGTGGTTTTGTGTTCCCATCTCTTTAAGAATTTTCCACAGTTTGTTGTGATCTACATATTCAAAGGCTTAATGTAGTCAGTGAAGCAGAAGTAGATTTTTTTTTTTTTAGTTCCCTCACTTTTCCCATGATCCAACGGATGTTGGCAATTTGATCTCTGGTTTCTCTGCCTTTTCTAAATCCAGCTTATATACCTGGAAGTTCTCAGTTCACCTACTGTTAAAGCCTAGCTTGAAGGATTTTGAGTATTACATTGCCAGCATGTGAAATGAGCAAAATTGTCCAACATTCTTTGGAATTAGAATTAAAACTGACCTTTCCCAGTCCTATAGCCATGGCTGAGTTTTCCAAATGTGTTGACATACTGTGTGCAGCACTTTTACAGCATTATCGTTTAGGTTTTTAAACAGCTCAACTGGAATTCCATCACCTCAACTAGCTCTGTTCATAGTGATGCTTCCTAAGGCCTACTTCACTTTGCATGCCAGGATGTCTGGCTCTAAGTGAGTGACCAGACCATCATGGTTATCTGGATCATTAAGACCTTTTTGTACAGTTCATCTGTATGTTCTTGCCACCTCTTCTTAATCTCTTCTGCTTCTATTAGGTACTCGCCATTTCTGTCCTTTACTGTACCCATCTTTGCATGAAAAGTTCCACTGTTATCTCCAATTTTCTTGAAGAAATCTCTAGTCTTTCCCATTATACTGAATCCCTCTATTTCTTTGCATTGTTCACTTAAGAAGGCCTTCTTACCTCTCCTTGCTATTCTCTGGAACTCTGCATTCAGTTGGGTATATCATTTCCTTTCTTCTTTGCCTTTTGCTTCTCTTATCAGTTACTTGTAAAGTCTTCTCAGATAACAACTTTGCTTTCTTGCATTTCTTTTTCTTGGGGATGGTTATGATCACCGTCTCCTGTACAATGCTACAAAATTCCATTTAGAGTTCTTCAGACACTCTGTCTACCAAATCTAATCCCTTGAATCTATTTGTCACCTCCACTGTCTAATCATAAGAGGTTTGTTTTAGGTCATACCTGAATGGTCTAGTGGTTGTCCCTCTTGTTGATCAGTTGCTCAGTGGTATCTAGCTCTGTGACCCCCATGGACCACAGCACACCAGCCTTCCCTGTCTTTCACTATCTCCCAGAGTTGTTCAAACTCATGTTCATTGAGTCAATGATGCCATCCAACCATCTCACCCTTCGTCACCTCTTTCTCTGCCTAACCTCAATCTTTACCAGTTTAGGGGTCTTTTCCAATGAATTGGCTCTTTGCTTCAGGTGGCCAAAGTAAAGGAGCTTAAGCTTCAGCATCAGTCCCTCCAGTGAACATTCAGGGTTGATCTTTAGGATTGATGAGTTTGATCTCCTTACTGTCCAAAGGACTCTCAAGAGTCTACCCCTTTCTTCAAGTTAAGCCTGAATTTTGCAATAAGGACCTCATGACCTGAGCCACACTCAGCACTAGGTCTTGTTCTTGCTGATGTACAGAGCTTCTGCATCTTTGGCCGCAAAAAATTCAATCAATCTGATTTTGGTGTTGACCTTCTGGTGATATTCACTGTAGAGTCATATCTTGTGTGCAGTATAAGCATCAATGTTACTGGCCTGATTTCTACAACTATAATGTAGATAAGAGAATTCCCAGGTTTAAAAAAATAAATCCAAAAATGTTTAAGGAAAAGAGGGACATCAAGCCTATGATATTTAATTGAGAGATAAGAGAAAAAACAAATTTGAAAGAACATCCTAAACAACTTTTCTGTGTAAAATTATGCTCCCCAAAATCAACTGACCCTTTTGACTTTGAAAAGATTAAATATATCTACACTTAAAAGCAGATAATAAAATACACTTTTATGAATTCTACTTGTAAGTCAGTAATAACATGCTAACTGTATTTGAAGAGTGCCTTGTTTTTCTTGTATGTTACTAAGGGTATGTTTTTATATTTTTGAGTGAAGGGATGTGCTTAACAATATATAAAATAAAAAATGATTTCATTTCTCAAGAAAATATTAGTCCCTATTTTTAAAAGAAAAGTCACCCAATGTGAAGAATTATCCAAATGCCTTCTATTACCAACAGTGGGATTCATAATCACAATACAGCTTTGAACCTGAAAGAGTTAAGTGCTGGCAGATAGAAGAATAAACAAAATATACTCTTAGAATCATTAAATATACAAATCATATGGTATAGGGAAATAAATATTTTTGATGTCAGCTGAAAACATTTGTAGGATGATACATTCACTAACATGACCCCCAAATTAATAGGTAAGTGAAGTGAAATGTAGATGGTAAGCTTAGGGAAGTCAGACACCAAGATTCTATTCTATTGTCTGAAAAACTAAAAACTGAGAAGAATTATATAAATTTCATTTTTTTCCTTATCCAAACTTCATATAACTCCGTTTATAGGTACTTAATGAAAAATTTATATACAAAATATTGGATTACTACTCGATAAGTTATGAGTACAGACTGAAACACCATTTATAATTATTGACACTAACCCTCATTTAGAGAAAAACAATATGTACCCTTTGAGTCAATATTGCTTCTTGCCTCTGTTACTGAAAAATTAAAGAAAACTGAAAAATTAACATGCCAAAAATCATAACCTGCTTTTTACCTCTGGCTCTAAAGTGAAACAATTGGTTGAAATGTGAAAGCCATCTAGCCAGAAAGTCTGAATCCCACTTTCTCTTGGAAATGAGTAAAACATATCACACAAACATTATATTTTCTTAGTAACTAATTTTAGCAACGGACTAACTGCATACCAAGTACAGTACTACTACCTATATAATAGGGACACAGAGGTAACATAAAATAATTTTTAAAAAGGTAAGACAAAACTTCTCATCAAGAAGTTCACATTCTACTGAGACAAGAGAACAATAACTTACAAAAACACTGATGGCTATCACCATGAAGGTACAAACACTGCCTGAAGTCAGAATGGAAAGTACAAGTTTTCAGGCTGAAATTTCCCCTCAGCTGAGATTTGAAAAATGCATAATGGAGCTCAGAGGCATAGTAATGTCCAGGAAAGTAAAGATCAGAAAAACGGGTGAAGAGTTGGGTTAATATAAAGAAGCGACTGGAGATGAGGTGAAAAGAAACACAATATTGTGAATATCATAGAGAAGAACAAATGATCAAGTAAAAAAAAAAAAGAGAGAAGATGAACTATTTAGGAATTATTACAACGGGTTAAGCTAAAGTAAAGATAAATACAACCAGACAATGGCAGTTCAATTATGGCTTTGAAATGCATGAGTTGACCACTGTTTATACCTGGGATTCAACAGAAGTAAGCACATATTTCCTTTGAAGCACAAGAATCTGGGAGTCCACATTTGAATTCTGGTCCCATCACTTGCTGGCTTAACCTCTTATATGACTCTTTGGCCCTATGTCTTTGGTTTACTCCTCTATAAAATGGATGTAATAGTATATACTTGAAAGAATGCTTAGGAGAGGATGAAAAACATTAGGGAAATTTCTTAGCAATAGTCCTGATAAAAATAAACTATTAAACATTAGTTATATGTGTTTTTAATATAATGTTTGGAGCTTGGCTGACTAGGAAAATGTCAGAATCTTAAATGTGGCACAGAGAAAAAGAGAAGGAAAGATGTGGTAGAATGTGAGAACCATGGTAGGATATAAAACCAGAACTATCACTCAGGGTCAGAGCATAAAAGGCCTTGAACGTCTTGTCAAGCAGTTTTTATTTATTTCACCGATACTTTGGAAGCAATGAAAAATTTTGGAAATGGTCATAAAATCACTGAATTTTGAGGGAAGAAAATGTGTCTTTGTCTTCTGATAGTTCAGTTCAGTTCAGTCGCTCAGTTGTGTCTGACTCTTTGCGACCCCATGAATCGCAGCAACGCCAGGCCTCCCTGTCCATCACCATCTCCCAGAGTTCACTCGGACTCACGTCCATCGAGTCCATGTTGCCATCCAGCCATCTCATCCTCTGTCGTCCCCTTCTCCTCCTGCCCCCAATCGCTCCCAGCATCAAAGTCTTTTCCAATGAGTCAACTCTTCGCATGAGGTGGTCAAAGTACTGGAGCTTCAGCTTTAGCATCATTCCTTCCAAAGAAATCCCAGGGTTGATCTCCTTCAGAATGGACTGGTTGGATCTCCTTGCAGTCCAAGGGACTCTCAAGAGTCTTCTCCAACACCACAGTTCAGATAAAGGAGGTATAAAGGTGGATTACAAATGGAGAGACTGCATATAAGGAGGGTAATTGTTCACTAACAACAAATATTTAATAAGAATCCATTCCATTTTAGGGCTTCCCAGGTGGCTCAGTGGTAAAGAATCAGCTTGCCGATGTAGGAGAAATAAGCTTGATCCCTAGGTCAGGAAAATCTCCTGGAGAAGGAAATGTCAAGACCTCAGTTTTCTTGCTTGGGAAATTGTATGGACAGAGGAGCCTGGTAGGTTACAGTCCATGGATTTGCAAAAGAGTCAGACACAACTTAGTGACTAAACAACAAAGAACAACACGTAACATTTTAGGTCATCTGTAACATCCATCAGCAGTGGAAGAGAAGAGGAATCATGAGGGCCTAAACTAATAAGGGGAACGGAATACAAAGGAGGGTGTAGACACCAGACACAACGTGGAGTCTGTTCGGGGCACAAGGGTTGAAGAAAAGGAAAAAGTCAAAGGTACCATAGAAATCAAGCCTAAAGATGCAGGGGAAGGGAGAACATTCTTTCAAATAATAGTTACTGAATTTAGTTTATGAACATTAATTTGAATAATAGGGGCCTTCTACAGAAATGTTTAATAAGAAGTCAAAATTAAGTTAAAATTGCTTAATAAAGTAGGCTGTTATACATACAATTTATGTAAAACATAAATTATATGCTAAATATACAATTCAATGTTTATATAGTTGCTTTAAAGCTTAAAAGCATAGACCATGGTTATTGTAAAATTAGTACATTTTATTTACTAAAATTTGAAAGAAAAAGCAGTATAAAAGGTATAGATAAAATTATACGTGATTAAGATTGAGAAAAAAGCTATCACTTACATTCAGGTTTTATGATATATAAAAATGGACCTTTGAAGAAAAGGCATTTCTTCCTAAATAATATGTTAAGACAGATTTTAATATGTTTATGAACTATTTACAGGGAGTATTTATGCTGATGCTTTCTTACACCTGCTCTAGGCATTTCTAATATATAATTAACTTCGCCACCATCACTAAGTAGTTTTGAAATATGAAAAAGTGTGTATGTAAATTGGTATTTAGCTTGATTTTGCTTTTGAAAATATCTGTAAGTATCAGAAAAAGCTAAATACATGCTGAGAGTTTCTTAGTTAACCTCTAATTTTCTGTAGCATGATAAATAAATGTTTTATATGTTTTAGAATATGAGTAGTACCCCAATTTAAATTCACCTCTTCAATTTCATCCTACACCTGTCATCTGAAGCTAATAGGAATTCCTCAACATTTGTAGGTCTAGGGTTAGAGCCATTTTTGTCTTTAAATTATAACACCTTATCTTACTTTTAAAAAAACAAATTGTGCCAGATCCTTGCAACATAAAACCTAAAGTAAAACATGATGAGGAAGCTAAGCATTACATCAAGCAAAACTAAAGGGAAACACTGAACACTTTGACGGTTTCTATCTTGCCCCCAACAGGTTAAGTATTATTATCTGGTCCCATCACTTCATGGCAAATAGGTGAGGAAACAGTGGAAACAGTGGCTGACTTTATTTTTCTGGGCTCCAAAATCACTGCAGGTGGTGATTGCAGCCATGAAATTAAAAGACACTTACTCCTTGGAAGGAAAGTTATGACCAACCTAGATAGCACATTAGAAAGCAGAGACATTACTTTGCCAACAAAGGTCCATCTAGTCAAGGCTATGGTTTTTCCAGTGGTCATGTATGGATGTGAGAGTTGAACTATAAACAAAGCTGAGTGCCAAAGAACTGATGCTTTTGAACTGTGGTGCTGGAGAAGACTCTCGAGACTTCTTGGCCTGCAAGGAGGTCCAACCAGTCCATCCTAAAGGAGATCAGTCCTGAGTATTTATTGGAAGGACTGATGCAGCTGAAACTCCAATATTTGGCCACTTGATGCGAAGAGCTGGCTCCTTAGAAAAGACCCTGATGCTGGGAAGAATTAAAGGCAGGAGGAGAAGGGGACGACAGAGGATGAGACGGTTGGATGGCATCACTGCCTCGATGGACATGAGTTTGGGTAAACTCCAGGAGTTGGTGGTGGAAAGGGAGGCCTGGCGTGCTGTGGTCCATGGGGTTGCAAAGAGTCGGACATGACTGAGCAATTGAACTGAACTGAAAACCATTGAATAGTTTTTCTTTCTTTTTTTTTTAATTTCATAAGAGATATACAGTGAACTTACTAATTTTTCATTTCTTTTCGAAAGCATTCATGTGACACATTTCTCGGTCAAAAACTTACAAATCAGAGGTGGAGATACTCTACATTATGGCTAGGAGCCTAAAAACCATTAAACAAATGCAAAAAATCAGAGAAAAATTTTAGTTGGTAAACTCTGTGCAATAAAAAGTGAGAAGGGAGATCATGAGGAAAGTGCCAAAGTAAGTCATGCATGGAAAAGTTCCCAGCTCTTAGAAATTCACTGACTAATATCTCTAGCGATTTCATGAGACAGCCCACAGACATTCTTGCAAAAGGAATCTAAGAGAGGAGTGAACTGCATCTTCTAATAATCCACAATCAAAGGTCATTCTAAAATACCTGACGATATCAGAGCCAAACAGTTTTCATAAACTCTTCTTGTTCTTAAAGTTCTTCTTGTCTTTAAAATTCCTTTTTTGAGGACAAAAAGGATGAAAAGAGCTTGAAAGATGGAGTAGAAAAAAAAGGGGGGGTACTGAGCATTTGATATAAAGGAACACCTCTACAAGGTAAACAAAGGATATCAAAAAATTAGTATCAAGACTTCCCTGGTGGTCCAGTAGTTAGGACTCCATGCTTCCAATGCAGAGGCCGGGGTCCAATCCCTCATCAGGGAACTAGATTCCACAGGCCACAGTAAAGACTGCAGATCCCAAATGCTGCAGCTAAGACCCAACCCAGTCAAATTTTTTTTTTTAAATATTTAGTATAAAGAGAAGAGAAACTAGCTAAAAACAGTACAGAAACTGTGTACTGACTGTTTTTTTAACCAGGCAGATGAAACGAGCAGCTCTATATTATTTTAAAAGGCTCTCTCATTTTCTTAAATTTATATAAAAATGTCATTTAAGAGAATTTTAGGTCAAAGTATAACTTTATGACTATACCCTATGCTAAATATCACCATATAAATGCAATTATTCATTTAGTGTCCTCACTTTGAAATATTTAAAATCTCATATTGCCATTTCTCAGCCACACAAGATGATACTGTATACTCAGAAAATACACATTTTTAACTTTGTTGTGTCAAAATAATCCACAGAAACAAGATTTCCATATCCAGTGATTTTTGTTATCTGCATTTTTAGATTATTCAGGCCAATGCTCCCATTTTGAGAGAATTAAACTCTTACATTTAAGAAATGCTCAGGTTCATTTGACTATAAATTTTCAACTGCTATGAACAACCTGCAATATATAAGGAAGATTTAAAATGAAAAAAAAACTCTTATTCGAGCAGAAAGGAGGAAGAGTTCATTCATCTTCTTTACTATCCTCAAGTCTCAGAGAATAGCCCAGTGTGTTTATTAAAGTTTTAACTGTTTCTGTAAAAGCCTGCTATGGACAGATATTAATAGCATGCCAAAGAGAAAAATAAAAGTTTTGCTAATAAGAAACAAAGGTAAAAATAGAACTGTCACTATGTTGAAAGAACTCTTTATATCCCAGACTGAAAAATAATTATTTAACACTATTGAAAGTAAAAATATACAGAAAGAAAATCATATAAGTATACTATTTAAGAACCTAGAAAAAGAATAATAAAATGAATAAAAGACATAAGCAAATACAAAATTGGATTTACTAAAACAAGTTATGAATGCAATGTAAGAGGAAAAGATTTATTTGTAACATCAACAAAACCCATTAGACATCTTGCAGTAAACTGAAAAAAAAAAGTAAGACCTAGATGAAGCAAATTATTCATACAAGATTGTATTCTTTATGATTTTTTTAAAGTGGATCATTTTTAAAGTCTTTACTGAATCTGTTACAATATTAATTCTGCTTCATGTTTTGTTTTTCTAGCCACAAGGCATGTGGGATCTTAGTTGCCTGACTAGGGATCGAACCCACACCCCCTGCACTCAAGGTGAAGTCTTAACCATTGGACCACCAGGTAAGTCCCAAGACTGCACTTTTTTAAATGTCTGTATATTTCAGTATGGAGAGCTTTTTTCTTATTCTACGTATTATGAATAATGAAACAAAAATACATGTAAATGTATTAAAATAGTTTTAAGATTAATAACATTTATAGCTTAGTTTCTTATATTCAGAGTAAGTGTGAAAACATGCAAGTAAGGACAATCACATAAAATAAAGCTTGTAAACTGCCCTCAATTTCAAGGGCCTCCCCAACACTCTCATTAAAACTAATCTCCTAGTCCCTGATTCTGTCATTCAGCTTCATAACACCACTAAAGCACCTACACAATGTTCAGCTGATCCCAGAACAACAAGGGGTTTGCTGATGCCAACCCTCTGTGCAACAGAAAAATCCTATGTAATCTGTGGTCGGGCACTCCATATATGCAGTTCCTCCCAATATCAGGTTCCTCCTGCACACAGCTGTACATCCTCTATACACAAGACTCAATAAACTGCAGACAATGTAGTACTACACTATTTACTGTTTTAAAAATTCATGTACAAGTGGGCCTGTGCAGCTCAAATCTCTGTTAAGTCAACTGGATATAAATTTAAGTCCTAACACACTACCTCACATATAGTAAGTAGTCAATAATTGGGGAATTGAAGAATAATCCTTCATCACAAAGTAATTCAGTATAATGAGTGTTGAATTGTTGTAGCACAATGGGCTGTTACTCTTATTCAATGAAATCTTCACTCATTTTCTCCACTAAAATGGATCAGTCATATTGGAGATAATATAGCAAAAGTAATACTGTCCCACAAATATGATTTATACACATATTAAGACACTTAACCCTAATGATGTTCTAAATAATAATAATATGCAATATCAGCTTGCATTGTAAAGCTAACATTTGTTAGAAACACATGTTATTTCCTGTTTGTTTAAGCCACACAATAAATTCAGCTGCATTTTGCAGGTGAGGAAAGGGAGATACTAAGAGGTTAAATAACGACCCAAGGAAAGACACTGACAGTGCCAGTATATGAATCCAATCAGTATGATTTCGAAGCCCAAACACTTAACAATCTTATGTTCCTTTATAGCTACAAATACAGACAGACAGATAGATAGACAGATAGATGTATGTGAGCATGCTCAGTCGTGTCCAGCTCTTTGCAACCCCATGGACTGTAATCAGACTTCTCTGTCCATGGAATTTTCTGGGCTAGAATACTGGAGTGGGTTGCCATTTCCTTCTCCAGGGGTTCTTCTGGACCCAGGGATTGAACCCGTATCTCTTATGTCTCCTGCACTGGCAGGTGGATTCTTTACAACTAGCATCACCTGGGAAGATAAACAGTTACCAGCACCAGAATAAGTATCAAGGAATCTGACTGAACATTAATAAGAAATAAAATAGTTTAATAATAAAGCACTTTCAATAGTAAATTACACTAATAGAATAGCCATAAATATACCATAGTTTAAAAAATAACTAATGAAAGTTTGTAAGTACATTTATATATTTACAACAATGTTAAAGGGCTTTAGTAGGCTGAATTTTTAAAAGAATATCTACATCTACAGTACATTTAAGCCTTACCATTTAAATATAAATTTATTTCCTCACTTCCCTATGGACTTTGAATTTTAATAAATGCAAATACTAAGGGAAAAATGAACTTTTCTCAATGAGGTGAATGAAAAAATGAAGAAATAAACTTTGCCTCTCATTTTTTTATAAATTTATTTTAGCCTTTGCCGCATTAAATATAATTCACTGCATGTGGCATACTTTTTATTTAGTTAGATAACTAATGTGGCTATAAGAAATAAAAATGAATTTCATATATCACATCACCATAGAAAAGTCACAGACAGCAAAATATTATTTTGCCAAATTTGGGCAACAAGGAAACTATAAGGAACTATTTAAAGCTTCATAAACTACCAGAGAATGTGCAACAGCAAAAAAAAGAAAGGTATTTATCTTTCATTCTCTTTAATTTTCTATTGCATTGTACCTCAGTTCTACAGATGTATAATGTCAGCAACAAAAATAATATGAAATAACTGAATTAATCTTAAACCTAGCAGAGAAGTATGATTCTCAAAGGGAAATATATTTCTAAAAGCACTCTGCCTGTCGGAATAATAATAACTTATTTTAATTTAAAACAGCTTTTAGCTAATAGAGTTATTCAAAGGTTCCTTTTGCCTATGTCGGCAAAAAAATTAAAATAATACTTTGGGTAATCTTCATGACATTATATTCTTGGATTATTAGATATGCACCAAAGCACAAGCAATAACAGAAAAACAGAGAAAAACTGGACTTCATCAAAACTGAAAACTTTCGTGCCTTTAAGAACACTGTCTAGACAGTGAAAAGACAGCCTATACAATAGGAGAGAATATTTGCAAATCATATATCTGATAAGGGCCTCGTAATTAGAATACAGGCTTCCCTGGTAGCTCACTGGTAAAGAATACGCCTGCCAATGCAGGAGACACGGGTTCGATCCCTGGGTTGGAAAGATACCCTGGAAAAGGAAATGGCGACCTGCTCCAGTATTCTTGCCAGGGAAATTCCATGGACAAAGGAGCCTGATGGGCTACAGTCCAGGCGACACAAAAGAGTTAGATAGGGCCTAGCAATTAAATAACAACAATGACTCAGAATTCAACAACAACAAAACCAAATAATCCAAATAAAAAGTGAACAAAGGACTTGAATAGACATTTCTCCAAAGACATACAAGTGTGAAATAGGCACATGAAGAGACCAAAAAAAAAAAAGAACAAATATTTGTACACTCATATTCATCACAATATTACTTATAATAGTCAAAAGATGTAAGCAACTCAAGTATTCATCAACAGATGAACGGATCAAAAAATGTAGTATACATATACATCAGAATATTATTCAGCAATAAAAAGGAAGGATATTCTGACATATGTTAAAACGTGAAAGAACCTTGAAGACATTATGCTAACTGAGAAAAACCAATCACTCAAGGACAAATTCTGAAAATTCCACTTATCTGAGGTATCTAGAGTAATCATAAATTCCACTTATCTGAGGTATCTAATCATATTCAAAGTGACAGAAAGTAAAAGAGTGGCTGCCAGGGGCTGGTGTTGAGGAATGAAGATTTATTATTTAATGGTTATATGGTTTTAGCTTTGAAAATGAAAAAAACTTTCGAGATGAATGGTAATGATGAATGCACAGCAATGTGAACGCACTTAATGCAACTAAACTCCCTTCTTTTAAGGGAAATTTTATGCTACGAACATACCACAATTTTAAAAATTATTCTTTAAATGGTCAAGAACTTGAATAGACATTTCTCCAAAGACTATATACAATGGCCAACAACATCATCACTAGTCATGAGGAAAATACAAATCAAAATGACAATGAGAACTATTTCTACACCTATCACCACAGCTAGAAGCTTTTAAAAAATGTAAAATAACAAGTGTTGGCAAGAACATAGAGAAACTGGAAATTATCCACTGATGGGAATGTGAAATCATGCAGCCCTCATGGAAAACAATTTGAACAATTTGGAAGTTCCCCAAAAGGTTAAACATAAAATTACCAAACGGCCCAGAAATTCCTCTTCTAGTTGATACATAAAATAACCAAAAACTTGAAATCCCCCCAAAAAACCATGTACAGTAATGTTCTCAGTAGCAGTATTCACAATAGCCAAAAAAAGGTGGAAAAAGAGCAATGTGCATCAATAAATAAAATGGGTAAAACTACTGTGATATATGTATACAATGGAATAATATTCATCAGTAAAAAGGAATGAAGATAGATACTATAACAAGAATTAATATTAAAAATATTATGGCTAAGTACACATTTTATAATACCATTATATGAAATATTCAGAATAAGTAAATACATAAAGAAAGCAGATAAGTGATTGCCAGGGGCTTGGGATAACTGCTTAATAAATATGATATTTTCTTCTGGAGTGATGAAAAAATTTTGAAACTTGATGGAGCTGATGGTCACACACTATTATGAAGGTACTAAATGCCACTGAATTGTAACCTAAAATGGTTAATATTATGCTATGTGATTTCACCCCAATTTAAGAAAAACCCTCTAAGAACGGGGTTATGGATGGAAGCAATATATAAATAACAGAAAAATATTAAGCAAATTACTTCACAAAATCCCCACGCACTATTATATAAGTATTAAAATAATTTGGAAAGCATAAATAAAATCTTTTATAAAAGTAAATTAAGACAATTATATATAAATATTTGAAAGGTTGCAAACACATAAAAATTGCAATGTAAAAAATACAAAAAAAACCCAGAGATGGTTTTTTCCTTAAAGTCATGGAAACAAAGCATTTGTGTGCGTGTGTGTATGTGTGTGTCTGCTCAGAAACTCAGCCATGTCTGACTCTTTGCTGTCCATGGAATTTTCCTGTCAAGAATACTAGTATGGGTTTCCATTTCTTACTCCTGGAATCTTCCTAAACCAGGAATCAAATCTCTGTTTCCCGCATTGGCAGGCAGAATCTATCAGCTGCACCACCTGAGAAGCCCTATAAATAATCATTATCTATCTAATCTATCTGAAATACATTTTTTGTCCAATGAAATTTTTGGCTAAAGAAAATTCAGTAGTAAAAAGCTTTGGAAAACAGGATGGTTATTTTTACTCAACAAACATAAAATAACAAAATATAATACTATGATTATAATAGACAAGCTCTGAATTTTTTGGATTCTATTGCACAGATATCTCCTGCAGCTTCCTTACACATTGAACACAGCACTAAGCTGTGGCTTTTGGCTAAGGGTTCCTGGATCCTCCCTGTTCACATTAACACTACTTCTGCATTGATAGTCAAGAGTTAGGTCTAAGAATCAGATATTTCTTGCCTGTTAGTAGTAGTATAATCTTGAGCATTTCACTTAACTTCTTTGTATATTTGGCTGTACCTAAAACGGAAGCAATTGTGATTCCTCCCTTACAGTTGTCTTGAAATGAGACAATGAATATAAGCTATGAGTACAGTACCTCAAGCACAGAAAATGCAAGTGTCAACCAATTCATGTGTTAGAGCCTCAATCAGGGCAGAGCAAAATTTCCATTCAGCAGAAACGAATGGAAACCTGCTACCGCCAGTTTCATTGACTCTAGGACATAGCTCATCATTCTGTCTTTCTCAACTCAGTGTAAGTTTGAGTCATTTGGGCAGACTTAGTGCTTCAAGGCTGTATATTGTCACCCTGCTTATTTAACTTATATGCAGAGTACATCATGAGAAACACTGGGCTGGAAGAAACACAAGCTGGAATCAAGATTGCTGAGAGAAATATCAATAACCTCAGATATGCAGATGACACCACCCTTATGGCAGAAAGTGAAGAGGAACTGAAAAGCCTCTTGATGAAAGTGAAAGAGGAGAGTGAAAAAGTTGGCTTAAAGCTCAACATTCAGACAACAAAGATCATGGCATCTGGTCCCATCACTTCATGGGAAATAGATGGGGAAACAGTGAAAACAGTGTCAGACTTTATTATTTTGGGCTCCAAAATCACTGCAGATAGTGACTGCAGCCATGAAATTAAAAGACACTTACTCCTTGGAAAAAAAGTTATGACCAACCTAGATAGCATATTCAAAAGCAGAGACATTACTTTGCCGACTAAGGTCCTCTAGTCAAGGCTATGGTTTTTCCTGTGGTCATGTATGGATGTGAGAGTTGGACTGTGAAGAAAGCGCCGAAGAATTGATGCTTTTGAACTGTGGTGTTGGAGAAGACTCTTGAGAGTCCCTTGGACTGCAAGGAGATCCAACCAGTCCATTCTGAAGGAGATCAGTCCTGGGATTTCTTTGGAAGGAATGATTCTGAAGATGAAACTCCAGTACTTTGGCCACCTCATGCGAAGAGTTGACTCAGTGGAAAAGACTCTGATGCTGGGAGGGATTGGGGGCAGGAAGAGAAGGGAACGACAGAGGATGAGATGGCTGGATGGCATCACGGACTCGATGGACGTGAGTCTGAGTGAACTCTGAGAGTTGGTGATGGACAGGGAGGCCTGGCGTGCTGCAATTCATGGGGTCGCAAAGAGTCGGACACGACTGAGCGACTGAACTGAACTGAACTGAAAGAACCAAGAATCACCCTAGTATCTAAACTAAGAGATTGATTTAATTATTTTAGGGAGTGGCCTAGACATCCATATTTTTAAAAAAGCTTTCCAGGTGATTTTAAAATGCAGGTAGTATTAAAATTCTTGTCTAGATCAGCCCCAGGCCCTCTCTCTAAAGATTCCTCATCTTACCACAGCTTTTCAGTGAGTGCTATTCAGACACTCTCCATTTAGAAAAAGTAGAGTAAAGATTTAAGGAAAAAGGACCAATTTAGAAATGAAGAAGGTTATTGAAAAATTACAACTTGAAAGAAAATTTTTTTAAAGAAAGACCAAAATTTCTTTTTAAAAAAATAGGAAGAAAAAAGTAGCAAGACAGATAAAGAAAACAGATGAAAGGATTTCAGGATCAAAAAACTAAGATGGTAATAGTTAGCACTTACAATGCTCTTTTAATGTGCTTTAATTCCTATTACATATGCCTCCATTACACACGATCTCATTTGATCTTTACAATAATCCAATGAAGTATTATCATTTCACTTTTACATATGAGAAAAATGAAGCACTCTCTAAGGTTAAGTGAATTAACCAAAGTGATACATTTAAACAGTGGCAGAGTTGGAATTTCAGCCAACGACTGATTGCAAACCCATTCTCTTAAACCTTATGCTATATCACCTTGTCAAAAACAAACAAAAACTTACCAGATATAAGGCATACACAAAATCTTTATTTCTTATTTCTAAATTAAAATGTAAAGTGGTCACTATTATTAAAAATAAGTTATAAGCAGTGATTTTTTTTCAGAATACTGAGATTACACATAATTTCTAAATTTAATTTGTCTGTATTTGCTAAGTTTCCTATAGCAAATATGTATTCATTCTCAGATAAGAAAAAGTAGGAGTTTCTTAAAGCAAGTACATCACAGAATTTTTATAGTTCACAGTCCTCAATAAATATATATTCTCTTCCAAAAATACTCAGACAACAAAAAAAACTTCTTTAATAAAATACATTTTCACAAGAGGCTCATCTTTCTTAATTTTCTTTCCTATAGTAAAAATACATTGAAGTGAAAGAAAAAATAATTACCTGTACACTGTCCTCCATTGGTTGGATCCCCATAATAACCTGGCATGCAGTCTTGACACTGCTTTCCTGTGGTAAGATTTTTACACTGTTCGCACACATTATTATTGATGCAAGTGCTATGTCCATTACACTGGCAAGCTAAAGAAAATAGTAAAAAAAAAAAAAAAGGTTGATCATATCTACGTAACAATATCAAGTATAACTGCCATAAAGACAAAGAATTTATTTTACAAATCTGAATGACAGCAAAGTACAAATGGTATTTCCCAAGTGTTTTTCTTTTCTTTTAACATACGTCTCAAAATATTGACATGGGACAAATTCTGCCTATGATCTGTAACACATAATGGCTAAAAATTAAAGTGAACCAGAAAAGTTATAGCTAAGGAGAGAATGAAAAGTCAAAGTGTTATTCGCTCAGTCATTCGATTCTTTTCAACCCCAGGGACTGTAGCCCACCAGGCTCCTCTGTCCACGGAATTCTCTAGGCAAGACAATGGAGTGGGTAGCCATTCCCTTCTCCAGGAAATCTTCCCAAACCAGGGATCAAACCTGGGTCTCCCAAACTGCACGCACATTCTTTACCATCTGAGCCACCAGGAGGGAATACATTTTGGTCCTTAAAGATGCATGTGACTATTATGTCTATTAAGTTAACACAAGAATAAATAGCATAGTTCTGATAAAGATGCTAAAAGGTATCAACTGTCCTTAGGTATAATAAAAAAGGATCAATAAACACAGAAAACTGTGTGATGCTAAGGCCTTACTTCAAGAAAATACATTAGTGTAAAATTTAACATAGTACTTTTAAATTAATTTGCATAAATGTTTATCTTCTTTGGCAAGAAAAGCATCAAGACTTACTAGAAATTTTACTTGAAATGTGAACTAAAACAAAGAAATCTGAAGCACGAGATATTTTATATCTTCATATGAGATCTAATATACTTTCATATTAATATTACAATAGAATTTTACAATTTCAGATGAGAAGTAAAGTTTATATATGCAAGCTCCTGTTTATTGTCTATTGGAGGCATAATATTAACTTACTTTGGTAACTTTTTGTAGAAACATCATTATCATTTTCATCATTATTACAACTATGCATTTAATTAGTGCCCTCACCTCAAACCAGGAAAGCCACTATTAAATCGATTGCAATAGTCTGTGCTGTTATCTATTCTGCTTTGTCAGTTTTCTTAAATATTATAACTACTACCCCACTGCAAGATAGAACACCAAGTGGTATACATGAATTACGTAATTTAATCCCCACAACAATTTTGTATAGAAGGTACTATTCTCAGGGTTGTTTCCAAGATCAAGAAGCCGAGATTAAGCAACACATCTAATCAGTGGCAGGAACAAATGCACAATCAGGATATACGAATCAAAGATCAAATATTAAATTTCATACATACTCCATGTAGAAAATGTGAAAGTCTAAGAGGGAAATCCCAAGAGACTAGGTCATCAACATGAGTTAACATCAAAGGGCAAAGAAAAAGTAAAAAAATAAATACCTATATCTTACAGAAATTTTCAGAGGCATAATTCTACTATAATATAGTATAAAAATGGCATGCAGCCATCAGAGAAAAATGTACAATAATCCTACTCCTAATAAAACTAAGAGAATTACAATATCGTTTTCCAACTTTATATTATAAAACAGCTAGGAGTAAATTTAATAACAAGAAAAACATTCATAATAAAGTAAGTCAACTAAGAACTCAAACATTGTATCTAAGTGAAGTGAAGTGAAAGTTGCTCAGTTATGTCTCACTCTTTTGTGACCCCAAGGACTATACAGTCCATGGAATTCTCCAGCAAGAATACTGGAGTGGGTAGCCTTTCCCTTCTCCAGGGGATCTTCCCCAACCCAGGGACCGAACTCAGGTCTCCTGCATTGCAGGCGGATTCTGTACCAGTTGAGCCACAAGGGAAGCCCAAGAATACTGGATTCAGTAGCCAACCCTTCTCCAGGGGATCTTTCTGACCCATATCTAGAATGACCACAATTATGTGCTGAAATGTATAAATATGCCCATGGAAAATGGTGGTTATCTTTAGTAATATTTTTCTACATCATCAATTTTCTTTATGGAGAACTTTAGTAAGATTTTTCTACATCAATTTTCTACTATAAATTCATATTACTATTATAATAAGAAAAATAGTGAACTTATTTTAATAAAGAACTATTTTTAAATTGTGCTTAAAATTTTAAGTCATTTTTTATAGAAAATTTTATGTAAGGCCACTAGGGTTGATTCACTCAGGTTAAAACAAAATTTATTCAGTTCTTACTACATGTAAAGTATTATCTGAAAAAGTGAGAATAAGAGATAGGTAACTACAAGTATTTTTATGAAACCCCTGGCTACATTTTTTTCATCAGAAACATAAATGCTTTAACTTCTGAATAAAATTACTAAATTAGTAATCTCACCTAATATCCTCCTCAAAGATAACCAATGAAATAATAAGAAAACTTGCCAGCAACAACAGGAATTGTAGTACGATGTTGTTGTTGTGGTTGTTCAGTCTCTCTGTTGTGCCCTACTCTATGTGACACCATGGACTGCAGCACACCAGGCTTCCCCGTCCTTCATCATTTCCCGGAGCTTGCTCAAACTCATGTCCGTTGACTTGGTGATGGCCATCCAACCATCTCATCCTCTGTCATCTGCTTCTTATCCTGCCTTCAGTCTTTCCCAGCATCAGGGTCTTTTCTAATGATTTGGCTCTTCATATCAGGCGGCCAAAGTATCGGAGCTTCTGCTTCAGCATGAGTCCTTCCAGTAAATACTCAGGACTGATTTCCTTTAGGATTAACTGGTTGGATCCCCTTGCAGTCCAAGGGACTCTCAAGAGTCTTCTCCAACACCACAGTTCAAAAGCATCAGTTCTTCAGAGCTCAGCTTTCTTTATAGTCCAGCTCTCACATCCATATATGACTACCGGAAAAACCATAAGTTTGACTAGATGGACTTTTATTGGCAAAGTGATGTCTCTGCTTTTTAATACACTGTCTGCGTTTGTCATAGTTTTTTCCCCAAAGAGCAAGAAGCATCTGTTAATTTCACAGCTACAGTCACCATCTGCAGTGATTTGGGAGCCCAAGAAAATATAGTTTGTCACTGTTTCCATTATTTTTTTATTTATTTACCATGAAGTGATGGGATCAAATGCCATGATCTTAGTTTTTTGAATGTTGACTTTTAAACCAGTTTTTTCACTCTCCTCTTTTATCAAGAGGTTCTTTCGTTCCTCTTCAGTTTCTGCCATAAGAGTGCTGTCATCTGCATATTATCTGAGGTTATTGGTATTACTCCCAGCAATCTTGATTGCAGCTTGTGCTTCATCCAGTATGGCATTTTGCAATAATAAGTTAAACAAGCAGAGTGACAATATACAGCCTTGATGTAATCCTTTCCCAATTTGGAACCAGTATATTGTTTATCTGGTTCTAACTGTTGCTTCTTGACTGGCATATGTGTTTCTAGGAGGCAGGTAAGTTGGTCTGGTATTCCCATCACTTTAAGAATTTTCCACAGTTTGTTGTGACCCATACAGTCAAAGGCTTCAGTGTAGTCAATGAAGCAGAAGTAGATGTTTCCCTGGAATTCTCTTGCTTTTTCTATGATCCAACAGATGTTGGGATGACAACTACATAAATAAAACTAGAAAGTAGCAACCTAGTATATCTCTTGGAATTAAAGGAGGACTTCTGGCATAATGCCACTCAACTGTAACCTTCCTAAAAGTGAGAAGTTCTGAAGGCAGCTCTGGGTTATGGTGCAATCAAGAAGCATATCAATGGTATGCCTCCATATTGCTGCTAGAATGTGATACAGCAAAGTCTGAGGTTCCAAGTTATGAATATACCATACAGAAGGCTGATATAATTTAGACCTACTGCTACAAAATTTTCCAGAAAAAAAAAAATATATGGTCATTTTTGCAGTTTGTAACTAGTATGGCAGCAACGGCAAACAAGGCATGTGATAGAGAGCAGGATCCAGGAGTAATGACTGTATCAAACATACAGGAAAAGGATACACCACGAAACCTAGGAGGATGCTCTATTCTCCAACACCATTGGCTTGTTGGATCAAAAGGTAATGTAAGCTTGTACCTAACAGTTCTTCCAAAATTCACTGTTACTTGAACAGTTCTAATAATAATTTGGTTCTGTAACATGAGTGAAGCTAAAGAGAAGTCATCCATATTGTTTTGTTTAAATTTTAAAACTAGTCCAGATGGCTCTTCACTTACATACATACAAACAGAAAAAAACTGAAAATAGAACATAATGAGAAATACAACATTTGATATGCAAATAAAATACATAGTTTTGAAAAATATGTGTTCTCTAAAACAGATGTAAGACATTAAAAAATATATGCTTGGCATTCTCAATAAAATTTGAAAAATTACACACAGAGAGTCAAGAAATTTACTCAAAACTTTTTTTTCAAAACATACCCCTTTAAAAGAAAAGGGAATTATCATTGCTAAAAATAAAACTGGGATTCAAAAGAAAAATGTTAAAGAGAAGCTTGAGCTAGTGACAGAACCTTACTATACATGGGACTAGACAAGCAAGAGCTAGTGGGTTTGGGTTTCAAAACCCAGAGGACCAGAAGATATAATCTCTGGCATACTCAAGAGATAACCTGAACCATATTTATAATGCTTAAAGCCTTCAAGTGTAGCCTCTCTCTGTGTAAAAGGTACTAAAATACATCAAAGCCCAAAGAAGCAGAAAAGAACATTAAGTCCACTGGCATATTGTATAGAAGACAAAAGTCACTTATGAGAGCCTGTACCGATCAGATGGGTTGGGTTGAAATTCATTGTCTATATGGTAAAGAAACCTCAACATTAAACAACAGTATTAAAACCTGCTCTGTAAATAAGAAAAGCCTCACACATCTTGTAAAAGCAGATGTAAATGGCCTCTTGAAATATTTCTTCAACTCAGGTCACACAAGTATGTCAGACTCTGCAGACCATGGAACCTCTTCACAACTACCATTGTGGCCTTTGTAGTACAAAAGTAACCACATACAATATACAGACAATTGATAATAGCTATAATCCAGTAAAACTGTATTCATAAAAATAGGCAATCAACAGCTTTGGCCATTAGACCTTGGTCTGCAAATCTTTGACACAGAAAAAAAAAAAAAACACTTACTGAATTAAACCTCAAAATGAAAAATTATAAGCCGCATAAAGGAGTCAGGAAAAAGAGAGGGAGATATTAAAAATGAGAACTGACACCCTAAGAATTTGAGTAAAAGGACAGTTACAAGACAATAAAAGTATTCAAAACAAAAGCAAAAAAACTGAGAAAACCAAGTTTAAGGAAGTAAAGGTGGGTATTACTAGATTACAGTCTCATCAAAAAGAAAATATCAAAAAATATAAAAATTATAAAAAATAACTAATGGAAGTGATAAAAATAGAACAATAACTGAAATGAAGGACTTCCCTGATGGTCCAATGGTTAAGGCCCCATACTTCCCCTGCAGGAGGCAGAGGTTCAATCCCTGGTTGGGGAACTAAGATTCTGCATGCCTTGCAGTGTGGCTAAAAGAAACAAAAAGTAAAACAGAATTCTACAAATACTTGGGGGTGGGGGTGGGGGGGTGGGGAAAGTGTTACAAAAACTGAAATGAAAATATACTACAGAGAGGGATTCAACAGTAAATCTGAACTGTCAGAAGAATTAGAAAATGTGAAGAGAGATCAATAGAAACCATGTCAGCTGAAGGACAGAGAAAACAAAATGAAGAAAAATGAACAAAGCCTCAGTTAATTGTGGGAAACCATGAAAAGCGTCAATCTATATGTAATGGGAATGTTGGGGGGATAGGAAAGAGACAAAGAAGGCTAAAATTTACTTAAAGAAATAATTCCTTAAAAGTCACCAAATTTGATAAAAATATTAATCTACACATCCAATAAGCCTGAATATTCATTGGAAGGACTGATGCTGAAGCTGAAACTCTGATACTTTGGCCACCTGATGCGAAGAACTGACTCATCTGAAAAGACCCTGATGCTGGGAAAGATTGAAGGTGGGAGGAGAAGGGGATGACAGAGGACGAGATGGTTGGATGGCATCACCGACTCAATGGACATGAGTTTGAGTAAGCTCTGGGAGTTGATGATGGACAGGGAAGCCAGGCGTGCTGCAGTCCATGCGGTCACAGAGTCAGACACAACTGAGCAACAGAACTGAACCAAGAGCCTAATGAACTTTAACTATAATATATATGAAGAGTTTGACAAATACATTATAATAACAGTGATGAAAGGCAAAGAAAAGTAAAAAATCTTGAAAGCAGCAGGAGAAAATATTACTTCTCACTTACAAAAATCCCAATAAGATTAATAACTAACTTTTAATCAAGAAACATGGAGGTCAGTAGGCATTAGAATAATATATTCAAAGTTCTCAAAAAAAACACATGGTCAACCAAAAATTTTCTACCAACAAAACCACTTTTCAAAAATTAAAGTAGAACATTCACAGATAAACAAAAATTGAGAGAATTCACTGCCAGGAGATATAACTTACAAGAAATACTAAAGCAAGCTCTTTAAGGAGAAAGCATGTGATACCAGACAGTAATTTAACTCCACAAAATAAAACAAAGAGCACCAATAACATAACTGTCATTTATAAAAGAAGGTAAAAACGTATATTTTGTCTCCTTTCTTCTTTTACCTTATTTTTACAGGTTGCATTTTAAATGATATAATGGTATTATTGGGCCTATAAAACATAAAATGTAAAGTACTTCCCAGTAACAGCACAGAGGAAATACATGGGAAAAAAATCTATATTGGTCTAAGGATATAATGTGGTATCACTAGATGGTAACACAGATTCACAGGAACAAATGAAGAAAACTAGAAATGGTAAATACAAAGATTAACGAAAGCTAAAAGTAAATACTCATCCTTCTTTTTTCCCTCAGATTCTTTAAAAGACATGAACTTATCTAAAGTGATAACTGTAAAATGTACTCTTTGGTTTGCAACATGTATCTATGTAATATGTATGACGATACCACAAAAAGAGTAGAAAGAAATTAGACCTATAAAAGTAATATCATTTTATCTCATTGGAATTATGTTAGCATAAATGAAGCATATTTTAATAAGTTAAGATATATTAAGAAAACCCTGGAGTAACCACTAAGAATATAGCTCATAAAATATAATGAAAAAGTTATTAAAAATTAAAATGTGATATTATAAAATATTTACTTACTGCAAAATAAATAAATAAATGAAAAGTGGAAGAACCAAATTCATCATATACAGAGGAAAAATAACATAAATCCAATTACATCAAAAATAACATTAAATGTGAATAGGTCAAATGATTCAATCAAAAGGCAGAAAAGACAGACTAGATGAAAGACAAAGAGCTAACTATGTAACCTTTATAGAAGACACATGTAAATATTTACATACAAACAGCAACAAGAAAGTTGGGATGTTACGAGATGAAGAGGGACATTTTATAATGATAAAGAGGACAATCCATCAATAAGATGTAGAAATTGTAAACATACATGTATCTAACAACAGAGCCTTAAACTACATGGAGCAATCACTGACAGAAATTAAAATAGAAATAAAGAATTCCACAAAAATAGTTGAAGACTTCAATACTTCACTTTCAATAGTGAATAAAAGAACTAGACAGATGATCAGCAAGGGATTAGCAGACTTAGAAAACGCTATAAATCAATTGGACCAAATAGAAGTAAATTTAAAAATCCATTTAACAACAGAATATACTTCATTCTCAATTACACATAAAAAACCTCATCAGGTCATAAACTTCAATACATTTAAAAGGACTGATGTAATATAAAGTATGTTCTCTAACTACAACTGAATGAAATTAGAAATCTATGGAAAAACCACAAATTATGGAAATTAAGCTACACATTTCTAAGTAACAAATGGATCAAAAACAATCATAGGAAACTTAAAAATTACTTTCAGGTAAACTAAAATAAAGCATAACAGACCAAAAATCTTACAAGATGTGGCCGAAAGACTGTTCAGCAAGAGATTTATATTGTAAAAGCCTTCATTCAAAAACAAAAAAGGTCTCATATCAACCTAACTTTGCACTTTAATAAACTAAAAAATTAATAGAAAACTCAACTGAAAGCAAGCAGAAGAAAGGAAATTAATAAAAATCAGAGTGAAAATAAATAAAATGCATAGCAGGAAAAGAATAAAGAAAATCAATAAAGCCAAATACAAACTGTTACTTGCAATGTGCAACAAAATCAACAAAGCTTCAGCTAGACTAACAAAGAAATTTAAGAAGACACATTATTAAAATCAGTAATGAAAGATGAGACATACTACTGATAAAGACTGGGAAAAAAGACTGTAGGGAAACACTATGAGCAGCTGCATGTCAATAAAGCAGATAACCTAGATGAAAGGGGGAGATTCCTAGGAAGATACTACCAAGAAAATATGCATAGGATATAACAGTAAGGAGACTGAGTTAGAAATCAACAAAGTGCCAGAAAAGAGTAGCCCAAAAGCAGGAGGCTTAACTCAGTAATTCTACCAAACTCTTTAAGGAGAATTAACAATTATTCACAAACATTTCCAAAACACGGAAGCAAAGTGAACTTAACAAACTAGGAACAGCAGGCAATTGTTTTAACCTGATAAAGGACATGTATAAAAACTTCATAGCTAAAGTCATATTTAACGGTGAAAGACTGAAAGAAAGCTTTCTTTTTAAGGTCAGGACCAAGACAAAATTGTCCTCACTTGTCACTTCTAACAGCAATGTACTAGAGGTTCTGGATAGGGCAATTAGGCAAGAAAAAGGAAGAAAAAAAAAAAAGCAACCAGATTTTAAAAAAAAGAAAACTAACTTTGCTTGCATATGACATAATCTCGCATACAGAAAAGTAAGAAATCTATAAAAATTATTTAATCTGCTAATGTCCTCAACAATGTTACAGGTCATTTACAGAGAAATCAGTTTCACTGTATTGATATACATTTACAATGAAAAATTTGAAAATGAAGTTAAGAAAACTACAAAATATCATTGAAAAAAGTTAGTGAAAAGGCATCTGTATTCATGAATTAAAAGACTTCATATTAGGATAGCAATTCATCCTAACTGATCTGCATATTTAATGCAAATTCCAAAAGATTTCTTTTTTATAGGAATAAACAGCAGGTCCTAAAATTCATATTGAGAAACAGAAGCCCAAGACTAGGGAAAAAAGTCTTGATAACAAGAGAGTTAAAGGTACTGACACTTTCCAATTTCAAAACTTATTTCAATGTCTTAATAAACCATATGTCATTGTCATAAGGATAGACATATAGATCATGAAATAGAACTAGATACAGAAATAATACCATACATCTATGGCCTATTGATATTCAACAAAGGTGTCAACAAGTTTAAATGGGGAAATAAGAGTCTTTTCAACAAATGGTGCTGGGACAGCTTGATATTCACATACAGAAGGATGAATTTGGATCCACATTTCACAACATATAAAAATTAACTAAAAATGATCAAAAACTTAAAATTATAAAAATGTTAGAAGAAAATATAGATACAAATCTTCATGATTTTGGATTGGGCAACAGTTTCTTAGATATAACATCAAAAGCTTAAGTAACTAACAGAAAAAGATATACTAGACACTATCAAAATTAAAAATTAAAAAAAACTGTGTCTCAAATGACACCATCAAGAAAGTGAAGACACAACCACAGAATAGGGGAAAATATCTGAGAATCGTATGCCTTATAAGGATCTCCTCAGAACATAAAAATAACTCTCTCAATTCTACAATTTAAGAAACAACTGAATTTTTAAGTGGGCAAATGATTTAAACAGACGTTTCCCATAGAAAGAACATGAGTAGCCATTAAGCAAATGAAAAGAACATCATAAGTCATAAGAGAAATATGAAACAAAACCACAATGAGCTACCACTTCACATCAAGTAGGAGGGTAAGAAAGAAAATGATGAATAACCGGTATTGGTGAAGAGAGTTATTAGATCCAATACACACTGTTGGCTATAACATAAAATGATGCAATAGCTCTGGAAAAAGTCTGGCAATTCCTTAAAAGGTTAAATATACATGTACCATTTACCAAAAACATCAACTCCTAGATAAATACCAAGAGAAAACATGTTCACACAAAAATTTACATACAAACATTCATAGCAGCAATATTCATAACAGCAAAAGAGTGGAAATAAGCTGAAGATCCATAAACCAATGAAGTATAAATACGTGGTATGCAATTTAATATTGAAAGTGAAGTGAAAGTGTCAGACGCTCAGTCATATCCAACTCTCTGAGACTCCATGAACTGTAGCCCACCAGGCTCCTCTGTTCATGCAATTTGCCAGGTAAGACTACTGGAGTGGATTGCCATTTCCTTCTCCACAATTTAATATTACTCAGTCACAAAAAAGATGTAAAGGACTGATATACACCACAGTATGGATAAACCTCAATAATGTATGCTAAATGAAAGAAGTCAGACACTAAAAGACACATTATATGACTGGGTTTAAATGAAATGTCCAGAATAGACATATACACAGAGAAAAGAAAGTAGATTAGTCATTTTCAGGTATTAGAGGGGAAAATGAATAGATAGTGACTGGTAAAGGGGATGGAATTTCGTTTGGAGGTAATTGAAGAGCTCTGGAATTATATGATGGTGATAGTTGCACACCACTAGCCATACTAAAATCCATGGAATTGTACACTTTAAAATGAAAGATTGTATGTATGCATCAATAAACAAAACAGAACTAATTAGATGAGATGAGAAATAATTCACCCTACTTCTTGCCATCTCTGTATGTACACCATCGATAATATTACTTTATCCTTGCTCTCACTGAAAAAGTACAATGTCTTCCCACGTTCTGAACACGGATTGGCATCAAGACTTTGTCAGAACAGTAGAATGCAGAAGTGATGGTATGGAAATTTTGAGCTTAGGCCTCAAGAGGAAAATATACTCTGCTCTCTCTCCCTCAGAGTTCTGTTTTAAAAATACCATGTAGAGCAGCCCAGTCTACACTTCCGGAGGATAACAGACCAAATACAGCAGAGAACAATCATTTGTAGCTGAGGACTCCGAGATCAGTCATTCAGTTCAGACTACCAGATATGTGAGTAAAGAATTCTGAGATCACCCAAAATCAGTAAAGTGGCCAGATAACTTGAACCACAAGAGAAAAATCAGGATTGTCTGGCAGAACCGCCTAGCAGAATTCAGGAAAACAGATGATATAGAATCATGAATAAAACTGTTTTAATACAGAAATCCTGAAGTGTTATGTTAAATAATGATAATTAAAAGATAGTTCTAAGAGAAAAATGGAAAAATGTGAAGAAAGAATAAGCAAATTGAAATACTGATCAAGGAAGATACAAGGATGTAAAATACAGACAAGACAGTAAGAAAAGACGGGGACATGGTGAAAAAGCCTAACATAAGTGAAGCAAAACCTTCAAATAGGATAGATGCAATATCTGAAGAGAATGGCAGAAAAGTTTATAAACATGATGAGAAACATCTACAGAGCAAATAGACGCCATATTTTAAAAAAGGAAACTAATACTTAGGTATGTCATACTAAAATTACTGACATTAAAAACTAAGGAAAAACATGTATTTTAAAAAGTCAGAGGGAAGAAAAAGACATGCTGCTTTCAAAAGAGAAACAAAAAAACTGATAAAGGATTCTTAAGAGAAAGTAGAAGCCGGAAGAGTAAGAAATTAAATCATCTAATTACTAAAAATATATATCCATCAACATAGAATGCTATTACCAGTAAAAATATCCTTCAAATATGGACATACAATAAAAATTTTTCAGATGTATGAAAGCCAACTTATAGCCACAATTTAGAAACACACCATTTTAAAATGTTACATAAAATTTATCAAGCTAAAGAAATGTTACAGCAAAAAAAAAAAAATCAGATCAATAGGAAACAGCGAAGTTCACGGAAAATGGTCAATACATCGGTAAAGAAAAAGATTTTTTATTACTATGATTTCCTTATGAGAAAATTATCCTTTTAAAGTAAAAAAAAAAAAACACTGTATTATGTGGTTAATAACATATACAGGAGTAAAATATATGGCAATAATTACACAAAGGACAGGAAAGAGCAAATGGATTACACTTTTGTAATATTCTTACCTTATACATGGAGTAGTATAATATTGATTCAAGGTAGACTGTGATAAGATAAAGATGACTATTACAATCACTACAGCAGTCACTAAAAAAAACACAAAAGAGGTATAGCTAAAAATCCAATAAAAGTGATAAAAGTGGACTTTAAAAACACTCAGTTAATCTAAAAAAGGCAAAAGGAAGAACAAACACAGAGAAAAATAAAGGAAATTTTAAAAACCAATACTCTTGAGGGTAGAACTAAACTCAATAATACCAACATTATATTAAATCTAAATGGACTACACAGTTTGATAAAGACAGAGACTATCAGAATAGGTTTTAAAAACAAAAAAGCAAGTAGTGTATGCTATTTACAAGAAATTCATTGTAAATAAAAACACTAGAAGATTTCCACTTCTTCCCATGAAGGATTAATCACTGCGAGAATTGACCTCTACTGTAAACCATAAGGAAACTAAACAAAATAAATGAAATGACTACTTTCATATATAATAGGCAGTTCAGGAATGGCATTCTTGAGGAAAAAGAAAACAAAATATGACTGCCTTGACTTGCTACCTGGAGGCAGATTTGAGGCTACAGTTCAGGGAAGGAACCCCAAACCCTCACACATTTGAGGATAAAGATCAAAGTTCAGGGAGGCCATGGTTCCAGACTTTGTGAGGCAAATATTAGAGAACAGAGAGCTGCACTCAGCAATCTGCAAATGGTTGCCCTTGAATCTTTGGTTGAATAATGAACATAATGTGAAATTCTGTAAAGCTGGAGAAAGAACCATCAGAAAACAGTATGTTAAAACAATGCCAAGAACTCATATAGGATTGGAAATAGCTTGTATTCCCACTAGTCAGAGTGAAGAGACCTCTTAATACAAAGGGCATCATATAGACACCACAGAAGGCACTGTCTTAGTAGTGGGAATAAATTAGCACTGAACTTAGGGCTGCTATGTACAGGCCTTGACAAATCTTAAAAACAATCTTCAAAGTAACATAACTTCATGGCAGAATAAAATCCAACATACTAAAAGAAATAAAGCTGAATAACATATAAAACAATCACAATGTCCAGAAAATACCATCAAAAATAATCATCCTGGAAATTTTGATCCATGACCAGTAAATACACACACACACACACACACACACACACACCCCCAATAGAAACAGAGAAAACAGCATACCAGTTGGGATGAGTAGAGAAGGATTTTTAAAACAGCTATTTAAAGTATGCTTCATATACTCAAGAATACAAAGTAAAATATAAAAATGAGGAGAGAAATGAAAAATATAAAAATGACTAAAATTCAATTTATAAAGATTAGTAAGACAAGAATAGTCTTTCCAACAAATGGTGCTGGGACACTCAGATAGTCATGTACAAAAGAATTAAATTGGGTCCCTATCTTATCCTACAGACAGTTAACTCAAAACAGATCAAAGACCTAAATGTAAGAGATAAAACTACACGTCTAAAAAGAAAATATAGATGAAAATCTTTGGGATCTTTTATTACACATGATTTCACAGGCATGAAAGCAACAGCACAAGAAAGAAAAGAAAAAACATCATTAAAATTTAAAACTTGTGCTTCAAGGACACTATCAAGAAAGTGAAAAGACAACCCACAGAATGGGAGAAGATACTTGCAAATCAATCTTTGGTAAGGGACTTATTATATTCAGAATATATAAAGAAGGTTTACAGTCCAATAATAAAAAGACAAACATCCCAGTTAAACAGGGGGCAAAGAATGTGACAGACATTTCTCAAAAGAAGAAATATTGGTAGCTAATAAACACATGAAAAGATGTTCAACATCATTAGTCACCAAATAACTGCAAATCAAAACCACAGTGAGATATCACTTCACACCCACAACGATGACTATAATCGAAATAATATGAAATAAGCAGTGTGTGCAAGGATGTAGAATAATTGCAACCCTCATGCCTTGCTGGTGGAAATGCAAAATAATATAGCAGCTTTCAGTCAGGTGGTTCTTCCAAAGGTTAAACACAGTTACCATTTGACCCAGATATCCCATTCCCAATGTAATGCAAATATGTCCACACATAAACTTGTACATAGTATTCAAGAAGTGTATTTTAAAACCCCAAAATCAGAAACACTCAAAAGTCCACCAAATAGCAAATGAATAAGTAAAACATGGCATATTCACATAATGGAATATTATTTGGTAATAAAGAGAAGTGAAGTACTGCTATAGGCCACAACATAGATAAACCTTGAAAACATCATGCCAGTATGAAAGAAGCCAGTCAAAAAAACTACAACTAATTTATTAAGATGATCAGAACAGGCAATCCATAGCTGACAAGGGTAGGCAGGGTGAACAGGCAGTGACTGCTAGGAAGTACAACATCTCTCTGGGAGATGATAAAATGTTTTTAAACTGATTGTAGTGATGGTTGCAAAAGTCTGTGAATATGCTAAAATCCGCTGAGTTCTACACTATAAATGGGTAAACTGTAGTAAGATGCTGGTTAGTCTTATGCATCAATGAACGCAGATGGTAATACCTCAGTTATTTAATCAAATGCTGATGGCCTCGTCCTGGGTGTGGTAGCTCGTGTTCAGTTACTGTGTCCGACTCTCTGAGACCGCAAGGACTGTAGCCTGCCAGGCTTCTCTGTCCATGGAGTTTTTCAGGCAAGAATACTGGAGTGGGTTGCCGTTTCCTACTCCAGGGGATCTTCCCGACCCAGGGATCGAACCTGCATCTCCTGCACTGGCAGGCAGATTCTGTACCACTGTGCCACCCGGGAAGTCCTGAGCATGATAGGTACCTGCCCATATGATGGGACAGTCACTGACTGGTGACTAGGTTATGTCACACGGTGCAGCTGGCTTTGAGAAAGGGAGATCATGCTGGATGGACTCAGTCAGTTTATCCCTCAAAAGGCACTGGTCTTGAAGAAGGAGATACAAGATGTGGGTGTTTGCATTTCAATTGTGGAGACTCTACACTGTTAGTTCTGGAGATGGAAGAGGGATGGGGGAGAGAACATGAGCACTCTCTAAGAGCCCAAGTGGTCTCCTGGGATCTTAGAAACAGTCACCTCAGTCCTACACACAAGGCACTGAATTGTGCAAACATGTGAATGAGCCTGGAAGCAGATTCTTTCCTAGAGTGCTGGTCAAGTATGCTGAAAATGTCCTTCAATCTGGGTTAGTCTGATGCTTGCTCATGACTAAACTGGGTTACAGATTTGCGGGAAGAATGGGAAGAATATTACAAAGTGACATCAGGGGTACATGACATTAACATGACTTATCACTGGTGGTGTGAACCTTGATCACTTGTTCAAGGTGATGTCACCTTATTTTCTCTACTGTAAAGTTACAATATTTCCCTTCCACACACTTTTCATTAAAAGTGAGTCATCATGTCCAATTCACACGTGGGGATAAAGAAATTAAGCTCCACTTCCTAGAGAAAGAAGAAGAAAATGGCAACCCACTCCAGTACTCCTGCCTGGAAAATTCTATGGACTGAGGAGCCTGGTAGGCTATAGGGGATCGCAAAGAGTTGGACATGACTGAGCAACTTCAGTTCAGTTCAGTTCCTAGAGGAACAAGTATCAAGGTTATTTGTGGACATAAGTAAGGTTATTTGTGGACATACGTTCTAACCACCAGAGAAGTTAATAGATACTTTTGAAGAAGATACTTAGAAGCTACACAAATATCTTGTTTCTCTTCAAAGTTTCACCCACTAATTTGAACATTCTTAAGCAGATTCTTCTTACAGCACTTAACTACTGTGGGATTCTAACAGCAATTTTTTATTTCTTTCATTCATTCTTCGTTTATGTATTTGCCCACATCACACAGCCTGCAGGATCTTAATTCCCCAACCAGGGATCAAACCTGGGCTCCTGCACTGGGAGCGCAGAGTTCTAACCACTGGACCACCAGGGAAGTCCTTCATTTTACATTTATTATTCGGAATTTTCTGTAAAATTTTTGAAATTTTTGAAATATTTCTGAAATATTTATCCATTTTCACTTGTGTATTATTTATTCCATCATTAAATCAGTGAAGAATCATGCATATGTGTTCTGTTCTTTGGGTTACAATCCAATACAGTCGCTATTTTTTCGCCCAGATTTGACCCACTGAGAACTCTTTCAGGTTGACTATGCCCCTTTGACATGCTCCCATTCTCCTTTGTTTTGTTTTGAGCACTTTCTTACTTTCTGGCCTAGGGAATACTTCAGGCTAATCTTGTATTCTCCCTGCCTCAGTTGTAGAATCAGTCATTTCTCCAAACAGTCCTAGTTCGTTTCATTGGAAACAGTATTTTGAAACCAGGATGTGGGCACTGAAGATGTTCATTGCTGCTGGGGCACTGTGGCTTCTAGGCCTTCTTGAAGAACTAAACTAGAAAATATATGTATATATACATCACACATCTACATATGTATAAATATTAAAATAAACTCGAATTTATGCTTATATGTGAAACCAATACCACAGGTTCTGTTGTTTTGCTTAGTTTATTTTTTTTTCTTCTTTTTTTTCGGCTGTGCCACACGGCATGGGGGAAATCTTAGTTTCCTGAACAGGGATCAACCCTGTGCCTCCTGCAGTGGAACCATAGAGTCCAAACCACTGGAAGGCCAGGGAATTCCACACAGGGTTCTTTATAGTCTTTACTCTACATATTTTTAACTTTTTTCTCTGACAGTGAGAAACCTGGCTCACATAAAACACAATTAATTTATATATTTGTCCCAACCTAGTAAAAATATAAAGGATTGTTAGAATTGTTAACCTGTACTATGTGAGAAACAAATTTACCAATCAGAATATAATGTTTATATAATCTTTTGCTTTAGTTTCACAGTATCCAAACAAAACACTATTTTTAAGGTTACTTCGATCAGCTCATTTTTTTAATGAAGTGATGGCATTCGTAATACAGTTACATTTACTTGTCACAGTTTGCATCCTCTGATATCCTGGTTGATTGACTTTTTAAAAAAATCTGGAGTCAGGAAAGTTTATTTTCTGTCATATTCAGTATGGCTTGACAAATGCATACAGTCATTATCAACCACCACAGTATTAAGAAGAACATTTTCATAACCCTGAAAGTTTCGCTGTGAAGCCCTCTTGAAGGCTCTGGCTTCTTTCACTAGGCGAAATGTATTAAAGATTCAGCCATGCTGTTGTATGAACCAGTAGTTGGTCCCTCGTCTTCTAAAGCTTATGAAGAAGTGTCACACTTCCCCAGTCTACCTCATTTCAGTGCAGCACACTGTCAATGCCTCACCTAAGGCAAGTTCCACAGTATCTTCTGCCTTTTTGCCTCAGGATGTTTACTCGTATCAGGATAAGCTATTAATCAGACATGCTGGCACAGCGCAGAAGTCCCACATCCTCAAAGACATCACTCAACTCTCAATGGAGGAGAGTTAGTGGATCAATAGCCCACTCTCCTAGTCCTTCAGTGGTTTAACCCTGAGGAGCATTCTACATATTTCTTCAAAGGTCCCAGTGGGTCTGAGTTCGTATTTCCCAGTACAGTATCCAGCTTCATAATGTACATACTATTGGTTTTCCTCTCTTCTTTGAAACTCTCTATTGCTTCAATTATGCTTCCCAGGTTAATCTCGTAAATAAACTATCTCACCCAGTCCTTGTGTCTTCTGGAACATTCTTTCCCCAGACAGCCCCATGGTTCACCCCCTCATCTACTTGAGATGTTTAATAACCATTTCTCCTGAGAGAGATCGTCTCTTACCACTCTATTTTAAATTGCAAGCCTTATCTCCCTTCCTTGATTTATTTAATAGGACTTATGACCATCTAACTTATAACCACACACACACTGTGTGTGTGTGATTAATTTCAATTAGAATACAATTAGGCTCAACTAAGTGTTTACCTAGTGGCTCAGCTAGTAAAGAATCTTCCTGCAATGCAGGAGACCTGAGTTCGATCCCTGTGTTGGGAAGATCTCCTGGAGAAGGGAAAGGCTACCCACTCCAGGATTCTGGTCTGGAAAATTCCATGGACTATATAGTCCACGGGGTCTCAAAGAGTTGGACAGGACTGAGTGACTTTCACTTTCACTTTAGGCTCAATTAATGCAGTGGTTTTAGTCAACTTTTTAAACTGTTATGTCCCTAGAATGTAAAACACTCTTTGCGCATAGTAGGCACTCAACAGAAATACACTGAATAAATTAATTTTTCAAGCAGTTGATTTTATTCCATATAAGAACCAACTTTCTATTTTAAAAACTCTAAAAGCTTCACTGACCTTCAAAATTGAATGACACCAAACACCAAAGGTCAAATGACTCTATCATGCAAATTACACAAAATATTTCCATACTTAGCATGAAGTTTGACTGAATCCTCTGAGTTGCCTTTGAAGTCTAAGATATTATATTATAAACAATAGAAGACTATACTATAGTATACAAATTTGGTATGGAACCAATATTATTTTTCCTTGTAATAGTTCACATGAAACCAAATCTGGCAATTATATATCATGCATCTGGTTATCCTATTTAATGATTCCAAACATAATATCACCTATACAACAAACATGGATATTGGGAAGAATTTTTTTAATCCTTTACTTTCAGTCTCATTTTCATTATTTTTTTTCCCTAAATCTTTTTATAAGAAAGGAAAGTAATTCTTGGTGTCCTTGAGCAGAAATTAAAATTTCTTTCAGAATATTTTTATTACCTGGACACTGGATAAAGGACCACTCATAGTTCTTCTCTTTAGGACAAAGACTGGTATCAAGAAGCATCTCATTATTAAGCATTCCAACAAGCTTCATTGGTCCCCGGGAAGACCCTTCAATGCAGTGTCCTCTTCCAGTATTACTAGGATCGTTGCACCAGCCACACCCAGGTTGTTCCAAACACTGGCCACAGGTCCTCAATCCAGAACAATTTTGGGCTGCATGGCAGGAACATTATTAACAAACATGTTACATGACTTTATATTCAACTGGAATTGCAAGCTAATGGAAAAATAAATATGATCTGGAAAAAGACAGTAAAGGGTCATTTATGGTTAATGTAAACATTTTTTTTTGTAATAATAAGAAGCAGCAATTACTTCAAGAGCAAATAAAGCATACATCATGAATAAAGAAGAGATGAATGGACTGGCATTGAGAAAAATGAAGTCAGCATTCACACACTTCTGAGAACTGTGCCAGTACTAGGACCTTTTGGGAACTGATGCAGGCGCCCATAGACCACACTTACCATCGTCTATAATATAGAGCGGTGTTAGCTCTTCTTGTGCCCAGGAAGTGCCTCTAAGGAAAAACTCTGCATCTGCCTGTGAACGTCCACTCTAAGTCATGTTTACCCACAGCCTGAGATAGCTGACCCCAGCATGGACAATGGTCTCCTTAAGGGTCCAAGATAACTAGCATTTGCCTGATATGCATTGTTTAAAAGTAATTTCACTCAAAGAGCCAAACTGAACGGGAATATGGAAACTGGATACTCTGCCTCAGCAGGCAACCAGCAGGACAGTTCCTCTCTGACTTCCAGGGCTGCAGAATATTATCTCACTGAAGCTCAACCTTTTTTTGTTTAACTGATATCTAGACTATGAGCCTCAACAAAGCCCATGAACACCGTGATGCCTTTCCCAAGGATGAACATATTACCACCTGCCATCATATTCACAATAGTTGCTATGTGATGTTTTGAATTTTTACTTCCAAGTCATAATACCCTGTATCAGGCTGAGGTTTTTTAAATTAGTCTCACTGATTTTTTTTTTTTTTTTGCTATAAAAGGCACATATCGTCTTGGGAATTGTTTATCCATAGAAGACAGCGCATAAGCACAAAGTACCATGAATGGCCTTCTAGTCACATGCTAGAAGAACCTCAGAGAGAAGGAAAAAACAAGGCAGACTCTGGCCGTCTCAGTTTCATTTTTGTTGTGGTAATAACTTAATTTTTACTCAGTTGTTTAATATTACTGGAAAGAGGAATGCTCCTCAGTTCAGTCGCTCAGTCGTGTCCGACTCTTTGCGACCCCATGAATTGCAGCACACCAGGCCTCCCTGTCCATCACCACCTCCTGGAGTTGCAAATAAGAACAGCATAAGCTTCTCAGCAAACAAACAGGAACTCAATACTGTAGACCATGCAGGGATAATAGAATATTGGATTAAAGAATTCATCAATTACAGTATGATTTGTTGTTGTAAATTTTTTCAGTGCTGAGCATTTCAGGGACTAGATGTAAGAAAGTGAAGAATGACTACCATCTCCCATATTTCCTTAATAATAAATTTAAAAGGAAGAGTATTCTTTGAGTCATTGAACACAAGTGATTAATGTTAACCCTGTAGATAAATAATTCAATGACATGAACATATTTCGTTCTGAAAATTTTTTTCAGCAGTACACAGCGTTAAATGGCACTTCATTTAAAACATCCTTAGATAACTGAACCTTTCACATATTACAATACTCCTCCTTAGACTTTTTACTGTGAAATATTTCTCTTTTATCTGTGATTGTAGCTAGCCCACAGTACCGCTGACTAGATTATTCTGTCTTCAAACCTATATTGGGTTGGTATGAAACCAATGGGAAATAATGTTAAACATCAAATTAGCTATGCTAGCTTAACATTCTAATTATTTACTGTCATATGATAAACTGAAGTAAATCTTTACTAGTTCTCATCCAGAATAAATCTAGACTTTATATTTATAGTCTATAGATATCTCTGAGGAAAATAAAATTTATTTTAGGATTAACTTTTTAAGTAAAAGAACCAATCAAATTTCTTAAAGAAACATAATGTACAATATCTGCCTACAACTGGGGAGACCTGGGTTCAATCCCTGGGTTGGGAAGATCACCTGGAGAAGGGCATGGCAACCTGCTCCAGTATTCTTGTCTGGAGAATCCCCATGAACAGAGGAGCCTAGCAGGCCCAGTCCATGGGGTTGCGAACAGTCGGACATGACTGAGAGATTAAGCACAGCAAGTGCATTCTCAAACACAGCCTATCTGCTCTGTTGCTTTTCAAACAGCTGGGTAAATCTTAGACTGAAGAATCCTGCCTTTCTTGCATTGACTGAATGACAAACTAATAATGGTCTGTTTATTAGAATTTATGCTTTAAAAATGAGTTACAAAATGTCATATTTAGAGCAACATTCTACTCTCCTATTTTTTTTAGATGTAAAATTATTACAGAAATTAATATTGGTTTAGTTCTTGCTCAAGAGTGGAGAGCAATGTGCACGCTGAAAAATTAGCAGAATATTCATTCCTTGTAGTGGTAACTGAAAAACTGAAAGACTCTAATGATTTTTATTTCCTTATAGAAAACAATAATATGGGAAAGTTTTTGTAGGCTGTGCTATTTTGACTAAATTATGGCTAGAATGGAGACTATGTATGAGCTATAAGTAATCAAAGCAATCATTTTTTTACTTTTTAAATTTATTTTTGGCTTTTTGAAAAATTAACTTTTATAATATTCAATATGGTTTATGAAATGTGTAAGAATTTGAAAAATCAATCTGTAACAAGTTATATTACCAAATGATAACTGGAGACTTCTGGTTTCCAGTCTAGCATGGAAGGAGTTTAGAAGTCACCACTCCATCTTAACAAAAAGAAAAATCAGCCACAAACTGAAAAATCAACAACTCTTCTTAGATCCATCAGACAAGTGAGGTCACAGGGCAAACAACAGCATCCATAATTGGAGAGAGGGCAGAATATTAGAAAATCATGACTCAGTAGCATGGAAACATCTTCAGGACCCAGTGCTGGGGTAAGATAACTTGAACTACTGAATTGCTGGAATCTCAGTGTGGACAACTCTAAGGCTTCATATCTCCAGGGAAACCCAGTTACGGGAGGAGCCTTGACATTTTTGTCAGTGTGACCTTCAGGAGCCCTAACAGGTCCTCACAGTTAATATTGAAGAAAAACCCCATTGTGCTTTTGGCAATGGGAGGGGAAAAGGAACTATTCTGAAATATGCCAGAGCACTATTCTTAATAAGTCTGGAGAAACTGTTTAACAGAGACTAAACTGCTGGGGTTTTATCAGAGCATAAATGAACCAGTTAAAGGGAAATAACCAACTCTAGCCTGTTCTAGTCTTTCATGTAGGGAAAGAGAAATAAACAACTCCAGCTCCCTCCAGCTATCCTGTACCACCTGAGAGAGGGAAAAAAGAAAAAAAGAAAAAACACACAAAAAACTGGGATGTACTAGTGAAGTGAAGTTCACAGAACAGCACAGAGCACAGGCCCACACACCACAAGACTGAGACCTAAGCACAGGACTGCAGAAGACTTCCCTCCCCCAAATCCTACTACATTACTAAAAGCCTACTTACAACAGTTTCTTTTACCCATATTTTGTATCTGACTATCAAGAAAAAAACTACAGGGAATACCAAAAGGCAGAACACACAGAAGAGACAGAGTAATAAGCATCAGACCAGACAGGGCAGGGATGCTGGAATTATCAGATCAGGAATTTAGAACAATTATGATAAATATGCCGAAGGTTCAAAAAAATATGCTAAAGGCTCTAACAGAAAAAAGTAGACAGCATGCAAGAAGGGATAGGCAATATAAGCACAACTACATAACTCTTAGAATATCAAAGATAAGAAAATCCAAATGACCTTGGGTCTGGTGATGATGTTTCAGTCTAACACCAAAAGCACAATTTATGAAAGAAACAAATGATGAATTTGACTTTGCCAAATTTTAAATCTCTGCACTGCAAAAGATAATGTCAAAAGAATGTAAAGACAAGCCAGAAAGTGGAAGAAAATATTTGCAAAAAACACATCTGATAAAGGGTTGGATTTCAAAATATATAAAGAATATTCAAAATGATAATAAGAAAACAACAAACTCAATTTTTTAAAATAGACAAGGAAGTGGGGAGGAACAAGATGGATACATGAGATTAAGGGATACAAACTACACTGAAAAAAATCGATAAGTAACAAGACTATACTTATTCTTGTATAAGTATATATAAGAAATATAGTCAGCACAGGGAAATACAGTCATTATTCTATAAAAACTTTAAATGGAGTATAAACAACAAAAACACTGAATCACTATGCTATACACCTGAAATGAACATAATACAGTAATCAACTATACTTCAATAAAAAAAAATTTTTCATATGCAAAAGACCTGAACAGACACCTCACCAAACAAGATATATACAGATGCCAAATATCAAAAGATGATCCACATAATTTATGATTAGAGAATTGAGTACTAAAACAATAAGATATCATTATAAACCTAATGCTGCTTTTGTTGTTTAGTTGCTAAGTCGTCCGACTGTTTATGACCTCCTCTGTATTTCCATTCCCCTTATTAGTTTAGACCCTCATGATTCCTCTTCTCTTCTACTGCTGATGGATGTTACAGATTACCTAAAATGGAATGTGTTATTGTTTGTTGTTTAGCCACTAAGTCGTGTCTAACTCTTGCAATCTCATGGACTGTAGCCTGCCAGGCTCCTCTGTCCATGGGATGTCCCAGGCAAGAAAACTGGAGGGATTTCCTTCTCCAGGGGACCTTCCCAATCTAGTGATGAAATCTGCATCTCCTGCATTCACAGATGGGTTCTTTACTACTGATCCAGCAGCGAAACCCCTATAAACCTATTGGAATGGCCAAAATCCAAAACACTGACACCTCCAAATACTCACAAGTGTATAAAATGTGAAGAAAGAGGAACTATTGTTCATTACTGGTGGGATTACAAAACACAGCTACTTTGAAAGACAATTTGGTGGCTTGTTTCCCATTTACAAAGAAAAATTTCCTTCAAGTTTCATTTACTAAGAAAAAAACTTCAAATGATAACTGAAGACAACCTTCTAAAAGCAATATAAAGCTTCAGTTCAGTCACTCAGTCGTGTCTGACTCTTTGTGACCCCATGAATTGCAGCACACCAGGCCTCCCTGTCCATTACCTACTCCTGGAGTTCACCCAAACTCATGTCCATCGAGGCGGTGATGCCATCCAGCCATCTCATCCTCAGTTGTCCCCTTCTCCTCCTGCCCCCAATCCCTCCCAGCATCAGAGTCTTTTCCAATGAGTCAACTCTCCTCATGAGGTGGCCAAAGTATTGGAGTTTCAGCTTTAGCATCATTCCTTCCAAAGAACATCCAGGACTGATCTTTAGAATGGACTGGCTGGATCTCCTTGCAGTCCAAGGGACTCTCAAGAGTCTTCAACGCCACAGTTCAAAAGCACCAATTCTTCGGCGCTCAGTCCAACTCTCACATCCATACATGATCACTGGAAAAACCAAAGCCTTGACTGGATGCACCTTTGTTTGTTGACAAACTAATGTCTCTGCTTTTTAATATGCTGTCGAAGTTGGTCATAACTTTCCTTCCAAGGAGTAAGCGTCTCTTAATTTCATGGCTGCAATCACCTGCAGTGATTTTGGAGGCCAGAAAAATAAAGTCTCACACTGTTTCCACTGTTTCCCCATCTACTTCCCATAAAGTGATGGGACCAAATGACATGATCTTCGTTTTCTGAATGTTGAACTTTAAGCCAACTTTTTCACTCTCCACTTTCACTTTCATCAAGAGGCTTTTTAGTTCCTCTTCACTTTCTGCCATAAGCGTGGTGTCATCTGCATATCTGAAGTTATTGAGATTTCTCCCAGCAATCTTGATTCCAGCTTGTGCTTCTTCCAGCCCAGCATTTCTCATGGTGTACTCTGCATATTAGTTAAATAAGCAGGGTAACAGTATACAACCTTGACGTACTCCTTTTCCTATTTGGAACCAGTCTGTTGTTCCATGTCCAGTTCTTACTGTTGTTTCCTGACCTGCATATAGGTTTCTCAAGAGGCAGACCAGGTGGTCTGGTATTCCCATCTCTTTCAGAATTTTCCACAGTTTATTGTGATGCACAGTCAAAGGCTTTGGCATAGTCAATAAAGCAGAAACAGATATTTTTCTGGAACTCTCTTGCTTTTTGCATGATCGAGTGGATGTTGGCAATTTGATCTCTGGTTCCTCTGCCTTTTCTAAAACCAGCTTGAACATCTGGAAGTTCATGGTTCACGTATTGCTGAAGCCTGGCTTGGAGAATTTTGAGCATTACTTTACTAGCGTGTGAGCTTAGACCATTTCTAATACTGTTCTGTTTATAACTGTAAAAATGGTTGTGAAGACTTACTACTGTCAAAGGTTTGGTGAATAACTAGAAACATATAGCACAAAAAGATAATATAAATCCATTACATATAATTCATATTTAAAAAATGCAATGTTAAAGGCAAAGCATGACAAAGCTATTGCTCAGCAGCTAACATTTTGAAACAGTAACACGACTGCTAAAAGCACTTGGATCTTGAGCAAGGATATCATCTTCATTCCTAGTCTCTATTTTATTTTCTGACATTTCCTCACTGCTCAGTAAAGGTTTGTTAGTTAAAAACATGGAAAGGAATTAAATGTAATACAGAAGGAGTTTGTGTTCATAAGGAGGGGGTCACTGCCAGGTAAATGCTACTTTCAAGGAACACAAGGGCTCCTTGAGGCAAGGTAAAATGCCCCCTCTTTCCCACAAGGATGCACAGGATGTACAATTTTAAAAGTTATGGAACAAAAACAAATGTGATTAGACATCACCAGCTCAAATGAGCTATATACAGCCACAGGGAAGGCAAATGTGACAACAGATATAACAGTGAAAGAAAAGACCTATAGATATAGAAAATCTAGCAGACTAGACTAACTGTTCAAGGAACAAATGGCAGAAGTAGAAAATAAGACTCTAGAACAATCAAGAAAACAAAAGAAGCAAAACATCAAAAATCAAGAATGCCAAACTGGAAAAGACTTTGATGCTGGGAGGGATTGGGGGCAGGAGGAGAAGGGGATTACAGAGGATGAGATGGCTGGATGGCATCACTGACTCGATGGACATGAATCTGAGTGAACTCCAGGAGTTGGTGATAGACAGGGAGGCCTAGTGTGTTGCGATTCATGGGGTCGCAAAGAGTCGGACATGACTGAGCGACTGAACTGAACTGAACTGAACTGAAAGCGGGTCTAAAGAACTGATCCATGCATGCCTAGCTAACAATCTCACCAACAGTAGTTATCATCATTTGGTTTATCTGTGGTCAAACTGAAGTTCTTATCTGTGTTAAAATAGTTAATCATTTTTAATTTACCTTTCAAAAAATGTAGCTTCAGTCTTTACAATGGGATTACAAGGTTCTCAAAAATTCACTTTAAATAGATAAAAAGCTCCAGATTTTAGAAAACATAAAATAGGAAAAATATTTGAACCTCATTTAACAAACAACAACATGGAAAGTACAAATGAATTTAAGACATACTAAACTTCTACAAGGATCAAAATGGCAGAATGGAGCACACCTCCCCCCACAAACAAAACAGAAACAGACCTACAAGTGGGACAATTTTCACAGAAAACCAACTGGAAACTGGCAAGAGGTCTCTTATTCAGCCAAAGCTGTAAGAAAAGATAAAAACACTAATTTGAAAAGATAAACGCACCCCAATGTTTACAGCAACACTATTTACAATAGCCAAGACATGGAAACAATCAATTCAAGTGCCCATCAACAGATGACTGGCTTAAAAAGATGTTGTGTGCAAAAATAAACTCAGAATGGATTACAGACTTAAATATAAGGCCAGAAACTATAAATCCCTTAGAGGAAAACATAGGCACTACACTCTGTGACATAAATCACAGCAAAATCCTCTTTGACCCACTCTCTAGTACACTGGAAATAAAATCAAAAATAAACAAATGAGACCTAATTAAACACAAAAGCCTTTGTACAGCAAAGGAAACAATAAACAAGATTAAAAGACAACCCTTAGAATGGGAGAAAACAATTGAAACTGACAAAGGATTAATATCAGAAAAAAAACTGCCCAATCAAAAAATGGGTAGAAGACCTAACTGACATTTCTCCAAAGATATACAGATGACCAATAAACATGAAAAGATGCTCAACAACACTAATTATTAGAAAAATGCAAATCAAAACTACAATGAAGTATCACCTCATACCAGTCAATATAGTCATCATCAAAAGAAATCTACAAACTACAAGTATTAGAGAGGATATGGAGAAAAGGGAATCCTCCTATACTGTTGGTAGGAATGCAAACTAATGAAGCCATTATGGAGAACAGTGTGGAGATTTCTTTAAAAAGTAGAAATAAAATCTACCATATGAAACAGCAATCACACTACTGGACATATACCCTGAGAAAGCCACAATTTCAAAAGACATATATATCTCAGTGTTCACTGCAGCACTATTTACAATACCCAGAACACTGAAGCAACCTAGATGTCCATCTACAGATGACTGGATAAAGAAAATGTGGTACATATATACAGTGGAGTATTAATCAGCCATAAAAAAAAGAATGAATTTGAATCAGTTCTAGTGAGGCGGATGAACCTAGAGTCTGCTATACAGAGTGAAGTAAGTCAGAAAGAGAAAAACAAATGTCATATAATAACACACATATGTAGAATCTAAAAATATGGTATTGATGAACCTATTTGCTGGGAAAGAATGAAGACACAGATGTAGAGAAGAGACTTGAGGACACAGTGGGGGAAGGAAAGAGTGGGGCGAATGGAGAAAACAGCATCAACATGTATACACTATAGTGTATAAAACAGATAGCTGTTGAGAAGTTACTATATAATGCAGGGAGCTCAGCCTGGTGCTCTGTGATGCTAGAGGGGTGGGATGGGGGAAGGGGAGAGAGACTCAAGGAGGAGGTATGTATGTATGATTATGGCTAATGCACGTTGTTGTACACAGACGCCAACACAACCACTGTAAAGCAATCTTCCTCCAACTAAAAAATAAATTAAAAAAAGATGTGTGTGTATAGAATGGAATATTACTTATCCACAAAAAAGAATGAAATACTGCCATTTGCAGTAACATAATGGACATAGAGATTATCCTAGTAAGTGAAGGAAGTTAGAGAAAGATAAATATTATGTATCACATATACAGAGAACCTTAAAATAATTAATCTATACACAAAACAGAAACAGAATCACAGATCTATAAAATAGACATGATCACTGAAGAGCAAAGGGAGGGTAAGGATGGGGGACTAAATTAAGAGTACAGGACTAACAGATAAAAACTACTATACACAAAATAGATAAGCAACAGGATTTACTATATAGCACAGGAAACCATATTCAATTATTTTTTAAATAACCTATAATGGAATATAATCTGAAAAAGGAATGTATATATATATATACATATGTATATGTGTGTATATATATATATCTGAATCTATACACTTTTCTATACACTTGAAACTAATACAATATTGTAAATAAACTATATTACAATAAAAAATGCAAAAACAAGAGCTGTTAAGATATACCCAGAAATTCCAACAACTGTTTTAAGATTTCCAATAAGAGTAAAGAGAAGAAAACAATCTATGACATTAAGGAATATTCTTAGCAAATGAAGAAAGAAAATACTCTTCAGATTTAAAAAGCCAATAAGAACCCATTTTTGAAACTCACATCAGTTACTGGAAACTGAATGAATGATAAATTGCAAAATTCTGAATGCCAGGGATAAACAGAAAAGTTTTTAAAGCTCTCCAAAAAAGAGGAAAAAAAAGATGTCTTATAAAGGAAAGAATATTTGACTGGTATGAAAATTCTAACCCAAAACACCAAATGCTAGATATTCTAAGGAAGGAAATATTTAGAACTCTACACCCAGGTATTTTATCATTCAAGTGAATATGAAAAAATGCGAAGATTCAAAAGGTTTACTTCGTGCTAAGTCACTTCAGTCATGTCTGAGTCTTTGCGAACCCATGGACTGCAGCCTGGCAGCCTCCTCTGTCCATGGGATTCTCCAGGCAAGAAAACTGAAGTGGGTTGCCGCGCCCTCATCCAGGGGATCTTCTTGACCCAGGGATCAAACCTGTGTTTCTCACATCTAATCTGCATCGGCAGGAGGGCTCCTTACCACCAGTGCCACCCGGGAAGCCCAAAAGGCTTACTAACCAACAATTTATTTGGAAAGAATTACTGAAGATTATTTTCCAGAAGACAAACAAATGAGAAGGAAAGAATGGAATATAAGAAAGATTTGTGAACAGAGAAGACAACTTAGACAACTCTAAATAATTTTTAGAAAGTTCTTAAAATTTTAAGAGCTTGGAGACTTTCCAAGTACCTTTTCCCCTACCTTTTAGACTTCTTTTCATTGTGAAATATAACACAGCTACAGAGAACTACATAAAGAAAAATGTGAGATTAAGAAATTATTGTAAATGAATATTCTGTGCCTGCATTCAGTCTGGAAGCAGAACATTGCCCCCCTACCCTTTTCCTAATCAGCACCTCTAATCTTTCCCAGCAGCATCCACTAGCCAACATTTATAAAAACCTTACCCAACAGTTCTACCTAAAAAATTCATTCCTAAATGATACAGCATAGTTTTGCCGAACTTTATCTAAATGGGTCATACATACATAATCTTTTGTGCCAGGCATCTTTCACTAAACATTGATATTTGTGGAGAAACAAAAGCAGCAATTAAGGCAGGAAAGGCTGAGCAATGTCTCAACTCCCCACAAGTACCCAGGGCTGGTATTCAACTCTCTTGGGGAGCCGGTTCCTAGTTATAAGACATTTTCTGTGACAGCAAGACCATTTTATGTCTGCAACAAACCCACTGCTACAGTCTTGATCAAGTATATTCCTATTCTTTATCAAAATTCCTAAAAAAGGAGAGCAACAGGGAGCTCAATACACACATGCCCAGCCATCCCATCCTAGGAACACCTCTCTACTTGATACCAAGAGCCTGGGAGGATAAATGAACACAACAGCTGCTGCCTGCAAGTTCTAGTCTACATGGTAGCAATTACCCCTTTGTCTCTCTTTAAGCAACAGTGGTGCCCAACATGGAACAAATATGGATTTGGCTAGGTCCCAAGGAGAAGAAAGGGCTTCCCAGGTGGCACTAATGGTAAAGAATCCACCTGCCAATGCAGGAAACAAGAGACTCAGATTCAATCCCTGAGTCGGGAAGATCCCCTGGAGGAGAAAAATGGCAACCCACTCCAAGATTCTTGCCTGGGAAATCCCATGGACAAAGGAGTCAGGAGGGCTAGACCATGGGATCGCAACATGACTTAGCAACTAACCAACAACACTACATACCACCATTGTGAGGATATCCTCATCAAAAAATGCTTAACTTGAATCTAACCATAAGGAAACAATTAGGCAAATCCAAATTAGGAAACCTGCAGAGCAACTGGTGTAAATTCTTTTAAAAATCACACTTGGGAAAAAAAGAAGACACGGTAAGTGTGCTAGATTAAAGGATACTAAAGAAACACAGTGAAGCAATATATGATTCTTTTGAAGGAGCACTTTCATGAAGTATTCCACTGTCTTCAATACACACTCAGAGTTTGGGGGAGCACAAACATGGCAAAATGTTAAAGGCTAAGAAAATTACTGAATTCAAAATGACGGTATAATGTAAATCAGGGGCTTGTAGCATTAAGAGGCTTTAAAACTAGTTTTTAATTGTAAATAGCAATTGTTAATGGTAGTATAGTGTTAATCGCTCAGTCATGTCCAACGTTTCGCGGCCCCACAAACTGTAGCCCGCCAGGCTCCTCTGTCCATGGGATTCTCCAGGCAAGAATACTGGAGTGGATTGCCTGTCCCTTCTCCGGAGGATCTTCACGACCCAGGGATTGAACCTGAGTCTCCTGCATTGCAGGCAGATGCTCTACCTTCTGAGCTAAAAGGAAGGTCTAGCAACAGCATTTTTTTCTCATTTTTTTTTTATTAAACTTCCTCAAACATTCAATGTCTCAGCCCATCACAGAAAGGGGATTTATGTTGCAGTTAAACAAAAAGTGACTCTAGAGAAACACTTACGAGAGCAGGTGGCAGTCTGCCACTCCAGACACTGCCCATATGGAAAGGAGATTATGTAGGCGTTGGAGTCAACACACCGCTTGGTGCTGCTACACCACATACACTCCATGCCGTTGCTCGTACAGTTGGAACACGACGTCCTTAAAGAGCAGGGCTTTTTGCACGGCCTCGCATTTTGATTTGGACTAACTGGAATAAATTAACAAAAGATAATTATTTTCTTTATTAACTGCTTTTTGGACACAAGGATGTGAGTTTTGTTCATTTTGTTGTTGTTTAGGGAAGGTTTCAATGAAGCCAAGTTTGGAATAAATATTAGGGTCAAAATTATACAAGGTAAAATGAGAATGAAGATGGCATGTCAATACTGCTTAAATTTATTATCTGCTTTGAAATTTATAATACCCTGGAAAATTTTAATCCTTTACAAAGTACACAAAATTGTATAACTTAAATTTGTTTAATAGCAATGTACTACATGACTTAGGGTTTTGTTTCTATTGGCTAGATAATATGTACACTTATCATTATTTGCTTTTCAAGCTAGCCATACTTCTATTAATATAAACATTCCATACCTTATAAAAGCAATTAACAATATAATTTACTATAAAAATTTAACATAAAGCATAATCTTTATCATACCTATTTGTATTGCTATGTTTTAAATGTTAGTAAGGATGTGGAGAAATTGTACCCTGTACACTACTTCTAGGAATGGTAAAATGGTGATGCTTCTGTAGCAAACAGTATGGCAAGTCCTCAAAAAATTAAACACAGGATTATCATATGATATAGCAATTCCACTTCTGGCTATATACACAAAGACATGAAAGCAGGAGCTGAAACAGTTATTTGTACCCATCTTCACAGCATCATTATTCACTATAGTCAACAGGTAGAAGCAACAAGTGTCCACCAATGTATGAAGAGGTAAAGAAAATGTGGACTATAAACACAATGGATAAACATTCAGGTTTAAAAAGGAATGATATTCTGACACATACTACAAGATGGGTGGACGTGGAAAACATTATTCTGAAAGGAAATAAGCCAGTCACAAATGGACAAATACCTCATGATTCCACTTATATGAGATACTTAGCAGTGGGGTTAGGGAGGGGTGAATTGGGAGTTATTGCATCATGGATATGGAGATATAGTTTGGGAAGATGAAAAAGTTCTGGAGATGGATAGTGTTGATAGATTAACAACAATGTGGATGTACTTAATGACACTGAACTCGACACTTAAAAATGATTTAGAAATCTCAATCATATCTCAAAACCATTGAACGAAAAAAATGGCTAAAATTGTAAGTTTGACATTATGTATATTTCACTGCAATACAAAATATAATATTTAAAAAGAGGAAAGAATTCAGTACTCCTTTCTCACTTAAGAAAACTCCATTTCAAAGGATAGAACAGAAATGTTTCTTTTCACTTGCCAACTAAAATAGGTCTATAGGATTAAAATGATTCTAAATTTGTTGCTAATCTTAACAATTAATCTTTCTTACAAAAACTATTATTATAAAAGCAAAACACAGTAAAAAATTAAGAACAGATTGTTACTAGAGCATCACTATTTTAACCAAGAAATAAAGATTGTATAAAACAATACAATTCTATTACTTTACAAGTTAATGCTGAGGTCACTAACAGTAAGTGAGGAAAGTGGACAGAGATAAAATTTACACAGAAATCAGCATCATTAAAAGATGGTGGTGACAGTTACTTCAGGCCTATGTAGGATCACAGGCTGCAAGAGGGATGTGGGAAGAAGAGTTGGAAATATAAATTACATCTTTAAAGAAACATTAGTTTACAGGACTACTTACCAACAGGTTTTTCACAGACAAGCCCATCTGCCATAGACGTGCAAGGATTAGCTTTTAAGCCTGCCACTGCAGCCCTTTCTAGATATGCACAGAACCCAGAATCATTAGGTTCACCAGGAAGCCACTGTAGTGTTGTATTTGTAAATGGAGACATGTCTTCCCATCCCCAGTAGGATATATTGATCTTGCGTAAGCCTACCCAAGGTGATACTTTCTGTAAACAACAGCAAAAGCAACATTTTTTAAAAAGTGAGATGTAAAAATCCTGTGTCACATTCCTTAGCAAACAGTTCATTATCTTTAAAAATTACATTTTAAAATATATCATAGTACCTTTCTAATAACATCTAATACCAAGGGAAATTAACAATCTAGGACATCTTGTAAAATGATGCATAATAGAATACTATGTTTAAACTATACATTAGTGACATGACTCAGGTCATTTATTTAGCCTTTGTGAACCTCAGTTTCCTATGCTATAAAATGGGGTTATCTGATATACATACCTATCTTATGAAATGCATGCATGCATGCTAAGTTACTCCAGTCATGTCTGACTCTGTGCAACCCTATGGAGAACAGCCCACCAGGATCGTCTGTCCACAGGATTCTCCAGGCAAGAATACTGGAGTGGGTTGCCATTTCCTTCTCCACTTATAAGAATAGATCATTTTTAAAAACAACATACTGTATTGCTACTGTTGTTACTGGTATTTCTGCTGCAGCTGCTATTACTACTGCTGCCATCAATCTAATGAGTTATGGAGTTAAGAATCTAAAGCTCAAGTGCCATTATATGCACTGTAAGAAAATAGAAAACAAAACCATGAACAGGAATAAAGGCTGAGTGAAGACTTCACAATAGGGTCACAAAGAGACAAAGAAGTGCCTCTCTTCCAGATCAGACCTCTACTAGTACAGTAGGACTTAAGTGCAGTTTTAGATAAAATTAGTCATCTACTTTCATTATTAAAGAGATCAAGAAATAAATAATAAAGATCTTTGACCCTGTTGCCTAAAATTTAATTAACAGAGGTTGATAAATGCCACCAAAGTAAATATTCTTAACACTCTCAGCAATACTTCAAAAGCAGCTTAAAAACAAAATATATTCTGTATTTATACATTTTAATCATTCCTAAATTATTTTAATAATTCTAATGAGACTGACAAAATAATGATATATTCTTGTGCTAAGCTACTCTCCTCACAAAATCTTTTTAGATTGCAAACATCTCTTTTTCTTGTCTTGTTTCTGCTTACAGTTATACATCTCTTTTTGAGATTTTAACTTTCATTTTTTGTAGCTTAACTGAGGTATAATTGATAAATGAAAATTATACATATATAAGGTGTATGGTATGGCATATTTGTTAGGCATATGTGTTTCACATTGTAAATTATCACATCAAGGTAATTAACGTTACCTATCACCTCATATAACTGTGTGTGTGTGTGTGTGTGTGTGTGTGTGTGTGTGTGGTAAGAACATATAAGATCTACTCTCTTAACAAATTTCAAGTTTACAATATAGTATTAACTACAGTCAACTGTCCTATACACTAGATCTCCAGAACTTACTGTCCTGCATAACTGAAACTTTGTATCCTCTGATCTACATCTAAACATTTCTCCTATACCCAACCCCTGGCAACCTTTATTCTATCTGCTTTTATGAGCTCAACCATTTTAGATTCCACATATAAATGAGAACACCTAGTAGTTGTCTAAGTCTAGCTTATTTTACATAGCATGAATGTGTCTCCAGGTCCATCCACGTTGTTAAAAACAGAAATTCCTGATTTTTTTAAGTCTGAATAAAATTATACGTGTGTGTGCATATATATATATGCACATAAATATTTATGTTTGTATATTTTCTTTATCCATCCATGTATCCATTCATGAACACTTAAGCTGTGTCCATAACTTGGCTATTTGGAAGTGCAGATATCTCTTCAAGATAGTGATTTAATTTCCTTAGGATATAGAACTGGGCTTCCCTCGTGGCTCAGATGGTATAGAATCCACCTGCAATGCGGGAGACCTGGGTTCGATCTCTGGGTTGGGAAGATCTCCTGGAGGAGGGCATGGCAACCCACTCCAGTATTCTTGCCTGGAGAATCCCCATGAACAGAGGAGCCTGGAGGGCTACAGTCCGTGGAGTCGCAAAGAGTCGGACATGATTGAGCTACTAAGCACAGCACAGGATATATAACTAGGTGTGGCACTGTTGGACCATATGATATTTTTAATTTGGTGGTGGGGGGACTCCATGCTCTTTTCCAAATTGACTATACCAGTTGTATTCCCACCAACAGTATATAAGGATTCCTTTTCCCCACATTGTTGCCAATATTTGTTATCTCTTGTCTTTTGGACAATAGCCTTTCCAACAAATGTGAGTTGATATCTCAGTTGGTTTTGATTCACACTTCCCTGATGTTTAGCGATGCTGAACTTTTTATAATATACTTAATGGCCATTGGTATGTCTTCTTTGAAAAATATCTACTTATGTCCTTTGCCTGTTTTTTAACTGGGTATATTTGTGTGTGTGTGTGTGTGTGTGTGTGTGTGTATGTGTGTTGAGATGCTTGAGTGCCTTATATATTTTGGACAATAACTCTTTATTAGATACATGGTTTACAAACATTTTCTCCCATTCCTCAGGTTGTCTCTGTATTCTGATGATTATTTCCTTTGCTATGCAGAAGCTTATTAGTTTGACACAATCTCATTTGCTCTTGTCTGTGCTTTTGGGCTCATATTCAAAAAAATCACTGCCCTGACCAATGTCAACAAGACTTTTCTGCATGTTTGCCTCTGGAAATTTTAGTTTCAAGTCTTAAAGTTTAAGTCTTTATTTTGAATTGGCTTTTGCATATGGTATGAGAAAAAGACTCCACTTTCATTCTTCTGCATAAGAATATCCAAAATCATTTATTGAAGAGATTGTCCTTTTCCCATCCTGTATTCTTGACACCTTTGGCAATCATCAATTGATCATAAATGCATGGATTTATTTAGGGCTATTATAATGTGTCTTGGTGAAGATCTTTTTATGTTCAATCTGCTTGAGGTTCTTTGGGATTAATGGCTCTGGATGTTCATTTCCTCCTCCATATTAGGGAAGTTTCCCGTCATTATATCTTTAAATGAGCTTTTGAACTCCCATAAAGCATACATTGATTCCTTACAGTCTACAATAAGTTCCCTAGGCTTTCTTCACTTTTTTTTCATTCTCTTTTTTTGAACTCTAGGTAATTTCAAATGACTTGTATTTGAGCTTGCTGACTCTTTATTCTGCCTGTTAAGAGTCTGCTATTGAAGTTCTGTGTGGAATTATCAGTTCAGTCATTGCGTTCTTCAGCCCCATTAATTACTCTTGGGTTCTTTTTTTATGATCTCTATGTCTCTGCTGAACCACTCAATTAACTCTTCTTTCATATACTGTTCTCCTAATATTGTTAGGCTGTTTATCTGTGTTTTCTTATAATTCACTGAGCTTCTTTCATTGGTTACTTTGAATTCTTTGTCAGGCAGTTTGTAGATCTCCATTTCTTTTGAGTCAGTTATTGTTTAGTTGCTAAGTCATGTCCAACTCTTTGCAACCCCAGGGACTGTAGCCCTCCAGTCTCCTCGTATCCATGGGATTTTCTAGGCAAGAACAGTGGAGTACGTGGCCATTTCCTTCTCCAAGGGATTTTCTCAACCCAGGAGTCAAACCCACGTCTCCTGCAAGCAGGACGTGGCAAGCAGACTCCTGAAGCTGAGCCGCTAAAGCCCCACACGTGCTTCACTTTGTTCTTTGGTAACATCATGTTTCCCTGATTTTTCATGATTCCTATGGCCTTGCATTGGTGAATGCACATTAGAAGAAGTAATCACCTCTTCCAGTCTCTACAGACTGGCTTCAGTAGCGAAAGCCTTTCTCCAGTCATCCTATCTAGGGATTCTGGCAGTCTGCGTGGTGGGGTCTGCGGCAAGCTTACTGTTGAAGTCCTCAAATGGGCTGTCCCCTTGAGGACAGCCTAGGCCATGGAATTCGGTAAGCAGGCCTAGAATTTGGATCCAGAGGACCTCTCTGGTGCCTGGGTTCAGAGGGACAAGCCTGGATCCTGGGTCCACTGGAGTGGGTCTGGAGTTTAGGTCTGCATAGACAGACTCAGAACCAAGGGCTCCACAAGGGCAAGCCTGGAACCAGAGCCTGAGTGCAGGCCTGGATCCGAGGTCTGAAGGGGTCACTATGGCACAGAGGTCCACTGGAATAGGGCTGGTGGTGACTGAGTACAAAGTGGTGGGCCTGGAATCTAGTCCACAGTGCCAAGCGAGGAAATTCAGTCCACAGGGGTCAGTCTGGGGCCTGGATCTGCGGGAGCCACCCAGAAGCATGGATCCACAGGGCTTACCTGGCACTGAAGCAGGCCTTGAGCCTAAATCCACTGGGGCCAGTCTGGTGCTGGAGCAAGCTGGGCACCTGGGCCCACAAGTATGGTCCTAAGGCTGCAGGGGCTAGCCTGGTGCCAGGGTCCACTGGGACAAGCCTGGCCCTGAGTCTGTGAGAAAGGTGTGATACCTGTGTCCATGGGGGAGGGCCTGAAGCCTGAGTCCACTGGAATGAGCCTGACCCTTGTTTTGCAGAGGCCAGCCCAAGGGAGGACGTGGATCGTAGGTTTCCTAGAGCCCAGGAATATGTGGGAGCTGGCCTGGACGATAGGTCTGTGGGTACCAGTCTGCAGTCTGAGGCCACAGGAGCCAGTTTAGCACTGGGGTGTGCTTGGCGCCTGGGTTCACGGGGAAAATCCACACACTGGGGTTCATTAGAGCAGAGCTGGGGGGTGGGGACCACAGCAAAACAAGTGCTCATTTCATCCTCTTTCCCCTTTTCAGGGGGTATTTCTCACTAAGCTTCACTGCACTGTGGAGACTTAGGGGAAGGATGAGGCAGGTAATGTGGAACTGTCCTTTCGACCATTTTTAATCAGTCTTTTCTTATTTCTGTGTTCCCTCTGCCATCTCTGATGCTATAACCTCTCGCCTGGACTCCTGAGCTTCTGGAAAGGTATTTTGTGTATAGGTAATTTGTTAAATCAGTGTTTCTGGGAGGGAATGAGTACCAGAAATTTCCATTTTACCAAACTGCTAACATCATTCCAAAACATTCCCACTTAAATACACATAATAATATATTTATGTTTGAAGTTATCAAGTTAATAATATTATATTATAATGTGAAGTGGTTTCAAAACGCCACATCATCTCTTTTTTATATTACCGTGTGTCAGGGTAGAGAAAAACATGTTCCTCCACCTGGGTCTTTGACAATATATAAGTAAGATATATTAATTCAGTATTTATTCTAAATATGTTGTACAAATGGTCCTTGAGAGCTTCTAAAGAACTTGTAGACCTTGAAATTTATACAGTGTACAAATATAATGATTTTTACACGTAAATACTCAACAAATATTTCTTAAATAAAATTAAAGTATTATTAACATTCATTAGGGGCTTCCCAGGTGGTTCAATGATAAAGAATCCACCGGCCAAGCAAGAGACACAAGTTCAGTCCCTGGGTCAGGAAGATCCCCTGGAGAAGGAAAGAGCAACCCACTCCATTATTCTTGCCTGGGAAATCCCATGGACAGAGAAGCCTGGTGGGCTATAGTCTATAGGGTCGCAAGAGTCAGACACAACTTAATGACTAAAGAACAACAAACATTCATTAGAACAGATCTCATATCACCCAGCAGAGTACTGTACATATCATAGGTAGACAAGAAATTTTGCTAAACAAGGCCAGTAGGACAGAGATAGTTATTTTCTAACATTCAGTTTTTGACACAGAGATAATAAACAATGTTTTCTAATTATAAAAACACACATGCTGCTTCGTCTTGTGACCATCATATATTTCATACATTATTCTCAACATATTTTGATAACAAAAAAGCTATAATATTTTTATAGTTCTTGATAATAACAGCAGGAATCAATCCAACATAGATATTTCAGATTAATGACTGTGCTTTACATTATAGCAACTCTGTCTGTGTTTCCAAACTGCCTATATAAAGACAAGTTGTTGAAAATGAAACATTTTTCTCTAAATCGTCATGATAAGAATCTGTAAGGAAGAAGAGAAGAGCAGGAAAATAAGCAGTTGATAAAATATTTAAAGTAACTATTACCCAGTAAATGAGCTGGACAGGCAGTTGAGAAACAAAATTACTATATTATGAAAATTTACTCCAGCACACCGTAAATCACTGCAACCTTTCATTAGCCACTGCCAATAAGTAAATGATCATTTGACCCATGGTATCTCTTTAAAGTGCATGAATTTGTCAATCTCCATTTATGATGGAAGGGTTATCTTAAGTTTATACAACTGCAATGACTCAGGGTATAATTCACTTTCTATAATGATACGTTTAATGCAATGTCACCTTGCAGAAAATTCCACCTTTGAAATTTTGCTAAACTTCATATTTCTAATGAAACAAAATATTTATTTACAGAGAAGGATAGTCCACAAACTACTGAATCTAAGTTCATCATATATTCAACTTAATTGTTGGTCTAATCTTTATGATTTATAAACATAAGCAAGAAAAACTAAGCAACTTAGAGAAGAAGTCTTGAAATATGAAGCTTCTAAAATAGCACTTGAGATTATAATGTAAAAACTAAGAATAACATAAACAAAGGAAAAAGCAGTTGAGTTCTAAAGCCAAACACTGTGCTTGTTTGTGCTTGTGCTCAATTGCTCAGCTATGTCAGACTCCGCAACCCCATAAACTGTAGCCTGCCAAGCTCCTCTGTCCATGGGATTATCCCATCAAGAATCCTATAGTGGGTTGCCTTTTCCTTCTCCAGGGGAACTTTCTGGTCCAAGGCTTGAACTCATCTTCTGCAGCTCCTTCACTGGCAGGCAGATTCTTTATCACTGAGCCACCTGGGAAGCCCAAAGCCAAACAGAAGTACTTTTCTAAAATTCAAAAAAATGTAGAACTACCAATAAGAAGCTCTTTGTAAGTTAAATATATTCAGTAGAAAGAATGTCCGAATATTCACTGATAACTACCCCTCAATTCTGTAATGAAAACAATGAAGCTCTTGCTAGTACAAAAATGTAAATAGATTTTAAATTATGTTGTATGCTCCATATGACCAAAAACAAAACTTTACAAATACTACTTTGTTGCATTTTTCTAAAATGTTTTTAAAAATCAGTAGATCTCTCCTACATGATACCATGTGCATCTTATCCTCAACTATAAGGCTAGTAGCTCTCAAACAAGACAAAAAACAAAAACAGAGGTATTTCTCTGAATCCTTATAAATATCTTTATGTACTACGGCCAACTCCAAGTCTTGCAACAACTAACTAGGGTATTACTTTAGGAAACTCCTTAAGTTGACATTACATGTCAGATATCTATCCTCTAACTGCATATATCGCCCTGTGTGCATTTATCGTTGCAATTATCACACTTTGGTATAATTGGGTTGGTCTTTCTCCTCTGAAAGCTCTTTGACAACAGTGATTGTTTTAATCTCTATATTCTCAGCAAGCCGTAGACTGCCAAGTACACTGAGGGTGCTCATACTAAACGAATGAAGATTAGCCCATCCTTTCCCGAAAAATAGCTGTAGTTCACACAAAAATGGTTTAATAATACAAATTGAATTATTATAGTTTTTCTTTACCCTATTTATATCAACCATTTAATATATTTGTTTGACAACCAAGTATCATATTATAACGCCCATGTAAAATTTTTGAATATTTATAAAAACTAAGGATATATTACTTTGCCGACAAAGGTCCGTCTAGTCAAAGCTATGGTTTTTCCAGTAGTCATGTATGGATGTGAGACTTGGACCATAAAGAAAGCTGAGCACCAAAGAACTGATGCTTTTGAACTGTGCTGCTGGAGAAGACTCTTGAGAGTCCCTTGGACTGCAAGGTGATCCAACCAGTCCATCCTAAAGGAATTCAGTCCTGAATATTCATTGGAAGGATTGATGCTGAAGCTAAAACTCCCATACTCTGACCACCTGATGTGAAGAACTGACTCATTGGAAAAGACCCTGATGCTGGGAAAGATTGAAGGCAGGAGGAGAAGGGGATTACAGAGGATGATATGGTTGGATGGCATCACTGACTCAGTGGACATGAGTCTGAGCAAGCTTTGGGAGTTGGTGATGCACAGGGAAGCCTGGCATGCTGCAGTCCATGGGATCACAAAGAGTCAGACACGACTGAGTGACTGAACTGAACTCAAGGATATAAATGATCAATTTCACTAATGAAAGGGAAGACTTTAGACTCTGTACAGATATAAAATGTCATTAGAAATTAAATTATCCATATCAATACTTATGAGAAACACATATGTTAATACCACCACAAAAACTGTGGTAGGGAGTAACAGTGAATTGAATATTCATACAAACACTTCAAAAGGGTATGTGCTTAAGTCCCTCTAATTTGTTTAATATTTATACAAAACTGTTAAGTCACTTTTTAAAACTCAGATGCTTATTCCCTTGTTATTAGCAAAAGGAAAATCCATAAAATATATTCATATGCTTTAACATAAGTCAGGAATGTTCTTAAGAGGAAAAAGATCCTAGTATAATTAATGGAGATGGGGGGAAGGCTTTGTAAAATGGAAAAAATTAAAACATCAGTTTGGGGTAAATATTTTTCTATAGACAATATCTATATTAACTCTTCACTGAATAAATTCATTTAGTTACCTAAAAATTCATTATCTGATTAATGATTCCTGGAAATAGTAGTAATAGCAATAGTGGAAACATACAAAAATAACAACCTTAAAAATGCAAACAATAATAATCATAAGTAAACACTTAAATAAAATTTATATTCTTCACATACAACATCTCACTTATTTCTCACAATAAACATTAGTTCAGTTCAGTTCAGTCGCTCAGTCATGTCCAGCTCTCTGTGACCCCATGGATTGCAGCACGCCAGGCCTTCCTGTCCATCACCAACTTCTGGAATTTACTCAAACTCATGTCCATTGAGTTGGTGATGCCAACCAACCATCTCATTCTCTGTCGTCCCCTTTTCTCCTCCTGCCTTTGATCTTTCCCAGCATCAGCGTCTTTTCAAATGAGTCAGTTCTTCACATAAGGTGGCCAAAGTATTGCAGTTTCAGCTTCAGCATCAGTCCTTCCAATGAATATTCAGGACAGTAGCAAATAACTATCCCAGGTTACAGATGAGAAACATAGGGCTGTGGAAGTTAACTTGCTACTACGTTGTAGCGAAAAGCAGCATTTCCAGATTGCCTGCTTTCCATCAGTTTGATACTTAAGGCATCATTTGTCCTCAGTGTTGTTTAAAAATCAGCTATATCAAAAATGTATCCCTTAACTGTTTCAACGGCAAGCAATTGGTAATATATGTTCTGAAAAGTTTTCAAACCAAAACCATCTCCACTGCACTGTACCAAAAGACTCCTTGCCCAAATAAATGTCATAACCTCAGCTCAAAATAAATCATTGAAATCTAACACCAATATCTGAATTATTGTCATACCTCCATTAGTGAAAGTTGCTCAGTCATGTCTGATTCTTTGTGACCCCCTGGACTGTATACAATCCATGGAATTCTCCAGGCCAGAATACTGGAGTGGGTAGCCTTTCCCTTCTCCAGGGAATCTTCCCAACTCAGGGATCGAACTCATGTCTCCCTCATTACAGGCAGATTCTTTACCAGCTGATCCACCAGGGAAGCCCCAAAATATTGGAGTGGGTAGCCTATCTCTTCTCCAGGGGATCCTCCCGACCCAGGAATCGAACTGGCCTCTTCTGCATTGCAGGCGGATTCTTTACCAGCTGAGCTATCAGGAAGCCCTGTGTAGAAATCATGCCACTTTGCGGATTATTTAGCCCACAGTGTCTATATGTGTGTGTATATTTTAAACATTGGGCAAAACTGTACATACCTCAGATCTGAGGTATTTATTATCGTTTAGCTTTATCACTTAACTAATCTATACTGAGCTCTAATTTTACTTTTGATACAAAATACAAAAATCTATAATGATGCTATGACAATTTACATTAGCATATTTCAAGTATTTATTTAAACTAAATAAGTTATTTCAAAACTAGATTTAGTAAACTATTTCTACATCTCCTACTTAAGCTATTCTTAAGCATTGACTATATTTTTTCTTTTAATTGATGTATGTGAAGTGAAAGACACTCAGTCATGTCCAGCTCTTTTTGTGACTCCATGGACTGTAGCCCACCAGGCTCCTCTGTCCATGGATTCTCCAGGCAAGAATACTAGAGTGGGTAGCTATTGCCTTCTCCACGAGATCTTCCTGACCCAGGGATCGAACCTGGGTCTCGTGCACTGCAGGCAGATTCTTTACTGTCTGAGCCTTCAGAAAAGCTCTATTAATTGATGCAAGATTGACATATAATATTATTTTAATTTCCAGAGTTCAAAATAATGATTCAATATTTGTATACATTGTAGAATTATAAGTCTAGTTAAGGTATGTCACCATACACAGTTTTTTGTGAAGATTTTTAAGATCTACTCTCAGCGCATTTCAAATATGTAATACAGTATTATTCACTATAGTCATCACATTGTGTATTATAGCCTCATAGCTTATTTATTTTATTTTATTATTTTTTTTTCAGGTTACTTTTTTTTTTTTTAGTTTTTTATTTTTTACATTTTAAAATCTTTAATTCTTACATGCATTCCCAAACATGAACCCCCCTCCCACCTCCCTCCCCATAACATCTTTCTGGGTCATCCCCATGCACCAGCCCCAAGCATGCTGCATCCTGCGTCAGACATAGACTGGCGATTCAATTCACATGATAGTATACATGTTAGAATGTCATTCTCCCAAATCATCCCACCCTCTCCCTCTCCCTCTGAGTCCAAAAGTCCGTTATACACATCTGTGTCTCTTTCCCTGTCTTGCATACAGGGTCGTCATTGCCATCTTCCTAAATTCCATATATATGTGTTAGTATACTGTATTGGTGTTTTTCTTTCTGGCTTACTTCACTCTGTATAATCGGCTCCAGTTTCATCCATCTCATCAGAACTGATTCAAATGAATTCTTTTTAACGGCTGAGTAATACTCCATTGTGTATATGTACCACAGCTTTCTTATCCATTCATCTGCTGATGGACATCTAGGTTGTTTCCATGTCCTGGCTATTATAAACAGTGCTGCGATGAACATTGGGGTACATGTGTCTCTTTCAATTCTGGTTTCCTCGGTGTGTATGCCCAGAAGTGGGATTGCTGGGTCATAAGGTAGTTCTATTTGCAATTTTTTAAGGAATCTCCACACTGTTCTCCATAGTGGCTGTACTAGTTTGCATTCCCACCAACAGTGTAGGAGGGTTCCCTTTTCTCCACACCCTCTCCAGCATTTATTGCTTGCAGATTTTTGGATCGCAGCCATTCTGACTGGTGTGAAGTGGTACCTCATTGTGGTTTGATTTGCATTTCTCTAATAATGAGTGATGTTGAGCATCTTTTCATGTGTTTGTTAGCCATCCGTGTGTCTTCTTTGGAGAAATGTCTATTTAGTTCTTTGGCCCATTTTTTGATAGAGTCGTTTATTTTTCTGGAGTTGAGCTGCATAAGTTGCTTGTATATTTTTGAGATTAGTTGTTTGTCAGTTGCTTCATTAGCTATTATTTTCTCCCATTCAGAAGGCTGTCTTTTCACCTTGCTTATATTTTCCTTTGTTGTGCAGAAGCTTTTAATTTTAATTAGATCCCATTTGTTTATTTTTGCTTTTATTTCCAGCATTCTGGGAGGTGGATCATAGAGGATCCTGCTGTGATTTATGTCTGAGAGTGTTTTGCCTATGTTCTCCTCTAGGAGTTTTATAGTTTCTGATCTTACATTTAGATCTTTAATCCATTTTGAGTTTATTTTTGTGTGCGGTATTAGGAAGTGATCTAGTTTCGTTCTTTTACAAGTGGTTGACCAGTTTTCCCAGCACCACTTGTTAAAGAGATTGTCTTTACTCCATTGTATATTCTTGCCTCCTTTGTCAAAGATAAGGTGTCCATATGTGTGTGGATTTATCTCTGGGCTTTCTATTTTGTTCCATTGATCTATATGTCTGTCTTTGTGCCAGTACCATACTGTCTTGATGACTGTGGCTTTGTAGTAGAGCCTGAAGTCAGGCAAGTTGATTCCTCCAGTTCCATTCTTCTTTCTCAAGATTGCTTTGGCTATTCGAGGTTTTTTGTATTTCCATACAAATCTTGAAATTATTTGTTCTAGTTCTGTGAAAAATGTAGCTGGTAGCTTGATAGGGATTGCATTGAATTTGTAAATTGCTTTGGGTAGTATACTCATTTTCACTATATTGATTCTTCCAATCCATGAACATGGTATATTTCTCCATCTATTAGTGTCCTCTTTGATTTCTTTCATCAGTGTTTTATAGTTTTCTATATATAGGTCTTTAGTTTCTTTAGGTAGATATATTCCTAAGTATTTTATTCTTTTTGTTGCAATGGTGAATGGAATTGTTTCCTTAATTTCTTTTTCTACTTTCTCATTATTCGTGTATAGGAATGCAAGGGATTTCTGTGTGTTGATTTTATATCCTGCAACTTTACTATATTCATTGATGAGCTCTAGTAATTTTCTGGTGGAGTCTTTAGGGTTTTCCATGTAGAGGATCATGTCATCTGCAAACAGTGAGAGTTTTACTTCTTCTTTTCCAATTTGGATTCCTTTTATTTCTTTTTCTGCTCTGATTGCTGTGGCCAAAACTTCCAGAACTATGTTGAATAGTAGCGGTGAAAGTGGACACCCTTGTCTTGTTCCTGACTTTAGGGGAAATGCTTTCAATTTTTCACCATTGAGGATAATGTTTGCTGTGGGTTTGTCATAGATAGCTTTTATTATGTTGAGGTATGTTCCTTCTATTCCTGCTTTCTGGAGAGTTTTTATCATAAATGGATGTTGAATTTTGTCAAAGGCCTTCTCTGCATCTATTGAGATAATCATATGGTTTTTATTTTTCAATTTGTTAATGTGGTGAATTACATTGATTGATTTGCGGATATTGAAGAATCCTTGCATCCCTGGGATAAAGCCCACTTGGTCATGGTGTATGATCTTTTTAATGTGTTGTTGGATTCTGATTGCTAGAATTTTGTTGAGGATTTTTGCATCTATGTTCATCAGAGATATTGGCCTGTAGTTTTCTTTTTTTGTGACATCTTTGTCAGGTTTTGGTATTAGGGTGATGGTGGCCTCATAGAATGAGTTTGGAAGTTTACCTTCCTCTGCAATTTTCTGGAAGAGTTTGAGTAGGATAGGTGTTAGCTCTTCTCGAAATTTTTGGTAGAATTCAGCTGTGAAGCCATCTGGACCTGGGCTTTTGTTTGCTGGAAGATTTCTGATTACAGTATCAATTTCCGTGCTTGTGATGGGTCTGTTAAGATTTTCTATTTCTTCCTGGTTCAGTTTTGGAAAATTGTACTTTTCTAAGAATTTGTCCATTTCTTCCATGTTGTCCATTTTATTGGCATACAACTGCTGATAGTAGTCTCTTATGATCCTTTGTATTTCTGTGTTGTCTGTTGTGATCTCTCCATTTTCATTTCTAATTTTATTGATTTGATTTTTCTCTCTTTGCTTCTTGATGAGTCTGGCTAATGGTTTGTCAATTTTATTTATCCTTTCAAAGAACCAGCTTTTGGCTTTGTTGATTTTTGCTATGGTCTCTTTTGTTTCTTTTGGATTTATTTCTGCCCTAATTTTTAAGATTTCTTTCCTTCTACTAACTCTGGGGTTCTCCAACTCTTCCTTTTCTAGTTGCTTTAGTTGTAGAGTTAGGTTGTTTATTTGACTTTTTTCTTGCTTCTTGAGGTATGCCTGTATTGCTATGAACTTTCCTCTTAGCACTGCTTTTATAGTGTCCCACAGGTTTTGGGTTGTTGTGTTTTCATTTTCATTAGTTTCTATGCATATTTTGATTTCTTTTTTGATTTCTTCTGTGATTTGTTGGTTATTCAGAAGTGTGTTGTTCAACCTCCATATGTTGGAATTTTTAATAGTTTTTCTCCTGTAATTGAGATCTAATCTTAATGCATTATGGTCAGAAAAGATGCTTGGAATGATTTCGATTTTTTTGAATTTATCAAGTTTAGATTTATGGCCCAGGATGTGGTCTATCCTGGAGAAGGTTCCATGAGCACTTGAAAAAAAGGTGAAATTCGTTGTTTTGGGGTGAAATGTCCTATAGATATCAATTAGGTCTAACTGATCTAATGTATCATTTAAAGTTTGCGTTTCTTTGTTAATTTTCTGTTTAGTTGATCTGTCCATAGGTGTGAGTGGGGTATTAAAGTCTCCCACTATTATTGTGTTATTGTTGATTTCCCCTTTCATACTTGTTAGCATTTGTCTTACATATTGTGGTGCTCCTATATTGGGTGCATATATATTTATAATTGTTATATCTTCTTCTTGGATTGTTCCTTTGATCATTATGTAGTGGCCTTCTTTGTCTCTTTTCACAGCCTTTGTTTTAAAGTCTATTTTATCGGATATGAGTATTGCCACTCCTGCTTTCTTTTGGTCTCTATTCGCGTGGTATATCTTTTTCCAGCCCTTCACTTTCAGTCTGTATGTGTCCCTTGTTTTGAGGTGGGTCTCTTGTAAGCAGCATATAGAGGGGTCTTGTTTTTGTATCCATTCGGCCAGTCTTTGTCTTTTGGTTGGGGCGTTCAACCCATTTACGTTTAAGGTAATTATTGATAAGTATGATCCCGTTGCCATTTACTTTATTGTTTTGGGTTCGGGTTTATACACCCTTTTCGTGTTTCCTGTCTAGAGGATATCCTTTAGAATTTGTTGGAGAGCTGGTTTGGTGGTGCTGAATTCTCTCAGCTTTTGCTTGTCTGTAAAGCTTTTGATTTCTCCTTCGTATTTGAATGAGATCCTTGCTGGGTACAGTAATCTGGGCTGTAGGTTATTGTCTTTCATCACTTTAAGTATGTCTTGCCATTCCCTCCTGGCCTGAAGAGTTTCTATTGACAGATCAGCTGTTATCCTTATGGGAATCCCCTTGTGTGTTATTTGTTGTTTTTCCCTTGCTGCTTTTAATATTTGTTCTTTGTGTTTGATCTTTGTTAATTTGATTAATATGTGTCTTGGGGTGTTTCGCCTTGGGTTTATCCTATTTGGGACTCTCTGTGTTTCTTGGACTTGGGTGATTATTTCCTTCCCCATTTTAGGGAAGTTTTCAACTATTATCTCCTCAAGGATTTTCTCATGATCTTTCTTTCTGTCTTCTTCTTCTGGGACTCCTATAATTCGAATGTTGGAGCGTTTCATATTGTCCTGGAGGTCTCTGAGATTGTCCTCGTTTCTTTTAATTCGTTTTTCTTGTTTCCTCTCTGATTCATTTATTTCTACCATTCTATCTTCTATTTCACTAATCCTATCTTCTGCCTCCGTTATTCTACTATTTGTTGCCTCCAGAGTGTTTCTGATCTCATTTATTGTGTTATTCATTATATTTTGACTCTTTTTTATTTCTTCTAGGTCCTTGTTAAACCTTTCTTGCATCTTCTCAATCCTTGTCTCTAGGCTATTTATCTGTGTTTCCATTTTGATTTCAAGATTTTGGATCATTTTCACTATCAATATTTGGAATTCCTTCTCCGGTAGATTCCCTACTTCTTCCTCTTTTGTTTGGTTTGGTGGGCAACTCTCCTGTTCCTTTACCTGCTGAGTATTCCTCTGTCTCTTCATCTTGGTTATATTGCTGCGTTTGGGGTGGCCTTTTTATATTCTGATAATTTGTGGAGTTCTCTTTATTATGGAGCTTCCTCACTTTGGGTGGGGTTCTATCAGTGGCTTGTCAAGGTTTCCTGGTTAGGGAGGCTTGTGTTGGAGTTTTGGTGGGTGGAGCTGGGTTTCTTCTCTCTGGAGTGCAGTGGAGTGACCAGTAATGGGTTATGAGACATCAAAGGTTTTGGGATAATTTTGAGCTGCCTGTATATTGAGGCTCAGGGGAGTGTTCCTGTGTTGCTGGAGAATTTGCGTGGTATGTCTTGTTTTGGAACTTGTTGGCCCTTGGGTGGAGCTTGGTTTCAGTGTAGGTATGAAGGCATTTGATGAGCTCCTATTGCTTAATGTTCCCTGAATTCAAGAGTTCTCTAATGTTTTCAGGCTTTGGGTTTAAGCTTCCTGCTTCTGGTTTTCAGTTTTATTTTTACAGTAGCCTCTAGACTTCTCCATCTATACAGCACCGATGATAAAACATCTAGGTTAAAGATGAAAAGTTTCTCCACCTTGAGGGACACTCAGAGAGGTTCACTGAGTTACAAGGAGAAGAGAAGATGGAGGGGGTAGTTAGAGGTAACTGGAATGAGATGCGGTGAGATCAAGAGAGGAGAGAGAAAGCTAGCCAGTAGTCTCTTCCTTATGTGCGCTCTATAGTCTGGACTGCTCAGAGGTATTTACAGAGTTATACGGGGAAGAGGAGAGGGAGGAAGTAGACAGAGGTGACCAGGAGGATAAGAGAGAGGAATGAGTAGGAGAGAGACAAATCCTGCCAGTAACCAGTTCCTTAGGTGTTCTCTACCGTCTGGAACACACAGAGATTCACAGAGTTGGATAGAGAAGAGATGGGGGAGAAAAGAGACAGAGGCCACCTGGTGGAGAAAAAGGAGAGGCCAGAGGAGGAGAGAGTGGACAAGCCAGTAATCTCGCTCTCAGGTAAACTTGGGTAGTGAAGTTTGGGTTTTTAAAAGTACAAAATTGACAACAAAGATTAAAAATCTGGAGTAGAGGTTGGATTTTCAAAGATACAATATTAAAGAAAAGCAGAAGGAAAAAGGAAGAAAGAAAAAAAACGAATTATTAAAAAACAAACAAACAAACAAACAAAAAAAACCAAAACACCAACAACCATCCAAAGAGTATATATGGTGTTTGCCTTAAAAAAAAAAAAAAAAGTCTTTTTTTTAAAAAAAAATAGTAATACTAGGTTATAGAAATAAAAATTAGAGGAGAAATAGAAGACTTAACAATTAAAAAAAAGCTTGGAAAAAAAGAAAAAAAAAGCAAAAGGCAAAAAAAAAAAAGAATGATTTTAAAAATATTAAAAAATTAAAAATATATCTGGCTCTTCTCTGATGTTATGGGCCGTGTGGGCTCACTTCCAAGGTGGTTTCCTCTGTTTAACTTCTTCTGTTTGCTGGTTTTTAGGCTCACTAGTTCAGTCGCGCTGTGGGGAGGGGGGATGCTGCAAACAAATAGCACTGTCGTGTGTACACAGTATCTTTGCCCCGCTTGACCTGTCCTTTCTCGCGGCGCACAAACCGCTCCGGCTCTACGATGCTCAGCCGGGAACCGTCTGGGGCCGGCCCTAGGCTGCGTGCACTTCCCCGGTCCAAGCCGCTCAGGTTCGGCCCTCAGGCAGCCCTCAGAGGCACAAATGCGGCTGGGACTGCGCTTTGTGCCCTTCCCAGGTCCGAGTAGCTCAGGAGTTTGGCGAGCGCAATCGCCGGGGCTTGTCACCTTTTCCGCCGCTGCTGCTCAGCTTTCTGGGTGGACCGCTGGCGCACCCCGTGAAGCAGACTGTGACTGTCCAGCACCCCCAGAAGTCTTAGCAAAGGAGCCTGCTTGCAGTTAGGTAAGTAAAGTCTCTCTGGGTCTGCAATTGCCCCTTTCCAGTCCTTACGGCTCTGGCTGCCTGTCCCCGGCGGGGAATGGTCTGCAGCCGGCTTTTTCCGCTCCGTCCTTTGTTCTGTGCTCAGTCCTGGCGGCGTCTTATGTTCGAGCTTTTCGCGTGGTAGCTATCCCACAGTCTGGTTTGCTAGCCCAGGTTAGATCGTTCTGGTTGCGGGTGGGGCATTCCTGCCCGATTCTTACAAAGCTCTGCAGCCCGCGCCTCCCGCGCGTCCCTGCCCTGCCCCCACTTCCCAATGGCGGATGCAGGCGTCTGTGCTGCTTTTCCGCTGGGGGAGTTACTGGTGGGCTTGTAATCTCTTGGTTTTAATTATTTATCTATTTTTCCTTCCTGTTATGTTGCCCTCTGTGTTTCCAAGGCTCGCCACAGACTCGGCAGGGAGAGTGTTTCCTGGTGTTTGGAAACCTCTCTTCTTAAAATTCCCTTCCTGGGACGGGCTTCCCTTCCCGGGACGGAGCTCCCTCCCCACCTCCTTTGTCTCCTTTTTCGTCTTTTATATTTTTTCCTACCTGTTTTGAAGAGAATGGTCTGCTTTTCTGGTTGCCTGATGTCCTCTGCCAGCCTACAGAAGTTGTTTTGTGGAGTTTGCTCGGCGTTGAAATGTTCTTTTGAGGAATTTGTGAGGGAGAACGTGATCTTCCCGTCCTATTCCTCCGCCATCTTTCCCTCCCTCCTATTTATTTTATAATTGTAAGTCTGTACCTTTTGACTGCTTTCATCCATTTTGCCCACCCTCCACCCTTACCTCTGGGAAATACCAAACTGTTCTATCTGTGAGCTTAGTTTTTTAGTTTTTAGGATGTTTGTTTGTTTGTTTTAAATTCACCATATATGTGAGATCACAGAGTACTGAAATATTGCCATTTGCAAGAACATGGATAGATCTAATTTAAATAAGTCAGGATAAGAAAAATACCATATATTTTTATATGCAGAATCAAAAAGAAATCCAAGAACAACATATATCATACAAATATCAAATGATTATGTTGTACACCTAAAACAATGTATAATATAATCTACTCAATTTTTTCAAATGTCTTCAAGACACTTCAAGTAAGTATATGAACTAAGATATTTCAAAACTACATTTAGTAAATTATTTCCAAACCTCCAACTTAATCTGTTCTTAAGAGTTGACTATATTTTAACATCCAAGAACAGCAAATAAGTACTATGGATTCCCATTAGAAGTTTATTGTAAAATGATATTTGATACCATTTCCAAGCAAATAGTCCATTTCTATGGAAATATTTTTCATAAAACAGTTTTCAAGGAAATTAAAACTGCTTCCAAGTGTTATATGTTCCAAATCTTCCATATACTTTAATGATCTGTTTAAGTCCAGCTAACTATTTGTATATTATTTCAAGCATATCTATACTAAGAGGATAATCCAAACTTTTAACCCTCAGAACATACACATAAACACATATACACACAAATATACCTATACAAATATAGCCAATATGCTGGTCTAGTGTTTTGATTATAAAAGACATCCTAAGTTACAAGAATAATAATGCTCCAAACAAATTATTAAATTATACACACAAGTTTTAAAGTATATTTATTCATATGAGATGACTTCTTGCTAAGGTAATACAATGGTTTACTGAGCAAAACACGAGAGAAGCAATTTAGAAAATTACCAAACTACCAAATGCTGTGCTGTGCTCAGTCATGTCCAAATCTTTGCAACCCCATGGATTGTAACCTGCCAGGTTCCTCTGTCCATGGCATACTCGAGGCAAGAATACCGGAGTGGGTTGCCATTTCTTTCTCCAGGGGATCTTCCTGACCCAGGAATCGAACCCACATCTCTTGCGTCTCCTGCATTGGCAGGTGGATTCTTTACCACTGCCACCTGAGGGGAGGGGCATATTACCAAATACAAGTACGGAATGAGCCCCCTGACTACTCACTGTTGAAATGAGTTCTACTTTCACTTCCAAGGTTTATTAAACATAATGGATTTAAAAACAAAAAAGAATGACTCATTGCCAATAGCTATATGATTAAAAGCATATTCCCATAATAAAAACAAATATAGTTGTACCTGTTGTGTATACTTCTGTATTTCATCCAGTACAAATTCTACTTCTTTTGAAGTTGTTAGTGAAGCAAGATTTCCACTAAGATTATAGCAGTAAAGTTTAGCATTGTCATAGTTTTCTCTACTGGAATTAATTCTAAGACAAGCATCCCCGACATGAATCCATCCTTCTCCACAAAGATGAGCTAGTCAAAAAAAAAAAAAAAAAAAGGCTTATTTTTTGATTATCCAAACACATGCATATTTTTCAATTATTTCAGAATGGTAAATAAATACAACTTCTAGATTTGCTTAAATAATTTTTATGATAAAAATTCAAATATATCCTCATATTATACTAAACAAAATCTGACTAATATTTTGGTGAAGAATAAGAACAGAAGATCCTAATTTTTTCTCTAATTAATAAACATAAGAAAAGCTACGGCTCTGTAACATCAGTCAAAATCTGTTGACTGTTAGGTCTTCTGTGTAAATCTAGTGTATTGATATATGGTTTTGCAGCAAGTGAAATCACTACCACATTTATATGTCACAAGGTTTACGTTATACAAGATTACTTCAGTAGAAAAATAACCAGCACACAACAAAAGCAAAGTTATTTCTATAAGTATAGCTATTAATAACTGTCCTCTCAGCTATGGAATTAGATTAACTAATCTCTTTAGCCCAGGTGTACTATTTTGATATAAGCTGGGTTCTTTGATTCTTTTATTATAATTATGGGGCGAGAAGTCTCATTTCATTTATGCTTCATAAAAAAACTAGAAAGTTTGCTTTCCAATATTTATTTTTACACAACCTTTCAGGTCTTTTGAAAGTTTAAACATACTATTCAGTAACAGTGGTTTTTCCTTAGGCTCCAAATTGAACTTAAAACAGTGTTTTCTAAAACACAGACTTATAAACTCAATATAAAGTTATGCTCTGGGATACATTAACACTGAGGTGTTTTATTGACACACCAATCTGTGAAGCTTGACTCGACTATCCGTTAGTTTCATATCACTAAATATTTCAGTGCCTCTTGCCCTTTCAGGTTGGATGCATCAGTTTGGTCTTTATGGAATTATTATAAAGCAGCAGTTCTCCAACATTTTGGTCTCAAGGGTTTAAAAACCCTTAAAAATAATTGAGAATGCCACAGATTTTTCCTTATACATTTTATATCTATGGAGCTTGACCATATTAAAAATTAAAACTAATCTTTTAAAAATATATATATTTATTCATTTAAAATTTTATTACAAACCTACTCTTCCAGTTTCTTGGATGTCTTGCCCCTTAACGCTATTATTACACACCCAAGGAAGATGTATTAATATCTTCACATTTTATCCTTGAGAAAGGAAAGCTGATGGTTTAAATTAGGCCCTTGGCATCAAAAATTGAGATGGGTTGATAATGAATAGGGCATGGATAGGCAGAGAAATCAGAGATAGAGCAGAGTAAAATGTGCATTGCAGAATCTAGGGTGTGGGTAGTGAGTGTCCTCACTACAATTCTATTTTTCATAAAAAAATGTTTGAAATTTTTCATTAAAAAATGTTAAGGAAATACATAACAACTTAAAATAAATAGCATATTTAATTTCTCTTAATGACAGTCTCCAAAAAACAAAAGAGTTAAGAGTGTGGCTTTGTTCTATATTTTTGCAAATCCCTTTAATGTTGGTTTAATATAACATTCAATCTATTAGAATCACACACTATGTAGTCTTTGGAAAACTATTGATACAGAGTAAACCTATAACAGAATGAGAATTACAAAAGCACACAATATCTTAGTATCACAGGGCCCTTTGCTTCTTGAATAACTACTGTCCTATTAAACTAGGTAATGAGAATAACACATAGTGCTTGGAACATAGTAAGCACTCGATATACCAGATTCATTTAGTAAGACTTCTAACGCCTCTGGTTTCATTTTCAGGCTATATATAGCAATCTTCCTCGTCTTCTGAAATCTAAACTACCAGCACTTCAAGGAAACAGCATAGGAGTTTTTGTTAAATTTCAGCTTTTTCTTTCCTTACTGAATCAAGGAAGGATTTACATTAGTTTTGGTTATCTTTTGTTTTATAAGATCAAAAATACGTGGTTAATGAATCACACAAATGCAAGCAGCGTGTGGGCCTTTGGGGCTAAACTAAATCAGAGCACTAAACCAAATGTTGCGATGTCGTAAGTTTCTGTAGCTTTGAGCACCACCTCAACTTCAGAATAGTAGCTAATTTTTAAAATAGGTTAAGCTTGATAAATTCAAATTGCCAATTTTACACGAGATCAATGGAAAAAATGCAATTCACAAATTTCCATGGAAAAAGGCAATTACTACAGACTAAGTTCTCCATTTAGGGGCTTCCCTGGTGGCTCAGAGGATAAAGCGTCTGCCTACAATGCAGGAGACCTGGGTTCGATCCCTGGGTCAGGAAGGTCCCCTGGAGAAGGAAATGGCAACCCATTCCAGTATTCTTGCCTGGAGAATCTCATGGACAGAGGAGCCTGGCGGGCTACAGTCCATGGGGTAGCAAAGAGTTGGACACGACTGAGTGACTTCACAGTTCTCCATTTAGAGCATTCACTTCCTTGAGACAAGCTGAACAGAAACCAAACTACATAGAATGCCAAGCTGGCTCTTGTAAATATGAATACAGAATAAGGGGAGTTAGTGTATAATAAAATAGCTTATTATATTTATTATTCTCCAAAGTAATAACCTGGCCAAGTACAACCCTTAGGCCAAACTAAAATATTTTCCCAGGCAAGAGTAGATGGCTATTACTAAATATAACTTCACTATTATTTTCCCAAATTTCCACTGGTAATCAAATTCTCTTCTTATTGAATAATATTCCTTTACAATATATTCCTTCAGTCAACTCTAATTTTAGTCCAGGATTTACTCTGTCTTTTTAAAGAAACTTTGTAAGTATTTTTATTGATCTACATGTAGCTTTTAGACTTTAACACTTAGAAATGATTACTTTCAAGTTTTTGCTTGAAAAAACTATTGCTTCTCACTATTGCTTCTCAAATCTTACCTACTGCATGAATATCCTCTAAATTACTCAAAATGAACACACATGCATATATGGCTACTTAAAAGCTTACTACATAAAAAAAATTCCAAAATCTCAGTGGTACTTTTAAAGGCAATCTAATTTTTATTTTATTACATGAACTTATAAGAAAGACCTAAATCCTACGATGGGATTTTCCAACACTTTCGAGAATTACATAGGTTCAGATATTTCTCAATGAAAAAATGGAAAAAAAAATCATGAGATAGAAACAGACAAAAAACTGAACAGAGATAAACACCCAGTTACTAGTCCCCTCTGCCAGTTACAAGTCATGCACTTTTTTAAGCAGGTCATGTAACCAGTCTCTGCTTATCTGTATAACAAGAAGATGGAACTGGTTAAATATCTATACAAGTTTTCGATTTTTCTGATTTTCTCTTTCATATTCAGAAGAAAGAATACTTAGGGGTCTACTAAGAAGAATGCTAACTGTAAAAATAAATTGAAATTTCTTTTTCAAATGAGTTTTGTTCTGATTTACAGAACTTAAGCATCTCATTGAATCATATAATAATTATTATAAATGTTACCATTTCTAATAAAAAAAGGACAGTCAGTAAAAAACTGCTCCTGGAATTTAAAAAATAAAGGGCACTTAAATCCAATATGCCAAAATGTTAACATTGTTAGATCTGGATATTACTCTGAGTACTTACTATTTTCTATGTTTTTAAGATATACTTTTTAAATTGAAAAGTATTCTGATCAAGTCAACAGTAATAAACAGAAGATACCCTGAAAGTCTTAATCAGAAACAAATGTATAAATCTTTCTTGTAGGAACACTGCTATCTTTACTCCAATACTATTGTTTATTTGCTACTGATTTAATTTTAGAAAACGGAATATTCTTACTAAACGTTCTTTACAAAAATAGCATTCACCTGTGGACTATAAAACTGATTTACCAAATGTAAATCTTTACCTGGTAGAGCCTGGCACTCTTGCTGTCGCTGATCCCACTGGCAATTCAAGTTTAGTGAACAGCTTTTACAGCTAGTAAGTTTGTTACAAATCTGCTCATTTCTCACATGGCATTTGGTATAGTTTTTCACAGACTATAAAGTTAAAAGATAAAGCATGTTACCTTTCGCCTTTGTACAGTAATGACTCATGAAGTTTAGCGTACACATAAATTACCTGGTGAACTTTACAACACAGACTTCTAACACCAAATCCAGTTCTACCGAATCAGAATTTCTTATTCATTTATTTATTTAAGCAAAGTTCTTAGAATTAGAATGTATGCTTATTGAAAAAACAAACAAATTACACAATCTGAAACAGAAATCAAGTAATGAAAACATATTCTGTTGAATCTGATAACAGGCTTCCAATTCAATAAATAAAGCAGATGAACAAAGTCATTTCTCTCAATGATCAAATCAAAGAATTCTACTCATAATAAAACTATCACGCAGACTCCTGGGAATGAAGTGGAAGTAATGAGTAGCAAAAGTTAAAGAGATGCTTTATCAAAATCCGATACAATCTAAAACGATAAATTATTTTCTCAACAACTCAAACCAAGTTTACTTCCACATACATTTAATAACGGTTTGGGTTACTTCTACAGACATTAAATAATGATTTCGGTTAACTGATGTTTCTCCTGTGTGTATCTATCACATTTCCTCAATAAAGGTTGAAAAGAACCCGCAAAAGTTACATTTTGATCAGTCCTATTGCACAACTACTCATATTTCAACTAATTTCAGGTCTAAGAGGTTGAAGGTTAAAGATCAAAAAACAAAACAAAAGGCAATATAGGAACTTTGGTGTGAGTTCCCTATGTATATCAAGATTTGATATTTCACATAATATTATCAATATCTGTGATTAAAAAAAAAAATCAGACTCTTCTTGTGACTCACTTTTGAGGAAAACAAAAAAAACCACAAAGGAAAAAAGCACATGCTGCATCATAAGCTCCCTTTCCTTTCCATAGGTAGACACTCTTACCTTAGGCTTTCTCATGTTAGGGCGATAAATATTTCTTTTCAACCAAAAACCTTGACAATTTAAATTTACTTATAATTTCCCATATATAAAAATGGTTGAAGAAATTTTTATCTTATTCTTCCTTTAAAAAAAATCACATAAGATACATTTTTTAAAGCCCAAATTGTACTGCAAGTCTTATTCAACCTCCATTTTCATTAGGAGCATGCAAATGTTCTTAATGTTATTTTTCTGATTCAAAGCTTTTTTTTCTCATATAGCATAAAAATCTTAGTATTATTCTATAGGATTACTATACTTCCAAACATTTGTCACATAACTGAAAACAAATCAATTTACTTGAATCATCGAAAAATAAAATAGCCTATAAGAAAGACAAGAGAATAGCTAAACAACATATTAGAATAAGAGAAAGAATGAGAACTTAATGCCAGTCTTTAGAACAACAATGGTAGTGTCACCATTGAAATAACTCTACTGCTCTTCATAAGAACAGTGTAATCCTTTATTGATACCGAGCCAGCACAATAGATGAAACTGTATTTCCATCACACACAGGGTCAGTTTATTCAATGATAGAAGAAAGCTGACTGCCACTCTGAAACATGGCTGGCATTTTTTGGCCTAATGAACCAGACGCACATTCATAAACAGACTATGAAGAATAACCAGTACTCTACTCATCTTCACCCTAATATATCTAGATGTAAATTTAAAATGAAAATCTGCAAGAAGAACAGTTATTTGGGCTGTTAGAGCACGAAATATGCAACTTCCAGTAAAAATGACTAAATAATGAAACAGAATATCAATAGATATCATTTATGCTAAAATCTCATAGACCCTTCTGTATTTATTAGCATTTGGTTTATTTTAATCACCCGACATTCTGATAAAACTGTCCAAAAGACACATTACATCAAAGTCTAAATTATAAGAGACTTCCATCTGTTCACTTGTAGTATCTCACCCAGTGCTTTCCTTTTTAACACATTATCAACACTAAACTCTAAAGGAAAAGGCCACTTTATAAAATGAATACTTTAATTTGCATAATGCAATTTTTGCGACGTGTACATATAGTGTAAATGTCTAAATACAAATTAACTCAGAGTTATTGAACAAAGTTTTAAATAAAATCTGCTTGCAATTCTTATCTAATGACATTCTCCATTTTAGTCCCTTATTCCCATGTTTTATTTTACATTGCTACCATGTCCACATTATTCACTAATGTAACTCCCATTAGATAAATATTATGCAAACATAAAAAAGTAATTCAAACATTCAAAGTGAGTCATGTTCTATTAACATTTAAACTCAAATAAAATTGAAGTATCTATTATTATTAAAGCAACATATCACTGCAAAGTATACATCAACACAGTAAGTATAAAAACAAAAGGGTTCAATCTGATGAGGCAATAATTCAAAGCTTTTCTTCATTTTAAGTTTTTTATATTATTTTAGAATAGAATCATAAAGCTTTAATTATTTCAAAATATGATTGGTTACTGGAGAAAAATCTTAGGTAATAAAAACTTTTTACTTTAGTTTTCAAACTCCTTTTTCTTTACCTTTTACTTCTGCCTGGTACCTTGAAAAACAAGTGGATACTTTTCTCGCTTAATAAAAATTCAAAAAAAGAAAAAATTAATATGCATTTAGTTTAAAATCTGTATGGGAACTTTTTAGTTATTTAAGCTACACTCCAAAAAGAGAATCTCTAATCCTACTGAATACAATCCTTAATAATTTTTAAAAATTTTCCTTCAATTTGTTGACATCTAAAACACATGGAACATTTTGATGCTATCCATTAAAAGGTTAGTTTTTACTCCTCTTGACCTATTTTAATCTATCAACATTAATTTTATTTTCAATAGTCTACCTAAAATAGGCTCTTGACCTCATCACTAGTGAAACTTTGAGCCAGGTGATGATTTTTTGCATCAGCGCTATTTGTTCACTGTAGATGTTTACTTGTGTCCCGGGCTTCTCTATGTTAGATGCTGGTAGCAGTCCCACGGAGAAGGCAATGGCACCCCACTCCAGTACTCTTGCCTGGAAAATCCCATGGATGGAGGAGCCTGGTAGGCTGCAGTCCATGGGGTCGCTAAGAGTTGGACACAACTGAGTGACTTCACTTTCACTTTTCACTTTCATGCATTGGAGAAAGAAATGGCAACCCACTCCAGTGTTCTTGCCTGGAGAATCCCAGGGACGGGGGAGCCTGGTGGGCTGCCCTCTATGGGGTTGCACAGGGTCGGACACGACTTAAGTGACTTAGCAGTAGCAGTCCCACAGTTTTGAAAACAACCAAAAAATACACATTGCCAGATGTCCCAAAGCAGGAGAGAAATGCCTCAGAGAACCATAGATCTAAAGAAAAATTTTTTTTAATTTTAAACACAGACCTATAGACGATTTTAATGATAAAATGAAACTACTACTATCAACACTTCAGATTAAGCTTGCACACAAAGCATATAAATAAAACCTACGTCACAACACTATTAACACATGTCTGACAAGATTCTCATAGAAATGACTTCAATACTTACTTATACATTCCTATTTCTATCAGCACAGAAGATAATGTTTCTAGGTAGAGTCTTTTAAAATTAAGTTTTGAAAGAATTTTCCCAATCTTATCCATGGAAAGTAAAGGTTATTGGATTCAACATGGAATCTAGACTGACCAACAACATATCAAGAAGTAAGTGATGCCCTAGATATTTTCTAAGTGTCTTTCTTTTATAGTTGGCTTACAATATTGGGGCTTCCCTCATAGCTCAGTTGGTAAAGAATCCACCTGCAATGCAGGAGACCCCAGTTCAATTCCTGGGTCAGGAAGATCCCCTGGAGAAGGGATAGGCTACCCACCCCAGTATTCTTGGCCTTCCCTTGTGGCTCAGCAGGTAAAGAATACACCTGCAATGTGGGAGACCTGGGTTTGATCCCTGGGTTGGGAAGATCCCCTGGAGAAGGGAAAGGCTACCCACTCCAGTATTCTGGCCTGGAGAACTCCATGGACTATACAGCCCATGGTATCGCAAACAAAATTTTATAGGGCTTCCCTGGTGGTTCAGATGATAAAGCGTCTGCCTGCAATGCCAGAGACCAGGGTATGATCCCTGTGTCAGGAAGATCCCCTGGAGAAGGAAACAGCAACCCACTCCAGTATTCTTGCCTGGGAAATTCCATGGACCGAGGAGCCTTGTAGGCTTCAGTCCATGGGTTCGCAAAGAATAGGACACAACTGAGCGACGTCAGTTACTTACTTACTACAATATTGAATTAGTTTCAGGTATACAACATAATGATTCAACATTTTTTAAGATTATATATTCCATTTAACATTATTACAAAACAATGACCATAAATTCCGGTGCTGTACAATATATTCTTGTTGCTTATCTATTTTATACATAGTAGTTTATATCTCTTAATACCATAATTTTATTTTGCCTCTCTCCTTTCCCTTTTCTAAATGTCTTGATACAGGTAAGCTAATGATTATAAAGTAGCAGTGTTTTGTACAGGTAAGCTAATGATTATAAAGTAGCAGTGTTAGCTACATCATCATTTACCCGTAAATACTAACCATGCTGCAGTTACTGGTTGATGAAATGCATTTCTTGTCATCACACCACTGGCACCCATTCGTATTGGCAGTGCAGCTGGCACAATCTGCGTATCTGTAACATCTGTCATCAGAAGCAGCTGTGATACAAATGGGAGCCAGAACACATTAGGATGAAAAGAAAATGCCACACTTCTTAATTCACATATTTTTAACATCTGCTAAGAATCACGAGGACATTTTTAAACCATAAATATAATCATCAATATCAAAATAAGTTCTCCAATATGAAATCAGTTTTGTAATTTAATTGGATTTATAGGGATTTAAATACCTCCTGCCCTCATCTTGATTATTCACTCTAGCAGGATCCTACAATCATTTGACATTTACACATTATGGAGGAAGAAAAAGACTTAGAGGTATTTTATTAAACAAAATGTATTACTATACATTTAAAAGAAAAGATTATAACAAATGCTCATTGTTTATCATTCTTCATAAAGCTATCTAGAGACATCTGACTGATTATAGATTAGCAAAACCTGATCTGTTCATTGTAGCACAAAAAATATATAAAAGCCCCATTCATTTAAAGAAAATTGAAAATTTATATCCAAATCATTCTTTATAAATATTTACTATTAATTATTCATAAATCAGGGCATGCCAGGTGGCACTAATGGTAAAGAACCTGCCTGCCAAAAGAGGAGACATAAGAGATGCGGGTTCAAGCCCTGGGTCAGGAAGATCTCCTAGAGGAGGGCATGGCAACCCACTCTATTATTCCTGCCTGGAGAATCCTCAAGGACAAAGGAGCCTGGAGGAGTATAGTTCACAGGGTTGCAAAGAGTTGGGCATGACTGAAGCAACTTGGCATGCACATTCATAAGTTTGAATTATTTATTCAATATTTTACAATAAATATTGAGTTATAACAGGACATCAAAATTCTAGAAACTTTTTAGCTTTATGGGATGGTTTGACAATTCAGAAAGAAAAAAAGTACCAAATGCAGAATAATTTACTTCATTTTATTTCTTTGAAGCATACACTATATCTAAGAAAGGATGTATTTGAGTGAATTTTATACTTACATACAAAAATAATTCATATATATATGGCCATGTTACATGTCAAAATTGATATATTACTATTACACAGAGATATATGACTATTACACATTCAAAAAAGAAAACTAAAGATAGCTAAGAAAGATATTAAATTATTAATCACTGCTAAACTCAAACATTATGATTCTTAATTAGAGGATTATGAGTTTTTAATTTTTAAAAACTATTAAGGTAATTCTTATGAGCAGGAATGCACTTCCATTTCAAGTCAAGTAGAGATGCTTTATGTCAAGAAGAAGCAAAAAAATATTTCACCTGTTTTCAGAGGGCACTTTGCTCTAAGAATATTATTAGTATTCCCAGAGTCCCAAGATTCACAGTGATTTTTGTTCCAAATACATTTTATTCCTGGACCAGCATTTTTACAAAGTTCTTCATCTCTGAAAGCCTTGCAATTTGGAGGCTTGTATACAAGTATATCATTAAGGAGTACACTAGAAAATCCTCCAAATATATACATGGACCTATTAAAAATAAAACAAGAATCTTAAAAAAAGTATCTAATGAGTTTTTAAAATAAATTTAAATATGTATTTTACATTTTTTATCTAGGTAGGAAACAGTTTTAGAAATATATAGTAGCTATATGGAGATAACAAGATATAATTAAGAATTTCCATATAGAATTAAATTTTTTAATACAAAGAATTTAGAAATTGGATATAGAATTCTTTGTATACTGTTATTATCCTTTTATAAAATAAAACGACCAAGAGTAAAATAATCAAAAGGATTTTCAAAGTTTCAATTTGAAAAGAAAAGCCCAGATAATTACTGAATTACTACTACCAGCACCAAAGAAATTTGAAATGGCCTCAAAACAGCCTAATTTTCATTTCTAAAAATATTATTGATATAATAAATGGAAAAGATCAGAAAGTACTTGAAGAATATTTTTATTATTTAAAAAGCAAAATAAAAATCAACAAAATGCAATTTTCAACAGAGAAGCTTAGAGTCTTTATGTTTACACTCTAGATTTCACTTATTTCCATTACAAAAGCCAACTGATACCATTTACACAGTTTTATTTTTAGCATCATACTGGACAATTTTTACATAATTAGAATAAGGTAGTAATAAAATGACCTCATAAAAATGTCATTATGAATCTCAAATTTTAAGCTAATGGATGATCTAGCATGTTATTTATTGTCATGAGTCCACATTAATGAATTTTTGCTATAGAAATAGCAAAATCACACTACCTTACAGGAGGAAGGTAACTTAATGATCATCCAGTCCAAATTCCCAGTGAATATAAGGGTACTAAAGGCCAGATGGGCTTCCCAGGTGGCGCTAGTGGTAAAGAACCAGCCTGCAAATGCAGGAGACATAAGAGATGCAAGTTTGATCCCTGGGTCAGGAAGGTCACCTGGAGGGGGACATGACAACCCACTCCAGTATTTTTGCCTGCAGAATCCACTGGACAGAGGAGCCTGGCAGGCTATGGTCCATAACATCACAAAAAATCAGACAGGACTACAGGACTAAAGCAACTGAGCACACACGGATGAAAAAGCCAGATAGGTTAAGGGACTTGTCACAAATCACACACTCAGTTATGACACAACCAAAATGAGAACCTAACTGTTCTCACTTCCCTTGCTCTCCTCAATAGAAATATGTGGCTAGCCTTTCTATAACTTCAGACTGATTTTTTTTAGGGAAATCATTCATGATCTGCTCTCTGGAAAAAGAAATTCAGGCAGGATGAAAATTTTAAAGAGTATCTGAAGCTCTGTCTCAGCATCTTTCCTCTGATACTCCCCTGCCCCTTAAATAAATTTAAACAGAAAAGAAAGAAGGATAATGGTTAATGAACCAAAATTTATTTCCACAGTATCGAAGCGATACGTAAAACTACTGTCATTGATTACAAACAATAATTTGCTTAAAGAATAGCAAAATACGTGGGTGGTAGGACTGCTAAACACGCTTCTTTTACCCGTTAATGACAACTGCAGAGTGTCCAAATCTGTTGACATCTCTATGAAGATTTGGTTTCGGGAGTATTTTCCATTCGTCACAAGCTAGAAAAATGAAAACAGTAAAACAAAAAATGAAATAAAAGCACAATTTAAGACACATACTACAAAACAATCACTGGACAAATAAAGACACAATACTTAAAATTAGGAAACCTTTCATTAATTTCCCATGACCTACAATTTAACTTGATTTACTCAACTAGCATTATTCCTTAAATAAAAATAACTTCTGTCTAAAATTCTCACAAATAACTTTATATGTATGAGAATAAAGGAAATTAAAGGAAACAAATTAGGTGTACTTTATTTTGGAGGGTAATTTCAATGACATATAAAACAAGGTTCATATGGCAAAATTCATGAACATCAGTATTGGGAAAATGTATCATAAAGTTAAATTATTAAATCAAATTTTACATGTATGCAGGCAAAATTAAATAGAATATAAGTGAGAAATGCCTAAAATGGAATCATCAAAATAAAATGTTTAAATCAGTTTAATAATTTGATATTTCAAAAGAAAAGTTTTCATTTTATATAAAGAAGAGCTTTAGTTGCAAAAAAAATAGGAACAAATGAAAAAAATCTAAGTAGTTCATGAGCTACATAAAGATTATGGAAAGAAAAATGATTAAAGAAAACTTTTTCATTTAAATATAACCTCAGAATCTACACATATATTATTAGAGATCTTGAGATGTCAAATACTTCAGTATTCAATGACTAGAAACATTCTCAGGACAGTGTTCTAGATTTTATCCTCTTAGGTGTAGCCTATCTAAAAGCAGGCCTAGGTATTTAATATAAGTACATAGGTATGATAAGCTTTAAAAACATTTTTTTCCCACATTTTGGCAACTTAGAAGCCCTTCTGAAACAGAAAAAAATAATCTAAAATACAATTAGTTGTAACTGTTGAATTACTTGTTTTCCTACATAAAGAGCCATACATATTACGCTAGAAGTAAAATAATAAATTTGGTTTCAATTAAATATTATTACTAGTAAAGATCAAGGGAATTACAAAAAACAAAATCATAGCTTGGAAAATTAAACTGGAAGACTCGGAGTAATAAAATGTATCTTGGGTTGTATCTCCCACAGTACATAAATACCCTCCACCAAAGGGGTATTTTTTAGTTGATATAATCTTTTTAGTCCACGAAGTACATGCACTTATTAAATACTCTGAAAAAAAGAGAGTACAAAGGCACAGAAGCCTAACTTTACTAAATCCAGCATTTTCCCAATGTTTCCTCCATAGAAGCACTATTCACATAGCACCTATTTACAATCCCAGGAGAGCCAACACTCTGAAGATCACATTTTGAGAACTATTACAAAGGCCTACATGTAACATTCATAGCCTACCATTTTTTTACATGCTAAAGTTCACTTAAGAAATGTGCATTAATATGCACATAGTAATATTAAAAATTTCCAAGTGCTTTCATCTGCATAATTTAAGTAGTCTTTGTTAAGAATCCAGTGAGGCTAACTGAGCAGGTATCACCATATGCTAGAAATGAAGAATGATACCCAGGAGAAGTTAAGTAATGTCCTTAAGGCCCATTAGATTACCTTTGTTTTGCTATAAATTATGTTTATGAATGCCTGATTTATAAAAGTATATTGATGGGATTCTGAAAGATTATTCCCATTTGGAGAGAAGGGGTGACTTGTAAAGGGTAAAGACTTTGAAAAAGAAAAGAGATGAAAATGTTAGAGACAGCTAATGAGTTAGCATAGATAGATTTTAATCATGCCACCAAAACCCAGCACACACACACACACACACACACACACACACACACACACACACACCCCTCACATGGCCAATAATTCATAAACTGTGTGTTCAAGATAGTATTCCAACAACAGAGTCAGAAACCTAAATACACTTCAAGGAAGTGAAACAGAGTCAAATGAAAGAGTAGGACTTCTGGAAATTAGTTCATCATAAAAACCTCCAAAGAAGAATCATCTCCTGCATCATTTTGGGGACATCTGGAGTCCAAAAAAGAAAGTGACCCAATAATCTGAGCCTATCCAGAACTGAAGAATAAGTACTTTGGCCCATCATCCAAAACAAATCAGCAGGAGGGAGAAAAGCACATTTCAGAGATGAGAACCAGGAAAAATGCCCAGAGAAACCACTTAAGAAGTAAGCCAGGAAAAAGAGCTGAGGGAATAAAGGTCATTTTCTAACAATTAGGCCTTTCTAAGAACTCTTTCAGTTGTACAAGCTACTGTCTTCAGGAAAAAAGAAAAACTTTTAAGCACACAGAGTAGTAAAAACAATGACATTATAATTACGTACACACCAGGACCAGACTTGTCAAAGGCAGTATTTTACCATGTCTATGGTAGAGTTTTTAAAGAAAACATTACATATATGATGGCGGTTCCCTGGATACTCCCTTTCAAATTTGATTACTTTATGTCTTCTGTCTGGATGCAACCACTACCCTGTATTTGCTTATCAATTTCATATTTATGATCTGTATATTTTTGTAGGTTATAAAACTTTATATTAATACATCTGGTATCAAACTATGCAAACTATGTGGATTCTTCTCCACCTCGTTTATGCTGTTCAACTGTTGTTTTTTTGTTTTTCACCATTTTAACTATTTTTAAAGGGGACAGATCAGTAACATTAAGTACATTCACACTATTTAGAAATTATCATCACCATTCATCTCCAGGGCTTTCTTCATCTTACAAACTGGTAATTCTGTACCAATTAAACAATACCTACCCATTCCTCTCTACGCCAGCCGCTGGTAAGCATTATTTGACTTTTTTGCCTACAGGTGTGACTGCTCTAGCACCTCAAATGAATAAAATCATGAAGTATCTCTCCTTTTGTGACTGGTTTATTTCCTTCAGCATGTATTCAAAGTACATCTGTGCTGCAGAATGTTTCAGAATTTCCTTCCTTTTAACCCTGAACATTAATAATATACAAATTGTATGTTTATATGACACTTCTGTATATACAATGAAATATTAATATTATATTATTAAATTTATTTTATTCCATTAATATTATATTATATTTATATTATTAACATGTTATTGTATTATTACTATTTGACTGCTATAGCAGTCAAATTTGTTCTAATTTATTCTCTGACTGTGTGGATCACAAAAAACTGTGAAAAGTTCTTAAGGAGATGGGAATACCAGACCATCTGACCTGCATCCTGAGAAATCTGTATGCAGGTCAAGAAGCAACAGTTAGAACTGGACATGGAAAAACAGACTGGTTCCAAACAGGAAAAGGAGTATATCAAGGCCATATATTGTCACCCTGCTTATCTAACTTATATGCAGAGTACATCATGAGAAACGCTGGGCTGGATGAGGCACAAGTGGAATCAAGATTACCAGGAAAAATATCAATAACCTCAGATATGCAGATGACACAACCCTTATGGCAGAAAGTGAAGAAGAACTAAAAAGCCTCTTGATGAAAATGAAAGAAGAGAGTGAAAAAGCTGGCTTAAAGCTCAACATTCAGAAAACTAAGAACATGGCATCTGGTCCCATCACTTCATGGCAAATAGATGGGGAAATAATGGAAACAGTGACAGACTTTATTTTCTTGGGCTCCAAAATCACTGCAGATAATGACTACAGCCATGACATTAGAAGACGCTTGCTCTTTGGAAGAAAAGCTATGACCAACCTAGACAGCATATTCAAAAGCAGAGACATTACTTTGCCAACAAAGGTCCACCTAGTCAAAGTTATGGTTTTTCCAGTAGCCATGTATGAACGTGAGAGTTGGACTACAAAGAAAGCTGAGTGCCAAAGAACTGATGCTTTTGAACTGTGGTGTTAGAGAAAACTCTTGAGAGTCTGTTGGACTGCAAGGAGATCCAACCAGTCAATCCTAATGGAAATCAGTCCTGAATATTCACTGGAAGGATTGATGTTGAAGCTGAAACCGCAATACTTTGGCCACCTGATGCGAAGAGCTCACTCACTGGAAAAGACCCTGATGCTGGGAAAGAATGAGGGCAGGAGGAAAAGGGGATGACAGAGGATGAGATGGTTGGATGGCATCACTGACTCAATGGACATGAGTTTGAGTAAGCTCTGGGAGTTGGTGATGGACAGCGAAGCCTGGCATGCTGCAGTCCATAGGGTCACAAAGAGTCGGACATGACTGAGCAACTGAACTGAGCAACACTTTCTTTGTTTATTCATCCATAGATGGATATGTAGGTTGCTTCCAGATATGGGCTACTGTGAGTAATGCTGTGATAAAAATGGATGTACAGATATCTGTTCCTTTCCCTGTCATCAAATTTTTTTGTGTATATTCCCAGAAGTAGATCACTAGATCTACTACGTTTAAGCTAGATCACTGTTTAAGTTTTTGAGGCACCTCTATATCCTTTCCTATAGTGGCCACACCATTTACACTCCCCTCAGCATTGCACAAGCGTTCCAATTTTTCCACATCTTTGCCAAAAACTGCTATTTTCTATTTCTTGATATTATTTTACACCCATCCTAATGGGTATAAAGTAGTATCTCATTGTGGTTTTAATGATTAGTGATGATTAGTGATGTTGGGTGTTTTTTATATCCTTATTGGGCCACCTCTATATCTTCTTTGGAGCACAATTCAACAGAAAGCTTGTACATTAACTTGGTCAAACTTATTATTTTCCTTATGATTTGTGCTTTTTTACTTACCTCAAAAGATTTTAAAGATAATCTCTAATTTTCTTCAAAGATGTATAGTTTGGCTTTTACTATTTTTATCTTCAATCCATTTGGAAGTTATTTCGCATTTGTTACATGGATCTAACTTAATTTTTCCCATATACCACATTTCCCAGATACTTCTCAGTCTATTTCAATATACCAAATGCCTAGAACCATTTTTTGAACATTTATCCCTGACCCACTATTTGTCTCATTTCATTTCTATACTGCCATGGTTTATTTTTATTCCAGTTGCATATACATACACATACACACACACACACACACACACACACACACACACACACAAAGTTTACAAGTCAAATAATCCCACCAGGCTCACCACAAAAAATGTCTCCGGATCCTCTGCTACAGGCTGTGTGCTGTGTGCTGTGCTGTCATTTCAATCATGTCTGACTCTTTGTGACCCCATGGACTTAGGCTCCCCAAGTTCCTCTGCCCTTGGGATTCTCCAGACAATACTGGAGTGGGCTGCCGTTTCCTCCTCCATTCTACAGGCTATGAAAGCCCAAAATAGAAACAGATATAGCTGCTTCTAATAGTTAAAAAACACTTTAAATTACTAGAATAATACTGTATAAAATTAACTGAAGAATTCACCAAACCTTTTATAGTCCATTTAGGTAGGTGGAGGTGGTGGTGGTGGTGTAAGTCGTGTCCAGCTCTTTTGCGACCCCATGGACCGTAGCCCACCAGGCTCCTCTGTCCATGCAATTCCCCAGGCAAGCACACTGGATTAGGTTGCCATTTCCTTCTCCAGGGGATTTTCCTGACTCAGGGAATGAACCCAGGTCTCCTGTACTGCAGGAGGATTCTTTAGCACTGAACCACAGAGAAAGCCCTTTTAGACAAGTAAAGATTCCTAAAATAAGTGGCAGCCATGACCTTTCACCTAGTAAAAATAATATGTTAGTTGCTTACCAGTGCTATAAAATATTTAATTCTCAGAACAACTGTGAGGAGTAAGTATTTTTGTCACTATTAAAAATAGGGAAAGAGTCTTTAGGGGTTAGGTAACTTCCTTAAAGTCATTAAATATTAAAGTCAAAACAAAACCACATCTCTTCAACTTCTTTATGCTATACTGCTTTAACACATCATCAAAAGATCCTTTTTGATATAAACATTAACTTCATGAAAATAAAAATACAATAATATTGTTTTTTTAAGTACTCAAATCCCTTCAGAAGAAAAGCATTCAGTACACTATTTAATTACACATGAGAACAATTAATTTGGACAAATAATAATACAACACAATTCTACTAAAATTCTTTGCCTTTTAACATATGTAGTAGTAAGAGATGAAGGTTTTATAACTATCTCTAGAACATCACCTTCAATTTTACTAAATGTTCAAAAATAACTGTAGACACTATTTGTGGTAGACATTGGTGGTGCTCAACAAATATTCCAGTTCTCTTCCTTAAGGTCTATGGCAAAATGATACTTGCACACTCCTGAGAACTGGGATGTGACAGTATGACCTGTTTTAGTCAAGGAAATGCAAGCTACAGGGATAACGCCACTTCTGGATGGAGCCATTTAATTGCCAATGAAAGAAAATGTAATGTAGCCTTAACCTGCAAGTGATAGAGTAAGCAAATCTGTCCTCCCCACCATCACTAGACATGAATCAGGAGTGAAAATAAACTTTTATTGGTGTTAATCTGAATTTTGGAGATTTGTAATGGACATGGATATGTGCTGCCTAGGCCATCATTCAAGGCAGAAACTGTGTTGCTAAGAATGCTGTCAGTGAACAGTCATCTACTTAAGCTCACGAACTGTCTCAGGAGCAGAGTCACTTCATTCAAGGACAGATTTTTCCAAGGATGACCTATATGCAATGGTTGATTAAAGGAGGGTTTTAAATATCCCGCCATTTCAGCCCAATACCGAACAACTCTGAGCAATAATTTTATCTCTGGAGATCCTTGTAGGGCTGATTGAGGTTATCCATCCAGCATCACTTTCCCTTTGTCCAACCCTGCTTCCTCCCCTGCCTCTTTAGAGACACTGATCTTAAGGATACTCCCAATGGACATCATGAATACTAAACTCTATCATAAGAGTCTGTTTCCCAGAGAATTCAAACTATGGCATTTGGTGTCATGAGTGGTACAAGAATACAAGAAATAAGATGGAGTTTGGGAGCTAAAGCACAGACTGCAAGGATAATAAAGAGGAATCCATCACTGGTGGCAGGTGGGGCACAGATAGCAGCCAGCACGCGGTTGTCATCCAACTGTTGAAACTTAAACCAGTGGTATATTAGGAAGGTATGCCCCTGGAAGGTAATCCTGCACAGGTGTGAAGAACTAGATGTTTGAGAAGCATCAATATTAAAAGTATTAATATACCAGAATTCATGTCTACTGCTTAGTCATACTGCGCTGTAAAAAAAGATAATGAAAGGTTGGGAAAGCAGAAGCCCTCCTTAGAGCCTTATAAATAGGCTCCCAAATATGGAGAGTCTGCTAGTTAAAGAAAGTCCACTATTCCAAAGACAAGGTCCTGAGAGGAAGAGAATAAGACACTGACATATGGCATGGGAACATCTGAAGTGATAACCCTGAAAATCCCCCCAAGTTTTGCATTCTCAAATTTTCCTCTATCAGCTGAGACTGCAGAAGTGGTCTACCCTACTGCACTGAGACAGTATTCTACCCTCGCTTGAACACAGTGCAGAGGCCTCCCGCCAGCAAGACCTGTACCTTAGTTCAGAATCTGCTCACACTTTTCCAAATGGCCACTAGGCCTATAACTTGGCTCAGCATAACCCTGCCAGATACAGGCTGGGACTTCTAAGAAAAGAAAGAGGCTACATCCCAAATGACCTATAAGACCTAGACAGCACATATGGTAATAGTTGGAGGAGGACACATGGTACAAGCTGCTGAAGGGGGTTTGATCAAAAGGGTAGACCCTTATACTGGATTAGGAAGAATTTATTTATATGAAAGCACTCTCCAAGATGCAAGATTTAGGATTCATCCCCTTACAAGAACCCTGGAAGATAGTATGAACTCACTACAAAGATCAAGGCAAAATAAACCATCAACAAAATGAAAAAGTAACTTACTACTGAGTGGAAGAAAATGTTTTAAATCATATATCTTATAGGAGTTAATATTCAAAATATATAAAGAATTCATACAAGTCAATAGCAAAAAAAAGGAAAGAAAGCCGAAACAATTTGATTAAAAAATAGGCAGAGGAAATGAATAGACATTTTTCCAAAGAAGACACACAAATGGTCAACATGTACATGAAAAGGTACTCAACATTCCTAGTCATCAGGAAAATGCATATTAAAACCACAGAGAGATACCACCTTACACATGACAGAATGGATATCAGCAAAAAGATAAGAGATGACAAGTGCTGGCAAAGATGTGGATAAAAGGAAACCCAGGTGCACTGCCAGTAGGAATGTAAATTGGTGCAGCCACCGTGGAAAACAATATGGACATTCCACAATAAACTCAAAACAGAACTGTCATATGATCCGCCAATCCCACTTCTGGGTATATATCCAAAGGAAATATAAACAAGATCTCAAAGAGATATCTGCACTCTCCTTCACTGCAGCATTAATTCTATAGCCAAGTTATGGAAACAATCTAAGTGTCCATCAATAAAAGCACACCCATGGCGGATTCATGTCAATGTATGGCAAAACCAATACAGTCTTGTAAAGTAAAATTTAAACAAATAAAATAAAATAAATAAATGAAAAATAAAATTTAAAAAATGAATGGATAAAGAAGTTGCAGTATATATATACAGTGGAATATTATTCAGCCATGAGAAGAAAGGAAATTCTGCTGTTTGTGACATGTATGGGGGCTTCAGGGCATTATGCTAAGAGAAATAAGCCAGAAAGAAAAAGACAAATAATGAGCCTGGCATGCTGCAGACCATGAGGTTGCAATGAGTTGGACACGACCTGACAACTGAAAAACAACAAATCATTTATATGTGAAATCTTAAATAAAGAAAAAGAAGAAGTCAAACTCAAAGAAACAGAGAGTAGGAAAGTGGTTTCCAGGGGTGGGAGAAATAGTAGCGGTTGATGGAAAGGTGCATACATTCAGTTATAAGATAATATGGTCTAGGATCTAAATGCATAACTCAGTGACAAGACTTGCTAACCCAGCACTGTACAACTGAGAGTTTCTAAGGGAGTAGAACTTAAATGTTCTCACACACAGAAAAAGAAAATCTGTGAAGAGACGATGGGTGTACGAGTTAACTAGATGGGGGGGAGAATCCTTTCACAAGGTGAATTTATATCAAGTCATCAAGAATCTATATCAAATCATCAAAATGTACACTTTAAATATGTTACAGTTTTATCAACTACACCTCAATAAAACTGGCGGGGACGGGGGAAGAAACATGGAAACATGGAAAATTAGGCTATGCTAAGTAAAGTCAAAATGTCATAACATGAAAAGCAGAGATTTAAAAGTCTAGGAATACGACTGTCACAGTTGGAAAAAGTAGTATGTGGTATATATAGAAAGTCCCTGTGAAAGAATCCCAATGCAGATTCTACAAACAAAGGCCACGCCATCTGCAGTGGAAATCTTTACACCTCTATTCCTGTCGTGCTACTGAGCCATGGTAGAGATGGAGTGCTTGACGTCGACAACAAGTGAACATGTGCCCTGAGTTTTCTATCATGATATTCCGTGTAACACCAGACAACCCACCAGGTCATTATAGCTACAGAACAGACCAGAAGGGATGCCATTTCCTGAAACCATGACATGATGCTGAGAGGGACAGTGGCATCACTAAGAAAGCGGTGGCTTTCCTCCATGGGCCTAAGCCGATGGCATAAAAAACCATAATGGAACTGTGCTCAGTGATGGAGACAACAGGAAAAACAGGGGCCAGCTGGTGACTTGAGTAGCATGCAATTATTGTAATAAGCAGCAAGGCTGGAGTATCAGTCAAGGGGACTGACCTGTTGAGAACTACAGAGACATTTAATAGAACACAGCATCCCTAGAAGCAAAATAGATGGGTAGCCAATGAGGGTGCTACCTAACATGCTATGGGAAAAAATCAAGGATAAATGATCAGAATTCGGATGGCAGATGGTGCAATGAAGTCATAATTCATCACTCAATTTCTGCACTTGCGTCACTTTTTAAATCCACAGCTGATACATTTAAAATTCTGAGGCCCAGGAAGAAGGACCCAGCAATACCACAGCAAGTCTATATGATAAGAGTGTCCCTAGCTCTTCCTCAAAGGTACCAATGGTCATTTTATTGGGTAATCCTAGCCTAGAGAAAGAAACCACCACAAACATGGCAGGTACTGTTGGACACAAGGTCTGAGCTGACACCAGCGCATCTCAGCCTCTCTGAATAGCAGGAACAGCATGAGGATGATGAGATTAAAGCTGTCCTGGCTGAGCTTCTGCTCAAAATGAGCCACTGGGTCTGCAGGCCTATGCAGTGGTCCTGTCCTAAGTCCCTAGATTAATAACTGGAATAGACATTCTTGGCAAATGGCATCATCTTCACCTTGGGTCCTTGGATGTTACACTGAAAAAGAACTGTTATCTGTGGGTTATAAAATAAGTTTTAAAATATCATTACATTTCACAGGGAGTGACTGGGACACATTAGTATTATTCTAAATAATCTACAGAAAGCTGGATCAATGTGTTCTTTTCTAAGCCTATCAGAAAAGAGGACCTTGAGCAGTATGCATTCATATGGACTAGAGGAGCATACATTCACAATTTTGCTTCAGGGTTATGTTAACTTTTATCAGAATACATTTGGTCCAATAGAACATCTTGCAGAACATTTTATTTTTCTGCTACATCAATGGCATCATTCTAATAGTGCCAGATGAACAAGAGTTGGTAGTGCAATGGAGGCCTTGTCAAGACATAGATACTTCAAAGGGTGGAAGATAAAAGCTACAAAGATTCAGAGACCTTCCATGTTACTAAGTTATTTAGGAGTCTGGAGGCTGAGAACATTCTGAGATAGCTTATCTGAACTGAAACACCAATTATTACACTTTTCAACTCCCACTGCAAGGAAGAAAGCAAACATCCAGTATGTCTTTAGGGGTTCTGAAGGCAGTATACTCTATTCCTGGGAATACTGTTCAAACCCATATACTGCGAAATATCAAAGGCTGCCAGCTCTTGAGTACACATCACAGCAGAAAACAGTTCTGCTATAGATCCAGGATACAGGGCAAACAGTCCTGCAGCTAGGGCAACATGGCCCAGTAGATACTATGGCTATCGGTGGAGTCACTATTGGAATAAGTATCATGTGGAATTCTCTGGAAAGCTTCTGTGAATGACTCCCAATGAAAACCCAACATACAGGTAGGTCAAAGGCCCTGCCATCTGCAGTGGAAAATTTTACATCTCTAGTCCCACCACACTATTGAGCCCTGGCAGAGATGGAGAGCTTAACATGGGTTATTAAGTGACCATGTTTTCAGAGTTTTCTGAAATTGTCTCTCGCCAGTAATCACAGGAACATAGAATGGACTGTACTCAAGATCAAGCATGAACAAGAGTGCAGTGCACAAGCAATCTGCACGAGCTGGGAGTTCGCCCTCATGCCCTCTACCACTGCTGCCTCGGCACTCATCCTGCATCTGACACCCATGGCCATTAAGGAATCCTGTGTGCCCAGACAACAGGAAGAGGAACAGGCAAACATGGAGGCTTCGTGTGCAGACACAATTCAAAAATGGTCATCACTACAAGACAGCTTCACTCAGGGGTGGCCTGGAAGAACAGTAAAAAGGAAAAAGCTTCCCACTTAGGGCAGGCCTTTGAGAAACACGCTCATGTACATTGTGTGGAAAGAGAAACGGCCCCAGAGCAGTAGTTAATGACCTAGCAGGCTGGTCAAGACACTAGAAGAAGAAACACTGGAGATCAGAGACAAGGAGGCTCTGAAGTAGACAGACGTGGATGGATGTATCCGGACGAGCGTGAAATGTCAAAGTCTTTGTGATGTAGGTAAAAGGCCATCAGAGGGCATGCAACATGGAGGAGACATTTAACAATAAACAAACAACTGAGATAGCTAACACCAGTCAGCCTCTATCATAGAATGCCTCGGTGCCAACGAAATGCACAAGAACTTAGCCACACAGCAGAGATAGAAGTCATCCAGGAATTCACTACTAGGGGCTCCTTCTGAGAAAAGTTGATGGAGCTACTCTTACCACTAAGTGTCCAGCCTCGTAACGAGGTATCACTTCTGACCCCGTGATAAGGCCAATCCCCAAGAATACCAACTGGACACTTGGGGCAAGTTGACTATGCTGGGCCCCTTCCACTCTGGATGGGCTGATAATTCATTATGACCAGAACACATATTTCGAATACATGTTTGGTTTTTCCACCCATAGGGTCTTAACCAGCATGAACATCATAGAAATGACGAAGCATCTGATCAACCAGCACAGGATCCCATGTATTAGGAGACACACTTCACAGAAAAGAAGGTACAGAATTAGGCCCATTACCTTAAAACCCACTGGATCACAAACCACACAACCTACTAGAGATTTCCATAGGCACAACTGAAGCACCAGGATGTAGTTGAAGTGAAAGTCACTCAGTCACATCTGACTCTTTGCAACACCATGGACTATACAGTCCATGGAATTCTCCAGCCAGAATATTGGAGTGGGTAGCCTTTCCCTTCTCCAGGATCTCTTCCCAACCCAGGGATGGAACCCAGCTCTCCCGCATTGTAGGCGGATTCTTTACCAGCTGGGCCACAAGGAAAGCCCACCAGAATGTATGATATACCTCAACTTAAGACCTTTAAATGGTGCTACATAACCAACAAGAAGAACACACAGTAGGTCCAAAAATCCAGGAGTAAAAGCCACTTCCTGTGGCCTCATTTTGGACTTCAAGATTAGAGATACTGTTCTCCAAGGGGAAAAATATTCTGGCAGAAGAAGTAGCAATGTCCCATTTAACTGTAAGCTATAATTGCCACTTGGGCACTTCAGACTCCTTGTGTCAAGGGACCAGCAACCAGGCAAAAAAGGAGTTGACCATCAAAGGGAGGGACTGCTGTTACAAATGCGGGAAGGGGATACATCTGTTACACAGACGACACATTTAGGAGTCTCTTGGCATCCCTTTGCCAAGTGTGATAAAAAATGGGCAGGTACAGTAACCCAGGCTAGAAGGTACATGGCGATCAGGAGATCATATACTTAAAGGCAAGAGGCTGGGTCATGCTACCAGGTAAAACAACAGTTCCCAGAAGACGTGCTAGCTGAGGGGAAGGGACGTGAAAGAATAATGGACGAGGGCCATGGATACAGCCCTGAGACCTTACATAAGCCAGTGCGATAATCGAGGCTCCCCCAACTGGAGCTGTTAAACAAATGGATTAGAAGTAGGCTGAGTGGTCCAAAGAATGAATCGTGATGACCATGGAAATGCGCTGCCTGCATATCCCTTCAGGGGAGGACTTGCCACTGGTAGACATCATTCAGCTGCCAGCTCCTGCAGAGATGGCCTTAGCTGTGGATAGCTTCTGCACCCAAGGTCCTACTTTCCTGGGAGCGACCCTCATATACTGACCCATCAAGGTCCATTTCACCCTAATGAGGAACGCCTCTGATGGGCATTTCAACCCAAGGTGCCCTGAGGTTGCCTGTAGCTATTAATTAAGTCTGCTTGACTTGTACTTTCTGCCCAATCCTGCATCTGCCCCTTCTCTTTCACAGCTGCTCACTCCAAGGACCTAATTAGTACCCTGAACACTAAACTCTGTCTCAGAGTCGGTTTTTCAAAGGATCCAAACTGACAGGATTGTTTGTTACCTCAGTCTAACTTAACCTGTACTGATGGATACACTATAATAAGTGCAAATTTCCCTCTAAAGTATCTTAAAATAGTTAGTTAATTGTTTTCGCTCCCAAAATTGTTTAGGAAGAAGAAAATTTAACTTGCAAGCTTATAAAAAGCTAGTTGAGGTAAGTAATCTTGCAGCTATAGAGACATTTCATGCTTGCTGGTTATCTGCCCACCTGTCAGGATTTGTCAACACAACGAGAAGAGAAAAACATAGGTACTGTTGTAGCAAATACACTTTCCACTTATCCCTTCCAACTTTTTCGATAACAAATAAAGAGGATGTTGGGCTAGATAAATTTTGTTGCTAAGTTTTCACATTCTTGATCAGGATTCTCTGTAAAATCTAGAAATTATCAAATGCCTTAAAGCTCAATATTAAATTAATATAACTTGTTTACATGTAGTCTCTTTCCATTCTTACAATATAAAGTCTCTTACATTATTAATGTCTGACTGCAAGACCTACAATCATATTTTTTTGCCAAGAAGAAAATATATTTCCAGAGCACTCAGGTCATTATCACTTCATAAACAGTTAAAGGATAGACAGACTAAAGCAAATTCCACACAGTTACTGACATTATGAAGACTGACAGAAATACCATTCCATACCAACAGAAAAGTCACACAGCAATAAAGACCAAACTAAAATATATGCTCTGGAATACAGACTTTTTAAAAATCCAAGCAACAAGGTACTAAATATTGATTTATAAACCATACTTTCAATAAACACAATCAAGAAATTAGAGTTGCTATTCTCTCAAACACAAATCTCAGCAATGAGAACACTGTGCTGCCAAGACTATTCACATATGAGGGACCATATCATATCAAAACTAAGGCTGAAATTTAGAGACAGATTTATCTTATCACTTCTGCATAAAACAGTACAGGTGAAAAAACGCACGTTCATTGGCTAACTTTTCTACTCACATTCTTCCATGAAAATATGCATCTCTAATACTCTAAGGACACATTTTACAAATTCATTTAATACTCCATCTCAAATGCCAGTTCACAATTCAGTCTTAATTGCACACTCAAAATACACTAAAAAGAGTAAAGGTCACAGGCATAAGACTCAAAACTAGATGAATACGAAGAAAAACTTGTATTAACCATTTGGATACTTATATACCAAAGACCCACATTTCTCAATGTTGCCAAAAATCTTTCCCCCCTAGCCCTGAAATGCTGATGCTTCATTGGCCCCCACTCCCCCAGGTAAAAATTGATCCTAATATTTTAAAAGGTGCACACTTAACGTACCCACAGTTTCAACTCCACAGCTTCTCTCGGGATTTTTATCCTCTGGCATTCATTCCACAAATATTTGTTCAGTTTCTCATCCTCTGTCAGGCAAAGTGGGCATCACTATTTGACATTTCCCACTTTATCATGTCAGTGTGGTTTCCTGTTGGCTTCAGTAAATAGTCTTGAGGTAATAAATCATATTTACTGATTCCCTGATAATGAATCGTACTTGAAATCCTAGAGTAATTCCTATTGGGTAAAGTTCATGATAACTTTGAAACACTGCTGAATTCTATTTGCTAATATTTTACTTTAGATGTTTGATTTTCCATTCATGGCTGTGTTCCTTGCCTTCCTCCACATTTAAATACTTTTCTTTCAGTACACATTTCCTTTCAAGAATCTTTATTCACCAAATTTTGCATTCAAGACAATCTCTCAAAATGCTTATAGATCTATTAAGAAAGAGATTTACTGCTCATTACTCTTTCCTTCTAGATTTTCTAACTTAAAGGTCACTGATTAAATGTATCAATAAAGCCAATTTTCTTGAGTGTCACATCACATTAACAAATATTATATGCCTTTTCCCAAACTAAAGATCATTCAAACTTTTTCCTGTTACATCAGGAAAATATCAATACATGGTACAGTGGTAAAATCAAAAGAACTTTGAACTTAGACCTACCTTCAAATTCTGAATATACCATCCTACAACCTATGTGAATGTGGATGTAGTCAGGCTAAATCACAGTTTCTGTCTTTATAAATGAATATAATAATACACTTTACACAGGTGTTATGAGACGCTATGCGAATTACCTTATAAATGTATGCAAAGTACAAAACACTACAGGAAGCCTTCAGGGATTATTAGTTCTCCCTTTTCTCAAAAGAAAGGTCACTTATTCCCTTACTTACTGGCCTCTTTTTAAAAAAGAAGAAACTCTTATTTTTTCTATGCAACAGTTTATTATGGAAAGAAGAAGAGAACCTCGGACAAAGGATATAGGAAAGCTTAAAACAGTCAACAGTTGGTGACATTTTTTGAAAAAATTACATGATGGTTTTAAAGTTTTTCTGACAAAGAAACAAACTGGGTCTTTCAGGACAAAGGGTTCACCTGGACAACGGGTGCTGCTTTTGTTGAGGAAGAGCCCTACCTAAGAATTTAACAAAGTGCATACGGAAATTCTGATTAATAAAGAGAGAAACAAATAAAATAACCTCCAAAAAATAATTTAAAACATAAAAAGTGAGCAAATTTGAATTTTTATAGTTTTACTGGAAAGTTCCAAAAAATTGGAAGTCACATGATTCCTTATATTGTATGTATATGTATGTGTGTGTGTATATATGTATCAGTTTACAGGGCTGTACAAAAACAGTGATTTTAGGTATACATAACTATAACTTCACTGTGTTTAAAATGATTTTTTATATATTACCAATTAAAATAAGATGACTCCTTTGAATACAGAATTAAGTATTTTTCAGGGTTTTTTAAACTATGTTTTTAAATTATTGTCTACCAATAAGTATGGAAAATTCTCAGAGAGATGGGAATACCAGACCACCTGACTTGCCTCCTAAAAAATTTCTATGCAGGTCAAGAAGCAACAGTTAGAACTGGATATGGAACAACAGACTGGTTCCAAATTGAGAAAGGAGTACATCAAGGCTGCATATTGTCACCCTGCTTATTTAACTTAAATGCACAGTACATCATGAGAAATGCCAGGCTGGATAAAGCACAAGCTGGAATCAAGATTACCAAGAAAAATATCAATAGCCTCAGATACGCAGATGATACCACCCTTATGGCAGAAAGTGAAGAGGAACTAAAGAGCCTCTTGATGAAAATGAAAGAGGAGAGTGAACAGGTTAGCTAAAAACTCAACATTCAGAAAACAAAGATCATGGCATTCAGTCCCATCACTTCATGACAAATAGATGGGGAAACAGTGGAAACAGTGGCTTACTTTATTTTATTGGGCTCCAAAATCACTGCAGATGGTGACTGCAGCCATGAAATTAAAAGACGTTTACTCCTTGGAAGAAAAGTTATGACCAATCTAGACAGAACATTAAAAAGCAGAGACATTACTTTGCCAACAAAGGTCCGTCTAGTCAAAGCTATGGTTTTTACGGTAGTCATGCACAGACATGAGAGTGGGACTATAAAGAAAGCTCAGTGCTGCAGAATTGATGCTTTTGAACTGTGGTGTTGGAGAAGATGCTTGAGAGTCCCTTGGACTGCAAGGAGATCCAACCAGTCAATCCTAAAGGAAATCAGCCCTGAATATTCACTGGAGAACTCATGTTGAAGCTGAAATTCCAATATTTTGGCCACCTGATACGAAGAGGCCTTACAAATAGCTGTGAAAAGAAGAGAGGCAAAAAGCAAAGGAGAAAAGGAAAGATATAAGCATCCGAATGCAGAGTTCCAAAGAACAGCAAGAAGAGATAAGAAAGCCTTCTTCAGCGACCAATGCAAAGAAATAGAGGAAAAGAACAGAATGGGAAAGACTAGAGATCTCTTCAAGAAAATTAGACCTACCAAGGGAACATTTCATGCAAAGATGGGCTCGATAAAGGACAGAAATGGTACGGACCTAACAGAAGCAGAAGATATTAAGAAGAGGTGGCAAGAATACACAGAAGAACTGTACAAAACAGATCTTCACGACCCAGATAATCACTATGGTGTGATCACTAATCTAGAGCCAGACACCCTGGAATGTGAAGTCAAACGGGCCTTAGAAAGCATCACTACAAACAAAGCTAGTGGAGGTGATGGAATTCCAGTTGAGCTGGTTCGAATCCTGAAAGATGATGCTGTGAAAGTGCTGCACTCAATATGCCAGCAAATTTGGAAAACTCAGCAGTGGCCCCAGGAGGGAAAAGGTCAGTTTTCATTCCAATTCCAAAGAAAGGCAATGCCAAAGAATGCTCAAACTACCGCACAATTGCACTCATCTCACATGCTTGTAAAGTCATGGTCAAAATTCTCCAAGCCAGGCTTCAGCAGTACGTGAACCATGAACTTCCAGATGTTCAAGCTGGTTTTAGAAAAGGCAGAGGAACCAGAGATCAAATTGCCAACATCCGATGGATTATCCAAAAAGCAAGAGAGTCCCAGAAAAACATCTATTTCTGCTTTATTGACTATGCCAAAGCCTTTGACTGTGTGCATCACAATAAACTGTGGAAAATTCTGAAAGAAATGGCCATCCAGACCACCTGACCTGCCTCTTGAGAAATCTGTATGCAGGTCAGGAAGCAACATTTAGAACTGGACATGGAACAACAGACTGGTTCCAAATAGGAAAAGGAGTAAGTCAAGGCTGTATATTGTCACCCTGCTTATTTAACTTATATGCAGAGTACATCATGAGAAACACTGGGCTGGAAGAAACACAAGCTGGAATCAAGATTGCTGGGAGAAATATCAATAACCTCAGATATGCAGATGACACCACCCTTATGGCAGAAAGTGAAGAGGAACTAAAAAGCCTCTTGATGAAAGTGAAAGAGGAAAGTGAAAAAGTTGGCTTAAAGCTCAACATTCAGAAAACGAAGATCATGGCATCTGCTCCCATCACTTCATGGGAAATAGATGGGGAAACAGTGAAAACAGTGTCAGACTTTATTATTTTGGGCTCCCAAATCACTGCAGATAGTGACTGCAGCCATGAAATTAAAAGACACTTAATCCTTGGAAGAAAAGTTATGACCAACCTAGATAGCATATTCAAAAGCAGAGACATTACTTTGCCGACTAAGGTCCATCTAGTCAAGGCTATGGTTTTTCCTGTGGTCACGTATGGATGTGAGAGTTGGACTGTGAAGAAAGCGCAGAAGAATTGATGCTTTTGAACTGTGGTGTTGGAGAAGACTCTTGAGAGTCCCTTGGACTGCAAGGAGATCCAACCAGTCCATTCTAAAGGAGATCGGCCCTGGGATTTTTTTAGAAGGAATGATGCTAAAGCTGAAACTCCAGTACTTTGGCCACCTCATGTGAAGAGTTGACTCATCGGAAAAGACTCTGATGCTGGGAGGGATTGGGGGCAGGAGGAGAAGGGGACGACAGAAGATGAGATGGCTGGATGGCATCGCTGACTTGATGGACGTGAGTCTGAGTGAACTCTGGGAGTTGGTGATGGACAGGGAGGCCTGGCGTGCTGCAATTCATGGGGTCACAAAGATTCAGACATGACTGAGCGACTGAACTGAACTGAACTGAAACGAAGAACTGACTCATTTGAAAAGACCCTGATGCTGGGAAAGATTGAAGGCAAGATTGGGGATGACAGAGGATGAGATGGTTGGATGGCATCATCGACTCAATGAACATGAGTTTGAGCAAACTCCAGGAGTTGGTATGACAGGGAAGCCTGGCATGCTGCAGTCCATGGAGTTGCGAAGAGTTGGATACAACTGAGCAACTGAACTGAACATGTTAAATGTCATAATTAAAACTGTGATAGGCAGGAAATTTATTTTTTTAAATTGTGCTATTGTTTTGGTTTGAAGTTTAGGTAATTCACTTTACATGATGTATTTCTTATGTAAATCTGACACCCTACTCTATTGTGAAATAACCCTCTCAACAATTTAATCAACTTATCTCTGAGCTATCTTTCATCTTGTTTCACAATTCTATGCATTATCCTAACTATTCGATAAGTTTTCTAATTGAAAATTAATAACCACCATTTGTAATTAAAACCATCATAATTATGTTAGGCCTACTGAAGATCTTATAATAGATATTTTTTGATAATTCTGAAATAACGTCCCAAGATTCAATTCAACTTTAAGGTATGTTTAAATTAAGGAAAATCTCTCATTTGCAAATGCTGAAATCTTCAGTCGAACCCCTCAAAAGATTGGTGGTTTACTAAAAGAGGTGAAAAATTTACAAACTGCTTGACTCCTTTTATCCCATGGACCCTACAAAACTAACTTTCATGACACTATTTTAGACAAACAGCTTAACAGCTTAAAAGCATAAATGCTGCTGCTGCTGTAATTTAGCCTCTAAGTTGTCACTGCCTCTTTGTGACCCTGTGGACTGCATCCCACGAGGCTCCTCTGTCAGTGGATTTCCCAGGCAAGAATATTGGAAAGGGCCGCCATTCCCTTCTCCAGGGAATCTTCCCAATTCAGAGATCAAACTCATGTCTCCTGTTTGGCAAGAAGATTCTCTATCACTGAGCCACCTTGGAAGCCCCGAAAAGTAAAACTATGTCTCGGTAATTCCCGGGCAGCCCAGTGGTTAGGATTCTGTGCTTCCACTGCAGGGGGCAGAGGTTTGCTCCCTGGTCTGGGAACTAAGATCCTGCAAGCCGCACAGCACTGCCAAAAATAAATTATTTTTTTAAAGCATAAATGTAACTAATAACCTGAGATCAGCTCAGTAAGACAAGTTCTTCCATTGCACCTTTAGCCTCAACAGTACTACAAGGCTGTATCTTTACTAGATACAGATTCATTTTAATCTTGAATCAGGTGTGATAATGATACCACTAACAATGCCAAAAATATAAGTTTTCAGATTTAAAATGTGTTCAAGCTAGATTTACAAGCTAGAAAATTTAGTAACATATCATTTTATCTGTTACAGTCCACTGAGTCTTACTCACCAGGCTGGTTCTATGATCACTTGTGAAGAGTCATTTTTTTAAAAAATATGAATACGCAGTGCCTAATCTAAGAGAATCAGATTATTGAGGACTGATTTTTCTCCCTTCAACCTTCAAAGGGAATGCCAAGGTAAGTCATGCTTGAAAATCACCATCATATGCCTTCTACATCCATCATGTATAGTATAATGAGAACTGGGAAGGCAAGGTTATGTCCTCAAAGATTAATGATATTGGCTATATAAAATTTACTATGGCAGTACGGTTGAAATAGTACATTTTAGAGCAATGAAAAATTAGTATTACCATACATATTTTTATTGTCTAAACATCACAGAACACAAAGCAATCAACTAAATCTTAAGGTGCATTCCAATTAAATATGCCATAAACTCTGAGTGTACTGTACAAAAGAGAAAAACTAGCAACATGACTTTTTTCCCCGAAAGGATCTATCTCATAGTCAGTTCATTATGCAATGGTTGTATTTTATTTCCACAAAATTATACTTCATAAGGAAAACAATTATTTTGAAAGACATTTTCTGAAATGTGGAAAGCACTTTTCCCAAGAAAATATTTCAATATTTGATGATACAAACCCAGGAGAATAAATACAGATTGGGCAGGGAAGGAAGACTTTATTGGGAACTGCAGAGAAATAATCAAATAAGGTAAAACAAAATGCTTGTATCCTGTATTGATTGTAAGGCTGTTTTTGTTTTTGTTGTTACTTACTAGCACAGGGCAAACAAAAACCTATGTTAAAAAAAATACTGTTAAAACGTGCTATTCTTCCTCCAATTTTAACAATTTGCTTGAAAAATGAAACTAATTATTTGCTTCTATCTTTCCATAGCATTGGGCTTCCCTGATAGCTCAGCTGGTAGAGACTCTGTCTGCAATACAGAAAGCCCTAGTACGATTCCTGGGTCCGGAAGTTCCCCTGGAGAAGGAAAAGGCTCCCCACTCCAGTATTCTTGGACTCCCCTTGCGGCTCAGCTGGTAAAGAATCTGCTCGCAGTGCAGGATACCTGGGTTCGATCCTTGTGTTGGGAAGATTCTCTGAAGAAGGGATAGACTACCCACTCCAGTATTCTGCCCTGGAGAACTCCATGGACTTCATAGTACATAGGGTTGCAAAGGGTTGGACACGACTGAGCAATTTTTACTTTTTCCATAGCATTAAGAAACATTACTAAAAATTACTAAACATTACTAAAAATTAAGTGTCTCGTAATTTACTGACAAAATTAAGAACATACAATGGAGTCAACTAGATACCACAGTGTAGTCAAGTGGAAAGACTATCAATTTAGGAGTTTTTAACAAAACTGGATTTACACCAGCAGGGCTTTGGACTAATTCCTTTTAGTCTTGTGCTTAACGATCTAAAATTGAGTTTACTGAAATCTTGTTTACAAGGTTATTAGAGAGGTTACAGACATTGTAAATAAAGCTCTTATTATAGGGCTTCCCTGGTGGCTCAGCAGTAAAGAATCCTCCTGGAATATAAGAGACATAGGTTCAATCCCTGGGTCAGGAAGATCCCCTGGAGGAGGAAATAGCACCCCACTCCAGTATTCTTTTGCCTGGGAAATCCCATGAACAGAGGAGCCTGGCAGGGGTCACAAAAGAGTCAGACATGACTTAGCAACTAAACAGCAACAACAGTACCTAGCTCTTGGAACTGACTTAATAAAGAGTAGCTATTAGAATAATAATAATCTGAGCCCTTTCTTTCTCTGAAAAACATATTTCTAGTGTTTTTTACCTTGGTATATTTTAAATGTATAATACCTAAAATATGGTTATCTTGAACAATATGGAAGAAATAAAAGTAAATTCCCACTATGTCAGCTACAAAATAGCTCAACATTAATCTTCTCATTAAAATATAGAAATTGAGTAGAAGCTGCTTGACAAATCTTTTCAAAAGTTCAACATCTCACTTCATGGATTTTTAACAATAACAACAAAATTCTACACTTTTCCTAGGATTTTAATTCCTAGAAGAAAAACACATGAAATGTTCATCCACCTCCTGAGAAATAAGCTTACTGTCTCAACACCACAGGCAAAATAATATGTTAATAGTGCCAACTTGGCAATGACGGATCATAATAAGCCAGCCTAGATTCTGTATTTCATTTAACTGATTTTCTGGATCTGGGGCACTGATTTTTTAAGCCTTATAAAAGCCAAGACAATCAATCCCATTTCATCATGAATCATGACTTCAAATTATTATTTCAAAAAGGCAAATATTTGACTGTTTAGGCTCTAAAAGACAGTGAATTCTTTTCAATGATGACTCACATGCAAATACTCATAGAGTTTTTAAAACTATGCCTAACTTTATTACTAGGAATTTCTTTCCATACATGCTTACAATAGTTTAGAAGTCAAAGTGCTTATTGATAGTTCATAATTTTCTTTATATACTGATACTTAAAATAATTTTCCAAAGTAGATTATGTACCATTATGATGTTTAAGAGCAGAAGTATACTTCTTATATCCATTAAATGTGTTATTCTTTGGTCTCTTTTATTTTTATTTATCAAAATGCTCCTTAATAGCTTAAAATTGGTATATTATTTCACACAATCAATAAAAGGTGCTCTTAAGTGCTGCTAAAGATTTAAATCAGCTAGGTTTTATCTATAATATACAGAGAGAAGAAATTTTTTCATTACAGTGGTCTAACAGGTAGCTAAATTTAGTATTTCAATAAACACATTGTTTAACATTCAGAAATTTATAGGACTATAGATAAGATAATTAAAATCAATTAAAACCATAGACATAATATATTTCTAGATTCCCTGGTAAAAACTTATTTAGTTACTTCCATTCTTAGATATGTTCTGGGTTTCCATTTTGTCCCAAAACATTATTTCATTAGCTCTTTTATCTTTATATGTCTTTCTCTATCAGCTTCCTGTACCATGAAAGTATATCTTGTGAGTTTAATTTAAATTTTTCTGTGCTCATCCCCACTAAATCTAAAATGCTTGTATTCCTACTCTCTGCTATGTAAATTTGGTAGTGCTTCATATCTATCTATTATCAAAACTAACACAGTAATAGTCAAACAAAACAGACTAATGAAGTGCTCATGTAGGAATACAAAACATAAAAGCCTTCAAATAGGACACTCAAACCCAGATTTCTCAATTCCCCTGCCTCCACCACTAATTCACCTCAGTTCATTTGTTCCCTTCCCCTATACTACTATTTATGCTGAAATTGGAGAGAATTCCTTTCAAAATCTGTCACTAAATTTCTCTCTCTAAAATGACATATACACATGCTGACTAGTAATGTATCTGAGAATCTCTACATGAAAAATTTCTGGTATTTCCTACTTTGCACAGTCCTAACAGATACATACCTATGTCATATGCCAGGAAATCGGCAGAAAAACATTTTGCACCGTTACTCAAGGAAGTGTCATTATGGGTATTTCCTCCAAAAATAAGCATAGCTCCATTGATAAGAACAGCTGAATGAAGGTATCTGGCAAACCCACTTTCTTTCAAAATAGTCCTACAGGATAAAATTTAAAAATGTATTACAAAAGATAAAAAGACCTCCCTGATCTTATATCAAGCACAGAAAGGATCTAGTTTGAATACAGAATTTTCCTTGGAATTGTAAAAATAACATGCTTTATTACTTCAACAAATGGCCTCTAAACTTCAATATTTTTAAAAAATACTTTGAGATTCAGAGTACCTTAAAATGCTTTGAGGAAACACAATATTAAACATAATCATTAATGATTTCATAATAATTTATATTTTGCATTTTGTTTTTATTTATAAAAGTAGGAAACAAATTTTCTTTTAACTAGAGGACTGACTTATAATCAGTTTTAAATACCAAAGTAAATAAATAGTTAAACGTAATAAATTTACTCTAAACAGTATGCAGTTAAAACTATAAGACTCATATGGATCCAATAAAATGTTTTTTAACTCATTAAATATATACATAAAAGTGCACATAGGTCTAAAAACCAATGAATTTCCACAAGATGAACACAACTAAGTAATGAGTACGAAGACCAAAAAATAAAAAATTACCACTATTCTGATTCTAATAGCAAACATTTAGATGGCTGTCTTTGTGCTTTACAAAACGGAAGGACATAGTTGGTATTCATTTGTATTCATGTTCATTTGCTTAAGATTATTTTTGAGGTATATCTATATTGCGTATAATTGAAAATCTCAATGCATTTTTGAGAAACAATAAAATTAAGGCAAATGTTCGTTTAATTAACTACAGTACAATTCTGAGAGAAAAACTACAAATATATGTTCACAAGTATACTTTACCTGAATGAACTAATATATATTAAAGGTTCAGGACAATATGAGTCAATACTTTATAAATAAATCCCTAGTACAAACAAAGAATCAGAATATAAACACAGTTAACATGTATGGTACAGTTAGTAAGGCAAATATACTATCTTAAAAACCATAGATTTAGTACCACTCAAAGGACATGAGTTTGAGCAAACTCCAGGAAAAGGTGAAGGACAGGGAAGCCTGGTGTGCTGTAGTCCACGGGGTCGCAGAGTTGGACACAACTGAGCGACTGAACTACCACAAATTCTTAAAGAATATGGAACTGACCTCCAGAAAGGCAACATAAGGAGATCCATAAACAATCTCACCAGGGAAAGAACTATAATTGGTAAAAATTATTTTTTAACAAAATGTCTTTTTTGGATCTCAAAACCTTTTGCCAAGAGCAACAACAAATAAAGAAATAATTACTCAGGAACATCAACTAAATCTCAGTAAGAACGGCAACAGTTCATGATACCTGACTCATTACCAACTCTCATTCGTCCCGTTACCACCACCTCCCCACAAATATACAACCTGTTCAGCAAGACTGCTCAACCCCAGGCTGGTAAGGTTGAGAACAGAATACTCCTTTGTCCCTCAGTTCCTAGTTCAGGCCAGTAATATACAACCAGGAGCAACAGATTGCCAGTACTTCTCATGCCCCCTAATTCTTGGTGGCAGAAGCTCTATTCAAGGAGAAAGCACAAGAGGTCTGAGTGCTCATTCTCTACCTTGCTCCCACTTGCAGGGTGGAAGCTATACACCAGGCCTCACAGACAGATTAAGAACACAAGGACCCAGAAATCTTCACCCCTAATTTACAGGGCAACAGTTCCAAGATAAAAGAGGAAGGCTGAGAACAGCAAAGGCTACCATCAATATCCAGTGTACATAACACAGTGGTGTCACTGAAAGAACAAGCTATGAGCCCCTACCTATACTTCCAAAGCAATCACAGCGAGGTTATCCCCAACAGGGAGAGGCAGCCTAAGAAAAGGAAAGGCCCAAAGCTCTCCCAAGGGAACTTGACTTCACTGGGTACAGGGCAGCAAACTTCAAGCCTTAAAGGCTTCAGAAACAATCGAGGTTGTTTCTCAAGTATCTATGTGAGAATAATAAGTTAGAAATAGACCAACCAGAAGTTTATTGGAGAGAATCAAGGGGAAAGACAGCTAATAAGAGCCTTACTGGGGTCAGAACATCAATGACTAGCCTCAAAGACTACCCTGTAAAAGGTACAAAATGCAATTCAGACCGTGGAGCAATTCATGCCCACAGAGCTTTGCTGAAAGTAACAGAACTATCAGTTGGCAATTAGTAGAGGCTAGGGTGTGAGGAAATGGCAATCCACTCCAGTACTATTGCCTGGAAAATCCCATGGACAAAGGAGCCTGGTAGGCTACATACAGTCCCTGGGGTTGCAAAGTCAGACATGACTGAGCGACTTCACTTCAGAGGGGGTGAGGATGATACAAACAGAGGCAGATAGCTTAACAAAGAGCTCAGAGGAAAAGTCGAAGAACTCTGCTAAAATCCCGATCATCCCAGGGTGACTATGTGCCTCCCCAGCCGGTACCATCTGAAGAGGAACATCAGAGCACGCATGTGGAAAAAAAAAGAGACTTCACTAAAAGAATTCAGCCAAGTCTCTAAACAAATGAAATTACAGCAGCCTCAGGGAGGGAGGAAAAGTCAGGATCCAGAGTTGCTGCAATGTACTGCCTAAAATGCCTGGCTTGCGGGAAAACTTATGGCATGCAGTGAAATAGGGAAGTGTGACCCATGCCACACACAGGAATAACAGCAAGCAACCACCTTTGAGAGAACCCAGATGCCAGATGAAACTAAAAAAGACTCTAAAGCAGCCATTAAAAATACTTAAAGAAAACAAAATTTAAAGAAGTATAACAATGTCTTATTAAATATAAAGCATCAACAAAGAAAAATAACCAGGAAAAGAAAAATGTGGAGTTTTAAAGTATAAAATTGAAATTTTAAAATTTAGCAGAGGCTCAATAGCATATTTCAGCAGGTAAAAGAAAAAAATCAGTGAACTAGTAGATAAATCAGTAGAGATTCTGCAATTCCAAAAACAGAGAGGAAAATGAACAGTCTATGAGAAATGTATACCACCATTAACAGCAAGAGCATGGATTTACTGGGAATTCTAAGGTAGAGGGGGAAAAGGTAAAAAATTGTTTGAGAAATAATGACTGACAACTTCCTAAATTTGATGAAAAACATTAGCATACATATCGAAGAAGCTCAACAAACTGCAAGTAAGAAAAAAGTACAGAAAGAGCCACATTCAGACATAAAATAGTAATACTGAAAGCCAAAGATAAAATCTTGGGCAAAAGAAAGAAGGTTATTTGCATACAAAAGAACCCCCATAAGATAAATAACTGACTTCTCATCAGAAACAATAAGAGCCAAAAGGCAATGGGATGGCATATGAAAATATTGAATTTTTTAATAAGCCAGAATAAGAAGATACAGGGGAGAGACATTATCAAGGTGCTGTAATAAGACTTTCCTGCTGAGAATAAAAAATATTGCCTGTCATATCAGTAAAAAAAAAAAAAAATAAGATGCTGCAGCCGTAGAGCAATCACATTGCAACCTTGATGGTGAGCCCTGAGGAAACTCAGAATGGAAACAGAACGCCGCCAATGAGGCCACCCTGGATAGAGCACCCTGGGCAGACTCAGGATGAGAAGCACAAGATACCTGGCCCCAGATAGCCGACGTGCATCTCAAAGCAATGATTTCTATGAGCCTCGATTTTGTATCTTTTCATACGTAGAAAAAAGTGCTAAGTTCCTTCATTTGAGATGTCTGGTTTTCCTTAAGTAACAGTAATCTTCTGATGTTCTGACTACATGGACTTTGCTGCAAAAACTCCTATTAACCTGGCTTCTCTCTTGCCTTTCTGGAGCAGTCTCTCAGTTATCTGAGATGCTGTGTCTTGGGCCTACGTCCTTAGAATTGTCCACCAAATAAAACATAATTCTGAACTTATAGGTTGTGCGTTATTTTTTCAGTCAACACCGCCTTGGTGCTCCCACAGAAGCAGTGATTTTGTCAACTATTTGGAGACAGGAGGACATTTGTGAGAGCCCAGCAGTCCAGCAGAGAAGTCCTAACACTGCTCAGAGCAAAACTTCCAAGAACAGGATGGAAGCGATTAGTAACAGTTTAACTTTCTCACTTCACCTGCCCCAAGGCAACAACAGCTCACTGCCAAGAAAAACTTCTTCAAGCTGCTGTTTCACCCATGAGCAAAGAGACAGCCTAGTGGGTGACTAGCGTCCGCCCAAGCAGGGTAATGCCCAAGAAGCCCATTTCTTTTTCACGCCATTCAAAACAATAATGGGATCAGCAGGGGAGAGAAATCAGGGCTCTCAGCAACCAGGGTACAAAACCCAAGAAGGGCAAAGGTTTCTATTAACTACCTCAGGAACTTTATCAAGAACCCCAGCCATAAACTACATAGGATGAAGTAAATTCACCCAAGCTAGCGTATGCATGCTGCCAACAATCCATAAATCCTTCCCCCATGTAGCCAGGACCCCAAACACATCCTTGTACGAGCATACATGTATAACTGGCTCCACTCTGTTGAGTGGCAAAATGTGCATAACCTTGAACACTTTAGACACTTGCACACTTCAGGCAATGCCCTGGGGAAAATAAATAACAGGTTCTCCATAGCAGGCCTAGCTTTGTGGAGTTGAGAAAATGCAATCTCTAAAATGCATAAAAACTCACATAACTCAATAGAAAAAAAAAAGAAGAACAATTTAATTAAAAAATGAGCAGAGGATCTGCATAGACATTTTTCCAAAGAAGACATACAAAGAGTCAATAGATACATGAAAATCACTCAACAAGGAAATGCAAATGAAAACCACAGAGATATCCCCTCACACACACACGGACATACTTGTTGGAATGGTATTCTTGAAAAAACAGAAAATTACAAGTGCTGGTGAGGATGTGGGGAAAAGGGAACACTTATGAACTGTTTATGGGACTATAAATTGGTTCAGTCACTGTGGAAAACAGTATGGAGGTTTCTCAAAAACTAGAACTACCAAATTATCCAGCAATTCCACTCTATTTATCCAAATGAAATAAAACAACTATTTCAAAAAGAAATCTGCACCCCCATACTCATTGCAGCATTATTTATAATAACTAAGGCGTGGAAACCACCTGAGTGCCCATCAACTGTTGACTGGAAAAAGCTAGAGAAATATTATTCAGGCACAAAAAAGGAAATCTGGCCATTTGTCACAGCACAGATGGACCTTGAGGGCACTACACTAAGGGAAATAAGTCAGAGACAGGCAAATACATTATGATCTCACTCATAGCTAGAATCTAAAAAAATCTTTTAATGACCTTATAGATATGAAAGGTAGACTGGTGGGCATAAAAGGCAGGTGGTAAAGGATGGTCAAAAGGCATGTTTCCAGTTATAAGGCAAATAAGCCCTGATAATATAACATTCATGGAGATTATATCTAACAATACTGTATTATATTTGAAAGTTGCTAAGAATTTAAAAGTTCTCATCACAAGAAAAAATAATTCATAACTATACATATGAGTTAACTAAACTTACTGTTGTAATCCTTTTACAACACAAACATATATCAATTCACTAAGCTGTACACCTAAAACTAATATAAAAAGCTAAGTCTTGGTAAGGATGTGAAGAAAAGATATGGAAGTACTACTGATGGGAATAGAACGAGGTATAGTCAGTTTGGAAAACAGTATGGACATTCCTGAAAAAGAAAAGAAAAACTAAACTACCAAGAATTATCATATGATCAAGCAATCCCACTTCTGTGTATATATATCCAATAGATACAGCAAAAGCCTTGAAAAATTCCAACACCCTTTCCTGATAAAAAAAAAAAAGAACACCCAACAAGAGAGAGACAGAAGGTAAATTCCTCAACCTGGTAAGGATGAATGGTGCCCACCCCAAGAGATGCATCCATGTCCTAATCTCCAGAACCTGGGAATCCTTATTTGGAAAAAGAATTTTTTTCAGATACAATTAAATTAAGCATTTAAAGATGAGGAACTCATCCAAGTTTATCCAGTGGATTTAATCCAATGACAAGTGCCCATTTAAGAGACACAACAGAAAAAAGGAGGGGGTAAGGTAACCAGCCTAATACCAAATATTTAAAAAACAAAGACCATGGCATCTGCTCCCATTCAGTTCAGTTCAGTTCAGTTCAGTCGCTCAGTCATGTCCAACTCTTTGCGACCCCATGAATCGCAGCACACCAGGCCTCCCTGTCCCATCACCAACTCCCGGAGTTCACTCAGACTCACGTCCATCAAGTCAGTTATGCCATCCAGCCACCTCATCCTCTGTCGTTCCCTTCTCCTCCTGCCCCCAATCCTTCCCAGCATCAGAGTCTTTTCCAATGAGTCAACTCTTCACATGAGGTGGCCAAAGTACTGGAGTTTCAGCTTTAGCATCATTCCTTCCAAAGAAATCCCAGGACTGATCTCTTTCAGAATGGACTGGTTGGATCTCCTTGCAGTCCAAGGGACTCTCAAGAGTCTTCTTCAACACCACAGTTCAAAAGCATCAATTTTTCAGCGCTCAGCTTTCTTCACAGTCCGACTCTCACATCTATACATGACCACAGGAAAAACCATAACCTTGACGAGATGGACCTTAGTCGGCAAAGTAATGTCTCTGCTTTTGATTATGCTGTCTAGGTTGGTCATAATTTTTCTTCCAAGGAGTAAGCGTCTTTTAATTTCACGGCTGCAGTCACCATCTGCAGTGATTTGGGAGCCCCCAAAAATAAAGTCTGACACTGTTTCCTCTGTTTCCCCATCTATTTCCCATGAAGTGATGGGACTCGATGCCATGATCTTTGTTTTCTGAATGTTGAGCTTTAAGCCAACTTTTTCACTCTCCACTTTCACTTTCATCAAGAGGGTTTTTAGTTCCTCTTCACTTTCTGCCATAAGGGTGGTGTCATCTGCATATCTGAGGTTATTGATATTTCTCACGGCAGTCTTGATTCCAGCTGGTCCCATTACTTCATGGCAAACAGAGGGAGAAAAGGTGGAAGAAGTAAAAGATTTCCTCTTCTTGGAATCTAAGATCACTGCAAATGTTGACTGCAGCCATGAAATCAGATGACGATTGCTTCTTGGCAGGAAGCTATTATGACAAACCTAGACAGTGTGGTGAAAAGCAGAAACATTACTCTGTCGACAAAGGTCCCTATAGTCAAGGCTATGGTATTCCCAGTGGTCATGTATGGTTGTGAGAGCTGGACCATAAAGAAGGCAGAATGCCAAAGAATTGATAGCTTCAAACTGTGGTGCTGGAGAAGACTCCTGAAAGTCCACTGGACAGCAAGGAGATCAAACCAGTCAGTCTTAAGGGAGATCAACCCTGAATACTCGGAAAGACTGATGCTGAAGCAGTATTTTGGCCATCTGAAGCAAACAGCAGACTCATTGGAAAAGTCCCTGAAGTTAGGAAAGATTGAGGGCAGAAGAAGAAGGGGGCATCAAAGGATGAGATGGATGGATGGCATCACCGATGCAATGGACATGAACTTGGGCAAACTTCAGGAGATGATAAGGGACAGGGAGGCTTGGCAAGCTGCAGTCCACAGAGTCACAAAGTCGGACACAACTGGGCAACTGAACAAGAACAAAAACCAGAATTAACTATGGAAGCAAATAGAGTGGTTCAACCACAACTCCAGGAACACTAACAGGCAAAACTGGAAGAGGCAAAGAAAGGCCTTTTCCCAGCGCTTCTGGAAGAGGCATGGCCATGGTTATGCTTTGATTTTGCATTCCTGGCCTCTAGACCTGTAACAGAATATCTTTTCATCATTTTAAGCTACACAGTTTGTGGTAATTTGTTACAGCAGCCTAATACAAAGGATATCTACAAAACTAACAAACAAAAAACATAGCTAACATCATACTTAAAGGTCAAAGACAAGATGTTCTCCCTCTAAGATCAGGAATAAGCAGGATTTTTACTCTTGTCACTTCTGTTCAACTTTGTATTTGAGATTATAGAAAGGAAAATGGGCAAGAAAATAAAGTGCGTCTAGATGGGAAAGGAAGAAGTGAAACTCTACTTGTAAATGACATGATCTTACATAGAAATTCAAATAAACCTACAAAAAACTGTTATAGCTAATAAATCAGTTTAGCAAGTTTGGAGGTTAAAAGAACACTGTGCAAAAAATAAACTGTACTGCTATTACAAGAAATGAAAAATATTAAGATAAAAATAATAAAACAATTTTCAACAGGATCAAAAACAATAAAGCATTTAGAAATAAATTTAATGAAACACATAAAATTTATACCAGGAAGACAAGAAACTATTGAGGAGAGAAATTAAAGACAGCCTAAAAAATGAAAAGATACCTTTTTACCTAGATTGGAAAACAAAATATTGTTAAGATGGTCATACTCTCCAAACTGCTCTACAGATTCAACTTACTCTATAAAATCCCAATTGGATGTTTTTTAACTAATAAACTCTTTGTAAGTAAAGCTATGATAAACATAGACAGCATAGTTAAAAGCAGAACCATTGCTCTGCCGACAAAGCTCCATATAATCAAAGCTACAGTTTTTCCAGTAGCCACATACAGTTGTGAAAGTTGGACCATAAGGAAGGCTGTGCACCAAAGAATTTTTTCTTTTGAATTGTGATGTTGGAAAAGACTCTTGAAAGACCCTTGGACTGCAAGGAAATCAAACCAGTCTATCCTAAAGGCAATCAATCCTGAATATTCACTGGAAAGACTGCTGAAGCTAAAGTTCCAATACTTTAGCCACATGATACAAAGAGCAGACTCATTGGAAAAGACCCTGATGCTAGGAAAGATTGAGGGCAGGAGGGCAGGAGGAGAAGAGGGTGACAAAGGATGAGATGGTTGGATGGCATCACTGACTTGATGGACACTAATTTGAGCAAATTCTAGGAGATAGTGAAGGGTAGAGGAGCCTTCAGTCCTGAGATCGCACTTAGCAACCAAACAATAAAAACAATCCTATGATTCATGTAGAAATTCAAGAGCCCAAAATAGCCAATTCAAAGAAAGGAAAGAATACTCTTTTCAACAAATAAATGGTGCTAGGGCCACTGGATATCTAAAAGAAAGAAACTGAACCCTTCCCTTACAATATATACAAAAATTAACTAAAAATTGAATAAAATGCCTAAATTTAAGAGCTACAAGGGATGAAACTCATAGAAGAAACTGCAGAAGCAAATATTCTTTGCCTTGCATTAGGCAATGGATGCTTACTATGACACCATTTTAATAGTATAAAATGTATAACAGATAAAACAGTCTTAAAATTAAAAAATCTTGAGCTTCAAAGGACACTAAAAATAACATGAAAACTAACATACTGCATGGAAGAAAATATTTATAGGTCACGTATCTGATAAAGAATTTATATCTAGAACATATAAAGTACTCTAACAACTCTAAGAACAATAACTCTAGGAATGGGAGGGGCATTTCCTCACCTTGATAAAAAAAAAAATTATCCAAAATTTAATGGCAAGAAAACATATGCTTCCCTTCTAGGAAAAAGAAAAAGACAAGATATATTCTGTACCACTCCTATTCAACATTTTACTGGAAGCCCTAATTAGTGCAATTAGCCAAAAAAAAGGGGGGGGGAATAAAAGATTTACAAAATGGGAAGGAATAAATAAAACTGTCATTTTCACACATAACACGATCATCTATGTACAAAACACCAAACAATCAACAACAACAACAATTTTAAAACTCCTGGAACTAATAAGTAATTATAGTTTCAGGATACAAGGTTAATATATGAAAGTCAGTCGCTTTCTTACATACCAACAATAACCAATGGATACTTGAAATAAAGACACAACACCATTTACACAGCACCCGCACAAATTGAAACAGGTATAAATCTAATAAAATGTGGATAAGATCTATATTAGGAAAATTATAAAACTCTGATGAAAGAAATCAAAGAAGTAAATAAAGGGACAGTCCATATATATGGACAGGAAGATTTACTATTATCAAGATATCACTTCTTCCTAGTTTGGTCTATATGTTCACTGCAATCCCAGTCAAAATTCTAGAAAGAACAGTCAACACAATATTGTGGGAGAAGAACAAACTCAGAAAACTGACATTACTTGACTTCAAGACTTACCATATAGATACAATAACCAAAACAGCATGGTACTAGGGGAAGAACAGACACACAGATCAATGGAACAGAACAGTGAGCCCAGAAATAGACCCACATACAGTCAACTAGCTTCTACCAAAAACAACTCAACAGAGAAAAACAGTCATTTCAGTAAACGGTGCTGAAACAACAGGACATCCAAATGCAAAAAAAAAAAAAAAGGAAAGAAAGTTGACAGATCTTATACCTTTCACAAAAATTAACACAGGATGAATCATAGGACAAAATGTAAAATACAAAACTGTAAAACTCCTAGAAGATAACACAGGACAACCACAGGGTGGCCATGAGTTTGATGACTTTTTAGATACAGCAACAAAAGGACAGTTTATAAAAGAAAAATGCTAAGTTCAACTTCATCAAAATTAAAAACTTCAGTTCTGTGAAAGACATCATTCAGAGAATGAAACAGAAAGCCACAGACTTGGAGAAATTATTCACAACAAGTATCTGATAAAGTACCTGAATCCAAAACATACAAAGAACTCTTAAAACTCGACAGTTAGAAAATAACTCAGTTAAAAACTGGCAGAAGATCTGAAAATACAGCCTTTCAAAGAAGACATAAAGATGGCAAAATAAGTATATGCATAAATCCTCAACATCATAGGGCACTAGGGAATTACAAATTAAAACAATGACTCACGACTACCTAACAGAATGGCTAAAATTCAAAACATTAACACCAAATGCTAGCAAGGGTGCAGAGCAACATGCATTGCTGGTAGGAATGAAAAATCGTACAATCACTCTTACAGCACTAAACACATTCGTTAAAAACTAAACACACTTACCACACAATTCAACAACTGTGATCACTGGCTAAAGATTTATGTTGATGCAAAAAACATTTATAGCAGCTTTATTAATAACTGTCAAAACTTGGAATAACCAAGATGTCCTTCAGTGGGTGAATGGATAAACAACTGTACCACATCCATACAACAGAATATTATTCAGTGATAAAATAGGCTATTAAGCCATGAAGAGACTTCAAGGAACCGTAAAAGCATATTGCCAAGAGAAAGAAAACAATCTAAAAAAGGATATACACTGTATGATTCCAACTATATAACAATCTGGAAAAGGCAAAGCAATGGACACAGCAAAAATATCAACAGTTGCCAGGGGTTGGGCAGGAAGAGCAGGAGGTGAGCACACCATTTCAAGGGCAACTGAAACTATTCTGTATGGTATAGTAGCAGTGGAACATGTCACTATACGTGGTGTAAACCCACTGGACCTATAACACGAAAGTAAATCCTAATGTAAACTATGGACTTTAGTTAGTAATAATGGATCAATATTGACATCAATTGTAACGAATGTACCACGCTAATGCAAAATGTTAATAATAGACTGGGGATGGGGAACATACGTACGTATTTGGGGATGCTTGCTGCCTACCTTTTGCTAATTTTTCTTTAAACCTAAAACTGTTCTAAAAAATAGTCTATTAATCAAAAGACAACAAGAATATAAAGATGGTGATAAAAATTGCAGCTGCTTTTCCAGATATGATACCTTTATTACAATATATAAACCAACTTCCAGTACCTAATAAACAGATAATTTTTTAAAAATACATGAATTGCAAAATGGGATCTGAATTTCTCACTTTCAAAAGGGATTTGGGATTTAAAAACATGAAGGAGAATAAGCCTAAAATAAATCCTACAATGTTGTATTACATTATTATGCAGCTTAGACAGACAGATATACAGTAATAAAGATATACACCAATTTCTATAAATAGATACAGATGTATGTTTGTAAATCTTCTGGCTCTATCTTTTGACAGGGTCTATAAACAATAGAATTGGAAAGACTAGAGATCTCTTCAAGAAAATTAGAGATACCAAGGACAAATTTCACGCAAAGATGGACTCAATGAAAGACAGAAATGGTATGGACCTAACAGAAGCAGAAGATATTAAGAAGAGGTGGCAAGAATACACAGAAGAACTGTACAAAAAGATCTTCATGACCCAGTTAATCACAATGGTGTGATCACTCTACCTAGAGCCAGACATCTTGGAATGTGAAGTCAAGTGGGCCTTAGGAAGTATCACTATGAACAAAGCTAGCTGAGGTGATGGAATTCCTATTGAGCTATTTCAAATCCTAAAAGATTATGCTGTGAAAGTGCTGCACTCAATATGCCAGCAAAGTTGGAAAACTCAGCAGTGGCCACAGGACTGGAAAAGGTCAGTTTTCATTCCAATCTCAAAGGCAATGCCAAAGAATGTTCAAACTACCACACAGTTGCACTCATCTCACACACTAGTAAAGTGATGCTTAGAATTCTCCAAGCCAGGCTTCAGCAATACGTGAACCGTGAACTTCCTGATGTTCAAGCTGGTTTTAGAAAAGGCAGAGGAACCAGAGATCAAATTGCCAACATCCAACGGATTATCCAAAAAGCAAGAGAGTTCCAGAAAAACATCTATTTCTGCTTTATTGACTATGCCAAAGCCTTTGACTCTGTGGATCACAATAAGCTGTGGAAAATTCTGAGAGAGATGGGAATACCAGACCACCTGACCTGCCTCTTGAGAAACATACATGCAGGTCAAGAAGCAACAGTTAGAACTGGACATGGAACAACAGACTGGTTCCAAATAGGAAAAGGAGTACGTCAAGGCTGTATATTGTCACCCCGCTTATTTAACTTATACACAGAGTACATCATGAGAAACACTGGGCTGGAGGAAGCACAAGCTGGAATCAAGATTGCCGGGAGAAATATCAATAACCTTAGAAATGCAGATGACATCACCCTTATGGCAGAAAGTGAAGAACTAAAGAGCCTCTTGATGAAAGTGAAAGAGGAGAGTGAAAAAGTTGGCTTAAAACTCAACATTCAGAAAACGAAGATCATGGCATCTGGTCCCATCACTTCATGGCAAATAGATAGGGAAACAGTGGAAATAGTGGCAGACTTTATTTTTTGGGGCTCCAAAATCACTGCAGATGGTGACTGCAGCCATAAAATTAAAAGACACTTACTCCTTGGAAGGAAAGTTATGACCAACCTAGACAGCATATTAAAAAGCAGAGACATTACTTCGTCAACAAAGGTCCATCTAGTCAAGGCTATGGTTTTTCCAGTAGTCATGTATGGATGTGAGAGTTGGACTATAAAGGAAGCTTAGCGCCAAATAATTGATGCTTTTGAACTGTGGTACTGGAGAAGACTCTTGAGAGTCCCTTGGACTGTAAGGAGATCCAACCAGTCCATTCTAAAGGAAATCAGTCCTGGGTGTTCATTGGAAGGACCGATTTTGAAGCGGAAACTCCAATATTTTGGCCACCTGATGCAAAGAGCTGATTCATTTGAAAAGACTCTGATGTTGGGAAAGATTGAAGGCAGAAGGAAAAGGGGATGACAGAGGTTGAGAAGGTTAGATGGCATCACTGACTCAATGGACATGAGTTTGGGTGAACTCCGAGAGTTGGTGATGGACAGGGAGGCCTGGCGTGCTGCAGTTCATGGGGTCACAAAGAGTCAGACACAACTGAGCGACTGAACTGATAAACACATCAAAAGAGTAATAAACATACCTAGTCCCCTCATCTTGTTTTTAAATACAATTATGTACTAGAAGCAATCAAGGTTCCTTGAGGAAATAAATGACTTACTAGAGCAGGAAACTACAAGATGTAAAAAAATTTTATTTATCTTATGCCTGTGCCTAAAAGTATAGAAAGGCACAAGAATGATTGGGGACGTGTCTTAAGAATACAGAACACTTACTGAAAAAGTTCACAGAGGCTAAATCTGGGACACTTTCGGCACCAAAAGAAAGAATAGTAATAGATTATAAAACATTGAATAAAATAAAAATCTATCAATTCATACTGATATAAGTGAACATACAACTTGTGATATTTATATGGAAAAACATTAGCATACCACCACATGGTAATCATCATAGTAATAACTGTTTCTCACAAGAAGTATTAATGGATGCTAAAACTAGTGTAAAATATACAGAATCTAGAAAGTGCTACTGATGAACCTATCTGCAGGGCAGCATTGGAGATACAGACAGGGAGAAGAGACTTATGGATATGACCGGGGGAGATGAAGGAGGGAGAAAGTGAGATGAATGGAGAGAGTTGCATGGAAACATACACAATTACCATGTATAAAATAGATAGCCAATGTGAATTTGCTGTATGACTCAGGGAACTCAAACAGGGGCAACCTAGAGGAGTAAAATGGGAGTGGGAAGTGGGAGGGAGGTGCAAGAGAGTGGGGACATATATCTACCGTGGCTGATTCATGTTGATGTATGGCAGAAATCAACACAATATTGTAAAGCAATTATCTTTCAGTTAAAAATAATTTTTTTTTAAATTTAATGAGAAACTGTGTTTACCTAAGAGAAAAGTATCCCCCACAAGGTTATTACTTAAAAAAGAAAAATTGTATCTTTACAGAGAAGAAACCTGAAAACACTTTAAACATTACTTTAACCAAAATATAAAGTTAAACTCTACAGAAGGTTCACAGCAGCCTCACTCACAATAGCCCAAAGTGAAAACAACCCATCAACTGATGAGTGGATTAACAATACGTGGTATATTCGTACAATGGAATATTATCCAGCCATTACAAAGAATCAAGTGCAGAAACATACTACACTGTAGACAAACCCTGAAAAAATTATGCTAAGTGAAAGAAGCCAGATGCAAAAGGTCACGTACTGTACATTTTATTTGCCTGAAATACTGAGAATAGGTAAAACTATAGAGACAGAAAGTAGACTAGTGGTTTTCAAGGGATGGAGGGAAAGGGTAGAGGAAAGTATAGGAGTTCTTTTAGGACAGAAGGAAATATTCTGAGATCAGAATTGTAAACTTTAAATGGTTAAAATGGAGAATTTTATGTTACAAGACTTCTATTTTTTTTTCTCAAAAAAAAGTCATAGGAGAACACATTTTACTGTTCTACCAAAATGCAAACTCTGAATATAATCATGAGGAAACATAAGACACACTACTTTTTTAGTATTTCTAAGTATAGTTGAAATCTTTTTTTAAGCTAAAAAACATGGAAAAAAATACCAAATTAAAAATGACAGCTGTAAGTTGTAAATGATAATGTTTTGCATGTATCTTATGTGTCAAAACATACTATGCTTTTATTATTGCGTTTTAAAGGAACACAATAATAGAGAAAACAACTTCAACAATAGGACAAAAAAATCTGAGGTCTCTGTTACATAAAAGCCTTGACATAGAAGAAAAATGAAGATGTGAGCTGCTGCTACAAGCTCTACAAACATGTACATGCACAAAACATTATGAGACACCTCATTTAATGAGGCTAAGAAATGGAGACCCTAATGGCCCTGGTACCAAAAATCATTACAGCAAATTTAAAGACTCTTAGCAAAGGATAATACCAATGAATAAAACATCTTAAAATACAAAAGGAATCATTTTTGAGAAATGAGAATTTCTACAAATACAGGATGTTTTAGATAATGCTTCTGTGGTACTATATTAAAATCTCAAAAAAATCTCTGAAATCACATATACTTGAAATATGTTTTCATAATGATGTTAATCTGGTTACATGAAATGATTTTTTATAGCTTCTTAAATTTGATATAATGAGAGTTATTTTTACATTAAAGTATTCAAAGCTAACTCAATGGACATGAGTTTGAGAAAACTCTTGGAGACAGTGATGGACAGGGAAGCTTGGCAGGCTCCAGTCAATAGGGTCACAAAGAGTCAGACACAACTGAGCGACTGAACAATTCAAAGCTACTTTATTGAACTATCAAGATTTTGGACTTCTCTAAAAATGCAACTTTCAGAGGTTTTGGAAAAGTGATAGAAGACGATTTCACAAATATGTTATTAGTTAACAGTATTCTACAAAATACTGATGAAAGTGCTATTGGTGCTGTTTATCCTCGACAATTTCTCTGCATGAGTGTCTGAAATATAGTGTATTTGTATACTATGAGAACTCCCCTGGTGGCTCAGACAGTAAAGCGTCTGTGTACTGAGAGACTTCACTTTCACTTTTGTATACTATATTTATATACACTGTATTTATGAAAAATTGAGGGTCACTCAGTTGTATCCAGCTGTTTGCAACGCCGTGGACTGTAGCCCGCCAGGCTCCTCTGTCCATGGAATTCTCAGGCCAGAATACTGGAGTGGGTAGCCATTTCCCTTCTCCAAGGGAATCTTTCCAACCCAGGGATCGAACCCAGGTCTCCCACATCGCAGGAGGATTCTTTACCCTCTGAGCCACCAGGGAAGCCCACAATATTTATATATATTTGTATACTATATTTGTATATAGTATATAGTATATTTATAATACATTAGTTGAATATATAGCTAGAAAACTATTTCATAGGATCATATATTACATATGTGTGTGAATGCATTCAAATTTAGCAGAAACAGTCATCAGGTTTTTCAGAATGCTTCTACCAGTTTATACACACTTGGATAAACAACCTTATAAATTTTAACCGTTTAGGTAGATGTGTAGTGGTATCTGAATGTTATCTTAAATTACCTTGTGGTAATGGAGGTTGAGCAGCTTTTAATATGTGTTTTGGTCATTTGGATATATTTTTGTTCAAGTCGCTTCCCCATTTCCTACTGAGTTGTCTGACATTTTCTTGCTGACTTGTAGTACTTCTCTATATATTCAGGAAAAGGGACCTTTGTTGACTTTATGTACTATCAGCATCTACACTGCAGTTTGCCTTTTCAGTTTCTTAGTGATATTTTTACACATATATAGTTCAGTTTATCATTTTTCCTTCATTGAGAATACTGTTTAAATTCTATTTTTAAAGTCTTTACCAATAAAAACAAAGACATTTATCTGTTATCTTCTACAATATTTATTATTTGTACTCTACACCTAGATTTACATTGATCTGAAACTATTTTTTGTGTATGAGATGTAAAACAGGGCCCCAGATTCATTTATTTCAATTGTATAACCATTGACCCAGAATCACTTATTGAAAAAACAACTGTCTAGTGCCAACTGTGTTATACTCTGTGTCTGTACTTACGTGCTTAGTCGTGTCCAGCTCTTTACGACCCTCCAATTCCCTCTGTCCATGGAATTTTTCAGGCAAGAATACTGGAGTGGGTCATTGTTTCCTCCTCCAGGGTATCTTCCTGACCCAGGGACTGAACCCACGCCTCCAGAATCTCCTGCACCCCAGGAAGATTCTTTACCCACTGAGCCATCGGGAAAGCCCCATGTTATAAAGTTCCGATAAATGTGTAGGTCTATCTGGGAACTCCTATTTGCTTCAATGCTTTATGTCCCTATCTTTGCAGCAATACTTAATTACTGTAGCTTCACATTCATGAGATCTAGAAGAGAAGACTTTCAGCTTTGTTCTTCTAAAAGCTAGTTTTAGCTATGATTGATCCTTTGAATTTTCATATAAATTTTAAAATAGGCATGTCAATTTCCAAAAGAAAGTATTACCTTCTGCAACTGTGTTTTGGGATTATATTAAATCTAAAGATCAATTAGGACAGAATAGATATCTCTACAATACTGAGTATTTCCATTAATTATCATAACACATTGGGTTGACCAAAAAGTTCACTGAGGTTTTTCAGTAGGATCTTATGGAAAAGCCCAAACGAACTTTTTGGCCAACACTGTATCTTCCACTTATTTATGCCTTCAATTTCTCACAAGGTTTTGAGTTTTTTATGTAAAGATCCTGCATATATGTCATGACATTTACTTCTCAGGTTTTTGACATCCTGATCTTATATGAATTTTAAATTATCATTTTCCAACTGTTCTTGATATATAGAACTATATTTTCCTTATATTGATCTTATGTCAAGCAAACTATTACCTATGTATCTTTTATATTCTGTTATTCCCTTTTACTTTAATTGTATTATTGCACTGTCTGGATATTCCAATACAATGGTGAATAGAAACAGTGATAGTAACCACTCTTATTCATTCCTAACTTTAAAGGGAAATTTTTCAACAATACACTCTAATGTTTGCAATAAAGCTTTTTTTTACTACATAAATAGTTTACTTCTATTCCTACTGCATTAGAGGTTCTTCATGAATATAAGTTAAATTTTATCTAAACATCCTATGTATTGTTTGAGAAAAATATGTCTGTTTCTTTATTCTTTTAATGTGTTAATTATTCTTTTATGAAATTTTATTTAATCTTTTATTCTTAAAGTGAACCCAAATAATGTACTATTGTTTCCATAAATTGCTGGATTCACCTGATTTTTCTATCTATTTTAATGAAAAAGATAACACTATAATTTCCTTAGCTGTAAAATCTTTTTCATATTTTTGTCTCAAGGTTTTGCTACTACATAAAACTGCAAAATAATTATTTCTGTTCTCTGAAAGTTTGTGAATGATTGGTGTTATTTCTTAAATACGTACTTCTTAAATATCTGGGCACATTCACGAATAAAGTTATCTGAGCCTAGAGAGTTTGGGGTTTTATTTTGTCTTGCTTTGTGTCTGTTTCTTTAACGGAAGAGGATTTCAAGCATAGACTCTACTTTTTGTTATAAGATTATTCCAATTTTCTGTCTCTTCATGCATCAATTCTAGTAAGTTTCATTTTTCTAGATACTTGACATGGCTCATTTAATTTTTTTAAAGTTACTCTCATACAGTTGCTTATCATGTTCATTTATTATCATTTAATGTCTATAATGTCCATAATGTCCATTTTCATTCTGAAAATTGGTTATTTGAGTATACAGTCATCCCTGAGTGTCTGTGGGAAATTGGTTCGAGAAGCCTCGCAATTCCAAAATCCACAGATGTTCAAGAGCCTTACATAAAATGGCATATAACCTATACACATCCTCCTGCATAATCTAGGTCATTTCTAGATTACTTATAACACCTAATACGGTGTAAACGCTATGTAAACTGCTGTAAACACAATGTAAATGCTATGCAAGTAGTTGCTGGTGCATGATAAAGTCAAGCTCTGTTGGCTTTTTTGAACTTTTTTTTAATATCTTCAATCCATGATTGGCTGAATCCACACATATAGAAGGCCAACTGTGATCTCTGTTTCTAAATCTGGGTAGGGATCTATCTCCACAAAAAACCAACTTTCCTGATTTTTGGTGGCTGTATCTCTATTACACATTTATTATCTATTTCACACTAACTTGTGCTCTATCTCCTATTGTCTTACTCTACCTTTACTTATTTTATTCTTTCTTTGAGATTAATCTGTTGCTTATTTTCTGACTTCTTGAGGTTATGCTTCAGCTCAGTTCAGTTCAATTCAGTCGCTCAGTCGTGTCCGACTCTTTGCAACCCCATGAATCACAGCACACCAGGCCTCCCTGTCCATCACCAACTCCCAGAGTTCACTCAGACTCGTCCATCGAGTCAGTAATGCCATCCAGCCATCTCATCCTGGGTCATCCCCTTCTCCTCCTGCCCTCAATCCCTCCCAGCATCAGAGTCTTTTCCAATGAGTCAACTCTTCGCATGAGGTGGCCAAAGTACTGGAGTTTCAGCTTCAGCATCACTCCTTCCAAAGAAATCCCAGGGCTGATCTCCTTCAGAATGGACTGGTTGGATTACCTTGCAGTCCAAGGGACTCTCAATAGTTTTCTCCAACACCACAGTTCAAAAGCATCAATTCTTCGGCACTCACCTTTCTTCACAGTCCAACTCTCACATCCATACATGACCACTGGAAAAACCATAGCCTTGACTAGACGGACCTTTGTTGGCAAAGTAATGTCTCTGCTTTTCAATATGCTGTCTAGGTTGGTCATAACTTTTCTTTTTTTTTTTTTTATACTTTCTTTTAAAGACGTAAATTTATTGAGATATACTGCTTTGTTTCATGCCATAATTCACCTTTTAAGCGATACACAATTTAACAATCGTTAATGAATTCAGAGTTGTACAACCATCACCACAGTCTAATAGCAGAAATGTCCATCACAACACTTGCAGTCACTCTCCATTCACAGCTCCAGCCTCAGACAGCAACTAATCTACTTTTTGTCCTTCCAGATTTGTCTTTCCTGGACATTTGATATAAATGAGATTGTGCAATATGTGATCTCATGTGCCTGGCTTCTCATATAGCATAGTGTTTTTGAGCCTCAACCGACAGGTTCAACATTATGTTTCAGGATTTCACTCTTCTTACTACAAATAGTATTCTATTGTACAGATATATTACATTTTGCATATCCATTCCCCAATCAATGGACTTATGGGTTGTTTCCACTTTTTAGTTATTATGAACACTTATGTGCAAGTCTTTGTGTAGGTAAGAATTTTTAATTCCTTGGGTAGAGACCCAGGAGCAAAAAAATGCTGGTGACATAAATATCTATGTTTAACTTTTTTTTGTGTGTGTGTGTGGTTTGTTATTTTTATTTGGTCTCTTTTTTTTCTAGTTTTAACTTTTTTTTTAATTTTTTTTTAATTTTAGTTTTTTATTTTTTAAATTTTAAAATCTTTAATTCTTACATGCATTCCCAAACATGAACCCCCCTCCCACCTCCCTCCCCATAACAACTTTCTGGGTCATCCCCATGCACCAGCCCCAAGCATGCTGCATCCTGCGTCAGACATAGACTGGCGATTCAATTCACATGATAGTATACATGTTAGAATGTCATTCTCCCAAATCATCCCACCCTCTCCCTCTCCCTCTGAGTCCAAAAGTCCGTTATACACATCTGTGTCTCTTTCCCTGTCTTGCATACAGGGTCGTCATTGCCATCTTCCTAAATTCCATATATATGTGTTAGTATACTGTATTGGTGTTTTTCTTTCTGGCTTACTTCACTCTGTATAATCGGCTCCAGTTTCATCCATCTCATCAGAACTGATTCAAATGAATTCTTTTTAACGGCTGAGTAATACTCCATTGTGTATATGTACCACAGCTTTCTTATCCATTCATCTGCTGATGGACATCTAGGTTGTTTCCATGTCCTGGCTATTATAAACAGTGCTGCAATGAACATTGGGGTACATGTGTCTCTTTCAATTCTGGTTTCCTCGGTGTGTATGCCCAGCAGTGGGATTGTTTTCTTCCAAGGAGTAAGCGTCTTTTAATTTCATGGCTGTTCATGGGTTAAGCTTAGACCACTGATGTTCAGGTTTTTTTAAATATTTTCTAATAAATGCATTTAAAGTTATAAATGTCTTTATTTGGCAGCATCATAATCACCTTGTGCTATTATTCAGTACAAAAGTGTTCTAATTTTCTGCATAATTTAGTTAACCAATTTTAAGGAGTTTATTAATTACAGACACCCTTTCCTAGTTACTTTTTATTTATTTCACTGTGGTTAATTACTTCGTATGATTTTACTCTTTTTAAATTTCTTTAGACTTGCATTAAAACTCAGTATATGGTAAATTTTAGAAAAATGTTCCCTGAGTACTTGAGAACAACATATATTCTGCAGTCATAAGATAACATGCACTCATATACCAAAAAACTCCAAAATTATAACTCCAAAATTGAGCTTTTCAAATCTTTTCTATCTTTACTGGTTTTTAATCTTCATGTACTATGAGTCACCAAAATAACTGGGTTTAAAAAATAATACTATGATTTGTCCCATTTTCTGTCAGTTTTGCTTTGCTTAACATAGAGTTATCAGGTACATTTAAATTCAGAACTATTATATTTTCCAGGCATATGCCTGACTTAAATTCTTAATGGTCTGATAGTGGAAAATTCTGAAAGAGACTGGCATACCAGACCACCTGACCTGCCTCTTGAGAAATTTGTATGCAGAGCAGGAAGCAACAGTTAGAACTGGACATGGAACAATAGACTGGTTCCATATAGGAAAAGGAGTGCGTCAAGACTGCATATCGTCACCCTGCTTATTTAACTTATATGCAGAGTACATCATGAGAAACGCTGGACTGGAAGAAACACAAGCTGGAATAAAGACTGCTGGGAGAAATATCAATAACCTCAGATATGCAAATGACACCACCCTTATGGCAGAAAGTGAAGAAGAACTAAAAAGCCTCTTGATGAAAGCGAAAGAGGCGAGTGAAAAAGTTGGCTTAAAGCTCAACATTCAGAAAACGAAGATCATGGCATCCAGTCCCATCACTTGATGGGAAATAGATGGGGAAACAGTGGAAACAGCGTCAGACTTAATTTTGGGGGGCTCCAAAATCACTGCAGATGGTGATTGCAACCATGAAATTAAAAGACGCTTACTCCTTGGAAGAAAAGTTATGACCAAACTAGATAGTATTTTTCAAAAGCAGAGACATTACTTTGCTGACCAAGGTCCATCTAGTCAAGGCTGTGGTTTTTCCTGTGGTCGTGTATGGATGTAAGAATTGGACTGTGAAGAAGGCTGAGCACTGATGCTTTTGAACTGTGGTGTTGGAGAAGACTCTTGAGAGTCCCTTGGACTGTAAGGAGATCCAACCAGTCCATCCTAAAGGAGATCAGTCCTGGGTGTTCATTGGAAGGACTGATGTTGAAGCTGAAATTCCAATACTTTGGCCACCTGATGCGAAGAGCTGACTCATTTGAAAAGACCCTCATGCTGGGAAAGATTTGAGGGCAGGAGGAGAAGGGGACAACAGAGGATGAGATGGTTGGATGGCATCACCAACTCGATGGACATGGGTCTGGGTGGACTTCAGGAGTTGGTGATGGACAGGGAGGCCTGGTATGCTGCGGTTCATGGTGTCGCAAATTGTCAGGAGCGACTGAGCGACTGAACTGAACTGAGTACAATTATACCAATATTCTTTTGTTTTGTGATTGCATAATATGTACCTTTCTTCCACCCTTTACTTTCAATTGCTCTAAATACCTTTATACTTTTTGTATATTTTCTAAGAAGCATATGGCTAGGCTTTAATTTTTATACCCAGTGTAAAAATCTTTAGCTTTTGATTGGAATATTTAGTCTCTTACATTTAGTGTAACTGGAATATTTACTTTAGTGTAATTATGACTTACTTGGAGTTAATTAAACCATCTTCCTTTGTATTTGTCCCAATTTTACTTTGTTCCCTTTCCAATCTTTTCTTGTTTTCTTCCAAATGCATTAAGTAGTCTTCTCATTCTTCCCTGCATTCACTTGTTGGACACAGAATGCTTTTTTGTTACCTAATGATTACAATATAAATCCTTAACTAATTATGTCTACTTTAAATTAGTTTTCTAATTTAATTCCCATATAATACGAAGACCTTAGAAACACTGAACATCATTTACCCTTCTTCCTGAGTTATGTGCTGCTATTAACAAACGTTTAAATTTTGATATATTTAAGCCTCTATTACCATTATGAAAGTGAAAGTGAAGTCGCTCAGTCGTGTCCGACTCTTTGCAACCCCACTGGGCTGTAGCCTACCAGGCTCCTCTGTCCATTGAATTTTCCAGGCAAGAGTACTAGAGTGGGTTGCCATTTCCTTCTCCAGGGCACCTTTCCGACCCAGGGATCAAACCCGAGCCTCTGAACCACCAGAGAAGCAATTACCATTAAACCATCTTCCTTTATATTTGTCCCAATTTTACTTTGCTCCCTTTCCGTTCCTTTCTTGTTTTCTTCCAAATGCATTAAGTAGTCTTCTCATTTTTCCCTGTATTCACTTGTTGGACATAGAGGGCTTTTTTATAATCACCATTATACTATTTTACAATAAATAATCACTTAGATTTACCCTTTCCATTTCTCTATTCCCTCCAGTATCCAGGATTATTTTTCTTCTACTTCAGTAGAATTTTCTTTATTTATTCAGTATTTTCTGTATTACAAATCTGCTATTGTCAAATTCTATTCTTGTTTTTCTGAAAAGTCTATTCTTTGCTTTCATTTTTTCAGGGTTTTTCGCTGGGTAATTTTGCACAGATGATTATCTTCCTTCAGCCATTTGAAGACACCATGCCTTCTAGATTCCATTTTTCCAATTTAAAAAATATCATTTGTCAGTCTTAGTGTTGCTCCTTTAAAGAGAATATGTCTTTTCCCCCTCTGGCGGCTTTTCTCATTCCATTTGGGTTTTCATCAGTTTTACAATGATATTTCTAAGTGTATGTTTCTTTGTATTCACCCCTTCATACTCATAGAATTTCCTCAATTTGTAGGTGGACATCTTTTGTCACTTTTGAAATTCTCAGGCCTTTGAGACTTCAAATACTGCTCTACATTATTTTATCAATCCTCTTCTGGACTTCAATCACATGCATGTTACAATATTTCCACATGTTCCTCATATTTCTTTCCCTCTTTTATTTTTCATTCTTTGTCTTTCTTTATTTCAATATGACCTATCTTCTGTTTCACTAGTCTCCCCCTCAGCTATGTCTAATTTGCTGTTAAACATATTCAAAGAATTTGTAAATAATCAATTTTCCAATTCTATAACTTCTACTTGATTATTTAGTAATCAAGTTAGTATGTTTCCAGTTGTCTGTCAATATTTTCCTACCTTTAATTCCTTGATCATAAAATCCTAATTATTTTATAGTTTCTTTATGAAACCACCATTATCCTATCGGTATATTTCAAAAGGCTGGGGTTTTTTTCATGGCTTTTCTTTTTTTTGCTGCTGCTGCTAAGTCACTTCAGTTGTGTCCGACTCTGTGCGACCCAGAGATGGCAGCCCACCAGGCTCCCCGTTCCCTGGGATTCTCCAGGCAAGAACACTGGAGTGGGTTGCCATTTCCTTCTCCAATGCTATTTTTTGTTTTACAACATATATTGTAAATGAACTAATTTGAGCCTCTGTATGATACTATTTTACTCAAGAGAGGATTTACTTTTGCTCTGTCACCACTTTAGGCCATGGGAAGTTCACCATAATCCAATCAAAGAGCATGATGTTTCAAAGATAAGCTTATCTTTCTAAACTCTTTTAGGTTTAGAACTTCAGGGACCAGACTACATCATTAAGTGTGTAATAAAAACCTCTCTTCCTTAGCACACCTAGAAATACAATTTGGTCCTCCATATTGATTAACAAAAGTTCTGCTCAGTTTCTCAGGAAGTTTTCAGGATTCACAATTGTCTCAAGAACAACAGTTGTACAAAATGCCAGTCATACCTCCTTTGTCATTTACCTCTCCTAAATCTTGACCAACATATTCTTACCATCTTTATAGTTCTCTTATGCCTTAAAAAGAGGTAATTTCTAATTTTTCTAAGTGGAAATTATAGCACAGAATAATCAACTTCACCACTGTTCATAATTTCTCCAAATACACATTTTCTAAAAGTTCAGCAAAGTAGCCTATCTACTTAAAAAAGAGTACCGCATTTTATTTAAACTAAAAAAAAAAAATTAAATTAGCAAAGCTACTCAAAGGAAAAGTCTTCATTTTCTTTAATTCTGTCTTTCTTTTTTTTTAGGTAAAGTAAAAATTAGAATATATGTGTAAAAGTGAATGGGGATAGAACAAATCACAATTCAGTGTAAAACTATTTCATTTAAACATATAGTTAATTTCATGTAAGTTTAAAAGAATGTTTAGCATCTTAGAACAAAAAACTGGTTACTTTCCAGATCTTAGAAAAGAAAATGAGTACAACAAAAAGAATCTAAAAAAAGAGTGAATATATCTTCACTTTGCTGTACACTTAAAACTAACACACCACTGTAAATCAATTATTTTCAACAAAAACTTTTAAAAAGAAATAATTGCTGAAATTTTTCCAAATATAATAAAAACTTTACATAAAAAATAGCATGTTGGTCAATAAAAGTCATATACACAGAAAATCAATAAATGAAAAATTAATATTTAAAACATAAAGAAAAAATTATGGCTGTGAAAAAGGAATTTACTTAACAGAAAACACAAGTGCAAATGAACACATAAAAATATGCTGATTTACTATATCAATCAGGATATGCACATTAAAATATCAGTAGGATACCATTCACATCCATTGCACTGGCGAAAGGAAAATATTCTCATAATTATCAAGTATTGGTGGGACTATGAAGAACCAAGAACACTCATACCCTGCTGGAGGAAGTGGTATGTTACCACGGTGACTCGAAAAGCAATTAGGCTTGCTAAATGTGTCTTAGAAAGTTGAGGATGTGAATATCCTCAGATACAGCAATTTCACTTCTAGAGATGCACCCTAGAGAAACGCTTGCTTATGTAAAATGACTGGTTCAAGATATACACTGTAGTATTATTTATAACAACAATAAAAGAAAATTTACCTAAATGTCACAGCTTTGTATTTCACCGAAAATTAGATGATGAAACTGAAGAAATGCTTTCAAAATTTACAACTGACAATAAAATATGAGTGTAAAGAAAAACAAATCCCAGTACAGATAATGTCAAAACTCAAAGATATATTGGTAAGAAAACTGCTCTTCTGAACTGCACATAGAATCAGCACTTATGAGTGATACAGAACAAGACTATCCACAGGACTGGAAAACACTGTGAAGTCAATCATTTACAGTAAAGATGGCTACACAGAAAATGTATTATGTAGTGCCTCTGCTACATAATAGACTATCATTAGTCAAAATAAAGATGGAAAAAAGTCAAGAATACCTCCTTGAAAATATCTAATACACACCACTATTATACAAATATAAAATGGAACAGTGCCCCATATTCCCATCATACTAAAGCCCAATCTACTCACCAAGTCTTTGGGTTAACTTCATACTTATAAAGGTCATCTACCAATCCATATTTGTTGCCTGGCAATGCTTTATAGCCTCCATGAACATAAATGGACTTTGTTATTTCATCATACACACTGGTATGGCCATATCCCCCTTGAACAATAGCTCCTTTAGTTTCCGGAACAAGCCAAGTGTTTGATGCTATAAGAGAAAGAAGATAAAATGTGAACTTAAATAGTATTTTTTAAAAACTAACATACCACCAAACTACCAACGAGTTCATTCTAATACCACATTTTATGAGTAAAGTATATCTAATAATAATTTAATTGTTTTAAAAAGTATTAAATATGTGCTAGTTACTATGTTGGTGCTAAAGACCAAAGGTGAGTAAAACTGGTCTCTTTGTAGATTTTAATTAAACTTTGAAACATCAAAAATATCTAAATTTTTGTATGTGCAAGAAAAAACTAAACCTTATTCTCACATATATTTCTGTATCTGTAAATAGCCCTGAAAAAAGAAAGATTCAATAAAAGTTTATGAGAGGTTATTATGTTACAGGCTGAGGTAGTCCAAGCCAGGCTTCATTAATACGTGAACCACCAGAGATCAAATTGCCAACATCCGATGGATCATGGGAAAAGCAAGAGAGTTCCAGAAAAACATCTATTTCTGCTTTATTGACTATGCCAAAGCCTTTGTGTGGATCACAATAAACTGTGGAGAATTCTGAAAGAGATGGGAATACCAGACCACCTGACCTGCCTCTTGAGAAATCTGTATGCAGGTCAGGAAGCAACAGTTAGAACTGGACATGGAACAACAGACTGGTTCCAAATAGGAAGAGGAGTACGTCAAGGCTGTATATTGTCACCCTGCTTATTTAACTTATATGCAGAGTACATCATAAGAAACGCTGGACTGGAAGAAACACAAGCAGGAATCAAGATTGCTGGGAGAAATATCAATAACCTCAGATATGCAGATGACACCACCCTTATGGCAGAAAGTGAAGAGGAACTAGAAAGCCTCTTGATGAAAGTGAAAGAGGAGAGTGAAAAAGTTGGCTTAAAGTTCAACATTCAGAAAACTAAGATCATGACATCGAGTCCCATCACTTCATGGGAAATAGATGGGGAAACAGTGTCAGACTTTATTTTTTGGGGCTCCAAAATCACTGCAGATAGTGACTGCAGCCATGAAATTAAAAGATGCTTACTCCTTGGAAGGAAAGTTATGACCAACCTAGATATCATATTCAAAAGCAGAGACATTACTTTGCCGACTAAGGTCCATCTAGTCAAGGCTATGGTTTTTCCTGTGGTCATGTATGGATGTGAGAGTTGGACTGTGAAGAAAGCTGAGCGCTGAAGAATTGATGCTTTTGAACTGTGGTGTTGGAGAAGACTCTTGAGAGTCCCTTGGACTGCAAAGAGATCCAACCAGTCCTTTCTGAAGGAGATCAGCCCTGGGATTTCTTTGGAAGGAATGATGCTAAAGCTGAAACTCCAATACTTTGGCCACCTCATTCAAAGAGATGACTCATTGGAAAAGACTCTGATGCTGGGAGGGATTGGGGGCAGGAGGAGAAGGGGACGACAGAGGATGAGATGGTCGGATGGCATCACTGACTCGATGGATGTGAGTCTGAGTGAACTCCGGGAGTTGGTGATAGACAGGGAGGCCTGGCATGCTGCGATTCATGGGGTTGAGAAGAGTCGGACACAACTGAGCAACTGAACTGAACTGAACTGAGGTAGTCACTGACATTACAAAGACTAAAAAGATAAAACTCTTGTCTTAAGAATTTTTAGCACTGTGCTAGTCTTTTATCTCTTGGCTATGAGTCTCACTATCCCTTCTAAGAGTCCTTCGTATTACTGATAAAAACCTAAAAATTAAATTTCCAAGACTCATTCGACAGCTGTGTTACCATCAGTTTCCAGTAATGAAAGTACTTGGGAGAGAACAGAAGGCAAATGGAAGAAAGACACTCTACTTCCTTTCTTCTCCAGCAATAGGAACAGGTAGGTGACTACTGGGCAATGGCAGTGGTGGTTTTACAGCAGCAGAAGCAGGCGCAGCCCTTGCTCAGTGGCAGCAGTGGCATCTACAGTAAGCAGCTCAATCACGAACGTGGTCCTAAGTTCCAGCCTGGGTATGCAGCAGCTACAGATTTCTGACTCATTCCCTCATTTTGGTGTCTCTAGTACTACTGTAATTAACTCCCTATTTTAAGTCCCATTCTACCTGACACATCTAGGAGGAACTCTCATTTCTATAGCAAATAGAAACAAATTCTAATCATATGCAAGGCATGCTTTTAAGAATATGCAAATGAAAAAATACATATCTTTTGACCTTAAAGGAATTTAGATTATAAAGAGCAACCATACGGAAATCTGTTATTAGTTTTTAAATATCCATGCATATCACACTTGCATCTTCCCTCTAACTTTGTCACCTAAACTTTGGCATTCTAGACAGCTCATTGAAATACTCAAAGCAAGTAACAGAAAACAAAAGTGATGCTTAAAAATTCTTCACATTCATACAATTTTAAGGTAGTAAAGAATATACTTCATCAATCATAAAAAGTCATAAAAGAAGTATCAGAAGGATTTGTTAAAGCCAATTTTACTCAGAGAAAACTAGATATATTTAAAGAAATTTCAGAGTATTCTTATAACTAATGGGCATTCTTTTAATATTCTTCAACTACTTATTAAAGCTATGTGTGTGTGTGTGTGTGTGTGTATGTGTGTGTGTGTGTGCAGCACCAGATTGAAGGTTTTCATGTTTTTATTCATTCTCTTTTTAATAAAAGATAAAACTACTTCTTATCAAAAAATATTGTGGCAATAAAGAGGTATATAATGCAACAGTGAATGTTACCTTCTCCTCTAGCCCACTATCCAGAGGTATTTTTCACAAATTGTTAGGTTCAGAATATTTTGAAACTACAGTTCTGAATATTTTATTACAATAGACAAGACAAATACATGTGACTTACATGTACCTATAAATATTTATACCAAAAAATCATGCGATTTTACAACTATATTTTCACTTAACAAAACATCTGGGGCATCTTTTCACATCCCATTTATTACTTTCACTTTCATTAGCTAAATTCTATTGTATCGATGATAACTTATTTAAATAATCCTACATAGTGACTCATTAGTGTTTCCGTTTGTTCTTAAAAATAATGATGCAATAAGCAACCTGGCAATCAGCTATAGCATCATTTTCTATAGAGTATATATTATGTCTCAGGGAGTCTCTCACTAGTTCATTTGATATAGCTTTGAAAGTTTACTATTGCTATCCTTTCTTTACAACTAAGGAAATTTAGAGTTTAAAAAATTAACACATCAAATGTTTAAAAGTTGGTGTAGACTACTTTCTCCCTCTCCTTCCCACTAACAAACCCAGTGAACGGTCCCAAAGACAATCACAGGAGAAATATGAAAGGTGTAAGGAGGAATGCTGACTCTTAGGACCTGCAAGACTATAGGACGGATATCTCATTGCCTCCAACCCAACAGAAGAAGGCCAGTCAGCCCAGCATTTCTCAACCCATAACCCAGCAATAAAAAGCAACTCAGGCAGGCTTATTCCTTCCGCAAATTGAAGAGGAACCCCCAGGGATAATCCCGGGTGACACCAGGAGCACCAGCAAGAGGGATTCACCAAACATTGCTTACAGTGTGCAGACGGGGGAAGAGGTCCACTTTCCCTAAAGGCCTGAGATTGCAAAAGAAGATCCCACCACAAGATCTTAATGCTAAACCTAAACAGAGTGACCAACCTGCTAAAATATAAGAGTTAAGTAAGACTCAAAGACTCCCAATATAAAAGCCAAAATGTCCAAGATACTAACAAACAAACAAACAAAAATCACTTGTCATGTTGGGAACCAGATCAGTCAAGTGACACTAACTCTGAGATGTTGAAATTACCTAACAAGAATTTTAAAGCAGCCATGATACAGCAAGCAACTACAAGTTCTCTTGAAACAACAAATCTCAGGGGAAAAAAAGAGAAAAAGGGTGAGGAGACAAAGGAAGGAAAGAAGGAAGGGAGGGAGGGAAGGAGTGAGGAAAGGAAGAAAAGAAAATACAGTAACAAATAGGAGTTAACTGGACAGACTCAGTAGTAGAGATGACAGATAGAATCAGTAAAATTGAGGATACAGCAGTAAAATTTACCCAGTCTGAACACCAGAGAAAATAAACTAAAAAAAAAAAAAAAAATCAACAGTCTAAGAAACCTTTGGGACAGTAACAATTGGTCCAACATTTATTCCACTGGAATCCCAGAAGAAGAGAAAAAAGAACAGAGCTGAAACAGCTATTTTTAAAAATCGTGGCTGAAAACATCCAAATTGTGTATAAAACATAAACATACAGACTTTCCCGGCAGTTCAGTAGTTAAGACTCAGCACTTCAATGTTTCCACTGCAGGTGCTGTGGGTTCAATTTCTGGTCGGGGAACTAAGATCATATGTGCCATGTGACACAATCCAAAAAAAATTTTGGTTAAAAAAAAAAAAAAACTAAACTAAAATACTTTGAAATCTGTGGCCTCCCCTTAAAGACTGGCTTAAGAAAATTCTTCAGACAAATGAAATGATCACATCAGGAAAGAACAACAAATAAAGCAGATATATGACTACACACAATAAACTCTCCTCTTTGAGGCTTACAAATAATATCTGATGAAGGAAACAAAAAGTATAACGTCATCTGACACTCACGCCAATGATATTTAGAAGTAGGGAAAGTGAGGGATGTAAATGAAAGCAAAGTTTCCACGTTTCACTTGATGTGGTAAAATGTTGATACTAGTAGACAGACAAGTCACTTACATATATTTTAATACCCAGAGCAATCTCTAAGAAAAGCATACAGAGAAATACACTCACAAACACTATAAATTCTAAAACTTGTTAACCCATGGCTAACAAGTGAAGAGAAACAGAGGCACAAGAAACAGGAAACAAAAATAATAAAATAGCAGACTTAGGCACTAACACACCAAAGTTCCCTTAGATGAAATGATCCACCTATGACATTCTTAAAATTGTAAGATTACACAAAGAACAGATCAGCGATTGTCAAGGGTTGGGATGGGACGGGAAAGGAATAAAGGCATCAGGGAGATGATGTTGTTGATGTTTAGTCACTCAGTTGTAGCGCACTCTTTTGCAACCCCAAGGACTGTAGCCCGCCAGGTTCCTCTGTCCATGCGATTTTCCAGACAAGAATACTGGAGTGGGGTGCCATTTCCTTCTCCAGGGAATCTTCCCGACTCAGGGATCAAACCCGCATTTCCTGGGCTGCAAGAGGCTTCTTTACCACTGAACCGGAAGTAGGTGTGGTCTAAAAAAGCTAATGTGAAGGATTCTTGTGTTGACAGACACTGCAGTGGTAGACACATGAGACAACATGCAAGAAAACTGCCCAGAACTAAATACACACACACATCTATACACGCTACATACATGCACATGCAAATGAGCTTCTAAATGACACTGGAGAAATCGGAACAATATCAGCAGATCGTTATCAATGTTAATATCCAGGTTGTGATTCTGTACTATATTTTTGCAAGATGTTTACCACCAAGGAAAACTGCATAAAGGATATACAGGATCACTCTGTTTCTTTTTACAAGTGTATGTGAATTTACAACTTTCTCAAATTAAAATTTAAATGGGAAAAAATATATCACCCTACTAGCAATGGAAAGCTCATCATGAAATACACTATTGCACTCAACTACTCATTACATATTTTAAAAACTTAAAGTGTAAGAGCTATGACACAGGTCTGACACTAAAGTGAGTTACTAAGTACCCCTGCAGAATCTCTGCAGGTTTAGTCACCAGCAGTTCAAATAAGAAATGGTGATACGGTAGTTTCAGATGAAAAATTAAGAAAATAATTTTGCTCAGATATAGGTGATTAACTTGAAATGTAAAATTAATTATGATTACATTCTCATTTTATTATTATTTTTGCATTTGGAAATGTGCACATAGTAAAAGATCCATTTTTGTCTCAATAAACATTTAAAGTAACAAAATACGTCATTTCAGAAAAAGTATTTGCTTATGATTGATATGTTATTTGTATATGAATGAATTTTGTTTTTAATTCTGTAATGTGCTCTATCACACTCCCAATTTATTAAAAATGAAACACTGATTCATTAAAAAGAGAGAGACAATAAATACACAAATACATGAAGCAACAGAGTAATTTTGAAAAAGTAAAAAGCAAAAATGACTTATATATACCAGGAGTTCTTTATCAGGTTATGATGGAAATATTTAGATAGCATTTAACGACCTGCCATAAACAACTTAAAAAGCAGAAGAAAATATTTTAAAAAAAAGATACTGGATAACAAGCAGCACAGAATTATCGTTTTAAAGAAAACAGAAACAAGGTGAGCCCTTGTTTGAAACATATGCTGAGGGGAAATTTCTCACCACTGAGCAAGAAGGGGGATTTGACTGCAAATAGATTCTGGTGATCCTACCAGCTTGAGAAAACAAAGATCAGCATTTCAAAGAACAGTCCCCTGCCTTATCTTTGACAAAGGAGGCAAGAATATACAATGGAGAAAAGACAATCTCTCTAACAAGTCGTGCTGGGAAAACTGGTCAACCATTTTTAAAAGAATGAAACTAGAACACTTTCTAACACGATACACAAAGATAAACTCAAAATGGATTAAAGACCTAAATATAAGACCAGAAACTATAAAACTCCTAGAGGAAAACATAGGCAAACACTCTCGGACATAAATCAAAGCAGGATCCTCTATGACCCACCTCCCAGAGTAATGGAAATAAAAGCAAAAATAAACAAATGGGACCTAATTAAACCTAAAAGCTTTTGCACAACAAAGGAAATCATAAGCAAGGTGAAAAGACAGCCTTCAGAATGGGAGAAAATAATAGCAAATGAAGCAACTGACAAAGAACTAATCTCAAAAATATATAAGCAACTCTTGCAGCTCAATTCCAGAAAAATAAACAATCCAGTCAAAAACTAGGCCCAAGAACTAAACAGACATTTCTCCAAAGAAGACATACAGATGGCTAACAAACACATGAAAAGATGCTCAACATCACTCATTATCAGAGAAATGCAAATCAAAACCACCATAAGGTACCATTCCACAACAGTCAGAATGACTGCTATCCAAAAGTCTACAAACAATAAATGCTGAAGAGCATGTGGAGAAAAGGGAACGCTCTTACACTGTTGGTGGGAATGCAAACTAGTACAGTGTGGAGAGAACAGTGTGGAGATTCCTTAAAAAATTGCAAATAGAACTGCCATATAACCTAGTAACCCCACTGCTGAGCATACACACCCAGGAAACCAGAATTGAAAGAGACACATGTACCCCAATGTTCATCACAGCACTGTTTACAATAGCTAGGACATGGAAGCAACCTAGATGTCCATCAGCAGATGAATGGATAAGAAAGCTGTGGTACATATACACAATGGAATATTACTGAGCCATTAAAAAGAATACATTTGAATCAGTTCTAATGAGGTGGATGAAACTAGAGCCTATTATACAGAGTGAAGTAAGTCAGAAAGAAAAACACCAATACAGTATACTAACACATATATATGGAATTTAGAAAGATGGTAACGATAACCTTATAGGCAGGACAGCAAAAGAGACACAGATGTATAGCACAGTCTTTTGGATTCTGTGGAGAAGGCGAGGGTGGGATAATTTGAGAAAATAGCATTGAAACATGAATATTATCATATGTGAAACAGGTCGCCAGTCCAGGTTCAATGCATGAGCTCAGGGCTGGTGTACTGGGATGACCCTGAGGGATGGGATGCAGAGGGAGGTGGGAGGGGGGTTCAGGATGGGGAACACATGTACACCCATGGCGGGTTCATGTCAATGTATGGCAAAACCACTATAATATTGTAAAGTAATTAGCCTCCAATTAAAATAAAAAGAAAAAAAGAAAAGAAAAGAACAGTCCTACAAACTAGAATTCATAGGAAATAATACCAGATATGTAGTTTCTACAGAGTGGATGCTCAAGAGATCAGCGGGAATGTTCCAAGTTTTTGCTGAGTACTGATTTGCACGTGCATAAGAGAAAACTACTTAAAGCCATGGAAAGAACCACCAGAAACTAGTAGACTGAACAATTCCTGGATCTCACACAGGACTGGTAACAATCTGAGCTCCCAGCAGCCACAGAAGATAGACCTCATACTATAGGAGGCATTAGGTAGAGTCCTGAAAAGGAAATGTAATACTGGATGTAAAGGAATGAAATACTAGGTTACATTAGCCATCAACTAAAAGTTACTCTGGATCCATTCTAACAGATCTCAGAAGCAATCTCCCAAAATATTTACACTTGAAGCTTAACCCCGTGCTAGTACAAAGTCCAGCATTCTTTAAAGGAGTAGAGCAAAGTCCCCAGTAGCCAACAGAACAAAAACATACAATATTCAAAATGCATTAAAAAATTAACAAGTATAGAGACCAAAGAAAATATAATCCATAACAAGAAGAAAAACCAATCAACAGAGACACAGGCATAAAAAAGACAAAATTAAAAGAAGAGAATGCTTCAAAAGCTACTGTAAATCCACTCAAATCTGTTCAATAGTGTTAGAAAAAATATGAACATGAGATTTAACAAAAGGCTCAAAAAGAATCCCTGGAAATGAAAAATACACTGAACAGAATTAACACAAGAGTAAACACTATGGGAAAAAAGAACAATTAATTTAAAGCACAAAAATAGAAACTATTCAAAATGAAGCACACAAACAAACAAAAACAATGAAAAACAATTAACAGGATATCAGGGACCTGTATAACCATATCAAGTAGCCTAATCTAATATGATAAGAGTTTCAGAAGTATGCCAGTGGCAGACAGAAATAATGACGTCTTTACAGATCCATAAAACCAAGAAGATCAATGATATAAAACAGGGCAAAATAAAGAAATAAACCCATGCCAAGGAATAGCATGAAGTGATAAAGATGAACAAGCAGAAGAGCAAAAATAAGAATGCCAGCTGACTCTCAACAGAAATGAAGGAAGGGGGAAGACAAGGAAGTTACACTTTTAAATTAATGAGAAGGGGGGACAACCATTCACCCAGCACTCTATACTAACAAGTGACTATCAAAGTAGAAATCTATATCCCATAAAATATTTTCCAAAAGTGAAAGTAAGTAAAATCTTTTTTTGACAAAGGAAAAAAAAGAAGAGAGGATATATCATTGAAGACTTGCCCTATAAAAAATAACCCCCAAAGTTCTTTAAACTGAATAAAAATTACACTTAAAACTAGACAGAATTTGGATTTCTATAGATGAATGATGAATGATTTCTATACATGAATGATCAACCATAAGACATGGTTGATATATGAGTAAATATTCAAGGTGTCATTTCTCATTTTCCCTCCCAGTAAATGATGATTAACTGTCCAAACTAAAAACTGTAACAATGTATTATGCTCTTCATAGCACACAAGATATGATATAAGCACAAAGGGAAAAAGAGGGAAATGCAGGGATACTATTCTGAGTTTCTGACACTATATGTAAAGAGGTAGCTGCCACTGCTAAGTCAGTTCAGTCGTGTCCGACTCTGTGCGACCCCATAGACGGCAGCCCACCAGGCTCCCCCATCCCTGGGATTCTCCAGGCAAGAACACTGGACTGGGTTGCCATGTCCTTCTCCAATACATGAAAGTGAAAAGTGAAACTGAAGTCGCTCAGTCCTGTCCAACTCTTAGCAACCCCATGGACTGCAGCTTACCAGGCTTCTCCGTTCATGGGATTTTCTAGGCAAGAGTCCTGGAGTGGGGTGCCATTGCCTTCAAAGCAGAAGCTGATAAGCTAATATACATATTACAAACCCTAGAGTAACCTTTATAAAAACAAAATTTTAGAGTATAGTTAGCAAATTAATGGTCCTACAGATTCAAGGAGCTGAGAAAACTACAAACAGGATAAATTTCGTGAAATCTATACCACAATGCAACTGCTGAAAACTAAAAGCACAGACAACATTTCAGAAGCAGCTACAGAAAAATTTTAAAAAAATAAAAAAAACCTATAGGGGAAAAACAGCTCAAATGACACAGACTTTATCCTAAGAAACTATGAAGGACAGAAGGAAGTAGCCTTGTTGTTCAAGCACCAAGTCCTTGTCAATTCTGTGACCCCATGAACTGCAGCAGGTCAGGTTTCCCTATCCTTCACCATCTCCTTGAGTTTGCTCAAACTCATGTCCACTGAGTCATGATACTATCCATCTTATCCTCTGTTGCCTGCTTCTCCTCCTGCCCTCAATCATTCCTAGCATGAGGGTCTTTTCCAGTGTCAGAGCTTCAGCTTCAGCATCAGTCCTCCCAAAGAATATTCTGGACTGATTTCCTTTAGGATTGACTGGTTTAATTTCCTTGCTGCCCAGGGGGTTCCCAAAAGTCTTATTCTGCACCACAATTCAAAAGCATCAATTCTTCAGGGTTCAGCCTTCTTTATGGACCAACCCTCACATCCATACATGACTACAGGAAAAACCACAGCTTTAACTATATGGACCTTAGTCAGTGAAGTGATGTCTCTGCTTTTTAACACACTACCTAGCTTTTAACACACTACCTAGTTTGTTATAGCTTTTCTTCCAAGGAGCAAGCAGGTTTTAATTTCGTGCCCAAGTCACTGTCAGCAGTGATTGTGGAGACCAAGAAAATAAAATCTGTCACTGTTAACTTTTTCATCTATTTGCTATGAAGTGATGGGACCAGATGCTGTGATCCTCATTTTTTGAAAGTTGAGTTTTAAGCCAGCTTTTTCACTCTCCACTTTCACCTTTGTCAAGAAGCTCTTTAGTTCCTCTTTGTTTTCTGCCATAAGGGTGGTATCATCTACATATCTAAGATTATTGATATTTCTCCCAGCAACCCTGATTCCAGCTTGTGATTCATCCAGCCTGGCATGTTGTGTGATGTTCTCTGCATATAAGTTAAAAAAGCAGGGTGACAATATCTCCTTTGATGTACTCCTTTCCCAGTTTGGAACCAGTCTGTTGTTCCATTACTAATAGCTGCTTCTTGTCCTGCATACGGGTTTCTCAAGAGGCACGTAAGGTCACTGGGTATTCCCATCTCTTTAATAATTTTCCATAGTTTGTTGTGATCCACACAACCAAAGGCTTTAGCGTAGTCAATGAAGCAAAAGTAGATGCTTTTCTGGAATTCTCTTGCTTTTTCTATGATCCAGCATATGTTGGATCACATGTCATTTCTATGATCAGCATATGTTGGCAATTTGATCTCTAGTTCCTCTGCTTTTTCTAAATCCAGCTTGAACATCTGGAAGGTCTCGGTTCACAAACTGCTGAAGCCTAGCTTAAAGGATTTTGAACATTACCTTGCTGGCATGTAAAATGAACCCAATTGTGTGGTAGTTTGAATATTCTTTGTCATTGCCCTTTCTTGGGATGGGGATGAAAAATGACCTTTTCCAGTCCTATGGCCACTGCTGAGTTTTCCAGATTTGCTGACATACTAAATGCAGCACTTTCACAGCATCATCTTTTAGGATTTGAAATAGTTCAGCTGGAATTACATAACCTAAGTTAATTCCATCAACTAAGTCCGTGCACTACAGCTACTAAATTTGTGTGCTCTAAAGCCTATGTACTACAACAAGAGAGAAGCCTGCACACCACAACTAGAAAAGTGGTCCCTGCTTTTCACAACTAGAGAGAGCCTGGGTGCAGCAATGAAGGCCCAGCACAGCCAAAAATAAATCAATAAATGAATAAATAAAGTAAATTTTTTAAAAAATTAAAAATAAATGAGTAAAGCAAAAACCAGTAGAAGTTAAAAATGAAATAGATATATCCACAATCATAACTGGAAATTTCTACACTGTTCTTTTAAGAACTAAGGAAAGTACTACACAGAATACCAGTACTGTATTCTGGAAGACAGACAGGAATCATTTTATCAACCATAATATAACTGGCATTTATAGAACACCCCAACCAACAACAGCAGAAGATGTATCTTTTCAAATTCCCATTTAACATCCACCAAGGTAGACCATATTCTGGGTCACAAAATAAGACTCAAGAAAAAATTTAACTATAAAATATACAGTCTCTGTCAATAGTAGAATTAAACCAGAAATAAAGACAAGAAAGATATCAAAAAAATCTTCATATATATATGAATCAAACAAAATACCACTAAACAACCCAGGAGCCAAAGAAAAGAACCACACAAAAAAAGCATAAAACATTTTGAACTAAATAGAAACAAGAAAGAAGCAGCCTCTTTCAAAATGCATGTGATACAGCTAAAGCAGTACTTACAGCGGTCATTCTCAACAGTGGTTCCCTGAAGCAATTGGCATTACCTGGAAACTTTTTAAAAACGCAAATCCCCTGGCAACAATCCTAACATAATTAATAAGAATATCAGAGTTTAGGGCATAGTTATCTATTTTAACAACCCGCCAGGTGCTTCCTAGGTATTAAGTTTGAGAACTACTGACTTGGAAATTCATAACAATACTTTTTTCAAAAGAAGAAAGGTCTCAATCTCAATTCAATGATCTGTTCTTTCACCGTAAGAAATCAGAAAAACAAGAGCAAATAAAACTCAAAGAAGAAAATAAATGTAACAAATAAAGCATTAATCAATATGATAGAAAACAGGAAACAAAAGCTGGTTATTTGAAAAAGTCAATAAGATTGAGTAACCTACTAATCTCTAGTCAGACAGACCAGAAAAATAAGACACAGATATTCATATCAGACATAAGAGGAAATATCACTATAGATATTACAAGTATTAAAAAAAATAATAGGGAATATAAGGAACAGCTTCATGCCAGTAAACTTAACATCTTAAATGACACAGACAAATTTCTTAAGAACCCAGACTACCAAATGTCATTCAAAAAGAAACTGATCATTTGAATATCACTAACATTTATTAAAGAAAATAAATGCCATAGTCAAAATCTTTCCTACAAAGAAAGTTTCTGGGCCAAATAGTTGCACTGGTGAACCAAACATTTAAGAAAGAAGTAACACCAATTCTACACAAACTCTTATAGAAAATAGAATAGGACAAAGCATTTCTCAAATCATTTTACTGTTACCCAGATTATAAAAGCAAAGACATTACAAGAAAAGAAAACAATAGTCCAAGATCTCTTGTGAGCATAAAGATAAAAATCCTGAATACCATTTTTGCAAATCAATTTTAGCAGTGTATGAAAGGAATAATACATTGTGGCCAAGCAGAGTTTATCCAAAATGCAACAGTAGCTTAACATCTAAAAATCAATGTCATTCACCACACTAAGAAATCCAAAAGAGAAATAAAGAAATAAAAAAAAACGATCTTCTCAATAGATACAGAAAATTATTTGACAAAATCTAACATTATTCATGAAAAAGACTCAGCAAACCAGGAATAAAAGTGAATTTCCTTTACAGCTTATGGGAACACACTTGTATCCAACTGGTGTGTGAAAACTGTATACATCTTAATTATGTTGAATTGGTTCACAGTGCTTTTCAGGTCTACCATATCCTTCTACTTCTCTGAATATTCATTCTATTATTTGTGAGAGTTTGATATTGAAACTCCAACTAAAAATTTAAATGTATCTACTTAAAAAAAATGAATTTCCTCTACCTGATAAAAGCACCCCCAAAAACCACATCACTAATACAGTAACAGTAATTAAAAGACTGGAGCTTTCTTTACTAAAATTTTTTAAAAGGCAGAAATGTCGGCAAGCACTACCTCTACTCAGTATTGTACCAGAGATCCCAGCAGTCCAAAGAAAATAATAAAACGTATATAGAGTGAAAAGGAAGATGAATATTAGCCTGAGCATAATATATGGTCATCTGTGTACAAAACAAGAAAGAATCTACCTAAAATCTACAAGGAATAATAAGTGTTTTTAGCAAAGTTGCAGGGTGCCAAATGCTGAAGTGTCCGTAAGTTAGAAGACTCAATATTGTTAAAGGCTCAATTTTCCCCAATATAGATGGAATGTACCTCCAATTAAAATTCCTACATGCTTTTCCTTAAGAAACTGACCAACTGATTCTAAATTTTGAGTGGAAATGTGAAGGACCTAGAGTAGTCCAATTTTTTTTTAAAACAAAACAAACAAAAAATGATGGGAAGACAGACGCTGCCTGATTTCAAAGCTACAGTAATCAGTAGAGTGTGATGTTAAATATAATATAAATCAAAGAACCAGAATAGAATCCAAAGGTTGACTCACACGTATATTGTCAATTGACTCTTCAATATATCTACCAAGGTAATTCAATAGGGAAAGAAAAATCTTTTCAACCAAAGAACAACTGTATATTCCATAAAAACCGCAGCCCTTACTTCACACCACATATGAAATTTAACTCAAAGAGAAGACAGATTGGAGGATGAGAGCCAAAACTAAATATCTAGTAAAACACAGAAAGGAAAAACTTTCGTGACCTTGGGCTTGACAAAAGATTTCTTAGGTAGAACACATTGATAAACTGTATGTCACCCAAATTTAAAAGCTCTGCTTTTTAAAAGGCACTGTAAAAATGAAAAGGTATGCCACAACTGAAAGAAAGAATCTGCAAAATATACATTAGAGAAAGGACTAATGTCCCTAACACATTTTTTTAAAAATATCCTAAAATTCCATAATAAGGAGTCAAACAACCCAATTTTTAAAATGGACAAAAAGTATGAACAGACATTTTACCAAGGAATATATAAATGGCAAATAGTGAAATAAAAAGACATTCAGTAACATTAATCATCAGGGAAATGCCAATAAAAAAACTATAAGATATCCCTACAATTCCAGAATAGCTAGAATTAAAAAAACTAACATTACCAAGTATGGGTGGGGATGAGAAGTAACCGGAACTCTTGCTGGTAGGTTATAGATGGTAGTATCACTTTGGTAAATAGTATGGAAGTTTCTTATAAGGTTAAACACATAACTGCAAATAAGCCAGCAAGAATCATGAGAGACTGACTGCACAGGGACATGTACTCATACTTTTTGCAGTAATGGAAATGTTCTATATCTTGATTCAGGTGGCACTTACACAACTATATCAATTTGTTAAAGCTCATCAAGTTGCTCTCTGAAAGCTAGTATTTTTATGCACACACACACACACACACACATACACGCAACACACATACATAGGTACTGGTGACAAGCAAATCTGCTTTACTCAGGCTCCCTCAACTTAGTATAGCGCTTGGCCAAACATCTTAGAACTATCCTTGACTCCTTTTCCTCACATTTTACATAATCTCTCAGTGATCCCTAAGTAGTGATCTAAGATAAAGATCGAGAATGTTAAAAGATCAATATACAATCATAAAGCTTCAAAATATGTAAAGTAAAAAACTGAAAGAATCGTACAGAGAAATCAACAAAATCAACAGCATCATGGAAAATTTAATGTATCCTTCCCAGTGACTGACAGCACAGTTAAAATGTCAGAAAGATCTAAAAGATTTAAACATGAGTAATTAAATTTAATAAACAACTGCATTAAGCCATTTTGGAAGAAAGTTCTGAAACTTTCTTAAAAAATTTAAAGATATTTTTCCCTCCCGATCCAGCATCCTTAGTTATTCAAACAAGAGAAATAAAACCATGTCTACAAGTTGATTTGTATATTATGTGCACTGCAATTGTATTCACAACAGTCCAAAACTGGAAATAGCCCTGGCCCTGGAGAAGGGAAAGGCTACCCACTCCAGTATTCTGGCCTGGAGAATTCCATGGACTATACAGTCCACGCGGTCACAAAGAGTTGGACACAACTGAGCGACTTTCACTTTCACTTTCATTCATCAGTAGGAGAATGAAGGAAAATGCCATGTATTCATACACTGGAAAAGCACTCAACAATAAAAAAGGAACAAATTACTAATAAATACAACATGTTTATTTATTATTACTAATAAATACATCATGCTCAAAAGCAGCATGATGAGTGAAAGAAGCCTTATTGATTCCATTTATACAGAATTTCAGAACAAGCAAAACTATTTGATAATGAAAAAATCAGGAAGCAGGACAGGCGTCAACTGCAAAGGATCATGAGAGAACCTTCACAAGTAATAGCCAACGTCCTATATCTTGATATAAGTTTGGGTTACAGATGTATGTTTTGTCAAAACTCAGTGAATTGTGCACAGAATTTATGCATTTCACTATATGTAACTTTTGCAAGTAAAAGACGCTTTCTCCTTGAAGAAAAGTTATGACCAACCTAGATAGCATATTAAAAAGCAGAGACATTACTTTGCCAACAAAGGTCTGCCTAGTCAAGGCTACGGTTTTGCCAGTAGTCATGTATGGATGTGAGAGTTGGATTATAAAGAAAGCTGAGCACCGAAGAATTGATGCTTTTGAACTGTGGTATTGGAGAAGACTCTTGAGAGTCCCTTGGATAGCAAGGAGATCCAACCAGTCCATCCTAAAGGAAATCAGTCCTGAATATTCATTAGAAAAACTGATGATGAAGCTGAAACTCCAATACTTTGGCCACCTGATGTGAAGAACTGACTCATCTGAAAAGACCCTGATGCTGGGAAAGATTGAAGGCGGGAGGAGAAGGGGATGACAGATGGTTGGATGGCATCACCAACTCGATGGACATGAGTTTGAGTAAGCTCTGGGAGCTGGTGATGGACAGGGAAGCCAGGCGTGCTGCAGTCCATGGGGTCACAAGGAGTCGGACACAATTGAGCAACTGAACTGAACTGATATGTAACTTTTACATTAGAAATCTAAGTACAGAACTCGTTAATAACAGACATGGTATTATCTTTAGAGTCTACTGATGTTTCCAAGAGTCTTTAAAATGCAACAACAACAAAACTGACAGACGGATAAAGATACATTGGTAACTGAAAAAGCAAAAGATTAACTGTAGAATGTAGGTAGGATGTCTATGAGAATTCAATGTACAATTCTTTCAACTAATATGTATTTCTGAAATATTTCATAATTTTGAGGGGAATTCCATAGGATATGTTCTGTGATCATAATATAACTACCTAGATATTAGTAATAAAACATAAATAACTAGAAAACCCATCTTTAAATTTTTAAACTGCACTACTAAATAACCCATGAGTGAAAGAACAAATGACTATGGAATTTTAAACACACTTTGAGCTAAAAAATAATTAAAATACTACATACCAAGTCATGTAGGATACAACTATAGCCATGTTTACATTGTTTATATTACAGCTTTAAAGGCATATATTTTTAAAAATTCAATGAATCAAACCTGAAAAATAATGAATTAAGCAACAATATAAAATGGAAAAAAAGCATAACACATCAAAATATATTAAAAGGAGATCATAATAAAAATAAGAATTAATGAAATTGATAAATATATTAAAAATCAATAGCTCCAAAAATTAGTACTCTGAAAAATATTAAGATTTACAATCTTGTGGAGAATCTGATTAAGACAAAAGTAAGAAGGCCCAGGAAGCCAATATTAGGCACATAACAGGGAATATGGCTATAAAGTAGGGTTTTCTAGGTAACTCAGTAGTAAAAGAATCCACCTGCCAATACAGGAGACACAGGAGATGTGGGTTCGATCTCTGGGTTGGGAAAGATCCCCTGGAGGAGGATATGGCAACCCAGTCCAGTATTCTTGCCTGGAAAAAAATGCCATGGACGGAGAAGCCTGGGGGGGCTACAGTTCATGGGGTCACAAAGAGTCAGACATGACGGAGCATACGCCCATACGGCTATAATCTATTTTAGACTTCACTAAGAGCATATTATGAAAAACTTTAGATCAATATGTCGGAAATTTCTAGATAAAATGAATAAATTCTGAAAATAAAATCAAATTACCAAATCTGACAAGAAGAGAGAAAAAACCTGAGTAGTCTTACTATCAGATAACTTGAATCTATCATTTTATAATCTTGCCAGAAAGAGGACAGATGACTTACACCAAGCATTTCCAGGAAAAGTAGTAACTGAAAAGACTTGCCGACAATGGAAAACAGAATTATATTGCCTAGCAAAACAGAAACTGTTTCTCAAAAAGTTATCTGTAGAGGAGATTATGACTTTACTCCAAAATCCCTAGAGGTTTGCATTGTGAAGCTCAAAAAAAAAAAAAAGAAAGAGTTAATTTTTAAAACCTGTAAGTATCCAGTTAGTATTCAGATTTCTAATTATCTTATAAGTTTCTTTTTTTTTTTTTTTTGAAGTTTGTTGGAATCTGGATTTAATGAGATCCACACACTGCAGTTGCCTGATGTGATTTTTGAACCTCTTTAAATCTACATATTCTCTATCCCCTTGTTTTGGCTGCCAACAGTTTGCTCCTCAACATTGTTTGTCAGTGCCTACGATGAAGGCATAGAAGTTGTACTTATTAAATGACCACTGACCCAGTAAAAAGAGGAATTAATTAAGTCTTTAGATACAAGAATTATGAATCAAAAGCAATGATGAGCTGAAACTATTTTACCAATGTATTAATAGGTCAAGCCTTTCACTGAGAGTACAACATTCAATTGATAACTACAGGATAAAGTACCTTACTTCCCAGAAATTACATAAAACTTTTGGACTCAGAGGGAGAAGGAGAGGGGTGGGATGATTTGGGAGAATGGCATTCTAACATGTATACTATCATGTAAGAATTGAATCGCCAGAAAGAGGACAGATGACTTACACCAAGCATTTCCAGGAAAAGTAGTAACTGAAAAGACTTGCCGACAATGGAAAACAGAATTATATTGCCTAGCAAAACAGAAACTGTTTCTCAAAAAGTTATCTGTAGAGGAGATTATGACTTTACTCCAAAATCTGACTCCAATGTCTGACGCAGGATACAGCATGCTTGGGACTGGTGCATGGGGATGACCCAGAGAGATGTTATGGGGAGGGAGGTGGGAGGGGGCTTTATGTTTGGGAACGCATGTAAGAATTAAAGAGTTTAAAATTTAAAAAAATAAAATAAAATAAACTTCATGAAAGCAGAAAAAAAAATAAAAATAAAAAAACAAAACAAAAAAAAAAACAAAAATCGACGAACTACAGCAAAGAATCTGCCTGCAATGCAGGAACCACAGGAGATGTAGGTTCGATCCCTGGGTTGGAAAGATCCCCTGGAGGAGGAAGTGGCAACCCACTTCAGTATTCTTGCCTGGAGAATCTCATGGACAGAGGAGCCCGGTGGGCTACAGTCCATGGGGTCACAAAGAGTCGGATACAACTGAAGCAACTTTGTACACACGAACTTTTTTTCTTTGTAGGCTAGCTACAAAATCAGCATAATAATATTAGTATAAAATATAAATTTAGGTTGCAATAAAAATATTAATAAAATATGTCCAGAACAAGCAAAAGCAATGGTCTCACATTAGGGAACACATCATTAAGCTCTGATAAGTTTGAATAGGTCAAAACAGTAGTTTGTCCAGAGAGTATGATAAAGACAACAAAGGGTCAGCTAAAATCATGTGTATCTTATATTTATATAATCCTGATTTTGCCATTTAGTGGCTGTGTGATCACTGGCCAGTTAGGTGAGACATCTAAGCCTCAGTTCCCTTATCTGAAAAATGGGTAAAAAGAGCACAAATTTGCATGTTCATGCTGAGGACTAAACGAGTCAAAACTTGTCAAGTGTTAATACTAGCACTGAGCACAGAGTAACACTTGCTGTTATTATTATTGGAAAATATTCTTTAAATCATTAATATGTATTAATGTAAGACTATCAAAAAGACGTAAGTGGAAAGCTTGTTATATGAAGACTAAAGGAACAAAGATGCTTATCTAAAGCATGGAAAATAGTAAGTTGAAACTAAGGTATCTTGAAATATTTGTAGGGCCAATATGTGGAAGAGTGATTACCTTGCACAGGTACAGTTCTGTATAGTTATGAAAATCTAATATGAGTTATAAGATATGCATATTTCTTCTAAATAAAAATTTTAATACATAAAATAGTAGGATGGCTGTCTTTTAAGGGACTGATACTTCCATCAATGAAACAATGTTAAGCAGAGACAAACAGACCAGAGTCTTCTGAATCCTGAATGCACACCTATTAAAACATTTCAATATAACCAATGCATATTTTCAAATTTGTGTATAATATTTATATAGCTTATAAACAGTTTTAAAAGAATATAGTTTAATAATTCCACTTATCAAAACTAAAGGGCTTTTTACAGTGTTACTTTGGGAAACATTTAGTAAATATAAAAACATATACCATCTTAACAAGTAGTCTATGTCACACAAACTAGCACTTTATTAAATATTTTATTTAATACATTGCAACTATTTCACTTTATCTAATTAGTTCTCCAAGTTCTTCACAACTGAAACTACACATCAAAGTGAGTGAGTGAAAGTCACTTAGTCGTGTTCGACTCTTTGTGACCCCATGGACTGCAGCCCATCAGGCTCCTCTGTCCATGAGATTCTCCAGGCAAGGATACTGGAGTGGGTTGCCCTTTCCTTCTCCAGGGGATCTTCCCAACCCAAGGATCAAACCTGGGTCTCCTGAATTACAGGCAGATTCTTTACTGTCTGAGTCACCAGGGAAGCCCCACACAGCAAATGCCAAACCTAATTTATGCACCATTAAAATTTGTCTTCTCTGATTCCTATGACTGGATTATTTTTAAAGGTAGATTACATATATTAAAAATTTCTAATTCTCACCACCTAATATTGTGTTCTGTAGGTCTATATTTCCAGGTAACCAGTGTGCTGAAAGTAATGTTCAATCTACATTTGAAATTCACCACAGACTTTTGAAAAAAAAAAAAATGTGGTGTTAAAAGTGAAGAGACGAGAAAGCCATATAGTATCACAATTCCTATAGAGAAAAAAAATTACCTTGCTAAGAACACCATATCTAATGGTTTTTAAACCAAAAGAAAAAATGCAAAGTAAAATGACATTAATAATGGCTTCCCAACTATACCTCCAAATCCTCATGGCATGTAATATAGTACAGCAAAACATTAATATTATACTAACATTGAGATTCACACTGAGAGTCTTAGGAAGTGTATAATGTACTGCTAACCTAAAATGAAATAAATTTCCCTCAGGACTAACCCAGAAGAGCTTTATGACCCAACTGAGTAAAACCATGCACATAATTCCCCTTTGAGATTTATAGATTTCCTAAAATTCCTATAATTCTAAGTGCAGCAAAAAGGACAAGCTGACATTTCCTTTACTGCCAGAGCAAGTTCACAAGTAGTCCTATCCTCCTCAGTTCAAATATATATCCTATATAACCCAAATGAAAAAAGAATCTATTTCCTCTCATCTATTTCAGCACTTTATTTAGATCTAATTTCAAAGATACAAACAAGTTATAAGAATAGTCAAAGGAATTTCATATACTCATTACTCAGATTCACTAATGGCTAATATTCTGCCCATTTGTTTTATCGTTAGTTCCCTCGCTCCATCTCTCACATGAACATGTGAGCACGCGTGTGTGCAAGGGTGTAGACTCACACACACACACAAAGGCATGATCATTCCTATTACACTTAAATATTTGGTGTATATCTTAAGAACAAAAACTTTTTTTACAAAACAATATTATAGTTATCCACATAACCCTTATATACTGCTTAATAAAACACATATATTTCAATCTATGAATTCAAATTCTCCCAGTGTACAATTCAGTCTTTTACCACTTAACTGCATTCAATTGTTATGTTTCTTTAGCCTTCTTTAATATGGAACAATTTCCAGCCTTATCTTCTCTCTCATGACATTGACACTCTTGAGGAATAGCTATTTCTCATTTGAAGTTTATACAATATGGCCTCATGACTCGATTCAGGTATTATTTTTTAGACTACTGTAAGCCAAAGGTCAGCAACCTATGTTCCATGGGCCAAATCTAGCCAGCCACTCATTTTCATAAACAAAATGTACTGGCACACAGATATATCCATTCATTTACATACTATCCATGGCTTGCTTTCAAACTTCAATGGAAGAATTGAGTGAATCAGAGACTGTATGATCAACAAAGCCTAAAATATTTACTATGTAAGTTTTTACAGAAAAAGTTTATAGAACTCTGCTCTAAGTAATGTTTCTTTTAGCCGGTACCATATCCAGAGGCACATAATGTCCAATTTCCCATGGTTTGTAATGTCAATTTTCATCGCCTGACAAGGTTCTAATGGATTTTTACAGTACATAGTTACTATTTTTCCCCTGAACCCAATGAACAATCTGTGGGAAAGACATCTAAATATCATCCACATCACATTAAAAATTTGTTCCCACCCCCACAGATTTGGCATTCCATTGCTGATTCTTTCCTAAATTTTCACCGTGATTGTCACAAAAAAAAAAAAAAGATTTTTCAACTTTAGCAATGTCAGTCAGCATTCCGTGCAGGAAAGAGGCTTCCCTTCTCCTCTATTTATGTCTGTCAATTTGTGTAGGTTCACGATTTCCTGTGTTTTCAATGGTTCATAAATTATTCTAATTACTCTAAATTACTCTGATAGGCTTCCCTAGTAGCTCAGTTGGTAAAGAAGCCGCCTGCAATGCAGGAAACCCTTCGTTCAACTCCTGGATCAGGAAGATCCACCAGAGAAGGGATAGGCTACCCACTCCAGTATTCTTGTGTTTCCCTGGTGGCTCAACTGGTAAAGAATCCATCTGCAATACAGGAGACCTGGGTTTGATCCCTGGATTGGGAAGTTCCCCCTGGAGAAGGGAATGGCTACCCACTCCAGTATTCTGGCCCGGAGAATTCCATGGACTCTATAGTCCAAGGAGTTGCAAAGAATCAGACACAATTGAGTGACTTTCACTTTCATTTTTCTTTCTGATGCTCAAATTATCCCAGATATACCAACGGAACCCCTTCAACCTGACCTCTATGTTCTTTTCACATATTTTCTTTACTTAACATAACAAGATATAGCAGGCTTATCTTTATATTTCCCTACCACAACCCTAAAATCAGCCAGTTCTCCAGAGTCCTGCTTCTTTTGGTAAAAATGTTATTAAAAACTCTATCTGGGAATAAGGTTGACCAATGTGTTCACGATTACTGGGGTGTCTTCACATCTAGACCCTTCCTGAAGAATTAATAAGTATCTGTAACTACCTACCTTTTAATCATAAACTCACGCTGATACCTCCAATCCCAAACCATCTTGGCAGTATCCTTCCTTGCCTTCCTCATTTCTTATTTGTATCTCCTGTCTTCCATATCAGGAACTCTAACTGCCAATAATATCAACACATGTACTCATTCTTTCAGTTTAACCATGCATCTGAAATAATTTTAGAGCTGCTTTACCAAACCATTAAAAAAACAAGCCTGCAAGATCTGTTAGGAGTTCTTCCTCACATTCACACATATTCTAAAGGCAAACAAATGTCACTGTAAAAAGTGCCTTGGATTAGTTCTTTTCTCCCCTTTCAGCATTTAATTATACTATTCGTTTGAAATGCATTTGGCTCATTTGTTTCAGTTTGCATTACTCTAGAGTTTTGTTTTCTTTTCTTCTTTTCCTTGTTTACTTAATTTTTATACATAGATCATATATGTTTCTAATGGCAATATGCTTTTAAAAGTCCAAACTATTTTTTTTTTAAATACGAATTGAGGGATTTATTTTCATTTCCTGTCCTTTCCACAGCATTCTCTGCTGGCCCTTGTAAGTAATCAACATCACTGTCTTCTGGTCTATCTTTCTGGTGTTTCTGGCTCATATAAACAGGCATAAGTATGTTTTCTGATTTCCCTTACTTCACTAATACACAAAAAATAGTATATTATATATATTATATACTTGGTGACAATATATCCTGTAAATCACTCCATTTGATTTCAAAGAGTTCATCATTATTTTCTACAAGTACATGACCACTAATGTGGATGTACTAGCTTATCCATCACTTTCTTAGTTTTATCATTGAAGGAGTTTCCAAATAATGTTACAGTGAATAACCTTGAACATATTAAAAAAAAAAAGTATCTGCAGGATAAATTCCTTGGAATGAAAGTGATATGTATTTCTATTGGAGATTTAAGTGATTTTAAAACACATCCCAAATTCTCTTCAACACTTACCATTAAGAAGGAGAATCTATGAGCCCTCCCTCTGAATCAAAAGAGTCTATGACTACTTCAATTCAGAGAATATGGACGTGATGCTATGGGGCTTCTATGGCTCTGCTATAAAACATATCAGATAAATGGATAAGAAAGCTGTGGTACATATACACAATGGAGTATTACTCAGCCATTAAAAAGAGTACATTTGAATCTGTTCTAATGAGGTGGATGAAACTGGAGCCTATTATACTGAGTGAAGTAAGCCAGAAAGAAAAATACCAATACAGTATACTAACACATATATAGGGAATATAGAAAGATGGTAATGATAACCCTGTATGAGAGACAGCAAAAGAGACACAGATGTATAGAACAGTCCTTTGGACTCTGTGGGAGAGGGAGAGGGTGGGATGATTTGGGAGAATGGCAATGAAACACGTATAATATCATATAAGAAATTAATCACCAGTCCAGGTTCGATGCAGGATACAGGATGCTTGGGGCTGGTTCACTGGGACGACCCAGAGGGATGGGACAGGGAGGGAGGAGGGAGAAGGGCTCAGGATGGGGAACACGTGTACACCCGTGGTAGATTCATGTTGATGTATGGCAAAACCAATACAATATTGTAAAGTAATTAGCCTCCAATTAAAATAAATAAATTTATATTTTAAAAATTAATAAGTAAAACAAAATCTAATAAAGGCAAAAAAATAAATAAATAAAAGTATGCAGCCTCTGCCTGATTTTTGTGGATGCTTGATCTTCTGATGTTCCCTCTCAGGATACTTCTTTTCAAACTCAGCTGGCTTGCTGAGAAGTCCAAACTATATGCAGACTGTGTAAGTTACCTAAAAACTGTCCCATTTGAGCTTAGCTTTCAGTCAACTCAACTGCAACACAATATATATGAGTGAAAAGGCTACAGATGATACCAGCACCGCCCCCAGTCAAGTCACCCCAGCTGTTTGGGCCCACCCAGCCGAAGTCTCAGATATCACAGAAATGTGGATATGGTTCATTTATTTTCATTCATATTAATATAGTTGATCAATGCTAAAAATATTCCTCTGATGATTGCTATTCAAAGTATCTCACAGATTATTATACATGGTGCTTTTACTGTCATTATTTTTCAGCAATTTTATAATTTAAGTTTGCATTTATTTCTTCTTTCATCCAACCGGAAGGCTTTATTTAACATGCAGGTATTTAATTTCAATATTTGCACCTTTTGGAAACTACTGTTTTCGTTATACCCTAGTATATGGTCAACTCATTTTTTGCGACTTTTCTGTTTAGTTGGAGAGATAACATTGTCTGCAATCAGGCTGTATTGTTTGACATTTATGTGTGTGTGTGTGTGTGTATTTTTTTGTCCTCAAGTACTGAAAGTAATGCTTGACTTGTTTGCTAATGGCAGTGATGCTATCTATTTCTCTTTGCATCACCTGTAATTTCAGTTTTGTATGGGTGGTTGCTGGGTTATTTGATGCACTGATATTCTTCTCATATGTCATATCATTATGGTGAATTGTGGGTTTTTTCTCTTAAGGTGTTCTTATAAATGTTTTGGTGATCTGAATTCTACTTTCTCTGATTGAGAATCACAGCCTCTCTTTCTCACTGTACCCACTTTTCCTAGTAAATCTTCCTTTGTCTCCTCATTTTAGTCTTTCTGAATCAACATGTTTCAAGGGCATTTCCATGACCAGCATAGAGTTGAATTTTGCTTTATGCACCAATGTGAATATGTTTTCTTTGAACAGGCAACTTAATCTCATCCATGTTTATTGATAATACTATGTTGGATCTCAACTCTGTCATACTAATTTATAATTACTATGTGATTTAGGATGAGTTTTTCTGAGGTATTTTTTCTATATGATATCTTCTTTTATTGGTATTTAAGAAAATTTCTGGTTTTGCTCTAGTGGTTTCCTCTATGTTCATACCTTCACAGTGGCCTTAATTCTCTCCTTTCCTACTTAACTTTTAACATTTGTACCTCAGTTTTAATCCTAAGTATCCCAGGAGCAACAGTAATCAACTATCTTAGTTCAATAATACCTTTTGTTTTATGTTATCAAGTCTTATTAAAAATAATTATAGAAAACTAAGAGGATAGTGAAAAACTACTTCTTGAAAATATCAGTAAGAATTTAAATACAGCAAAAAAAAAAAAAAAGTGAAACTGTGAGTTGCTCAATCATCTGACTCTTCGAAACTCCATGGACTGTAGCCCACCAGTTTCCTCCATCCATGGAATTCTCCTGACAAGAATACTAGAGTGGATAGCAATTCCCTTCTCCAGGGGATCTTCTTGACCAGAGATTGAACCTAGGTCTCCTGCAATGAAGGCATATTCTTTACCTTCTGAACCATCAGGGAAGTGAAAGTGAAAGCTGCTCAGTTGTGTCTGACTCTTTGCGACCCCATGGACTATACGGTCCATAGAACTCTCCGGGCCAGAATACTGGAGTGGGTAGCCTTTCCCTTCTCCAGAGGATCTTCCCAACCCAGGGATCTAACCCAGGTCTCCCACATTGCAAGTGGATTCTTTACCAGCTGAGCCACCAGCTGGGAAGCCCAAGAATACTAGAGTAGGTAGCCAATCCCTTCTCCAGCGGATCTTCCCAACTCAAGAATCAAAACAGGCTCTCCTGCACTGCAGGCAGATTCTTTACCAACTGAGCTATCAGAGAAGCCTGAGCCATCAGGGAAGCCAATATCAAATAAATGTTGGGGCATAAATATACTACAAGATTAAAATATATTGCTCACTCATCACTCTTTGAGCCTGAAAAAATTATTTAGGGTATGAACAGTCATATATGAGTCATATATGAAGAATCATCAAGTGAAGAGTCACAGTCTGAGATTTGAAGTAAATGATCTATTCCATTATCATTACAGGCATAAATGAAAAAGTCTACATTCTCAACTGTGTTCAATAAAAGCTAAAAACAGGCTACTATGATGATGCTTCCAGTCTTCTCTTATGCTTCCTTTAAATGTGATAAAATAATTTGGGCACTACCATAAGAAAACAGAAAGATGACAATATATTTCACTGTAGCATAATCCTTCTAAACAACTTATTTTCTTGGTAATTTAATTTTTAGTACAGTTGGGAATAACTGATGAGCAATGAATTCCTAGGAAAAAGTAACAAAATATTTCAAAATATAGGAAAAAAAAAGAACACTAAGATCCCACAATGTATCTTAGATTTGTAGAAGGGTCCAACAGATCCATCTAGGTAATTACATACAGAATATTTTATTTCATATTTTAAAATAAGTGAAAGTTCTCTTTGTTCTTTGGAAGTCTTCTAAGAAAGAATGAAATTTATGAAACAACTTCATAGATAACTGTGTATATGCTTAGTCGCACAGTCATGTCTGACTCTTGCAGCCCCATAGACTGTAGCCTGCCAGGTACCTCTGTCCATGGGATTCTCCAGGCAAGAATACCGAAGTGGGTTGCCATTTCCTTCTCCAGGCGATCCTCCCAACCCAGGAAAAGAACCTAGGTCTCCTGCATGGCAGACAAACTCTTTACCAACTGAGCTACGAGGGAAGTCCCATCATAGACAGTTGCAGTGAAGTGAAGTGAAAGTCGCTCAGTCATGTCCTACTCTTTGTGACCCAATGGACTGAAGCCCGCTGGGCTTCTTCCTGGGATTCTCCAGGCAAGAATACTGGAGTGGGTTGCCATGCCCTTCTCCCCATAGATAGTTTTGAGGTCTGCTCAAAAAAGAAACTAAAAAACTAAAACTGGGTCCAACTGACCCATACAGTATACCAAGCATTAAACAGTATTCTACCTATTATCCTACCCATTATCTATGCAACAGTCCAGGTTCTGTTCCTGCTTTCCCCTTTCTCTTTCTTCTCCTCTCACTTTTAGTTGTATTCTTTCTACTTAGATCATAGTAACAACATTTGCATACTATTCATCTACTGACATCCCCACCACTCTTGTTTTACTCAGCTCTAAAATTAAACACATGAAATGTTCTCTATCAGTTTTTTATACGAAGTGTTCCCATTCACCTCCTCATTAAATATCAGTAAAAACTATACACACATATAAATTTTACTGATACCTATATAAACATATATGGTACCTATATAAATACATATATCTTTCATATATATAACATATTTATATAGGTATCACTAAAAGTTATATATACATGTGTATAATTCTGACTGATATTTAATATCTATACAAAAAACTGCAATAACATAAATATATTACCACTTAATTAGATGGAGCTTATTCTCTAGGATGAATTGAGTGGTGACAATATAGACTATGGCCTACCAAGCTTAAACTACTAAATAGCTAGACCTTTAAAAAATTTCTATTTTAATAAAAATGGTAATGGCCCACATGTGCAGAATTATCTGAGTTTGGCCATGTTCAAAACATTTTTTCTACAGGTTTGACATATGAAAAACTATTTGGCAAAATATAAAAACCTTTAAAACTCAACATTCAGAAAACTAAGATCATGGCATCTGGTCCCATCACTTCATGGCAAATAGATGGGGAAACAGTGGAAACAGTGACAGACTTTATTTTAAATCACTGCAGATGGTGACTGCAGCCATGAAATCAAAAGACACTTACTCCTTGGAAGGAAAGTTATGACCAACCTAGACAGCATATTAAAAAGCAGAGACATTACTTTGTTAACAAAGGTCTGCCTAGTCAAGGCTATGGTTTTTCCAGTAGTCATGTATGGATGTGAGAGTTGGACTATAAAGAAAGCTGAGAGCCGAAGAATTGATGCTTTTGAACTGTGGTGTTGGAGAAGACTCTTGAGAGTCCCTTGGACTGCAAGGAGATCCAACCAGTCCATCCTAAAGGAGAGCAGTCCTGAATATTTATTGGAAGGACTGATGCTAACACTGAAATTCCAATACTTTGGCCACCTGATATAAAGAACTGACTCATTGGAAAAGACCCTGATGCTGGGAAAGACTGAAGGAAGGAGGAGAAGGGGATGACAGAGGATGAGACAGCTGGATGGCATCACCGACTCAATGAACATGAGTTTGAGTAAACTCTGGGAATTGGTGGGAGAAGGCAATGGTACGCACTCCAGTACTCTTGCCTGGAAAATCCCATGGACAGAGGAGCCTGGTAGGCTGCGGTCCCTGGGGTCGCTAAGAGTCGGACACAACTGAGCGTCTTCACTTTCACTTTCCATTTTCATACATTGGAGAAGGAAATGGCAACCCACTCCAGTGTTCTTGCCTGGAGAAGCCCAGGGACGGGGGAGCCTGGTGGGCTGCCATCTATGGGGTTGCACAGCGTCAGACACGACTGAAGCAACTTAGCAGCAGCAGCAGCAGCCGGGAGTTGGTGATGGACAGAGAGGCCTGGCGTGCTGCAGTCGATAGGGTTTCAGAGTCAGACATGACTGAGCGACTGAGCTGAACCGAACTGAAAAACTTTTAGCTTACATTTTCTTTCCTTAAGTTTCTTGAAATATTTGTTCCATGGCTGCCATGAGTTTCAAGCTGTTAATCTAATTTCCTGCCCTTGTAAGATCATTCATCTTTCTGCCTAAAGAGTCTAGGAATTTTCTTTATCTTTAAAAATATAGTATTTTTACCAAAATGTCTCAAAATTGCTGCTATGGGTTAAATTTTACTGGATATCCAATCCGAAAGCTTATAAACAGGAGAATGGATAGGCAACCACAGAAGAGTCAGACAATGAAATACATCAAAAAAGTTAACTACAGGAATACAAAACAACATGATTTAATCCTGGTAATACAGTGGTGAAAGAAATAAAAATATTATTCTGCTTTATAAAAATTAAAATATAAGTAAGCAAAATAATATCCCATATAAGCATATATGTATATGTGATAAAGCTCTCTTCCTTTTAAGGAAAAAAGAAGTGCATTTTAAGAAATTCTGGATTTCATACTAATGGAAAGCAGAAAACTTTTTTTTTAATAAAAAAATTATGAACATGAACTATTATAAAGAAAAAACTTAAAAGAACGCTATAAATTGTTATTTAAAAAAAATATATCCTCTTATCAGGTATAGACTTTTGGGGGTGATTTTTCTAGTAAGACATGACTACTTCTACTTTGATGCATAATAACCAAATAAAGTTGAGTTAGAATAAACATAATTATAAGAAGAAAGCTTAAAAGAATATTCTACAAATGTTTGTTTTTCAGTAATTAGAAAGTAATAAATTGACAGCTAAAAATGCTGCTTATTTAAAAAGTCAGAATAGTTAATGCTCTTGAAAAACGGTAAACAAATATATCAATCTTTAACATTAAGAGAAACTAAAATGCCACAGATAACTGCATTAAAATGTAAAAATTCAAGAACAGTCGCAGTAGAAATGGACTGAAGACCTAGCTGTGCCCTATTTCAAAAGTCTGTATGTCTTCTGACATTTTTCTCCATAAAGTGTGAAGTCCTGTCACAAAACACTTCATTCTCCCAACTTCCAGGATCCTAATACCTCAGTACACACCAAGTCCCATTTAGGTTAAAAGTTATATTTGACTCTCTAAGAACGAAGAGTAGGTGCAGTCAGTCAGCGGCTGGACAGGAAACACAACACGCTCAAAATGACTACCTGTGAAGAGTCTAACAGGGCTTCCCCAGAGGCTCAGTGGTGAACAGTCCATCTGCAATGTAGGAGACACAGGAAATGTGGGTTCAGTCTCTGGGTTGGGGAGATCCCCCAGAGGAGGGCATGGCAACCCACTCCAGTATTCTTGCCTAGAGAATCCTAGGGACACAGGAGCCTGATGGGCAATAGTCCACAGGGTCACAGAGTTGGATATGATTGAAGAGACTGAGCGTGAGTGCGTGTTCACACACACACAGAGTCTAATAAAAAGACTATTTACAGAAGTATGTGAAAGTGAAAGAGTTCGTCGCTCAGTCGTGTCCAACTCTTTGTGACCCCATGGACTGTAGCTCACCAGGCTCCTCTGTCCATGGGATTCTCCAGGCAAGAATATGGGAGTGGGTAGCCATTCCCTTCTCCAGAGGATCTTCCTGACCCTGTCTGAGCCACCAGGGAAGTCCTACAGAAGTATGGCCAGGGTAAAATCCTGGGACTAGCATAGCAGCAAGCCTTTACTAACCTGTCACATGAAAAAAGCAAGAGGAAGAGCATTTCTAGAACTCAAAAGAGCAACTGCTATGGGGAAGAATACCTGACAGTGCAGGCTTCAGCTGCTGCTGCTGCTGCTGCTGCTAAGTCGCTTCAGTCGTGTCCGACTGTGCGACCCCAGAGACGGCAGCCCACTAGGCTCCCCCGTCCCTGGGATTCTCCAGGCAAGAACACTGGAGTGGGTTGCCATTTTCTTCTCCAATGCATGAAAGTGAAAGCGAAGTCACTCAGTCGTGTTCAACCCTCAGTGACCCCATGAACTGCAGCCTTCCAGGCTCCTCCGTCCATGGGATTTTCCAGGCAAGAGTACTGGAGTGGGGTGTCATTGCCTTCTCCAGCAGGCTTCAGCAGGACAACACAATTAAACCAGGAAGATCCAGCAGGGAGGGAGCAAGGGGAGAAAAAGACCTCAACCTCACCCATCTCCCACCTTCTGATCCCAACTAAAAGCTGGAGGGCATGGGAGCAGAATGAAATGATGAGGGTAGATCTGGAGAGACAAAGGAAGAATATCAAATCCAGTATCATACAAATCACCATGAAAAAAGAATAAAGTGTACAGTTCATAATCGAAATAATTTGGCTAATTTAAAAACATTCAGGAAAAGAATAGATTCACTTTTAAGAAATACTGCTGAAAACATTGCACTTTACTAGAAGTACATACAGAAAGAGATATACAGCAGGATTCTGCTCCAAAATTAACTTAGCAAAACAAATATAAATATAACAAGAATACCTTTTTTAAAAAAGCAGTATATGTGTCATATTCATTTATAAACAAAGAGATGCAGGAATTTAGAGGATAATTAAACCATTTCCAGAAAATGAAACAGGCAGAAGTACAACTGTGGAATACAGAGAGTCTTTCATCATTACGCAATTATAAAGGCCACCTCCACTTTGTTACTTAAACCAAAGTTTATGGAGCATTTACTGCTAGCTAATTTTCTCATTATACATACTCCTGTTAATTTCTAATAATTTTTTGCATGAAGCTTGTTGGTTACTATCACTCCCAACCCCTTGATAACCAAATAATTTTAGAAGTTGTACTCTAGGGTACCTGATAAAAAATTTCTCCACCAGATCTATTCACGTGTGCTCCACACAAGTGATTACCGTACTAAGTATTCTGTTGTTATATTCTGTTATGTTATCTGCACACATTTTAATATAAATCAAGCCACACTCGATGAAACAAATCCTTGGCTAAAGAATCGACTGACTTTATAGAGACAGCCCATAGAACAGAAATAGTACGTGCTGATTTAAAGCCTGGACAACTAAGCTCCATCACCACTGGTACATGCCTTACTAACAGACCCTTTAATGGTGGCCTTCTCACACTTGCATCACTTCTCACATCCCTTAAGAGTGACACCTGCACTTTCAAGTGAAGTAAAATTCCCTTGAATTCTTGTTTCATGGTCTGCTTCAGTTTTTAAAGCACCCTACATTTCCGGCCGCTAAATTTCTTTGCTCTTCTTCACAAGCAAATTTCCCTGAAAGAGCTGGCTTTGCCCACTGAATCAGATTCCACTCCTCTCACTCAGTCTTAAATCCAATCCAGCAAGGCTTTTAACCCCAACTCTACATGAAAACTGCTCTTGTCAAGATCACCAAAGATCTGCACAGTACTAAATTTACTGGTCAGGCCTTAGTAATTATTCTACTTGACCCATCAGCAGAGCAGCATTGGGCACAGTTGATTACTCTTCTGTCTAATAATCTTTCATCACTTAGCTTCTAGTTCACTGTACTCTATCTTGCTTATTTCCTTCTTCTCCCTTACCTCTTATTACTGGAACAACCTAAGGCTCAGTCCTTTCTATCTATACCCACTGCCTTAGTGATCTGATCCAGTCTCATAGCTTTAAATGCCATTCAAATGCCAAGAGCTCTCAAATTTACATATCCAGCCCAGATCTCTCTCTAGAGCTCCAGATCCAAACAGCCAACTGCCTACTTGAAGATTTCACTTTAATGTCTAACAGATATCTCACATAAAACATGTCCAGACTGAACTCCTGATCTTCAAACCACCTTCACCTCAAACCTGCTTCCGAGACTTCTACTTGTCAGTCAACGGCAACTTCATCTTTCCAGCGGCTCATGCCAAAGACTCTGGAATCATCCTTGACTTGTCATTTTTCCTCAGACTCTACATCCAAACTCTAAAAATGACTACCTTGTAATACATCATATATTCTGAAGGAGATCAGCCCTGGGATTTCTTTGGAAGGAATGATGCTAAAGCTGAAACTCCAATACTTTGGCCACTTCATGCGAAGAGTTGACTCATTGGAAAAGACTCTGATGCTGGGAAGGAATTGGGGGCAGGAGGAAAAGGGGATGACCGAGGATGAGACGGCTGGATGGCATCACTGACTCGATGGACGTGAATCTGAGTGAACTCCGGGAGTTGGTGATGGACAGGGAGGCCTGGTGTGCTGCGATTCATGGGGTCACAAAGAGTCGGACATGACTGAGCGACTGAACTGAACTGAATACATCATATGAGGCTACTCTGGTGGTTCAGTGGTAAAAAAAAACCTGCCTGCCAATTGCAGAAGACGTAAGAGACCCGGTTCAATCCCTGGGTCAGGAAGATCCCCTGGAGAAGGGAATGGCAACCCATTCTGGTATTCTTCTCTGGGAAATTCCATGGACTGAGGAGCCTGGTGGGCTACCTACCATCCATGGGGTCACAAAAGAGTTGGACATGACTTAACAACTAAACAACAACAGCAGAAGTCATATATAAGCATACCTATTATGTTCATTTTTTACTATCTGTATCTTCCTGTTAGAAATAAGTTCTATAAAGAGAAGGAAAAACACCTGATATATCCTTTGCTGAGAAGCTTTACTGTGGAACCAAAACTGAGCTTCAATAAGCTACAAAGTTGACACAATATTTGAAGGTGCTCTGGCAGAACAGATACTCTAAAACTCATAAATACCATTGACTATACCTAAGACTTTTAACTACAGTCTCAAGAACTAAATAATATTCTGCAGTATCTCAGATATTTTTCAAAAGTCAATGTACAATGTTCAAATTAAGATAATTAGAGGTAAGTTAACCAGATAGTTCCTTTGTTCTAAATCACATTACAAAAATCTCAGAGAAGATGCACAGTACTAATCACAGCGCCAGAGATACTTCAGAATTATCTGCAATATTATTAGAAATTGAGTAAGTGGTCACTTGGAGTATGCTAATTGAAAGTTTTTAGTCTTTTTTAAAGATTTCTACAGAATGGTTAAGACCAATATCCTTTGAGTATATTTCAGAGTAAATTTTTATCTAGTAAAATGCCCTGTTTTCTTGGATGACTATGCTCTAACTTCAGCTTTCTTTTCAGCGACCCTCACTGCAATGCTGGCTGAAGAGATAGCCCCTATTTAATTTTTTTAAAAAACACTTTTTTCTTAGTTATCTAGACGCTTTAAAAAAGTAAGGATAATCAAAGTAAATCCAGTCTACATTTGGGTAGTTAATGCCATTAAAAACAGCCAAGAAAAGAGAGCCTAAATCATATCACAGTGCAGTAATTACCACTAAGAACAAAGGGAAAAATGTTTTTAACTCTGCCCACAGAGATAAGCATTCATTTATAACTAAGATAATTATCTCATTACTTATGTTCAGAGCAGCCTTACTTACCTTCGTATCATTACCTGAAGTAGAACTTGTCTATGGTATACACAACTTAGCTATTCTGACAGTCTTTAAACTATATACACCTATTGTTTTGTATTCTTTTCTAAGCACTTTTAAAAGTGGAAGTACTTACAGATTATTTTCTTGATGTCACATCCTTTAACAATAAGCTACAAATTCAAAATGCTTTAGGAGTAAAGTAATATTAATATGATAATTTTATTATTAAGATATAATTTTAGAAAATGATGAATTTTACTTTGTACCTAAGTAATTAACAGAATTTTAAAACTACTCATAATTCATTTACTATCCTCATAAAACTCATAAATCATGTATTCTTCCCATTTCTGTCTTATACTACTATATTCATAAAGGTGCCTGACAAATAATACAAATAACAGGACAAAAATCAAACCAAAAATTTATCCTTTTGATAAATTTACTCATTGACAGAAATAATATTCTGATTATAGGATAAGTCAAACAAAACCCTCAATACTTTTAAATTTACCAGAACTACAATTAGCATTCTATAATCAAATTATTCCAAATAAAAACAAATAATAATCTATATTAGAGATTAGAACAAATTTGTTGTGCCTTCCTAACTTCTATGGAAGTATAGCCACCACCATGTCTCAGGCCTATCCTTCAATAAAGGGAAATATGTAAAAAATAAAATGCATTCTGTGAATTATAAACTGTATTCAGATGGCAGATGGGGTAGGGAAGGCACGTACCAATCAGGTGGCCTAAAGAATTTGGTTTTAATGGCCAATGCTACAGGTAAACTCACCCTGGAGAAGGAAATGGCAACACACTCCAGTATTCTTGCCTGTGAATCCCATAAAGAGAGGAGCCTGTGGGCTAGAGTCCACGGGGTCGCAAAAAGTCGGACACGACTGAGCGACTAACACACACAGGTAAACTCATGCAGTTATTGCATCACAGAACTTCTATATAAAGTCAGGATCCCTAACGGGTTTAACTACTAATGAAAGGTGAGTTTTTAAAATCTGTTCTGCAGAAGCAAACAGAAAAAAATCTATTTCAGTTTAGGTTCTATACAGAAGAAAAAACTTATTTGGTTATAGACTAGACATCATGTCACTTTGGGGCATAAATTCATCCTGCAAACAAACTCCAGGGGGGGAAAAAAAAAAAACCCACAGGCCAAAACTTTCACTTACTTTGGACCTGGGTTGCAGGCCCCTAGAAGTCCACACACTCTCTCTCTAGAGCAGGGGTAGACAAGCTAAGACACAAGGCTAAGTCTAGAACAAAGCCTCGCCATCTGCTGATGTCTATGGTTCCTATCATGTTATAACAGCAGAGTTGTTTGGTTTTGACAAAGACCATATGGGCCACAAAGCCTAAAATGGTTACTATCTGTCCCTTTATGGAAAAGATTGTGACCCCTTGCATTAAACACTTATAATAATGTCAAATGTGTTCAAAACAAAACGATATTAATTAAATTAGTAGAACACAGTAGCCAATTGGAGGTTGACCAAAGAGTAAAAGTTCTGGTTAACAGTCAACTTAATTAAGTATTCGTCTTAAAACTTCAAAAGTCATCACATGTGGTTTAATCCTGAATCTTCCTGTTCTTCCCAAGACATACAAAATAAGGAAAACATGGAGTGGGGGAAGTGAAAGAAAAAGAAAATTAATTTTCCAGAGAAACTAGGAACGAAAATAAACTCAACAATTCCAAATCAGATGTGAATGTGCAAAAAGCCAATGAAACTAAGAGAACCAGATAGAGAAACCTGCAAGAGCACAGAAAGGAAGGCAAGGAACAAGGAGCGCAGGAGAAGCCTAACGGCAGACCTCAAAAACTACCCCTCTCATTCTCACAAAAAAATGGGCCCCACGCTCCCCAAACATGAGAAGAGCTATAATCTAAAAACGCAAACAAAACACAGAAAAGGTACAAAAACCAGATGGGATCACAAGGCAAAATCCAACTTTCTCTTGTACACAAGAGATACATTTAAAGTGACTCTTAATGGCTAACAATAAAGGAATGGGCAAAAATACACCGAGAAAAGATCAACTTGCCATCCCCCAAAATTCAAGAGCCATAATATTAGGCAAGGTAGATATCAGGTCAGAAAACAATAAACAAACAAAGCACCTTATACTATTAAAAGACACAATTCACAATAAAGATTTAGTAGTTATGAATATCCATGATAGCAAATTCTACAAAGCATAAATTCAAGAATATATAAGAAGATAAAAGCAAAAATAAACTAGTATTTTTATACTTTTATTAACTTTCAGAGCATGATAGATCAAGTTAATTTAAAAAAAAATTATAAGTAAGGAAGAGAAGACCTAACCAGAAGGAGCAATAAAGTAGACTTCAGACAGACTTTATTTCCTTGGGCTCCAGAATCACTGTGACTAGTAACTACAGCCACAAAATTAAAAGATGCTTGCTACTTGGAAGAAAAGTTCTGACAAACCTAGACAGCATATTCAAAAGCAAAGACATCACTTTGCCAACAAAGGTCTGTATAGTCAAAGTTATGGTTTTTCTAGTAGTCATGTGAGAGTTGGACCATCAAGAAGGCTGAGCACTGAAGAATTGATGCTTTTGAACTGTGGACCTGGAGAAGACTCTTGAGAGTCCTTTGGACTGCAAGGAGATCAAACCAGTTAATCCTAAAGGAAATCAATCCTGAATATTCATTGGAAGGACTTATGCTGAGGCCGAAGTTCTAAAACTTTGGCTACCTGATGCGAAGAGCCGATTCATTAGAAAAGAACGTGATGCTGGGGAAGATTGAAGGCAGGAGGAGAAGGAGACGATAGAGGATGAGATGGTTGGATGGCATCATTCACTCAATGGACATGAGTTTGAGCAAAATTCTGGGAGATAATGAAAGACAAGCAAGCCTGGTGTGCTGTAGTCCATGGGGCTGCAAAGAGTCGGACATTACCAAGTCACTGAACAACAAAAACAACCTATGCTGTATCTTAATATAATAGGATTTACCTCCTTTTCAACTATCTATGGAACAATTATGAAAACTGGATTCCAAAGAAAATGTGAATAAATTGCAAAAAGGAGAAATAACACCCAAAACATTCCCTGAGCACTATAATAAAACAAAAAATTAAAAACAAAATTTAAAAAGCAACTTTTTTTATACAGAAAATCTGTAACTCTTGCTTAAACAACTCTGGGGCCCATTTGAAAAATGAGAATGACTTACCCACATCTGCTTCATTGCGGCATGAGTGTTTGTGACAATAATGCATGTACACAGGCTCATTTAATGTAACATTTCTTATTAACCATTACATCTAAAATATTCCTCTCACCAGAAGTCTCTTTCAGTTCAGTTCAGTTCAATCACTCAGTCATGTCCGATTCTTTGCGACCCCATGAACCGCAGCGCACCAGGCCTCCCTGTCCATCACCAATTCCCGGAGTTCACCCAAACTCATGTGCATCAAGTCGGTGATGCCATCCAGCCATCTCATCCTCTGTCGTCCCCTTCTCCTCCTGCCCCCAATCCATCCCAGCATCAGGGTCTCTTCCAATGAGTCAACTCTTCGCACGAGGTAGCCAAAGTATTGGAGTTTCAGTCTCTTTAGAGTTCCTCTATTTTCTCAGTAAAATAAGAAGTCAAGTCATCAACTGAGAGTAATGATGAGGCGTGAACTGTTAGAAGTTTTAAGGGAGTGGAAAATATATGAAACAGTCATCTTGGAGAGCCGTAAGAGACAGTGGTGACTATGAACTCAAAACTTGGTCAGTGAGAAGTACAGACAAAAGAGGCCAGGGAGAGACTGAAAACTTGACAGGAGGCACAATGGACTATTGAGGTAAGGTTGAAGAACTACCGGTCTGGATCCTCTTCAGAAGTAAGCTGGAAACATCAGCAGCACTTGAAGAATAAGCTATCTGAAGTGCAAATTACAGGATTCACTGCAGGTACACAGAGTCAAGGGTACCACAGAATGGAAGACAAGATCTTTGGAAGAGAGATCAAAAAAGTTGAGAGTCCAGAAGTATTTAATTGGATGTTAATATACCTGACTAATGTATGCGGGACACAGACAGTGAGCCAGACACTATATTCTTCCAGGAATTAAGCACAGTGACCAAAGGAACAAGAGAGGAGTGTAAGAAGAGGTAATAGGTGGTACAGTCTGATGCCAGAAGATTCAAAGCTGAGTGATTTCAGGGAGGACAGAGTAAAATCAGGAAATGGCAATAAGAAGTAAAGAGGATATATATACCAATTCTAGCCCAGCTGCACTTTGAGATGAAAAAGAAGAGATCACGTCAAAGGACCGCAGGCGAAACAGTGGAGTATTCAAGAGGGAGTCCTTTTCTGCACATACAAGCTCTCTCCTGCTGCTGCTAATAGTGATCTGCAAATGAGTCTTCTCACTGAGACTGCACAAGGACTCTAAATAATTGAATAAAGTTATCTATACACAAAAGGGCCAAAAACTTGGGTTCATAATTCTGGCCAGAACTAGAGATGAAGTACGTTCTTGAATCTAAATAGCAATCATAGTAAATACATATTTGTAGACAAATTAAGGGAAAAAAAAAAAGCTTACAGCTGTTTGAAAATGTCATAAAGAATTCAAAGAAATAAAGTACCAGGAAAATAAACTAGAATATTTAAGAGTATACTAGAGAAAGTCATATATGATTGTCCCAGTCACCTTCACACATCAGATATCATCTTTCATAGAAGCCAAAAGACGATTCTTAGGAAGCTTACTTCAGAAGAGTAATACATACACAGAGATACTGCAATAAGATTAGGAACAAAACCCTGAAAAATGAAAAATCCTGAAGTCATGGAATGCATAGTAAAGATAACTGGGTTAATTTTAGCTCTCAATTCATAAGTAAAATCCAAAGAAATAGCACCATCTATTGGAACTTCTCATACTTAAAAATACACATTCTCAATCCTTAGAAAATGTGTCTATAACATTTCCACACATTGAGCTAAGAAGATAAATATTATAGGGCAATATCTAACACAAAATTTAAAAGTTTATATTAAAAAATACTAATCCTTGGCTTGTAATTCTAATTTCAAATAACTAATCATTTTGATAAGTTCAAATTACTATTCTATTAAAGATAAAAATATTCTCAACCAACAAAAAAAGAGTATAGCTATATGTTCAAAGTAACTCACAGATATGGTATTCCTGAATGCTGCTTGTATAACCATATATTGCAGAATATCCAAATATTATGATCATGACAACATCTCTACTATCCAGCTCCATAATGTGTGCAGAATGTCCCTCCACAGCATACTGCTGACCATGTCCAAGCACAGTGGGCGTTTTTGTACTCCACGACTGACTGTGTATGTTAAACACCCACAATTCATCTGTGACATTGCCATCACTTGTTTCAATTCTGCCTCCATACATAAAGATGTTGTCCTGTAGATTAAAAACCTATGTTAATACATAAAATATTTATATCTTATCAAGATACATGAATTAAAGACTATGTTTAAACATTAAATTTTAGTAATTGCTCACAACATGCATAAGACATAGTTCTTATGTGTAAAAAAATCAAATGGGAACACATGAGCAATGATGATTAATTCTTTTACTTACAAGATGGAAAGCCACACTTTCAAAAAGTTACTTTAAGGTGTTTTAATTAAAAATTATATGGTTAATTAACCATCCTAGTTGTTAAGTCCCTAGTTGTTACATTTGAATTTTACCATCTATTTGTACTGCTTTGTGCAGTACAGACATTCACCGTTTTCATCAAGCATTGTCCACAGAAAAGTAGACACATTTGTATCTATTATATGGAGTACATTTTTATTACCACTTCTCATGGCTATAAGCAGATACTTTAGAGCACTTATAAATTATAAAAATCATATGTCATTAAATCATATGTGATTGAAATGAATGATATATAAATCATTATTATTTCAATAACCTAGAAAGAGAAAAGAATTTCTTCAACCTAATAAAGAGCACCTAAGAAAAACACAAAGCTAATATTGTATTTAACTATAAAAGGCTGGATATTTCACCAAGGTCAGTTATAAAGATGCCTGCTTTTGGCCACTTATATTCAACACTGTACTCAAGATTTTTAGCCTGAGCAAATATGCAAAAACTGAATAAAGGCATTCAGATTGGAAAATAAGAGTAAAATATTTCTGTTTGTAGGTGATAGGAATTTGTATATAGAGAATCCTAAGAAATAAAAAATAATTAGAGTTATTGACTTCAGCAACACTGCAGAATAAAAGATCAATGTACAAAAAAAATCAATTTATATTTCTATACACTTTCAGTGAACAATCCAAAAATGAACTTAAGTAAACAATTCAATTTACAAAGCAGCAAAGACAATAAAATAACTAAGAATAATTTAACAAAAGAAACTCCAAATTTATACTGTGAAAGCTACAAATAATTATTAAAAGACCTAAATTAATAGAAAGACATCCTGTGTTCCTGGATCAGAAGACTTAATATTGTTAAGACTGCAGCATTTGCCTAACTGATCTACAGATTCAATGCAATCTCAGTTAAAATTCCAGATTTGTAGAAACTGACAAGTTGATTCCAAAAGTCAAATAGAATTGCAAGAGATCCAGAATATTTAAACAACCTTGAAAAAGAAAAATAAAATTGGAGGATTAACACTTTTCAACATTAAAAATTTCTACAAAGCAAAAGTAATTAAGATAGCAAGCTACTAGAAAAAATAAATACATAAATCGACATAACTGAGAGTCCAGAAAAAAAAATCCATATCCTACGGCTAACTGATATTTGACAAAAGTGCCAAGACCATTTGATGAGGAAAGAACAGTCTCTTCAACAAATGAGGCTAAGAAAACAAGATAGTTACATGCAGAAGGGTAAACCTAAATCCTTCCTGCACAGAACATACAAAACAACTCAAAATGTATCAAAGACCTAAAAGTAAAAGCCAAAAAAAACTATAAAACATTTAGAGAAGATGCAAGCTAAACATGCATGACCTTGGATTTGACAACATATTGTTAGGTATGACATCAAAATCACAAGCAACAAAAGAAAAAGTATATATATTGGATTTCATCAAAGTTAAAAATTTCTGTGCTTCAAAAAACACCACCAAGAAAGTAAAAGCTCAGAGAATGGGAAGAAATATTTGTAAATTACATATCTAATAAGGGACCTGTATCTAGAATATATAAAGAACTCTGACATCTCAATAATTTTAAAATGGGGAAAGCACTTAAACAGACATTTCTTCAAAGAAAATACAAATACCCAAAAAGAATCACATGACTACTAACATTGTTAGTCAACAGTGAAAGCCAAATCAAATATAAAATACCACTTCATACCCATTAGGATAGCTACAAAAAACCTCGAATAGCCAAAGCAATCTTGAGAAAGAAGAATGGAACTGGAGGAATCAACTTGCCTGACTTCAGGCTCTACTACAAAGCCACAGTCATCAAGACAGTATGGTACTGGCACAAAGACAGACATATAGATCAATGGAACAAAATAGAAAGCCCAGAGATAAATCCACACACATACGGACACCTTATCTTTGACAAAGGAGGCAAGAATATACAATGGAGTAAAGACAATCTCTTTAACAAGTGGTGCTGGGAAAACTGGTCAACCACTTGTAAAAGAACGAAACTAGATCACTTCCTAATACCGCACACAAAAATAAACTCAAAATGGATTAAAGATCTAAATGTAAGATCAGAAACTATAAAACTCCTAGAGGAGAACATAGGCAAAACACTCTCAGACATAAATCACAGCAGGATCTTCTATGATCCACCTCCCAGAATTCTGGAAATAAAAGCAAAAATAAACAAATGGGATCTAATTAAAATTAAAAGCTTCTGCACAACAAAGGAAAATATAAGCAAGGTGAAAAGACAGCCTTCTGAATGGGAGAAAATAATAGCAAATGAAGCAACTGACAAACAACTAATCTCAAAAATATACAAGCAACTTATGCAGCTCAATTCCAGAAAAATAAACGACCCAATCAAAAAATGGGCCAAAGAACTAAATAGACATTTCTCCAAAGAAGACATACGGATGGCTAACAAACACATGAAAAGATGCTCAACTTCACTCATTATTAGAGAAATGCAAATCAAAACCACAATGAGGTACCACTTCACACCAGTCAGAATGGCTGCGATCCAAAAATCTGCAAGCAATAATTGCTGGAGAGGGTGTGGAGAAAAGGGAACCCTCCTACACTGTTGGTGGGAATGCAAACTAGTACAGCCACTATGGAGAACAGTGTGGAGATTCCTTAAAAAATTGCAAATAGAACTACCTTATGACCCAGCAATCCCACTTCTGGGCATACACACCGAGGAAACCAGAATTGAAAGAGACACATGTACCCCAATGTTCATCGCAGCACTGTTTATAATAGCCAGGACATGGAAACAACCTAGATGTCCATCAGCAGATGAATGGATAAGAAAGCTGTGGCACATATACACAATGGAGTATTACTCAGCCGTTAAAAAGAATTCATTTGAATCAGTTCTGATGAGATGGATGAAACTGGAGCCGATTATACAGAGTGAAGTAAGCCAGAAAGAAAAACACCAATACAGTATACTAACACATATATATGGAATTTAGGAAGATGGCAATGACGACCCTGTATGCAAGACAGGGAAAGAGACACAGATGTGTATAACGGACTTTTAGACTCAGAGGGAGAGGGAGAGGGTGGGATGATTTGGGAGAATGACATTCTAGCATGTATACCGTCATGTGAATTGAATCGCCAGTCTATGTCTGACGCAGGATGCAGCATGCTTGGGGCTGGTGCATGGGGATGACCCAGAAAGATGTTATGGGGAGGGAGGTGGGGGAGGGGGGTTCATGTTTGGGAATGCATGTAAGAATTAAAGATTTTAAAATTTAAAAAATAAAAAAACTAAAAAAAAAAAAAATATATATATATATATATATAAATAAAAAAAAAAGGATAGCTATAAGCAAAAAGGCACTAACTAGTCTAGTATTGGCAAAAATGTGTAGACATTGGAACCTTCATACAAAACTGGAAATGATACCAAAAGCACAGGCAAGAAAAGAAAAAACAGATAAACTGGACTGTTTCAAAATTAATAACCTGACCATTAAAGGACACTATCAACAAAGTAAAAAGACAGCCCAAAGGATGACAGAAAATATATGCAAATCATATATCCAGTTAGGAGATAAAATCCAGAATATATAAAGAACTCCTACAACTCAACACCATAAAAAGAGAAAAACTTAAAAATGGGCGAAACACTTGATATATGTTTCTTCAGAGAAAGCATACAAATAGCCAATAAGCACTTGAAAAGATGTTCAACATCATAAATCATTAGGGAAATACAAATCAAAACTACATTACTGCTTTACACTCATTAGGAATTTTATTATTTAAATAAAAAGAAAGAAAGAAAAATAGAAAATAGTATTAACAAGGATATGGAGGAATTGGAATCCTTGTGCACTATTGGTAGGAATATAAAATGGTCTGAGTTTCAGTTTTGCAAGACGAAATGAGGTCTGGAAATAATGGAAATGACTGTACAACAATTTGAATGTACAACAATTTGAATTAAGTACAGCCACTAGATGGACTGTACTGTTAAAAATGGGTAAAATGGTAAACTTTTGTTATATGTATTTTATCAAAATTTTGTAAGTGATTGATCTGATGACAAGGTATAAAGTCATGGACAAAAAGTCAATCTTCTTTTCTCCCCATGTTCAATGGAGGATAGTATGCTCAATGGAGAAAAACAATATGGCAGTTCTTCAAAAAAAATTAAAAATAGAATTACCATTAAATCTAGGAATTCCCCTTCTGACTATCCAAAAGAATGGAAATCAGGGACCTGAACAGATAGTTGTACATTCATGTTCATAATAGCATTATTGATACTAGCCAGAAAGGCGAAAGCAACCCAAGTATATACTGATGGATGAATGGATAAACAAAATGTAGCATATACACAGAGTGGAATATTGTTCAGCCTGTAAAAAAAAGAAGGAAATTCTGACACATGCTATAAGACAGATTATCTTGAGGACATTGTGCCAAGTGAAATAAGCCAGTGATTATATAAGCCAGTCATTTATTAATCATTAAATACTGTATGATTCCACTTATATAAGGTACCTAGAAGAGTAAAACTCACAGAGACAGAAAGCAGAAGGGTGGTTTGCCAGGGGCTGAGAAAGGGGGGAAATGTAGGGGCACGGGTACAGAGTTTCAGTTTTACAAGACGAAAAAAAAGTCTGGAAATAATGGAAATGACTGTACAACAATTTGAATGTACTTAACGCCACTAGATGGACTGTACTGTTAAAAACGGGTAAAATGGTAAACTTTTGTTATGTGTATTTTATCAAAATTTTTTAAGTGATTGATCTGATGACAAGGTATAAAGTCATGAACAAAAAGTCAATCTTCCTTTTTCCCCATGTTCAGTGAAGGATGGCATTAAAATCTATCTTTTTGCTAAAATAGTATAAAAAAAATCGATGACACTTCAAGTTATTGTGATTCATCAGATCTCTTGTTTTCATTAAGTATTTGAAATAAATCTGAGATTTAGTATTTTTTTCTCTAAGGCTAATTAAAAAAAAAAAAAAAGATTAAAATTTAAAGCAGGATCCATACCTGATACAAAGCAAGAGAATGCCCATATCTCTGGAGAGGTCCCCTTGATACAGCTCCTACATTCCATATACTGCTTTCTAAATTGTAACTAAAAACAAGAAGAAAATAAATATAACTTCATAAGCTAAGATTCATTTTAGCTTTTTTAATTTGCATATGCTTTCTTTGTATTTAAATATTCATTAAATTCAAAAACAATTACAAATAAACTCATAATTTCATACACCATATTAGAAATTTTTAATAAAGACTCATTCAACATATACCTACTCTAAATTAGGATTCAATCATCTAAATATGTAATATGCATTAACTTGACTAGGCTATTTATTATTGGAATTATTCTGTCAGCTTAATCATTTGAACCAGTTGATTACCCTAAACAATAGTTCTACACTTTTAAAGTCACATGGGCCTGTTTGTGGCTTCTTGAAATCTCCAAGCAGCATCTACCTTAAGGCTTTTGTCTGGCTCTTTTCTCTGCCTCCAGATACCTGCACCACCAATGTCTGCCCTCCTTCAAGTCTGCTCAGTTCTCATCTATCTCATGAAGCCTACTTTAACCACTGTGTTTATAACCGCAATGCCCTCCTCTTCACCATTTCTAATTTGCTTACCCCTGCTATCTATTTTGCTATCTATCTATATCTGTCTGTGGATAGATGTGCATATACATAACTCATTTTGTTGCTGTTGTTCAGGGGGTAAGTCATGTCCGACTCTTTGCAACCCCATGGACTGTAGCCCACCAGGCTCCTCTGTTTATGGGATTTCCCAGGCAAGAATACTGGAGTGAGTTGCCATGCCCTTCTCCAGGGGATTTTCCTGACCCAGGGATCAAACCCGAGTCTCCTGCTTGCCAGGCAGATTCTTTACCACTGAGCCACTTATGAAGTCCTGTATACTTGTTATCACGTTAGTTACATTTTTTTTCCTAATTGTCTATCTTTCCTCACTAACAAAGACAGGACATTCATCATATCCAGTGATATATCCTAAGCTGTATCGTTCAGTCACTAAGTTTTTTGCAATCCTGCGGACTATAGCCTATCAGGCTCCTCTGTCCATTGGATTTCCCAGGCAAAAATATTGGAGTAGACTGCCATTTCCTTCTCTAGGGAATCTTCATGACCCAGGGACTGAACCCACATCTCCTGCCCTGCACATGGATTTTTTACCACTGAGCCACCTGAGATGTTCCATATTCCAAGTACTAAGCACAGAATGTGTTCAAAACAATTTGCTATGCCCATGATTACAAGTTAACTTTCGCTAATGTCAATGAATAAATATTCTGTAAAATACTCTCTAATAGACACTAATACAGAACTCTTGTATCATTTACTGAATAATTTGTCTTAAATGTAACATGTACACCTCAATTAAATTCTATTATAGAAGATTAATCAACTTATTAGGGACACCATCACTTCTAAAAAGCTTTTTAAACATCCTCACCTACAACTAAACCACCTTTGAGAATAATGAAAAAAATTCTCTAACCTGTGAAAACAGCAACAAAGTTATTTCTAATTTTATACCTCTAGTTTACTACAAAACTACATAAACACTGTAACCGAAAGAAACAGGTTTCAAACAAACAAAAAAAAGCTATCTGGTTCAAATAGAAAATATATGTTTAGGAGAATATCAGTAAAATTCATCACTTAATTTAAAATGTGCTATTTAACTTGTACAGAATACAAACTTTTAAGATGTCCAAGTTTCCTTGACAACTATACTGTCTTCACAACCTTACTTTGTAAATGCCACAACAATTTAATCCAAACTTCCACTCTATTTTCACAAACTTTTCATTTTCATGAATCAAGACTAATTTCCTTTTCTTTTACACATTTAAATCTCAGTTCCTCAGATTCTTTGCATATCTTAATAATCCTACCAATTCTCTTTCAGTTCTTTCTACTATATTTTATCTTTCATTTATTGTTACAGGATATTGAAATCCTTCATTTAAAATGTTTACTTAAAATTCTTCTTCCCTCTCTCCAGAATTTATTTTACACTGTAATTCCAGTCATAATCATAGTTTTAAAGGAATCTCCCCTTATACACAGAATTTTTTAATCCCCCAAATTAATAGGGCTAATATATTCAGAAATTAGGGTTTATAGATACAGCATGCTCAGCTAAATCTGAATTTCAAATAAACCACAAATTTTTTGGTATAAGTATGACCCATGCAACACTCGAGACAAAACTGAAAAATAAAATTACAAAAGGTCTATTCATACTAAAAGTATTCACTGTTGACCTGAAATTCAGATTTAACTGGGTGTCCTGTATATTTATCTACTAAATACAGCAAGCCTTTTGGGGCATACACCATATGGTACACTGTCCAAGGTCATTTCCGACTGCTTGATACCCAAGTTGCACCAGTTATTACATATTATGAATGTGACCCCTGAAAACAACACTGATAATCAAATTATTCTTATTTCCTCTTTTATTTTGTTACTGAATAGTTCATAAAATACAATCACCAGCTGAAAAAAATCAGATAAAGCTGGCATTCATGCAACGCTCCTTATCATCCAATCATGCAAAGGACAATCTCCATTAAGTTCACAGTAAATCAATAACCTATTTTACAACACTGGTACCACTCTATCAATAAAACTTTGCAAAGTAAATGCAGAGTAAAAGTTTAGGTAAATTAAGATTTGAGGGGAAAAAAAAACTGAAAGTATTTTTATATAAGTAATTATATTTCATTCTGAAAAAATAAAAGATGACCAGGATTCACAAAAGCCAATATAGGCCTGGCCTGGCCTTATTTAAAGCTAATACTTTCTTATTCAGAATTTAATAAAAAGCACTCTAGAAAGTTAAAGAAATGTCTACATAGAACAAACATATATGCACAGTGACAAATAACTTTCGGATATACTGAGTTTATATATTCTCAAATCAGTCCCATGTGGAAAACAGATACTATTACAAAGACAACCATTCATAAATTAGCATAGCAATAAGACATTTAGGATAGTCTTCATTATCCAAAAACACCCAGCTTAAAAAATAGATTGTAAAAATATGGGGAAAAAACTTACTTCAAGACCATTTGAAAAGAACTGTAGTTAAAAGTATATCCACCGATCACCCACATAAATTTCCCATGTAAAACAGCTTTATGGGAAGCTCGACCTACGGAAGGACTGAAGGGTTTAACATTTGGCAGAATCCAGTAAGACTCAGTGGAAGGAACATTCAAAGAACAATCAGGACCTATTTAAAAGAAAAATCAAACAATGCAATGCATTAAGCAAAGACCTTAGACTACAGAAATAGAATATATGGGTTAAGAGAATTTAAGAATTCAATGCTCATCATATTAATAAATATAATGTACATAAGAAATAGTCTGAAATATAACTTACAGGAAAAACTCTAACAGCAAATGTAATGCTTAAAGGAGGAAAAAAAAATCATATACTTAATTTAGGCTTGAATTTGTTCAAATACATATCATAATTTGAAAGAATTCTTTAAATAATATAAATTTCAGATTTATTTTAGTATACTAATATTCTACTTGAATATGAGAATGGAAAACAATGTACTCAAACCCTAGTTCTGTCACTAAAAGTGTGACCTTGGGAAAGTCTGTTTACCTCTGCCATCATCAAGCCTTCATCTATAAAACAGAAATATTTCCTAAGAGTTATTATAAATATTTAATTTTTTTAAAGAGAGTGGAAATTAAAGCATTTGTAAATTGTAGCACTTTCTGTTTACAACTATATTAAAGAAACACAAAAATAAAAATTACGTTTTTTCTTAGCAGCATTCTTATTAAGGACAACCAAATTTGGCATTGGTAGAGAGGCTTACTGTCCATAAACTGAAAAAATTATTATGCATAATTTTAAAAAACTATTAATGAGTACAGGATAACAAATATTACAAGTTGAAAACACTGTCTTTTCCTATCCATATTCACTATGTTGCTCATGAGTCTTGGTTCATCATCTATAAAATGTAGACAACTAGGCTAGATCAGTGTTTCTCAAACTTGAGTTATGTAAGGAATGCTTCTAATGGAAATATATTTATTTTCATCAAATTTAAGGGCTCATAAACTATTTTAATGCCAATGAAACTAATAGAAATATATTATGTTCAAAATTCTTTTATAAATATAAAATTAACATAAGCTTATAAATTATGTTCATAAAAAGCTTATAAAATCAGTAAAATTAATATTCGCTTAAAATGATGGATGATGTTGTTCTGCTCAAAGTAATTCATTAGACTCCAGTTGGAAATGATATTAATGCTATAGCACCTTTTTTACACTTTAAGATACCTGTATTATTTTGACAAAATCATTCTCACAGCACTTTTCTTTCATCTACCATTTACAAACCTTTCTAATTTATAAAATAGACCCTAACATCATTTGACCTCCACTTATCACAATGGTATCAGTACATTTTATTATTTTTTTAGCCTATAATAAGAATACTATTTGGTCCTAATTCAACAGTCAACACAAATGCTGGCACTGCAATCAAGTAGCATTTTTACACAATTATGAAAGTAATGATTTCTTATCAAAAAAGTTTTAGATCATCACTGAATCACAAAATTTTAAAACATCCAAACAGACCCTAATTTCAGAAATATTAACCCTTACAGTTTTTATTTGCTTATTTATTCACTCACCCATGCATTCATTCATTCATCTTCAAAGTCCTTTTCAAGGTTTACATTCTATGAGTCTGTATTTTTCAGGTAAATATTAGGTAGATCATCTCTTTGATAACAAAAAAAAATCTTTTAAATCAGATACAGAAAATGTTATCATTTCTAAGTGAAAAGTCAGTGAACTACACTTTAGTAACCAAAGAAATTAAAGGAACATGTTGATATTTTTTAAGTTAAAATTACAATTCTAAACCACTGGACCTCTTTTAACTCAGGTTGGCAAACAACAGTCCATGAGCAAAATCCAACCCAGTACATGTTTTTGTAAATGAAGTTTTGTAAGAACTCAGTTAAGTATTATTGAAGGCTGTGTTTGCCATACTCAGCAGAGTTGAGCAGTTTCAAGACAGACCATACAATTCACAAAGCCAAAAATACTTCCTATATGGTCTGTTACAGAAAAGTTTGCCAACCTCTAATTTAACTGAAAAGAAATAAGATCATATGGGCATTACACATAAGTGGTATACCTACTGGTCTGAATGCTAAATGCTGTTTTCTTTAAAATAAAAATGTAGATTTAAGTCAGGAATAATAAACCAAAAAGGATAAAATGTTAATAATAGGTTAATCTGGGTAAAGGGCATTTGTGTATTCTTTGTACAATCCCTGTTCTTTCCATTTTTCTATAAATTTGAAACTCTTTCTAAATAAAAAGTTAAAAACAAGTCTGCTGCCTAAAGGCACAGAGTTGGAAACAGTCAAATAATACATAGTTTTGCCTGGCAGAGGTTGATAGAGAATAATGGCATGCAAACTTCTTAAGATATTTAAATCAATAATCATGTATGAAGTTCACACTAAAAAAAATAGTTCAGAGCAAGCTTCTGGTAGGCTAAATAATGAGCCCCAAAGATAAAGCAGGTTCTAATCACTAGAATCTATGACTCTTACCTTATCTGGCAAAAGGGACTCTGTAAACATAATTAAGTTAAAGATCTTGAGCTGGGGAGTTATCTTGGATGAACCAAGTGGGCTCTTCATGTAATCATACATGCCTTTCTAAGAGAGATTTGACTACAGAAGGAGAAATCAACAGGACCACTGAAGCAAGATGCTGTGCTCCATGCTTTGGAGATGGAAGAAGGGGAAAAAGCCAAGGAAAGCAGGCATTGCAACTCTATTGCTACAAAAGTCAAGGATGCAGATTCTTTCTTAAGAGCCTCCAGAAGGAGTGTGGCCCTGCCAACACCTTGATGTTGGCTCGGTAAAACCGATTCAGACCTCTCACCTCCAAGATGTTAAGAGATTAATAAATATATGTTAAGACACCAAAGTGAAAGTGAAAGTTCCTCAGTCATGTCCAACTCTTGGTGACTCCATGGATTGTCCATGGAATTCTCCAGGCCAGAATACTGGAGTGGGTAGCCTTTCCCTTCTCCAGGGTATTTTCCCAACCCAGGGATCAAACCCAGATCTCCCGCATTGCAGGCAGATTCTTTACCAGCTGAGCCACAAGGGAAGCCCAAAAACACTGGAGTGGGTAGCCAATCCCTTCTCCAGGGGATCTTCCCGACCCAGGAATCGAGCCGGGGTCTCCTGCATTGCAAGTGAATTCTTTACCAACTGAGCTATCAGGGAAGCCCCCGTTAAGACAGCAAGTTTGTGGTAATTTGTTACATCAACTATAAGAAACTAATGCTAATAACTAAAATTTTTGATTTAACTTACTTAAGATAAATATTGTTATTTAGTACAAGAAATTGGACTTTAGAGATTTTAAAAATTTTTACTGTGCAATCTGGAATATCTACTTTTCTATGCAAAACAGCAACTTTTTCCTGCCTTTGTTACTACTGTATTTTCTGTAACTTCTAGCAGTAATTAGAAGGAATGGTCAACAGCCAAACTCTACAGATTGTCATTATTTTACTCTAAATTAATATGATTATATACAGAATGAAAGATGTATGAATATGACTTAAAATTTTAAGGAAAATTAGATATCTTAATTTGTAGTTTTCTGTACTCTACAACTAAAATGATTAAAAGGGTAAATTTATGTACTGAATATTAGTTTAAAACACAAATAACTATAAAGAATGCATTATACACACAAAGGCTCCCCCACCCATTAAATATCATTTAAGGCCATCCAAGACTCCCATTTCATAAAAATATATCCATGGAAAATCTACCACTTTATTATCTGGACACTTATGGACTATCTCTGCATAATTCTCCCTGTATAACTTTCATCAATTAATATGGGAATCTCGTCAAGGTAAGTAGATTACAGCTCTCTTGAAAAAGATGTACTAAACTAGTTCAAGTTACAGTGTGTTTTCATAAATATTTAATATGCTACCTTTTCCACGGGTTAATCCAAAGAGCACAAATGAATTTCTAATGATGTAACTTTTGGCACTAGTGACAGGCTGCTGAGAGACACATTTTTGAGGCTACTCTATAACCCCAAGTAGAATTATACTCTGATCCCTCTCAAAGTTATATCTCCATCCTTACAATCTCTCTTGAATTCTAGATGCAAAATTAAACTACCTATATATAGTGTCACCCTGCTTATTTAACTTATATGCAGAGTACATCATGCGAAATGCCAGGCTGGATGAAGCACAAGCTGGAATCAAGATTGCTGGGAGAAATATTAATAACCTCGGATATGCAGATGATACCACCCTTATGGCAGAAAGCGAAGAACTAAACAGCCTCTTGATGAAAGTGAAAGAGGAGAGGGAAAACGTTGGCTTAAAATTCAACATTCAGAAAACTAAGATCATGACATCGAGTCCCATCACTTCATGGCAAACCGATGGGGAAACAATGGAAACAGTGACAGACTTTATTTTGGGGGCTCCAAAATCACTGCAGATGGTGACTACAGCCATGAAATTAAAAGACGCTTGCTTCTTGGAAGAAAAGCTATGACCAACCGAGACAGCATATTAAAAAGCAGAGACATTACTTTACCAACAAAGGCCAGTCTAGTCAAAGCTAAGGTTTTTCCAGTAGTCAAGAATGGATGTGAGAGTTGGACTATAAAGAAAGCTGAGCACCAAAGAACTGATGCTATTGAACTGGGGTGTTGGAGAAGACTCTTGAGAGTCCCCTTAAACTACAAGGAGATCCAACCAGTCCATCCTAAAGGAAATCAGTCCTGAATATTCATTAGAAGGACTGATGCTAAAGCTGAAACTCCAATACTTTGGCCACCTGATGCAAAGAACTGACTTACTGGAAAAAACCCCTGATGCTGGGAAAGATTGAAGGCAGGAGGAGAAAGGGGATGACTGAGGATGAGATGGTTGGATGGCATCACTGATGCAATGGACATGAGTTTGAGTAGGCTCTGGGAGTTGGTGATGGACAGGAAAGCCTGGCGTGCGGCAGTCCATGGGGTCGCAGAGTCAGACACAAATGAATGACTGAGCTGAACTGAACTGACATGACATTTCCACTGGGATGTCTCATAATCATCTCAAACTTAATATGTCCAAACCTAAAATCTTGATGCCTCCCTCCCAAATCTGTTCCTTCACCTGTGTTTACCGTCTCAGTAAACAGTACTCCCATTCACCCAGTTGTTCAGGACAAAGATCTTAGAGCTACTGAGTTCTCTTTTTCTCCCATATCCATATCCAACAAATCCTGGACTGACATTCATTAGGTATGTAGGAACACAGCCTTTCCAACTGTCAAAATATGGAAATACTTCACTGATTAAGTAGATGCTGCAGGTTACCAGGTATTCCCCTTCCAAGTTCCCTGGCCCCTCTGCAATAATCCAGACTCTTCACAAAAGACAACTAAAGGGGTAATGCCTGACATAGCATGGCTTATCCAGGATCCTGTTGATTGGTTGGTGTCTCAGTGTCTGTACTTTACCAATTATAAACATTTTTAAATTCGATCAACTCTACCAGTCTCTTCACACAGATCCTTTCCTTTACAACTACCATACTTATCCAAGCCACCATCCATCTCACCCCGATTACTGAAACAGTCTCCACACTGGTGGTCTTATTTCTATTCTTCTTCTCTACCTATCACAGTCAACTCTCCACAATGCAACCAGAATGATTAAAAATATAAATCTACTCTTATCAATTCCCTCAAAATCTTTCAATGATTTGCTATCACACTAAAAATAAAAATCCTGAAGATGGCCTACGACTCCTACATGACTGGCCTCAGTATTCACTTATTGAATAGAAGAATGAAAATGTCCTTAGGATCACAAAAGATTAAAATGAAGTCAAACCTTGCTTTCCCACTTATTAGCCATGAAATCTTGGAAAAATTATTTAACTTTTCTAAACTTCATTTTAATCATGGAGATTATACCTAAAGAACATAGAATCCTGTGTAAATAAAGACTGAATGAAACTGTACTTAATATTGAATATTACTATGAAAGCTTCATAATAGTAAACATATTACTATTACGAAGTTTTTTCTCTCATTTCAGTTTACAAGGAAACTAAGTATAATTAAGTCTACAGGCAAAATATGCTAATGAAGCCTAGCATTATTAGGTATTATAAATATACATGCCAAAAGAAAACAGTAAAATTACAATGAAAACATTTCTATAATCACAGGTAAATCCAATTAAGAAATAATTGCAAACGACAAAACCCAGAATAAAGTACTACAAAGTTTTGAAAGTTTTTCCAAAGCAATTCCAGAATTACTGAATTACATTCTTCCTTCCTTCTCTTTTACCCTGGAAAAGTTTTTCTAAGGGAATCTATCTCTGATAATGATAATGGAAATCAGTACAAAAATTTTATTTAGACAAATAAAATTAGACAAATCTTATAAAATACTTTTTCTTCCATAAAGAATGATATAAATTTAAAGTCTTCAACTGAGTGAAACAGCAGTTCCTGGAAGGTCCCCTAACTTTATGAATAGATTTATACACTAACTGCTGATTACTAGAAAAACTGTAAGTGCTATATACAAAGATGCAGGCTGGAAAAGCAAGCAGTAAAATTTTATCTCTCCTAACAACTGACTGGCATTTTAACAGCATGCTTCGATTTCTAAGAAAAAAAAAAAGAATTAGTCTGAATAGAGTTCCTTTATATCATTTTAAAGCAGGAAAAAAAAACTGAAAAGTAACCCAGTCAAATAGGAGTTTAGCGGGAAAAAAATCATGCTCCAGAGTTTTAGACTTCTTTTTGATACAGTTTTGGCTCATATATTTAATTCAAATTTAATCTATGACATCATGAAAAAAATACTTATCTTACTACAAAGGTGAAACATATTAAGGACAAATTTTTTATTTATTTTCTTTTTGTAGTTTCTCAACAGGAAATATTAAATAAACATTGCTAACTTTGACCTATATCAACACAATTCATTAACCTGCATTTATATAAATAACTCTATACTGAACTTTTGGTATTTTAAATAAATCTAGTAACAGAAAATACAAATTGTCTTCTAATAGTATCTCTAGTGTTACATATCAGATTTCTTTGATTGTAAGCCACAGAAACTCGTTTTGGGGAAATTAAGGGAAAATGGGAATTTGTTGAAAAAATATGGGGAAATTCAAAGAATTTTAAAAGAGGCTGAAAAGTTACACTTAAAATAGGTAGGTATATGGATTTATCATTGCATCAAGATTACTCGCAATGACTGAAAGGCAATTGCCCAAAAAGAAATTGAATTGCTAATAGGAAAGGAAAAAATATGCTGAGAATGGAGATGTGAAGAGCAGTACACGTAACTTACTGTAATCACTCCAGAAATGGTCCTGTGATCTAATATGTGCACTGCATCTGAAATTCTCTACAATAAAAGGCAAAATGAGATAACACTGCTACAAGCGTCCTATCTTCTAACATCGTTAGAAAAATCTGATTTGGGTTCTGTATCCAAAGTATTCTAAACATTTTCAAGGCCCATAAAACCAATCTCCAAAGGACAGTTATCAATTTTAGTGCAGTTTAAATGTCCACAGCTGTTCTGACAATATCTGAATGTTATAAAACAATGAATTGTGTGAGCGGTAATCACTACAGTAGGTCTGTTCCAAGAATACATGGTTCTCCCAGTTTAGGTCAATGATGCTATTACAGTATGAAAAGGAACTGTCCTTCTTTTAGCAAAGATCAGTGCTCTCCAATTACTGTTTTTGTGTTGTGAAAGGCCTGAAACAAAGCTTGACAGACTGGTTCTGAAAATGATAAATACAGTGCGATGGGACTGGGGACAGGATCTGCCTATCCTACCTGTCTCAGCCAGAAGCAATAAAATAAGCAGTTTTAAGTTTTTCTACATTAGGTAAGTTTCTATAAGCAAGGAACCTCTGTCCAGCACAGAACAGTCTATGAATTTTGTTGTAGCCCACAACTCAGGCCTTTGTTCCATTCTCTCTCTGTACTCCCTTCCTTCATGATCTCAGCTGAACTCATGGTTTTCGGTATCAACTATTTCCAATTTAATGTTTTTAAGCCAGTCAGCCCCAAACAGTATAGACCTCTCTCTACTAAAGTCCAATTGCCTTTTCAACATCTCCTCTAAAACCTCTAAAAGATATCTCAAACATAACATACCAAATCCAAACTGATCTTCCTCTTAAAGTCTCCCTCATATCAGTTGATGACAACTCTATCTTACAAGGTCAAAAAATCTTAAAGTCAATTTTAGTGTAGTTTAAATGTCTCTTTTCTTCCTCCCTTTATTAAACTTCTAAAGGAAAATGTAAGTAAGTTATGCTGTGTACTTACACACACTATCCTAAAGTAACTATGTCCTAATACGTTACATGACCTACCCTTAAAAAAATAATTTACGATAAAATATTCATGGATCTGAGATAAAAGATTTCCTATTTTTCTAAAACAAACAAAATCATCAAGTTTTTACAACTTGAAAAATGCCATGGAGTCTTAAGTGCATGCTTTGGTAGTCAACACTGCCACCCAATGGCAAATACTAAAATCTAAAACCAAAGGACAGAAAGTACCTGACCAGACAGTTCAAATTCAAATGTTCACCTCAATATTTAAAATTATGTTTTATTTATCAAGTAAATTTCATAATTTATTGGAGTACTAGTCTACTGAAACATCTGTATTTGAACGTCCACATAGCACTAAACAGGCAAACTAAACATTTTTAATTCATTCATTTGAGAAAAAAAAAGAAAACAATTTGAGTGCCTACTATACAACAGGCACTAGAGAAGATGCTGAGGATATAAAGATGATCAAAACATAATTATTCTTAACTTCATGGAGTTTACATTCCAGTAGGAAAGATAATCAAAGAATCACACAAACATGACTGCAGTAGATGCTACGAATTTAAAGGATTCAGTGCTATGAAAGCATCTAACAGGAGTATCTGACCCGAGAATGTCGAGGGTGTGAAGGAGGAAGTGCAGAAATAAGAAAGGTCTTGAAATAGTTAGGGACAAAGAACATGCAAGGAGCTGAAATAAATCCAAACAAAGTGTAACTTTAAAGAATCAGAAACACTACAGAAAACTATCAAATTACCTGACTTATACATTAAGATGCTATCTTTTAATCAATAATCGAAAAGGCTGCAAACATCCAACTTCAATCCTTACCTGAGAACTATGACTGACCTGGACTGAAAAGGAATACTGAATATTCATAAAGAATTAGGACTAAATGACAGAATTGAACAGGATATTCTGGAATAGGAAAGGACCGGGGACAACTTTTCAATGTCCAAGTAATGATCTTTTATACAAAACCTGGTAATCTGTTTCCAACTTCATAGAATTGGGGAGAGGGAACGTTTTGTGGTAATAAATTAAGAATTGTACCCTGAAGCCTGCTGGTTTGTCTTTTCTACCTGTCGACTACTACCATCTATTCCGCATCGCAAAGTTTTTCTGAGCAGACACGAGACAACTGTTCAACACATTCCTCGTCAATTATGGCAACAATCTATACTTTAAAATATTTTATTTGTATTTTTTCTTTATTTAGTAGATTCTAATCATCTGAACCCCCTGCCTCATTTAGGAAAATCTCTAACTGTGTGGATTTTGTTCAGAAACAAAATCTATTCCCACACAATTCAGAAGGTAGGGGTAAGACCTAAATTTAGTCAAGTAGATATTACTGAGCAGGCCCTCAAATCTTCATAAGTGATAACAAAGATGTGGGGAGAGTTTAGAACTTCTCTACCCAAGCCTGCAGCATGCCGCATCCACACTAAGGACATAACGGTGGTACCCTGGGATTCAGTGGCAGCGACAGGAATATCCTAATCAAACTTTTCTGTGGTGGGAACCAACCCACTTGCCTTCTGTTACACCTACCCCTTTGCAACCAAGGTTTTTACAGCCTTCCCATCTCCTTTGTGAGCTACCCAATGTCCTTTTGTATTAGTCAGAGTACAGGTTAAAACAACCAAAAGTAAGTTGCTTAAATAAGCTGAAAGTTAATTCTTTTCTCATAAAACACATTCTACAGGCAAATATGCAAGTGCTACCAGTTACCACAGTTACTGCCATTTACCAGCCATCGTTAAAGATCTCAGTGACGTAAAATTCCCACACAGCATTTCTACTCATATCCTACTGACCTAACACAGTATAATAACCATGCTAGATGCAAAGAAGGCTGAGGAATATGGTATGCAGCTGAAGACCATGTGCTTGAGAGCTACAAACTCAGTGAATTCTATCACCAAAAAGAAGGCAAGAACAAATCCTGGGAGGCAGAGGCCCCTGACCTATACCCCAATAACTGCCTTTTCTGCTCAGGGAAGCCAGAACTGTATCTGTTGCCTACAGTCAAACCAAAGACTTCCAGAGGTTCTGATTTTTTAAAGTTATGTAAGAGAGAAACCTTGAGCCACTCTGATTAGGGAGTTGATTGGGGGCAGGGGCAGGGGCGAACACATAGCTACTCGAAGCTCTGCTTCCTTAAATACAAAATTAGGGATCAGATCTGAGGCTCAAAGAAACCAGACTATACATCATCTGTCTTGAAAGAAGCACAATATCCATTTCACCAAACACTACCCATAAAATATTCATCAGAGATAAATTAATTACTAAGAAGCAGTAACGATATGCAAATGTCTGGCTTCTATGTAATATTTTATAATTTATAAAGCACTTTCACATTATCCTCATTTTTAAAATGTATGTGTACACGTATTCATGCGTATGCGTTAATACATACATATATATATAAATTTCATATTATCACTTTGCTTTAAAAGTAAACATACCCAGTATTTGTTCCCCCATTTCCACTTTCTTTAAGACATTTAAGAGTCAAGAATTTTTATGATTTCAGGCCCTCCTGACAAGAATAATAAAATGTGAAATGCCAATAAACAGAGCCAGAAAAACAACAGGTAACATTTTCAACCACATACATATTACAAAACACCCAGAAAATAAAGTATTTTAAAGATGGAAGAAAAGAACAAAGAAAGGATAGAGATGTTCATAGGGGATATTTTACAAATATATTTCTCATTTGCTTTTAAGACTGTTGAGATGAGCTGGGGACTAATAGCAGATGAAGAGAAGTTAGAAAAAAACCTTGCATATAAGCTATACTTCTATTTCTCAGGCCTTAGCTTAAGCATATTCTTGATGTACTTACTAGTCTCTGCAGAGAAAAGGACATTATTTTAGATTCAAGACTGAAATGGAAAAAAAAAAAAGATACCTCAAGGCACTTTTAAGGGAAGAAAGGCCATGAATTATTAAAATAGCCACTCAACAAAATACATGCCTCTATAATTAAAAAGACTGAGAAACTTGTATCTGTCATAATCATAATAGGGAATCAAATGCAACTCAGTAATCACTGATATTTCATATGGTTGGAGTAACTGATTTTTTAATGAAATAACATGAGTTAAAGATGGGCATAATTTATGGAAAGCCTAAAATAATTGCTCCAAATAACTACTCAGCACACTCGGCCACATTTGTTTAATTTGTCTGAGGAAAGTTAAATATGAGGAGCACACTCTCTTTGGTTTTTACCTGGGTCTGATAGGAACACTGCTACTACTGCTACACATGGTCATGTAACTTTAGATTACGTATTTCTTGAGTCAAAGTTCCCCCATCAACAGGATTAATACACAGGATTCTCAATGTGTCAATACAAGTTGCACAAAGCTCTTGGTAGGTAAGTACTGTAGTTGGCCAAAGAGTTCGCTGGGATTTTTCTGTAACATTGCAAGGGAAAAACCCAAATGAATGCTTTGGCCAGCCCAATATATAAATATATTTTATACAGGCCAGCCCTATATAAAGATTTATGACTTTATACCCAAATACTTAAAGCTAAAACTTATCAATATACTCTAAATTTAACCTTTAATAATACATGTTGATAAAAATTATTTAGAAATTCTTCCCTAATTCTTACTGCTTTTGCCACAAGCAACTGAAAAACTTTTTAAAATATTCTATGTTCTTTTAAAAATAGCCACAAGAGGTCAGTCTTTACTAAGAAAGAAGTTTAATACAGTCCAGTACCTTCCAAGACAAGCATCTACTTTTGCAATATGCTATTTATGTTACCCATTATAAATCAAGTTTTGATGTACCAGGTGTTAATTTTAGCCAAGCCACCAAATCTTTGGGAACTCATCAAAAAATTAAAGAAAATCAATAATCATACATCTACAATTTAAAGAGTTTCATTTATAACTTTACTTGATTCTCATAGTAGCATGTAGACAAAATCTTTACTGATTTTGTGAAAAAAGTGAAAGCTGTTCAATCACGTCCAACTCTTTACGATCCCAGAGACTACAGACCACCAGGCTCCTCTGTCCATGAGACTTCCCAGGCAAGAATACTGGAGTGGATAACCATTCCCTTCGCCAAGAGATCTTCCCCACCCAGGGATAGAACCTGGGTCTCCTGCATTGCAGGTAGATTCTTTACCATCTGAGTCACCAGGGAAGCCTTATGAAGAAGCAAATTATTAAGACGCTGACGATTACTGAAATTCTAAAAATAAATCCATGAGATTTGGGTGTGCAAACTACAGCAAATGAGTGTAGATATTGTTTGTATTAATATATTAGCTATGTGACTATATGTTCAAAAAGCCACTTACCTTGCCAACTATCGTTGCAGACACACAGCTTTTCTCCTGTTAGGTCACAGTAACCGTGATCTGGACTGCCGCAATTGGCTTTACAGTAGGGGATATCACAAGCTTCACCCTTCCAGTATTTATCACATTCACAATATGCTTGACTTGAAACAGAGACACTAGTTGTACACTTCCCGTGACCAGAGCAATTGTTAGGGCAAGAATTGATTCTGTAAAATATAATTCATATATATTCAAATTCAAGATGATGAGAAAAATAATCTGGGCTGGTATTTTCTTAAATTTACAAATGTTATGTGTGTCCGTGTGTTTCATTTAACACGTTTTACAATGTGACTTCAATTCTTTACTCTGTACCTTTTTACCCCTAAGGCAATTAAGGTACATGTATCTTCAACTGGCCTCAGTTCATTCAATGAGTTTACTCTGCTAACAAGACTACACACTCAACATCTGCAGGATCTAGACAGTTCCAAGCACAATGTTTGGTAAATATTCAAGTACTCAAATGTTTTACAGGGTATGAGTACACTTTATAGGAAAAAAAAATAAGGTCATGAATATGTGAAACAGTAAGAGAAGGCAAGACATAAACTGGTTACAAGATACTTAAATAGCATGCTATCACCTAAACACTGCTGTGGAAGTTAAAAGGTGTTTATCAGACTTTATTTTAAGGCTCCCTAACTGATTATATTTTACTATATATTTATTCTCCCGTGTGTACATGCTTGATATAAATAAATTCTATAATAAATTGCTGATTCAAGGATATTTAGGATGTCTTACTCCTCATGAAAAATCCTCAGTTATCATTTTCTACATTACTGAAGAAAACAAACAAACAAACAAATGTATCAAATTCTTCTGTGGTCATTCCTAATGAAAACAATGAAAAGAATCTCTGGCTAATTCACTTCACCCTTGGACTTCTATAAAAATTTGCATGGAGAGTTAGATATAAGAGACACACAAGAAATATTATTTTTCTAATTTTAAAGAGACAGTGGTATATAGCCACTTACCTTATCTCCTAAGCCTCAATTTTCTCATGTGCAAAATGGGGAAAATACTCACTTGACAGAACTGACATGAAGAGAATTAAAGAATCTTATTGTATATATGGCATTCAGCACAGTTTCTGCAATAAGAAGGACTATGAAAATGTAGCTCTCTTCATAAAATACCATGGAGCACAGAGGGGCAGATGACAGCTCTCTGCAATCCTGAGCATTTGGGACTTAAAGTTACACTCAGTGTGTGCTTCTTTAATCATTTCCCATTGATTTTTAATTTTGTAATTAATTCTCAACCAAACCTAACTTGTTACCATGGTGCCCTGAGGCTTACAAATTATCCTAATAGAAGCTTAGACAGGATGTGGGGGATCATATTATTAAAAATCTTATGTAACTTAGGAAGAGATGCTGTATATTTTGGAATTTAACACCCTAGCCGACTCCTGGTACACAAGACATTTATACAAACAAACAATGAACTCTTTTATGTCAAATTATAAGAATCATTATTACAATATAAATTTAAAAAAAAAACACCTACGAGTAAAAAATGTTGAAACCAGTTAAATTATATGCAGCATCACTAAAAAAATGTAACAGTGCATAGCCAGATGTTGTAACGACTTCAGGCACAGTTTCATTTCCCCGTATTTCAGGAACTATCAAACCACTGTAAGAGAGCAAAGTTGAACATTGTGTATATTAATGTACGTATGACTGTTAATCACGTAAGACTTATTCAAAATATTCTTTTCACAATCACTATCTATTGTATATTACAATGGGCAACAAGAAGAATAAATCTAAAAGAATAAATCTAAAAAATCTAAAATCATTTCTCACCAGTGAGCTCTACTGCTGCTGCTGACAGATTAACATCTACTCTCAGGCTACCATACTCCTTTCTCTCTTCTCAACACTAGACGGTAATGTCCCATTTCTCCCCTTTGCCCTGTCGTCCATTCTCTCATAAGACCATAGGGTGCTCTTTTACTTAAGTTATATGTAAACCTTCATTTAAAGATACCTTGGGAAAAAACTGTTGTTGCTAAGCTGCTAAGTCGTGTCTGACTCTTTGGAACCCCGTGGACTGTAGCCCGCCAGGCCCCCTGTCCATGGGATTTCCCAGGCAAGAATACTAGAGCAGGTTGCCATTTCCTTCTCCAGGGGATCTTTCCGATCCAGATTATCAATCTGCGTCTACTGCACTGCAAGGCAGATTCTTCACCACTGAGCCACCTGGGAAGAACTAATATGGTTAAAATGTCCATACTACCCAAAGCAATACTACCTTTATTTTCTTGGGCTCCAAAATCACTGCAGACGGTGACTGCAGCCATGAAGTTAAAAGGCGCTTGCTCCTTGGAAGAAAAGCTATGACAAACCTAGATAGCATATTAAAAAGCAGAGACATTACTTTGCCAACAAAGGTCAGTCTAGTCAAATCTATGGTTTTTTCAGTAGCCATGTATGGATGTGAGAGTTGGACCATAAAGAAAACTGGGCACTGAAGAATTGATGCTTTTGAATTATAGTGCTGGAGAAGACTCTTGAGAGTCCCTTGGACTTCAAGAAGAGCCAACCAGTCCATCCTAAAGGAAATCAGTCCTGAATATTCATTGGAAGGACCGATGCTGAAGCTGAAACTCCAATACTTTGGCCACCTGATGCAAAGAACAGACTCATTGAAAAAGACCCTGATGCTGGGAAAGATTGAAGGCAGGAGAAGAAGGGGATGACAGAAGATGAGATGGTTTGATGGCATCACTGACTCAATGGACATGAGTTTGAGTAAACTCCAGGAGTTGGTGATGCACGGGGAAGCCTTGCATGCTGCAGTCCATGGGGTCACAAAGAGTCAGACATGACTAAATGAATGGACTGAACTGAACACAAAGCTCTACAGAGTCAATGGCATTCTTAGCAAAACACCCATGACATTGTTCATGGAACTAGAACAAATAATCCTAAAATTTGTATGAAACCACAAAAGATCTTGAATAGCCAAAGCAATCTTGATTAAAAAAAAAAAAAGAACAAAGCTGGAGGTATCCTGCTCCATGACTTCTGGCTATAATACAAAGATACAGGAATCAAAACAGCATAGTTTTAGCATAAAAAGAGACAAAAAGATCAATGGAACAGAATAGAAAGCTCAGAAATAAACCCACACACTTTATGGTCAATTAATCAATGACAAAGGAGGCAAGAATATACAATGGAGAAAAGCTGGTCTCTTCAACAAGTACTGCTGGGAAAACTGGATGGTTACATGCAAAACAATGAGATTAGAACATGCCCTCAAACCATATACAAAAATAAACTCAAAATGGATTAAAGACTTAAATATAAGACCAGAAACCATACTACTCCTGGGAGAAAACTTAGGCAGGATACCCTTTGACATAGTTGTAGGATTATTTGGGGGATCTGCCCCCTCAAGAAAGGGAGACAAAAGCAAAAATAAACAAATTGGACCCAATCAAACTTAAAAGTTTTTGTACAGCAAAGGAAACCAGCTGCAAAACAAAAAGACAACCTACTAAAAGGGAGAAGATATTTACAAATGATGTCTCATAAGGGGTTAGTGTCCAAAATATAGAAAGAGCTCATAGAACTCAACATCAAATTAAAAAATAAGTTTTTTTATCTGATTAATAAAATGTGTCTATGCGAAGACATGCACAGACATTTTTCCAAAGAAGACATACAGATGTACAACAGGCACATGAAAAGATGCTAAACATTCCTAATCATTAGCGAAACGCAAATCAAAACCAGAATGAAACATCACCTCACACCTGTAAGAATGGCTATCATCAAAAAAGACGACGTAATAAATGTTAGGGAGGGTGTGAAGAAAAGGGAACTCTCTTGTACTCTTCATGGGAATGTAAACTGATGCAGCCACTACGGAAAACAGTATAAAAGTTTCTCAAAAAATTAAAAACAGAACACTGTATGACCCAGCAATTCTACTCTGGGCTATATCTAAAGAAAATTAAAACACTAATCCAAAAAGATATATGTATTCCAATGTTCTCAGCAGCAATATTTCAAAGTCAAGATATGGAGGCAACCTAAGTGTCTACCAAGAAATGAATGGATAAAGAAGATTAGCATACACACACACACACACACACACACACACACACACACACACACACTGGAATATTACTTAGCCATAAAGAGAATGAAGTTCTGCCATTTGCAATAACATGGATGAACCTGAAAGGTATTTTGCTTAGAGAAGCAACTCGGAGAAAGACAAATAAACACTGTATGTTTCCACTTACAAGTGAAATTTAAAAAAAAAAAAAAGACAAATGAATAAAACAAAACAAAAACAGACTCACAGACACAGGGAACAAACCGACGGCTACCAGTGGGGAAAGGGGTGGTGGAGGGAACAAGATAGGGGAAGAGAATTAAGAGGTACAAAGTACTGGGTATAAATAAATAAGATACAAGGACATAACATACAGCACAGAGAATATAGCCAGTATTTGATAATAATTTTAAATGGAATGTAATCTATAAAAATATCAACTCACTATGTTGCATACCAGAAACTAGTATAATATTATAAAGCAACTATACTTCAATTAGATAAATAAAACCACCTTGGTACTCTCTAACAAGTGACCTTATAGCCATACTCTTCCCCACTTTCCCTTCATGAGCAAATTCTCATGAAGCTAGACAGAACACTTCATCCAGATCAGCTAAGTGATTACAATAATATTCCAGTTAAAGTTGCACATTTGCAATACACTAGCCTAGTTTTAGATTATCTTAACATACATACTTTTTATAATTCTTTAGAATTTTGCATAATTATGCAAATTACATCAATATATAATTATTCCAAAAGACAATAAACACAGAAGAAAATGCAGTTTGTTGGGGAAAAAGATAACTGCAAAAGCAGGAGTTCTGTATTAATAACTGGTATTTCTCCCTTTTTAAGCATCCTTGTTCACAGGGGGAAACTGCATTTCTTCATTTACTTATACCATACTATCCTCTCTAAACCTATGAAAACATATAAGAAAAAAAAAGCTGCTAACAACAAATTACATTATTCAAAATATCCGATTCCTTTAGACACTGTTAAACTTATGTTTAGGTACCAACAGGTACTGAAGACCCTCATTCAGATTGTATTTGACAGAACAAAATGAAATACTATAGTCATGTAATTCATTTTGCAAACACATTTTAAAAAGCAAACAAATTAAATAGTAAACAACTCTTGATGTTTTAAATATTATTATAACATTTACTAGCTTATGTTTGTGAAGGAACAAAAGATTTTAAAAGACTGTCAACAGAATTAATTTCTATAAGACCAGTTTTAGTTACACATATATAATTTTCACTGTAGTGAGATTATATCACATGAGTACATTGCTAAAAATAATATTCCCAGATCTTTTTAACAGATATGACTAAATGCTCTGAAACAGATGAAAAGAGCAGATTTGTTTGCTGGCTGTTTGTTTGTAAGTGTTTTAAAAACAATAAATGAAAGAAGATTCCCACTTCCCACATAACATACCTATTTGGACCAACTAACCTTCTCACTGAAGTCAACTAGAAAAGGAATTGGCCCCATCATTTCTCCATACAGGCATTCACTAATTTCAAAGTGGGAGGTCAGGTTCAAAGGGCTAAGAAACTGGACTGTTTCACAGAGCTAGGAAACAGAGTGTAGAACACGGAACCCCCTTTGACCTGAGACCCCAAAGACTAGGAGTAAAAGTGAACCCATGAAAGACAGGCCCTTCAGAAACTACAGTATGGTTGGGAATCACCTCAACACCTGAATCAGAATTCAGCTGGCTGTGAATTTCTAGTGTCCCCAGCATTCTCCGGGAATATAAAAAATTCCTAGGCCTCAAATTATTATTATTATTGATTTTACCATCAAGGTGTCCGGCACATGGTCGTCTAGCACACAATAAAAAAATAACACATCTCCATTCCAACCCATCTCCAATAAAATGGAGAATTATATATAGTTCTGTCTTGCCTACAGAATAAAGTCAATTTCTTTAGTGTGGTAACAAGAAAGCAATGTTACAGTGATCAAGGGACAATAAAACCAGGTTTATATTCTGATTCCACTGCTTACAAGTTAAGCAACTCTGAGCCACTCACAGGATCTCTCTGTGCCTCAGTTCTCCATTTACAAAATAGCAATAATACCTACCTGAAAGGTTACTGTGAGGAGTCAATGACTTAATGTATATATAAAGGACTTGATGTATATATAAATGTTACCTGGCACGTGAGCATTCAGGAGATGCTATTGATTACCATTTATAGGGTACTCTGGCTCCCACCTATCCCTTCATATTTCCTATCATCAAGCTACTCATCACTACTTACTACTGTCCCAAAATATAATGTTCTTTAGGGTGTATATGCCACTATGAACAAAGCTAGTGGAGGTGGAATTCCAGTTGAGAGATTTCAAATTCTAAAAGATGATCTGTGAAAGTGCTGCACTCAATAGGCCAGCAAATTTGGAAAACTCAGCAGTGGCCACAGGACTGGAAAAGGTCAGTTTTCATTCCAATCCCAAAGAAACGCAATGCCAAAGAATGTTCAAACTCCCGCACAGTTGTATTCATCTCACACACTAGCAAAGTAATACTCAAAATCCTCCAAGCCAGGCTTCAACAGTACGTGAACCGTGAACTTCCATAGGTTTAAGCTGGCTTTAGAAAACGTAGAGGAACCAGAGGTCAAATTGCCAACATGTGTTGGATCATCAAAAAAGCAAGAGAGTTCCAGAAAAACACCTACTTTTGCTTTATTGATTAGGCCAAAGCCTTTGACTGTGCGGATCACAACAAACTGTGGAAAATTCTTAAAAAAGATAGGAATACCAGACCACCTGACCTGCCTTCTGAGAAATCTGTATGCAGGTCAAGAAGCAACAGTTAGAACTAGACATGGAACAACTGACTGGTTCCAAATCGGGAAACGAGTACGACAACGCTGTATATTGTCACCCTGCTTATTTAACTTATATGCAGAGTACCTCATGCGAAACTCTGGGCTGGATGAAGCACTCTATACAACCAAATCAAGGTTGCCAGGAGAAATATCAATAACCTCAGATACACAAATGACACCACCCTTATGGCAGAAAGCAAAGAACAACTTAGGAGCCTCTTGATGAAAGTGAAAGAGAAGGGTGAAAAAGTTGGCTTAAAACTCAACATTCAAAAACTAAGATCATGGCATCCGGTCCCATCACTTCATGACAAACAGATGGGGAAACAATGGAAACAGTGAGAGACTATTTTGGGGGGGGCTCCAAAATCACTGCAGATGGTGACTGCAGCCATAAAGTTAAAAGATACTTGCTCCTTGGAAGAAAAGCTATGACAAACCTAGATAGCATATTACAAAGCAGAGACATTACTTTGCGAACAAATGTCCATCTAGTCAAAGCTATGGTTTTCTTCAGTAGTCACATATGGATGTTAAGAGCTGGACTATCAAGAGAGCTGAGCGCAGAAGAATTGATGCTTTTGAACTGTGGTGTTGGAGAAGATTCTTGAGAGTCCTTCAGACTGCAAAGAGATCCAACCAGTCCATCCTAGAGGAAATCAGTCCTGGGTGTTCATTGGAAGGACTGATGCTGAAGCTGAAACTGCAATACTTTGGCCACCTGATGCAAAGAACTGACTCATTTGAAAAGACCTTGATGCTGGGAAAGATTACAGGCAGGTGGAGAAGGGGACCACATAGGATGAGATGGTTGGATGGCCTCACCAACTCGATGCACATGAGTTTGAATAAGCTCCAGGAGTTGGTGATGGACAGGGAAGTCTGGAGTGCTGCAGTTCATGGGGTCACAAAGAGTTGGACACGACTGAGCAACAGGACTGAACAGAACTTTGTTTTTCTCCATCTAGGATGTCCTACCTAATCCCCACACTTTGTCTTTACTCTTCTACTGACAATGAAAGAAACCATGAAAAATTAGCTACTTCTGAAACTATATAGCACTCTTTTCATAATCTGATTACGACACTTGTTACGTGTAAAAAGTCTGTTTACCTGTCACTCACAGGGCTCGTCGATTGTGTGGTGATGCAGCCTCCAAAACCTGGGCATTTCCCAGCTGACAAGAATGTCTCTATTATTTACTGTGGGCTCACAGTTTATGCTAGAGGTGACTCAGGATGGGAGCTGCCCACACCAGAAAGACCAACCAAGTGACTGATTCAAGTCCTGGAGTTCTAAGCCACAAGAAATTCACCTGACTTGCAGAGTCAGAATGGGGCTGGAGACTGAGTTTGACCATGTGGCCAATGATTCAATCAATCATACAAAACACAATTCCCAATTAACTCAATACACCTAAAACTCAGGAGAGCATCCTAAGACACACTGATACATTGGGAGGGTAACATCTGTCCAAAGGACACAGAGTGCTTCCCTGGTAGCTCAGCTGGTAAAGAATCCGCCTGCAATGAAGGAGACTCCAGTTAGATTCCTGGGTTGGAAAGTTCCCCTGAAGAAGGTACAGGCTACCTAACTCCAGTATTCTTGAGATTCTCTGGTCGTTCAGATAGTAAAGAATCCATCTGCGATGTAGGAGACCTGGGTTCAATCCCTGAGTTGGGAAGATCCCCTGGAGGAGGAATGGCAACCCATTCCAGTGATCTTGCCTGGAGAATCCCATGGACAGAGAAGCCTGGTAGGCTACAAGCCATGGGGTCGCAAAGGCAGACACAACTGAATGAGCAAGCACACGTAAGGACACAGAAGCTTTGTCTGTGATGCTCCCAGATCTCACCCTATGTGTCTCATTTGACTGGTCCTGATTTTTACAATTTGGAATAAAACTATAATCATAAGTACAGTGCTTTTTCTTGAGTTCTGTGAGTTATCTAGCTAATGACTGAACCTGAGAGGGTTACGGCACCTCTCAACTTGTAACCAGCTGGTCCAGAAGTGCAGGTGGCCTGGGTACCCCTGAACTTGCTGCTGGTATCTGAAGTGAGGGCAGTTTAGGGGAGGGCTGTGCACGTAACCTATGAAGTCTGACCCAGCTTCAGGTAGGTGGTATCTGCAGTAACCTGTACCTTACTCCTTACTGCATCCTCCAGGCTTACGGTAGTCTCTGGAACTGGGTAGGTTATCAAACGTTTATTGAACAATCAATACTCATACAACTCATTCTTAGTAAAGTACAAACAGTATAAGCTTTAAGTTAGGAGACTAGAAGTCCTAATCCTGGCTCTACCATCTATTAGAAGTCAGACTTGATTTCTTTGGGGCTCAGTTCTCTCAACAATAAATGGGAGCTAACAGCACTTCTATAGTGTCCTTATGAGGACGTGATGACATTTAAATTGCCTGGCACAGTGCTGAGAATCAAGTGGATATTTAATAAACATGGACTTTCTATCTCCCTCAGGATAGCTAACAGAAACACTTGCTAATGAAAAGTCATTGGTTCCACATTCACGGTCATACTAAATCCCATCCTGCTAATTATCTAACAAAAGTTTCCTTTAGTATCAAAGAAATGGTTGGTAAGAATGTTAATGAATTACTGTTAATTAACAGAAAGTCATCACAACTACTAGAAACACAAATAAAAAGGCACACATCTAAATGATGGTCAGCAAATGTAGACAAAGCTAGAGGAATGAAAGTTATATCTAAATTGCGACAAATCAATGTAATAACCTAGGATCTTATCTAACTATTGCAATGTAATAATTCACAAAGCTCTGCTCCATTTTCCAGCTACTATTCTTAGACGAAGGGTTTCTCAAGAACACCCTTTATATAACTTTCAAACAACTCAAAAATTAAGTTCTAAAAGTATCTTGAGCAATTGCAATGTTACAGAGTAAGTATCTAAGGTCCGAAGGAGTCACTTTAAAACAGTCATTCCGAAATACAATTGTTTGTCCAAAAAAATAATAATTTACATTCCTGTTAAAACAGGATAACGACAACATAAATAGTAAAAAGAAAAGTAAAATAAAAAGGAAAAGGGAACAGTAAGTTTTTACCCATATATAAATTTTTAATGATGACAGAACATATAAAAGTTACTGGGGTAGGGCATCCTTAGTGGCTCAGGGGTAAAGAATCTGCCTGCCAATGCAGGAGACTTGGGTTCGATGCCAGGTCCCGGAAGATCCCACATGCCCTGGGGCAACTAAGCCCAGGCGCCACAGCTACTGAGTCTGTGCTTGAGAGCCCAGGAACCGAAAGCACTGAGCCCCTGAGCTGCAGCCACGGAAGCCTGCACACCCAAGAGCCCCTGCTCTGCAACATGAGAAGGCACCACAATGAGAAGCCCACACACACAACTAGAGAGCAGCTTCTACAGCAAGGAAGACACAGACAAAAGAAGTAAATACAAGTATTTTTTAAAAAGAGAGAGACTGTGTAAACAACAGAAGTAAGGAACAGTGTAATGAATAACTCAACAATCATGCTAGTTAAATTGTACACAAAACCTATACTATAGGCTCAAAATTTTTTCTAATATATTTTCTTCTGTTCATAGAACATTTCATAATAATGTATAAATACACACATTAAAAAGATTTTTAAATTGATCCTGAAAATGCTGATTTTAAAATTTTTTAAATTAAGTCTGACTATCTAACAATAATATATTTTGAAGCAACCAAAATTTCCACACTGTGAGAACTAATACAAACACCTTTATTAAACTGCTACATAAAATATAACCTTTTTTTACAGAATTTAAAATTTATAATTTCTCTAAAATTAAAAACAACTATAAAATATATGTCTATTCCCAGAGAAGGAAATGGTAACTCATTCCAGTATTCTTGCCTGGAAAATTCCATGGACAGAGGAGCCTGGCAGGCTACGGTCCATGGGGTGACAAAAAGACAAGACGGAGCAACTGAACACACACACTATATAACTGTGTGTTCATATATATATATATATATATATATATATAAAATCATGTTATAAAATTTAAGCTAACACAATATGTCAATTATACCTCAATAAAGCCAGAAAACAAAATTTTCATTTTCTTAAAAAAAGAAAAGGTCTATTAATTTTGTCAGTTAGAAGTCACGTTAACCTATCCATATAGGCAGTTTTGAAAACATATACAATTCATTTTAAAAATACGAACTATGCATGGCAAGAATAAAGGATACTTATAAATAAATCTATATTTCTGAGACAGTACTTATTTATCTTTGTTATATCAATGTTTACATTATTATACATACACCTAAGTTGACATAGTATCAACAGTCTTATACCAGCTTTGAAATTTAGCCACCAATATCTATGCTAAATTTATTTTTGAAGTACAGATGAGTATATATTTAAAATTAATAAACTATACAGTTACTTTTCTACAACTGACTATAAGTTCACCAGTTAAACAAAACTACTCACCTAAGTACAGCTATTAAAGGTGCATATATTGAATCTCCATCATAAACATACATATGATCCCAGCTACATTCTGTAGCAAAATGATTGAATCTTAATCTTAACACTGCATTTGGACTGAAAAAATTAAAATATTTTAAAATTAATATGTAATATGTAAAGCATGTCTGAAGAAATCTTACAATATTTTATTAAAACTCTATAGAAATTTAGCTATAAATCTCTAAGTCATCAGTATAAATGATTGATAAGCAGTCATATGCAATTTGTAAAAAGACATACAACTTCAAAATCTACTAACCAGCCATAGGTATGCATCATTCTTTTCTAAAAATTTAATCAACAGGAAATGTTCTATGTCTTAATTAAGGTAGAGATACATAAATTGTAAACTTCATTGAAATTTTATTGACATGTACACTTAATATATATGCAAACCGTACTTAAATAAAGTTGATTTTTAAATTCAGCACTCAAGACTATTCATATTTCTATCAACCTTTAACTACAGGTACTAATAAGGTTTTCAAATTTAATCAAAACATCTCAGTATGATACACTGCCATTTGTTAACAAATAAAGGAGACCATAGATACACAGGGAATTAATAACTCTAAAGTTTTAAAAAAGCTTTTAAAGTAACTACAACAACAACAAAAAATACCCAGCTTTCCAGACTCTTCAAAAATCATAAAACAGTTTAAAAATAACTAATATCAATTCATCTATGATTCAATCATATGTTAAAATAGATAAATTCAGTCACAACCCTAATTATTAAAAAATGCCTCTAAAAGGACAATTAACTCTTTTACAAAATGTTCTTTTTTTAACACCCTTAGAACTAAAATGATGAACAGTATGAACAAATGGCATAATTCAGCATGGAATATTTTTATACTTTCTTTGGAGTTTTCAAATTCTATAACAAGCTATTTAAAATAAGCCAAAAATTCATACTTTATTTAATGCCATAGTGACAGAACTTATAAATAAAATATATGCAAAAATTAAACTACTGTCACAAGGGTATTGTAATTTATATTAAACATGGTATCTAAAATTTATAAATCCCATTTTAAAATATAATGAATAATATTTTCCAACAATAAGCAACAGAATATGTAACTTTGAAGCTGTTATATCTTTATAATGTTTTATACTGATTAGCATTTATCATTGCAGAATAAATTAATTTAACCCAAATTGTATACTTACTAGCCTTCAATTAGCCATGTACATTTAGTTTTATATTTATAGTTAATTGGACCATCTGTTAAATATCCAGAAGGTTCTGTTAACCTAGAAAACAAAATCACAAAAATACATTTAAAGACACTAATCCAAGCTTCCAAAAAGGAGAATTTGTTTACAACTTAAGAAAATTTTCGAATTGCCATTTATCTCTCTAAATCTCAATTTAAAAAAACACTTGTTTTTTTAATTTCTTTAAGTTTTTATATGATTGTTTCATTTTACAAACTGGAGAAACACAATGAAAGACTGAACATTATACAGATGGGTTCCATGCTGATGCAAAATGAATTCAGTAACACTTCCTCTGCACAAAAATTAGACGGAGGCAAAAGAAAGATCAAACGCACTTTGAAAGATGCAGATCTATGGAGCAGAAAAATAGTATATGTACCTAGCACTTTGGGGGGAGGTTACACTGTTAGCTCTATTTGTTTTTCATGGAGCAGGATTGCAAAGTAGCTATAACCAGACTTTACCGAATTCAGCTACCTGTTTTTATTATCATTTTCTTTTGCCTACTTTATACCTAGTCCAAGAACTCAATTTTAAAAATAGGGTAAGTCAAGGGTTTTTTAATTATCCTCTATTTTAAACACAAAAAAGAAAAAGATAATTAGAAAAGCTTCAGATTTTCAGACTTTTAAAATATTTAAAGAATAACCCAATTCTACTTCATGTTGTTCTTAGCTCCAGCCCATTTATTTTATCAAGAAAAGACAATGTCTTAAATAATTAAGGCATCTTTCCATTTAGCCTTGATATATTTACATAGGCATACATACACACACAGGCTTCCCACGTGGCACTAGTGGTAAAGAACCCGCCTGCCAGTGCAGGAGGCATAAGAGACACAGATTTGATTCCTGGGTAGGGAAGATCCCCTGGAGGAAGGCATGGCAACCCACTCTAGTATTCTTGCCTTGAGAATCCCATGGACAGAGGAGCCTGGTGGGCTATAGTCCACAGGGTGGCAAAGAGTTGGACATGACTAAATCAACTTACCTCGCACACACACACATACACAGAAACATAACCTGGGGCTTATCAGCCTTTATACATTCACATATAGATACACACACACACACATATATATATATACATGTACACAAAGTTATCAGGGTCATTATCTAGTTTAAGGCAATATTAAATTCTCCTTATAGCAGTGAGTATTAAAAACATTAGGGGGGAAAAACGCTTCATTTACCTAAACCAGCATTGACATAAAGGTCAATTAATATAAATGTTACTTATAAATCTTTCAGAATCCCTGAAAATTACTTTGGGCAAAAAAAAGGGCTAATTCATGCTTGGAAAACTCCAGTGTTCTCAAATTAATCTAACACTAAATTTCCTATGTATCAGGTGTTACTGTAAGCACACAATGCTGCTGCTGCTGCTAAGTCGCTTCAGTCGTGTCTGACTCTGTGCGACCCCATAGAGGGCAGCCCACCAGGCTCCCCCATCCCTGGGATCCTCCAGGCAAGAACACTAGAGTGGGTTGCCATTTCCTTCTCTAGTGTATAAAAGTGAAAAGGAAGTCGCTCAGTCGTGTCTGATTCCTAGCGACCCCATGGACTGCAGCCTACCAGGCTCCTCGGTCCATGGGATTTTCCAGGCAAGAGTACTGGAGTAGGGTGCCACTGCCTTCTCCGAAGCACACAATGTTACCTCACTTAAAAATCTCAAAAACCCCACGAGAGAGTAAACATTATTAATCCCATACTACAGATAAGAAAACTGAAGTACATTTTTAATAACAGGTTAGATAACTTGTCCTGATTTGCCACTTCCAATAACAGCTCCAGATGAAGTAATTCAGACAAACTTCCACTGAAGATAACTGAAAGAGCTAAAAGAACAATTTTTAAATCTTATAAGAAACAGAATGGTAAGATCTACTAAGCCAAGATCCAGAAATTGCAAATTCTTTAAGAACTGGGCATCCAGGGTGACTTTTGTTATGGAGAATTTCATCTATTTATTTGAGACTGCCAAAAGGCAGAGAGTGCTCAGCCTCAAGGAGGGAGGGGGACAAAAGTTGGAGGCAATAATCTACAAAAGTAGGGCCTCAAATAAACAATGTGGCACTCTGATCTAGAGCATGATGATTTGCTAGTAGGGTGAAGATGTACCAGAAACGAAATCTGCATGGACTGCAACCCAGCTACAAGCCATCGGGATGGCAGAAAACTCCAAGACCTACCACTGGCTTAAGGTGAGACTAGAACTACTACTTGGAGAAGGAAATGACAACCCATTCCAGTATTCTTGCCTGGAAAACCCTGTGGACAGAGGAGCCTGGTGGGCTATAGGCCATAGTGTATTAGGCCAAGTCTCCTAACAGAAGATACAAAAACGTTCTCTATAAGAAGATAACATGATCCCAGTCCTCAACTTATTCCTAGCAGTAATATTTCAAATAAGATGTCTATTATAATCAAAGATCGGAGAAGGCAATGGCACCCCACTCCAGTACTCTTGCCTGGAATATCCCACGGACGGAGGAGCCTGGTATGCTGCAGTCCATGGGGTCGCCAGGAGTCAGACATGACTGAGTGACTTCACTTCCACTTTTCACTTTCATGCATTGGAGAAGGAAATGGCAACCCACTCCAGTGTTCTTGCCTGGAGAATCCCAGGGACAGGGGAGCCTGGTGGGCTGCCCTCTATGGGGTTGCACAGAGTCAGACACGACTAAAGTGACTTAGCAGTAGCATAATCAAAGATAATCAGGTATATGAAGATAGAAGACAACAAAATAACAACCAACAGAATAGCTTCAGAAAGAGATCGGAAGAATTCCCAATATGTGGAGATTATCAGATGTGCCCTACATAATAAACATGATTTACTAAGTCCAAAAAGACAACAGACAAGATTAAAAATTTTGGCAGTTAATTGAAGCCATAAAAAGTAACAGTATGTTTGAAAAAAAATGAAGATTCTAATTATGAAAGCTATATTCATCAAAATTAAGAATTTGATGAACAGTTTTAACAACACATTGTTGATGTTGTTACTGCTGTTATTGCTGTTGTTCACTTGTCCAGTCATGTCCGACTGTTTGTGACCCCATGGACTGCAACACGCCAGGCCTTCCTTCCTGTCCCTCACCATCTCCCGAAGTTTGCCCAAGTTCATGTTCATTGCATTAAATATATTAAACACAGCTAAAATAGGATGAGCAATCTAGAAGACAGATCCATAAGAAAATATCCAGACTACAGCAGGACGATTGAGGGTTCAACCCACTGAGTGTGAGTCACTCCAACAAGCAAAACTCCAAGAAGATGAAATCCTAGCCAAGGGCAGGAGAAATATGGAATAGGGACTGGAAGAACAAAATCATATACATTAATTATGGTCTTTTAACACATTAAATAACACATTAAACCCAGATAACAATGAAGGTGTGATTACTCACCTAGAGCCAGACATCCTGGAATGGGAAGTCAAGTGGGCCTTAGGAAGCAGCGCTACGAACAAAGCTAGTGGAGGTCACAGAATTCCAGTTGAGCTATTTCAAATCCTGAAAGATGATATTGTGAAAGTGCTGCACTCACTAGGCCAGCAAATTTGGAAAACTCAGCAGTGGCCACAGGACTAGAAAAGGTCAGTTTTCATTCCAACTCCAAAGAAAGGAAATGCCAAAGAATGCTCAAACTACTGCACAATGGCACTCATCTCACACACTGCCAAAGTAATGCTCAAAATTCTCCAAGCTAGGCTTCAACAGTACATGAATTGTGAACTTCCAGATGTTCAAGCTGGATTTTAAAAAGGCAGAGGAGCAAGAAATCAAATTGCCAACATCTGTTGGATCACAGAAAAAGCAAGAGAGTTCCAGAAAAACATCTACTTCTGCTTTATTGACTACGTCAAAGTCTTTGACTATGGGGATCACAACAAACTGTGGAAAATTCTTGAAGAGATGGGAATATCAGACCGTCCTGAGAAATCTGTATGCAGGTAAAGAAGCAACAGTTAGAACTGGACATGGAACAACAGACTGGTTCCAAATTGGGAAAGGAGTACGTCAAGGCTGTATATTGTCACCCTGCTTATTTAACTTATATGCAGAGTACATCATGAGAAATGCTGGGCTGGATGAAGCACAAGCTGGAATCAAGATTGCTGGGAAAAATATTAATAACCTCAGATATGCAGATGACACTACCCTTATGGCAGAAAGTGAAGAAGAACTAAACATCTTCTTGATGAAAGTGAAAGAGGAGAGTGGAAAAGTTAGCTTAAAACTCAACATTCAGAAAACTAAGATCATGGCATCTGGTCCCATCACTTCATTGGCAAATAGATGGGGAAATAATGGAAACAGTGAGAGACTTTATTTTGGGGGGCTCCAGAATCACTGCAGATGGTGAAAGCAGCCATGAAATTAAAAGGTGCTTGCTCCTTGGAAGAAAAGCTATGACCAACCTAGACAGCATAGTAAAAAGCAGAGACATTACTTTGCCAACGAAAGTTCATCTAGTCAAAGCTATGGTTTTTCCCGTGGTCATGTATGGATGTGAGGGTTGGACCATAAAGAAAGCTGAGTGCCAAAGAATTGATGCTTTTGAACTGTGGTGCTGGAGAAGACTCTTGAGAGTGCCTTGGACTGCAGAGAGATGCACCCATCCTAAAGATTCAATCCTAAAAGTTTCCATCCTAAAGGAAATCAGTCCTGAATATTCATTGGAAGGACTGATGCTGAAGCTGAAACTCCCTCCAATACTTTGGCCACCTGATGCGAAGAACTGACTCACTGAAACAGACCCTGATGCTGGGAAAGACTACAGGCAGGAGGAGAAAGGGATGACAGACAATGAGATGGTTGGATGACATCAGTGACTCTATGGACATAAGTTTGAGCAAGCTCCAGGAGTTGGTGATGGACAGAGAAGCCTGGCGTGCTGCAGTCCATGGGGTTGCAAAGAGTCAGACATGACTAAGTGACTGAACTGAATTGAACACATTAAATAGGTATCCTAACAGCTTTGAACAGTATCTATTTGATACACACACACCCACATCTTCTCTCTCTGACACATTTTTATTTACAAGTTGTTATAAGTTAACTTTACAATTTCAGTTCAGTTCAGTTGCTCAGTTGTGTCCAACTCTGCGACCCCATGAATTGCAGCACACCAGGCCTCCCTATCCATCACCAACTCCCGGAGTTCACTCAGACTCACATCCATTGAGTCAGTAATGTCATCCAGCCATCTCATCCTCTGTTGTCCCTTTCTCCTCCTGTCCCCAATCCCTTCCAGCATCAGAGTCTTTTCCAATGAGTCGACTCTTTGCATGAGGTGGCCAAAGTACTGGAGTTTCAGCTTTAGCATCATTCCTTCCAAAGAAACCCCTTTAGTTAACGTGTGCCTATGACTGAATATGGAGAAGGAAATGGCAATCCACTCCAGCACTCCTGCCTGGAAAATCCCAAGGACGGAGGAGCCTGATAGGCTACAGTCCACTGGGTCGCAAAGAGTCGGACACGACTGAGTGACTTCACTTTCATGACTGAATATGAAGAGCAAGTAATACAACCAGTGATGGATACAATGACTCTGGAAACTGTTTCCCTGTTTTGGACAAAAGAGAACTTCTTCACTTAGAAAAAATATATATTCTTAGGTAGAAACACAGCTTTGTTGGTTGTTGGGGAGCTCATATGTGTTTAAAAGGATGCATACAGAAGAAGCTAATTAAAGGGCAGACTGTATCAGTTACCCATTGACTCCCACTTCAAAATTTTGCCTACTCTGTGAAAATGGATTTAGGCCCTTTGAACAATTTTCTTTTCCCAGATGGCAGGATACGAAGCCTGCAGGCTTTCTCAACAGAGCACACTGGACACTGCAAGAGGAAAGAGATCTGCCTCCTTGGTTCCAATGTACACACTCAACAAGCTCCTGCACCATGCTGGCTTCTGCAGCACTGGGCTCCTACAGTGCCTGACGGCCCCCAGCACCCAGCCACCAACAGCCGCCCCCAGCACTTCCCCTCAGGTAGTTCTGCAGAGGAGTACCTCCAGGGAGACACCACTCTGTGAACAGCTTTCCCCAGCATCCTGTAAGTAACCACAGCAAGTTACAAAGGGCAAATGTCAAGCACATTTCACAGGTAGAGCTTTCCAGTGACTTTTCTGCCAAACAATAAGCCAAGTTTGCTCTCCCAACAAGGTCTGGATCTCAGGCCATTTTCCAGGGACTCTCACTTGTGTGCTCTACCTCAGACATAACGTGGTAGGCACTGATCCTTGTATCTACTATTTCCATATCCTGCAGAGTTCTCTTTATTTCTTGGAAAAGACCCTGATGCTGGGAAAGGTTGAGGGCAAGAGGAGAAGGGGATGACAGAGGATGAGATGGTTGGATGGCATCATCGACTCAATGGACATGAGTTTGAGCAAACTCCAAGAGATAGTGAAGGACAGAGAAGCCTGGTGTGCGGCAGTCCATGGGAATGCAAAGAATCATACACAACTAAGTCACTGAACAACAGCAGCAGCCAATTTCTCATTGCTCCAATCCTTGTTATAGTCTATAAGCCTTTACATTAAGCTCTTCCTACTAAAATTACTCTGTGATTCTTTCCTGATTGGACCCAAGTTAGTTAGTGTCAGTCGCTCAGTCATGTCTGACTCTTTGCGACCCATGGACTGAAGCCCTCCAGGCGCCTCTGTCCAGGGGATTTCCCAGGCAAGCATCCTGGAGTGGGTTGCCATTTCCTCCCCCAGGGGATCTTCCCGACCCAGGGAGGGAACCCACATTTCCTTCGTCTCCTGCATTGCAGGCGGGTTCTTTACCCACTGAGCCATCAGGACCCAAACCAACCAATAATAATAAAGGGTATGCAAATTTAAATCACAGCAGCATACCACTATGCACCCAACAGGATGGCTAAAATTAGAAAGATTAATAATACCCAATACTGGCAAGGATGTGGATATAAAGAATTCTCACAGGATAAATCAGTACAATAACTTTACAAAGTAATCTGAAATTATCTTACATAGCTGAAAATGGACATATCTTACACAGTAGCCAACAGAGTCAGCATTAACCATACTCTCTTATCATTTCCATACACTCCAGTCTGTCTTTTCCAGGCCAGCACCTGCATCTATATTGAAGGGTTCCCTCTATCTACTAAAACCCACTCTTCCTGTGCCTGTGGTGGGCTGAAAGTGCCTGTGAATCAACATCCTCCCAGAGTGGGCCTTGGCCAATGAATGACCTGGAAAAACTCCAGGCCTCCTTACCTCTTTGCTGGGATAATAATGAAGTGCACTTCCTTGTGGGATTTGGCTCCAGCCACCCAATGTGGCACCTGACTTGCTAATATACCTTTTTTACTAGCTTCCTCTCTTGTCTTGCTTCACTTTTGTCAGTGTCCCTAAATCTCCCAAATACACTGCTGCTGCTGCTGCTGCTGCTGCTGCGTCGCTTCAGTTGTGTCCAACTCTGTGCGACCCCAGAGATGGCAGCCCACCAGGCTCTTCCATCCCTGGGATTCTCCAGGCAAGAACACTGGAGTGGGTTGTCATTTCCTTCTCCAATGCATGAAAGTGAAAATGAAGTCGCTCAGTCATATCCAACTCCTAGCTACCCCATGGACTGCAGCCTACCAGGCTCCTTCGTCCTTGGGGTTTTCCAGGCAAGAGTACTGGAGTGGGTTGCCACTGCCTTCTCCCCCAAATATACTGCATGTGCTCAATTTTGGTTTTAGAGACCAAAAAATTCATGTGACTTGCTTTACTGCAATATTGGCTTTATTGTGGTGGTCTGGAACAGAGCCCACAATATCCCTGAGGTATACCTATACTTCGGAAAAGGCAATGGCAACCTACTAGAGTACTCTTGCCTGGAAAATCCCATGGACGGAGGAGCCTGATGGGCTACAGCCCATGGGGTCGGGAAGAGTCAAACACGACTGAGTGACTTCATTTTCACTTTCACGCATTGGAGAAAGAAATGGCAACCCACTCCAGTGTTCTTGCCTGGAGAATCCCAAGGATGGCAGAGCCTGGTGGGCTGCCATCTATGAGGTTGCACAGAGTCGGACACAACTGAAGCGACTTAGCAGCAGCAGCAGCAGCATGCCTATACTTGTTCTTAAGTCACGACAAGTAACAGCAGAAATGATTAAATCAATGACAGCTGGCTATAGGAACCATGCACTCAAAAGCCATGTAATTACTGACAGCCCTATATATATATATATAGTGACCAAAAATAAGTAAATTTAAAATCCCCAAATGTTTGGCAGTTAAACAGACTAGTAAGTCTCAAGGACAATAACAAAACAAAAAATTTAATTGTTAATACTAAAACCACATCATATCAAAATTTATAAGATGAAGCTTAAGCACTGTTCAGAAAGAAATTTATAGCTCTAAACATATATATTAAAAATTTCAAAATCAATTATTTTGACTTGGGAATTTGGGAAGCCACATGCATGCTCAGGGAGATTTTTCTTTACACTGCAAGCTCAGAAAAGACCTGAAGAGACTCTACATTTCCACCTCTGGCTGATTTTTAGACTCAGAGCAAGAAGGAAGTGAAGGCTAAGGCAGAGTCATAAATCACTTGCCAAGCACTGCAGGAGTGTCCAAACAGAGTTCATCTGCACACAGTACGAGAGTTCTTTATTTTTTCTTGACGCCACACACTTGAGGAAATCTATGACAAAACACTAGCTTACCATACACTAAGGAACAGAGACTTCAGAAACCACACACAACGAAGAATACAGTCATTACAAAAAATAGTTTAGAAAAGTCATTGAACAAATACACTTCTACAACCACATTAAAAAAAATACACATCTACACAAATACACATCTACAACCACATCAAAGAAACCCTGAACGGGGGAAGAACTCAATTTCTAGAGTTGTCATGTTAAAATAATCCAATACCCAGTCTCAACATAAATCACAAAGCATATAAAAACACATGAAAGTTTAGCCAGTCACAGGAGAAATTAATAGATACTGTCCTGGAGCACACACAGAAATTGTATTTGTTAGACAAACACTTTAAATCAAGTATTCTAAATATACTCAAAAATGCTAAAGGAAATCAAGACAAACAGCTGATGAAAGATAGAAACAGGAAAATGATGTCTTGACAAACAGAGAATATCGAGAAATATTTAGAAATTTTACTATCACAACTTCAAAGTCATACATTATTTCCATTCTCTCAAAAATCAAGTGAATAAAAGAGGAAATTCTCTATAAAAGTTTCCTCTGGATTTAAACAAGGCTCAGATCCATCAGTGGGGTCCATTAAGAAATCCTTCTCCCTAGTTTCTGATAGTGTAACAAACCCCTAAAATCAAAATATTGCTACAATTTAAAATGCAAAAATCCCAAATTGGGGCTGAACCTAATGATACAAATTATCAGACATAAATTACACCTGTTCAATAACAGTTTCGAGCCTCAGAGAGTCAATTTTAAAGGAATCCTAATTTGTTCCATGACCCTACACAGCTACTTTTTCCATTTTTTTCTCTAATGGAAGAAGAGGAGTATAACATATTCAAAAAATACCTTAACAGTCAAGAAATGTGCAGCTCTTTTATTAATAGTAAGAAAAGAAACCTGGAAATTTAAGAGCAGGCAACTTTGCAACTGCTGTTGTTGTTGCTATACAGACGTTAAGCCACGTCCAACTCTTTGCAACCACATGGACTATAGCATCCCAGGCTCCTCGGTTCTCCACTATCTCCGAGTTTGCTCAAATTCATGTCTGTTGAGTCAGTGATGCTATCTAACCATCTCATCCTCTGCTGCCCTCTTCTCCTTTGACCTTCAATCCTTCCTAGCACCAGGGTCTTTTCCAATGAGTCAGCTCTTCAAGTTAGGTGGCCAAAGCATTGGAGCTTCAGCTTCATCAACAGTCCTTTGCAACTATTATCTACAGTATAATCTATCTTCTGCAAAGAGTTGGACATGACTTAGCAACTAAGCATGCATGCAATCTATCTTCCTAGTTAGGAATACCCCTCCCAAACTGCATATGAGGAAATTTATTGCTACTGGGGACTTCTTTCCCCAAAACCTCTCTATTTCTCTATCACCCACCCTCTCAAACTAACCCAGTCCTGTGCTATGTTCAGAAACTTCATCCCCTTAGTTTAAAATATATTTCCCCTCCTCTAAAGAAATACATACTGTAGGAGTTACCTCTATAACCCTTATCTACCATCCATAAAAGGTCATGCAAAAGAACTATCATATTCCCCCACCTCAGCTGCACAACAAGAGTACATGAAACCTACCTACTCTGTTTCACCCTCTTCATCTTTAGAGGCACAATTACACAGACTTAAGAGAAAATGCTACTCACCTGAAATTCTTCTCTACCTTCATCCCCATCCCTAACAAAAGCACCTACCAGGAGCTTTATCTTTTCCCTGGGTTGGAAAGATCCCCTGGAGAAGGAAATGGCAATCCACTCCAGTATTCTTGCCTGGGAAATCCCATGGATGGAGGAGCCTGGTAGGCTACAGCCCACGTGATTGCAAAGAGTCAGACACGACTGAGCGACTTCACTTCACTTCCTTACTGCAAAGAGGTTTCCTTTTCGCCATTTTCACTCTATTAGAAATAAGCAGGGTGCTGACATAAACCAAGACAAAAGGGATGGAAAATCCTTTCTTATCATCAAGAGGTAGGAGGAAAAGGGGGAAAACTCCTACCACTTCCACAATAATGAAGGAGCTCCTGATCTCTTCTCCAGCTGAAAGAATCTTCATCTTTATGCCACTTGAACAAAGCACTCCCATTACACACTTTGGACATCTTCACAACCTGGAACTGTTCTTCTAAAATTCAGAAGTCTTGCACTTCAAGGTCACACTCTGACCACAAACACCTAGTTTCCAATCTATTTCTTGACCTCTTACTCTTAACGTCTATACATTCCAGATGGGTTGAGATTTTTAAAAATTAGGTAGCATACACTACAGGACCAAAGGTCCATAGCACAGACATTATTTTGCCAACAAAGGTCTGTATAGTCAAAGCTATGGTTTCTCCAGTAGTCATGTATGGATGTGAGAGTTGGACCATAAAGAAAGCTGAGCACCAAAGAATTGATGCTTTTGAACTGTGGTGTTGGAAAGGACTCTTGAGAGTCCCTTGAATTGAAAGAAGATCAAACCAGTTAATCCTGAAGGAAATCAATCCTGAATATTCACTGAAAGGACTGATGCTAAAGCAGAAGCTCCAATACTTTGGCCACCTGATGTGAAGAGCTGACTCATTGGAAAAGACCCTGATGCTGGGAAAGACTGAAGGAGAAGGGGACGACAGAGGACGAGATGGTTGGATGGCATCACGGACTCAATGGACATGAGTTTGAGCAGGCTCCAGGAGATGAAGCACAGGGACGCCTGGCGCACTGCAGTCCACGGCGCTGCAGAGCAGGAAACGAGGGCGCGACTGAACAACAGTTCAGCTCCATAAAAGGTGAAATAGGCTGCTTCTGTTTCTCGTGTTGTTCCTACAATGCATTCTAAGTTTCAAGCAGTTAACTTCTCTCTTAATTTGTAGCAATTGTGTTCTTGAATTGAGAACCATATTGACATGGTTGATCTAGATCAGGGCTCCACAAACCTGTAGCCTATTGTGTTGTTTGTGTAAATGAAGTTTTATTGGAACACAGCTACACCCATTTGTTTACATATATCTAAGACTGCTTACACACTACAAGAACAGTTGAGTAGTAGCAACAGAGACCATATGGCCTACAAAGCCTAAAATATCTACTATCTGGCCCTTCACAGAAAAAGTTTGCCAGTCTCTGTCTAGATGCCTGCACATGCCCATATGCCTTGCCAATGTCTCACCAGCTGAAACGCTTCAATCCAGAGTCCTTAATCAAATAAGCACGTTAAGATGTTTATAACACAGGAAGGGCCACTACTAAATGCAGGAAAACCAGCAGAAACACTAAACAGACTTAACATTAAATCAATTAAAGTGTTATTCTCTCCCCTGGCCATGAATACAAAATCTGATTAAGACATTTTAAAAATAAGAAAAATGCAATCATTTTAATATTATCAAGTATTACAAGAAACAGTAAGTCCTGCTTATCAAAGTATACGAGTTTATTGCCAGCATAACCACTCTAGAGAGAAAAAAATCAGACCCACCCAGGGATCTGATAAATAAATAATCTAATAAAATAAATTTTAAATAAATAAAATAATTTTTAAATAAAATGAAGAGAGCCTCTAGATTATATTCTTTGGTATTTTTCCCCTCTGCACTCTGATACTTTATCGTGTTACACCGTGCTGAGCCTGTACCACTTCCTGCCTTCTTTACAGCGTTGCTGTGCATCCTCACTCCCAAGTCTGTACTCTCTGTCCACCGGATCCCTAATAAAAGTTGAGGTGAGATGACTTTGTCCATTACAGTAGAAGTCTCCAAGCTTTAATTATCATGTTCTCTCATCAGGAATATTTTTTACTACATAAATATAACATATGTATGTGTGTGCTTATCGTATCTGACGCTCTGTGATCCTATGAACAGTAGCCCACCAGGCTCCTCTGTCCATGGGACTCTCCAGGCAAGAATACTGGAGTGGGTTGCCATTTCCTTCTCTTATATGTATATTTACATGTTAATAAACATAGACCATTTAAATATTATGTACGATGAAGCATAAATTTAAGAAATCAAAATTAAAAATAATAGTAACAGAAGTCCTAATGTTTTCTTCCACACACCAGTAAGTCAGTCACCTTGGGTATCAGCTCACTTTGGAGATCACTAATTTGTATAAGTCATATCCTGGCCACAGCAGTATTGACTTTATTAGCTAATATTTTCCCTCATATAGGTACACTAACTAAGCTGCATATACCAATTGGACTGGCCACAGCACACACTAACTAAAATGTCCACACACTGACCTCAGTGATAGCAAACAATATGTGCTTGCTTAGCTATCAAGCCTAGTATTGAAGGAAGGCGCTTTTATTCCTCACTCTCCCAGGATCTGGGGTGGAAAATCACTGACTTCTAGTTGAATGCCACTGGTAGGACCATCACCATCTCCCTCCAGCAAATAAAGAGAACTCTTTTCTATGATCCTTCAAAATACTGTATTCCCACTGCTGAGTGAGAGTTAGTCGTTCAGTTATGTCCAACTCTTTGCTGCCGTATGGACTGTAGCCCACCAGGCTCCTCTGTCTAAGGGATTCTCCAGGCCAGAATACTGTGAGTGGGTAGTCATTCCATTCTCGAGGGGATCTTCTCCACCCAAGGATAGAACCCAGGTCTCCTGCACTGCAGGCAGATTCTTTACCACTGAGCCACCAGGGAAGCCCCATCCCCACTGTTAATCTTTCCCAATTTAATCTTCAGCCAGACTTCAAACAGTTGCCAGGACAAAACAGTGTCTTCAGGTAGAATGTTACGAAGACCAATCTCAAAAAGATTTCATCATTTCAATCTATCAGTTTTTGTACGTCAATACTTATCAATGGATAAGTTATATTGGACTTGACAACAGTTATTCTGGGTACTCAGAGGCCTCATTCAAATATTTGAGTATCTGTGGGCCAAATATCATAATTAAGCATTTAATTTACTTTCAGATTTCTGGCCATGTTAAATATGGTTAATGTCAAGTTGAGTTCCACATCAAGCAAGGAAACTGCAAAGATAGGAAGAAAAATTATTAGGCAAAGCCATTTCAATTTTGAAGAGGCTGTTTGTTCTCAGTCATACTCTTTTTTTTTTTTAGTGACTGTAAGAGAGCATATATTGTCCACCCTTCATGTTTCCATGTGGAAGGATTTTGATGAGACTGACACTCCTGGCCTCTCTTCCCACATCTCACTCCCTCCTCCTTCCCCAGTGGAGAAGCAGTGACTTCTGATTGGTAAGTTAAGAAGAGAAAGCTGGACAAGTGAGGCTCAGCCAGCTCAGAGGTGATGCATTCTGCCTACCTTCCTCTACACAGTAAGGGCTCTGCCTAGAACTATGGACCGGCAATTGCCTAGTGCTGCCTATGGATAAATTATATAATTCAAGTATTTTTTTAGTTACATAGTCCCTTCCACATGCTAATTATTCTTTTCAAACTCATCTACTATCTAATAACACAGACGACCTCTTCCCCTTTGGCTAAACTGACATCACATCTACTAATCATTTCAGAACCTTAATGTGTCTATAACAACATTTTCTGATTTATTTTTAGGTAGCATATAGTTTAGGTACCTACAGGATAAAACAGGTATCTTTGGCTCAAGCAGTGTTTCAGAAAAACACTGAGGCCAAACTGATGAGACCATCAAAATTGCACAGCATCTTTCTTATCAATTAGTAAACTTATACCAATCACTCAGACTATGAATTCCTCTAAAATCATTCCTCTAAAATAATTTAGAGTGTGAATAACCATTTAAATGATTCCTCTAAAATCATTTAGAGTGTGAATAATCATGGTAGATCAAAGAAAGCCAAGGAAGGTATACAAAGCATTATAAGAAAATGACCCACAAATTATCCTATATTATTGTTGTTAAAAATAACAAAACTCAACTGTCTACCATGCTTAAAGAAATGATTTAATCTTCTGGTTAATTGCGTAATATGATTAACTCAAACAGAATACCTTCTTTCAATGATTTGTTGCTATATGTACTCTTGAATTTGTTTATTTTTATCGCTATGTTAACAAACTACCATAAACTTAGAAATCCCAAAGAGCATGCTTTTCAACATTATTTTCTCATAGTCCTATAGGTCAGAGTCCCTGTGGACTCAGATGAGAGTTAGCTGAGCTGAGCTCTTATCTGGTGGCTTCTGAAAAGAGTCTACTTGCAAACTCATTCAGCTCGTTGACAAAGTTCAATTCTTTGAGTCTGTAGGACTGAAATCCCCATTTCCTTGAGAGCTGCTGTTCAGGGGTGGCTCTCAGCTCCCAGAGGTCACTCTAGAGTCCTTTGCCACATGGCCCCTCCATCTTAACCCCTCCAGCAACAGTATGTTAAATCTTTCTTGCACCTCCAATCTTTGCCTTTCTCTCCTTCCAGCAATTCTGAGCCACTTTTAAATGGCCCATGTGACGAGATTAAGTCTACTGAGATAGTCTCCCTTTGGCCACACAACATACAATCAAGAGAGTAACACCAGAGAGCAAAGGTCATGAAGGCCATCTTAAATGCCAAGCAATATTCTCGGTGTGGGGGATAAGATTTTAAAAGGTCTTTAGAAAGCAGATCAATATTAACCTAGGGAAAGAAAGGAGAGTGAACGCTCTTGAATACAAGGTTGACTTTATGGAATGATAAAATGTTCTAAAGTTATAGTCACAGATGCACAACTCTCTAAGTGTATCTTAAAAACCATTAAATTGTATACTTTAAACTGGTGAGATTTATGTTATGCAAATTACATCTCAATAAAGCTGCTAAAATTGATAACAACAACAAAACAAAAGTAAAAAAATGTCTTTGCCCTCCTGGACCTTACATTCTAGAACAATGCTATCCAACAGAACTTCCTGAAATAATAGAAATGTTTTTATATATGTGCAATATGACACCACTCTTATGGCAGAAAGTGAAGAGGAACTAAAAAGCCTCTTGATGAAAGTGAAGGAGGAGAGTGAAAAAGTTGGCTTAAAGCTCAACATTCAGAAAACGAAGATCATGGCATCTGGTCCCATCACTTCATGGGAAATAGATGGGGAAACAGTGCAAACAGTGTCAGACTTAATTTTTTTGGGCTCCCAAATCACTGCAGATGGTGACTGCAGCCATGAAATTAAAACACGCTTACTCCTTGGAAGAAAGGTTATGACCAACCTAGATAGCATATTCAAAAGCAGAGACATTACTTTGCCAACTAAGGTCCGTCTAGTCAAGGCTGTGGTTTTTCCTGTGGTCATGTATGGATGTGAGAGTTGGACTGTGAAGAAGGCTGAGTGCCAAGAATTGATACACTTGAACTGTGTTGTTGGAGAAGACTCTTGAGAGTCCCTTGGACTGCAAGGAGATCCAACCAATCCATTCTGAAGGAGATCAGCCCTGGGATTTCTTTGGAAGGAATGATGCTAAAGCTGAAACTCCAGTACTTTGGCCACCTCATGCGAAGAGTTGACTCATTGGAGAAGACTCTGATGCTGGGAGGGATTGGGGGCAGGAGGAGAAGGGAACGACAGAGGATGAGATGGCTGGATGGCATCACCGACTCGATGGACGTGACTTTGAGTGAACTCCGGGAGTTGGTGATGGACAGGGAGGCCTGGTGTGCTGTGATTCATGGGGTCGCAGAGTCAGACACGACTGAGCGACTGAACTGTACTGAATATGGTAATCACTAGGCACACGTGTCTCTTGAGCACTTGAAATGTGACCGGTGCAAAAAGTGAACTGAACCTCTAAACTTTCATTTCAATTAACTTTATAGCCACACTTGGATAGTGACTGCCACGTCGGACAACTTAGGTCTAGAAAGAAGGGAGACAATATACAAATAGCAAATAAATGCAGAACATATAAAGTAATGATACGTATCATACAGACAGAGTGATGGAAAACCTCCCATCACAAAGATGGAGATCTATAGAAATGTGTCAAGTATATGCATCTGTATATATATACACACACACACATACCTATACCACATATATATATCTATAGAGAGAGAGAGATTCATTGTATCTATATGTATCTACATGTAATATAGATATTCGGGTAATACAAATATTGAACACTGTAATTCAATCTATAATAGGAAAAATTTTTATCCTCATTGTATAATCTTCCTAAACTTTTTTGAAAAAATAAATTAAAAAACTACTTTTGATAGTTTTTTTTGATAAATGATTCCATCTGTCAAAAACTATTTTTAATTGTACACACACAGTGACCATTATTATACTTCCTTTCCTACAATACAATGATTCTTACCATTTTGAGATCTGAGATCATTTTTGAGAATCTTGTAAAAGCTATTACCTCCTGCTTAGAAAAATTCATACAAATAATATTTTATATACAAATCTGAGGGCTTCCCTGGTAGCTCAGCTGGTAATGAATCCGCCTGCAATGCAGGAGACCCAGGTTCAATTCCTGGGTCGGAAGGATCCCCTGGAGAAGGGATACTTGGGCTTCCCTGGTGGCTCAGACAGTAAAGAATCCGCCTGCAATGCGGGAGACCTGGGTTTGATCCCTGGGTTGGGAAGAGCCCTGGGAGAAGTATCAATAATCTCAGATATGCAGATGACACCACCCTTATGGTAGAAAGCTAAGATGAACTAAAGAGCCTCTTGCTGAAGGTGAAAGTGAAAAACCTGGCTTAACACTCAACTTTCAAAAACACTAAGATCATGGCATCCAGTCCCATCACTTCATGGCAAATAGAGGGGGAAACAATGGAAACAGTGACAGACTTTATTTTCTTAGAGCTCCAAAATCACCACAGATAGTGACTGCAGCCATGAAATTAAAAGGCACTTGTTCCTTGGAAGAAAAGCTATGACCAACCTAGACAGCATACTAAAAAGCAGAGACATTCCTTTGCCGACAGAGGTCTGTCTAGGCAAAGCTACGGTTTTTCCAGTAGCCATGTACGGATGTGAGAGCTGGACCATAAAGAAGGCCAAGCACCAAAGAATTGATGCTTTTGAACTGCGGTGTTGGAGAAGACAAGATCTTGAAAATAACTTGGACTGCAAGGAAATCAAACCAGTCAATCCGAAAGGAAATCAATCCTGAATATTCACTGGAGGGACTGATGCTGAGTCTGAAGTTCCAATACTCTGGCCACCTGATGCAAAGAGCCAACTCATTGTAAAAGACCCTGATGCTGGGAAAGATTGAAGTCAGGAGGAGAAGGGGACGACAGAGGACAAGATGGTTGGGTGGCCGACTCGATGGACATGAGTTTGAGCAAGCTCCGGGAGACGGTGCGGGACAGGGGAGCCCGTGCTGCAGTCCATGGGGTCGCAAAGAGCTGGAAGCGACTGAGCGACTGAACAACAACATACAAACCAGAGGATTCACCAACCACTCACAGCCCATCCAGGAACCTGAGATGAAAAGTCCTGTTATAATACACATTCAAATAATCAACAAGCTTGGAGACACATGAAATACTGCTATATCATGGAGAATTATTTAATGAGCTTAAACATTTCTTTCGGTATCTCTGTGTGCTGTAAAATGCACTCATTCATATTAATTTCATAAAGGACACGTAAGAACTCTGTAGAATATTCTCTTTTCACTCAGGAATAGACACGACTAAGAAACTAGAAGAAACATGAAAAATGTCAGAAGAGCTACAAGAATCTCAGCCTAGCCACCTGCTGGATATGTCACGCAAACTCCCTAAGCCACAGTCTCTTTGTGTGTAAAATAATTAGAGTAATAACACTTATTTCACGAGATTGTTTTAAAACTATAATGACATAAAACTTAACAAGTGTTCAATAAAGCAACAAAGTAAATCCATGCAACATTCACGGCACAATGGCAGAAACAGATCTCAAATCTGTGTCAGTTTGGTGCCAAAACTCATGATCCTAAGAACCCCTATGCTACCTAGAAATCCAGAAGATTAGAAATTTATATCTAAGGAGAAACTTTATATTGAAGAGTAGAAGATGGCTTGCTATGGAAAAAGACCTAAAAAGACCTGTTTGGCAATGCAGCTATCAATTTAGTAGCTATCAGACTTTGCATAAATAACTGCTTCAGGTATTTCATTCTCTACTGCAATTGTAAAATGAGAATAACAGGATTTTTATCAACAATGAAAACAGCAATACATGTAAAAGCTTTTCTCACCACATAATATCATTTCTCCTCTAAACTAAAAAATTTAACTCAGGAAATGCTAGTTTCAATGCCATTAATACTAGTCTTACATGAGATAGCTGGAATAATAAATTCTATTTTCTAGAAAAAAATCATTATTAGCATAATTATAGTGTCATAAAAGTACAAATGAAGCCTAGCATAAAACTTAATACATCAAAATGTGAAAAATGCTCTTAATCTTCTATTTTTTATAAGAGAGAGGGAATCAACTTAGAAGTTCCTAATTTACAGAGTGGCTTTATTTTTTTAATGTTTTATTTTTAAAATGCTTACATTCCCAACATCCTATGGGGGAAAATGGTATCTCTCCCTCCTCATGGGGGTCGGGGAGGGGGTAAATCGGGGTAGAGTCACTTCAACATCCCGCCTGTTCTAAGCAAATGGCAGCAGAGAGGCAACACTATTGCCTCTCACCCCTGAGGGTGCAGCAGCTACAGAGACTGCGGGGTGGACCATCTCTGCCCTGCACTAAGCAAATGAAAGCAGAGTTAGCACCAAGGGAATGGCAAACCACTCCAGTGTTCTTGCCTGGAGAATTCCATGGACAGAAGCCTGGCAAGCTACAATCCATGAGGTCGTTAAGAGTCAGACAAAACTGAGAAACTAATACACACATCCGCCTACCTAGAGAATGGAAAGAAATGACAAAGATAAGAAAGGTGAAACCGGATTCTTTACATCTGGTATGAAGTCCTGAACATTCCCACAGTTTCACATGTGTATGAAACTAATCAGCATCAACACAGCAAAAACTTACAGAACTGAACTATGGTATGGAATGCCATCTGTGTTTCAGAATGGTCTCTGGGTGGTAGACAAGCAAGGCAGATGAGAACAGCACTGCCAAAGCCAACTAAATTGTAACTGAATGGGTCTTCGAATCTCAGCACAATGAACAGCCAGCACACTCCTAGGATACACCCAAAAGAAATTAAAATGTGTCCAAAACATGTACACAAAAATTCATAGCAGCATTATTCATAGTAGCCAAAGGATAGAAATAACCCAAATGTCCACCAGCTGATAAACAGGAAAACAAATGTGGAATACCGATATAATGAAATTTGACAACATGCTAAGCAAGAGAAGTCAGGGACAAAGGATCATAGGATTACATGATTCCACTTATGTGAAATGTCCATAAGAAGCAATCTCATAGAGAAAGTAGATTAGCAACTGCCTAAATTAATGGAATTGGTGGGTAAGAAAATGGAGAGTACCTACAAATGGGTGTGGGTTTCCTTACAGGGTGATGAAAAAGTTCTAAAACTAGAGAGTGCTGATGGCTGCACCACTCTTTGAACATAGTAAAGACCAATGAATCATATACTCTAAAATGGTATTATGGTATGTATGAATATTATGGCTATAATTTATAACTCAATAAAGCTGTCACTTTTTAAAAATCAGCTACATCATATATGCCGAAATGAGCTGACTGCCTCCTAGAACAGAATATTTAAACAGGAACAAGAGTCTCATACACAGTACTCCAAATAATTCAGAATACAATCCAAAATTACTTTATAAAATATATAAAATCTCAACTCACTTGAGAAGAGATCAATCAGCAGGTACCATTACTAATATGTCAAAGATCCTGGAATTATCTGTCAAGAATCTTAAAGCAGTTATCAGAAAAATGGCCTAACAACAGATACAAACATTTTTGAAACAAATGTAAAAATAAAAGTTTCAGCAAAGAAACAGAAGACATAAAGAAGAACAAAATGTAAAAATATAATAAATTAAACTTCTCATAAAAACTCACAAGATGGGCCCAAGAGCAGAATACAGAAGATAGAGGAAAGAATCAGTGAACATAAAGACACATAAATAAAAATCATCCAATCTGAATAGATAGAAGAGACTGAAGGAAATGAACAGAGCTGTACTGACCTAAAAGTTAATAACAAAATGGTTCACATTTGTCTCATTGGAATCGTGGGAGAATTAACCAGAGAGCTGAAAAAAATTTCTGAAGAAATGAACTTTTTGCAAATTTTGAAAAAGATACAAGCTTACAAGAAGCTGAGCAAATAATAAAGTAAAATCAAAGAATTGTACATCATAACCAAATTTCTGAAAACCTAAGCGGAAAAAAAAGACAAAGGAAGATGACATAGTACCTAAAGGAGAATAACAATTTAAATGACAACAGATCCTTCATCAGAATCCTTGGCATCACTCACTATCTTAAATACTCCAGTTCTTAGGCAAAAGAGTGCTCAGTCACTCACTCGTGTCCAACTCTTTGTGACCCCATGAACTGCAGCCCTCCAGGCGCCTCTGCTCATGGGATTTTCCAGGCAAGAATACTGGAGTGGGTTGCCATTTCCTTCTCCAAGACAAAAGAGATATGATCAAATTTTTCTTCTATCAAACAAACTCTGGCAGCAGTACAGGATAAATTAGCAAGAAGAAAAAAAAAAAAAGAATCAGAGAGATTAATCACAGGGCTACTGCAACACCTCAAGAAAGAAAACTTTAGGACCTGCCAAAAATGGCCAGAGAGATGGCAAGGATGGCCAAACCTGGAGAGAACGGCAGCAGTACATACAAGGGTAGATCAATCTTAAGAGAAATTCTGTCTCTTCAACAGCAAGAATAACTGGCCTAAAGTGTCCTTTCAAGACAAAAAGTGTGGGAGGAATCATAAGAAAGAGGAGAAGATGGAGATATTCCAATTTTGTATATGAATCCACGGAAGACTCAGGCTCAATCTGAACTGCTAATGTGTGGGACAGACCCAAAAGCAGCTTAACAGAGGCTTTGAGAACTGATATAAAATTTAAAATATTGCAAAGTTTCAGAGTAATCCCTGAGTCGCATGTGTGCATTCAGATCAAAAGGCTTTGAAAACAGAACTAAGATTAGAACCACTGGCCTCCGAAAGTACGATACAGAATTTGCTGCTGCTGCTGCTGCTGCTAAGTCACTTCAGTCGTGTCCGACTCTGTGTGACCCCCATAGACGGCAGCCCACCAGGCTCCCCTGTCCCTGGGATTCTCCAGGCAAGAACACTGGAGTGGATTGCCATTTCCTTCTCCAATGCATGAAACTGAAAAGTGAAAGTGAAGTCACCCAGTCGAGTCCGACTCTTAGCAACCCAATGGACTACAGCCTACCAGGCTCCTCCATCCATGGGATTTTCCAGGCAAGAGTACTGGAGTGGGGTGCCATTGCCTTCTCGGAGAGAATTTGCTACTTGTATCTAACTGGTGGGTTGCCCTACTATATAAATACAAATAAACAGACAGGGCTTTTCAGGTGGCTCAGTGGTAAAGATTCTGCCTACCAAGGCAGGAGATGCAGGTTTCACCCCTGGGTCAGGAAGATCCCCTGGAGGAAGAAATGGTAAGCCACTTCAGTATTCTTGCCTGGGACATCCCATGGACAGAGGAGCCTGGCGGGCCACCATCCAGTGTTGAAGAGAGTTGGACATGACTGAGCACATGACCACCATCATCAAATAACTAAATAAATCAGTATTCTCCAGGACCAGAACCTACATACCATCCAGAAGACATCCAAAACCACTCAACATCCACAGAACTAGGACCATGTGACAAATTCTCAATGGAAGAGAAAATCAACAGATATCAATCCTGAGAAAATCCAGAAATTGGAATCATCAAAGATGTTAGCTATTATAACTGGACTCCATGAGGTAAAGGCACTTAAATGAAATGGGAAGAAAAATTTTTAACAGAAAAAAACAATTCATAAAAAAGAACACAACAGAAACGTTAAGACTGGAAAATATATCTTAAATTTTAAAATGACTAGATGGGTTCAAAAGCAGAGTGACTACAGAGGCAACAGTCAGTGAAGCTGATGATAGAAATTATACAATCTAAAGAAAGAAAAAAAAAGAACAGAGCCTCAAGGATTCGTGGTACTAAAGTTTAATATTAGTATCACTTAAGTCCCAGAAAGAGAAGGGCAAAAGACTGGTGTAGAAAAATATCTTTCAAGAAATAATGCTTTTAAAAAAAAATCCTTGTATTTAGTGAAAGACAGAAATATAAATTCAAGATGCTCAGCAAACCCTAACCAGGGTAAATTCAAAGAAAGCTACACCCAGATACATCAGAATCTGAACTGCTAAAAACAGAAGATGTATAAAAAGCTTAAAAGTAAGTAGGAAAAATGGAACTGGACATACAGGGGGAAAACAATTAGAACAGAATGACTGCAGACTTCTCATCAGAAACCATGAAACCTAGAAGACAGTCAAGCAACATCTTTAAAACACTGAGAGAAAAGAACTGTCAACCCAGAATTGTGTACTTGGGAAAAATATCCTTCAGTAAACAAGGCAAAATAAAGATATTCGCAGAACAGACTACCACTCCAGTATTCCTGGGCTTCCCTTGTGACTCAGCTGGTAAAGAATCTGCCTGCAATGTGGGAGACCTGGGCTCGATCCCTGGGTTGGGACGATACCCTGAAGAAGGGAAAGGTTACCCACTCCAGTATTCTCACCTGAATTCCATGCACTGTACATGGGGTCACAAAGAGTCAGACACAATGGAGCAACTTTCACTTTCACTTTCAGAACAAGGAAAACTAAGATAGTCCATTAGCAGCAGTTCTGCTCAAAAGAAAAGCAAAAGGAAGCAATTCAAACAAAAGGGAAATGACCCTAGCAGGAAATTTATATCTTGAGAAATAAAGACCAAAAGAAAGAGCAGATATACGAGAAAATATATAAAGACTGTTTTCCCCTTCTTGGATTCTTTAAAATATATATGATTTTTTAAAGCAAAATTTATACCTTTATCTGATGGGATATGCCATACATGTAGATGTGAGATATATCTGCATATATACACCCACTGCAGTATTCTTGCCTGGGACATCCCATGGACAGAGGAGCCTGGAAGGCCACCATCCACAGGACTGCAAAGAGTTGGACATGACTGAGCATATATATATATATATATATATATATGACAATTATAACAAAGGTCAGTGGATGAGGATAAATGGACCTATGTGATCCCAAAATTTCTTAATTCTCCTAAAGTAATATAAATATTAACTCTGAATACACTATAAAAAGCTACCTATGCATATTGTAATCAGTAACACACTAGCATAACCACTAGAAAATAATACAAAGACAAACACCCAAAGGGACAATGGAAAATTTAAATAGAATGCTAAAAGATATCTGGATACATTAATGTAAACAGCCTCAACAGACCAATATAAAGACAGAGATTATCAGACTGGATTATATATATATATTTACATATGCATACATACATATACTTAGGTCAGGAAGATCTCCTGGAAAAGGAAATAGCAACCCACCCCATTATTCTTGCCTGGAAAAGCCCACGGATAGAAGGAGCCTGGTGGGCCACAGTCCATGGGGTCACAAAAAGTTGGACACAACTTAACAACTAAACAACACAACCACATACATAAAAACACACATTATTCTTTCCAAATCAAAAAAGATACATAAAGCAAACAATAAGCAAAACTACTGTGGCTCTTAAGGTCAAAGTAGACTTCAAAGTAAAAACAATTACCAAAGAAAAACAGGAAATTATATAATGATGAATGGGTCAGTTCACCAAAAAGACATAACAATTCTAATCGTGTATGTGTCTACCAAAAAAGCTTCAAAATACAAGAAGCAAAACAGACAGAAAGGAAAGGAAACAAACAGATAAATCCATAAATAAAGTTGGAAATTTCAACACTCCTCTTTAAGTAATCAACAGAACAAGTGGACAGAGTATCATTAGGGATATGAAAGAGCTGAACAATTTAAACAACCAACTCGACCATCTTGACTTTTCTGTAAAAGACTCCAATCAACAACAAAACGTACATTGTTTCACCTGCACATGCAACATTCACCACAACAGACCATATTAAGTCCAAAAACAAGTCTTAACAAATTTATGAAAACTGGAATCATACAAGGTACATTTTTTTTAACATAGTAGGATTAAACTAAAAATAAATAAGAGAAAAAGATCTTGTAAATTCCCAAATATTTGGAAATTAAACAAAACACTTCTACATAAGCCAAAGAGAACGTCTCAAGGTAAACTATAACTTAGTTTAATGACACTGAATAAAATCAAAGTACTGCATATCACAATATACGAGATTCAGCTAAAGCAGTGCTTAGAAGAACATGTATAGCATTCAAATACTCTTCTTGAAAGGAAGAAATATCTCAAATTAATGACCAAAGCTTTTCATCTTAAGAAAAGCAAATTAAAACCAAAGGAAGCAAGGAATTCCCTGGTAATCCAGAGTTTAAGATTTGGGGTTTTCACTATTGTGGGCCTAGGTTTAAAAATAACAAAAAAAAAAAAGGAAGCAGCAAGCAATGAAGCTGAAAACAGAAAAACAAACATCAGGAATCAATGAAACCAAACACATATTCTTTGAAAAGACTGACAACATTAATAAACGTCCAGCCATTCGAAGCAGGAAAAAAGAAGGGAAAAAAACATAAACTACCAATATCAAAAATTGAAGAAGAAATATTAAAAACCCCACACACTTTAAAAGGATAAGGAAATATTATGAACTTTATGTCCATAAATTTGAAAACTTAGATGAAATGGACTCATTTTTGTTAAGGTACAATATGCCAAAACTCACTTAAGAAATAGATAAAATGAATATCCCTGCACCTGTAAAAGAAATTGAGTTCACAGCTGTAAGCCTTCCACAAAGAAATTACAAGCCCAGATGGCATCACTGATGAATCTGTCAAACATTTGTGAAAAAAGTAATACCAATTCTACATACATTATTCCAGAAAACATAAGAAAAAGCAATTTCTAACTCACTTTATAAGGTTAGCATTGTACCATGATAAGGAAATCAAAGATGTTACAAGAAAATTACAGACCAATCTCTCTCATCAACACATAAGCAAAAATCCTCAACAAAATATTATCAAATTAAATCCAGCAATATATAAAAAGTGTTCAGTTTAGTCACTCAGTCATGTCCGACTCTTTGCGACCCCATGAATTGCAGCACGCCAGGCCTCCCTGTCCATCACCAGCTCCCGGAGTTCACCCAAAATCGTGTCCAACGAGTCGGTGATGCTATCCAGACATCTCATCCTCTGTCGTCCCCCTCTCCTTCTGCCCCCAATGCTTCCAGCTTCAGGGTCTTTTCCAATGGGTCAACTCTTCGCATGAGGTGGCCAAAGTATTGGAGTTTCAGCTTTAGCATCAGTCCTTCCAATGAATACCCAGGACTGATCTCCTTTACAATGGACTGGTTGGATCTCCCTGCAGTCCAAGGGACTCTCAAGAGTCTTCTTCAACACCACAGTTCAAAAGCATCAATTCTTCAGCGCTCAGCCTTCTTCACAGTCCAACTCTCACATCCATACGTGACCACAGGAAAAACCATAGCCTTGACTAGACGGACCTTTGTTGGCAAAGTAATGTCTCTGCTTTTGAATATTCCATCTAGGTTGGTCATAACTTCTGCACCATCTGCATCATCTGCAGTGATTTTGGAGCCCCCCAAAATAAAGTCTGACACTGTTTCCACTGTTTACCCATCTATTTCCCATGAAGTGATGGGACCAGATGCCATGATCTTTGTTTTCTGAATGTTGAGCTTTAAGCCAACTTTTTCACTCTCCACTTTCACTTTCATCAAGAGGCTTTTTAGCTCCTCTTCACTTTCTGCCATAAGGGTGGTGTCATCTGCATATCTGAGGTTACTGATATTTCTCCCAGCAATCTTGATTTCAGCTTGTGCTTCTTCCAGCCCAGCGTTTCTCATGATGTACTCTGCATATAAGTTAAATAAGCAGAGTGACAATAGACAGCCTTGACGTACTCCTTTTCCTATTTGGAACCAGTCTGTTGTTCCATGTCCAGTTCTAACTGTTGCTTCTTGACCTGCATACAGGTTTCTCAAGAGGCAGGTCAGGTGGTCTGGTATTCCCATCTCTCTCAGAATCTTCCACAGTTTCTTGTGATGCACACAGTCAAAGGCTTTGGCATAGTCAGTAAAGCAGAAATAGATGTTTTTCTGGAACTCTCATGCTTTTTCCATGATCCAGCGGATGTTGGCAATTTGATCTCTGGTTCCTCTGCCTTTTCTAAAACCAGCTTGAACATCAGGGAGTTTACGGTTCATGTATTGCTGAAGCCTGGCTTGGAGAATTTTGAGCATTACTTTACTAGCATGTGAGATGAGTGCAACTGTGCAGTAGTTTGCACATTCTTTGGCATTGCCTTTCTTTATAAAAAGTGTAAACCAAGGAGTTTACCCCAGGAATGCAAGGTTGATTAAACATTTGAAAATTAGTCAATTTAATTCACCAATATTAACACTCAAAAGAAGAAAAATCAAATGACTATCACAACAGATGTAGAAAAAGTCATGCGACAAAATTCAATACCCATTAGTTAGTTCAGTCGCTCAGTGGTGTCTGACTCTTTGCAACCCCATGAATTGCAGCACACCAGGCCTCCCTGTCCATCACCAACTCCCAAAGTTCACTCAGACTCACGTCCATCGAGTCGGTGATGCCATCTAGCCATCTCATCCTCTGTCGTCCCCTTCTCCTCCTGCCCCCAATCCCTCCCAGCCATGACTGTAAATGGAAAAACTCTCAGTTCCTCTCCTCCTGTGTAGAAAAAAATCCAGCTCTGCCCCACAGTGTATTGTTCCCCCTAAGTCTTCATTTCTACTCACACCACCTTCACTTTGGTCACCAAATGTAGGGCAGTATCTCCCCCATTACCAAGGAATTCGGCTGAAGCTCCAATACTTTCGCCACCTGATGGAAACAGCCAACTCGTTGGAAAAGACCCTGACACTGGGAATAACTGAAGGCAGAAGGAGAAGAAGGCAACAGAGGGTGAGATGATGGGATGGCATCACCGAAGCAATGGACATGAACTTGGGCAAACTCCAGGAGATGGTGAGGGACAGGGAAGCCTGGGGTGCTGCAGTCCATGGGGTTGCAAAGAGTCAGATATGACTTAGCGACTGAACAAAGACAATAACCAAGGAACTCACAGACACCAGAAGGGTGTCCCAGAATTCAACTCAATTCTGGAGTTCAACAGGAGACAGCATCAGGTTCCACAGGTTAAGGGTTCAGTCCTATAAAGCTCCTCCCTCAACTCTGACACCAACTGCAATCCCATTTAACACCTAGGCTTCTGACCAACTAGCCATAGGCCGGGGGATCCAAACACCCGCTCCTTGTATTGGATCAGCTTGCTACAGAGGCTCACAGAACTCAAACATTTTATTTACTAGATCACTGGTTTATTATAAAAGTATATGATACAGGAACAGCCAGATGGAAGAGCTACATAGGATAACATATGGGTAATGGGGTTCAGAATTTCCCTGCCCTGCCCAGGCACATCATTCTCCCAGCACCTCCAAGTGTTCATCAACCAAGAAGCTCTCCAAACACCAAACTTTGGGGATTTATGGAGGTTGACCATGGAAAAGAAATGCAAAAAAGCAAAATGGCTGTCTCAGGAGGCCTTACAAATAGCCGTGAAAAGAAGAGAAGCAAAAAGCAAAGGAAAAAAGGAAAGATATAAGCATCTGAATGCAGAGTTCCAAAAAATAGCAAGGAGAGATAAGAAAGCCTTCTTCAGCGATCAATGCAAAGAAATAGAGGAAAAGAACAGAATGGGAAAGGCTAGAGATCTTTTCAAGAAAATTAGAGATACCAAGGGAACATTTCATGCCAAGATGGGCTCGATAAAGGACAGAAATGGTCTGGACCTAACAGAAGCAGAAGATATTAAGAAGAGGTGGCAAGAATACACAGAAGAACTGTACAAAAAAGATCTTCATGACCAAGATAATCATGATGATGTGATCACTAATCTAGAGCCAGACATCTTGGAATGTGAAGTCAAGTGGGCCTTAGAAAGCATCACTACGAACAAAGCTAGTGGAGGTGATGGAATTCCAGTTGAGCTATTTCAAATCCTGAAAGATGATGCTGTGAAAGTGCTGCACTCAATATGCCAGCAAATGTGGAAAACTCAGCAGTGGCCACAGGACTGGAAAAGGTCAGTTTTCATTCCAATTCCAAAGAAAGGCAATGCCAAAGACTGCTCAAACTACCACACAATTGCACTCATCTCACATGCTAGTAAAGTAATGCTCAAAATTCTCCAAGCCAGGCTTCAGCAATACATGAACCGTAAACTCCCTGATGTTCAAGCTGGTTTTAGAAAAGGCAGAGGAACCAGAGATCAAATTGCCAACATCCGCTGATCATGGAAAAAGCAAGAGAGTTCCAGAAAAACATCTATTTCTGCTTTACTGACTATGCCAAAGCCTTTAACTGTGTGCATCACAAGAAACTGTGGAAGATTCTGAGAGAGATGGGAATACCAGGCCACCTAACCTGCCTCTTGAGAAATCTGTATGCAGATCAGGAAACAACAGTTAGAACTGGACATGGAACAACAGACTGGTTCCAAATAGGAAAAGGAGTACGTCAAGGCTGTCTATTGTCACTCTGCTTATTTAACTTATATGCAGAGTACATCATGAGAAACGCTGGGCTGGAAGAAGCACAAGCTGAAATCAAGATTGCTGGGAGAAATATCAATAACCTCAGATATGCAGATGACACCACCCTTATGGCAGAAAGTGAAGAGGAGCTAAAAAGCCTCTTGATGAAAGTGAAAGAGGAGAGCAAAAGAGTTGGCTTAAAGCTCAACAGTCAGAAAACGAAAATCATGGCATCTGGTCCCATCACTTCATGGGAAATAGATGGGTAAACAGTGGAAACAGTGTCAGACTTTATTTTGGGGGGCTCCAAAATCACTGCAGATGGTGATTGCAGCCATGAAATTAAAAGACACTTACTCCTTGGAAGAAAAGTTATGACCAAACTAGATAGTATTTTTCAAAAACAGAGACATTACTTTGCCGACTAAGGTCCATCTAGTCAAGGCTATGGTTTTTCCTGTGGTCATGTATGGATGTGAGAATTGGACTGTGAAGAAGGCTGAGTGCTGATGCTTTTGAACTGTGGTGTTGGAGAAGACTCTTGAGAGTCCCTTGGACTGCAAGGAGATCCAACCAGTCCATTCTGAAGGAGATCAACCCTGGGATTTCTTTGGAAGGAATGATACTAAAGCTGAAGCTCCAGTACTTTGGCCACCTGACTCATTGGAAAAGACTCTGATGCTGGGAGGGATTGGGGGCAGGAGGTTAAAGTGACGACCAAGGATGAGATGGCTGGATGGCATCATGGACTGGATGGACTTGAGTCTGAGTGAACTCCGGGAGCTGGTGATGGACAGGGAGGCCTGGCATGCTGCAATTCATGGGGTCGCAGAGTCAGACACGACTGAGCGACTGAACTGAACTGAACTGACCATGTAGACATCATAGATCATTATCTCTGTTTTCAGCCATTCTCCCTTCTCAAGAGAATGTGGGATAGAGCTGAAGAGTCCAAGCTTCAAACCATGACTTGGTCTTTCTGGTAACTAGCCGTTATCCAGGAGCCAACCAAGAGCCCACCGTGTCACCTCACTGAACAAAACACAGTGCGATCACCAGGGAAATTACAAGGGTTTCAGGAGCTCTGTGTTAGGAACAAAGGTTAAAAAAAACAACATTAGAACACGAGATGCTTCTAGTACTCTTATCACTTAGGAAATTATAAGGGTTTTAAGAACTCTATGCCAGGAACCAGGGTCAGATCAATATACATTTTCTGTTATCACATAATGATCAACTCTCAAAATTAGGAACAGCAGAGAATTTCTTCAACCTAATAAAGGGCATTTATTTAAAAAAAAAAAAAAAGCCTGCAGCTAACATGATACTTCATGTTTAAAGATGTTTAAAGACTGAATGTTTTTCACCTAAGATTGGAAACAACGCAAGGATATCCACTCTTCTCTTATTCAACATCAGGTTGAAGATCCTAGCTAGTGCACCAGAACAAGAAGAAAAACAGGGGATATAAGGGAAAAGGAAGAAGTAAAACAGGTATGACTGTAGCTACTGAAACTGAGTTTAGCAACACTGCAGAAAACTAGGTCAACATACAAAAATCAATTGTTATTTATACATAATGAAGAACTGGAAACTGAAATTAAAAGAAACACTATCAATTATAATAGCATCAAAGAATACAAACTACTTGGGTACAAATCTAACAAAACATGTTCACGATCTGTATCTGAAAAGAAATCAATGAAAATCTAAAGAAAATGAAGAAATATACCTGTTGAAAGACTGGAAAACTCACTATTATCTAGATGTCAATACTACCCAAAATGATCTCTTGAATCAACACAATCTCAATCAAAATTCCAGCTTTTTAAGAAATTGACAAACTGACTCTAAAATTATTTGGAAAAAGCAAATGAACTAGAATAAACAAATTAATTTTCAAAAATAAAAACAGTTGAAGAAATCTCACTATCTAACTTCAAGACTTACTATAAAGATTCAACAGTCAAAAAAGGCATCCACAGAACGACAGACACATGGATCAATGGAACAGAACAGAATCAAGAAACAGATATAGCGATGACCAACTAATTTTCAATGGAGCAAAACATCCATGAAAACAGGATAGCCTCTTCAACAAATGCTCACTCCATAATGAAAAGGGGATCAATCTACCAATAGGATATAAGATATGACTACAGAGAAATAGATAATTACAAAGTTATAATTGAAGATTTCAATATGCCTTCTCAATAACTGACAGAAATAGAAAATCAGAGAAGTTTTAGAAATCTTGAACAAAACTATCAACCAACTTGACCTAATTGAAATTTACAGAACACTCCCCCATCAATAGCACAATACACACTCTTTTCACATGCACAAGGAATATTTACCAAAGTGAACAATACTCTAGACAATAAGTTTAAGTGATATTCATACAGCCTTATACATATTAAATAAATTGAACTTCTAGCTCTAACTATTAGATGAACTGAGTTTATATTAAATAAATTAAATTCAAACTTAAAGAATTAACTCCAAGTTCTTGAGGGCTTCACTGGTGAATCCTACCAAACATGTAATGAAGAAATAATGTCAGTTCTACACAAACTTTCCTGGCATATTGAACAGGAAGGTCCCAGCTCATTCTATGAGGCCAGCATTACCCTGACTCTGAAACCAGACAAAGTTACTACAAGAAAAGAACAAAACAATATCCTTCCTAAACATATACACAAAAATTCTTTTAAAATTTTAATAAATCAAATCCAAAGAATACATAAAAAGAAAAATATATCATTTCTGATGAGGTTCATCCCAGGAATGGAAGGCTGGTTTAATATTCAAAAATTAAGCAATATAATTCATGTTAAGCTTAAAGTGAAAAATTATCATCTCAATAGATGCAGATTCCAATCTCAACTCAATTCCAATAAAAACTCTCAGAAAACTAAGAATAGAAGGGAACTTCCTCAATGTGATAAAAGGGATTTACAAGAAACTTACACATACTATCATATTTAACGGTTAAAGACTGAATATTTTCCCCTTAAATCAGGAACAAGACACAGTCAACTACTCCTTATCACCTGTATATATCACTATAATGGAGGTTCTAGCCAGAGAAATAAGGCAACGAAAAGAAATGAAAGGCATCCAGATTGCAGAGAAAGGGCTTAAAGTATCTTTATTTGCAGACAACATAATCAAGTTTGTAGAAAATCATAAGGAATCTACAAAAACTACTACTACTACAAACAAATAATTTTAGCAAGATTTAAGGATACAAAATCAAAATACAAAAATGGAGGGAGGGTGTAAAATGAATTGGGAGATTAGGGTTGACACATATACACTTTGAGGAGAAGGAAATGGCAACCCACTCCAGTTCTCCTGCCTGGAAAATCCCACGGACGGAGAAGCCTGGTGGGCTACAGTCCATGGGGTTGCGAAGAGTCGGATACGACTGAGCGAGTTCTCTTTCACTTTTCACTTTCATGCATTGGAGAAGGAAATGACAACCAACTCCAGTGTTCTTGCCTGGAGAATCCTAGGGACGGGGGAGCCTGGTGGGCTGCCATCTCTGGGGTCGCAGAGTCGGACACGACTGAAGCAACTTAGCAGCAGCAGCAGCAGCATATACACTTTGATACCGTGTATAAAATAGACAATTAATGAGAACCTACTATATAACACAGGGAACTCTACTCAATGCTCTGTGGTTATCTAAATGGGAGGAAATCAGAAAAAGAGGGGATATATATACACATATAGCTGATTCATTTTACTGTACAGCAGAAACTAAATGCAGAAGTAAATCAAAACGGACTCAACTTAAATGCAAAGCATAAACCTACAAAAATTCTAACAAAAAAAAAGAATTAAAGAAAATCTTTCATTTAGGCAAAGGTTTCTTAGATACTAACACACACACACAAAAACAAAATCCATAAAAGGAAAAACTTGAGAAGCTGTAATTCATTAAATTTAAAACTTCCATCCATTGAAAACTGTTAAGAGAATGAAAAGATAAGCCCCAACATGCAAGAAAATATTTGCAAATGACGTATCTTATAAGGAAATAGTATGCATAATATGTAAAGAACTTATAAAAATCAATATTAAGAAAAAAACAATTTTTAAAATGTGCAAAAGATCTGAACAGACACCTCACCAAATGAAACTACAGATGGCAAGTAAACACATGACAATATATTCAACATCATTAGTCATTGAAAGTTAAAGGAAAGTCGCTCAATCATGTCTGACTCTTTGCAACTCTATGGACTATATAGTTCATGGAATTCTCCAGGCCAGAATACTGGAGTGGGTAGCCTTTCCCTTCTCTAAGGGATCTTCCCAACCCAGGTATCGAACCCAGGTCTCCCGCATTGCAGGCGGATTCTGAGCACGGAAGAACTGATGACTTCAAACCGTGGTGCTGGAAAGACTCTTTATAAAGAGTCCCTTGGACAGCAAGGAGATGAAATCAAGTCAATCCAAAAGGAAATCAACCCTGAATATTCACTGGAAGGACTGATGCTGAAGCTCCAACACTTTGGCCACCTGACTCGAAGAGCCCGACTCACTGGAAAAGACCCTGATGCTGAGAAAGATTGGAGGTAGGAGGAGAAAGGGACGGCAGAGGATGAGATGGTTGGATGACGTCACCAACTCAATGGACATGAATCTGAGCAGACTCCAGGAGATGGTGATGGACAGGGAAGCCTGGCATGCTGCCGTCCATGGAGCTGCAAAGAGTTGGACGCAACTGAACAACAACAAGGAACTTTTGAGAGTGACTAATATTTTTAGGATCTTGACTGTGATCATAGTGTAAGAGGGGCATACGTACATCAAAACTTTTTAAATTGTAGTTTACTGCGTGTCAATTATACCTTGATAAAGCTCTTAAAAATAATTTTTTAGAAAAAAATTTCAACTCTAATTATTCACTTTCAAAGTGCTACAAAGGAAAAACAGTGCTATAAGAGTATATAATGAGGAGTCATGTAGTCTGAAGAATTAGAAAAGCTTCCTTCAGACACTAGGATATGCTAAAATTTGAAGGACGCTTAGTAATCAGTCAAGCAAAGACCACACAGGAAAGAGGGCTCAGAGATGTAACAGTATGTGTGAAATGCCCTGAGTCCAAAAGCAATGTGGCACTTTGAAGGCACTTTAAAAGGCAGGCAAGCTGGAAGAATGAGTCAGTCATCTGCTAAAGGAACCAAATTATGCAGACACATGGTCTTGAAAACCATGCTACTCCAAGTAACTTATCAGTTGGGGATCTCAGAAACACTCAATTTAAATTACTATAAAATTCCATTGTGTGATTTTCATAGTTTAATAACATGAAAAGAACCCATGCATATAAATTACATATTAGAATCTTAGTTTGAAATAAAGTCTTGGGGACAGGGAGCATTCAATTTAAACATCATAGTTATTGATAGCCTCTCTATTATTATTAAAAAGGATTCCAAATGATGTATGTGTATATACACACATATATTGGGGAGTTTTAGCAGTTACTTAGGAAAAATATTTACACATTTAACCCTACTGCTTCCTATTTACAACAGTAACCTCACTCCTGGTAGTATATCTTCATTTTGCTATTAAAATAGGAATAGATTACTTCTATCATAAACATGTGAAATTCATCATCCATATTTGACTGATCAAAGAGGTTCAAAAAAATCTGCATACATTAAACATACAGCAAGATTTAATAGATGATTAGGAATATTCAATAAATATACTTTAATAATAAATTTAAATTTATAAAATATTTAGAATATAATGAGGTATTTTCCAGTCTCAGAACATTAATCTCAGCTATTTTCTTTACCTAAGAGAAGTTAGAAGTCTTAGGTTCCTAAGTCATATAAGCAAATAAATGTCCAAGTATGAACTCAAATTATAAATTTATATAAACATAAATCTCAACTATGCTACAAAAATAATTCTAAAGACCTAGCTTATAACAGAGTATTATTCATTCAAATAGAGTTTGTAGCAAAATGCTTTCTAGCCCAATATTATACAATGCTGCACAAGTAAATGTAATTCAAATTTGCATATATTTCATATATCATAGCTCTTGCCTGGAAAATCCCATGGACAGAGGAGCCTGGGGGGCTGCAGTCCATGGGGTCGGAAAGAGTTGGACACGATTGAGCGACTTCACTTTCAGTTTTCACTTTCACCCATTGGAGAAGGAAATGGCAGCCCACTCCAGTGTTCTTGCCTGGAGAATCCCAGGGATGGTGGAGCCTGGTGGGCTGCCGTCTATGGGGTCGCGCAGAGTCGGACACGACTAAAGCGACTTAGCAACAGCAGCATATATCATATCCTTGATTACTGTATTTCAAATTGGCACTGTCCTTTCTGATTCTCAGTCCTAAGTCTTTCAGTCTAGCTTTGGCTAAAGATCGGTGTTCATTCTGTTTTACCTAGCTGAGGAATGGCCTATAATCTGAGAGTTTTATTCTTTTCAAATGGAAACAGAAGGCTGAAATCAATCCTAAGAGAACTGAAGCACCACTTTTGATAACATATTTGCTGCTGCATTTCTCCCCCCAAACATCAATCTTCCCTTCTAAAGTAGCATTTGAAGAATACTCATTCCCTAGTGAAATCCCTACACTAGAAAAAAAGAGCTAAGTTACCATGGAACCAGCCAATTAATTTTGACACCTGCTTACCAAGATTGATCATTTTTGATGTCTGTGTGTAAGGCTGCTATCCTTCAGTTTAGTAAAAGATTTTCAAGATAATTAATGAAGTCAGAATTTCCAGTTAAAAGTCTTTCCCACTGTGTTATTACTTCAAATATTGGATAAAACAAGCCAACATTCTGAAAGAAACCTTTCTTAGCTTAGCAGGTACTTTACCAGGCAGAAATCTTTTCTTCTAAATTGATTTGTCCCTTTAACATTAAATACTTCTTTACCCTAAGAGTATATATAACAAAACACAAAGAGTTGTACCAGTTATATTTACTCTAATTAATAGCTGGTACTCCACAGAGAATGAAAAAGTACTTACTAAGAGAGTACAATGAATCATAGGAAATAGCTTCCAAGGAAATGAATATTCAATGATTAGTCAAGGGTTTATTGTTATTTAACTACATCTATATTTTTAAAAAACTATTCCTCATTTACTCGCTAATGTACTGTTTATGAACAACAACCATCTCTCTATATTATTTAAGCCGGTTTTAACTTGATCTGTGACCTTTCCTACTAACGGGGACAATATCTGCTAGTGAGGTTACAGGCTGCTGATCTAGCTGATTAACAATTCCACTTCTATACAATGTAGACAGAGGCTTCTCAGGACTGCAGCAATTTTTGTCCTCTTTAGACAAACAGAGCAATTCCAACCAAAGGCCAATGTCCCAAATTACATATGAATCAGGCAATCTTTGTAAAAACGGATATAAAAAATGTATGTGGCTTTTTAATTACTACCAGTTTCTATGTTCAAAATCCTCTCTTGCCAGGTAAAGAGGCTGGGCTGGCTGTTTCCATCAAAGCAAAAGTTTAAGAACACTTAAGTAAAACAGACTACTAACAAGCCCAGTTCAAAACAGTATCTTTGTGGGTCTTGAAACATTTTTTAAAACTTTTAATTAGTAACTCTACTAAATTTTTAAAAGTATTTTAAAAAACAAGAGTGTTACACTAATTTGTGAAATTACGAAGCTAGGAAACATTTCAACTTACTTCTACAAAAGAATTTCATAAACCTTCATTCTGAGGTTTCACTTCCAAAATCTTGCTGTAACTTAAACAGTAAGATCTACTTAAATTTAAAAGTCCTCTTTTAAAAAATACATTTTTACAAGAAGGTTTCAGGGACTCGTCTTAACCGGTAAGTTTAAAAAAAAAAAAAAAAGGAAAATACACTGTTTAAAACTCCCAGGCAATTTTCTTTTGATACGTAGGTAAAGTGAACCATCGGCTTCCCTGGTGGCTCAGTGGTAAAGGATCCATCTGCCAATGCAGAAGGCACAGGTTTGATCCCGGGGTGGGGAGGATCCCCTGGAGAAGGAAATGGCAACCCCCTCTAGTACTCCTGCCTGGGAAATCTCATGGAAAAAGGAGCTTGGTGGAATATACAGTTCATGGGTTTGCAAAGAGTCTGGTCACAACTTGGCAACTAGACAACAACAAAGGGGAACCATATTCTCATCTTTGCCTTAGAACCCAAGAGACACTCCACTTAGCTTTGGCTATCACTATGACAATAAGTAACCCACAGAATGCAATTTCTGAGCCACTAACCCAACCAGCAAACTTGATCTGAACTATCTGGATGACACAGAAGTTGACTTACTTAAGGACTGTTCTGTACAAGTTATCAGATGGATACCCTATTGGTCTCAAGTATTTTATTTGCAGCTGCCCCACACTCATCCATTTCTTTTCATATCAGGCAGCGACGCAATACACATGAGCCAATGGGGGACAAGTATTTTTACTGCTGTAAAGCAAGCTCCTTTAGGGCCTTAAGCTTCCAGAAAACCGAAGTGATGCTTCCACACAATAGCTGATAGTTAAATAACCAGTTAGGAATATCTATTATCGCCACCATATTATGAAGTCCAGGTATTTCATCCCTTTATCTAACTCAAAATCACTCCGTATTTCTCAATACAATATTCTTTTCGCACAATTCAGCACAGTAATACTGGCTAAAAGTAAACGTTCTGGAGTTAGGCTGGCTGATTTGGATCACAATTCTGCCATCAGTACTGTGTAATCTTTGGCAAATTACTTAAATTCATTACCACGATTTCTCTCTGTAAAACCTAGGAATCCTAGTAACTCAGGAACTCTTTGAAGAACAAATGAGATAACCCATGTAAGGCACTCAGAACAGTATCTGGCACATAGTAAGGTCATCATAAATTCGACTTATGATCACTGTTACTAAATACACTAACAAGTTAGCAGGGGTTACCTCTAGAGAAGGGAGTAGGCTGGGGAAGAGGGAGATACCGGCAGACCAGAACTTTTAACCTTTACACTTCTGCACTGTTTGAACGCTTCACAATGCGGAAGTATTTCATGACTTACGTGCATCATTTTTTATCAAAAAACAGTGTCCGCTAACAAAATGGTGTTTGGCACCGTAACTGAGTGAGAAATTTTTGACGATCAGGGAAAAAGACGGGCAGCGGACAGGTGGACCACCCGGAGTGGCTTCGCGTCCACGGCGGTCGGTGCCGGGCGCTGGGCGCAGGGTCGGGATCTCCGAGGCGCGGGGCCCGGAGGAAGGCAGCGCTGGGGGCCGCTCCCAGCCCCGGGACCCCGGACCAAGAAGGGACGGGGGTGGGGGGGAGGCCGCGACGCTGCGGGGCAAGGCTGAGGTTCGGGGTCCGGCGAAGGCACTTACTTGAACCTGCCCTGGCAGTGCTGGCACTGGTCGCCCACCCAGCCCGGGTCGCAGAGGCAGGTGGAATTGACACAGCGGCCCGAGAAGCAGGAGCCGGTCCTTTCGCAGGGTTTGGACTGGGACACCTGCGCGTAGAGCGCCAGGTAGATAAGGCCGTAGCACAGCAGCCAGCTGTTCCCGTCCAGCAGCCAGGAGGAGGCGCCCCCGCCGCCGCCGCCGCCGCCGCCTGCCGGCCGAGCCCTCCACGGCCCCGGGGCCGCCGGCTGCGGGGGGCCAGTGCGGGCCCGGCCCCCCGGCTCCATATTCCCGAACGCCCCGGGCCGGCGGGGCTGCGCTCGCGGGCGCCGACAGGGATGCTCCAGAGGGGAAACCCGGCCGGAGAGGAAAACCCCGCGCCGCCGCCGCCGCCGCTCCTCCTCCTTCTCACCGGCGCCTGCCCCAGTCCCGCTCCCCGGTCCGGACGGGCAGATCCCAGCCGCGCTCGCCTCCGCTCGGCTCCCTGCAGTCGCGCTCGGGCATCGCCTCTCCGTCCGCTGACCTTGTCCGCTGCAGGCCGAGCCCACCGCCGCGGCGCCCCGGACCGGGCCGGAAGCGGGGACCTGCGGGAGGGGGAGGGGACCCCGCGCGCGGCCCCGCCTCGCCCGCCGCTCGGGCCAACAGCCTGGGCGCCCCGCCGCGCGCGCCCGGGAGGGCGGGGGGCCACGGGAGCCCCCCCCGAGGTGGGCGCGCCCACCGCGGGAGGGGGTACTCGGGAAGCGGGGCTTCAGCCTCGTCCCGCCCGGCCGGCCTTCGGCGGCCCTCCAGCAGCCATCTGCTCTCCGGTGCCGCTTTAGCCAGACGCCAGGGCTGCCTCTAGGGCCCGCAGGGTGCGGGGCCACCTCCCGCTCGCGCGCGGGCCTCCGCTCCTCCCCGCCGGGCCCTGCGCGTGGTCTCGCCCCGCCCCTACAGGGACCCGGGACTGCCCCCCGCGCGCGCTCGCGCGCCCACCCCTCCCGGCCCGCCGCGGGAGGGGAGACCGGCCCCCCCAGGTGTGGCTCCCAGCGCCCGCGGTGCCTTTCCCCTCGTGGCCCCGGGCACCCCGGCCCCCGCGCCTCCGGATCTCCCCCCGCACCACCCCCGCGACACCCCGCCGCAAACGAAAGATCAGAGCGGGACCGGCTTCGCAGCTTCAGCAGAAAAGAAACCCTTCCCGGCCACTGTCTACAGTGGTAAAAGTGCAGCGTTTTTCCCCCTGCGCTCCCCCCGCCCCTTCCTCCGTCCCATCCTCCAGCCTATTTCTTCTTTTTTTCTTAAAAGAGAAAAACTCCAACAACACACAAAGAGCTGAGCATGTGCAGCAGGCAAAAGTCTTAAAGGCACCGCAGTCCGACCACGTTGAGGGGTCCCCAAGAACTGGGAGGGGCGGGGGCGAGGGACGGAGAGGGTCGCGGAGCCGGATCCGCCGAGGGACCTCTCGGGGCGGTAGGGGGGTGGTCATTTCTTCCACGGAAATAATGACTCCCGGGCCCCCAACAAAGAGCGGAGAGGTTCTGACCCCCCCACCCCGGCGCGCCGCACCCCTCCTACACTGCCTCAGAACCCCAGGTATCTCCTTTTCTGCTTGTCAGTGTTTCCTTCTCCATCTGGGACAATATTCTGCCATGAAAAATATTGCAACATCGGGGCTTTTTTTTTTTTTTTTTTTTCCAGAAGGGCAGAAATGATGCCCAGAGAAGAGCCTTTTTTTTTTTTTTAACTTCCTCTGTGGCAGGCTTTCCTCCTTTAGATGACTTTCCAAGATTTGATGGCATATTGTGAAATTTTTGCTTTGTACCTTCGTACCTTCTCTGAACAGGCTATTTGAACCCTTGAGAAAGATGAAATGCAGCCATGGACACTCGAGTTACAGCAATGTTACTGGATCCCCACCAAAGGGCAGGCAGTATGGAAAAGAATTTGAAATCTACCAAAGGCATTTCTGACAGCAAAAGCAGAAAAAGTTTTTATTGTAACCACACAGTCATAATATTATTGTTAAGATTGAACTCGTGTTTATTTGGGGCATAATGTACCCATGTCATCTGTTTTAATCTCTGTTACCCCCACTTTGTAGATGAAATCCTCCATTAACCCCATTTTGCAGATGAGAATAGAAAGACTCAAAAAAGTCCAAAGATTTGTCAATGACATATTAGAAGTAAGCAATGAACCGCACTTTAAACACAAGTCTTCTGACTTCTGTGCTTTTTCAACTATTTACCAGGCTGTTTCTATTAGCAGATGCTTCGTTCTAGTTTGATGAATAAAATGTAAGTGTTGGCTTGGTTTGCAAATACCTCAGCAATGACTTAAGGAGGGGGAAAAAAGGTCAAGAAAGAGGTGACTCCTTCGGAAGTAAAAAAAAAAAAGGAAAATGAAAACCATGATTTTCGTTTATATAACAAACAAATCACAATTCCCCCAAAGTAGCAGAACCAGAAATGTCCTCCTCAAACCTAAAAATTAGGATAGCTCCCTCAACTCACAACTTTTCCATATTCAGTTTGTCACTAAGAGATGAGTTGAAATAAGGAGAGGAGAACATTTTGGAAAAAAATTTAAAAGGAGGATATTGTTCTAGATCACACATTTTAATTTCCATGAAGGCAAAATCAGAAGTCTCTAGTATTAGCCATGCATGAACAATCCCTTGTGACTTTCTCCAATCCTCTTATGCCAGCCAAAGTTTAAAGTCAACCACATCCTTCTCATGTCTAATGTAGAGGTGCTTTCAGACACGTGGAAAGTGGCCAAGCTCTTAAAACCATCACTGAGTGCAAAGGTAGCTCAAAGGGTACACAGGAGCCACTTTAACAAGAGAGATCACTGCTCAGCCACTTACTGACTGTAGGCTATATTTAAGCAAAGGGTTTGTCCATTAAAAATACACATCTTTTAATCTTCTAACCACTATAATCAGCTCAGTACACTGAAGAACATGCAGCCCTACAGGCCTCCTCTCAACATTGCCTTTAGAATCAAGCTGAATATATTAAATTTATATAAAATTGTTCTCAGAAGGATCTCACAGGATTTTCACTTGCCCTATATCCTATTTTTCTTTCAAACTCTTTCAGTCAGCATTTACTGAGTAACTATTATGAATTTAAGCAAGAGAAAACAAAGATGAATAAAACATGATTTCTACCCCTGGATAAGCTTATCTTTTATTAGGCTCACTAGACTGGGAGTTGCTTATACAGTTGAATGTCACATATTTTACAAATGTAGACACAGAAAACTTAAATGATTTACAGTGGTCTAACAAAATAGTCAGTGATAAAACTTGCCCAGAATCTTGACAAATGTTTCAGTATCTTGTTTGATCAAGAAATTTTAAAACTCCAACATGATGCTATCTCTTTTTTCCAAAGAAGGAGAGTCAGCATCCTAGCTGTGCTACATGACACTACAATAATTCATAGTATTGGTAATAGCAGTCATAAATCCAGCAGAAAGGTGCAAATTTACTCCAAAGAGATAGCAGGGAAAAGTCACTTTTACTGAAGTAGAATGAGGCTGTTAAGATTTTGAAAGTATCTATTAAATTTGCTCCAAGGGGAAAGATAAGAAAGTATATTTGCTCAACAATTAGCCTTATATCAGGACCTTTAAATGTTAGGGGGAGTGTGTTCCATTTCCATTCATATCACCTAACAATGGGTCTGTAGTATAAAAGGCAAAAGTCTGAAACTTCATGTTGCCAAACTGAAGGAAATGCAAACGATTTTGCTTTTAAAGAACAAGAGAAATTATAGATCCATTGCTCTGTTGACTGCTATTCAAAATAAAGTAAAAGATCCTATTTGAACTTATGAACCAAAGCAGCCCCTTCTCAGTTGCTTGATTGAAGAATCATCTCTACTCTGGTTATTGTTCATCATTTGGCTCATGGGAGGCTTCTGAAAGCAGCCAAGGTAATGAGAGCTATAGCTAGTGTGGCCCCACGAGCCAGAAATGCATTAATTCAGAGGGACCCTTAGTGCAAATAGGGCAGTATTTTAAGACACTGATAGAGTATGAATGGTCTGTGAGTTTTGAGCATAGGGGGGGAAAATCACCTTTAGGTACTCATTAAAGTATATTGATCATATTGAAAATATTGATATGGCTCTGACCTAAAACCTTACCTCCCCTCCACAACCAAAATCAAACACGCTGCTTTCTCTTGGATTCATTCTTTTCTTCTAGCAGTTTCTCCTGCTGTCACACTTGCAAACACACACATACAGACTGATCCTGCCAATTTTTCAACTTAACACATTTCAAACATATTGTTATAAGTAAATCCAAGGAAATAAGTCCAACAATTCTAAATATACTCTGCTGGACTAATACATTTTTGTTTAAAACTGGGAAATAAAATCAGCATGTCTAAACTTTTTATCCTATTCGGACTTGTTACCCAAAAACGTTGATTGCCAGCACTCAATTGCAAAAATGTGTCTTTTGTGAAACAATTCAATAAAAATATGGGCTAGGATGTCTTGTTAAACATACTGGACTAAGTATATGCATTTACTCCTACTCTGAACTTTACCAACATGGGAGAAAAAAGAATTTTTTTAAAAAAATTTTAAAGGTATAAACTCACAGTTACAAAGAAAATGAGAATAGAACCAAGTAGTAGATGACAGGTGTCCATGCATTTGGAAGAGTCAATTCACTGGAAGGAGGAAAGTGAATGGAGAAATACATTCCTGCGAAGATAAATTATAAGAAGAAGCCTGTTTCTCTTGAATGCCCCAGGAAAGTCTCAGGATTCAGAGGCAAGAGTTACCATGGAAAGTAAAGATGGGGCTTTAGAATGAAAATGGGGTAAATGGTTAAGGTAACATAAGGACCCACAGTACCCTTCCTCACCCCAAGCAGCTAAAACTAACCCAGGCCCAACTGACAGGAGGTTAAAGCTCTTAAGAAATTAAATCAAAGAGGTTTCAGATTTGGGGCACCAGAGATGATGGAAGGAGGCAGTGAGGAGGTACATAGTTGAAAATGGAGAGATTAAGTGAAAATCTATATATTGAATGATATCATTTCCTTGCCTCCTTTGCCTACCTATTCCCAGAACACCAACTGAATAACCTCCAGGCAGAAACCTGAAGGACGCTTATCTGCAAAAATTGAATGGTCCAAGAGAAAAGATACTGTCATTTGGGGTCTCCCAACCAGATGGCAAACCTACAAAGAATGAAGTCCAATGGATAACCCTACAATGAAGCCTGCTAGTCAGTAAGCCCAATTCAATCCTTTTTCTTATGACTCTTTCTTAAATATAGACAGCAAAAGTTCATCTGACATAAAATACAGAAACCAAAACAGAGAAAAAGAAATTAGACAAAACACAGTCAAGGCAATAAAAGAAAGTTTTGCAACCATGAAATAAGTACTGGATAGTCTTAAAAACATAAAACGACACTCAGAGAATATAAAAAAAAGAAAATAAAAAGGATAGCCAAAATTAAAATGCAGTAGAAAGTTGCATTTTAAATAAATGTAGATAAATATAGGAAATCATTTCTATAGAAATTAGAATAAAAGACAAGTCATCTCCTCTTATGGATAAAGGGAAAACTATGAAAATTAGAAGCTTCATTAATGATGATGTATGATTATAAATTAAGCATTTATCATATGAATACATTTATTAATGTAACGGTTCATTAATGCACAACTCCATGCAGGAGCAGAAAAAAAATCATCTAGATTAATTTATTCAATATAAGAAAATTTCCCAGAACTAGACTGAGCCTCCAGATTCCTAAAACACTGAGATTAACAGACCCACATATTAGGGGGGAGTGGAGAACAGAGAGAGGAAGGAGACAGGCAAATGGAATGGTGTCCGCAAGTATGAGGATAAAGACATTTTCAGACACACAAACCTCCGTAAGTTGTATCTCCTAAGGGACCCTTCTTTAGGAAACTCCTGAAGAATGAAACAAAGGGACAAGAGGCTGAACGTAAGGGAAATGTGAAAGGATATCCTAGGACGGTGCACAGCAGTGCCCCAGCAGAGGCTGGGGAGAGAGGTATCTAGGAAAGTAACGGGTATGAGTGCTTGAAACTGTTGGAGCTTTTGGAAAAAAAAAAATTAACAATATGTGACAGATCTTGGAGTATTTGGGTAGAAGATGGAATAAGCCAACAGAGACCTAAGTAAATGAACAAAATGAACCAACTGTAGGCTAGAGAAAAAAAAGAAAGGATGAGAAAAAGGAAACCTTCATGAGATGGTTCAGCAGGAAATGATACTTACATAGCCATAAAAATGCAAACCCTATTGATTTGGGGACTTCCTCCATGGCTTCCCCTGTGTCTCAGATGGTAAAGAATCTACCTGAAATGTGGGAAACCTGCCTTAGATCCCTGGCTCCGGAAGATCCCCTATAGAAGGAAATGGTAACGCGCTCCAGTACTCATGCTGGGAAATCCCATGTTCAGAGGAGCCTGGTGGGCTACAGTCCATGGGGTAGGACATGACTGAGTGACTAAGACTTTCTTTTCTTTCCCATAGCTCAGCAGGAAAAGAATCTGCCTGCAATACAGGAGACACAGGAGACGTGAGTTTAATTCCTAGGTCAGGAAGATCCTGGAGGAGGAAGGGTTCTTGCCTGAAAAATCTCATGAACAGAAGAGCCTGGCAGGCTACAGCCCAAAATGTCACAAAGAGTCAGACATGACTGAGTGACTAAGCGAGCGCACTATTGATTTAACCAAAAATCTATAAAATGTCTATATTAAAAAGATGAGAGCAGAGTAAAGGAGGATAGTGCTAAATCTTAATTCTTTAATAAGAAATGATTACAAGTTCAAAGCTGATAAATGCAGTAGTAGTAGAATAAGTACATGACACTGAAGAAAAGAGTTGAAAGCTACTTTCTCTTAGGGAATAGGGAAGAGGAGCAGGAGATGCAACACTTTATAATAATACTTTCTGTACTCCTTGATTAAAATTTTTAAATTACTTCTAAAATATACAGAAATAATAAAAATATAGGTCCCTAAGAAAATAAAGAAGGTAGCATGGGACCTAAGACTCACAGACTATTGAGTTAGATTTTGAATTCTGCCACAAATATATTAGTTACCTTTGTGTGGCATTAACCTCTGTGACTCAGTTTTGTCACCTGTAAGATGGGAATAATCAAACTACTTGTCAATGCCCATTTCAGAGCTGAGATGATGGTCCCAACAGAATAATATATGAACACACCTAGGAAATGGTAAAGTACTATACAGTGTTATACTATATATTAATATAGTATATACTATATTATAAATTATAATACATTAATATATATTAATAATATTGATATTTAATTTTCAAAAATTACTTTTAGGAACAGAATTCTAATCCCATGTGAGGGAAAGAATTATTGACAGATTTGATCAATACAAAAACACAAAGAGGCAGAGCTATAAGAAAACTGCATTATTTTAAAGATGAATCTAGTCCAAGTTCTTCATTTTACCGATGAGATGCTGGGACCCAGAAAAGTGAAGTTTTATGCAAACTCGCACAGTGATAGAGCTTAGTCTAAACCTAGTTTACTTGAAAAGCAGTCCAGTTTTCTTTGTCTTATACCTTAAAAGTTCAGGCTTATAGGAGAAATCTTCAGGTTAGTCATCCATAGCTAACTCCATAAAGGCCTTCCAAGGTTTTAATGAAGTTAACTGATTTGCCCAACATCACATAAATTAGTAACATCAGAGGCAAAACTAAGCCAAGGCGCAGACAAAGAATGAACCTTGTATCAAACACTTAGAACCAAATGAAAAGTTGCCAGCAGAGCTAAAGGCAGACCTTGAAAGCCCAGCTCAGACTCTGCAGCATACAGATTATCAGTTAGTATCAATTAACTGTCTGAAGGTAAGAGGTTTCTCTTACCCCACGTCCAAGGTAAGAGAAACCCAAGTAAGACAGTAGGTGTTGCGAGAGGGCATCAGAGGGCAGACACTGAAACCATAATCACAGAAAGCTAAATCTGATCAACAGACCACAGCCTTGTCTAACTCAGTGAAACTAAGCCATGCTGTGTGGGGCCACCCAAGACGGGCGGGTCAAGGTGGAGAGGTCTGACAGAATGTGGTCCACTGAAGAAGGGAATGGCAAACCACTTCAGTATTCTTGCCTTGATAACCCCATGAACAGTATGAAAAGGCAAAATGATAGGATACTGAAACAGGAACTCCCCAGGTCAGTAGGTGCCCAACACGCTACTGGAGATCAGTGGAGAAATAACTCCAGAAAGAATGAAGGGATGGAGCCAAAGCAAAGACAATACCCAGTTGTGGATGTGACTGGTGACAGAAGCAAGATCCGATGCTGTAAAGAGCAATATTGCATAGGAACCTGGAATGTCAGGTCCATGAATCAAGGCAAACTGGAAGTGGTCAAACAGGAGATGGCAAGAGTAAATGTCGACATTCTAGGACTCAGTGAACTAAAATGGACTGGAATGGGTGAATTTAACTCAGATGACCATTATATCTACTACTGCGGGCAGGAATCCCTCAGAAGAAATGAAGTAGCCATCATGGTCAACAAAAGAGTCTGAAATGCAGTACTTGAATGCAGTCTTAAAAACAACAGAATGACCTCTGTTTGTTTCCAAGGCAAACCATTCAATATCGCAGTAATCCAAGTCTGTGCCCCAAACAGTAAGGCTGAAGAAGCTGAAGTTAAATGGTTCTATGAAGACCCTATAAGACCTTTTAGAACTAACACCCAAAAAAAGATGTCCTTTTCATTATAGGGGACTGGAATGCAAAAGTAGGAAGTCAAGAAATACCTGGAGTAACAGGCAAATTTGGCCTTGGAATGCGGAATGAAGCAAGGCAAAGACTAACAGAGTTTTCCCAAGAGAATGCACTAGTCATAGCAAACACTCTCTTCCAACAACACAAGAGAAGACTCTACACATGGACGTCACCAGATGGTCAACACCGACATCAAATTGATTATATTCTTTGCAACCAAAGATGGAGAAGCTCTATACAGTCAGCAAGAACAAGACCAGGAGCTGACTGTGGCTCAGATCATGAACTTCTTATTGCCAAATTCAGACTTAAATTGAAAAAAGTAGGGAAAATCACTAGCCCATTCAGGTATGACCTAAATCAAATCCCTTATGATTATACAGGGGAAATGAGAAATAGATTTAAGGGCCTAGATCTGATAGACAGAGTGCCTGATGAACTATGGGATAAGGTTCATGACATTGTACAGGAGACAGGGGTCAAAACCATCCCCATGGAAAAGAAATGCAAAAAAGCAAAATGGCTGTCTGGGGAGGTCTTACAAATAGCTGTGAAAAGAAGAGAAGCAAAAAGCAAAGGAGAAAAGGAAAGATATAAGCATCTAAATGCAGAGTTCCAAAGAATAGCAAGAAGAGATAAGAAAGCCTTCTTCAGCGATCAATGCAAAGAAATAGAGGAAAAGAACAGAATGGGAAAGACTAGAGATCTCTTCAAGAAAATTAGAGATACCAAGGTAACATTTCATGCCAAGATGGGCTCAATAAAGGACAGAAATGGTATGGACCTAACAGAAGCAGAAGATATTAAGAAGAGGTGGCCAGAATACAGAGAAGAACTGTACAAAAAAGATCTTCATGACCAAGATAATCACAATGGTGTGATCACTCCCCTAGAGCCTCCTGGAATGTGAAGTCAAGTGGGCCTTAGAAAGCATCACTACGAACAAAGCTAGTGGAGGTGATGGAATTCCAGTTGAGCTATTTCAAATCCTGAAAGATGATGCTGTGAAAGTGCTGCACTCAATATGCCAGCAAATTTGGAAAATTCAGCCGTGGCCACAGGACTGGAAAAAGTCAGTTTTCATTCCAATTCCAAAGAAAGGCAATGCCAAAGACTGCTCAAACTACCACACATTTGCACTCATCTCACACGCTAATAAAGTAATGCTCAAAATTCTCCAAGCCAGGCTTTAGCAATACATGAACCATGAACTTCCAGATGTTCAAGCTGGTTTTTGAAAAGGCAGAGGAACCAGAGATCAAATTGCCAACATCTGCTGGATCATGGAAAAAGCAAGAGAGTTCCAGAAAAACATCTATTTCTGCTTTATTGACTATGCCAAAGCCTTTGACTGTGTGGATCACAAGAAACTGTGGAAAATTCTGAAAGAGATACCTGACCACCTGACCTGCCTCTTGAGAAACCTGTATGCAGAGCAGGAAGCAACAGTTAGAACTGGACATGGAACAACAGACTGGTTCCAAATAGGAAAAGGAGTATGTCAAGGCTGTATATTGTCACCCTGCTTATTTAGCTTCTATGCAGAGTACATCATGAGAAACACTGGACTGGAAGAAGCACATGCTGGAATCAAGATTGCTGGGAGAAATATCAATAACCTCAGATATGCAGATGACACCACCCTTATGGCAGAAAGTGAAGAGGAACTAAAAAGCCTCTTGATGAAAGCGAAAGAGGAGGGTGAAAAAGTTGGCTTAAAGCTCAACATTCAGAAAACGAAGATCGTGGCATCCGGTCCCATCACTTTATGACAGATAGATGGGAAAACAGTGGAAACAGTGTCAGACTTCATTTTTTTGGGCTCCAAAATCATTGCTGATGGTGATTGCAGCCATGAAATTAAAAGACGCTTACTCCTTGAAAGGAAAGTTATGACCAACCTAGATAGCATGTTAAAAAGCAAAGACATTACTTTGCCAACAAAGGTCTGTCTAGTCAAGGCTATGGTTTTTCCTGTGGTCATGTATGGATGTGAGAGTTGGACTGTGAAGAAAGCTGAGCACTGAAGAATTGATGCTTTTGAACTGTGGTATTGGAGAAGACTCTTGAGAGTCCCTTGGACTGCAGGGAAATCCAACCAGTCCATTCTAACGGAGATCAGTCCTGGATGTTCTTTGGAAGGAATGATGCTAAAGCTGAAACTCCAGTACTTTGGCCACCTCATGCGAAGAGTTGACTCACTGGAAAAGACTCTGATGCTGGGAAGGATTGGACGCAGGAGGAAAAGGGGATGACAGAGGATGAGATGTCTGGATGGCATCACCAACTCGATGGACTTGAGTCTGAGTGAACTCCGGGAGTTGATGATGGACAGGGAGGCCTGGCATGCTGTGTGTGATTCATGGGGTAGCAAAAGTCGGACACAACTGAGTGACTGAACTACTGAACTGGCTGAATAAAGGTCCTGCCAGAGTATGAAGAGAAAAGTCAGAAAGCAAACAGAAAAAAAAAAAAAAAAAGCAAACAGGCACACTTTAAAAAAAAAAAGCTGCAATTAACATAAGCCAAGTCAGCAACAAAATTTCTCTTGAAAATGGAAATGTAAGAATTTGACTTACTGAATGAAAGAAGGATGTGAGAAAGATGGTGGAAAACGAAGAGAGGGCATGGCCCATGATATACAAAAAATGTCAAGAAATGGTACCTAAATTTAGGATTCTCCAAAATACTCCAAGATAACTCATAGGTCTCCCTATCTTCTCCTTTTTGAGACTGTGTTGAAAAAATGAAGGCAGAGGACAGTTTCTCTATTACATACTCAGCATCTCATTTGCTGGTACTTTCCTTCATGCAAAAGAACAAAACCCCCTTTCAAAAGAAAACCATACTGTCTTATTAATAGAAATATTAAAACCTTCAATTTGCATGAGGTAGCCAAAAAGGAAATATTATATAGTCTTTTATTTTCAAAAGTCATAATTTTTCTCCAATAGATCATTCTGATTTCTCCAGATGACTCTTATTAGTAATCACTGCATTATGCTGTATCACCTTGCTTCCAAATGAACCAACTTTAAGAAAGGTCATACACTGAAAAAATAGTGTCATTGAATACAAATGACTTTGAGTAATAGAATTGCTCTAGTTGTGAGAAAAATCCAACAACTGCTACACACTCCTAAGCCACTGTCTACATGTAGTATGCTAGGTAGAATTTCTATAAACCTTAGTTAAGTTGGGATTTGCCTCATGTTCTCTGTTTTAAGAAAAAGTGAGTCACTGTGAGCAAAACAGGAAGTACTTCAAAAACAAAAGCTCCCAAGCAAAATAAACAATTCATATGAACAGTAACATACTAGCTTAGAAAGCTGGGGTTCTGACATCAGAAAATATGTTTATGTTTACAAGGAAAAGAACATGAAAGAGAATTATGGACATTCTGATCAGGAGAGAACAAGCCATCAGGATGCAGCGAGGTTTCCTCGAACAGAGCTCAGACACACAGAAGAACCGTGAAACAGCCCACATGAAAAAAGAAAAATATCTGACAAACGATAGCCAGGCCCCACAACTCCCGATAACACGACATTCTGCTTATTAAAAACATCAGTCTTGGAAGACTCCAGGCACAGTAATTTTGAAAATATACACAAGTAAATTAAAACCAGACTTATGATTCTTCCTATCGTAAGGCCCTCACCCATATCCCTCTGCAAAGCTGATGTGAAATTTAAAATGCAATGAAAAAAAAATCAACTTGAACATTGCTGATTTTAAGCAAGACCCCAAGTTTTCTATTTTTAAATCAGAATGTAGTTGGAGAGACTTTCTGCACGTGAAGAGGATATATATTTTTCCAGGAAAATTCCTTCTACAGTAAACAGAAAATACTATATCCACAGCTAGGAAGAATAAGCAAGAGCTGTATTTATTAAATTATCTAATCCACTTGACAGCAGATTTTTTTGGACATGCTTTATGGCCATGCTCTTCCTTACTGGACACTGTCCTTTAGTTTTTGGAGGTAGCACACAATAGTGCCAAGAGGATGGAATGAAGAGCCAGGAGACACAAACTCTAGACACTATGTGCCTCACTTGCTGTCAGTTCTTTCATTTGTAAAACCGCAAAAAAAAAATATTAGCCATCCCTGAATGTTAATGGGAGAATCAAAGTTCCAAATGAGATAAAGTGTCAAAGTTTTTTAAAAACTGTAAAGCCCTATTTGTGCCTCCTTTTATTCTTTCTGGGCAAACACTGTGGTGGAACCCATAGGGGCCACCTGACACTGCAGAGTCAAAGAGCAAACTCAGTAGCTCCTCAGTATCTTGATTCCCATTGCAGTAACCTAGCCCATTGCCTTATGCCTGGGTGGAGTAAATGACCACACCTGTTCAGTGACCACTGGACAGGCCCAGAGAACGAAACATACTACCCCCACACTCTAGTTAAACCCTGGAACTCAAGCTCAGTGCTTTTGTCTTTTAGCTTCAGCTCAGTTCAGTCACTCAGTCGTGTCTGACTCTTTGCGACCCCATGAATCACAGCACGCCAGGCCTCCCTGTCCATCACCAACTCCCAGAGTTCACTCAGACTCACGTCCATCGAGTCCGTGATGCCGTCCAGCCATCTCATCCTCTGCCGTCCCCTTCTCCTCCTGCCCCTAGTCCCTCCCAGCATCAAAGTCTTTTCCAATGAGTCAACTCTTCGCATGAGGTGACTCAAGTACTGGAGTTTCAGCTTTAGCATCAGTCCTTCCAAAGAAATCCCAGGGCTGATCTCCTTCAGAATGGATTGGTTGGATCTTCTTGCAGTCCAAGGGACTCTCAAGAGTCTGCTCCAACACCACAGTTCAAATGCATCAATTCTTCGGCACTCAGCCTTCTTCATAGTCCAACTCTCACATCCATACATGACCACAGGAAAACCATAGCCTTGACTAGAGGGACCTTAGTCGGCAAAGTAATGTCTCTGCTTTTGAATATGCTATCTAGGTTGGTCATAACTTTTCTTCCAAGGAGTAAGTGTCTTTTAATTTCATGGCTGCAATCACCATCTGCAGTGATTTTGGAGCCCAAAAATATAAAGTCTGACACTGTTTCCACTGTTTCCCCATCTATTTCCCATGGAGTGATGGGACCAGATGCCATGATCTTCGTTTTCTGAATGTTGAGCTTTAAGCCAACTTTCGCTCTCCTGTTTTACTTTCATCAAGAGGCTTTTTAGTTCCTCTTCACTTTCTGCCATAAGGGTGGTGTCATCTGCGTATCTGAGGTTATTGATATTTCTCCCAGCAATCTTGATTCCAGCTTGTGCTTCCTCCAGCCCAGCGTTTCTCATGATGTTTCTGGGCACATGCACTAATGCAAATGCCTTCCACAGGTTAAAGTATTTAGTTTGTACCAGTCAATAATATCTTAGTATGAATGACTTTGTACCAATTCCTGAGACTAGTTTTGATAATAACTATAAGAAAAGTATAAAGATGTATCATCTTCCCAACCACCCCTCCCTACTACTCAAGATACATGGCACACAGGGCTACTACCCAGTCTGTTCTTAAGAAAATAGTAACACTCTTTAGCAATTTAGTATAACATGGTGTCAATAGGCTGGTAGGCAGGGGCGGGGTAAAGTGGGGGAGATCAGAGGGGGCTGGAGGATTGTTCTCTTGTCTCCTCTCTCTTCTAAACTATCTCTTGGCTTCAGACCTCGGCTTTTCAGTGAGGACGAAAAAAAAAAATATATATATATATATATAATGTCCATGGAGAGAATGTTTATATGTTTTAAAAGAAGTCTAAGGAATTCCCAAGCAGCCCAGTGGTTAGGACTCCATGCTTCCATTGCAGGGGTCATGGATTTGATCCCTACTCAGAGAACTAAGATCCTGCACCATGTCGCATGGCCAATAATTTTTTTAAAGATTAATGAAGTCCAATGAGAGAGCAAACACAAATGAATTAAATGCTAATGGCGGGATTTTAGACAGTGGCTCTGGATGAAAAATTTGACACGGGCTGTATGGTGGGTAGCTAACCTACTTCTAAATGGAAATTGGACTAGCAGTAGAATTTTGGCATCTCTGACTACACGATGAATGAATTTAAGGGAAGAATTAGAATGAAAGGTTGGGTGTTCACTTGGAAGCACCCTCCCCAGACTCAATTCTGGTAGGAATCATCAGCAAAAATCCTGACTATTTTTAACGGCTAGGAGGATGCTTAAGTTTAATGTCAGTCTCTGAGATTACCCCAAGTCTCCTCTGCATAAATAATAACATCACTGCCGACAGATTCTTGGCTCAACTGATCTTCTTTTAAACATGCAGACTAGTCAAAATGAAATACTTATTAGAGAAAGATTGGAAAGGATGAAACTGGAAATGATCACTCAAAATAAAGAAAAAAATCAGCCTCATTAATAAGGGGGAAAATCTGGGCATTCTGAGCTAGCCAGACACCAAAAATTATGTAGGAATAAACAGCAAAGCAGCAATACTGTTGGTATGATGTCTTTGAGTGTAGAGTAACTCAAGGAAACCACTGAAAAAGCTGATGCCAGCACCCGAGCACACGCTCAGAAGTCTTAAAGATACCGGACTGTCCCACTGGGTGAACAGTGTTACATCAAATGGAAACATTTCCTCTGGCTTCTGATCAATGTATGCCCTGAAACCCCAGGACTTGCTGGTGCTCATTATTTTTATTCTAAATCTGTTGCTGCAAACGCTATCCTCATTCACATGAATGCTTGATCTTGCTAAATCATCCTAAGCTATCTGCAGCAGTTATCCCATGATTAAATTTCTAAAGTTAATTGTTAAGTTAAAAAAAAAAAACTCTTTTATTAGTTTAAATTTTTTCTGCTCTTTCATTTTACCAAGTGTCATTTTAGTCCTTAATTATTAGAAAACATAAATAAAAGTGTCCAATTATCCTTCTCTTTAACCTTTATCATTTTATAGCTCTTATCAGATTTCTGCTTTCTTTTCTCCCGACTAGAAATTCCTCACCATTCATCTGTGGGTTCTGTCTTCCTATACAAGCTGTAATTATTTTACTTGAACTTGTCTAATTTATTTCTGATCTGGTTCAGTCATTTTTGAGATAAAAATGGAAAGAAGCCATTCAAAATTAGGACATGCCCTTTGTAAAAATGAACATAAATTTATTACAATATTTTCTATAACCCTTTTAATCAGAATGGTTTCTTATTACTTATTTGGCTACCACTACTCTTTAAGATGTACTCTTTGAACAGTTCTTGATGGTGTCTACATACTTTTCCAATATGGTTTAGAAAAAATTCAATACCCATGGGGATATTATTGAAATTGTTCCTTTCTCAGACTCATTAGAATCAAAGAATTTCAAGATAAATTTCTATCTTTGGTGTGATCCTCTACTTAACTAAGTAAAATGTGTAGGTACTTCTAGATTTCCACAATTGTGGATTTTGAGTGGTCCACTATTTCTTTCCCATCTGCACTAGATAATTATAATTCGAGAGAAAGCCTTCGACTTCTTTTAAGGAAAAGAAGCAATTTAGCACGCATGCATGCATCCTTTCCCAGGTGGCCCTAATGGTAAAGAATCTGCCTGCCAATGCAGGAGACATCGGATTCAATCGCTGTGTTGGGAAGATCCCCTGGAGGAGGTCATGGCAACCCACTTCAGTATTCCTGCCTGAGAAATTCCATGGACTGAGAAGCCTGACAGGCTATGGCCCCCAGCATTGTGCAGAGTTGGGCACGACTGAAGCAACTTAATACGCACATCTTTCTGATATCCTCCTCCACTTATAAAGCCTACTTAGGCAGCCCTGTTTTGTACACATGATTGAATGAATGAATGTGTTAGTCGCTCAGTCGTGTCTTATTCTTTGTGACCCCATAGACTGTAGCCCCCCCACCAGGCTCCTCTGTTCACAGAATGCTCCAGGCAAGCATACTGGAATGGGTTGCCATTTCCTTCTCCAGGGGACCTTCCTGACCAAGGGATCCAACCTGGGTTTCCTGCATTGCAGGGAGATTCTTTCCTGTCTATGCTATCAGAGAAGCAGCTCTGCTTAACTACTAAAGGCACTTCCCAGATGGCTCAGATGGTAAAGAATTTGCCTGCAAAGCAGGAGACCCGGGTTTAATCCCTGGGTCGGAAAGATCCCCTGCAGAAGGGAATGGCAGCCCACTTCAGTATTCTTTCCTGGAGAATTTCATAGACAGAGGAGCCTGGCAGGCTACAGTCCACTGGGTAGCAAAGAGTTGGACACAACTGAGCCACTAACACTAACTACTGGTAATTAGCACAGAGACATGCGCCAACCTAGGGGCAGCCAATCCTTAGGCTCACCAGTGCTAATCAAACAGAGATGAACTAGGGCAATCAAATTCTCACATTTGGGCATTTGAATTAGGAAATATAAAAAGGATTAAGCAATTAAGAGCAGCAACTAAAGCTGAAATTTTGTGCAGAAAAAGAGAAACCATTGGGTAGAGAAGGAGCCAAAAAGGTATAACTCAATTTATGAGAAGGTCAGAGCTATGAAGAAGAAAAAATTGTAGATAAGTAGCAACTCTGACATAGAGAAATGATAAAGTAGAAGATAAGGAGATTTTTCTCTCTAGTAATTAGACAAAGAAACAAATCCATAGAGAGTTGTTGAATCATATTGCCAGCAGTAGAGTGATGAGCCATGAACTCCTGTGGCTGAGGATTCTAGAGCTGCCTTGAAATGACCACTGAATTCCTATCTCCATGACTCCCTGTCACAGATTTTCATGAGAGTCAAGCTTGTATTTATCCAATAACTCCATTACTGGAGCTGGCTTGAGTGAGTCTAATCCTAGAAACTCTGAAAGCCTAACCATGAGCATCATTCTCATCCATATTTTAGCTCAGATCATCTTCCACTGGGCTTCCCTGATAGCTCAGTTCGTAAAGCTCAGTTGGTCGCCTGCAATGCAGGAGACCCTGGTTTGACTCCTGGGTTGGGAAGAGCTGCTGGAGAAGGGATAGGCTACCCACTCCAGTATTCTTGGGCTTTCCTGTTGGCTCAGCTGGTAAAGAATCTGCCTGCAATGTGGGAGACCTGGGGTTGATCCCTGGGTTGGGAAGATCCCTTGGAGAAGGGAAAGGCTACCCACTCCAGTATTCTGGCCTGGAGAATTCCATGAACTATACAGTCCATGGAGTTGCAGAGAGTTGGACACAACTGAGCGACTTTCACTTTCACATCTCCCATTACAAGCATTTTCTCCAGTTTATGTCACCTGTCCTTGCCTTGTGCTCCCACCCTGAAATCCCACGATGTCTTCGACATACCTCTCTGATAAGATCTACATCACTGCATGTTACAGTCTCCTTTCCTAGACAGTGAGCCTATCGGAGGCAGGCACTGCCTTGTTCCAGAGGTAGGAGATAGTTGGTACTTGATAAGCATCTGTTAAGCTAAATGAATAAGCGAATGACTCTGTAATCTATACTATAATATTTATTCTCTCCTCAAGATCACTAATGAATATATTAAACTTGGAAGTGAACATTGGAGATATAAACAAACCAATTGAAAATGGGCTTGAATAGATATTTCATAAATGAGAACATCCAAATGGCCAGTAAGCACATGAAAAGATGCCTAACATCAATAGCGATGAGGGAAAAGCTAACTGAAGCCACAATAAAATACCACAAGGCAGTGATCAAAATAGCCAAAATTTAAAAGGTCAATGATATCAAACATTTCCCAGGATGCTGAGCAACCAGAATTTTCATACCTTGTTCAGTTCAGTCGCTCAGTCATGTCTGACTCTTTATGACCCCATGAATCGCAGCGCACCAGGCCTCCCTGTCCATCACCAACTCCAGGAGTTCACTCAGAGTTGCGTCCGTTGAGTCAGTGATGCCATCCAGCCATCTCATCCTCAGTCGTCACCTTAACCTCCTGCCCCTAATCCCTCCCAGCATCAAAGTCTTCTCCAATGAGTCAACTCTTCGCATGAGGTGGCCAAACTACTGGAGTTTCAGCTTTAGCATCAGTCCTTCCAAAGAAATCCCAGGGTTGATCTCCTTCAGAATGGACTGGTTGGATCTTCTTGCAGTCCAAGGGACTCTCAAGAGTCTGCTCCAACACCACAGTTCAAAAGCATCAATTCTTCGGCACTCAGCCTTCTTCACAGTCCAACTCTCACATCCATACATGACTACTGGAAAAACCATAGTCTTGACTAGACAGACCTTAGTCGGCAAAGTAAAGTCTCTGCTTTTGAATATACTATCTATGTTGGTCATAACTTTTCTTCCAAGGAGTACGTGTCTTTTAATTTCATGGCTGCAAATCACCATCTGCGGTGATTTTGGAGCCCCAAAAAATAAAGTCTGACATTGTTTCCACTGTTTCCCCATCTATTTCCCATGGAGTGATGGGACCAGATGCCATGATCTTCATTTTCTGAATGTTGAGCTTTAAGCCAACTTTTCCACTCTCCTCTTTCACTTTCATCAAGAGGCTTTTTAGTTCCTCTTCACTTTCTGCCATAAGGGTGGTGTCATCTGCATATCTGAGGTTATTGATATTTCTCCCAGCAATCTTGATTCCAGCTTGTGTTTCTTCCAGTCCAGCGTTTCTCATGATGTACTCTGCATAGAAGTTAAATAAGCAGGGTGACAATAGACAGCCTTGACGTACTCCTTTTCCTACTTGGAACCAGTCTGTTGTTCCATGTCCAGTTCTAACTGTTGCTTCCTGACCTGCATACAGATTTCTCAAGAGGCAGGTTAGGTGGTCTGGTATTCCCATCTCTTTCAGAATTTTCCACAGCTTATTGTGATCCACACAGTCAAAGGCTTTGGCATAGCCAATAAAGCTGATTAGAGTATAAATTGGTACAAGAATAGTTTAAATACCTACCTACCTACATACATACATATACATATACTCATATATTTTTATTAATCATGGTATACTCATGTCACAGAACATTATAAAGCAATTAAAAAAGGAACTACAGATATTAAGCAATACTGTGGCTGACTCTCACAAATGTAATATTGAGCAAAAGAAGCCAGGCGCAGCCAACTTTGTCATTTATTATTCCTTGTAAATAAAGTTAAAGCATGAGCAAAACTGATATGTGTATAGACATCAAAATCATGGCAACCTCAAGGTAGGGGATTGCCAAGTGCTGAAAATGTTCTATAACTTGGTCTGCACAGAGGTTACAAGGAAGCATACAAATATAAAAAATTCATTGAGCTATATATATATATTTAACATTTGAGCACTAAACTGTATGTATGTTATAACTCAGTAAAAAAAAAGGAGAAAAGTGAGCACTGGGAAGCAGAAAATACACTTTCTTAGAAATGTACTCTTCTCTGGTTTGCTCTGTAGATTTACTACATATATTAATATTTAAACCTTGTATAGTATGCTGCTGCTAAGTCGCTTCAGTCATGTCTGACTCTGTGCAACCCCACAGATGGCAGCCCACCAGGCTCCACCGTCCCTGGGATTCTCCAGGCAAGAACACTGGAGTGGGTTGCCATTTCCTTCTCCAGTGCAGGACAGTGAAAAGTGAAAGTGAAGTCGCTCAGTCATGTCCGACTCTTCGCAACCCCATGGACTGCAGCCTACCAGTCTCCTCCGTGCATGGGATTTTCCAGGCAAGAGTGGGTTGCCATTGCCTTCTCCTTGTATAGCATGTTTTGCTCAGTAATAGCACCAACCTTTATAGCCAATAGCATGGTGTATTCGAGAGATTTGGGGTTAGAAGACTGGGTTCCCCTAGATACATAAACTGACCAAGTAAATGAATCCAAACTTCATTTTTTTCTGCTCTTACTTCTGTGCTCTAATGAGAGGAGGTAACAAACAAGTAAGACATACAGAGTGCTAATGAGAAAAAGAAGTCAAGAAAGGGCAACGGAGAGGGCAGGAGGGAACTGCGATTTTAAAAAGAGTCATCTTGGAAGTGTCCACTGACTTTTGAACAAGGGTGACAGAAGCAGAGAGTTAGAAGAGGGGCCCAGGTGGAAAAAAAAAAAAAAAGCAGCAAGTGCCAAGACTCTGAGGCAGAAATGTTGGTGGCATGTTTGAAGAGAAGGCCAGAGTCCCTGGATCAGATTGAATTGAGGGACAGCATAGAGGGGATGAGATCAGAAGGGTGGAGGGTATGGGCAGATGACACAGGGTCTTACAGACCAAATGCAGGGACTTTGACATTCATGAGAAGCCACAGGGAGGTTTTGATAAACCTATAACATGATCTGGTTTAGGATTTTAAAGTTTTTTAGGCAGTCCTTCTACCTGTTTCATGAAGAGTAGACTGTAGTAGGCATAAGGATAGAAGAATGAAGATAAATTAAGGAGGGTATCACAATAATCCAGTTAAGAGATAATGGACAAAAATTGTAACTGCAGAGGTGGAGAAAAGCGGTCACATTCTGGCTTTGTTTTGAAATTAAAGGCTTCAGAATATGCTAGTTGATTGAATGTGGGGTTTGAGAAAGAAAGTAATCAGGAATAATGCCCAGGTCTTTTAGTAACCCTGGGAGGATGGAATTTCCATTTACTGGGATGAGGAAAACTGTGGGAAAGGCAGCTTTAGGAGGGAAGATTAGAACTTCACTTCTGGACATGGCACGTTTGAGATGCCTATCACAGATGCAAGTGAAGATATTGAATAGGCAGCTGGATATCCAAGGCTGAGCTTAGGAGACTGATCAGGAATGAAGGTATATATTTGAGAATTGTATATAATCGAGAAAATCACTGCAGATAGTGATTGCAGCCATGAAATTAAAAGACGCTTACTCCTTGGAAGGAAAGTTATGACCAACCTAGATAGTATATTGAAAAGCAGAGATATTACTTTGCCAACAAAGGTCCATCTAGTCAAGGCTATGGTTTTTCCAGTGGTCATGTATGGATGTGAGAGTTGGACTGTGAAGAAGGCTGAGCTCCGAAGAATTGATACTTTTGAACTGTGGTGTTGGAGAAGACTCTTGAGGGTCCCTTGGACTGCAAGGAGGTCCAACCAGTCCATCCTAAAGGAGATCAGTCCTGGGTGTTCATTGGAAGGACTAATGCTGATGCTGAAACTCCAATACTTCGGCCACCTCACGCGAAGAGTTGACTCACTGCAAAAGACTCTGATGCTGGGAGGGATTGGGGGCAGGAGGAGAAGGGGATGACAGAGGATGAGATGGCTGGATGGCATCACTGACTCGATGGACATGAGTGTGAGTGAACTCCAGGTGTAGGTGATGGACAGGGAGGCCTCGCGTGCTGTGATTCATGGGGTCGCAAAGAGTTGGACATGACTGAGTGACTGAACTGAACTGAGAAGTATATAAATACAGCATATATCCATTATATAATACAGAGTAAGATATATAGATTAGCATTTACATTTAAATTTTTTAAAAAGATAACACTGGATGAGGTCACTCAAGAGTGAAAATAGAGAAGTTTTCCAAAGATTATAGAAAATAATATGCTTAAAATATCAATACAGTAAGTGTAGACTTCTGGGGACTTGACACACTTCCCAACACCCTTTAAAAAATCAAGAATTGTAATCTGATGGATCAGGTTCCAGGACACTGATGGATTATTTATACTAGTGTTCAAGATCACTGTGTGTGTTAAACACTGCACGCATGGAGGTGGCAGGTTGTTTTTCCCCCCTGCTTCATCTGATCAAGTAGCTAGAGCAATAAGAGGACAGCCCCCTTGAGGTCATCATCTTCCTCTCCTCTCTGACCAAGCGTGCTTGGAGTCTCTTGTCCTTCTTTATCTCAGTGGAGTGGCTGTAAGATTTAGATTTGGGCTTAACAGGAAAGAGAGATTTCCTTCTCTGCCTCCTATACTACCCCCTTGGGTCTCTTCCATTGTCCCTGAAATCCAGTCCATTTTAACAGCAAGTTGACATAGAATTTTGCGAGCAGACCCAGATAATAATAAAGTGGCACTTTGATTTTCTAGACTTTCCATTAGTCCTTGGACATCTATCCATCCCACTTTAGGAACTTCAAGGGGAGAGGTGGATGTAGGTTAAGGTAGGATTTTAGCATTCCTGGATCCCAGGCCATAATGTCATCAAACCAGTAGTAACCTCTATCAGTAGGCACTTAATATCTGTTCATTCTTTTCCTTTAACATTCCAGTAATTCCTATTACATAGACATTGACCTACACATCAAAGAGAAAGCTTGCTCATAAATGGAAAACTTACTATTCCTTTAGTCCTTCATTGTTAGAGCAACCCCATTTCCAACTCCCTCCAGGGCCGCACACCAGAGACAAGAGGGAGGGGGCAGAGTGATGGGCACAAGTGAAAAAATTATAGGAAACATAGGGAGGTGAATAGAGACAGGCTGCCAGCTTGTCTGATAAACGCTTCTAGTTACACATATGTGCATATGTGCTAAGTTGCTCCAGGCAAGAATACTGGAGTGGGTTGCTGTGCCCTCCTCCAGGCATCAAACTTCCTGACCCAGGGATCAAACTCGCATCTCTTATGTCTCCTGCATTGGCAAGTGGATTCTTTACCACTGGTGCACCTGAAATGTGATCAAATCTAGATGCAATGACGTCTAGGTGCAATGACGGGGAGGAGGGTTAAGGAAGACTCTAAGGCATGCTTCTTTTAGGAAAAGGCTCCCATCATGTGCCATGATGGTGTGGGCATGGACAGTGAGCAGAGGGAGGGCAAACCCTTGCTGTTCTTGCTCACCTCTTTCAGGCTGCAACTCCCAGCATAGGTATCATGCCACCTTCTGAGGTCGTCTCACCAAACACTGAACTCTCTTCATTCCGTGCAAGCAGAATACATCAAGGGCCTCACCAGGGTGCCCAGCATTGCTGCAGAGCTACCTGGGCCATTTTCAGAACTGGTTCAATTTTCTATTGTTCTGTAGAGTCATCAAGTCTACATTTTTATCCTCCGTGGGATACCAGAAAGCAAACCAGTTTAATATAACCTTTCTAAAAAGGCAAATAAAAATCTGCTTGATGCTGAGAATACGAAATAATGAAGATATGATCCCGCAGTCCCACCCCTGGGCATATAACTGGAGAAAATGTTCGCTTGAAAAGATTCATGCACCCCAGTATTCACTGCAGCACTATTTACAATAGCCAAGACATACAAACAACCTAAATGTCCATTGACAGAAGAACATTTAGAAGATGTAATACATTTATACACTGGAACACTGCTCAGTCATAAAATAATAATAAAATTACGCCGTTTGCAGCAGCATGGATAGACCTAGAGATTAGTCTACTAAGTGAAATAAGTCAAAAAGAGAAAGACAAATGCCACACGATGGCAGTCATATATGAAATCTAAAATACGACACAAGGGAACTTATCTGCAGACTTGCAGACATAGAGAACAGTCTTGTGGTTGCCAAGGAGAAACGGAGATTGCAGAGCAATGGATTGGGAATTTGGGATTAGCAGCTGCAGACTAGTATACAGAGAGTAGATAGACAAAGTCCTCCTGTGTAGCACAGGGAACTATATTCAATATCCTGTGATAAACCACAGTGGAAAAGAATATTTTGCTGTACAGCAGAAATTCATATGACATTGTAAATCAACTATACTTCAATAAAAAGAAATTAAAAGAAAAAAGGAGATAATGAATCCAAGTTTTTCTTTTTATGAAAAAATTTGAATGTTGGTCAAAATGTCAATATTTTTCATCCAAGATTTAGGGAGCTGGATGAGGCTGTTTCCTTGTCTTTTCTATTAAAAAAAAAGAAAAAAAAGTGGTTTACTTGTGAAATAATGGAGTTTTAAGTCATATTTATTAATTTTAAAAACTAAAAATTTAGCACGTGGAAACCCCTATATGACCAAAAGTTATCTTGCAATTAGAAAGAACATTTCAATTATTTAAACTTAGAATTTTGCACAGATGAGTATTCAGTTATTCCAGGGTCCTTTTAAATAAATTCTATTTAGATTTCTGTCATCAGATGCCATAGTTAAAAACATCTTAGGCAAAAATTCCCAGTATAAGTAGCATTCTTTAAATGCAACTTAAGATAGTGTATTTGAAAAGCATTAATAAACACAGTGTGCTCACAAAGGATTCTTTAATTTTACTACTTGCTGTCAGCTCTTTGCTTGTTGATCAAACCCATGGTGAAGGGCCTTAGACACAGTTTACAAAGAATGTTTAAGAGTATCCAGCTGATTGATGGTCCATTTTGCCTTTGATATTTAATCTTTGCTTCTTTGTCAACACAGAGAATATTTTCCAGTCAAGTTAGAATGTGTCAGAACTCAGCTAAAAGTAACATTTTAGATCAAATTCAACAAATGACAAGAATCTTTTGTTTTGCTAAAAATAGAGGTACCCAGAACTGTTCCAATAAATTTTATAAAAATCTTCAGATGTAAACTTGACTTCAGAATACAGTCTGTTCCTAAGCTTAAGCATTTGATTTGTTTTGCTTGTTCTACTGGAGAAACAAATTTCCCCTGGCAATCAGCGTTGATACCTTCCTAAATTATTTTTTTTCTTAATTTTTCCTGTGAAGGGAAACTATTTTAATTGACATTTATCACAAAACAGGATAAGAATCATTTCAGTTCTAAAAATTTGGAAGAAACATTTCCCATCTGTTTCAATAACCCAACTGGCTAATTACATTGCCAAGAATAATTTGTCAGAAACAGAAAGACCATTCTTTGGAGAAAAATGCTTACTGCTTTATCTTACATTACATACTGATTGATGAGCAATTTATAGAAAATGCATGATTCTAACTTATGCTGTGAGTTTACTTCACAAATTAGAGTCCAGAAAGAATCTCAGAATTCTGGTCAATCATTGACATTGCTTTAAAAACAGGGGATGGAGTTTCTTGATTAGATCAAATTATATCAGAGCCCACTGGAGTATGAATGGATAGTCCTAAAAAGGAGGAGACAAATACCAGAGGTGTGTCTAATAAGATGACCACTCTTTGTAGCAAAGTATAAGCACTGATCCTAGACAGAATTTGGATCCCAGCTTGAGTACTCACTTACTTGTCGAGTTATTTAAACTCTGGGTGCTTTGGATTCCTCATCTGTAAAATGGGTATATTTCTAAGATTTTATTCCATTTATGTATTTTGTATTGGTGCTTAATTGCTTTATATTGTTGTGTTTGCTTTTGCTGTACAGCGGCATGAATTGGCCATATGTGTGTGTATACCCCTTTCCTCCTGAAACGCCCTCCGCTCCCCCCATACCCCTCTAGGTCACCGCAGAGCACAAAGCTGAGTTCCCTGTGCTACATGGCAGCTTCCTGTTAGCTTTCTATCTTACACACAGCAGTGTGTATATATGTCAACCCTACCCTCCCAATTCATCTCACCCTCCCCTTCCCCTTGCTGTGTCCATGTTTGTTCTCTACGTCTGCATCTCTGTTCTTCCCTGCAGATAGGTTCGTCAGTATCATTTTTCTAGATTCCATATATATATGTTAATATACAGTATTTGTTTTTCTCTTTCTGACTCACTTCACTCTGTATGACAGACTCTAGGTCCATCCATATCACTACAAATGACCCCAATTTCATTTCCTTTTATGGCTGAGTAATATTAAAATGGGCGCATTAACAATAATAGTAACTATCTCACAGAGTGGTTGAAAATTAAATTAAATTGCCTAAACTCAGTGAATATTAAGTATTCATATTAATAATATTATTACTATTATTACTGCTATTGTTCATATTGTTTTTATATTCTTTTAAGTGTTAACAGTTTTCTGGTCTCCCAAATCTCCAAGAAAAGCAAATTCTCCCTGGAAAAGTTCACCTCTTAAGCTTTAATTATCCATGTGGTTCTTAACTTTGGCTGCACAGTAGAAATGCCTAAAAAGGGGCAAGGGTTGGAGGAGGGAGGGAGGGAGGAGAAGGGATACTCAGGATCCGCAGGAAGAGATTCTAAATTAAAGGGGCTTAGATAGGGCCCTGGCACTCATTTAAAAAAATTTTCCAGAGAGTTTCCTATGTACAAGCAGAGTTGAGAGCCACTGCTGGATCTTAGCAGGGAAGCTGAATGTTTGCAAGGAACAAACCCTAGGATCAAGCACACTAACACCAGTAAGGCAGACAGGAAAAAGGTGCTGAAGTCCAGGAGAGCAAGAGAAATTGCAGGGACGACTTTTTGCCCACCAAGAGTTACGCTGTTTGCATAGCTATGCTGTTTGCATTGCTTACATCTCAGAGCTTGTTCTAGTATAATTATTTCTTTTAAAAAAAATTACTGATTTATTTATTTGGCTGTGTTGAGTCAGTTGTGGCACGGGGGCGTCTCTCTGGTGGGATCTTAGTTTCCCAACCAGGGATGGAACTGTGTCCCCTGCGTTGGAACGTGGATTCTTAATCCCTGGACCATCAAGGAAGTTCCCATAATTATTTCTTGATATGGCCGTAAGATTAAACTTAACAACCAAGTCTCCTGGTGACCTCTGGCTTTTCCTTTCCTTCCAACCAAGCATCTTGCTGTTATCTTTTTGTGCCCCCCCATTTAAAAAGCACCAGAATCCTTCTTTGGATATTTGATTTATAAATCCCAACAAGGAGCCTCATTTCTTTAGTGATAACTTAAATTTCAGACAGATGGACTATAGTTACGATGATGAATAGTTTCAGCTCAAGGGACTTTTAGCCACTAAATGGATGTGCTTGTTCTTTCGAAGGAATGAGAGGCTCAAAACCTTGAGGATGAACTAGGTTATTGTTCTTGTTTTGTAACAGCTTCAATAGCTCACTTTACTCAAATGAAAAGAGAGACAGGAGGGGAAGGTGATAAGCATTGATACTCACTTTCAAAGAGTCAGAGAAATGGGCCAAGTGGAAGAAGCAGGAAAATAGTCTTGTATTTATGAAGTTCTAAAAACCTGAAATTTTTGAGTGATGTTATCATTTCATTTCTGTCTCTACTCCACAACATTCATTTTAGAAAATTTTCAAAAAGTAATGAAAGGTACAAAAAGGATGTTAAAAATGACTTACAATTCCAATACTTTTTTCCTTGCTTTATTTTTAGAATTATAATAATACCTTCCTCCATTTCTCCAAAGATAAACCCTTCCCCAAATGTTTTATATTTATGTTTCATAAAGACATCTTAGCACGCTTACGTTTCAGAAACGTGATAAACTCTTCAAGGGAATTAGCTCACTTAGGCCCCATGATAACCCTCAAAGGTGGATGGATATTATTAATATCTCCATCCCCTAACATCCATTTTAAGGGTGAGGAAACAGAGCCTTGGAGAAGTCACCTTACCCAAATTTACTTCTTATTTATTCATTCACTCAGCAAATATTTATCAAGTCCCTATTATGTGCCAAGTACTATATGCCACATAGCCTAGACATAAGGGGTGTGAGAGTGAATCAGCTAGCCAGCCATGTCCATCATCCAACTCCTGCCTCCCTTACTGCTATCATCCAAGCCTAAACAAGCATCACCTCTCACCTGGATTGTTATAATAGCTGCTAGCTGGTTTTCCCACTTCCACTCTTGTTCCCCCGCTGCCTACTCTAAACACAAGGAAACCTCAGGTTCAGAACCGTCAATGTTTGTGCTTGATGCCCAACATAAAAAGCACAGCATTAGGTCTCAATACTTGACTTTTCAATGAAGTTAAAAGCACTGTTTAATGCTATGGAGCAGGAACAGAAGATTAAATTTAATGCCCAAAACTGAGTGAATGTTACAATGATGGTACAGATAGTTCTGAGAACTTTCTACTGAAACGACTTGACACTATGCAAGGGGTGCAGGTTGAATCACAGTTTGCGTCTAATATTTTGAGATAAGCCAAGGCTGGTGAGCATACAGTGGAGGTTTAGGTCCGTCGGCTGTGAAGTCTTTTAGCTCTGATACCTTTCTTTTACTCTTTTCTTTCTATAGAGGATTTTCAGTTGCTGACTATAATAAAAATACTTTTAAGAAATATACTGTAAATAGACAGCACAAGAGAAATTGGGTATTCTACTTTTCTGCTGAATTTTTATTTCTTCTAAAAACCAGATTAACATATGTAGAAACAAGCTGTTCAAATTAAAAAAAAAAATACTATCCCTATTTCCCTACTGTACTATCAAAGCACAGTACTTCTCATTTTTCTTGATACCTGTCGAGTTTTTTAAATTTACTTTTAATTGGAAGACAATTGCTTTACAATATTGTGTTGGTTTCTGCCATATGAATCAGCCATAGACATATATATGTCCCTTCCCTCTTGAACCTCCCTCCCACCACCCACCCCATCCCACCCCTCTAGACTGTCGTGGAGCACTGGGTGGGTGTGCCTTAGAGCAAGTTCCCACAGGTTCTCTGTTTTTCATATGGTAATGTAGCTGTTTGAAGTTGCTCTCTCAATTCCTTCCGCCCTCTCCTTCCCCCACTGTGTCCAGAAGTCTGTTCTCTGTGTCTGCAGGGCAGCAATGTACCTGTCTAGTTTTCGTCTCCAGGCTCACTCTTAAAACTACACAAATTCTGTTTAAAGAAGAATTAGGTCACTCATATAGTTGAGCTAAGTTGCTGCCACATTCTTTCTAGGAATCTCTCTAAATAGGAACTACCCGATACGCTAAAGTAACAGCTTCATAGGGCTGGAAGGGACCTCAGAGATTATGTGGTTCAGCCTCTGCATCTCAGTGGTGGCTACATTGTCCGAGCGGTTGGCCTTAGTAGTTAGTTTTAAGAGCTGCTGCCGTTCATTCACCAGAAATACGTGTTGGACACCTCCGCTGTATTACCTCTAATTTACCTGACAACGCTGCAAAGAAGGAAGGAATACAAATGACCTGGCTTTGAGTTCTATAACAGGGGGACAAGAATAGCACAACTTCCTAGGTTTATAGGAAGGATTAACTGAAGTGATATATGTAAGTTGCTGGGCATTGTGCCTAGCTATTTTCATCATTGTTGCCCGTGTTTCAGTTAAAGAAACTGAGGCTCAGAAAGGTTAAATAACTTTCTCACATCATTTGTGTGCTTCAGTTTCTTACACATCCCCCTCAGCTAGTGCCTAGGACAATGTTTCACAAAATTACCTAGAATACAGGACAAAAATCAAGCGTCCAGGGCCCTTCCCAATCAGCCACTCAATCGGACACTCTGGAAGTCGAGAACAGGAACACCCATTTTAGAAGTCTGGTAGGTGCTTCTGTGCATTAGAGTTAAGAGCTAGCTAATGCTCTGCTCTCCAAACTCACCAGCCAAGGGCTCTAGTTGAAGTTTCTCCCTCTATGAAATGGGAATACGATTACTGCTCCTCAAACTGGTTGAGAGGATTAAACTAGGAAAATGTTTTGTAGACTGTACAAGCGTGATTGTTTCTATCTCAACCAGATAGGAAAGGACAGTGTTGAAAATCTTCAGGTAAACAGTACATCACAGACACAGCCCATGCTGGGCCCAATCAAACACACCCAGTGAAACTGACTTCATTTGTTTTTCTGTCATTATTCAACCTCTGCTCTATAAACACTTTTCTGAAGACTTGATGTCAGGGACTTCCTCGGCAGTCCAGTGGTTAAGACTCTGAATTTCCAATGCAGTGGTGCAGGTTTGATCCCTAATTAGGGAACTAAGATCTCACATGCGATGCAGCCAAAAAAAAAAAAAAAAACACAAAAGACGATGTCATTTGTTTCTATCCCCCATTACCGTGGTCTTCCCAGATAAAATCAGACATTGCTACAATCGGCATTGTCACCCTCCTTATTTAACTTATACACAGAGCACATCATGTGAAATCCTGGGCTGGATGAATCACAAGCTGGAGTCAAGATGGCCAAGGGAAATATAAACAACCTCTTGATGAGGGTGGAATGAGGAGAGTGGAAAACTTCCTTAAAATTCAACACTAAAATAACTAAGATCATGGCATCCAGTCCCATCACTTCATGGCAAATATAAGGGAAAAAAGGGAAACTGGCAGATTTTGTTTCCTTGGGCTCCAAAATCACTGTGAATGGTGACTGCAGTCACGAAATTAAAAGATGCTTGCTCCTTGGAAGGAAAGCTATGACAAACCTAGACAGTGTATTCAAAAGCAGAGACATCACTTTGCTGACAAAGGTCCATATAGTCAAAGCTACGGTTTTTCCAGTAGTCAAGCACAGATGTGAGAGTTGATGCTTTTGAATTGTGATGCTAGAGAAGACTCTCACAGGTCCTTTTGACTGCAAGGAGATCGAACCAGTCAATTCTAAAGGAAATCAACTCTGATTTCCTTTGGAAGGATTGATGCTGAAGCTGAAGCTCCAATACTTTGTCCACCTGATGTGAAGAGTCACTGTAAAAGACCCTGATGCTGGGAAAGACTGAGGGCAGGAGAAGAGGGTGTCAGAGGATGAGATGGTTGAATAGCACCACCGACTCAACAGACATGAATTTCGGCAGACTGTGGGAGATAGTGAAGGACAGGGGAGCCTGGACAGTCCATGGTGTCACAAAGAGTTGGACACAACCTAACAACGAAACAACAACAGCAGTTGCTGTTAAGTACTATCCTCCAGCACGTTCTTTCCTTGCCTGTTCCATTAGTCTGTGAGCAATGAGAAAGCCTGCAGCTTGCTTTGTCCTCCATGTTTTATGTCTTGAACTATTGAAGAGTGTCTGACGTTTTCTTTCCCAGATTTATGATTATGAGTATATTCAAACCAGCCCACTCGACTAATCTCCCTCTCAACAGAGTCGCTTTTAGAGGAGGGAACATGAGCAGTAGGCAAAGAGAAGAGAAAAAGTTCAGAAGCCACAAGTGTACGGAATGACATGTGGACCGGGGGAAGGACAGGACTAGACTGCCAGGAGGACGTAGGTGCTCCCAAAGAGAAACAGCTTGAGCTGTCTTCTTCCTTCTCTCCCACGAAGCTCGCCTCTCCATGGAAACTCCTCACAAAGAATATGGAAATATTTTTAGCTGGAAGAATGTGGATTTTCATCTGCCTCAAAGAAGATGTGTAGGCCACATCGGCTCTGGATATCTGCTCTCTCAGAGCCACATACTATAGACTCCGGGGAGGTTTGTTGTTTTCACTTAACTAGTTCTTACTTTGCTATGTTCTTGTGAGTCTTGTGGAATTACCAACGCTGGTTGAATTCTCCCTCTCAGAAGCCAGGGCGTACAGGCTGAGTCAATACATGTTCTGGCCTGGGATTCTCTTCAAAATTTAAAGCCAGGAGAAAAAGTCTTGCGCTTTTGGTCACAGATGTGGAAAGATATATTATTGGTTGTCATCACCATCATGGATAAAAGCCTGTTTACAGAAAGAGAGAATATAAAGCCTTGTGGAATTCAAGAGAATTGGAAGTGACAGAGACACCTGCTTCCCCGCAGTTACCCTTCTGATCAGCTTTCTTTGACTTGAACTAGCCTGAATTCGGAGAAAGCAATGGCACCCCACTCCAGTACTCTTGCCTGGAAAATCCCATGGATGGAGGAGCCTGGTAGGCTGCAGTCCATGGGGTCCCTAGGAGTCGGACACAACTGAGCGACTTCACTTTCACTTTTCACTTTCATACATTGGAGAAGGAAATGGCAACCCACTCCAGTGTTCTTGCCTGGAGAATCCCAGGGATGGGGGAACCTGGTGGGCTGCCGTCTATGGGGTCGCACAGAGTCGGACTTGACTGAAGTGACTTAGCAGCAGCAGCAGCAGCCTGAGTTAGCCAAAGGGTTCTCACTGCCCCTGCCTGGGTCTCTCCTGTCTCCTCATACTGCACCTGAAATACCCAACATTCCTCATTTCCAGACTCCAGATTTACAGTAAGTCTTTTCTGTCTATTTCTCATCTTGATGAACCATCCATTGGGGAAATGGCATGAAAAGGCTAGTAAACTAATCCCCTCGAGGTAGCTCATGGCTAATCTTGGCTTAATGCGCTGCTTTTCCCAGGTTATGACGCTACTGGGCAATTGAAAATAGTGGGCTTGGTGGCTCACACGGTATGGAATCTGCCTGCAATTCAAGAGACTCAGGTTTGATCCCTGGGTCAGGAAGATCTCCTGGTGAAGGGAATGTCTACCCACTCCAGTATTCTTTCCTGGAGAATTCCATGGACAGAGGAGCCTGGCGAGCTATAGTCCATGGTGTTGCAAAGACTCGGACACCATTGAGTGATTAACACTCACACACATTGGATATAATAACAACTGCACCAACAACAGTAATTACTATTTATTGAGTGGAGGTACTGTGCTAGGCACATATATGAATTAAAACATTTAAAACTTATCATGACCTTACTATCTCTATTAGGGACGTAAGGAAGTAGGAGAGGAAAGAGAGGAGACTCTTAAAGCGAAGGAATAATTTTCAACAATGTAATTTCAGGGATTGTAGCTACTCCTTGTGTGCCTGCTTAGTATAGTCTTGTCCAGCTCTTTGTGACCCTATGGACTGTAGCCTGCCAGGCTCCTCTGTCCATTTGATTCTCCAGGCAAGAATACTGGAGTGAGTTGCCATGCCTTCCTCCAGGGGATCTTCTTGACCCAGGGATCAGACCCAAGTCTCTTACATCTCTTGGATTGGCAAGCAGGTTTTCTACCACCTGGGAAGCCTGTAGCTTCTGCTTACTCATCCTTAAAACTATGTCACCACCCATATTCTACAGCTCCCATGGATAACTGGTTGGGGTACAGGGTAGGCGGGCCTAAGTAGGGAATCCCATCTTTTCCTTTTGATTTGGAGACTTGGTGGCTAAGAGAGGCCAAATTTCAACATTTGCCAGTAGAAGGGAAGGCCGTGTACTATCTGTTTAAAGCAAACAGGGTGCAGGCTGGAAGCCAAGGAACCCTGGCCAAAGAGACCAGGGCAAGAGAATATTTATTATCAACTATCACCCACACAGTGAACCCATGATTGAAAACTCCCCAGAGGAAAGGGATCAATGACACTGAGAATGTGGTTCAGAAAGATGAGCCAGGGTTTTCTAGCCAAGCCCCTTGCAAGACTGAATCTTGCCAAGTTTAGTAACAGGACAAGCTCTGCCCCAAAGTTTCTTCACCTGTAGTTGCTTCTCTCCCTCCCTTCCTACATGAGACAGGCACTTTATCTTTCCATTCTTTAATTCTTTTAGTGAGCCTCTACCACATATTAAGACAAGATTCCTCCCCCTGAGGAAGTTATAATTCATAGGAAAACCAGGCAAGAAAGCTAGCGATAACAATAGAGTATGAAGTGTGTGGTGATAGAATATAAAGAACATAGGTTTAAGAAATTCTGAGCCAAATAGATTTAGCTCAGAATCATTATTCTGCCTTCTACTGATATGATCATGGACAAGTTATTTACCTGCATGTGCCTGCATTTCCTCATTTGTGACAGGAGGATAATCATCATTCCTATTGGATACGGTTGTTGGAATGATTAAATGAGGTCTATAATCTATGTAGAGCTTCCCTGGTGGCTCAGACGGTAAAGAATTTGCCTGTAGTGCAGGAAATACAGGTTCGATCCCTGGGTCAGGAAGATCCCCTGGAGAAGGAAATGGCTACTCATGCCAGTATTCTTGCCTGGAGAATTCCATGGACAGAGGAGCCTGGCAGGCTACAGTCTATGGGGTCACAAAGAGTTGGACACAACTGAACTACTAAACACTTCACATAATCCGTGTAAGACACTTGGCATATCTGGCAAATACTGAGTAGTCAATAAATGGTTCTACTACTTCTCTACAGGTGTTTGTCCTGAAGAGGCAAGCTGGTAAAGCAGCCCTTCGTTGCTTCTGATTTTATTCAACAAGCATTATTAAGAGCCTATTAAGAGTATGGTATCTGGTAGGTTGTTGTTGTTGAGTCACTCAGTCATGTCCGACTCTTTGAGACCCCATGGCGTGCAGCACACCAGACTTCTGTGCCCCTCACCATCTCCCAGAGCTTGCTCAAACTCATGTCCACTGAGTCAGTGATGCCATCCAACCATCTCATCCTCTGTAGGTGATTCAGGAAAAATCAAACAATATAAGACTCAGTCTCGATCATCAAACACTTTGCACACTAGCAAATGAACAGTTTGGATACATAAGAAACTGTGCATTTAAGTACTAAGAAGTGTGATTCTACTAATAAATGTCCTTGGAGAAATGGAGTGGTCAGAAAATGTTTCATGGAAGAGGTGGGCCTGGAAATGGACTTTGAATGAGAGAGAAGATGTGATCAGCAAAGGAAGATATTCAAGGGGGGGAAATTGCTTAAGTACTATTGGGAATCCATAGGTCAGAAGCTCAGAAAGGTCCCATAAGTCCTGTTTACCATACTGGGGAGTAGAACTTGATCCTGAATTCAATGAATAGCCATGAAAGTCTGTATAGTGGGAGAAAGGCAGAATTTGAGTGCAGGTCGAGAAATATAAATTGCTCCTTACAAATAGGATAGATTGCTGGGGATCAGCTTCAAGGGAGTGGAGGAGGGGAGACTAATTTGATAACAATTGTCCATACTTGGGGCAACAGAACCTGAATAAGACTGTAGTTAGTGAGGAAGACAAGGAAGCTGACTAAAAAATATTTTTAAACTGTTTTTTTTTTCTTTTAAATTGTGAAAAAAATATACATAACATAAAATTGACCTTCCTAATCATTTTCAAGCATACAGTTCAGTAGTCTTAAATACTTTTCTATTGTTGTGTAATCCATCTCCAACTTTATCAACTTGCAAAATAGAAACTATACCTATCAACTTCCCATTTTCCCCTCCTCACAGCCTCTAGTTACCACCATTCTACTTTCTGCATAACAGATATTTTTACATTGCTTAGAACTGTTGATTTCAAGAGCAAAAGAATTTAAACTAACATGCAAAGGGGGTAGAAAGGGATGTATTAAAGATTTATACAAGCAGATCATGATGCTCCCAGAAGCGAATGCATCTGGGCCTCTGAACTGGCTACAATCTAACCGGAAAGCTATCAGGCTTCTCTGAACTCCTGTCTGCTTCTCTGTGCTACTTCATTCTCTATGCAGGCTGACTTCCTCGCCATCTCTCTCCACTTCTTAGCATCTTCTGTTCCTCCAGCTCTGAGTTTATGTTTCAGTTCTACCCTCATGCAGAGACTAAATAGCTATTTCTGAATCTCAACTCAAAATCCAAGAGAGAGAATTTGATTGGTTCAGTTAGTGGCCATTGTGCATCAGTGTTCCAATCAGTTATTGCCTCCAAATGTGTCACGTAATACAAACACGGCTGGTAAGGCTGATTTCAAGAGAGAACGGTGGTCTTTGGAAACTGGCAGATATTCAAAAAGGAATTTCAGAGAAAGGATTAAGATGGCTTGGTGACAGATGGTTGGAATCCTGTGGCACAGAAGTGGCTGAGGAAATCAGGGAGGAGTTAAGAGATAGAGGGGCTGCCTTAAGGAGCTCACAACCTAATCGGGAAGATGAGTTATTCAAGGAGCCTTCAACTCAGAGTGGACTGCAAAGAATTCTGCTGTTTTCTAAAGTAGCCACTGTCGCAGCCACCTTCCAGAAAAGCTGCCATAATCTCATACCATAGGAATCTCATACCATAGGAAAGGAGGCTATTAATATCATTTACATTCTGTGGTGAAAAACAGAAGAGACACCTTTTCCCCCAAGGTCACTCATTGCAGAGGAGAGCTGACAGACCTCAAGTTATAGCCTATATGTGTTAGTTGCTCAGATATGCCTGACTCTTTGCGACCCCATGGACTGCTGCCCACCAGGCTCCTCTGTCCCTGGGATTTTCCAGGCATGGATACTGGAGTGCGTTGCCATTTCTTTCTCCAGGGGATCTTCATGACCCAGAGATTGAATCTGGGTCTCCTGCACTGCAGGCAGATTCTTTACTGACTGAGCTTCCAGGGAAGCCCATGAGAGTTATTTGTCCTGATTTATGAAACCACCTCCAAGGTCAGGGTAGTTCCAGTTTTTTTTTTTTTTTTTTGGTAGCCAAGCTCCCAGGATATTTCTGCAAAGACGATTTGTTTCTATTACTGAGGATTAAAAAGACAAAAAATAGAAAGCATCGTTCAGAGAGCTCAAAATTAAAAATAAAATTCAAATCAAATCAGCCTCTGAAACATCCTGAAAACCTCCCACCAATGATTCCAGACTTTGTTATCAGGAGATCAGTGACTCCAGCTGTACACAAAATGCAATAAGCAATTAAATACAGGATGCAAAAGGAAAAAATGATACAGTCACAAAGCTACTGGAGCCTTCCTTTCTTCAAAATATTTAAACTCTAGCTTCTTTAAGTTTAATTTCACTTAAAAATTTCAAGAGACTAGTTGACTTCTCTGAGATTATATATTCTGTTTTAGATGAAAGCTGAGCAGTTCAGTGAATTGTATTTCAACTCATTTCTCTAGACATCAGTTACCAGAAACCTTTTTAATGAAAGCTTTGAGGACTGTCTGTCCATTATGCTGCTAAGGAGCCTGAGTCAGCAAGCTCATTCAGATTTAAAAATTTAACTGGCCTTCTTCCAATCTTTAATCAAAAGCTAATGTACTTTTCCAACCTAAGTCTTTTGCATTCACTGTCTATGGAGGATACTGGATAAAACATTCTCGGGAAACAGCTGGTTCAGTCTGTAAACTCCCAACACCACTGTTTTGCAGAAATACTGTGTGTGCGTGTGTGCGTGCTTAAAGAAATAACCTATAGAAGGTCCTTAATGTCATCCAGCATTAATGTACCCTTGTAAAGTCAGTTTTGCCACAAAGACATTTTCCAGTACAGAAAATGGACTAGGAGCATTTTCTTCTTGCCTGTCTTCCAGAACTTAGGGGCAGAATAAGCAATTGAATGAATCTGAGTGATGGAAGAGATGATAGAGATTCTGCAGAAATCTAAATGTCTTCCCTAGATCTTTGACATAAGGCTGAGTATATCCTAGAAGGCAAGCTGAACTTTTGTTTACAAATTTTGAACTGTATTGCCATATATCTGAGACTCAAATAATGAAAAAATAAAAGGAAGTTGAACACTTAATTCCATATATTTAAGTTGATCCCAAATAAGAGAAAAATGAGCAGTGTCAGGGTCTGGGAAAACATGTAATGAATTAGAAAAGGTAACTACTATTAATAGATAGAACTCTGGCAGAATGACTTCCCCAAGGATGGAAGAGGTATTCTCATAGAGGGATTTGTTTATTCTCTTTCATTCACTGAAAGATTAAAATATAATCCAGAGTGCTTTTAAAAGCAAGCCAGGGCACTTATTTCAGTGCTAGACGAGATTTTATGGCAAAGCCACCATTCTATGTAAATACAACAGGTCAGAGAGGTTATCACTGACCACTGGAATCAAGATAATTCTCATAATAGACTCTCAATGACCTGATTAAAGAAATACTGTCTTTCATGCAGTTTCTTTTGTCTTATTTTTGTATCAGGGAAAGTCAGTCTGTTCATTTAACTGTATGGATTTTATTTTTTTCCGGAGTTGATGATGCCTTTGTTACATGTGAGCATAGAAATGGATAAATCAGTCTATCTCAGCAATCCCATGAATTCTTGACATGTGTAGAGAAAAGATCTTGGTATCAGAGTACTCAATAGCCTTTGCATGTCAGCCAAGAGCCATAACACATATAAAACATTTACACTTGAGAAACACAGCTCTCATTAATACATATGTATTAGCAAAGCCAAGTGCTGCATGAGAGAGAATTGTGTGTGAATGACTTACAGGAAAATTGTACAAATTATCAGTGGATTCAGAATAATTATGCTATAAAATGGGGGAACTTGTAAAAACGAGGTTTATCTGAAGAGCTCGGCTTTCTCATTTCACTCCTATAATCTATCACAGGTCCTGCAGCTCGAACACTGAATGCTTTCTGGGACTGTCAGGATTACTTACTACTCCAGGTGATGGTTTTGAGGATCCAGGCATTGCTTTTCCTGTGGAGAGTCAGCAGATACCACAGCTGACTTCTGAAGGAAGGAAGGCTGGCCAAACAGAAGAGATTGGTTTCACTTCTGAAGCTGTGTTGCATGAGACCAACCCCATGGATATGACAGACATAGGAGTGTTAATTTCCAGTGCTGTGCCCCAAGCAAAGCTTTTGGAGAATAGATTATGTGCCCAAAATACTGCTCTCCAGAACATTCCACATTTAGCCCTCCCTACAGTTCGGGGGCAGACAGTAAAGAAGCTGCCTGCAATGCAGGAGCCCTGGGTTCAGTCCCTGGGTTGGAAAGATCCTCTGGAGAAGGGAATGGCTACCCTCTCCAGTATTCTTGCCTGGAGAATTCGATGGACAGAGGAACCTGGCGGGCTACAGTCCATGGGGTCACAAAGAGTTGGACACAACTGAGTGACTAACACTTACAGTTCAGGGGCAGTCTGGCTGGTGTTGCTTTAAGTGGGGGCATGTTTCAGTTTCAAAGTGTGAATCACTTTTACTACATATCAAGAACAACCGGATTTTAGAATGCCTACTGTGAGCTAGGTTTTTCCCTATCCAGGAATGCTTGATTTAAGCTAGACCTAAGCATGCTCCCCAACTGGGAGCATGGCCCAGCTGGAGCAGGGGGAAGACTAGCCCCCTTTGCTACAGTTCATTTGGTTTAAGGTAATCTGAAGACTGCCCTCCAGGATCAAAACAAAAGCAAAGTTAGGCAGTTCATGCCAACAAGTCATCAGCCCCAGGGGTCAGGAAATGAGGGAGCTCACTAGTATAAAGCAACAGGGAAAGGGCAGAACCATATGAGGAACCCAGCATGGGAACCACTTTGTAGAAGCTTTTTGCAGGCAACATATCAACCCACTCCAGTATTCCTGCCTGGAGAATCTCATGGACAGAGAAACCTGGTGGGCTACAGTCTATAGGGTCGCAAAGAGTTGGACACGACTGAAGCGGCTTAGCATGCACACAGGCATAGCCTCAGGCAGTGAGTGAGCTGTTCAAGGCCAGCATGAGGCTCAAGATACAAGAACAGCAACCACAACCCTGTGTTCTTTCCCCGTGTGATACTTTGTTGGAATTATTTGCACAATTTAAGAAGATACCAAAAGCACCATTTCAAAAATGGTATGGTGGCCCTTACCCTTGTCTGCTACCCTAGCATACACCCCTTCCTCTAAGAAGCCTCCACTATCATCCTACCAACTCTGGAGCAGGTGGGCAATCCACCCTGGATTAATCCGAGTATCCCAGTCTTTTGTCCCTGAGGCTCGGGTTGATTGGAACTGAGTATCTGTCACTTGCAACCAGAGAGTCCTGAATAATATACATGATAGTCTAGTTTTCACTTTTTCTTTATCTCTCATACCAAGAAAGATGGGCTTTCCATAAACACACACCAGAGTACTCAATATTTATACTGCTATGATTAAATAATAATTTTGCCTACATCTGGCTCCTAAACTCTAGCAGTTTACTCCCTGCAGAGAGTCCAGAGTGGGTCCATAGTGTGAATAGAAGAGAAGATGATCAAAAATAGCCCCCACAGTTCAGTTTAGTTCAGTTCAGTTGCTCAGTTGTATCCCACTCTTTGTGACCCCATGGACAGCAGCATGCCAGGCTTCCCTGTCCATCACCAACTCCCAGAGCTTGCTCAAACTCATATCCATTGAGTCGGTGATGCCATCCAACCATCTCATCCTCTGTCGACCCCTTCTCCTCTCTCCTTCAATCTTTCCCAGCATCAGGGTCTTTTCCAATGAGTCAGTTCTTCACATCAGGTGGCCAAAATATTGGAGTTTCAGCTTCAGGATCAGTCCTTTCAATGAATATTTAGGACTGATTTCCTTTAGGACTGACTGGTTGGATCTCCTTTCAGTCCAAGGGATTCTCAAGAGTCTTCTCCAACACCGCAGTTCAAAAGCATCAATTCTTTGGCACTCAGTTTTCTTTATAGTCCAACTCTTATCCATACATGACTACTGGAAAAACAATAGCTTTGACTAGACAGATTTTTGTTGGCAAAGTAATGTCTCTGCTTTTGAATATGATGTTCATAGCTTTTCTTCCAAGGAGCAAGTGTCTTTTAATTTCATGGCTGCAGTCACCATCTGCAGTGATTTTGGAGCCCCCAAAAAACAGTCTGTCACTGTTTCCACTGTTTCCCCATCTATTTGCCATGAAGGGATGGGACCAGATACCATGATCTTAGTCTTCTGAATGTTGAGTTCTAAGCCAATGTTTTCACTCTCTTCTTTCACTTTCATCAAGAAGCTCGTTAGTTCTTCTTCACTTTCTGCCATAAGGGTGGTATTATCTGCATACCTGAGATTATTGATATTTCTCCCGAAACCTCGATTCCAGCTTGTGCTTCATACAGCCTGGCATTTCACACAATGTACTCTGCATATAAGTTAACTATAGACAGCCTTGATGTACTTCTTTCCTGATTTGGAACCAGTCTGTTGTTCCATGTCCAGTTCTAACTGTTGCTTCTTGACCTGCATACGATTTCTCAGGAGGCAAGCTCTTCTATTCACCAGCGGGCCTCAGAAAACTGAGGGCCTGATACCAGGGCAGGATTATATTTTCCTCTCTGGGTTCTCCTTTAGCTGCTGCAGGGATGGAACCAGAGTCTCAGGTAAAGCTAATTATTTCTCTGGTACTCTGTGGAGATGTTTGATGTGAGTGGGGAGCAGCTGGAGATAAGGAAGGAGAAAATAGAACAATCAAATCAATCAATGTCTGTTGTACACTTCATTTGTCAAAGGCACTGCCAGGTGCTATGCAACATCTACGGACGGATGGAACATGGACCAACACCCTTGAGAAGACCACATTCTATCTGGGGAGAAAAGACATCACACAAACATACACTCAACAAGAAAAGCTGCATAAATTCAGCAGCAACATAGGTCAATACAGACTGGTGTTTTATTAGTCTTTTGGTTGCAAGAAGACTCTGGCTAACTTAAGCCAAAATAGGAATACGGTGGAAGGGCTGGTCATTGAATGGGAGAAAAGGTTGAGCAACAGACCTCTGGATGGACAGGAACTAGGGTGGCCCTAGGTGACCTCCTTAGTGGCCATTGCAGTGGTGAAGGTGAAGAGAAGGGTCTCACTGGTAGGGAGGCAGTAAGAAAGAAAAGGGAGCAAGGAGAGAGACATTTAGAAGTTCCCCTGTCCTCTAAACCTGGTAGAATCCATATGTATCACTCTTGGAGACTTGAAAGAGACAGTTGATTAGATATAGCTGACTCAGGGAGCTAAGAAACTGGAAAAAGATTTGTGTATATTAAGGGTAAAAATGTCATAGCAGCATCTCAGCCATAACTAAGATTTCTTTGGACCCGGATAAGAGACCAGCTGGGGATTTTAACCACTTAAGAACTAAGACTAACATTCTAAAACTGACTGCCTGAAAAGTACTTCTGTACTGAGAAATCTGATCCAGCCATTAGCATGCAGAAGGGAATGCTTGGCCTGGTGGCTTTATTGAGCGCTATTGACAGGATCAGGGATCCATGACACCGAATCACAAAACCCCAATCATCTCTTGTGATTGATCAGCCCTACTGCCCCTTCCACGGGCTTCTGCCCCCAGAGAAGGCTGGCACATGCTTGTACCTGAAGGGGACCCCACAGAGAAAGCTGCTGCTGCTGCTAAGTCGCTTCAGTCGTGTTCAACTCTATGCGACCCCAAAGACGGCAGCCCACCAGGCTCCCCTGTCCCTGGGATTCTCCAGGCAAGAACACTGGAGTGGCTTGCCATTTCCTTCTCCAGTACATGAAACTGAAAAGTGAAAGTGAAGTCGCTCAGTCGTGTCTGACTCTGTGCGACCCCATGGACTGTAGCCCATCAGGCTCCTCCATCCATGGGATTCTCCAGGCAAGAGTACTGGAGTGGGGTGCCATTGCCTTCTCCGCACAGACAAAGCAGGAGGCCCAAATGCTGTCCGGGAGTTTCATCAGAGAGTGAACAACACAAGCATCCTGACAGTGGTCTGTATTTCATAGGAGAAGGAACACATTTTATTTTTTTTTAAGGAACAATTTGAAGGCCACATGGTGGGGAGTTAGGGAGTGGGTGTGGAATTATAAAGTTGACAAAATCATATGCAGCCGCCACAGATGGCTCCCTTCAGCTCAGCCACGTGGGAGGCAGAAAGAGTTGAGGAAAGATACCCTCTGATCCTTGTTTTCCTATTACTAATAAGGATGTGATTCTTCACTGCTGAGAGGGAAACTTTCTTCTCCAAAACCTCAGATTTCCAAATTCCCATAAAGACACCCAGCAGGCAAAGACGGGGAGGAACTCTTGCCCGTTTTGTCTCCACACCCACTCACTGGCTTTGTCCAGACTGAGCGATGCACTGTTGACTCAGTAAGGAGGACCTGACCAGCTGTGGCTGAGGGCCATCCATGCTCTGCTCTTTGGAGTAGCCCGTCCTTGGCCAGTTTTCTCCTCCATCACTGAGCAGGAAGATGCTGCCCTATGAGAGAGACACAAAGTGTCCAGATCTGTCAATGACAGGTCAGTAGGTCTGCGTCCTTATTCAGTTATGAAGTGTTCGGAAGCCTGCTGCGGTCACACGTACACCATCTCCCAATCCAGATGATAGCTCATTTTCATCTGTTAGACTTGTGCAGGTATTGCAACTGCTTCCAAACGCAAGGCAGAAAAAGAGGAGTGGGGATTCCAAGGCCCCAGTACTCTTTATGATCTTCTGCAGAGGTCTGATAGATTTCTCCATGGTGTTCCCTACTGTAAGCAACCGTGCTAATATTTTACATTTGCAGAGAACTTTCCCACAAAATCTCTATATGTTTCACAAAATCCTGTGAGGTAAGTAGAGAAGGTATGACTCTTTCAGTTTTATAGATTAGAAAACTAAGATTCACAGAAGTTGAGCGGATTCCCCAAGGCTATTCAGTTACTGTGTGGTGGAATCAGGAGTCCAACCTGGTTTTCTGACCCCCGTTCTACAGAAAGAGACGGTTGAGATTCAGTTTTATAGTAGGGTTAAAAGTCACATGGATTTAGATTCTGGCCCTAGTACAACCTGTGGGTAAGTTAATCAGTTCTCTAAATCTTCCTTTTCCTTATCTATAAGATAGGGATAATAGTAATATCATTTTGAGAAGTACATGGAATAATACAAAGCCATTTGCAAAGTGTATATCGAACATTCAGTAAGTGTCCATCTTTTTTACAGATTTAAGTTCGTTTAAAAGGCAACCTGTTTACTATCCTATGTTTGGTTCAGATCAACCTATAAATGCCTGTTTTGCCATACTGCTTTACAATCTCATAAATAACTCAATTAAATTGTTTAAAAGTTAAACTGAAAGCACTCGATGTGCTTTCAACATATTATCTATTACAAGGTCCTTCTGAACAAGAAACCGATTATTGTAGTGTTTTTCAATAGTACTTTCAGTAACATACAAAATGTAAATTGGTATAATCCTCTTAAGAAACATTTAAGTAATTTATATTAAGAATCAGAAAAATGTTCATATCTTTTGACTAAGTAATTCCACCTCTAGGAGATTACTTAAAATATGTAAAAAGCCATTAGACACACATACAGTCTTGCATATAAAGATGTTTATCAGAGAAGTATTTGAAATAGTAAAAATAACTAAAGATGCCTAGCAACAAGTTTACCATTTGGAATTCCTTGGTTGTAAGAACAGAAAACAACTCTAACAATCTTCAGGAAAAAAGAATATTGAAAAGTTTGGGTAGTTTCTGAAATCAATGGCATCAGGAAGGATAAGAACCAGGGTAACTCTAGGAATCTAAGTTAGCAGATGATGTTTCTCAGGGATGCTGTGATTAGGACGACCTAACTTCAACTGACTGTATAGCACAGGGAATTCTACTCAATGCTCCAAGGTGACCTAACTGCGAGGGAAATCCAAAAGAGAGGGGATATGTGTGAACATACAGGTGATTCACTTTGCTGTACAGCAGAAACTAGCACAATGTTGTAGAGCAACTATGTAAACGTAAATGTTTTGGTCACTCAATTGCGCCTGACTATTCATGACCCCTTGGACTGTAGTCCGTCAGGCTCCCCTGTCCATGGAACTCTCCAGGCAAGAATACTGGAGTGGGTTGCCATTTCCTTCTCCAGGAGATCTTTCTGACCCAGGAACTGAACCCAGGCCTCCTGCATTGCGGGTAGATTCTTTATTGTCTGAGCCACCAGGGAAGTATAGGGAAGCCCTATACTCCAATATAAAGCAACTATACTCCAATAAAAATTAATTTTAAAAGACATGTAACATCTCCTCAAAAAGTAAGTCCTAAAACATGAAAACAAAAAGAGAATGACCCAATGTCAGTCAGAATTTTTAATTTAAAAATTAAAAGTTTGTGTAAATAAGGAGAATAACAAAAGTACATTTTAAGTTGTTGGCTCATCAAGGAAACTTTGAGTGGGGTGATATTTTGCTCAGTACTATCTGGAGAACATATCTAACCAGCCTGCCTTGGGTCATCTGCTTATCTCTTAGTGAAGCAAAATGAGGAATAAAAATACTGTGATCAACAAAATCTTATCCATGGGCCTCCCTGGTGGCTCAGTGGTAAAGAATCCGCCTGCCAGTGCGGGAGACTCGGGTTCGATCCCTGTTCTGGGAAGATTCCCACAGGCCTCGGAGCAACTAAGCCTGTGTGCCGCAACTACCGAGCCCGTGAACTGCAACTAAGTCTGCAAGTCCTAGAGCCCATACTCCACAGCAAGAGAAGCCACGACAATGAGGAGCGTGCGCAGCACAGCTAGAGAGCAGCCCCTGCTCTGCACGACTAGGAAAAAGCCGATGAAGACCCAGCCCAGAAAATAAACATAAGTAAATAAATAAACTCAGGGAAAAAATCTTATCCAGAGGGGGAGTGGCATTTCCAGAGAGGAAAGAGAGATGCTGAGAAGAAAGAACAGATGTTCACTCTTGTGGCAGAATGACCCAATAAATTGTTATATACCATTTGGAGAGTACTTTCTTACCTTAAAAATGATGCTTATAGAGATGATATTAAATACTTATAATGTAACTTTAAAGAAAAAGACAGGCTATTCAATTGTATGGGAGTGTCCTATAACTATGAAGGAAAAATGATGCTAGAAAAGGACTGGAAGGAAACTCAAGCAAATCCTTGGGTTTCTGAAGGATTTAGGCCCACTGGATAGGAGTGCCTGCCTTATGGACTGAAGCCAGAGAGAGGTCTAGGTCTTAGAGTCCGTTTGGTTCTGAATGAGGGGTCTGGAGGTAGCAGAAGGGGCTAGACCAACCAGAGGGAAAGGAGGAGCTTTATCCATCAATAAGCCAATCAGGTCCTAGGGACTGAACTGCAACAATTACCAAAAGTCAAGAGCTGAGATCAGGTTGGAGGAGAGAGAGTGGGAGGGTCAACGGCTTTGGTCTGATCAGGACCAGGTTACCTAGACACTCCTGTTGTGAGACAGGGGCTGCACACTAACCAACCCCTATGCCTGAGGAAAGGCGCTTCCCTCATAGCTCAGTTGGTAAAGAGTCTGCCTGCAATGCAGGAGACCCAGCTTTGATTCCTGGGTTGGGACGATCCCTTGGAGACGGAAATGGTAACCCACTCCAGTATTCTTGCATGGAGAATCCCATGGATGGAGGAGCTTGGCAGGTTCAGTCTATGGGGTCGCAAGAGTCAGACACGGCTAACTAAAGCGCGCGCGCGCACACAAACACACACACACACACACACACACACACACACCCCTGAGGAAAAGGCATAGATTTGAAGGAGGTGGTTGGGGAGAGAGAAAGTGAGTGATCTTTTGCTCTCTCCTTCTTTCAAATCTTTTGTGGGGATTTAAAATTTTCATATAAGGACTTCCTTCGTGGTCCAGTAGCTAAGACTCTGTACTCCCAATGGAGGGGACCCAGGTTCAATCCCTGATCACGGAACTAGATCCTGCATGCCACAAATAAGACCTGACCTGGCACAGTCCAGTAAATAAATGTAAATACTTTAAAAAATTAAAAATTAATGTAAATAAAGAGAATGAAAAAACGCATTATAATTTTTAATTGTTGGTTCGTTCTATTTACTTTCTTCTTAAAGGCAGGACCTCTATTAGCCCGGTAAAGGAAGTTTTAAATTTGGAATGGGAGAAGTCTATTAAACTAAACTGCTGATAATACCCTTGACTTGTAATATTTTACTTGTTTGACTTAAAGTTATCTAGCTTTATCTGAATCTCAAAAGGCAATTTTTCTCTTCTTCTATAACTTAATGATCCAAGAGGAAATTTTGCTTATACTTAAATGTAATGGCTTCACGATTGTTTCTCCTGTAGGTTCAGTAATCTATTTGCTTTTATAACTCTCCAAAGATTCAGGAATGAAAACATTGCCTAGAGCTTTCTTTAAAATTTCTACAATTTGTCCCTTGATAATATGAGGACAAGAAAACTGTGAATAACAAATTACCTTTCCTGAAAGGAAGGGCCTTTTTGCAAAACAACGTAAAAAAAGAGGGGCCTTCAAAATTTTGTATGCCTGGGTGGGGATATGGCCCTCCTTTTTCATCTCTACATAGTAATAATAATAATAATAATAATAAGTCATTGGTCCTGGTGTCATGCAAAGAAACATCTCAGCTTCTGGAAGGGGAAAACAAATCTGTGGAGAAAAATAAATTTATGATTAGGAACAGTTTTCGAGGACATTGAAAAAGAAGTAAATATATATATATATGGTTTTATAACTGCTGATATGAACACTTTGAAATACATATTCTTTAGAGCAGGAAGAAAAACACCTGTATTTTATAGAAAGACTGTCAGCCTTATTGTACAGAGCTATTTAATGCTTCCTTGAGGAAAGATGGGCCATAAGTCAAGTGAGCTTCTAAAGCCATATCATGAAACTTCTTTTGATTTAAAACTGTATCTTCTCTTCTTTGACATGTCCTTCAACCACAGAAGTCTTTCTTTTTCTTTTAAAAAAATCTTACAGAATATAAAGAGCATATTGAGAAATACAGGTGATGAGAGAGGAAAGAAACCTGAAAATGCACAGAATCGTTTGCTGGGCTGAGAACATCTTGAGAAGAATCACACACTTTAATCTCCCATGCTGTCAGCTTTTCATGATGAAAGCTTAAAATGTTAAAACCTGAACCAAAGTTTCTAAGGAAAATTAATTTATTATATTAGAAGGAAAAAAAAACCCCACAGCTTGTCATTTGAAGCAATGAATGGCATAATTCAGTGCTTACATGATTATGTCTTAGACCTAAATATGCAAATACACCCATGGGGTTTTGAATTGGGCTTTTATGCTAGTTGAGCTTTCTTCTCTAAAAAAGGATAGGAAAGATAGAAAAAAAAATATTTTTGTGGTCTATAAGTCGGCATAGGTAAGAATTACATTGTCAAGTTTAAAAAAGTTCTTGCTACCCTTTATTTGTTTAATTTTTTTAAGATTTCTTTTCTTATGGGGACCATTTTTAAGGTCCTTATTGAATTTGTTACAATATTCTCCCTGTTTTATGTTTTGGCTTTTGGGGATATGGGATCTTAGCTCTCCGACCAGGGATTGAACCCATAACCCCTGCATTGAAAGGGGAAGTCTTAACCACTAGACAACCAGGGGAAGTTCCTCTTTCTACCCTGTAAATCTGCTCTAGAACCTCATTTTTCCCCTGCCCCAGCATAAACAGTCTGTCAGGCCCCTCAAATTTTCTATATGCTCTTAAGAAATGAAAAGAATTCTTTTATCACTTCAAGCTTCAAAACATGGTCTTGTTTTAATAATTAAAATAGTCCCACTATCATCAAGATATAACATGCTTTTGAATTAAATAATAACACCAAGTTTTTCATTTTCAACCGAACGTTTCTTTCCCTCCCCCAACCCGACCCTGTGGCAAGGGAGAAACTTACAGCTGAGAAGGAGGGAAAGCTGCCTGGCTGTCTTCCCACCCCGGGTTTCTACTCCTCTTCTCCTCTTATGAACCTCCTATGAACCCTAAGATTAGAGGAAACAGAAAACAGAGGAGGAAAAGGTGAAGGGAGGAGCAAAGCGCTTACTGCCAGGTATCCTGGTAGTGATTTAGTGTCTGAGTTTTCAAAGGTTTGGCATGGGTTTACAGCTGAATGGTTAACTAGCTTTGTGTGTGTGTGTGTGTGTGTGTCTGGGGGGCATGTAATTGTTAGAGGTATCCTCATTTCCATTGACTGGCAGTCTTATCTTTCCCAAGTCACTCTTACACGGGGTGAATGAATTCAGGCCCCACTGATTACTCATTCTTCTTCCTTCAGCCCCGAAGGTAGTTCTGGCCTCTCTCTGCTGCTGTCTGTTGCTTCCTCCAAGAGCATCTCTTGGCCAAGACCCAAGGAAACATTTTTTTTTAATGAAAATAATAAATGATTTCAAGTTTTTTTATCGGAGTATAATTGCTTTACAACATTGTGTTAGTTTCTGCTGTACAATGAAATGAATTAGCCATATATATATATATATATATATATACATATATCCGCTCCCTCTTGAACCTCCCTCTTACACCCCACTCCCGCCTCCCCACCCCCATCCCACTTCTCGAGATCATGACAGAGCACTGAGCTGATCTCCCTGAACCATACAGCAGAGCCCCAAGATAACATTTAAGAGGCACTCCAGCGCAGTTGATCTTCACTCCGCCATCAAAGCAGCCAACCAGTGTCTCTCCCTTTCCTTGAGAGTCAGCAACCAGAGCCCTTTGTTTCCTGAAGCACAGTTTTCCTGCAGTAGGCTCTTGAAAGCCCTGTTGAAGGCCCTTTCCAAGCATGTTGGAGGGGAAGGATAGGCCTCCCTATCCTATCTCCATGGGAGGGAGAGGTTCTAGAAGGGGTGGGATTCATTCATAGCAAACAAACACCTCTTCCAAACATGCTGTCTCCCTGATTTCCAAATTCCACACTTCCATTCTCTTATCAAGGATGAAATATTTAGAAGTTGTTAAGACTGATATTTTTCTCATCTCTCCCCACCACACTCTGCCAACACACTTAAAAAAAATCTGTATGGTGGTCTGATATTCATTTTGGAATCTGGTATTTTTATTGTGCTTATTCGTGCGTGCTATATCACTTCAATCGTGTCCAACTCTTTGCAGTACCATGGACTATAGCCCGCCAGGCTCCTCTGTCCACGGGATTCTCCAGGCAAGAATACTGGAGTGGGTTGCCATTTCCTCCTCCAGGGGATCTTCCCAATCCAGGGGTTGAACCTGTCTCCTGCATTGCGGGCGGATTTTTTACTGCTGAGGTACCAGGAAAGTCTTAAGATAAAACTTCCATTTTGATATTTGATATTGATGTTTACCAGGTGGCTCAGTGGTAAAACTTCTGCCTGCCAGTGCTGGAGATGCAAGAGACCTGGGTTCAATCCCTGGGTCGGGAAGATCCCCTGGAGAAGGAAACGGCAACCCATTCCAGTATTCTTGTTTGGAAAATTCCATGGACAGAGGAGCCTGGCAGGCTACAGTCCACGCAGTTGCAAATAGTCAGACATGCCTGAGTAACTGAACACATTAATGTTCACAAGAATGTTCTAGTTTAGTCCTCGGACTTCAGAAACTGTCAGCTATTGGATGCTCCAGATTATTATAAAAAGTCACAGATCCTCAGTGCCACCCAAATGTAATATAAATGTGAGTGATTATACTTTCAATAATGCAAAATAAAAATATCAGAAAGGCAATGCCTACAAGCTACATATGGTTCTGCTATTGTCTTATTAAGCAAGTCAGTATCAAAGAAAATAAGTCGAGAACATGTTAGGTGCAGAAATTATTTACTTTTATCAAAGAGCCATTGTTTTCATGCCTGTTCCTCTTCTTAACACTGTATTTGCTACCTCCCCAGAGATAGCCTAGTCAATTACCTGGTCTTCCTTTCACACTTACATCAAGGCCAAGAGTAAACTGTTCCAAGCACAATGCAACAGTCTGTTTCTTTGGAAGCAAATAAAATAGGACCATCGTTTTCAATCTTTTTTTTTTTCTTTTGAAAAGTGACAGGATAAGAATTAGGCTAAAGAGAAGGATGAAGAAACATTTTCTTCCAGTAGGCTGAACAGCACTCACTATATTCACAATACACTTCCTGATGGGTAAGCAGTGAATCCTTTTGTTTACTAAAAATACCTCAATCAATTTTTCTTTTAATGACTTTCATCACCACTACCTACATAGTGCTGAAGGACATCTCAGTCCCGACTCTTATCTTTCCTCCTGTTCTTTATTGTTCAGAACAAGCACATACACTGTGGTCATGTGATATACCTTATTAGCTGTAACTGAAGCTTAATGGACATAATTAATGGATTATTCCAACCCTCTCTTTAGTTCCTTGGTTCCTTTTATTCTTAAACAGATGAATTCTAATAGTGGCATTATCAGATTCTACATATAGTAGAGACATATTAGAAGAATAAAATGCCCCTTAGGACTTACCATGTGGCTTATTGTAGTTAATAGAATGAATGTCCATCCAGAGAGAGACTGTTAGCTTTTTAGTGCTTCTCTCTTAACCATTTCCTGGAGACTAGATATCTGTGTTCCAATATCCTTTCCAAGCCCTTATTAGCATGGGATTGGCAAATCACTTACCTTCTCAGTTATCCGCAAAATAACCCCAGCAAGGAGATGCCTAGCCTAGATAATTTCTTAAGTCAAATATGCTTCTCCAAACTATAACCTTTAATGCTATACTGAATTCCTAGCATTTGTTATCATTTAGTCGCTAAGTCGTGTCCAACTCTTTTGGGGACCCCATGGACTGTAGCCCACCAGGCTCCTCTGTCCATGGAATTTCTCAGGCAAGAATACTGGAGTGGGTTGCTATTTCTTTCTCGAGGGGAATCTCCCTGATCCAGAGATCAAAGCCGTGTCTCCTGCATTGACAGGCAGATTCTTTACCACTGAGCCACCAGGGAAGCTCATTCCTAGCATTTACTTAAGGCTTAATAAAATCAGAATGTATGGTACAATTATGGCTGGAATCAAGATTGCTGAGAGAAATATCAATAACCTCAGATATGCAGATGACGCCACCCTATGGCTTGAAGTGACCCTTATGAAGGTGAAGAACTGAAGCGCCTCTTGATGAAGTGAAAGAGGAGAGTAAAAAGCTGGCTTATAACTTAACACTCAAAAAACGAAGATCATGGCATCCAGTTCCATCACTTCACGGCAAATAGATGGGGAAACAATGGAAACAGTGAAAGACTTTATTTTGGGGGGGCTCCAAAATCATTGCAGATAATGACTAAAGCCATTACATTAAAAGACGCTTGCTCCTTGGAGGAAAAGCTATGACCAACCTAGACAGCATATTAAAAAGCAGAGATGTTACTTTGCTGACAAAGATCCATGTAGTCAATGCTATTGTTTTTCCAATAGTCATGTATGGATGTGAGAGTTGGACTATAAACAAAGCTGAGCACCAAAGAATTGATGCTTCTGAACTGTGGTGTTTGAGAAGACACTTGAGAGTCCCTTGGACTGCAAGGAGATCCAACCAGTCCATCCTAAAGGAAATCAATCCTGAATATTTATTGGAAGGACTGATGCTGAAGTTGAAACTCAATACTTTGGCCACCTGATGCGAAGAACTGACTCATTGAAAAAGACCCTTATGCTGGGAAAGATTGAAGGCAGAAGGAGAGGGGGACAACAGAGGATGAGATGGTTGGATGACATCACTGACTCAATGGACAAGGGTTTGAGCAAGCTCCAGGAGTTGATGATGGACAGGGAAGCCTGGCATGCTGCAGTCCATGGGGTTGCAAAGAGTTGGATACGACTGAGCAACTGAACTGATGCATTTTATTCCTTTACTATGTTTAAGGTTTCCACAATGAACAGGAATTATTTTTAATAATAAGATAAAAGTTATCTAAAGAGTACAAAAAGAAAATAAAAATTAACAGAAATATGTTTTGGCATCTAACACATCCCCAGACCTCACCCAGTTGCATTATAAAATGCAAAACAACTTGCTGTGTAAAGATCACTGTGACACATTTAAGAAATCTAATAAGATGAGTTTAAATGTAGCATTGTATCAGATTTGAATAACATTTGTAGAACATCACATGGAAAAAGTATATGAACAAAAAAGCCAAAAAAAAAAAAAAAGCTTAAGGGCAAATGACATGTGATCCTAGTTTCCAGTGTACCACACTACGATTGAGAAACCTGGGCTCAACTCAGTTTGGTTCAACCAGTACTTATTGAGTCCAAGACACTGGAGAATAAAGATGAATGAGGGGATTATGATACAGTTGAAGGGACAGATATTTAAACAACTCCCAAACTAGTCAGACTGGCAACTGTTCTGAGAAAGGCAGAAACGAGACTGTCAAGTGTGAGTTCGCGCTGACTGGGGCACATCAAAAACCTTGCAAGTTTATGTTGATTAAGGAGTTTGCACTGCAGGGTGAGTTGTGCTCTGCGTTCTCAGACCAGTTATTTAGCCTCTCTGACCATCTGTTTTCCCAGCTGAAAACTAAAGAAACTGGATTTTTAAAAATTTCTAGTCATATCTGTTTTTTTAAGGGTCCGTGATTTTATGTTAAACAATAATGAATGAGGCTCCTTATTGGTGCTTCTTTCGACTTCTTTCTGTAGTCTACCTAATCACAACTGTTGTCACTCTTTATAATTAAATCCATCTAGGGTTATTCCTCTCCTTCTAGTCCCATTTCTCTGTGACGGCAAAACTATGAAAGCACCCAAATTGCCGATGGAAAACTCAAGTGTTTGTCCTGAGGGTACACAATAAAGAAAATTTGGTTCACAGCTTCCCATTCTTCATTATTTCTCTTTAAGGCTTATTGATTAAATGCAAGGTGGGGCAGAAGGCAAATATGAAAACCTGTTAAATTAGCTGTTTTTATAATTAACTGGCTTGGGCTGTCATTCTGATTTAAAGGCATGCAGAGAGCTCATTTTTTTTTTTGTCATAGTGATATTTTTCAGTTTCTGTGAATCTTACACATTAACCTTGAAGCCACATGACATTCTTTGAATTCTTTAAATAGATCTGGGGGGTTGGATTCATGGCTGGCTTTTATTAGCATTACACTTTCAGCAAATAATAGCTACTTTGTTTTCTCTTTTAAAGAGCATTATTCTTGGATCCATTCAAAGGGAACTGCATGTAGCCTGTGTTTGATGATTCACTCAAGACAAAGAGAAGTCCTAGTCTAAGTAGCCATTTTTCTGTTATTTATTAAAATCTGTATGAAAGCAATATTTTAATCTGTTCATCCATTTAATTAAAAAATATTTATTGAGCTTCTGCTATGTGAAAGGCAAAGACATCATTAAGTGAAATGATCCATCCTTTTATGTGAATTTATTCTTTTCTTGTGATATTAAAATGATTCAACTGTTTAAAAATTCTCCAGAAACTGCTGGGGCAACTGATTGTGGGATGAATCTTAGATGCTGAAACAGTTGACTAGAATGTAAAAGGGAAAAGGAAAACAGGGTTTCTTAACTTTGGACCGATTGACATTTGGGGCTTCCTGGTTCCTTGTGGGGAGACTGTCCTGTGCTTTGCAGGACGCTTAACAGCATCCCTGGTCTCTACCCACTAGATGCCAGTAGCATCTCACCACCACCCGCTCCCAACTAGAGTGACAACTGTAAATGTCTCCAAACCTTGCCACTGATTCCCTGGAGTCACATTCACCTCTAGGGAAGAACCAATGAGCTAGAATGACTTTCCCTCTGATAAAGTGCCAGTCTCTACTCATGAAAGTTTATTCTTTTTGTTCTTAGAGATGATATCTAAACATATGCACTTCAACCTGTGTACCTTGAGATTGCACATAAAGCAAATTCCACTCCTATGTTTCTCCCTCTGTCACCAGGGGTAATAATAATACGTGGCCCCTTCTGGGAAATGACTGAAAAGATGACTACTGACCTAAAGTCAGGGCTAGAACTTTGTTTTCCAAAACTGGGGTAAATTTTTACAAATATATGTATTCTTGTAATGGGGGAAAGCCTTTGTATCCTATTATAAGTTAATCACTAAATTTATGTTGGCTAATTTTAACAGATAGCACTCCAGGGGGGGAAAAAAAAAAAAAACAAGCACCAATCTCCATGGTACAAATATTCACACTTCTACTGGGTTAAACTTCCAGCTACTAGCCCAATGTTAGTTTATATGGAGTTATGGAGAGAACCTCATTATAAAATATTATAACCATATGTTTACAACAAATGTAAAGAATCTTGAGGAATAGATAGTAAAATAATTACGAAAGGAAGAATATGGAGTAACCATTGCTTTGGTTTTTATTTAATAAATGTATTTATATAAGTTGATTTAAAATAGTAACTATTCTGGGACTTTCCTGGTGGTCCAGTGGTTAAGACTCTGCTTCCAATACAGGGGGCACAGGTTCAATCCCTGGTTGAGGAACTAAGATCCCACATGCTACACGGCGAAAAGCAAAACAAAGCAGGCAAACAAAGAATCCCATTTTTAGTAACCAGTTTACAAAATTTCTAAAAATTTAACAACTGGCTCTCATGAGCTTCTACAAGCTGGCTCCAGCACACCACTGAAGGACTAACCTATCACCTACCCCAAATGGTACCTCTATTTCAAGCGTGCATATTTCTCAGAGTTTCTATGTGGACACAGAAAAGGGTAGTAAGCTCCGTATTACTACCCACTTGGGCTAAAAATCTCATTTTTAGAGTGTACAAAGAGCCCTCGTGCATAATTTCAACTGATTTTTAGATCACTTTATGCATGGAATATAACAGTTATTTCCCGCATTTTACAGATGGAGAAACTAAACTGAGAACAGCTAAATTACTTGCTCACACTTAACAAGCTATGATATGGCAGAGCAGAGAAACAAGGAAACTACTATTTGTTGAATGTCAGCCATAGACTAAACATGGACATTGTGGCTAATCCTCAAAGCAATCCTATGAAATAAATAGAATTGGACCTATTTTAAATACGAGGAAACTGAACTCGGTGAGATTATGCAACTTTTTCAAAGATCATATCTCTAGTGTGTCTAGAAAGTGAAGTCGTTTAGTCATGTCCGACTCTTTGCGACCCCCATGGACTATAGCCTACCAGGCTACTCCATCCATTGGATTTTCCAGGCAAGAGTACTGGAGTGGGGTGCCATTTCCTTCTCCAGGGGATCTTCCCGACCCAGGGATCGAACCCCGGCCTCCCGCGTTGTAGGCAGACGCTTTTATCGTCTGAGTCACTAGTGTTTCTAAGTTAGGATCAACTACACAGTATTTCTCAAGCTCTAATGCACATCAGAAGCACAGGAGAGCCTACGAAAAGAGAGATTTCAGAGCTCACACCTACTGATTCTGATTCACTGGGGTTAGGATCAGACCCAAGAGTTTGTATTTCTAACAGGTTTCCTGGGGAGACCTGATGCTGGTCTGGGCACCCACTTTGAATACCCCCGAGTGTACCATGCAGCCTATTAATTCCTGGGAGCCCAAGGGCTCTGACTTCCAGCCCTACACTCTGTCCACTTCAGCAGTGTTCACCACATATTATGATCGTTTATTTTGACTTCTAAACTAACCAGGCAAAAGGTGATATTGTGTATATAAGTATAAATGTTTATTACACATACTAAATTAATGTTCTCATTAATAATATATTCATACATTTAATCCATCAATGTGTGGTGGTTCTGAGCTTTTGTGTGAACTGATATTACATAGAAAAAAAAGTTAATTTTCATGACAGTCATTAGGTAAATACCTAATAACTAATTTTAAAAACCTCTCATTGGGGTTTTATTAAGGTTCTGAACATTCCTGGAAACAAAATTTTTACGTCAAATTTTTTTGTCAATATTCCACGTAGGAAAAAATTATGTATGTGTTGCACAAACTTTGGGATCATATAAGGCAAAATAAGCCACCAAACTTGCATTTTCTAGTTTCATTTTTGTTTCAGGGAAAACTGACTTCTTACTCAGCTGATATTTATACTTAGAAGATCTGCATTGAAGCAATACTTAAGGATAACATATATTATAATATTTATAAGACATCTTTCCACGAGGCTCTTAAGTAACTACCTACAACCATGTAATCTTTTTCCCAGTGTGGGCTTAGGATAGAGACAGAATTATCAACTCCATCTTAAAGATGACAAGCCTGCAGTTCTGTGCACACCTCAGGTGTCTTGCTGAAGGTCATTCGCAGACTTAACAGTAAAGAGAGAATCAGAACCCAGGCTTTGGAAATCCTGGCTTGGGAGAGCCCTAGTTACACAATCATTCTTTATTTTAACAGAGAAAAAGCCTCTGCACAGTAGGGTCAGGGAAACGGTGAACACAATGGTGAGACTCAAGCCAACCTGAGTGGTTACTGGGTAATGACCTAGGCAAGAGGAAAGGAGAGGAGAAGAGTCAAGCTATGGCTAAATGTAAACCATTAGTTTGAATTACTCCTTTCTCTTTATTTCCCATTATCACAGGAAAAAATATGAGTTGACATTGTTCTTTATGGCTTATCAAATGTGACCTGGGAGAACCTCCTAGGGCTTCTAAAAATTGATGCTTTATTCAAATAGATGTAATGTATTGGATTTGCACATAAACAGTTAGGAGGCAATTCATTTTCAAATAATAAGGGCTCCAAGAGTACTTAATTAAAATTATAATTTGATTGTCTTCAATTGCAGTATATGATTGGGGAAAATGTATTTGAAGCATTTGCCCCACCCCCACTCTTCTTCCCTTCGCCATCCTTGGAAAATGCCGTGTATGCCTGGCGAGCACTCATTTTGCCCTGCTCCAGGTGACGCAGCAACTTACTGTACCTCCCAGAATGTTCATTTCACGGATGACTGAAAATAGTGTTTTCATTGCATCGCGGGTGCTTTACCCCTTCCAAATGATGAGTGGCTTTATGAGTTGAGGAGCTTGGATTGTTTTCATGAGTAACATCCAGGGGGTTCCAGGACCTAGGCATTACACTGCTGGGAAAGTTCTCCATGTATTAGGACCTCGGGCCAGTCCCTGGAGGCCCAGGAGGAGCCTGGAAGCATGTCCACAGGTGCCGCACTGAGTGTGAATTTGTGAGAAGGCTGAGTTGTCAAGATTTGGTGAAATGTCTCTCTCCATTCCAGCCTCGCCTTTCACTCCATAGACACTAAACTAGTTCAGGCTTCCCCCGCATCTGATCCCTTCCTCATTCCCTGGCCCAACACAAGTGCTCATATGTTAACTGTTGTTGCTATTGTTCTGCAGTCTTTTAAGACCGCCCAGTTTCTCCCACATCTTATCAAATTTCCTCTGCTGCAACATAGATGTCCTCTGGTTTCCACTTTGCTTATGTGTATGCTAAGTCACTTCAGTCATGTCTGATTCTTTGCAACCCCATGGATTGTAGCCTGGGCTTCCCTGGTGGTTTAGCAGTAAAGAATCTGCCTGCAATGCAGGAGTCACAGGAGACGCAGGTTTGATCCCTGGGTTGGGACGATCCCCTGGAGGAGGAAATGGCAATCCATGCCAGCACTATTGCATGGAGAACCCAATGGCCAGAGGAGCCTGGTGATCTACAGTCCATGGAATTCTCAAACAGTCACACAGGACCTACGTGAATTAGCACACATGGACTCTAGCCTGCCAAGCTCCTCTGGGTTGCCATAACTTCCTCCAGGGGAGCTTTCCAATCCAGGGGCTGAACCCATGCCTCCTGTGTCCTCTGCATTGGCCGGAGAATTCTTCACCACTAGTGCTTCCTGGGAAGCCCCCACCCTGCTTAAAAACCTTCAGTGTCTCTCTATTAATTTCCCCTGTATGTCTCAAAATACATCAGAATCACTTTGGGATCCTTTTTTATACAACTGCAGACTTGTAGGTTTCCCCTACAGTGTACTGTATCAGACCCTTTTGGAGCCAAGCCTGGGAATGAATTTATAACAAGCTCTACAAGCGTTCCTTATACACTCCATTAATAATTAGAGATTCACTGACCTGTAAGATAGTGTCCACAAACTTTTGTGTGGCTCTTTCTCCCTTAAAACTTGGCCCAACTCTTTCCCCAGTCTCACTTCCTGCCACACAAAATCAATGATACAACTGAAAAGTTGTGAAAGACTTTGAAATGAGAAAAAAAATCCTGGGCGTCCTGTCTAGCACACCCTTCTGTGTTATCTCTGCCTTTCACTGTTTTTGAGCTATTGCGCAACCCCGTTAGTTGTAGAAAACGGATAATGATGCAAAGAATCCCTGACTGTAGAAATGTAACAGAATCATGTCTCATGGAATGTGATTGGTTATTGTTCTATGGATAAACCAGCTATACATCCATTTGCAAATTCATTTCAGCATTCCTCACTGCCTGTATTTGAATAGTTCTTGAATTCTCCTTTGAACTGGTTATGACTTGAACCATTTGAACTAGTTGAATCTTACTGGGGTTCCTCATTAATAAACTAATAAACAAAATCTTTGGCAAGTGTTCACTTTACATTTGTACGAGGTCATGATTTGACCTTTAAAAATTATCCTTTAACATGCTGAACATGCTCTAGCATCTTCGGTTTCTCCATCGTAGGATGGTTCCTTGTGCCTCCTTGCCTCCTCCACTCCTCTGCCCTACCCACCAGCTTCTGTGAAGTGCCTCATACTTTCCAAGGCTCCATAAAAGTTGTGAAGCATGAGCTTCTCCATCAAACTTTAGGTCCAATCCATCTGTCCATCCAAACATCCATCTATCCATCCCCAAGTGCCCAACTTAGGCTCAGTGCCCTTGCTCACACCTTATTAGACTATTTTGCACACCACATTCCAGCTGATATTGTAGTAAGTGCTCTAAAACTGAGGGTGCATATATGGCCCCTTCTCTCCTAAACCTCTTTGCATTTCAGTTTCCTCATCTATAAAATGGGGATTATGACAGCACTGACTTCATAGGGCTGTTGTAAGGATTAAATGACTTAATCCACCTCTGTTACAAAGGACCCTGAACAACATGGGGGTGAGGGACCCAGACCCTCCTCACAGTAGAAAATCTGCCTATAACTTATAGTCCACTGGCCCAGGTCTCCTGTATCCGAGTTTCCTCCATATCCATGGTTCTGAATTCACATCAGAATTCACGTAGCTTGGAATTCAACCAACCTTGGATCATGTAGTACTATCATGTTTACTACTGCAAAATCTACCTATAGGTAGACCTGCACAGTTCAAACCCATGTTGTTCAAAAGGGTCAACTATATGAAGTTCTGAATAAATGTTAGTTATCACCATTTTTCATTATATTTTTCTCATTAGCTTCTTGAGATTCCCCATATCCTAGGTAGCAGAAACTACTAACTGTCCAAAAATTCCATCTTCCTTAGATTACATTTTCTAGCCTTCCTTCCAGCTGGGTATGATCAGAAATGGAATATACACATTTCAGGTCTGGCCCATAAAAATTTCCACACATGCTCCTCCAAGCTACATTCTCTTTCATCAGGGCCACGGTAGAGATGTCAATGATCAAAGTCACCTTGGAAACCTGATGTCAAATGGCAGCTTTGCTTTCAGCCTAGGTTCCTGAATGACCTCCTGAAGCAGTACTCACCCTTCTTCTCCCCAACCCAACATCCCAGAGGGTGCAGTATACACCTCATTAGATTGCCTTCTCCCAGGAGTTACTGGGTTTGCTGAACACAAAGATCAATCAGTCTTCTTCCAACACCAAACGGAGATGGAGACTCTTTGGGGCACCACTTTTACAAGGTGTGACAGTCTCTCTCATAATGTCTTTTTACTAGTCTGATCATGCCCTTTCTAGCCTAGATGGAAGCACTCATGCAATGATTCTTTACAAATGTACAGCCCTCTCTGCTGGAGCTCACCTTAGCCAATGATGTGTACACTTGCTCTGAAAGTTACAGCTGCTAGCGCTTAGTTCTTACAGCTCAAAGTCAAGGGCATATGGGGTCCGAGCGTCAATCTCATGTCAGTGTCTGCCACCTCACAGAATCAGATAAAACAGGTCCCCTTTACCTGGACAGTTGTCACCTGGCCACCCTTCACCTAAAGAGTGAGGCTGCCTTTTGAGTGCCAGAAAACACAAAGATCTCTTTACACTTTTCTTGAAGCCTGCTCATCCAACCTTCATACAACAAAGAGTAGCCATTTACCTGGCTTTTCCTTGAGCCAGGCCATCTACACTCTGGGATGCTGGAGAAGCTGGGATTTTTAGCCCAGCCTTCAATAAGCACCACATTTGATCATTCAATCACTGTCTTGACTAGCACCGATACACAATCACTTTCTAAATCTCCATTCTATAACGCATATCTCAGACATAGAAGCAATACGTGGGGTTTGAAGACAAGACACATTCTTATGTTTGCAGGGATCTGAAGAGGGTGCCTCTCCTGTTGTTTAGTTGTTAAGTCATGTCCAACTCTTTGATACCCTGTGGACTGTAGACCACCAGTCTCCTCTGTCCATGGGATTTCCCAGACAATAATACTGGAGTGGGTTGCCATTTCCTTCTTTCCAATGGAGTGAGAAACTTCCTGACTCAGGGATTGAACCTGCGTCTCTTGCGTCTCCTGCATTGACAGGAGGATTCTTTTCCACCAGCCACCAGGGAAACCAGGGGAACCTCTTCTAGACTGTCCTTATTGCTTTTGCTCCATGCCTACTCCCTTCTGATAACCATGAGGACTAGATGTGATTACACAGTAGAGCTCTTAGCACAGCAGTTGGCACACAGCGAACACGAGGAGATGTAACCTTCCATTATAATTCTGGGAGGACAGCCATGCCCTCCAGTCCTTCCCTCCACCATTGTCAGAGCAAGAATGCTGAGCAATACACAAAGTACAATCCATGTGTCTATGCAGGAATAAATATACCTCAGCCTTAAGAAGTTCTTCTAATACTTACAATAGGTCCTTGTGGATTTTGCCAAGTTATTTCAGCGCAGTTAGCAAAGTGACAAAGCAGTTACTAGAGGGGTAGACCCTTTATTTCACAGTAAGCACCATAGCCTGACCTTCACACATATTTCATCACCCATCACATCTTCAAGTGGCTCTGCTCATGGGTGACCCTCACCCAAACTCCCTTTCTGCTTCAGAATCTGTGGGGTGGGGGCGGGAGGTTAGGGAGAGAAGCCTGCAGCATTGCCAACTCTTGGCAGGAATCCTTCTATTTCATTTGGAGGACTGCTTCTAGAGATCTTTCAGCTGTGCAAAGACAAAGGCATAAAGCATTGTCGTCACCATTAAGAGCAAGGTTAGTCGGCATGGTTTTCATCAGAATGAGGTTTCTTTCCAAGAGAGAGAGAAGCAACTCTCTTACTGTTGGCAGTGAATAAGTAAACGTGTGCAAGTGTGGGACAGAGAGACAAAGATGGGCAGGTGGCAGGGGGTGGAGGGTGAAATGTGTTTCCTGCAATGCCTAGAGAGAATGTGAACCTCTTCACAATGCAGTTCTGCACTGAAACCACGTGTTAGGAGAAGTCAGACTTTTGTGCTTTTCTCCTCTGTGAGCATTTCGTTTCCTCAGTCTGCTGGGCAGTTACTTGAAGAGCATTTTCCAAAGAGGATGATGCAGCATAGTGAGTGACCCTGGGGACTGCTCTGTTCAAACCTAAATCAAAAGTCGCTAACGCTGTCTGATGGCTACTTGGCAGTCCTTGTGAAAGGCGCTCACAGCAGCAGCTCCGCACCCCGTGGGCTTCTGAGAGCTCCAGCCAACTGACCAATCAGGACTGAGCTGGCTGCTGTGCAAGGACCGTTAAAGGCGGCCAGGTGAATCCTGATCTACACGGCAACCCTGGGGAGGGTGGGGGTCACAGCTTCAGAAACCACACACTCTGAACAGGACCCAGGACCTGACGTGGCCAGGCTGGAGTGTGTGCCAGAGATTTGGGTGTGTAGGAACAGCAGACTGCCCAGTCATCACATGCATCAGACTCCCCCATAGTGTCTGCTTTGAATCATTTGAAAGTGAAAGTGAAAGTCACTCAGTCGTATCTGACTCTTTGCAACTCCAAGGACTATATGGTCCGTGGGATTCTCCAGGCCAGAATACTGGAGTGGGTAGCCATTCCCTTCTCCAGGGGATCTTCCCAACCCAGGGATCAAACCCAGGTCTCCCGCATTGCAGGTAGATTCCAGCTGAGCCACAAGGGAAGCCTTTGAATCATTTAGTACATCAATAGGTAAGAATAGATGAACAAATGCTCTTGTTCTTTTCATATCATAATATAATTAAAATAAATTTGTCAACTCAGGATGAACCAAAATTATATACAGTTATTTACAGGAGCATGTCAGATAAATATTAACTGACTTTAAGGACTTCCCGGGCCAACTAGCGGTTAAGACTTTGCCTTCCAATGCAGGAGGTACGGGTTCAGTACTTGGTGGGAGAGCCAAGGCCCCACATGCCTCGCAGCCAAAAACTCAAACCCTGAAACAGAAACAATATTGTAACAAATAAAAAAAACAACAACAACAAAAAAAAAAACTTTAAAAATGGCCCACATATAAAAATCTTTTAAAAAAATTAACTGAATTTAAATTACTGGCTTATGAAGGCATACAGAGACAAGGAAGACACGGGAGAGAGAATCCACGTACAAGTAACAAATGTAATTTAAAAATTAAAATAAATATTAGTTATGGTGAGCGCTAGAAGGAAATATACAGGATAAAAAGAAAGAGTGAAGGGATCACTTGAAGCAGGGTGAGAAGACAGCTGAGCTGAGTCCCACAGGATGAGAAGGAGGCGGCTTTGGGAGGAGGTGGGACAGCTGGGTCAGGGCTTGGAGACAGGAAGCGGTTTGGTTTGTTAAGGACCGGAGAAGAGGCTCCAGTGTGGCTGGGATGAAGTGATCAGGAGGAAGGAAGTTAAGCCATGAAGGTAACACATACTAAGACACAGAGAGAGAAGTAGGAGGAACAGGGCACACGAGCCTTCCAGACCACGGCAAGAATGGATGACAGGTGAGCATTTCCAGCTGGCCAAGTGGAATGGGCTGCTTTGCCTGGAAGAGAGATTCTCATCAACCAAAGCTTAACTCTGCTGCTCTCAAAACTATGATGCAAGACTCTTTGGGTCTAGAGTCTGGTTACACAATTATCCTCATCACGTATCATATTATTGGATTCATTTCCTCCTTCTTGCCTGAGAAGCTCTTTTCAGATAACTATGCCTCCAATGTTCTCATCTGAAAGCCATAGATAAAAACTGATGAGGGTAAGACTGAGGACATGGCCACCACCAGCTGGCAGCTAAACCTGCCTGCCAGCAGGGGCTAGAAGCCATGCTTAGGGATTTCATGTAGGAAATACCCCTTAGATGGGGAGAAGATGACCTTTACTATCTCTGCTATTCCTGAGAGGTAATGAGATCTGTGTGAATACATTACAAAGCATAGCATACTTCCTGGTGTTCGTGGATATTTAGGGGAATATTGTCTTCATGAAAATTTAAGATGTAGATCTGTGGAAAGCAAATCTTTTTTCTTTTTTTGGTAGTTATAATGAAGACAATTTTTATTATAACTGATATTTATTTTCATGCCAACAAAATGCCTCTGTCAAGTATGCATGGTATCTTTTCAGCAATTGCTTCATCACTTGGACCCTGGGAGATATTTTGAAATACACAGGCCATCCATCATCTTCATGTTCTAAGGAGAAAGTTATGTTACAATCACTGTGCACTGGGTCCCTTTTTAACCTCACTCAGTGTTAGTCACTCAATCGTGTCCGACTCTTTGCAACCCTATGGACTGTCGCCCACCAGGTTCCTCTGTCCATGGAATTCTCCAGGCAAGAATACTGGAGTAGTTTGCCTTCCCTTCCCCAGCTTTTTGACTTGGATGCATTTTTTATTTTTGCCACAATTAGAATGTTCCTACTTAAGGAAGCTAGGCTAAAAGATAAAGCCTTTTGAAGAACCACTTACCTTAAGCACTGAAGCACAGCAGGCAGAACCAATTCTTTTTGGAAAATGCAGAGCATCCCACAACCGATTGATATTTTTGCCCTGTGACCACAATCCACCTCCATCTCCACTGCTGTGAATCACTTGGAGCTGAGAACTTTCAGCTTTGGTAACTTGTTCCTCTAAGTGCAGTGTTTTTCCTTATTTTCAGAATTAGTGAGATGGGATTCATCTCATAATAAAAATGTTCATGTTTAAAAAATCCATCTCCTGAAACTACTGAAGAGCTCGAGAGGGAAGGTGCTAAGTGTTCCCAACAAGAGCCACGTTTGCCCACGACAGGGACACACAGCCCTGCCTCTGAGGAGGCAGTTGTGCTACTTGGGGTTCTCACTGCCTGTCATAGAAGAGGCCCAGATCCCAGAAAAACACCTGTGACCAAAGGGCTTCCTACCTTCTTCTCTCCTGTTACAGACATACCAGGTCAAAAATGGGCTGCTTCCTTGAGACTGTTTCTCAAAGCTTGATCCTTGGAATCACATGGGGTGGGGGTGGGGAGAGGCTTGTTTAGAGTGATGAATCCTGGGCTCTGAAAGTGAAAGTTGCTCAGTTGTGTCTGACTCTTTGTGACCCCATGGACTGTAGTCCATGGAATCCTCCAGGCCAGAATACTGGAGTGGGTAGCCTTTCCCTTCTCCAGGGGATCTTCCCAACCCAGGGATCGAACCCAGGTCTCCCACATTGTGGGTGGATTCTTAACCGGCTGAGCCACTGGAGAAGCCCAAGAAGACTAGAGTGGGTAGCTTATCCCTTCCCCAGCAGATCTTCCCAAACCAGGAATCGAACTGGGGTCTCCTGCATTACAGGCAGATTCTTTACCAGCTGAGCCACCAGGGAAGCCCCACCCTGGACTTTAGTCCAACCTAGTGAATGAAAATTTCTCAGGATGGAACCCAGGACTTTGCTTTATTTGAGATGTTACCCTTGTGACTGTCAAGTGTGGGAACCCCTGGTATTGATTTTCTTGGATAGACTTTTTGTCCATTTTTTGTCAAGTAATAACAATAGTGGCAACAGTGCTTAGTCACCACTCTAAATACTTCCATTTGTTGACACTTCTAAGTGTTGACACTTACAACAACTTTGTGGCAGAAGTATATTTGCAATCTCCATTTATAGAAGAGTGCACAAAAGCACAGAGAGGTTAAGAAACTTGCCTGAGATCACACAGCCAGGATTCAAATCTAGGCAGAGTCTGGTTTCAGAGTCTACACTGTTAATCCTAGATAAGTCTGTTTTCATACCTGGCTTTTTATAATGTGAGCACAGCACCCATGTCCCATTTATCTGGCCAACACTTCTTCTTATAAGACTAACTTAGCACTTCTGCCTCTGTGACCCTTTCCTCATCCCCTGTGAAGCAGAAAACTTTTCACTGTGAGTGAGAGGAGAGATGAGAGCCCAGGCAAGGGGCAAAGCTGCCACTTGCTTCTCCCTCTCTCTACAACACTGTTGTTAGGGAACCATTGACCAAAACTGCCCAGCCTGGCCAGGAAAATTAATAATTACTTGCCTGAGTTGTCTCACAACAGGAGGTCCCAATAAGGAACACAGTGCTGCAAACAAACAAACAAACAAACAAACAAACCAACAACAACCAACTGGGAGAATTTGGGAGAGGCCAAAAGGAGGGAGGAGACACCAGCCCAAAATATGTCCTGCCAACCTTCCAGAAACCCTCACGCTGGAATCCATCTTGGCTGAGAGATAACATGCCACCAGGAGAGGTCTGAATTGGGCAAAATAGGGGCACAAACAAGATGACTGTCCAGAGATGACCTGGAAACGAACCCCATTGCCATAACACCTGAGACTGTAAGCCACATGGCAGAGCAGTCCTCCTGGTTTCCTAAGCCTGCCACTCTCTACCTGGGCACCCCTTCCCAGTCAAGTCTTTCCCTGTGTCAGCATCTGTGTCTCCCTGGACAATTCATTTCTAAGAGTTAGACAAGGCCCTGGGAGGGGTCCTCCTTCCAATATCTCTGTGACATCTACCACTTGGCAGCATTGGAATGAAAACCACAGTTCTTAGGTTAATAAAAGTAACCATACCCAGCAAGTCACTGGCATTGAATTTACCTAGCAACTGAACCTTAAAAACCCATATCAGATTTGTGAGGTGAAAGTTCTCATTTACTAATAAGAGCAGGTCCAGGTAAATGGCTGACCCAGGCCAAGGTACCAGTGACCTCCTAAGGCAAGACAAATGTTTCTAAATGCCCAGGAGAGAGCAGGAGTTCTATAGGAGTTTGTGGAATGAATGAATGAATTCAGTGTAACTATATGCCCCTTTGTTTTCTCATCAGTGGAAACACCAGGGCCTAGGGTCTTCTCAGACCTCACCAGCCTCCAAGCCAGGGATCCTGCTTTGCTATGAGGATGCTAACCTTTCCTTCCCAATTGGAAATGAGCTGATGGACATGAAAATGCTTCATATTTATGTAGTGCATTTATCCCAAAATAGACTGCAAATCCTCTTGAATTGTCTGATCCGCCCTACAATAGTAGAAGGAATTGGGCTTTGTTATCATCCTCACTGGGTGTGTAGAAGGAGCCGAACTGGAGGAAGGTTAAGGACAGGCACAGGGTCAGCACATGTGAGAAGCTCAGCCATCTTTAGAAGCAGGTGCCCTAACTCACGGGCTGGCCCGTGAGTTCCTTCCTGGGGTCCTTCCTGCTCTTTGACTCCTAATGACGTCTGCTTCACTGCATATCTGCAAGCTCCGGTCACATACACGTTTCTCATTCTCCACCAAGAATATTTCCAGCGTGACCATTACTCCATCAGCCACTCCAAGCAGGAGCATTTGAAACGAGGGCCGCTATTTTCCATGAGCACAATTATTTATGTGGACAAATGATTGTGCACATAATTGGCTAATGGAGAGTGCAATCGGCCACATGTGGGCATAATTAGCCACTTGCCCCTCATTTGGAGGGTGTAATTATCAAAGCTGGCAATTTTATATCTGTAGATAATTGTATGTGCAGAAGAGAATGATGGGTAGGAAATCCGGTCCTTAATTACTTTTCACATCATTATTTCCAGAAAAGCATTTAAAGGTAAAGGTAACTTTCCGTTTTCAATTTCTTGTTTGGATCCACTGATCTAGTTGTGGGGGGTGAGAGCAAGGCCTAAGGGAGAATGAGCCAGGATCTGTGTCCCAAGCTGAAGTCTGAATGGTCCTTGCCAAAACACCCCAGCAGCCAATTACCCTGGACGTTACACCGAGGCCCACCTAGTGGTCAGCCATCTGCCTCTGCAGACAATAGAGCTCAATTTTTATCCTTCTTCATTGCTGTGTATCATTTTTGCTTTAGCAGTTTTAACCTTTTCCAAACTTTATGGTTTTATAATCTCAGATACGCCAGTTGGTTTGGCACAGTAAGTGATTTTGTTCACTGCTGGAAATGGGTCATTTAAAATGCTTTAACAATACCTTTAGCTAGTCATTCATCTGGGGATGAACACAGAATAATAAATTGAGAGCACGTCTCTCTGTGGTTTTTCCGAGACCTTAGATGGTAGCGATTTTACATTCTCTGCTGTGCCCCCTGCATTCTGGCTTAAACAGCTCTGCAAAACTTTTCCCACTCTCCCACTCAATCACACAAAAATACACTTGCTAACAGCAGATCCTAAAAATACATGTCACATGCGAGCACAAGGGAAATTATTTCTTAACATGAATTGACTCTTTAGGAATATGCCAACTGAGGAATTTTTAAAAAAGAAATCCCAAATCTCCTATTACACCATCCTGCACCTCCATCAGAGTATTATCTGTATGGGTGGGGAGGGCAGTATGCACAGTGGTTAGGGAACAGACTTTTGGACATTAGAAAGACCTGTGTTCCAGGCTTGGTTCTGCCACTTGCTAAGTATGTGACCTTGGACTCAATTTCCTCATCTATGAGTTGGGCTGGTCTAAAGATTAAATGGAATGCTGGGAAAATGCTTAACACAATGTCAGGCACATTTTAAGGACTCTAGTAAATGGCATCTATCATTAATATTAAGAGCCTCATTTTTTAATCCATAGTATACTTTATCTGTGGGCTTCCCAAGTGGCATTAGTGGTAAAGAACCCACCTGCCAGTGCTGGAGATGCAAGAGACGTGGGTTCAATCCCTGGCTTGGGAAGATTCCCTGGAGGAGGGCATGCAACCCACTCCAGTATTCTTCCCTGGAGAATCTCATGGACAGAAGAACCTGGTGGGCTACAGCCCATAAGGTCACAAAGAGTCAGATATGACTAAAGTGACTTAGCATGCACATCTTGTGTGTAGCAGTCACATGACACTCCAATTAGCGGTGCACTGGCCGCATTCCCTACTAACTGGACAGGAATGTCTTCTGCATCTTTATAATCCACGCGTCAGACCCATAGAAGAGGCTCAATAGCAGGTGATGAATAATGGTGACATCACAAGAAGTCCGTCTCCAACATCCGCTGGTCTCGAGCACCATGTCACATGTCCTTTATGGCTTCTGGACCTGGAAGCCACAGAAGATGTCTATAAACTCCATCTTTCACCCCCTCTATGCTCATCCGCACAGATTTAGGGATCTTCCTAACCTCCGTTTCCACCTCGTCAGCTTCATAGCCTCTGTAGTCACTCCTACACCCACCCTTAGCATAGCCATCCTGTAGTGGTTCATCATCCCTCAGACCTGAGGCACCTCAAGATCTGGAATTTGCTTTGACCTTGTTGATTACACCTTCCTTACCTTCCTCCTTGGCTGGGAACCAGTCATGTGCAATCTCTTCCCAGCTCTGCTTTCAGGGCGATGGCTTGAAACCAGTCATAGTGGGAATATTTATACCACAAAGATAAAAAATGCTGCAAGTCAGGATTTCCCTCCACGCCTAGGAAAGCCAGGTGCTAACCATTTTCCACTGCTGCACTGTGTGTGTTTACATGTAACATCATAAGAATCCCTTCACACCTAACTGTTCCCCATCACCCGCTAGTGGCATCATTTACCTTCCTGTTTGGTACCCCAAAGCCAGCTCTCGCAACAATGCATGTAGCATCTCCCGTCAATCCCAAGCCCTTTGATCCTCTGCTGATTCTACTGTCCTATCTCTGCTTATGGTTCTCTGGACCCAATCTCTTCCCCTGATTCCTTTCATTCCTCCTGTTACCCATTTCTCACTGACTCCTAACATGCTCCCACAATGGATATTCTTAAGCTTCAGCTCCTGTGCATGCTAAGTTGCCATGTCCAACTCTGTGTGACCCTATGGACTGTAGCCTGCCAGGCTCCTCTGTCCATGGGATTCTCTGGGCAAGTATACAGAGTGGGTTGCCAGGCCCTCCTCCAAGGGATCTTCCAGGCTCAGGGATTGAACCCGTATCTCTTGCATCTCCTGCACTGGCAGGCGGGTTCTTTACCATTAGTACCAACTAGGAAGCCCTCAACTCCTGATACCTGTATAATTTTAAATACGATAGACAACTGTCTGTCTGCACTCTTACTCATCATTCTGATAGTCTCATCTTTTTAAGAAACAGCGGGGGAGGGAGAGAGAGAAAAGAGGTCACATGCTGGTCTTTTCATGGCTGGCCCGTAAGTCCCTTTAGAATTTTTTAAACCCTGTTTTAATACTAATATAACCCTTCAGGCAGTGACTTTCATGTGGCATCTGATGCTTTTTTTTCATTCATTTCAAAATGGAATTTGTTACTGTGGATCCTTGCACAACTCTCTCAGTGCATCTTAGCCTCGAAGTGTTTATCAAAACTGATAGAGCTCTTCCTTGAAAGAAACAAATCATAAATATTGCCTTTTATAAAATTTAAAATCTACAGTGCGGTGCTTACCATAAGTCATGCATCTGAATGCTGTTTATACTGCTCCTGCAAATAACACCCAGTGTTCCTCTCCGGAATGCTCACTGGACAGAAGCCCTCAGGGGGCTGGAGGGAGAAGAAAGGTTACAGGGAGGCAGGAGGGAGGAAGGAAAGGGAATGCTTACAAGGGCTTTGTGCACTGCTGTCTGTGACCGTCCTGCACGCGGCTAAGTGAGAGCCTGAAGACGGAGCTGCGTGCATTTGGCCTGCACGGTCCTTTTGGAAATTTAAGAGATTTTACACACAGATCAAGATTTCTGGACTTTCTTGAGAAATTGTCGGTATTGGCCATCCCCAGCCAGCATTTCTACGTGGGAAGACAATTGGCTGGAAAATGAGAAGCAGCTGCCCCTTTAAAGCAGCCGTGCTCTCCAGCTGGAATCAGCCCTCACGCCCCACCCACTGGCCCATAATTGTTTTACATCCAGCCAAAATCACTCCTTTCTGTTATCAGCTGGGCCTCTGCAGGCCTGTGAGTTGGTGACTTCTAGTCTAAAGAAACCCTGGAGCTTATGCACATTTTACAAATTTCCCAACGTACTAGTTTATAGGATATGGTGGAATCTCAGGACTTCACTCATCTCTGATGAATCTTTGTGCATCTCCATGAAAGTGAAAGTTGCTCACTTGTGTCTGACTCTTTGTGACCCCATGGGGTCTACAGTCCATGGAATTCTCCAGGCCAGAATACTGGAGTGGGTAGCCTTTCCCTTCTCCAGGGCCTCTTCCCAAACCCTGGGATCGAACCCAGGTCTCCCACTTTGCAGGTGGATTCTTTACCAGCTGAACCACAAGGGAAGCATGGCAGCTTATAGATAAAGCAGGTCCTCAGTTAACTAGAATGAAGTACTCAGTGAATGAGAGGGATGGAACATCTGAGCAAGACAGACCCCAGGTGGCCTTGCTGAAGCTCAGTTACATAAGTATGCCTGGGACAAGAGCCACAGAATGTCTCCCATAATGTTGTAGGCTTTGCTGTCTTGGCAGTTGTTGCTTTTAAATTATGGTGCTAGAGAAGACTCTTGAGAGTTTCTTGAATGGCAAGGAGATCAAACCAGTCAATCTAAAGGAAATCAACCCTGAATATTCATTGGAAGGACTGATGCTGAAGCTGAAGCTCCAATACTTTGGCCACCTGATGCGAAGAGCCCACTCACTGGAAAAGACTCTGCTGCTGGGAAAGATTGAAGGCAAGATGATGAAGGGGCAACAGAGGATGAGATGCTTGAATGGCATCACTGACTCAATGGACATGAATTTGAGCAAACTCTGGGAAATAGGGGAGCCTGGTGTGCTGCAATCCATGGGGTCGCAAAGAGTCGGACACAACTTATCGACTGAACAACTACAACTCTGAGCAGTGGAGGTGAAATTCCCTCCAGATGTGTGCACAGAATGCATAAGCCCTTGGGAGAACACCAGTTAGAACCAATAGGGTAGGGGAGCTTCTTTCAATAAACAAATTTATTACCAAGTCAAGATTTCAGTGCTTAATAAAAGGACCAGAGCTCTACCTAGTCATTTAATCCACAGTTTACCACTGTAAGCCTTGGCCTCTGTTTCCTCATTAGAGCAGCAAGCGTTTGATGGTGGAGTGAACTTCTACCTGATTCCATCTGGCTTCCTCCAGAAGAGGGATTGGTGAACTAGTTAATCTCAGTGCTTTCACAGTAAATGTCTTTATAATTAAGCTTGTTACTGATGTTAAGGGCTTCCCTGGTGGCTTAGACGGTAAAGAATCCACCTGCAATGCAGGAGACCTGGGTTCGATCCCTGGGTTGGGAAGATCCCCTGGAGAAGGGAACGGCTACTCACTCCAGTATTCTGGCCTGGAGAATCCCCAAGGACAGAGGAGCCCAGCAGGCTACGGTCCATTTTGTCTCAAGTAGTCAGACATGACTGAAGTGACTTAGCACACACTGACTTTAAAATAAATTTTTTAAAATTTCTGAATTCCAATTAAAATCATCAGTATTGTTTTTCTGATGTATAAGGAAGTGGGAGATGGTGAGAATGCTATTTTCTAACCATCTTGACTTGTTCTTTTTAAACCCTGGGTGGGTTGGTGGGGGCTTCAAGACTGCTTGTCTTCCTGAGAGTTGTTACCTCCAGCCTCAAAGTTTAGAAGCAAAAATCCTGCACGGAGATTAATGAAGACCTGTGTCACACTGCCTTCAAAGCATGTGCCGGCTCTCAGAAAAGTCATGCACTGGCTCTCATACTAGTTTAGGGCAGAACAAAATGGGTGCCTTTCCTTCTCGGTTGAAAATTAAAAACCAAGAAACTGTTCCCCCCGTCTTGATGTAACCTGACACCACTGTGCATGTGAAGCATCTCTGGTATTGAAATGAAGGATAAAGAAAACACCAAGGTGCTAATTGAATTCATATCTCCTCCTCTCCCAGATGCTAGAAAAACAGAACTCACAAAGTACTTTCAGTTCTCAGAATCTAAATAGCCCAAATGGACCCCTTCACAAGTTAAAATCCTTTTAAAGCATCTGAAACTGTTGCCAATTAGATTTGATGCTTAATACTGCTGTGTACAAACTGTCTCAGTGGAGGACATTCCCCAAAAGGAAACGAGAATGTTATTTCACCAAATAATGTGTTTATCACATAAACAATGATATAAAATCTATGGGGGCTTAATTAAGAACTGCCAGAAGCACTCATATCAAGTCAAAATAAATGAACAAGGATGAATTTCTTAGATGAAGACCAAGATGCACATTTAAATCAATGCAAAGCTTTTGAATCATTAACAATATTTACGGGTTTTAGTTTTTAAATATTTAATAATTTGTAGTACAAAACAATAACTCTTAAATAAACCTTCAATAGCAGCTGTTATTGTTAAGTACCTATTTCATATTAGACTCTATCTTGACACTTCATAAGTTTGTTCCTCAGTGCAAACCATTACTATTCTATCTTACATGTGGAGAAACAGATGCTGAGAGAGGCAAAGTCATTTGAGGTCATTCAGCAAGTGGCTTTATTAGGATTTGAATCCAGGTCTAACTAATCCTACCACCTATGCTTTAAATTATAAAAGCATTTAAGATTATGAGTTTGACAATAAGCGCAGCTTTGACCACATCCAGGAAGTTAAACATTCACTGTTCTTGTTGTTTTCTAAATTGTTTATTATAGTTTTTATTTTTTCCTTTTCAGACACATCTCTTGAAGTCATAAAATGTTTTTACGTGTATGGCTGGAAGTTGTCATACTGTAAAATTATTAGCTTTTTGTTGTTCACCATGTCTGTCTTGACCATTTCCTTCTACTTCTGAATACTGTCTATCAAAAATCTACTCTCCATAGTTGGACATTCTGCTATTTTTGTTTCATTCTGATCAGGAGAATTAATGGATAGGAATGAATAATTAAGAGATGATGGAAGGATGTGAGGTTTAAAAAAACTAAGCAGTGAAGAAAACAACAGTGTTTGTGTAGGTAAAGAAATGTGCAAAATAAAAGGTCTTAAAAGAAGTAGTGAGGCAGAATTCTAAGAGTTTCTGGGTTTCTAGTAGCTCTTAACAGCTATTTATAAAAATGCCAAACATTTATTTATTCATGTGTTTGTGAAAAGCAATAACACTTCTCCAGTAAAATATCTAATAAGTCCCATATCAAACCCTCGAAAGAACATCTGATTTTAAAAAGTTAGTAATGTTGACCTCCATGGCTGGTGTTAAACACCATTGCCGCATTGCATTTTTCTGTATATATTTTTTTGCATTTTTCTGTATATATTTTTTGCATTTTTCTGATCACTTTTCCATCTCTTTACTTTCCCTGTCAGGAACGTTGGGAAAGCTACTGTGTTTACTTCTCCTAGCATCCCCTGTGCCTAGCACAGTGCCTAACATGGAATTGACCTGTGGTAAATTCTTATTGAACAAATAGAGGTATTGCCTGGAAATGCCTACTGGACACTGACTGGATTGGACCCGGTCCAGCACAAGTTTTCCAAGACCTTTTGAATACAAAGTGTTAAACTGCCATGTCCCCAACCTGGGAGATGAGTCAATTTCCCTAGCTTTGGTTTGACCAACTTCAGCTTCCTCTTCTCCATCAATGTCTTAGCAAGCCCATATACAAGAATACATGAATTATGGTACTAAATGTCCAACTAATCTGAAGACATCCTAGATGAAGGGATTCTTGGGCACTGATGAGAGTGCAAAGTGAAAAGCACGGCATAAAAACTGGGAACATAGGAGACAATCAATTAAAAAGAAAACTTGAAAAATTCCTTTAAATTTGCCACTGAGATTGGAGGTCATTGGCAAATCTTTGTCATATAATTTCAGACATGAGAAAATGGAGACAGTGTGCACAGACTTGCTAAAAATCTTTTGTGCCAAGGAAAAGAGAAACAGTATGGTAGCTAGTGGGGAAATTAGCATGGAGGATTTGGTTTGCTTTCGGCTTTTGTTTTTACTGCTTGGTGACAATGCAATAGACAAAATCTGAAACAAAGGGAAGACAGAGCCCCTCACCCTTAGAACTCACACTGAAAGGAGGTCACTATAATTTTAAAAGGGATCTAAGTCAGCCATGACATAACCTTCAAAGATTACAAGAAATCAGGAGGAGAAGCCAAGGCCTTAGAGAATGTGACTGTACAAGTAAACGTCATTTTGACAGTTTCTTTCTTGGAGGTACATTTAAGATTATTCGAGTTGTCATTTTCTCTAAGAAGACTTAACTTTAATGATACAAATATTGAATATTTTTCAAGATAAAAATGGTAAAGAATTTGCTTTGAAGTCCTTAGCCTTCAAACACTATTATGTGAAATCCTCACTGGAGAAACAGTGAGGAATATGGAAATAAGTGCAACCCGGCCTCGTAAACGAGGAACTGTGAACATTAATGGTGCAGTTTTACCACGAACCTTTTAAAGGGCCAACGGAGAGGCTTTATTATTTCAAATATCACAGATCTGAGGACTCCCTGAGGGAAATCATGATAAATATTGGTAAAATGCCTATAAAGACTGCAAGGCAAAAAATAAGCCAAAAGTTTGAGTTGGCCATTTAAAAAGCCACCTAACCTTTCATTTAATTGCCTTTTTGCAGCAAACCAGACATCAGATTCAAACGCAATGTGTTCTGGTTGCCCTGAATATGCTCTGAAATACCTGCTATAAGAGGATTTAGAGTGCAATTGCTTTGCTTTCAGCTTGACTGCAACCAACTGGGGACAAATTGAATTTTGGTGGTGGACTGTGGACATGTGTGTCTCCTGCAGGGGTGGGGGGTAGAGGGTGAAGAGGAATCCATAGACATGCTATTGAGTGATGGGCAGCCTGATACAGTGGAAAGAGCCAGATATCATTTGAATGCCAGCTTTTTATAGCTGAGTGATCCTGCCAAATTTACCAAGCCTTCCTGAACTTCATATTGTTCATCTGTAAAATGGTTGCATTAACATCTAATTTGGAGACCTACTGTTAGGGTTGGTAGACATCAATTCATTCATTCAATAAGCACTTACTGAATACTGTGTGCCAGGCACTGTTCTTGGCTCCAGGATTAGAACTCTGAACAAAACAGGCTGGCATTTTAGTGTAGGAAGACAGGCAACGTAGAAGACAAAAAGTCAATTAAGTAGCATGCTAAGTGAGAAAGAAACAGCAAAGGCGAGGGGGCCAGTTGAATTGTTGATAGGTGGCATCAACAATATCTCCCATCCCACAGGCTCTTATTACAATGCTACTCAGACTCTTCTCCAGTAAAATGATGGCTTCTTTGTTTTCTCCCCTTGAAACAGGATGGGGCTTTCTGTCTTTCCAACCAATAGAACAGAAGATGTGGCAGTGATGCTATGTGAATTCCAAGGCTAGAGGCTAGATCATAAAAGACAGTGAAGTTCCCACCTCACTTCCTGGAATGCTCACCTACAAAGCCTCAGACACCATATAAACAGCCCACTGCCCTGAGACCACCATGAGGCAACGTAGTAAAAACTAACCCACATGGAAAGACCCCATGGAAGGGCGCTGAGACTGTATGGAGAGAGAGAGAGAGACAGAGATAGGCAGATGTCCCCCGCTACTTGCACCCTGGTTTGTTCCAGTTCTAACCACCATTTGTGTGTTCTTCGTCGCTCAGTTGTGTCTGACTCTTTGCACCCCTTTGGAATGTAGCCCACCAGGCTCCTCTGTCTATGGGATTCTCCAGGCAAGAATATCAGAGTGGGTTGCCATTTTCCTCCTCCAGGGGACCTTCCAGGAATCGAACTTGTGTCTCTTGTGTCTCCTGCCCTGTAGGCAGATTCTTTACCCGCTGAGCCATCAGGGAAGCCCCAACCACCATCTGATTACAACCATATAAGGGATTCCAAAACCAGAACCTATAGCTGAGCCTTTCCAGAATTCCTGATCCTCAGAAACCATGAGAATAAAATGTTGACATTTTAACCCACTAAATTGGGGGGAAGACTTATTACATGGCAAAAGAGGACTAGAGTGGTGGATAAAGGACTAGAGTACAATTTCATGTTGGGGAGAGAGAGAGAAGACTTCACTGAGGCACTCAGTCAATGAACTGGGGAGTGAGGGAACAAAGATATCTGAGGGAAAGCGTCCCAGGCAAAGACAGTGCCTGGTGTCTCCAAGGAACAGCTAGGAGATCCAAACGTGACTGGAGCAATTAAGGGAGAGAACTGGAAACAGCAGGTGAGGTCAAAGACTAGACAGTCTAGGGTCTTGCTGGCCATGGTAAAGATCAGTTTTCACTCCGCGTTCAGAAGCTACTGGATGGTTTTGAGCAGAGTACTGCCAGGATGTGATTTATGTTTTAATAGAAACACTCCAGGTGCTCTGCTAAAACTGGTACCTTGATTAGTACCTTCATTACAGCATCTCTGTAGAAAGCAAAGGTCAGTTCGGTAAGGTTAAAAAATTTATGCTGTCACTAAACTACAAATAGCAGAGACGGGACGCAAACCGTCATTATCTTTCCAAGTCTTAAGGAGTCAGTTTTACAGACACTAAGCACACGACCATAACTTTCGGGCTGGTCACTGCCATCACCTTTGGTAGAGACTATAAAGTATAGAGTCACAAGTTTGGACTCTGGAGTCAGATGGGGTTCAAAACCTGGCTATGCCACTTACCAGCTCTACAATATTAAGTTATTTAACCTCTCTGTGCTTCTATTTCCTCATCTGAAAAATGAGGATAACTGTACCGGCTTCAGAGAGACCTGGCGAGGGGAAAGAGACAAGCCTCTCAGGCACTTAACCCAGTAACTGGGACATAGTCATGTCATACTGGTCCTAAGCACAGGCATCCAGTGATTCCCCGAATTCTGCCTCCTTCTCTTCTGCATTCAGGAAAGTACCATCCTACACTTAGCCCCACCCTCCCTTGCCACCTCCAGCCACATTCTCTTCCTTCTGGGCTCATCAGCACCTTTCCTCGTGTCCCCCCAGTCAGAGCTGCTAACCTCATACTCTATGTCCTGGGTTTTCCCTCTCGGTGTTTCTAACTCCTCTCTATGACAACCTTGTCAATTTCGCCTTAGGAGACCCCCGCGGACCTGCTTTCCCACCACTCCTTTCAGGCTTTCCTCCCACCTCTGGTTTGCAGTCACGACTGCTCTTAGTCATCATTCTCATCAGCATATTCCACCCATTCCCTGTTCTCTTCTACCTCTGGAGTCCTTTCTCATCTTCCTGGATGATTCCCAGAGCATGGTTCACAGCCTTTTTCTCTACTGTTTTTCTAGACTTTCCAACATCAGTGCTAATCGTGTTCCCCAAACACTCTGGGCTCATAGTTCATCAGACTCTTCATTTTCAGCACCTTTAGCTTGCCCTTCTGTCAGTCACTGCAATGCAGGAGACCGTGATTTGATTCCTGAGTCAGGAAGAATCTGTTGGAGAAGGGATAGGCTACCCACTCCAGTATTCTTGGGCTTCCCTGGTGGCTCAGCTGGTAAAGAATCTGCCTGCAATGTGGGAGACCTGGGTTTGATCCCTGGGTTGGGAAGATCCCTTGGAGAAGGGAATGGCTACCCACTCCAGTTTTCTGGCCTGGAGAATTCCATGGACTCTATATCCATGGGATCAAAAAGAGTTGGGCATGACTGAGCTACTCTGACTTCCACTTCTCTGTCAGTCACAGGCATGCCTGTGATGTAGTTCTCATGACTTCTCAGCCATTTCACCTCTGTAATTATGTTAGTTCTGTTTGGGCTGTTATAACAGAGTTCCATAGGCTTATGAACAACAGAAATGTATTTCCCACAGTTTTGAAGACTAAAAAGTCTGAGATCAGAGGGCCTGCATGTTTGGTGTTTGATGAGAGCCCGTTCCCTGGTTCATAGATGACTAAGACCTCACTGGGTCCTCATGTGGTCGAAGGGGTGAGGGAGCGCCTGGGGCCTCTCTTTTAAGGGCGTGAACCCATTCACGGCACTGTGCCCTCATGACCTACCTGTTGTTCAGTTGTTAAGTTGTATCTGACTCTTTGCGACACCAGGGACTGTAGCATGTTGCCAGACTTCTCTGTCCTTCACTGTCTCCCAGAGTTTACCCAAACTCATATCCATTGAGTCAGTGATGCCATCCAACCATTTCATCCTCTGCCGCCCCCTTCTCCTCTTACCCTCAATCTTTCCCATCATCAGGGTCTTTTCCAATGAGTCTACTCTTCACATCAGGTGGCCAAAGTATTCGAGTTTCAACTTCAGCATCTGTCCTCATGGCCTAACCACCCCCCAAAGGCACCACTTTCAAATACTCTCACATTGATTAGGTTTCAACATATGGATACTGGGGGGACAGATTTAGTCTGCAGCAGGGATCTGGTGCAGGGGTGGAGGAAAGAGTACCAAGAATCTAAACATGCTAACAGACTGGGTGACTCGAGCAAGTCGCTCTCCTCTTCCGAGTCAGTTTTCTTCACTGAGGACACGGGAACTTGGACATTAATCTGGGAACTTTAGTTATAGCTTTTCTGTGTGACCTTGAGAAAACCACCTAAACTTTATGGGCTTTATTTATATATCTGTAAATCAAGGTGGCTGGAGAAGAATGACCTTTGATGGCTACTATAAGCATGAAAAATTTATGTTCTCTAAGACTGAAATTCCACTTCTGATTCCCTCCCTTCCTCCCTGGTCTCCCACTTCCTTACTTCATCTGGAGCCATTTTTTTTGTTCTTATTATGGTCCAGCCTTCACCTTGGCTTTTGTACCCTCCCAGCCCCCTCACCAGGAATCCTGGTGGCTCGGCAGTAAAGAACCCTTCTGCCAATGCAGGAGACATAGGTTCAGTTCCTGGGTTGGGAAGATCTCCTGGGTAAGAAAGTGGCAACCCACTCCAGTATTCTTGCCTGGGAAATCCCATGGACAGAGGAGCCTGGTGGGCAACAGTCCATGGGGTCGCAAAGAGTCGGACATGACTGAGCAATTAAACAACAACAGTCTCCTCATTGTCCCACCTGCAGTTTCCCAGGTATCCATCCCATCTCCTTCTCTGCATTTGCTGATGCTATTTCCTCAATGTGGGAGACCCTTACTCACTTCTTCTCCAACAAAGCTCTGAGTCCCCCTTGACAATCTGGCTCAGGGTCACCTCCTCCCTCGAAGCTGCTCTGGACACCTTTGTCCCACCACTTTCTACCCATCTCTACAGCATCTACTGTTTATCTCCATCAGAGCCCTTGTACCATAAGATCATCTATTCAACTTTGAGAACTAGGATGGTATTAGTCATTTTCATATCCTCAGTTCCTAAAGTACAGGGTACTTGGTGAACTGCCACTCAGCGAGTGAAGAGATCCCAGCACACCAATGAGGGTTTATGTGCCTTTTGTACATGTGCTGTGGGATGCGTCTACTAAAGAAAGACCAAAATTAGAACCTCTATCTCCCCCCCGCTTTTTTTTGGCTGTGCAACATGCAAGACCAGGGATCCCAGGACCAGGGATCAAACTCTCAAGAACCTACACCCCCTGCAGTGGAAGGGTGGAGTGTTAACCACCGGATCATCAGGGAAGTCCCTCTATCTCCTCATTTTAAAAGGCAGATACTTTCAATGGGATATCTCTTTAAAACACATAATCAGGACATCATGCCCTATATTTCCAATGCTGAACTCACTTTCCCTCCCAGACCAGACTTTTTTTTTTTTCTTTTTTTAAAGACACACTGTCTCCTGAAGGCTTAAATCTTGGAACCATCTTTGGCTCCTACCAATGTACTTATCTCATTCTTTCTTGAACTTTCCTACTGGTTTTCTAATGGGCCTCTGATTCTCTTCTATCACCTTTGAATATACCCTACAGATTAATCTTCCAAAAGTTCAATCCCAATTGTGTCATTCTTCTTTTAAAAGAAAAGTCCTCATGGCTTACTAAATATGATCTAAGCTCCTCCGGCTCTCATTCAAGCCTTTTATGATCTTATGCTAACCTCACTTTCCTAGATCAATGATCCATCAATGGATGGCAAAAAATACTTTCTTCAAATTTCAGAGTCTTCATCTGGATTTTGGAAAAGATGGATGGAATTCAACGTGGTCTGGTGATCAGAGCTATGAAGATATGAAAATTCTTAATCACAGTTCTATCACTTATTGTTTGAGTGACCGGGACAGCCACTTCACTTCTCTGAATCTTAATTTTCTTAATTAAAAACAAGAGTTCTGACAGTTTTCCAGGATGCTATTGGGGCAGAAAAGCAAGGAAAAGCTCCCATTTGGTACGAGAGGCCTTGCATTCATATAGCTAGTTTCTTTGATCAACCAAGTCTAATTATGATACTGGGGTAAAATTTACTTAGTTTTCTCCCAAGAGAAATTCTCTGTACAGGTAGTAACAGAAAGTCCCGGTGCAGAGGACCTTGCTTGTCTTATGTGGAGTTTCTTGGGTGGTTCTGTGGTTTATAAAAGTGCAGCCAAGCAGCGACCTATTATCTTAGGTAAGGATTATATAACATGGTGTTTTTGCCTCTTAGTCATGTGAAGAATTGACTCACTGGAAAAGACTCTGATGCTGGGAGGGATTGGGGGCAGGAGGAGAAGGGGATGACAGAGGATGAGATGGCTGGATGACATCACTGACTCGATGGACGTGAGTTTGAGTGAACTCCTGGAGTTGGTGATGGACAGGGAGGCCTGGCGTGCTGCAATTCATGGGGTTGCAAAGAGTCGGACACGACTGAGCGACTGAACTGAACTGAACTGAACTGATAGAAGTTGCTTCCAGTTATGAAGAACTTTGGGAAGGGGAGGTGTATGTATTTGCAAACTAGTACAGGAGCTCCTATGGGTTGGGTTGTGTCTCTCCAGAAGATACGTTGAAGTTGTAACTTCAGTAAGAATGTGACCATATTTAGAAATAGTATCATCACAGATGGGATTATTAAAATGAAGTCATACAGGAGTAGGGTGGATCCTTAATCCAACAGAGCAATTGTTCTTATAAGAAGTTTAGGAGAGACACAGAGACACTGGAGAGGAGAACACTTTGATGATAGAGACAAAGATTAAAGGGCTGCAGGCAAGACATTCCAAGGATTGCCAGCAAACCACCAGATGCCAGGAAGGATTCTCCTCTACAGGTTTCAGAGGGAATGTGGCCCTGCCGACACTTTGACTTTGGACTTCGAACCTCCAGAACTGTGGAAGAATAAATGTCGGTTGTTTTAAGCCATCCAGTGGTGCTTTGCCGTGGCAGCCTGGCAGCACTAGTACAGGGGCATTCTGGAGGTAAAGGAACTTGATTTCTTCTCCCCAAGATTCTAAATAATCCCATGGCTGATAAAAGTAAAAATATTGGTGAAATAAAAGACCTTGCAGAAAGAGGATATTGGGAGCAGTGACCCAGCTTTTCCACAGCTCTGGAGGTAGGCAGGTTCTGGTACAGCATGTGGTCCAGGCTGGAGGCTCTTCCAGACTCAGCCACTTCAGTGTGGTGGGGGTTCTCGGGGATAAAAGGGCTGACCATGTGCACAGGGACTGGAAAGGGCTGTTACTCAGGACTCATAACAAGCTGCTAGTCTCCACCAAGGGCTTCCTTAGTGGCTCAGCGGTAAAGAATCCACCTGCCAATGCAAGAGACGTGTGTTCAATTTCTGGGTTGGGAAGATCTCTTGGAGAAGAAAATGGCAACCCATTACAGTAGTGTTGCCTGGAAAGTCCCATGAACAGAGGAGCTTGGTGAGCTATAGTTCATGGAGCCTTGAAAGAGTTGGACACAACTTAGCAACTAAACAGGAATTCCCTGGTGGCTCAGACAGTAAAGACTCCGCTTGCAATGTGGGAGACCTGGGCTCGGTCCCTGGATTGAGAAGATCCCTTGGAGGAGGGCATGGCAGCCCACTCTAGTATTCTTGCCTGGAGAATCCCATGGACAGAGGAACCTGGTAAGCTACAGTCCATGGGGTTGCAAAGAGATGGACATGACTGAGTGACTAACACACACACTGCTCTACCAGTGGCTGACGGTTGATTATTCAGTGCCTGCTGCAACCTGTAAGTTCAACAGGAGCACAGTTGCAGCTCGAACAGGAACCTTGCCCGGTCAGCATGCCATCATCAAGAGGACATGGGTCCACAGATCGACATAGGAGCAGTTTTCCAAAGTGAGCCTTTGTGGATGACAATGGCTACAGTTCTTTCCCCTTGGATATTTAGAAATAAGACTGACACTTTACAGAACAAGTATGTTCCTGGATTGAGAAAAGGACATTCACAAGAAGATACTGAACTTCCTGCTGAGAAGGGAAAGTGGGAAATCAAGTAATTACTTAGAAAAATAAAAAGAAATTGTATTCTTTTGTATCTCATGTTGAAAATGTAGGTCATAATGGCAAACACAGAACACAGTGAACAACAAAGCTAGCCACATGCTTGGCTGTGAAGGATAAAGTGTTCCAGGAATAATAGATGAAAAAGTCTATTATTGGAAGGTTCAAAAGACATTTTGTGAGAACTGTAGTCCAGCTTGTTGAACCAAATCTCTGAATGGACTTCAGATAAAATCTCCTTTCTGCAGAAGTGAAGCTATTACTCACAATCAACCAAGAGCAAAAGAGCCACATTACAACAATGAAAATTGGTCAACTGTTTCCACGCAGAACTGAATTCAGAAAAATTTTCATTTTCTCCACACCAGCTTGTCATTGGCTATGAGTTCTGCTTGGAAAAAGCCAAGTAATGCTCACAGTCTGACATTACATGGATATAACATAGATGCAAGAGCCCCTCCTCCACGGGCAAAATAAATAAGTTGGCAAAAAATGATGAAAGAAAGCATGTGCACCCTCTGAGTGCTCAAGATCAGCATGATGGTGCTTAGCTATTCCTGCCACCTGCTTCAGTGGGGTCTTGGTGGGACCTGCTGAGAGTACAGTGCTGTGTTAAAGCGGGAACTGTGTGCGCACATAATGATGAACAGTTAGGACGTGCTCAAAGAACATGACTGCTGATGTTACTGAATGTATAAAGGGGACTTTACAGGGCTGTTATAATCCTAAGGAGCACGGGAAACAAACATGATTTTCTGCTGCACAAGAGAAGATCATAACTTTGGAGAGACAGACAAAAGGTGACGGGTCACAAGCTGGGAATCTGAGTCCTATCACCAGCACCTGGAGGTTTATACTTCATTTCTATGTTACAAGTCCCTATTTAAGTCAGTGATGCTGAGCCATCCCATCTATATAATGGACAGAGAAGACTTTCTCATCTACAGGGATACTAGAAAGTTTGATGAGCCAATGGCTCCTATGTTAATTCACCAAAACTAAGGTGCACAAAAAGTGAACTAAATACAAAGTGAAGAAAGATTATTATGTACTCAGGTAATGGCACCCTACTCCAGTGCTCTTGCCTGGAAAATCCCATGGACGGAGGAGCCTGGTGGGTCCTCCTTCGCGACCCGCGAAGAATCGGACATGACTAAGCAACTTTACTTTCACTTTTCACTTTCATGCATTGGTGAAGGAAATGGCAACCCACTCCAGTGTTCCTGCCTGGAGAATCCCAGGGACGGGGGAGCATGGTGGGCTGAGGTCTATGGGGTCACACAGAGTCGGACACGACTGAAGTGACTTAGCAGCAGTAGCAGCATACTACTGAATAAGGAAGGATGATTTTCCTGCATATTATTCTTACTTGACCCCCATTTTCATGGTTCCTCTTTTTCTTTTCTCTTGGTCTCCTTTACATGAAAACACATATAAGACAGACTACAATTTTTTTCTTTTTGACAGGATCCTTCATGGCAAGACCATAGGGAAATAGATTTGTTCATTCTATAAACATCTATCCCTTGCTTTTGATAGATAAAGTATAATATGTCAGCTACTAGGGAAGCTAGAACATAGCTTTTGCCTTCAAGGGGTCGAAAACTCTTTGAGGAGTCTAAAATCATTAGGGCAAGTAAGGCGTGAATTTACAAAGAACAAAATCAAGCAAGCATTTTGCCAAAAAGATTTGTAAAACCAGGTTTATGGATTTTCAGAAAAAAGAAAACTCTTCTTGGAATTTGAGCTAGCATTTAAAAGTCAGGTATGGAATTCAGCATGGGAAGATGAGCACAGGACGTTCCGGGAAAAGGCAATGGTGGAATGAAGGCTTTGGAGGGTTGGTGGATGACTTGATTCCACAGGTGACAACTCAGTAGTCTAGTTTGGTTAAAAAGTGGGTTGTCCATGGGTGGCTAGTCCTATATTAAGCTGGAAGGTCATTTAGAGTTTGATTGAAGGGGGAACTAAGTGTCAGGCTGAGTCTAAAACAGTGTTGAGAACATTTTTTTGAGCTTTTAAAGATTATTATTATTAATAGTATTGGGATTATTATTTCATTATTTATCATTATTATAAAGTATTATTAATTGGGGCAGATGGAGCTGCTATGGCTGAAGTGCTTCTTCTCATCACACTCACATACTTTGGTGCCTTTAAGGAGCCCCACGGAACTCAGAGTACCTTTGTACTTTGCAGTAGGCAAAGGGCAGTCATTAAATGTTTTTCGTTTTTAAAATTTTTATTGGAGTGAGGTTCCTTTACAATGTTGTGTTAGTTTCTGCTGTACAGCAAAGTGAATCAGCTATATGTATACATGTATCTCCTCTTTTTCGTGTGACCCTCCCATTTAGATCATCACAGAGCACTGAGTAGAGTTCCCTGTGCTACGCAGTAGGCGCTCACTAGTTACTACTTTCTACATAGCAGTGTATATATGTCAACACCAGTCTCCCAATTCATCCCTCCCCCACTTTCCCTCCTTAGTATCCATATGTTTATCCTCTCTGTCTGCTTCTCTATTTCTGCTTTGTAAATAGGTTCATCTGTTCTAAGCATGGAGATGGCATAATCAGAACAGAATATTCTGAATATACAGCTGGTAGGACTTTTGAATTAATTGACAGGGGATGGACTAAGCCAGGAAAAACAAAACAAAATGTGCTGGCAGAATGTTTGGTATATAGTAGGTGTTGCAGAAGACTCTTGAGAGTCCCTTGGACTGCAAGGAGATCCAACTAGTCCATCCTAAAGGAGATCAGTCCTGGGTGTTCTTTGGAAGGACTGATGCTAAAGCTGAAACTCCAATACTTTGCCACCTCATGCGAAGAGTCGACTCATTGGAAAAGACTCTGATGCTGGGAGGGATTGGGGGCAGGAGGAGAAGGGGATGACAGAGGATGAGATGGCTGGATGGCATCACCGACTCGATGGACATGAGTCTGGGTGAACTCCAAGAGCTGGTGATGGACAGGGAGGCCTGGTGTGCTGTAGTCCATGGGGTCGCAATAGTTGGACACGACTGAGCGAATGAACTGAACTGAATTGAACTGAAGCACTAATAAATGTTTGCTGAATGAGTGTATTATAATAGGAAAGGAAATTTTTCAAGGAAATTGACAGTGTTTGCAGGTTGATTATGGGAGACAAGAGGGAAGTTGTGAAAACATTCACAGTTTCAGGTCTGGGTTCCTAGAAGTGTGGTATCATGAATAGGACAGGGAAAGCTTAAGCCGAACTGATTTGATGGGAAAGATTATCTGTTAGGTATTCAACAGGCTAAACGCAGAATATATTAGAGAGATATTCAATTGGAAACACCTAAGGACTTCTGTAATGGAAGATAATGGGAGACTGGGGCTTTAGAGAAAAACCAGGGTAATTGACATAGATAGAATAATGTGATAAAGACACGTGTGGACAGGATGGGCTTGAAGAAGTCAAAGAAGTGAGGCTGATCCTGGGACAAAATGACACTGAGGACAAGAGGAGGGGGAGGGAAGCTGAAAAGATAATGGCATGGCTGGAGAGGGAATTAAAAAAATTTCATCACTTCATATCCTGAAAACCAAGTGAGAGACGCTTTAAAGGAGAAAATAAACAACACAGTTAGATGCTCCAAGAGCGTAAGAAGGAAAAGAAGGAGAAAAGGTCACTAGATGTGGAGCTTATTAGTCACCCTCAGAGAGAAGTTTCAAGCAGTGGGAAAGGAGGCCTGATTATCCTAGATTAAGGAATAAAAAATGATGGAACAAAATTAAAACAATGATATAGGCCAGACTTTCAAGAATTCCAGCAATGAATGGAACAAGGGAATCAGACAGTAACTGGATAGTAAGAGAATTTTTTCTTTGTTTTTTAAAGCTTGGAGAATCCTGAGTGTGTTTCTAAGCACATTGGCAAAAGGGAAAGAGTTGATGGAGGGGAAGCTGATAGAAAAAAAAAGAAAATTACAATCACGTTAAATTTTCTGAGTGATTAAAACCATACTTTCCAAATCTGGAGATACAATCAGTGAGAAGAGAATGGATGAAATGCGGACATAAGTCTTGTAATTGGATACTTATTGCATATTACGGCTGCATCTTAAGAAATCCCAGGAAATATACCTTACCTGGAAAAATGCTCTAGCATACCCAATTAGTCATCTGGCAAGAGAATAAACAGCAGTGTTTTCAGTTGGCCCAGAAAACAGAGATGTTTAGTACCTTTAAACACTGCCATCATAACATGAGGCTGTTCGTTCACTGCATGAAAATATGGAGCTGTGATGCTTCAAAGACACTAAGCTAACGTCCTCATACTTTGCCTAAGGCAGATTAAAACTCAGTCCAAGCCAAGAGGAGCCTAGGGAGCCATGAAAATCAAATGTCATGTGGCATCCTGTAGGTTCTTGGAAGAGAAGCAGACATCAGGTAAAAAATAAGGAAATGTGAATGAAGGATGTGTGTGTTAGTCACTCAGTCGTGTCTGATTCTTTGCAACCCAATGGACTGTAGCCCGCCAGGCTCCTCTGTCCATGGGATTTCCCAGGCAAGAATACTGAAGTAGGTTGCCATTTCCTTCTCCAGGGGATCGTTCCAACCCAGGATCGAAACCAGGTCTCCTGCATTGCAGGCAGATTCCTTACCGTCTGAGCCACCAGAGAAGGCTGAATGAAGGATGGTCTTGGGCTAATAATAATGTATCAGTATCGGTTCATTAATCGTAATAAATGTAGCACACTAAGGTAAAATGTCAATAATCGTGGACCCTGATGGCATGTGTGGGAACTCTGTTGTCTCAATTTTCCTGTATTCTAAAACTGTTCTAAGAAATAAAGTCTAAAGCAAAAAACACAAAACAAAACAAAACTCATTCAACCTCAGGGCCTGGAAACCGCACCTTAACTCTGGCCGTTTTTAATGTGTAAGACGTTAGAGCATAAATGCATGGGCCAGCTGGAAAATATCAGTGAGGTTAGTATGTACAAACACACACTAGCAGGGAGAGTTCATCAAGAACACTAGCTCTCTGCCTTGAGATTCTTTTTTTTAATTAAAGTGAGATATGATCACACTTTCTGTTTCGGCTACTGGAAAACACAGAGGCAGATTTGGGCCACTTCTGCCAAGCTTGATACTAACTTTAGTGCAATGATTGAAAACATGGAACCGAGTCAACCCTCAGGTTCAAATCCTGCCTCCACCACACATCAGCTATGAAAATTGGGTCAGTTGCTCAGCTGCTTTGGGTCTGTCCTCATCTATTAAATGGGGATGATAATGCCTCCCCCAGAGGGGCAATGAAATGAGTTAATGAATACCAAGAGATCAGAATGGTTACATTGTAAGACCTTAGCTATATTTGTGGTACTTTTGTGTGTTAGTCGTATCCTTTTCTTTCATTCAAAAGCAAATTTATTTCCCAGCCCTCATGGTGGCTGTGCCCCCATGTCCTCATTTATTACTTTTTTTTCTTTTACTGCTGTAGGCAGCATGCTGGATCTTAATTGACCAGGGATTGAACCCGTGCCCCTGTGCTGGGAGCATGGTGTCTTAACCACTGGACTGCCAGGGAAATCCTTCATTTACTATTATTACTTTATTCCATCCTTTTGACTATATTTCCTCATGTCATTTTGAGTCTTTAACCATTTAATTTTCCTTTAGGTAACTTAGGGTTGATTGTGGAGCTACTGATATTTTTCTTACTAGCATTTCTTTTTACAATTTTCAAAATTGTAAAATACACATAGAGTTCATCTTGAAGAAGTGAAGTGAAGTGAAGTGAAGTCGCTTAGTCGTGTCCGACTCTTTGCGACCCTGTGGACTGTAGCCTGCCAGGCTCCTCTGTCCGTGGGATTTTCCAGGCAAGAATACTGGAGTGCGTTGCCATTTCCTTCTCCAGGGGATCTTCCCAACCCAGGGATCAAACCCAGGTCTCCCGCATTGTAAGCAGATGCTTTTACCATCTGAGCCACCAGGGAAGTCTAATTTATCTTAGTGGGTTTTAAGTATACAGTTCAGTGATGTTAAGCACATTGTGCAATCCTTACCACCATCCATCTTCAGAACTTTTTTCATCTTGTAAAACTGAAACTCTGTACCCACTAAACAGTAATTTCCGCTTTTCCCCTCCCCACAGCCTCAAGTGACTACCATTACACTTTCCGTCTCTGTTACGATTTTGACTACGCCAAGTCCCTCAACTAAGGGGAGTCATATGGCACTTGTGTTTTGTGACTAGCTTGTTTCACTTAGAATAATATCCTTCACGTTTCATGCAGTTGCATATATTAGGGAGCCTTCCCCAGTGGCTCAGACGTAAAGAATTCACCTGAAATGCGGAAGCTACAGGTTTGATCCCTGGATTGGGAAGATCCCCTGGAGAAGGGAATGGCAACCCACTCCAGTATTCTTGCCTGGAGAATTCCATGGACAGAGGAGCCTGGTGACTATAGTCCATGGGTCGAAAAGAGTTGAACATGACTGAGTGACTAACACTTTCCCTTCACTTCCTTATCTATTCATCTGTCAACAGACACTTGGATTGCTTCCACATTTTAGCTATGTACTGTGAATAATGCTGCTATGAACACAAGTACATGGATATCTCTTCAAGATTCTGTTTTCAATTCTTTTGTGTATATACCTAGATGTGGAATTCCTGGATCAGATGGGAGCTCTATTTTCAGTTTTTTGAGCTACCCCCATACTGTCTTCCACGGCAACTATACTATTTTACATTCCCATCCAACAGTGCACAAGGGAGCTAGTTTCTCCATATACTAGCCAACGCTTGCTAGTTTCTGGTTTTGCCTTTGTCTGTCCTAGAGGATATGAGATGTCTAACGGATATAAGATGGATCCTTAATGGATATAAGGCTATTTTTATGGATATAAGGATATAGGATGTCTATATATCTGAGAGGATATATTATGCCTATCCAAATGGATATAAGATGGCATTTCATTGTAGTTTTGATTTACATTTCCCTTGCTATTAGTGATGTTGAACATCTTTTCATGTGTTTATTGATCATTTGACTGTCTTCTTTGGAGAAATGTCTCTTCAAGTCCTTTGTCCATTTTTGAATTGGGTTATTTGTTTCTTTGTCACTGAGTTTTAGGAATTCTCTGTATATTTTGGATATTAATTTCTTATCAAGTGTATGATTTTCAAACATTCTTTCCCATTTTGTGGGATGACTTTTTATTTTGTCGAAAGTGTTGTGCTGCAAAAAATTTTAAAAAACTTTAATGAAGTCCTACTTGTCTTGTTATTTCTTCTGTTGCCTGTGCCTTTGGTTTCATGTCCAGGAAATCCTTATCACATTATGAGTAATTTTCGAAACACAAAAGTACAAATTTTATATGCATGTCAGTTGTTAGGATTTAGGTTGTTTGACATTTAGGACTGAATTTTAATATAATTTATAAATGTCTGTGTTTCTGTGTATATATTTTATCTGAGCAACTAAAATCAGTCTGTTGAGGAAAATAGTTAACATAAATGAAATGTATTATTTTGTGAAGCTAAGCCAAGATCATTTTGATATGCTAAAAATTCCCAATATAAACTGCATCTGTTGGTTCCGTAAATAAATTTAATCATCAAAGCGTCTAAGCAGTATACTCGACTAATTTTGCTTGGTGTTAATAGATGTCAGAATTAGCTCAACTTTAACTCTGACCGCCCCCACTCCCCCCCCCCCCCGCCCACCCATATACAAAGAACTGTCAGTCTCCTGGTCCTTCAGGTATAATGTTTGTTTTTAACAGGGTTGAAAAAAGAGAAACTGGTCCATCACTTGTTTTTTAAAATATAAGAGGTTCCTATATTGAATGGGATGATTGAACTCATCATATGATAAGCCAACTTCCATATTAATGCTCAATCAGGGAGTCAGTGCAGAATGTTAAAAATAAAATTCTTTTTAGGAAGAGGGAGGGGTGGAGAGGTAAGATAGGGGTAGAGGATTAAGAGATACAATCTACTATGTATAAAATAAATAAGCCATATAGATATATTGTGCAACACAGAAAGTACAGCTAATATTTATATAACTATAAATGGAGTATGGGGCGTCTCTGGTTGATTTGACAGTAAGGAATCTGCCTGAAATGCAGATGTGGCTTCGATCCCTAGGCCAGGAAGATCCTTTAGAGAAGGGAATGGCTAACCACTCCAGTATTCTCACCTGGAGAACTCCATGAACAGAGAAGCCTGGTGGGCTACAGTCCACGGGGTCACAAAGAGTCAGACACAACTAAGCGACTAAGGCTTTCACTTTCTCACTTTCATAAATGGAGCACAAACTTGAAAAACTGTGAATTACTATGTTGTACACCTGAAACCTACATAATGTTATAAATCAACTATACCTCAATAATTTTCAAAGTAAAAAAAATTTACTTAAAAAAATGTTTAAAGACAAACATGTGTAAACTATCAATAAATGACACCCAGACCGTCTAAAAAAATTTCATAGCAATGCTTTGATAAACTGGATCTGTTTTACGGTTCTGCAACTGTAGTTCATCAGTGGCATGGTTGGTCCAGAAGATATTAAAAAATATATATTTTCAATGTACTTAGCTTGTATAGGTGTCCTTTGCGTACATGCTTAGTTGCTCAGTTGTGTTCAACTCTCTGCAAACCCACAAACTGTAGTCTGCCAGGGTCCTCTGTCCATGGGATTCTCCAGGCAGGAATACTGGAGTGGGTAGCCATGCCCTCCTTATAGATGTCTTTTCTCCATCTCCAATTCATTTAGTATAAGGGATGAGGTAGAGAATAAGTTTACTTCTCTCCTAGTGACAAGGCAATTATCTCAATGTCAATTATTCCGTGGTCAATTTTCTTCCACTGGTTCACCATATTAGCTCTATTTTATATTAAATTACTTTATGCATTTGAGTCTATTCCTGGACTTGATGTCTGCTTCATTGATCTGTTTTTTTTTTTTTCCCCCTGCACCAGTTCAGATTTAATAACTATTGCTTGTGGCTTCATAGCCCATTTTGATATCCTCTATTTTATGTTACAGATATGCAATTTAACACTTCCTGGGAGCAGGATCCTTTGCTGTGCAACACTGGGAAGGTTTTCAGTGGTGGAGATGGGTCAGCAGCACATATAAACCTCTTAGAACACTACACTTCTCTGTCACAGAGCTGCTTTTTTCTTTTTCATCTGACACTTGTGATTTCAGAGTGTGAGTAGTAAGAAATCCCGGGTGTTCTGCCAGGGAACTGCCTGCTCCCTCTTGCTCTCATTCTTGGTTTATAGTCTTTTCCTCCAGTTTTATTGAGATTTAATCGACATGTAACATCATATTCATTGAAGGTATGTAGTATAATGATTTGTTATCTGCTTTGCAAAATGATGACAACAGTAAATTAACACCTAGCACGTCACACAGTTACAGATGTTTCTTCTTATGATGAGAACTTTAAACCTTTACTCGGTGGCATTCAAATATACAGTGCAGTGTTGTTAACTGTAGTCACCATGATGCTTCACCTTACACCTGCAGAGCTTTATTGTATAACTAAAACTTTATACCTTTTGTTACCTTTATCCATGTCTTCTGCCTCCCACGCCTGCCTCTGGGAACCACTAATCCGTTCTCTGTTTCTATGAGTCCAGTCTTTCAATGTTCCATGTGATAGTGAGATGAGTATTCTGCCACTATTTGTCTTTCTGTCTGACTCCTTTCACTTAGCATAATGCTCTCGAAGTCCATTCATGTTGTTGCAAATGGCAGGATTTCCTCCTTTTTATGGTCGAATCATATTTCATTGTGTATGTACATTTTCTTTGTCCGTTCATCCACCGATGGACACTTAGGTTGTCTCCATGTCTTGAATATTGTAAATAATGCTGCAGTGAACGTGGAGGTGTAGGTATTTCTCTGAGACAGTGATTTAATTTCCTTTGGATACACACACAGAAGTGAGATTGATGGATCATATGGTTAGTTCTCTTTTTAATTTTTTGAGGAAACGCCATACTATTTTCCCCAGTGGCTGCACCAGTTTACATTTTGAAATTTACATAGTATATAAACTTGCATGTAAATACAGCTTATGTATATTAATTACATTAAAGCTGAGTCCTAAATACTGCATAGTTTAGAAGAGATGAAGAACCATTCTAGGTAGATAGAGCATCTGCTACAGTTTTATGTTTCTTTGAATCTCTTCTTGATTCTACTTGTGGGTCTCTTTACTCAGAAAGGATTAGATATGATCTCCATAAATTTTACTCTATAGAAATATACATGAGTATAAACTATGTCAACCTTCTTTGATGCTATTTTCCTAACAAATAAGTCATTTAGGTTATTATTTTGATTCTCTTCCCTCTTCTCTTTTCTTTTCCCCTCCCTGTCAGTTTCTAATTGAGTCAAGTATCTTCTTACTATTAGTATGCTGTCTAATGTATGCTTTCATTTTTACTACCAGTTATTATACTTTCATTCCTTGTTAAGCAAAAGGTAAGCAGCTTCCTTGTCTTTCCATCTCTAACAGAGAAGAGGGAGATGGAGACATCACAGCATAGTCAGAGTCGACTCTGAAGACATGGAACTCAGGTAAAGGAAAGAAGGGGAAGACAAAGAGGAAGGAAGAAAGCCAGTTTATGTTTTCCTCGTTGGGCTGGCTGCCAGACGGGGTGTCAACTTTTTCCAGGCTGCCAGAGAGCCTATCCACATGAAGAAGAATCTTCCATCCACGCTTCTTCCTGCTGGGAAAGGCCCTTAAGCCTTGCCCTGCCAAGGATGGGATGACTTTCTGGCCTGTCATGTGCTCCAAACTCTGATTCGAAGGAAGAGAAGGAGAAAAGCGGACCTGGCGATGGGAATGCCCATGGGCCTCTGGCCTCAGAGTCTTCTCGCAAGAATGATCAGGATGGACTGAGTGGCTCACAGGTCCTACCAGTGAACGAGTTTCTGAGTAGGATGTGGTGACAGCCCTTTCCTGGGGCCTGGTTCCGTGTTAGTGTGACTGCTCTAGAGAAGAGGACCCAGCAGACTTGTGGGTCCCTGAAGGTGGTCACACCCCAGTGTCAGCGAGTGGATGCGCGAAGCAGCCCTAGGAAGCCAGAACAGCTGACCGAGTCTCCCCAGCAGCTGGCAACTCACAGGACGCTCTCTATAGGAGCCCTCCCTGAGCTCTGGGCTACACAGGGCAGCTCTGAACTCCTTCCCAATATGGATCAAGCTTCATCAGGCGTGTCTCTTGGATGCCTGTGCTTCATGGGCACAGACTATGTCGGTTTCACCTCAGGGCCTTTCAGAGCCTAGATCCATGACCCTATCGTCCATGGCTCAAGCCCACAGGGGCCTCTTTCCTTCCAATTTTTCCCATGTCCATGCTAATATGCATTATCTTATCGCATCATACTTTGGCATTACTTTCAGAAGAGGGAAGTAGTCAGTGTGCTCTGTGAAATATTATAAAGAATCATAACAGTGGAGTTTGTTACTAGCATTCAGTTGAAAGATAAGACATACAGGAGAAAAGAATCTGTTAGAAGCTCTTTATTCTATTAGCCAATTTGATCTACAAGGTAATAAGACACCTAAAGTTTGACGACCAGAAGTGAAAATTAGTCAGCACCAAGTTAGAGGCATGCTTTAAATCCTTAGTTAAAGAAACAAACAATTTGAAAGAAATACAGTATCAGTATTATTTTTTGCAGAAATACTAAAGGAACCAGAGAATTTTCTAAAGTTCCATCTTTGGAAGTTTTACTTAAATGCATTACTTCTACCATGAACAATAAGGTAGAAATGAAGGCTTGAGAAGCAAAATATAAGATCGAGAAAACATAATTAAATACTTCTCTGAAGAATTTCAACACTGAAGTCAGCTCTCTTTTATCACACATGGTTAAAGATCTCCCTATATTGGGGTTCTGGAGCATTTTCATGGAGTTTGATTTGGGAGTTACACTGGATATACTGCAATTGTTTGTTCTACCAGATTCATGTGGGAATCGAGACGTAAAAGACAAGCCTTTGACCATATCCATGCAAGAGTTTATATCCCACATAAAGAGGCTATTAATTTTTACACACTTAGGATCTGAAGTCACAGCTTCTGCCTCTTGTATGAGACTGTTAGACAACACGCAGTGACACACGTCACCTCTCTCCATCCCACTCTAGAAAAGGAGGCAACTGAGATCACAAACAATAGTCTGTTTACCCAACTGGTTACACCACTGAAGATGCATATCCTGTTCTGAAGCTCAAAATCTCTGTAATTTCCTATTGGAACACTAGGCTTGAGCCTGGGCTGAGCACACTATGTTTAAGGGGCATGAAAGCCACCCTTAGCTTCCATAAAATTATTCTTCCCAGAGAATTTACAAGGATTTCAATGCTTGTTATAGCTCCTTTGAACCTCAGTTTCCTCATCTGTAAAGTGGGGACAACAGTATCCTCCAGATTAGGTTGCTGGGGACACACAGGAAGGCTGTGTGAGGTGAGCTGTGACATAGGGCTGGGCACTCAAGGGCCCTGCCCCATGGAGGCTGACCATTCATGTCCTGGCTGCCTGGCAGGCCCAGCCCTGCCCCCACACCTCCCCTCCCCTTGGGTCAGCCCAGGGTCTGTAGGATCCCCACAGGTTTCCCAAGAGTGTCCTGTCTGAGAACTCAGCTAGGGGTCAGTACATCACCTGTCAGGGAGGTGGATGGTGGACTGACCCATGGAGGTGACCACCATATCTGTCACGTGGTCCAGAGTCATGGCCCCACACCCACCAGCTAGAGAACCACAAAGGCATGCATCTCTCTAAAGGTCCCCTCTTAACTCAGGAAATTGAAGTAACTTTCAAGGGAAAACCTTCAAATAAATAAAAGGAAGACAAGAAAACTTACCTGTAGTTTTCTCTCCCAGAGATGGCTGTTGGCATTTCCAGTCTCTTCTGCTATGCCTGTGTGTATCTATATTTAGATAAAAGGGACCAAGCTGTTTTTCTTTTTAATGGAATATAGTGTATGTCCTGGGTATTAGGTGGTTCCCAAGAATTATTTGCCGAAATCATGAGTTGAAATCAGCAATATTTTGAGGCCAATAGAAGCGATGAAGCAAGTTGAGGCTGCTAGAGTTTGCAGCCCCTGAGTTATGTTGAGCAAATGCTACCAGCTCCAGGCACACTGGCCTCACTCTGCTGAATCCCCTGTCGTGATTCTGATTTGTTCCACTCAGTTTGAGGATCTGGCCAAAATTACAGTACCCTGCTCCTGGGCTGTTGGTAAGATCAAATGAGATCATCATCTAAAACACTTAATATAGAACCTAGTATATAGGTATATAGGTTCTATATTAAGAACCAAATGGAGAGATAAGAACTGTGGAATATTCTGCAGCAATTAGAATCAATACATGTGATATGCACACAGCAACAAGGATAAATCTTAGAAACCTAGTGAAGTAAAAAAAGAAAAAGATACACAACACAGTAAGTATCATTATGTAGATTGATAGTACAGGTTTGCACCATTTGTAAGAATGCACACAAATAAATAAATACACAGTAAACACATTAGAGCAATTACCTATGGGGGCAAGCAGGGAATGGTTAGTGCAGAACAGGAATGTGCAAAAAATACATGAAGGAAGAGCAGGCACTGGGAAATTGGCACTGAACGTGCCATGGGACTTCTCTGGTGGTCCAGTGGCTAAGAATCTGCTTGCCAATTCAGGGGGCATGGGTTCGATCTCTGGTCTGGGAAGATTCCACATGTCGCAGGGCAACTAAGCCTGTGAGCAGCAACTACTGAGCCTGTGAGCAGCAACTACTGAGCCTGTGTGCCCTAGAGCCCGTGTTCCACAACGAGAAGCCCCCGCACAACTAGAGAGTAGTTCCCACTCATTGCAACTAGAGAAAAGCCTGAAAAGTAACAAAGACCCAGCACAGCCAAAAATAAATTAGAAAAAAAAAAAAGTGTGCTGTGAACTGAGCAGTATAATTAACCCCATTCCCTGCATCTGAGGTTAAAAATAAAAACGATAATAATAGTTATTATTAATACTCTCAGACCTCCCACATCCTTTCAACTGTAAAACATCGGAATATCCTTCAGACGGCATCCTTTTCGCCCCTGCTCAGGAAGGAAAGTGTTTTCCTCCAGCTTTCTGGGTGATTTAACACATCGGGGAATAAGCATCTGAAAAGACATGGAGCTCCCGTGTAGCCATTTCTGGACCTCAGAGCTAAATTGCAAAGTCGGTTCTACACATGTGGTTTCATCTACGAAATTAGGGCAAGGTAGGACTGACACGGAAAAAAAAGAAAAAAAGATTTCTTATAGTGTTTCTATCCCTTTCAGTGGAAGGTCAGCTGTCTCTTTTTTTTCCATTAGTTCAAGGCAAGATTGACTGAATGTGGCTGCTATAGCATCCCTTCAAAAGCACAGCCTGTGAATAACGCTTCAGCAAACATGGGAGTGCATATTCACATTGGCCCAAAATGGAAACAGCTCATCAACAGATGCATGGATAAAACACATGTGGTACACATACATAACAGTTTAGTCATGAGAAAGGAGGATATCCTGCCAGTTGTGACAACGTGGATGGACCTTGAGTATATTATGGTAAGTAAGATAAATCAAAAGACAAGTGCTATATGATATCAATTATACATGGAATCTAAAAAAGTCAAACCTGTAAAAAAATAAATAGAGTAAAATGCTGGTTACTAGGGAGATGGGGAGTGCCAAGTAGCAAATAAACCATAGAGATCTAATGCACGGTATAATGGATGCAGACAATAATGTGCTGTAATTATGCAATGTAATAAATATCACTCAGCATATCACAATACATAAATGTATCAAATTAGCACGTGGCATATCTTCAGCATACACAATATTAGGCATCCCTGGTGGCTCAGACGATTAGAGTCTGCCTGCAACGCAGGAGACCCAGGTTTGATCCCTGGGTCAGGAAGATCCCCTGGAGAAGGGAACGACAACCCACTCCAGTATTCTTGCCTAGAGAATTCCATAGACAGAGGAGGGAGTCTGGGGGGCTACAGCCCTTGGGTCACAAAGACTCGGACTCGACTGAGCGACTAACACTATACAACGTTACATGGTAAATTAATTCAATAAAAACTTTTTTGAAGTAAGAAAAGAAAACCTACGGACTGAAAAAAAAACCATTGCAAACCATGTATTTGACAAGGGGCTAGCATCCCAAATATATAGAGAACTTCTACAAAAAAGAGAAAGAAGCCAAAAACCCACAGCCTGACCCAGGAGCTGTGCTGCCCCCATCTGCATGGCCAGGTGCAGTGAGTAATCGTGGCATCTTGACGGTGCAGACTCGCACTTAGCTTGACCAGTGCTGGCGCAGCAGAAAAGGAGGGATAGGGCAATGTTTGGATTTTAGAGGTAACAGAGAGAAGTTGGAAAACAATTATTGGCCAAGCCTGAGAGCGCTGGTGGAGGCTGGTGTGGGACTGTATTTTTCTGCTGACAGCTGAAAGTGAGCCCAGCTTTAATGGAGCTGTTTTTCTTCCTTTTTCCAGGTTCCCCCAATTCTAATGATCAGTTCTCTCAAGAAAGCAAGAAAATGGATTGGGGAAGGGGGAGTTCGGTTCGTTGTTTTATTATCCATAGTAGGACTGAAAACGTTTTCCCACCAAGTGTCTGCTCGTAAACACACGGCTGCAGGCACACTAGTGCTTTTACGAAGGTGAACAGGTCTCAGCAGTCCCAGAAGGAACCCCATTTCTGCAGCTCCGCCAGGACTGCCACCCTCTTCTTATATTACATGTCTCACCCCCTCCCCCAGCTTCACTACGAAGTCCGGTCCAATTCTCCTCCCTTGGCCTCTGACTGATCCTCTCTCGGGTGGCTCATTCTGTTCCACTTCCTCTTCCCATCTGCCAACTCAGGGATGCACAAGTGTGTGTGCGTGTTGTCAGCCTGTGTATAGACACGTTTCAGAGTCTGGGAGTAAGGGCTGAGTTCAAAAACAAAGTGGCATTTTGTCCTGTTGCTTTGATTTCATTCCCCACATCTAATGGGATTTGCTGGCTCAGAAGGTAAAGAATCTGCCTAAAATGCAGGAGACCTGGGTTCAATCCCTGGGTTGGGAAGATCCCCTGGAGAAGGAAATGGCAATGCACTCCAGTATTCTTGCCTAGAGAATTCCATAGACAGAGGAGCCTGGTAGGCTACAGTCCATGGGGTCACAAAGAGTCAGACATGACTGGAGCAACTAACACAGGGCATTATAAATAACATCACGGGTGGATATGAAGTTCTTGTGCTCATCACAGGGGGATGTGAGTTTTTGAGGGTCTAAGAAACATGACTCCATCAGTAGATATTCTCAAGGGTCTAAGCACCAGCCGGTGATCAGCTCACCATCCCTGCCCCTGTTACTGGTGTGTCTCTCTCTCTTCCATACACTTAATTTCACTCTCCTCACTGACCTCATTTACTGTTACAGCTTTAATTTTTATTTCTCTGTAAACAACTCCTGATTCTCTAGTCCAGAGGTGCTCCCTCTCTCCCTCCCCCTCCCCTGCCTCCTTCCCTTCCCTTCCTTTCTCTTTTCTCTTTCTCTCCCTCTCTCTCTCACACAATCTTCTATGAGTATCAGCCTAGTAACTAAGAGCAGGGGCTCTGGGGTCACAGTGCCTGAACTGAAATCTTTGCTCTGCACTAATCATCTGGTATACCAGGCAAGCTACTTAATTTCTCTATGACTCAAAGTTGTCATCTGTAAGATGGGCACATGGTACTTACCTTAGAGGGCTGCTGGGAGCATGGCCTGCAGTAACTACTGGTTGTTTTTCTGGTCCCTTGGTCTGGAGTAATGCACACACCCAATAAGTCTTACAAATAATTTTGAATGGCCTCTGAACCTACTCTTTTCAAGATCACCAACAAACCTGGGGGCTCCAGGTTTAGTGATCATTGGTCCTGATCTGACTGGTTCCCTCAGCAGCACCGACCAGTCCCCTCTTCAGTACCCCGGGCTTCCTCCTACCACACTGGCCTGACTTGGGATGCCTAAGGACCCAGGAGTCATTTAGCTTCCCAATCTGCACTCTCCTTAGAAGGATGACTGGTCCTGCCCCGTGGTTTAGAGCATCTGTCGTACGCTGAAGAAACTCAGCTCCTCAGCCTTCGTCTCCCCTTTGAGACCAAGCCACCTGCCAACTCCTGAATATCAGACGCTTCTCAAAGCAGCACAGTGGGGTCTCACTGTCCTCCAGACTTCCACACTTGCTTATCCCTCACTCTCACCTCTCCCAGGTGCTCAGAGAGGAGACCTGCGTAGGGAGAGAAAGAAACCCACTGCGGAATCCAGGCAAGAGCGGTGTGTAGCTTGGACTGGAACTGTGCTATGGGAAAGGTGAGTGGTGGGCATATACCAGCTTGCCTTGGCAAAGGATGGGGTGAGGAGAGGAGAAGCCTTGGAGGCAGATGCCAACACGCAGTGTATGTGAGACGGGCAAGGTTGAAAGACAGTGAACTTACATCAAAGATGGTTCGAGGCAAAGGACAAGGCATGTTCTGGGCACCTGAAAGAATGTGTGTTGTGCTGCCTACCATTGGATAGGTGTGGGAGAAAGAAGACTCGTTTCATGAAAGAATTTTTAGGGAAGCTAAGTTACAGCTAAAGGGAATGGAATGTTGCAGAAAAGGATAGATAAAGGCAACACAGATCCTTATAACCAGATATAATTGCCTAGTTCCCTAAATTAATTCTCCCAGTAGTAAATACAATGCTATATATATTAAAAAAAACAACAACTTTTAAATGACATTTCAAACATGCAGGAAACTATAGACTTGTGTTATAAACATCCTTATATCCACCACTCTGTTGTGATGTATATATATATATTTTTCAATTTTTCAATTTAAATATATTAAAATTTTTTTTACAATGTTGTATTGGTTTCTGCCAAACAACAACGCAAATCAGCCTTAATTATGCATTCATCCCCTTCCTTTTCCACATCCCGTCTCTCCAGGTCATCACGGAGTACCAGACTGGGATCCCTGTGCAACACAGCAACTTCTCACCAGCTATCAGCAAATATACACTATCAGGTGTAAGATGTAATCTAGATATCTTTCTGGGCTTCCCAGGGTGGTGCTAGTGGTAAAGAACCCACCTGCCAATGCAGAAGACATAAGAGATGCTAGTTTGATCCCTGGGAAGATCCCCTAGAGAAGGAAATGGCAACCCACTCCAGTATTCTTGCCTGCAGAATCCCATGGACAGAGGAGCCTGAGGGGCTGCAGTCCGTAGGGTCACAGTCAGACACAGCTGAAGGGATAAGTGTCTTTTTAATGGCACTTGCCTCTGTAGTAATATTGTGTTGTTATGCCTTCACTTTATTTTCTTGTATTATAGAAGATGCCTTGAGGGCAGAGGCTCACCCTCCTCTTTGTATCTTAGAGAGACCTTACATGATGCCTCACACACACAGTAGGTTCTCTAATCTTTGCTAAGTTAAACTGAATTCTTGAAAGACCTCAAAGGGATCTTCAGGAAAAAAGAAATTGCGGCCATCAGCGTATACTATTCTTACAGGTTTGAGAATCTGCAGCTATTTTTAAGAGTTATTAATTCAGAAGGAAGGCTGGAAGAGAAAATAGGGCAGTCGCTGCATCTCATGACATAAAACTAAGAAAATGTATTTCATTTGCTGACATCCTTGGCTAACATTTCTGACTCTGGAATCAAAGGCACAGGTAACCCAAATCTCAACTTTCCCCTATAGGCTTTCAATATCTGTGCCCTCCTACAAACGCTAAGTACATTTGATTCATTAAGAGAGATGTTTGCTGCTGCTGCTGCTGCTGCTGCTGCTGCTGCTGCTGCTGCTAAGTCGCTTCAGTTGTGTCCAACTCTGTGCGACCCCATAGACGGCAGCCCACCAGGCTCCCCCGTCCCTGGGATTCTCCAGGCAAGAGTACTGGAGTGGGGTGCCATTGCCTTCTTCCAGAGAGATGTTTAGGCATGTAATATGGTAACAATTGACTATCAGCTATGGCGGGTTTACCATTAGGCAATGTTAAAGGTTTTGTCAAGTCCTAGTTGCTGTATCTTCTGCCCTGATAAGTCTTTTACCTCCTACACATTCGGGAAAAGTGTTGTACTGACTGATACATTAGAACCTTCCATTGCGCTCCTTGACACAGAGCTACATCAGTGACTTATCAGAATTCCCAGAAGAACTTGCTATATACCATGGTAAATGAGACTTTTAATAGCCGTGGCAAGTACTTAGGGTGACAATGGCATCTGGTTCTCCTGGATAATCTCAGTTTAGACCTGTTGTAGATCAATAATGTCTCAATTATTATTAGGAATCCCATGTCACTCTCAGAAGCATCTGGGTTGAGATAATAAATTATCTTTACCTAAACTTTTTATACCACATGACTGCCATATGTGAATGAGGCTTCTATTTTTTTTTATTTATGTATTGTCCTGACAGATGGATTAAATAAGACTTTTTGCTTTGTTTTAGAAAGCCACGCTAGACATCAGAAACAAGACTATTTGGGGCAAGCTTTCTGAACAGAACACAAACTGAAATAAATCCATTCACCCAGATGTTTCTGTCACAAATTGTGCCGACACGGCACAACTGCCTTTCCACAGGGAAAGAGCAAAGCGTCAAAAAACAGTAGGAACTAAAACTTAAATTACACAGTAAAAATGTTCAACATTTAAAGTCTAGGGCTGTGGTTACAGAATTTAAGTCAAAACCAGCGTAAATTTCAAACACAACAACAAAGATCCAGGATGGCTTTTTTTAGAGAAATGATCTCTTTTATCTCATCTGCATCAACTTAAAAAAAGGAAAAATCATATAACATTAGAGTAAAATGTATTTGTAACTATATTTTAAGCCTAGCAATTTCAGCTCAATTTTCAGCAGCAATGTTTCACTAGAATCAAAGATTTCCTAGGTGGTTTAAAAACACAGTGAAAATTTGGCACTTTGAAACCTTACGTGAATACAGCTTTAACTTCCTATTTTCAGAGAAAAATGAGATTTAACATAAAAAAACTAAGGCAATGCCCCTTAAGGTCCTTAAAAAAAGAGAAAGAAAAGAAATTCAACCTGCTGTACACATTAAATAATTCAAATCAATGATCCTTTTAAGCCCTTAGCAATGCATGAACCAATGGGGAAAAGCAATCTAATACTTCATGCATTTAGGGGATTGCATTAGAAAGACTCTTAGCCTGCTTCTGCTTTTATAAATGCAAATATATGCAGAGCAGACAGATTGGGATCTGTACAATTTAGCAATGATCGAAACTTGTAATTTTTGAAAATGGGACAGATGTCCAGACTAGTTATATTAAGATGTTGCTTATTGAAGAAGAAACCAAACAAACAATCCAATTCCACCTCCTCCTTAAAAAGGAAACAAATAAACAATGCTACCACAAATTCAAATAAGCTGTATGTCATCTTGTTTCTTTTATAGAATCTGAAAGCTGAGAGACAGCTTAGGGTAGAGGAATAAATATTTCCTGACTGTATCATTCACTGCATTACTCATCTTCCTGTCCCTAAAACACAGAGATGGGGGGAAATGCTCCCCCATTCAAGGGCCACTGAGGTCAGAGATCAGCTAGATCTCTGGTCAACAAATAAGTGCTGAATGAATGCCATCTTACTTTATTCACTCAAAGTTGCTGAGTGCTTACTGTCTCTCTATACTTGGAATATAATGGCTCCCAGGGCTTATTTGATGATATTGAGTGCCTAGAACATGCCAGGCACTGAGGAAATATGATGAGAACATAGTAATTGCCTTAAGTCTCATGGGGAAGACAAGTAAATAAATACATGATTTAAATGGGGTGCTAAGTATGGTAATGAATGTATATGAGGTACCATGGCAAATGAGATGAGGATGGATTGATTCTGACTGGGTCATGAAAAAAGACTTTATTCCTATACACTTGGGCTTTCCTGGGTGGTGCAGTGGTAAAAAATCCCCCTGCCAATGCAGGGGATGCAAGAGACGTGGGTTTGATCCCTGGATCAGAAGATCCCCTTGAAGTAAGAAATGGCAACCCCCTCCAGTACTCTTGGGTAGAGGAGCCTGGTGGGCTACAGTTGTGGGGACACAAAGAGTCAGACGTGACTGAGCAACTGAGCATTTATGGACTATACGGTTCGAGACTTGAAAAATTGCTGAGTATATTTCCTAAGAGTTTAAACAGAGAAATGACATGATCGGTTGTGTCACAAAACAGCCACTCTGGAGGCGAAGTGGAGTATAGTAGCATAGGGAAGAGGCTAGTGGTGAAGAAGTCTGATTGTGGCAGCTGCAGAGCCCAGGTGAGATGACAAGGGTGTGAGCTAATAGAATGATGCTGGGCTGGAGAAAGGATGTCTAGACACGAGATTCAGCCAAACATGTCCACCACTGAGCCTCAGCTACATTTCCAGAGAGCTCCAATGGCTACAGGATCCACTGTTACGCTGAACTGGAATCAACGTCACTCCAACTACCATTTGCCGGCCTAGTTGTGCACTCTGGAGAAATTCAGACAGGACAGATCCTCAAATGCTGGCTCTGTGTTCATGCCTGATTGCTATCAGCGAAATTCAAATAAAATATTTATATTCTTCTAACTAAAAAAACAGCAGAGTCAGGACATACATTTCAAATGTGCCCTAAATATTCACCTTCAAGGTAAGCTGAGATCTGCTCTGAGAGGTAAAGTGGAGCAGTTGGTTTTTTAAAATCTTTAAAAAAAAACCCAAAAAACAAACTTTAGCTTCATAGATGTTTGCTGGGTTTTGAAATCATTCATCTTATGAGTTACTCCTCTCCTTGCTTTACAGACTCTACAAATGAGGTTCTTCATTCAAGAGAATAGGATACGGCCATTCTGAAGGCACCTGCTTCTCTGATCAATGGCCACTACTTTACATGAATAAGGGACAGGAACGCAGGAGAGGTCATTCATGGTTCTACAACCCTGCTCTCTGCACTTTCACTGTAGCAATTCAACCGGCTGAATCTACCACTAGAAGCCTACAATTCCAAGAACTGTCCTGGATTTCCCTCGCAGTTTTAGAAAGAGAGTCCTTCAGCCCAGCCCAATCTGCCTCCCAGAGCAAGATGGTGAGCAGAAGCCCTGGTCAAGCAGGTCTCTGTGTGTGTCGTCGGCAAGGTTTTCTATTCAGGGAGGCCAGGGATTAATATACTATTGAGTTTTGTTCAGGGAAAGAGAGATTTTTTTATTATGAAAGTTTTCAAATATATATAAAACAAACTCACATACGACCTTCCTTCAGATTCAACATGACCAACATCTGCCGCTCTTGCTTCATTTATCCTTTTCATCCTTTTCCTTTCCCCCTTTCTTGACTTCCTTTTTCTTTCCCTCCCTCCCTTTCTTCCTCCATCCTTTCTTTTGTGTAGTATTGTTAAGCAAATCTCTTATATTGTGTTGTTCTATCCCTATGCTGCTGCTGCTAAGTCGCTTCAGTCGTGTCCGACTCTGTGCAACCCCATAGACGGCAGCCCACCAGGCTCCGCCGTCCCTGGGATTCTCCAGGCAAGAACACTAGAGTGGGTTGCCATTTCCTTCTCCAATGCATGAGAGTGAAAAGTGAAAGTGAAGTTGCTCAGTCGTATCCAACTCTTAGCGACCCCATGGACTGCAGCCAGTGGCTCCTCCGCCCATGGGATCTGCCAGGCAAGAGCACTGGAGCCGGGTGCCATTGCCTTCTCCGTTCTATCCCTATATGTCAGAGTAACTCTAAAACATACTTTCTAGGGACTTTCCTGACTGTCCAGTGGTTAAGCCTCCGAGCTTCCACTGCAGTGGGCACAGGTTTGATCCCTCATCAGAGAATTAAGATCCCACGTCCCACAGCCAAAAAAAAAAAAAAAAAAAGGACATTTTCTTATATAAACACACTGACCAAATTCACTATTACACCTGACCAAATTAATGATCAGTCTTTAAAACCATCTAGGATCTAGTTCACAGGAAAGTTTTAGAAGTAAGAAGCCTTGTAATCTCTGTTGCTTCTCTAAGGAAACACTATGCCACAGAGCTTCCTTAGATTATATTTCCCTTTATACTCAGCTTAAATGTGCATCCTGTCACTATATATCCTCATGTATCATGTTAAATAATTAATCTACCTTTTTAGTGTCTACACATTTTAAGTATTTGTATATAGTTAGCTGGGTTTTCCCTAGTCTTTACTTAACTGAGCTATACATATTTAATTCTAATCTTCTCTTATTCACTGATGCCCTCAGCCCCTTAAGCATTTCGGTGCTTTGCTTTGAACCTTGTCCAGCTGGTTTCCATAAGCCCGGTGATGAGTAGCCCAGAACCAGATGCAGTGTTCCAAGAGTGTTTGCACCCAAATGAAACTGCTCCCCATTTTCCCCCCCTGAATGTTCAATGCCAAACCACAAGAGCTGTGCTCTCTGTCATATTATAACAGAAACAAATGTCTTATTTTCTGCTTTTATTCCCAGTTATTTTTTGGCATTACAGCATGTGTTTCATTCCTCCCACTAAACATCTGTGCTTCAGATCACTTTCCTCCAGATGTAATACAAACAGCATCTGGGAATCAAAAGAGTACAGAGACCCAGCTCTGCCTCTCTAGCGATGTGCCTCTGGCAAGTCACTTAGTGCCACTTCAGGTCCTTCACCTAAATAACAGATAAAGACATTCTTTCTAATTCACAGGATTGCTGGAGGGTCAAATGAGATGATGTAAATGAAAAATGTTTACTAACCATTTTTTTAAAAAGATTTTTTTTTTAAATTAACGAATTTATCTATAGCTGTGTTGGGTCTTCATTGCTGCATGTAGGCTTTCTTTAGTTGTGGAGGGCAAAGGCTGCTCTCCACCTGCAGTGCACGGCTTTCTCGCTGCGGTGCCTTCTATTGTGGAGCACAGGTTCTAGGTGCATGGGCTTCAACAGTGCCCAGGATCAGCAGTTGTGGCTTGCTGGCTGCAAAGCATGGGCTTCGTTAGTTGCAGCACAGGGGCTCATCAGTTGCGGCTCATGGGCCCCAGAGCATGCAGGCTTCAGCAGTTACAGTGTGCAGGCTCAGCTGCTCTGCAGCACGTGGAATCTTCCAGGGATTGAACCCATGCTCCCTGCATTGGCAGGCAGATTTCTAAACCTTGAGAAGTCCACAGTTTACTATTAATAACTTTAATGGCATATGTGTTTATGTGTGTGTGTATCTATCTATATTAGTACATGAAATATAGAAAAGGTGAACACTGACATTCGCTAAAGACTTTTTCTACTTGTACCAATAACCTATTGTACCATTTAATAATCTCCGCTATCAGGAATTTTTTTCTTCCAGCCCTGTTCTTCTCATCAAAACAGAATCGTATAAAGCATCTTATATACCTGGACTACATAAGCCATAAGAATTTCAGGTTTATCCTTCACTTACATGTAAATCAGGTACAGGACATTTGCTTCCGTTTACTACTTACTGAGTTCTAGGGAAGTATGCTAAACACTTTACCTGAAAAATGACCTCATTTAAGACTTCATAATTTCATGAGATAGTCACCATTGATATACCCAATTTACATATGAGGAAACTGGGGCTCAGGAAAGTTAATTAACTTTCTTAAGGTGAACAGCTGAAGATAAGCAGTAGAGCTTAGTAAACCTAACAACTTCAGAGCCCTTGCTTCAACAAAGGGCATGAGTTAATATTTCAAATAATAACTAGGAACCCCTAACTACAGATGAAATTCAACAAACACTTAGAGCAGTGAAAAGGAATAATTCTTTTCAGGAGGCTTATTGTTTGATCACAGAACTTATAGCTGTTATAAAGGAACACGTGACCATGGCTGTTATGATGATAACTCATGGCCATCGTTATCAGAGGCAACTGTACCAACTATCCAATGCCTAAGAAAACGCTTAAAAGTGTTAGTCCCTCAGTCATGTCCAACTCTTTGCCATTCCATGGACTGTAACCTGCAAGCTCCTCTGTTCATGGGATTCTCCAGGCAAGAATACTGAAGTGGGTAGCCATTCCCTTCTCCAGGGGATCTTTCTGACCCAGGATTGAACATGTGTCTCCTGCTCTGCAGGCAGATTCATTACCATCTGAGCCACACTCTTCTGCAAAAAATCAGGTTAGCTTCTTTTAAGAAAATCTATTTGATGATTATTGCTAATCATTTTTCCTCCAATTCTCTGGCTGTCAATTATCTAATAAATCACTGAATAAAATCTCTTTCTTTAAACTGTCCATTCAAAGATGTATTATCTGAGAAGGCTCTAGTTCAGACTTTTTATTACCTCAGTCCTGGATTACAGCATTAGACTCAGTTCCAACTGACTTTCTGCCTATTTCCACCTCCTTTGAGCTTCCCTGGTGGCTCAGTGGTAGAGAATTCCCTTGCCAATGCAGGAGATACAGGTTCAATCCCTGGGTTGAAAAGATCTGCTGGAGAAGGAAACGCCAACACACTCCAGTATTCTTGCCTAGGAAATTCCATGGACAGATGTGCCTGGAGGGCTACAGTCCATGGGTTTCAAAACAGTTGGACACGACTTAGCAATTAAACATTTCTACCTCTTTAGTTCCTGCCAGACACCACTGCCAGGTAAACCTCCTTAAAATAAAGCTTCCATATGAACCAGTCCCTCCTCTGAAGCTTTACTCAGTTCTGCCTTTCAAGGCTCCAAAAGATATCATGGCAATTTGCTTTTCTAACCATAACATAAATTCTCCTCTCCACCCAGACCATCCTCTTCTTTGCTGATTGAATGTGCCTTGTATACCACCATCTTTGCCAGAACTCTTCTCCCCTCCATCTGACTTGTTTCCTCTTTGAATAGTATCTATTGTTCAAGGCCCAACTCAGGTCTTCCTTCTTGAGGTAGCTGTCCTGGTCACTGAATGTCCATGTTCTCCTTCCTCTGTTCTCAGTAGGAGCTCAGCAAGTGTTTGCAGAAATTAATTATAGCTCCACTGAACATCAATAGCATTTTGGGGGCAATATCACTCACTGATACACAATTAAGTATTGTCATGTGGCACCACATATGTGTGCTCAGGCGCCCAGTCACCTCTGCCTGTTTGTAACCCAATGGATTGTAGCATGCCAGTCCCTTCTATCCATGGAATTTTCCAGTCAAGGATACTAGAGTGGGTTGCCATTTTCTTCTCCAGAGGATCTTCCCAACCCAGGGATCGTAGCCGGGTCTCCTGCATTGGTAGGCGGATTCTTTCCCACTGAGCCACCTGGGAAGCTCAGTGGTGTTACATAACTTTCTATATGTACATTTCTTGAGATCCTATTTGAAGTAAAGTGAAAGCTTCTTAAAGGCCTGAACCATGTCTTCAAAACTTCTTTTGTATATCCTATATTGTTCTCCAGGCAAAGGCACTGTATACTTAAACTGACATACAACTGACCCTGATGCTGGGAAAGATTAAAGGCAGGAGAAGGGGGCAACAGAAGATGAGCTGGTTGGACGGTATCACCGACTCAATGAACTTGAGTTTGAGCAAACTCCAGGAGATGGTAAAGGACAGGGAAGTATGGCGTGCAGTAGTCCATGGGGTTGCAGAGTCAGACACAACTTAGTGACTAAACAACAACAAATACTTAAATAATAGGGAATAAAATCACCTAGTCAACACCTTTAGATAATATAGCCAGTTTGGCAGGCCAAAAGAACAGTCACGACTTAAGAAATCTGGCCTCTAAGTCTTAGCCTTACTAATGCATTAATTTGGAGCTAACGAAAATAAACTGAAAATGCAAGAAATTCAGATGACCTCAAAAGGATAAATGCAAAGGAAACCACGTAGACACATCAGAGACAAACTGCTGCAAGTCAAAGATAAAACCTTGAAGGCAGCTACAGAAAACTATGCAAGCCAGAAGATAACTGAATGATGCCAAAGTGCTTAATGGAAAGAAAAAAAAGTTAGCGAATCAAGATTTATATATCCAGGAAAACTGTAATTCAGAACAAAAGGTAAAATAAACACTGTTCAGACAAACAAAAGTAAAGGAAATTCAGTGCTCTCAGACTTGTGTTATAAGAAATGTTAAAGGAAATTATTCAGAAAGGAGTATGATACCAGATAGAAACTTAGATCTACATTAAAAAATGAAAAACACCAGGATGTAGATAAATATAAAAGTTTTAAAAACCTTTTTAGATTTAGAGGTATTCAGAAGATAACTAACAGTCAGGGGTCGGCAAGCTACAATATGAAGGTAAATATAGTTTTATTGAAACATAACCACATCCATTCATTTATGTGTAGTGTCAAGAGCTGTAACCTCTGGTCTAAAGCACCAAAGTAAAGAACAATTTAAAAAAAACCCAATATATTATAAAGTTTATAATGTAAAGTATATAATGTAAAAGCTTATAATGTAAAAGTATGAAAATAGCCCAAAATATAGAAGATATTTGAAGGTAATCTGTGATAAGGACATGTATCATAAACATAAAAAAATTTTACAGAGGTAATATTAACAAGTCAATAGGGAGATATAATGGAATACTGCTGCTGCTGCTGCTGCTGCTGCTAAGTCGCTTCAGACGTGTCCAACTCTGTGCAACTCCATAGATGGCAGCCCACCAGGCTCCTCTGTCCCTGGGATTCTCCAGGTAAGAACACTGGAGTGGGTTGCCATTTCCTTCTCCAATATTCAAAACTGAAAGCTAATCAAGTGCCCATCATTCAGAAAAATGGATAAATGTAGGTATATTCACACAATGGAATGCTAAACAATAATGAGAATGATTTATGACTGTATACAAGACAATGGAAGAACCTCACAAATGTAATCGTGAGCAAAAGAAGCCAGACATAAGAGTATATATACTGTTCACTTTATTTATAGAAAGCATGAAGGCAGACAAAATAACAATCTGTAATGTTAGATGTGGTTACCCTTGGTGGTGGGGTGGGGTTAGAGGGCTAGTGACTGGAAAGAACTTTCTGGAGGACCTCCAGTGAATTAGTAACCTTCTGTTTTTTTAATTTAGTTGTTGGTTACACATGCTTGCTTTATGAAAATTTACTGGGTGATATATTTATGATATATGCAATTTTCTATATGGATATTAAATATCTGTAAAAATTACAAATATACATATATTAACTTTTCTGATACTTATATAAATATTTATGATATGCTGCTGCTGCTAAGTCACTTTAGTCACGTCCGACTCTGTGTGACCCCACAGACGGCAGCCCACCAGGCTCTCCATCCCTGGGATTGATATATACTTAAACTAAAACCCTGATGAAAGAATATGACAACACACACCAAAAGAGGGATTTTGGGAAAAAGTTGATGTTCTGTAAACTTTAAAAAGTCACAGTAATTTTGAAATAAATATATAGGTAAATAGTAAATTAAAATAGCAGAAGAATGAATTCATTAGCTGGGGAAAAGGTTAAAGGAAATTCTCTAAGAAGCACTGAGATAAAGAGCTGGAAAATATGAAAGAGTAATTAGACAGAATAAAGTGAAAAGACATAAATCTAACAGGACTGCTAGATGGAACAGATGTGATATTCAAAGAGATAAAGGATGAGGACTTTCCAAAATTGATGAACAACATGAAAGTTCAAGCCCAAAAAGAACGGGCTCTGAATAGAATAAACACAAATCATCTATACTCCAAAGCCTATGTTAGTGCTGCAAAAATTCTTAACGATAGACTAGCTGTCTCCTTTGTTTTAAAGATAAGAATACTGAGGCCTAAAAAGATTAAGTGATTTGCCTCAATCAAAAAGCTAATAGTAGAGATGGAAATAATCTTAATATGTTATAGTTTAAGGCTTACTTACAGATAAGAGGAGCAAAATCGTAATTTCTGACTTCAACTTTCCTACTGGAATCATCACTTGTAATAGCAATATGAGATATTACTGTTCACAGAGAGAACTTAACTCAAGTTGAAACTATGAAGAGATTACGGATTCAAGTGCATGCAGTTAAGTGTTTAACAAGTGATACTCAATAAATGATTAGGCCAGGCTACTGCTGCCCACATATACCTTAAAGAAGTAGTTTCAAGATAAATTTCCTATTTCAATTAACTACAAGACCATTATAATCATTTCAACCCCAAAAAACTTATATTTTTCATATTCCTCTATTTAAATGTTTCAATGTTTTAGAGTGCTTCTGAATTACAATTTTTCTGTTATATGCACCAACATATAAGGTAAATTACTTTCTTCCTTTGAAACAGAACTAATTAAACCTCTAAATGCCCACGGTAAGTCTGATACAAATTTCAAACTGGTCAGAGAGACAGAAAATGTACTAAAGACCTGATATAAAGCATTCTTTTCTTATGTAGTACAGTGAACAATTTCTGACGGTGGATCTCGAATAGGTATTAATTCAAGTATTAAAGAAGAAAAGATCTAGTTAGTGTTTAGTTCTTATTCAAATTTTATAATTTTGAATTATCAGAGAAAAAATAATATTATATGATCCTGGATCTTAAAGCTATAATAAAAAAATTCTATGGCCAAGTCTGTTGACTTTTCAGACAATATTTTTCAGAAATATAAAAGAATTAAATGTCAAAATAAAATGATCTGTATATTCCAGGTGGAAGCATTTTCAGAAATTTCTAACACATGTTTTCTTACAAATAAGACAACTTTATTATGACATGAAATACATAGGCACAGATATTTCTTTAATATTTTGACTGAAGTGAAAAAAACAAAGCAATTGGTACATAAATACCAGACTCAGGAGAAAACTAATTCATTTTATGGATGAGTCAAACTTTTTAGAGCATCTTGATCAGTTACAGCTGCTTATGAAAGTTAATGTTTTTAATTTTCAATAAATTTTAACTTCATACTCATAAATCTGGCAACTATAAAAGAATTCTTAAAATTAGTTAGCAAATTTAGTCAGTAAAAATGAAAAATGAAACTAAAATAAGACAACAGACCATGAAAATACTTCTACCAAGTATTTACTGCACAAATAACTCACACAAATGTATAAAGAAACCATTAAGACATTTATTTATACAAGTGACAAAGTATATGAAAAAGTCACACAGAGGTAAATCAGCAATTTTGAACTCTTTTAACTTAATAAATTAGCAACAATAACATATAAAACCCCCACCCAAAGCTGTAAACTTCTGGTGAACTGATATATTCAAATGGTAACACTATAAAATGTTACAACTCTCTGGGAAAGCAATAAGACAAACTTATTAAGAACCATAATACTGTTTATATTACTTCATTTAATAATTCCACTTCCAGGAACTTCTCTTAATAAAACTGAAAATAACCTAAGAATTTAGCAATAGGGAAATGGTTTAAATAAAGTAAAAAGATTAAATAATCATTATCAAAACTAAATACAAATAGTCAAATAATATGAAATAAAACATAGTTTAACAAAGAGTAATACAAAATGAAAGTTCTGAAGTCACTGTATCAGGGTGGGGAGGATTATGGCTAATTTTTCCATTTGGCAAAATTTTCTTCAGTGTTTTCAATAAAATAAAAAGATCGGTTACCGTTTCAGAAAGTCACTTGTCTTTTCGAAACATTTACACGCTTTACCATTAGCAAACTATACATGCCAAAATTTAAGTTGCGAAACACAGCCAAGGTGCCCCAGGTGCTTTCTATTCCTTACCAGGCAACGTGTGAAGGTGGACTGTCACCCGTCCCATTCCAACAGGAAGAGGCAACCACGGCCACCTTTGGTTACACAAACCGCAGGGCACTAGACACGGACAAGCAAAGCTGGAAAAGTTTCCATTTACAACTCTGTATGTCTGAAGTTTTATTTAAGGCATTATGATAACTAGCTCTTTTCCTTATCATTTTCTGTGTCACTTAAGAAAGCTCTAACATTTTCGTTTTAAAAATGTTGACAATACGCTGAAAGTGCTCTACTGAAGCATATAACTTTTTAGACTGAGTTTATATGAGGTTCACCATAAATACGACCATTTTTCTTTACATATTTAAAATTTCGAGGTTAGAGGTTACAAAACAACCACCTTTGCAAGAAAGACAATCCATAAAAATCTAAAAATTCTTATTTGATGAAAATTTAACAACTCTTCCCTTTGAAACCATATTTATTTGAATAAATGCAGTGGGATTTGAACAGACTGGCTGCATTATATATTGCTTTCCCATAACAAAAGTATGAAGCACTCATTACACATGAAATTTATTCTTTTGGAATGTGACTGTTTTCAAAACTATGGTAAAGAGGGACAGGGACCTGTCAGTAGGCCACTTGAATGAAAATGTTTGAGAACAACTGTTTTTCAACATTTAAAGAGAAGGGATAAATTGCAAATATAGGGCAAACCTCAGCATTTGTAAATATCACTTGAAAAAGCAAACTGAAAACAAAATACCAGGGGCTTGATACCCTAGAAAAAGGTATAAATAAATACTAAAAAATAAAGAAGTTTTTAATTGAAGACACATTTTTTAGCTTAATTTAAAAAAATTAGGTTATTTAGTATATTGGCACAGGGTGATCAACTGTATTGATTACCAGGAGAACATCTCATAGCTGCCGAAATATAAGCCATAGGAGCAGTCCTATGCTAATGGTAGAGTAGAGGTGAATTTAATTAAACATTTAGTTTTCTCTTTACATTCCATTAGTGGTAGCAGCAATAATTTGGTTCATTTACAAATATTTATTATAAAAGCTTATTGGTTTCCAAGATCTAAACAATCACAGCTATTACCAAGATAAGTGTAACATTATTAAAGAAAGGTTCTTAATAATCATAAACTCTCTGAAACGTAAGAGTTAAATAATGGCTTTTTCAAACATAGATAAGGAGTTTCAATAACCAGAGCCACCAGGAAGCCAAAATAAAGTCCAAGAAACAAATATACATTCACTTCATGACACCAAAGAAACACGTAGTTCATTGTTTTTCCCCTCTGATTACAAAATATGGTCAACTTTTTCATACGAGAAGACTTTTAAGAGAGATCAAAATCAGAAAGTTGCTTTTCCTGAATCTGATCTAACAGCATGACAATATTCTATAGTACAGCAAGAAATGAACAAGTGCAGGGCTATTTATAATGTACAGCAAATAAACTGTGCACCATAGAAACCAGAAATGATGGACATTTTTCTTCATGCAAAAAAAGAAAAAAACCCATAGGTATCATTTGTCTTTTGGACGAAGCCTGTCATTCTGCACACAGGATTCAAATGTCAACCAGGAAATGATAGTAATCCCAAGCTAGTCTTAAAGTGTCTTAATTACATCGTCTTCTCCCTTTGTCTCATTCAGAGTTATATACTCACAGCTCAAAACTTGCTCATTAGACTCCTCAGGCTTTGATTTTTTAAGTGCCAGCTCTGCTGGGAAAAGAGATGAGCACCGCTCAAGAGACTGTGCAATGTCATCAATCGTCCACTTGTCCTCGGGCAGGGCATGCTCCTCCAGGGTGAATGGTCCCTGCTTGGTTCGCGTCAGCTCTAGCACATTGGCACAGGAAGAGAGTTCTGTGACAACAAAAAAGAAAAAGAAAATGCACGATAAATGATTTAGTATTTCATAGTTTATCATTTTTCAAATGACTGAGGGACTCAATTCAAACCTTTCAAAATTACCCTAAATGTAATGTCGCAATCATCCAAAATAATAACCAGAAGCCTTGAGATTAAGAAATGATTAAGTAGCCAAATAATATTCAATAGCTCACCTAATAAACTGGTTTAAAGTTAGAAGGAACTGGCACTCACTTTTCTTATTTAACCCATGAAGCAACCTCCTGAGGTAATATTACTCTCACTTTGCAGATGAGGTAATGAGGCCTGTCCGACGACACCACAGCCAGCCAATGGCAGGGCCAGATTGCCAACTCCCCGGTTGTTAGTAAGACGATGGCTTCTGGGTTGTTTGAAAAAATTTGACGTGTAGCAATGAAAACAATTTTTTTTTTTAAAGGAGTAATCTTTTCTTTTTGTCCCTACTTTTGAGTTAAAACATTTTATGCTTGAAAAAAAAAATGTTGGTCCTTAGATCCACTATTCACATCTTCATTTTCTGTTCCTCTTTTTCTCCTCCCTTCCATTACAAGCATTTCACTGCAGCTGTGGATGCTGCTAATTGTCTGCCATAAACCTAGAATGCTTTTAAGGCTGAAAGCACAGCCTTCAGTACTGGCACAGTACTGGCACAGCTCCTAAGGCCAGTACTCAGAGACGTGAAAAATGGAAAATTCCTTTTTCCCATCAAAAAGGAATACTACTCTCTAAATGGTAATTCATAATTCATCTTTATGCTTACCTTTGCCAATGTCACTGACCAAGCTTCTGATATAAAAACCTCCTCCACATTCGACATCTGGAATGTTAATAGTGACATGGTGAATTGCTAAGCTCCTATGAAATCCACTTTACATAGAAATGATGCCCCTAAACAAATGTAAAAATGCACTATGCAAACAATCATGTGATAAAATATTTATGTGCTAAAACATAAATTATTCATCCAGCAGCATATGTGTGAGACTGAAAAGTCAGAGTGTGGAGAAAGCAAATAGCAGAAACTCATGAGCATGTTTTAAATTACATGGCAAGTCATACCACTTTAATACTTCAGCCTTGTTCATTTAATAGGTTTTAAATAGTCAGAAATCTCAGCTTTGCTATCATGAGCTGCAGACTTAAAAAAACATTTTTCAGATTTGCACATCTTATTCATTTAATAGGTTTCAAATGGTTAAACATCTCAGCCTTGCTATCATAAGATGTAGATTTTAAAAATATTTCCAGATTTACATACTCAAAAAATACAACAAACAAACAAAAATTCCCTTTTCAGTGGCAGGAATTATGTTTGGGGTAATATATTAGAGAGAACTCAGCATATTTAAATGTTCTTTTGGAAATATTCCTGAAAAAAAATCATGAAATAACTTAAAATTACACAATGTACCAGAACTGACTGCATGTCTTAACAGCTTCTTAGCTTAGCCAGTATAATACACGTTTATTGGTTAAGAGCAAGGCTCTGGATTATTTTTATTCATCCACAAGACATCCTGAAAAGAACTGTATTTCCACACAAAAAGACCACATTCCACCTGTTTCTAGCTTAGCATACAAATAAAGTTATTTGAGGGAATTAATCAAAATTTCCCACCTAGGTATTTTAATTTTTTTTTTTCCCCATCAGCTCAAGGTGGGAGCCACTGCTGAGATTTAAAAAAAAAAAAAAATGAGCACTAGGACCAATTGGAGCTGTGCTACATTCTTGCACTATATTTGACTTTGATGAAAAGAGTCAAATGTGGCCTACTATAAACTCCAATGAACAAACGCAACTGGAAAAATTTGAGGGTTTTTTTTTTTTTTTACTTTCATAGATAATATCTGCTTTGCCAACACAGCTGCTGCTTTTTCATGGAACATAGTAAAACACTTTTTAGCATATTTGTTTCATTGTTTGTCTAATATTTTAGAATCAGGGAACTTAAGGAGTGACTTCCTAAAAAAATTGTACAAAACTCACAATCTACAGGAACTTACATTAAATAATAATGTCAAAAAGAGAAAAAAGAGCAACAAAGTTTAGAAAAAAAAGATTTGGGACATTACTTCTAAAAGTCAACCTATTCAGAATGCACCATGAAATTAAGAACAGGGTCAATTTCAGGGAGCAGGATCAATTTCAGGGAGACTGAAGATTAAGAAGAACTACAGCTTTTGATTTTTCACAACTCTTACACATTCAGGGCTTTAGCCAGGAGATCATAAAATTTTCAAACAATAGAAAAAGCCTTTTTGGGTTTTAAATTTGTTTCAAATATTGATTATAGATAAATTCAATTTGTTAATTTGAATTAAACTTGACCACATGTCCAGGAATACATTTCTGCATTACCCATTACTCCTACATTTTCATGATCTTTAGCAGTAATTTGCTGGTGACAAAGAGAAAGAATAATCAGTCAACTTTTAGAATTTCTTGTTCAAAAACTGAAAAAGCATTGTTTTAAAAGGACAAATAAATGTTAATTAAAAATACTGAGTATAAACTATCAGGTACTAGCCAAAATGGGAAACAAGTGTTCATAAGACAATAAAATAGAAAATACAAAATTTTGAAAATATGTATTCCTTACCTACTCTTCTCTATAGAGATCCAAAGCATGTTACTTACAACTTTATAGTAAGGTAATATAAGAAACTCAGATGATTTAGCACAACTCTGAACCCCTATAGAGCCATAGGTATTCTCATCATATGTGTTGTCAAAAAGTTATTAACAAATTCTAACCTTCTTTAAATTCAAACTTTAAAAAATTTCCAATATCCTCGGGATCCATTAAAATTACAGAAAAGTAGCCAACTATAAAATAAAGGCACATGTAAATACAAACGATTTCCGATTTCTCCATCTTACCTAGTGTGAAAAATGGTGGCTGGAATTTCTGAAGGGAGAGACTGTATACAGTAACTGGCCTGGCGGGCTTTGCTTCCACTTCTTCACCTCTCTTCATCAAAGCTGAAAGCCTCTGGCCATCTTTCTTCAATGCAGAATAGCTTGCAAAGTAGAGGAGGGAGACAGAGAGAGAAGAAGGGAGCAGGAATAGAGAGAGATTGAGAAAGCGAGAGAGAATAATTCTAGATTACAGCGTGGAAAGAGAAGATGATTAGCAGCCTTTTCAACTGAAAATCCTTCTAAGAATGAACTCTTTTTTCTTCTAATCTACTCCACACTGGTGTCGGGGATAGAGATCCTAAATATCTTTGAGGCTAATACAGTTCATTCTGGCACTCAGTGAGCAATGTTGCCAATATTCCTCTTTAACCATCTTCCTGGAGAAGGTCTATTCATGTCTTCACTGGTCCTCATTCTGGGTAAAGGGTACAAGGCATCCAGTAACAATGATCTCAGCTATATTTCCTTGAAACAATGTTATTTCCATTGTAACTATATTCATTTTCATATGAAAGTTACCAAAATGTTTCCAAAGAAAAAATAAGCAAATAATCTACTTAACAGCACTCAACTTTGTGTGATTAAGTGTGATTAGTCCACAAAAATCCTTGGAACAATCACAGGGAAGAAAATCCTAAGACGATTCTTAAATATATAAATGTTTACTATATCTTAACAACAGTGATCCAAAATAATGTTTGTTCAGATCCTGCTACAATTTCTAAGTCTTCCCATTTGAGGCAAAATTATAAAGAAACATTTCCCCATAGATATTTCAGTGTTCTTAAAAAACACTAAGATTTTAAAAAAACAAAATTCTAAAAGAATTTTTAGTAACATATCCTGACACATTCTATATGCCATTTGAAAAAAAAGGAAGCAATTTGCTTGAAATTATAATGTGCACAAAAATATGGCTTAGGTGGTAAATCAATATATTTTTAATAAGTTATAATTCTCATCTGCTTCATTTGTTGCAGAGAATTGTGAAATATAAGACTCTGGGCCCAAAAAGAATGGTCCCAACACCGGACAGGAAGTGTCAACTGGACTCTAAAGCATAACTCTGACGCCTGTACCAGACGGGACTGGTCTCTTTTCCTGCTGTTCTGGGAAAAGCAACACGTCTTCTGCTCTCCGTAACTGCCCTGATGACTACAGGTAGAATCAGAAAGACCAACAAACCCTGGAAGAGCACAGATGTTAGGCTGGGGCAATATCAAGGGACAAAGGAGACTGCACCCCGTGTGTGTATGTGCTGTGCTCAGTCGTGTCTGACTCTTTGTGACCCCACGACTGGAGCCCACCAGGCTCCTCTTAAAGACATCAGAGGCTCTGTATCCTGTCTGAATCAGGGTCACCTCACTTGATCAGTTGCTAGGTCTAAAAAGTGCCATGCCGTAAAGTAAAAGGAAGCCCCTCTCCTTTCTCTTCATTAACGCGATGTCAGCCACTGGAAAATAAAGTTAAACATTTATTCAAATTCAACAATTGAACTTACAGGGGAGGTACTTGCATTATATTCCCAGTGAATTTCTGTAGAATGCTTTCAATATCTTCTTGTGTTATTTTATCTGCCAAAAACGAACCCAAAAAAGTGACACTAAAACAATCACAGAAGTACATATGCTATTTTCACAGTACTCACAACTCTGAAAATTGAAAAGAAAAAAAAAATTTCAACAAAGCACTTATTACAGTATACATTTTGTAGGTCAAATTCTACCTTGTTGAGATGGATAAAATACACAATAATGAGACAAAAGGGGGAAAGTCTTATACTGTCCAGTATTAAGACTAAATTCAACTTCCTATGCTTCATTTTTTTTCTCCATTAAAAAGAATCCAATTATTTTATGTGCATTGACTACATACTCACTAGGGCCTTCAGAAGACCTAAGAAAAATGCTACATTAGCTACGGAAATGGTCCTGCAGTGATCAAAAATAATGTGGCACAAATGAAGTAGAAAAATACCCACAAAGTTATATCTAAGGTTCTCCAGGGTTCAGATATTATAAATAACTAAGTAAGTTATTGAAAGCTATCAAATATCAATCACATTTAAAATTTTACCTGATAGACTTCAAAACTGTTGTCTGTATGGCATGGTATGAATTTCCTACACTCACATGTTAACTCTGTCCCCAAATAAAGCTGTATTTATCTGTCTCCTTCCCCCTCTTCACTGCTCTTAGAATTTCAGTCAGGAGCCTGGTCTCAAAAATAAGCCAGTGTAAGAAAGGAAATATATTGGGTTGGTTCCGGTTTTGATGGTATGGAAAACGTGAATGAACTTTTTGGCCATCCCAATACATAACAAAGACTCTGTCTGTCTTAAGTCATGTTTTCAGCTTTTGTTTGATACTCTTTCAAACAAAATGATGCAATATTAAAATACTGTTCTATAATTTTAACAACTGGAAACTAACACACTGAAATTCAATATTGGGGATTTTCACATATAGATAATTATACAAATTTCATATTCAGTAAAAAACTAGGTTACAGAAATATTCTATAACTTCTATAAATTATAGTCAATGGAAAGAAATTAGTCTTCTATTTTCACTCTGTAGGAAATTTACTTGAACTTTTTATCCTGGTATATACATGTTGCATTTGATCTTATTTGAACAATATTAAACAAAAACTAATTGTTGTGTTTTGAACTACTGTACTAACACCAGAATAAAAATTAAAAGACAGCAAGGAACACTGTCCAGATTTTAATATCAGTGCAGCAAGAGAGCTTTAATCTCTGTGTGACCTTGATCCTTATGAGCTAAATAGGAACAAAAGACCAGAATCTACAAGATTCAAGTAGAGAACACCTACGAAACTCAAAAGAATAGCACCTAGCAGCTCCAAAAAGGTAGAGCTGAAATGCCCATCTTGTTCAAATTGTTTTACAAACAGATGTATCTCATGATATGAATGAGGATTTTTTTCCATGAAAAATGTTTACTCTCTTGAAACATTAAGACATAATTACTGTTGATATTTTAGTTATGCAAGACTTCCAAATCTAGAGAGCCAATGCTTCCACCATGCTGGTAATTGCTGAAAGAAATGCCACTGCTGATAAAATTGCTACAGTTCATAATTTAGTCATCCATACATTTTAAAAATAAGCGCAAACAGCTTTCTAGTTCCACCAAGCTGGTCTCTTTACTGACATTTCTGACAAGGCCAATTCCCCTGTCCTGCCTGGGTGACTCATTTACTGATATTGTCCCACACAAGGTGACGAGATGTATTCTTTCTCATTCTACTTCTGCCATGGTGTTGCCTTCTGACTTAACATCCTAGGCAGGTATGGTTTTGCTGTTCATTCTGCAATTAATCATTCACAATTTTTAATAGCTATTTTATATATATATATATATATATATATATATATATATATATATATATGTAGGTATTATCTCACCAATGGAATTCTAATGTCCTAAGCTTTTCTTCTTATATAATGCACACAATTAAGATAGTGCTCAAGACATTCTTGTTGAATTTAATTTGCTGAGGAATAATAGAATCTCAAGGTCAAAAGAGCATTCCTGGTCACCTAGGAATCATTTATTTGATGCTTGAATCACCAGACAGAAAGCCTATGCAACAAAAAAAATTTTTTTTATGAAATTCAATAGTTGTTCATGATTAAAAAAACAAACAAATGGCAAATTAGGAACCGAAAGCAATTTCCTTACTTTGATAAAACAACTAAAAAGCCTATAGAAAAAAATCTATAAAAATAAGGCACAAAATTTGCTCTTTCAGATAACAAGATTTATTCTAAAACTACAGCAATTAACATAGTTTGGTGTTAACACAAGGATAAACAGACCAAATGCAAGAAAATAGATTCCAAACAAACCCACGCTTATAAGATGCTTGATTTGTGATCCAAGAAACAAGGTAGTGGGGAAAAGTGCTGAGTGAACTGGATATCCACACAGAAAAAAACGGTAGACTGTAGATGTAATATGAAAGGCAAAGCAATAAAGCTGCCAGAATGTAGAAAAATATCTTAATGCTTTTGGCATGGGAAAAGTTTTCTTAAACAGGATGCTAAAAAATTAACCACAGACTAAAGTAAAATCAGCAACTTCTGTTTTCCAAAAGACACAGCTAAGAGAGTTTTGTAAAAGACAAGCTACAGAGAAGACAATATCTGTAACACACGTGATCAAACAGAAGAGCACATATCCAGAGTTTTTTTTTTTCCATAAAACTCATACAAATCAATCTTTAAAAAAAAAAAAAAAGTGACTCAATAGCGAGGGAAAGAAGAAACAAAACAAAGAAGTGGACAAGAGACCTGGACAATAAACAAAGATGGCTTAGTACCCAAAAAACACATGATAATACTGCTGAATCTCATGGTGTGTGTTAGTTGCTCAGTCGTGTCTGACTCTTTGCAACCCCACGGACTGTAGCCTGCCAGGCGTCTCTGTCCATGGGATTCTCCAGGCAAGAATACTGGAGTAGGCTGCCATTCCTTCTGCAGAGAATCTTTCTGACCCACGGATCAAACCCTGGTCTCCTGCATTGCAGGCAGATTCTTTACGGTTTGAGCTGAATCTCATTAGTAATGAAATTAAGGCCACAATGAAACACTATGACCTACTGATCAGAATGGCCAAAACGAAAAACGTTACTCATTACCATGTGCTGCCAAGGGTGTGGTACAAGTAGAATGCTTATACACTGCTGGTAGAAATGCAAGGTTGTACAACCATTTTAAGAATTACTTGTCAATTTCTGGTACAGTAAAATATGCACTTACCCTATGACCCAGCAATCCCACTTGGGTATATATCAAGGAGAAATTATTGCACGTCTATCAAAAGACAGGCATAAAATAGCAGCTTTATTCATAAAGACATAGCAGCCTTATTCATAAAGTCTCAACCTGGAGTCAACACAAATATCTCATGACAGAAGAATATGTATGTATACACACACACATCTCTCTACATATTTTATACAGATGCACATAAATGTATGAGTGTGTGGGTGCTAAGTCACTTTAGTCAGGTCCGACTCTCTGCAACCCTATGGACTGTAGCTTGCCAGCATCCTCTGTCCACGGGGATTCTCTGGGCAAGACTATTAGAGTGGGTTGCCAAGCCCTCCTCCCGGGGATCTTCCCAACCAAGGGATCAAACCTGCATCTCTTAGGTCTCCTGAATTAACAGGTGGCTTCTTTACCACTGATGCTACCTGGAAGCCCACATAAATGTCTATGTATATGTACATATATGGGCTTCCCACGTGGCGCTAGTCGTGTAAGAACTCACCTGCCAATGCAGGAGATGTAAGAGAGGCAGGTTCGATGCCAGGGCTGGAAAGATCCCCTGGAGGAGGGCATGGCAACCCACTCCAGTATTCTTGCCTGGAGAATCCCATGGACAGAGGCTTTGGTGGACTACTGTCCAAAGGGTCACAGAGTCAGACACGACTGAAGCAACTTAGCACATGTACCTATACATACCTTTTTCACACAGTAGCATAGGCAAAGCTATACTATAGTTTTAGGATTATCAGCAAAGTGTTGGATGTTAGAATAGTAGTCATATTTAGAAAAGAGAGATGTTATAGTCACTGGGATGGGGCAGGAAGGGGGCTTCTAAGGATTTTTCTTTTTTTTAAGGATTTAAAATATTTATTTATATTTTTGCTGTGCTGGGTCTTCACTGCTACACACGGGCTTTCTTTAGTTGTGGCAAATGGAGGCTACTCTCTAGCTGCTGTGTGGATTTCTTACTGTGGTGGCTTCTCTTGTTCCACAGGCTCTAGAGCGAGTGGGCTTCAGTAGCTGAGGCATGTAGGTTCAGCAGTTGTGGCTCCTGGGCTCTGGAGTGTGGGCTCAGTAGTTGGGTCTCAAGGGCCTAGTTGCCCCATGCCATGTGGAATCTTCCCAGACCAGGGATCGAACGGGTCATCCCTCACCACAAGGCGGGTTCTTAACAACTGGACCACCAAGGCAGCCCCCTCTATTTCTTGACTAGACTGGGAGCTGCATGGATGTTTGTTTTCTGATAGTTCATTAAGTTGTAAACTTATACTTTCTTCACTTTCCTTTATTTGCATAATACTTTATAAGAAAAAAGTTTCAATATAAATAAAAGGTACCATGGGATGACTGATGCCCAGCTACACCTTAGCCCCAATACAGTGTGTGCCTTATTTGTTTAAATGACAACTGGAGACCCAATTCAACTTTTCAGCTTCCTCTAGGAAATGTGGGCAAGCCAGACCACAATCCAGGAGGAACCACTTGCATCAGATACAACATTAGCGGCATCCATTCGAGAAGAATTGGCAACATTCTATTACGGGACCAAGAGGTGGTGGTGTTTAGAACAGAGGATTAGCAAGAGATGGCCCTTACAGTTTACATTTCTTGCCTCCCAGTAACAAAGCCACAGGAGGCATAGAAAAAAGCTATTCGCATCACCAGAGCAGTAAGGCCTTCCCAGAAGCTTGGCTCACCTCCAAGACAGCTTGGGAAGCCACAGCCTCAATGTCCTGAGCTCCCTGAAGAACAGATGAGCACACTGGAGCCATGTATCCTCAGAGACACACCGTACCTGAAATGTAATACCTCACTGTGGCTGAGAAAAGAGCAGCAGAAGGTAGGAAGATGCTTTGTCTTTCCTGGGACTTCCCTGCTGTCTTTTCAAGGCCTCTATCACCAGCCTGGTTTATTCATACCCACTAAATACTTTATTCTACATGCCACGCATTGCTCTAAGCATCAAAAACCAAGAGAGACATGGTCTCAGCCCAGCTTAGGAATTAATATATAAAAATATATTAAATAAATGGCAAAAAATACTATTTAGAAATAACAGAAGGTGTCAGGATAGATAATAAAAGGGCCCTATTAATAGGGTTTGAAGGTTGAGTCTGAGCTAGAGACTCATTTTGTATGGCTAAAAATAGTAATTTGTCTAGATAGGATAAAGTGACCCAAGGTCATTCAGGTGCCATTTACTGCATAACCCCTTGTTTTACCCAGATGGCGGCTGTTTTCAACGGGTCAATTAAAAGCTGTATTTTTTATTGCTGTGATGACTGGTGGGCAGCGACAGCAGCAGCACTTAATAGGAGGCCCAGAGACGCCAGAGCGCCTGTGACGTGCATGGGCAGCACAGCGAGGAGCTGTCCACACTCTGCACGAGTGCCGGGCAGCTGCCAGATGCTCCAGCGGGCAACCTTCTGTTTAGAGTTACTTTAGGCTAGCGCTGGGCTTCCCTTGTGGCTCAGGTGGTAAAGAGAATCCGCCTGCAATGCAGGAGACCGGGGTTCGATCCCTGGGTTGGGAAGATCCCCCGGAGAAGGGAAAGGCTGCCCACTCCAGTATTCTGGCCTGGAGAATTCCATGGCTTGTATAGTCCACAGGGTCGCAAAGAGTCAGACGAAACTGAGCGACTTTCACTTCATTTAGGCTAGAATCGGAGTCCATTTTCCACTTAAATACAGAATTTTTTGTACAGTCTTGTTGCTTAGTTGCCAAGTTGCACATGACTCTTTTGCGACCCCATGGACTGTAGCCCATCTGCCGCCTCTGTCCATGGGATTTCCCAGGCAAGGATGCTGGAGAGCTGCCTTTCCTTCTCCAGGGGATCTTCCAGACCCAGGGATTGAACCTGCGTCTCCTGCACTGCAGGCGGATTCTTTACCACGGAGCCACTGCAGAAGCCCCCAAATCATTCTCTCCTTCAGGCGCTCCCACAAGGAGATACTGAACTTTCCAGTACTGAGTCATGAACACAACACACCTGTCTGTCTGCACTTGACTTGTGGCATTCACAGCGATTGATCTGTAAGTATCTGTCATATATATGTATCTGATTACTTCATGAAGACTTTCAGTGTAGTAATATCTGTGCATTTACATACTGATATGACTATTTTACTATAAATTCCCTTTATTTCTTCTTTATAGTCCATTTACTATAGTACATTGATTTTTTTTTTTTTTAATGTGTAGGTAGGGGAGAAAACCTCTGAGTTTTATTTCAGCATAATAAAGAAGGCATTACAAAATACCGGTTACAGGTCTTAGGATTAAGTCTCAGAGGGTTGAGAACACAGGTCCTAGTTCTCCATATGACACAAGTTTCTTAAGGATACAAGGTAGATTTTATATTTATTTCCCCCTTGGTACCCGCTATGCAGCTTAAACAGATGACAAACTATGCTGACTTACCAAGAGCATACCGAAAAATCATGTCAATCAGCAAAACTCTCTGAGCTCTCATTTTCTGGGACTACAAACAGTGTTCAGTCAACTATAGGGAGCTCTCCTTTTGAGGGCCTAAAGAAACTTGTTTCGTTTCTTAGATTCTCAGATTTCAAGATTATAAAGAGATGATTTTAACACACTAACTTACTTTCCTTAAGGTAAGTAAGGTCATAAATGATACAATACAAAGTATAGTTTTTAAAAATTCCAAAATGCTTCAGGGTAGTCCTTCCTACCAGTGTATATTTAAGTGGTTCATTACCCTGGTCCTCTTGTAATATTCCCTACTCAAAGAACTGCACCATCATGTAACAGTTTTAAAACCCAGAAACCTAGATCTTTTTTAACAAACTTCCTCTCTGTCCCCATCCAACCAATGACTCTCACCAACTTTACCGCCTCACCATTCTTCTAACTATATATAAACTGACATATGATGTAGGATACTCTGGAAATCTCTGACATCCTCCTAGCCCTCTTTAATCTTACAAGCATTCTGGCTGAAGATTACGGCTGGGTTTCCATTAAGTGGGCATACGCTGTTATTTCATAATAATAATAATAATGATCTCAAGGTTAATTCAACATTTATTTTTTAAAAGACTCAAAATAAATTGGTGATTTTTCTCTTCATTGTGGTGCTTGATTAATCATGCAAGATACTAAGCCACATATAAATGTTAACAGGACAAGAGAAGCCATTATGAACAAGGAGACGGCTGGTCTCTCTACTGGGGGAATATGTAATATACATTAAGACCACTCAACACAAAAACATAGGGAAGCCGATGTTAAACTGCCTAAAGCTACATTTAAAAAGGTAACATTAAGCACAGGCAGAAAACAAAACAAAACAGAAAGCTTACAAATAATTCAGTTGATGACATAATAATTTAGGTGAACTGACGGTACAAAACCCACAACTGCTGCATTATAAATAGCAGAAGCACTATGAGAGTTGCTAGGAAACCATTTCATTTATCTAGCCTTTCTTAAAGAAGTGAAAGAAGGGATGGTAGAAAAATTAAAGTGTGCCTCAGTGAATTCTGTTTATTTCCAGAGAAATAGCTTTCCTTTTGTTATGTCTTTTTGTATACTCCAAAAGCACAGGAATATGATCAATTTTAAAGTATTAAACCTAGTACATTTATTTTAACAGCTATGAGATAATTATATACACCAAAACCAAAACAATAACAATGACAAGATGCAGGTAAAATCGAGCAAGAGAGCAAGAGGATTTCTCTGCTTTGTTTCACCTAAGACTAGGAAGAATGTCCTAGATCCTATCTATTGTATAAGTGGTTTTTGCCAAGGGAGTTATTCGGAAGAATTCTGCATGTTAAAAAAATATTGATTATAGGAAAAGGCAATTACTGCAATTCTTTACTAATAGGCATACCATATAAGCAACAATGTGATAAACAATTTCCAACCTTTTTAACCTACAGAAATGTACTGACAATTAAAATCACCGGAAACATAAGAGGCTTATTTTTAAATTCCAAATTCAGAGAAACTTCCTTTAAATATTAGAAACAAGGACTACATATGATGAGCTTCATACCATAAGGTTTTTCTTCTGTTACTTTCCCTGTAGAATCTAGCGTGTCAGTAGCCTTCCCCAGTTCCCCAATGGCAATATATCTCTAGAGGAAGAGACACAAGAGAGGGAAACAGGCCATAAGGTAAAGAACTGTTATGCATATCTTAAAGCTTATACAGAACCTTACTAATAAACCTAACTGATACAAAATAAAGGCAAAATCAATAGACTGTAACTTCTTGGTTAGTTGTTGATATGTGGGAAGCATTGTATAAAGTGAGGAACAGGCAAAAATTTGCCAAACCAGCCAACATGACAAGGAAAAATCTGATTTTATTGATAATCATCGCTTATAAATATACAGTTCTTGTTGTTCAGTCACTAAGTTGTGTCCACCTCTTTGCTACCCCATGGACTGCAGCATGCCAGGCTTCCCTGTCCTTCACTATCTCCTGGAGTTTGCTCAAACTCATGTCCATTGAGCTGGTGATGCCATCCAATACTGTACAAAAAGTTTTAAAAATCAGTTTTCTACTGGGCAGTGTAGACTGTGAAGGAAAAAATTTAAATATACCGAGGAGTAGAGATAATGGTACAGTAATCCCCTACTTAGTCATCACAAGATTCAATAATCTGTTGCTGTTGCTCAGTTGCTAAGTCGTGTCCGACTCTGTGACCCCATGGATTGCAATAATTTTACTCCACATGCAATTAAAATTAATTTTAAATTATTATTTCTCATATGAAATACCAAGCTCAGTCTTAGGAACTTGACTATGCATTTAAACAAAAGCTAAACACGTAAAAAAAAAAAACTAGTATAGCAGAGATAATGTACATATGTGTTTCTTGTAAGAAGAAATGGCTACGTCTTAAGCTCTCTGAAAGGATAAGTGTCACTTCTCAGAACTGCTCATTACTCACAAGTGAAGAATTAGATCACTCCTAGTTAACTGAGGATTGTTCTGCTTTCTGTCTTGGGTTTCACTGGTACTACCTATTCTTTATTCTCCTCTCGTTTGGTCAAATTCAAATTTCATTTCGAGGATCACAGGAATTAGCAAAAAAAATGCAAGGAACAGAATTCTCACTGAAAAGAATAGGCAGTTATGTGAGCAATTTAAGCTGGAGTACTCTGCAGAAAAATGAGTTTATTAATGATAAGCTTATTATGCTACCACACTGAAACATAGTTTTGAATATCTTCATTAACAAGGAACAGCTCTATACAGTGCATAAAATGTAAGTCCTTCAAATTTTTCAATATAGTACTTATGAAATATAATGAATATTAATAGAGTGCAAAGAAAAGGTGCAAATTGGACGAACCTCTGGAGAAAGTGGATTAGAGATGCTCCAACTTTAGAGAATTGCTAAGTTTCACAGGAGGAGCTTTACTCAAGTCACACTTCGCAGTTGACACTGATTAGTTAACCTAAAAATGCTTGTGTACACCTGGGGGAAATTACTGTCCTCTGAACACATCTGGGGGGGAACATCTGTAGACCCCAGTGACGATACCCTTCAATGGTTGGAGGGGATACGAAGGCTGCTTTCTGCTGAAATGCTGGCTTTGCCTACAGGCACTATGGTTTTTCTCCACATAGACACGAGAGTAGGCCTATACCTGGGAAATGCTAGTTAAGAGCATTTTCACAGCACCAGCAATCTCGTAACAGAACATCAACCCTTCCATGGCTCATCTGGTTTCAAAAGCACATATAAATAACCAACTTTTAATCAGCAATATAGGAAGCTAATAAAGATAACACTCCAAAACCTCATCAAAGGCTGTTACTTCAAGGTACATCTGCCATCCAGATTCTCCTGAATGACTACTGGCTCAAGGAAAGTGTAATTTAGGGAAGACAGTAAAGGGACTGTGAATCTATTGCTTTCTTCTGGGTAAGCTATATTCCATACTTAGATCAAGTTAAGACAAAGGGATATGTTCACCCAACCCCCTTAGAATCATTTTACCTGTTGTATTTCATGCAGAGCCACTTCTACACGTTGTAGAACTATTTTTGAGAACATCTATCATTCAATCTCCCTTACTGTAAAAAATTTCTTTTTGACTTTAATGCCCAGAGTAAAGTTTCTTCCTTAAATAACTGGCATGCTTCCTCTTTCTCATCAATGTCATATTTTTGCCTAGGCCATCAAAAAGTCAGAGATAGAAATAAAATGAACGAAATTAACTGCATTCAAGATTTCCAACAGAAATTGCTTGAATAAAATTATGGCATCTGTAGTTAGAGTGATCCAACAGGCCTGTAACTCAGGAGGGAGAGATTTGGGGATAGATGAAACACATGGAAACAGTAATAACAGTATTTACTGAGCAACTTTTGTATAACAGGCACTGTTCAGAAAACCTATGTGCTTTTTTTACATAATACACTCAGAACCCCAAAACAGAATACAGCGAGAAAAAAATTACTCAAGAGGAAGTTGATCATTGGCAGAGCAAAGCCTGGAAGGAGAGAAAGCTAATGATAATGACAGGAAAGGCTCTTTTCTTAAACCTTGCTCTGATCTGACTGGGTAGGAAAGCATATAAGGAGTGGTGGTGGCGTAGTTGCTAAGTCACATCTGACTCTTGCCACCCCATGGACTGTAGCCCACCAGCCTCCTCTGTCTAAGGGATTTCCCAAGCAAGAATACTGGAGTGGGTTGCCATTTCCTTCTCCAGGGGATCTTCCAGACCCAGGAATCAAACCTGAGTCTCCTGCATTGCAGGCGGATTCTTTACCTCCGAGCCACCAGGGAGTGGGATGCTCTAAATAACTTGTGGTCTTTACAAAATGAAGGCGAATTAATCCAATGGCCTAAAGAGTTTAATGAAGAGGTTAGTTCTCTACTCATTAATTGATAGTGTTGCATGGACTGGTATTTAGCACACTGAACAGGATTCTAAGGATGTCTCTTGGTTCAGCAGGAAAGAGTGTTAGGCCCTGTTTCATTAGCAACCTCTTTCATTAGGACTGGATGGTAAGGCCTCGGGGTATATGATATGGTTGTTACCTAAACATTGAGTATCTGCCGTCCTGGAACTAGATATCTCTACTCTTGTGGTAACTCCCCTCTATATATACCAAGATATATTATGGGTCCTGGTCAAAAAATTTTTTAAAGTCACTGCTTAAGAAAAAAGATCTCCAAGATTCTAGCCAATGTGAAAACAAAGGCTATTTTAAAAAATTCATTAACAGCTTCTAACTACTTTGATAAAAGTGTCATCTTCAACATGAAAGTGAAAGTGAGTCACTCAGTCATGTCCAACTCTCTGCGACCACATGGACTGTAGTCTACCAGGCTCCTCTGTCCATGGGATTTTCCAGGCAAGAGTACTGGAGTGGGTTGCCATTTCCTTCTCCAGGGGATCTTCCCAAGCCAGGGATCGAACCCGAGTCTCCTGCATTGCAGGCAGATGCTTTACCCTCTGAGCCATCAGGAGCGCTGATAATTTAAAAGTAAAATGTAAAAGATTTAATTTTTTCAACAAGTGAGTGAAAGTCGCTTAGTCATGTCCGACTCTTTGCGACCCCATGGATTATACAGTCCATGGACTTCTCTAGGCCAGAATACTGGAGTGGGTAGCTTTTCCTTTCTCCAGGGGATCTTCCCAAACCAGGGATCAAACCCAGGTCTCCTGCATTGCAAGTGGATTCTTTACCAGCTGAGACACATGTACATAATCTAAAATTAAAAGTATAAGAAATACAAATAGCTACCAAGATAATAACTCTTATTTTGCAAAGGTGAAGTATCCAAGAACTAGGTCTCTATAATAAGATACACCTGGAGTTTTCTTACACTAGAGTCATCCGAAGATCAGTGATTTCACTGTATGACATTCAGCTTTCCTAGCTGAATACTAAAATGATTTGTGATAAATAAAATTTAAACAAGAGCCAATGATGTATGTATTTTTCCAGTCATCATACTTCTGGAAATGTGTCTAGAATTTACATGTAAAACCTTTCAAAAACATATAATGTGTTACATGTACTAATGGGGTTTTTTTGGGGGGTGGATAATGAATATTTCAGTGAACTTAACATGTTTTATCTTGGTGGGGAAAACAAACAAATGCCTTAATGTAAAATATATCTTCTGTTTTTATTAAAAAGTGACTTTTCATTGTAAAGATTTTGAAGAATACCGAATAGTATGAAAAAAAGAAAATAAAATCATCCATAATCTTGTATCAAAATAACCACGGTTTATATTTTAGAATTAAACATATATTAAGCAATTGGAAAATTCTGTACCAGAAACAGATTCTAACCTCCACATGTCAGTATTTAAATACACTGTTCAAATTACTGTACAACTGTCAAATTCCTCCATTTTAACACAACTGTTATATACTATGATTTTGAAGATTCTTCTATTTATCTAAGGCATGAAGATCCTTCCCAACTGAAAGACAGGCTTTTATGCCAGTTAGTAACTAAAATGGGGGTGTTAAAGGCAATAAGCTTTCCAGGGCTTTTCATTTTAAGAAACACTTACTTAGACCCCTGGCCCTCAGAGTCTGGCCCAAGGGCCATTACCTACCATGAAATAAGTTCAGAAAATGAAGGTGCTTAGAAACTTATTTAGCAATTTGATATTAATTATATTTTTATAAGTCTGCAGTGAAATAGTAAGTATTTTAAATGGTCTTTGACCACATTTTCTTTTCTAAGAAAAAATTTAGACGGAAAGCACCTTACCAACTATTTATAACCTGCTTGCAACAAGGGTTTTAAAACAAATAAAAAGTTTAGTCCAGGAACTTGCTGAAATTCTCCCCTTCCTAATGGCATATTAATCTTCCTTCCACATTTTCCGCATTTCCTATCCTCCCCATTTTCACTGGTCCCAAGTCCAAGCTATTATAATCAGCATCTAGCTGCTAATTAGAATACAGATCTCTTTTAAAGCTGGAAGAGGCCCAGAGAGGTGAAACACTGACATCTAGACTTGTCTCAGGACTCCTTCCACCTTGCCAGTTCAGTGAGGGTTCTCACTCAAGGCCTAAAGCCCAGGTTTAGAACCTCTCCTGTCCCCACTTAATCCCTCCTCCCTCTCCTATTCAAAGCCTTAAAGATGCTTTTGGATGCAGTCAAGGAATGATGTAACATCATCTTTAAGAAGCCCCATTCTTCTAGTTAGTAAACATTTTGTAAACACTGAACAAAACATGTCTTTTGTTGGAAACTGCATGGTTTACCAAATGATATTGTTTCTACAAAAATTCTAAGGTTTAAAAAAATTCTAATAGAATTTATGATCTGTAAGTTTTCTTTAAGAACTATAACTATACAAACAAACAAAAAGAAACATACAAAAAACACCCTCACAAAAACTAAACACATATATTTTAAAATTATAGGTACAAAAAATTTTTGCTTCTATAAGTCAAATTTATTTTTCAATTACGAATTTACAGTCTCAATATTTTGAATCTCAGATTTCATGATTATAGACACTGAGATTAATACCCAGGGCTGACACTCATTTAAGCAAGTTATACAGTTTATTTTTTAACTGATAAAATCCAACACATAGGTCATTAAGAAAACATTCAAGAAAAACAGAACCATTCCAGTATTCTTACCTTGGACCCTGATAACATACTGGTCAACATTTTTGTTCCCCTTCCAATTCCAACCACTACAAATCAAAGAAAGAGATATTATGACATCCTATTGTGAAAACTAGGTTTTAAAAATATGCTTTATGACACACACTGGGCACAGTTTCCTGGCAGATGTAAAGTTAGAAAAAGCACTTATTTAGCATAATGTCAGGGCTCCCGTCACTCCAGTCAGTTGAGCTCGTCATGCAAGTAAGAAATTCTGAAGTGGGGGTGGGGGAGAGACCTTCTTTCTTTCTCTAAGTGTGAAACATAATGTTAGAAACCTCAATCCAGACAATCAGATAACAAAAAGTTTTGAAAAAAATCTCCAAGGACTCACTGGAATTTTATATGGGCATCAGTGAAAAAAAATGCTACAGTTAATCTTGGTATCATAAAGTCTCTGACAGAGTTCACTATTAAACAAAGCAAAAGTTATCATCGTAACTAAATGAACCATTTAAAGATGATTAGTGCCCAGAAGTATATGATCAAGAAAATAGAAACATAACAAATCAACTCAACACAAAGAATAATACAGGGTAAAATATGAGTCTGGAGAGTATATGTTTGCATAGACCAAATAAAAAGTACAATGGCCCTCTTATCTCCTCAGTTTCAAACATTATCCTTGTAACAACACATTTCACCAGCCAAAGATGAGAGGATGTAATCATTTCTTCACTTACCAGCAAGCAAAGTTTCACAAGAATTGAAGTATTTCTCATTAGTGGATACAACTTTGTAAAAGAACACACACAATACAACCGTCACAATTCAGAATTATAAGAAAGAGAAATGACCGGCAAGTTGAACGAATTATCATGAATATTTACGGCAGATATCATCCACTGAGTTTACCATGTATCAAATTCTACTCTACATGCTTTCCATTCATTAGCTCATTTAATCCTTAAAACAAGAGGATACGATTATCCCTATATGATAGCTGAGGAAACTGAGGCATAGGAGTCTAAGAACTTTGCCCAGGATCTCGCAACCAGTAAATGCTGGAATTAAAATTCCAACCAAACTAACAGCAGACCTTCCTTTCATCCCCCTGCCAACTCACTCATCCAGGCTTTCCTCTCACCGCCACCAGCCTAAATCAACCTCTCTGTTCTACAGCCTATCTCTTCTCCCAATTCATACCATTTCATAACCAATTCTGAAAACTCCACTGCACAAAGCTCCTGAACAATCCTCAATAGGGTCCCAATGCCTACAGTACCAACTTCTTAGTAAAATATTCAAAGTCTGCCTTTGAAACCCAGCTCACATCCCCATTCCTTCATAAAGTCTATCCCAAAGCCCCTCTCAGCTTCTTTGATAGTCATAGTGGTTCAAGGACTAACATAAAAACGGTCTGCCTTAGGGATCCTCTGTTGAGCAGAGCACTCTTCAAATAAGAGCACCTGCTGCTAAGGCAAAAACTTTGTATAATGATAACAAAGATCCAATTCAGTTTTATTCCATTCAGGAAACCCCAATCAATATTTTGCAAGCAGCTACCAGGCACTCCATCCCAAGAACACTTTTAATGGAATAGCACATACCCTGACTTTGAAAGGGCTTATAATCTCATGGGCAAAATACAATACAGACGAGGGAAACTGCAAATGCGCAAAAAAAAAAAAAAAGGTTGCCTGAATTAATGAAAGAATAACATTAACTAACAATACAACAGTACATGATTGTGTCAAAATGAACACAGGGCTGATAACTACTGTAGGAGGTCACTCTAAATGGCAACAGAGTCCAGAGAATGCTTCACTGAGGCATTCAGAGTTAGGCCTTAAAGGAGGTACAGGATTTGAACATGCAGACAAGAGAAGTGTGTTCTAAAGAAGAAACAAATTGACTAATTCTCAGACACAAGGATGAGCACAGTGGGTTTATCATCCAGAACGCAGGGTGTCTTAAGAGCAGGCTGATGTGTCTGACTCTATCATAGTTAAAAGGCTAGACTGATGACGATTTCTCTGCTAGTTCAGTGATCCACAGTGAAACAAGAAGGCTTCTGAGAGTAACCCAGCTCGTACATGTATACAGTGTCCAGTGTCAAGGGCTCAGATGCTTCTGACTCTTTGCGACCCCGCCAGGCTCCTCTGTCTGTGGGGATTCTCCAGGCAAGAATGCTGGAGTGGCTTGCCATTTCCTCCTCCAGTCCCAGCCCAGGGACTGAAGCCACATCTCCTGTGTCTCCTGAAATGTAGGTGGATTCTTTACCCGCTGAGCTAGAGGGAAAGCCCAGAGTATGTATAAAAGAGCTCAATTTAAAAAAAAAATCTGCATAGACAAAAAGCTAGGGAGAAATATAATCACAATGTTGACAATAATTATTGCTGGAAGGTGGCTAATTTTTACTTTCAATTTGATGTTTTCTTGTATTTTCTAACCTTTTTCACCATAATTTTCTAAGTTTTAAAGTTAAACTTCAAAATAGTATATCAAAACTTAGTTCCGTTTTAAGTAATTTATACTGAATATCACCTTCCTACTGTTTGTGCAACAAATTACCAACACAGTGGTTTAAAACAATGCAAACTTATTATCCTACAGTTTTGGAGGTCAGAAATCTGGGGAGGCTTTTACTATGGTAAAAATCAAGGGGTCAACACACTGCCTTCTTTTCTGGAGGCCTGAGGGGAGAATCTTTATCTAGAGGCTTCCCAGGGGAAGTTCCTTGCCTTTTCCAGTTTCTGGAGGCTCTTTATCTTCATTGGCTCAGGACCCCCTTCCTCACCAAGGCCAGCAAACACATCACTGCAATCTCTGCTTCCATTGCCACATCTTCTCTGACACTCTTCTGCCTTCTCTTCCAATTTAAAGACCCTTGTGATTACGCTGGATCCACCAGGATATTCCAGGATATCTCTTGAAGTCAACTGATCAACAACATTAATTCCATGTGCAACTTTAACGCATCCTTGTTATGCAACCTAACATACTTATAGGTTCTGGAGACTGGGACACGGACATCTTTAGCAAAGTCATTATTCTGCTTACCACAGCGTTTTTCAGAATTTTGTAAGCCCTCTTTATAGAATTATATATGCTTCATATAATATATGTTATATGTAATAATTATTTAATGTTTGAAAACATTTTATAAATATTTCTAGTACTTATAAAATATAGATTAATAGAATTATAAAGCTGAATTTCAGATTATATTTTAAATTGTCAGCTAAATTCTTAAATCTTTACCATCAATATTTCCCCCTCAAAACAGCAAAAACAGCCAAAAATGTTGAAAGTAAAAGTATATTTTCCCACTAGGTCCAGTTTTGTTAACAACAACAATATAAAAAAGCCCTTTTACAAAGTTCTTCACAGGGTAGAGTATATATCAATACACTATAGACACTTCTCCAGTACTTTGGCCACCTCATGCGAAGAGCTGACTCATTGGAAAAGACTTTGATACTGGGAGGGATTGGGGGCAGGAGGAGAAGGGGACGACAGAGGATGAGATGGCTGGATGGCATCACTGACTCGATGGACGTGAATCTGAGTGAACTCCAAGAGTTGGTGATGGACAGGGAGGCCTGGCGTGCTGCGATTCATGGGGTCGCAAAGAGTCGGACACGACTGGGCGACTGAACTGAACTGAAGATAATTTCAATAAACCTTCTGAGAATTGGGCTTCCCTGGTGACTCAGACGGTAAAGCGTCTGCCTGCAATGCGGGAGACTCGATTCCTGGGTTGGGAAGATCCCCTGGAAGGAAATGGCAATCCACTCCAGCACTCTGGCCTGGAAAATCCCATGGACAGAGGAGCCTGATAGGCTACAGTCCATGGGGTCGCAAAGAGTCAGACACGACTGAGTGACTTTACTTCACTCACTCTGAGAATTACAGTAGATGTTATCACTTTTTAAGAGAGAAACTGAAATTTTGGGAGGTTACAGGATTTGCTCAGGGTGTATGTACTTAGTAAATAAAATAGCCAGTATACAACTCATGATGATTACAGCCCAGTGTTCATTTCACCATACACCAAAAATCAACTTTGCTTAACAGTCTGTAGAATTTAGACAACAAACTTCCCTTATTCTGTGACTAAATGTCTACTTTTTAAAAAACTATTCTTAATAGAAATCACAGGTATTAGGAAAAAAGTTAATAATTTTGACATATGAACACATTATATCATCATTGAAGGACATGTGTGATCAAATATAAATTAAGCCTCCAAATAGAAAATTATTTCCAATGCAATTTCTTCCACTCACACAAATCTCTGCCAAATGCCACCCCTTCACAATATTAAAATGGAAGCTTTCAACACGATCCCTTAGATTTAGGGTAAAAAATAAACTTCTTTACTCAGTGCCCTGAATATCACTATTTTCTGCAAGCCAATGAATAACAATCTTAAATTAATACAATTGATCTATTCATAAATAAGTGCACATTTTATCCCCTTTCTTCTTGGACTTCTGTTCTTGTGCTTTAGAAAGGGACTTCCCAGGTGGCTGGGTGGTAACAAATCCACCTGCCAGTGCAGGAGACACAGGAGACACGGGTTCAATCCCTGGGTTGGGAAGATCCCCTGGAGGAGAAAATGACAACCCACTCCAGTATTCTTGCCTGGAGAATCCCATGGACAGAGGAGCCTGGTGACTATAGTCCATGGGGTCACAGACACCACTGAGCAACTAAGCATGCATGGACACCTTAGAAAATGGAAGACTGTAATAGGCTTCAACTCAAGAAGAGCTGAACTGATAAGAATCATGAACCCACTTCTGGAAGCAATGGTAAAGAATGCTGTGATTGATTAGTAATTTCTGCTGTGGACATGGGGAACAAGGGCAGGAGTACCAGCTATCTGCCATCCCAGATTAGGGCAGAGACTTTAACACTCAGCACGTCCAGGTTCAACTCTTGATCTCACCATTCACTAACTAGGGGACCTCACATACAATAAGTGCTCAATAAATGATTATCAATTATTATGGTAAGAAACAGTAGTTAAGGTGTCAGAATTTGCCTATTCAAGTTCTCTGCTGCTGCTGCTAAGTCGCTTCAGTCATGTCTGACTCTGTGCGACCCCATAGACGGCAGCCCTCCAGTCTCTCCCATCCCTGGGATTCTCCAGGCAAGAACACTGGAGTGGGTTGCCATTTCCTTCTCCAGTGCGTGAAAGTGAAAAGTGAAAGTGAAGACGCTCAGTCGTGTCCGACTCCTAGCGACCCCATGGACTGTATCCCACCAGGCTCCTCCGTCCATGAGATTTTCCAGGCAAGAGTACTGGAGTGGGATTCAAGCTCTCTAACTCAGGAAAATGAATTTTCATGTGTTGTTTCCTGTCTTAACCTCAAGTAAAGATGTTTCTGCCAACATGCATCACATAAAATCTGTAAATTAAAAAAAATGCAAATCATATACTGTTTCCAATTTTCTTGAAAAATATAATTTTATTCACCAATTTTATCCTTTTCTTCTAAATAAGCATTCATTTCCTCTGGCTGGCTTAGATCAAGTTTGTTTTTATTCGCATCTAATTTTAGCTCTAATAAAATGGACTGGATGCTGTAGCACAGTATTTTTCAAAGCACGAGTCACATTCCATTAGGGCAGCATGAAATCAATTTAGGGGATTCTGATCAACATTGTAAAAAAAAATGGAATAGAGTAAAATGAAAAGACACCAGGGCATGTAAAAAGGTATGCTTGTCCCATAAAAGTTTGTTTCTACTATGTGGGGCAGGGGGAAATGGGGAGAATTCCAATTGTGTATTTCTGTGACTACGGATACAGTTATAAAAAGGTGTCTAAAAACATACCCCATCCTGCGGATACACACTTTGGCAGTCTAAAAAGATAGACTTCAGGATCTCTGCATGTGTGCTAAGTCATTTCAGTCGTGTCTGACTCTGCGACCCTATGGACTGTTGCCTGCCAGGCTCCTCTGTCCATGGGATTCTCCAGTCCAGAATACCAGAGTGGGCTGCCATTCCCTCCAGAGGGTCTTCCCCACCCAGAGACTGAACCTGCATCTCCTGCAGATCCTGCATTGCAGGCGGATTCTCTACCATAGAGCCGCTGGGGTGTTCCCTCAGAACCTCCACTTGATGCGAAAAAAAACAAATTAAAAAGGTGGAAGAAAAAGGGGCAAATGACTCTTCTTCCCTCAATCAATTCTATCAATCTTCTTCCACATGCAGCAAGACACTCAACTAATGCCCCCAAGAGAAAGTGACTTCCTCTGAGGAACTATAAGGTTCATTTTCTGAAGATACAGGCAAAAAAACAAAAAAAGTCATATACTGTGTCAGGAGTCCCCAAGACTCTCCCACGCTGAAAGATTCATCCATGGCTAAGATTTATCTACAGTGACATCCTAAGGTTACACAGCTGGATCCTTTTTCCTTCCATAATTGAAAAAGGAGTAACATGTGTACAATGTCCCTGCTTGAGGGAGCCCACTGGAAACCCAGCATCCAAAGTTTTATTGGAGGGGATGAGAGGAATGGTTATCATGCACCCTCTCACTGCATGGTGGGAAAAAATCTCACTGCATGGTGGGAAAAAATCTCACTGCATGGTGGGAAAAAATCTCAGACTCCAAGGTGGACAGCAGGTGTCCAGCATAAACCACACTGTTCACACAAACCAATGAGGCACACCAAACTGTGCTTATTGGATGGGGAAGGGTGGGTTCAACCCCAAATCCAGGTCCCCAGATGCAGGCAGGCCTTCAGAAAGATAGTGAACTCAGGCCTGCTGTGTTAATTCTTTTCTGCACAGATACAAACCCTTTCTCAAGGTCCAACCACACTCCACACATGAAAGTGGCTATTTCTAATAGCCTTCTGTACCTTGTAGAAGGGCTTCTTGAGACGATGGCACTGTAAATCTAGTAGATTTGAAATACTGCAAGTAGACTGAAAATGACATGGCTTTAGTCAATTCTGCCTGTTCTTAATCAATATTTCTTTCTAATATAAGTGGCAGTTACATCAAATTTCCATTCATATCTCTTACCCAGGACTCCTCGAGCTGCACTGTCCAGGGTCCCTCCATGCCCAATTTTCAAAGTCTGCTTTTTCCTCTTGGTCCATTCTGGAGAAGGCATTCCAGCTTCTTTAAGAGTAATTGAGATTTAAAAAAAGAGAAAAAGGCAATTACTTTGAGAAATGAAGTAGAATCTCCATTACTATGGGATGAGGCAGTGTGGATGGAGTACTCAAAACAAATAAAAAGTATTGTACAAACTTAATATATTAAGGTTATAAGAACTGTTTCATTTGAAAAGACCCTGATGCTGGGAAAGACTGAAGGTGGGAGAAGAAAGGGACAACAGAGGATGAGATGGTTGGATGGTATCACCGACTCGATGGACGTGAGTTTGAGTAAGCTCCAGGAGTTGGTGATGGACAGGGAGGCCTGGTGGGCTGCAGTCCATGGGGTCGCAAAGAGTGACACAACCGAGTGACTGAACTGATAACAACAATACTGACAAAGAACAGACTTTAAACTATACAGACACTATCTAAATTACAAAGAAACAGTATTCCCAAATTAGTTGTCGAAAACCTAGAACTCATTTTGTAAGGGGGAAAAAAAAAATTTTTTTTTAACTGGGTAAATATCCACACTAATCCACAAAGATGCAGTAAATTCCTGGCAGTAGTGGGCTGGTAGATGGAGGATGATGAGCAGAAGTTTTTACATAAGCAGCTAGTTTTAAAAGTCCTCAATTCCACCTCTAAAATCTCTTTTGTTCCCTGGTGTTCTCTGCTGGTCACTCCAGCTACCTAAACATCTGGAGTATATCTCATACAGGGTTACTTCTGAGAACACTAAGTCCCCAAACTATCTGTATATCTGCCCTCCTCTCCAGATCAAAAGTCACCAATTCCTTAAAGAAGCTAATCTCAACAAAAGGTTACATGGGAAGAAGGTAACAGTTTAAGATGCCACTTATACGCCAAAGCATTCAGATTTTAAAAAGAGAAAAGGAAAAAAACAAAAGATGCCAGCCTGGCCTATCTCATATTCCTACTGTAAAGAATAAAATGAAATAATGCTATCTGAACATGCTTTGGAAACTCAAAGCTCTATACCAATATGCTGTTATCATCATCATCGTGGTATATAACAATATATTGAGAGAATACCAGCTACCGGACTTCAAATGAGAATGGAGAGAGAAGCAGGAAGAGCTGTATTGATCTGTATCCTTCCAAACCCATAAAACTTTCCCTACTTCCCAGGTGACGCTAGTGGTAAAGAACTTGCCTGCCAACACAGGAGATGTAAAAGACCAGGGTCTGATCCCTGGGTTGGGAAGATCCACTAGAGAAGGAAATGGCTACCCACTCCAGCATTCTTGCCTGGAGAACTTATGGACAGAGGAGCCTGGTAGGCTATGGTCCATAGGGTTGCAAAGAGCCCGACACAACTGAAGCGACTGAGCATGCGTGCATTACCACTGACACAGAGAAGATGGGAAACAGAGTACAAGAAACTGAGAAGCAAGGACAGAGCAAGGCGAGGAGAGAAGGCAGAGCAACAATGGAGAAGCCCGGTGAAATGGCCAAAAGGATGTGCTGGGTTGTAATCACCACTTAATTACCACCTTAGTGAGTTGGAGGAGAAGGCAATGGCACCCCACTCCAGTACTCTCGCCTGGAAAATCCCTGGACAGAGGAGCCTGGTAGGCTGCAGTCCGTGGGGTCGCGAAGAGTCGGACACGACTGAGCAACTTCCCTTTCACTTTTCACTTTCCTGCATTGGAGAAGGAAATGGCAACCCACTCCAGTGCTCTTGCCTGGAGAACCCCAGCAATGGGAGAGCCTGGTGGGCTGCCATCTATGGGGTCACACAGAGTCGGACACGACTAAAGCGACTTAGCAACAGCAGCAGCAGTGAGTTAGAACTCCGCGGTGTCTGGAACACAATCCTAATGTTACTCTCTGATTACGGTATCACCATGCTTGGAAAGAGATGAGGATATGCTTTAACATGAACCTGTAAGGCTAGGCCTAGACTTCAAACCCTTCACCTTGACCTGTAACCCATTATGACTCTCTCAAACTGTATTTATAGAAACATTTTGGGATCTCTTTTGTATTTTTAACTTAACAGTGCTTGGAGAATGGAGGCCCTACAGTTTACTGTCTTCCCTTTTTCCAAGTCTGAAGACACAGGACCTCTACTATGTTGGAATCTGGTTCACCCCATTGGCATCATGGATGAATATTTACTAAGATCTTTTCTAGCTATAAAATTCTGCCATGTTTTAGGCCTTGAAGGATTCAAAAAGACAGAAGAGCAGAGATTTTAGTGCCAGATGAATCAATGTAAGGAAAGGCAAAGAACATTAATAAGGGCCATGACAACTGACTGTGGCCTAAATCGGCAATTGTCAAACCTGGCTGGCATTAGAATGTTGTATTCTGAAATCTGTATCTTTAAGAGAACCTTCCAGGTAAATCCTGACAACCAGTCAGAATAGCATTTAGAAAGCCCTGGTCTAGCTAACAGAAATATAGAATCGGCCAATCACAAGCAACATAGAAATGGAGAGTAATGAGAATGTCTACTTTTCAGTGAGTGGCTTCCAGAAGACAGTTCAGCAACAGCATGGAAACAATCAATTTTAACTAAGTTTCAACAAGAAATTTCAGTTCCTGGAGACCAATTAACCAGAAAGCCAGGCTATCGCTTTAATCCTATGAGAAATCCTATGAGAAACCCCTCTGAAAGAGAACAGAAATTATTACTTTGAGGAACAAAAAAGCCATAGCTTAGCTAACAAATAAGGCCAAAGGAAAGCAATTCTATGAATGAATCAACTCCATGATGACACCACAAAGCTTGTCCCTGATGTAATTCCTTCCTTCAACATCCTTACAGGTAACAAAGTATAATGAAAGTATAACAAAAGAATGAGCAGATATAACACAGGTATTAAATATCTTCAGGAATTTACCAACAAACATCTGAACCTGTAATGGGTCAGTTTAAATTAACAAATTCCTACCAGAATACTTTGTTTTTGCAATAAAAAGGGAAGCAGTAACATTTGCCAGGGGACACTATTCAAAGAAATCTCCTGTACTGATTTGATGGAAAAATAAGCCAGGGCCAGACTCTGGAGGGCCTTGAAAAGCTAGTTAAATAGTTTTATCACCAAAGGCTACAGAAATTACTGCTATGAGCTCAGTTAAGGAGGAGTCGGTGTCTTTCAGATCTGGCTTACTGCAGGTGTCAAAAAAAAAAAACCTAAAAGTTCCTTGATTTCACTCTATGAAACGAACTACTGGATTGACAAACTGAGAAATCCTTTAGAATTTTCAAATATTCTCCCAGTGTATATAAAGACACAAACAAACAAAAAGAATGCTCTTAGAAGTGACCAAGTTATAGTGTTCAACAAAATGTGGTCCAGACTGCTTATACCAAAATCACCCGGAGCAACAGTTTAAAGACGGACTTGCCTAAAAACACTCCATACCCTCAGAATCACTATCTCTGGAAGGGTAAGGATTAGAATCTGCATCTGTGCAAGGGACCTTAAATAATTCTTATGTCCACTCTGTGAAAAACACTGTGTTAAGACTTGGTTAAGTAATCTACATTTCCAACGTATTTTTAGGAAAGCAGCTTTGGAGTGTAGAGAGCCAGTGATTCCTTTGGGTACAGTTCACTTAAATGAGCCAAACAAAAGGTTTCTGAGGGATTAGATTACAGAAAATTGGTCTGCATGCCCAAGAGCAGAGGTTTATTTGTGGGTGTGTAGGTTTTGTTTTTTGTTTTTGCTTGTTTTTTTCCCTTGAGAACGACAACTGCCAACTAGGCTACAGGAGTTCACGTTAGGACAAGTCCTAGCCGGAGATGCTCCAGATTTCTGTCCAGAATTTATACAGTGGTCGTTCTCCCTTTCCCTTCCTTTTATCACTTGAGCCTTGAAAGGGCAAAAAGCCTAGCGTGCTCCGTGCGGCTTCCGCTCTCACGGCGACCGCATGGCCTCCGCCTGGTCCCCACCCGGCTGCAGTACCTGCCAGCAGCTTCTCCTTCAGCCGATTCAGCAACTCGGCTGAAGTGGGCCCTTTGGGCTTGTGCACAGCGAACACGCCGCTCAGGGACAGCAGCTTAGTAGCCAACGCGGGCTTCGAGACCCTGGCTTCGGATCCGGTCCTGGCCGCGGCCGCAACCGCCGCGGCTGCAGCCATCGCTGAGGATGTGGCGGCCGTTGCTGCAGCTGTCCCTGCACTTTCGGGGACTGGAGCTGGGTCTGGTTTCAAACAGGACAACACCACCGCCGCCGCCTCAGCAGCTGCCATGCTTTTGTAGTCCAAACCGGTTTTGCATCTTGGAGTCGCACGCTAATGACGCAACAAGGAGTGCGCCCGACATCCCTCCTGCCTTTCCCTTGCTTCGAAGTTACCTGGGTGGGTGGAATCGCAAGGTCTTGTGGGAATTGTAGTCTTTGGTCTTTCTCGTGCTGGCTGAGAGTCGCTGACCCTTCTGAGGGCTCTGATGGAGTAATTTTTTTTTTCTATCATCCTGTTTGCTTGTTAAGTAGGGTCAATTCGGTGCCGCATGTGTAATTCACAGTTTCCGAACCCGAGCACCAAGACTGTATAGATTTTCCGCGAGAAATATCTTCACATCTCTCCCGCATCCCTTTTAAGAATTAAGAAGACCTAGACCCCACTCCAGTACTCTTGCCTAGAAAATCCCATGGACGGAGGAGCCTGGTGGGCTGCAGTCCATGGGGTCGCTAGGAGTCGGACACGACTGAGCGTCTTCACTTTTACTTTTCACTTTCATGCATTGGAGGAGGACATGGCAACCCACTCCAGTATTCTTGCCTGGAGAATCCCAGGGACGGGGGAGCCTGGTGGGCTGCCGTCTCTGAGGTCGCACAGAGTCGGACACGACTGAGGTGACTTAGCAGCAGCAGCAGCAGCATCCAAGAACAGAAAATTTACTAACAAAATGCTGACTTCTGCTGCAGCTTGTGAAGAACTACGGTTCCCGTGGTTGACTGCGTTATTCAATGCATTGTGCGCTTGGATTCATGATTCAGAATTAAAATACACCTAAATGTAAGCTCTTTCAGAGCAAAGAATCTGTTTTACCTAGTTCACTGTTGTATTTCGGTGCCTCACACAGAGTAGGCACTTAGATATTTGGGAACACATAAATGGATATGAATCCTTCAAATTCCTGAAAGAAACCTCTAGGCCAAGCCGGGCTTATTTTGATACCCTTCATGCAGGACTTTCCTCCCCTTGAATCCTGCAACTCACGTGCAATTCTTAAGAATTCTAAGACATTTAATAGTAATTCTTCTATGGATTGCATTCTTTAGTAACACTAAAGAATTGCTTAGGCATTATTGCAGTTCATAAAATTAAACTTTACTTTTGATCTGAGACCTCTCGAAGTTATTCACTCCCAAACAAGATTCAGGAACACTGTTCTGATCCTGGTAGAAGGCAAAATGAAGAAAAATTCTTCATTTTACTTCCCCAGATACATTAAATGGTATTATGAGTATTGTGAGACAGATCAAGTTTGTGTTCACTGTTCTTAGAAATTTCCTGACAATCACCCTTTCTCCGCATCATCTTTTTTCCCATTAGTGTCGAGAATCCTAATGATGCCTCTTAGCTACTCAGAATTACCCACTATGGGATCCCATTTGAATTTGCCCCATTCCTTCAAGAACAGGGGGAAAAAAAAGTTTTAAATACAATAGTTATTTCTTCCTATATTTCCAACCCTCCCCTGCTTCAGTTAGATCACCAGACCCTCATTAAATCTTTGGGGTGCCCAACAATGTAAGTGTACCTAGCCACACAACTGTATACTTTTAAATGGTTAAATGGGAGATTTTTATGATATATATTTAAAAAGAAAGGAGGAAAAACACCCAGTATCTGAGGAGGAGTGGAGAAAGAGGGAGAGTTTTTGTAGGGTGGAAAGCTGAAATACCTAGAAGGAATTTACTTACTCTTGTGGTCTATTATAAAAACCTAAACTAAATGAAAACATTGTATGCAGTCTACCTTGGATGCCAGAAGAGAAGAGAATTGTTTTGAAAATCAGAAGAGAGAAACTGAGATTGACAGGTCCCATAATTAGTGAACATCTGAGCCTCCTTCAGGATGTTCCCTTTTTCAGAAAGGTGGCTTGACTTCAGGTGGGATGGCTGCACCCTAGGGAGCCAAGTATCCTTCGACCTTTGGAAGGTTTCTGTGCTCTCTTCTTGGCGTAGAATCAGAGAGCCAGGGACTTTAGGAGAAGATATAGAGCAGGCTTGTACAACGATGACGTGATTAGAGAGCCCATAACGATTGTCTAGACATCAGTAAGCTTCTCTAATTCTGTTGTGACTCTAGGGTTGGGGGAGTGGAGGGAGGTCATAACTGGGGGTGAAAAATAACACTTTCATTTGAATTTTCCACAGGCCCACTGCAGGATCAGAGGTAATTTGATTCAAAGAAAACAAAGAAATAAGTATTTCTTGTACATTTTATTCCTGGATGCTAGGGAATAGGAGAGGGCTTCCCAGGTGGCACTAGTGGTAAAGAACCTGCCTATTAGTGCCCAGAGTCCTAAGAGACGCAGGTTTGATCCCTGGGTCAGGAAGATCCCCCAGAGAAGGGCATGGCAACCCACTCCACTATTCTTGCCTGGAGAATCCCATGACAGAGGAGCCTGGTGGGCTACAGTCCATGAGGTTGCACAGAGTTACATATGACTGAAGTGACTTTGCATGTGCAGGGAACAGGAGAATTAATTCAACTCTGTATCACACACATCTTCATTCTTGTCATCAGAAGCACCAACTTCTAATTTTCTGAAGTAACCAGCATCTCCCACTTTGAGTGAGCATTGCATTTATGCTGCTGCTGCTGCTAAGTCGCTTCAGTCGTGTCTGACTCTGTGCGACCCCATAGACGGCCACCCACCAGCCACCTCCTTCCTTGGGATTCTCCAGGCAAGAACACTGGAGTGGGTTGCCATTTCCTTCTCCAATGCAGGAAAGTGAAAAGTGAAAGTGAAGTTTTTCAGTCATGTCCGACTCCTAGCGACCCCATGGACTGTAGCCTACCAGGCTCCTCCATCCATGGGGTTTTCCAGGCGAGACTACTGGAGTGGGGTGCCATTGCCTTTTCCATTTGCATTTATAAGTTATCCTAATACATGTGTGAGTTAGGATTCTTTGATTAAGAGTGACCAAAACAGATTCATTTCAGCTTGGAATTTATCAGAAGGGTTTATTTTGGAAAAGTTTATCAGAAGACTACAGAATATTATGCAGAACCTTGGAGATTCTTTTTGTCCCTCTCTCCCCTCATTCTCCTTTCATGATACTGCCTTGTATCTTTTCTCTTTTGCCAACCTACACAGCATATTAAAAAGCTGAGACATTACTTTGCCAACAAAGGTCCATCTAGTCTAGGCTATGGTTTTTCCAGTGGTCATGTATGGATGTGAGAGTTGGACTATAAAGAAAGCTGAGTGCCGAAGAATTGATGCTTTTGAACTGTGGTGTTGGAGAAGACTCTTGAGAGTCCCTTGGACTGCAAGGAGATCCAACCAGTCCATCCTAAAGGAGATCAGTCCTAGGTGTTCATTGGAAGGACTGATGTTGAAGCTGTAAGTCCAATACTTTGGCCACCTGATGCAAAGAGCTGATTCATTGGAAAAGACCCTGATGCTGGGAAAGATTGAGGGCAGGAGGAGAAGGGGACGACAGAGGATGAGATGATTGGATGGCATCACTGACTCAAGGACATGGGTCTGCGTGGACTCCAGGAGTTGATGATGGACAGGGGGGCCTGGTGTGCTACAGTTCATGGGGTCACAAAGAGTCGGACACGACTGAGCAACTGAACTGAACTGAACTTTTGCTTCAACAGACTTTTCCCCCCTACTCTTTACTCTGCATTCTTGGTTCAGACCCTCCTGTTTTGATCCAATTCCAAAAATACCCTGGATGAAGCCACTTCTGGCCACCTACCAAACATAGCACTTCACTGATTTCTTTCCTCAACTACAGCACTTTTCTTGCTTCTTTTCCGGCTTGCTTTTTCTCCATAGCATGTTTTATCTGACATACCAGGTATTTACTTACTGTCCTGTTTCCTCCATCAGAACGTAAGCTCTGTGAGAAATGCCTGTATGTTTTATTCATTGCTCTATCTCCAGGACCTGAGCTAGTGTCTGACGTAGCACTCAATAAATAGCAGTTGAAGAAAGGACTGAATCAACATGACAGCTTCAGCAGAAACCATGTAGATAGAGGAGAATTAGCAGCTGTTCCCAGAAAAGTAGAGTGCTGGACACAAAAAATATGTATATTCCCACTGCAGCTTATCTCATGTGGCTTCAATTTTTCAGTCTCCATTTTATATGTGTGGAACTGAAGCAAAGAAAAAATAAGATTACCCAATGCTATATAAAACTTCAGCTTTCTAGACAAGCTTCCATGCTGCCCTCACCTACCCATGTGTCTTGAAGGACTGCTAATTAACAGCAATTAAAAACTGACAAGACTTTCAGGTTTTATTCCAAATCTGTCCCTGGCTCTGCTGTGGTTGCATCGCTGGGGCATTTCTCTGGTTCTTGCTATAGGCACAGATGCCTGAGAAAGCTATTCTTTACGAAAGTTTCTCCAGTTGTTGGTTATCTGTGCCACTTTCTATAGAGATAGAATCTTAGAAAATAGTACTTGATGAGGACTTACAGAGGATATAACCTGAGTCTTTGATTTTAAAATGTGCTCCTGATACTCAAAAGAGAAAGCTCAAATCTATACCATAGACTTGACAAAAGCGTAGATTTTTAAAGTTTAGAGAAAAGATGGATATGTTTCATTGCCTGAAATTTGAGAGAGCCAGAAACTCTCCAGAAAGAAACCCTTCTGTTTATTACATCGAGAATTGTCTTAATAGGGAAGACTATGGTAAGATAATTAAAGAAACCAGTAACACAAGGATCTCAACTGTGAGCTGAAGTAGATAAAAGAAATACATTGTGATTTCTTTAGAGCAGAACTTCTAAGAAAATTTAAACAAGTATTTTAATTGTTTTAATTTTGACTATACATTTCTTTGTAATTGGGAAAAACATGTAGCAATAAAATATTTTTTTAATTAGGCAAAGAATTTTTTTAAAGGGTAGATAATAAAAGATGAATATGAGAAAGTGCCACAAATATGTAGGAGTAAGGCCAGAAAAGTTTTATTGGGAACAGGAAGAAAATATCCGAGACAGGAAAATAAAATGGAACTTTTAAAGCAGATCAAGAAAGAGATATATTTACTGCTTGAGGCCAATAACTAATAAAGGTCAAGCAAAGCTTCTACTTCGCCTGTCTTCTCTATCGAGGAGAATGATTTTTGGATGAAAATAAAGAGTAATCAGTTTATAGGAGAAGGAGGATGTCCATGGGGGACAGAAAGGTTGGAAGAGGACATCACTGTACTCACTGAAGTTAAATCTCCTAGTCCAGACAGTTGCATCCAGAGGTGGGGAGAGAGCGGAGATATAAGACCTCACAAACAAGATTGCTTAAGAAAACTAACTTTTGTTGAATACCTATGCTTTGTGCTGGTACTTTATATTTTCCTGGAGTTTCTATAGTAACTCTTCAAGTTATGCTTGCAAAGAAAATACAGTGTAGGCTGGCTGCCATAATTTCACTGCAAAGCAGGTATTATTATTATTATTTTACAAATGAAGAAAGTACAACTAAATGAGATTAGATAATTTCATTGAGGGTATACAGCTTGCATAAAGTGAATGTGCCAGGGGTCCCTAAGACCAATCTTAGACTGAATTTGCTTGAAGGACCAGCAGAATTCAGAAGAGCTCTAATGCTCATGATTATGGTTTATTATAGCAAAAGGATACAGATTAAAATAAGTGAAAAGAAAAGGCACATGGGATGAAGGCACCAGGAGAAAGCAGGTGTGAGCTTCCAGATGTCCTCACTTGGTGTAGTCCCAAGGACCGCTCTTGACTCTCCCATCAGGGAAACATGACAATATGTGTCAAGTGTTGCCTATCAGGGAAGCTCATCTGAGACTTGGTGCCAGTTTAACTGGGGATCAATTATGTAGGGATACAGTGCCTGTGGGCTTCCCTGGTTAAGAGCTCAGTTAAGAGCCCTTAAGAGTTCAGTTAAGAGCCCTTAAGAGTTCAGATGATTGAGAGCCTGTCTGCAAGGCAGTAGACAGGGATTCAGTCCCTGGGTCAAGAAGATCCCCTGGAGAAGGGAATGGAAACCCACTCCGGTATTCTTGCCTGGAGAATCCCATGGACAGAGGAGCCTGGTGGTTGCTTCACAGTCCTTGGTGTTGCAAAGAGTCGGACACAACTGAGCAACTAACACACACATGCCGTGCCTGTATGACTAAACTCAGGGGCTCAGTCTCGCCTTCCAGAGGTCAGACTGATGCAGTGTAGCCTAAGGTCTCAGGCACACAGAAGCATCCTTGTCAGGCAAGACACACCAAGGGCTCAGAGGTTATCTCCCAGTAGCTTGACAAGGGCTAGTCTTTCCTTTGAATGTGCAGAATTAGCACAATAACTCATCTGACCCACATGTAACTCATTAAACAACCCTGAGCAGTATTATTGCAAGGTAAAGATGAGGAACTGAGGCTCAAAAAGATTAAGCAACTTGTTGAAGTTCCAACAGCTAATAAAAGGCAGTTAGATTCAGTAGAATTCAGGTTTGCCTGACTCCAAAATCCATAAACTTAACCAGTTCTCAGTGACTTGTAAATTAGAATGGATAGCTGAATTCAAATGAATTTTTACAGAGATGAACTTAAGTCCTAGAATAGAGATGCCAAAAATCAATTTTCAAGGGCAAGTCATAGAAAACATGATATGGAATCAACCTAAATGAAAAAGTTGGAGGGATTTCTGTCTACAGTGAGGCTTACACAAGTGCATTATAAACTTTATATGAATATTATATGGCCACCGGAACAACTAATGTTATCTTGGGAGCAATAACAGAATTAATATGTCTGGAATGAGGGAGGTGTTATCAGGCCCTGATAATATGGCTGACTCTAGGTTGTGTTTCATACTCCAAGCCTTTCCCTTTACCAAAGATCTCTGCCCTCTCCTTCCTTAGTTTTAGTTCAATAACAAGGCTATCTGATAAACTATTCCTATGAAGGTATGATGTTGAATCAGATACGAGCACTACCTATGTAGGTCAAAATGTTTAAATATCAGCAATTTCAGTCTAATATAAACACCTAATAATAATTTAATATGTCATTTCTCTGGGGTATTTGCATTTTAGTGTAGAAATCCATGAGACAACATTTCAAATTAAGAAAGACAGATACTTGTGAACTTGGAAATATTCTGATGCTTGCCAAAGTACACCATACCCAACCTATGTTTTCTTGACAGTTTGTTCCATTAAGCCATACCAATATCTCTTTATGGCCCTGTCAACTCATGTCAAGTCAAATAAGTTAATGTTCCTATCTCAGCTGATTCATTTGGCAGTAAAAGCTAGTTCACATGCCAATGCATTAGCTGGCTCATATGACCTTTCTATCAAAAAACGAATGTTTTCACAGCAATAAGCAAGAAGGAGCAATATACCCTTTCTTGCCCAATGTAGTAGTTCAATTTAAACAAATGTGAAAAATGTAAAGGGCAAAGGAATGGAAAAGATGAGACAATGCAGAAAGACCTGGGATGATACAGATATCTTACAGTGTATAAGAGTTCTTAATGTGTTATGTTTTTAGGTCTATAAAAAGATGATTGTAACTACTTCTGAGCTCTCAGAATTTTCATTCAAAGGGCACAACTGATTCCCTACAATGTATACAATATTATCAAGGTACATTAAGGACATTTAATAAACTCTCAAATTAAATCAATATACACAATTGTAAATATTAAAATTTATTAAATGGTATGAATAATATAAAATTGATAGTTTAATGTAAGCTAAATATATGTGATTTTATATATATATTAAAGTGAAAGTGAAAGTCGCTCAGTCGTGTCCGACTCTTTGCGACTCCATGGACTGTGCAGTTTGTGGAATTCTCCAGGCCAGAATACTGGAGTGGGTAGCCTTTTCCTTCTCCAGGGGATCTTTCCAACTCAGGATCGAATCCAGGTTTCCCGGATTGCATGTGGATTCTTTACTAGCTGAGCCACAAGGGAAGGCCTTTCACTTTCACTTTTATATTAAGCAAATTACAAATACAAAAGAACGGATTACTCTGGGGTTGGTTAAATGTTGTCTTTAGTGCTGCAGAAGTGACACAGCAGATCTGATTGTTTGTGTGTTATTTAACACTTATTTGTACAACAAATGTTTATTATGCACTTGCTCTGTGATAGGCATGTGAAATAACTTTTATATTGACCACTTCTGCAAATAAAGTCATTTATAAACAGCTTGGAGAAAGTGTTATCAGTATCTGTTTTTAAGTAGGCTCTGAGGATTTGAAATATTTAAACCGGTTCTACATCCACATTCCAAAGATAACGTACAAATTGTCTTCATTGATTAACGATGCTATCATAAGCTGGGAAATGTCCTTCTATGACTTCAGTTTTCTTTAAATGTTTAATAATGTTCTCCACTAGAGGAAAGGTTTAAGGCTGGACTCAGAGACAAAGGTGATGGATGATTCCCATTACCAGGTTGAATGAAAAGCCTCTTATTTAGCATGGACTATGTCTAGAGGCTAGCTGAACAGGAAAGCTTCAACTGGTCATTTGTTATCTCAAAACTCCTGAAAGATTCAACCTTTTCTTTTACTACTTAATTGAATTTAGAAAATTATGATTTCTTCCTTTTAAATATTTTACATATTTTTACATGTAAAATCAGATTTTTTTTTTTTGGCCTGGAGAAGGTTTGGATATGTTCCTTCTAATCTGTGATTTGCTATCTATTCCACAGTTTTAAAACATTATAATGTTTTGGTTAAGTTAGAAAATAAAAGTATGTTCCCATATTTTGGAGCCAAAGCACAACTACTTAAGTTTCTTGTTTATGTAGATATACCTTGGCTCCAAAAAGTTCTTGATTTTTGTGGTTAGTCTGAAGTATGGAAAACTATTTCAAAAAAAGCAAATCTTGAGTATGAAATCCCCAAATTACTTCTTACTATTAAACATTGGATAACATATAGTATGTTATACATTTATCACTATGAAATAAAATTAATATTTTATGTCAATGAGAAATTTTTTTAAGGACTGCTGCTACTGCTGCTAAGTCACTTCAGTCATATCCGACTCTGTGCGACCCCATAGATGGCAGCCCACCAGGCTCCGCCATACCTGGGATTCTCCAGGGAAGAACACTGGAGTGGGTTGCCATTTCCTTCTCCAATACATGAAAGTGAAAAGTGAAAGTGAAGTCGCTCAATCATGTCCGACTCTTAGCGACCCCATGGACTGCAGCCCACCAGGCTCCTCCGTTCATGGGATTTTCCTTAAAAAAACAAAAAAAAAACAAAAAAAACGTGTTTTGCTGTGCCAGCTCTTTAGCTGCAGCATGTGAGCTGTTAGTGGCAGCATGCGGGATCTCGTTCCCTAACCAGGGATTGAACCTGGGCCCCCTGCATTGGGAGCATAAAGTCTTAGCCACTGAGCCACCGGGGAAGCCCCTAAAAACTTAAATGTGAAAAAATTTTCTCTTTGACCTCCTCTCTCCATGCTGCTGTGCACTGTGTATCTATATTAGGTATTGACCAAACCTCCTCATCAGCAGAAATACCTGCTCAACATAAAAAGCAACATTCTCCTAGTATCAGCAAGTATGTGTGTGCGTGCTCAGCTGCTCAGTCATATCCAATTCTTTGTGACCCCATGGACCATAGCCTGCCAAACTCCTCTGTCCATAGGATTTTCCAGGCCAGTTATTAATAAGTCATGTGTGGTTTTTTGCGACCCCATGCACTGCACAGTCCATGGAATTCTCCAAACCAGAATACTAAAGTGGGTAGCCGTTCCCTTCTTCATTATTAGTAAGACAACTCCTTAAAAGATAATATTTCTTCTTGATCTTGTAAGGGGTCCCAATGACCCACTACTCACTAGACTGTATACACTATCAATAATACATCACTTAATGTACAGCCCTCTGTCTCAAAAGCTTATGCAACTGTTCTTTGGCCCAAAACTTGTTCTTAGGTTCTGAGAAACAGTTCTTAGACCTTTCTGAGTGGCTGTTCCCAGGTTATAATCCTCAATTTGGCTCAAATAATACTTTCCATTTCATGAACTTATTTGCAAAATAGAGACTCACAGACATAGAAACAAATTTAAGGTTATCAAAGAGGGAAAGTGAGGGGAAGGATAGATTAGGAATTTTGGAGTAACATATATACAGTGTTATATACAGTACACACATATGCAGTATGATACATAAAATAGATAACCAACAAGGACCTACTGTATTTCACAGGGGAATATACTCAATATTTTATAATAACTTTTATGGAAAAAGAATCTGAAATATATATATATATTTACATATATAGTACACTTTGCTGTACTCCTGAAACTGAGACAACATTGTAAAATCAATATACTTCAATAAAATAAGTAAATAAACAAGAGAGTAAATCCTAAGAGTTCTTATCACAGGAGAAAATTTTTTCCTTTATTCTTTTCTTCTTCTTCTTTTTTTTTTTTAATGTATTTGGCTGTGCCCAGTCTTGGTTGAGACATGTTGGATCTAGTTCCCTGACTAGAAATCAAACCCAGGCCCCCAGCATTGGGAGCTCAGAAACTTAGTCACTGGACCACCAGGAAAGTCCTTTTTCTTCTCTTCTTTTTAAATTATAATCTATATGAGAAGATAGATGTTAGCTGAACCTATTGTGATAATCATTTCACAATAGATGTAAATCAAACCATTGTGCTGTATACCTTAAAGTTACACAGTGATGTAAGTTGATTATTTCTTAGTAAAGCTGGAAAAACTTACACTCCTAAAAAGTTTTTTTCTGTTTGTTTCTTGGATCGGTTGATTTTTTTGTTGACATTACCCTATAGACTTCATATTAGGAATCTCAAGAATAAGACCTTAGTCCATAATGATTTTTCTTCTTTTTTTTTTTCTTTTTTCTATTTCACTCTCCCACTTTGAATAACCACTAGCTCTCTATGAACACACTGGTCATTTTCCCCAGAAATAAAATTTGGGTCTACTTCACAGGGTTTCTGGAATTGTCACTGGCAAAGCCCACTGGCGTAGGCATGGGGGGGAAAGTTAAGGGCTAACCTCTTCTTTTGTGCTTAAGTCTAGCTTCACTAACCTACAGGCGGCACCTGCAGTAACCTTGCGCCTAACACGTGGGATCAGCATTCTCACACGTGGGATCAGCATTCTCAGTGCAGAATTGATGCACCTGGCACGTGACTGCAGAAGTGATGCACCTGACACTTCAGTCACCATGGCAACAGGGAGCTGTGTACAGAGATGCTGCACCTGGTGGGGCAATCTGGAGCCCTGAGCAACACAGCTGCGCCTGCCCTGCCCACAAGACCTTCATCCCTCCCCTCACAGATGAGATCCCCATAAAGCAGCCTCATCCATGGCCCGTCTGGAGAGTGTGTGCCCTGGAACTATGGCTGGCGCCTCTCCGTTTTGTTTTGTTAAATCAAAAACACTAAAGCTTTTCTTTGCTCCTGAACACTATTTGATATTTTTCTACTGAATTGAACGACAGCGGGCAGCAGGACCGCAGCTGGGGGCTGACTCTGGAGGGTCAATAACAGAGGGAAAGAAAACAATTTTCTCTCGGTTTAGTGAAGATCACTCTCAAACTCATTGTTACCGGGCATTGATCTGTTTCTTAAGCTATAAGATGGGAACTTCAAGTTTATGTTTGGTTTGTGAATGAATCATGCCAGCTCAGCTAATGGTGGAACTATCCTGCTAAAGGTTATGTCCTACCTGTATGGGAGGAAAAAGTTTTCCTTCACTCCCTTAGGTTCCCTCATAGGGTCAGAAAATTAAGATGGCAGATTAATGGGAGAAAAGCATATACATTTTACTGAATTTTTATATATATATGTGGGAGACTTCATAAAAGAATGAAGACCCAAAAAAGTGACCAGGAGAGGAGACTTTCACACCTTTCAGACAAGCGTTGTCCAACCTTTTTGGCACCAGGGACCAGTTTCACGGGAAACAATTTTTCAATGGACTGGGAGTGGGGGCGATGGTCTGGGGATGATTCAAGCACATTACATTTATTGCGCACTTTATTTCTATTATTATTACATCAGCTCCACCTCAGATCATCAGGCATTAGATCCTGGAAGCTGGGGACTCCTGTTAAACAAAGATGAAATGAATAATTGACAAGGCAGAGGGATTTGGGATTGGGGTGGTAAATAGTGAAGAAATAACTAATAAGGGTTAGTTTAACAAGGTTTGTTTTGTACGGATTTCTAGGCCCCAAATTCTTGGCTCTAGTGTGATAAGAAAGCCTTCTTTCCTCGTGGCACAGAGAGGGTACCTTTCACGTGGGAGATTTATCTCCTGCTTTCAGGGAAGAAAAACAAGGGGGTAAGGTCAGAGTGACCTTCTCGCTTCTGCCCTCTTCTCACATTCCTTCAGCTTAAGATATTCAACATAGTAAGGTGAGAAATTTTGGAGTAGCATGTCCTGAGCCCAATTATAACCAACAAATAAACGTATCTTTGTTCATAAATACCTCTTCCAGGGGAACATCTCTCTCTCAGTCTCTTTCTCTCTAATACATATAGTTTTTAAAATAATATCGAGATCCTGCCATCTAACAAAATAAATATCCCATATTTTATCAGAAAGCTGGGGTACTTATGATATTCATAAAGCTGCCAGTCTGTGTAATCCATCAACTAGATGAGCAAACCCACATATGAAATTTTAACCTTGATTCCTTTCAGAGTTTAGAACAAGCCAGCCTATTTTATTAAACATGTGTGTCTAATATTTAAGTATTTCACATGCATAAATTCTATTTTCTGATTACCATGAAGAGACATTTAGTTCACACTCCAACATGAAACAGATAGGGTTGCCAGGCAAGGATTTTTAGACATGGTGTCATTTTACTGAGAGATACATTCTTTGCTGATAAATGGCTTTGAAAGCAGCTGTGTGGCCCTCCCCTTCCTCATCCCCCCCACCTCACAGAGGGTGTCAGGGCACCTTTATAACCTGCCTGAAGAGAATTATAATCTGCAGTGTGACTTTGCCAGCCATTAATCTTCCTCCCGTTTTAGTGTCTGAAAGGAGAAATCCCTAGAGCATGTTTTCCCCCGGCCTCGGAATCATCCTGTTAGCTTCTTCGGTCATAGATAAAAGAGCAGTCCTGTGCTCACGCATCGGGTCTCTGGGGGCAGAGCCAGCCACACAGCTCGATTCCTGCGATTTTTCCACGAAGGATTCATGCTTGTCACCAACTAGCAGAAAATCAACCCTATCAACGTCAGTTACGGTGTCACTACAAGCAGAAGATGTTTTCATGGCCTGGACACAGCTCTGAAAATAAGGAAATGACACACGCCATTGAAATCTTAAATACATTATCCTTCAGGGTGTGGGGAAAAGATTTCTTTTAAAAGCTTTCATAAAAATAACATTTTTCTGCCAGCAGCAGCATTTTATCACCAGTTGCAATAACGTACTCCTTAAATGCATGTCTTCCCTTGGAAGTCATGAATAAGCCAATTCTGATTCCTGGGTACATAAATTGTCCAGGATGTCTCTTCCAAGTGCCAGATTATATGTCTATCTTCTGCCCACAGAACAGCGCTGAGCTTATCTTACAGCCTTGCATTATTCACTGGAATGCTCCAGCGAGGCAGGGTAAAGAGCACCACTCTCAATCAACACAGTGTGTAAATCGCACCACTTAAAAGCATCTTCAACGTCTGTCACTAAGGCCCATGATCAAAATGACGGGAAGGTTCACTGATATGTCCACACTTAATTCTTTTTTCACCAAGCACCGTGAATTAAAACTCAGAAGCAACGTTACCTCATGGGTCACTGGTCACTAATTGTTCCATTTAACATTCATCAAGCACTTCCTGCAACTCCCTTTGTTCCAGGCACCAGGCCAGAGGAGCTTGGGGGCATACACGTGCTCCCTGGAGTGGCCCAGTGCTCCCAAATCCCTCAGAAACAGACCCAGGAATTGGTTAGCAGTCTATCAGTACAGGAAGGAGAAAAGATCTATTTCTGGGTATCCTAGTGGTGCTTATAGAAAAATCATACTGGGGGCTTCCCTGGTGGCTCAGGTGGTCAACAACCTGCCTGCAACACAGGAGACATGGGTTCTATCCTGAAATAGGAAGATTCCCTGGAGAAGGAGATGGTTACCCACTCCAGTGGAGGATACCATGGACAGAGGAGCCTGGTGGGGGCTATGGTCCATGGGGTTGCAAACAGATGGATATGATGGAGGGACTAAGCACATACACACAATTCATGTGGACTGATACTTTGGTAAAATATTTTTAAAAATGAACTACAAGAAAAATTAAATTTAGAAAATCCACCAAATATGCCATGTGATTATTTTGTATTATTCATTATTATGTTATTTTGTATTATTATAAAATTATTATTACTCTGTCAAACTGCTATAAAAGTTCCTAAATGCTTACTTTCAGTTTCTGTGTTTAGCTCATCAGAGACTGATAGGACATAGGTCACCTAGCACAGGTGTGTTTTTGTTGTTGTTCAGTTACTAAGTCGTGTCCAACTCTCTGTGACCCCATGGACTGCAGCCTGTCAGGTCCTTGGTCTTCCACTGTCTCCTGAAGTTTGCTCGAATTCATATCCATTAAGTCGGTGATGCTATCTAACTATCTCATCCTCGGTTGCCCCCTTCTCCTTCTGCTTTCAACCTTCTCCCAGCATCACTGCTGGTCTGTAAATTAGGCTTAAAGTGGCACTGACCTAAGTCATAGCCTTTGTGCTTGAGATACCTTATGTGTTTTAAATGTGTGCCTTTATGAATCATAATCAAATGGAGATGTAAACATTTTCAGAGAAAACTCAGGAGAGGAGAAATCCCTCTTCAATGTGGTGGTAAATATCCTCCAATGGGGAGCTTATCGTTCCCTTTCAAGGAACGGAATATTATCATGGAATAAACATTGACTTTCAGTTCAGTTCAGTTCAGTCGCTCAGTCATGTCCAACTCTTTGCGACTCCATGAATCGCAGCACGCCAGGCCTCCCTGTCCATCACCAACTCCCGGAGTTCACTCAGACTCATGCCCATCAAGTCAGTGATGCCATCCAACCATCTCATCCTCGGTCGTCCCCTTCTCCTCCTGCCCTCAATGCCTCCCAGCATCAGAGTCTTTTCCAATGAGTCAGCTCTTCACATGAGGTGGCCAAAGCACTGAAGTTTCAGCTTTAGCATCATTCCTTCCAAAGAAATCCCAGAGCTGATCTCCTTCAGAATGGACTGGTTGGATCTCCTTACAGTCCAAGGGACTCTCAAGAGTCTTCTCCAACACCACAGTTCAAAAGCGTCAATTCTTCGGCACTCAGCCTTCTTCACAGTCCAACTCTCACATCCATACATGACTACTGGAAAAACCATAGCCTTGACTAGACAGACCTTAGTCGGCAAAGTATTATCTGTGCTTTTGAATATGCTATCTAGGTTGGTCATAACTTTTCTTCCAAGGAGTAAGCGTCTTTTAATTTCATGGGTCCACATAAATCAGAATTTGAATCCCAAATCTGTCTTTTACTAGCTGTGTGACCTTTGGCAAGTTAATTAACCACTCTAAGCTTCTTCCCTATCTGTAAAATGCAGTGGGCAAATGACTTTCTCTCAAGATTGTTACAAAGGTTAAATATAACAATTGCCAGTCCAGGTTCGATTCATGAGACAGGGTGCTCAGGGCTGGTGCACTGGGATGACCGAGGGCTGGGATGGGGAGAGGGGTGGGAGGGAGCGTCAGGATGGGGAACACATACACACCCATGGCTGATTCATGTGAATGTGTGACAAAAACCACCACAATTGTAAAGTAATTAGCCTCTAATTAAAGTAAATTACAAAAAAGAAAAAGAAAAAAAAAACAATGGATAAAATGCATCTGAAATGAAGCAGATGTACAATAATGCAGCCCACTAAACTGGGAGCTCCTCTGAAGCAGGTTGGAGGAAAAAGCACATCTCTTGGAATGTCTCCCAGCTCCTAGCTCAGTAGGGAGCAAAAATGCTTCTGGGTGTAAATAGAAAGGGAAGGGAAGGGAGTGCAAAAGAAGAAGGGAAGAAAAAAGAAAGCAAAGGAGGAAGAGATTGCTAGCCATGGTAAATCAAAGATTTCTTCCCTTTAATGAGTTTCAGAAAGTGCTTCATTATAACTTCCAGAAATCGGAATGGATGGAACGGAAATTCCTTGGTGAGCTGCCAGTGAGGGTTCAGAGTAGGGTCACTATCTTTCATCTGGCATTAGACGTCCGCTCGGGTTAATCCACATGCAGTCATGGAACAATCCATCAGTCAGTGGTATTTATTGAACAAGGTACCCAGCCCTCTGCTAGGCATATAGAGCATGAGGTTGGGTGACCTTGGGACACACCTATTTAACTGGGGAAGAGGGGACACAATTCCATAATTCAATATCACCTTGAAAATTAGAAATTGTCCATAGCTCCTGAAAGAAACATACTTAGCAGTTTTTGATGAACAATTAAAGTATGTCAGTGGTTTCTAACATGTAAGTGAAGTTGGGTATCATTATTCAAAAGATCGATCTAGAGGAGCCGAGTTTGCTTCACAGACAAAAGTGGCAGTGTAGGCTGAGTGGGATTATTTATAACCTGCCGCAGCTTCGGCAATGCTGATGGAAGCTTCGGAGTGTGAGTCCTTTTCGCAGATGACGTCAATTATTTTGGTGTGTGTTCTTTTCTAAAAGGTTGTTAACTGGCTTCAGCTGTGATAGGAAATGATCTTGGTCTTTGGCCTTTTGCGATTACAGTAATAAAACCTGTAATTGGGTATTAGTGTTCAATGATTCATTTTAAGACTACAGCCTTTGCCTCGCCCCTCTTTCGTAGGGAAGAGCTGTCACTGGAGAAACTACATTTTGTTCTTCCTGAGAAAGAATCACAATTTTCAGGATTGCCTAGAAATCTATAACACAATGTTCTTTTTCTTGCACTTATAAGAGAAGCTTTTCTGTGATTGTTTTTAAGTACTTGGCCTGGTACTTCTGGTAAGAGGAAGATTTTAGTTTTTACTGAGGCTACAATAAAATATTCACCCATCAGCAATACTGTGATGCTCTATGCTGTGAGAATACTCACTGTGGCAATTACTTCTCTGGATAGAATGGATAATGACTGCTCTTTTTCTGAAATGATTCTCTTTTATTTCTAGGGATGTGTAAAGGAAAATGTGTAGGCTTACCAGGGCACTAAGAAATCAGTCTCCATTCCTACAAGGAATTCTCATTTTCATTATGTGGAATTTGCCAAGTTCTTTAGTTTCCTTTATTTGAAAAAGAAAACAATTTTTAATTGTATAAGTCCTTCCAAACTAAACCCCAAAAGATAAGTTCTGAAAGTGGATGAACAACAAGGTCTTTAATAAAGTCTCTTCCCTTTCAATGCATTAAACATTTGTGATCATCCGGAATCTATGTGTATAATTAGTAATGTACAGTGTAATATCTTATCTCAAATATCAGCACAGTTCTTCATATTATGACAAGATAGCAGGCAGATCCTGACATTGGAAGAATCAGGCCACCCAAGGGAAAATGAATGAAATATATTTTACAGTCCTTTGATTTCCTCCTAACTCAATGGGGCTTTTATTCCTGGTTTAAATTTATAAGATTTATGATCATTCTACTTGCAATAAAAATATTCTCATTTTTCAAGCAGGAATACTCTAATTAATAGTTGAGGAAGAAATGACTATAACACAGTGGAATGTAAAACTTTAAGAGCTTTCAGAAAATTATCAGTATAAACAACTGGTTATTTAGGGTCTATGATGGATTGTCTTTTGTTCTGGCAAGACATGAGAGAAAAATTATTTCTATAGTTTTCATCCTCTGTCAGTGATAAAGACAAAGATTAGGACCCATCCTGGCATGTGAACACACCAGTCATGGCAACAATCATTTATGAAAAGCTTGGAGCAGAATTTGGCTCCACACTGAAACTGTAATGAACCCCAGCTGAGTCCCCTAAATTGCCTAGGAAGCAGTGTCCTATGTTTAACATCATCTCCCAATTCTTTAGTGATACCTAGAGACACCCAGATCACACCTTCTGGATGTGTCTCCAGTGACCCTCTCCTGGCCTTTGGTCATGATTTAAGTTTCCAAAATTGAGACAAAGTTGAGATAATGTCACATTTTTCATCAGAAGATCCAAACTATTTCTCTCTTTCTCTTTATTGTACTCTACCTCTCTGAGCCTCGCTGTTTCATTGTTCCAATAAGCTGAAATACCATAAGGGTATATTTGCATACATGTTGTTCCTTTATAATCTCTGCGTACAGGGTCCTGGGACAATGGTTGCAGGCTTTTGTGCTTCTCACCAAAGCTGACTGCCTCACATCTGCTACTATCCTCTTACGCCCCCTCACCCCCTCTCAAACTTTTCCTTGGATTCTCACTTTTACTAAGGTTCAAATAACTGATCATGACCTAAAGTAGTAGATCTCATACCAGAGAGCACATCAGAATCACATGGGGAGTAACTTTTTACATGGTTTGGTTCTATTCCAGTCTTAGTGAATCAGAATCGTTAGGAATGCACACCAGGAGTTTTTATTTTGTAAAAGCCCATAAACATTCTTGATTAAGAAATATTGGCCTTCCATTGTATCTGCCCTTTAATTGGTTCAAACTGGCAACTAAAGTCACTATGATCAACTGAAGAATTTTAAGCAGCTGTGGAAGTGAACTGCAAAAAGCCAAGAATTCCCAGGACAAAATGGGTGGAGGACTTTGGCTCTAAATTCTTTGCCTGTAACAACTACATGTTTTCTTTTTACAATAAAAATTTTAATAAACTTTTTTATGACTAAAAACTGCATATTCTTTATAGAAAACATGAAGAATATATAAAGGGGAAAAACCTACGTTCATAAGACATAAACTCAACATTTTGTCTTAGATCTTTCTATTCTTTAGGCAACTATTTGTATTAAAAAAAATTTTGCTTTTTATAAAATTGGCCTTATCTTTTTCATATTGTTTCCTGTCAGAAAACAGTCTGTTTGATGAATGTAGGATCTATACATAATATTCTCTTTCTCCCTCTCTCTCTCACACAGACACAAACACACATACACACAGTGCCTAACATATAGCACCTCTAATATTTTATTTACTCAATAAATATGTGCAGACTAAATGAATTCAGAGGCCCAGTTTTGGATTCCTTTCTAGGCTTTCACAGAAAGATAGTGACAAATTATAATAATTTCTATTTCTTGCCTTCTCAATCAACTTCAAAAGACAACCATTTTTTTAGGATGATTGTGCGAAAAATACAAAATAGAATTATTAAATAAAAATTGAATAGCTCTTTGCTCTTTCAAAATAACTCAACAGCAACATTTAAATTTGAAAAGAATCTGTCTCCTAAGAAAGCTGAATGCAGAAGAATTGATGCTTTTGAACTGTGGTGTTGGAGAAGACTCTTGAGAGTCCCTTGGACTGCGAGGAGATCCAACCAGTCCATCCTAAAGGAGATCTGTCCTGGGTGTTCTTTGGAAGAACTGATGTTGAAGCTGAAAGTCCAATACTTTAGCCACCTGATGCGAAGAACTAACTCATTTGAGAAGACCCTGATGCTGGGAAAAATTGAGGGCAGGAGGAGAAGCGGATGACAGAGGGTGAGATGGTTGGATGGCATCACCGGACTCAGTGGACATGAGTTTGGGTAAACTCTGGGAGTTGGTGATGGACAGGGAGGCCTGGTGTGCTGCAGTTCATGAGGTTGCAAAGAGTTGGACACGACTGAGCAACTGAACTGAACTGAACTGTCTCCTAAGAAACAAGGTTTCTTCTGCTAATTTAGTTTCTTCCAAAAACTTTCACTTGCAATGCCTTTCAGCAGCTGTAACAGTCACAGTTGGGTCTGGTTGCATACATCAGTAATGACAAATAATCTGGCGGGCTTCCGTCTATGGGGTCGCATGGAGTTGGACACGACTGAATCGACTTAGCAGCAGCAGCAGTTGAACAAGAAAAAGTAAAGGGACAGACAGTTCCGTGCTGGCCTGGTGGTTCCATGGTCAGTCAGAGACTAAGCTCCTTCTTTCCGTCTGCTCTATCACCTTTGTGAGTCACTTCCATCTTTAAAGTCTCCTCACAGTCAAAAATGGCTGTTGGAGTACAATTTACATGTATATTCCAGGCAAGTAGAGGGAGCATCTTGCCCAAGTTAATGCTCTTTAGGGAGCAATCTCAGAAGACAAACCCATCAATTTCTGTTGACTTCTCAGTTAAGCCCTAGCCTCAAGAGAAGCTGGGAAATGTGTGAAATGGTTACTGAGAATATAATCAGGGTTCTATTCATATGAAACAAAAATGGACAGGAGATAACCATACAGGCAGCTAGCAGTCTCCCTTCCACAGCATAGCCTTTTATGCCATTTATCGGTTATGTTTGTGGCTACCAATAACAAAATATCTAACAGTAAGTGGCTTAACAGCCTGGTGTGCTCCAATCCATGGGGTTGCAAAGAGTTGGACACCACTGAATGACTGAATTGAAATGGCTTAAACAGTAAATTTTATCTTAAAAACTAAGTCAAGCTGGTTGAGAAGCTCATGGATGTTGTCAAAGCCCAAACACCTTCCATTATTCTGCTATGCCATTCATAATATATCAATGGTATCTTTCTTTAGGGGTTTCCCAGGTGGCAAAGTGGTAAAAGAATTTGCCTGCCAATGCAGGGGACGCAAGAAACATGGTTAGATCCCTGGGTAGGGAAGATCTCTTGGAGTAGGAAATGGCAACCCACTACAGTATTCTTGCTGGAAAATTCTATGGACAGAAGAGCCTGGCGGGCTACAGTCCTGCTGCTGCTGCTAAGTCGCTTCAGTCGTGTCTGACTCTATGTGACCCCATAGATCCAGCCCACCAGGCTCCGCCATCCCTGGGATTCTCCAGGCAAGAACACTGGAGTGGGTTGCCATTTCCTTCTCCAATGCATGAAAGTGAAGTCGCTCAGTCATGTCCGACTCTTCGTAACTCTATGGACTGCAGCCTACCAGGCTCCTCCATCCATGGGATTTTCTAGGCAAGAGTACTGGAGGCTACAGTCCATGGGGTCACAAAAGAGTCGAAACTGAGTGGGCATCTTTCTTTATCTTCAAAAGATGGCTGCACCATGACTTCACATTATAACATCCAAACATTGGAAGGGTAAATTCTCATTTGTGTCTGTTCAGGGTAGAAAACACCTGGATGACTCATGGGGTGTCACATATCCATGCTTAAACCAATCATTAGCAAGAGTGATGGAATTACATCAAGTGGTTTAAAGTGATTCCCTTCTGGGGCTGAGTGTGTGGGAAGATAATTCTACAAGATCGGGGTTCTGCTACTAAGGAAGAAAGGAGGCAGTCAGGCAGTGGGAAATGGCTATTGGATAGATAAAAGTTTGAGTCTGCCATCCTTTTTCTGTTTTACGAAACAGTGATTTACAACTGCTTTCCTGAGTAGTGAAAACTTAGGAAATTCCATGATATCCGACTCATTACTTAAATAGCATTTTCTTTCTAAAGGGCAAAAGACAAGCCTGAGATTGGACAATGAATCATTAAGCATTAACACAGAGACTCATTTCTGTTTCTATTTGTTGTTGTTCATTTGTTAAGTCATATCTGACTCTTTGTGATCCCATGGACTGAGGCATGCCAGGCTCTTCTGTCCTCCACTATCTTCAGCTGTTTGTGCAAATTCATGTCTTCAAGTCGGTGACGCTATATAACCATCTCATCTCATTCTATATCTATAGTTGTAGAAAATAAAATGATTGTATCAGTATTCTTTAAGTGTTAGACATTTAGCATTATAATGGTGTTGAGGGAAAGGACCAAAAATCCCAATTATTTGAAAAGTCAAATAATCATTAAATAATGTGCATTTCTCCCACATAGATGAAGATATATTTTCACTGGATGTTCCATTTAAACTGCTAAGGACATGAATAGGTCAATGTAAAATTACCCTTTATTTTTCCCCCAGTCATAACATTTGCGTTCTCTGTTGTAAACATCACTCCTCTCGCCTCAAATTAAGCAATTCAGCCTCCTGTATTGAAGGTTTTAATTTCCTTAGCTTCAAGAAGAACTATTTGACCTGAATTCTCAAAATCTTAAGCTGGTAAGGGTTTCAGACTTAGATTATCCTGGTTTGGGGAAAGAGAGGTTTCTGGAGGTTCAGGGAGAGACAAGTGAACCTCTTGGGAGAGTTAAATTCCATCAGACTGAGTAGGGTGGTGGGATGGGAATGCAACTTCTACAAGGTGTGGGATCCACTCCCACCCAGAGCTCTGGGGGTGACTTAGCACCTGATGGATGCCCCTATGGAGACTGGATCTCTAGCACTGTAGTCTGGAGAACTGCCTCTGGCCAATGGATTTCTGTGGCAGCAGTCTTGGATCCCACTCAGAACACTGTTGCTTGGTAGCAGAGCACGTAGTTAAAGAAGCCTCAGGAAAGATGGCAATTATCATAAAATCAGGGCCTTTCTTGTTTTCCCAGAGTCAAATACATTCTTGGATTCTTATGATCAAATGAAGAGAGGGAGGGAGTATGATTGTGTCTATCTAATATTCATTCTTTCTCGCTTGCAAAACTATGCTGTTGAAGACAATTGTACTTCAGTTCAGTTCAGTCGCTCAGTCGTGTCTAACTCTGCATCACCATCCCTGTTCATCACCATCTCCCGGAGTTCACTCAGACTTAGGTCCATCGAGTCCGTGATGCCATCCAGCCATCTCATCTTCGGTCGTTCCCTTCTCCTCCTGTCCCCAGTCCCTCCCAGCATCAGAGTTTTTTCCAATGAGTCAACTCTTCTCATGAGGTGGCCAAAGTCCTGGAGTTTCAGCTTTGGCATCATTCCTTCTAAAGAGATCCCAGGGCTGATCTCCTTCAGAATGGACGGGTTGGATCTCCTTGCAGTCCAAGGAACTCTCAAGAGTCTTCTCCAACATCACACTTCAAAAGCATCAATTCTTCGGCACTCAGCCTTCTTCACAGTCCAACTCTCACATCCATACATGACTACTGGAAAAACCATAGCCTTGACTAGACGGACCTTAGTCAGCAAAGTAATGTCTCTGCTTTTGAATATGCTATCTAGGTTGGTCATAACTTTTCTTCCAAACTTGGCCTGAAAAAAATACATTATCTGATCTTTCTCACATGTGTATGGCTGATGAGAATAAAGAGAAGATGAGAAACACTTTTGAAAAATTTCCTTTGTTCTAGGACTTTCCCTTCTTCCTTCCAGGAATGACATCTGGAAATCCAACAAGTATCTTTTAACCCAGAAGGGTACTAAAGATTGCTGTGCAGAAATTCAGGAAGCTGGGCTTTTCTGGGGGCACAGCGGATGGAAGTCTGCCTGCCGATGCAGGGGACATGTGTTCGATCCTTGGTCCAGGAGGATTCCACATGCCAAGGAACAACTATGCCCATGAGTCTGTGCTCTAGAGCCCTCGAGCCACAACTATGGGACCCATGTGCTGCGATTACTGAAGCTTATGTGTTGCAACTACTGAAGCCTGCATGGTTAGAGCCTGTGCTCCGCAAGAGAAACCATCACGATGAGAAGCCCTTGCACAGCCACAAAGAGTAGCCCCCACTCACCACAACTAGAGAAAGCCTGCATCCAGCAATGGAGACCCAGTGCAACCAAAAATAAATAAAGAAAAGAAAAACATTTTTTTTCCAAAACAAGGGAAGAAATACAGAAAGAGACTTGGTTCCTAGTGACTTCCTGGAGCATCCATACCAGTTCAGGCTGCCTCCATGGGAATTCTACATGACAAGTTAAGTGATTCAGGTGTCTTTATCGGCAGAAGTATTAATCTCCTAATCAATGTATGTCACTGTCACAACAACCTTGGAAGGATTACTATGACCCCATTTTTTTTAAAGATTTTTTAATGTGAGCCATTTTTAAACTCATTATTGAATTTGTTACAATATCGCTTCTGCTTTATGTTTTGATTTTTTTTTTTTTTTGGCCTCAAGGCACATGGGGTCCTAGCTCCCTGATCAAGGATAGAATCTACACCTGCCTTGGAAGGTGAAGTTCCAACCACTGGACCTCCAAGGAGGTCCCCAGTCCCATTTTTTTACATGATGAGGGACTGATAAATCATGGAACCAGAATTCAAACCCAGTTTTGTCTGTCCGTAAATCACATACTTTTAAGTATCATGCTATCTGGTAAATCAAGCTAGGATAGTTAAGGTTAGGAAGTAGTTGGGTTGGGGAGAGACTGTGCAAATACCAGAGCAAGAACCAGGTAGCCAGAAGCTAGAGGGAAGAACCCTTGGAGAGGTATCTGTGTATATGTATGCAGATACAAGGCCCAGGAAATATCATCAAACTGATGAGTACTGTTCCATTTGCTTTTTAGCCCTGATTGTTACACTCAAAGTATTTCTGAGCTTGAAATCTGAAGCTCAAATAAAAAATATGCCTAACCATTGGTCCACTAATTAAATTAATGTAAGTGCCAATCCTGATAAGTCAGAATCTAAAGAAGAAATTTTGATCTGAATTAACTAGTTTAATTGTCTGCGAAATTCAAATTGACCAAATAATTGCAAGTTAATCCTTTCATTTAATGCTGTGTAGATCCTCCCACTCTGATTGGAAACATGCTGTTTGTATTCTCAGAGCTTTCAGCCTCTATCTGACAGGCTTGACTCCCTTTACCAAGCATGAAGTACAAATGTCTTCAGGGGACCTTTAGCAATGTCTGGAGACATTTTTGGTTATCACAACTGGGTGTTGTTATTGGTATCTAGTGGATAAACGCCGATCTGCTGCTAAACATCCTGCAATGCACAGGACAGCTCTCCCCAACAAAGAATTATCCAAGCCAAAATTTCAATTGTGTTGCTATTGAGATACCGTGCTCTAGTCCAACGGTACTTAGTGAAGGGAAAATCGGGCTCTTTAAATGGTTAATGATAGTCCAATTGGTTACTTCAGGCTCCAGAGTAATATTTAAACCTGGCCTCTTGATTCATCAAGTTAAGCAGGTAATTGATCATGCTCTATTTCCCTTTTTCCATTGTGGATGCCGCCAAAAAGTGAAGCTGATAGGTTGCTAAAATCCTTCACCCTTTCTGTTTCAAGTCTGTGTTTACTGGAAGGTCATTAAGTTGCTTTGCTTTTGAAGTCCATTTATTACTTCTAAATCTAGTGCAGTCTATTTAGTCTTTCTTAATGCTGTCTAGTGAAACATTAATGAGAAGCTCACGCATAGTCATAGAATTTGTCTGATTACATCATTAATTTTTAATGAGTTTGCTGCTTACACTTCAGGATAATAGAACAGAAATTGGATAATGTAATTCTTTCCGGGTGGAGTGCCCTAAATTTGACTCTCAATTATTAATCATGTAGGCCGGGGACATTAAAGAGTCTTTTGCCCATTAATTTACCCAAATCTTTGGCTACATAATTTCTATAATATATTCTTTTCCCAGAAATTTCTTTTGATCAATTATTGTGGCTGAAAACATCCAATTTTCTCCAGAATGAAATCCACAGAAATAAAAATCTGAGAAATTGAACTTCACTGTAAGATTCAAACTTGAGCCTACTACCATTTAGAAACATTATGATCACATCCATTTCTTAAAAATGAAAGTGAATTGTTATTTTAAATATTAATTTATGGTTTCTCTAGAATCCAGGTAGTATCTTCAATCTATTTCTGTACCCAGAGCATTTAAGTGTTACACATTATTTTAAAATTCCTTTGAATTTGGGGCACAAGTTTTATTAATATTCTACTAATTTTGCATCTATGAGTAATTTAAGTCCCATGGTAGCCATGATTATAAGATTACTTGGCCAATAAAAATTCGTTTTACAATTGCAAACATCTCAGTGCAAAAAAGGTTGAGTTAGTTATTTTAGTCAATAAACCTAGAACTTCTGTATCCTAGCCCTTTTCTAAGAATGGTAGCAACCATTTCTTTCTAATAGAGCAAGAATAACGAAAGGATTTCTTTCTATAAAATAACATAAAGGTTATGAAGGCTCCTATATATTCCTGACTATATCAGTCCTATCTACTCCATGCCAAACCCCGCCCCCCCCCAAACAAACCAAAAACAGCAGACTAATTCTGTCAGTTCATGGGAGCTATAAATCAATTCAGGCTGTGTTCATGTGTTCAGTCTAGAAACATTACAAAAACTACAAAGGAAGCATTCCACTGAGTTAATCAACCTCAGATCAGCAACACAGGAGTACAATGCGGATGACCAATTCTTCCCAGTCTCTAGTAATCCACCATCATTTCTCTCAGCCAAAACCAATTGGCTTGACTGCAAACTGGAGTAATAAAGCTACAGCAAGTGCTTTGTAGTGCTACTTCACAGCATGGCTTTTATGGAAAAGCAAAAAATCAGAGTCAAACGGGTCATTTCAGTAATGTAGATGAAACTGCTAGGATGGGGCTTATTAGTCACATCTTTTGCTGAATTAGTTCAGAAGCAGACTCAGAAGTCAAATGATGATCAAAATACGAATTTATTGCTAATAAAGCTAGACTTGGGTTTCCCAGATGACGCAAGTGGTAAAAGAACCCACCTGCCAATGCAGTAGAGATAAGAGACACAAGTTCGACCCCAAGCTCAGAAAAATCCCCTGGAGGAGGGCATGGCAACTCATTCCAGTATCCTTGTCTAGAGAATCCCACGGACAGAGAAGCCTGGCAGGCTATAGTCCATAGGGTCGCAAAGATTCGGACATGATTGAAGTAACTTAGCACATCACGCATGCAAAGGAAGCTTGGAGATAATTTTGAACAGTGGTTCTCAGCTCTGGCTGCACATTAGAGTCCCCTGATGAGTTTTTAAATACTGCATATGTGACAGTCCTCATTTCCAGAAGTTGTCATCTAATTGGTCCAAAGTGTGGCTCAGACATTAGTATTTGACGAGATCTCCAACCATGTAAAGGGTCTTCGCTAGGTGGATGCAGCCCCCAGCCAGGGGCAGGGTTTGGGTCCAGTTGTGCTCTGCCTTCTACCTCTCAGCAGGGCCTTTTTGGATCAGTACAGAACTATATGAGTATTCATAGTCGCTCTGCTTCTCAAGTCCTACTCCACAGATGTGGAAAGAAACTAAACCCAAAGGTAATTGTGGAAATAGAAGGAGAACTAGATTGAGAAGAGCCACAAAAATCGAGTTACAAGCAGCAACCGCAGGAGTTAGTCTGAGGTCTCTCTCTTACAAGCTGTGTGATCTCAGAGACTCACGCTCTCTGGGTCACTGTGCCCTCCTCTGTTACAAGGCACAGGGGGAGTGAGTTGGATTTCTGTTTCAGCTCTGGGGAACTGTAGAGTTGCTTTTGTTCAATTTAATCCAAATATAGGTGTGGGGTGTGTGTTAGATTAAGGATGTGTTTTCCAGTTCCAGAGGAGGTGTTAAAAGCAGATTTCTCCCCTAAATAAGTGGCTTTTTACTCCAAGACAGAATTTTCCTTGTGGCTCAGACGGTGAAGAATCTGCCCACAATGCAGGAAACCTGGGTTTGATCCCTGTGTTGGGAAGATCTCCAGAAGGGAATGGCAACCCGTTCCTGTATTCTTGCCTGGAGAATTCCATGGGTAGAGGAGCCTGGCAGGCTACAGTCCATGGGGTCACAAAGAGTCAGACACAACTGAGCCACACACACACACACACACACAGATTCACAGCTGGTTGTATTGCTTCCAATTGTCCTTCTAAGACCTGGTGGGGAAGAAAGGAGAGGATCCCTGACTAAAAGAGGAGGTTTAAAGGGCAGAGAATCTCCCCACTCTTGGTGAATTCGGGGTCTGCTCAAGGTGAAGACAGGCATGTGGAGTTGCCCTACTCAATCAGGATGCACGGGGAAACTGGCCTGTTCTTTGCTCAAGATCAGAATTTCACTGCTTTGTCAGATCTCAGTAAACAGAAAACTGGTCATTGGACTGATGCTTTACTGCAGGTGCACAAACTTTAGCATGCAGCAGAATGACTCAGAGGAAATGTTAAAACCCAAACCCAGGTTATTGACCTCCCCCACTTAGAGTTTTTGTGTGAAAGGGGGCCTAACAACTTACTGTTTTGCTGGTAAGAATCTCTGCTTAAAATTGTCTTAGAAAGAGCCACGAGGCTCTCCCTTTTATATTAATAAATCAGTTGCAGTGTTTTGGGGCCACTATAACATCCTTTGAAAACTTCTGAGTCCACCTGTATTCTTTGTAAAAGACAAGTCCATTCTTTAGGTTTCATCAGGATAAATGTATGATATTTTTGTTAACCAAAGTCAAATGTTATTCTATTAAGCTATAAAAAGAAACCCCACAAAACTTGACCTTTTATTTGACAAATTAGTATCATAAATAAAGATCACACTGAGATATGCTTCTATATATCTCCTCTGACAGTTTTCAAAGTCCTATATGGTGGCTATTAGTAAATATGCCCTTTTCTACACTGTAGCCAGGAGACTATTTAACATTTTGCTATTATGAGTAATGCCTCAATGAATATATTTGGGTATAATATTTTTCACAGAATTTTGGATTACAAATATAGCTATTGTCATATTGAGCAAAATTACACTTCATGTACTTTATTAGCCTGGGTTCTCCAGAGGAACAAAACCAATAGGATGTAAAGGAAATTTATTAAGAGTAATTGGTTCATGCAATTACAGAGACTGAAAAGTCCCAGGATCTGCCAACTGCAAGCTGGGTCCAGGAAAGCCAGTGGTGTAATTCAATCTGAGTCTGAAGTCTTGAGAAACAGGGGAGCTGATGGGTAGAATAAAATGAGAAATTCTAGCTCACGCAATGAGGCCGACAAAAGAGACAAATTCCTCCTTCCTCCAACCTTTGTTCTATTCAGGTCTTCAACCGATTGGACGGACAATGCCCAGCCGCATTGGGGAGGGTCATCTACTTGAATCAGTCTACTGATTCAAATGCCAATCCCATCCAGAAACACTCTCACAGATTCACCCAGAAATAATGTTCAAACAGGTATCTGCACATTCTCTGATCCAGTGAAGTTGACACATAAAATGAGTTACCACATGCACATTATAAAATATCCTCTTCCCAGAGAATGCTTCTGACCATTCTCCACCTCCTTCACCTACCATAGTTATTGAGTACCTACTATAGTTCTGAGCTCGATGACAGAAATACAGTGATGGACAAAACAATCATAATCCCTAATTTTATGGAGCTTACATTTTTTTTAGAGAGAGACAAAGAAGAGAGAGAGAGGAAGTAATTGCAAGTTACAATACCTACTATAAAGAAAGAAATAGGGTGCTGAGATAAAGACTGACAGACATGAATGATCACCGAGGAAGGCCTCTCTAAGGAGTCATTTACGCTAAAACTGAGGATAGATAGTAGCTAGCCATGCTACTGCAGGTAGAACATTCTGCACATTGCATGTGCAAAGGCCTTGAGGTGGAAAAGACTTTCAGGTGGAGAAACTGAAGAAAGAACAGGACATCTAGAACCAAGGAGACAGTGGTGAGAGATGCATGCTTCAATAGTAAAAGGCTTTGTAAACCTTTGTGAAAAATTGGGATTTTTATTCTTACTGACATGGATGGTTTTAAGCAGGGGAATTATATAATCAGATTTTTGTTTTAAGCAGATCACTTTTGCTGTCGTGTGCAGAGATAGAGGAGGAAGGGTAGAAATGGGGACAAGGTCATTGTGGTGTTCAGGCAAATACTGTTGCAAATCAGACAAAAGTGGTGTTGTGGAGATGTTGATTAAAGGACAGATGATAAGCGAAGGAAACGTACTTGGAGGTAAACTCTGAGATTTCATGAAAAATGGTGATGAGAGAGTGAAGGACAGGAAGGAATCAAGGATGACTGCTGAATTTCTCAGAGATGGAGGGAGTAGTCATGCAACTTAGAGGCCTATGTAAGATCTGTGAAGTTAGGGAAAGATTGCCTATGAGGCGCATGAAGTGGGGATTGTTGAGTGGGTTTCCATGATGCCCTGCTAAGGAAGTCAGTTGAAGGGGAGGCTGTGAGATGGGTACCTAATTTTCCCTCCCTATCCCAAATGATCCCTTATGTTTGGAATTCTTCCTCTCAAATAAGGCTACAGGCTGCAATAGTCTTTCTAGTTACCTCTCAAGACCAAAGCCCCTCCTGCTTTTCTTGCTACTTCTGTAGCTCTGAAGGATTTTACTGCTAATTACAAAGGGAAAATAGATAGATATTAAGAACTTTGTAAATATGCTACCATGTGTAGTGTGTTAAATAGCTAATATCTATTAGGGAAGCTGAAGGGAAGCTGCTGCATAGCACATGGAGTTCAGCTCATTGCTCTGCGATGACCTAGATGAGCGGGATGGGGATGGTGGGAGGGAGGTCCCGGAGGGAAGGGATATATATATATACTTACTGCTGATTCACTTCATTGTGCAGCAGAAACTAACACAACATTGTAAATCAATTATACTCCGATTTTTTAAAAATTCCCATTCCTGGTTCTTTTCCTGTCAGTCATGGTAAATGTAAGCCCAGTTGAGTTCCATGCTTTGAGATTTAACTTACTTCACCCACTTCTCCATCTCAAGCCCTCTTGTTCTCAAACTTCCTCTCGAACCCAGCTCCAGACCTGCTGGGCTATTTCCTCCAGGAACAAAATCACGGCATGCACTTTGGGTTTGTGAAGCCATCGTGTTCCCTCCCTCCTTAAATAGGTGTACTTTTCTTAGGGCTTCCTTAACAAGTGACCACAACCTGGGGTGGGGAGGGGCTTCACACAATCTCATTCTCTCACAGCTCTAAAGGCTGAACATCTGAAATCAAGGGCCATGTTCCTCCCAGGGCGGAGAATCCTTCCTCGCTGCTTCAGCTTCTGATAGCCCCAGCTGGTCCATGGCTTGTGACAGCATCACTCCAATCTTGCCTCCAGGCATGCTGAATTGAAGCCCAGCCCTATTTCTTTATGTCCTCATTTTAACTGAACTAATTCCATCTACAGTGATCTTCTTTCCAAATAAGATCACATTTTGAGGTACTGGGGAGTAGGGGGTGGGGGGACTAGGGCTTCAACATATCTCTCTCAGGAACTCAGTCCAAATCATAACAGCATGCAATCTGAATTTCGTTTAATTCCAGACCATGTGACCCCTGTGGACTGGTCCCCCTGGGGTATCCCTTCCATACCAGCCTGTACTCTCAGAAGCTTCCTGGGGCCCCAGAGGTGATGCACCTCTATAGCTTACCCTGGACTGTCATATAAGAAGGGCGTGCTGTGCTATGCTCAGGCATTCGGTCGTGTCCGGCTCTTTGCAACCCTAAGGACTGTAGCCTACCAGGCTCCTCTGTCCATGGAATTCTCCAGGAAAGAATACTGGAGTGCGTTGCCATTTCCTTCTCCAGGGGATCTTCCTGACCCAGAGATCAAACCTGAGTCTTCTGCATTTGAGGCCGATTCTTTACCACTGAGCCACCAGGGAAGCTCTATAATTAGGGTACCTGCTTTTAATTTTTAATGTGAAATACAAGCATGAGACAGGCTGAATGTAGGGCTTCCCTGATAGCTCAGTTGGTAAAGAATCCACCTATAGTTCAAGAGACCCCAGTTCGATTCCTGGGTTGGGAAGATATGCTGGAGAAGGGAAAGGCTACCCACTCCAGTATTCTTGGGCTTCCCTTGTGGCTCAGCTGGTAAAGAATCTGCCTGCAATGTGGGAGACCTGGGTTTGATCCCTGGGTTGGGAAGATCCCCTGGAGAAGGGAAAGGCAACCCACTTTAGTATTCTGGCCTGGAGAATTCCATGGAGTGTGTAATCCATGGGGTCGCAAAGAGTTGGACACGACTGAGCGACTCTCACTTTCATTTTCAACCTGAATGTTTGTGTCTGACTGATCAATAAATTTTTTTCCATGTAGACAAGCCCTGTAAACAGTTATCAGACACTTGTTTGCAAAGGATGGAATAAGCTGGAGGTGTATGAGTGAGGAACATGCCTGTCAGTGCAAGAGATGTAAGAGACAGTTTTGATCCCTAAGTTGGGAAGATCTCCTGGAGGAGGGCATGACAACCCATTCCAGTATTCTTGACTGGAGAATCGCATCGACAGAGGCTCTGGCAGGCTACAGTTCATAGGGTCACAAATAGACATGACTGAAGTGACTTAGCATGCATACATGTGGGAGGCAGGAGTTTTACAATTTGGATATTTGGTGGCATCCATGCAGGATCACAGTAAGAAGAAGGGTCCCCGTACGTGACTAGTACTTAGATGGGCACTGTTAGTCTTGTCTCTGACAAGTGGTTTCTAACTCCTTGGCTGACCAAACCTTCCCTTGTCCTCACTTAGATACATTTTCCTGGTTTCCATCTGATTAATGTCCATTCTTACTGTCTTGGGAACCATTTAGTCCTGTTAAGGTACTTAGTAATCTCTGCTCTGATCCATTAGGAATTCATGCATAGCTTAACTTTGAGAAAGCAACTTCATTTCTAAGGTTTTGAGGGACACAGTGACTGCCACACTAAAAAGATTTTGTTTTTCCTCAGTTTCTTGGCTTCAAAAAGAACAGACATTGACATTTTCGGACCAGCTAACTCTTTGTTGTGTAAATTTATTACATGCCTTATGGGATATTTAGCAGTATCCCTGGCCAGGGGGAGAGTGGGGGCAGAATCACCCCCAGTTAGGAATCACTGGTACTTTGTGTCTGTCTGTCTATCTATCTATTATGTAGCCATACCATATTTACACCCATGTCACATTTACATCATGTATCATTAGAAGTAGATACCAACAAATGCACATACACACATACATGTATAAGATTATATATATATATATATACATATATATCTAAGACTTTCAGTTCAGTTCAGTCGCTCAGTAATGTCTGACTCTTTGCGACCCCATGAATTGCAGCATGCCAGGCCTCCCTGTTCATCACCAACTCCCGGAGTTCACCCAAACTCATGTGCATCGAGTCGGTGATGCCATCCAGCCATCTCATCCTCTGTCATCCCGTTCTCCTCCTGCCCTCAATCCCTCCCAGCATCACGGTCTTTTCCAATGAGTCAGCTCTTCGGATGAGGTGGCCAGAGTATTGGAGTTTCAGCTTCAGCATCATTCCTTCCAAAGAACACCCAGGACTGATCTCCTTTAGAATGGACTGGCTGGATCTCCTTGCAGTCCAAGGGACTCTCAAGAGTCTTCTCCAACACCACAGTTCAAAAGCATCAATTCTTCGGCACTCAGCTTTCTTCTAAGACTTTATATATTCACAAATTATAATAATACATATATAGATGTAGATAGAACTATAGATAAATAGATGATAGCTATAGATAATAGCTAGCTAGCTAGGAGCTCCTGACATCCAAGTGGCCTTGAGCTAAGAGGTGGCCTGGTACTCATTGCTAGGTCTTGATTTCTTTTGTTAAGTGAAAGTGAAGTTGCTCAGTCGTGTCCGACTCTTTGCGACCCCATGGACACCAGGCTCCTCCATCCATGGGATTTTCTAGGCAAGAGTACTGGAGTGGGTTGCAATTTCCTTCTCCAGGGAATCTTCCCAAGCCAAGGATTGAACCCAGGTCTCCTGCATTGTAGACAGATGCTTTACCATCTGAGTCACCAGGGAAGTCTATCTCCTTCTTTTGTTAAGCATTATTTAAAAAACAAAATAAAAAATATCAGAGAGAGCATATTCTGATGGAAGGAGGGAGACAAGGAAGATGGAGGTCCAGGTAAGGGCTCCCTTGTTAGGACAGTGGACTGTTAACTCTCAGGAATGGTGGGGCTGGGCAGCACCAGGGAGAGGGCTGGTGATAAAAGGAAGACCCTGAGGAAACAAGAGTGAAACCTAACCTTGACTTGCAATTTTGCCTCAGTCAGTTCAGACAGTATCCTACTTCTCCACAGAGAGCAGCCAGTGAAAACTGAGATGACAACAATGTTGTTGGTTTTTTTTTTTTCCTTGTAAAGCTGGGCTCAATTTGAAACAGAATATTAACGGCAAAAGGCTCAGTATCTCATTACCAATCCCCACAGGCATAGAGTCCCCAGAAAAGATAAATATTTGAATAGATGATGATAATATGTATGATAATTTGTAGTCAGCATTCCACATGCATTTTCATCGACTCTTTTATTTTGAACTAATGCTTCAGAGTGAGATTTGCAGTAATTACATACATATAAATTTTGAATTTTGAACTCAGGATTTGAGGATCATTAAGTCCACACAAGCCTTTGAAATAGAGCAGCCTCCTTATTGATTTACCCAGAATGGGCAAGACAATGTCTAGAGTCTTTCCTTTATTCCTTCACCTCATTGAGTAAAAATAGATTGAGGCTTATACCAGTTTCCTCAAAATTTTGCTTGAAGGGGAACTTGAGGTCACCTTAACAGCTATCAAAACTCTTCTTATTGTCAAGCTTGGAAAACTTTCCCCAATTTTCTGTTTGAAAGTCTGTCTTTGGGGCAACTTTAACCTCCTGTGACTTCTAATCAGCTTTTTTTCCAATAACAAGAGTTCAGTATGAAGTGAAAAGTCACAGAGGTGGCCCTGGGCACACAGGTTGCAGAAGTAATGGAACTCTTTCGTCTCTTCCTCTGAAGCAGTTTCAGGAATTAATATTGTTGTCTTTAAAGCTTGCTTTGGAGCTAAACTTCCCAAAGAAGGTAATGAAATATACAAGCAGATACAAATTCCCATATCGGCCATTGGTTGATTTATGCTGATCCATGCATCTACACTTTCAAGAGTTTGTCTTCAATGACAGCTCTTACAAGATGAGTCATTCTTACATGGACTCTTCATAGACAACATTTCAGATCCTTCATTCCTTGTAGTCAATACATTCTGGAGTCAAGCACTTTCCTACTAGTGGAGAACTCTTCCTCAAGTGGAAAGGGAGCCTTCCATTCATCTGGATGTGGGGTAAGGCTAACTGGCAGAAGAGTCATTGTCTCAAATATCTTCTTTCCAAAAGAAGTTCTTTGCTCTATTTTCACATTGCTAAAAGACCCAGTCAGGTGATTTTTTTTTTTTTAATTAAAAAGCTGCTAAGTCGCTTCAGTTGTGTCCGACTCTGGGCGACCCCATAGATGGCAGCCCACCAGGCTCCCCCGTCCCTGGGATTCTCCAGGCAAGAACACTGGAGTGGGTTCCCATTTCCTTCTCCAATGCATGAAAGTGAAAAGTGAAAGTGAAGTCGCTCAGTCATGTCCGACTCCTAGCAACCCCATGGACTGCAGCCCACCAGGCTCCTCCATCCATGGGATTTTCCAGGCAAGAGTATTGGAGTGGGTTGCCGTTGCCTTCTCCTTCCATTAGTCTACCTAACCATAAATTTAAAAATTACCTCTATATCCCTTTCTTCCTGAGACACAAGAGAGCCAGAATCAGATATCATATTGCAGATGGTGTAAGAGAGGAAGTTTCCAATAATGTAGTCCCAGCCATGTGTGACCCAAATACACGTGAAATGCTCATCACTTCTTTGTATTTTTCTGGGCTTTAGTAATTTACATTCTAGTTTCAGGAACTATTCTGACTGAGCAACCTAGGTAGATTACAAAATTATTTCTTAATGCAACAAATTTGCTCTTCCGTTGCTGCAAACCAGCATACCTCCGGAATTCAAAGATCAGGAAAGGTTTTGGGGACACGATTTCCTTCTTGTAAATCTCTTTTTTAAAAGGTCTGTCTTAAAAGATAAATTTATTTATTTTATTTAATTTGATAAATCCTCTGTTTTATTCAAAAAATATTTACTTTGCACCTACTGTGTGTCAGGAAATTATGCTTGGTTTAAAGTAGAATTTCAGTTTTCATAGAGTTTACATTCTGGAGAGGAAGACAGAGGAAGGAGCAAGCAAAGACAAGAGAAGGAGAGACGTGAGAAGTGAAAGAAGAGTTTTTCAGGCAGAAGGACTATGGAGAGCAAAGATCATGAAGTCAGAAATAAGAGAAGCAGAATTTTAGAACAGAAGCAGTCAGCATGCCTGATGGAAGTTAGGTGAGAACCAAGAAGTAAGCAGGAGCTTTGCTGAGAGAGACCTGTTACATTAAAGTCAAGAGTCTGGAGTTTTCTAAGGCAATGAGGAGCCACTGGGATTTCAATCATGTGAGTCACACAGTCCAGCTGAAAGATGACCCGTTCAATAAATTTATCCATTGACAGAAACCTTGTTTTTATAGTCATGTATAATCATCATGATTATTTAGAGCATAGTGGATTTTACCAGCTCAGTTTTGAAGCATCTCAAGCTGAATGTAACTGTTTTAACAGCATCTGAAGATTCCTGTGAAGTTTTAGGTGCCTGGTTTTCTGTTTTGTCTCCATAGCAGCACATTTAGGAACGATCAGATAGCCAACCACTCTGGATTATAGAGTGGTTTAGTCTTCTACGAATATATTTTATATCAAATATCAACTGTAACTGACACCTTAACATTTTACTTAGGAATTTTTATGTTTGCACTGATTTCTAACTCTTTCAAATGTCATTTTAAGAGTAGACTTTTCTGTTTTCTTAATATTTTATTTTTATTTTTTGGCCATGCCTTTATTTTTTTTGCCTTAGTTCCCTGACCTCAGACCTCAACAGTGAAAGGACAGAGTCCTAACCACCGGATCACCAGGGAATTACCTGTGCTTTTCTAATGTTTTAGCACTTTTAAGACACTTTATCTTTCCAAGTAACAAATCAATGTTTGTTATTTTCAGCTATTTGTAGCTTGAATTTCTTATGTGATGTGATTGCCTTTGTCACTTTCTCATTCATCTCTTGACTTAGACTTTTAAGGATTTTTAAACCTTTTTTTTTTTTTTAAAATCTCCCTTTACAATTCCATGTTTATGGTTAAGGTAACCCAAGTTTGAAGTACTAATCCTATAGTATGTTTTGCTAGCCCCTTCCAGACATTCTTTCCACTCAGCTAAATAATTTCCCTCTTTTTACATTGAGTCTTTCTGCAAACTGCTACAAAATCAGTGTATAGTATATCTTCTGGTTTGTTGTAGGTATTGTTCAGGCACTCAGTTGTATCTGACCCTTTGTGACCCCTGGACTGCAGCACGCCAGTCTTCCCTGTCCTTCACCATCTCCCAGAGTTTGCTCAGACTCACGTCCATTGAATCAGTGATGCCATCCAACCATCCCATCCTCTGTTGTCCCCTTCTCACCTTCTATCTTTCCCAGAGTCAGAGTCTTTTCCAATGATTTGGCTCTTCACATTAGGTGGCCAAAGTATTAGAGCTTCAGCTTCATCATCAGTCCTTCTAATGAATGCTTAGGACTGATTTTCTTTCTGATTGACTGGTTTGGTCTCCTTGCAGTCCAAGGGACTCTCAAGAGTCTTCTCCAACAGCACAGTTCAAAAGCATCAATTCTTCAGCACTCAGCCTTCTTTATGGTCCAACTCTCACATCCATACATAACTACTGGAAAAATCTCTTGGTGAGAAATAAAATTTTTAGCATTTAATACATGGCAGGTTTGTGTAATCTACTTTTCTTCTGTTTGGGAGACTCCTTAATGTTTGAAAAGTCAAAAATAATATTGTAATAATTTTTAGAAACTGTTTTTAAATAAATCAATAAATTCAATAAATTTGGAGATTTGTTCATTTGGTAAATTGTCATTGGATGAATTGAATTTCTGTAAACTGACATTAGGCAAATTGATTTTCAGATAATTCACTCAGAAGTGATTCAATTTCCATTAGAGTATAAAGAACACCGACATAATGTGGAAAATGTATATTGAACCCAAGCCTTTACCTTTTGAGAGAAACACAGCCTGCCTAGAGAAATAAATGGGTACTTTTTAAAGATCATAATCATCAAAGTTGCAAAAAACCTTTTAGCCCACTCCTAGGCAGGCATCTCTTTATATCTGACTTTTATGAAACATGAAATGTCATATTTTTTGCTAGACTTTCAGGATAGACTGTTCAAAGGCTCACCTTTCATAAATAATTCTTTCCTAGGATGAAAACTCAATTAGTAAGGAGAATAGACAGCTTCAATACAACAGAGACATATATTTGTTAGTGCTTCTCATTAAGTGTTTTCCTGGATTTTTTTCTCCAACAAAGTTCCTGGTATACTGCCGGATGACTACCCAAAATGCTTTACAATTGTGGGATGTTATGATTTAAAAATAATGTTAAAATCAATCCCTCCGCCATTTACTCCAAGAGACAGTCCTTTGCTTTGGTTTGCATTGTTTTGAAATATGGTCAAATGAAAGACGCCTTCCCTGGCCTTCAGTGTCCTCTGAGTCAGAGTTTTTACCTTCCTCTCAGTTGAGTTCCATTTTATGAGAATGGCAAATATTTTTTCTATGCTTGGCCTTTTTCTTTCTTTTGTTTTTCTCCCTGTCTGAAGTTATGTTAAGAAGCTGCTTCTGAATTTTTGCCTACTTTCTACTCTGCATCTTGCTTAAACTTTTCTATCTTTTCTTTTTCTTATCTTTTACTTTTCCGCATGTGGGCAGTGTAAAAATTAAAATGAGTATGTTTTAAGAAAAAGATGAACAATTTCATTTCTGCAGAGGAAGCAAGTGTTCTTGAAATCCCAGTGTTCTTCACCCAAGATAAAGAATGAGAAACACCTGAATTCGAGATACTTTTGGTCAGAAGACGATCATTTCCTTTAAATGGGTGACTTCAAAATTCCCATTATTATTACAACATTATTTGGGCAGGCACCACAGGTTTGTTTGTTTTGATGAATGTATACATTCGTTCAACAGTATGCTAAGTAATGGCTTCCCTAAAGCTGTCCATGTCCTAAACCTTGGAATCTGAATTTGCTACCTTACATGGCCAAGGGATTTTATAGATGTGATTAAGCTAAGGAGTTTGAGATGAGGAGATTATCTTGGATAATCTGGGTGAGACCAATGTAATTACAAAAGTCCTTGTATAAGGAAAAGTGAAGTTGCTCAGTCTTGTCCAACTCTTTGCGACCCCATGGACTGTAGCCTATCAGGCTCCTCCGTCCATGGGATTTTCCAGGCAAGAGTGCTGGAGTGGATTGCCATTTCCTTCTCCAGGGGATCTTCCTGACCCAGGAATCGAACCCGGGTCTCCCACATTGCAGACAGACGCTTTACCGTCTGAGCCAACAAGGAAGCCTGTAAAAGGAAAGCCAGAGTCTAAAAAGATAATAGATGGTAAAAACAGAGGTTAGAGTGATGACATTTCTAGAAGAGGGCCATGAGTCAATGAGTGTGTGTGTGTGTGTGTGTAAGTTGTTTTAGCCCGATTCTTTGAGACACTATGGACTGTAGCTCACCAGGCTCCTCTGTCCATGGGATTTCCAGGAAAGAATACTGGAGTGGGTTGCCAGGCCCTTGTCCAGGGGATCTGTCCAACCCAGGGATCAAACCCACATCTCATTTCTCCTGCACTGGCAAGTGGGTTCTTTACCACTAGTACCACCTGGGACTCCTGAGTCAACAAATACTCAGTTTTTAGTAATTGGAAAAGGCCAGGAAGCAGATTCTCCCCTAGAGCTTCCAGAAGGCATGCCACCCTGCTGACCACTGGTGAAATGACCTAAATTTTCATTCCCCAAGAGTCTGAGTCCTCCAACATCCTGCTTTATTTTTTTGCTTCTCTAATTTTCTTATTAGCCTTTACTATTGGCATGAAAGTACTAAGAGGAGCTCTAGAGAGGCCTCTGTGTTCCAGACATAGTCTTTTTTGCTTCTATTGTGTAGCAGCAACTTAATTTCCCCTGGGTGATTGGGATCAGTTATTCTAGTCATTAGAGTCACATCATTATCTGCCTATTGACTCAGTGGCATAAGAATCCCAAAATGGCCAGATGGCAGTCTCATCTTCCAGTACACTGCAGTATCACAATGCATGGCAGAGAAGGGTGGATTTGAAGCTGAGAGATAATAATAAATTGATCACTGGCATGATTATCTGTTTTTCCAGTGAGAAAACTATGGTTCAGGGAGGTTGATTGGTGTGTCTCATGGCACCTATTAACAAGAAGCAATGTTCTTGATCCTCAAACTTCAGATTCGAATATTCTTTTCTGCTCTTTTAAATGTGGTGGTTCAGTAGACTGGATCAACCCCCAGACCTGGGTCTGAACTCTAGCATTTACTCACTGTGAGACCTGGGGCAACTCACTTAACTTGTCTAAGCCTCAGTTTCCTCAGCTGTAAAGCTGGGGTGATAGTTCCCAACTCAGAGGATTAGAATGAGAATTGAATGTGTCAGCTAACAGCCTATGAAAGCACTGTGTAAACTCGGCAGACTTCATAAAGGTACCATTATTAAGGATCGTACAACTCTCCATTTACTGCTTACCCACTGAAAATTTTGATTAATTCCTTAGCACCTCATAGTTTATGAATAATGGTCTCTGTTAAGGGGAGTTGCTGCTACCTTGGGCAGCAAATGGGGTAAATTCTAAAACCAGCAGAGAACACAGAGCAAGTGAGCAGAGTCTGGCGGAAGAAACTGACAGAGTTCTTTGTACCAGTAATCTCTGAATCTCAATTATTTTTGTCAAATATTTCTTTCAAGTCATTTTGGGAAATGGCTCACTGCCTTTTTCTGTTTTATTAAATCTAAGAACCTCATTAAGTCAAACTATCAGTGATGCATTGTCAGCAGGCAGAAAATGGGGAAAATCCTCAGTCAGTGTTTGATCATGAAACCTTTCTAAGGAACCCAAGACAAACACATTCCCCTCCCACTGCCTATTCATACGAGATTAACTATTGTGTTGGCTCACAATATTCAATCATCATTTCTTATCCATTTAAGAGCTGCTGCACAGAATTAGGAAGTGGAGACCCAGCAGGCTCCAGGGCATCTTTCCACATCCTCAGCACTAGAAATATGGCTTAATTAAATGCAATTAAAACAGTGACACAACTTAAAGCTTCTCTCTCCCCCCAATAAGGGAAAAGATAGTAGGAGATTTAAAATTTATTTTCTGCTCTCTAACATCCAGTCCTGGCTGCTCCTATTTTTCAGTTGTCCCACATTTCATAGATCATTATTTATAGTCCTGCCACAAACACCTGTACTTTGCTTTAAAAAAAAATTTATTTATTTGGCTGTGCTGGGTCTTAGTTGCTGCATGTGTTACCCCAGCTTCTTTCTCTTGCATGTTCTCGGCACTCCTGCATATTTTTAGATACCAAGGAGTGATTTCTTTAAAAAAATTATTTATTTATATTTACTTTTACTTATTTATTTGGCTGTTCCAGGTCTTAACTGTGGCATGCAGAATCTTTAGTTGCCGCATATGAACTCTTAGTTTCGGCCTGAGGAATCTAGTTTCCTGACCAGGGATTGAACCTGGGCCCCCTGCTTTGGGAGCATGAAGTCTTAGCCACTGGACCACAAGGAATTCCCTATAATTTGCTACTTGCCTTTACCTCTTACACTGATGGTGCTCACTGATAATAAGCACTTGAACATGTCTGAAGGGAAAAGCATAATCTCAGAAGCTCAGTGCAACTGATGAAAGTGTCCTTTCCACCTGTTTTTCAGGGAATTGTTACATCACTAAAGTGGGACCACTCTCTTATACCATCTGAGAGCCTAACCTGGTGTCCAGTTCACAATAAACATGTATTGAATGTCAGTCTTTGGAGTCATATCATGGCTTACTTCATCAATGAAAGACTATTATAAGACTCACAGGGGATCTCAGATGTCACTTAAAATAACTGGTTAATGCTGAAGCATGATTTTTTTTAGAAACCATCTTCTCCCCTCATTATCAAAGTGATAAATGGTTATTACAGGATTTTTCTTTTGAAAATAAATTAATTAATTAATTAAAAGATAAAAATCATCCATAGTCTCAAAATCCAGATGGAACTATTTTTAACATTTTTGTGCATTTTCTTCCTAGTTTCTCTCTCTCTTGCCCACCCCCCAACCCCTCATCTCTCTGTCTCTCTGATTTGTTCTCGTTCAGTTACTCAGTTGCCTCTGACTCTTTGTGACCCCACGGATTGCAGCGTACCAGGTTTCTCTGTCTGTCACTAACATGCAGAGCTTGCTCAAACTCATGTCCATTGAGTCGGTGATGCCATCCAACCATCTCATCCTCTGTCATCCCCTTCTCCCCCTGCCTTCATTCTTTCCCAGCACCAAGGTCTTTTCCAACAAGTCCACTCTTCACATCACATGGTCAAAGTATTGGAGCTTCAGCTTCAGTCCTTGCAATGAACGTTTCAGGTATCTCTGATTAGGATCATACAATACTGAATAGCTCAGTATTCAGTCGTCTCATATTACGTATTTTAAACATCTTGCTTTATCAGTTCAGTTCAGTTGCTCAGTCATGTCCGACTCTTTGCAACCCCATGAACCCCAGCACTCCAGGCCTCCCTGCCCATCACCAACTCTCAGAGTCTACCCAAACCCATATCCATCAAGTCAGTGATGCCATCCAGCCATCTCATCCTCTGTCGTCCCCTTCTCCTCCTGCCGCCAATCCTTCCCAGCATTAGGGTCTTTTCCAATGAGTCAACTCTTCGCATGAGGTGGCCAAAGTATTGGAGTTTCAGCTTCAACATCAGTCCTTCGAAAGAACACCCAGGACTGATCTCCTTCAGAATGGACTGGTTGGATCTCCTTGCAGTCCAAGGGACTCTCAAGAGTCTTCTCTAACACTACAGTTCAAAAGCATCAATTCTGGGGCACTCAGCTTTCTTCACCATCCAACTCTCACATCCATACATGACCACTGGTAAAACCATAGCTGGGACTGGATGGACCTTTGTTGGCAAAGTAATGTCTCTGCTTTTAAAAATGCTATCTAGGTTGGTCATAACTTTCCTTCCAAGGAGTAAGCATCTTTTAATTTCATGGCTGAAATCACCATCTACAGTGATTTCGGAGCCCCCAAAAATAAAGTCTGACACTGTTTCCACTGTTTCCCCATCTATTTCCCAGGAAGTGATGGGACCAGATGCCATGATCTTCGTTTTCTGAATGTTGAGCTTTAAGCCAACTTTTTCACTCTCCTCTTTCACTTTCCTCAAGAGGCTTTTTAGTTCCTCTTCACTTTCTGCCATAAGGGTGGTGTCATCTGCATATCTGAGGTTATTGATATTTCTCCCAGCAATCTTGATTTCAGCTTGTACTTCTTCCAGCCCAGCGTTTCTCATGATGTACTCTGCATAGAAGTTAAATAAGCAGGGTGACAATATACAGCCTTGACATACTCCTTTTCCTATTTGGAACCAGTCTGTTGTTCCATGTCCAGTTCTAACTGTTGCTTCCTGACCTGCATACAGATTTCTCAAGAGGCAGGTCAGGTGGTCTGGTATTCCCATCTCTTTCAGAATTTTCCACAGCTTATTGTGATCCACACAGTCAAAGGCTTTGACATAGTCAATAAAGCAGAAGTAGATGTTTTTCTGGAACTCTCTTGCTTTTTCCATGATCCAGCGGATGTTGGCAATTTGATCTCTGGTTCCTCTGCCTTTTCTAAAACCAGCTTGAACATCTGGAAGTTCACGGTTCATGTATTGCTTAAGCCTGGCTTGGAGAATTTTGAGCATTACTTTACTAGCATGTGAGATGAGTGCAATTGTGCAGTTGTTCGAGCATCCTTTGGCATTGCCTTTCTTTGGGATTGGGATGAAAACTGACCATTTCCAGCCCTGTGGCCACTGCTGAGTTTTCCAAATGTGCTGGCATATTGAGTGCAGCACTTTCACAGCATCATCCTTCAGGATTTGAAATAGCTCAACTGGAATTCCATCACCTCCACCAGCTTTGTTCGTAGCGATTCTTTCTAAAGCCCACTTTGACTTCACATTCCAGGATGTCTGGCTCTAGGTGAGTGATCACACCATCGTGATTAACTTGGTCGTGAAGCTCTTTTTTGTACAGTTCTGTGTATTCTTGCCACCTCTTCTTAATACCTTCTGTTTCTGTTAGTTCCATACCATTTCTGTCCTTTATCGAGCCCATCTTTGCATGAAATGTTCCCTAGGTATCTCTTATTTTCTTGAAGAGATCTCTAGTCTTTCCCATTCTGTTGTTTTCCTCTATTTCTTTGCACTGATAGCTGAGGAAGGCTTTTTTATAGTATTTGAAAATAAACATTTTAATAAATGCATGATATCTCAAAATAGATTTGTATTTATGTATGTTCGATAGGTACACACACACACACACACACACTATTGTTTACCCCAAAAGCCGAATGTATTGCTGACTGTGGTAAGGGAGCAATATGCTGGTCAACCAGTCTCACCAAGCAGAACACTGATCATCACACACAGGGTTTAGGGGAGTATGGAGTTCAACTGATTTGCAGTTTTTCAAGGATAAAACTGGATCGACCTCTGCTCAAGAAATGTGGTTAGTCTAGTGAGACTTCTGTTGATTGGCTGGCATTGAAAAGCATATTGGACCAACTTCATTCTTGATTGGCTGACTTTTGGAATGTAAGAGACTGTCTCTTATTGGTTGGTTTGCCAATGCATGTTCACCGAAGCAAGCTAGTGGATAGAAAAGGTCTAAATCCCAGTTGTGGTGGTACTTGTTACTAGGGTTACAGAGCAATCTGTAGTTTCCTAAGACTATGAAAATTTTTTTTCAATTTACCATAATTTATTTACTCATTCTCTAAAGTGGAAGTTAAGGTTGCTCAGTCATGTCCGACTCTGTGACCCCATGGACTGTACAGTCCATGGAATTCTCCAGGCCAGAATACTGGAGTAAGTAGCCTTTCCCTTTTCCAGGGGCTCTTCCCAACCCAGGGATTGAACCCAGGTCTCCCTCACTGCATGTGGTTTCTTTACCAGCTAAGCCACAGGGAAGCCTAAGAATACTGGAGTGGGTAGCCTGTCCCTTCACCACCAGCAGATCTTCCCCACCCAGGAATCAAACCAAATCCTCCATTGCAGGTGGATTCTTTATCAACTGAGCTATCAGGGAAGCCCTGTGGGGTAATTGGATTATTTACAGTTTTCCGACTATTATAATTAATGCTACAGTGACCATCCTCAGCACTCTTTGAGCCTATCTCTGGGTATTTTCTTAGGAAAGATTCCTAGAATGATTGTTGATACAATAGAAGAGTTAAAAGAAAAATTTTATAACAGTAATATAGGTTCATTACAGAACATTTAGGAAATATAGATGAATTAAAAAAAGAAAATTAAAACCATCTATAAGCCACCCTCCTACCCACCATATAATCATTGTTTAGTGTTTAGTGCTTATCTTTCTAGTCCATTTTTTGTGTCTTTAGATCTACACACAAAAATACAAATAAATGCTGATAACACTTTTCAGTTTGCTTTCTTCACCTAGTTAGTTATATCTTTCGTTGTAATCATACAGCCCCTTTTTATGGGTGAATAATAATGTGTGTATCTATTTCTGTACATAATACAGTTTATTTAACTTTTTTCTGTTGTTGAATCTTCAAATCTCCTTTCCTCTTTCTTTCTGTCCAGGCCTGCCTGTGCACCTGCTTTCTTTTTTCTCTCCTTATTTTGTTATAATTATTATTATATTATTTTAAATGCTATTATAAGCAATGACATTGCATATACCTGTACCTAAATATTTGCACATATCTATGTTTATTGTTTTAGGACATAGTCATAAAAATTGAATTTCTGGGTCAATTAGCAGGTTAGAGTTTTAAGACTTTTGATAAACAAGGTGCAAAATTAATTTCTGGAAAGATTAAAAATTTTAGATACCACCAACAGTATAGTATGTATACATGTCTATTTTTCTGTACTGTTGGAAGTACTTTCTTTTTTTGGCTGCCCCTCCCGGCTTGTGGGTTCTTAGATCCCTGACCAGGCATCCACCTCGGGCACTGAAAGCCCAGAGTCCTAACCACTGGACCACCAGGGAATTCCCAAAAGTACTCTGTTTTGATATTTTTTCCTGCTTTTTGCCAATTAATTGAAATAATTAATATTATATTAATTTGTATTTCAGTGAGAAGGGGTTGAAAGCTATTTACATTTTTATTAACATTTTGGTTTTTTCTTCTATCAACTCTTTTGTTCATAAATTGTGTTCTTTTCCCTGCAAGCAGGCTTGCATTTTCATATACGGTTGTTAGAAATCTCTACATGAAACATATCCACCCTTGTTGCATTTCAGGTATCTTATGGTTTCCTTTAAATTTTGTTTTTAGTGTTTAAAAGAATCTCTTTTATGGAAAATTTCATGTTTTTCATATTCTGTATTCGATACTAAACAGAATAGTGTAAAGAACTTCTGTGAACTCTCTACTCCATTTGAATGATTATCATGACCTGTTTTATGTTTTCTATACTTTTGTACTCTCTTATACTCCCGATTATTTTTAAATGAATCTGAGGCATAAAATAGTTTTGTCTGTAAATATTGCTGTATATGTATATATTTCAAAGCATAACAGTACCACATCAAAAAATACTACAATACCACATCAAAAAGTGCTACAATAATTCCTTAATGTTTTAAAATATCCAGTCAGTATTCATAGTTTACATGACTATGTATCATGTAAGCACTGGATTGTGAAGTTAAACTCACACAATCAAAGGTCTGACTCAAGATCCAGCTGCACAAGTAATTGCAATAATACAGGCAATCAAGAGAATCAGAAAAATATGGAGAGGTCTGGAACATCAGGGGAAAGTTTCTTAGGTCCTTCATTCCTAGAATAGACAAATGTCTGGCCTAAAGAGAACTAAGTCTCAAAGTTAAGTTTGAAGATTTTCACCCCAGAAAGTGTTTAGGATGTAAAGCAACCATTTTTCAGTTTACGTGACATTGTCCAGAAAGTCAATACCATAAACCTATAAACTGGAAGCTCTCTGAACCCAGTGCTTTTAAGTTGAAAAGCATTGGAAGAAGAACTCAGTGGAGTTCCCAACTCCCGGGAGCCTGGCAAAAGCAATGGCCAACTCTCAGGAAAGTGGAAATGCTTGGGATGCCCTGACAGATGCCGGAGAAAGACTGCTAGCTAAGAAGAGTAAGCATATTGAAATGGATATTTAATATGAGGCTGGAAGACCCATCAAAACATTCTGATCCTTGGAGAGCCCAATGACATGCCATTTACTACAGGTTTTTAGGAATGTGCTGGTGAGAGGAGCCAGAATTCCAGCAAGTTCAGTGATGACACTTCTCTGATGGTTGAAAAGATGGCCTCCAAGTTGGGCTTGTTAATATCCATAGGAATGATGGGCCTCAAGATAATTTAGACTAGTTAGTAGTGTTTACCCACCAGAAGCCAGGCCATGATTACTGTAAAGACTAACTCTATAGAAGGGGCAGACAAGGGGGCTTGACCCACAAGGAGTTATGGATATAACCAGTAAAGAATGACACTCTTTGGTACAAAATGGACAAGCCAGCAATGGTGGTGCTTAACATCTATAACCACCAAAGAATAGGAACAGAGGCACAGTATAAGAAAGTGCCTGTCTCACAGCTCCTCATCAGTACTGAATGTTACTTTTTTTTTAAGTGTTTGCCACTAATTGCAGTGCATTTTGCTAAGAAGGTGGGCTACAGTCCACGGGGTTGCAAAGAGCCAGACATGACTGAACAACTGAGCACGCACACACGCACGCACAGGTGTAGAGCCAGTGTTCCTCGGTAGCATTCGAGAACTAGCTGCTTTGGTTTTCTCTGAGCATTCCCTTGCCCATTCTCCTTTCCCCTTCTGGATAATTCCTGCTCCTCCTTTGGAAGTCATCTTCGATTTCACTTCCTTTCAGCAGCCTCCCCTCCGCCCATGTCTAGGTGAGACATCCTTCCTGACCCTCCCCCGCAACCTCCTCTGCTTACACTTAAATCAGTCAGGATCCCTGCAGGAAACAGACATACACTCAAGAGTCAAGAGAACCCACAAGGAGTGATGAAGCATCTGGGAGCCACTCCCACCCCAGAACCTAAAAAGGCAAAGAGAGGGAATGGGATATCCTTGCGAGAGCTGGGGCTGCAGAGGAGAAGTCACTAACAGAAATTAAAGCCCTGGAAGAATCAAAATCTCTGCTAGAACTGAGGCTCAGCAAGGCCGAGGTGCTGGTGAATAATATCCTAACTTCTCTCTGTCTCCTCCCTCATTCCAGTATCTGCTCAGAGGTATTATACCTAAGCAGAAATCAGAGGGCAAGAAAGCCCAGGTCAGTCTCCTGGGCATCAGGTTTGACTTAGGGTCGGGTGGCAGAGATGGAAAGTGGCAACAGCTGCCATAGCTCTATTGCAGACCTTTCTCACTTGGTGTATTGATATATTTGCTGATTTATTTCAGCTCTTCAGAGTCAGGTGCTACATCCTCTGTGCTATGTCACATATATATAAATGCTTGATAAATATATATTCAGCAAATTCAATACACATGTTAGGTCATGTAACACACACGATTAATTCTCCTATTAACCCCATTGCTTCAAGTATGAGGAGAAGAATGGAACTATTGATACCATTTCTGCAATAATTAGTGAGAGGCAACTCAGGGCACTGGCGTAGCTGAGAGCCCAGACTTTGGAGCCCCACTACCTAGGTTTGGGTCTGGTTCCATCACTTCCTAACAGGATGACTCTGGGCCGGGTGCTTAACTTTCTGTGCCTCAGTTTCCCATTATGAAACAGAAATAATAACAGACCTACTTCGTAGGTTTTGAGTGAGGAGTCAATGATTTAATACATGTGAAATGCTTGGAACAATATCAGGCACATAGTAAGCATCATAAAATTGTAAGGTGCCTATTATTAAAGAAATTATAATGTAAAAATGAAAAATATTGCAGTTATTGGTCTTGTTATCTATGGTTGCAGCTGTGCTCCATCTTGGAAAGGAGCTGCTTTTTGAGTATCGTGGTGCCTGTGGATGTTTTGGTCAATATTCGTACAATATGACAATCATGGCAAGTGTGCACACATATAAAAGTATCTACTTCATCTGGTAAATACACCTCAAAAGAACAGAAAACGACTCTGTGGTTTCCATCTGTGGTAGAAAGCTGGCAGCTATAGGAAATGCATGGAATTATGGCCTTCAGGTCAAACAGATTTATGAAGATTCAAATCCCCTCTTTCCACTTACTAACCGTACAGTCTTAAGACAATTCTTTACTTCTCTCATCCTTGGAGTCCCCATGTGTAAAAACAGAGAAAACAGCATCTGCTTCATAGGGTTATTTGAAAAGTAAATGAGGTAATGCATATGCTAACACCTAATGCTTTGTTTGTACTACTGTAGACAATTCAGTAAATATTGCTTTTCTTTCTTTTTTTTTATAAAGAGAACACTTAAAAGGACACTTTAGAAATAAAAACAAAATTAAAAAGCAGCTAGTATGTGTTTGCTGAGCATTTACTATCACCAACTCTGAAGCATCTGGCTGATCTTGGCAAATCAGGACCACCCCAGTAATAGCTGGCTGACCGTCAGCAAGTTACTTAAACTCTTGGTGTTCAGTTTCCTTGTCTGTAAAATGAGACCAATAATGGTAACCATCCCTTGGAGTAGTTTTGAAAATTAAATAACTGAGAACAAAATTAATTAATTAATTAATAATTAATTAAAATTAAATAATTGAGACATTATTCTACACATCTGCTTAGAATAATGTCTTGTACCTGCAAGCACTTACTAAGTGTTGGCTGTTCCTCCTATTATGGTTGTTATTAATATTTGATCACTGGAAGAGACGCTAAGATGCTTTATACAATGCCACTGCCATCAAGACGACTGTCATCTTCAATTCAAGAAGCCTCTTTTATGGAACCACATCCATGCCGTCCTTTTATGTTGCTGGGAAGGTTTTCTTCAAAACCCATAAGGATAGATGAAGCCCCAGGATGCTTAATGCAGCATGATAGTAAAAGCTGGTGCTTCCGCTATATCTTTGCTGTAGGTTGTATTCGGGTCCCAGCTGAGGGAGAGACTGGTCTTGCTGGGGCTTCCCAGGTGGCGTGAGTGGTAAAGAACCCACCTGCCAATGCAGGAGACATAAGAGATGGTGGTTCGATCTCTGGGTCAGGACGATCCCCTGAAGGAGGGCATGGCAACCCACTCCAGTATTCTTGCCTTTAGAATGCTATGGACAGAGGTAGGCTACAGTCCCAGGAACTGTGAAGAGTCAGACATGACTGAAGCAACTTAGTATGCACACAAGCTGGTCTTGTTACTACAAGACACAGATACAGAAGAAAAAAAAGACAGGGGAAGGTTTATCTCTGAAGGGACTTGAGGCTACATCAATGTAATCAGTAAAGGCAATGAAACTGGCCTAACTGAGTGGCATAAACAGTGTGGGGAATATGAACAAAGCAAATGGTGATTACATCTGAGACAAGCTTACAGCACAGCTGCTTAATTCTACCTTGCTTTGTTGGCACAAAAATTCTTCGTGTCAAAGAGCTGGCACACCAAACACCAACATCATGAATTTATATTGACTAAGTGTCCAAAGTCTGTTGGGTACGGCAGAGCAAGAACAATTCCCAGCATTAAGATAAAAAAGAACATAGAGAAACAAGTCACCATCTTTTCATGCTTGTTTCCCCAGGAAAGTAGGCAGGATGGGAAACCATTCATTTAAGGATATTCTTACAGTGAAATGGAAACTATCATCCAAATGATGATAATTGCAGCTACATTTACTGAGTTCTTGCTATGCATCAGGTACTGTCCTTGTACTTTACAGATGTGGAGTCATTTAATGCAGGTGTTTAATCCTTTTTCCCTAATGAATGAAGAGAGAATAGGCTAACATCTAAGGGCTTAATAAGTGTTTGGCACTGTACTGTTCTTTTATACACATTCCCATTAAATGCTTAAATGGTCATTTTTTCAGCTGAAGAAAAACAGGTTCAGAGTTATGCTGTTTGCTAAGGTCTCAGCACTAATCAGTTGCAGATTAGTGGTTTAAATTAGTTTTTCCTGACCCTCAAAAGCCATAGTCTTCTTCTTCTTTTTTTTTTATCATAATAACTGTGTTCTTATGACATTATTTGAACAAGTTTCAGAGTTTAAACAGTAGGTGTCTACCATCAACATTTTGTCCAGGGGATATCTTCTTTCTCTTGGGACGGGACCATACTAACCGAGCGGAAGGCACCATCTTTACTCAAGTTCTACTCCCTGGCCCCCCTCATCGTTTCATGAACCTTCCCATCAATCAGTCATTTTCTTAAGCTAATTCAAGTTGAGTTTCTGACACTTGCAACCTCATGTATCCAATTCAATCCCCACTGCAACCTCAAGGATGTGGCAGGACATTAATTCATTTTTGGAAGATCACATTGTGAGATAGATGTATTACGCTGTACATAATGGAACCAAAATCAAATGGATCTTTGTGTGTGAAGGATGGAGAACTGGACTCTTGCTGTCTAATCATACCTTTTCTGAGGGAAGTATGATTTAATCTGTGATATAAGAAAATCTATTGCGTATCATTTTAAACTGGAATGGAATATTGCATTTATATTCCTTCAGTATAAACCCATCGGATGCCCTATCTTTTTTACTCTCAAATAAAGGCATAAGCAAAAGTTGTTTCTTCTAATAGTAAATAATTAGGGCCATAAAGGCATATGTTGAGGGAGAGTGTTCTAAAATGCATGATATCTTTGAAATCAGGAATTTATGATGTAGATGAGAAGATACAAAGCTATGAAAAAATGAGGATTAAAACAATGGGTCAGTCAGTCAGTCAGTTCAGTCGCTCAGTCATGTCCAACTCTGCGACCCCATGAATCGCAGTATGCCAGGCCTCCCTGTCCATCACCAACTCCCGAAATTCACTCAAACTCACATCCATTGAGTCGGTGATGCCATACAACCATCTCATCCTCTGTCGTCCCCTTCTTCTCCTGCCCCCAATCCCTCCCAGCATCAGGGTCTTTTCCAATGAGTCAACTCTTCACATGAGGTGGCCAAAGTATTGGAGTTTCAGCTTTAGCATCATTCCTTCCAAAGAACACCCAGGACTGATCTCCTTCAGAATGGATCGGTTGGATCTCCTTACAGTCCATGGGACTCTTAAGAGTCTTCTCCAACAATTGGTAAAGCCCCACATATCTTATCAGTTAGTTGGTTGTATTCCAGAAGTCCCTTAGAAAATTGATTTGTGCAACTTGGGATATTTCCCATAGGAAGAATGTGATAGAATGTCCTGCAGTTCTAGGTGTCATCTATAGAAATGATCGAACCCTGTCATACCACAAAATGACCCAAAATCCTGAGCCTCTAAGCCCTTCCCCAGTCTGGCTCCTGCTTTCCCTCCCAGTCTCTCAACTCTCCTCCTTACTTTGTCCCCAGTCATGTGTCCCTGACCTTTTTAAGTGACTCCAATTCTCCGCTCTGTTGAAATACTTTCACACTTCCTGGTCCTTCTCCTGAACAGCACTTTTCTCCCCATCCCTGACTTGCACCTTCACTATCCCTGTGTCTCTGTATCTTTCTGGCTCTGGCTTCAACATGACTTACTCAGGAAGTGTCTCCTGACCTGCAGACAAAATCTTCCTTCTAAACACTAACACCACCACAGCTCCTCCTGGCATGTCTTCTGTGATCCTCACTTGCTCCTTAGAAGAAGCTATGACACACCTAGACAGCATATTAAAAAGCAGACACATCCCTTTGCCAACAAGTCCCATCTAGTCAAAACTATGGTTTTTCTGGCAGTCATGTTCAGATGTGAGAGTTGGACCATTAGTTCTGAGTGCCGAAAAATTGTTGCTTTCGAACTGTGGTGCTGGGGAAGACTCTTAAGAGTCCCTCGGACTGCAAGGAGATCAAACCAGTCAATCCTAAAGAAAATCAACCCTGAATATTCGTTACAAGGACTGGATGGAAGATGAAGCTTCAATACTTTGGCTACTGGATGCAAAGAGCTGACTCACTGGAAAACATCCAGATGCTGGGAAAGAGTGAGGGCAAGAGGAGAAGGAGGTGACAGAGGATGAGATGGTTGGATGGCATCACTGACTCAATGGACATGAATTATTTGAGCAAGTTCCAGGAGACGGTGAAAGACAGGGAAGCTTGGTGTGCTGCAGTTCATGGGTCAGAGAGTCAGATACAGACTTGTGACTGAACAACCACAACTGTTTTGTAAGAGTTCATTTAGTATCTGTCTCCTCTGAGCCTGTGTCCCCATCTGCATGATGGAGTGTGCACCATGTGGGGTTGTAGGAGGATGGAGATAATGCCAGCAAAGCCTGTGGCGCAGACTAGAGTCTTCAACCAGGAGACCTCCTCTTGTCCTGTGAAAGGACCTGAAATGCCTCCTCCTTCACTTAGAGGTGCCTCCCTGAGGTTCCTGCTGGAAGTTTTCAGGCTCCTGGGAGGTGGTGAGTAGAGACCGCCCGGCCAAGGCGGCTCAGAGAAAGCCTATGAGCATCTGTTCAGCTCCCTGGTGAGCTGATGTGTGCACATGGCCACACACGGTGCTGATTCGGGTCAGCAAGCCTGAGCTCTCTGCTCATGTCAGGCCAAACAGGAAGGACCACATGTGGCCTCATTAAAGCAAAGAGATGACAAGCAAGCAAATTACATGCACACACACACACACACACATGCTCACAAGTATGATTTAATAACTAGGTCTTGACTGTCTTTGAAATAGATTGGCCACCTGGGCTAAGTAAACCTACAAATAAACCAGGTCGTGTTTGGCATCCCCAGGAGGGAGGGAGAGGAAGAGAGAACTCTGTGTGTGTGTGTGTGTGTGTGTGTGTGTGTGTGTGTGTCTAGCAGAGCTCTGAGATACCCTAGAATGGGCATTTAGGGAGAACCACCAGGCTAGCCATCCTTGAAACGTGTAGCTCTTCCTCATTTTTGAGGCTCGGCAGACAATGAGGACCTACCTGTCAGGCTGAATTAGTGGCTCTGTAAACTCAGCCTCTGTGGCTAAACAGTAGGGACAAAAGTTTCTGAATTCTCTTACATCCTGGCAGGCACCTCTAAAATATTTATTGAGGGAGGCAACGTGGTAAGCCCAGGAGCTTGGAGATCTAGGGCAAAGGCCCAGAACAAAGCCTGCAGGGTAATCTTGGGCAAATCTCTCAACTTCTCTGAATCTCCTCTCTTTACCTGCAAAAAGAAACTTTAAAAATCCCTGTGTACCTTACAGGGTGATGGTGAGGAGACGCATACTAAACAGCATCTCAGCTCGTGGGCAAATGATAGACAAGCAACAAAGATTCTTTTTTGCTTTCCAAAATTTTTTTATGTGGACCATTTTTACTCTTTATTGAAGTTGTTATAATATTGCTTCTGTGTTATGTTCTTTTTTTTGGCTTCTTAGTCGGGAAACATGGAATCTTAGTTCCCCGACCAAGGATTGAACTTGCACCCCCTGCATTTGAAGGGGAGATCTTAACCACTAGACCACCGAGGAAGTCCCAACAGAAATTTCTTTCCTAAGTGTTGTTCCAGTTTCTCTGCCTTACCTTGGAAGGCTTTTGGAAAGCTCTCCAGAGGCTGTGACCTTGTAATCAACCTGTATTTATTTGCAGGCAGGCTTCTGTAAATCAAGGTTTTAAAAAGGGACTGGGCTACGGAAGTATTTCTGCTCACTGAGGAAATGAGCTTCAGGCCCAGGAAGGAGAGCTGGGAGGCTGACGAGAGCTTGCAGGCGTGTTTGCCTCACTAAATACCCACATCGGTTAAGGCACCGTGATTGTCTGAAGTCCCTGAGCCATTCTCCTCCAGATCAGCGATGTCCGGCCTCTCAGCAGTTTGAAATTGTTTCCGGGCATTTCTGTTATTTTTACACTTGAAAGTTTCTCCCTGTCTCTGGAAGAATGGAATTTCCCTATAATAATGGAGCTGGCCTTGTGCAGAAGCCAAGCCCCTGTTGCAGCTTTGGCAAAGAACGGAAGAAGAGGAGGCTTTTATCTTGTCTCTGAAGCAGAGCCTTATTCTAGCGCTTCCTGAATGCTTGTCTCGCTCTTCACTCAGAATCACCAGAGTGCTTTCTTAAATTACAGATACCTGGTGTGCGTGCATGCTAAATCATTTCAGCCATGTCCAACTTTTTGCGACTCTATGGACCGTAGCCTGCCAGGCTCCTCAGTCCATGGGATTCTCCAGGCAAGAAAACTGGAGTGGGTTGCCATGCCCTATTCCAGAGGATCTTCCCAACCCAGGGATCAAACCTGTGTCTCTTATGTCTCCTGCATCGGCAGACGGGTTCTTTACCACTAGTGCCACCTGGATAGCCCCTACAGATACCTGAATCCCAGAGAAAGGACCCGGGATTCTGTGTTTTAAACAAACCCTTCAGGTATTCAGTTTCCCACCTGGGCCCAGGAAAGTGGGCGGGAGCTTTCCCTCCCTGTTCAGTGCATAGAGGGCCCTGGTGACTACTTGTGATCCAGGGCTGCACCTACAGGGGTCCTGGGAAGACTGACATTTGACTTCCTTCAAGCAAGTGTTCCTTAAATACATACTCAACACCTATTGATGCTTTTGAACTATGGTGCTGGAGAAGACTCTTGCGAGTCCCTTGGACTGCAAGGAGATCCAACCAGTCCATCCTGAAGGAGACCAATCCTGGGTGTTCATTGGAAAGTCTGATGTTGAAGCTGAAACTCCAATACTTTGGCCACCTCATGCAAAGAGTTGACTCATTGGAAAAGACCCTGATGCTGGGAGGGATTGGGGGCAGGAGGAGAAGGGGATGACAGAGGATGAGATGGCTGGATGGCATCACCGACTCGATGCACATGAGTTTGGGTGAACTCCGGGAGATGGTGATGGACAGGGAGGCCTGGCGTGCTGCGATTCATGGGGTCGCAAAGGGTCAGACTTGACTGAGCGACTGAACTGAACTGAACTGAACTGAACTGAACTGATGGCTCAGCAGTAAAGAATCCGCCTGCAATGCAGGAGACACGTGTTCAGTCATTGAGCCAGGAAGATCCCTTGGAGTAGGAAATGGCAACCCGCTCCAGTATTCTTGCTTGGATAACCCCATGGACAGAGGAGCCTGGTGGACTACAGTCCAGATGGGTTGCAAAGAGTCAGACATGACTGCGCACAAGCACAGCACCTATTCAGAGGAGAGACACACGTATTAAGTGGGGAAGACTCCTCTGCTGCCTACAGCAAACCTACTCTGGCCCCAAACCTGCCAGTGTTACCCAGTTACCACGTGCTGTGTGATTCCACTTACACCAAACGTCCAGAGAAGACAAATCCATAGAGCCAGAAAGCAGATTTGTGGTTGTCTAAGGCTGGGAGTAGGGGTGGGGCAGTTGGGATGATGGCTATGGGAAGGAGGGTTTCTTTGAGAATTAACAAAAATGTTCTAACATTGATTAGGGAGATGAAAGGACAGCTCAGATGAAAGCCACTGAACTGTACACTTTAAATGGGTAAATTGTATGGTATGTGAATTGCATCTTAAGAAAATTGTTTTCAGTAAACAGACTAAAGTTTACTAGGAAAAACCAAAATCTTGCAGTGAACCATGCCCATTTCTCCTTGTAAGGTAGCTAAGTAGCCATCTGTTGCTACTAGGGGAAGGGGAAAGGTCCATTTTCAGAGATTCAGTAAATCTTGTGCAGGGCTCAAATACTTGTATTTTAAACAAGTACTTCTGGTGATTCTGATATAGTGAGAATACACACAGGTCTTTGGAAACTGCTATAGAATGCTCTGTTCCAGAGATCATTTTTCTTGTATCACTGCCTTTTTTGAGAAAAAGAAGTGCCCCTATGTGTGTCTGTCTGTCTGTCTGTTAGCATTCCATATGGATTTACTCATACATGCTTTAGTCTGGCTGGTATAACCAGACTAACTCTACATTTTATATATGAGATCAGCTCCTTTCTCTATTCCAGGTTTGGGGCTTGCCAAGGAAAGGAGGTAAAATGGGGATTAAGTGGTTTGCTGGAGAGCTTTTTGAGACTTCTTAAGACAATATCCAACTTTATAAGAGTTCTACAGTAGTCTGATCCTACATTAAGGTCAGGTCACTACATAATTATGGGCTGCCCAAGATTGCTTGGCGTTTTAGCAATAGTGAGGGCTTTGGCTGCCTGAGTTCAAATTCTGGTCTGCCTTTAATAACCAGTATCTTATCCTTTCCAGCCTGTTTTTTTTTTTTTTTTTTCCCCACTCAGTCTTGCTATCCCTTGGATTGTAGCCCATCAGTCTCCTCTGTCCATGGGACGGGCAAGAATACTGGACTGGCTCACCCTTTCCTTCTCCAGGGGATCTTCCTGACCCAGGGATCAAACCCTCATCTCTGCATCTCCTATGTTGTGGATTCTTTACCCCTGAGCCACCAGGGATGCCTTATCTCTTTTAGCCTATAGATGTGAATGATTCTGAAGTGTATATGATGTAATAATTGATGTACACAAGATGGCACCAAGTGTCTGCTCAATAAACAGAAGCAGGTATTACTGTTTTTTCACTCCTTGTTTCATGCATACTGTTTCTTCATTTGGATTCTAAGCTCCTTTGAGCACAGTTCTTTGACTCCCACACAGCTCCTCTCATAGAGAAACTTAAGGACAGATTGTGGAAAACACCCATGGGCCGCCAGCCCAGCCTCCGCTCTCCTAGGCTGATCCTGATCCCACCGCCTGCAAGGTTACAGCTGGGCACTCCCAGCCGCGTCTCTCACAGTGTGAACTCATCCTATGCCATAGTTGATTGAATTCGCTGAGGACTCCCAACCCAAGCTTGGTTAATGAGTCCCTTTCCAGGAAATGTTATTGGGCCCAAGATTCCATCTGGTGTCCCCAGGCCTCTTAGAAAGAGACTATGTAAATTACCTCTAACAACACGCAGCTACTTTCTACTAGAAGCGTAATACCAAGGCCTGCAGTGAGGGATAGAGCTTCCCAGGTGGCTCTGCAGTAAAGACTGCCTGTCTAGCAGGAGACATAGATTCAGTGTCTGGGTCAGGAAAATCCTCTGGAGAAGGAAATGGTAACTTGCTCCACTATCCTTGCCTGGAAAATCTCATGGACAGAGGAGTCTGGAGGGCTACTGTCCATAGGGTCACAAAGAGTCAGACCTGACTCAGCGGCTAAACAACAGCAACAACATTGGGGCGTGAACATAAAACACTTGTTCTCATGTTTCCCTGTCACTTTGTAATGTGAAGGGTATTAATACGGTGTGATTTTAGCTATTCATAAGACTTCCAAAGAATTTTTTTAAAGCATGGAAAATGTACATACCGTAATATTAGGGTAAAAAGGATGAAACAAAATTATGTAGCTCTCACAGATTAAAAATATACATACAATCATAAAATACTGGAAATACATTAAAGTGTCAATAGCAAGAAAAATCTATATACAGGGGTAAGAAATTTCTTCTCCCTTTTCTTTTAAAAAATTAAAGCTCCTTTGACCTCAGTTTTGTCAGAATCCTAGATATTTTGATCTTGGAGAAAATAATTTGCACTCTGGAAAGGCATTATTGAAAATGGGCTTCCATAGGTAAGGTGATTTTATGCAGAAATTCTCAACCGTTGATCCCTTCTAGAGGAGCCCTTCTGTGAGAGGTAAGCAATTCTACCTCTAAAATCAAATATCAATAGTGATTTTCCAATTTGCTGGAGAAAACATGATAGAATTTTCCAAAATTAAAATTTTCTCTTGATGCCTGCCACCAAGGTCCCAATTAGAACCGCTCAGAGTGAACATTAGACTCACTGGGGAGCTTTAAAAGTATGCAAATACCACGGCTCCATTTTCCAGAAACCCTGATTTAATCAGTTTCTTCTGGAGCCCAGATGGTTACAGTTTTTAAATCTCTTTAAGTGATTCAGATCTTCAAGCAGGATTGAGGACCACTGACCTAGTATATCTAGTTGTATCAAAATTCCACTTTTATTTACTTTGTTGTCTGAGTTTAATATATACATATTTACTAGGATTCCAGGAGGAGTATCACAACTTTCAAATGCCCTACTAACTGAAGGAATTGGAAACTCCAGCCAGAATTCATTCCCTGGGCACTGCCATTCCTGGTGGCCAGGGAGACTGTTTGGTGACATCGCCCTCCTGTGGCAACACTTGGTAACTGTTTAGCAGGGCCTGGCTTCACTCTTCCTTCCCATTGTTTCTCTCTGTCTCTTTTTTCTTTGTTTCTTTAATAAAGTTCCAAAGTCAGCTCTGAACCTTGCCTGGCAGAGCCTCCGGTGGAGTTGACCTCCCTTTCAGCCACTGACTGGCTGGGTGTCGCGCTGCCCTTTGAAAGCTCCCTTGAATTAGTAACAATGTGTGCCCCTTCCTGACATGTCAGCAGCTGGGCTTGGAACCGTACACCTGGGACAAAGTTTCCAGTCTAATTCTTTGCTGTCAGGAGTGACAACAGTTGCCGATAAAAGCTACAGAGTTGCTTATTGACACTGGGAATGCTGAACCGACTCAGAATGTTCCGTAAATTTACAGGGGTGGAAAATGCCATCAACATAGTCAGGGAAAGAGGGAAAGTGTAAATCCTGAGCAAAACAAACTCTTCAGAATATTCGGTTTAACTCTTTCCCTTGTGTAGGGGCAGAAGTCTGAGAAGGGGCGGGGGAGAGGACAGCTGAGGAGAGGAAGTGTCACCAGGGTGACAATGGGCTGTTCTGCAGACCTGGGTCCTGGAGCTGGCAGGTGGGGAAAGACTAACCTCGGTGAAGAGAACTTCATTGCACATCAAAGCCACCTGGAAACTTGTCCAGAAAGTTCCTATGTAAGCTTCCACCAGTTTGATTCAATCCGTCCAGGAATCTGAGGGGACTGAGAAGCAGAGAAGGACCTACTGCTCACCTGGTGCCCATTTGGTCCCAGGCACAGTGCTATCTCATCATTCCCTCCTCCAGTCCTTACATCAACCCCCTGAGGTGAATGGTGTTCCCATTTTACAGATGAGGAAGCCGAGGCTCAGGGAGGTAGTGTTGGGTGCCCGAAGCCCCACAGCCAGGCAATGATGGCGCATGAATGGCAATGCCAGGTAGGAAGGAGTTGGCAGGGAGCTGCTCACAGGAACAAGCCCTGAGATTAAGTCAAATTCTGCATTACTAGGCGCAAAGCCAAATGTCAGAGCCGGACCCGAGATACGCTGGGGCTTCCGAGGGGGCGCTGGTGGTAAAGAAGCCACCTGCCAATGCCGGTGACATAAGACATGTGGGTTCGACGCCTGGGTTGGGAAGATTCTCTGGGGGAGGGCCTGGCAATCCACCCTAGTATCCTTGCCTGGAGAATGCCAAGAACCGGGAGAGGAGCCTGGTAGGCTACAGTCCATGCGGTCGCACGGAGTCGACAAGGCTGAGCACACAGAAATATGCCAGACTGCAAGCTCCGTGGGGACCTTCTGCTCTCCTTGAGGACAGCTGTGGTCCCAGAGCTTGGATGGTGCCAAATCCATGCCAGGTGGTGAAGGGAAGCTTGGGGAGGTAGGGATGCAGGAAGGGAGGAAGGAAAGGTAGAAAGAGGAAGAGGAGGCAGGACCCAGAGACCAGCCAGACCAGAGGACTGCAGAAGCCACGGGGCGGTGACATGAGGAGCCAAGCACTGCAGCTGTAAGCTGGGGCTGGGGTCGCCCCCGTGCCCTCGCCCTCCTGCAGCCCTTTCTCCCTGAGCTTCTTTCTTCCTTCTGGATCTTCTCATGCTCCTCTCTTCTCCTTTCTTCCTGTTTCTTTTCCACATTAAAGGAAGGTTTTTATCTTCCCTCAGAAATCCTCGGCGTGTCCTCCCAGCGTGTCACACACTCCTCACAGGATATCAAGGGGGAACAATCAATCGCTTGAGTAAAGAAAAACATCAAAATCCAATCCCTCTGTAATTAAAACGCACACCAGCCTTCTTCCCACAGCGTGCACGTCCTCGCCGGCCCTGAGCCCTCCTCCCCGGCGCCTTCCCACTGTGGTGAGATCAGCCCGGGCTGGGAAGAGCTGCCTGCATTTCCTTGTGGCAACAGCACTTATCAAGCAAGCTTCAGAGACAGGAAAGCTTTCAAGATACAGGTTAAGATACACAAATGCTGCCCTTTCCAGAGCACACAGATGTATATGCAACCCATGTGGGTTGGTTAGAATACTTGCGATCTCACCTGTACAGATTTAAGCAAACCAATTCTGTCAGAGGAAAACGTATCTACCCAAGAGCCTCTGTGGCCCAGAGAAGTCTAGGTCCCCTCCACCCTTTGAGTCTTCCAAGTATTTTTAGAATGTTGTTGTTGAGTCTCTAAGTTGTGTCCGACTTTTTGCGACTGCAGCACGCCAGGCTTCCCTGGTCCTTCACCATCTCCTGGAGCTTGCTCAAACTCAAGTCCATCGAGTCAGTGATGCCATCCAACCGTCTCATCCTCTGCTGCCAGCTTCTCCTCCTGCCCTCAGTCTTCCCCAGCATCAGTGTCTTCTCTACTGAGTCGGCTCTTTGCATCAGGTGACCAAAGTATTGGAGCTTCAGCATCAGTCCTTCCAAGGAGTGTTTGATTTCCTTGCAGTCCAAGGGACTCTCAAGAGTCTTCTCCAACATCACAGTTCAAAAGCATCAGTTCTTCAGTGCTCAGCCTTCTTTAGAATGAAGAAATGCCAAAATCAGGCTTTAAAAATTCTAGTGGATTGTCATCGCTTGTCATTAGCAAGTTAATATTTCTAACAGAAAATATATAATGAGTTACCAGCTAATTATCAGATTTGCATAAAGTAATATAATTCATGGACACAGTGTAAAGCTGTGTTTTGAAAAACTTCTTTCAATCCTGTCAGTATATGATTCCTTTGGAAATAACATGAAAGTCTAAAATTGAATACTTCTGTGAGGCCATGTTCGAGCTAACAATGTTGGTGCCTGTGGAGGTTTCCCTTCTGTTAACATGGACCCTCTTGTCTATAAGCAATACTGTTCTTCTCATTCTGTCTTCCATTCTGAATCAGATAGTATATCAGTGTCCTCTGGTCTGTTTCAAGAATGCTGAGGTCGGAAGGGCTTTATAAATAACACACGTTTAGTCCAATAGCCTTTCTTAGGCTATTTGGACTCAAAGCTTCATGTCAAGTCAATGCACCACTGCAGAATTCTCTCTCTCTCTATTTTTAATGGTCCTGGTGCTGCTTGAAGAAACTGCTGATTCTAGGATTAGGGCAGAAAACACAGATGAGCCTGGAGCATCTTGCGATGCCAAAAAGTAAGGAAATGTTAAAAAACCAATCAAAAGAAACTCCTACATTGATGGCGGTGTCAGTGGGGCAACTGGGGCAATTTGAGCAGACAAGTCAAGGAAGCAGCACTGGCTTATAACCCGAAGTAGAAAATAAATATTCATGAGTATATATCAATATAAAGGATTGAATAAATAAATACATGGGGGAGGGGACATAGATTTTCCTTGAATAACTGCAAATAATTTATGTAGACACTCGACCTTCAATAAGATAGCATGTGACTCTCCAGTTCTTAAGTGTAGACTGTGCATTGCAACTCACCTTCAAAGACAGCAGCGTGGAAAGAGGGCGGGAGTAACTTTATTGTGGGAATGGAGTCAAGAGAAGATAAAAATGTATCATTAAATCAGGCCAAATGTATTGGTGTATTTATCGGAGTCTAGATTTAATGTCAGCTCACCCAGCTGGACATGGCTGTAGCAGTGTTCTTGGTTGATTTAATGATGTGTGTACTCATTGGTGGGGCTTCTCTGACAGCTCAGATGGCATAGAATCTGCCTTCAGTGAAGAAGACCCTGGCTCAATCCCTGGGTTAGGAAGACTCCCCTGGAGAAGGGAATGGCAACCCACTCCAGTATCCTTGGACTTACCTGGTGGCTCAATGGTGGCCTAAATCCACTGAGCTGAGATGCCAGAATTTCCTATTGTAATGTAGAAAAGGCACGCAAAAGCTTAGGGAGACAGGAATGTAGATTTATGTGGGCCCTGAGTACCCAAGCATATCTCCAGGTAGGGGCCAGATGGCCATGTTCCCACTAAGGTATGAAGAAATATGAGGAGAGCATCCCCATCATCGGAAATGTCTGCGGGGCTGTCCTCTTGAGGCTGAGGCTCAGACAGGAAGATACTGCCGTCGAGATGGGTCCTATCAGGACAATAGAAACCAAGGAATTCTCCAGGCAGTAATACTGGAATGGGTAGCCATTCATTTCTCCAAGGGATCTTCCCAACTCAGAGGTTGAGCTGGGGTCTGCTGCATTGCAGGTGGATTCTTTACTATCTGAACCACTAGAGAAGCTCTAATAGAAACCATACCATAGAGATGTCAGCAGAGGGAATTTAATATAGGAATTCATTACACTGAAGTTGGAGGGCTGAGTGAGGAAGAAGGGTGATTCTCTGTGATGCTCCAGAAGTAATAATCCAGGTTGGGCCCTGGGAAGCCAGGGCTCAGGCCTCTGAGAGAGGGCATTGCTACGCTGCTGTTGCTGCCTCTGGGAAACCTGAAGAAATTGTTTCTGGGAGAGCTTAGGTAACTCATGCATACTAAGTCGCTTTAGTTTGCCCAACTTCGCGACCCCAGGGACTGTCACCCCCCGGGGCTCCTATGTCCACGGGACTCTCCAGGCAACAATACTGGAGTGGGTTGCCATGCCCTCCTCTAGGGCCGACATAATATAGAGGCCAAAACCAACTGCTGAGAACCCAATTCTGAACAGGTATGTCTGGAACAGCAAGTAAACTCAAAGAAGTTCCTTCTCCCCTCGGGTTTCGCTGTCTCCTTCTTGAACCCTTAATTGACAAAACCTAGTAGAAAGCCAGCTAGTAAAGGAAAAATATAATTTGTGGAATTCCAGCTTAGGACCCTAAAGAATAGAGAAGAGTGGATTTGGAAAATGAAGGAGCAAGTCTTCATCGTCTGCACAGAACTCACCTCATCCCCTCTTCTTTAAAAAGCAAATCTCTCAAAGACACACACTTTCCTGGACTCCCCTCCCTTTGCCAAAACCAGATAAAAGTGAAAGCAAAAGTGAAGTCACTCCATCAGGTCTGACTCTTTGATACCCCTTGGACTGTAGCCTGCCAGGCTCCTCCATCCATGGGATTTTCCAGGCAAGAGTACTGGAGTGGGGTGCCATTTCCTTCTCCAGGGAAAGCTAGACAGGGTATCAGTAAATACTGGCTGAGCATCACCACTGATGTTACTATAATCCTGCAACACAGCACAATCCATTTTAGACCTCAGATCCTCATATTTACAAACACAGAGCTCAGTTATAGTGTTTTATGTATTTAGCTAGAAGATTCTTTCCACTCCAAGCAGGATCATTTTGGAAAGTCACATCAGGAGAGCAGAGCCCTGCCTTTGATATAAGGGGTATAGACTCTTGATGTCAGTGGTCTTGATGAACAGAAATGCTGAAGGCAGCTTAACTACTTCTGTAAAATACCTTTTTCTTTTAAAAAATCTTTGTAAAAGACAGGGATCAGCTCAGCTTCCATGGTGATGTGGGGATTTCTGAAGAGTTCACAGATTTTTTAAAAAATGTAAGGCAGGGTATGAGAAATTTGCAAGAGCTTTCTAAAAATAACCTCAGAAACAGCAGAAAACTCAGCATTTATATCTACTCAATGCCTGGCGTGATGCAGTCCATGGGGTCGCAGAGAGTCGGACATGACTGACTGACTGACTGGACTGAACTGAATGTCTTTCTTATCCAAAAAAGGCTGATAGTGAGGATTTCAGTTTTAAGGCCTTATGGCACAGTTGAGAGACTGGTCACACAGCTCCCTGGAGGAAGGGCCAGAATACAATAGTTTTGTATCAGAAAGTATAGAAATGGCATGCTGTATCATGAGGACGAAGAACTTTTCATAATGGCCTTAAAACGGTGTTGATATGGAAATGCTCAGCCCAGAATTATCTATGTCAAACTAATTACACTTCCCTGGTCTTTTTCTTCCTACTGAAGTAAAAATGATAATAAATGAGCAAAACACTACTTGGCAAGATATATATCAGCTTTTTCTTTGAAATACTCAGAACTCAATGAATATCAATTATATTAGAAGCTGTGCATGAGAAGACTCCAACCGCTAAGAATGGTGCAAATTTTATTTCAATGTCAAATTCCAAAGAAAAGCACCCAGAAATTGCTATGTGCATTCACATTTACAGCTTTTATTATTTTGGGGATGTGGTTTGGAACCCAAACTCCAATGAGTCGGGTGCTCTTGCTGACAGTATTTTAAGAGAAAGTCTTCCTTGAAACTCCATCACATTGGATCTTTTTAAGGAAAATGCAAGTCTTTGTAAAATAGAACCTGTTTATTGTCAAGGAGTCCAAGGTACATGGACTATTGGGGTAATGTTTCTATCCTAAAAGGAGACATTTTCTTCTCAACTTCCATTTCTGTTGGAATCCAACACCAATTCGACTCAAGAAGAAGATGTTCTATTTGCTAATTATCTCTAAAATGGAATTGATATGATGATTGCAGGACACTAATTGAAAGTGAAAGTGAAGTCGCTCAGTCGTGCCCGACTCTTTGCAACACCATGGACAGTAGCCTGCACCAAGCTCCTCCGTCCATGGGATTTTCAAGGCAAGAGTACTGGAGTGGGTTGCCATTTCCTTCTCCAGGGAATCTTCCCAACCCAGGGATCGAACCCAGGTCTCTCTCATTGTAGACAGACACTTTACCGTCTGAGCCACCAGTAGCCAACAAAGATCACAGAACAATGAAATGCTCTGCGACTTGCTACACTGTTATAAGAGCAACAGGATAAAGAGATTTAAGAAGGAAAGTGTGTTTTAAACACAGAAGAATAATGTTTGAGGAATGACTAGTTTGTTTCCCTCTAGAAATCTCCTATACATGGGTCTATTGGGAAGTCAAATCAATTAAAACCCTACATGCTATTCTATTTGTGAGTGGAATGAAGCATACATTTCTCATGTTATTACACAAATGAATCTCATCTTCAGGGCTTTAAAATATAACATTATCCAGACTGTAGCAAATGTGCATGCCACCTCATCTTTCCGCATTATGATGAAATTGATTTTATGATTCTCATAAATTACAGGCCTGAGGCAGTAACAGACGTGAAGATGGTTTTGCTTTGTCTCCTCTAATCTCGCAGGCTGCATGTATCACTTGCTCTTTTTCCTTTTTTATGTTTCCTGAGCTGCAGATAGCTTTTCAAGTTTGCAATTCTTGTTCGAGTTCTCAACCAAAAAATGTGCTTTGAAAAAGATTCATCTGTTAGACCCAGGATGTATTCTTGGCTTATTTAGATCCTCTAACCTGAATATTGGGTTTCCCTGGTGGCTCAATGGTAAAGAATCCACCTGCCAATGCAGGAGATGCAAGAGACACGAGTTTGATCCCTGGTTTGGGAAGATCCCCTGGAGAACGAAATGGCAACCCACTCCCGTATTCTTGCCTGGAAAATCCCTTGGATAGAGGAGCCTAGCAGGCTACAGCCCGTGGGGTCGCCAAGAGTCGGACATGACTGAGTATACACACGCACCTTAAGACTGAGAATGGGAAGGGAGATACAAGTCAGGCCTCCTCATCTTGTCCTGGCAGGGGTGATCCCTTACCTGTCCACCTGCCTGCTAGACTGACCCTGGCCTTCAATGTCAGGAACAGATGGAGTTATGAGAACCTAGTGAAGGTTTACAGATTCCATCTCCACACGTATCCAGCACGAGGTTTCTGAATTCTCCTGTTCTGTTTACATCAGCCCACTTAGTTCTCTCTTAATTGGATATGCTTCGACCTGTGTCCCAGCCCAGCAGAGAATAAAGATATGTGGCCAAGGGAACACTGAATTCAAGCCAGGAGAAATGTTTCTTTCTACAAATTTATTCAACCAAATCTCACCCCTAATCTTCAGAATATCTTTTAGCCTTAAATCTTTTGGTTTTAGTATTTCAGTTGACTTTTGGCCCTCTCTCTATGTAAACAACAGTTCTATAAAGAGATAAGTCAGATCAGAACTGCTAATTACTATTCAACAATTGAGAAAATAGGGGCCCCCGAGTACAACTGGGGCTTTTCTCATAACTCAGTTGGTTAAAAAATCCACCTGCGATGCAGGAGATCCCGGTTCAATCCCTGGGTCCAGAGGATCCCTGGAGAAGGAAATGGCAACCCATTCCAGTATTCTTGCCTGGAAAGTCCCATGGACAGAGGAGCCGGGCGTGCTACAGTCCATGGGGTTGAAAGAGTTGGACACAATTAGTGACTAAAGCACAAGGAGCAATCACTTGGGCTGGTGCCTTATACCAGTCTCAGAATGAAGAAGGTGAAGGAAACAACCATGGTAAGTCTGACAGGATACACAAGAGCTGACTGTTCAATGCTGAGTGGACTTTATCATTATAACTTCTCAGAATGTCTGGCCTATCTGTACTTACAAGTATGAATGTAATTCAGTCAACACTTGAGATTGGGGTTTTCCCCTTTGGCTGATCTGCAACACCATGTGCTCTCACAGTGCTCGGGTGCTGTTTCTCTATCAGTGTTCCAGTGTGTACTTTATTTCTGTAAAAACACTGAACCAGGACTGTGACTTTTTGAGGGCAGAAAAGCTTCTTCCTATTCATTTTCCTACAATCTTAAAACTTGGTTCATAGGAAGCTCCCAGTATTTGTTGAATAAACCAAATTATTGTTTTGGTTTGAAATTACATGTAGGTATCCTATTTCTGATACATTTTTAGAAATGCTATTATAACACAAATAAAAACTCCTAATGCACACAACAGTCAAATTGGAAGAGTATATGAAACTGGCTTAATCTCTCTAAGGTGGGTAGTGGGGTCTATTTCCAGTGAATTTAAAAAGCAGTCTCCTATGAGGTGAGGTGTACAGGGAACAACTTTCCTAATTGGCTTTAGACCAACCAAAACCTATTCTATTTCTTCCATGGAAACTTCAGTACCGAACTGTCAGGCAGTGTTTTTGCTTTTTTTTTTTAGATGAAGAGATAACAGCTTTTACTGGAAAGATTTTACTCTAACAAAAATTTCAACCCTAACACTTTTATTTCTTTAAATTCCCTTGAGATAACTAGTATTCTAGATGGAACACTGCAAAATTCAGAACCAGGATTTTGGACTGGGAATCCGCTGATCCTAAAATGCAGGTGTCTTTTGAAGAAGCTCATAATCAGGAGGTAACTTTGATTCTGCAATGCCTAAACCTTACCCTGCACCCCCCCCCCACCCCAGAATCCTTAAACCTGTTACCTTCTTTATTTCCCTATAAAACTATTTTGAGAAACACTGGCTGAAAAGAACCATGAGTAGGTGGGATTAATAACTAGATTTTTTTCCTCATTGGGCCATGTAGTACGTGTTTCTTTCAGTTTCCAATTAAGGGACTTGGCACATACTTAAGTGAATGGAATAAGCTTAGAGTCAAATTGTTTTAAATGTCAGTTAAAGAGAAGAGTTTTTATATGTTATAAATCTATTAAGAAATAATGCTTACAATGAATTACATTTCTTAAATTGCATAAACAATCTTTTCTTTAGGGAAGTGATTATGAAGGAGGTGGGGTGGAAAATATAAAGCTCACCCAGGGGGATTTTTTTTTAAGCTATACATTCTCCCTCCACAAATATTCTGATATATTCCTTTTTGTTCTCTCTCTGGAATCAATGCTATAGTGAACCATTGACTGTTACGTGTCGTATCCTCTTGTATATTATGAATTATTGTTTTATATTTATCAGTGAATGAAATGTTTCCAATTAGAATTCTACAAAAATATAAGACAATATTTTGTTTAAATTAATGATTTATTTTTAATTATCCCTCTTAGTCCTGCATGCATTGTTAGCACAAAAACTTGATTACAACCTCCACTAAAGAGATAGTAGGTACACAATCACCATCTGAAGAGTTTTTTCAGAGATGACCGACCTAGAATTCCAGGCCATCATAACACTGTCAGTAACCTATACAATGTTCAATAGAAAAATTTACCAAATATCCTTTGTTTAATGTAAACAAGGCAGGAGGCAAAACAGGTATTATAGTAACACTATTTTACAGGGCCCAGAAATATGATTACCTACCATGTTTTAACACATCAAGTGTCACAATGACATGCATATTTTGATTAACTGTACAATCCAGAATATAATTACCATATAAATTGTGGTTTTAGCAATTCACTGTTAACTTCTGTCAATACGTATAAACTTCATAATTAAATGGTAATTGTATATTAATGCAACAATTTATGGAAATGTTACCATGAATTATGAAGTAATTCCACAATTTGTGCCCCGTAAAATTAAGTGTAATAATCTTTACACTAGCAACAGTGTAAGCAAGCTAAGGATTTTGGTCCTCATAGATATATACACAGATATATATACAGATATACACATACAATAATGTACAATTAAACCAAAAAGCTATGAATTCACTCACAGCTTATATATTGCACAGACAGATACATTATGAGAACATTACAGAGTTAGAATGTGAGTACTACAATGATAATTGGCTGGCTAAGGACAAATCTTGAGTTCTATCAAGTAAAGAATGTGGCTCATTACTAAAAAAAAAAAAAAACACACGCACAAAAGCCAAAGACTATACTGTTAAGAGAGAAAGTTTAAAAAAGAATGTTATACCCACACACCAATGTGAAGCAAGACTGAAATTCAGTTTGGAACTTGTTATGGCAAGCGATCCCTAGGGTGGTGCTTGTCCACCCAACACAATGTGCCACAGTCTCTGTTTGGCACATGCTAAGGAACAGAAAGTCAACTTCTGAAAGTATGAATATGGCTAGCCATGTAGGACAATGTTTCACTAACAAATCAAACTCACTCTGCGAACTTGTGCTGGCTCTAGGTCTGAACTAAATAAGAAAAAGAAAAGGAAGACAGAAACCAACTTAAAAGATAAGCAAACTATACCTTAAGCTTTAGCTGATTACAAATCAAAGTCATTATAATAATTTAGGAAAATAATTATCTTTTAAGAAGCAGCATACACACACACACAAATAGGAGTTAAAGCTTTTCTGAGCTTGGTTTCATGGATTAGCCAAAAGGTCCCATTGTGAAATCAAGGATAAAATAGTATTTGGCTTTCGAGGTAACATTGCCATTACACTTACTGAACTCTATGCAAACATTAAGAAATATCTAATACCTCTTAATGTTCTATTTTAAATACACTTACATCAAAGTAGACTACAACTACATCTAAACATAAAGATGTTGCAGTGTTCCTTGCATCAATAAATACAGCAAAAAGAATAATATGCCTTCCCACATTAAAAGTCATTTAAAGAAAAACATGCACAAAGTAACTATCTCCCACTTATTTCTTCATTGTTTCGCTTGATAAATCTCCTAGAGTGAGCTAACAAAGATTTGCATTGAATTTAGAAATTTAGCTTTTTTGTCATTTTTAACAGTGGTAAGCATTCTAGAGCCAAGAATAGTCATAATTTTTTTTGACATTTTGTTCTTAATAAATAGCAAAAACTAACTACAAAATAAATCAGAAAAACAAATACAACAAAATTAGCAGTAGGTGTAAAATATGCTTCTACACACGTGCTGTAGGATGTAGAGATGCAAATAGGCTAAACAAGTTCTCTCAAGGAGCAGTTCGGTCCCTTTCAGGCTGGAAGGCTCGCCGCTAGACTGCTGCTCCTACAAACGTCAGTAAATGGGAAGGCAAGGAGCAAAGTGCTGCTGCTTAACACATCAACCGAAAAAAACAAAACAAAAACCCAAGAAAGCTCAAAAGCATATTTGAGTGATAAGCATCACTTAAAGGAAGCATAGAAAGTGGATCAGCAAACCCCACTGTGTAAACCAAGGACAAGCGTGCTGTGCACAGCGCAGCCAACTCCCCACACCACTCCTTCCTGCACCCATGCCCACACAGATACCACTTTACCCAAGTTCTTTCATATGTAAACAGGAAAGATTGGTTGGTTTGCTTTGAAATCTCTTTAGAATGATTTAAAACAAAAGACTGAGAAAAGAAAATTGTAAACATTCAGGAGGCCATTGGCATTTTGATTGCTGCCACCGACACTACAATGCGTTTCAATACGAAAATCAAATTATAAAGCAAGTTTCAGAGAGGGGTGGAGAGATAGAAAAAAAGAAAAGGGTCTCAACCCAATACATGTTAATCACCTTAAAAAGTACTATTTTAGTAAACAATACCAATGGTGAGCACAAATTCAATGTTGTTGCAAAAATGACAAAGTTTAAATTAACTGGGACCCATACATGAAAATCAATCACTAACCTGGCTATGTGCACAAAAGAGTAAAAGAACATTTCTTTAAAAAATATATATATATATTAATCAAGAATTTATCATATTAAACTGTTATTCTTAGAAAAGCTGAAGAAAGTTAATGGTGTTCTACACATTTTTATCTTCTATTATTAATTCATTTGATAGTTGCTAAATTGTATTTTTTCTCATTTACAGTTTTTTAAATATTTTGTTTGATAAGAATTCTGACCTTAAAAAGTTATAAAATTAGGGTTTTGGCTTTTTTTTGCTACTTGTTAATCCAAAAGAATGTAAGCACTTGAGTCCCAAAGAATGCCAAAAGGCCTTGCTACCTAAAAGGATATTAGATTAACAGAAATATCATCAAAGTCATGACATCAGAAATTTTGCAGCTTTCACACAGGCATTCTGAAATGCTTATTTCCTGAAGTTCCTTTGATTGTATCCTGGATTCAAGGACGTGCAACTTTATATACAGAACCATTATGATAAAGCCAGTGAAAACAACATCACACAACACTGTACTGAGAGCGTCCACTTAGTGGGTTCTGAATGGTTCTGTCCAGTTTACAGCAATGCTTCATTTAAAAAGGCTTTTTATTGTCACGTGGCTGGGTGGAACTGAGGCTTTTTTGATGAAATGTACATGGTCATTCTGTTCCCCTGGTTACTTGAAAGATTCTGTTTAGGGTGTGGAGGCTGCATGGTATTTCACAAAGGCGATAGCCGCCAGCTCCTTACAGAACTCTTCCAGCACAATCACACCCTCCAACAAGGTGATGTGGTCAATCCTAGGAAGGGAAAGCAGGCAATTAATCAATTCAGGATATTAGCAGATCATCAAAAGAAGGCAAAAGCTTTAGACAAACAGCGTGAGAAACACTGACTTACACAGGTCCTTCAGGTTCCAGACCAAGTAATCGCTTTCGGACTAGTAGAAGCTTGGGAGTAAAGTCTTGAATACGCTGGATTCGAACCATGAGGTCTCCAACAACCTGCATCACAGGGACGAATGGGGCTCAGCTGCTGAACAACTCCATGGGGGATTTTCAGGATAAAGAAAAAAGTTCCATTTCCTATTACTAAATGAAGACTGTCACTTTTCACTATTCATGTAACAATCTTGGACAAAGGACCCAAAGCTATCCCTTAAAATACAAGAGCTACACGTATCATTTAAGAGAATGAATCTTCCTTTTTTCTCCACATTCTGCAGTGAAATAATTCCAAACAGAAAATACATTATATTTTTCATTGTTGTTGTTGTTTAGTGGCTCAGCTGTGTCCGACTCTTTGCGCCGCCATAGACTGTGGCACACCAGGCTTCCCTGTCCTTCACCATCTCCCGGAACTTGCTCAAACTCATGTACATTGAGTCGGTGATGCCATCCACCCATCTTGTCCTCTGTCGTCCCTTTTTCCTCCTGCCTTCAATCTTTCCCAGCATCAGAGTCTTTTCTAATGAGTCGGCTCTTTAGATATTTTTCATTATATGACACTAATTACACACAATGTTATTAAGATGTTAATTGGTCAGGCTGATCAATCCTGGAGAATATAACAAAACTGAGAACTCACCCTGACGATTACAGAGAATAGAGACCTACAGCCAGAAGCAAGGTTCACGTAAGGGTCCAAGAGGTACTCATGTATGTGCGGATGAGGGAAGAGAGAAAGTCTGGATAACACCGACGTTACTTGTAAGTTGACATCATATGGCTACAGAAAGGGAGAAAGGAAAAAGATATTTGACATTATCTCTATGTATATACCTGAGCACTGAATTTACCATTTCAATTTGTCTTTTTAAGAAATGACGATCCATCATCTTAATCCTTCTCTATATGCTCTTCTACAATGACAGTACCTGTAACTAAATTAGCTCTAGCTCTTAGCGTCTCAAAGTACATACATCATAGTCCTGGAACTTTAAAACCAGAAAAGCATGCACATGAACATATAGGAAAAATAAACATGTCACACTGACAGAATGTCTCTGCTTTTTGCAGGCTTTTTAAGTTGGTAAGATAGTTCAAGAGGTCATCAAAACCCAAAAAGACTTACATACTACAAACAATAGAAGACACATTAAATATTAGACAAAAGACAAAAGATTAAAATCTTTCAAGTAATCTAATTTTAGAAATGATAATCCTTGTTTTAAATTATTCAACTGCTGCCAATTATCAAAAGCATATATACAATAAAGTCATATATATCACAGAACCTTGTCAACAGAGTAAAAGTACTTGAGGGGTAGAAATAACTACCACAAGCCTTAATAGTGAACTAGAAGATAAAAAAAATCACTATTACAGAAAAGATCACCACCTTTACTGGGCAAGAGCATTAACTCTTCCAAAACAATGACTATATATCTGTGTAAAGTTCCTCATACACGTCTTGTATTACAGTATTACAATTTTACTAGTTTTTTATACTTAATCTGTTTATTCCTCATAGAAAGCAGCTTGGAGGTGCTTTACAGAGTATGTGTCAAAATCAAAGCAAGATGCATGATGTGCAGAGTTGCTATTATGGTGCCTAGAATTTTCAACAGAAACCTCTCGTCCCTTTCAGTTTTCTTCTTCTAAGCAGTCAGAGGCAACTGAGTGGCTGAGACAAAAATGACTTCAGTGAGAAGGCTGGAAAGAACCACAGTGACTGGATGAATGAGAAACAGATGCTGCAGCAGGAGGAAGGGAAAAGTGATTCAGGACCAAGATAATATTAACCAGAAATGGTTAATCAGAATGGTTTACCCTCACTCACTGAGTAGCTTTGAGGCCCTTGATCATAATGAGCACCAATTAAGAAGTGAGTATTCGGCATGCAAAGGATGACCAATGCTTGACCATGTGCCAGAAGGTATCAAAGATGCTGTTATACGAATAGAAATTCAAGTCCTGGGGTAAAGTCTAACTTCAGTCTTTTTTGCTTACTACTAGGTTCATGAACACAGATTTTCTGAAAGAAGTAAAACTCCCCCTAAGTCACTCTTATTTAAAATCTAGCCTTACGCAAGATAAATGAAAGCAGATACAACACCCACTAAGGGATAGATTGAAGGGCATCTTTTCCTACTCGATAATATTGGCGACAGAATAGCCTTCTCCAAGATTCAATTCAAAACAATGAATTCACATTAAATTGCATTTTAGGCACAAAGGAAACACTTTAAAAAATCTTTAAGAAGAATACATTTGGTAAAAAATGTGGACAAAATCATTTAAAATACAACTTTAGTACAGTATTGTATATGACTTCATTTCAGGTAGTTCAGATTTTTAGGTCACTAAATTCCGCCATTTATAGGTGCTTTAAGTAAATAGACTGACAAAATTTGGCTTTTAACAATGATATATTACTACTTAATTTTCTCTATATGGTGTTACTTTGGTTTTAAGCTTTTTGAAACAAGAAGCTGTATCTTTGGTTGTTTAAGAAACTTAAGGCTGACTCAGATTATATTTTAACGTTGTGAAAATGAAAATAAAATTCAGCTAGACAGAAACTGTTCCATCATACTCTGAAATGGTTTCTACTTCATATTGGTAATAACTTTAAAACAAGCTGGCTTTTTAGGGGATTCTTAATAGTAACTGCTTGCATCTATTATTTTGATTCTGTTGTACTTCATAGAGTATTCACCTGAAATAAAAGTTAACTAGATTTTTCTGACATGTTAAATGGACTTGGCCCATTTTTTAATAAGCTCACCCTAAATACAAGGTGTGAATTTTAGGACAATGAACTTTGACTTAGATGTCACCTGCTAACTCAATCTCAACTCTTTTAGTAAAGGCCAAATATGTGGATGGCCAAAATTATAAGAATTTATAAATCTCAACAACTTGGTAGTCTCTGTAATTTCTTATAACACCTGCATTTAACAAGATTTTATATTTTTTAAAGCAATTTAAATTACTTTTATCCCCCCATAGTCCTCTTAAGCAAATCAAGTAATGTCAACTTCACTTGAACAATAAGAAAATGTGAGAAACAGCTAACTTGAGTTGCCCAGATTAAAATTTTTCCCTTTGAACTTGGGTTTCCCCACATTTTTCCTGGTATTCTTTATATTCTGTTGTGGACCTTAGCGTTTTACTATCTTTTTAAAATCACTATAGTTAAAAACAATACTAAACACACTATATTTTTCAAAAATTAAGGCTGTGACAACACAACAGTTTCAGGAATACCTGATATTATAACTTCTCAATTATACACACAGAAATTAGCTACTTTATTACTAATTATCCATAATGTTTAATCCCAGCCTGGTTAGCCTGATACTATTGGGGTATCTATGTACTATGAACATACAAGCAAACATCATCTTTAGCAAAAGCAGTTAGAAAAGAGAGAAAATGAAATTAAACCAAGCACATTAGACCCACCAAAACTTATGATTATCTTTGTGATCTGATTATAAAGTCCTTATTCAAAAAGGCTTGGGAAGTCAAGGTTTTTAAAGACAGAAGGATTGAGGCTAGGCTCCACAGTTCACTCACTGAGTCACATTAACTAAAACTACGGACAGTCCCTCCTGTCGCTCAGGGTTCCAGGAAGACTGAGTGGGACATTGTCTGAATTGTCTCTGCATTGTGAAGAGCTATCTGGTGAAAGAAAAGAACTGCACACATTTCAGGATATGGTCTCCTGCGTATCCTTTGTGTCAGTGCTCTACAAATGGAAGGGAAAAATGCTCAGTGCAATGGGGATTCCAGGGGGATCTTTCCACTCAATTCAGATACTACTTTTTAATATTTAGATTCCTTTTGAGTGCTTTTGGTCAAAATTTCTAAAGATTACTGACTTGATACTGATTGTTGATGTCTCCTGGGTGTTTCATTTCAGTTCAGTTCAGTTGCTCAGTCGTGTCCGACTCTTTGCAACCCCATGAATCGCAGCATGCCAGGCCTCCCTGTCCATCACCAACTCCCAGAGTTCACTCAGACTCACGTCCATCGAGTCCATGATGCCATCGGGCCATCTCATCCTCGGTCGTCTCCTTCTCCTCCTGCCCACAATCCCTCCCAGAATCAGAGTCTTTTCCAAGGAGTCAACTCTTTACAAGAGGTGGCCAAAGTACTGGAGCTTCAGCTTTAGCATCAGTCCTTCCAAAGAAATCCCAGGGTTGATCTCCTTCAGAATGGACTGGTTGGATCTCCTTGTAGTCCAAGGCACTCTCAAGAGTCTTCTCCAACACCACAGTTCAAAAGCATCAATTCTTCGGCGCTCAGCCTTCTTCACAGTCCAGCTCTCACATCCATACGTGACCACAGGAAAAACCATAGCCTTGACTAGACAGACCCTTAGTCAGCAAAGTAATATCTCTGCTTTTGAATATACTATCTAGGGGGTTGGTCATAACTTTTCTTCCAAGGAGTAAGCGTCTTTTAATTTCAGTCACCATCTGCAGTGATTTTGGAGCCCCCAAAAATAAAGTCTAACACTGTTTCTACTGTTTCCCCATCTATTTCCCATGGAGTGATCGGACCGGATGCCATGATCTTCATTTTCTGAATGTTGAGCTTTAAGCCAACTTTTTCACTTTCCTCTTTCACTTTCATCAAGAGGCTTTTTAGTTCCTCTTCACTTTCTGCCATAAAGGTAGTGTCATCTGCATATCTGAGGTTATGGATATTTCTCCTGGCAATCTTGATTCCAGCTTGTGTTTCTTCCAGCCCAGCGTTTCTCATGATGTACTCTGCATAGAAGTTAAATAAGTAGGGTGACAATATACAGCCTTGATGTACTCCTTTTCCTATTTGGAACCAGTCTGTTGTTCCATGTCCAGTTATAACTATTGCTTCCTGACCTGCATACAGATTTCTCAAGAGGCAGGTTAGGTGGTCTGGTATTCCCATCTCTTTCAGAACTTTCCACAGTTTCTTGTGATCCACACAGTCAAAGGCTTTGGTATAGTCAATAAAACAGAAATAGATGTTTTTCTGGAACTCTATTGCTTTTTCCATGATCCAGCAGATGTTGGCAATTTGATCTCTGGTTCCTCTGCCTTTTCTAAAACCAGCTTGAACATCAGGAAGTTCACGGTTCACGTATTGCTGAAGCCTGGCTTGGAGAATTTTGAGCATTACTTTACTAGCATGTGAGATGAGTGCAGTTGTGTGGTAGTTTGAGCATTCTTTTGCATTGCCTTTGTTTGGAATTGGAATGAAAACTGACCTTTTCCAGCCCTGTGGCCACTGCTGAGTTTTCCACATTTGCTGGCATATTGAGTGCAGCACTTTCACAGCAGCATCTTTCAGGATTTGAAACAGCTCAACTGGAATTCCATCACCTCCACTAGCTTTGTTCATAGTGATGCTTTCTAAGGCTCACTTGACTTCACATTCCAAGATGTCTGGCTCTAGATTAGTGATCACATCATCATGATTATCTGGGTCGTGAAGATCTTTTTTGTTCAGTTCTTCCGTGTATTCTTACCACCTCTTCTTAATATCTTCTGCTTCTGTTAGGTCCAGACCATTTCTGTCCTTTATCGAGCCCATCTTTGCATGAAATGTTCCCTTGGTATCTCTAATTTTCTTGAAGAGATCTCTAGTCTTTCCCATTCTGTTCTTTTCCTCTATTTCTTTGCACTGATCGCTGAAGAAGGCTTTCTTATCTCTTCTTGTTACTCTTTGGAACTCTGCATTTGGATGTTTATATCTTTCCTTTTGTCCTTTGCTTTTCGCCTCTCTTCTTTTCACGGCTATTTGTAAGGCCTACCCAGACAGCCATTTTGCTTTTTTGCATTTCTTTTCCATGGGGATGGTCTTGATCCCTGTCTCCTGTATAATGTCATGAACCTCAGTCCATAGTTCATCAGGCACTCTATCTATCAGAGCTAGTCCCTTAAGTCTATTTCTCACTTCCACTGTATAATGGTGTTTCATTTAATCAGATTCAAACTAAGCCTAGAGAACCAGCACAAAGACACAATACACTGGGAGGTTTATTGTAAACCTCCCCACTAGCTGGCGGGGTGGGGATGGGGGAGGGGGAGGGGTGGGGAGGAGGGGCCGGGGAGCGGTTTACATAGCCATGATGTACACAGCATAATACCTACAGTGAAAGTCAAAGTCCCTTCAGTCCTATCTGACTCTGTGACCCCATGGGCTGTAGCCTACCAGGCTCCTCTGTCCATGGGATTTTCCAGGCAAGAACATTGGAATGGGTTGTCATTCCCTTCTCTAGGGGATCTTCCCAAATCAGGGATTGGACCCGAATACTTCGGTTCTTAAGTATTAAATATCAATCAACAAAAAATGAAACAGCAGAAATGCAGTACATGTTGTTAGGATGTTAAATCCTTAGTTTTAGGTGATGTGACTTAGTGAGTGAACTGTGGAGCCTAGCCTCAAGCCTTCTGTCTTTAAACACCTTGACTTCTCAAGCCTTTTCAGATAAGAACGTTATAATCAGATTGCAAAGATAATCATAAGTTCTGGGGGGTCTAACGTGCTTGGTTTAATTTCATTTTCTCTCTTTTCTAACTGCTTTTGCTAAAGATGATGTTTGCTTGTATGTTCACAGTACATAGATACCCCTAATAGTATCAGGCTAACCAGGCTGGGATTAAACATTATTATGGATAATTAGTAATAAAGTAGCTAATTTCTGCGTGTATAATTGAGAAGTTATGACATCAGGTATTCACGACACTGTTGTGTTGTCTGTCTTAATTTTTGAAAAATATAGTGTGTTTAGTATTGTTTTTAAAAGAAAAAAAGGCCTTGACTCTATGTCTTTATTGATTATCAGCAGAAGTCAACCCAGTGATATACTTCTTAATTATCGTTTCTTTATTTGGCTTTCTGGTTATTGAAGACAGCCTGATGGTACAATAAATTTCTTTTGTAACTCCCTAGGCTCGTATAAATATTCAACTAAAATGCTAAAAAAAAAAAAGCACTTTAATATGGATTTCAAATTAATTCTAATTGGCTAACTCAGTTTTCATGCTGAGGCAAGTTTAATGCCACATAGTTTCATTTCAAGTGTCCATATCAACATATAAAACATTTCAAAGCTCTATCGTTACTCTATGTCAGGGAGAGAGGGTAGGAGGGATTCTCTAAGCTCAAGTTCAGTTATCCTGACAGTCGGTGAGAGAGACACAGCAGCATACCAGCTACCGGGGATTTTTACTTCCCTTGAAATAAGTAAATTGACTTTTTATATTTCATTTCCCCTTATGAAAATGAATATCATTCACAAATTCTTTGTCTGAAGAAACAGGTTCATCTAATACTGTTCTGTAATTTTAGCGAGACCAGAGCACTCAAGATTTGGTTTGAAATGACATTTAAGGTTTTCTGTATTCAGCCTAACAAGTTTCACTCTATCTGTACCTGTACTAACCACAAGGCTTTCTAGGAAAGCACTCTAGTCACTGCCAAAAGGTGTTAAGACTACTGTTAATAAGACAATGGCCTACAATGAGAAGTAAACACAGAAATCCGTAACACCTGTCAGGCCAGATCAAAGTTTTAACATAATGAATGCATCAGAAACCCACCAATTGTTGGCAATCAAGCTTTATGAAAAAGTCATCTGGTGGAAAAAAGAAAACAATAAAACTACTGAAGATGTAAACAGAACCCATGGTGAATGGTAACAAAATAGTAAGAAATTAATACTTTAAAACTTATTACCTGATCAAGAATTCTTCCCATCCTGTCAAATAAGACTTTCAAAAAATGACCTTCAAAGAAAGCTGCTTCTAAATTGCACCTTTCCAATGCTTTTGGAGAGCCAGGCCACTCCCATCTTAAGCAGATAGCACAGTAGTCCCGGAACTGCGGAGAAAGCATTTGACTCATTAAAGAAGAACTGAGCAAAAACAGATTGAGATTAAATAGAAACAATTTCCCCCCATAAGCATAACAATCCACTCGAATGCTGAGTGTCTGCTAAGTGTCAGGTACCGCGGGAGACGGGAGAAGACGGCACAGATGACACCCTGACTGCAGAGAGGCACAGGTAAGGTTAACAGCCACCGGTACCAACACGCTGGTGAGAAAGCAGGTAGCTTCTAACTTCACCATAGTGCCCCTCACACTGCTGGGGCGAGCATAAGCATATGCTGCTCCCTTTGGAGGACTTCAACCCTTTCCTTATTCTCATCACAGATTTAGAGTACTTAGAAAGCAAAGTAAGTCTTAGCCACATTTCCCAATCTATTCTTAAATGTCACATGTAATGTACAAAGTAGATGAAATATAATAGGTGAACAGATGCATGTCATCTGAGAAGGCAAACTTGACCTTGTTGCCATTTGTTTACCCAGGCATGTTGCTGTGACTGAGGGGAATAAATGGGGCTGCTGCAAGAACAGTCTGAAAACTGTTCACTACCATCGCAATGGGATGAGTACAAACACAGAGAGCCAGTTTAGAAACTTCTCTTTCAATTTCACTGAGTAAATTTTATGTCTGTTCAATCTAATAAAATAACTGGGGCCTGTATTTAGTGTTTTTTCATTTTTGTGGTATTTCATTTTTATATTTTACAAAAGCATTGGTCCGTGACAGGTTAAAAGTAAGTGGAAACTGGCCCTTACTGTACATTTTATCAGTAAGGAACACCACAATATGGATTTTTGTAAGCACAAGAATATCTGTCATAATAAAAAGAAAATTTAAAAGTCTTCTCTGACATGTAATCTACTGGAATTTAAAAAAAGAAATTTGGAGCATAGTTTTCTTCCATATTCTTTTCCTTTTCACATTCTCCTTATTAAATAAAGCAAAATTACTTTGATATCTGTAGTTTACAAATTAGCTGAGATTAAAACATATTCTTACTACAAAGCACTAGCTTCAACTTTTAAAAGAAAAACATATTTAAAATGATTAAAAACCCAACTTCTTCAATATCTTGCGAGTTTTAAACTATTTCTTTCAATAGACAATTTTCTTTATAAAACCACATCCCAATATTTAATAAAGCATTTTTATATTAAAATTTTTGAATTTCTGAGCTAGAAAATAAGTCTAAATTTTTTCTATTCTTTTTGTCTCATTTAAAATATTCCTAAAACAATTCTAACTGTTATCAGATTATGGAAATAAAACTTTTCAGAGAGAATCACAGTAGTTTAAAAATCCAATCGGTACTACTGAGGTTGGGGCTGCTTTCATTGTCTCTATATTATTGTTACATGAATGTATTTGGTACCCTGATACTCTAGTTATTCACACAGTGATGGGGACTTGAATTTAGGCTTAAAGCATCATGAATTAACTGTAAGGGCATGCAAGTTAATTATCGATAAAAGCACACTTCCACCCAAAAGATTTAAATGAAAATTAAATGCATATTTTTCTGATGTGAGGCATTTCAAAACTTTGGAATTTGTTAAAATGTAAAATGCTACAGGGGGCTTCCCTGGTGACTCAGCAGTAAAGAATCTGCCTGCAGTGCAGGAGATCTGGGTTCAATCCGTGGATTGGGAAGATCCCCTGGAGAAGGAAATGGCTACCCACTCCAGGATTCTTGCCTGGGAAACCCCATGGACAGAGGAGCCTGATGGACGATAGTCCATGGGGCTAGAGAGACTGAGTGTGCGCACACACACATACACACACACACACACACACACGCACGCACGCATGAACAATGCTGCAGAGGGAAAAGATGATTGACAGAAGTCCATTTAATAACTAAGAGATGTTTGAGAAAGTGGTTTCAGGGAAGTGGAAAGCTGGGAAGCAGAGGATGAAGGCAGTCCTTCGGAATTACAGATGAGTGCGAACAGTGGGGAAGAGGGAAGGAAGCAGCCTGCAGGTTGGGAGTAATGCTAGAATCACTTAAAAGTCATGGTTTAGATCAGCAGGGAGAAGGATCTAGGGGAGAAATAACTTCAAGGACAGAAAGAAAAGGAAGAAAGGGGCGGGGGGTGGGGAGGAAGCACAGAGAAATCTTGCGACAGAGACACACACTCAGTGAAAGGCAGTCAGGTCACTGACAGAAAGCTCAAGTGGCTGAGAGTGGAATTCAGGTCTCGCAGAGAAGGGGGAACCTCTGGAGAAATAACTGCGGCCCGTGTGACGAGGGCCGTGTGTGTGCATCTTATTAGGTCTCGCGTCAGATCACTTCACCTACCTGCCTGTGAGCGTCTCGGAGGTAGGTGTCATATCCAGTGCCCTCCACGTGGTAGGACGATTTTGCTTCGTCTGGGACCAGACAGAGAAAACTTAAACGAAAAACAGGCATAATCAGTAACACAAATACTCTCACAATTCAATCTCTCTATGTGTATTAAAATATCTAGCAGGATCTTCAGTTTAGCCGAGTATTAAGGCAGATGGAAACTTGAAAAGCATTTATCGTGAATCAGTCCTACAATTTACTGATTAAATACTGTCATTATTTTAAAAGTTTTCTTTAAAAATTACTCATTCCACTTAAAGTAGAAATCAAGCAGAAGATGACCTGACTTTTTCTACATTACAGGGCAATGACAGAGAGCCCTGATGTTTGTTAGTCTCAGGGAACTGGCTTTTAAGTAACAGAACCTTAGATCCTCACGCACCCTAACTAAGCATCTTGCACTACTGCAGTTTTCTCTAAAGCCACCTCGCAGCACCTGGCACGTCACTGATAGGATTGCAAAGGAAGAGAAAGAAGAAAATTACTGGGGAAAAGGCACTTAAAAAAAACCCCTTATAAAGGACTTCTCTGGTGGTGCAGTGGATAAGAATCCACCTGCCAACGCAGGGGGCAGGGGTTTGATCCCTCGTCCTGAAGATTCCACAAGCCGCGGAGTAAATAAATAAGTCCCTGCACCACAACTAGTGAGCCCATGAGCTGCAACTGCTGAAGTTCGCACACCTAGAGCCCGTGCTCCGCAACACGAGAAACCCACACACCGCAGAGAACAGACCCTCTCTCCGAAGCTAGAGAAAGCCTGAGCCTGAGCAAGGCAACAATGACCCAGCACAGCCAAAAATAAATAAATATAAATCAATTAATTTAGTTTAAGAATATATATAAACACACAAACTAATGAGAAGAAATAGCCCTCCGCTTAGCACATGTGAGTACATGGCTAGTAAATTCAATCCGTTAAACTGGAAATTCTCAATGTTGTTCCAACTGGGAACTACTTAAAATTGTTTACATTTAAAAAAACAAAAGGAGAGTACCCTGAAGATTAGTTTCCTCACTATCACTCTAGAGGTTTCTTTTTTTCCTTTTTTGTATCGATTGTTGCCTCTAGGCTGTTATACTAGCTACATCAGCATTTCAAAAAGATGACATAATCTTTAAAAAAGGGAAGACTGAGTTCATGGCATATCTCTATAATGATCAAAGAGCAGAGCTGTTATACGTTGTAAAAACAAGTGAAAGAGATGTAAGTCAAATACATACAGCAACTCACCTATTTACAATTTTGTGGACTTCAGTTTTCCCATCGGTTTTGGGGTGGTCTGGAGTAGCAGGAGGTGAGGAACTAAGCCACTCTTGATTTGACAAAGTGTTATCTGGTGAAATGTCAGTAAATAAGGGATCTTCTTCCAGATCTCTAAGTTTAATTTAATGATGCATAAAAAAAATTTATTATATTTTCTAAACCAAAAGATTCTCTGCTATGTTCTCAGAAACCTTTACATAATTTTGCTAATAAAGGAATTAAGGAATAATGAATGTATTTATATTGTACAGAGAAATTAACATTTTTTACTAACATCAAACTCAAGGTTATATTGACTTTGTTAGGTTCAGTGACTAGATACTGCCGCTTGTGATTTGAAGGGACAATAATATCAGGACATCTAAGTTTTATTTTTAAAATCTTTTAAACTGTTTAAGTATTTTTTAAAATACTTTAAAGAGAAGAAGGAAGAGAAGAGAAATTAAGAGGGGAGAAAATCATGACTTAATATGAAATGCTAAATTCAGAGCTGGATAGAAACTTACACTGCTCCTGCTATTAATCCATTCTCCACTACATCTTTATCTTCTGGGCACACAGGTTTATATTCTGTATAGTTCCTTTCTTCGAGATTTCTTAGGACCAAATTGTAAAGAATGTGCTCATTGGGTTTTTGTAAAAGATGTTCAAACATTCTTAACGTCATTATGCTGATCTGAAACCCAAAATGATAAAAGGTAACTGGAAAATGCTTAAACTACTTTTCATGATCTCAATTTTCAAAATAAAAAGCCACATAAAATAAGGCTGTATTCAAAACATGACAAGTACATCAAAGTCAGTATATCAAAGAACCTAAGTCCAATTCTAAATCCTTGTATAGCTCACCTCATCAGATATGTGATCACAGTGTTCAATTAACCTATGTCTTAAAGGATGTCTGCTAATTTCTGCCAGAGTTTCTGGTTCCCTCTGTTCTCCAAGGATGAAAAACACCATTTCTTGAAGCAAAATGTCGGAGGTTACTTGCCGAACAATGCGATGGAGCAGAGCAGTTGATGTCAGAATACCCATCTCAGAACTGCATAACAAACAGGTAATTAGGGGTCGAGAATAACAAGAACGCAGTTATTTTTTTTTTTTTTAAAGTAAAGAGGCCACTCATGGGCATCCCTGGTAGCTCAGAGGTAAAGGATCTGCCTGCAATGCAGGAGACACGGGTTTGATCCCTGGGTTGGGAAGATCCCCTGGAGAAGGAAATAGCAACCCACTGTAGTATTCTTGCCTGGGAAATTCCATGGACAGAGGAGCCTGGCAGGCTACAGCCCATCGAGTCACAAAGAGTCAGACATGACCTAGCTACTAAACAACAACAAAGAGGCCACTCACGTTTGCATTAGCTGAGGTTCCATAACACCAATAAAAAATCTTTCATGAACAGCTTTGGCAAGAGCAACAGCAGCAGTCTAGAACATAGTATTAAGTATCATATTTAATGAGAAAGATTAATTTATAACACCAACAAATCAATTTGTACTCTCCATCTAATTTACTGTAGAAAAACAAACTTGCCTAATGCTTATCTTGTTGATGGCATATAAACCTAGATGAGATGTTAGCTACTGGTTTCTTTACATGTCATTTAAATTTCTAAGAATAAAGACAAACAGGATAAAAATATTATCCCAACCACTTATTGTATTAACATCTCCCCAAAGAGGAGAAATGCAGGGAAGCCGATGTTATCTTGTAAAGGGTTGTGCTATAATACTTAAAGAAACATCAGGGCAGAAGTTAACTGTGATTTATTCCAGAGACACGCACACACGCACAAACACATATATATATACTTTTGGAGGGTTAGTTATTTCATTTTATTCATTTCACTAACTGTGCTATCTATCCTAAGACAATTAAGACATATTTATGAATATAGATTGAGTATTCAAATTCACTCAGGAGTTGTTTACATTTTTAAGTTATCAATAAACAACAAAAGTATTCAAACCTTTTGTGCTTCCTTTATGAGTTGATCACAATAATCAAACCAGGAGAGAAATGAAATTAAGGCTCTTTTTCCGGGAAATGCTGAAGCATCTTCTTTATGACTATATGAGTCCAAGCTATAGGACACAGAAGAACACAGAGTTATTCAAAAGCATTAATCCAGTTCTGTGCATACAGGGAGATGAAGGTCTGTGAATGAACACACGGGATGATATATTCAGGTGGGTGAGACTGGAGGACAATCAGAAGAGGGTTTTATACATGAAAGCCAAAGATAAAAGTTTTTAGATAAAAGTTGTGAATAATTTTCACTCATTAAGTGGGGAATGGAGCTACAGCAGAAAAGACACTGAGACAGCTCCTCATATTTCCACCATAAATTTGACCAAGTAACAGGAATGGAAAAGTTAGAAGTTCTCAGCCTCTAGGATGAAAGGAAAGGCGTGTAAAGGAGGGACGGCAAAAGGAAACGACTGGCCTGCTTCTCTTCCTGCCTTAAAATACTACTCAGTAGTGAAGTTAAGAAGTGGGTCTGGCCTACAGATGTTGACAGAATACAGGGTGTAAAAAAAACAAGTATAAACCAAAGAAGGGTTAAAAATGCACAGAGAAACAGTAACAGGTTCTGATGTCCAAAATGTTAGGCTGCCTACAAGTGGTGGGATTACGAGTAATTTTATTTTTGCTGCTTTACACTTTTAATGAGCTTCCCTTGTGGCTCGGCTGGTAAAGAATTGTCTGCAATGCAGGAGACCCGGGTTCAATTCCTGGGTTGGGAAGATCCACTGGGGGACGGATAGGCTATGCACTCCAGTATTCTGGCCTGGAGAATTCCATGGACTGTATAGTCGATGGGGTTGCAAAGACTCAGGACACGACTGAGCTACTTTCACTTTCACACTTTTAATAATTTATAAATGTTCTGCAGTAATCCTAATTTCATATGAGAATCAAGTGGGTAGCCCTAACACTGGGGGAAACAGGTGAGAGAGGTGGGAGGTGAGGTTCCACACAAGTTTTTTGGTTTTTTAAAAAATACAGTCAGATAAAGTTATCGATCCTAAGGCATTAACGGATCACTGCAAGAGACAAGGGGAAATAGCTTAACTGTGTAACACCTAGACGGTCACCACGCCAATTCGCTCCTGATAACAAAGTTTAAAGCAAGCCTCAAAACAACAATCTGGTTCAATGATGACTAGCAATGTTATATATTTCAAACCTAAAGAGGTCTATCACTGCAAAACGCAAATGGATTTAAAAGTGTATGTTTAAGAGGTCACTTTTCATAGGAAAACACAAACAGCGGCTCTTACCCCCAGTTAATTGCTTCCACTGTTTCAATATCTAAGGGGTCCACTGACTGAGGTAGGGCCTTGTACAGGGAGGCGAGCCTGTCGGTGAGCAGTTCGCACAAGCACGTGCTCTGCGTGAGGCACTTGGCGGCGGCTGGCTCCGGCAAGCTCACTAAGAGCATCAAGCCCTCGCAGGCTTTCACGGCTATTCGGCCATCCTGAGGGGAAAAACACACACCTTTACAGTGCTTGAATCAGACACACCTCAGGTTGTTTGGAAAAATTCCCCTTAAACAGATTAACGTTTTATGCCAAAATAAACATAGAATTTTTTTTTTCTATGCATTTAATGGTGATTATGTTGGTGGGGAGAAAGAAAAGAAGATGACTCACAGGACTTCTAGTAAGATTTAACAAAGAATTCACTAGGTTGTAATCCTGGTTTGGACGAACAACTGAGGCCTCTGGCAATTCAGTGACACTGAGATTTTCCAAGCTCGCGGACAGGTCACCCATCTGACGAGAAGGCTCATCTTCTAAGTCTGTGTGCTCCGTTCCAGAAGCACCCGACGGTTCCTCTGGCTGACAGGACTGGCCTGTATCTGTTGACAAGGAATCTTGACCTTTTAATACATCTTCTGAAATTGCATTTGGGCCTCCTTGGGAAGCCAGTGATTTAAACTTGTTCTGAAAAGGAATACATGTTTTATAAGATTCACATCAAAAACCTTATAGAACAGAAATCATATTTTACTGAGTTTTCCTGTAATTAACACTCAATATCTGGCCACTGTCATAATGGATAAAACTGTTATGACAAATGAAAATACCCAGACTTAAACAAACTGTGCTTTAGATGTCTTAAAATTACACAGGCGTTTATAATAGTCTTCAGAACAGGCTCTACAAAATGTTTTACACTGACTGTAAACAATGAACAATATTAGTAATAATTATTTGACTGCTACTGCAAATAACTGATGTTAGTGAGGAAAAAATAAGATTCAGGAAGTTTCAGTTGCCGTTAATTGTTTTCTCATCACTGGCCTACTAAAATTAAATAGTCCTAATGCTGATTCTTCTAAGATTAGTTTCTAAGATGATTTTTCTAAGGCTTTTCCTAATACCTCTGCTCTGTAAATACAACTCAATACCCTGAGGACATTCTTGTTAGTATTTTTGAGGGTAAAAACAAAGATCTGCTTGAATTGTACATAGCCAAACACAAAAAGAACCTAAATTGAAGCAAATCATTAGTTTCCAGGCAAAGGTTTTTTGCTTTCCATTTAAACCTAAGAGCAAAAAAATCAAATCACACATTTCATATCATAGTTTTTATGAATGTAAAATTTAGACATTCACACAATTTAGAATTCATCATAAATCAGCTTCTCTGCAGGACCTATCAGAGTGCTTCATCAGAGAAGTGCATTAAATGCTGAATAAAGTCAAAGTTCCACTTCCAAAATTATATGATAGATATTATAAATCACTTTTCAGTCGCTCAGTTGTGTCCGACTCTTTGCGACCCCATGAATTGCAGCACGACCAATCTTGTTGAGAAATTGGGCTCATAGCACATACATTAAAAGAAAACAATCCTACGGAACTAAATGAATATTCCAACCGACTTCCCAATTTCCTAAGAAGTCAACCGTATATCATAGTTTTTATGAACGTCAAATATTTTATTCCATCTGAAATGTTAATACTGTTGTTGGGAGCAGCATCTCGGATAAGAATGGCAAGAGGAAGGACAATCCTGGGGTCACAAAGAGTCGGATGTGACTAAGCAGCTAACACTTTCGCTTTCAGCACTCACTCCCTGGACTACTGTTTCTCAACTCAGGACTGCTGGTTTTCTGTGGGGCTTGATAAAAACACAGAATGAAAATATCTGGAGGTGGAACCAAGGGATCTGCATTTTAAAAAAAGCTCTGCAAGCAAGTACGAATTCAAAGCCTTTGACAGTTCCAATCTGTCTGGGCCCCTTTCTTACCACACAGCCTGATTAAACTGTGTGAGCCACACCACGGACTTCCCTATCTTCACTCCTTTCCTTGTGCTCGCCCATTCTTATTTAAACATCTGTCAAGGCTCATTTCAAGGACAGCCTCTTCCATGCTCCCTCCTAATAACCAAGGCAGATGTAATCTCTTCATCCTGTGAAGTTTTAGGGGCATTTACTCTGTATCTTTCTTATGATACTCGCCTTACTCTACCTTAGATTACAGTATTTGAACGTTAGTCTTCGCTCATCACCAGACTACCAAACTCCTTTACAGCAAAGAGTGTTTCTAACTTATCTACCATCTGCATTTAACTCACAGCAAACGCGTCTACTGGCTGATGTAAATGAAGCGAGAGATCAGATTTCAAGGGATATATACTTGAGAAATGCAAAGTACTTCCATTACTAGTGAAAGTGAAAGCCACTCAGTTGTGCCTGACTCTTTGCAACCCCGTGACTGCACAGTCCATGGAATTCTCTAGGCCAGAATACTGGAGTGTGTAGCCTTTCTCTTCTCCAGGAGATCGTCCCAATTCAGGAATCGAACCCAGGTCTCCAGCAATGCAGGCGGATTCTCTGCCAGCTGAGCCACAAGGGAAGCTCTATTACTATCATGCTAGTAATAAAGCTGCATGTCTCAAAAGATTCATTCATTCAATGTGTTAATTAAACAGTTATTGTGCACTGTGCTAGATACCAGAGAAGCTATCGGGACTCAAAGATTAATAAAATAGAATCCTTGTCCTCAAGGAGCTTCCTGACCAGGAAGAGAAAATAAAATGCGCATGAATGACTCTAATGCCAGGGAGACTGTAATAACTGCCATTAAAAGCATTAAAATTAATATTGAAAGCATAGGAATAGTCCGGTCAGTTTAGAAAATGGGGTCACCTACCGCCTCAGGCTTTGGAGAAGTAGGTGTTATAAAAATGCAGGATCACAGCAGGCAAGACACTAATTCAGAAGGGTGGTTTTTATACTGAGGTCTACACGTAAATGTTTCTCTGAAGACAGGCAGCCATACATATGCCTGCAAATTTTCAATTTCTGATCTATGGCTGTGTACTTCTGAAACAAGTATTGGAGATTCTGAGAAAATCTCCTTTAAGCTTAAGCTTGGGAAAAAAAATCTATGCATCTAAAGTAATTTGGTTACCTAAGAAAACTTAAGTAAAAATGAACTTTGAGAAGAAAAATCTCACAGTTAGCCAAATGAAGATATTTGGTATGTTTATATCACAAGGCTATTACAGTCATTTTGAAGCAAATTTTCAAAATACATGTCATGAAAAACAGGTATTCATAGTCCTTAACACTAACTTAGAAATTTAAATCCATGCAATTTTACAGCTTGGTAAAGTAGGTGCTTACCTACCTGCAGTAACAGTTCAGAATAATATCCTGAATTACTTACTCAATAAAATGAAATAAAAAATGAACCCATCTATTACAATGGCTAAAAGTTTTAAAAACAAAACAACAACAACAAAAAACTTGACAACACCCACTCTGACAAGGACACGGAACAACAGCTCTCATACGTTGCCCCTGGGCTGCAAAATGATAAACCCACTTGGAAAGAGTTTTGCAAATATACACTTACTACTACATGACCCAGAAACCCTACTCTTAGGTACTTCCCAAAGTGAAATGAAAATCTAAGTCCACACAAAAATCTGTGAATGTTTATGATGGCCTCATTCGTAATTATCTCAAACTGGTCCATAAATCCCTCGACTGGTGAATGGATAAACAATTGTGATACATCCATACAACAGAATACTACTCAGTAGTATAAAGTAGTATCTGTTTGTGACCAAATTCACAGAAGACTCTCAAATGCATGGAAGGGAAATAAAGAGAAACCAGATTCAAAAGGCTGACTATATTTTTATGACTTTCTGAAAAAGAGAAAACTTGGACTGAAAACAGATCAATGATTGCTGAGGGCAGAGGCAGAGACAGGATGACCAGGAAGGAACATGGGGTAAGGTGATGGGGCTGCTGTGTACCTGGATTGCAGTGGTGGTTATGAAACTGTATGTGTCTGTCAAGCTCACAGAATCAGAGAGACTGAGTTGTACTGTGTATAACACACCTCAATTAAAAAAAAGATTAAAAAAACCTTTTTTAAAAACTAAAAAACACCACATTTTCCTTAATATATTTCTAAATGACTACTGCTAGAAAAAAGTAAATGAAAGCAGGAAAAACAGAAGAGTTATTTTCTAATTTAAAACTGGAAATACAATCCAAATATTAACTGATGTAAGTAAACCACAATTTGGTGACTATGGCTAGGAAAAGATAGTACCAATCAGCAGAGCAATCCCAATGCTATACCAGGGTGGGGAGGTGACTCGTGATGTTTCACATCTTGTCCAAATCTGCTCACACCATTCTTACCCTAGGTCAGGTTACCCACACACCACGCTTGAGCAAGCCTGGCTGAAAATATGATAGCTTAAAAATTCCCATGACTTCCCTCTTCCACATTTGCCCTTCGAGCTGTGCTCCTAAGCTGTAGCTTTGTATTTGTCCAGCCCCTGTTCTGCTCCCTATATGTGGTTCAGTCACATTCTTTGAGAGTAGTTTTTCTCAGGAGATTTCAGGTTAAAATAAAACAGTGCTCGTAAATGAAAATAATGCTGGGGAAGTAAAACAGGCTATCTGTTATTCACAAAATGTAATTCCTTCTAATATTATTTAGAGAATTCAATTCTCATGATAATTTTAATACACACATACTTTGAAGGTTGACAAGAAGTAAACTATACCTCCAGAAAAAAATTAACCAAATAGGGATCTTGTTTCAGCTTTGCACACACAATGCAGAGAAACTGAATTTCTTCATTTTCTGTTGGTGTTGCAAGGACTTCACCACACAGTCGAATTAACTTCTGTCAAAAAAATTTAAAACAAAATTTTAAACTTAGGCTATTTTTTTAAATAAACATCTAAACAGCCATTCATTCACCATCAGGACATTTGAAATTTTCAAATAATGCAAATACATTGCATTTTTCAGAAAGAACATTATTTGCAATCACCTATATCAAATAGGTGCTAGAATTAAGTTTTTCAAATATGTTATTCTAAAAAATTAGTGAGGTATTTAATAAACTTCTTGACATGTCAGGGAAGTAAGTAAATGACAAAATTAATGTATAAAATTTTAAGAGAGAAATATAGAGACATGAAGTACATTTAATATAATGTCACGCATCATGAAAGCTCAAGTATCAACATTTGCTACTTTGCATGTTATTTTTACTTTTAGAAAAATCTATGCAAAAAGCAGCAAACCAAATAGTTTTATGTAAAGGGAACAAACTACCTGCACTGGCCTGTGCACATTAATGTGTGGAAGTAGCGGCTGCCGGATTTTCCCCAAAAGTTTGGTATAGAACACCAGGACTTGTTGTTTCATTCCTGGAGGACACTGGGAAAAACAAATACAAACAAGAAAAAAAATAGACAGTGCAAACTTATTACTCAAAAGCTTGAAAAAAATCAGAGGCAATGTATGTGAATATATTCCACCTTCAAAAACCAATGCAATTAGACAGTTAATGACTTTGTCTAAATAAAATCCTCAATCAAATTATTACTGACTGGTATTCTATAAATAAAATTTATAAGAGTGTGTGAGACCATAGACTGATGTAATCACAAACAGCAATGTGATAATATGCCATGGAGATTGGAGTTTGGTTCAGGTGATGCCAAGCTGTTAATATTCTAAATGCTAGGGTAAAAGGAAACTCCTTGGCCCAGGCAAAGGCAGCATCTTATCACTTACATTTATGACAGGTAATCAATAACCTTTCATCATATATATGGAGGAGTAAATAGTCTAACACATATATGTAAATAAAGGAATCCGATGTATAAATTGCTGTGATTGATTCTAACAATGCTATTTTAAATTAGTTGCAAAATTATTTACATTATGATTATTACAGGCAATGAATATTTAATAAATAAGTTTTGATAACATGCCAATTGTTTTAAATATTTGCTGAAAGGCAGATAAACCTGACGATTACGCATGCTGTAAATTAAGAGAGTATGAGTTAGCAAGGTTATACGTTCTAAAATTAACCTGCTTATGTTGACTCAGATTTAAAATAGTCACAAAATATTTCCAAAACATCACCATAGACACAGTATATGGAAATAGCATAAGCTATAATCTTAAGCACAATAGTATGTGAAGATAGTAATTACCTTAAGTTATGCAGATAAACACAATATTTATAATCACAATATAAAAATAAATTTTCTAGTAGTATAATTACTAACATTTGCTCACAAATTTATTAATATTTGTTCAATATAATGTTGCATAATCTCTCTCTCTACAAAGGACAGGAAAAAGGAGGGAGGAAGGGAACAAATTGGAAGATACTAGGGAGTAGATATTTAGCTAGAAAATGTAAACTGAACGAATCTAACCTAAAAATGAATTAGAGAATTAGACTTAATTAAAAGGAAATCATCTTCAATACGACTTCATATTTCTATTTGGTGTTTAAACATCTGTTTGAGGTTTCTTTAGTTTGATTTTCACATATATTACAGAAATTCACAGAACAGAAGCACCAATTTTTAGAGCTGGAGGAGGCCCCTTGCTCATCACCTCTTTGTTTTTAAAGAGGAGGAAGATTCATCAAAGAGACTTACTTGCACTGGTTCTACTCATCAGAAGTGTTCATGTCAGAATGATCAATGACATTTTCTTTCAGGATTATGAAAAATAATTTTTGTAACCCAATATTCAATGGGATCCTTCTCATTTCCTCTGATTCTGAGCATTTGCACTTGAGTAGATTTTTATAAACGTTTACACTGTAATTCTAAGTAGCCTAAGTACCAGTTGTCTAGAGGATTTGGGAACTCTGCTGTTTCTATGGAAAGTCATACTCATACAGGCCATACAACTTTCTTTTTTTTTTTTCATGTACTGACTTGAATCCTTCCATGCTTAATATATACCTCTACAGTTAAATTTAGTGCTTGGCAGCTTCTTTATCTCTAAGACATGAAAACATATATCACACGTACTTGCCTAAGAACATCATGTGGATTAGGAACTTACATCAGCTTTCCCTAAGGTATATAATGTTTCCAAGATCTTGTGATGAAGTAAATATTCCATACATGGCCCCGTCTCTCCAAATTCCCGTTCATTTTCTTCTTGTACTAAGATAACTAACATCTGTTCCAGATGAGATGGAATATTTGTATCTGTCACCGGAGCTTTATCATCTAAACAATAAAGACATCCATCAAATATTCAAACATTTTTAAACTGCACATTTGCACCTAAAATACTCTTTGTATTTCCCTGTTTCTATTCAGAGAAAAATCTGAATTGTTCACACGGGTGAGGTTTATATCGTATTCAAACACAATCTATATTCTGAAAGATATTCTAAAGTTAATACTCATGATAATAATTCAGAAAAGGAACCATTTATGGGGTATGGAAATGAAAACATGATCAGAAAAAAATACAAAGAACATCAGAACTTTGTATGCATTTATAATATTAAAAATGTTATTTCAATTAGCCAGTTCAGATCTAAACTTTCAGTTCATTTCAGTCACTCAGTTGTGTCCAACTCTGCGACCCCATGGGCTGCAGCACACCAGGCCTCCCTTTCCATCACCAACTCCTGGACTTTACTCAAACTCATGTCCATTGAGTCAGTGATGCCATCCAACCATCTCATCCTGGGTCGTCCCCTTCTCCTCCCGCCTTCAATCTTTCCCAGCATCAGGGTCTTTTCCAATCAGTCAGTTCTTTGCATCAGGTGGCCAAAGTATTGGACTTTGAGCTTCAACATCAGTCCTTCCAATGAACACTCAGGACTGATCTCCTTTAGGATGGACTGGTTGGATCTCTTTGCAGTCCGAGGGATTCTCAAAAGTCTTCTCTAACACCACAGTTCAAAAGCATCAATTCTTCAGCGCTCAGCTTTCTTTATAGTCCAACTCTCACATCCATATGTGACTACAGGAAAAACTATAGCCTTGACTAGACGGACCTGTGTTAGCAAAGTAATGTCTCTACTTTTTAATATGCTGTCTAGCTTAGTCATAACTTTTCTTCCAAGGAGTAAGCGTCTTTTAATTTCACGGCTGCAGTCACCATCTGCAGGGATTTCTTGGAGCCAAGAAAAATAAAGTCTGCCACTGTTTCCTCATCTATTTGCCATGAAGTGATGGGACCGGATGCCATGATCTTAGTTTTCTGAATGTTGAGCTTTAAACAAACTTTTTCACTTTTCTTCTTTCACTTTCATCAAGAAGCTCTTTAGTTCTTCTTCACTTTCTGCCATAAGGGTGGTGTCATCCGCATATCTGAGGTTATTGATATTTCTCCCAGCTATCTTGATTCCAGCTTGTGCTTCATCCAGCCCAGCATTTCTCGTGATGTACTCTGAATATAAGTTAAATAAGCAGGGTGACAATATAGAGTCTTGACGTACTCCTTTTCCTATTTGGAACCAGTCTGTTGTTCCTTGTTCAGTTCTAACTGTTGCTTCCTGACCTGCATACAGGTTTCTCAAGAGGCAGGTCAGGTGCTCTGGTATTCCTGTCTCTTTAAGAATTTTCCAGTTTGTTGTGATCCACAAAGTCAAAGGCTTTGACATAGTCAATAAAGTAGAAATAGATGTTTTTCTGAAACTCTCTTGCTTTTTGATGATCCAGAGGATGTTGGCAATTTGATCTCTGGTTCCTCTGCCTTTTCTAAAACCAGCTTGAACATCTGGAAGTTCATGGTTCACATATTGCTGAAGCCTGGCTTGGAGAATTTTGAGCATTACTTTACTAGCGTGTGAGATGAGTGCAATTGTGCAGTAGTTTGAGCATTCTGTGGCATTGCCTTTCTTTGGGATTGGAATGAAGACTGACCTTTTCCAGTCCTGTGGCCACTGCTGAGTTTTCCATATTTCCTGGCATATTGAGTGCAGCACTTCCAAGGGATCATCTTTTAGGATTTGAAATAGCTCAACTGGAATTCCATCACCTCCACTAGCTTTGTTTGTAGTGATGCTTCCTAGGGCCCATTTGACTTCGCATTCCAGGATGTCTGGCTCAAGGTGAGTGATCACACCATCATGATCATCTGGGTGGTGAAGATCTTTTTTGTACAGTTCTGTGTATTCTTGCCTTCTCTAAATTTTAGGTCTCTTTATATAAAAATAGGTTGGCCTTGAATGTTAAGCTGAATAAGGTAGGATATGCAGAGAGGACAGGCTTGGTTTTGATCACTACTGCATTGCTTTGTGGGGTTCCCAGGTGGCACTAGTGGTAAAGAACCTGCCTGCCAATGCAGGAGACTTAAGAGACATGAGGGTTTGATCTTTGGGTCAGGAAGAGCCCCTGGAGAAGGGCATGGCAACCCACTCCAATAGTCTTGCCTGGAGAATCCCATGGACAGAGGAGCCTGGTGGGCTACAGTCCACAGAGTTGCAAAGAGTCAGACACGACTGAAGTGACTTAGCACGAACATTGCTTTGTAACACTGGGAAGTCAAGACTCGAACGGCCCCCAATTCATCTCCAGATTTGCAAACATAAAGAGCCCAAAGGAAAACCCTCTATGGAAAATTTCTGACATCTCCTCTCACCAGCAGATATCTATTCCCAAAGTAAAAGCTGCTTCTCAGGAAAATTCTTACAAAATACTGATTTTTTTTAAGTAAAAATTCATGAATACTTTTAACATAGTAAAAACACATGATTTTACCAACCTAAATTTATTATATAAGGGTTAAATTATTCTTATAAAATGTTTAAATATAAAGTGTATTAGGGAATGACAGGTTTTTTATGTCTCTGTTGTTCTTTACTTAGTCCTGCTATAGTTTGTGCAATACAGTCCTGGTGTGCTATGTATCCGATGATATACAGCTTTGTCTGTCCACTTACACATGTATGTGTATATATACACACACAGACTAAACCATAATACTAACGCCTTCTGGAGCAAACAAGGGAAAGAGAAGAGTCACTTGTGTTCCCAGGAGGACATATCAAATATGATTGAGTATGGGATAGTTATTAAGAGCATGAGTCCTGGACTTGGACAAGCTGGATTCAAGTCTTGGCTCTGTCGCTTTTAGCTGGGTGACCTGGGCAAACTACTTAAGCCTCAGTACCAACATCTGTAAAATGGAGCTGATCAACGCCAGTAACTGCTACTGTATGATTTCAGCAAAATAATGTGAAGCCCAGTGCCTTAGCACACAGTAAGAATTCAATAACGTTAACTTATGATGTCTGACTTCATTTTCTTCTAAAATGAGTAGCCTAGGGCTAATAAAAAAGATGGTTTGTAATTTTATTTGAAATTTACTTTTTAAAAGTATTTTTCACCTGTTTTATATAAACATTCCAGGAAGGAATGAATATTTAAGCATGGTTTGATTACACATATTTATGGAGAAAAATAGTAAAAAAAAAAAAAAAAAAAAAGGCCCTTTTTTTGAGAAATAAATGAACTATAAGCTCAACTTGACAGGATTAAAGTCCGAGCTCCCTAGAAGACCTAGTTTCTGCCGATCACTCTCACCACCCCAAACCATGTTTAGACCCCAGTGCCTTTGCATAAGCTATTCCTTTTACTGAAATGCCTTTGCCCTCCTTCTCGACCTCAAAACTTACTGCTCACCCTCAAGCCCAGGGTCAGACACCGCCTCCTAGTTTTCCCCCTGCTTCCTTCTCTCTCTGTGCCTGGCCCACTTTTTTGTCCCATACTTTGTTGTAACATATACACTTGCTTTTGCTAGGAGATTGCAAAAAAAAAAAAAAATCATTTAAAGCAAGAACTTACAGGCCTTCCTTTAAAGTATTTCCTTAAGACTATGGAGGGGTGAAAAACTCACAAGGGTTAAGAATAGTCATTTTTTGAAAAGACTGCTCCTGTCAAAAAACTTTTCTATAGATCTGCCGTCTAAACATCCAAATTAAGGTCAAAATTACATTTTATATTTAAAGGTATATATATAGATAGTTTGACTATCACTTATTACATAAAAATGAGGAATTTCTTACTTTTAAAGAACTATCTATGACTCCACCAGCTTGCCAAATCAACTTTTTTTTTTTTCTTCATGTATTCTTTCAGTTAAAAAAATATGTGTTCAATCTGCACACCCACTAGCATTTACCTCTATATTCCTAAAGGGAGCCCACAGGGCTATGGAGCAAGGTTACTACTCTATTTCTTATTTCAGAGGTTGCCAAACTTCAGCTCATGGAACAAACCCAGCCTTGCCATCTGCTTTAATAAAGCTGTACTGAGCAAAGAATGCTCTGCTTTTAATGTATTGTGGAAGGTTGCTTTTGCACTGTAACAACAGAATTGAATAGTTGAAATAGAGAGTGTATGGCCTACAAAGCCTAAGATATTTACTATCTGACCCTTTACAGAAAAATTTTGCCAAACTTTGACCTAATTTATTCACATTTCCCATATTCACTCTTCAGCCTATTCACTAAGATTGAAGCACAAAGAAGATAACTTCCAAAGACGTCCACACTATGTCCACTCTGTTCCTGCATTGACACCCGTATGTTTTCCTTTCTGCCTTAAATTTATGGATGAGCTGTCCACAAGCCTATGAAGCCTTCACTAATGCACTGGGAGCCCATAACCCACTTGCCAACTTAAGGATGTGGCTCAGAAATTATCTCCTATGACTCTTGTGCCCACCTTTCCTTCTCTACTAGCTCTTTCTCACCAAAGTACAAATGGCAGTACCTTCCATCTTAAAAAAAAAAAATTACCCCCTGCCCCTACCCCGTCCCCCCCTCCCCCGCCCCTGCCCCCCGCCACCAAGGCCACTTCTCCCTGTGGCTGTTGATCTGTCTCTCAGCTCTCCTTGCCACTAACACTCCTCAAGAGAGCAGTCTTCGCACACTATCCAAATATGTTCTCTGTCCACTGTCTCTTACACTTTGTCCAATCAGGTCTCCTCTCTCTTTCTTGCTATTAAAAGGGCTCTTATCAAGAGCTCCTAATGGCTGAATCCAATGATCCATTCCTAGCCTTCATCAACTTGACATCATTAGAAACTTTGATCCTTCTCTCCGCTTCCAGCTTCAAGGACACCATTCTCTCTTGGCAGTCTGGTGCATCACTGGCAAAAGCAAAATCTCCTTTGCTTGCTATCATTCTCATTTTCCTAATCGCTGAACACTGAGTATGAGGGCTCAGTTCCTGAATACTCTTTTTCTTCCATCTGTCTGTAGCTACCCTGGGTAATCTCAGCCAGGCTCATGGCTTTAAATCCCACTTACATGCTGATGACTCTCAATTTCATGTCTAGTTTATGGCTCTACCCTAAATCCCAGATCCCTCTTTCTTACTGTCTGCTTGACAATATCCAGCTGCACATATAATGGGTGTCTCAAACCAAAAAAGTCCAAAATGCTCTCACAAACCTGCTCCTCCTGGAGTCTCCTCATCCCATTCTCAATGAGTGCTCCTTCTGTTATTCCAACTGCCTAAGCCCCAACATTCGGAGTTATCCTTGATTCTTATTCTTTCATACCCAATATTCAATCCATCAACAACTTTCTTCAAAATATACCCAGAGTACAATCATTCTCAACACATCCACCCTGGTCTGAGCCACCGACATTGCTCAGACCGTTGCAACAGTCCCCTAACTGTTCTACCAACTTCACCTCTACACACTTGCAATCTAAGTTTCTTGCAGAAGCCAAAGTGATCTCTTTAAAGCCAATAATGTTACACCTCTGCTCAAAACCCTTTAAAGGCTCCCCATCTGAGAGTAAAAGCCAAAGCCCTCGCAATGGCTTACAAGGCCTTGGGTGAACCTGCGCCCCTGCCCTGTTGATGTTATCTCCTCCCATTTCTCTTTGTTCGAGTTGCTCCAGCCACACTTCCTGTGGTCCCAAGCACACTCCAAGCACTGTGCCCTGCAGCCTCAGGGCTTGTGCACTAAGTGCTCTCCTGGATCATTTCCCTAGACACCTCCAGGCTTGCTTCCTCCTTCCTGTAGATTCGGCTCAGAAGTCACCTGGGGTAATGAGGATGGCTCTGTCCCCACTCCCCAAACACTCCCATCCCTTTCAGCCTGCTTCATTTTCTCCTTAGCACTTATCATCTGACACACTATGTGAACTTGTCTATTGTTTGCTTCCTCCTAATCAGTATATCTCGGAGAAGGGAACAGCAACCCACCCCAGTATTCTTGTCTGGAGAATCCCGTGGACAGAGGAGTCTGGCAAGCTCCAGTCCATGGTGTTGCAAGAGTCGGACATGACAGAGTGATTAACACAATCAATATATCTGGGCTTCCCAAGTGGCTCACTGGTAAAGAGTCAGCCTGTCAATGCAGGAGACACAGGGTTCTATCCACGGGTCGGGAAGATCCCCGGGAGAAGGAAATGGCAACCCACTTCAGCATCCTTGCTGGAAAATTCCATGGACACTGGAGCCTGGCAGGCTATAGTCCATGGAGTTGCAAAGAGTCAAACATAATTTAGTAACTAAACAACAACCATCAATATACAAGCTCTGTTAGGACAGATATTTTTGTCTATTTGAGTGGCATACCGTCCAGTGGCCAGAACAACACTTACACATAGTAGGTGTTCAACAGCTGTATTTTTGAATGAGAGGAATTAAAATAAATTGCTTATAAGTTTCATGCAAAATAACTTTGAAAAGTAGTTTGTATGTATTTTAATATTTCATAAATTTTCTGTTTAATTAATATCAGCATGATTTCTTACCTGAAGTCTCTATATAGTAATGGGTAATTGCTTTCCAGTGGTAAACAAAATCTTCTTGTAAAGGAAGAGAAGGTGCAAGCTACACAAACACAAACAAAAAGACCACAACAATTAAGAAAATGGCGTTAAAATGTTCATATTAAATGTAACTGTATTTTTCTACTAATGATGCAAAAGCAGCATATTAATAAGGAATGAGCTTTAATTTGATTCTGTATGTCAAATATCAAGGAGAAATAAAAACAATGTCAAATCCAAGAAAGTAAAATAATTTATTAAGAAAGAGGAAAAACACATTTATCAGTGTTATTAGTAATTATAGTATTGGGTTTTTTTCTCCTTCCCTGCAAGTAGTTACTATACATGACTTCAAAAGTAACAGAGTTAAAGGAAAACACATAATATTCTATTACTAAAGTATCAGGAAAATGAAATTATTGATAACCAGGGATCTTTGTACCTAGGACTTTGAAATGCAAAACAGTAAAAAGCTGCTATGTAACTAGTTACACATCACCACTACGAAAATATATACCAAAGTCAACCCTGTAATCAGATTAAAACTGTTCTCTATTTTCAGTGACATACAGAAGTAAATCTTTTCTTTTTAAGCCTAGAATAGGCAGTGCATATTTTTAGCAAAATGACCACATGAGCAAGACACTACCAATTTAAATTCCACAAAGTCAAAAATGTCTCACATTTTGATTCTGAAATTTACTTCAGAAGTTTTAGGGCCAAAATTATATCCTTTCAACCATCTCTTTGCAAACTTACAAGTATTTTAAATGGGTATTAAACGGATAGAAAAAGATCTGGATGCACCTTTACAGTATTTTCTTTTCTTTAAAATGAGTGACAGAGAGAGAAAGCCCTCCCAGTCCTAGCACTGTCAATAAATTCTCATCAGAAAGTACAGCTGGCCCAGTTTTCCTAACAGCAAATAGGTTTCCATTTTGGGAACCTCAACTATGGCAGCGTAATCTTCCATTTTCACAGATTCATCTAAACAGATGATCTCAGAGGTCATGTTACTTCTGACCTTCTACTTGTTCCATTTTGATTGGTTCTCCCATAAAGACCTCAAAGTTCAAAACCTTTCAAAACAATTTCCAAACTACTGAGTATATTATAAACATTGGTCATGATACCCTAAGTGTTTCAATCCAGAAGATGAAACGCAATCAGGAAACAAATGGACCTGAAAATTTTTCTGCAATCATCAACATCTTTCTGCCAGTTTTTTCATACGAGCCTGTTCACACCACTCTGAATAGTACTGCATTAAGAGAATGTAAATATTCATCTCATTTCCAAATAGAAGGCTATGAAAAAACTTTAAAGACTGTAAGACCCTTAACAATGGAGTTAAAAATCTTTGGGGTTACTATACGTCAGGAACATGGAGAGAGAAAACTCGTGGGAGACTGAGAAAAAAATCAGAGAAATAAGAAAGAATTAACTTGGGAAAATAACCTTCCTGAAACTTTTAGATTAAAAAGTCAGTTTTAATCAGCTACTTATTTTTAGAATCTTCCTTAAAATATATAGAATTTCTCTTGTGTTAGAGACCTTTTAACACATTAGCTTTATGCAGTATTATTATTAATCAATTAATTCTGTATTAGAAATTGGGACAAACCCAAATGAAATTTGGTGTTTCAAAAACTGTACTGAGTTTCTTAAGTATAAATATTATGCTTTGTTTAATTTTTCCAAAGGAATTTCCAGAGTATATCACTTTCCCGGAGAAATCTGGCCAGACTTCCTGCCAAGGGCACAGTCCTTTCCACACATGCTTGTGGCATCCTCTCCCTGACTGATGGCTCCCTCTCTCCCAGCCCTGAGCCCATGCTGGTGACTGTTGAGTTATCCATCTCCTCCACCAGATTGTGAACTCAATGAGTTTCCAAAGATTATATCATCTTGTTCATCCGAACCCCCGGTTTCCAAGTCAATGATGGCACGTAGTAAGCGCTGAGTAATGTTTATTGAGTGGATACAGGGCAGCTGCTGCCATTTAGTGAGTAGTTATATGCTAGGGCTTCCCAGGTGGCTCAGATGGTAAAGCATCTGCCTGCAATGCGGGAGACCCGGGTTCGATCCCTGGGTTGGGAAGATCCTCTGGAGAAGGATATGGCAACCCACTCCAGTACTCTTGCCAGGAAAATTCCATGGACGGAGGAGCCTGGTAGGCTACAGTCCATGGGGTCGCAAAGAGTCGGACACGACTAAGCGACTTCACTTTTCTTTCACTTTTATGTGCCAGGCACAGTACCAAAGTTTACACTTACGTGTGGTCTTAAATTCTCACAATAACTTCGACTTTTCCCAAACAAACTCTTGTCATTCACTGACCTGCGGAAGGCAACACTATTCAAGGCAACACTATTCGTAATTAAAAACCTGGAGGTCTTTCCCCAAAATACCTACCACACAAAAGGACCTACCTAGGTGATAACTCCAGAGAAGGCATTGGCACCCCACTCCAGCACTCTTGCCTGGAAAATCCCATGGATGGAGGAGCCTGATAGGCTGCAGTCCATGGGGTCGCTAAGAGTCAGACACGACTGAAGGGACTTAGCAGCAGCAGCTGATAACTCAGATGAGAAGTCGTGTTCTCAGAGCCACGCCTGCAGCCTCACAGGCATCATCAACATTCCATGCCCAACTCTTTTAAATTGCTTCTTCCTCCAGGCAATTTTCTGACACCCACCCCCTCCTATCTCCTCTGCCTCTGTAAGTCCAGCTCAAGTCTCACTTCCTCCAGGGAGCCTTCCAGTCCTAGGTGCTTGCTCCTCTCCTCCTACAGAATGCACTAACAGAACAATTATCCAAATAATAACAATAATGATTAACATTTATTAAGCTTTTACTATGTGCCAGGCACTGCATTAAGTACTTGCCATTCTAACTTTCACAATTCTATCAGATAGGCCTAATTGCTTCCATTTCACTCTGAGGGAAGCCCCTGTGCCGCAGCCCATGGGATCCCAAAGAGTAGGACACACTGACTGAACAGCAAAAATGAGGAACTGAAACATACAAAGACTAAGTAAGCTGTCCAGTGAAGAAGTAGGGGGCAGAGGCAAGCCTAGAACCCTGCTCTGTCTGGCTCTAGGGGCCAGGCCACAAGCTTGTGCATGGCTTATACTTCAACCTGTGCATCTGTTTTGCCTACCAATGCAGTCTCCCCGTGAACTCGCACCGTGCTTCTTGATGGGCTCCTAAAACGTATGCTGCATGACTAAAGGATGACAGTTAAAGAGCACTTGCTGGAAAAGAATACTTAAGAAAACACTACCTACGTTTCATTTGACATTTTAATTCCTACTGCAGAGTAGATTTTTAAGGAATCGCTAGTCTCAACAATCATCATTAAATCTTAATTATAATTTTACAAGAAAATAATAATGCATCCAAATTCTGAAAGATGACTTACCTTGAATTAACCAGTTAAGACAGATAAAACATTTTTCCCTGACATTGCCCTTTTATCCTCCTGGAGTAAATCTGCCTTCAAGGATGGAACTGACTGGAATTACAAGCTATTAGTCCCTGGCAGACTACCTCACACAGACCAAGGCCCTCAACAAATACGGAGTTGTACTAATGGAAGGCGTTTTATTTATCCTTTGGAGAAGCTGGGCTGAAATGATCCACCTCAGAACTAACTACATGAGAGGCCTGATTTCAGATTTGTGGCAACTAGCTAATTTCCCGACTCTTAACTAGCCAATCATTTCTGTACTGAAGGAAAACTATCATTTCTGATAAAGGAGGCAAGAGTTACATTACAGTTTCTGTTTTTGCTCAAGGTGTGAATTTCTCTCCTAAACTTAAAATGTAGCCTATCAGATTAATAACACATCTTCAAGTACTGATCTTTGAAAATATCTTAGTTGTATTTCATCCTTTTAAGTAGTTAACAGGAAGTGAGAAGAAACCATTAATTAAACAATAAGGAAAACGCTACACCTAAACCCTATTTAAATGAATGTGTATCTGGTTGACCCTAAAAAACACATTTGAAGGTGGATCCAATTGAATAAAAAAACCTAGGAAATAATAGTACCAAAATGGTTGAGAAAACATTATAGAGATTCATACAATGATACAACTGAAAAAAGGTCATGTCAGCATCTGTCTACAGGATTATCTCCCTTCTCTGTAGAACCCTGATAATCATAATTGCAATACTATATCAGAAAATACTAATTGGGCAAACAAATTAAAAGGCAGATAGAGAAAGGCTAATGAATTGAGGAATGGTAAGATTAGGCCATAGAAAAAAAGTCAAGCAAATAAAGAAACAGAACTCAATAAATGGAAACCAATCTTGGGCTAGGGGAAAAAAATATATTCTTCAAATAACACAAAGATGGCTTATTCAGCATTACATATGGGTTCATTTCCAAGAGAATGGTAAAAGGGAAAAGAAAAAAAAAAAAGCACGCCAAAAATTTTTCATTACATTTAACTGCCTATCAAGGTAAACTAGTAAGTATCACAATTGAAAACATTAATACTAAGTAAATAAAAATGTTACTTTTCTAAATGCAGTGCATTGACTCCCAGGGGCAGGTGAATATAATCCACTCTTTTTCTCACTAACCCCAGCAAAGCAGACAACCTGGATATTACAGAGGCAGCGTCAGACAATTTACATGGATAATTTGGGAGATGCCAACATACACAATTATAAGAAGATAATGCAGACAGAAAACACAGGCCTCGGGACAAAAATGAGTCTTTACTGTGAGAGCACTGAAAGCCATCTTTCTTTTCCTAAGTACTTATTTCTGTAAATATCAGCCTGAATTAGTATAGAATATAAATGATATAATAAATTCATATTCCCAATTATCTCAGTATGAAGCTGTATTCAGTGTCAAAAAAGTAAATGATTCTTGATATTTTCAGTTAAGGAATAATATAAAATGTAAATATCACTGTTTTTTATAAATTTAAATTGAATTCTAAAAGTAAAGTGCTGTAGCTGGTGTATAAGCAAGAAAGAAAAATTAAAAATTGCCTTAAGAGTAATACTGCTCTTCATTCATGAAAAACTGTCTTGCCTGATTTGATACATTCCTTTTCTCAAGAACCTGTGGCAGATCTAAAATGACTCTTAAACATTCCCCACACAGCACTTAAGAACCGTACAAAAGTTTTCCATTACTGAGTTTTAAAGATCCATTTTATTTTTATCTGGCCATAAAAACTGTTCTATTGCAAATTGTGTGTTTTCCCCCCTTAAAATTATGTAGATCTGAATGTGCTATGTCACCCAAAAACTGAACACAGAAAGAGAATGACATTTTTAAAACTAGCCAAGTAGCACGTCTAGCAAAACTGCACGAGTTATGAACTTCACAGGGTGCATTTTTCGATTTGGGCATTTCTGCCAGCCTAAAGTAGAACAACCGAAGTAAAGCAACGCGACCCCTTATCACTGAATCAGCAGGAAGACACGTTCTTGTGAGTTACTTCTCTTTTAGTGGTGTTAGATTTGAGTGTTGTTTCCCTATGCTGGTGTCTGAAATCCTCAAAGAGGGGTACAACTGCAGGAAAGACGAAAAGCGTCCAGGAAAGGAAGAGAAGAAAGGAAACAGATGGTCCTGGGGGTGGGTGAGGGCTTGGAAAATGTCTAAAGCACACTCGACCAGACCTTCCAAATGCATTTCACACCGATCAAGGAGATCCAGCTGAGTTCGGCCGCCCGGCCTGCGAGAGCAAAACCTGGCTAGATTACGAAACCGGGGCGGGTGGGCTGCCTCCCTGCCAGAGCCGCGCCCCCGGGCAAGAGCACCCCGTCCTGGGTCCCCCACCCCAAACAAAACAAAACAAATCCAAACAGTGTTAGGCCGTTTCTTTTGTCTCGGTCAACGCTGACCACTTTTTGAGGGAGGAGGTTAACGGTCAGGGAGTCCGGGGGAGGGCCCCAAGACCTTGCCAGGTGCTCCCCGACTCCCCTGGTCCCATCGGAGTAATCGGACGACCCCCGATGCGGGCCGGGAGCGGTCGGTCCTCCCGGGGACTCCCGCCTGCCCTCTTAGAGCGAGAAAAAGGGCTCCACGCTGGCCTGGAGCAGGAAGGAGAGAAGGGGGTCAGCTCAGAGCCAGGCCCGAGGTCCCCGGCGCCCCGACGACCCCGCAGCGCCCGCCCCGGGCCTCGCTCCTTCGCGGGGCCGGGGCCGCCGAGGGCCGCCGGGCCGAGGCCGCCAGGCTCTCTCTGCCCGGGGCCGGCGGCGGGGAACGTAGGCCGCCGCCATCCCCGGCCTGTCGTGCGCCCGCAGCCCCGCGGCCTTACCGCCTCCACGGCGTGCTGCAGGATGGAGGTGAACTTGGAGAACATCTTGTCCCGGGACTGCAGCAGCTTCTCCCGGGACGACCTGGAGAGCTCCTCGATCCGCCGCCGCCGCCCCTGCTGCGGCTGCCGGGGCCGCTCCAGAGTGAAGGCCGGTGCGGGGCGGGGAGGACGAGCAGAGGGCCGAGGCGGGCCGGCCCGGCCGCTTCAGGTGTGTTAGGGCGGCGCGGCGGCTCCGGCGGGCGCGGCGACGTGGCGGGCGGCGAGGAGGGCGTTCCGCGCGGACTCTGGGCCCCGCGACGCTCCGGCGGCGGTGGCTCCGGCTCCGGCTCCGGCTTCGGCTCTGGCTCGGACACGGTGGCAGCTCGGCTCGGGTTCCTTCCGCCCGCTCTGCCCGCCGCGGCCTGCAGGGGGCGCCGCCGCGGCCTGGGGAGGCCCCCGCCAGGCCAGGCCGACCCTGTGGCTGGGCGGCCGGACGCCGCGGGGGCGGGAGAGGCACCCAGAGGTCGCGGCCCGCCTGGGGCCCGGAGTCGGGCCTGGCCGCTGCCGCCTCAGTCTCCTGCCCACACACTGTCATGCTTACGTTTAAAAAACATAGCCGTTCTCACTGCGACTTGTCTCTCCAGTGGAAGTAAATGCTGATTTTGTAGGAAAACGAAGCCATATATGTATGTGGAATTCAGAGGTTCGTCTTTTAAGGGCAGATTTGCAAGACCGGCAAGAAAAAGCACAGTATTCCCAAGGCAAACAGGAACGGTGGGTTTAGATGCGAAGAATGAGAACAAATCAACGAAAGCAGATGAAATGGCTTTGCTAACCGTAAAGCTTTATTATTATTCTTATTGTTATTATTTATTTATTCAACATTAAAACAGGAAGCCCCAGATTGACGAATGGTTAAGATGATTCAATTGTTAGTTTGGAACATTTGATGGAAAATGAATTCAGTATAGCATTTTTCTATTCAGTTCATCAGTTGATTCTGGGAAACATCAGTGAGGGAAAAGAATTGAAAGGGTTTCTAGGAAGTGCAAAGAACAGATAAGTGGAGCTACAATGTAAGCACTTGAATGGAGGTTTCTTTAAAATAGTATGCAACAGTATATTCAGCAAACCTTGAAGAAATACGACTTGGACTAGTAAAGTTTAGGTTGGGTTGATACAGATTATGAAAATGTTCTTATCCTGGAGAACTTTGTTTTTGCTAGGATTGGCATTTTATCAAAAGCACCGTTAAATTCTTGATGAGGGTGGAGTCAGTGCTGGACAGCCCATGCTGAAAATATATATTTGTAATTGAATTAGTTGAGCAGGGGAAAGGCAGAAAAGATAGCAGCGGTGCAGAATGGTATTTAGGGCCAGTCTCTGGAACTGGGTAGCCTAGATTTATAATCTCAGTTTTGCCACTCACTGCAGCAACAGGGGAGCCTGGTGAGCTGCCGTCTATAGGGTCGCACAGAGTCAGACATGACTGAAGTGACTTAGCAGCAGCAAGTTGTTTAACCTCTTTGTGCTTTGGTTTACTCATCTGTAAAATTCCCGCTGGGGGGCTGGGGGTTGGGGTGTAGGGGCTGGGGGGTGGTGGTAATACCTACCTTCATGCAGTCGAATGAAAAATTTTCAATATATGTAAAGTAGTTTAACTTGCCCAGTCTGCAGTAAGCAATGCACCAACATTTGTTGTTATTGTGGTTATTATTAGTAACAGTTTAGTCCAGTCGCTCAGTCATGTCCGACTCTTTGCAACCCCGTGAACCAGAGCACAGCAGGCCTCCCTGTCCATCACCAACTCCTGGAGTTTACTCAAACTTATGTCCATTCAGTCTGTGAGGCCATCCAACCATCTCATCCTCTGTTGTCCCCTTCTCCCGCCTTCAATCTTTCCAACATCAGGGTCTTTTCAAATGAGTCAGTTCTTCACATCAGGTGGCCAAAGTATTGGAGATTCAGCTTCAACATCAGTCCTTCCAATGAATATTCAGGACTGATCTCCTTTAGGATGGACTGGTTGGATCTCCTTGCAGTCTAAGGGACTCTCAAGAGTCTTCTCCAACACCACAGTTCAAAAGCATCAATTCTTCAGTGCTCAGCTTTCTTTATAGTCCAACTCTCACATCTATACACGACTACTGGGAAAAAAAAAAAAAACCATAGCCTTGACTAGATGGACTTTGTTGGCAAAGTAATGTCTCTGCTTTTTAATATGCTGTCTAGGTTGGTCATAACTTTTCTTCCAAGAAGTAAGCGTCTTTTAATTTCATGGTTGCAGTCACCATCTGCAGTGATTTTGGAACCTCCCAAAAATAAAGTCTGTCACTGTTTCCACTGTTTCTCCATCTATTTGCCATGAAGTGATGGGACCAGATGCCATGATCTTAGTTTTCTGAATGCTGAGTTTTAAGCCAACTTTTTCACTCTTTTTCGCTACTAGTAATAGTAGTATTTAACAAAATAATAGGGCCAGAAATCAACATTTAAGGAGACTTTTACTAGTCCTGTCTTCTTTTCTCCCGTTTTGTTACCTCTGTCCTTGGATATCAGGTGAATTTGACCTTAATTCCCTGTACAGTAAGTAGCCTTCAGAATGCTGGAGGCAAATTCTGTCATTCACTGAAAATCAAAACATGCTCCTTATCAAATTCTAGCTAATCATGTCTTCTTCAACCAAGAGTACATGCTGTTTATTATTACTATTATTACTCAACAGTTTGAGATGGTTAGTTATATTATTAACTATAATTATTTTCCTGACCTAATTGTCAAACATTTATATGGTATTTTATATTTTCATAATACCTCACAACCACTAATTGTATGAAGAGGTCTATTTAAAGCACGCCTACTTAGAGTTGTTTGTATTTGAAGATGTCTGTCTCTGAATACTTATTGTAAGTACAATAAAATGTATATTTTGCTCTAGATTAATATCAGTATTTACGATGATGATTCCTCTATTTGATATGTAGGTTCCACAACATGCAAGTGGGATAGAACTATAACTGAGCAGATACTCTTACTTATTCTTATCCTAGAATGACACTATCACAAGCCTTTATTCATGGGCAGAATTGGACCTACCTCAACAGAGTAGCTTATAATTTAAGAAAGCATAACAAAGGCTTCTCTGGGTCTCCAAAACACTTAGATATGGATGCCTGAAATTATTCAATTAGAACTTTAGGGAGTTCTCTCGTGATCCAGTAGTTAAGAATCCTGCCTTCCAATGCAGGGGACAGGGGTCCCATCTCTGGTCAGGGAGCTAAGATCCCACATGCTGCAGGGCAACTAAGCTGGCATGCCAACTGGAGAAGCCTGCACACTGCAATGAAGACCCAGAACAGCCAAAAAAAAAAAAAGTTAGAACTCTTATTTCTTTATTCCTGTGACTTAAGGCAAATAAGAAATTTAGCCCTTGCTCAAATTAAGACACTTTGGAAATAGATAATACATTAAACTCTAATTCATTACACTTCCTCAGGGTGAATAAATTTGTTAAGTTCTTTTATGAATGAAGTTTAATCAGCAAGGATGCACCAAAAAAATCTATAAAACTGAAACTCAATTGGAATGGAGTTGAAGAAGAAATAGAGTTGGAGGACATCTTCCAAAATCTGGCAAACTTCTGGACATTCCATCCCCAAATTTCACTAAAATTACAGTAGAGGGATTTTTTTTTTTTAGTACAAATCCAAATGGTACAAATACATTAAGAGACAGCAGTAAAAATTTGAGAACTGGAAAGTTGCTGTAAAGGCCATAACTGATATGACTGACATAAGAAAGCTGAATCCCAAGGTAAAAAAAAACAAGAACCAAAGTGATGTGTTAATACATTCACAGAACCTCTCAGTGGCTCAGGAAATGGTAACATTAAGTACCTCTGGAGGTAGAGGTAAAAGTGGGACTGAAAATAACAGGATGGCTTGAAAGTTTATTTAGAATTGGATAGATGCACCTCCATTCCACAAGACTGCTTGGCTGCCTCCTTCCCACCCTGAAATAACATGAGAGACTTCTTCCTAGAAAGGGAGGGGCTCCATATCGAGAAAAGAAAAAAAGAAAAAGGAGGACAAAGTGAAAATAAACCTTGTGAATGTTGAGACACATGTCCCCAACCCTCATCCTCCTCTTGGCTCAAAATAAAGGCATCAGGCTGTTCCCTCCAGGTGGAAGATAGAAAGGTCCTTTCTGGAGAATCTGTTTCATCCAAGAGAACAGATCCAAAGATCCTGCGGAGGGAACCCAGACAACTTTACATTGCAGCCCCCAGTTGACAAGCTCTGACCACATACTCAGAGCTTCAGTCAGATTCTTTGTGCACGTCTCTTAAATAGGAACACACAGTCTAGGATCATCAACAATTCTAAGAAAGCCTGCAATATTCAAGTTAGAGCCCAAAGGGAAACCAGGATCAAAAAGAAAACTTGGAAGAAACAGAGTTGCTTGCATTGAACAGACAGGGAAAGATGGGAAGAAAACTTCCATAAAACAACTATTTTAATATCCTCATTAATATTGCATATATAAAATAAGAATGTTATGCTATTTTTAAAAAGCAGCATTTAGGGAACAAAAGAGAGACACTTAGAAATCAAGTATAAGATAGCAATTTTTTAAAAACAACATAAAAAGGGTAGAAAATAACCTTGAAAAAAGTTTAGCAAGCATAAACTAGAGCAAAAAAAGAATGGAAAGTAGCACGCAAATTTGTTTTTTAAATTAAAAGGCTAGTCCATTCTATCCAACATCTGAATAATTGGAGAGCATAGAAGTGAAATCGTGAAATCGCTCAGTCGTGTCCGACTCTTTGCAACCCCATGGACTGTAGCCTACCAGGCTCCTCTGTCCATGGGATTTTCCAGGCAATAGTACTGGAATGTATTGCCATTTCCTTCTCCAGGGGATCTTCCCGACCCAGGGATTGAACCCAGGTCTCCCACATTTTAGACAGTCGCTTTACCATCTGAGCCACCAGGAAAGAGAGCATAGAGGGAGGAAATAATTGACTATATTAACAATTTGATATAATTTTATAGATTTGAAAGACATTTGTCTCTGGATTGAGAGGGTCCCTTAAATGCCAGAACATGAATGGAAATAGACTCACTGTAGAGGACATTATTGTGAAATTTCAAAACAGTGGGTTCAAAGAAAGCTCCTATGAAACTTCCAATGAGAGAAAAAAGAAAACAAGTGTGTGCAAATAAATAAAAAATCTCAATGGCATGATACTTTTCAACAACAACATGGGATGTCAGAAGGCTTTGGGACAATGCCTTCAAAATTCCCAGGTAAAACAACTTCAATCTAGAATTCCATACCAAGAAACTGTTAATCAAGAGTGAGGGTAAAATAAATCATTTCAGGTGTGCAAGGTGTTGAAAAATTTCCTACCTTGCTGTCTTTCTCAGGAAGCTTCAGAAGATGTACTCCATCAGAACTCAGGGAGTAAACCAAAGGAACAAAAGATAAACAATCAGCTAACAAAAATCCACCATGTGAAGTCGTGACAGAAATGGCCAGGATGATGGTAAAGCGGAGTCTCAGGATGACAACCACGCATCAAGATGGGCTTACAACCAGCTTCTCCAAACTGGAGCAAGTCAGAAGCCATTTTCTGCAGAAACAGACCTGATGAAGACAAACCAAAGGGGGGAGATGGAACGGGGAAAGGGGAAATTAGAAGTGTGGGATTAAGAGGTACAAGCCACTATGTCTAAAATAAATAAGCAACAAAGATATATTGTATAGCATTGGGAATTATAGCTATTATCTTATAATAACTTTTAATAAAGTATAATCTGTAAAACTACTGAATTGCTATGCTATATATGAGAAACTAATAAAATGTTATAAATCAGCTATATTTCAATTAAAAAAAAAACAAGAGATGTCCTCAAGAAGATGAAATAGGTGGATGGACTACTTATGTGTTTGAGCAGATTTATCAGTTAGGAGGAGAGTGAGAATGAATTAGTAATAAATACATTGGAGAAGGAAATGGCAACCCACTCCAGTATTCCCGCCTGGAGGATCCCAGGGACGGGGAGCCTGGTGGGCTGCCGTCTATGGGGTCGCACAGCGTCGGACACGACTGAAGCGACTTAGCAGCAGCAGCACAAAGAAAACTAAGCAAGGGGGTGGGGGAGAAGCTAGATCATTATTAACAGCAGGAAAAATGTTGTGTAGAAATGTGTAATCATAGTACACACACGGCTCAACTGTAAATAGTGCTTATATAACCATAATCGTGTAAACACTGATCCAATTAAAAATTACAGCATTGCTGCTGTATTTAGGAAAGATGAAAAGATGTATGATGGGGGTGGTGTGTGTGTGTGAGAGAGAAAGCAAGGTTAATCTCTATCAACGGTAGTCAGGAAACACTGGATATTGTTTAAAACAGAAATATCAAGAAGTAACACTATAAGCATGTCATTTAAAGAAAGGAAGTAAATAACAAAAGAGTCCGTCCAAAGTGTTGAAAGAGGTTGCCTCTGCGAAGCAGGAAATTGGGAGTTTGGGAGGAAAGACTGGGACTTTCATAACAAACCTTGTAAAACGTCTTGACTAAACTGTGTGCTGGTGTAACTGATATGACCAAAGTTTGTTTGGCAAAGGAAGAAACTAAAGGCAAGAACACATTTTTTGGTGTGTGTGTGTGTGTGTGTGTGTGTGTTTTAAAGTTCAAACAAGAGATTGCAAAAGTTAATAACTGTGGGAAATAGGAAGGAGATGGTAGACTTGAAAGATGAAGCAAGATCCACCACATTTTGCAAGTGATTAACTACAAAGAGTGAGGAAGAAAAAGTAGTCAGAGATGTTGACATTTCTAACTTGGATGAAGTTAGGTGAAGATGCCATTCCTTGAGATACAGACTATGGAAATGTAGAAAGATAATGAGATTTTTTTTGGAACATGTTAGATTTGATCACATCTGTGTGAGGATGCTGAGTGTAGGATGATAAATTTGGAGTAGGAGGTCAAGAGAGAAATTTGGGCTGGAAACAAAGATCTAAGCGTCATTTCTTAGAGATAGATGGTAATTGAGATACTAGAATAAGTTAGTTAGAATAAGGTAGTTTAGTGAGATAGCATATATATTTTTAAAATTTTATTTTTATGTATATTTTTAACACCAAAAACATTTTGTACTGGGGTATAGCCGATTAACAATGCTTTGGTAGTTTCAGATGAACCATAAAGGGACTCAGCGATACATATACATGCATCCATTCGCCCCCAAACCCTGCTCCTATCCAGGCGGGCACATAACGTTGAGCAGAGTTTCATGTGCTATACAGTAGGTTTTTTTGGTCATCCACTTTAAATATAGCAGTGTGAAACTGACCTTCCCAAAGTCCCTAACTATCCCTTCACCCCATGAGATAGTGCATTAAGCATGCTAAGTAACTTCAGTTGTGTCCAACTCTGTGCAACCCTATGGACTGTAGCCCACCAGGCCCCTCTGTCCATCGGATTCTCCAGGCAAGAGTACTGGAGTGAGTTGCCATGCCCTCCTCCAAGGGATCTTCCCGACCCAGGGATCGAACCCCTGTCTCTTATATCTACCTGCGTTGGCAGGCAGGTTCTTTACCACTAGCACCACCTGGGACTATGTTAAACAAACAAACAAAGCCAGAATGGATGTAAACTTGAGAACTCCCTGGATTTAAGGATTAGGAGATAGAAGAGGAACTCACTGAAAAGAGCAGGAAAATACATTGTGAAGAAGTTCAGGATGAAATGAGTTTCAAAATTAGGTGGCTGGTTCAAGATAAACGTAGCATAGGCTATACTGACTTCATCTCCTGAACTCAGCCCTCCAGCTGCCACAGAAACAAGAGAGAAGCTGATAGATTCTAGACCCCTTAGACCCTTACATAAAAGCTGTGAAAACTCCATGGCAAGTATAGCAGATGCTGCTGGTGTCCAGGGTCACGACCCTTTGGTCCTCCTCTAACTGCAGCTGCAGCTGATTGCAAATCTGTGCATGCTCAGACTCACCTCGTGGGGACAGCATCTCACCCCAGTGCCATGCAGCCCTCTTCAGAACTGCTGCCGAAGAAATCTCTGTGTGGGAGAGCCTGTGGTAGAGTTAGAACCCACTGGGATGACTGTCAGCCAGTGGGGAAGGGAGTCTGGTGGATAAACACTCCAGTGTCCTATCTCTCGGGTAGGAAGCGATTCTCAGGAGGTCCTGGTGGGGTCAAGTACCTGCTGACCACAGTGGCGACTTCAATAGCTCCCATACTTTTCCTTCTTCTTTCTTCTTTTTCCCCACCTTCTCACTTCCTGGGATCTGAACTATTGATAAATTACTTACAGTCAAGTCTTTGTCTTGGGGTCTACTTTTGAGGTAAATCTCAAAAACTGTGCCTGGGAGTTAGAGTAGAGGAAGTCTGGAAGGGGAGGCCAAGTGCCACAAATTGGGTCTAGACTGTAGGCTAGAGAATTATAATAAAGGAAGCCAGTTTTGGAAATGAGCAGTGCCCATTAGGCCCAGCTGCATGTGACCAAAAAAAAAAAAGAAATTAAAAAAAATTTTTTTTAATAATAGTGACTTTTAAAGAACTTTTTTTCTTTTTCAAGTAAAAAAAGTTTGTCTGGTAGGCTGTCAGGATTCTTAACTTTCTGTACTCCATCCAGCTCTGCCATACTCAAGATCACTTCATGGTCTCATAGTTACTCATTTTAGGGCAGTTACGGGAAGAAACAAAGAGAAAAAGGATTACCTCCTTCTTTAGGACAATTTTTTTCCTAAAAATTCCACACTTCTTACGTTCTATTGGCTTACATAATCACACCCAGTTGTTGGGAACGAAAGTTGGGAAATAAAAATCAGAGTATAACTTTCAAATTCAGCACAAAAGTTTTCTGAATCCAGTGAAATGCAGGAAAGAACAAAAATATGTAAAAAAGAAGTATGAAAAATAGAAAACATAAAGCAGGTCTATTAACTATAATTAATGTCAGTGGGCTAAACCCACCAACTGAAAGCTAGAAAATCATACGTGGGATTTTTAAACATATCTACAATTTGACTCTTGCTTAGGTTTAAATTTCAATATGGCTTTGAATTTCAAGGATCCAATTATATGTGGATTTTTAAAGATATATATGCATTACAGTACTACATGGGGCTTCCTAGGTGACTCAGAGGTAAAGAATCTGCCTGCAATGCAGAAGCAGATGTGAGTTCAATCCCTGGAGGAGGAAGTGGCAACCCAAACCCACTCCAATATTCCTGCCTGGGACATCTCATGGAAAGAGGAGGCTGGCGGCGTACAGTCCATGGGGTTGCAAAGAGTCTGACATGACTGAGCAACTAACACTATTTTAAATAAAATGGCCCAGGAAGTCTTCCCGGAGGAGGCGCCATAAGGTCGAAGCTAGGGAGTTAGCTATGGAAATAGAGTGGTTCTGGCAGAGATAACGTCAAGTGCAAATATCTTCTTATATGAGAAAGAGTTCGGCATATCTGAGGAAGGCTGGGGTAGCTGGATTAGGTAAGTGTTTGAGGAGGAAAAAAAAAAAAGCTGAATATGTAATTAGGGAAGTAGCCAGAGGTTAGATAACCTAGAGCAGTAATTCTCAATGCTGTCAAGTTCTAAGGGCCCCTTTCCTTAATGTGAAAATGGTAATGCAATTATTATAAACACAGAGAAGTCATATGTGCATATCTTAATGAATTTTCACTTAGTGAACCACCTGGGCAGTCAGTACTCAGATCAAGAAAGAGGGCCGAGGGCTTCCCTGGTGGTCCAGGGGTAAAGAATCTGCCTTGTCATGCAGGAGACACCGGTTTGATCCCCGGTCTGGTAGGATCCCACTTGGGACAGGGCACCTAAGCCCATGCACCACAGGTATTGAGCCTGTGCCCTAGAGCCCAGGAGCGCAACTACTGAGCCTGTGCTCAGCAACAAGAGGAACCACCACAATGAGACGCCTGCACACCACAACTAGAGAGCAGCCTCCACTCACTGCAGCTAGAAAAAGCCTGCACGCAGCAACGAAGACCCTGTGCAACCAAAAAGTAAATAAGTAAATAAATGAAAAAAATTTTTTAATCTTTTTTTTTAAAAAAACCACTTCTTCAGAAGCTTCTCAATGCCCATCTGGTCACTAATCCTTGCATGAGCCATCACTAGTCTGACTTTTAACACCATGGACCGGTTCTACCTCATTCTGAACTTCCATAGGTTTGGCTGAGAAGGAAGTGAGTCCAGTTGGATTCAGAAAGCTTATTCCTCACTTCCCATGAGAAACATAAAATTCATGCTTTACAAGAGCTCTCCTTGCCTCCTGAGTCCTCAGAGAGGCGATGTAGAGCAGGCCCAGGGAGACACCACACACGCAAGTTCATGTCACAGCTGAGAAACGCTAAGTGTAGGAATCCGTCAGTCTTATAAGGGGACTGCTAACCAACCTGCCCATCCTCTTTTCTGGAGAGATTCTATCTTTATTATCCTGGAATATAAGCAAATCTTTCCTAGGAGAGGGAACTTCTCTATCTTGGAATGCCTCTGGGGTTTTTCTATCTAGGTCTCCTGGTCAATAAACAAATCTGCCCTCTGACTTAGAGAAACACCATGTAATGCACAAACATCCTTGAAAAGATAGTGCTGGGAATGTTGAAACTCCATGGAGAACCGCCTACCATAAGAAATACCCAGTGAAGACTACCTTGGGGAAGAGACCAGTCTCCCCAAGACCGGATTTCTAGTCTTATACCATCTGCCTCAAGAGTTGTTTTTTTAAGAGGGCTTGAATGAAATTTTGCTTCATCCAGAATTAGAGACACACACTGGAAGGCAGACGCCAACATTTGACTTATGCCTCTTTATTATTCATGCTCTGCAATTCCTGTATCTTTCAGAATCTGTGTCACCTCCAGGGCACCTTGAGATTTTCTCGGGAGTTGCCAGCCTGCTAGCCTCTGTGATCTGTCCAGTGCTCTAGAAGTTTCTTTTTTAATTTTAACAATGAAAAAATTCTGAAACAATCTCAAAAGTACAATAAAGGTTCAAGTACAGTTCCAGAAAAAGATGAGGGTTTTTAAGTATGAGGTTAGGTTGCTGATATGATGCCTATCACTGTCAAATACTTCAGTGTATATTTCCTACACACAGAACATTCTTCAACAGAACCACAATACAATGTATCCATTTCCTAGGGCTGTCATAACAGAGTACCACAAACTGGAAGGCTTAAAGCAACAGAAATTTATTTTCTCACGGTCTGGAGGCTGGAAGTCTGAAATCAAGGTGTCAGCAGAGCTATGCTTCCTCTGGAGGCTCCAAGGAATCATCTCTTTGGCTTTTTATAGTTCCTCGTGGCTCCAGGAGTTCCTTGGCTTTGTGGCTCAGCTCTGTGGCTCAGTTATGTCCGACTCTTTGTGACCCCATGGACTGCAGCACGCCAGGCCTCCCTGTCCATCACCAGCTCCCTGAGTTAAGGCTACATCACTCCAATTCCTGCATCCATCTTCACATGGAGTTCTTCTCTGTGTGTCTTATCCAAGGACACATGATTTAGGACCCATCCAGGGAATCTGGATGATCTTATCTCGAGATCCTTAACTTAATTATATTTGCTTTAAATAAGTCACATTCACAGGATTCAGGAATTAGGACCTGGGTATACCTTTTGGGGAACCACCTTTCAACCCTCTACAATAACCAGAAATCTAGATATTGAAATTAACACATTACTGTCATCTAATCCACAGACCCCACTCCAAAGTTGACCAGCTGTCTCAATCATGTCCTTCTTTAAAACAAAAAAATTAAAAATTTTTTAAATTTTATATTGGAGTATAGTTATTCAACATTTTTTTTTAATTTTTAGTTTCAGATGTATGGCAAAGTGATTCAGTTATGCATATACATGGATCTATTCTTTTTCAAATTCTTTTCCCATTTAGGTTATTACAGAATATTGGGCAGTGTTCTCTGTGCTATACAATAGGTTGTGTGTGTATGTGCCCAGTCACTTGGTCATGTCCGACTCTTTGCAATCCCATGACTATATAACCCACTAGGCTCCTCTGTCTGCAGAATTTTCCAGGCAAGAATACTGGAGAGGGTTACCATTTCCTACTCCAGGAGTATCTTCCTAACCCAGGGATCGAACTCACGTCTCTTGCGTCTTCTGCACTGACAGGCAGATTCTTTACCACTGCGCCACCTGGGAACCAACTAACCAACAAATCAGCCTTGTTGGTTATCTAGCAGTGTGTACATATCAGTTCCACAGTCTATCCCTTCCCCCCTCCATGAGTTTGTTTTCTAAGTCTGTGAGACTATTTCTGTTTTGTAAATTAAGTTCATTTGTATCTTTTTTTTTTTTTAATTCCACATATCAGTTCAGTTCAGTTCAGTCGCTCAGTCTTGTCTGACTCCTTGTGATCCCACGGACTGCAGCACGCCAGGCTTCTCTGTCCATCACCAACTTCTGGAGCTTGCTCAGATTCATGCCAATTGAGTCAGTGATGCCATCCAACCATCTTATTCTCTCTTGTCCCCTTCTCCTCCCACCTTCAATCTTTCCCAGCATCAGGGTCTTTTCAAATGAGTCAGTTCTTCACATCAGGTGGCCAAAGTATTGGAGTTTCAGCTTCAGCATCAGTCCTTCCAATGAATATTCAGGACTTATTTCCTTTATTTTAGGATTGACTGGTTTGCTCTACTCGCAATTCAAGGGACTCTCAAGAGTCTTCTCCAATACCACAGTTGAAAAGCATCAATTCTTTGGCACTCAGCTTTCTTTATAGTCCAACTCTCACATCCACACATGACCACAGGAAAAACCATAGCTTTGACCAGACAGACCTTTGTTGGTACAGTAATGTCTCTGTTTTTTAGTATGCTATCTACGTCGGTCATAGTTTTACTTCCAAGGAGCAAGCATCTTTTAATTTCATGGTTGCAATCACCATCTGCAGCGATTTTGGAGCCCAAGAAAATAGTCTCTCACTGTTTCCATTGTTTCTCCATCTATTTGCCATGGAGTGATGGGATTGAATGTCATGATCTTAGTTTTTTGAATGTTGAATTTTAAGCCAGCTTTTTTCACTTTCGTCTTTTACTTTCATCAAGAGGCTCTTTAGTTCTTCTTCACTTTCTGCCATAAGGGTGGTGTCATCTGCGAATCTGAGGTTATTGATATTTCTCCTGGCAATCTTGATTCCAGCCTGTGCTTCATCCAGCCCAGCATTTTGCGTAATGTACTCTGCATATGAGTTAAATAAGCAGGGTGACAATATACAGCCTTGACATATCTTTTCCCAATTTGGAACCAAATTAATTCCACATATAAGGGACATCATATGATATTTGTCTTCCTCTGTCTGACTGTCCTTCATAGTAAAAGAATCCTATTCAGAATCATGTGGTATATTGAGTTGCCTCTTTATCCCCTTTCAGTCTGGAAGAGTTCCTTCATCTTTCACTGTCTTTCTGACCTGACAGTTTTGAAGATTCAGGCCCTTAACTTGAGTTTCTGATGTTTCTTCATGATTATGTTCAGGTATGCTTTTCTGGAAGGAATGTCACAGAGAGACATTTTCTTCCCATACTTCCCATTAGGTGACACATATTTTCAATTCGTTCCATTACCGAACAGTGTCACTTTGATCTTTTGGTTAAGGTGGTGATGCCAAACTTTACTGTTAAATTAGTCTTCTCATCTTTGTAAAGATCTTGTTCTTCATCAAACTTTTTTATTTAATTGTATCATTATGAACTCACCTCCTTTGCATGAAATTTTCCCTTGGTATCTCTAATTTTCTTGAAGAGATCTATAGTCTTTCCCATTCTGTTGTTTTCCTCTATTTCTTTGCACTGATCACTGAGAGGGCTTTCTTATCTCTTCTTGCTATTCTTTGGAACTCTACATTCAAATGGGTGTATCTTTCCTTTTCTCCTTTGCTCACTGCGTCTCTTCTTTTCACAGCTATTTGAAAGGCCTCCCCAGACAGCCACTTTGCTTTTTTGCATTTCTTTTCCATGAGGATGGTCTTGATCCCTGTCTCCTGTACAATGTCACGAACCTCCATCCATAGTTCATCAGGCACTCTATCTATCAGATCTAGTCCCTTAAATCTATTTCTCACTTCCACTGTATAATCATAAGGGATTTGATTTAGGTCATACCTGAATGGTCTAGAGGTTTTCCCTACTTTCTTCAATTTAAGTCTGAATTTGGCAAGAAGGAGTTCATGATCTGAGCCACAGTCAGCTCCCAGTCTTGTTTTTGCTGACTGTATAGAGCTTCTCCATCTTTGGCTGCAAAGAATATAATCAATTTGATTTCAGTGTTGGCCATCTGGTGATGTCCATGTGTAGAGTCTTCTCTTGTGTTGTTGGAAGAAGGTGTTTGCTATGACCAGTGTGTTCTCTTGGCAAAACTCTATTAGCCTTTGCCCTGCTTCATTCTGTCCTCCAAGGCCGAATTTGCCTGTTACTCCAGGTATTTCTTGACTTCCTACTTCTGCATTCCAGTCCCCTATAATGAAACGGACATCTTTTTTGGGTGTTAGTTCTAGAAGGTCTTGTAGGTCTTCATAGAACTGTTCAACTTCAGCTTCTTCAGCATTACTGGTTGGGGCATAGACTTGGATTGCTGTGTTATAGAATGGTTTGCCTTGGAAATGAACAGAGATCATTCTGTCGTTTTTGAGATTGCATCTAAGTACTGCATTTCAGATTCTTTTGTTGACTATGATGGCTACTCCATTTCTTCTAAGGGATTCCTGCCCACAGTAGTAGATATAATGGTCATCTGAGTTAAATTCACCCATTGCAGTCCATTTTAGTTCGCTGAGTCCTAGAATGTTGACATTCACTCTTGCCATCTCCTGTTTGACCACTTTCAGTTTGCCTTGATTCATGGACCTGACATTTCAGGTTCCTATGCAATGTTGCTCTTTACAGCATCAGACCTTGCTTCTATCACCAGTCACTTCCACAACTGGGTATTGTTTTTGCTTTGGTTCCATCCCTTCATTCTTTCTGGAGTTATTTCTCCACTGATCTCCAGTAGCATATTGGGCACCTACCGACCTGGGGAATTCATCTTTCAGTATCTTACCTTTTCGCCTTTTCATACTGTTTATGGGGTTCTCAAGGCAAGAATACTGAAGTGGTTTGCCATTCCCTTCTCCAGTGGACCACATTCTGTCAGACCTCTCCACCATGACCTGCCTGTCTTGGGTGGCCCCACATGGCATGGCCTAGTTTCATTGAGTTAGATCAGGCTGTGGTCCCTGTGATCAGATTGGCTAGTTTTCTGTGACTGTAGTTTCAGTGTGTCTGCCCTCTGATGCCCTCTCTCAGTGCTTACCGTCTTACTTGGGTTTCTCTTACCTTGGACGTCAGGTATCCTTTCACGGCTGCTCCAGCAAAGCGCAGCCACTGCTCCTTACCTTGGACGTGGGGTATTTCCTCAGGGCCACTGCTCCTGACCTTGGACATGGGGTATCTCCTCACCATTCAACAGCCTCTAGCGGTTCCTTGGACATGGAGTATCTCTTCACAACTGCTCCAGCAGCTCCTGCCGGCTGCTGCTCCTGAACTTGGATGTAGGGTATCTCCTCTCTACCGCCCGCTACTCCTGACCCCCCTGTGCCCATTTAAATGCAGAGTTCCAAAGAATAGCAAAGAGAGATAAGAAAGCCTTTCTCAGCGATCAATGCAAAGAAATAGAGGAAAACAACAGAATGGGAAAAACTAGAGATCTCTTCAAGAAAATTAGAGATACCAAGGGAACATTTCATGCCAAGATGGGCTCGATAAAGGACAGAAATGGTATGGACCTAACAGAAGCAGAAGATATTAAGAAGAGGTGGCAAGTATACACAGAAGAACTGTACAAAAAAAGATCTTCATGACCCAGATAATCACGATGGTGTGATCACTCACCTAGAGCCAGACATCCTGGAATATGAAGTCAAGTGGGCTTTAGAAAGCATCACTATGAACAAAGCTAGTGGAGGTGATGGAATTCCAGTTGAGCTATTTCAAATCCTGAAAGATGCTGCTGTGAAAGTGCTGCCCTCAATATGCCAGCAAATGTGGAAAACTCAGCAGTGGTCACAGAACTGGAAAAGGTCAGTTTTCATTCCAATCCCAAAGAATGCTCAAACTACCACACAATTGCAGTCATCTCACATGCTAGTAAAGTAATGCTCAAAATTCTCCAAGCCAGGCTTCAGCAATATGGGAACCATGAACTTCCAGATGTTCAAGCTGGTTTTAGAAAAGGCAGAGGAACCAGAGATCAAATTGCCAACATCTGCTGGATTATCAAAAAAGCAAGAGAGTTCCAGAAAAACATCTATTTCTGCTCTATTGGCTATGACAAAGCCTTTGACTGTGTGAAAGTAAAAGTGAAAATGAAGTAGCTCAGTCGTGTCCAACTCTTTGCAACACCGTGGATTGTAGCCTACTGGGCTCCTCCTTCCATGGGATTCTCCAGGCAAGAATACTGGAGTGGGTTGCTGCTCTGTGGATCACAATAAACTGTGGAAAACTCTGAAAGAGATGGGAATACCAGACCACCTGACCTGCCTCCTGAGAAACCTGTATGCAGGTCAGGAAGCAACAGTTAGAACTGGACATGGAACAACAGACTGGTTCCAAATAGGAAAAGGAGTATGTCAAGGCTGTATACTATCACCCTGCTTATTTAACTTATATTCAGAGTACATCATGAGAAATGCTGGGCTGGATGAAGCACAAGCTGGAATCAAGATTGCCAGGGGAAATATCAATAATGTCAGATATGCAGATGACACCACCCTTATAGCAGAAAGTGAAGAAGAACTAAAGAGCCTCTTGATGAAAGTGAAAGAGGAGAGTGAAAAAACTGGCTTAAAGCTTAACATTCAGACAACTAAGATCATGGCGTCTAGTCCCATCACTTCATGGGAAATAGATGGGGAAACAATGGAAACAGTGGCTGACTATTTTTTTGGGCTCCAAAATCACTGCAGATGGTGACTGCAGCCATGAAATCAAAAGACACTTACTCATTGTAAGGAAAGTTATGACCAATCTAAACAGCATATTCAAAAGCAGAGACATCACTTTGTCAAGGCTATGGTTTTTCCAGTAGTCATGTATGGATGTGAGAGCTGGACTATAAAGAAAGCTGAGTGCCAAAGAATTGATGCTTTTGAACTGTGGTGTTGGAGAAGACTCTTGAGAGTCCCTTGGACTGCAAGGAGATCCAGCCAGTACATCCTAAAGGAGATCAGTCCTGAGTGTTCATTGGAAGGACTGATGTTGAAGTTCAAAGTCCAATACTTTGGCCACCTGATGCGAAGAGCTGACTCATTTGAAAAGACCCTGATGCTGGGAAAGATTGAGTGCAGGAGAAGAAGTGGACGACAGAGGATGAGATAGTTGGATGACATCACCGGCTCAATGGACATGAGTTTGGATAAGCTCTGGGAGTTGGTGATGGACAGGGAGGCCTGACGTACTGCGGTTCATGGGGTCGCAAAGAGTGAGGACACGACTGAGTGACTGAATTGAAGTGAACTGATGAACTCACAGTTGCCTAAATTTCAATCAATGGGTTATAATCCGTTGCCTTTTTTTTTCTTTTCTTAAAAAAAAAATTGCTATTTGATGCTCAGTTTTTGGCCAAAAGGAACCTCTCCAATCTGGTTTCTGTGTCTTTTTAGCTTGTTACCATCATTCTTAGAGCCTTTTCTTGCTTTCTGCTAAAAGATGTTCCTGCCTCATCTTGTACTCTCCCTATCTTAGCTGTCGAATCAAATATTTCACCCTGGTTTCTCTTATTGCAGAACGGTTGTTAGAAGCTAAGATAATAGAAGGGAAAATGGTTTTTACTCTGAGATAAACAAAGAATGTCCCCATGTAATTCTGGTTCCCACAAATAAATGAAATCTTAAGCATTTTTTTCCCCAGGAAATTTCTCACTCCCTAACAAAAACAACCAACGTTGTCCTTGACTTTCGTAGTACTAACGCCTGAGAAAATATGTCACGGCCTTTGTGAATATGATAATATTAGAAAATTGCTATTTCTCCATCATGGACAAGTGAACTATAAACTTAGGTAACATTGGTAACTTTGTGGGATTTTGAAAAATCTATTGTTTTTTTTTTTGTTAATATTGTTTCTAAAAATCTCCTTTGCAAGCTATTTTTCTTTTCTGAGTGCTTTTGTGTCTGGGTTTTCTTTGGACGGAATGTCATATTCACACCATTTTTCTAACTCTCCTCAGGAAGCCATTCACTGCTGTATCAGGCAGACACTGAGATCCGAGTCTACACTGACTCAGGGGTGGTCAGGGTGGGTCTTGAGAAGGATATGACCCTCTTCACGAGGAACTTCCCTAGGTGAGCTTACGCAGGATCTTTAAGCAAATCTAGTCTCCTCAGACACAGGAGGATAGGCTGTTAGTGCTGGCAAGAAAGGCTCAGAGAGAGCAGAGCATTCTGAATTACCTTTGTTCGGTTCCGCTGGAGGTCCCCACTCCAAGTGTCGTCCACTTCCTCTCAGTGCTGTAACTTTACCATGAGACACGGCCAGTCTATGAATTCAACATTAAGGTTCGTTTTTTGTTTTTGTCCCCCACCCCAAACAACTACATTTGGGGTATGATTTTCAGTGAGTTTGGCCCTGTAGCTGTAAGAAATTGCAAATTAGTTTAGGGTTAATCCAGATGCTTTCTAGTTCTTTGTGACTTGAGATGAAAGTTTAAAACCTTGAGGGTTTTTTTTTTTTTTTTTTTGCCACACTGTGAGAATTGTGGGATCTTAGTTCCCCAACCAAACATTGAAACTGGGCACCAGCTGTGAAAACACCAGAGTCCTAACCACTGGACTGCTAGGGAAATGCCTAAAACCTCGATCTTGCTGTTTTCTTTCTGTAAGCGCTCCAGTGCCGTCAGAAACAGCCAATGACCACACAGATCTCAAATACTTCATTATTATCATAGCAGCCTAGGGCACAGGCCACTTGGTCCCCTAGGCTACTTGGTTCAGTAGACACTTTATGATCAACTACAGGAGATATTTTTAGTTATTTATGAATATCTAAAATTTAGATATTTTAGTTAATCACGAAGACCTGCATAACCAGACTGCTTGATTCCCATTTTCTATTAGCAAAGATCTCAGCACTGCTTTCAAAGTTAAGGACATAACCAAACAATCCCAAATCCCACCTTTGAGGCTTTTTTTCCTGGAACCACTCTGCCACCAGGCACTGCACTTGTTAGAGTGCAGTCAGGAAGACAGAGGCCACACCAGTCACTTCAGCAGAGAGAATTTCATGTAAAAAAATGTGTTGCCCAGAAATAATGACCTGCCCGTGGAACAAAGGGAGAAGGTCGGTGCTTTCAAAAATCCGAGGCTTGGAAGAGGGGCCCCACAGAGCTAGGACTTGGGCCCCTGAGATGAAGATGCTGCCTTGCTCATATCAGTACCTCAGAGGGGGTTACTATAAAGCCAATTCTGGAAGTCTTAAAAAGACTAGAACTAACTGCTGCCGCCAGAGGGAAGTGCTGCCCAGTTGCCAAGGTATAATAACGATAAGAACACAAGGGCAAGAGGCCGCTCTGCTGCTTTCTTTCACTTCACCTCTCCCTTTAGCACCTCCTGCTGGCAAAACTGAATCAGTTCAGTTCATTTCAGTCCCTCAGTCGTGTCCAACTATTTGCGACCCCATGGACTGTAGTATGCCAGGCTTCCCGGTCCATCACAAACTCCCAGAGCTCACTCAAACTCATGTCTATTGAGTCAATGATGCCATCCTACCATCTCATCCTCTGTCGTCCCCTTCTCCTCCTGCCTTCAATCTTTCCTGGCATTAAGATCTTTTCCAATGAGTCAGTTCTTCACATCAGGTGGCCAAAATATTGGACTTTCAGCTTTAGCACTGGTCCTTCCAATGAATATTCGGGACTGATTTCCTCTAGGATGGACTGATTGGATTGCCTTGCTGTTCAAGGGACTCTCAAGAGTCTTCTCCAACACGATTCAAAACCATCAATTCTTCAGCGCTCAGCTTTCTTTATAGTCCAACTCTCATATCCATATATGACTACTGGAAAAACCAAAGCTTTGACTAGATGGACCTTTGTTGGCAAAGTAATGTCTCTGCTTTTTAATATGCTGTCTAGGTTGGTCATAACTTTTCTTCCAAGGAGTAAGCATCTTTTAATTTCATGGCCGCAGTCACCATCTGCAGTGATCTTGGAGACCCTCAAAATAAAGTCAGCCACTGTTTCCATTGTTTCCCTATCTATCTGTTACCCTCAAAAGAAAAATTAGTTTACAGACCTAGACACAGACTGAAAAGTGGAGTTTAAGAGGGTGACTTTGGGCCTGTGTGTTTTAACACTAAATACAGAGACTCAGTTACAGAGAGGACATGATAAAATAGATGCTTATATGCATATGTGGAACCAGCATAAAGATAACATCTATACATCTATTCATGCATGTTATACTAGTGAAGCAAATGACAAATAGTGATGCCAAGAATAATGTGATCCTTCAGTGTGGTGAGGCGCTATTGGTAATGCTCCCAAAATGTTCCAGTTTCCCTTAATTTACAAATTAGTGCATGCCTGGAAATATTATTACATTCTAAATGTTCAACTAGTGGTAAACAAATTTTTCATCTGCATGAATATCCATCCAGAAATTCAAAAGTTTTATGGGACAGAAGACAATTCTTTCTTTTATGGGAATAGCTTGGATGTTGCAGGATATCTAGCGTTGGGAAGTAAAAAAGCAAACGGGAATGACAGAAGAGATAGAGGGTGGCGGTGGTGGTGAACTTGAAGTTTTGAGAAAAGTGGAGAATATTTGAAACAGTCTCCATGGGGACTCGCTTGGGAAACACTTGTTATGGAACTAATGGGTGATGTTGGAAACCAGTGTGAACATGACCATGTATCTGGTCTATACTGTTATTTTATTTTTTCCAGCAGCCTTCGTTAACCTGGTCATAGGTAGTAGCAAAGGTATAAGATTGGCAGTTGAAATCACTCAAAACTAAGGCATTTCCAGGCAGATGGGAAGGAAAGCCTCAGACAAAGGAGGTGAGGAACCTATGCAGAGAGGGGTTCAAGGGATGAACTTTAAAATCTAATTCAAAGTGGAAATGAAGACAAGAGAGATTTGGTACAGGAAAAGCAGACGTGAGAGTTTCCTGGAAGTTCCACCCAGGTCAGGGAGCTCATCTCAGGACTTGCTGATTAGAGAGTGGAAAAAACAGAAAGTTACAGTGAGAGAGTGAGAGGACTGGATTTATTTACCAAGTTCCCTGGTGGCTCAGGGGTAAGGTATGTGCCTGCAATGTGGGTGACCCGAGTTTGATCCCTGGGTCCAAAAGATCCCCTGGAGAAGGGAATGGTTACTCACTCCAGTATTCTTGGCTGGAGAATTCAATGGACAGAGAAGCCATGGGGTCAAAAAGAGTCAGACACAACCAAAAGACTAACACTTTCACCAAGTGGAACAGTTTTGGTGATGACAAGTCCAAGGTGTTGGTATGGAATGGTGTCTGAATGGGGCTGGATGGTAAGGACACTGGAGATGAGGAGGTTAAGGAACTGAAGGCCGTGGTGAAGGATGGGTCACCCATGGGGATGTGGAAGTCTTGGGATGATGGCAGGACTTAAGAGCGAGAAGGACAACTGTAAGCCAGGTGCTAAGTCACTGTGACCAGGAAGTCTAAAAATGACAGCAACATGGAGGGAGGAAGCTTGGTATAACCATATGGCTTAAAAAAGTGAAGTTGCTCAGTCGTGTCCGACTCTTTGCGACCCCATGGACTGTAGCCCACCGGGCTCCTCCATCCATGGAATTTTCTAGGCAAGAGTACTGGAGTGGGTTGCCATGTCCTTCTCCAGGGTATCTTCCTGACCCAGGGATTGAACCTGGGTCTCCCACATTGTGGGCAGATGCTTTACCCTCTGAGCCACCAGGGAATACTAAAAGGAATAGGAATTTCTACTTGAGAGTGAAAGGCAAGGTCTGAAGGTTGCGTTTGGGAGGCATTGAGTAAAGAGGAGGTCATGGACATTAAAGTTTGTATAGTTAAAAGATCTCACTTCATAGATAAAGAAACTGAGGTCAGAGTGCATGGTGGCCAGCCTCCGAGATGTTCCCCGGGGAGCCCTATCTTGTGTAGACCTCTCCCACAGTGCACCAGGGTAGTGCACATGAACAGTACAATATAACAAAGAAGACATGGGTTTTCACTTCTGAGGTTAGGTTCGCAAGAATATGCTAGCCTGCCTAGCTACTCTTCTGTTTTCTTAAGAATATATATATGTATATTTAATGTGGACCATTGTTAGAGCCTTTATTGAATTTGTTACAGTATTGCTTCTCTTATGTTCTGGTTTTTTGGTCACAGGGCATGTGGGATCTCAGCTCCCCAGTCAGGGATGGAACCCAACCCCCCGCACTGGAAGGCAAAGCCTTAACCACTAGACCACCAGGGGAATCCTTGGCCCGTCTCTTAACTCTTGGATCACTCACTTTGGGGGAGCCAATTGCTTTATCATGAGCAGCGCCGTGGAAACACCCACATGGTAAGGATCAGAGCCTCTTGCCAACACCCGTGTAAGCAAGCTCAGAAGCAGATCCTTTAGCCCCTATCATACCTTAGATGACTGCAGCTGCAGCTGACATCTTGATTTCGGCATCATGAAAAATCCCTGAGCCAGAACCGATTAAGTCACTCCTGAATCCCTAGTCTACAAAAACGGGGAGATAATATGAATACATGTTTGCTGTTTTAAGCCATTAGGTTTGGTGTAGTTTGTCAAGTAGCAAGAGATAAATAACACTGAAAATTTGGATAATTTACCCAAAGGCACGGGACTTCCCAGGTGACACCAGTGGTAAAGAACCCCATGTCAATGCTGGAGATGCAAGAGACATGAGTTCAGTCCCTGGGTGGGGAAGATCCCCTGAAGGAGGAATGGCAACCCACTCCAGTATTCTTGCCTGGAGAATCCCACGGACAGAGGAGCCTGGTGGGCTACAGTCTGTGAGGTCAAAAAGAGTCTGATATGACTGAAATGACTTAGCACACACCCAAAGGCACAAAGCTAGGTAGTGGCCAATTTAAAATGAGAACACAGGGTGCCTCACTCTGAATTCAGTGTTCTTGTAGGTCATGCTGTATTCTGGTATATCTTGGACTATCTTTTGTACTGAAACACACGTACTCAGGAGCGGTAAATAAATAACTAAAAATGTTTCATGGATCATAGTTCTGCTCATTTTTAGGCAAAATAAAATAAAAATGAGCCGTGCTTCCTTATGGAATGCAGAATAAGATTCATTAAGATAAAGTTTTCTTTGTCCTCAATGCAGAGTATAACACAAAAGCATTTCCAAAGCGTGCCATAATGTTTTGCCATAATTTATGAAAAGATTAAAAGGACTCATCAAAGTTTGTGCAATGGCTTAGTGGTAAAACCACTAAAAGGTAGTTTCTACTTGGCTTCTTTTAATCACTTGACATGAATAAATAAAGAAACCAGTGTTCGTTATTTTATTTAAATAATTCAATAATTCTGCCCTTCCTGTGCAGGACTCGGGGTCTAGTGTCTACATTTTTCTTTTCTGCCTCTAAATGTCATAGTCATAGATGGGCAGCTTGCCAAAGAGGTACTTTGTGGCTTCTATTTCCATGCCACAGAGCCTGCCATTTGCATGCACAGGACTGTCATGTCAGAGGAATTTTGTGTGACCATTTGACTTCGAGTTTGAAATTCAATTTTTAAAAATAGGCTTATATCATTACTTTATGTTTTTCTCCCCTAAGAATATAGCTAAGAAAGATGGGAGCAGAGTAGAAAATTAGATTTAGGTTTCACTAGAACGTGGGTTTAAAAAATCTCGTGTGTTCAAGGCTTCAGTTTCATTAAATCTCATAAAAATTCAGATGTATTTCCAATTACTCCCCATTACAGTCAGCAAGTTAATTTGCTGTCATATATTCTCAGAAGTCTGGAGATTCTTGAATGCCTTCCTGTATTTTTTTCTCACCATGCTTGAAAAAAATAGATTTGCCAGCTATATCTCAGTATCACTTATTATCTGGAGAGTCGTAGAAAGACAATTTTCACTCCCTTGACATTTTAGCACCTTTCTGGTTACAAGTTAGGTAGTTAAGTGAGCTTGCTTACTTAACTTGCTTTCTTGCTCAGGTAGTGGCCTGAGCTTGCTTGAGCAAAAGCACTATTTCATATTTTGTAATAGGTTAATGATTAAGATGAATTTTGAATTTTGTAAAAATTCATCATTTTTTATAATCAGTGAAAAAAATAAGGATGCAAAAATATGTGTTTCTAATCACCGATGGTACTAATTTTTCTAGTTGTGCTCTTGTTCTTCAGAAAACTCATACGTTCTTAATCAAACTTATGTTTGTAAATTCCTTTAATTTTTATGATCTCAAACATGGATTTTAGTAAGACTTCATTCATTCAACAAAATCTATTGAGTACTTATTATGTGCCAGGTACTTTTATTTGTGTCGGGAGTATTTGAGTGACTAAAGCATACAATGTGTCTGTTTTTATAATGAAGGAAGAACTAATAAGCAAATAAAATAAATACATAATGTGTGAAATGGTGATTAAATGCTATGAAGAAAAATTAAAGCAGAATAAGAGGATAGAAAGTGACAGATCTGAATGAGAACAATGATCAAAATATGTAGTCTGGAGCAAAAGCATTCCAGATGGGAAGACAAGTGTAAAGGCAAGCGAACCCAACCAGTGGAACAAGAAATGACCAGAAGACTTGTGTGGCCGCAGCAGAGTCAGCAAAGAGGAAATGAGATCCACGAGGAAGCAAGGGCCAGACCTTGTGAAGTCCACAGACCAAGGTGAAGGGTTTGATTATAATGCAATCACGTCTGGCTACTGTGTCAAGAGACTATAGAATGAATTGCACCCTGAGAAGCCAAGATGGGATTAGATATGTAGGAGATTTTTTAAGGAAACACCTGTGAAAGGAAAAGGAAAGGGGTGTCAGAACAAGCAGAACATTCAGGATGCAAGGCAGATCTGATCCAGGTCAAGGATAGAAGGAGGGCAGGAAGGTTAGATGAAGAGTGTGAAACTGCAGTGCGCGTCTATGAATGTTTGGCAAGGCCGACAGGGAACCCATGAGTCAAAGTCACCCATTGTAGAAGTCCTCCGTCTCCCAGGAGTGGGCATTCCCCTATGTTTTCTGCCTTGGGAAACATGGCCTCAGGGTGAACACTGATGGATTTCAGAGTGCATTAGCTGGGGCCATCAGTCATTGACTGGGAAATCTGAGATGGCCATCACAGAGACTTTTGCTGTGATCTAGGTATGAAGGATCATGGTGGCTTGGGTTCAGAAAGTAGATGGATTTTGGCTGTATATTAATCTGGACATAGTTGAAGTTTAAGCTGACCCCTTTGGCCATAGATTTGATATGGAGTGTGAGGGAGGGAGAAGAGACAAATAAAGGTGCCTCCAAGGTTTCTTGTTCTGGGTATCAGGAGAGACGGCTGGCCATTTACGGGGACAGGGAAGACCATGGAAATCTGGAACGAGGGGGATCAGAAGTTCATTTTGGCCATGTTTACTTTGAGATGTTGAGTTGACCCTCAAATGGGGATATTGAGAAAGCAGCTGAATAGATTAACCTAGATTTTGGAGGAGTGTTCCAAACCAGAAATGTAACTTTGAAAATTATCAACATATGGATAGCAGTTAAAAGCATGGGACTATTTTTGCTTTTGGTAAAACCAAAAGCATTGGTTTACCTAAGGAGTGTATATAGATGGAGAAAAGAAGAGGTGGAGGCCTGATGGAGTAGAGGATCATCCCACGAGAGGCTGAAGAAGGAGCTGCCGTAGCGGGCAGGAGGAGACCCTCAGAGGGGTGGTGTCCAGGAAGCCCAGTGAGAAAATGTTCTGGAAGGATACACTTTCAGTTTTCCACTTCTATAATCTTGATATCTGTTAAGTGAGAGTTCTATGAAGTATTAATAGCTTTCTAAGCACATCTACTAAATAACAAAGAGGAAAGTAAAGCTTGTAAGAGTATGGGCTTTGTGGCCAATTCAAAACCTGTCTCCTTCATTCAGTGTGCATACTCGGGCAAGCTTCTCAATTTCTTCTTGCTTCTGATTTCTCATTTCTATACTGGGGATTATCGAGTTGTGAAGAGGATTGAATGGTATAATACTTGTAAATGATTATTGAGACGGTGCCTGACACACGTTTAAGTGTTCAATAAATGTTATATATCATTACATAAGAAATGTTACAATTAATGATGGATTTTCTCTCTCAAGTTTTCTGATGGTTGCAGCTAGAATCAGTTCCCTGGTGACTCAGTGGGAAAGAATTCTCCTTCAATGCAGGAGACGTGAGAGATGTGGGTTCGATCCTTGGGCTGGGAAGATCCCCAGGAGGAGGAAATGGCAACCCACTCTACTATTCTGGCCTGGAAAATCCCATGGACAGAGTTGCCTGGAGGGCTGCAGTCCATAGCGTCACAAAGTGTCGGACACGACTAAGCGCGCATAGTATTAGCAGCAGCTAGGATGTAAGATCCTTTCAGATTTCATTTCTCTGACTGGGATCCTCATGTACTTGTTTGTTCCTCATATTTGTTTTCGCCTTAATATTTTGAAATAGAAGTAGTTTTAAAAATCCGAACAACTTCTTGGATTTAATATTTTTTAAAATGAGTTGCCTGCGGAGGCTTCCTTAAGCAGAGCACAGCTGGGCAGAGAAACAAAGACAAAAAAAGAAGAAGAATTTTATACAACAGCAGTTTTAAGCGTTTGGGAGCTGTTGATCTCTTTGAGAATAAGGTAAAAGCTCTTCTCTGAAAAATGCATATGCAAACACACACACACACACGCGCACACACACACGCACACAAGTTTGATTGTAATTAGAGAGTTTGTGAATTCCTAAAGCCAATCCATGTGCCCTTTATGCAGCCATGAAGCCAGGCCTTGAGTTGCCTGCAAAATCCATATTATTAGCTTTATTTTCTTCTTGATTGTTCAGTAGGTCCACCAAGTAAGATGTCAAAATATCATGAATTTTAAGTCACTCATATACTTCTATTTTTAACAAACGGAACTTCTCTCAGAGAGACTTAAAGTCTAAATCAATTTGGTTGGTGAAAAAAAAAATGTCTTTACAGAGCATGGAAACTGTGGAGTCAGGATCCTATTCTTAGGAGGTTCCCAGCTTAATGCTGTGCTGTACCATCTTGAAATTCTTAATAATTTTTTGAACAAGAAGTTCCACATTTTCATATTGCATGCTGCCTTGCAAACTGTATAATCATACACACACACATACAAGTTCACTAGGATTTTTCTTTCATCATTTCAATAAGAACACAAAATGCTCTGGAAATGAAATATCTTCCAGTGTGTCTTTCCAAAGTAATGTTTTTATGTGAGTTGTGAGTTCTTTTTTCTCTTTTCTCTTTGAAATGATAATTTAATTATAATCTGCTATTGTAATTTTTACACTCACTTAAGTCCAGCAGTAAGATGTAACCATGTAATAAAATTATCAGAGTGAAGTGAAAGTGTTAGTCACTCGGGCATGTCAAACTCCTTGTGAACCTTTGGTCTGTAGCCCTCCAGGCTCCTCTGTCCATGGGGATTCTCCAGGCAGGAATACTGGAGTGGGTTGCTGTGTCCTCCTCCAGGGGATCTTCCCGCCCCAGGAATCAAACCCAGGTTAATTGCAGGCAGATTCTTCACCTGCTGAGCCATCAAGGAAAACCCAAATTATCATAAACAATATTAAAAGGTACACAAACCAGTAACCTCTGTACCTAGGCCAAAAGAAATGTCTAAGCAAAGGGAATATTCTGATGTTGACTGGATGTTGGTGGTAAGGCAGAGAGGAGCAAGATGGGAGCAGAGACATGAATATTCTTACGATGCTGTGTTAAGATGCTCCTCCATTCTCCTGAGGCCAATGGGGGATGATTGAAACCTTTTAAGCAGGAGGATATGGTCAACATTATTATCTCCATTTTTAAGGGTTGCCAGATATAGCAAATATCACTATAGGATGACCAGTTAAATGTGTATTTCAGATAAAAAATGAATAATTTTTTGTATAGGTATGTCATATACAATATTTTGGACATATATATGCTACAAAAAGTACTGGCTTTAATTGAAATAAAATCTGAGTGAGAATTCTGTATTTTATTTAGCAACCCTAGCATTTTAATTTTTATTTTATTTTATTATTGGAATATAATTGCTTTAATGTTGTGTTAGTTTCTGATGTACAACAAAGTGAATCAGCTATATGTATGCATATATCCCCTCCCTTTTGAGTCTCCCCCCCGTCCATCCCACCCCTCTAGGTTATCCCAGAGCACGGAACTGAGTTCCCTGTGCTTTATAGCAGCCACAAAGCCTGAGCCATGGTAAGTGATAACTACGTTTTAGTGCCGCTCTGCTTTTTCACCACCTGTAGGTGGCAGGGTGATCAAATGATTTTACGGGAGCTGCTGAGCAAATCCAAATTTAATACTCGATTTTATTCATATATTTAAAAGGTTATTCAAAAATATGGAGAGAATGAAATTTTCTCAAAAGAGAGTTTTCAAGGTACTTAAAACTAAGTATAATTGAGTCTTCATCTTTCCCACACCCATCATCAAATGGATTGAAACCCTATGTGGTTCAGTTCTAGTGGGCTACAGTGCCTTTATACTTCCAAAGGTATTTTGAGAATTTGTAGCTTTTGATGATACTGTAAATGTAATTTTTTTCCTTGTATTTTCTAACAGACTACTTCTTACTACTTGTAAGGTTAATTGTATGTTTCTTTTTGTTTTAGACCATACTCTATATTTCAAGTAGTATTAATATAAATACTCTGAATTTTCTAATATACAATTAAACTATCTGCCTATAACGTATGTTTCTCTCTTTCAAAATAACAGTGAATCTCCCTTTTTATAATGTAGGAGAACTAAATATAATTCTATTAAATGTAGGCATAAAGAAGGAAAATATATTAATTGTACTTATGCTCTTAAGAAAACTATTTCCATTAGCATGAACTGTTATATTCATTCAAAGCTATTATCATTATAATAGTTTAATACTATAATCCAAAGATACAGTCATAACCTTAAAATTGTATTTACACATAAATGATTTAATATAAAAGTGTGTAAAAATGGAACCTCAATTATCTCCATCCATTCTACTAAGAAGGCTTATTCTCTTCACAAAGATCTGTTTTCTTATAAACGGAAGGAAAGCATCCCCACAAAATTCAATAAGGTCCTCAATTTCTTTTAAATTTCAATATAAGAGCTTTTGACTTTTTACAGAAAAGTTATACCACTATCTGATTCCTACCACCATTTACTGTCTTTTGAGCCATGACTGTATACTTTTGAGCCACCGCAGAAAGCAGGACTTGGACCTTTCCTGTATGTAATATTGTGAAACCATCTAAGAAGTTCAGTTCAGTTCAGTTCAGTCGCTCAGTCATGTCCGACTCTGCGAGCCCATGAATCTCAGCATGTCAGGCCTCCCTGTCCATCACCAACTCCCAGAGTTCACTCAAACTCACGTCCATCAAGTCGGTGATGCCATCCAGCCATCTCATCCTCTGTCGTCCCCTTCTCCTCCTGCCCACAATCCCTCCCAGCTTCAGAGTCTTTTCCAGTGAGTCAACTCTTCACATGAGGTGGCCAAAGTACTGGAGTATCAGCTTTAGCATCATTCCTTCCAAAGAACACCCAGGACTGATGTCCTTTAGAATGGACTAGTTGGATCTTCTTGCAGTCCAAGGGACTCTCAAGAGTCTTCTCCAACACCACAGTTCAAAAGCATCAGTTCTTCAGTGCTCAGCTTTCTTCACAGTCAAACTCTCACATCCATACATGACCACAGGAAAAACCATAGCCTTCACTAGATGGACTTTGTTGGCAAAGTAACGTCTCTGCTTTTCAATATGCTAAGTTGGTCATAACTTTCCTTCCAAGGAGTAAAGTGTCTTTTGATTTCATGGCTGCAGTCACCATCTGCAGTGATTTTGGAGCCCCCCAAAATAAAGTCTGACATGGTTTCCACTGTTTCTCCATCTATTTCCCATGAAGTGATGGGACCAGATGCCATGATCTTAGTTTTCTGAATGTTGAGCTTTAAGCCAACTTTTTCACTCTCCTCTTTCACTTTCATCAAGAAGCTTTTTAGTTCCTCTTCACTTTCTGCCGTAAGGGTAGTGTCATCTGCATATCTGAGGTTATTGATATTTCTCCGGCGATCTTGATTCCAGCTTGTGCTTCTTCCAGCCCAGCATTTCTCATTATGTACTCTGCATATAAGTTAAATAAGCAGGGTGACAATATAGAGTCTTGACGTACTCCTTTTCCTATTTGGAACCAGTCTGTTGTTCCACGTCCAGTTCTAACTGCTGCTTCCTGACCTGCATATAGGTTTCTCAAGAGGCAGGTCAGGTGGTCTGGTATTCTCATCTCTTTCAGAATTTTCCACAGTTTATTGTGATCCACACAGTCAAAGGCTTTGGCATAGTCAATAAAACAGAAATAGATGGTTTTCTGGAACTCTCTTGCTTTATTGATGATCCAGCAGATGTTGGCAATTTGATCTCTGGTTCCTCTGCCTTTTCTAAAACCAGCTTGAACATCTGGAAGTTCACAGTTCACGAATTGCTGGAAGCTGGCTTGGAGAATTTTGAGCATTACTTTACTAGCATGTGAGATGAGTGCAATTGTGCGGTAGTTTGAGCATTCTTTTGCATTGCCTTTCTTTGGGATTGGAATGAAAACTGACCTTTTCCAGTTCTGTGGCCACTGCTGAGTTTTCCATATTTGCTGGCATATTGAGTGCAGCACTTTCACAGTAGCATCTTTCAGGATTTGAAATAGCTCAACTGGAATTCCATCATCTCCACTAGCTTTGTTCATAGTGATGCTTTCTAAGGTCCACTTGACTTCACATTCCAGGATGTCTGGCTCTAGGTGAGTGATCATACTATCGTGATTATCTTGATCGTGAAGCTCTTTTTTTGTACAGTTCTCCTGTGTATTCTTGCCACCTCTTCTTAATATCTTCTGCTTCTGTTAGGTCCATACCATTTCTGTCCTTTATCGAGCCCATCTTTGCATGAAATGTTCCCTTGGTATCTCTAATTTTCTTGAAGAGAGCTCTAGTTTTTCCCATTCTGTTGTTTTCCTCTATTTCTTTGCATTGATTGCTGAGGAAGGCTTTCTTATCTCTTCTTGTTACTCTTTGGAACTCTGCATTCGGATGCTTATATCTTTCCTTTTCTCCTTTGCTTTTTGCTTCTCTTCTTTTCACAGCTATTTGTAAGCCCTCCCCAGACAGCCATTTTGCTTTTTTGCATTTCTTTTCCATGAGGATGGTCTTGATCCCTGTCTCCTGTACAATGTCACGAACCTCATTCCATAGTTCATCAGGCACTCTATCTATCAGAGCTAGTCCCTTAAATCTATTTCTCACTTCCACTGTATAATCATAAGAGATTTGATTTAGGTCATACCTGAATGGTCTAGGGGTTTTCCCTACTTTCTTAAATTTAAGTCTGAATTTGGCGAGAAGGAGTTCATGATCTGAGCCGTAGTCAGCTCCCGGTCTTGTTTTTGCTGACTGTATAGAGCTTCTCCATCTTTGGCTGAAAAGAATATAATCAATCTGATTTTGGGTTGACCATCTGGTGATGTCCATGTGTAGAGTCTTCTCTTGTGTTGTTGGAAGAAGGTGTTTGTTATGACCAGTGCATTTTCTTGGCAAAACTCTATTAGCCTTTGCCCTGCTTCATTCTGTCCTCCAAGGCCAAATTTGCCTGTTACTCCAGGTGTTTCTTGACTTCCTACTTCTGCATTCCAGTCCCCTATAATGAAAAGGACATCTCTTTCGGATGTTAGTTCTAGAAGGTCTTGTAGGTCTTCATAGAACTGTTCAACTTCAGCTTCTTCAGTGCTACTGGTTGGGATACTGGATGCCCTCCTGGATACAACCAGGCCTGAGTGCTGCCTGCACTGAGCAAGTGACTCCTTGCACAGAGTACAGACACCACACTGCAAAATGCTCCCTCCGAAGGCCAGTGGCACAGCCCCCCACAGCATGCGCTGACCTCTGCTGTGTGAGATGCGTATGCTACCAGAAGGAACTACATAAAAATAGTAACACTGGGCCGAGAGGAGGTACTCCACGTTCAAGGTCAGGAGGGGCGGCGGAGAGGAGATACTCTTCATCCAAGGTAAGGAGCAGCGGGTAAAAAGATACCCCACGTCCAAAGTAAGAGAAAGCCAAGTAAGATGGTAGGTGTTGCAAGAGGGCATCAGAGGGCAGACACACTGAAACCATAATCACAGAAAACTAGTCAATCTAATCACACGGACCACAGCCTTGTCTAACTCAATGAAACTAGGCCATGCCATGTGGGGCCACCCAAGAAGGGCGGGTCATGGTGGAGAGGTCTGACAGGATGTGGTCCACTGGAGAAGAGAATGGCAAACCACTTCAGTATTCTTGCCTTGAGAGCCCCATGAACTGTATGAAAAGGCAAAATGATTGGATACTGAAAGAGGAACTCCTCAGATCGGTAGGTGCCCAATATGCTATTGGAGATCAGTGGAGAAATAACTCCAGAAAGAATGAAGGGATGGAGCCAAAGCAAAAACAATACCCAGTTGTGGAAGTGACTGGTGATAGAAGCAAGGTCCGATGCTGTAAAGAGCAATATTGCATAGGAACCTGAAATGTTAGGTCCATGAATCAAAGCAAATTGGAAGTGGTCAAACAGGAGATGGCAAGAGTGAATGTCGACATTCTAGGACTCAGCGAACTAAAATGGACTGGAATGGGTGAATTTAACTCAGATGACCATTATATCTACTACTGCGGGCAGGAATCCCTTAGAAGAAATGGAGTAGCCATCATGGTCAACAAAAGAGTCTGAAATGCAGTACTTGGATGCAATCTCAAAAACGACAGAATGATCTCTGTTCGTTTCCAAGGCAAACTATTCAATATCACGGTCATCCAAATCTATGCCCCAACCAGTAATGCTGAAGAAGCTGAAGCTGAACGGTTCTATGAAGACCTACAAGACCTTTTAGAACTAACACCCAAAAAAGATCCAAGAGTTAGAATCTATTAAATTGTGAGTTCTGAAGGTAGCATCTTAAGGTAGTTTAGTTCACAGAAATGTAAATGTGTGTTGATTTATAAGCTGTAAAATGGAAAGGAAGTTCAAATATTTATCTGAGAAGTAAACTTTGCACTAGGTGGCACTGTTTGGTAATAAGCTATTTATGTTGAACTTGACTAGCTAATGATTTTCATATACTTTACTGTATGCCAGTGTTACATAACAAACATAAAATCTATTATATTTATATAAATATTTTTATGATTATGAAAGTAATTTATTCTCTCTTAAAAGTCTTCTAACAAAAAGTTGAAAAATCCAGAAAAGTATTAAAAGAAAAATCATCTATAATTCTATGTTTAGATGGATTATGAAATTTTTTTCTGTATGATTCAGGAAACTCTGAATAAGGCATAAGCTTTAGGGTCAGACAAAACTGGGTTCAAATCCTATCCCTGCCGTTTGTACTATTTTAATGTATTTTAGCGCAAAAATCCTAGTAACATTGAGTTTGAAATTTTTTTTTTTTTAAATCTTGACTCTTCTCTCTAGCTGCAATCTGCTTCTTCAGGGAAGTAGTATATTGTCTTTCCTTTTTTGCTTGTATTACACTACTCAACCCACTTCAATCTGGCTTCTGTCCCCATAGTCCAGAAATGACCCTTATTAAGGTCACTAATGACCTGCACATTGTCAAATTCAATGTACATTTTCCAGTCTTTATCTCATACTCCCTCTCAGCACCGGTGTTGTCCTGGAGCCTGATGGTAATGGTACTTGGCAGCTAATTATGTGAATTCTTTTTCCAACTCCAAGTTCAGTGAAGACATGTTGGTAGATTGAAATTAGGCATGGTGAGAATATTTGCATCATAGAAACCAGAAAATGCCAGAAACCAGAGCCCTCCCACCACCCCAATAGCCATTTGTCAAACATTTACCAACACACTGCTGGATAGAGGTGACCATTTTTCCCTTTACAGAACTACCCCTCTCCCCGCCTTTTTTTTTAAAGGCAATCCCATACTCTCTTGGTTTTTTCCCATTGTAGCTCCTCCATCTACTCCTTTGTGGGCTCTTCCTCAGTTCTGGGCCTTCTCTTCTTCCTTTTATATACTGGCTTCAAAAATAATCTCACTAATTTTCAGATATTTAAATACTACCATTATGCTGATTTCAGATTCATGTCTGTAGCCCACTCTGCCCCAAGAACCAAAATCAAACATCAAAATACTTATTTAAACTTGTTTAAAAGTTATTTAAACTCACAGACATCTCAGACTCGCAGCCAAAACAAAGTTCCAGTTTTAAGTCCACAACCCTTTCCCCTACTTATCTCCTCCATCCCAACATTCTGCATTTCTGTAAATGGAACCATTGTCTACTTGATTACCAAAGTCAAACACATGAGCATTATCCACGGTTCTTCCTGGTCCTTCATCCTTGTATCTAACTCGGTAGCAAATCCTGTTAATTATGCTTCTGAAATACCTTCTGACTGTTATTTTTATCCTCTATTTCTGTTGCCATCACATTTTGTGCTGCCACCATTTCTCAACTCAATTACTATGACAGCCCCAAACTGCTCTCTGAACATCAATTCTTCCTTCTCGCCAATCCATCTCCACGTAGCTGCAAAAAGGGATGCAATGTAAATCAGGTCACAGCATTTCCCTGTTTAAAACCCTTAAACAGTCTTTCACTAGATTCAGCTTATAAATCAGATTTCAGGGTTTTGATCTGGTTTCTGCTAATCTGTCCAATTTGAAGTGTAATCATTCAAGCTTGTTTATGTTCTGCTCAAACCCACAGTGGCTGGCTTTTTTGGTCCTTGAGTATGACAAGATTTCTCCCCCATATAAAGCTTTTGTATAGGCACACCTTCTCTGAAATGACCTTTTCCTTTTCGTTTTGTGGTTAGGTATTTCTGTTCCTTTAATTATCAAATCAACTTAAGTCTACATTTTCATTGTTCTTTGTCTCAGTTCCCTGTTTATTTCCTGGTTGAATGAAGAATGAATCTATAAATAAAAATGTATTGTATAGGAATAAATAGCAAAAAAAAAAAAAGTACTTAAAATTTCTCAGCCTAAGTTGTAGTACAGAGAATGTGTTAAATAAATGGCCACTCTTTGGGGGGAAGGGGACAACTATTTTAAAATTTAACTTTTAGCATTCCAGAGTTCCAGAATTAAGACTTGTGCCCTGAAGGTGGCAGTATTAAAACCCAGTATCTTTTCACTTTCTAGTTTCACAGATGGGTAGTTTTACTTAAGCAGAACATCTCTAGCACTTATGCTTTGAATTACTAAGTGTGTACTAGTAAAACAAAGAGCTAGAATAGGAATTGAAATATTTCCGCTAATCCAAATAAAATAAGAAAGAAAAGCACCACTAAAACTATTAAGCAATATATTCCATTTATTTTTTCCTGATCAAACACATATGGAAAGAGTGCATTTGGACTTCAACAATTTAACAGGTTAGACTGTGATGCTAATAATATTCTGGTTGTATGATTTTAAATTTATCACTGAATTTGATATCAGAGAGTTCTGAAACTTTAATCTGATATTAAAAATGCAGCTTATTTATCATTAGAACTTCCAGTGAAAGAGAAAGGGTAGAGCTGCATTTTATCATTAAAAAATAAATAGAGGTGGGTGGCTTAGAGAGCAACATCAACCTGCTAGTCTAAAGAATACATTCAAGTAAGATAATATTTAAAATAACATTATAAATAACAAATAAATAACATCTTAAGTGATACCAATAACTGATATGAAGTAACGCTAGGACCTGCATCAAACTTTAAAATCATTTAAGGAGGGAAATTTATTCAAATGCTGAAACATGGTCTGATGTACTAAGGATCACTAGCCACTACCACATGACTTTTCTGAAATCAGGAGGGATGTATGTCCAAGAGACACCCAGGCAATTACACAGGCTTTCTAGATATATCTTTAGTCCTCATCCTCTCTGTTCACTGGTCCTCCCCGGTAGCTCAACTGGTAAAGAATCTGTCTGCAATGCAAGAGACACCGGTTTGATTCCTTGGTTGGGAAGATCCTCTGCAGAAGGGATAGGCTACCCACTCCGGTAATCTTGGGCTTCCCTGGTGGCCCAGACGGTAAATAATCCGTCCGCAATATGGGAGACCTGGGTTCAATCCCTAGGTTGGGAAGAATCCCCTGGAGAAGGGAAAGGCTACCCACTTCAGTACTCTGGCCTGGAGAATCCCACCCATGTGGTCACCATGGGGTCACAAAGAGCAGGACATGGCTGAATGGCTTTTGCTTTCCTTAAGGTATTAAAGCAGATTTCTCCTGAACTCTTCACTCCATGGTGTCTTGACCCTGAATCTTACACTATCCAGTGCTCCTTTCAGGTATAAAGGGACATTCCGAGGGACCCCGTCCCCCATCTTAGGTCGCAGCATACAGAAAAGAGAGACTCGAGGGAAGGAAAGCTTTGACCCACTTCATTATTTTCCTACAGAAAGTTTCACTTCCTTCTGGCCTGCCACCTTTTTTGTTGGGAATCCCATTGCGTGTTCTCTATTCTGCAAATTACATCAAAACGTCTCCTTTCTGAAGATAAAGTGGTGAAGAGAGAGGATCTTGGTTTTCCTTCGTGTGTTCGAGTGCTTAAATACAAAATTGATTTCCTGGAAACAGAACAGCCTCAACCTTTTAAATCTGTGAATGACAAAGAAAAGAACTCACAGCCTCAGCTTGTGAGTCACCGTTAAAAAAATTGACACAACTTTCATCCCCAGAAATTTTATTTCTAAGTGTCTTTCCTAGATGTATATTTACAAATAATCATAGAGACATGTTCAATGATACTCAGTGTAGCATCATTTGTAACGGTGAAATAAAAGACAACATAAATGACCAATAAAGGAAACATGGTTAACTGAAGTATAATGCTATATACCCATACTATGCAGCATGCAAAGAACAAAGTAGATCTCTCTCTCTCTCTCTCTCTCTATATATATATATATATATGCAAAAAACAAAGTAGATCTCTCTCTCTCTCTATATATATATATGCAAAAAACAAAGTAGATCTCTCTCTCTATATATATATATATGCAAAAAACAAAGTAGATCTCTCTCTCTATATATATATGCAAAGAACAAAGTAGATCTCTCTCTCTATATATATATATATGCAAAAAACAAAGTAGATCTCTCTCTCTATACATATATATATATATATGCAAAGAACAAAGTAGATCTCTCTCTCTATATATATATGCAAAGAACAAAGCAGATCTCTCTCTCTCTCTATATATATATATATATATATATGCAAAGAACAAAGTAGATCTCTATATATATATGCAAAAAACAAAGTAGATCTCTCTCTCTATATATATATATATATGCAAAGAACAAAGTAGATCTCTCTCTCTCTATATATATATATGCAAAGAACAGAGTAGATCTCTCTCTCTATATATATATGCAAAAAACAAAGTAGATCTCTCTCTCTATATATATATATATGCAAAGAACAAAGTAGATCTCTCTCTATATATATATATATATATATGCAAAGAACAAAGTAGATCTCTCTCTCTATATATATATATATATACATGCAAAAAACAAAGTAGATCTCTCTTTCTCTCTCTCTCTATATATATATGCAAAGAACAAAGTAGATCTCTCTCTCTCTATATATATATATATATATGCAAAAAACAAAGTAGATCTCTCTTTCTCTCTCTCTCTATATATATATGCAAAGAACAAAGTAGATCTCTCTCTCTATATATATATATATATGCAAAGAACAAAGTAGATCTCTCTCTCTCTCTCTCTCTCTCTCTCTCTATATATATATATATATATATATACATATTGATGGAAGGATCCTTAAGACAAATTGATATCTTTTTTAGAAAAAAACCCTTTTTATTTTATATTAGAGGATAGCCGATTAATGGGCTTCCCAGGTGGCACTGCCCATTGCTTCCCTGGTGTCTCAGATGGTAAGGAATCTTCCTGCAATGTGGGAGACCTGGATTGGGAAGATCCCCTGGAGAAGGGAGAGGCTACTCACTCCAGTATTCTCGCCTGGAGAATCCCCATGGACAGAGGGACCTGGTGGGCTACAGTCTACAGGGTCACAGAGTTGGACACTTCTAAGCAACTAAGCACAGCACTCCCATTTCTGGGCTTCCCAGGTGGCCACCTGATGTGAAGAGCTGACTCATTGGAAAAAGACTCTGATGCTGGGAAAGACTAAAGGCGGGAGGAGAAGGGGATGACAGAGGACGAGATGGTTGGATGGCATCACCGACTCAATGGATGTGAGTTTGAGCAAGTTCTGGGAGATGGGGAAGGACAGGGAAGACTGGTGTGCTGTAGACCTTGGGGTTGCAAAGAGTTGGACATGACTGAGCCACTGAACAACAACAGGTGGCTTGAGTGGTAAAGAACCCGCCTGCCAATGTAGGAGACTTAGATCTGAGTTCAAACCCTGGGTCAGGAAGATCCCCTAGGGGAGGACATGACCATCTACTCCAGTATTGTTGCTGGGAAAATCCCATGGACAGAGCAGTCTGGCAGGCTACAGTCCACAGGGTTGCAAAGAGTTGGACACGACTGAAGTGACTTAGCATGCACAGTCAATTAAAAATATTGTGATAGCTTCAGGTGGACAGCAGAGGGACTTGACCATACATATACATGTATCCATTCTCCCCAAACTCCCCTTTCTTTAAGACAAACTGTTAAATGAAAACAGTTATCTTTAGAAAAATGTTTCTCTGTATATATGTACACACACATATATGATGTATACATGTATGGAAACAAAGGAAAAAGGTTTGGAAACCTACCCATCAAACAAATAGAAATGATTACCCCTGGGGAAGAAAGCTGGATATGGGTGGAAGTTAGTTAGATTAAGTTGGGCTTTTGCTGTGTTTCTGAATTTTTTACCATGTGCTTGGAGAAGGCAATGGCACCCTACTCCAGTCCTCTTGCCTGGAAAATCCCATGGATGGAGGAGCCTGGTAGGCTCAGTCCATGGGGTCACTGAGGGTCGGACACGACTGAGCGACTTCACTTTCATGCATTGGAGAAGGAAATGGCAACCCACTCCAGTATTCTTGCCTGGAGAATCTCAGGGACGGGGGAGCCTGGCGGGCTGCCGTCTATGGGGTCACACAGAGTCGGACACGACTGAAGTGACTTAGCAGCAGCAGCAATGTACTGCTTATACAGTTAGACATTTAAGACAAATGAACGAAGGAAGCAAGATGAGCAGTATAGTAGAGTGGTTAATTTCATGGTCCCTGGAACCAGACAACCTATATCCAGGTTGTAGCTTGCTACTTATTTAACCTTTCTGTGCTTCAGTTTTCTCCCCTGTGACATGGGAATAACAATAGTACCCATCTCAGAAAATGGCTGTAAAGATGAAAGAAGATGATATGTGTAAAGGGCTTGGCACATAGAATAAGTTATATAAGTGTTAGCTAGTGTTCCTGCCTGGAGAATTCCAGGGACAGGGGAGCCTGGTGGGCTGCCGTCTATGGGGTTGCACAGAGTCGGACACAACTGAAGTGACATAGCAGCAGCAGTGTTATTGATTAAGAGAAGAAGGAATCATGGGTTATTCCACTTTAGTCCGAATAATTATTGCTTTTATTCATATTTTGGCACTAGTGGGACCTCAGGAAATGTACTTAAAAAAATCAATATCAAAAAGCCCTGGGGATGAAGCTTCTAATGGTCTTGCTATTATCTAGTCATCCTGGAACAAAAAGCAGGATGGCAAATTGGAATGTACAGTCCAACCAACATTAATATCAAACACTGGAATGCTAGAGGCAAAAAGACTAATGGGGTAAATTTTCTGCTTTTAAGGAATTGTGTGATGGAAGTTGTGGTGGAGAGAAGAATCAAATCAATGTACAGATCATTTTAGCACAATGTGGGGCTCCGATAGAAATGATAAATATAGTCAGAGAGCAAAGGTGTAGATCGGGATGAGGAAAGCTCCTCAAAAGGTGAAGACACTGGAAAGATGGAGAAGAGTTAGCTATGACAGCAAGGAAGGAATGGGCATTCCAGGCAAAGGAAATATCATGATTTATGTGAGGGGGCTACTAGGAGGTCAGCATTGCTGAAATATAGTGTGTGTGTGTGTGTGTGTGTGTGTGTGTGTGTGTGTGTTTGGTAGCAAATAGGGGGAAAGGAGAAAAAACGGTTGGAGGAAGTAAAGGGTAACAAATCTGGAAAGAGTGACACCAAAGATGATATTTGTCATATAGTATCGATGATGCAATACGAGCAGAAAGCAAGGCTATAGGGGAAAGCTTACTAAAGATAACCTGCCTTGATAGATCAGGGGATTCTATGTAACAGGTCAGGTAAAAAAATAGTATAGGACCATTTCTGACTTCTGCTTCTGTATGGAATGTAATAGGTCATGGCATAGCGGTGCTCAGCTGCAACATTTAGGGGGGAAAAGGATAATTTACAAAAGTCACAGTTTAAAAGGTTATCAGAGAGTTGTGGAAACAAGACTCTATGAGCTGAAATTCCAGACAGGGAAGAGCCCTTCCTAGATGAACTGACAGTCTCTGGCTATTTTCTGCCCTGGAGATATTTGCCAATTCTGAATGAGGACTAAGAAGGGAGAGGGACCCCTCTAGGGAAAAGAGATACAAGCAAAATTTTTGGTGGTTGTGTGGGGCTGGCTTGATAGATTGTCAACTCATATAGGACCAAACACAAATGACTATTTGTTAATTCTTGGGTGTTGCAAGATACTAGGAGACTTAGATAAAAGCTTCAAAAAGGCAGAGTGAAATATCTGTTTCACAATACTTAGGAGACAAAGTCCCACTCTAAGGAGAGGTCCTGGCACAAATATATCTCCAGTTACTTCTTCAAGACATTTGCTAAATATTGAAACTGCATGGGGTAAGAGGCAAAGAACTGAACTCAAAATGTCTAACAGGTAAATGACTCTGAAGAACTGAAGACATAGAGACCCAGCAGGCTCTCAATCAAGAGCCAGGAGGGCCACACGTGGGAAATAGGGACGAAGAGAGATCCCTGTTTGTGCTAAGGTGATCTGCCTACTTGATGGAAGATGGACACATTTGCAGCCTCTGAATTCCTATATATGATGTCTGGCATACAATAGAAATGACAAAATGACAATGTAGCCAGTAATGAAGAGAAAAAACACATAGTGCAAGCAAAACCACAGACGATTATATATTACAGGTAACTGACAAAAATTGTAAATATAACACATGATTAATACTAAAGAAAATATGGGGAAATGGATGAAAGGATAAAGTCCAACACAGAATCAGAATCTGTAAAAAAGAATCAAGTGTATATTCTCGAAATAAAAAGTATACCTTCTGAAGTTAGAAACACTTTGGATGAGTTTGACAGAACACAGCATAGTCAGAGCTAGTGCACTTCAGATGGTCAACAGAAAGTATCCAAATTGAAATATACAGAGAAATATTATGGAAGAAAAAGAACAGCACATAAAAGACATGCTGAACACAAATGGTCTAAAAACAGTCTTATTTACTACTTGAAAGAGAAACAGAGAGAGAATAGAGTATGGGGCAGAAGAAATTTATGGAAACATTAACCCAAATATTTTTTTTAAAGATGACTACTGAACTCCCACCAGGCTTAAGTAAATGAAAATCACACACAGAGCCATATCACAGACAAACTGATGAAAACCAAAGGTAAGAGTAAATCTTAAAAACAGACAAGTGAAAAGTTATTTTACTTTCAAGGAACAGGTAGAGTAGTTGTAATCTTTAACAGGAACTATGAAAAAAGATGATGAAATGGCATCTTTAAACTGCTGGGGAAAAAACAAACTATGCACCTTGATCACAATCTTTAAAAAATGTAGGTATCTTTGTTTACTTATTTATTTGTTTATTTTGGTTCTGCTACATAGTAGTATATGGGATGTTAGTTCCCCAACCAGGCATTAAACCTGCTCCCCCCTGCAGTGGTAGTGGGGAGTCTCAACCACTGGACTGTCAGGCAAGTCCTTGATCACAAACGTTTTACCTATACCAATTATGGATGTGTTTTTCACCATCTCATCAGTTCAGTTCAGTCGCTCAGTCATGTCCAGCTGTTTGTGATCCCATGGACTGCAGCATGCCAGGCTTCCCTGTCATCACCAGCTCCTGGAGCTTGCTCAAACTCATGTCCATCAAGTTGGTGATGCCATCCAACCATCTCATCCTCTGTCGTTCCCTTCTCCTCCTGCCTTCAATCTTTCCCAGCATGAGGGCCTTTTCCAAGGAGTCAGTTCTTTGCATCAGGTGGCCAAAGTATTGGAGTTTCAGCTTTAGTATCAGTCCTTCCAATGAATATTGGGACTGCTTTCCTTTAAGATTGACTGGTTTGATCTCCTTGCAGTCCAAGGGACTGTCAAGAGTCTTCTCCAGCACCACAGTTCAAAAGCATCAATTCTTCAGCGCTCAGCTCTCTTTAGAGTCCAACACTTTATGGCCAGTGTTACATCCTTTCAACATTCTTTAGCACTCTGAGTTGTGCGGCCTCACATTCCATTAATATTATTTATATAATTTGGGGCTTTGTCATTGTGTGGCATAAAGATCACCTACTCCAGGTTGTGTATACTGGAGCTTTATACTTCTTTAAGGTGATATTTACTTTTGTACTCCATTGACTTGACTCTGCAATCAAATCATAGCATCCATATAATCTCACCCAGAGTTTAAATTGCTTTAACTTTATTAGTGAGAGCTTTCTGCTGTAAATTAGGAATCTTGCTTGTATTGGTAGCTTTTATTCTAAGTTTTCTAGTATATAACATTGGATCTCAGTGACTGGGGACATTTTTAAGGCCATTATAAACACCAGGTTTAGAGTTTAATCACAAACCATAGGCCAGGTCATTTTTATTCATGTCACTTAAGAGTTCCCTATATTCACAGCATGGAGACAGATGGAACAGTTGAATAATATAAGCAACAGTGCTATTATTGAGCTAGAGGTTCCTTCTGGTGTGATTTAACACATCTAAATAATGACTGAGAGGGTTTGTAAAATGTGTATCTTCAGACGTAGTGAATGGACATGCAGACACAGCAGAAGGGGAGGGTGGGATGAATAGGGAGATTAGTACTGACATATATATACTACCCTGTGTAAAATAGGTAGCTAGTGGAGACCTGCTGTATAGCACCGGGAGCTCAGCTCAGTGCCCTGTGGTGACCTAGATGGGTTGGATGGGGATGGAGTGGAAGGGAGGTCCAAGGGAGAGGGGACATATGTATACATATAGCTGATTGACACTGTTATACAGTAAAAACCAACACAACATTGTAAAGCAATTATACTCCAATAAAAAGTGCTCTGATACATTCATCATAAGTGGAGCAGGACAGGGAGAATGTCCTCTAGCTAATGTATCCTCTCTGGCCTGTCTTTGCAGGCCTGTTTGGCTGCCTGACCTCTTTCCTGGACCAACCAGCAGCTGATGAGTAATCCTTGAGGACTGGAATTAACCAGTTGCCACTCTCCATCTCTCAAACACTCCATTGACCATCCAGCTACGTTCTTTTCAGGCCCCTTGAATACTTTCTGTTTCTCCTTTCCTCCCTCCTTCCCTTCCTTCCTCCTCCCCCCTCATCCTCCATTTCCTTCCGTCTTTCTTTCTTTTTCTTTCCAAGGCACTTGTTCCTTGGATGGGCACCATTGGGCACCATTTTTGCCTAATTCCTGTAGGAGCTAGAATCTGATCTTAACTCTATCTTGATTTCATCTAATAAAGAAGCCTGCATCTAAAGTATTTAAGATCTCTACTCTGTTCTATCAAACCCTGCTACTGGCCCTGTATTAGAGAACCTTAAAAGTTCCCTTTCTGGCCTGGATCTGGTCTCAATTACTCAGGCTCTGCTTTTCAGTTTTTCTCTCCTCTTTCAGTCCAGGTTTTCTCTGTTTCCCCAAGTTACTGCCAAATGCTGTGTACCTTTCCCAGTATGCTACATGACCAGCCTCTAAGCCTCTATTAAGTTTCATTATGTAAGGGCTTCTACATAATGATAAGTAAAGCATTTACTATTTACTAAAGGACAGAATAGAAACCATTCAGTAGATCATTCCCAAGAAGTTAACTAACATTAAAGCTCCCAAGCGATATCAATCCTCCACTTCCAAATGGCCATTTTAAATGTGAAATCACTTAAATTTTTTACACTTGGGAACAGTTAGGAGGCTAAGAGGAACTAAATGCAGGTTTCAGAATGGAAGTAGTGGATAATTAGGTTGGTGGCTCCACACATTAGCTCAGAAGCTCCTGAGATGAAAAGTAGGACTCTAGTGGTGATACAGAGGCATCAGTTCAGTTCAGTCACTCGGTCATGTTCAACCAAAGTCTCAACTATTTGTGACCCCATGTATTGCAGCACGCGAGGCTTCCCTGTCCATCAGGAACTCTCGGAGCTTGCTCAAACTCATGTCCACCAGGTTGGTAATGCCATCCAATCATCTCATCCTCTGTCGTCCCCTTCTCCTCCTGCCTTTAATCTTTCACAGGATCAGGGTCTTTTCCAGTGAGTCAGTTGTTTGCATCAGGTGGCCAAAGTATTGGAGTTTCAGCTTTGGCATCAGCCCTTCCAATGAATATTCAGGACTGATCTCCTTTAAGATTGATTGGTTTGATCTCCCTGCAGTCCAAGGGACTTTCAAGAGTCTTCTCCAACACCAGAGTTCTAAAGCCTCAATTCTTCCATGTTCAGTTATTAGCCAAGTAAATACTTACCATTCATCCAAAGGTCTAATTAAAAATTTCCTTTATATAACTCAGCCTCTTTTTCTACAAAAATATTTCCATCTCCTACTATTTCACAGCTGCATTCATTGTTGTTTAGTCCCTAAGTCATGTCCAACTCTTTTGTGACCCCATGAACTGTAGCCCACCAGGTTCCTCTGTCCATGGGATTTCCCAGGCAAGAGTACTGGTATGGGTTGCCATTTCCTTTTTCAGAGGATCTTCGTGACCTAGGAATTGAACCCGCATCTCTTGAATTGACAGGCGGGTTCTTGACCGCTGAGCCACCGGGGAAGCCCAATGTGACTTATGTTCTAGAGCCCTTCATGGTTCAGGCTATAGAAAGCTACGGTTTACCTGAGACCATATTCATGTGTGTTCAGGCGTGTCAACTGCTGTGTTCTTTGCGATTTTTACAATGTCTACCTTCCATTTCTTCTCTGGTTCCAAGAGAAGAATTTCTGTTTTACCTATTCATTGAATTAAAACAATTTTTTAACAGTTGATGTTTAAACTTTTGATTTTCAAGAAATTTACTTGGTCATTTTTGGTAATACCTTGTTGGGTTTTTTTGTGTGTGTGTGATGTGTATATTTTATTACTTTATTATCATATTTTATATATTTCATCTCATTTTATATTTGTTATCCAGAAGTTACAATATCTGAAGTACTTTATATTTGCTATTTGTTATTTTTGATAACTCTCATTCAGTGTGGCATGTTTTCTTGTATATTTAGTAATCTTTGGTTGTGACCTCATTTTTGGTTGATCATCTGTCAAATTTTATCAGAATAGAATTTTTGTTTGTTTCTCTAGGGAGCCAGGAATACTGGTGACCCCTTTAGTGACTTGGCTTCATGATGAGTCTCAAGTTTAGCTTCTCCAGCTTGTACATGGTTTAATTTTCTCCTACTAGAACATAAATACCATGAAGGCAAGGAACTAATCTAACTGGTTTGCCATGTCTTCTTCATTGTCTCTTACATAGTAGGTATTACAAAAGTATTTGCTGAAAAATTACTGAGTATCTCAGCTAGGGTTTTAAAACTTGAAGGTATACAGAAAGCAGAATTGAAGTGATGATAAATCCACAGTTGAAAGTTGTGTGAGTATGAATGTATATTCAATGACTTTAAAAGTCAATAAAGAATAGAAAACACTAATAATGCATGTTAACTTTCCTTTTATTAGAAGCTGAAAGGGTATTTTTGGCAAGAGTCATATAGTAACATCTTTTTTTCAAACACAGACCGGAATGTGTTTCTTCCCATTGGTCTATATAAAATTGCTATTTATAGTTTCAACCAATAGATTATGCTTTAGTTTCTGACTTTAAAAAGTGGCATTTAACATTTCTCTCAGAATTCTTGCATCTCACAGTTTGCTTTTACAATGATCTCAAAAATATTCTGAGTTATCTTAGATGAAGAATTTGTTAGGATGCTCAGGTTACAAATAGGAAACTGGTTCCTGTGTGGTTGGAAGAATTAGTTTTAGATTTGTAAGATTATTGGGATAGATTATAGAATGGCGTGTTTGACCCTAATTGGCATTTTAATCATAAGTCCAAAATATAAGCAAATCATATATATTTTAAAATCTAATCTGGTACTTAAGTTGAAGAAGACTAAAGAAGACTAAACTTATTTTGTATTGGGGTATAGCCGATTAACAACATTGTGGTAGTTTCAGGTGAAGAGCAAAGGGACTCAGCCATACATACACATTCTCCCCCAAACCCCCCTCCCATCCAGGCTGCCACATAACACTGGGCAGAGTTCCATGTGCTACACAATAGATCCTTATTGGGAGAAAACTTTCTTTAGCCAAAAATAATCTTTGACAATAAACTTACCATTTTCTAAACTGCCAATCAATCAGTTACTAAGTACTAGTGTGTGCTTAACAGTTTTGTGTAAGTTACCTTATTCCAGACTTGGAATTAAATATAGGACTGTATTTTATAAGCATCTGTGTAGTCTATTATAAGTATCTTAGGGACCAGAGTAAGCTCTGTTCATTATTAGGCTTTTGCATTGTACCTATAATTCTGGAGTGAGGTTATAAAGGATGAGAACTTATTGGCAGTTAGAGAAAAAGGCTGGCCATCAATTACAAGAATAAAAGTAGAAACCCACATAATTCTGGGGCCTCCCTATTTTATCACACTGTATGGAGTCTGATACAGTATGTGCTCTGCAATATACTTCCAGAAAAAATTCAACAAGACAATCCAAGTCCCTCATTTTAAGGATCTGAAAATCAGCCAGAAAGGCAGGAAACACATACAACAAAACCATTAAATGGCAACACAAAGCTGTGTCTTCAGTAAAAATAGGTGGTTCTGAAAACAAGTTGAGAGAATGCAGAGATCCATGTGAGTTGAGGTAGCTAGAGAGCTTTGCATGAGGAGGCAGTGTATAAATTAATTGTGGTGAGGAGGAGGGCATTTGGGAAGAGCAATGGGAATGAGCCACGAGGAAGAGGGAGAGTGGATATTAGAGTATGGAGAAAACAGAGGGGAAGCTATTCTGTCTATAACAAAGCATTTGCTTAGAGGAGTAGCTAGAGATGATGCTTGAGAGGTAAGACAGCACAGACTGTGGAAGGCCTCACAATCTTCATAGACCTTAAGCTCCATATAGACATGGAAAAAGTCTGTCTTGTTCATCATTATGTCTGGCGCTTACCTAGGCAAAAGGAGAAGAGGGTGGCAGAGGATGACACGGTTAGATAGCATTACCGATTCAATGGACATGAACTTGAGCAAACTCCGGGTGATAGCGAGGACAGGCAAGGCTGGCAAGCTGCAGTCCACAGGGTCACAAAGAACTGGACATGACTTGGCAACTGAACAACAACAACATGACCCATGCAATATTGGGGACAGGCTGGTACCAACAACAAGAGCCTACCATAGACTGGTATATAGTTTATGTTCAATAAGATTCTGTTGAATGGATTAACTGCATGGATGAAGACATTTTGAAATGTTGAGGCTTTGTCTGAAGATTGGTGGGGATTCACTGGAAATTTTGAAGTATGAATGTGTCATATTATAAATAGTGTTTTAGGAAATCTGTTCTCAAGGCAATAGGCAAAACAAACTGAAGTGGGTGGAGGCTGGATGTTGGGACAGCAGTGGCTTTCATGGAATCTCCTTTGGGTGAGAAGGGTTCACAGTAGACCGAGGATGCTGGGAAAGGAATTGTTTTGAAACTGAAGCAACTGAATTGTGGTTTATTGGCAAATTTGCCTCCTAGAAGATGGTGAAAGGAATGTCATCAAGATGGATAAGTAATAGATTAATTTTTGCAGTTGGTAGCTGAACTTTGGAATTTCTACTCTCATTACTTATCTTTTTCCTACTATTTCCCTCCCAACATGGTTATTTGCTTGATTATTTTTGGTTATTTTTTTCAATGATGCTTAATTATCCATCAATCATTTTTTTTCTATAGAGATATTTAGTTCAACTATTCTTGGAACATTTCTGAATTATCAGACCCATTACACAATTCCCGTTATGGGATAGGTTTGGGAAGTGCCTCCATAGAAAATACCTAGACTATCTTTTGTGAGAGCTTACCCAGGAAGAGAGAGATAAGGGAGTGAGTGTGAATTCCTGAAACTTGGAATTCTTCCATCAGTGTTAGAGGTCTAATAAGCTGCTGTGCCCATTCTCCTCGAGGCTTAGAAAGCCACTTCTTCAGTTCAGAACTTCTGGATCTGGTGGCTGTTGTAAGGTTGCTTACAAGCATGAAGCTCTAGTCCATAAACCTCCAGGTAGTAGGATATTGTTCTCTTATTATGCATTTTTTCAATTGTACTCTGATAAATAGAAAAAGTGCATTTGTTTCAGCCCTCAGCGACTAAACAGCCCAGCCCTGACACTTCAGAGTTGACACAATAAAGCAGATGTGTTTAGTAAAGCAGATGTGTTGAGTACAGATCTTCCTTGGGTGTGTTGACTCAAGCCCTTGCGCTAAGTCAGCCCTGCTCTCAAGGGTCCTAGGAAGAAAAGTCCGCCCATCCCACCCAGCCGACTTCGAAGGGGCTCACTACTGGCTTATTTTGCTTTGAGGGCGACCGCCCGAGGCCTTTCTCCTACCGAGGGCCCAGCCCCGCTGGCACCGTGGTCTTCCCCTCCGGTCCGGGGCATCACTTAGGGGAGGGAGCAGAGCAGCTCTTTCCTGCTTGCTTTCTCAAAGACCGAGCGGGAGGCTGGACGGGCACTGGAACAGCAACACCGTTATTATTACTACTATTATTTTCCTAAGGGCTCGGGGCGGGGAGGGGAGCCGCAGCCCTCTCTGCACGCCGCCGCACCTCGCTCGCTCGGGGACAAAAGCTCGGGCCGGCGGCGCCGCGGAGCGGGCGGCGCGTCCCCGCGGCCGCTGGACCGGGCGGGCCGGGCGGGCCGGGGAGGCGGGGAGGCGGGCCCCGCCCAGCTCGGGCAGCCGGCTGTCAGCGCTGCCGCGCCCCGCGGGTCCCCGCGTCCGCCGCGCCCCCGCCCGCCGGCCGCGCGGCGCCCAGGTGTCCTGCGGGAGGCGTCCCCGCGCGGCCAGCCGCCTCCCCTCGAGAGCGGCCGCGGGTGCGCCTCGTGCGTCTCGGAGAAATTTTCCTCCGCACGCCCTGCCGGGTGTCTCCGCCGCCCTCCCGGCTCCGGCTCCTGCTGCTTGAACCATGTCCGCCAGGGGTGAGTGGCGACCAGGTGGGCGCCGTCCACGGAGCCCCCTAGCCGGGCCCGGCAGGTGCAGGAGGGCTGGGGGCTGCGAGAGCCGCGCCGGCCCCAACCCGGCCTGAAACTTTGGCGTCGGATCCCTGGGTTCTCGGCTGCGGGGGATTGGCGGGGGGTGTTGGGGAGGGGGAGAGTAAAGCGGGGGGTGGAAGGAAGCCCTCGTCCTTGACCTTGATCCCCGGATGTGGGCGAAGTCTGAGGGCCAAGGTCGGTGTCCGGCTCACCTGTACTAGCTGCACGTCTGGGCTGGCAGGGCTTGGGGGATGGGCTCGCCGCTGCCCGCAGCGGCTTGGAGGGCTAGCCGGGAGGGAGGAAGAGGTTTTTTTTTTTTTTCCTCCTTTCTTGTTACCATTTTGCAGCTTGATTATGGAAGGTATCCAGGGCTTGATGCAGTAAGATTTAAAGCTGCAGTGCTTACACCCTATTAAAAAAAAGTAAATTCCCTACCTGTGCTCCTCTGTGCATGCATCTCCCCTCACCCCCAGAGAGTTTCTTCCTGGAGTGAAACGATTACGGCAGGTGAAACTGGGCGAAAGAAAAAAAAAAAAAAATCAGGATTGCTTTTCAGGCGAGAGTGAAGGGAATGTATTCCTTCCTTACCATCTGGAGCCAGTGGTGATGCTGAGAGAGTGGGTTAGTCATAGCTCAGTGGCTGCTACTATGAGTGAAATATTAAAGAGATCAAGTCATTGTGCAGCTTGCCAGCAATGAAAACGAAGTGACTCGGTCGCTTTGCCATAAGCCTTTAAGGAAAATGTTGATTATTTTTAAAAAGTATATTTGCAAAGCAAGAATTATCACCCCTTTTGATACCCTGAAGCTTTAAGAGGAGTTGCAGAGTAATTTTTTTTTTTTAACACTGATGGGTTAACGCTGCTTTTTGAGGGGAGTTTAGGTATTTAATAACATGTGTTGCTTAACTCAGTGCTGCTTTTCAAGGTTCATTCTGGGGCATATAATACATAAAATAAATTATATCCAGGATGTTTAAACTCCTTTTTGAACACACTGGTCTTTGCTGAATATGGTTGGTTAGTTCCGTACCTGGAAATGAGGTGGTACCAGCTGGGTGGAGTGATAGAATTTATATTTGCAGATCTCAGGCTACAGAGGTGATATGGGATCCTGAGAAATTACCTGCCTAGTGATGTCTAAAAATTTGTGTGTGTTAGAGAAAGAAAAAAGAGGGTGGAGCAAATATGATTATAGGGGACTGGGTGTATGCGGGATCTTCAAACTGATTCCAGCTGTATAATCATTGAATTGTGTTCTAAGATGGGAGCTTTTGGTCCTGAGTTCTGTCCTAAGTACAAGGAAGATGTGATTAGTTCTCATAGATTGTAAAACTCTCTGTGATCAGAGTCCATCTCTGATGGTTTGCACCACTCAGAGCCCTTAGTACACAAGACATTGCTCACTGTAAGAGCCAAGTCACCATCACAAACCTTGGTACATCCTAGGAAAGAGCATCAGGTTCATTAGGTAACACTCCAGTTTCACCTGGTCTCTGGTTCCATCTATTACAAGCTTTCTGTGGTTTATCTGAAAATATGAAATGAAGATGGCCTCGGTGATTTCAGAGGCTGGAGCTCTGGCTTGAGTCCTGGTTCATGATTTTGTTTTTGAACCTGGTTTCAAACATGATGATCTGGAGTTGGACACAAATCTTCACTCAACAGTCTTGCTTCCGCTTCAAACTCCATGTTGATAATCTTGTACTTAACAGTTTAAAGTATGACTCATATTGCACGGGGAGAAAAAAACATGATAAGTATTAGTAACTGCACCCTTAGTATGTGTCAAGTGCTTTACATGCATTATATCAGTTAGTCCTCTCAAACAGTGAATCAAGAGATACTGTTATTACCTCTCCATTTCAAGGTGAAATGAACTGAGGTTTGGAGAGATTGTGTAACTTGCCTGAGCTCAAACGGTTGGTTGATGGAGGATCCTGATTTCTACCCAGAGCTGTCTGACTTCTGATTAGTAGAAAGTCTAGTACAGTATCTACTGAATTAAGCTTATGTGGAAAAATGTCTGTTTGCCATTTATTTTTTATGAAAAATATTTTCAGAACCAAATTCCACTATGCTTTTGTAATTCAGTATCTGCTCTCATTTCTAATCCTGAAAGTAGAGATAAGCTTTTATGGTTTTGTTATGTCCACTTAAATACCTAACTTATCATTAGGAAGGTCTTTAGATAATGGGGAAGATAAATCTTATTAATTTAAAAAATATATTAACTTATTTCTAATATCTAGACTTGTAGGTTATGGTAAGGGTAGATTTTTTTTTTAATTGAAAACACTGAAACTAATTGAACCTAATAAATAAGTAATTTTATTAAAATATTTTAGAGTAAAAAATATTTTTAATTCACTTTCTCTTTAAGATATAAGGTGAGTACTAAAATTTGATTCATTAAATTAAACTAGCAAAAGATATTCCTAAATTCCATGGAAGGCCAGCTAAGACACTCCACATCTTGTGGTCTTTTAGAATATTATCATCAAAGACTTTTAACTTGATATCATATTTTTGCTACTAGAGACCAAAATGGAGCTATCACGTCTTCATTTTTGAATTGACAAACTGGAGAAAATTGTAGCACTAAGAATAGTGTTTCTAAACTTGGGAAGAATCATCTAGGTAACCTTTTCAGAAGTGTAGATTCTTGGGCCTTATTCCAGGTCTAATGGCTTATAAAGTCTAGAGGTAGAGGCCAAACACCCATAAACTATGTGAAAAGCTCTCAAGGTAATTCTAAAAATCATTAGATTAGAACAGGGTCAAAGAATCATCTGGAGTATAGTATTGTTAAACATGCTCTTACCAGGGTTCTGCTTCAGATCTATGGAATCAGAATATTCAGAGACAGGCCTGGAAATCTGAATTTTTAAACAAACTTCAGTTGATTCTTATGTACTAGCCAACTTGGGGGCTATTGAATTGAAGCTTGTTCCTTTTAACTCAGGGTTTTTTATCATCCGGCAAGTTTTGAAAAAAGCTGTTTTTGAGTTATAAAAGTAATACAATAAAATTATCAATATATTAGTGTAATCAAAATATGTCAATGTATTAATTGATGTATTAAATATTTTAATTATAAAGTATTTTAGTAAAATTTCATCCAGAAATATGTTAAAAATGAAAATTCACTATTTTTACTCCCTACAAAATCCTCAGAATTAAGCATGGCTAACAGTGCCTCTTATGTATCCTTTCTGGCATTTTCTATCTGATTAGATTTTGGTTCAGTTCAATAAATATGAAATACTTATTTAATATATAAGACACATGGCAAAAACAGGCACTATACACAGAAAAATTGCTCATGAGCCTATTAGTTTTGCAGAAGCTTGAGTCTTGAGAAAATAGATCCAAGTGTGTGAGGGTAGAGTCCATAGCACTGGCAGAGAAGTAACTCACAGTATGTATGCTCTAACAATGTTAGATCAGTTTTGCTATCTGTTTTTAGAACTTAAATAAAACTAGGAGCAACCTGGATGCTCACTCATCAGAGAATTCGTGACTAAATCATGGCTCATCCATATTGCAGACTGTTAAGCAACTATTAGAAAGAGTAAGTTAGGTCCATTTGAGTTAGGTCCATCTGAAGTGATGGCTATAATACATTATAAGTGAAAAGAGCAGTTTTAAGATTATATATATATTTATATATATATATATACACACATATATATATAATATATGATCTCAGTTCTATATATTGTGAAAAATCTCTAACTGTGCGCATGAGTGTGTGCCAGGAGCATAGAGGAAATCATAGGGCAGTACACACCAAGCATTTAACAGTGGTTAAAAAAAGTCAAGGATAAAAAATGTTAGACAAGGAGAGGGAGGGAAGAGAGTTGGCTTTCCTTTGAACGTGTCTTTGTGTTGTTTGATAACAAGTAGCTGCTAAGTCACTTCAGTCGTGTCCAACTCTGTGCAACCCCATAGACGGCAGCCCACCAGGCTCCCCCATCCCTGGGATTCTCCAGGCAAGAACACTGGAGTGGGTTGCCATTTCCTTCTCCAATGCATGAAAGTGAAAAGTGAAAGTGAAGTCGCTCAGTCGTGTCTGACTCTTAGCGACCCCATGGACTGCAGCCTACCAGGCTCCTCCATCCATGGGATTTTCCAGGCAAGAGTACTGGAGTGGGGTGCCATTGCCTTCTCCGATAACAAGTAGATATAACTTTAAAAGATTGACTTGTTGTTCAGTTGCCAAGTCATGTCCTACTCTTTGCAACCCCATGGACCTCAGCATGCCAGGCTTCCCTGTCCTTCAACAGCTCCCAGAGTTTGCTCAAACTCATGTTTATTGATTGAGTCAGTGACGCTATCCGATTATCTCATCCTCTGTCGCCCCCTTCTCCTCTTGCCCTCAGTCTTTCCCAGCACTGAGAGGAAAGTCAAATAAATAAAAAATGTTCATTTCATGTATTCATTCATTTATTCAAGTCAATGATGTAGATCTGCTTTCATTTATTCAACAAACAGATGTTATGTGCCTGCAATCAGTGACTAGGACACAGCCTCCTCCCTCAAGGCGCTCACAGTTCTGTGGGGGAGACAAATACATACATGCTATTTATAAAAGGATGTGCTGAGCGTGCGAGAGAAAGAGAGAAAGTGGGCCGGAGAGAGTTCTGATGATAACGAAGGAATGACATCAAATGTAGCCATGGAGGGTGAGGACCATGAGATCAGGTGAGGCTTCCTGAAGAAAGCAGGGACTTTTGGGAGAATGGCTATAGCCAGATGAAAAAGGATGCGGTGGGGGGAAAGGCTTTCAAGGGAGGCTCAAGCATGAAAGAAACAATTCTATGTGTGTCAACCTGGAAAGCAAATAGGTGCAGGATGGCATGTTTGCTAGGGAGAGGGGAGCCAGGTCTCAGTGGAGTGAGGCGGTGCGTTGGGCACTTTGTGGAAAGGTTGAGGGGGTAGACATTTTCATTTATGGAAGTGTGGTTCCAGGGAGCATGGTGGAGGGATGTCAGCAGTGGACGAGGCGTGTGGAAGAGGAGGGAAGAAGCTCGGGGCAGGGAGAGTGAGGGGAAGAGGAAATAAGGGAGGCTGAGTCTTCTCTGTCTGTGCACAACTGTGACTGCGGGAATGAGAGAGATGGTTGGGCACGGTTGGCCTCAAATGTCTTAATTTATGAGCAGCTCTGGCTGCAGAGTGAGCTGAGTCCCAGACAGCCCCGGCTGAAAGGCAGAGAGGTGGTGAGGGCTGCCCACTCCAGTATTCTCGCCTGGGAAATCCCATGGACAGAGGAGCCTGGTGGGCTACAGTCTGTGGGGTCTCAAAGAGTTGGGCATGACTGAGTATGCATGCTAGCCAAGCCCTCTGCTGGACCGTGGCTCTTCCCTAGGCCTGGGGCACAGAGGGACTCCAGGAGTCAGAGCTGTGCTCACCTTTGCTGATGTCACCTTCCATGCTACAGTAGGCTCAACAAACATGAATCTGCTAATCCGTCAAAATGGAGACTTCCATTGCATTTCTTCTTTCCATAACTCTTTCTCTCTGTTATACCTCTAGTTGCATCCCTCTACCTTTATCACTTTCTTTCATGGTGGTGTTGCAGTGATTAATGCACTAAGATGATTAATGCACTGGCTTGTTTGGTGTTACAGGGGGACCAATTTTTTGGCCTGAATTAGCTAGAGCTTTGCTTCTCTTTGAGTTCCAGAACTCTCAGCAATTTATCGAACTGAAATAAAAGGACAATATACTTCAAAGCAAAGTTTAGCCATTATAAATTTTGGTATTAAAAAAAATAAAACAACAGCACACTGCACTTCTGGAAGTCATTTTCCACACGTAAATGAGTTCCAACTAAATAAATAGATTTTTTTTTTACATGAGAGAATTACTTTTGTTTTTGTTTTTTATAATTATTTTTTTGGCTGCCCTGGATCTTCGTTGCTGCGCATGGGCTTTCTCTAGTTGAAGTGAGCAGGGACTACTCTCTACTTGCCGTGTGTGGGCTTCTCATTGTGGTAGCTTCTCTCATGGTAGGGCATGGGTTTTAGGGCGTGTGGGGTCCAGTTGTGGCTGTGGGCTCAGTCGTTGCAGCTCAAGGGCTCTGGAGCACAGGCTCAGTAGTTGTGGCACATGGGTGGGCTTAGTGGCTCCACAGCATGTGGCATCTTCCAGCACCAGGAGGTGTGCATTCTTGCTGCTGCTGCTGCTAAGTCGCTTCAGTCGTGTCCGACTCTGTGCGACCCAATAGACGGCCTCCCACTAGGCTCCGCTGTCCCTGGGATTCTCCAGGCAAGAACACTGGAGTGGGTTGCCATTTCCTTCTCCAATGCACGAAAGTGAAAAGTCAAAGTGAAGTCGCTCAGTCGTGTCCGACTCTTAGCAACCTCATGGACTGCAGCCTACCAGGCTCCTCCGTCCATGGGATTTTCTAGGCAAGAGTACTGGAGTGGGGTGCCATTGAGGGAATAAAACAGCACTAATTCAGAGTGCCCTTTAAAATGGGAGATGAAATTTTGTAAAATTTATGAAATAATCTCTTTGAGATGGTAAATTAGTCTTCATCATCTTTTATGGGAGAAATGTTTCTTTTTTTATGAGCCTGTAGACTCAGGTTCTTCTCTAACTCAGTTCACCTTAGTGTCTATTAGCACAGGTAGTAGTGATCATTTGATACAACTTAGACATTTTGTTGCTCCATTCACAAGGGAAAGCTACTTTTTAAGTCCTGAACTGTGTGGTGCCATTATCTGCTTAATCTCTGGTTTCTGATTGTTCAGTAGCCAAATGAAAAAGAATGTGAGTGATCAGTATTTCACCCTGGTAAAGCAGCAGTCTCTTGGAATATCATCCATCCATCCATCCTATAAACATCTATTCAACCTCCTTAGAGTTCATAATAAACATCATCAAATGAACAGCTGTATGTCTATATTAAATTTTATGATGTCACTTGGAGTTGACGTGTTGCCTACATTATCCTAGTGTGGTGGGGTTGTTCTCTCTCTAAATGTGTAACACTAACTGGTTATAAAAGCTCATGCCAAAAGCAGCTATTTTCTTCATTTTCCCTACAGACTTCTTGATGTTTTTTGAAGCTGTGTGGTGCTCTCCTGCAGCCCATCTTGGTGACAGTGTGGCAAGGTTAAGAAGGTTCCTATGCCTCTACCCCATGGATAGAACAATCCCTGTGTCTCCCTTAGCTTCTCCTGGGGCACTTCCATGTTTGGCTCATGTTTCCTCCTGTACAAGTTAGGGAATGCTCTTTGCTGCCTTAGTAAATACCTCATGATTTAGAGCACAAACATCATCATTCTGTCACAGGCAGCAGGCTGAGGAGAAAACCAATTCGCTTATAAACTGGAGAGGAATTTGCTGTGAGAGTGAAGAGTAGGGGAGTAGGAGGGGAAGATGGAGAAGGAGGGAAGGAGAAGGGGAGAGAGAACATGAGAGCAATAGGGGATGGATGTAGATTAAACGACTATTAAACATTGAAAATAGAGATATCAGGTTTGAGTGAAACAGATATTTGCTAGTGTAAGTTGAATTATCACATTTTTCTTTGTTGAAAATGAAATAGAAACTAGTGGAGTTGAAATTTATGTTAGATATACACAGGATTCCACAATTAAGAAAATACATCCTTTTTTTCCCTCTCCCTTCCCCCAAGAACAGAAATGCCAACTATTTATCTGAAAATTTATTGGCAGCAAGCAAGAAGGCACTGTGATGGGTTAATTCATGCCTATTCAACCTTCTCCACTGATATTTAATCAGTTAATGTTCATTGAACCTCTTTCCTAGAGCAGCCAGATTTATTCTAAATCTATTCCTGAACTAATGATGCTAATAAATTAATGAAGTCATTTAAAAAATATTTATTGAGCACTCTGGAGTGAGGATTGTCATGATTTTGAGGGAGAAAAATATTACAAAGTGTTAGAATTTGTGATTGAATGAGGCTGGAGCAAATAAGGCCGATAGATGTTTGTTGCTGACGTTTGATCTAACATATGTGTATCACATAAGTTATCATCCAAATTGGGATACTCCTGTCTAAGGCAAATTCTAAACCAGATGGAATACTGGGATGACAGGTATAGAGTGGGGCTATCTCCTGCAAATTGGGGCGGCGCCCTTTCTAACTAGTCAAGCTTCCAGCCAGTATGTGTTTTGGTGTCAGCGTGTTGCTCAGTCTCAAAGGATAGAATTTTTGTCAACATCTGATTATCTGTGTATAGTGTTAGCTATGTTGTATATTCAGAGAAGGTGATGGCACCCCACTGGAAAATCCCATGGATGGAGGAGCCTGGTGGGCTGTAGTCCATGGGGTCACTAAGAGTCGGACATGACTGAGTGACTTCACTTTCACTTTTCACTCTCATGCATTGAAGAAGGAAATGGCAACCCACTCCAGTGTTCTTGCCTGGAGAATCCCAGAGACAGAGGAGCCTGGTGGGCTGCCATCTATGGGGTCACACAGAGTCGGACACGACTGAAGCGACTTAGCAGCAGTAGCAGCATGTTGTATATTACCTACATGAAAATTTAACTTGACTCCTAGACTGGTCATCTCTTCCCCATCATTCCAGCACATTTCTGAGCAGTTTTCTCTCATGGGAAGTTGATATGCTCAGGTATAATTACCATTGTGCTTAGTCACTCAGTGGTGTCCAACTCTCTGTGACCCCATGGACTGTAGCCCACCAGACTCCTCTGTCCATGGGGATTCTTCAGACAAGAATACTGGAGTGGGTTACCATGCCCTTCTCCAGGGGATCTTCCCAACCCAGGTCTCCCTCATTGCAGGTGGATTCTTTACCATCTGAACCACCAGGGAAGCCCAAGAATACTGGAGTGGGTAGCCTATCCCTTCTCCAGGGGAACTTTCTGACCTAAGAATCAAATCAGGGTCTCCTGCATTGCAGGTGGATTCTTTACCAGCTGAGCTACCAGGGAAGTCCATAATTACCATTATAGACTACCAATAACATTTGATATGAAGTTAAACCCAAATGAATTTTTAGAAAGTTTTAGAGTAATTCACATGATAGTTTTCTTCCTCTGAGATAAATTATCTAGAGAAGGAAATGTTGAGTGCCTTTCATCCTCTATAGTCATTTAAAATGAGTGGCTCTGGGGATTTCCCTGGTGGTCCAGTGGTTGAGACTTCACCTTCCAATGCGGGGGGTGCAGGTTCGATCCCTGATTGGGAAGCTAAGATCCCACATGCCTCATGGCCAAAAACCAAAGCATAAAACAGAAGAAATATTGTAACAGTTTCATTTAAAGAAACTTTTTAAATGGTTCACATAAAAAATAATCTTTAAAAAATAGTAAAATTAGTGGCTCTGTTTCTTTGTAAAGTAAGTAAAGTTGCTCAGTCGTGTCTGACTCTTTGTGATCCCATGGACTGTAGCCTACCAGGCTCCTCTCTCCATGGGATTCTCCAGGCAAGAGTACTGGAGTGGGTTGCCATTTCCTTCTCCAGGGGATCTTCCCAACCCAGGGATCAAACCTGGGTCTCCCGCATTCCAGGCAGACGCTTTAAACTCTGAGCCACCAGGGAAGCCCTGTTTCTTTGAGTTAGTGCAGTTTCAAAGCATCTTTAGCATGTGTAGCCAGCTCTACCTGTGGTTGTTCTTGGACTCACTACCTGTTTGATGGCTCTCAGTCAATGTATTTAAGATCTGTTTCCCCAGTACATTCTATTATCTTATTGGAAAACTTATCTAATATGTATTTTCCAATATAAAGAAATTGTCCGTATTTTGTTTTATAATTACTGGGTGGGCAAGTTCTTATTTAGTAGATGTACCCACGAAATCTTTTGTATTATTCAGTTCTACATTAGGATAAACATGGAAGCAGAAACTGTGGGTCAAGCACCTCCAAATTACTTGCTGATTGATTAGAGGTCGTATGATTTTGGTCCTTTGTTAGAAAATTCCTTCTTTAGGCTTGCATGAGGAAGAACTCTACATGCATAATTACTGTTATTCACATCTTAATACATCAAAGTGCTTTATTCTGTGCTGTGTGTTCTTTTCACCAGCTCTTTAACTTTATTGCATATGAGAATAATATTTGATGGTATATATGTAATCATGCTGGAGTCAATTTATAAATAGTTTTCCCTAAAGAAAATACCCTCTAATACATTTTGCTTAAAACCATGTCTAAGGTCTTTACCCGTGCTTTTCTTTCTCAACTTATTGAGAATTCTTAAAAAAAAAAAAAAAAAAAACTCATCCACAACAGGGTAGCCATCAGAGAACTGAATGCTAACAATGAAGGGAAATGAGGACAATGAAGTAAACAGCTATTTCTGGCTTTTAGCTCCAAATAGGAATGAACAGAAGGAGAGGAGTTCCAGAGTCTGGGGAAAGGAGGGTGGGGGGAAAGCCATCATTTTTCAAAGTTAAAAAATGTAGGTTGGCAGTCTCTAATGGCTTCTAGGGAGATTTTTTTTTGTTCTTCTTGTTCTGTGTAGAACAAGGGAATCTTTATTTTGATTCATTTAAGCATTCAGGTGAGCAATGAGCATGAACACCAGTGATGGTTTGGTTTTTTCACCAGTTCCTTAGCTGCTGTTTATTTTAGGAGAATCTATTCAGTGATTAGACACTTTACATAAACTATAGAGTTGCAGTTGTAAATAATGTATTCATTTTTTTTTTCTGGTCTTTCTGTAAGTATTAGCTGAACACCTGCTAAGTCTTCAAGTTATTCCAGGTGTTGGAGTGGGATAGTCCCTTACCAAATAAACCTGTAACGGGACAAGCGGTAACAAAGTGCCATGAAGAAATAAAAAGAAGAGTAAGGAGGAGAGAGGAAGTTGGGGAGATGAGAGACAAGGCAGGTGTTATTTTATTTGGGATGATAATGGAAGGCATCTTTGATAAAGTGATGGGGGAGCAGACCTGAAGGAAGTGAGAGGTCATGCAGATTCTGGTGGAAGGGTTTTCTAGCCAGTGAGATAAGCAGTGCAGAGGTGTTGAGGTCTATACAGTGTGTGTGTCCTTGGACCAAGGGAGGCCAGTGTGGCTGGATCAGGGACTGAAGGGGAGAGATGAAGTCATAGGGTGGGGCAGGGGGTGGTATGTCAGACTGGTCCTTGCAGGCCACGTGAGGGCTTGAATTTCCCTCAGTGAGACTGAGTGAGTTAGGAGGTCTTTGGATAGTTCTGAGCAAAATTGTGACATGATTTGATACAATTTAAATGGATCACTCGGTCAACAATATAGAGAATAGATTACAGTGAATAAGCATAGATGCAGGAAGACCGGTTAGGAGCTTATTGTAATGGTCAGAACAGGAGAAGATATGACTTAGACCAGGTGGTAGGAAAATGACTGGTGAGAAGTCAGTGGATTCTGGAAATCTTTCTAAGGAAGTGCTTTTTGGACTTGTGGATGGGAGGGAGCTTGGAGTAAAAGAAGGGGGAGAATTGTGAGTACTTCTCTCTTCTCAGCCCCTGGAAGGACAGAATGGGGAAGAGTGTTGCACAAACAGGTTTGTGGGGTGGGAGAACCAAGTATTTTGGACGTTTAAATTTGAGATGTTTCTTTTAGGTATTCTGAGGATATTTATTGTGTCCATTTTACAAAGAGAAAAAATGAGGCCTATAGGAGCAAAGAACTTGCCTGATACCATCTAACGGATAAGTGGTTGATCCAGGATTTAAATTCAGGTCTTGTTCATGCCAGAGTGTGTATTATCCACCACAGTGCTACCTCTTTACATTAGGCTGAAATACATGCCAGAAAAACAATGCATCTAGTTTTTACTTCCTAATTATGATTTCTCCTTCTATAATTTTCTGCATTTTTAAACATGGCTTATGTTTAAGAGAGGGAGAAAACCATCAGTCACATTATCCCAAATTCTATTTATTAGTGTTATCATTGTTAGCATTGCAAAAGTGCTACTGAAATATGAAGAAGCATATTATGGCATTCATTCATTCATTCATTGATCTGGTCATTGAGTGCTTGTGATAAGCCAGACTTCAGGGTAATAATTGGCTCCTCCACTAACAGAGCTCCCAGGCTAATGAGATTAAAGGCATGTGTCACTGACTCTGTTGCTGGGAGAGATTGAAGGCAGGAGGAGAAGGGGGCGACAGAGGATGAGATGGTTAGATGGCATCACCGAGTCAATGGACATGAGTTTGAGCAAGCTCTGGGAGTTGGTGATGGACAGGGAAGCCTGGAGTGCTGCAGTCCCTGGGGTTGCAAAAAGTCGGACATGACTCAGCGACTGAACTGAGCTGAACTGAACTGAACAGAGTGTTCAACATTGTGTGACCAGTGGTGATGGTGGGACATACAAGGTGCTGCAGGAGCAGAGGAGGGAACTGGCTCCATCCTGACTGGAGGTGGGGCCAAAGCAGACTACAAAGCAAGTGATGCAGAAATAGGGCCTTAACCAATGGCTGCCAAATGGGAGAGGTGCTGGAAAAGCATTTCAAACATAGGAAACAGCGTGCTTTTATAATTTTAAAAACAGTAGTTAAGGATATGAAACATTAAGAATAAGACATTTGAAGTGAAATGTTGACATAAAGGAACAATATCAGGAAACTGAAAAACTACCCTGAGAAGAGATGTAAAGATTTAAGTCATTGAAGAGACCTACTATGCTCTTGGATAACAAGACGCCATATTGTAAGCATGTTCATTTTCCCTAAATCTCTCTATAAAAGAATGAAATCCTGATTAAAATGCCTACAGAATCTTTTTTTAGAGACATGGCAAAGTGATACTATTATTAATTTGCAAGATGCCTGTGTGGGCTCAGTTGTGTCCGACTCTTTGTGACCCCATGGACTATAGCTCGCCAGGCTCCTCTGTCTATAAGATTTTCCCAAAAAGAATTCCGGAGTGTGTTGCCACTTCTTCCTCCAGGGGATATTCCTGACCCAGGGATCGAACTCGTGTCTCTTGCATTGGCAGGTGGGTTCTTTACCACTGTACCACTTAGGAAATTCTGAAAGAGAGGTGTAACTAAGGGAGTCTACCCTACCAGCTATTCAGATGTAATATGAAACTATAATAATTAAAACAGTTAAATATTGGAGAGAAATTAGAATAATGGAAAAAGATTATAGAGTACAGTGAGTGTACATATGCAATTTAGTTATAGTAAAGTGGCAATTTAAGATCACTGTGAGAAGAAAGATTCAATAAATGCTATGGGTACAACTGGCTATTTAGAAAAAAGAAATCTGGGCCCTTTAATTCTTCCATCCAGGCATATACAATTCCTAATGTATTAAGTCATTAAGTGGAAAGTAAATGAAACAATAAGTGGTCCTAGAAGAAAACATAGGTGAATTTATAGCCCGAGGATGTTAGAAGATTCTTGACCTTTTCTACAGGATACAAGGCTTAAAAGTCATTAAAGAAAAGATAGATACATTTAACTACATACAAATATGAAAGAGCCCAGCCTTCTGTCTTGTATCACAGGGCCCCTGCAGGGCTGCATTGACCTGGCCATCTCCACTGAGGAAGTCCAGACAGCAGAAGGGGCCAGAGAAGAGGCCGAGATGGCCAAGGTGGGGGTGGGGGGGAATGCTGGGGCCTTTAGAGAGCGTGGCAAGTGCTTTGACAGTGTCAGCGTCGGGGCTCAGCTGAGGACCTCTCTGAAGTTTTACTTTCTGCACTAAGCAGGCTAGACAGATTCTGAGAATGGCCATCACCCCTCGCTCCACAAACACAGAGGGAGGGTTTTCAGTACCAGATTAGGGGTGCAGCGCCGCGGGCGGCAGAGCCCCCGCCGTGCAGAGGCCATGTTGCACATCGGTTGGATAACCGGAATCGGAAGGCTTTTCCCCCTCTTCCTGCTTTTCAGAACATTGGCATTCCTTAGGATAGTGACGGCTTAGGAATGGCACTATGTGGCCGTCAACTTTAAGGTCAGTTCTAGGCTGCCTGGTGACAATGGCTCACCCTTACCACAGAAAAGAGGGGACACGGTGAGTCGGTTGTGCTCCTGCAGACAAAGGGGCAGAGGAGCACTCGGAGCCAGGCTGGAACCGGCCGCCTAATGAACTCATTTATCTCAGCCTTTTCTCTTCCCAGAGCCAAGCTGCCTAAGGTGATAAAAAATATTTACTTGCTGGTGTTCTGAACATTTGACTTAAGTGAGCCTCCTGTTAGTGGTTCTTGGAGATTAGCCAGCCTGTTTCTCTGAATCCCTTTGATTAAATCAGCGCTTGCTTGGGAGGCATACTTTTGCCCTGGTTTCTCTGCTAATAAACACATTTTGAACTTGGTGGTAAACTCTACTCTTCCTCTAACAGTTACACTTCCTCCCCCCAGACTGTTTCATTTTAGTGTCTAATCCAGTGACAGTAAACTGTGCAGAGCTGTCTGAGTGCCTCTATCCTCTCGGGTTGTTGTTCACTCACCAAGTCGTGTCCGACTCTTTGCAACCCCATGGACTGCAGCATGCTAGGCCTTCCTGTCCTTCACTATCTCCTGGAGTTTGCCCAAGTTCATGTCCACTGAATTAGTGACGCCATCTAACCATCTCATCCTCTGTTGCCCCTGTCTCTTTCTGCCCCCTGTCTTTCCCAGTGTCAGGGTCCCAGCATCGTCTCCTAGGCTGTGAATTCTAGGAAGCCAGAGAACGAGTGTTGTAAGTGCATTCCCAGATCCTAGCCCCACCCCAGAGCTGGAAGCTGAGTAGATATTTAATGAACAGTTACTGAGAGATTGGGAGAAGAAAGGTTGCAGTCCATGAGATCCGCAGTCTGGTGGGATGCTCAGACATATGAAGAGGGGTAGGGGAATTTCTCAGTCCTTTTGGTTGAATGCTTACGTTGGGCATGACTTGAAAGTTCGTTTCCTCACATGCCTCTGCTGTTAAGCCTGATCAAGGACACAGTTTTTCCTACTTGAAAAGGAGTGTTTGGCATGTGCATTCTAACTCCGTCCTTTGTGTTCTTCAGTGGGCTGAGTTCTGGGAGGAGAGAAGCTAGACTCTGATGTGGTTGCTCTGATGGGCAGTTTCACCCCTCTTGTTTCGTATTCCTACATGGTAATGTATAGCCCAGGGACCCATCTGTCATGAGGCTCTGGGATGTGCAAGGATACTGGGGTATAGATTGGGTATATTATTGTGTTGCCCACTGTACCTTTCACTACAAATTAGTCCCCTTCAAAGTCTCCTTCAGCTATTTCCAAGAGTTTCCTAAGGTATTGTCCCACGTGTCTTATGTTTGGACAGCAAGCTGCAACCCTGCTACCGTGGTGTAGACAACGTCCTTGAGCGCTGCTGTTTTGCTGGGGCTTCTGGTCACCTCTTCCTCCCCCATCCAGTCTTGGCCATGGTCTCCTTGAACTGGTTTGAGCTAAGCACTGCCAGAGGTGCTTTGCCAGAGTGTAACTGAGACCAAGGTGTAACTTAGAAAACTAAAAAGGCAAAAGCTTCTTTCATAATCCTAAGAGCTATAGCATCACTGTCCAGGGAAACTCTTTTGACTGAAAGGAGATCAAACCAGTCAATCCTAAAGGAAATCAACCCTGAATATTCCTTGGAAGGACTGATGCTGAAGCTGAAGCTGAAGCTCTAATACTTTGGCCACCTGATGGGAAGAGTAGACTCACTAGAGAAGACTCTAATGCTGGGAAAGACTGAAGGCAACAAGAGAAGAGGGCAGCAGAGGATGAGATGGTTAAATAGTATCACTAACTCAATGGACATGAATTTGAGCAAACTCTGGGAGATAGTGAAGGACAGACAGCGAAGCCTGGTGTGCTGTGTAGTCCATGGGGTTCAAAGACTTCGATACAACTTAGTGAATGAACAGCATCAACAACACACACATATGCTTAGATTTAAAATAACAAATAGCATAAATGAGAATGGAAAGTCCTCATCCTTTGAAGTAACCATCATTACCAGTTCCTTGCAATTCTCTTAAGAAAAGTTTTGTGTGTACTAGGACATTAAAATCAACCTATTACCTATAAAACAATGATCTACTTACTTATTTACTTAAAAACAAACAAACCCAGTTTGCCTTTTTTCACATAATGTATTGAAGTTGCTTTACCTTGGTTTCTACAAATATAGCTAACTTTTTATTTTTTTAATGACTGCACAGTGTTCATGCAGAAGGTTGTACCACACCTGATTTGATAGATATTTTGGTTGTTGGCTTTTATACATGCTGCTGCATTGAGCATCTTTGTGCATATATCTTATTGAGATTTTTAGAGCATGTTTACAGTTTAGTCTCTAAGTTGTGTCTGATCCTTGCGACCCTGTGGACTGTAGCCTGCCAGTCTCCTCTATCCATGGGATTTTTCCAGGCAAGAATACTGGAGTGGGTTGCCATTTCCTTCTCCAGGAGATCTTCCTGATCCGGGGATCAAACCCAGGTGTCCTGCATTGCAGAGAGATGCTTTTAGAGATAGCCACAGGTGTTAGCTATAATTTTTAATGAGGCTTTACTGATGGTTCAGAGAAAATGGCGAGGGAGCATGGTCCCCGGTGCGGCTGACTTCCTCTGGGCTCTCTCCTGTGTGTATCTCTTGCCTTGTGCTTGTTCAGTCTCCGCCCAGTAGGAACAGCTTGTTTCTCCAGCACTAGAAAATGTTACAGACATCTCCTTTATATATATAAAGGGACAGACCACTTCGAGCCTGGAGGAAAAAAAAAGAATACATATTTTTCCTTACTTCATCTAAAGCCAACCTTGTTGCCTGTTGCAGGATTCATTTTCTCTAGAATGACCCATGGATTTTAGGATAAGATATTCACAAAACAGTATGGTGCTGATACATTTCACAGAGGCTGGATTATTTATCTTTATTCATGATCACTCATTACCCTCAGTTAAAAAAATGAAACCTGAAAATTAATTCTCTTTAATAAAGACTGAGTCCAAATCTCCCCACTTACAGATAATCAAATTGGCAGGCTCTCCACAGGAGACAGCATATTCTAGTGGGAAGAGCTGGCGGAGGAGCTGGGAGATTGGAGTCGTACTGCAGCTCTGCTTCTCCAGCTGTCTGGTCGTGGGCACACCGTACAACAGACCCTGACCTTGGAGCCCCATTTCCTATTCCCACCAATTCCCTCCATGACCTCAGAAGACTCTTCTGCTACCAAGTCTTGAAATCAGAAATGAATTTCCAGATCAGATGATTCAGTTTTGCTTTGATTAAATTCCTGTGAGGCTTCACTCTTGGCTGGAGTTTCAGCAGGCAGGAGCAGAGATTAGCAGCATCTTATGTAAGGCTACTTGGGCAAATGGGTTGGGAAGGGGCTGGCTGCCATCTCAAGTCATGGCATTAAAATTTTAGGCTGCTCTTGCCATTGCAAGCTGTGACTGCTGATTTCCTAGGAGAGCTGATAGAATTTCCAGGAAGCCTGTGGTGGGTTTGGTGTTCTGAAGCCAACAAATTAAAAAAAAAAGAGAGAAAATTTTGCTAGTAAAAGGAGAGCATTGTTTTTTTAGTTTGGTTGTTGTAAAATGTTTTTAATGATGCTGATAGCAAATTCTGATCAAGGAGCCAAAGCCTAAAACTAACAGAAAGCCTATTTTACTCTTTGAAATGGTCATATGTGATTCATTAGGTTGGTTGGATGAATTTATATGGGAATTGACAGATAAGGCTTAATATAAGAATATCATATCTAACTTACAAGAGAATTTAAATACCAACTTTTGTATGGGATAGAGAGAACTAGAAAAATATCAGTATCTTCTTTTTTTTCCATGCCTCTTTTTGTTATTTCTGGTACCAGTCAATCAAACAAAAAATACCAAATATTTATTGGTAAAGAGGAAATGCAGCTGACTCATTGGAAAAGACCCTGATGCTGGAAAAGATTAAAGGCAAACGGAGAAGGGGATGGCAGAGGAGGAGATGGTTAGATAGCATCACTCACTCAATGGATGTGAATTTTGAGCAAACTCTGGGAGTTAGTGAAAGACGGGGGAGCCTGGCATGCTACAGTCCACGGGGTCACCAAGAGTCAGACACAATTTAGCGGCTGAACAACAGCAACAATATCAACAAAAGAGGAAATGCAAATTTGAGAAGTGGGGGTTACCTACTAGAGTGTGTGTTCAGAGCTGCTCCTGCTTCCCGGCATGGCTCTTTGACTTTGCAGTGACGCATCAGTGAGTGTTTTCATTTTCTCTTTTTGAACGAGTTTGGTCATTAAGGTAGCTTCTCCATCAACCTCTTCTGTCTTTAGACTTATGATGGTCAAAGTATGCAACATCTTTCTCAATTAAGAAAAGAAAGTCAGGGGGGAAGGCTCTTATACACTAATTGACTGTTTTTAGTATACACAATGATTTCTACTTCCGAATTATTCATTACAGAAGAAAATATTCCCCAGGAAACTGAAGTTGGGATGCTAAATGTAATGGATAAAGTATGACTTTAATGTCAGCACAAGTTTTATTTTGAAAAAAATTTTTTTACTGTTTTATTGTCTAGGCAGTAAAAGAGGAATGACATTCAGTGGAAATATATTTCATTAATAGAATGCTAGAGGAAAAATGTTTTCTAGGAAATTGTTGTATATAATATATGTTTAAAATATAGTAGAGTGCTTTTCAGATGTTATGAATATTGATGCTATAAAGCTTTGGCAGAAGAGGGATGTGTTCTATCTGGCTTCGGTTTTGTTGAGAAGAATATCAACAACATTTTTTACTTTCCTAACCTTTTTTTTTCAAATTTATTTCCTAGTCATCATTTGAGTTTTTTATGCTGCCTAAATTAGACTATAGATGTAAGTGCACTTCCTAAGGAGAGTGTTTAAATTTGCTTCTCTAAAGGAGTTTTGGTCTAATGTTGGAGAGGATGTGGAGAAAAGGGAACCCTGGTACACTGTTGGTGGGAATGTAAATTGATTTAGTTGTTATGGAAAACAGTACAGAGATTCCTCGGAAAACTAAAAATAGAACTACCATATGATCCAGCAATTCCACTATATCCATTTCTAATATATACAAAAAATGAAAACACTGATTTGAAAAAATACATGCATCCCAATATTCATAGCAGCATTATTTACAGTAGCCAACATATGGAGCAACTTGAGTGTTCATCAACAGATGAATGGATAAAGAAGGGATAAATAATATACAATGGAATATCACTCAGCCATAAAAAGAATGAGATTCTGCCATATCCAGTAACATGAATGGAGCTAGAAAATATTACGATATGGAAATAAGTCAGACAGAAAAGGACAAAAACTTCATGATAACACTTACATGTGGAATCTAAAAAAAAATACAGATGAATGTATAAAGCAAAGCAGAAACAGACTCACAGATATAGAAGGCAAACTAATGGTTACCAGAAGGGCAGGGGAAGTGGGAAAGGGCATAAGAGGGGTATGGGTTTAAAAAATACAAATAGCTAGGTATCACATGGGCTTCCCTGGTGACACAGATGGTAAAGAACCTGCCCACAATGCAGACGGCCTGGGTTCGATCCCTGGGTTGAGAAGATCACCTAGAGAAGGGAATGGCTACCCATTTCAGCATTCTTGCTTGGAGAATTCCATGGACAGAGGAGCCTGGTGGGCTACAGTGCATGGGGTTACAAAGAGTTGGAACCAACTGAGCAACTGACGCTTTCATGTATCAGATAGATAAGTAACAAGTATATGTTTTATAGCACAGGGAATTATAGTCACTATCTTGTAATAACATTTAATGGAGAATAATCTATAGTGATTATGGATTATAGTCTATCGTGAATAGATAGTGAATCACTATGCCATATACCTGAAAGTAATATCATGTTCTAAATCAATTATATGTCAATTAAAAAAAAGTTTTGGAGATGATTTAAAAAGGTTGAGTACATCACCACACTGATGAGGACCCTCATGTAGATAATATGATGGGGTTGACTTTACTTGAGAAGCAAAATTCATGGATACTGTTATCATCTGAATAGGAGGAGCATTTAGTTAACATTCTGTCTAGCATCTAGTACTTTCATTCTAAAAATATTTAACCTGCTGTCTTAGGAGCAGTAGATACAGTAGTATACAGAACAGACTAAAAAAAATCTTTTCTAGTAGGTGCTTTCTAGAAAGCATACACTTTTTTATTTTATTTATGTAAAAATTATATTTGTGAAATATAAGTAAAACATTTAGCCTATCAGGTGGTGATGAATGCTCTAGAGAAAATGAAGGAGGGGCAGGATATGGAGAGTGCAGGTTGAGCTTGATCAAGGAAGGCTTCTTTGAGATGACATTTAAACAGAAGCAGGAGAAGATAATACCTGGAGTAAGAGAATTCTAGGTGGAGGGACCAATGACTGGAGCCCTGAGTCAGGAACATGCTTGGAGTTTTTCAGACACAGTGAGGTTAGTAGAAGAGGGAGGTCAGAGAGCAGTTTGGGGGACCAGTCATGTGCTGTCTTGCGAACCAACAGAAGGACTTTGACTTTGAGTGAAAAGGGCACCTCTGAGTTATTTGAGCAGACAAACACACTTAGCTAAATGTTGATCTGAACCAAACATGCCTTTAAAGAAAACGTAAAACCCTGACCAGTGGCTATAGCTTGCTTATTTGTGCAGTATTCGGTCATCTTTGGGCTTTGTGGTGTGTGTGTGTATAGGGCCAGGACCAGGGTGAAGGGAGTAAGACTTGACCCTTAGCGTGATGCCTCCCAATTTTTGCACCCAATCACCTTACTCCCCTCCCCGTAGCCCTGCCCTGTGTGTGTTTATTGTTTTCGTTTGTGAATAACTATATGAATCAAACTCACCTCTGGCTACTGTTACCATTGTAGTGAGCAAACAAAGCCTATATCCTGCACCACAGATCACTGACATTGTTAGAACAAGAAAGAAGCAAATGGAGCCAATGGGTAATGGTCATTGCCTTACATTTGGCTTAGAGCACTTCATACAGCCCAGAAGAATAGCCAGGGGAGGAAGGCAAACCCTTCCTTCTGTGGTTTCAGAAAGGAAAAGCTGTAAAGCCAGATAACCACCTCATAAAGGGTGTGACCAAGCTTAGAAATCAAGATGTCTGATGATAAATCATTATATTCTCAAGTATACCCATGAATTTTGGGATGGTACGTCTGTTAAGTTACTAGGCAGTTGTAAGGATAGAGTGCAATTCGAGCTAGAAGCAGGTCCCCCTGGGACAGAGATTATGTGCAGATGTGACTGCTGTCCAAAATCTCAGCTGCCATCCTTGCCTGATCTTTTATGATATGCATGCACCAGGATATTTTATTTAATTCTTTTGGAAAGCAGACGAAATGGAGGGAAGAGATGAATCTATTGGACACACACCCTGAACAGAATAAGAGACAGGTACACTCAGCAGATATGATTTCTGAAGGCCCGGAGCTGTATTAAAACACACACAGATACCGTTTTCATTGTTGTTTTGTGTCTGTCTCTGCATATCTGACGGTAGAAATATAATTTTAGAATTGAACTTCACTTTTCCTTCTGGATATGTTTTGGATAGATTGCATTTTGTAAGCTGGGCAGCCAGAGACAGTATCTAATATCGTTTTTGTTTACTACTATGCTTCTTAAGAACCGAAAACTAGTAAAGATTAATGATAGCTAAAAATAGGGTCAGCCCAATTTTCCAGACTTTGTTCATGATTTCCATTGAAATGAGAATTTCTTAAGCACAGGACTTCACACGTTTTGTAATTTTTTCTCATCATTTTGGCAATTCAGCCACTCAAGTGAAATCATGTCCTGGTTAAAACATTTTAAGCAACTGTGGGTAATGCTCTTCTTAAATTTCAAGAATATATTAAAGCAATGGGGGTGGGGGGAAGGATTGGGAGTTTGGCATTAGCAGATGAAAACTATTATATATAGGGTAGATAAACAATACGGTCCTACTGTACAGCATAAGAACTATATTCAATATCCTGTCATTAACCATAATGGAAAAGAATATATGTATAACTGAATTACTTTGCTATATAGCAGAAATTAAACATAACATTGTAAATCAATTATACTTCAATACAAGTTTCTAAAACAGAAAGCAATTAAAACTGTGAACTAGGTCAGTTGTACTTATGGACAGTTGTTATCAAGCCCACTCACATCCCCTTTCTACTTCTTTCTATGTATCACTGCTAAATTAATTTTCTATGGCTTGGTCTTGTTTGCCTGGCTACCTTCTCAAAAAGCTTCCATGATCCCCCACTGTCTCTTGAATTACCTTCAGATTCTTCTGGCACTTCATTCAAGGCTCCTTTGTGACAAGTAGCAAGATGCTTTAATTTTTTTGGAGAGAAGAGATGAATTCATTGGACATGCACACACATTGAGTGGACTGAAGAGACAGGCACACAAAGCAGAAATGACTTCCAAATTAATTAATTTTCTACAGCTTGACTGCATGATTGCAAAAGCTTTCATAATTTCCCTGCCTCCCACCCCACCTGCTACTGTTGACTCTTGAATTGCCTTCAGATTACTTTAATTTGGTATTCAAGGCTCCTCATGAACTGGTTATCCTCAGATGGCTCAGATGGTAAAGAATCTCCCTGAAATGCAGGAGATCCAAGTTCGATCCCTAGGTCAAGAAGATCCCCTGAAGAAGGGAGTGGCAACCAACTCCCGTATTCTTGCCTGGAGATTTCCATGGACAGAGCAGCCTGGCGGGCTACAGTCCATGGGGTCCCAAAGAGTCTGACACGACTGAGCGACTAACACTTTCACTTTCATGAACTGGATGGTCCACTTCACTTTTCTGGTCTTTGAAACCTTTGCTTAGATCAAGCTGGACTATTCATCTTTTCCAAACACAACTATACTTTTGACTCTATTTCCACCTGGAATACCCTTCTCTTCAGCAATTTCTGATAAAATTGTGTCTATTTTATAAGCCCCATCTGATATGCTATGAAGATTTTTCTTTTGTGTGTGTAAGAGAGCTCTTCTGCTTATTTGGAGTCTCTCATCTTGTGTAACAGTCTCCCTGCATTATGGAGATTGAAGTGCTTGTTTTAATTGCATTTCTTGTACTTGGAAACGAAACATTTTTAAAGCTGCTATTTATTGAATCCTTTCTTTGTGCCAGGCAGTGAGAGGCATATAGAATTGTAATTGAGACGAGTGTAGAAGCAGATTGCCTGTGTTCGAAGCCCAGCACTGCCACTTACAGTCATGTAACCCTGGAAAAGGGCCCTCACCTGTCTGTACCTGTTTCCTCATCAGCGGCAAGTTTCTTACAGGGTTGTTAAGAGAATTTCCTGTGTTCATAGGACAGAGCTTGGCACACAGCAAACTCTCAATAGTAGCAATGACGATTTGCAAACAGTGTAGTATTTCATCCTAAGAAAAACTCTTTGAGATTTATTAATTGCCCTCTTTTAAAAATGAGGAGAGTGAAACTCAGGGAAATTAAGCAACTTGCCCAAGGTTATGCAACTAATAATGGCAGAGCTGAGGTTTGAACCCTGGTTGCTTGACTGGTGGCTCAGATGGTAAAGAATCTGCCTGCAATGCAGGAGACCTGTATTCGAGCGCTGGGTCAGGAAGATCCCCTAGAGAGGGGAATGGCAACCCACTCCAGTATTCTTGCTTGGAGAATTCCATGCACAGAAGAGCCTGGTGGGCTACAGTCCATGGGGTTGCAAAGAGTTGGACATGACTGAGAGACTAACGCTGCTTGACTGCCCTATGTATTGCTCATTTAAAAAATTTTAGCATGGTGCCATGTACCCAGTAGGAGCTTAATACATATTTCTTGTGAAATGATGAGTATAAAAACGTAGGCATTTATGTGTTCTGATTTTGCCCCTGCTTTTTACTGGTGAATTTCAGGACATCCTTAAATCTTCCAGACTTCAGGTTTTCCTTCTTTAAGAGGATGATAGTAATAACCCTGCCAGAGAGTTAGGGAAGTAAATATACAGATGGAGTGAGCTAACCCATGTCAACTGCCTAACGTATGGAAAGTGCTGGGTAAGTATGAGTTCCTTCTCTCACTTCTCTTATTATTTTAAAATTATTATCATTGTATTAGTCCAAGTTAAAATACTGTGAGAGACGTGATTCTGATTACAATAGCCAATATCAACCTTTTCCCCCAAAATGCTAATCACTGTTATTCTAGTAATGCCGTGAGGGGAGCAGCTTTATGTTAGTGGGCTTGATTTAGAAGTTTGAAGATATCTCTTTTTACTTTCACTGTGCTGTGTTGCCTGAAGCTATACTGATCCCAGATTGGGTTGTGTTAACCAATTTGAAAATGCAGTGTTATGGAAAGGTCTTATAAATGAGTTAGGTTAATCTTACTGTTTTTCCCTTGACTTGATTTAAATCAGCCAACATTGGGCAGAAAAGGAGCGTTGGTTTAGAGGAGGAAGCATGAGCAAAAAGTATGTTTTTAAACTATAAAAATAGGTTTAAGCAGGAACTAAGTAGCATATAGGAACATGGAACTGGGGGCCTGTAAGAGAGATGAGAAAGAATTTACAGTTTGAACAATCCCCAGATTGGATAATTAACCCTTAAATAACATTTGACTGCAGCACCAACTTTCTTCTTGGACCTAATCTCAAGGGACAAATCCATTTAACAGAAAATTTTCCTTCCTATAGTAGGATCATAAAGTATTTGTGATTAAACTATGCATCTTTCTAAAAATTCATACCATGAAGTCAATGATAAATTGATGCCCTAGTCTAGACTTCAGTTTTCTTCTCAGGAAACTAATAGAGAGCAGTGGAAGAGTTTAGGCAATTTCTTGTACCTTCTCATTGGAATACACCCGTTTGGTAAACAATTCTATTGTATTATACCCATCTTCAAATTTCATAAAATATCTTCTGATTTAAAATGTCAAGCGCTAACCTTTCATGACCCACTGAAGTCAGTGTTTCCCTCTTTCTGATGTGCTTGTAGATTAAACAAAAAGAAGGTCAGTGCCTGGCTTTTTGAGTATTCCATCTAATTGAACTGAACTGTTTAACTGCCAGGATTGGGAGGCCAAAATGCCATTTGTTGAAAAAATAAGCTCTGCAATGACAATTCTTACAAATGCTCACAGTTTAACATTCTCTTTTCTTTGATTTACTGCTAGTTCTAGTGCTCATTTGTATCCAACACTTTGTGGTCCCATGAATTGTAGGCTCCTCTGCCCATGGAATTTTCCAGGCAAAAATACTAGAATGGGATGCCATTTCCTATTCCAAGGGATCTTCCTGATCCTAGGATTGAAGCAGCATCTCCTGCCTCTCCTGCATTGGCAGGAGGATTCTTTACCACTAGTGCCATTTGGGAAGCCCCTCTTTTCTTTCAGTTCAGTTGAGTCGCACAGTCGAGTCTGACTCTTTGTGACCCCATGAACTGTAGCACACCAGGCTTCCCTGTCCATCACCAACTCTTGGAGCTTGCTCAAACTCACGTCCATTGAGTTGGTGATGCCATTCAACCATCTCATCCTCTGTTGTCCCCTTTTCTTCCTGCCTTCAATCTTTCCCAGCATCAGGGTCTTTTCCAATAAGTCAGTTCTTCACATCAGGTGGCCAAAGTATTGGAGTTTCAGCATCAGTCCTTCCAATGAATATTCAGGACTTATTTCCTTTACTTTAGGATTGACTGGTTTGCTCTCCTTGCAGTCCAAGGGACTCTCAAGAGTCTTCTCCAACACCACAGTTGCAAAGCATCAATTCTTTGGCACTCAGCTTTCTTTATAGTTCAACTCTCACATCCATACATGACCACTGGAAAAACCATAGCTTTGACTGGACAGACCTCTGTTGGCAAAGTAATGTCTCTGCTTTTTAATATGTTGTCTAGGTTGGTCATAACTTTTCTTCCAAGGAGCAAGTGTCTTTTAGTTTCATGGCTGCAATCACCATCTGCAGTGATTTTGGAGCCCCCCAGAAAAAGTCTGTTACTGTTTCCATTGTTTCCCCATCTATTTACCATGAGGTGATGGGACTGGATGCCATGATCTTAGTTTTCTGAGTATTGAGTTTTAAGCCAAATTTTTTACTCTCCTCTTTCACGTTCGTCAAGAGGCTCTTTAGTTCTTCACTTTCTACCATAAGTGTGGTGTCATCTGTGTATCTGAGGTTATTGACATTTCTCCCAGAAATCTTGATTCCAGCTCATGGTTCATGCAACTCAGCATTTCACGTGATGTACTCTGCATATAAGCTAAATAAGCAGGGTGACAATATACAGCCTTGACGTACACCTTTCCAGATTTGGAACCAGTCTGTTGTTCCCTGTTCAGTTCTAACTGTTGCTTCTCGACTGGCATACATATTTCTCAGGAGGCAGGTAAGGTGGTCTGGTATTCCCATCTTTTTAGGAATTTTCCACAGTTTGTTGTGATCCACACAGTAGCTCGCCCAGGTGCATGCCCATTTCCTTGAGTGTTCTGGTGCTATTGTAACTCCCTAGTTACCAAATGATGGGGTAAATAGGAGAAGCTTCAGCCCTTCAGGGAATTTTTGGTTTATAATTATCATCCCTTGTCTAATACCCTTGATGTGTTTTTAGGAACCACATTAGCTAGGGACTTCTAATCTGGTCTAACACCCTATTCAGTCAACAAAAATTGGTGATTAAACACAGATTTACAAGACGGAAATAAAAATACATCAAAGTACAAAGGAAAAACAGATCTTTTTAAGGCTGGAGTGTCACTGAATCAAATAGGCTGGCCTGTGGTCAGATTTACTTTTAGAGGCATGCTGGATCAGGTGGGTTGAGGAGGAAAATGTTAATAATAACACTGGAGAGTGAATTTGTCGCTCTTGGTTTAGACGTAGTGATGGGATGCTGAGCGTAGAGTACACATGTCCTTCTCCATAATTTAGTATAATTTGGATGTTACACAAAAGAGCACGATTGTGTATCACCCGCTTCCTTTGAAAATGATTCTAAAACTGGAGTCATAGTTTTGTACAGGCTAATTTGAGACAAATGCTGGGTTGACAGGCAAAGGTTCCTTCTAAATATAAAAGTAAATGAAATTTCCAGATTCTGTTCTGAAATCTGCAAGCCTCAGTTGGTATTTTAGTGTAGAAGTGTATAAATGCAAATGTACACCAAGTTCCCTAGGGCCGACCAGCCAGCGAGTACAAATGAGGGCATATCCTTGTGAGTATCCACGTTTTGCTGGCTCAGTGGCCTTCAACTGAAAAACTGGAAGACCTCAGCATTTTCCTCCCCAAAAGTCTCTTCCCCACCTTTTCTGGCAGAGCCCAGGAGGGATGTCATATGTGCTGCGAATGAGCTTACCATGTTCCAGTGTAAGCTCCTTATTACTGGCCACTGCACACATTTACTTTTTAACCACTATTCACAGATTGCTGCTGCCAGGCCTGGTGTCCAGTGTTCAAAATACATATCTTCATTTATGAATGAATGAATTCTCCCAGCCACCCGGCAGGACAGGCATTAACACCAGTTTTACAAAGAAACAGAGGCACTGAGATGAAAAGACAGGGATCTTAAATGGCATTTTTCAGACTCACTCATTAATGAAATCAATAAATTGCTGCTCAAAGGTAATTCACCTTTGAGGGTGGTGCCTGCTCATGCTCTGTTCCTGGTCCCAGTGAGATAAAAACCGAATTGAGAGTACATTTTAGAAACTTTTACAGCCAAGACAGCAAACTCCTGCTCACTAGTTTGTATTCTGTACGCTTTTGCTTTCATTGTTTCGGTAATGCGTTTGTATTGCCTTTTACAATATTTTTTTGCAAAGCAACCAAGGTGCTGTTCAAGTGCTAGGCTGCAGCCGTGAACAGTGCACTCAGGGCTCCCCGTTCTCAGGCTTGTAATCCGTTGGGGGAGGTGGAGATAGACAATAAACAAAACAAGAAACAAAAAAGATTATTTCAAATAGGCTCTGATGGTAGTAAACCAGGGTGTGTGAAATCAGAATGACTGGAGTGTGGGTGGGCATCTTGGGGAGTGCCCAGGAAGCTGTTTACAGAAGTAATATTTGAGCTGAGATCAGAGTGGAAGGGAGCCAGCCACCTGCAGATCTGGAGAACAAGTGTTATTGGCATAAGGAACAGCAAATGTAAAAATCCTGAAGCCAAAAGGAGCTTGGTATGTTTCAGGAACAGAAAGAAAGTCTGTGTGGCTCACATATAGTAACCAGTGGGAATGAAATCAGAGAGAAAGCTGGAGGGGAGACCAAGCTCTGGCCAGGTAGTCTCGTGTGCTGTAGTTAACAGTTTAATTTTGTTTTTGTTTTTAATTACTTAATTTATTTTAATTGGAGGCTGATTACAATATTGTGGTGGTTTTTGCCATACATCGACATGAATCAACCACAGGTGTACATATGTCTCCCATCCTGAACCCGCCTCCCAACTCCCTCCCTACCCCATCCCTCTGGGTTGTCCCAGGGCACCGGCTTTAGTGCCCTGCTTCATGCATTGAACTTGCACTGGTCATCTATTTTACATATGGTAATATTCATGTTTCAGCGCTGTTCTCTCAAGTCATGCTAGTTTTATTCTGACAGTTACTAACACCCACTGGAGGATTTTAAGCTGGGGCATGATGGGATCAGATTCACATTTTAAAACTTCCCTTCCGCTGCTTTGTAGACCATCAGTTACAAGCCGGCAGGAGAGACATCAGAAAGAGAAACTGGAATGCCTCTTCACAGACGTAGGGGGAAAGGATGGTGACTTGGAGGAGGGTGGAGCAGTGAAGGGATTACGAGTGGGCAGACTCACAGACTATTTAGAGGAGGGATTGACAGGAATTACTGATGGAGTGGGGTCAGACAGTGAGGGAGGGTGAGTACCTTGGAGGGGAGTGAGGGCTGTGGTTCTGTTTAGGGAGATGATGAGGGGGATGGAGGGAACAGGTGTTGGAGTGGGAATAACATCATGGGTTCTGTTAGCACATGTTAACTTGAGATGCCTCTGAAATGTTCAAGAGGGGCAGACAAGCAGGTAGCTGGACATCTGAGTCTATTCCAGGGGACAGTCAAGGAAAGCGCTTTCCATTGGGGCTTTGTCAGTGTAAAGCTTAGGAGAAGGCAATGGCACCCCAATCTAGTACTCTTGCCTGGAAAGTTCCATGGACGGAGGAGCCTGGTGGGCTGCAGTCCATGGGGTCGCTATGAGTTGGACGTGATTGAAGCGACTTAGCAGCAGCAGCAGCAGCAGTGTAAAGCGTAGGGACATCACCTAGGAAGAGATGTAGGCGATGAAGCAATGCTGCTCAAAGGTGCTCCACCTCCGAGTGTGGTGCCTGTCCACGCCCTGTTACTGGTCCCAGTGGGATAAAAACAGAATAGTAAGTTTCAGGAACTTTTAGTTACAGCAAATGCCTGGTTAGTAGCTTGTACTCTGTATGCCTTTGATTCCGTTGTTTTGGTAATATGTTGTTATTGCATTTTACAATATTATTCTGCAGGGGATTGGAAATTAACACAAAAACACCTGACCCTTTTCCCCAGACAATTGAGGAACACTGATCTGAGGTTTAGAGGTTAAACAGGGGAGGAAGAGATGGAAACAGAACCTGAGAATTAATGGCCAGTGAGGTAGAAGGGAAACTTTGATTTTCCTTTGGTTGGAACCTCATCTGACTCCAAGGCACAGGGCCTTCACTGTGATGATTACTGCCTTCTTCCCTCGGCAGTGACCATCACAAGGCCCCTGATATAACATCAACAGAGCTGTGATCCTAGACAAAGCTTCAGTCTCCCAAGAGATCAATCTAGGTTGCCAGGAGGGGCATGAGAAGGGTCTTTTCCTCAAGTGCTCATCTCACTATGTCACTTGGGTCCCCAGAGAAACCCTATTTATACGTTGTTGCTGCTGCTGCTGCTAAGTCGCTTCAGTTGTGTCCAACTCTGTGCGACCCCATAGACGGCAGCCCACCAGGCTCCCCCGTCCATGGGATTCTCGAGGCAAGAACACTGGAGTGGGTTGCCATTTCCTTCTCCAATGCATGAAAGGGTTCTAAAAAATAGTTTATAAGGTCCCTACAGAAAGCAGTCTCTTCTTCTTGGGCATTAGCTGCTCTTTTTGTAGACGTCAGACCCTGCCTATATGGCAGAGCTAAGGAACTGGGCCATTCTGTATCCCATCTCGCAGGATCCATCCTCTTTCCTCCATATCAGCCCCCACAGATAAGGGTCCATGAAGGGGAACAGAAGGCAGAGACAGCTGCAGTCGTGCTCAGCCAGCCCTGATCTTTTGCTTTTTTTTTCCATTTATTTTTTTATTGTTGGCGGTGCTGGGTCTTTTCGCTGCGTGCGCTTTCTCTAGTTGCGGCAAGTGGGGGTTGCTCACTGGCGGCGGTGCTCAGCCTTCTCATGGCAGTGGCTTCTCCTGTTGCAGAGCGCAAGCTCAGTCACTGTGACACAGGGGCTTAGCTGCCCCACAGCATGTGGGATTGTCCCAGATCAGGGAGCGAACCCACCTCTCGCCCCCAGGGAAGCCCCCAGTCCTGATCTTTAACACAACCTTCAGCGTTTCTGTTTTTCAAGGGTATTACTGTGCCGTGCCCAGTCGCTCAGTCGTGTCCGACTCTTTGTGGCCCTCTGGACTGTGGCCCGCCGGGCTCTTCTCTCCATGGAGTTTTCCAGGCAAGAATACTGGAGTGGGTTACCATTTCCTTCTCCAGGGGATCTTCCTGACCCTGGGATCGAACTCGAGTCTCTTGTCTCTCCTGCCAACGATTGGCAGCCAGATTATTTACCACTAGCACCACCTGGGAAGCCCAAGTGTATTATTGCTGAACAGTTACTGCCAGAGAATATCTTTGAAAAGTACTCATTCGATTTTTAGAGATTTAAAATTTTCTCATGCTTTGGAAAAAAAAGTGTCAAGAGAAAGAACTAAAGAACTAAAAATTTATTATCTTACCATTTGTACTGATTTAAAATTGAGTTTAAAAATTATTATTTCACAGAAAGATCTGAGATGGCTATATCTAATTTATGCAAGAAATCTGGCAGTGTATCTGAATTTGGCAATTTGAACTTCAAAAAGTACAAGTGGTTCTACTACTGACCTTTAGTTTTTCTGAGTTCTAAAATATATGACACCTTTAATAACTAATTGAGTCACTTGCTCTGAGGGTGTTTCTACACAATCAGGACACTTGGTATAACCCTAATGCTACCTAGGTTTCATTGCACCCTAGTCAACATCAATAGAAAAGAAATTTTAAATTCTAGAAGCCATTCTAAATCTTCATTTTTTGGCAAAATTACCTTGAAGTTGCTTTTCCTAGTTGCTTTAATTCTGATTTATCCACATCAGTGCTTCTGCTTATATCCTCACATATAATAATAGCAATAATAATAATTTAAGTACATTACTTCTTAGTAGTAGTAGTTGTAATGCTAATAATTATAAAAACTCGATCCAACCAGTCTGTCTTAAAGGAAATCAGTCCTGGGTGTTCATTGAAAGGACCGATGTTGAAGCTGAAACTCCAATACTTTGGCCACCTGATGCGAAGAGCTGACTCATTTGAAAAGACCCTGATGCTGGGAAGGATTGAGGGCAGGAGGAGAAGGGGACAACAGAGGATGAGATGGTTGGATGGCATCATCGACTCAATGGACATGGGTTTGGGTGGACTCCGGGAGTTGGTGATGGACAGGGAGGCCTGGCGTGCTGCAGTTCATGGGGTCACAAAGAGTTGGACACGACTGAGTGACTGAACTGAACTGAAGGTTTGTTGTGGTACTGTGTGAAAGCAATATTCTAAGATGTTTATACAAATTAGTGCATTCATAATCTTTGAGGTATATCTTAATCTGTTTAATCTGCTATAACAACACAGTACAGTCTGAGTAAGGCTGAGTAAGCCACCCTGGTGGCTCGGTGGTAAAGAATCCGATTGCCAATGCAGGAGACACGGGTTCGATCCCTTGCTTGGTAGTATCCCCTGGAGAAGGAAATGGCAACCCGCTCCAGTATTCTTGCCTGGGAAATCCCATGGACAGAGGAGCCTGGCTTGCTACAGTCTATAGGGTTTCAAAGAGTCAGATGCAACTGAGCGACCAAACAACAATTAACTGATTTTATAATATTTAAAATAGAATAAACACAGCCATAACATTTTTCAAGGGCTTTCAAAGAACTGTTAGTAAAGCCTTTTTAAAAATAATGCCAAATATAAAAATTAAGTACTGTTTTATTTTATCTTAGACCATTTCTATTTCCTAAGGTGAGAATCAGTTTGAGATAGGCTAGCTTACTACCAAAGTTAGCAAAATCTGTGAGATCTGTGAGACTTAAGGGTGGAAGCAGACTTCCCTGGTGGCTCAGTGGTAAAAAAAAAAAAAATTCACCTGCCAGTGCAGGAGACACGGATTTGATCCCTGATCTGGGAAGATCCCTCATGCCTTGGAGCACAACTAAACCTACGTGTCACAACTAATAAGCCTATGCTCTAGAGCCCAGGAGTCACAACTACAGATCCCATGTGCACAGCTACTGAGGCCCTCGCACGCCAGGGCCCATGCTCCTCAACCAGAGAAGCTGCCTTAAGGAGAAGCCCTGTCACCGCAATCAGAGAAAAAGGCCACACAGCCATAAAGACCCAGCACAGCCTAAAATAAAGAAGTAGAATTACTAAAAAAAAAAGAAACAAAAAAGGGTAGGAGCAATGCACTTTGTCCTACCAGTAACCCTAAACATTCTTGTTAAATATAGAAAGTCCACCAGTTGTGAAATTCCACAAGATTTTGTTTCACATGTTTGACAAAAAGGTAAGTTTTCTTGTGTTAGAATTTTGCATAAACAACTTTCTGTGGCTATAAAAATTCTCCAGGATTCTCTTCATGACCTCATAATATTCCAGCGAATGAATCTGAAGACATGTGGGCATATGGTTTCCTGAAAGGCTGTATCAGTTTAATCTACTAACAGTTCGTAATATTGTCCCCACAGTTTCTGGATTTTAACTTCAAATAATCTCTGTCAGTTATTTGTGGGGAAGGAAAAGAATCTAATTCAAACCTGCATGCTTTTGATTAGGAATGATTCTGACCTTTTCCCATATACTGCTTTTTGAGAATTGCCTGATTTTTTATGGAGGGAGGTTGAGGGGTGTGGATAGGAGAATGTCCCTCCACTTTTTTCCCTAAAGAACCATTTAGCCATTTAACCATTTTCCTGATATATGTGATACATATACCTTCCCAGTTATTGGCAGGTGTTTTCATTTTAAATCTAGTACACTTTCATTATTTTAATGGATTGTTGCTAAGAATAAGGCTATCAAAGCTGTTGTCTAATAGAATTCTTTACGATGACTTGCAAGCTGTGAATCACTGTTAACAAGTGGTTTCCAGAGTGCTAAGACCATATTGCCATTGATTTTCAGTCTATACTTCACCTCAGAAAAGCAGAACTTTTTATTTCAAAGATTTGTTTTCATATCAGCTCTAAGTGACTACTTCCAATTGGTACAGTATTTATTTGCCTATACATTTAAATTTGAGGCTTCAGCTAGTCCTTTGAAGTGAAGTGAAAGTTGCTCAGTTGTGTCTGACTCTTTGCAACCCCATGGACTATACAGTCCATGGAATTCTCCAGTCCAGAATACTAGAGTGGGTAGCCTTTCCCTTCTCCAGAGAATCTCCCCAACCCAGGGATTGAACTGGGGTCTCCCACATTGCAGGCGGATTCTTTACCAACTGAGCCACAAGGGAAGCCCCCAACTATTCCTTTCCACACTCTCAAATTCCCATTTTTAACATTCACCCCTCAGAGGATATGTAGTAGTTGGGATTTAATGATGCCCAAATTTCCTCCTCAGTAGAATAAAACAGACTTCCAAGGGACATAGTGGAAATCCCCTAGGACTACTTCTTTTCACACAGTCCCAAGCAAAGAGGCAACAAATTTCCCTAAGAGAACATAGGTAAGGGATAAAACTTCTGCTAAAGATCTACGACTGTCTGTGTTAGTATTCCTATCTTTCTGATATGCAGTACATATATGTACTACATGTATGAAAAACAGCACATCTATTCTTAAAAGGAGTTCTTACTAATAACTAATGAAACAGGTATTAATAAAATTTTGAGGTACCCATACTAATATGTGCCAGACTTAGTGAAGAACCATGGAAATGTGTATTCAGCCATCTACTACATTGTGGGAGAGTCTCCACTGATTGCCTAGAAACCCAAATTGTTTTGGTAACCATTCTTTCTCTGAGTCCTATAATTGGATATTGTATATTCAGTTTAAGACTTAAAAAAAAATTGGTCCTGATAGGTTTGTTGTTATTTCAGAAATGACTCTCCATATCCTAGCTGAAAATAGGGAGTTCATCCAGTGGATTGAAGATCAGTGCATTTATGCCCTCTTTTTACTTGATAATTTGCTAGTAGAAACGTGCACTAACCAGACAAGATCTTGGTTGAGCTTCCTTTAACTCCATTAGCTGTATTCAGTTGTTTTGCTAGGGTTGATTCAAGGACCTGACATTGCCCGAATGCCAGCTGACCTGGCATCTGACCATCTGAAGTGGGAACTTGCCAATCCAGTGCATTCACGTCAGCCAGAATGTCTTTACTCTGCCTATTCGTTAAGCAGATTATTTTCCCCTCGACCTTGATTTAAAGAATCAAGAAAGCAATGCATGTGTAATGTAAAAAGAAAAAAAAAATCAGCCAGTCCTGAATGGAATTATATTATATGCATGTATATAATACTGGAAAAGACTCTGATGCTGGGAGGGATTGGGGGCAGGAGGAGAAGGGGACGACCGAGGATGAGATGGCATCACCGAATCGATGGACGTGAGTCTGAGTGAACTCCAGGAGTTGGTGATGGACAGGGAGGCGTGGCGTGCTGTGATTCATGGGGCTGCAAAGAGTTGGACACGACTGAGCGACTGAACTGAACTGGTGTAATGTATGTAAAAACTACATTGCTCTTTCTCCATCCATTACTGTTAGACTGCTCACTACGAAAGACAAAAGACTTAGTATCCTTACTGTATCTCTGCCTAGTTGTTTGTCCTACCCAATATTTTATTATTTTTATTATAACATAAGTCTTTTAATTTTAAAAATTATGCTTTTACCCCAGCTTCTTGTTCTATCAACTCTGGACTCTATGGACTCACTAAGATGTAAGCTGAGAAACTAAGGTCCCTAATTACTCTCAACCTCACCTTCACTCCAGTCCCTGAGTTCCATCAGTTCCACACTGTTTCTTTATTATCACATTATTATTATTATCATCGCATTATGATGTTATTATAAACTTGCCCTGCTTTGTCTGTTGACTTATTCTAAATATTAGAAACTAGAGAAAGAAATGCAGTGCCATAGAACCACACCTGTACTTCTTTAAGGAGAATGTTCAAAGAATTAAGGTCAAATGGATTCTCTTTTCTTACATTCCACAATTACTAACAGTCACATCACCTTAAAATTATTTTTCCAGATAATGGCTTTATTGTAGCTTCTCTGCCCATTCTGAAGAACAGGCACCTATAGGAGCCTTTCTCTTTTGTGATTAGAGAAGAGACATTAATATTTTCCCCATGTTACAAAGATCTTTTAGCTCCTTAATCATACTATCATTTGAAGAGGAATATTCCTCTTGTTTGTCTTAAACAGAGTATGTTCTTGCTCATCCTGACCACTCCATAAAAAATGGCAAACCTACTGTCCTTTCCTTTGTCATCCAGAAATCCTCATTTTCCTAGCTGTGCTTCAGTTTCTATCCCTTATAGATCCAACTTGGAGTTTATGCTTGAAATTGTCATTTTTTTTCCCTTTTCAGTTTTGAGGTAAAACACAGCTAGTAAGGGGTAATTGGACTAAAAAAGACCCATATCTATTCATGTAAAGTCATCAAAAACTGTTGGCTATTACCTCTGCCATTTCCCTTCTTAAGCCAAGAGAATAAAAGGATTTTGTAATTATTCTGTCTTTAATTTAATGACTGGAGGGGATAAACTGCTGCATAAGCTTTTGCCCACATTTGTGCATTTTCCCAAGGACATCTTATTTGGCTTTGAACAACTGCTTCCCTAGCTGTTTCAAATTTCTTCCATCTCCAATTTGGAAAGCATAATGTTTGCATTTTTATCTTATTGGGATATAATTCACATACCATAAAATTTGCCTTTTTAAAGTGAACAATTTAGTTGTTTTTAGTAAAATCAAAAGATTGGGCAACTTAATTTTTTTAGTAAACTATTTTAATATCTACAAAAGTGGATAAAATGGTAGTATGAAAACCCATATATCTGTTACCCAGAATGAATGGCTATAATGGCACCTTTAACAAATTTATTTTTTATTTTAAAATTGAAGTATAGTTGATTTACAATGTTGTATAAATATACATACATATACTTTCCTTTTCAGAGTCTCTTCCATTACAGATTATTACAAGTTACTGAATATAGTTCCCTATACTATACAGTAGGTCCTTGTTGGCTATCGATTTTATATATGTATAATAGTCTGTATTTATTAATCCCAAACTCCTACCTTATCCGTCTTCTCCCTTTATACTTTAGTAACCATAAGTTTGTTCTACAGGTTTGTGAGTTTGTTTCTATTTTATAAATAAGTTCATTTATGTCATTTTTTGTTTTTTAGATTTCATATATAAGTGATATGATATTTGTTCCTTGGTCTGACTTACTTCACTTAGATAATCTCTGGTTCCATCCATGTTGCTAACAAATGGTATTTATTATTTCATTCTTTTTTTATGACTGAATAATATTCCATTGTATATATCCACCACATCTTCTTTATATAATGGCACTCTTTTTGCTAGAATGGTCCTGAGGCTGAACTAATGTTGAAGAAATATTAGATATGAGAAGTATACTAACTTTATGAATGCAGAGTATTTTATTGCATGCATATGCAAGTACAAAATCATTCAATTTTTAGCCACTGTCTCTGAAGACCATAATCATTCAGACCTATCTGAATGTTCTCTGTGCTGTGTTGCAACAGATTTAGAGGTTTCTTTATTGGGTGGCTTTGAACTTTATTTTAGCGTTTTGAAGTATGTGATAAAAATTCTTTAAAAAAAACCTTTTTAGTGATATTTATACCTGTTGATAAAACAAGGTTAGAATCTTCCTTCAATTTGGATAAGCATGAAGCAAGATATGAACAGGCTTAGGATTCCTGTTAGGGGGATTTAGAATTATAACTGCATTGTGTTGAAACCAGGAAGTCAGGAAGCACTAAGAATGATGCAAGTTTCAAAGATCAAAGCAGAACAGTGTCTGGAATTCAACAGATCAGAAGATTTGAAAAAGAGGTTTTTCCAAATTGAGCAGGGACTATCTATTTTGTGCCTGTTTTATCTCTTGCTGATGCCAGCTGCCACAGTCCCACAGATGTGGAACATGCCACGTGCCACATTGGAACATGCCAATACACTTTCATTTTTCAGTGTTACTAGAATTTCCACCAATATTATAGTTTGGAACTATTCCAGATAAATATATTTGAATCATCACATTAAAATCATTGTGTTACACTGGCTTTCTAAACACCCAAAGTGGTAACGTAATATTTCTAGCTGAATGTCTGTCACTAGGTTTCAGAGCATTGTATGTTTTTTTACTGCTAATCTCAATGTGCTTCGTGGACTCATGTTTAGGTAGCTGTCACTGGATACACTATTTATATTTTTCCCAGCACAAATGTCTCCTTTGTTATTTAAAAATGCTTAAGGAGTATATATAATTGCCAATTTTTTATGGAAGCATAATTGACCTATAATATTAAATTGGTTACCGATGTATAGCAGAGTGGTTTGATATTTTTATACATTACTAAATGATGACCACAAGTCTAGTTACCATCTGTCACCATACAAAGTTATTACAATAAACAATTGTCAGTTTTTTTAAGCAGGGACTGAAATGTACCTTAGGGTTTCTGTTTTTTAATACACAAATCAGTCAGCCAACATGCTCATCTAATTGTCTGTTTTGTTTGGCCTGATAATCAAACCCCAAATGGCAATGAGAATTAAGTCACTATGGCCCACTTATTACATTCTTATTGATGAGGTTGTTGCTTAATATCAACAATATCTGTACTTTACCTCCTATCTCAGCATCAGGCTCCTCCTCACAGATGACAGATGGCATAGTAGTGGATTTCAAAACCAGTGCCTCCTGGTTCCTGGGGGGGCAGTTGAGGATTATGGAAATAGCTCTAGAAAAACACTACCACCTGTCACAATCTCTTTTGCAGAAACTCTAGCTCTCTGTAGGTACATAATCTAAAACAATTCCTTTGCCAGCAAGCCTCAGTGCCTCACTGTTCCACACATGGCATGGCAGGGAGCTCTACTGGCTTTCCATTGGTAAAGGATATGCTGTTAGATATTTTGAGAGTATTATAGAGATTTGTGATTACTCATTCACATTCCTACACCTAGTCCCCATATGGACAGAGACACTCACACTATGTTGTAATATTTGTCTGTTGGATTCTACCTCCCACTTTGCAAATACAACTTGGACTTGCCCACAACAGCAGTTTTATGAAAACATTTTTCCATCCTATGACCAATCATTTATATTTCCGAATATAATAAAAATACAAATAAAAAAATAAATGGGATTCCAACTGGATCCCAATCCCTAGAACACATTGAAAGTGGAAATTTGTTTTGTTTTGTTTATCTGCGTCCAGAAGAAATTACGGACAGTGCTTCACTGGCTCTACAGAAAACAAAATAAATCATCTTAGCTCCATGGGGAAATCACTGGTATTTACAGAGACCCTTCAGCATTATTCCAAGTTGGAGCCTGCTTTCCTTTCTTCATACCATTCCCTTTCCCGGAAACATAATAGGAAGTAACTGGAGGAGTTGAGTGAGCTTCCTAAATTTTGAACCTCTCAAAGGCAGAGACTCAAGGATTCATCTTATTTTTGAAAACCTCTGCAGTACCTACAACTGTATACAGTTGTACACTGCACTGTATACACGGTGTAGTAGTTGTTGTTTAGTCGCCAAGTCATGTCCCACTCTTTGCGACGCTATGGACTGTAGCTTTCCCAGGCAAGAATTCTGCAGTGGGTTCCCATTTCCTCCCCTAGGGGATCTTCTTGACCCAGGGATCAAATCCACGTTTCCTGAATTGGCAGGCAGATTCTTTACTGCTGAGCCCTCAGGAAAGTTGTGTGCATGGTAGGGGAAAAAAGATCTCAAAGTTGTACTTGCTAACTTGCTTCCTTTCAGGCAGTCTTGTGAACTGCTTGAAATCCTTTCTCCAACTAGTGTAGACGGTTCATCTTCACTTAAAAACTATCCCAGGCAAGACCTTTCTTAGCCTTTTAAACTATTTCATAATCATTACGTATTTACTGTTTTTACTTGATGAAAGATATACTGAAGAGAGCTTACCTTCAGGAAACTTACCCATCAGTAGTAAAGAGAAGTCTTCACCTTTGGAAAACTCAACAATCCACGTAAAGTAATCTATTGAGAATTTGATGCCACGATAAGTCAAGTCATGGACAGAAAACGATGTTACCCATTATGTGCCCAGGGGTCGGGGAAGACTTCCTCCCATGGGAAGCTCAGCTGAATCTTAGTGGATTGGATGGATTTTGGAAAACAGAGGTGTGAGCAGGGTCTTTCAGGAAGGATGAGGGGAGCAGAGTGTGAGAGTTGGGGAGACTACAGGGACTTTTGGGGAGAAACCGAAGAAGACCAGTTTGACTAGAATGGTGATTTGAGAGAGTGAATCATTATAGATAAGGCTGGAAAGTAGGTTAGGAGCATATTGTGGACAACGATGAATGTAAGGTTATGCAGTTTGGACTTTGCTGTGTGAACAGAAAACCATTTGGAAGCTTTTTGAGCAAGAGAATAACACGATCTCAGTGGTAGTTTTGGAAGAGTTGATGGGGAGCCAGGGACAGGAAGAATTAAATTAGTTGGGAGGGAGTTGGGCAAAGATCAGAGGCAAGAAAAAATGGTTAGGGTGACTGAGTCCACCTATTAAAGTCCCAAGGTCCTGAAATAGGGAGTTAGTGATGGAAATACAAAGGAAGAATGAGATGCCAAACATGTTTTACTTGAATATGACAGCAGCAGGGAGTCTGTTTCAGACACAGGTAGTATTGGGCAGAAATAACCGGTCTGTTTCCTACTGGGGACAAATGAGTCTTCTACCTAATTATAAGGAGACTGAATTTGGGTGTCGTAAATCAGTTCTCCCACGCATCACTTTTGTTCTTTGGGTACCAAAGAAAATTGGCTGTAACATCTCTAAGTTTTTCCTCAGCAGGGTTCAGTTCGCCACATAAATAAATAACTTTAGCCCAGCATGCTACAAGAAGGCTGACTTTTAAATTGTTTAGTTTGGCTGATTAAATTAATTCCAGAGACTAAACACTGGATCTTCAAAGGGCGTGTTTTCACTTGGGGTACTTTGTTACAGTGGCTGAATTACATATGTTCAAGCTAGATGAGCTGGGGATTACAGTATTTTTTTCCTAAAGGGCAGCTCTTTGGACCAGGTTGGTGTTGCTAGACCATTCAGTCAAAGAATTCAGAATAGTTGACTATGTTCCCTGTTGTCCTTTAGGGCTCTCTTTTGTCTATTCCCCACCCTCATCCCATCACTTGTCTAATTCACACACTTACCTGGCACCCTACCAAATCTTCCTCGAGTACCGCTGAGATTGTGTCACTCACTTTTCAACTCAACTTGTTCAATGGTTTTGTTTATGTAGCAAAGTCCAAACTCTATCACCTTACACTTGTGGTCCTGCAGGCTATGATCCTAATTTTGTTGTTCAGGCGCTAAGTTGTGTCAGACTTTTTTGTGACTCTGTGGATTGCAGCACGCCAGGCTTCCCTGTTCTTCACTATCTCCTGGAGTATGCGCAAAGTCATGTCCATTGAGTTGATGATGCCATCCAACCGTCTCATCCTCTGTTGCCCTCTTCTCATCTTGCCCTCAGTCTTTCCCAGAATCAGGGTCCTTTTCAATGAGTCAGCTCTTTGCATCAGGGGGCCGAAGTATTGGGGCTTCAGCTTCAGCATCAGTCCTTACAATGAATATTCAGGATTGATTTCCTTTAGGATTGACTAGCTTAATCTTCTTGCTGTCCAAGGGACTCTCAAAAATACTCTCCAGCACCACAGTTTGAAAGCATCTGTTCTTCAGTATTCAGCCTTCTTTATGGTTCTATCTAGTTTTAGGATTCATAATATGCAATAAATGATTCTAGTATTTTCTTAATTATTGTATTTATACTAAATGAACACAATAATATAGACTAGGGAATCTGAACATTAAACTAGGTTATATAATCTGAATTTCAATTTCAGGTCAATGTAAAATTCACTTTCATATTTTGAGTTTCAAATTTTTAGGTTTTTCTGTATGTGTTTGCTATAGGATTTCTGAGTATGAAAGGAATCAGCTTAGCTATTCTTTTTAATGACTATAAATTTTAAAGAAATTAATTTATTAATACCTAGCTTTCTTTCTAGAACTAATTTGTGGCAGTTTATAGTGCTATATAAAATATGCCAAGGCAGCATAATTTAAAGTAGATGAGCTAGAAGAAATCAAATGTGTACATCTTCATGACCTTGAATTAGGAAGTGATTTCCTAGATATTCCCATAAGCATAAGCAACCCAAGAAAAATAAATAACATAGACTTCATCAACGGAGAAGGCAATGGCACCCCACTCCAGTACTCTTGCCTGGAAAATCCCATGGACGGAGGAGCCTGGAAGGCTGCAGTCCATGGGGTTGCTGAGGGTCGGACACGACTGAGTGACTTCACTTTCACTTTTCACTTTCATGCATTGGAGAAGGAAATGGCAACCCACTCCAGTGTTCTTGCCTGGAGAATCCCAGGGACGGGGGAACCTGGTGGGCTGCCATCTATGGGGTCGCACAGAGTCGGACACGACTGAAGCGACTTAGCAGCAGCAGCAGCAGCAGACTTCATCAACATTAAAATTTTCTGTGTTTCAAAGGACTTTATCGAAAAGTGACAATACCACTAATAAAACGGGAGAAGATATATGCAAATCATATATCTGATAAGGATTTATTAGTCAAAATAAAGGACTCTTACAACTAAACAAAAATATACAACCTAATTTAAAAATGTACAAAGGGTTTGAATATCTTTCTCCAAAGAAGATATATAAATGGACAATAAATACATGAAAATGTGTCAAAATCATTAGTCATTAGGGAAATAAAAATCAAAATTACCAGATACCACTTCACATCCCCTAGGATGGTTATAATCATGATGATGTGATCACTAATCTAGAGCCAGACATCTTGGAATGTGAAGTCAAGTGGGCCTTAGAAAGCAGCACTATGAACAAAGCTAGTGGAGGTGATGGAATTCCAGTTGAGCTGTTTCAAATCCTGAAAGATGATGCTGTGAAAGTGCTGCACTCAATATGCCAGCAAGTTTGGAAAACTCAGCAGTGGCCACAGGGCTGGAAAAGGTCAGTTTTCATTCCAATTCCAAAGAAAGGCAATGCCAAAGAATGCTCAAACTACTGCACAGTTGCACTCATCTCACATGCTAATAAAGTAATGCTCAAAATTCTCCAAGCCAGACTTCAGCAATACGTGAACCGTGAACTCCCTAATGTTCAAGCTGGTTTTAGAAAAGGCAGAGGAACCAGAGATCAAATTGCCAACATCCACTGGATCATGGAAAAAGCAAGAGAGTTCCAGAAAAATATTTATTTCTGCTTTATTGACTATGCCAAAGCCTTTGACTGTGTGGGTCACAATACACTGTGGAAAATTCTGAGAGAGATGAGAATACCAGACCACCTAACCTGCCTCTTGAGAAATCTGTATGCAGGTCAGGAAGCAACAGTTAGAACTGGACATGGAACAACAGACTGGTTCCAAATAGGAAAAGGAGTACGTCAAGACTGTATATTGTCACCCTGCTTATTTAACTTCTATGCAGAGTACATCATGAGAAACACTGGGCTGGAAGAAACACAAGCTGGAATCAAGATTGCTGGGAGAAATATCAATAACCTCAGATATGCAGATGACACCACCCTTATGGCAGAAAGTGAAGAGGAACTAAAGAGCCTCTTGATGAAAGTGAAAGAGGAGAGTGAAAAAGTTGGCTTAAAGCTCAACATTCAGAAAACGAAGATCATGCATCTGGTCCCATCACTTCATGGGAAATAGATGGGGAAACAGTGGAAACAGTGTCAGACTTTATTTTTTTGGGCTCCAAAATCACTGCAGATGGTGACTGTAGCCATGAAATTAAAAGATGCTTACTCCTTGGAAGAAAAGTTATGATAGATAGTATCATAAACCTAGATAATATATTTAAAAGCAGAGATATTACTTTGCCAACAAAGGTCCATCTAGTCAAGGCTATGGTTTTCCTGTGGTAATGTATGGATGTGAGAGTTGGCCTGTGAAGAAGGCTGAGCGCCAAAGAATTGATGCGTTTGAACTGTGGTGTTGAAGAAGACTCTTGAGAGTCCTTGGACTGCAAGGAGATCCAACCAGTCCATTCTGAAGGAGATCAGCCCTGGGTGTTCTTTGGAAGGAATGATGCTAAAGCTGAAGCTCCAGTACTTTGGCCACCTCATGCGAAGAGTTGACTCATTGGAAAAGACTGTGATGCTGGGAGAGATTAGGGGCAGGAGAAGGGGACGACCCAGGATGAGATGGCTAGATGGCATCACGGACTCGATGGACGTGAGTCTGAGTGAACTCCGGGAGATGGTGATGGACAGGGAGGCCTGGCGTGCTGCGATTCATGGGTCACAAAGAGTCGGACATGACTGAGCGACTGAATTGAACTGAACTGAACTGAGGATGGTTATGATAAAAAAAGCTAAGAAGTGGTGGTGAAGATGTATAAAAATTAGAACTCTAATACATTGCTAGTAAGAATGTAGAATGGTACAGTCATTTTGGAGAACAGTTTGGCAGTTTATCAAAAAGTTCAATATAGAATTACCATATGACCTAGAAATTTCACTCTGAGCTATAGGACCAAGAGGATTGAAAACAGATGTCAATGCAAAATCCTGTACATGAATGCTTATGGCAGCATTATTCATAGTCAAAAATACAACCAACTCAAATGTGCTTCAGCTGGTGTACTGATAAATAAAATGTAGTATATCCATACAATGGGATATTTTTCAGCATTAAAAATAATGAAGCACTGATATATACTCCATGGATGAATCTTGAAAACATGCTAAGTCAAAGAACCCAAACATAGAAAGTCACATTTTGTATAATTCCATACGTATGAAGTAACCTGGATAGGTAAATTCACAGAAACAGGAGTAGATTAATGGTCCAGGGACTGGAGGTGGTGGGCAAGAGAAAATGGGGGAGTGACTGCTGGTGTATACAGAATTTCTTTTTGGGTAATGAACATATTCTGGAATTAGATAGTGGTGATGGCTGTACAAATTTTTGAATATACTAAAAACCAATGAAGTGTATACTTTAAAAATTAATTAATTAAATTTTGGCTGCACTGGGTCTTCATTATCGTGGATGGGTTTTCTCTAGTTGGGACAAATGGTGGCTACTCTCTTGTTGTGGGCAGGCTTAGTTGTCCCATAGCATGTGGAATCTTCCCAGACAAGAGATTGAACCTGTGTCCCTTACATTGGCAGGCAGATTCTTTACCACTGGACCACCAGGAAAGTCCAAGTGTATACTTTACAAGAGTGAATTATGGTATTTTTATTTCAAAAGCAAAGTGGATGAGAAAATTGAAACAAGCATATAGATATAAAGTGGACCTAGGAATAAAACTCGTGTTATCCTATAAAATCCATATACTTGCTATTGATGGACTATGAACCTAACTCCAATTAACTTACAGTTCAGTTTACGTAATTCATAATGTTATTAGTCCAATGGCTCAGGATTTTATCATGGAAACTGACTTTAGCCTACTCAGCCGTTTCACTCTAGGTGGAATTTTGTACTTCAGTAAAGGAAACGGCACTCCAGCTATTTATATTTCACGTTTTCCTACATTCTTTGTATACACATTATTTGGGAAAAGAAACATAACCCAGCCGTGTGAACAGTAAAACAGTTTCTGAATGAAGAATGAAAGGCCATTGAACGAGGCTGATATATGAATGTTTACTGATATAATAATACCTCTGTTCTCAAAGTGTTTATATTCTAGTGAAGCAGCTAGAAGAATGAGGAAACTGTTATTTTTAATTTGGTTTACAGTTTTACCCAATAATTGTACTGACCATGCCAAATAACATGGCTTTTTACTGGTAGAAAGTAGACCATAAGACAAAAGGATGAGAGAAGAGTTTGGAATAGAAACATCTGTTCCACCAAAATGTTGACTTTTCTCTATTTCTCATAACACTGTAGTGCAGTATCATTTTCTCAGGCCTAGGTTTAAGAAACGCCCTGGATTTAGGACCAGACTCCATTCCTTAGCTGTGCCACAGAGTTTCCTGTGCTCTATGTCCTGAGAGCAGCTATGGACATTCAGAGGCAGACGACTTAAAAGCAGTCACAGTTTTTGCTACAATTTGGGAATCAGACTGTGAAAACTACTTCAAGATTGTTTCTTTTTTTTTTTTTCAGGCGTTTTCATACCATAGATAATTCAGCTCAGTTCAGTCGCTCAGTCGTGTCCAACTCTTTGCAACCCCATGAACTGCAGCACACCAGGCTTCCCTGTCCATCACCAACTCCCAGAGTTCACCCATGCCCATGTCCCTTGAGTCGGTGATGCCACCCAACCATCTCATCCTCTGTCGTCCCCTTCTCCTCCTGCCCTCAATCTTTCCCAGCATCAGGGTCTTTTCCAATGAGTCAGCTCTTCACATGAAGTGGCCAAAGTATTGGAGTTTCTTTCAGCTTTAACATCAGTCCTTCCAATGAACACCCAGGACTGATCTCCTTTAGGATGGACTGATTGGATCTCCTTGCAGTCCAGGGGACTCTCAAGAGTCTTCTCCAACACTACAGTTCAAAAGCATCAATTCTTCAGTGCTCAGCTTTCTTTATAGTCCAACTCTCACATCCATACATGCCCACTGGAAAAACCACAGCCTTGACTAGATGGACCTTTGTTGACAAAGTAATGTCTCTACTTTTCAATATGCTATCTAGTTTGGTCATAACTTTCCTTCCAAGGAGTAAGCGTCTTTTAATTTCATGGTTGCAGTCACAATCTACAGTGATTTTGGAGCCCAAAAAAATAAAGTCAGCCACTGTTTCCACTGTTTCCCCATCTATTTGCCACGAAGTGATGGGACTGGATGCCATGATCTTAGTTTTCTGAATGTTGAGCTTTAAGCCAACTTTTTCACTCTCCTCTTTCACTTTCATCAAGAGGCTCTTCAGTTCTTCACTTTCTGCCATAATAATTAGCTCTGGACATAGTAGACCAGAAACCCTTCTTATTTTTAAAAAGGTCCTCATTTACCTGGGGCCTTGATACTCTCCCAGAGTTTGATGGTATGATCAGCTTTGAGACCAGGGTGGTGGCGCCATGTTGAATGGAATGCCCCAGCATGTTGGAGCTCAGGGTATACCTATAATTGAAACCTCTGGAGGCAGACAGTGAGTACCCTGGGAAGAACACTGACTTTGGAGTCATCCTGGTTTCATACTCTGCCACTTTTTAGCTGCAAGAACTTGGTCGAATACTTTTCCTAAACCTCATTTTACTTATTGGCAAAATACATAGGAGTAAGGGAATGGAGTGATGATGACCCTAAGCACTGTAGCCCACCAGGCTCCTCTGTCCATGGGATTCTCCAGGCAAGAATACTGGAGTGGGTTACCATGCCCTTCTCCAGGGGATCTTCCTGACCCAGGGATTGAACCTGTGTCTCTTACATCTCCCGCATTGGCATTGGTAGGCAGGTTCTTTACCACTAGCACCACTTGGGAAGCCTGGAATGATGATTAAAGGAGCTAAAAAATTAAAGGTGCTGACCACAGTGCCTACACAGAGTAAATGACAGTGTTGCAGTACCTAGAACCAGTGCTTGCATAGGCTCAGTAATTGTTGAATGAATGAATGATCAGACTCCTAACTGCAGGTTGCAAACATTACTTTAGGAACACTTTAAAAAGTGAGAAGAATAGAGGAAAACATAATAGGGACATAGATATACTTCTATAATTTTGCTATACTTGCTTCAGCTTTTTTAAGAAATAAAATGTCATAAATAGAGTGCGATGGCGCTATGCAACCCTCTCGAATCTCTTTCCTCTCCTCTCCCCAGAGATAATTGTTATCATGAATTATTATCACTGCTTTTAGAGTATTCCCACGTATATATGTAAATGGAAAACATACAGCACCACTTTGCTTCTTTCCATCTTTATATAAAAGCATTATGTACTGCTTTTTTTTTTTTTTGCTCACCATTATAGCTTTGAGATTAATTCATGTTGATACAAGTTCCTGTAGTTCATTCATTTTTCTTCCCCCTGCCTTATAAGGCATTTTATGACGTATGCACGCCAAGTCGCTTCGTGTGCCACTCGTTGTGACCCTATGGACTGTAGCCCACCAGGCTCCTCTGTCCATGGGATTCTCCAGGCAAGAATAGTGGAGTGGGTTGCCATTACCTTCTCCAGGGGATCTAAGGCAAGTATTTTATGACTGTATCGATTTATCCTTTCCCGGTATTGATGAATATTTAGGTGCCCCCTAGTTTCTTGCTATTATTACAGTTATGCAATAAACATTCTTATGTGTCCTCCTGATGTAGGGTGCATAAAAAGAAGAGGAGCTGTTGGGGCTTTGGGCTTGTGCATCTTCCATTTCATTAAAAATTTGCTCTCCAAGGTATATTACCAGCAGTGTAAAAGCATTTCCATTTCTCCACTAATTGGTCAGTGCTTGCCATTGTCAGGTTTGAGTATGAAAATGATAACCCACTTTAGTTTTAATTTGTATTTTTCTGATTACTGATGAGTATAAACAGCACCTTTTTATACATTTGTATAAAATCATTTGTTTTTCCTCAATCGTAAGTTGCCTATCAATATCCTTGTGTGTGCGTGCTAAGTTAGTTCAGCCGTGTCTGACTCTTTGCCACCCAGTGGACTGTAGCCCACCAGGCTCCTCTGTCCATGGGATTCTCCAGGCAAGAATACTGGTGTGGGTTACCATGCCCTCCTTCAGGGGATCTTCCCGACCCAGGGATCAAACCTGCATCTTCTGTGGTTCCTGCATTGGCAGATGGATTTTTTATCGCTGAGCCATTGAGGAAGCCCAGTTTCCAGTGGATTATTATGCCTTTTTAAAATTAGTGTTATTGATTTATAGGTGTTTATAAATTCTGGATAACTGATTCTCTATCACAGTTTTACAAATCTCTCTGTTTCCCACAGTTAGTTCATGCTCTGTCCTATCACATTTCCTATAACTTTCCAGTCTTCATTAAACTTCGCGAGAACACCAAACTCCGGTTCAGAGAACAGACAGGTGGTCACCAGAGGCGGGGACTGGGGGGTAGTGGGTAGGTAAAATGGATGAAGGGGTCAGAAAATACAAACTTCCAGTTGTAAAACAGGTCCTGAGGGTGTAATATACAACATGGTGACTCTAGCTAATAATACTTATTGTATATTTGAAAGCTGCTGAGAGTAGTTTTTAAATGTTCTTATCACAAGAAAAAAATTGTGACTGTGGTGAAGGATGTTAACTAGACTTATTGCAGTGATCGTTTCATAGCATATATGAATGTTGATTCATTGTGTGGTACACAGGAAACTAATACATCAATTATATCTCAACTGAAAACCAAACTAGCATAAAAAACCCTCAGATTTAAACAAGGGTAGCACACGGAACCGTATTCTAGATTCTATGATAAACCATAATGGAAAAGAATATGAATGTATAGGGAATTCCTGGCGATCCAGTGGTTAGGACTCCATGCTTCGACTACAGGGGACATGAATTCCATCCCTGGTCAGGGAACTAAGATCCCGCATGCCAAAAAAAAAAGACTCTGTATGTGTGTGTGTGTGTGCATGTGTGTATAACTGAATTGTTTTGCTGTATAGGAGAAATTAACACAACATTTTAAATCAACTGTACTTCAATAAATTAAAACAAAACCACGCTGAGGTTTGGCCATTTCTCTAGGTCTTCATTTTCTTATGGTGGCTCCTGTGCCACATACATTGACGCTAACTAAGTAAATCTGCATGGTTTTCCTTTGTTAATCTGTCTTTGGTTACAGAGACCTAACCAAGAGCCTGAGATGGGTAGAGGAAAGATATTTTTCTTTTGCTGTGTATCCTACAATTCTGTATTCTACTTTCTAGATCTGGTATCAAAACACAAATAGAAACTTCTGAATTGTCACCTGAAATTTTATCTTGTCCCTAAGGTAAAACTATTCTTTCTTAGTGAAAACTTTTAAAATATTTGTTAGCTTTCTGTGGTGGGTGATACCACATATTTATCTCTTTTATTTATTTATGCTGGCAGATTCTCTTCAGAGAAGATGGCAAGGAGATGAAATGGGCTGATCGATTTGTTTATGTCCTGAGGCATGTCAGCCTCCCAAGGGGAGGTAAATGTCTTTGATGATGACATTTTTGAGATTCTGGAGAATTTGGAGGGGTTTTTTTATTGCTATTATTTATATGAATTCATGTTTAACATTGTTTCTGCAAGGTAGACAGTGTTGCTGTAAGTCACAAAACCTTTTTGCCCACTGGCAAAATGAAGCAGTTTTATGAAAACTGCAGAAAATAGCTTTCCCACATACTTACAACAGCTGTTTCATTTCATTTTGTAACAGCAACAAATCTCTATGCCTATCCCTAAAACTTTTTATAGATCACACACTCGTATTCCTTGGAGCTGGGAAAAAAAAGCATGAAAAGAAAATGAAGTCGATTCTTACAATCCAGATAGTGCCTGTGGACATTTATAGGCAAGAAAAGTGATAACATGTAGGGCTTCCATCTGCCCAGTACATGCCGAGAGCTGAGACTTCTCCCTTTTCTGACACCCAACACGTCTCCCCCAAGAGAGTGTCTGTATTCTTCCAGAAGAAATGCACTCTATTTCTCCTAAAGGGTCATTCTCTACACACCATCTTGCCCTTTAGATTTTTACACTTGACAATCTACATGGAGGTTTTGTCACACCTGAGCGTGTAGATATACAGAGTCCTTATTAATGGCAGTATCCCATTTATCATATGGGTGGTCTGCATTTTAGAAAGCACTTTATTTTTTATTTACTTGGCTGTGAGGGTGTTTGTTATGGCATGCGGGATCTAGTTCCCTGACCAAGGATCAAGCCTGGGCCCCCTGCACTGGGAGCATGGAATCTTAGCCACTGGACCACCGGGGAAGTCCTTGGTCTGCATGTTTTATTTTTATTTTTAAATCTAGTGCCATAGTCTCTATTAATGGGTATTTAGATGTTTCTAGGCTTTTTTTTAAAATTTCTGTTTTGGTTTGGCTTTTTCCATGTTATGCTATAAGAAACATCTTCATACATGTATCTTTGACCCATTTGTTCTGGTGTATTTATAGGGTGTAAGTCACTCTGTCATGTCCCACTCTTTGTGACTCCACGGGCTGTAGCCCACCAGGCCCTTCTGTCCATGGCATTCTCCAGGCAAGAATACTGGAGTGGGTTGCCATGTCCTCCTCCAGGGGATCTTCCTGACCCAGGGATTGAACCTGGGTTTCCTCTGGATTGAGCAAATCCCCTGGAGAAAGGAATGGAAACCCACTAGAGTATTCTTGCCTGGAGAATTCCATGGACAGAGGAGCCTGGCGGGCTACATTCCATAGGGTGGCAAAGAGTGGAACATGACTGAGTGACTAACACTAACTAACCATCTGTAGGGTAAATTGCTAGTGGGGCAATTTGTGAGTTCACCAGTTATGTGCTTTTCAAGTTCTTCAGTTTTAATACTGGAGATTTTAAAAATATATTCCCAAATGCTAATTTTGGAGTAAAGGCCTGATGCTAGTTGAGGAAGATTTCATCTTTTTTCAAAAAAATAGTTTGAGTTATTTTGTGTGGCTGGGAGTGGAGAGAAAAAAGAGAAGCCTAATTTTACTCATGGTGCATCTAAATATGTGAAAATGTGGGGCATGTTTTTAACAGAATATGCTTCTCTTTCCTCTAAGAGAACACACAGGCTCATTAACTTGCAGACATTGGAGATCTGGTGGCTGATACCTGATGGGCTGGGTCAGGTGACCACCCTCACTGGCACCTTGAATCTCTGCTTAGGGTTAGACCCTAAGGCCCTCCAGGTGAGGGCCTAGCTCGAGGACATCTTCATGAAATGTGTCTGCTGTGCTCAGGGGAGGAAGGCAGGACTTCTTAGAGCTCCTCAAGCCCTGTTCTGTTATTAGGGTGGGAATGCTCTTTACCTTGGAAGGCCTTGAAAAGGCTAGTACAGAATAAATGCCTTTCAGTGTAGCTTCTAGAAAAGGATGGGTAAGAGAAGGGATATGGGAGAGAAAAGGTTAGGCCCGGTGCTAGGGAGTGTCTACTGCCAAGGCAGCTTTGCTTGTTTTATCTTTAGGTGAAAGCAGAAGGGGAACTGAATTTCTCCAGGTTTAAGAATTCCTGGCTTAAAGACTTCAATGTAAGACAAGACACCATAAAACTCCTAGAAGAGAACATAGACAAAACATTCTCTGACATAAATCGTAGCAGTATTTTCCTAGGTCAGTCTCCCAAGCCAAAAGAAATAAAAGCAAAAATAAATAAATAGGACCTAATCAAACTTACAAGCTTTTGCCCAGCAAAGGAAACTGTCAACAAAATGAAAAGACAACTCATAGAATGGGAGAAAATATTTGCAAATGATACAGCTGGCAAGGGCTTTGTATATTTTGTATTCCAAAATATACAAAGAGCTTATATAGCTCCATGTCAAAACAACAACAACAACAAAAGCACAACAACAAACAACTGAATCAAAAAATGGACCAAATACTTAAATAGACATTTCTCCAAAGAAAACAAACAGATGGCCAAGAGGCGCATGAAAAGGTGCTCAACATTGCTGATTATTAGAGAAATATAAATAAAAACTACAGTGAAGTATCACTTCATACCAGTCAGAATGGCCAGCATCAAAAAGTCTACAATTAATAAATGCTGCGGAGGGTGTGGGTAAAAGGAAACCTTGCTACACTGTTGATGACAATGTGAAATGGAGCAGCCACTGTGAAAAACAGTATGGAGATTCCTTAAAACACTAAAAATACAGTTATCATATGATCCAGCAATTCCACTATGGGGATAAAAACTCTAATTAAAAAAGATACATGCACCCAGTGTTCATAGCAGCCCTATTTACAACAACATAGACACAGAAGCAACCTAGGTGTCCATCAAGAGATGAACAGATAAAGAAGATGTGGTATATATATTTATTGTGCATGTATATATACACATATATACATACATGCTTACATACACACAATGGAATAGTACTCAGCCATAAAGAATAAAATTTTGCTGTTTCCGACAACATGGACCTAGAGATTATCATACTGAGTAAGTCAGACTGAGAACAACAGATATCATATGATATCAGTTATAAGTAGAATCTAAAAAAATGATATGAATAAATTTATTTACAAAACAGAAATAGACTCACAGACATGGAAAACAAGTTTGTGGTTACCAAAGGGGAAGGGGGGCGGATAGATTAGGAACTTGGGATTAACAGACACAGACACACAAAGTACTTCCTTGCTTCCATATAGATGATAATGACAGAGATGATAGTTCCTATTTGAGGTGCTTTACATGTAGGCTTGTACTGTTGTATACATTTTCCCTGGATGCTCACGGTGACTCTGTTTTACAGATGAGGAAACTGAGTCCCAAGAAGTCAAGTAATGTACTCAAGTCACACAGCTAATAAGAACTGGGAGCCAGGAGGAGTCTCTTGTTAAGGGCTCTCTCTGCAGCACGCTAATAAAGAACGTGCAACTTAAATACCATCAGTAGCTTTCCAGTTGTAAAATGAGGGGTCTTCCTTTTAAAAAGTGATTGAAAGTTTGAGCAAGAGATAATCGGAATTGTTAAAAGGTAATCTTTTCAGAAAAAGATAAAACCTTGGCTCTCCTACAGATATCAAAATGAGCGCATGTTGACAGTTTTGTTTTACTCATTAATCAGCAAAGGAACCATGCAGATGTTATAACCAGTTCAAAAGAGAATTGAAACCACATACATTTCTAGATCTGGAGTTTTGAAACAAATATGTAAATAGAAGCAGACTGATTTTTACACGCAGCGGGAAGGAAGACAATTGAACCTCTACCAGACTCTACAGTGGTGACATCTCTCAGCTTAATCTATAAACAAAGAGGTGCAAAGAATTCAAAGACAATGCGGGCTAAAATCAGATAACCCTTAAGTGTGTGTTGTATATAGACAATGCGTAGTTTTCTACTGAAACACAAATTCGTCTCTATGCAATTTATGTAGGCTTGTCAGACCGGCTGAAAGGGCAGAGAGGCTGTCTCCATGGTAGGTGGGTGGTAAGGAGGAAGATGGGTAAGAGTCAGCCAATGATAGACTGATGGTTTTTCTCAAAGTTTTGAAAAGGTCAAGATGCACACTGAGCTTTCTCTGCAGTCCTTTCGTGCTGGCCTGGCTCGACCCGCTAGAATAAGTCCATCCAGCTTGCCCTCCCAGGTCACAACCTGCGCTCTCTTTTTTTCTGTTTCAGTCATTAAAGTTTACCTGCCCCTTATTCTATTTCCCGAGATGCCCACATCCGGCCAAGCTATACTTTGTTCTCTTAGACAGTCTGAATATTTTTACAGGGGCCTGTCTTTATCGTTGTGTGTCCCTCCTGGCATAGCTGTCCCCTGTCCGATGGGGCTCTGGTCCTCTTCTGAGCCGGCCTCCCCTGGGTATCCCTGCCCTTTGGATCTGTCACTTTGTCTTCCTCGCCCAAATCCGGTCAGACGCTTAGAAAGGACTGAATAAGAAAATCTCATTAGGGTGCATTTTCATAATTACCGCAGCCCTGGGGCTACGCACTGTGATAGGTGCTCAATAGCTTAGGTAGGCTCAATAGCTTAGGTAGGAGTTCATGGTCTGCTGGCAAGACAGCCGTGTAAATAATCATCACAGTACAGTGTGCTCAGTGCGATGGCGAGGTATGTGCATCGCAAGCTATGATTACAGAAGGAGAGGTTAGCTCAGCTTGAGCTGGGTCTGAAGCACCAGCGGGATTTTGCTGGGGGAAAAGGACTAACCCGGGAGCTGCCCCCCGCCTCCCCCCGCCTCTCCTGGCCAGCCATGTGGAAGGCCACTCTTCCTCTCTGCTCTTTTGGCTCTGCATCTGCCCAGGCAAGGACAAAGTGTCTTTGGCACCAGTGGGATTCCAGTAAGCAGAATCATCTGGGGTAAAAGAAATGCCAGGAACGCAAAATTTCCTCTTCCGCTTGTGCCTTAGAGTGTGAGCGCGTTCAGTCACTGTGTCCGACTCTTTGAGACTCCATTGACTGTAGCCCGCCAGGCTTCTCTGTCCATGGGATTTCCCAGGGAAGAATACTGGAGTGGGTTACCATTTCCTCCTCCAGGGGATCTTCCCAACCCAGGGATCAAACTCACATCTGCTGCATGTCCTGCATTGGCAGGTGGGTTCTTTACCACTGTGCCACTTGGGAGGCCCTAACGTATGTGTGCCTGTGTGTAAATATGAGTTGGAAACTGGGAGTAAATGACAACTATTTTAAAAATTTCTTAATTAGGCTATTGGATAGATTTAGAAGTTTAGATCTCTGGAATTTTATAACACACACACAAATGTGACTAAACCTTGAGATCTGATTTTAAGGTTTAAAATGATCCTCTAAGAGCACATAGTTACCCTCCAGGCCCACCTGCTTATTCCTCAAGGACGCCCTTCAGACTGATCTATCTGCATAAAGCCGGGGGCCATCTCTGGGCATCTGCTTAGAAGTAAGTGCTCAGTGGGGCCCCACTGGCTGGAAGGAGTCCACAAGCCATCCTCCCAAGAATGTAGAAGAGCTTATTTCTGAGGTCCAGGAGATTTTCCTGTGCTGCCTTCAGTCCTTAGAAGTGAAGGTCACCTGTGAGGGAGTCCCTGCTAACTAAGGAAGCTATCCCAGAAGGGGACAAGAGCACAGTTAATCCCCATTACCACCAAATCAGACCTGGAACAGCTACTTGATCTATTAATAAACAGTGTGGCCACCCTCCTTATCTTAGCCGAGCACAATTTCCCATCACTTTGCAGAGCAACCTCTTTTAGAGTAACTGACATTCAGTGGGAGCCAGATTTATCGGGCCGGCTGACCCTGGCTCAGAGTAGGGACTGGGGTCTCAGACATTCTGTGTTTGGGTTTTAGCCACTGCTGGGAAGGGTTTTCATTGAGGCACGCTATTAATTGTCCTTGTTGGTTTGCTTATATGGCTGGAGTTGTGAAGATTGAAGGTAAACAGTAGGCAAATGCCCGAGAAGGGGTGGGAGGGATGATGTTTCATGGTTCATGTTGTATGGAAAGTAGATTTGGTTTCTTGTGTTAAGATTGAAGTTTTCATGCTTGCTGTTTTTCATTTGAGTTTTCCCTGGTCTTGCTATATCCATAAGGACCCTGGGAGAAAGGAGATAAATGGAGAACTTTCAGGTAGATAAGTACTGTGATTCAAAGGCTGCTGGAAGCTGTTCTTTCCTAAAGATGTCTCTGCATTCTTGCTCACTGAACAGAGAGCCCTTTGAGGTTCCAAGAAGCCCTGTGAAAACATGTTACTAAAGAAAGGTCTTTCTTCATGGTGCAGTTTATAGGATTAATTATTGAGAATTATTCTAAAGGAATGGAAGAAAAAGCAGGTATGTTTGATTACAGAATGGAGATTCTGAAAACGTCTAACCGTCGGAAAGTGATTTGTTCAGAGAGGCCACCAGAAGGCCCAGAGTTCAGCCGGAGCAGCCAGCCCAATGGGTTTTCAGAAGATAAGAGTCTAACAGACACAGATATCTCTTTTCTGCTTCTTGTGGCTTTCCATACCACACACACTCTGATACAAGGATGGACATCTTTATTGCTGCCGTACCTAGAATTATCCTGTGAGCCTGACACCAGTGATGAGAAGACCACTAATCTCTCACAATCCTCCAAGCAGGGGTGAGGTCAGTGGCCTTGACAGATCACTTCACCCAGGGCTCTGAAGATGGGAGTGAAGGGAAAGGACAGCACTGGGCTTCAAGCTCGAGCCTCGTATGGCCCTTTCACTATCTCAGTGACCTTGGGCAATGTCCTGCAGCTCATATGAAAGCAGAGATTTTTCTTCTCAGGGTTATTAAGGTTCAGCTGAGATCACTGATATAAACTGCCCTGTACAGTATCTTGGGCATTGTAGGTAATCAAAAAATGTTCACTGGACTTTTTAATGGAGGGAGCCTATGTATGTAGTTAATTTTCAGCCCCTGTGAAACTATAGTAAACATAAATCCTGCCATTTAAAGCAAGGAAATCAATGTTCTTTGAGAGGGAGGGGTAGAATCTATTGGCTTCTCATTATGTTTCCTACTTTTCATTATATTCCAGACTTTTCTTACCGAGTTTGCTACCTGCTGGCTGGTCATTATTATATAGCATACACATGTGAACAAAAAATTCCAGCAGCATGCGAGGATATTCAATGAAATGAGCTTCCTGTGACCCCGCTTACACTCTGCAGAGGTAGCCAGTGTTGTTTCTTTAATCTCCTTCCACAAATCTTTCTTGCACGTACATGCCTATGCATCTTGTTTACTCATATGAGAGCAACCCAAACACACTCTTCTACACCTTGTTTTTTCCATAACTTAACATCACATAATATTGGTTAACACAGAGCTAGATTATTTGGAAGATAATGGGCAAAATGGGAGGAGAGCTGGTGATTCCAGACCAAGAGTGTGTTTGGTTTAAGAATCTAGGACTTGAGCACCTTTAAAGCTGCAAGGGATTTAATTATATTCCTTTGGCTTCTTGTCTGTTCCCCCTGGAGGACCTTCTGGGTTAATTATGGGTCCCAGGGACACTTGGCAGACAGGCTGCTACATCGCTCTTCCACAGAGGTAATTAATCATCCAGCCCGAACCAGGAGAGAATGCTTCATCTCGTGTCCTCATTACCAAGAGCTTCAGGAGAAGGAAAATTTTCTTACAAAATGGAGCCACATGTGATTTCTTTTAGAATCATATAGCAGGTGATAATAAAGGTGTTTCCATATTGCGTTTCCTATTGTAAAATAGGAGAAAGGAGTATGTGTGATGTATGTGTGTGTGTATTGAGGGTGGGGCGTACGTCACTTGACTCTTTGGGGTCATCTGTTGATAATTTCGGAGAAGGCAATGGCACCCCACTCCAGTCCTCTTGCCTGGAAAATCCCATGGATGGAGGAGCCTGGAAGGATGCAGTCCATGGAGTCGCTGAGGGTCAGACATGACTGAGTGACTTCACTTTCACTTTTCACTTTCATGCATTGGAGAAGGAAACGGCAACCCACTCCAGTGTTCTTGCCTGGAGAATCCCAGGGACGGGGGAGCCTGGTGGGCTCCTGTCTATGGGGTTGCACAGAGTCAGACACAACTGAAGTGACTTAGCAGCAGCAGTTGATAATTTGGAAGTTTTATTCAAAGGGATACTATATGTCTACTTATTTCCCTTCTTTCCATTGTCCTGCCTTCTTTAAATATTGTAAAATTCTAGTTAGAAGTCAGTTCATTACACCTTAAACTTATACAGTGCTGTGTGTCAATTATATCTCAATAAAACTGGAAGGAAAAAAATCCTAGTTTGAAGATTTATTCATGGTATCTGTTTCAGTGGTACTCAACTGGAGGCAGTTTTGTCCTCCAGGGAACATTTGGCAATGTCTGAAGATATTTTTAAACAATTTACTTTTATTTTTGGTTGCACTGGGTCTTTGTTGCTGTGTGTGGACTTTCCTAATTGCGATGAGTCGGGGGATACTCTCTGGTTGCTATGCTTGGGCTTCTCATTGCAGTGGCCTCTCTTTTTGCAGAGCATGGGCTACAGTTGCCCGAGGCACATGGAATCTTCCCAGACCAGGGATCAACCCTGTGTCCCTTGCCTTGGCAGGCAGATTCTTACCCACTGTACCACTTGGGAGTCCTGAAGATGTTTTTGGTTGTCACAGCTCAGGGGCAGATGCTGCTGGCATTCAGGAAGCAGAGTCCAGGGATGTTTGTTGCTTTACGTCCTACAAGGCATAGACATCCCTACGACAAAAGAATTATTGTACTCCAAATGTCAGTGATGTTGAGGTTGAGGAATTCTAGCTGATTCATCTAGAGTCCAGCACACTCTCTGCAGGATATCAATTTTCTTGTTTTTGTATATTTCTTAGGACCTCAAACATCCTTCCAGCTGTTAGATTCTCAGACTTTCTTCAGATCAGTAGATAAAGTATCCACGCGGAACAGTGCACTTGTTCCTAACAAACACTAATGGCAAGAATTAACCCACTGGTCAAGGTATTCATAGATGAGGCCTCTCACTTGCCATAGTGTCCCCAACCCCAGCGTCCTACTCCGCAGTAGTAGCAGTTCAGCAGACAGCAGTTGAATGGATGAGATTCTGTGATGCTTTGGCATTAGCTGGTGAGCTTGCAGCAGTGATGTGAGCAAAATCTGGTACCAGCATATACTTTGCTTCATGGTAACTGTGACTACCCTGTCTGGGGTAGTCGCCTGTATTTTCCTGCTGCATCTGTGACGAGCAGTTCCAAGCAGTGCAAGCAATTACAGGAGAAATTTATACGTATCTGGCATCTACAGAAGCAGCTAGTGTGTAATGAACTCAGCCTTGGAGATCTGCATAAAAACCACTCAGGCAGAGGATCATTTGTTCTTGGAGCTTTAAGGGACTTAATTTTACCTTGGATTCCCAAATCATTGACATCATTGAAATAGGAGGATTTCTGGTGTGGCAAGTTTACATGACCTTAATAGCATGTGTGTTCAAGATGAAGTCTGTCAATAGGAAGACAAGTGATTATACTTAAGAAAACATCCCGTACCCCAATGTTCATCGCAGCACTGTTTATAATAGCCAGGACATGGAAACAACCTAGATGTCCATCAGCAGATGAATGGATAAGAAAGCTGTGGTACATATACACAATGGAGTATTACTCAGCCGTGAAAAAGAATTCATTTGAATCAGTTCTGATGAGATGGATGAAACTGGAGCCGATTATACAGAGTGAAGTAAGCCAGAAAGAAAAACACCAATACAGTATACTAACACATATATATGGAATTTAGGAAGATGGCAATGACGACCCTGTATGCAAGACAGGGAAAGAGACATAGATGTGTATAACGGACTTTTGGACTCAGAGGGAGAGGGAGAGGGTGGGATGATTTGGGAGAATGACATTCTAACATGTATACTATCATGTAAGAATTGAATCGCCAGTCTATGTCTGACGCAGGATGCAGCATGCTTGGGGCTGGTGCATGGGGATGACCCAGAGAGATGTTATGGGGAGGGAGGTGGGAGGGGGGTTCATGTTTGGGAACGCATGTAAGAATTAAAGATATTAAAATTTTAAAAAAAAAGTAAAAAAAAAAAAAAGAAAACATCCCTTATAAGTTCAGGAGGTGGTGGTCCCTACATAAGAAACTCAGAAAAATATATTTACATTGACTTTGTTTCTTTTTTCTTTGGGGTGCTGTGGGGAAGTGTTTTCTTCTTTCTTTCTCTCTACTAATTTTGGACCCCTATCTATGGCAAACCATCAGAACTTGCATATATATATACATATACCTACTTTACTTAGTTACTCTAACTAAAGAGTATCAGCTGGAGCTGGAGAAATAATTTTAATTCTGGGTGTAAATGATGGAAGGATCACTTTCTTTATGTGGAGGGACATGGCAGATGATGACGAAAGAGTCTATGTTTTCTCCACTTGCTGTGTGCTAAGTTGCTTCAATCCTGTCCGACCCTTTGCGACCGCCAGGCTCCTCTGTCCAAGGGATTCTCCAGGCAAGAATACTGGAGTGGGTTGCCATGCCCTCCTCCAGAGGATCTTCCCGACCCAAGGATCTACCCTGCATCTCTTATGTCTCCTCCATTGGCAGGTGGGCTCTTTACCACTAGCACCACCTGGGAAGCCCTTTCTCTGTTTATTGGAGAGCTGTTCTCCTGGTCTGGAGGACTTCAGCAGACAACCTAAGGCAGGAAAGGGTGACTCCAGGGGTGGATGGAACATGCACTTCCAATAGGACCAGAGAGCTTTTCTGCGTTATCCTTACACCACCCTTTTGTAGAAATCCTTGATTGTTCTGATTGGTAAGTAGAGGGAGAAATAGGAACTTTTGTGACCTGGCTCCATGATGGCGGCTCCATATCACGATGGGAGTCGAATGTGACTGCTCTGTCCTGTGTACCTAACTCTTAAGACGAATGTCAAGGGCAATCTATAACATGCTCATTGTATTTATGCTTTTTTCCACATTGTATTGAGTTGTTCAAAAAGTTGGTTTGGGTTTTTCCATGACATCTTATGGGGAAATCTGAACTAATTTTTTGATCAATGCAATATCTCTGTTCACATTTTCCTATTTTTTAGTATGCAAATGAAAGAATTCAGAAGGCTATTTGGTTGAAAATTGAAATTTATTGTTCAGAAGAAATGTTTTCTTTTGGATGGGTGAACTTCAATTTTAACCTTAAGTAGCCCTCAAACTCCAGGATTTAAATCTGTTATTCATAGGGAACTCTGCTCAATGTTATGTGGCAGCCTGGATGGGAGGGGCATTTGGGGAGAATGGATGCATGTGTATGTATGGGTGAGGCCCTTTGCTGACCACCTGAAACTATCACAACATTGTTAATTGGCTATACTCCAATACAAAATAAAGCGTTTAATAAAAATAAACAGTACTGTAGGTTTCTTCTAGAAAGGAAAGACCACGATGAGAGCTGAGGTCAGGAAGGACCCCTCTGCAGTTTGTCCTCCTTGGAGGACTGACTTGTGTGTGAGCACTGGGCGGTTTTACCCATTGTGCTAAGTGAAAGAAGAGCAAGTCAGCCTCAAGGTTAGCCTGGGTCGCTTATCAGGGAGGAGGTGTTATGAGGAAATACGTGTCTTTTCAGGAATGTAACTTGGTTTTTATTTTGTTTTACTAAATGTGTTCTTACTAGGAAAAAAGCAGAAGATTCCTGAATTCCCAGGCTTCTCCCTTTTTTGCAGCTGATTTTTGCTGGGAAAGAATTGAAGGAAGAGGGTTGAATACTAATCCTAGGTGTGTTTGTGAAAACTAATGGTGTTTGGCTAGCTAATTAGGAGGAAAGGGCAATGCTCCCTAAGTAGAGCAACTAAGATGCCTGGAATTTTCTTTCTTGGCTCTCTCTTCCAAATCCCTTGGCCCTCAGCCTGTCTGGGAAATCTTTTTGCCTTTTTCCCCCTGCATCAAATAAGAAAGTCCATGCTTCCATTAAAGCTAGTAAGTTTATTAAGAACAATATTATATTAAACACAAGTAACTTTTCTAAGTGTTGAAAGTTTAGATGTGGTATCAGCTTTGGGCTTTGTGATTTTCTTTTCTTTTCCTTCTTTATTTAAGAATATGCAAAAGTCGATGTTGAAATAACTTCTGTCCTCATGGCATTAAAAGGGAATAGAAAAGGAGCTGGGGGAAGGAAGAAGAGAAAGAGAATACGAAGTGTTTTTTTTTTGAAAAATATGAAGTTTTTTTTTTTTTAATCAGAAGGATGACAATACTTCTATATATATTATAAAGACATAATGTGGGGTCAGTTTATTTACTTATTGCAGTGAATGGATAATTATCTTAAGGCTTTTCCTTAGTTTTCTTATTTTTTGAAAATGAGAAACTTTTATTTTAAAATGATTCACAAACTATGTTGGTATTGAGTTTAGCAGTTCCTTAACAGTTTACACATTCTCTCACCCTAAGACCCAGAATCCTATTCCGAGAGAAATAAGAATATACGTCCAAGTTTACAATACCATATGTAAAATAGATAGCCAATGGGAATTTGCTGTATGACCCAGGGAACTCAAACGGGCTCTGTGACAGGCTGAAGGATGGGGTGGGGAGGAAGATGGGAGGGAGGGAACGTGGGTGTATCTAATGACTATTGATATATGACAGAAAAACACAAAATTCTGTAAAGCAGTTATCCTTCAATTAAAAAATTAAAAAAAAGAATATATGTCCGACAGAAGATTTGCATGTAAATATCTGTAGCTGCTTTATTCAAAATAACCCCACAATGTAAACAATCTAACCGTCAACATGTGAGTGGACACATTGTTGTATTTCTAAAACATAGAATTCTACTGAGTGTCATAACAAAATATACTGGTACACTCAGGAAGGGAAATGAATCTCCTGCTGTGCAACAGAGTTCTTTAGTTTTCTGAATCTGTAAATTGTTTACATGAAATAATCTGTTCTGGACTTGTGTGCAAGCTTCTGAAAAAAAAAACCAAACCAACCCATTCTGAGCATGTGTGATCCCAAGATACAAGAGGGATCGTTTACAGCCTTCTGTGGCTCTGCCTTCTTGGTTATAGTCGAAGGACAGCTCAGCATGAGCCATGCCTGGATTCGTTCAGGTCTGATTTAGGGATCTTTCAGTAATATTAGTCACAAGGACGTCAACCCTCCAGAGTTTCCAAAGCTTTTTCAAGTGCAGCTTTCCACTTGAGGTGTCAGGAGCACTGGTTTCTTCCAATGCTGGTGGTTGACAGTCCATTTTTGAAAGGCTTCATGTGACTGGAGACCCAGAAGTGTTATAGCACAAAGAGCCCCAGGCTCCATGCCCACAGACCTGCATTCTAGGCTCAGGTTGATTAGTTGTCTCGTCTGCAGTAAGTCATTTTTGCTGTTATTGTTGTTCAGTCACTAAGTTGTGTTTGACCCTTTGCCACCCCAAGGACTGCAGCACGCCAGGCTTCCCTGTCCTCCACTATCTCCTAGAGTTTGTTCAGACTCATGTCCATTGAGTCCATGACGCTATCTAACCATCTCGTCCTCTGCTCTCCCCCTCTCCTTTTGCCTTCAATCTTTCCCAGCATCAGGGTCTTTTCCAATGAGTCAGCCCTTCACATCAGGTGGCCAAGGTGTTGGAGCCTCAGCATTAACCCTTCCAATGAATATTCAGGATTGATTTCCTTTAGGACTGACTGGTCACCAATTAACTTACTTCCGTGAACTTTAGTTTTTCCTTATCTGTAAAGTGAGATGTGAAGTCGGAGGTTCCAAATGGCTGATTTCACCATCTAGATGAAGCTAATTAAAAAACCAGCTCCAGCCCTGTGATGAATAAACAGGAAGAGAAGGCACTCAATCCCAGGTAAATAGCATCAGAGGGGGCCACTTCAGAGGATGCTGTTTGGGGAAGAATGTTCCAGAAAGTAAAATGTTGGTGAGGTCTGATATATTTATTGAGATTCCTCTCTAGGTGTTTTTGGGAGAGGATTTTCGAGTTCAAGTCTGTGTGTAGGCCCCGTGCACACAGCGCCTTCAGAATGCAGTTAACACAGAGTAGGTCCAAGTCAGTATCTCATTTTGGTCTCGATTGAGCCGCTTTTAAGCTGTCACTCTGTCCACTGTGTGTGTTTTTTAAGTACAAAGACACATGTTTTCTGTAACAGTGATGTTTATTACTTACTCTCTTTGCACTGAGAGAAAGATGAGTGTGAATTCCTCACTTCTTTTTATTTTTCTTTTATCGAAAGGAGGAAGTTTTCTTAAAAGCTGCCCCTTAAAGGGAAGCAATCTTGTTGAATGAAGTTGGCTGAAAGTTGTTTAGTGTTACCAAAAAAAGACTAACACAAATGAAAAGGCTGCAGTTTAAGTAAATGCCAGTGGTAGGAAATGTGGGGTTAGGAGCTTTGTAATCCCCTTCATTGGGTAAGAAAAACATTGAGGTTTGGCTTCTTGACAAGGCCTGTTTTCTATTTTCCCTGTCCCTTCATCTTGTGCTTAGTGTTTATTTCTTTGGATGTGTGGTTTACTGCCAGATCATTATTGTGTACTTAAAAATTACTGTCCCTTGGGGACCTAGCTCCCTTGTCGCTTCCTAACAGAATAACAGTTTTGTAACATCTCCCAAAATACAGGGATTTTAGTGGGGTCTTGGGCTTTCCATACGAAGGGGATTAGCCTGTATTACTGGGCTGTCCAAAAGATTCACTCAGGTTTTTCTGTACCATCTTATGCAAAAATCTAAATGAATTTTTTGGCCAACGCAATAGTTCCGGAATGGAAACCTGCCCTTCTGCTGTTCTTGGCAAGTAACACGTGTGCCCCAGAAAGAGGCCAGCATGATAGGAATTGGCTTCCTGCTTCTCAGGCATTTTCTTATACCAGTGTCCCCTCTTCCTTAGTAAATCTTGAGTCTTTCCAGGTGGCTCAGTGGTAATGACTCCTCCTGCCAATGCAGGAGATTTGGGTTCAATCCCTGGGTTGAGAAGATCCCCTGGAGAAGGAAAAGGCAACCCACTCGACTATTCTTGTCTGGGAAATCCCATGGACAGAGGAGTCTGGCAGGCTATAGTCTATGGGGTCGCAAAAGGGTCAGACACAACCTAGAGAAAAACGAACAAAACCCCATATAATGTCAATGACAATTTTGTTGAGCAGATTCAACTTAGCCCTGAGAAGCCCCAAATATTCCTGTATCATTGACCAGCCCCTACCAGCTTGTTCCAGGTATTGCTAAGACTTCGCACTAGTGGCATCTGAGTGCGAGCTGTCATCTACTTAACTTTTATCCACTTAGCATGTGTGTCTCAGCCATGTGTTGATAGTAAACTGGAAAACCCAACCAAGAGAGCCAGCATGGCACTGGGGAGCCTGGCAAATGGAAGGTAGCTTTGGCTAAATGTAGCCAGTCTGAGTGTAGCCCATAATACACTGCAGTCTTTCTGTTTCTTAATTTCCTATCTTATGCATTTATTATGTTAGTTTTGGGCTTCCCAAGTGGCACTAGCAGTAAAGAACACGCCTGCGAATGAAAGAGACAGAAGAGACATGAGTTCAATCCCTGGATTGGGAAGATGCCCTGGAGAAGGGTATGGCAACACATGCCAGTATTCTTGCCCGGAGAATCCCATGGACAGATGAGCCTGTGAGGCTACAGGGGGTCTCAAAGAGTCAGACACGACTGAAGCGACTTAGCATGTGTGCATGGTGGGTTTGAAAACCACTGTATACCTCTATGCTGTAATTTTTAGGTCTTATGAAGGAACCACTGTAACTTTTAACTATAGTATTAGTATGCTTTGAAATGAGATTTTTCTTTTCATTCTCAAGGACACACTGAAAATCTTCCTGATGTTCCTTGGACTCCAGTCTCTCTACCCTTTGCTCTTGTTCTGTGCTCTAGGCTCACCTCTAGCTGCATCAGTGACTCATTTGACTTCTGCTTGGAGTTGGGTCCAGCCTGTGAGGGGCTCTGGCAGGGCATCTGAGAGTGGGAGGAGAGTGTGGTTGGGGTTTGTTCCCTGACTCCTTCCCTGCCAGGTCACCATTGGCTGGCTGTCCCTCTATTAATGGCCAGAGCACCTGCCAGGTAGCCCTCCCCATTCAGCTAACCACTTCAGATTCTAGTATCTTCTCTACTCCTTACCTCTGTTGGCCGAAGATAAGTAATAATAGCTCTACAACTAGCTAGCCTCATGTGGTGCGTGTTCTTTGCAGATTGACCTAAACCCTTCCCACACCTTTGTAAATACCCACTTTGTTCAATTCTTTTCGAATGATCCAGTCTGAATATTCCACCTGTTTCCTGCCAAGACCCTGCCTTTCCTGATCCTAAGAGTGGTATGTGTAACTGTGAAACTCGAGTCTACCCTAAGCTTTCCTTGTGGCTTCTTCAGTGGTTCCAACATTCAGTTCAGTTCAGTCGCTCAGTTACGTCCGACTCTTTGCAAGCCCGTGAATTGCAGCACACCAGGCCTCCCTGTTACAACATCATCACCATGTAAATTGAACATTAAAAGATAGGGAATATACCCAGTTCCTATAAAAATCCATTATATATCAACAGAAGAGCTCATGGTAAGTTGAAATAGGGTGACTGCAAGCAAGACAATCAGCAAAAGAAAATTTTGCAGAACTCTCAGTGAAACCAATTTCTAAGGAGAGGCTGGACAGCAGTATTCATTGCCTTGCTTGTGACAGCTGGAAGTAAGATGACTTCTGTTACAAGTTGTACTCGTGGCAAGTGAATACATGGTGCCTTGTGGCAGAAAGAGATACCTTCTAGAGACTACAGACACCAAATGAAATAGGAATAGCTTGATATTATCATAATCATTGGCTGGCCTTTTTCAGACCTACTTTCCTGCAAGTATGAGCTTATAGATCAACCTTAAGTGGGACATGTCAGAATGTCTTTAGAATTTTAAGGAATGAGTGAAAGGTGAGCAAATATTTCAGAGGCTCACTTATTCTAGTGAAATAGTGGAATTCAGATACTTGGTATGCAAATGGGGACCCACATATTTCTTTCTGGAAAGCCAAAGTGTGTATTCTGTCAAGATCGCACGTTAATACAATTCTGATAGTTGACAAAGCTCTGTAAGTGACTCCACTTCTGGATGGATATGTTGGCAGTTGAACCAGTGAGAGGAATGGACAGGAAGTCCAGTGGGTATCCTTGACCTGGGTCAACAGGCAGTTCTTGCTCAAGTAAATGTGTGTGTGCCTGTGTGTGTGTATGTGTGTGTGTGTGTGTGTGCGTGTGTCCCCGTGTATATGTGAGTGCACATGGTAAGGATGGTAGTATGTCTAGTTACTTTTTGCTAAGGTTTTATGGAACCTGAAGATTGCATTATTTTAGGAGTCCTCCTTAGGTAAAATAATGAAAAATTTGACTACAAACTTAGGTATAAAGATGAATGTTTAGGAAGAGAAAACAAATCACAAGAAATGTCAAATTTCTTTCTTAAAAGTGACAGATATCAAATATCATGCAATACAGAGCAACAGGCAGTTAAGTAGGAAGCATATTATGATATAACTTTGTAATACTTCTCTCCCTACATTTTAGATGGCATACTCTTCGATTGCTTCTTCACTTAACAACAATTTTATAATATTTTCTGTATAGGGAAAAGAAAAATGCTTTTTCTTTTTAGCATAGCTTATTAAAATTTAATTTTTGTATTGCTAGCAGGAATACATGAAACAAGCAATTTTGCACAGTTATACTTGCTGCTATAGTTTTGGGCCTATAAATACCAGAATTTTGATAATTTTGATTTCACATAGTGTCTACTTGAAAATGTATGGTGCATTTGTAATTATATCTGTTTCATTATCAAGTATATTTATGGTAGGAGAGAACTTCGGTGTTGATGAGAACTGAATCTCTGCTTCTGATTTTACATGTCTGGTGGTTGGAAGGTTTTTACCATAGACCTTTGTGCATTTAAAACCTTGTTTCTCCTCTAGTGGCCGCATAATTCTTGTGTTGGATGCTGTGAGACACATTCTTATCACATGACCTCTGGTCTCATGTCTTTATGTCATGACACTGAGTCAGTGTTGTACGTGATAGGAGTGTCCATGGTAGTCAATTTTACACTGCCGTGACAGCTAGCAATAATGTAACAATACACAGAGGTGACTGTGAACCCCATCAATATATTCCACAAAGCCCCAAACTAAATGTTGGCTAACTCAACTTCTCCTTAGCCAGATTCTTAAAATATACTCTGTACCACTTCAACACTGACCTGCAAGAAGGGAAGTCAAAATGAAAAGAAGAGAGTCTTCAAAGATTCTGATTGAAATATCTTCATGTGTGTGTGTATGTGCGTGCACACACATGTGCAGAAATTTAACAGACTAAGGGCCAAAAATATGAGGGTTCTTCCCAGGACTTTGAAAGGTCCCTGCAAGTGAGAGTCTTTGAAGCTTAAGTGTCATTCGCTTCATGGTAAATCCACTTCTGTTAATTATATTGGAAAACTTGTCTGCTGCCTCACTCAAGCATTAAAACATCGATGCTGGATTTTATCGCTAACTAGAGGAGACTTTTAGGATAGGTAGATTTTATTCCTTTATTTTGTTCCTTCCTCCTTCCCTCTTTCCATTCCTCCCCACCTTTCTTCAAATGTTGAGGGAGACTAAGTACTTCTTTTTAAAATTAACTCATTCACTTTTGTTTCATACTTTCCACTTTTTCCTCTACCCTTTCTTGACCTTCTCCATCTCCAGAAATACAGTATTTATTTTCATGTGCATTGCTGCTGCCTCTAATTACCAGTTGCATGTGGTTTTGGGGTCCCATGAAAGGAGGGTCTCTCCATATTGCCTTGACAAGGAGCCATTTGTGGCAGCAGAAGGTACCTGCAGAGAGGACATGACAGGTAGGAGAAAGCACTTTCAGGGTAATACTCCCTGTTAGACCAAGAAGTTTTGTGATGGCTTCAGAGAGTATAGCTACTTGACTGTCATGTGACAGTCCTGAGTCAGTGCCTGTTGGGGTGGTTTTGTTTTAGAATTGTGCCAGTAGCTGGCCCACTTTATCTAGAGATAGCTCAGCCTGCATTTTACCCTTGCATCCTTCTTGCGGTGGTTGCTCTATTAAAATGCTGTTTTCCATATGGTTAAGAAGCTTTTAATAAGATTTCCCATCACCAAGACTTTTGAGTTGTCCATATTTTGCCTTCACCACTATCTGATAAAAGACCTGCCACCAAAATGGGCTTTGAAAAGTAACAATTAGCAAAATAGTTTAGTGAAACAGTGAAAACTCTGTGGGATATTATGGCCTCTGACTGCACTGTCCAGATGGTAGCCACTAACTGCACATGGCTCTTGAGCTCTGTTGAAGGGGCAGTATGTTGGGCTAAATATATTTTGATATATTGGTTTCAATAAAATAATTATCACAGTTAATTTCACTTGTTTCCTTTTACATTTAAAAATAATTTTACTTATTTATTTATTTTTGGCTCTGCTGGGTCTTTGTTGCTGCATGCGTTTTTCTTTAGTTGCAGAGAGTGAGGGCTGTTCTCCAGCAGTGGTGTGCAGACTTCTCCCTGCCATGGCTTCTCATGTAGCAGAGTATGGACTCCAGGGCACGCAGGCTTCAGTCGTTGCGGTTCCTGGGTTCTCGAGAGCAGGCTCAGTAGATGTGGTGCCCAGGCTTAATTGCTCTGTGGCATGCAGGATCTTCCTGCACCAGGGATTGAACCCATGTCTCCTGAATCGACAGGCGGATTCTTTACCACTGAGCCACCAGGGAAGCCCCTTTTACTTTTGTAACATGGTTACTAAACAAATTTAAATGACTCATGTGCTTCGCACTGTATTTCTGCGGACAGTGCTGCTCTCTAATAGGCCATTCTGTGTGACTGAGAATTTATTACTGGTCCCTTACCGACTTATTGGAAGTCTGGAGAGAGGTTGTTTTGGCTTCCCACAGGATTGGGCAGGGTTTTTAATTTTTTTTTTAAGTTGAACTAAACTCTGAAACATAATGAATCAGAGGAGTAGGCCATTCTCTTTTTAGTAAATGAGTTAATAGGATAATGAAAACCCCTTGGGGAAAGTAGCAAGTTAAACAACAAAGCAAGTTCTTTGCTTTTCACAAAATATTTCCCCCAAAGGTTATCTCTTATAACCTTACCTTTCCCTATCGTAACTGAGCAACTGTGCTGGGTGTCTCTAGCCTCAAGCTTCATCACATTGGCGTCTAGAAAGAGAATAGTTTTTCCCTCCTTTAGACGACAAGCCACACTTCATGTACTCTTCCTGTGAAAAGGATCCCTTGGGATCTGTCACTGCCTGTTGTTTGCGGCTCCAGCATATTGGAACATGCATTGACTTGTCAACTTTTCACCAGTAAACATTTGTGGTGATAAAACTCATAGTTAGGATTATCCACTGATAAGGGTGTACCAGAAAACTCTGACAATCATTTGGGACTGATGCTACTAATACAATGCAGTTTATGTAACTTGGATGACAGAATGAATCTTGGAAAGAAAAAAGATCAGGTCTTTCCTAGAAGAGTCTTATGCCTAAATCAGTTCAGTTCCCGAAGTGTTCCTAACCCTTTGAATTTGCTGAACTTACTTTTATGTCGTTTTCCATCCCCTTATCTAATTATAGATTGTTATTTTGTACATAGTAGATACTCAACAGATTTTGGTTGATCGATTTTCAGATTCCGAGGGTGACATCAAGAAGGAGTGTAGTCTTGTACTTGAGATTCGGGTTTGAAGGTTTGAATTTGACTTGGTGATTTTTAAATGGATCCAATTCTTCATGGTAAGAATGATGACTGCCTTGTATTAGAGGTTTCAGGGTAATACCCAATGAAATGTATTAACAAATAATTTGATCCGCATCCCCATCCCTCTACCCACAACCTTGCCCTTGCACTGAAGATTTCTGCACATAAAACATCTCATAAAATTTCAAACTTCGTGTTATACTTGCTGGTGTTAAGGTTCCCTGCATAAATTACAACGATGTCTTAAACAATTGTCTTTGGAAGATACAGTGGCTTTACTTCTGCTTTATCTTGGCACTAAGTCTTAAAGGGGTTGCTTTTGTTTCTGTGCCCATCTTGTACCTAGACTTTCTCATCCAGAGTCTGAGTAAATTTTTGTTGAAAGACTTCTTCCATTTTCTTTCTGTCTGTCTTCTATATTTGCTTTCCCCAAACCATCTCTAGTTCTCCCCCTTTTCCATCATCCTTATTCAACAGGTTCAACCTCTGCAAAAAAAGAAAAGTGTTTTTTTTTTTTTAAAGAATATTTCCTCCCATTTCAGCTATTCAAAGTCTGTCTTACCCTCTTAATATATACCCTTCCTGATGGTGACCCATCCCCTCAGGGACCCTGGGCATTAACATCTGACTTTGGAATATAAGATGATGTCCAGCATCATCTTATATTCCACTTGTTGGCTTTGCATCCTAATTTGCATGCTCAGTTGCTCAGTCATGTCAGACTCTTTGTGACCCCATGGACGGTAGCCCACCAGGCTCCTCTGTCCATAGAAATCTCCAAGCAAGAATACTGGAGGGGGTTGCCATTTCCTTCTCCAGGGGATCTTCCTGACCCAGGGATAGAACCTGCATCTCCTGTGGTTCCCCTGCAGGTGGATTCTTTACCACTGAGCCACCAGGGAAGTCCCTAATTTAAAGTCAATTTATTTACCAACAAATTGCATTCATTTTATTTTATAGTTTATGTGGTAACTGCTTTAAACACAGCTCAGACTGGTTGGCTCCAGTCAAGTCAGAATTCTGCCTGTCTTGTTTTAGCATTTAAAAAAATTCCCCATGTTTTTACCTAGAAGTCTTAAGCATGCGCACACCTACCCCTTTATCTGCAGTGGTGTAAGTACATCTCTCCCTGGAGGTCATGGCATGAACCAGATACTTCTCAGCTGATTCTGAGCTGCTTCTGCACGTGTTTAGTTTAAGAACTAGACCTGACACTAATTAAAAAGACAGGCAATATCAAACTTTTGTTTCTTATTGTGTCGCTTGTTTAAGTATTTCATTTTGTTTAAAGTATTTTGGTGAGGGTACAAATTTTTGGCACAATTACCCAGTTTTTTTAAAAAGTCTTAAGACTGGTATACATGAAAGGAATTACAAAGCAGCTTTTCCACTTCAGCAGATGAACTATTCATGAGTGTGTCTTTGAGAACCAGAATTCACTGAAATTGGACTTGACTCCTTATTAGGGTCAATGATCCGCTAAATCGTTATCCTTGGAAACAATCTGTGGATTCTCTGTGTGGAAATAGCCTTTAACAAAGTGTACTTTCACATTCCCAGGCATGCCAGAAAAAAAAGACACTGGCCCCCACTCAGGAAGGGAGAGACTGATTTGCCCTGCTTGTTAAGTTACTTTTTTTTCTTTTCAGAATGACCAAAGGGAGGCTTTGCCTATGAATCACTTTATTGAAAATGGTATGAAAAATAAATGAGCTAGAAGCAATTTAAAGGAAAGCCTGAAACTGGGCATTAGGACAGCTCTGCCAATTTCATGCATTGGAGGAGGAAATGGCAACCCACTCCAGTGTTCTTGCCTAGAGAATCCCAGGGACGGGGGAGCCTGGTGGGCTGCCATCTATGGGGTCACACAGAGTTGGACACAACTGAAGAGACTTAGCAGCAGCAGAGGCAGCCTATAGGTAATGCATAATCTAAATTCTAGTTTAGTAGCTGGCCAAAGCAGATTCACAGATAATCCCCACTCATGAAAATATTCTACTGAGAAGAACTCTAAGGTACTTTTTTACAGTTTATGTTGCCATGATTTAAGCTCTTGTTACTCCAAGGTACTCCAGAGATGCAATGTTATAAGCGATAGAGTATGTGTGGCAGGGAGAAGCAGGGAAGGAGAGAGAAACTGTTTAAACCACTGAGTAACTACAAAAGCCAAACCACAGAAATGCCAAGTACAGGTGGCATTTGGCAGCCTGAATGTAGGCTCACAGATAGAATTCATGTCATTCAAAAGTTGGTCCTAGATCCCCTGGGGAGGGGAATGGCAACCCATTCCAGTGTTTTTGCTTGGAGAATCCCATGGACAGAGGAGCCTGGTGGGCTACAATTCATGGAGTTGCACAGAGTTGGACATGACTGTGCATACACATATACATACATTGCTAATTTTAGAAAAATACAAAACAACAGTGAAGTACCACTCTCACAGATCCAAAAAAAAAAAAAAAAGTTGGTCCTTGCTGACGCTAACCACACCAAGAAGACATTTGTGTTTCATGGGAGCAAAAGTCAAATATATTTTAATGGCATTCCTGGGCAAGTAAGTGTACACTGTGCTTACTATTTCTACAAAGAAAATCCACAGATTTCTCTAGGGGTAAAGATTTAGCAGGTACACTGTGAAAAGGTGTGCAACTCTTGTGCAAGAACTGGCTCTCCAGCAGAGGGCAGCAGTGGACACGCCCCTCTGCTTGGAACCTCTACGCTCTGTTCTAAAGAGTGAACTGATAAAACCCCTTTAATTCAATACTTTATTCTCACAGTTCAGTTCAGTTCAGTCACTCAGTCGTGTCCGACTCTTTGCAGCCCCGTGGACTCTAGCACCTCAGGCCTCCCTGTCTATCACCAACTCCGAGAGCTTGCTCAAACTCATGTCCATCGAGTTGGTGATGTCATCCAACCATCTCATCCTCTGTTGTTCCCTTCTCCTCCTGCCTTCAATCTTTTCCAGCATCAGGGTCTTTTCCAATGAATCAGTTCTTCACATCAGGTGGCCAAAGTATTAGCCCAAGTATGAGGTTTCAGCTTCAGCATCAGTCCTTCCAATGAGTGTTCAGGACTGATCTCCTCTAGGATGGACTGGTTGGATCTCCTTGCAGTCCAAGGGACTCTCAAGAGTCTTCTCCAACACTACAGTTCAAAAGCATCAATTCTTTGGTGCTCAGCTTTCTTTATAGTCCGACTCTCACATCCATACATGACTACTGGAAAAACCATAGCTTTGACTAGACAGACCTTTGTTGGGAAAGTAATGTCTCTGCTTTTTAATATGCTTTCTAGGTTGGTTTAGAGTGCTTCCCTGGTGTCTCAGATGGTAAAGCGTCTGCCTGCAATGCTGGAGACCCAGGGTCGATTCCTGGGTCGGGAGGATCCCCTGGACAGGGAAATGGCAATCCACTCCAGCACTCTTGCCTGGAAAATCCCATGGACGGAGGAGCTTGATAGGCTATAGTTCATGGGGTCACAAAGAGTCGGACACGACTGAGCGACTTCACTTTCACTTTTCACTTTCACTAGGTTGGTCATAGCTTTTCTTCCAAGGAGCAAGCGTCTTTCAATTTCATGGCTGCAGTCACCATCTGCAGTGATTTTGGAGCCCCCAAAATAAAGTCTACTCTCACAGTACATAATGTAAATTAAGATCAAACACAACCAGCACTTATAGCATGTGTAATGTGTAAAGCACAGACCAGGTACTTTGGAGGCAAAAAAGATGATTAAACCCTAAATGGCATAGGAGTTTCAAAGGACAGTTTCTTGCAGTCTTTAAGCTTGAGAGACAGACAGCGTATACTGGGATCCGGAGGCTGCCATTGTAGGTGATGGAACCTTAGGGAAAGTTTTTTCATCTTGATCAGTCCTTGGTTTCTCATCCGTAAAATGGGTACAATAATACCTGCCACTTCATCCACTACTAGTTAAAACACAGACCTACTGGAAGACACACATATAGACAAGCAATTCTGGAAGGCAAAGCAGTTAGACAACTTGCTGTAGCAGCAGAAGGTCGTGTGATAAATGTAGTCAGGGATTGGACTGAAGGGATAGCTTCAAGGGAGAAGTGGTCTTTAAGCTGAGCATTGAAGGCAAGTAAAATTCTTGTGATCATTGGGTGGAATGTGTGTCTGTGAGGGAGGGAGTATGAAGGATGAACAGAAGGAGCATAGGTAATTTTATTTTATTTCTAAGTTTGTAAACTCATAATACTGTATTTCACAAAGGCTATTCTGTGGATAACTGTTGTTTCATTCAGTATAAATTATATATAATGTAGTTTCTCTGTTAATGTTTACAAATATCTAAATTAGTTTATTTAGCTACTCCTGAAATCCATATATTTAAAAGCAATGGTATCTATATAATTTCTATTAAAAAAATCAAGAGATAATTAAATATTATTTTTAAGAACAAATGGCTTGAGAGTTGCTAAATGCCTGGTAAGTGAAAGTGAATTTTAATTGGTAGAGTTGACTTCTTATTTATATGAAAACTTCTAGGGATATTAAATGTTGTATTATTATGAAGTGTTTTTATTCTTACTCATATGTTGTTTAATGTATAGTCATGATAGACTTTTGGGTAAAGATAAGAAACGTAGAAAACATTGATGATAAAATACAAGTGAATCACTTTAGTAACTAACACCTTTTTAAATTCTGCAAACTCTGTGATCTTTACCATGTTCATGCATTTCACTCATCTAAGTAAAATTCTGCTGTAAATCACTGGACTACCTATGTTTCAAAAGTCAGTAATGATTATCTGCAATTTATTTTTTTGCTTACTAGCAGTAAAGATTTTCCTCACTTATAACGTGGTATTTAGAGAGAAAAGCTTGGAAATAACAGGCTGAAATCTTTTTAGCTTACCATTAAAGAATAAATTAATAATAAAATAATAAAAGTAGTAAAAGTTGAATGTTTAAGCTTAAATATTAGACTTCTAAGCATCTACCTGATCATGTTGCCATATACAAAGTTAAAATTCATTGTACCTTTGTTCCTCAGCATGTTTTTGAAGATTTCCATAATAAAAAAATTTAACAAAATAGTATAATGAACCTCACATGTCCATCACCCAGTTTCAGTTAGCAACACTCTGCCATTCTTGTTTGATCTAAATTTCCACCCCCTGTATTATTTTTTTAGTTACTTTTTAAAGGTGTAATTGGCATACATTGAAATATGGAGATCTTACCTCTAAGATTTTTTTAAATGGATATATCCATATAATTCCTATCACAATATTGAACATTTCCACATCCCCAGGTATTCTTGTGTCTTCTGTCAGTGATTTTCTTACCCCTAAACAACCATAGTTCTAAATAGGTTTGCCCCTTCTGGAACTTCATGTAAAGGATTTGTACTCTTTTTGTATAAAGCATTTTTTGCTCAGTATAAGGTTTGTATGATTCACGCATGTCCTTGTATGTAGAAGCAGTCATTCCATTTTACTGCTAAATATAGTATTCCACTATACAGCTATACCACAATTTGTTTATTCATGCTATCAATGGAGATTTGACTTTTTTATATGACTTTTCACTAATATGATTAAATCTTCTATGAAAATACTCCAAAAAGTCTTTTGTGGATTTTTTTTTTTTTTCATTTCCTTTGAATAAGGATCTACATGTGGAATTGCTGGGCCAAGGGGAGGTGTATGTTTAACTATCAGAAAATGACAACCCTTTTCCTGCAGTTGTTGTACCACGTTATATTCTCACTAGCAACCTATTAGAGTTTCGGATGTTTTATGTCATCAACATTTAGTATTTTAAATGTATTTGGTAAAGAGGCATCTTATTGTGATTTTAGTTTTTGGTAAAGAGGCATCTTATTGTGATTTTAGTTTGCATTTCCCTGATAACTAATTATTTGAGAACTTTTTTCATGTGCTTAATGGGTATTTGCATATCTTTCTTTGTGAAGTGCCAGTCAGGTTTTCTCCCCCCCACTATTAAATTGTGTTGTCTCCTTACTGAGTTGCAGTACTTTCTAAAAATATCTTCTGAATACAAGTTCTTTGTCTACTTTATGTTTCACAAGTGTTTTTTCCCCTAGCCTGAGATTTGCCTGTTTAACAGTCCCTTCTAATGAGCAGAATTTTTAATTTCAATGAAGTTTAATTTATCAATTGTTATGGTTTGTGGTTTTTTTTTTTTTTTTTGTATCCTATCTACTCAAGAAATCTTCGCCTAATGCAAGGGAAGAAAAGTACTCTATGTTTTCTTTTAAAAGCTTTATAGGTTTGGATTTAGGTTTACATCTGCCATTCAACTCAAAATAAACTTGTGTGAACTGTGAGGGAGCGACTGAGGTTTAATTTTTTCCCACATGGATAGCCAATTGTTCCAGTTGTTGAGAAGTCTCCTTTCCTGGTTGCATTGCCTTGGGACCTTTGTAGAAAATCTATTGATCATTTAAGTTTTACATTTACAATTTTATTTGTCAGTTATACCTCAGTAAAGCTGGAAAAAGAAAAAAAATGCATTAACTTGGTAGGATTCTTTGGTAGAATTAAGAATATAATCACTAAAATAAAATTTTGCTTCAGTACACTACCACAAGCAGTATTTTTGACATTGATTCAACCAAGATATAAAGCAGTTTCATTACTATTAGGATTTCTTGTATTGCCCTTTTATAACAGATATAACTGTTTTTAAAGTTTATTTTTTACTTCTAATGAGTACTACTATAATTCTAAATAATGTGCTGTGCTTAGTCGCTCAGTCATGTCTGACTCTTTGTGACCCCATGGACTGTAGCCCACCAGGCTCTTCTGTCCGTGGGGATTCTCCAGGCAAGAATACTAGAGTGGGTTGCCATGCCCTCCTCCAGGGGATCTTCCCAACCCGGGGATCACACCCAGGTCTCCTGCATTGTAGGTCGACTCCTGTCTGAGCCATAATTCTGAGTAATATGTTAGCATTTGCATTTCTTTCAACAATGTCTCTTAAACTAGGAACCTTATTACTCACATCTAGAGTTTTATCAGTTTTAATTCTACTGTTGATTGTCATTATAACTCTAAATTATATACTGCTATATTTTATCTGAGTTTAGATACTATCTCCTGACTCGTTATGATGTGAAAGAAGGAAATTCCCAGTCCTTCACCTCACTTTTCTTCTCTTACCCACTTTTTCTGCCTTCTCACTACTCTCCTCTATACCTTACTTTTACATTGTCAAGGTTTATAATATTGTAAACCTTCTAACTTTCAGGCATTCCTGTTTATTATAGGTTGATTTTGAATTCTGAAAAACCAATAGAAAGCATTTATAACATTGAAATTATATAAATATTCTTCACTGCAAAGCAAGTATGTGATTGGACCTGTAGAAAAGGAATTCTTTGGGGGCATTAATTCTGTTTTGCTCTAAGAGGATGTTCAAGGATCATCAAAGGCTCCTTTTCCATAATCCTTTTTTTGCTCAAACTTATGATACTTTAGTTGCACCATGATTTTCTGTTTTATTCTTGCTAAGTGAAATGAATATCATCACTAAAATTCTCCATTTTCTTGATTGCACTAACTTGTTGAATGAGATTTACTTTCTTGGAGGTGTTTTCCTGGACTCCTGACCATGTTCTAACCATGTTTCTAGATCTATTGCAAAGCTGTCATTGTAGGATTCCATTGCCCTCCCCTGGCCTACCAACACCACCATCATTTTATTCTTAAACAAATTCTACATTTTCTTGAAACCTATAGTTTTATGTTTGAGGATAAATTTTTCCTTTGGAGTCAAACTTTTTTTCAGTTAGGATGCGTGGGAGGTAAATGGGACCCTTGCATATCTGAAAAGGCCTTATTTTGCCCACATGCTTGATTGACCTGGTATATATATATGCAGATTCAAAGCCACGGTTTCCCCAAAACTTTAAAGATTTTGTTCCACTGTCTTCTGAAATTCAGAATGTCTGCCAAGTCTGATGGCAGCTTGAGTCCTTATCCTTTCTTGGTAAACTGATTTGGACTCTGATAGCTCTAAAAGGATCTTCTTTATATCTTCAGAGGTTTGAAATTCTACCGAGATATGTCTCGTTATTTATCTTCCTCATCCTATTCAGAACCTGGTTTGCCCATGCAATATGAAGACCTTGTGTCTTTCTTTGGGTCTGGGGAATTTTTTTGTATTATTTTTTCCCCTCTTGTCTGTATTATCTTTCTGAGATTTCTATTAAATGAATACTGGGCATCCTTCATCCCTCTTAATTCTTCTTTCATATTTTCAGTCTCTCTTATATTTTGTTCTATGTTCTTGGAAATCTTCTGAAAGTTTTCTCCTCGCCTGCCTATTCAAACTCTCTCTCTCTTTTTTTTTTTTTCCAATTGCTCCTTTAATCTTTTCCCATTTTTATTTTATGGATACAGTGTGTTCTCAAATACCTCAGAGGATATGAATTGGATTTGAATTTTTATTTAGGTCCTCGTCTGTTGTATGAATTATTTATATTCTCTAGAATCATGTGGTTATATTTTCATCTTGGTGCTATTTTGTGCTGTGCATTTTCCTCAAATGTCTAGTGAATCTTAGTTGTTTCTTCATAGGTATTAATAAATTAATAGAGGGTTAATAAGGAAATTTCTATTTGGGAATTAATTTTTCCCTATTTTTTCTTGCGGGTGTCATTTTCTTCTCTAGTTTCATATTCTGCATTGCCTCTGTGCAAGAGAGCTCTACAATATAGTCTTCAATACATTTAGTAATATACTGATCTAACATAACATTTACTTTCAAGTCCGTATCATATACCAAATGAAATGGCATATCAACCTTTTAAAACCCCTAGAAAGAGTATGGAATTTTATATCAACATGGAAAGGTTTTCAGATCTAAGTTTAAAAATTAATAATGTCAGGAATAGCTGAATTACTAAAATTGAAAATTAGGGCCGTCTACATGAATGAGGTTTATTAGACTGACGATGTGTGGGTTTTCATTTTCATAGCAAATGGCACTCTCACTTTCAGCCTTGTTCTGCTCCTAGGGTATCATGGTTTAGACGCCCAGGAACTTGATGTCTGATTCGCTGTTTGGAGGGTTCGCACACGCCCTGCGTGAAGCCTGCGCCTCCTGATGTGTTCGCTCTGTGCTTCCCACCCTCCCTCCCACTCTCTGACATTTCCTGGTGCTGCCTCGGGGGGCTGAGTGGGCTGGCCGGGGCTGGCTCTCGCCTCCGGGCGGTCCTGCTGCACAGGACAGCTGTCTGGGAAGTCCAGTGCCAGCTCCCAGGACTCAGCACCTCACTGCTCAGGAGCATGTGCCTCTGGGCACAAGAGGCCTCGCTGGTGGCCAGATTCCAGTTCTTTCCAGTTCGAACTTTTTAGCACTGTAGTCATTGTTCATGTCCCTGACTCAGGCCAGTTTTAGAAGTACCATTTAAATTTTGTTAAAAAGCCACCTCAGAGTGACCTCACCTGAACTCGTGCTTGGGGGGCGGCAGGGAAGAACCTAGGCTGTGTAGACTGAAAAGAAACGGTCTCATCTGCAAATCCCTCCTCTTCAGTCTCCCTCCAGAGTGGTCTGGGTCACGGGTGTGAAAGATTCAGATTATTGCAGATTCTTGCTTCTTATTGAACCCAAACTGGATGAGAAAGCCTCAGCCCGGCTCTAGGGCTTAGTAACAGTGGAGGAAAAGATCTATTCATGATCAGCTGTGAACTGAATTGTGTTCTCCCCATATTTATACTGTGACGCCCTTCCCTCACCCCCTACATGACCTCAGAATGTAAGTGAATTTGGAGATATTGCCTTTGAAGATGTCATTAGGGACTTCTCTGGTGGTTAGGAATCCCCCTGCCAATATAGGGGACACAGGTGCAATTCGTGGTCCTGGAAGGTCTCACATGCGGTAGGGCAGCTAAGCCCGTGCACCACTACTGAAGTCTGCGCTCTAGAGCCTGGGAGCTGTAGTAAGAGAAGGCACCACAATGAGAATCCCATGTGCTACAGCTAGGGAGTCATCCCTGCTCGCTCGCTGCAACTAGAGAGAGCCCTCAGTTCAGTTCAGTTCAATTCAGTGGCTAAGTCGTGTCCAACTCTTTGCAACCCCATGGACTGCAGCACACCAGGCTTCCCTGTCCTTCAGTATCTCCTGGAGCTCACTCAAACTCACGTCCATTGAACTGGTGATGCCATCCAACCATCTCATCCTCTGTCATCCCCTTCTCCTGCCTTCAATCTTTCCCACCATTAGGGTCTTTTCCAATGAGTCAGTTCAATGAGAGAGCCTTCACAAAGCAACAAAGACCAGTGCAGGAAAAAAAAAAAAAAAGATGTCATTAAATTAAAATGAGGTTGTTAAGGTGGGCCCTCATCTAATATGACTGGTGTCCTTATAAGAGGACATTGGGACACAGAGAAAGAGAGAAAGACACACACAAGACATATGCACACACAGCTAACCCTGTGGGGGCACAGCAAGAAGGCGGCTGGCTGCAGGCCAAGGAGAGAGGCCTCAAAAGCCAAACCTTGAGCTTGAACTTCCAGCCTCCAGAACCATGGGAAAATAAATCTCTGTTGAAGTCACCCTAGCCTGATATTTTTTTTTGTGACAGCTCTCAGAAACTAATACAGAATGTTTAGTCAATAAAACCTGATTCTTTCCCTGCTGCCCTCAGGGCCAGAGGAAGCAGGAATTTACTGAGGCCTGGGTAAGTGGTCCTGATTACTCGATTCTGAACCTGTGTATTTAACTTTATGACATGACTGCTGTCTAAGAACGGTTTTGACTAGTCTTGCTGAATTCTGAACTCTTTGGTATATCAAACTTGGACGGAGACCTGGTGAAAGACATCAGAGAGACTGTAATTAGGAGAGTTTCACAGGTGTGCAAGAGTAACACTGTGTAGGATGTTAGCTGAGATGTGCTGATAAGGGCTTAGTTGACACAAGCTGCAGCAATACAAATCTGGATGTGCTGGTTTGCCAAAGAGGCTGACACCTCAGTAAGACCTTGACTTCAGATATTAAAATTGGAAGTTCCTTGGTTTGACTGTACAGAGCTTCACGTATGGAAACCTTTCTTTAAATTTTATTTATTTCCCCCTCTCTCTTCAATGCCATTATATTATTGTTGGCATTTCTAGCAGCAGAATTCTTTAATCTGAAAAACTAGAATCCTGATGGACCTTGTTCTGACCTAAGTTTCAGGTTGTGGATTTTACATCATGCATTCACCCTCTCTGTGTCTCAGTTTTCTTTACCTAAAAAGAGAGATAATTACAGCTCCCCACTTCACTTGATTATGATATTCTAGGCATCAGTTTTGAGAAAGAGAGTAAATTTCAGAAAGACCTTTTCCCCCATTCAACTTGGACAAGAGAAAGTGATGTAGCCTCTTTGAACCTCAGTTTCCTCATCTATAAAATGGGCACAGTAATACTTAAAAGAGTGAGTGTTCACTGAGAACATTCAGAAACCACCTTGTGTTAATCCTTGCATATTTTAAGAGCTCAATAAGTGTTAGCCATTGATGATGACATTACTAACAAGAGGTGATTTCACTGCTCTGATGTGCTCCTGACATATTCTGGCTCGTGAAAGGAGCATCTACCTTAAGACTTAGGTTGGTTGAAACCATCTAACATGGGAGGTATAGGATTTAAGAGAAGGTATGGGCTTCCCTGGTGGCTCATTCATAAAAGAAGCTGCCTGCAATGTGGGAGACCTGGGTTCGATCCCTGGGTTGGGAAGATCTCCTGGAAAGGGAATAGCTACCCACTCCGGTATTCTTGCCTGGAGAATTCCATGGACAGAGGAGCCTGGCAGGCTATAGTCAGTGGGGTCAAAAAAGAGTTGGACATAACTGAGCAACTAACACTTTCACTTTTCACATGGAGATATAACTGTAGAATGAGGTCTTATTCCTTTAACCTACAAGTGCTAAAACCTCAGTATGTGCCATAAAGTAGCCTTTCTCTAACTTTAACATGCACATAAATTCCCTAGAGATCTCGTTAGAAGGCAGATTCTAATCCAGTAAGTGGGAGCGGAGTTGGATGTTGAGATAGATTCTGCATTTCTAACCAGTTCCCAGGTGATGGCGAGGCTGCCGCTCCAGGTCAGGTTTGAGCAGAAAAGCAGTGAAATCACCCTAATCTGTCAATTCCAATTCCAATTATTTCATCAACCAATTATTATTTTCTATTGCTTTACATTAAACTTCAGAACAATTTCATTTTTAATCTTAAATTGGCAGGGCTCACAAGGGCCTCTGTACCAAGACCTGTTTCAGGGAATGCTTTGTCTAGTGATTTAATTCGCCATTTGATATAAAATGAATATAGGGCAAGTTGACCTGCTGAAGCTTATCTATCAGAGGGAATACATGTGGCTACGACATCTGTGATAAAGCTGACACAATTCCTCTATGAGGTTGCTTCCCATTGCTAACGTTAGCACTTTCGGTGTGGGAAGAAATGCTCAAGGAGTGTGCATGACATCTGTATTTTGTATAATTTATCAGATGGCCACATTTTAAGAACTATGTGATGCTTGTCCGAAAAGGGAAGAAACAGGATGATTTTCTGTAGCCACAATTGTGAGGTACAGTGACTTGTATTAATATTATTAAATTACTGATTTTTCTTTCCTGAAAACACATTTGACCGTCACTTCTGGGGAAGCTGTAATGGTGGTCAAATCTCACGTCTTTTTCAAGATGGAAGAAGAAACTGAGTTACCCTAACTTTACCAAGTGGTCATTATTGGGTTTATTTTATGCTTTTTGTAAAGGAAATAATCCGTTTTCACTCATTGTGACTTTTGTCCTTTGGGAAGCGGGGATGACTCCGAAGTTCTGATGACTTCACTGTGCTTCCCTAATTTAAAGCCATGTTGGAGGGGCTCCATCCCCAACTCCTCGGTCAAGTTGAATTAACCCCAAGCTGGAGCACTGGAAACTGCTCTTTGCAAATATTACTGTTACCATTTAGAAATATATACACTACCTAACTTTTCTTTTGAGAAAAAACTATCCACCTATAAAAAAGAAAAATTGCCTTGACAAAAACAGTTCTGGTTTGACTAATCATTTTGTTTCTTTAAGTGATGAGTGTATGCAAGGTGGACCCTTGATGAGCCAACATTGTACTGTGGATACATATCTATGTTTATGCGCTGTTAGAACAGAAGGCGCTGTATATAGAAATGTTGCTTTGAAGCAATATTTGCAAAACATGCAAACTTCTGTATCTGTATTTGGAAAAATAAAACAGGTTTTTGTTGCTAAAAAAAAAAAAAGAAAAAATTGGCAGGGCTCCTCTTTCCCATCCCTGGCCTTGCTAACACTTACTTTAAAAAAACAAAAAACAAACAAACAAAAAACAAAATAAGAGTAACAACAATGACAATGACTAATGTTTATATAGAGGTTACTATATACACCAGGAACTGCTTACTGAAATTCTTACGACACCTCATAGGGTAGGTGCTTTAATTATGTCCATTTTATAGGTGAGAAAGCTGGGGTACATATAGGTAAGATAATTTGTTTCAATGCTTACCTAGTGCATGACAACTAGGATTATTTTAGGAGTCTATTTAAATATTGGAGAAGGGAATGGCAACCCACTCCAGTATCCTTGCCTGGAGAATTCCACGGACTGAGAAGCCCATGGCAGGCTATAGTCCATGGGCTCAAAACAGAGTCAGACACGACTGAGTAACGAAAGATGTAATGTAATGTTATTTGAAGGATTCCTTTGTAAATCAGAGGCTCTAGAGATAGCTGGAATAGTTCAGTCTAATTCTTCAGTTTTTGTTGTTCACACTATGGTTTCATCACATTTTACAAAAAGTGGAGCCCACCTTCCTGGAGCCAGTGACGGTGATATTTATCCAGGATGCACTCCCAGGCTGACTGCAGAGGCTGTTATCCCGATGAGTACTAGAGCGGCCCTGGGGCTGGACCCCACGCAGTGAGCTCAGCTGTGGCTGGCTAAGGAACAAGATTTTAAGAATGAAGATCACAGCAAGCCGGATGGATCCTGCTTCCATCCTAATCTGAGGGTAAATTCAAATTTTATCAAGCAAACATTGTTTTCTATGGATTTACACTCAACTTCAGAAAGGTTTTATTTTTCATCTTAAATTAACAGGGCTCTGGCTGCTTTCCTGTCCCTGGCCTCTCAGTTTAGTATTTTAAAAATGTTGAGAACAAGAGTAAGATCACTACTTCATCTGTGAGCCTGCCCCCAGAACTGCGGGCAGTTCCCAGAAGAGTGGTAGCAGACAGCTCTGGGCACGTTCCTGAATGAGGACAGGGATGTGTCTGTTAGGAGCTGTGCCCTCTGCAGTCTGGAGACAGTGCTTACTCTGGAGAACGTGACTCAGAGCCCATGGTTGCCCGTAATCCTGGCTGGGCCCGTCACTGATTCTGCAACCTGGGATCAGTCCTAGATTTTCATGGTCTTTATTTACCTCCTTCCTAACATGAAAGAAATGGACAGAATGGGAATTTTTCAAAGCATATGTTTTTAGCTATGAAATCCTTTTTCAAACAAAAGTTCGTCTGGAAGCCCAGGAAATAAATTAGATGAGCTGAAATTTCTCTGGTGGAAGTTGGGGCAGAGCCAGAGTCAGCCCTATGTTTTCTAATCCCTCACCAGTCCCCAAGAAGCCTCATTATTAAAACTACTGGACTAATGATGATCTGCAGGCTCCCTCTAGCTTCCGTACTGTCTGTCCCTGTGTTCTCAGGGGAACAGGGCTTGGAGTATCAGAAGGCTACCACTGGGGAGAGGCATTTGACGGCTAAAGGCAATTTTGTCATTGACCCCAATGGTTGATTACTGTGTTATTGTGCAGTCTCCTAGTTGTGTCCAACTCTTTGTGACCCCATGGACTACAACACGCCAGGCCTCTGTCCCTCACCATCTGCCAAAGTTTGCCCAAGTTCATGTCCATTACATTGGTGATGCCATCAGCCATCTCATTCTTAAAGTGGAAGTGGCTGGTTATTAGGAAACCTAGAAAGGTTAAAGTAGACATCCTCAGTGTTATTTTGAAAGATTTAAATGTGTGTTTTTTTGTTTGTTTGTTTTGTTTTTGCTCTGTCATTAAACATACCTTAAACTAGACTTATCCTCTTTCATTTGGAACAGAGGATAAAGATTTTTGTTTTCTTTTGGTTTTTGATTTTTTGACTAGGTTTATAGAGGTGTGAGGTGTGATGTATGTAGTTACAGACTAGTCCAACTCCCTTTGCCAAAGTAAACAAATGATTTTAGAAGAGATGAAAATTGAAAGTGGGCAGAAACAAACCATTAAGATTTTCGAATGTCAATGGGAGGACTTCTCTGGTGGCCCAATGGTTAAGACTTTGCCTTTCAATCAGGGAGTGTGGATTCAATCCCTGGCTAGGGAGCTATGATCCCACATGACTCTTGGCCAAAACACGAAAACAGAGAACAGAAGCATAAAACAGTAAAAAAAATACAATAAAGACTTTAAAAATAGTCTCCATCAAAGAAAATCTTAAAAAAAAAAAAGTCAATAGAAAAGCCTTTGAAATTATTGGCTTCCATGAGACCATAAATAAATGATCGCTTTCCTTAAAGATTAGATATGAATGTTTTACTGTCAGTGAATTGTTAACTAGACAGGGAAGTACAGAATGTTAAGTTGAATTTAGAGTTTCCCAAATTATACTGGAGATTTGAATCAGAGACAGTGGTTTGAAGTAGCATTCTCATTCTCTTTAAAATGTGGCATATTCTTTTCTCACTAACTTTGAATAAAGCTTCCAAAGAGAATACAGCTTTCAAACTGGTTGCTAGTGGTACACCCTGAAAGATGCAGGTGGGACAGATGATGTGGTAACATCTCCAGGGCAAGTATTCTAGGTGTTTATCCATTTTCCTACCCTCTAACAACAAAAAATCCCGTATAAAATGTAGCCGGCTGTGTATAGCACAGTTAGTAAATAGCCTTCTTTCTCTAGAGGTGAAGCTACAAGTGGAACGTTTTGCCATCACAATGGTCATATGTCACTTGTGAGACAAATGATAATTAACGTGAAAATTCTAAAAATCCAGACCATGGTCAATCATGATTTAACTTAATGTTTGGTGCTTCTATAATGAGACAAAAGTAGAATCTCCTCATTTTGCAGTAATTTTTTTTTTTTTCATTTTAGACTGTATCATTGCAACTTTTTCAAAGGCACAGAAAGACTGGAATCCCCCAGTTCCTGCAGTTTATTTGTATCAAACGAGACAGAAAAGAGAAATGCCTAGTATTTTGGCAGAGAGTAAGGAATATTTTTTAATCCCCTCTAGGCAAGGCAATAGCACCCCACTCCAGTACTCTCGCCTGGAAAATCCCATGGGTGGAGGAGCCTGGTAGGCTACAGTCTGTGGGGTTGCGGAGAGTCGGACACGACTGAGTGACTTCATTTTCACTTTTCACTTTCATGCATTGGAGAAAGAAATGGCGACCCACTCCAGTATTCTTGCCTGGAGAATCCCAGGGACCGAGGAGCCTGGTGGGCTGCCATCTATGGGGTCGCACAGAGTCGGACACGACTGACGCGACTTAGCAGCAGCAGCAGCAGCAGGCTAGCCCCATAGGCTGGGTGAGACTGAGAGTGAGGGCAGATGAATAGACAGAAGCAGGAGAGGAGGGAAATAGTAAATCCATGGCTGTGCGCTTCTTGGCTGTGGAAAAGGTGATGTAGAAGGTGTCTGATAACAACCACTAAGCACATTCTGCTTTGAATTAGTTCCTCTTTATTTGAAAAGGTTCACACAAACAACAACATTGATACTGCTTAATTGCACACAGAGTGATGTGGATAAGGCTCAAAGATATTGCAGTTTAGCTTCTTGATCGCACCTCACTCTAACACAGTAATGAACAGGTGGACCTGAGTTCAAGTCCCTGTCCCCCTGACCACAAGCTGCAACTTTGAGAAAAATTGCTTTCTCTCTAGGCATAGTCTTTGCATATGTTAAAGGCTGATAATACCCTTCTTCCCAGCACTTACCTACTAAGGCTGTTATGAGGAAACACAACACTTAAGAATGCTTATCTTAGTCCCTGGTACAGAGTAACTGCTTGAAAAACATTAGTCCAGTATTAGTCCCGTTTGGGAGCGCTGGTAGCAAATATTAAGGGTCAGCATCCAGCAGTGATGAGGATAACCTTGAATTCAGGTGATGGGTTCCCATGTACCAGCTACTCTATTTCCATCCAGCTTATTGTTTGATGTGGGGAGTCCAGTTTTTTGAAATTTCATTTAAAGTCCTTTTTGGCAAGTATTGGCCAAAAAAGAGGAAAGGAAAAGAAAGAAAAAAATGAAGGAAGACGGAAGAAAGAAAAAGAAAAGAAAAAGAGTTGATAGAAATGTTGGGTAGCCCAGTTATCTCTTAACTCTTCTGATATAGATAGAGCAGGTATTATTCGCCCATTGAACAGAGTTAGAAGTTAGTTTGGTGATTGGCCTAAGATCACTGGTGAGTTACAGTAGGGCCAGAACAAGAAAGGAGTTGGGTCTATCACAGACTTATATGAACTTAGGGTTGCTGGACGGAAGGATGGGGAAAAGGGACAGTTAAGGAGTTTGGGACGGACCTGTAAAAATGGATAACCAACAAGGATCCACTTACAGCATGTGAAACTCTGCTCAGTGCTATGTGGCAGCCTAGATGAGAGGGGAGGTTGGGCGAGAATGGATTTATGTATATGTATGGCTGAATGCCTGCACTGTTCACCTAATGTTATTAATTGGCTATAACCTAATACAAAATTAAAAGTTAAGAAGTGGGGTCTAAAGTAAGTGTCAGATGGCAACTCCAATATGAGCGTGGAACACGGTTGTACACAGTGGGCATGAGGTTGGGGAAGCAGTTTGCCATGATGGTGGTCCCTTCACTGCAGCCTTTGCAGAGACAGGTACTAGCCACTGACTAGGTCTCTTTGTGAAGGAGACGAATAGTGAAGAACCTCATGAAAACATCATGTGATTCAGAAAAACGACTCTTCTGAAATCAATCTCCGTATAGTCTTCAGTATTTAGGCTTTTTGCAAAAAGCAGTAGCAGACTTCGATGTATTCTTACTTTTTATATTGCTAAATTTATGTTTTGGGTTATCCCTACCATTGTCTCAGGCATGGAGATGGCCTGACACCTTTGATTAAATAATTTGCCTGAACTGTTTAATATTCTTGAGGGAGTTTTAGCATCCTGGCCATGGTCTCTGACTCAGACTGCTTGTGTCCAGGTCCAAGCTGCATCGCTTATTAGTGGAATGACCTTGGGCAATTTCTTTAACTTCTCTCTGTTGCAGCTGCCTCATCTTTCTGAGGGAGATGGTAATGGTACCTGCCCCAGAGGGTTATTAGAACTCAATGAGAGATTCTTTGCTCAATACATGCAGAGAGTGAGCCCCATATAAATGTCAGCTGTGAATTATAATAAGGCTGTTCTATTTGCAGTTTATGAAGCTGAGATACATCACATCCATATGTTATGGGCATTGTTATTATCTTAGTAAAGTCTATAAAACTTCATTTCCAGTCACAAAAATAATGACATGGGATCCACTTGGAAATCATTGGCAGAAACTGGCTCGAGTAGCACAGAGATCATTGTATGCCATAAAGACCATACAAATCCAGATGAAGCCACCATCAGATTGCTTTCTGTTTAAGTGGTGGTGAACTACAAGTTCTTTTAGTTCTTTGGGTTTTTTTTTTTTTTTTTGCATTTGCCAAATGAAATTTGGTTCCGCCTTTAAAGTCAAAGCTGTCCAAGAAAGGTCACAAAGTGAGGATCACACTTTCACTCTGGAACCCTTCTGCAGAAACTTAGAATCAGGCTGTGCACAACTGAAAAGGAAAAATAGGTTAGAATACCTCAAAGCGGCTTCCCATGTACACTTCCCCAAACAAGAGGTTCTATCTCAGACCACGTCCAAGTTCAGTTCAAAATGTAAATGGTAGCATGGACTTTCCAAACTCAGTAAACGAAGTGACCGTGTCTCCCCCAGTAAGTGCAGCGTTCTCCATCGTCCTCGTAGACACAGCCTGGCACCGGTGCCGCTTCAGCAAGAAACTTCGGCCAACTCCTTACATCCTGCCGGTCCCAGCTCTGTGGGAAGTTGGGTTACGGTGGGTTGCACCATTGCCCCTGCCCCCTCGAAATCCACCCCAGAAACTACGGCTTCGGAGGAACCTCCCTGACACCCTGAAGGTCTCCGTGTTGAGCTTCCTCTCCTCAGCGCACATCATCCACCTGGAACTGGTCTTGGGTTCAGAGGAGATGTTGTCAAATAAGGACTTGGACGTGTTGTAGTAGCAGCGGGGCCCCAAGTGGTTCTCCTCAGCAGTGGCCTCTTCACTCTGGGTCACCACGTCCAGGTCCTTCCCTTCCCCTTTCTCAGCTTTGTCATCTTGAAAAGTCAGTTTCTTTTTAAATTCCTTGTCCAGCTCTTCTCGGCTGAACTGGGCATTTGCCCTCTCAAAATCAAAGTCACCTTCAAACTTGATTGTGTTTTCCTTGATGTTAGTTGGACAGCTTTGCCCTCTGGAGCGGTTCCTTTTCATCTGCTCCCTGAGCGCCTCCTCTGGGGTCTTCTGTTCTCCGTCGTTCACCGGCTGTTGAGTTTGCACAGCTGCCTCTGAGCTATATCGGTGGCGGCCTTGCTGCGGGTGGGGCTGGGCGCCAGTTGAGCTGCATGCCCACGGTGCCCTCGCCAGGTAACAGCTTCCTAGAGTTCAACTTATCAAGAGATCCAGTCTGGACGGCCTGCTCCACCATGGGGCTCTTGCTAACTGAGACAGACGGAAATCTGGCTCCTAAACCCAAGGAGGCCAGCATACTGCTGGCTAAGCAGGGAGCTGCCCACCAGCTGGCTGTAGGGTGGCTTCCCTCGGAAGGGGCTGTAAGGCACCTGGAAGGAGGAGCCCAACCCAAGCCCAGGGACTATCGAAGGACAGTAGGATCCTGAGGGAGCGTGTGCTGAGCTTTCGGAGGTTCACACACAGTAATATCTTTGACATCACTTCCCCAGAAGATGATGTACTCATAAATCTCCTCTCTAGGGGGGTGGCAGGCCTATCTGTGGGACAGTACCAAAGTTCCTCACTTTGGCAAGCGCCACAGTAGCATTGTCCCAGTCGATGGTGTAGAGGACGCCCTTGTAGTGGATCTGTGCCTTGGAGATGACGTTGATCTTGCTGCCCAGGTTCGGGGTGCCCGAGGAGCCGCTCATGGCGGTGGTCACCTGGCCGGGCCCGGCCCACTTGCCTTTGCGTGGTGGCCTCGTCACCCTCTCCTCGCGGCCTCGATGCCGCCTTACTGGCACTCGAGGGCCTGCCTGGGGACCAGAGGGCCTCTTTTAGTTCTTGACATTGTTCTTTCTCATGGAGTCACGTAGCTGAGCTTGGGTTGGGGCAATTATCTGCGCATATAACCAAATAACACTGGAACACAAGTTCAAGGGAAATGACAAATCAGTCTTAACTTTTTTCTTCCTGTGCTTTTCTCATTAGGGTCTAGAGGGGTCTTCTTCCTTATTGAGTATGACCTTTTGAGAAGTTTAGTTTCCATCTTTCCCAATAGAATCATTCTTCTTAGGGAATTAAATTTGCTTCAAGTTTCTGCCTCTTCTGCTCAGTTTAAAAGATGAGGCCAGGGCCCTGTGGGTGTTTTGTTATTGATGTCTGCTATTTTTTACTCTCAGCTTTGTCGTTAAATTGTATTATGGTAGGCGGCATCTCCTAGGCCCGGTCTTTTAACATCATTTGCCTTAAGATGTGTTATTTGCTTAGGAACACGCAGTATCTATGTTCCAAGCTTAGCATCACTGGGGACCAGACTTGCAAACAGAACCAGGCACTGAGGCCTATGGTAGCCACCCAGATAACAGGACTGCACGTTGCTGGTCAGAATTCTCCTCCTTGTACATTCTGTGTGGCCTTGGCAAGTTTCTGAATTCCTCTGGCTCTAAGATTGCTCTCTGATCTCTACATTCCTTGCTAGCCTTCTGCTTCATTAGTACAGTTTCCAAACTCAGTTTTGTGGTCAGTTAATCTTTGTGTTGGGGTTGGACATTCTCTCATCAAATAAATTTAGAAAATGCATCTTACTTTATTTTTCTCTCAAAGAGTTACAAGGCACACATGCTTATCAAGGTCTCTGAGAAGCTCCCTGTTGAACAATGCTTAATGAAGCGTTTCTCAAATATAGGTGAATATGTAATTTTTTTCTTGATTAATTTTGGTTTCCTGGGAAGACTTCTGAAGAGCATCATTTGGGAAAGATTTCTGCTGCAGCTTTCTCAGGTGATTAGTTATGTAAGGTAAAGAACACAGAGCAGTGTCTCTGATTTTAGAATGACAATGTAAGTGTAACATTGCCTTTTAATTGGAAGATAGTTGTGTAAACAGTTTTTAAGCAATAGGTGTCTGCATTCTGATAAACTGCCAGAGTATCTCTGGTTCAGCTAACAGAAGTCAAATTTGGAGGCCCACAACCAGGAAGGAACTACTTTATTGGTTCACTCTTCAAAAAGTCAAAGTCTCCAGGTCGAATCATGTCCCATCCCCTCTTGGGGCTGTCCTGCCTTATAAAAGGCAGGGAACCCAGGCAAGTAGCTACAATCCTGTTTTAGCCTCAGAAAAGTGCTACAGCCCTACACGTGGCTTCTTTTCCTCCCTTTCATTTAAAATCAGTTAGGGATTATAATATGAGATTTCAAAGAAATAGGAAAAACTAGCTTTCGTTAGAATTGAAATGGAAACTAATGAGAAAAAAAATGCAGCTGGAAAAGACTTCTGTTCTATCCTTATGGTAACAATCCTGAAACACTAACACAAAAAGCATTAGGGCTAAACTCTGAAATCAGTCGTGAGCATGCTGGGCATTAGGCATAGTCAGAAGATTTCAATAAATGCAACTGGCCTTTTGGCAGCAGCTAACATATGACAGCTCTGCAAATGCCAAGCATTTTATCAACGAGTGGTCCAGTTGTGATCTTTTGCCTGGCGCCTGGTGCTTTGGCCAAGTCAGGAGGATGTTATCAGGGGTACAGAGTTCCAGGCAGTGGCCTGGACTCGAGGAAGGGAGGGTGGGGTGACCCCAGAGTATGGCCCAAAGCCATTTCAAAACAAATCAAAAAACCCACCTAGACGGAGAAGAAAGTAAGCTGAGAATGTTCAATTAATCAAGCTTTATATTTAAACAATGTGATCATGTAGTCTTTCCTTTTCATTGGGTAGATTATGTGCCTTATGTTAAATTACTATTTCAGAATGGGTGCTGGAGTTTGTGTCTCTTGCAGGAATTAAATGATCTGTTCTCACATTTAAAACAATTATGCCAGTTTCCTTCTACATCTTAGCCTATAAATGCATCTGATGCTGGGGATATTTGTCCTAAGTATCTTTTCCCATTTAAGCTGTCTTCATAACATTTCTAATTTGCAAAAGCCTTGGTGTTCAAAAATAATTGGGAGAAAAATTGGACTGTGGGTGGTGGGTAATCCAGCCCTGCATCAGGGCATTACTGACTACTAAAGGAAAAAAATGCCTCTTTCCTGAACCTTACCGGATGGGGCCATTGTCTTCAGACAGCCTTTACCTAATACAAAAGGACTCAAAGTCCATGACTGGCCTCAGACCAGCATTTTGTCTGGGAACAACATTCAAAGCCATGATGAACAACCAGGCTGATAGTAAAAGGAGCCTCCCCAAGTTGGAGTATTTTTGTTAAATCCTAGTACAAAAAAAAAAGTACTAAAAGCCCATCTGGTGAGATGATAATTCATTAAGTGAAAAGAGGAGCAGAAGGCTTGGGAAAATCGATCTTTTTCTTTCTTTGTCTCCTGTGTTTGAGTTATTGTGCAATCACAGTGATATAAATCTGGATTCAGAGTGGCGGAAAACCCGTGGAACGTTCCGGGCATGTTTTAATAGTGTCTTTGCAGCAAGGATGGTGTTCTGCATCTGTGATGTCAGTGAACTGATGTGCTGTTTGGAGTGGTCTTTAGAATTAGCACAGGAGACAGAGTGGGGAGGGTCAGGAGATGAGGACTCTGTGCTGGAGGAAGGAGCTAGACTCCAGGAAACTCCTCATTCTTCCTGAGCTTCTGTGACACACCCTCGGGGTGGCACACCCTCCCTGGAGTCCAGCTCAGCCCACAGATTCGTGGAAGGAGAACCAGGGCCCAGGCGTCCCCTTTGAGGAGTGGATGCAGCGCTTCCGCGTGTCAGCCACCTTGGGAAGAAAAGCTGAAGCCTTAGAGCTTTGTGCATGTGACCTGGGAACCCATGGACCCACATCACATCCTCAAAGACCACCGAGGTTTGGCTGTCTTTTTCATAAACTTGGCATGTGTGCTGTCTGGGGTAGGCTGTGCATTTAAAGATGAGGAGAGCTGCGGGGATTTTTCCATTGGTTAAAATAGTTTGTGCACTTGTTATATTAACCCTTGAGGTTAATACAAACACATGCTTGTATAATATGCATATGTTATAGACTAACATACTTATGTGCTGTGCCAAGCTGGTTCAGTCATGTCCGACTCTTTGCAACCCTATGGACTATAGCCCTCCAGGCTCCTCTGTCCATGAGATTCTCCAGATAAGATTGGTGGAGCGGGTTGCCATTTCCTTGATCTTCCCAACCCAGAGATCGAACCTGAGTCTTTCATGTCTCCTGTATTGGCAGGAAGGTTTCTTACCACTGCAGGTGGGTTCTTCACCACTATTTAAGCATATTTATAAATAGTATTCTTTACTACTCCTTAAACATTTACAAATATCATTAGAATGGGATTTTAAAAAATGGATATGACTTATGTAGCAGGAGTCCAGCTCCATTAAGTTAAATTTGGGTAGGTTGGTCCGTTGGAGCACATTGGGGGTCCCGAGTGACTGTAAGAATCTGTGACCTGCATTTCTGCTTCTGTATTCTTTTCCTCATATCCCCCATCTCCATGAGTATATCTGTGTGAACATAGCTTTGAGGTGAATTCTCCCATCTCCTTATATTGTTTTTGTCTGCATAGATTGGGTACATCAGACACTTTGTTTGAGCTAGGTGTTGGCTTAAAAATATTCACAACCTAAAAAAAAATATATATATTCACAACCTAAAAGCTGAGAGTTTTGTTTTATTCAGTGGAAATTTTTAAGACTTCAATACCAGGAGACAGCATCTCAAGTAACCCTGAGAGAACTTCTCTGAGGAGGCAAGAGGAAGAACCAAGTTACATAGAAGTTTTGCAACAAAAAAGCAGGTAGTCTGAACGTGAACAATTATTGCTAATTAAAGAAAACTAGATATCCCAGCTTAAGGAATTTAGCACATTTATTTGTATGGGAAGGTACAAGAGTCTGAAATCATTCCTTTCATGTGCACCTCAGCTACCTGGGACCAGTAGCCTATGTTTTTCACATCCTGAGCTCCCTTGGGGCTCACCATAGGGAGTGGCTGCAGTCTGATGGCTGCTAGATGGCAGGTATTCTCCTTCCTGAGTGCCCTTAGGGCTCACCAACTCACATTGGAGGGCTATAATCACTGATGACTGTGACATCCTTATTTACTGATATGGCAGGAAATATTCCATTTTCACAGGGATGCTGTCTCTAGGATCCTTCCCCTACAGTTGTGCTTTATGAGACAGTTGGTACCCTGGGGAGAATGGCTTCAGGAGGGACCCAGCTCCCCTGCTCAGCATCCCCAGGGACCCACAGCCAATGCCACAGCTTCAGAGGCATCCCAAGACGATCTTTCTGGCTGCTGTATTGAAACCAGCGGACCATATCAATTCATGCTGATTCTTTTGATACTAGACCTTAGAGCAAGTGATCGTAACTTCTTTTGGTTTCTGGAGAGTAGACTATTAGGTAATCAATCCCATGTAAGGCAGAAATGCTGTGTACCTCCCACCTCTACTTTTGAAGACTCTGCTCTTCTCTGTTTACCAGGACCTCCGGTGAGCTCGAGTTTGCCTTCCCCGTAGGACTAGGGAGCCGAGGCATGCGCCACTTCACATGTGCACACTCGCCGAGAGGTACAAAGGAATTGAATGTTGGCATGCTCTGTAACTGATGAATAATTCATGAGGGCTTTCTGTGCCATAAGATTTCCTCCTGTAAATGAACATTATTTTGAAAGACAATGCTGACTGAAAAATCTGGAAATGTGGCATCATGTTCTTTAATGATCTGCCTTCAACATTTACTGGGAAGGCAGAAGTTGACAAACATCCGAATAATTAAACTGAAAGCTGACAGTGGCCCTGGGTGGGCAGGAAGCCAACAACTTAGTCACAGCTTCTTCCCCAGTTCATTCTAAAGTGTGACATCACCTGATGTTTACAGAAGGTCTCTGGATTCTTTGGTACTCTCTGGGCTTTCTTTGAAGATAGAATCTGAATGTTAATGATAACACTGTACATACTAATTAGTATTAACAGAGTACTGATATTTAGAGTTGGAAACTATGATTCGATGGCTTTTCTTAATTGAAACGGGTTTTAGAGATAAAACTAGACTGTCTCAAGATATCTATATTTCTCTATTTGAATAAATTTGAAACCCTCTGTTTTCCTTGCACTGTAAAAAGGGTAGGTTTTAATTTTGATTTCCAGGAAAGATAAGGAAGGTTTTGGAAAATCTTACGTGACAGAGAGATTATAAACAGAGTAAGTTGATAGCAGAGTAAGTCATGTCAGATTATATTTTTAGTGGTCACCAGAAAGAAAAAGAAATTTTTCTTTTCAAAGAATTTCATTTTTTCTTTTTTTCAATTTTTCCTGCTCCCCTCCTTTCCATGGTATATTTTTAATGCATTTGGAATCTTTCCACTTGCTACTGGCTAGAATCTATGGAGAGTGTATCCCCAGAACCCTCAACAGTTGACTTGAATCTCAGTTATAATTAAATTGGAAGTTGACAAATTATTCTGAGGCTTAAAAAGAGGCACACATTATGTTCCTAACAAGGAGTTTCACTACTTTGCTTTGTTTTAAAAGTACTCTCCATAGAGAATATTGACAATATTTTTAGTGACTCTTTTTAAAAATAGAAGGGTGTTTTGAAAGGATATCTAATAAATGTGTTTGACTATGCTTAAATTTGGTATTTTACCTGGTAGCTGGGTTCTGATGCTTTAAAACAACCAGGTTTTCAGCTCCTCATCCATCCCTCTGTAATGAATGCATCATCCTGGTCTCTCCTGGAACATCTTGAAAGCATTAGCTACTTAGAGGACTGTTGATATAAGACTTTGATACAGCGATTTACTATCTTCTGCACTAAAGGATATGCTGAGAGCTAGTGTTTGCATACAATTAACAGTCATTTAGGCGTCTGAGCCACCCAGCCTCTCTTTTATATTAAAATCTGACTGCTGACACATACTTCTCCATCACTAACATACTTCAAAGGTTGGGGTCAGCGTAAGGATATTAATTCAGAATACTGAGATTTAACAAGACAGCTCTAAATGCAATGCATTTCCTAAAAGGGGGAGGGAAACGCAGTGTGTTGACTGGAGCTCCTTTTAGATTCCCTGTGAGACAGTGGAATGCTGGGCAGGTTTTACTGCATCAAGTGAAAAAGTGAAAGTGTTAGTCGCTCAGTTGTATTCCACTCTTTGCGACCCCCATGGACTGTAGCCCACCAGGCTCCTCTGTCCATTAAATTCTCTAGGCAAGAATACTGGAGTGGGTAGCCATTCCCTTCTCCAGGGTATCTTCCCAACCCAAGGATTGAACCCGGCCTCCTGCATTGCAGGCAGACTCTTTACCATTTGAGCCAACAGGGAAGCCCATTTTCTGCTTTAAGAGGTAATCAATAGCTGCCATAATGAATGAGCTCTGGTCGCTAGCCAGTGGGTCTATTAGAGCATGACATTGCCAGAGATGTGCCCGAGCAGTAGGAGCAGGCCCAGGAGCTCTGAGTGTTGAGTTTGTATAAAGCTCTCAGTGACAAACAGGGCCCTGAGGATTCCTGTCTGAGTCCCACCTCCCCCGCAGTCACTGTTGACAGGCTCCCTGGGCTTGTGATCACACCTCATACTTCAAAGATCTGAGTGGAATAGAAACTCCCTGAGCCTGGTATTACTTTTCTTTATAATACTTTGCAGGGGACCCATACCCCACGTGAGGCATGAATGGAAGTGGCAGAAATACAAGGTGAAGTGGGGCACACAGTGCTCCTGGGAAAATCTCAAGGTGTTAGCAGAGTGGTATTATTTAGTGGAAACACATCGCTATGGATTATTTTTATATTGTTTTTTAATTGTAAAGTATTTATTCATTTGTATTTTTATTTTTTGGCCATGCCCTGTTGGGATGGGGGACCTTAGTTCCCCACCCAGGGATTGAACCCGTGCCCTCTACATTGGGAGCTTGGAGTCTTGCCACTGGACCACCAGGAAAGTCCCTCCATGGACTATTTTTAAATGGTCCCTTTTGTCTCTTTTTCATATATACTGTGTAGTTCAAATGCACATACAGATTGATGGATTTCTTTAGTCGCTTCACTTTGGAGGCTCCTGGCCTCACCCATGTCTTCACTTTCTTTTTTTGGCTTTAAAGGCACTCTCACCATAACAGTCTGCCTCTAACTGGCAGTGTCATCAGGTAGGATCTGCAGATATGTCATAGAGCCCTCTCCTGGCTTGGCATCAGAGTGGCCCGTTAACCTTCTGTTTGTCATCATTAATTTACTAGGCATCTTTCAGCAGGTGGCAGGCACTGTGCTAGGTATTGTTCAGAACAAATCTCTGTCATTTAGAATTTGTAGTCTTGGAAGTACCCCTGGCAGGTGTGTGCCAAAGATGTGCTGGGCAGCTAACCAGCATGAAAAGTTAGGAAGGACCAGGGCCAGGTGAAGAATATCAGTATTGGAATATAAAATGTAAGAAGATGTAGTTACCTAAGAGATATAAATTAGGGTAGCCAGTATGAAAAACAGTATGGAGGGTCCTTAGAAAACTAAAAATACCACTACCATATGATCCAGCAATCCCACTTCTGGGCATATATCTGGAAATGATGAAAAACTCTAATTTGAAAAGATACTGGCACCCCAGTGTTCATAGCACCACTATTTACAGTTGCCAAAACCTGGAAGCAACCTAAGTGTCCATCAATAGATAAAAGGATAAAAAAGACAGAGAATGAGATGGTTGGATGGCATCACTGACTCGATGGACGTGAGTTTGATCAAGCTCTGGGAGTTGGTGATGGACAGGGAAGCCTGGCGTACTGCAGTCCATGGAGTCACAAAGAGTCAGACACGACTGAGTGACTGAACTGATACACACACACACACACACACACACACACACACACATACACACACACAATGAAGTATTACTCGGTCATTAAAAAGAATGAATTTTTGCCATTTGCAGCGATATGAGTGCACCTAGAGATTATCATGGGCTTCCTAATTGGTGCAGCGGTGAAAAATCTCCCTGCCATTATAGGAGATGCAAGAGACACAGGTTCAATCCCTGAGTCTGGAAGATCTGCTGGAGTAGGAAATGGCAACCCACTCTAGTATTCTTGCCTGGAAAATTCTATAGACAGAGGAGCCTGATGGGCTACAGTCCATGGGGTCACAAAGACTAGGACGTGACTAAGCATAAATGCAGATATCATCATACTAAGCGAATAAGTCAGAAAGAGAAAGACAAATACCATAGGATGTCACTGATATGTGGAATCTAAAAAATGATGCAGAATGAATTTGTTTACAGAACAAAAACCTACTCACAGACATAGAAAACAAATTTATGGTTACCAAAGAGGGAAGCGTAGGCGGGGACAAATTAGGAATATGAGATTAACACATACACACTACTATATATAAAGTAGATAAACAACAAGGATTTACTGTATAGCACAGGGAACTATTTTCATTATCTTAACCTGTAATTGAAAAAATCTGAAGAAATATATATTTGTAACTGAATCACTTTGCTGTACACCTGGAAGTAACATATCTTTATAAATCAAGTATGTTTCAGTTTTTTAAAAAAGAAGATGTAGTCCCCTAAAGTGGTTAGGATGGTAGACAGGAAAGCCCCCAAGGGCTCCTTGGGATATAAATGACCCCACTGATTTCATCAGGGCGCAATCTGACCACAGGTCACCTCTCACCTCGGCTCCAGCATTGGATCAGTATGGGTCTGGTCCTCAGGAATCATCTTTATCCCCCACCCCTCACTGCCAGGGCCCCAAGGATTAGGGATTTATTTTCCTCTTGCTAAAATGGCTATTCTTTGGTGAATTTCAGAGTTATTTTTTCCTAATGTAAATATATGATTTGGGACCTGTAAAAGGAAACTGTGTTCCTTCTGGACACAACGTTAAGTTCTTGAGCTCTAGAAACAGCGAGATTTTGTTCACATCATGGCTTTGATACCTACTAGCCAAGTAACCATGGGAAAGTGTCTGCATTTCTCCAAACCTCAGTTTCCGCATCTATAAAATGGAGCTAATAGGGCAACCAGCTTTATGAGATTGTGAGATTAAATGAGGATGTTTATAAAACCCAAGGCATGGTGTCTAATTTGTAATAATGAATGGGTTCTAGCATTAGCAATTATGGTACCAACTGAGTAATTCAGCTGCTTCCAAATTATTTTTATTGTTAAATAGTGCTTTGAAATCCATAGGCCTCGATTCTAGTTTGCTTATTTTATTTTTATGTATGTGTTTTATTTATTTTAAATTATACAAACATACAAGCATAAGCTTTCACTGTCAAAATTTCAAATACTTTATGAAAAACAAACCTAGGCGGTAACTACTATTATCAGTTTTATTTATTCATTTTATTTTCACCAAGGTAGTGCATATCCCTAGTTTGGAAAGTCAAATAGTATCTTCTGTCAAGAATGGGAGACAAAGGAGTAAGAGGCAAAGATTCTGGAGTTTTTCTGGCCTGATTTCCTAATGTGATCAAAACTGACATTTCTATTAACAGAATGTGGCCCTTTGAGGTGGGATTTTTGACTGTCTTATTTTTCATCTTTATTGGTGAGGGCCAGTCTCCTGCAGAGAGAAGAAATGGAGGGGGTGTAGATGATGACTCTTTGCCATAAAGACATCATCCCATCTTCCTGTTCACATCATCTTGTTCATCTCATCCTCTTCCTTCATCCCGGCCTTCAGTGGCACTTGGTACCTCCAGCACCAGCCTTTCCTGGATTGCCCCCAGAGTTGTCCCCCCTGCAGGCTAAGTTTCAGCTTCTCCTCCTTCTTTTCTTATGTCATCCATTCACTTTCCAGCTTCCCAACTGGAAGCTTCCAAACATCTGTCTGCTGATGTCGCTCCTCTCTTGTCCTTTCTGGGGTTTTGTGAAGGCACGGAGATAAACACATGTTCCCAGAACCATGTTGAACCAGAAGCTCAAAGTTTCTGTAGATTTTCCCACTCAGTTAATATCTTGTACTCTAATTATCTCACATTTCATTTAATCTTCTTCAAGAGAATTATGAGTTCATTGGTATTAGAACTGTGATTTTTATATCTTTCAGAAATCTCAGTGATGAATACATGGTGTGTGCTCACTAAATTCTTTTACTTGAGATAACATTGATACATAACACTGTACAAGTTTCACATGTGCAATATTACAATTTGACTTCCAAATACACTATAGTATGGTGTATATGTGTGTGTGCTTAGTCACATCCAGCTCTTTGCAGCCCCATGGACTGTAGCCTGCCAGGCTCCTCTGTCCATGGAATTTTACAGACCATAGTACTGGAGTGAGTTGCCATTCCCTTCTCCAGGGGATCTTCCCAACCCAGGGATCAAACTCGCGTCTCTTCCATTTCTAGCATTGACAGACATATTCTCTGCCACCAGCACTGCCATATCTCATCTTTTTATTCATTCATCTGTTGATGGGCACTTAGGTTGTTTCATATCTTGACTATTAAAATAATCCTGCAATAAACATAGGGATGCATATATCATTTTGAATTAGTATTTTTATATTTCTGGAAAATGCCCAGAAGTGGAATAGTTTTGATTGTATGATAATTCTATTTTTAATTTTTTGAGAAATCTCCATTCTGTTTTCCATAGTGGCTGTACCAATTCACATTCCTATCAACAGTGTATGAAGATTTCCTTTTCTCAACAGTCTCTCCAACACTTATTATTTCTTGTCTTTTGATAGTAGCCCTTCTAGTGAGTGTAAATTGATGTCTCCTTCTGGTTTTGATTTGTATTTCCCTGATGTTAGCGATTCATTTTCCTGTTGGCCATTTATATGTCTTCTTTGGAAAAATATCTATCCAGATCCTCTTTATTTTTTAATCCATTTGTTTGTTTTTGTTGTTGAGTTGCATGAGTTCTTTATAGTCACTAAATTCTGGTTGAGTAGTTGATTGCTTTTCATATTTGGCTAAAAAGTGACATCATATGTATTACCATTATTAGTGTGGTCCCATGAAAACCATGCCACTAAAAATATTGCAACTTTTTCTTTTTTGATTCCAAGGAACAATAAGTAGCTGTAAGTGTGATCAGACAGAATACTGTTGTATCAATTATCTATTGTTGCTTCATAAGCCATTCCAAAATTTGGAAACTTAAAGCGGTAACCATCCATCATTTTCCATGAGTCTGCAGGGTTGGCAGGGGGTCAGCTGCTTTCTGCTGAATCAGGGGGCAATTTGGCAGGCCAACATGTTTGGAGGTAGCTCTGCTCTGTGCATTGCTCATCCTCCTCTTGGGACCAGCAGACTATCCCAGTCATGCCCTCATCACACTGAAGCAGAAGGACAAAGAGCAAATAGAGACATGCTTGACCTCTTTGAACCTAAGCTCAGAACCAGCACGTGGTCGCTTTTGTCCTCTTTATTCTGTAGGCCAGAGCAAGCTACATGGTCAAAGTGGGGGGGCACTGCAAAATAACATGGTAAAAGGCAATACAAGGGAGGAAGATAAATTAGGGCCCCTGAGGCAACCTATCTGGACTTCTAGGCAGTAGCAGCAGCTCTGGCATGAATGGACACTTATTGAGACGCACAGAAATAAAAGTCTTATGTCCAGCTAACCTTGCCAGGCTTTCATTTGGATTTAAGAAAAGAGAATTCTAACCCTCAAGGACTTTACTAGCCATACTTGAGAAAATGATCTACAGATGAAATTAATGAATGAAGTGGGTATAGAGCAAAAAGCTAAGCAATGGAAGATTTTAACACTTTGTATGTGACTAGCCTAAAGCAAACTTTTGCTGTGGAGGATAAGATAGTAAATATTTTAGCTTTTGTCAGCTGAGTGATCTCTGTTGCAGCTATTCAACTATAGTTACAGCACAGAAATAGCTATAGACAATACGCAAATGGATAGACATGACTGTGTCCCAGCAAATCTGTATTTATAATACAAAACCAGACTTCAGGCATTAGTTTAAAGACCACTGGACTGGAATATTGAAAGAAATAAGAAAGGATCAGTTGTGGAAGACTTGTTGAAAAAGGAGTAATAGTTTCCAAGGCAGTGAAGATTAGTTTAGCTCAATAAAATTTGTTTTAAATATGAAATAAGAAAAAACTTGTAGTCATTCAACAGGTAGATTTTCAGTTCAGTTTAGTCACTCAGTAGTGTCTCACTCTTTGCGACCCCATGGACTGCAACACGTGAGGTTTCCCTGTCCATCACCAACTCCTAGAGCTTGCTCAAACTCAGGTCCATTGGGTCGGTGATGCCATCCAACCGTCTCATCCTCTGTCGTCCCCTTCTCCTCCCACCTTCAATCTTTCCCAGCCTCAGGGTCTTTTCCAATGAGTCACTTCTTCGCATCAGGTGGCCAAAGTATTGAAGTTTTAGCTTCAGCATCAGTCTTTCCAATGAATAATCAGGACCGATTTCCTTTAGGATTGATTGGTTTGATCTCCTTGTAGTCCAAGGGACTCTCAAGAGTCTTCTCCAACACCGCAGTTCAAAAGCATCAATTCTTCAGCGCTCAGCTTTCTTTATAGTCCAAATCTCACATCCATACATGACTACTGGAAAAACCATAGCTTTGATTAGATGGACCTTTGTTTGCAGAGTAATGTCTCTGCTTTTTAATATGCTGTCTAGGTTTGTCATAGCTTTTCTTCCAAGGAGCAAGTGTCTTTTTTCTTCCAAGGAGCAAGTAAGGTAGATTTTACCACAGGTTAATGTGGTCCAGTCAGAATGAGAACTCATCACTCTTTAATAGTATTACTTGCTACAGATGATTTCTGCTTCTGAATGCCTATTTGAAAACATGTTTATTAAGAATGTTAATATTTTTGTTTAGTTGGTGGATGAGGAAGAAAGCATTTGAAAATAAAATGAAATAACTAATTAAAGTGATTTGATTTTATGCCACTAAAAAAGTTGCATTTGACTAATGTGACCTAGATTTGTATAAAGGAACCAGAGGGATTAATATGAATGATTTATTTTTAACTTTTAAGAAACAGTTTGCAGGAACTTTCCAGGTAGTCCAGTGGCTAAGACACAGAACTCCCAAAGCAGGGGGCCTGGGTTTGATCCCTGGTCAAGGAACTAGATCCCACATGTCACGACTAAGTGTTTGCAAGCCACAACTAAGACCCAGCACAACCAAATAAATAAATAATTAAAATAAAAATAAAGGTTTTTTGTTTTTTTAAAGGAAACAATATGTAGGATTCAAGTGGATATTTTTCCACCTCAATTGTATTTCACTTAGATTTTCCTTAGCAATCATTATGCTCCCCTCATATTTGAAGATAGAAAAAAGCCCGGAATACTATTAGAAAATAAAGATTTTTTTTGCTTAAAATCTTTAATGCCCATTTACCATCAGCATTTATGACTATTGTACCTGAAGGTAGCAATAAAATTTAAACCAATTCCTGGTAGGTTTTAAGAACATCATTTGAAGTCCCCTGAGTTCCTTGGAAAAATGCAATTTTTCCCAGGTAGCATAATCATATAAATCCACTCTCACTGTTATTTATTATTATCTCACATTGTCTTGTTTTAATTGGAGTATGATTTCTTTATAATATTGTGTTTGTTTCTGCTGTGCGATGGTGTGAATCAGTTATATGTATACATATATCTGCTCCCTCCGGAAACTCCCACCCTCCCATCCCACCCCTCTAGGTCATCACAGAGCGCTTAGCTTAGCTCCCTGTGTTATACAGCAGCTTCCCACTAGCTATCTGTTTTACACATGATAGTATATATATGGCAATGCTACTCTCAATTTGTCTCATCCTTACCTTCCCACAGTGTGTCTGTGAGTCCATACTCTACCTCCGCATTTATATTTCTGCCCTACAAATTGGTCCAACAGTACCATTTTCCTAGATCCCATATATATGCATTAATATGCAATATTTGTTTTTCTCTTTCTGACTTCACTCTCTGTGATAGACTCCAGGTTCATCCACATCACTACAACTGACTTAATTCCCTTCCTTTTTATGGCCGAGTAATATTTCAGTATATATATATATATATATGTATACCACATTTTCTTTGGCCACTCCTTGTCAGTGGACATCTAGTTTGCTTCCATACCCTGCCTGTTATAAATAGTGCTTCAGTGAAAACTGGAGTACATGTGTCTTTTTGAATTATAGTTTTCTCAGGGTATAGCCCAGCCGTGGGATTTCTGGGTCTTACATTGTCTTTTAATTTGTTATATACTTTACATTTTCTTGAGATGTTCTCTTTTCTCTGGTTAATTTCCTTTCTTACTGTTGTTTTCACACACAGAGAGAGAGGCACAGATCTAGACCTTGATCTTGGAGGTGGTTACATGGACACACGAAAAAATTCACTAACTGAGCCGAATGCTTGAAATTTGTGAATGTTACTGCCTGTAAGACAAATTTCAATTAAAATGTTAACATTAAAAATCATAGTAATAGATTTGAATAACATGGGGGAAAGTTTTGATAAGCCAAAGTTATAAATTGTATATGAAATATGATCTGGCATAAATTCATAGGAAGAAAATTGAAAGAAGGTATGCTGAAGAATAAGTGATTTCCAAATGGTAAAACTTTGTTAGTAATAGTTTTCAGTGTCTGTCTTCCAAAGTTTCTCTAATGAAGTATATTCCTTCTATAACAGAAAAGTTGAAGTGGTAAAAAGTATAACTAAGGAGATATTTGAGATAACTTGAACTTCGATCATGAATCTGTTTTGATATTTTGGGAAGGAAAATAGCCATTTAGAGACAGGCAAATTCAGGAGTTGTAGACTTAGAGAAAGCTGCATGGAGAAGACCTCAGAGCGGTTGAGACAGCATTTGGGGAAGGTCACAGTGGGAAGAAGGAGTGGGGTGGACAGCTGACCTTGCGTGATGTTGCCTTTGGCCTGTGTTCCTCGGTCTGTGTTGGCTGACTGTGTTTCTGTCCTCTTCAGGGATTCTGTGGTGGCTCAGCTGGTAAAGAATCCACCTTCTATGTGGGAGACCTGGGCTTGATCCCTGGGTTGGGAAGATCCCCTGGAGAAAGGAAAGGCTACCCACTCCCGTATTCTGGCCTGGGGACACAACTGAGCAACTTTCACTTTCATGCTTTCAAGTGTATAATTGCTTTATTTTTAATACTTAACATGTTGATCTTTTAAGCCATCATTTGTAATTCTTATTCCTAAAAAGCTCATTTCCTATCCTTTATAGTCTTCCGGCATTACCGTTTGCTCTGTTTTCTATCTTGAGACTTCCTGCCCTTCCCCACCCTCCCCTCCCCCCTGCTTCTCCATATGCCAATGTGAGTTTAAAAATTGTGCCAAGGCATTCTCTCCTCTGGAAAAAATAAATAAATAAAAGAACCCAGAAACACACGCACACATGCACGCGCACGCGCACACACACACACACACATACAGCTCCAAATGATCCATCTGCTAAAGATATCCACCACTCACTTCATCCTGGTGTAGGCTATTTTTGTTTGCTATGTCTTGCAAGTTCCTATATTGAAATCTTTTAAAGAGTACTTTGGTTTCCATCAAAAAATGAAAAACAAACAAACCAAAAAACCTATTGCCAGGCTGGGTGCAAAGAAATGCTCGATAAGTGCTGATTTAATTGCCTTTTTACAGATCATGGTTTATGCCACGTGTAGGTTTTTCCATGCACGTTTTTATTGATGGGTACACATTTATAATCATGAAGTCGATTGTAGAAGGAGTCATATTCTTTAGAATCCAATGTTTTTCTGAATCTGTTCTCTGCAAACCTGTATCTTCTTACGTGAGTTTAATTACTACATTTTCAAATTCTCCCTGATGAATTGAATGATGGAGTGAAGTCTTTTGTAAGCACTTTTTAAAAAACTGCTTCTCTTCTTTTCTTGGCAGGGCAAGCAATAGCATTATGCTCTTACTGGAAATTTTAGTCAATAAAATGTATGTGACTTTAATTAGAATGCTGGGAAGTACTGCTGAGTTGAATCATTTAGTTAATGCAATGAGCTGAGAGGTTTTGAGCATTTATGTGCAGAAGGTCAGTCTCAGTAAGCTGAATATATATGGGTAATTTTAATATTTTTCCCAGGTAACTTCCATACAGTATTCATTTTAAGGTCCAATGTTCATAAATATCTGTGAAGCATCTCCCCTGAAACAGACACAGAAATGAGAGAGACCACTTTTGCTCTCAAGGAGTTCACGGTCCAATGAGTTCTTTCATCTTTCATTCGTTCCCATGGCCTCAACCCTCACTTTGGTGGATGCTGCCAAAGCCACATCTCTAGCTTTGACTTCTCCCCTGGGAGCCACAGCAGCATGCCCAGTTTCCTACTGGTCACCACTCCATGGATGCTCTGATGACATCTTAAACTCATTACCTCTGAAATTAGTTCATTATCACCTTTTCTACCCAAATTCATTCTCTTCCCCATGTCTCTTTTCTCAATGGCTCGACTTTTCCAGTCACTCAAGTTCTAATCTTTGGGGGTTCTAACCAAACCTCTGGCATGACAGAGTTACTTCCCCGTTACTAAGCATCCACCTCCTTTTATTCTGGTCACTTGTCCATTGGAGTCACTGCCTGTGAACAACGCCCGTGCTCAGAGTGACTGGGTGTATGAATCCATGCAAGAGAGCAGTGGCTCTGGGGGACACCCTATATTTGTGGGAAGATCGCAGGACGATCTTGTTTTCCTTATCTCAGCCTGGACTGGGTCCTTTCCCTTCCCTTTGTTCTCCTAAATGCTCATGCATAATTGACTACTTCCCCATTTTCACTTTTCTTTCTGATTCAGTATTTACAGAGACAGGTAGCTCTTCCAATAGATTCTCTCCCTCAAGCACTGCCCTTTCCAATTTGGCATAGCCTGTAGTTCTCCCATCCTCTAATATCATCCACTTAGGTGGCCCCTGGATCATGGCCTGCCTCAGTCAGTGACATGATATCAACACGAGTATGTTTTAAGACTCCAAAAGTAAGTTTTGCATTGCTTTCCATTTCCAGCAGTTCATGAACTGGTGTTTACTGTGGGATAATAGGGGCTTCCCAGGTGGCACTGCTGCTGCTGCTGCTGCTGCTGCTAAGTCACTTCAGTCGTGTCCAACTCTGTGCGACCCCATTGACGGCAGCCCACCAGCCTCCCCCATCCATGGGATTCTCCAGGCAAGAACACTGGAGTGGGTTGCCATTTCCTTCGCCTGCCAATGCAAGAGACATAAGAGATGTGGATTCGATCCCTGGATGGGGAAGATGCCCTGGAGGAAGGCATGCAACTCACTCCAGTATTCTTGCCTGGAGAATCCCATGGACAGAGGAGCCTGGTGGGCTACAGTCCATAGGGTCGCAGAGTTGGACACGACTGAAGCAACTCAGCAGACATAGCATCCTGGGATAATAATGTCAGATGATGATTTATAGCATACTGGAGAGAAGCTGTGATTTTTGCACTGGGGGAAATGTGAGAGGCAAAATGTAATGGGGAAACATGGATGAATCTCAAAAACATGCTGATGCAAAAGAAGCTGGGGGAAAAAGGGTACATACTGGATAGTTGTATTTATATGAAGCTCTAGAATGAGAAAAGTGGTGACAGAAAGCAGAACAGTGGTTGTTCTGATGCGGGGGCGGAGAGTGACTGGGGCAGAGCACAGGGGATTTTCTGAAGAGATGGATGAGTTCTCTATCTTGACAGAGATATGAGTTACAAGGGCAAAAGCATTTGTCAGAACTCATTGATCTATACTTTTTACTGTAGATAAATCTTAATTTCATGAAAGAAACAAAAAATTAAGGGGAAAAATATAGAGTAAAATGCATAGTAGCATGCTGCTGCTGCTGCTGCTGCTAAGTCGCTTCAGTTGTGTCCGACTCTGTGCGACCCCATAGACGGCAGCCCACTAGGCTCCTCTGTCTCTGGGATTCTCCAGGCAAGAACACTGGAGTATGCTACTAGTGATTAAAGATAAATAAATATGTAATGTAGGTATAAAGAAAGCAATGTAAGAGAAAAGGCACGCTCTTGCATTTGTGGCAACAAAAAAGTGTGGTCAGATTTGCTCTGAAAGTACTGCTGTTGGCATCATACACTGAGTACTCTGAAGATAATGGCTGTTTTGTGGTTGTTCATAACAGAAATTCCATAATTAAAATCTAGTTCTGCAAACAAGAAAGTATGAATTTGGTATGTGAAAACTTCCAATGCTTCTAAAAGTCTTCTGCCCCATTGCCTTCCTCTAGTACCTGAAATCAATCACAACTGTTACTGTTCGGTTTAAGTTTGGTGAGTAGGAGGGTTTACATCATAGGCTTGTAATAACTAATACATAGATCCCAGACTGGTAACCATAGGCCACCACAGGCCTGTGAACATGTGCTATTTTTTTTTTTTCTCTTTTTTGTTGTGGCAGAGATATACAGATAGTTTTTTTTTTGTTTTTTTTTGTTTTTTTTTTTGTAATTACTTGCAAATGTTTGAAATTGGGAGAGTTCACATAAAAACCTGAACACCTGGCAATCCTTGGCTGGCATTCTAAAACAGCAGAAATTGCCTGGATCTGAGTGGTGGATCCTTCTTTAGGTAGATAACATACTTTACACACAAGTATTGTTACAAGTATCACAAGTATAATATCTCAGGACCAACCTACTGCCTCAATTGTTGTTTTAATGTCTATTTTCAGTCCTGTAAGTGTTTGAATATGTAGCCTTTGAATTAACATGCATAGATCCCCTCCTAAGTATAAGAGACTACTACAGGCTTTAGCAGATACACAAGGGAGATACTATTATTATATCCATTTTACACACAAGGCAACCAAGTTTTACATAAGTGAAGAACTTACCTGAGGTTGCCCAGCAGAAGCAGCAGAGCCAGGATCTGAGTGAGGTTTTCTTAATCCAGAGCCCATGCATTTACCCATCACGTTGTTCTCCTTTGTTTATTTTTAGCTTTGGTTTCATCCATTATTTAGTACCTACCTCTGGTTGAGTTCTTGTACATTTCCTTATGATTTGTTTTCAGAGTAACCCCCGGTCTCCAAACTCTTGATTCTGCATCCTTAGCAATGAAAAAAACTTACCAGTTTATGTCTATTATTTACTAATAAATAATACTCTTTTGATCTATGTTAATAGCATATATAGTCTAAAGCATATATATTTTTAAAATGTTTAAAAGTAAGATGTTATGTATATATTTACATAGAGAGAATTTTCTTTTTACACCACAATAAATTATCTCTTAGGCATTGCCTACCCTGTTTTGACCAGTACCTGAAACAATGCCTGGACCATGATTCTGCCTGAAGACATCTCTCATGTCAGAGACTCCCAATTTTGTATCCAATAAATTGTCCCTTCTAGATAAAGGCTGCAGTAGATAGCCACCACATGAGTCCAGATTATGGAGAGAACAAAATTCTCCTTTATTAGAAAAACAGTTGTCCATCTGTAGCCACTGTGCTCTAAAACCTTTTATAGCCCTGAACTTCAAAATAGCCAATGCCATCTTTCATTGCTATTACCGTCTAAGACTGGCCTTTGAGCAGCATGGGTTCTTTTCAGACCTCTAATAGTGACTGTGAGTTTAATCTCAAGAAGTGGAATTCCCCTCCCGGGTCTCAGTTTGTCCGTCTGAGCTGTGGGGGCTCCTTGGCGAGCTTGCCATCTTCGGGCCTCATGGGACTGCTGCCGTGATTAACAAAACTGTGGTTCAAAAGGACTTGGAGAAAAGCAAGTGCTGAGAGAGGCAGTGCAAGAATGAGTCAGGGAGAAGTACATTTGTGGGTGTGTCCTAGGAGCTTTCTTAGATTCTGCCATTAAAGAATGGCAGTGAGCAGGGCTTGGCAGATAGGTCTGTGCTAGCCGTGTTACTTCTCTGAATAAAGCTGTTTATATGTGGATGGGTAGGTTCTACCTTCGAAGACCCTACCTGTGTTCCCTGAACTTCTTTCCATCAACTTGTGTGACTTGAATAAAGCTTTTCTCTGGAGCATTCTATTTGGATTGTTCTTTTCTGTCTTATTCTAATCCCCTTCTTTTTTTTTTTTTTAATTTTGATCTTTGTATTTTGTATTGGGATATATGTGATTAACAATGTAGTGATAGTTTTAGGTTAATAGCGAAGGGACTCAGCCATACATATAAATGTATTCATTGTCCTCTGAACCCTCCTTCCATCCAGGCTGCCACATAACATCGAGCAGAGTTCCATATGCTATACAGTAGGTCCTTGTTGGTGATCCATTTTAAATATAGCAGTGTATGCATATCCACCCCCAGCTCCCTAACTGTCCCTTCCCCCCAGAAGCCATAAGTTGGTTTCAGATCGAACATCGCATTCTCCAGAATCCCAAAGCACCAGGCTGACTCAATCTTTCTTTCCCAAGCACTTTCATAACCTCAGAGCATGGCGTTGAGTGCATGACGAGCGAACAGGCTTGACACACACGCCCTGTGGACTCCCTAGAGGGACTCCCTTTTTGTGTGTATTATTGTTGGGAATGTAACAGAAATGCATAAAGTTGTCCATGTAAACTCTGAACCATAAATCACTTCTCTTTCTGAAACACATTCTTTTAAGACAGAAAATTAAAAGGTACTGCTAACCACATTTCAAATCTCTAAACCAAATCCCTCCTCCATCTTCTATTTCGCTAACTATATTGGCTCAGGAAGATTTCCTGGGGAATGGAATGACAACCCACTCCAGTATTTTTGCCTGGAGAATCCCATGGACAGAGGAGCCTGGTGGCCTCCACAGTCCATGGGGTTGCAAAGAATCGGACACGAATGAGCGACTAAAACAACTTTCATTTTTTCACATACACTGGGGTGGATTTACCGAGTAGCAGGAGAGTTTGGCATATACATACCCATGTCGCCTGCTAATTTACATGCTCTCTGAAGGCCCCTGTGGTATTCATCATTAAGACAACTAACACCTGGCGTGTCCTATTGGTGGCACTCAGTACATGTTTGTGGAATGAAAATAGCTGCCTTAAACAAAGGATGCAGGAAAGCCTGACGCTGCTTTGCACCAGCAGGCCTCCTGTTATAGTCCTTATGTGTCTCATGTCTGTCTTGTGACCATGAACTCCAGGGAGTTCCTCTTGGAAGTCAAAGTTGAAGTCCAGAGGTGAATGATCTTTAGAAAAAATCTGGTGAGCAAGAGGCACTGATTACAACATAGTCAGGAAATAGACTGTTCGGGAGAAATAGATTGACAGTTTCTAGTAACTTAACAGTGAACATGAGGTTTGCCAGAGTGAGCCGGAGCTACTCTGTGTCGAGATGGATGAATTATGAATACTTCAAACCATGCCGCTGGATCACTCCCCTCTGCAGCTTTCCTCCTGGGAGGGCCCTGGCAGGGAAGCAGAAACAGGCAGGCACAGCACACCTGCTCCAGGGCCAGTACCTCCGTCAGTGGGGCTGCGGGGAAGTGCTGACAGTGAGGTTTCTCGTTCCTATGCTCAGCTATTTATCCCACCGGCAAGGACAGCCTGTCTCCTAATGACCAACCACTGGGACAGCTGCCTCTCAGGCACATGCCTGTCACCTAGTGCGTCCCAGTCCAGTGGCACTTAGGTAAGCCCTGACCAGCAGGAAAATAACCACATCCTGCAGCCGTACATGTGGAAACAGGAGTTCTCAGACCACTAAAGCACTTACTAATGACCATGGTGTGTTTCATCCTAGATATCTGCCTTCTATCCAAGTATGGTATACTTGTATGTCACAGGGATTTCTTATCAAGAATTGTTCAGTTCTATTTATAGGATCCCTAGCAGCTAGTGGGACTAATGGTAAGAACCTGCCTGCCAATGCAAGAGATGTAAGAGACGCAGGTTCAGTCCCTGGATTTGATCCCCTGGAGAAGGAAATGGCGACCCACTCCAGTATTCTTGCCTGGAAAATCCCATGGACAGAGGAGCCTGGCAGGCTACAGTCCACGAAGTGGCAAAGAGTCAGACACGACTAAGCGACTAAGCATGCATGGAGCAGCTAGTATGTGTAGAGTCCTATGTGAAGGAAACAGGACGACCGAGGCAAAACTCCTGCCATCCAGAAGCTTAGCAGCTAACAGGAATAAGACAGTCTACAGGTAATTGTGTTATAGAGCAGGGTATAAAAAAATGCCACAGTAGAGCTGCTTTTGAAGCAAAGACAGGAAGAAATTGATTCTAGCTGGTGGGATTTGGGAAACCTTGATGGAGAAGGTAGCAGTTGAGCTGCATTTTTAAGCACAGGTGGATCTTCAGGAAGATCAGGTGGGAGAAGGTTGAGATATGCCGGGAAAAGAGAAGAAGCACAGAAATAGTTAAAGGTTGGGGAGGATGAGGTGTATTTACAGCAGAAGTTTTGGCAATTGGAGGAGACCCCAGCCTGGTGGGCTGGGATCTGTGGTCACTAATGTAGTGCTCTGGTGCTATGAAACAGATGCGTGTGGCAGCCATATGGGCTTTGAGCTCCGGGGATGCGTGTGACCCTTCCCAAGCCGATCCCCATCTGTGGCTGCTTCCGTGAAGGCATTCCAAGCCTGCCTCTCATGGCTGTTTGGAAATCTTGTCTATGAAGTGTATTGTCAGAGGGTAATCTGAGACACTTGCTGTCTGTTAAACTAATTATGCTTCGGTCCGCAGAGTGCCCTGGTGCTCTCAATCCTGAATGCTCAGCAGATTTGATGTAGTATCTGAATTATTAATGGACACAATATGGGAGAGGGGGCTTGGCTGCATGTTCCGTTTTGAGCAGGTCTCGGCCGGGTGGCGTTACAGGAAGAGAGGCAGCTGCTTGCAGAGTGATGGACCAAGCAGGTCTTCCAGAGGAGCCCTACCCAGACAGGAGCCTGTGCCAGTATGCTCAGAAAATCACGGCCTGCTTTGCAGGGATGGGTAAGACCCCTTAGGCATGGGGCTTTGTGGAGGCGATGCACAGGGTTGATGTTGCCCGCCAGCAGGAGAACTGAACTTAAGACTTGATGGTAGCAGGGAACAGGTGTAGCTGCTGGGGCGAGAGACCCTCCGGTGGGTCGAGACATCACCGTCTAGAAGTTCGATGGTGCCCCTTCTTCTGAGTACTCCTTCTTAAAACACTGCTGTTTGTCTACTTACTCTGTTCTGCTCAGCAGCAAAGACCATCCTGAAGACTGTGAGCTTCTGCAGGTGTTTTAAGTGGATTTGCTGAGCTCTTGAGTTTGCTCACTTCTGATTAAAACAAAATCCCAAACTGAAAAGCAAGCGATCTCCTTGACACTGATGAAACTGCAGACTGTAAATTCATTGTAAAACTAAATCCCATAAAAATTAGCATTTAAAAAAATTGGCATTTAAAAAATTTTATTGGAGTAGAGTTGCTTTACAATATTGTGTTAATTTATGCTATACAGCAAAGTGAATCAGCTACATGTTTACATATATCCTCTCTGCTTTGGATTTCCTTCCCGATGTAATTTTCTCTCTTAAAATTTTTTTCCTTTCTTATCAAAAAGCAGATAAATTTTACCAGATGATTTAAAGGTGGAGGAGGGACATTTGTCTGGAAAAATATAAAGACTTAAATCATTACATGGAATAAAGTCAGAATTCATTTGCACAGAATTGCTGCAGGGATTGACCTGTGACTGGTGAATTAAGAGTAGTGAAGGCATCTGTCCTCTAAGCACTGTGTAACCCCCAAAGTGCTTGGCTCTGAGGTTGGGGTTCATCTCACTATTGAGGTTCTACAGTGTGTAAAGGCAGAATGCCCAGGGTCTCTCAGGGCTGGGTTGAAGCTCTTGGTTAATTTTGCCACTGACAGTTTCTTTTCATTGCTTATCGTAGAAGAGCTTGTTTAGATGCAATGAAACTGTTGCTAGCAGTGTTAGGAATGCCTATCTGATAGGATATGCAGGGCACCCAAATTATGCATTTGTAGTTAGCATTAGCTTCGAAGTGTAGTGCCTTGTGATGCCTTCTTTTGTAACCACATGAACTACCCCAGAAACCACTCCACTCTTTTGTAGATGCTGTGACTGTAATTTGACATGAGCTGTGGCAAGAGGCTGATGTTGGTACAGCAGTGGAAGACACAGGTCCACTGGTGCTTCTTTAAGGATCTTCTCTATACTGTGTTTTCAAGGCTGTCAGGTGGTTCCACTGAAAAAAATATTTTTAATACTGGAGTTGTGGCCTCTGCTGGGTGTTTACAATGAGCTACATGGAAGAGGTTAAGCTAAGAACTCTAGGCACTGCACAAAGCAGAATGTAGCTCCTGGGTGCCCTCTGTCATAGCTGGCCCCAACCCCCAAGCAGCCAGTATCTGAATTCTTCTCTCTCCACCACCTGAAAAATAAGTCAGCATCTCACATTTACATGTAATCAGACTGTCTTTATGAGCAAACCAACCTCTGGTATTCTCATCAGCCTTCTTTATGATTCATCCTGATCTAAAATTCATTAAGTAGATAAAACTTCTTATATATAATCCTTTTATTGAAGAAGAATTTAATGTTTTCCCTTGTATAGTCTATCAGAACATAGCCACTTTTTAACTACATATATACATCCATAAACTTGTCTGAAAATTTAGGAGTGGCCTGACTAGATTCTGCTGGTATAACAGCTAAGCATTGAGATGGAATCAGTGCTACAGGATTCGTCTTAGTGGGCAATGGTTGACAAATTTAGGGAACAAGAAGGCAGGACAGCTTTGTTATAGAATAGTTATACTTTTGGCATAGAAAGATGCTGGATTTAAAAAATAATAATAATCTGTCTAAAGCCTATGTTTGTGAATCATTAGTGTGTCCTAGAGCCTATGCTTTGAGTGACTATGTCTGGCTTCTCTATATAAGCATGTATATATGTTTCACAAATGGACCATGTGAACAAACATGTAAGCAGATAGATCTTCTCAGGTTCTCAGTTTGCAAAGAGCAGTCCTATAGGAAACTAACCACAGGAAGAAGGAATTAATGGTTTAGGGCAGAGGTTCTGACACTAGTATGTTTATTAGAAAAATATAAAAGAACCTAGTAAGTCTACAGGGCCTCGGGCATCTGTGTTTTAAACAGATTGGTTTAGGAGCCACACTTTGGAAACATTTGATAAAATAGCTTAATTGTACAGCCTAAGGCTCTTTGAAATAAACAAGAAATAGAACACATACAGCGTGTTTGTTGTTGTCATTTAGTCACTCAGTCGTGTCTGACTCTTTGTGACCCCATGCACTGTAACCCTTCAGGCTCCCCTGTCCATGGGATTCTCCAGGCAAGAATACTGGAGTGGGTTGCCATTTCCTCCTCCAGGGGATCTTCCCACCTCAGGGATCAAACCCAGGTCTTGTGTATTGCAGGTGGATTCTTTACTGTCTGAGCCTCCAGGGAAGCCCAAGAATACTGGAATGGGTAGCCAGCCACTTCCTTCTCGAGGGGATCTTCCCAACCCAGGGATTGAATCCACGTCTCCTGCATTACAGGTGGATTCTTTACCGCTGAGCCAGCAGGGAAGCACACCCTGTTTTACCTACTTTGAATGCTGTTTTTAGAGGAAGAACCTAGAAGGATTTTTTTCTGGGGGCAATGTTAATATAGGACTTAATTCTCAAATTTAAGAAGAGAAATTTCACCATGTGACTACAGTACCAGAAGCTTCCACACTTCCACCCTCTGTATCTCCGGCCCAATCTGGATGCCTCTGGGGCAGTCTATCTCTATTTTCACTGTGCTTCCCATTGGCTTAGAATCATTCTAGCAAATTTGAATTCTCTGGTTCTTGAACTCTGTTGCCAAATTCTGCATTAAAGATTGTTATTCAGTTGCTAAGTTGTGTCCAGCTTTTTGAGATCCCATGGACTGCAGCACGCCAGGCTCCTCTATCCTCCACTGTCTCCTGGAGTTTGCTCTAATTCATATCCATTGAGTTGATGATGTTATCTAACCATCTCACCCTCTGCCGCCCCCTTCTCCATTTCAGTCTTTCCCAGCATCAGGAGCTTTTCCAATGAGTCAGTTCTCTGCATCAGGTAGCCAAAGTATTGGAATTTCAGCTTCAGCATCAGTCTTTCCAATGAATATTCAGGGTTGATTTCCTTTAGGATTGACTGGTTTGATCTCCTTGCTGTCCAAAGGACTTACAGAGCCTTCTCCAGTATCACAATTTTAAAACATCAGTTCTTTAGCACTCAGCCTTCTTTATGGTCCTATTCTCACATCCGTACATAACTACTGGAAAAACCGTAGCTTTGAGTATATGGACCTTTGTCAGCAAAGTAATGTCTCTGCTATTTATTATACTGTCTAGGTTTGTCATAGGTTTCCTTCCAAGGAGCAAGCGTCTTTTAATTTTGTGGCTGCAGTCACCATCTGCTGTGTGATTTTGGAGCCCCAGAAAATAAAATCTGTCAATGCTTCCACTTTTTCCTTATATCTTTGCCATGAAGTGATGGGTCCAGATGCCATGATCTTTTTTCTTTAATGCTGAGTTTTAAGTCAGCTTTTTCACTCTCCTCAATAAAAGAAGCAAATAATTCTTTTCTCTCCTTCATCCCTCTGTAGCTTTATGGAAAGACCTGATGCCTGTGATAGAAACAGTTATAGCTTAGGATTCAGACCTGACTCCATCCTGGATGAGCTGTGTTGTCCTGGGAAAGCCAGTTAGCATCCCCAAGGCTTACCTTCTGCACCTTAAAATTAAAGGGCTGGAGAAGTTCCCTGTTTCCTGAATGTTGGTCCTGATCTGGGGAACTTTGAGTAATACTGGGCCTTACCCCCAAAGAATCTCATTTAGAGGTCTGAGCTTGTGCCCCAGTCTCTGTATTTTTCAAAAGTTCTAGAGAAAATTCTTGCGTGCAGTGATATTTGTGAACCATTGGAGTAGCTTATCTTTGAAGACCTTTCCAGCTCTATAATTCTATCCTATTTAAAGTGTGTAAGGGTTTTATTGAAAAGAAAGTGCTTTTAGAATATAACATCCCAATGACAGGAGGAGTGTGGTTTTATTTAGGCTGACTTGTGACTCTTGTGTGGTATTTCGGTCACATGTGCTTATTAACCCGACTGAGTGGATGTCAAGGGTAAATACCCATTACCAGTCTTTGTACATTTGCTGCTTTGCACATCAGCAGGCTAATTGTGTGATGCTGCTGCGGGCTTATAACTTTATTAATTCATGCAGCCACCTTCATGGTAATTCTCTCTCATCATGTGATTCTCCTAGAGATTCTGCAGTAGCAGAAAACATGTGAAACAATGTTAAGAATATTACTACCATTGGATTAATGGAAGGAGCCTGAAGGATTTTCATGACACCAGCGGGAGGGGAGGAGTTTCCCTGTAGAAAATGAGGAGGATTATTTACTGTGGCCTGGAGCTAGCTTGGTTGTTAGTTGCAGCTGAAGAACTTTTCTTGAGCTCTCTCCTCCATGAGAGCTGAAACACGAGAGAACTTGGAATTATTATCCTGAATTTTTTCTGATATGCCTTTTTTTATTCATATCAATAGATATGCCTATTCACAGCACTCTTACCAGATGATATTGAATATCCTAGGAATGTCTGTGGGTGAATCCTTTTTGCTACTGAAGCTATGTCCTTTCTCTTGCTCTGGATATTAATCTGATTTTTAGCTATTCATTCATGTCTCAGACTAAAATAGTCTTGAGTTCCTGGTAGTCTTTTTTTTTTTTTTAACCTGATCATCTGTATATACAGAGCAGTACCTAAGCCCTTGAAGGTAATCACTTAAATACATCTTCCTTAATCTTCTTTGCTGGGCAGTGAGAGGAAAAAAATACAATAAGGAGTCAGAAGAGTTGTGGAGAAGCACAGCTTCTTGGGAGCCTGGTATCTATTTCTCATTTCTTTGCAATTTGTGCCGAGATGCCTTGCTTCCTTGGTTTAAAGGCCCTGGGGAAATTGTGCAACTCGGGGAAAGGCAAAGCCACCTCATCTGAGAAAACCAGCACCAGGGGCTGCAAAAGGAGACCGGTTGTCGAGGATGTGAGTTTCCCTGGGAGCCCCTCCCCCGCTCACAGGCGGGCCACTCTCACTCACTTGTTGTATCTACATCCTGACGTCTACTGCACGTTTGAGCACTTGTTGAGCAACCTTGATCCTCTTGGTAAGTAAAAGAGCCCACTCTGGACATGGCTTTGTGTTTTGTGATTGGCATAAGTAGTAAAGTACTGTCTAGAACCATTCTTCCATTATGTATTCTTCAAAAGAAACACTATCCTGGATATATAATTAATGGGGTGAGGGTGGGAGGAATGGAGGATGTAACAGAAGTACAGTCATGGAACTAAATTCTGAGAGTATTTTTGTCCATGATTTTACAATCTTGGTAACAAATACATCTCTTTCCAAATTTGGTAGTTTGTTGTAGTTCAGTCACTCAATCCTGTCCGGCTCTTTGTGACCCCATGAACTGCAGCACGCCAGGCTTCCCTGTCCTTCACTAGCTCCCGGAATTTGCTCAAACTCATGTCCATTGAGTCAGCGATGCCCTCCAACCATCTCATCCTCTGTCGTCCCCTTCTCCTCCTGCCCTCAATCTTTCCCAGCATCAGGGTCTTTTCCAATGAGGCAGCTCTTTGTACCCTTTGTACTAATAACCATCTCTAACAGGAAGTGTGATGGAAAAGAGGGCTTCCCAGGTGGCACAGTGGTAAAAAATACACCTGCCAAGGTAGGAGATGTGAGAGATGTGGGTTCGATCCCTTGGGTTGGGAAGATCCCCTGGAGTAGGAAATGGTAACCTCCTCCAGTATTCTTACTGGAAAATTCCATGGGCAGAGGAGACTGGCAGGCTACAGTCCATGGGGTTGCAAAGAGTTGGAAAAGAAGGATCTCTATTGATAGATTATTTTCTTTCATATAATATAGGATGAATGGAAAAGAAATAGTCAAGGCAACAGATTACTACTGGTGAAAAAGGACCTAAGTGAAGTTGAAATCTAAATTGTGTTAACTGCCTTAGATATACTTATGAAATATTTAAAAAGAAAAGAAAGGATGTAAAATGTTGAGACAACTTGTTGAGACTTCTTTTCAGTGAAGCTTATTAGAAAGTGGTCACTTACCTATCGGCCTGGGAAAGAAGTTGAGAAAACCCAGTCTGAGGATAAGAGTTATTACACTTAAGAGTTCTCAGACTTGGAAATTATGATTTCTTTATTGAGAAGATGACACTGACCCAACTGCTCACTCCTTGTCAAAATCAGTACTAGAATTCATACAGGAAGTAGAAGGCTATTAGACATGGTCCCTATAAACATGTGAAGATGACCCCAAAGAGCAAGAAAACAGAATATATACCGGATAATTCTTTGCTATAGAGGATGGCACAATTGGATTAAGGCTAGGTCAGGGAAGGGCATTAACTTAAAGTAGGGTGTTCTGTTTTCAATTAATTTTTGAACAGCTTTATTGAGATATTGAGATGCTTTATTGAGATTCTTGTTCCTTGGAAGGAAAGCTATGACAAACGTAGACAGTGTATTAAAAAGCAGAGGCATCACTTTGCTGACAAAGGTCTATCTAGTCAAAGCTATGGTTTTTCCAGTAGTCACGTATGGATGTGAGGGTTGAACTATAAAGAAGACTGAGCACTGAGGAATTAATGCTTTTGAACTGCAGTGCTGGATAAGACTATTGAGAGTCCCTTGGACTGCAAGGAAATCAAACCAGTCAATCCTAAAGGAAATCAGTCCTGAATATTCACTGGAAGGACTGATGCTGAAGCTGAAGCTCCAGTACTTGGGCCACCTGATGCGAAGAACTGACTCATTGGAAAAGACCCTGATGCTGGGAAAGATTGCGGGCAAGAGGAGAAAGGGACAACAGAGGATGAGATGGTTGGATGGCATCATTGACTCAATGGACATGAGTTTGAGTAAACTCCTGGAGATAGTGAGGGACAGGGAAGCCTGGTGTGCTGCAGTCCATGGGGTTGCAAAGAGTCAGACACGATTGAGTGACTGAACAATAACAAATTGAGATACAATTCATACATCATGCAATTCACTGAGAGGCTGGCTAGGAGATCTGTGCTAAGGCAGGACAGGATACTGGTCTGACAGATGCTGACAGCTCTTTGACGCTCTCACTCTTTAACAGTCTTCATTTCACTACTCCAGGCTCATCATTTTCAGGGGAGCAAGGAGTAGGGACAGGGAAACCATGACTTCTGCCCTCAGGCCTCTTACAAGCCACTCTAAGAGAAATTGGTTCAGAGTCTGCTGACCACCCATATTGCAGTAGTTTAGGGCCCCTCTCTTAAATATTGGATTCCCGTGCTGGTGGATACCTACAGTCCCTTTATTGAGTTAAAAAAGTTAATTCATCAATTAGGGGTAAAAAGAAAACATGTAGCTTTCCTCTGGAACTAACAGTTATGAATGAATTTGGTGCTTCTGTTCAGTGACTCTACTAAAAGAGCTTCAAATTAAATGTTTCTGGAATGAGCTGTTGATGCTCATGAAAGAGATAAGGTCTGCCAGTAGAGAAGGCGGGAAGTCAGGAGGAGACCAGGTAACCTGTGGCCAAAGGAGAGTGTGCTGGACAATGGCTTGTCAGTAGTTTCAATCACAGGGGAACAAGAGAATAGACAGTATCAAAGAGAGCCTGGGTAAAGGAAAATGTAACCTTCTCTAGGGTACTGGTATCTTATTGGGGGCAGATATAAGGATATCTGGGGAATTAGTTCAGTGTGTGGCTTTAGGATTGGACATTTCAGAATTTGACTTCCAACTCTTCAACTTATTCAATGTGTTGTTTTTGGGAAATTAATGTCTCCAAGTGACAATTTCCCCATCTGTAAGGTATGCAGAAGAATGCACACTTCACATGATTGCTATAAGCAGGTCCATCCCCAGGGCATATGGGTTCCTGGGCAAATAGTTTTTGTGGAGATCCTGTTTATATAAAGAGTTTTAGTCACTCCGAGTCAATGTGTCAGCAAGTCCAACCCTGCTCAATCACGGTTAAAAAACACCATGCCAGCCTCAGAGAGTGATTGTTCACCAAATTCCCCTCCTGGAATTGAGCTGACTCCAGGGCCCTGGCTGGCTAGAGTGCCTCTAGGCATCTGGTCAACCCCCTGCACAGCATGGGAGGGACACAGAGGATCATCAGAGAGAGCTCCAAAGAGGAGGCTGGACTGCCCTGCCTAGATAGCACTGCTGGCTCCAGCCAAGGCACCAGAAGAGATTTAGATATATTTTTCCTCCTATGTCTTTATTTTAAAAAAAAAAAACCTTTTTATTTTGTATTGGGATATGTGTGTGCACGTGCATTGAGTCATGTCCAGCTATTTGTGACCCCATGGACTGTAGTCCACCAGGCTCCTCTGTCTGTGGAACTTGCCAGGCAAGAATATTGGAGGGAGTTGCCATTTCCTTCTCCAGGGGATCTTCCCAATGCAGGGGTCACACCCCTGTCTTTTGCTTCTCCTGAATTGGCAGGCAGGTTCTTTACCAGCTGAGCTACCAGGGAAGCGCCTGTACTGGGATATAGCCAATTAACAATGCAGTGATAGTTTCAGGTGAACAGCGAAGGGACTAAACCATACGTATACATTTATATATTCTCTCCCAAACTGCTCTCCCTTCCAGGTTGCCACATAACATTGAGCAGAGTTCCATGTGCTCTACAGTAGGTTCTTTCTGGTTATCCATTTTTAATGTAGCAGTGTGTACTTGTCTGTCCCAAGCTCCCTAACTATGCCTTTCCTCCATCTTTCCCCCCAACCCACCGACCATAAGTTCATTCTCTAGGGACTTAGTTTTTTTTAAAACATAAGGATGTTTAGTGTTACTATAACAATAATTCCAGTTCCAGTGTTGGTTCTGCAGCTTCATGATGGGGACTTAGACATTTTTGAGGAAGGTATGGTTTAGGACCAGGACCTGTGCTTGCTTGAGTCTAAGGGTAGCACTGATTATAAGGATTAAATGAGAACATGCACATCAGAGGTGTTTGCTATAGTGACGCACACAAGCACCCATTAAATTTTAACTATAATAACAGTACAACGAAATCATTCATTATTTTGAAAGCAATGATTTTTATTGTTTGTCTTCCATGGCTGTAAACCGATACAAGTCCAGTTTCCAGGGCCGCTGGGGCCCAGGAGTATACACACGGCACAGGAAGTGGGGTTCCCAGGAAGCCACTATGTGAATTTGAAGTATCCTGTTTAGGACAGGTGCTTGAAGGAAGCCCCTCCTCCTGTAGGCATCTGTGTTCCTGTGTAAGCAAAGCCCCACAGTGCTCAGGGGCAGCTCCTGGCAGGATACTCAGGGATATTTGGCAGAGGCCTCCTGCAGCTGCCAGAAGGACCTCAAGATGCCGCAACTTCCTGTTTTTGTCTGGTACTCACTCCTGTTTTGAGCTGTGCAGGGCTCCACCTATATGTCTCTCTCCTTTGTTATGCTCAAAACAACCCCTGGAAGTCACTAGAGAAGGAACTGTTTTCCCCATTTCAGAACAGGAAAGGAATTGGCAAGAAACTGAAATTGTAGACAAAGCAAATAGATATGTGAACATAAAAAATAGCTTCTGCATGTGGATCTGATTGTTATCTCTGATCATGGATGCCATACCATTAGAACCAGGGTCATTCATTGAGGGCCTGCTGTGTGTCCAACATCGTGCCAAGTGCTTTATAACCTTCCCCATTTAACATTCTTAAAAACTCAACAAAGCAAGTACTACTTTCCTTTTCATTTTACAGATACGGAGAGTGAGGCATATATAGTTAAGAAACGTGCTAAAAGTCACATAGGTACTAAGTGAAAGCTAGATTTGGACTCAGGTTGGTCTGACACCCAAGTTCATGGTCTTAAACCATGATACTGTAAGGCCTCAATCCGGGAGTTTAAGGTCAGGTCATCCATAGAAATTGCTCATCTTTGGCACACTTTAATTTTGTAAATAATAGTGCTGATGAAGTACTTTAATAACTCAGATCTGAAGATTCTCTTATCAAATAAATTATTTTTTCAAGGAAAATTAGCAAACATTTCTTTTTCCTAGTTCATGATTACAAGCTCTCTGTATGGGGTTTTCTCATCACCTTCCAGTAGAGACTTAGAGTAAGTTTCTGAACGTGTGTTTCTCTGACCTCCTGAGCTTTTGGGTCCAGTACAAATGAAAGAGGCATATTTGGCGCAATTACCTTCTCAGCAAACAAACAAGAAAAGACTGGCACTGTTATCAAAAGCCCTAAGGTTATAATGAAAGGATTCAATGATTATGTTGTCAGCTGAGTCTACATCCCAAAGCAGAAAGTTCTGGACTGAATACCAGTGACCAAAACAGAATTGACAGTCCCCTCCCTGGTAAAGCAGTTCATATCCCCTAAAGTAGAAGGTGATTTTGCTCTGGTTCAGGGACCTGCTGTGTCCCCCCTATTATCTTCTGTACCCCTCCTAGGTCTGTCTTCATTTGTAATGGTCTGTCTCCCTAAGGGGCTTCCCTTGTAGCTCAGCTGGCAAAGAATCTGCCTGCAATGCAGGAGACCTGGGTTCAATCCCTGGGTTGGGAAGATCCCCTGGAGAAGGGAAAAGCTACCCACTCCAGTATTCTGAGATTTACTGTGTCACTGAGAGAACATCATAGGTGATTAATACATTGTTGTTTCCTGTTTTGTTATAGGTTCATGGCATGTAACTCATGTGGTTCTCTAACTTTCAAGTCCCTTCTCATCCCATTTGCTGTCATCAGTCCCATCCCCATGGGTCAGACATTGATGTCAAAGGGCCAGGGAAAGGTCTTGGGCACTGCCAAAGGCTAAAAAGGGACTTTGTTTGTTACTGTTTGAGGAGCGTTATCTCCCAAAGCTCCATGGGGCTTTCCTATTGCATCTTCCTGGTGTTACTGAGATACTGTGTTGGAAAAATGTTTTAAATACTTGGCAGACTCAGACTCAATGGTGAAGACCCCTACCCCACCTTAAATCGGAGAGTGGTATTTGACTTCTGGCCATAAAAAATGTTTCCCAGAAGCTGTGACAAGGAGCAATATCTGGTTCCTCCCGTCAGCCCTGCTGTCCTCGCTGCCAGCTGCATGAGTGGCTGTCTGGACGCAAAGCAGTGACAGGCATCTGGCATTGGCAAGGCGATGCCCTCAGCCATGGTCTTCATTCCTCCACCACACCCGGCCATTAGGGCCTCATCGTTTGTTGACGGGAAGTGGTTCCCTAGTCTCTTGAGGTGGGAAATGATAATGAGTGGTTTCTTCTAAATCTTGGGAGGGCATGGAAGGAGAGATTCGGTTTTCATCTGTTTAATATGTGGTAAATCATTAAACAGGTCGTCCCAGTGGCTCAGCGGTGAAGAGTCTGTCTGTAATGCCAGGGCTGCAGGAGTTCTGTCTGTGATGCAGGTTCGATCCCTGGGTTGGGAAGATCCCCTGGAGGAGGAAATGACAATCCACTCCAGTATTCTTGCCTGGAGGATCCCTTGGGCAGAGGAGCCTGGCAGGCGACACAGTCCATGGGGTCACAAAGAGTCGGACTTGACTGAAGCGACTTAGCATGCATGCAAAGCATTAGACAGCCAGCATTTTCCCATTGATTTATAGTTATCTATAACCCCTGTTAACTTCCCAAGCTCCTGTTCCATTAGTTTAATCATATTTCCCAGAATCAGAATTTCAAGCCCTTGACGGTCAGACCCTGCCTTTCTACCATGTTCAACCATTACCCCACCCCAAGAACACTCACAGCAGATTCTGTCACAGATGTCTCAAGCGCCTTTTCACCTTGGGTCTCACTGTGTTATGTTCGGCTGCCTGGTGTAGCCTTCCTTGTTCCTCTGACTCTCAGGTGGAGTTTGTGTTAAGCTTTTCCTCCTCTGGGCAGGCTTGTCTTACCTCTTGCCTCATCCTCTCTGTGATGTACAGTATCCCATGCATGAACTCTGTGAGAACTCTGTTAGAGCTGCCTGTTTATAGGCCTGTCTTATTTAGTACACCGTGAGGTCCTCTCTGAGAGTGTGGAGGGAGCCACGTTTCAATTTTTACTCTACGATAGTACCTGGCATGGAAAAAGACTGTAAGTGTATGAGTAAAGGAATAAATTGATGCTTGTAGAAATCAAATCACTACGTTAGAATACAGTGGGCTTAAAATTATCCCCTCCCTTCAAGTAGCCGAGGTTGGAAGAAGCAGTTTGGTGCAGTGACCGCAAGTTCCGCGGCTGCGGGGTCAGGCTAACCATTCATTTTAGATGTTGTGACTTAGACGCAATACTTCATGTTTCTGAGCCTTAGTTTTATCACTTGTCAAATGTGGATAATACTACCATATGGCTATAATGGTGTGAGGACTGAAATAAAATAGAAATATGAAAGAAGAGGATAAACTAGCAATAGTAGCTTCTCAAGAACTTTTCCCCTCTTTCCTCTTCTCTCCTGCTCAAATGTGGGAGAAGCAAAAGAAATTCTTAGGTAATAAATGCAATTAGTTTTCCAAGCAAGGCAAGATAACCTGGACCTGGGAGTGGCCAGGGAAATAGAAAGTAGGATTTGAGCTGCAAAATAGAAAAGACATACCCAGAGTATGAGCAGAAAGAAAATATTCCAGTGAAATGAGATTGAAAAGAAAAAAGACATTTTTCACTTCATTCATGGCCTCTCTCTGCTTGTTCTAGCCTTAATGTTTTGATGTGTTTCTTTGTTTTTATTTATTTAGTTTTTGGGTCTAGGAAAATGGATGAGTAATTTATTTTCACAGGAAGATGTTCCCATCTAATTTGCTTCCTTGAGTAACTGAATATGCTGAAATGCCCCCATTAGTTTTAATTATATGTACTTAAAAACTGATTTTATTTGAAGTCACAAAATAAGGGAATCTGTTTTATTGTTTAGCATTCAGATATTTTTTCCTGGCTTAAATTTTTTTTTTGATTCTTCCTAAGAGTGGCCTACCTTCATAGAAATCCTTGATTAAGCATCATTTGATCCCAGTGAATCTGGGGTGTGACCCAGTGCTTATCATTATAGATGCCTGTTACCTTGGTAAATCAGCCATGAATCTGGAATGGCCCTTGGATGCGTGATGAAGGGAGTCAATAGGAAGGCAGCTGCATAGTCTGCTTACTATTCTTGATGTAGCAGGAGAGTGGTGATTTCTTTCTGTACTTCCAGAAGGTTCCACACTCAATATGTTGGAGAAATCCTCTGTAGAAGCAGAACTCATGGGCCCTTCAAACTAATATGTGAGAACTCTAGAAGGACTATGGTTAGCCTTAGAATTCTAGATGTTTCCTAAATCAACATCAACATCTTCCTACCGGGAGTGGGAAACTGAGGTCCAGAGAAGTAAAATGACTTTCGCCAGTTCTGTTAGATAAATTAGTGGTAGAATTACGTAAAGAACTATCCTTCTTTCTCTCTGCTTAACACTACAAAAGAGAAGACCAATGGGTTATCAAAACTTGTTCTGGTTTAGTTTGAGATTCACCTCATGTGAAACTTTCCTTTGAATCTTCTCAAGATGTCCCTTCTTTGGGGAATATCACACAAATGCCCATTTATGGAAAAGTATTTACACCTTTATGCACTCCTGTGCTTGGCAATCCACTCCAGTATCCTTGTCTGGGAAATCCCATGGGCAGAGGAGCTTGGCGTGCTACAACCCATGGGGTCACAAAGAATTGTATACAACTTAGCACTGAATGACAACAACATAATGCTTGGTTATATCTATCTGTCTGCGTCTCTCTCTTTATCTGCCAAGTAGTAAGGTTCTTATTTGCAAGAAAATTGTTTTAACAGGCTTTGTTTCTCTAGTATATATTATATGCTGTGCTTGGTGAATAAACGTATTTCATACATTGAAGAAATTGATATAATTCACATGCCATAAAAATATACCATTATATCATGTACAATTCTGTGGGTTTTAGTGTATTCACAAAGTTGTGCAAACATCAGTTCAGTTCAGTTCAGTCGCTCAGTCGTGTCCGACTCTTTGTGACCCCATGAATCGCAGCATGCCAGGCCTCCCTGTCCATCACCAACTCCCGGAGTTCACTCAGACTCACGTCCATCGAGTCAGTGATGCCATCCAGCCATCTCATCCTCTGTCGTCCCCTTCTCCTCCTGCCCCCAATCCCTCCCAGCATCAGAGACTTTTCCAATGAGTCAACTCTTCGCATGAGGTGGCCAAAGTACTGGAATTTCAGCTTTAGCATCATTCCTTCCAAAGAAATCCCAGGGCTGATCTCCTTCAGAATGGACTGGTTGGATCTCCTTGCAGTCCAAGGGACTCTCAAGAGTCTTCTCCAACACCACAGTTCAAAAGCATCAATTCTTCGGTGTTCAGCTTTCTTCACAGTCCAACTCTTACATCCATACATGACCACTGGAAAAGCCATAGCCTTGACTAGACAGACCTTTGTTGGCAAAGTAATGCCTCTGCTTTTCAATATGCTATCTAGGTTGGTCATAACTTTTCTTCCAAGGAGTAAGCGTCTTTTAATTTCATGGCTGCAGTCACCATCTGCAGTGATTTTGGAGCCCCAAAAATAAAGTCTGACACTGTTTCCACTGTTTCCCCATCTATTTGCCATGAAGTGATGGGACCAGATGCCATGATCTTCGTTTTCTGAATGTTGAGCTTTAAGCCAACTTTTTCACTCTCCACTTTCACTTTCATCAAGAGGCTTTTTAGCTCCTCTTCACTTTCTGCCATAAGGGTAGTGTCATCTGCATATCTGAGGTTATTGATATTTCTCCTGGCAATCTTGATTCCAGCTTGTGCTTCTTCCAGCCCAGCATTTCTCATGATGTACTCTGCATATAATTTAAATAAGCAGGGTGACAATATACAGCCTTGAAGTACTCCTTTTCTTATTTGGTACCAGTCTGTTGTTCCATGTCCAGTTCTAACTGTTGCTTCCTGATCTGCATGCAGGTTTCTCAGGAGGCAGGTCAGGTGGTCTGGTATTCCCATCTCTTTCAGAATTTTCCACAGTTTATTGTGATCCACACAAAGGCTTTGGCATAGTCAATAAAGCAGAAATAGATGTTTTTCTGGAACTCTCTTGCTTTTTCGATGATCCGGTCGATGTTGGCAATTTGATCTCTGGTTCCTCTGCCTTTTCTAAAAACATCACCACCATCTAATTCCAGAGCATGTTCATCACCCCCCAAAATGACCCTGTAACCATTAGCAGTCACCCCTGTTACCAACACTCCCCAGCCCTTGGGAACACCTGGTCTATGTTCTGTCTCTGTGGATTTGCCTATTCTGGACATTTCCTATAATTGGAATTACACAGCAAGTGACCTTTTGTATGTGGCTGCTTTCACTTAGCATAATGTTTTCACAGTTCACTGGTGTTATAGCATGTATCACTACTTCATTCCTTTTTTATGGATGAGTAGTATCCCATTGTATGCATATACCACAGTGTATTTATTCATCAGCTGATGGACATTTGGGTTGCTTCTGCTCTAGGCTATTAAGAATAATGCTGGTATGAACACATGTATACAACTTTTTGTGTGGACAAAAGATGTATGTTTTCCATTTTCTTGGAATACCTAAGAGTGGGGTTGCTGGGTCATATGTTATCACTATTTTTGTTGTTGTTGTTGTTGTTGTTGTTTGTTTGTTTTGGCCATGTCATGCGGCATGCAGGATCTTAATTTCCTGACCAGGGATCAAACCCGGGCAGCCTGCATTGGGAGCAGAGAGTCTTAACTGGACCGCCAGGGAAGTCCCTGTTAACTCTGTGTTTAACTTTTTGAGGAACTGTCAGACTGTTTTCCCCAGTGGGAAAACACTATTTTGCATTAAAATTGCCCTTGATATAATTTAAAATTAAGTCAGAATTTTTCCCCAAATATGAAATAACCAATTTTCTCTAAAGTGAAAAATCTCATTTTTACATTCATACCTGTTTGTACCCTGTACCTTAATCTTCAAAACCTTTTATATCCCTACAATTTTTTAAATGTTTACTTATGTATTTGGCTGCACTGGGTCTTAATTGTGGCATGCAGGATCTTTAGTTATGTCATAGGAACTATCAGTTGCTGCATGAGGGATCTAGCTTCTTGATCAGGGATAGAACCCCGGTCCCCCTGCATTGGGAGCACAGAGTCTTAGCCACTGGGCCACCAGGTAAGTTCCTATCCCTATAATGCAAAGGTCTTCAAACACATTACGTAAAGGAAGGTAGGCTCTTTACTCGATGACATTAGTTAGCTGGTTTTGTTATTCCTCTGCAGGTACCTTAGGATAGCCTCCAAATTTTGTTTGGTTGCTGTTAAAAGATCTTTCCTCATCCAAGTTTTGTAGCCATAGATAGCAACCGAAATGAATCAGAGGATGTCAGAGATGTTCTGACTCACAATGTCCAGAAAAATCCCGTTCACAGAGGTTTGCATGTGGTGCAGTGGAAAGGGAGAATTCTCATGACACAAAAGAGGCCCCAGGGATAAAGACGGGAAGAAAATGAAAATGAAATAGTTATTAACTTAAAATAGTTAGAGCCACTGCCAGCAACCAGCTTTCTCCCTTTCTGCCTGGCCCGCCCCAGATCATGCTCTCAGGTCATTGTGACATCACTAGAATGTTCTAGGCTAGTTAGCATTTGCTCTTTGTGCAGGACAATTCCCAGTTCTGCTTCCTATCACTCTGTTCCCTAAAGTGCTATCATGTGACCCTAGTATGCAGCTACAAAGGTTCATCTGTTACCTTTTCCTTGGGCCAGACCTGTCCTCGAAGCAACACTCCAAATCTGTAACCACTTGGTAGGTAGCCCTGTTGCAGGGGTACTGGCTACTTAATAAATAACTGTCCTGTTGTTGAGGTCACCTATTGCTGCAATATTATCATTGGTGGAAATACTATGTGATGTTACTTTTTTTTAGTAATACTTCACTTGAACTTGAACTTGCATAGATCATGGTTCAGTTGGTCTATTTTAAGAGTTTAAAGAGGACGCAGGTAGGTACTTTCAACAAATTTCTTGGCTTCCTCTTTTATCTGGATACCAGGAGTAGTCCGGTTCATTTTCTATCCATAGCAACTGGTGAGAAGATGCAGAGCTCAACCAGCTTTCTGTAACTCCTCCTGTATTTTGGGAGGACCACGTTCTATGAATACTTGAAACTTTCTCTATCTTTTTTGCTAAATGGCAAGCATTTTTCAAAACTTTATAGCATTTTCTCAGTATTTCTGATTCCCATCCCTTTCTACCTCCTTTTAAAGTTATTTCAGTACCTGTACTACTTGTCTTATTAGAATGTAAGCTCAATGAGGGCTTAATCTAGGCATCTTTGGTTTATATATCACTGTCAACTTTATGAAGCTTTATGAAGTTTTGTGTATTGTAGATGTTCAGTAAATATTTTTAGCATAATTAGTGAATCAGTGGTAATTTCTTTTCATTCTCCACTGAATGTTGCCCACTTTGCCTTCAATTGTATGATGATATGACTGTTTTTATAGCTTCCTTACTTTTTTCCACGTGTAAATTTAATAGTCAATGAAAGTGAAAGTCAGTCGTATCCGACTCTTTGCGACCCCGTGGACTATACAGTCCATAGAATTCTCCAGGCCAGATTACTGGAGAGGGTAGCCTTTCCTTTCTCTAGGGGATCTTCCCAACCTGGGGATTGAACCCTGGTCTCCAGCACTTCAGGCAGATTCTTTACCAGCTGAGCCACAAGGGAAGCCCAATAGTCAATGAAGCATGTTGGCAAATGCTCACCACTCTTAGTATGTTTTATTCAGGAAGGGGAAAATATGTTGCGGGATCCAGATCCAATACCAAGGGAAATTTAAATTCTAAATATTTCCCTTCCTGTCCTCCCTCCAATCTCCCCAAACCCCAACAAATCCTATGCATATGCAGAGTGTTTCTATTTTGCTGGGGGATGGTGAGAGGGGAGGAAAGGAATAAAACTACCTTCTATACTGCTTTCAGAAATACAGCCAGTGTGGCATATGGCGCATAGTACTAGCACAGTCTTTGGTGGAATGGTAGTGGTAGCAATGTGAAACTATTTAAATTTTTAAAATGAAAGCCCAAGTATATATGGAAATACAGTAGAATAATATTAGAAAATGACTCATTCCTACAGAACTTGATAAATTTCATAAATCACATCCTTCCCCCTAAAATATAACTGCAGGCTTAAAAGGCACTTAGGGGCCTATTGATTTATGAGGCAGTTCTTAGTTCTGATCCCTGTAACCAGAATTAATCCAAGTAGCCTTGTTTACATATTTAAAGGAAGACACACTTGAGCACAGTGTGTGTGCATATAAATTCATCGTGTTTGTACAAAAAATGATCGAATTAGTCACTGGTTCTCTTGAGAAAAAAAATCATGCATTCTGTCTGATGAGCAAATTTGGTCTCTTCAGGGTATTGTTCTAGAATCTGTCTCTACCATCTAAAGCAAAGGACTAGAAAGTAATCAGTGGATCAAGACTAATTTTTCTTTCTTTTTTACGCATAAAAGTATAGATAACCTAGATTCTCTTTTGTGCTGAAACTCTCCCCACTCCAATCAGACCTGGAGACAAGGATTCAAGGACAAATCATATATTTGAAAGATGATCCCAGGAAGCAATAACAGGGGAGTGAAGCCACAGAAAGGTGAATTATCAAGCTAGTTACCAGCGTGGGCAGCCAAGACTTAATTGATTGGGAACTCTGGTAGACAGTGCAGATAAACCCCAGGGATATCCCAGCCAAGGGACAAGGAAGCTAGGGTATTTGTCTACCATCTTCCCATCAGGAAAGCTGCTTCCAGGGGCGTTAACTCACTGTGATGTTTCCAGGAACCAGGTTTGACTTTTAGAAGTGAATGCCAAGGAGATACCGACATTCAAAAGAAGGAGGAATCAGGGACTTCCCTGGTGGTCCAGTGGTTAAGACTTTGCCTTCCAATGCAAGGGGTGCAAGTTTGATCCCCGATCAGGGAGCTAAGATCCTATATGCCTTGTGGCCCAAACACCAAAACATAAAACAGTTTTGTAACAAATTCAATAGACTTTAAAAATGGTCCCAATAAAAAATAAAAGGAGGAGGAATGCATATGTGTAAGAACACAGGGAGGACTCATAGGAACCCAGAAAGTGCTGAGCAGGCAGGCCTCGGGAAGCATAGGATTCTAGGCTGCCCCAGGACTGTCGTTTCAGTCCCAGTCTCTTCCCTAGCCATTGGCTTCCTCTTTAACTCCTCAGGATTTTGGTATCTGCGTGTCTCTGGGAAGCTTATTGCTGCTTGGTCTTACTTGATCTTTTAATACAATACTGGCTCCTGCCTGGGACTTACTCTGAGTTTAGATCCTCAGAAGTGAAAACCTAATTGACCCAGATCCTCTTTCTCAAGATAAGATATACCTTGCAAGTGCTTGGCCAGCTGAGGTGTGGGTCCCCCTGGTTCATCCAGTGTCCACTTGTGATCCAGTGAGCCATGGCCAAGGCATGAAGTCATATTGCCCAGTGCCCACTCAAAAGAGGGGACAGATGAGGAATGGTGAGGGCAGGTAGCCCCAAGGCACCTCTATCTGTGGGATTTTCCGAGCAGGAATGCTGGATTGGGTTGCCATTTCCTCCTCCAGGGGAATCTTCCCAACTCAGGGATTGAACCCACATCTCTTGCATCTCCTGTATTGGTAGGTGGATTCTTTACCATTGTGCCATCTGGGAAGCCCTTCCATTAAAAGTTCTACAACATAAAGTTTTTTTCCATTATTCCACAGACTCTTTCTCACCTTGTCAAAGTGTTTTATATTCTACCTATCATCTCATGTGCTAGTAAAGTAATGCTCAAAATTCTCCAAGCCAGGCTTCAGCAATATGTGAACCATGAACTTCCTGATGTTCAAGCTGGTTTTAGAAAAGGCAGAGGCACCAGAGATCGAATTGCCAACATCCGCCGGATCATGGAAAAAGCAAGAGAGTTCCAGAAAAACATCTCTTTCTGCTTTATTGACTATGCCAAAGCCTTTGACTATGTGGATCACAATAAACTGTGGAAAATTTTGAAAGAGATGGGAATACCAGACCACCTGACCTGCCTCTTGAGAAATCTGTATGCAGGTCAGGAAGCAACAGTTAGAACTGGACATGGAACAACAAACTGGTTCCAAATAGGAAAAGGAGTCCATCAAGGCTGTATATTGTCACCCTGCTTATTTCACTTCTATGCAGAGTACATCATGAGAAACACTGGACTGGAAGAAGCACAAGCTGGAATCAAGATTGCCGGGAGAAATATCAATCACCTCAGATATGCAGATGACACCACCCTTATGGTAGAAAGTGAAGAGGAACTAAAAAGCCTCTTGATGAAAGTGAAAGAGCAGAGCGAAAAAGTTGGCTTAAAGCTCAACATTCAGAAAACGAAGAACATGGCATCTGGTCCCATCACTTCATGGCAAATAGATGGGGAAACAGTGGAAACAGTGTCAGACTTCATTTTCTTGGGCTCCAAAATCACTGCAGATGGTGACTGCAGCCATGAAATTAAAAGATGCTTACTCCTTGGAAGGAAAGTTATGACCAACCTAGATAGTATATTTAAAAGCAGAGGCATTACTTTGCCGACTAAGGTCCGTCTAGTCAAGGCTATGGTTTTTCCTGTGGTCATGTATGGATGTGAGAATTGGATTGTGAAGAAGGCTGAGGGCTGAATAATTGATGCATTTGAACTGTGGTGTTGGAGAAGACTCTTGAGAGTCCCTTGGACTGCAAGGAGATCCACCAGTCCATTCTGAAGGAGATCAACCCTGGGATTTCTTTGGAAGGAATGATGCTAAAGCTGAAACTCCAGTACTTTGGGCACCTCATGCGAAGAGTTGACTCATTGGAAAAGACTGTGATGCTGGGAGGGATTGGGGGCAGGAGGAGAAGGGGACGACAGAGGATGAGATGGCTGGATGGCATCACGGACTCGATGGATGTGAGTCTGAGTGAACTCCAGGAGTTGGTGATGAACAGGGAGGCCTGGCGTGCTGCGATTCTTGGGGTTGCAAAGAGTCGGACACGACAGAGCGACTGAACTGAACTAAACTGAACTGAATGTTGTCCTAAATAAAATGAAATTTTACATTGTTGACATGAATTTTGACCTTTGGTGTTTAAGCTATGCCCTGCTCATTTTGAATGCAAATATAAGAGGACTGAACTCATTTGTGGAATCACTGAAATTGCACAATGTATATTTCATAGATTGTAGAGGCATATGCATTTCAATCTTTCCAGAAGTGTGGGAACTTTGCACTCGACTAGCTCAACTGTGTTTATTTTACTTTTTGGATGCATGCACATTCTAGGGCATGCTAGGTGGCAACCCACCCTAGTATTCTCACTTGGAAAATCCCATGGACAGAGAAGCCTGGCAGGCTATAGTCCATGGGCTCACATAGAATAGGACATGACTGAGCAACTGAGCATGCACGCAGGAATGCTATTCCTTAAGGATGATCAGAGAGGGTGGATGATGGAACTGCATCCTAAAAGACCTGAGAATGTGGATCTGAGTACGACATCTTTCCCTGTCCAGCCAAAGATGAGCCCAACAGGCCAAGATGATGCCATTCACATGCAGACCCTCTCATGAGAAGTCCAAAAGCCAATGAAGGATAAAATATCAGGAGAGATCATTTTATAGAGGCATAATGCAACATCATTTTCTTCTAGAAATGCCAAAGAAGTTGATAGACATTGAGTGCATCTTGACTAAAAAAATGTGTGTGTGTGTTTGTGTGTGTGTGTGTTTGTGTGTGTGTTTGTGTGTGTGTGTGTGTGTAGCTGGGCATAGGGAAAGGGTGACTCTTTCGTGACCTGTGGAAACGAAGACCCAACAAAACAAAGGGAGAGCCCATGGCTTTGGAGTCTGACAAACCTGTTTCCTCAAGTGTAAAGAAAATATTATTTTATCCAGTTGTTAGGAGGATTAAATGAGGTGATAAATGACTGTAAAGAGACCAGAATGGTGGCTGACACATAATAAGCTCCCTGTAAATGACAACAAAAGTGGTAATTAACTTACAGCTGACTCACATTGTTGTACAGCAGAAACTAACACAACATTGTAAAGCAATTATACACCAATAAAAAAATGAAGTTGTAAAAAAAGGAAGAAAAGAAAATTAGTACAAAGTAAGCTTGGCATAGGTAACAGTTTCTTGGGGGTTGAGTTTGGGAATTACTATAATTTAACCCCAATAATAAATATGTTAAAAGAGGGGGAAAGGTGGTATTTAGGAGTAGTTATGAAGGAGATTTCATAAAATGCTACCTGGTTAAGTTCCTTTCAACTTGTTTCTCCTAAAGTGAATTACTGGTTTGCATCTTGGCAATTACTTTCAAGCAGCCACTAAATTGATTTATGTATGAGACTGAATTTACTTTTAATTTACTTGAATGAGATTTCAAAATCAGTCTTTTTGATATGAAAATGAACACTTAGCCAGCATTTTTACCTGCCGTGGTAAGTCAGTGACATTTGTGCCTTAGAATTTATCAAATGTTGTATGCCTACCTTGTGACTATCACTATATGAATTCAGATATTCACATGCGATCTCGTCCCTCAGAGAGCCCACCTTTTGCAAAAATAGACACATAAATGCTTCACTGCAGTGTCATCATATTTGGAGCACTAATGACACACGTGTGCAAATGCTCACACAAATGTCATACGTGTGCAATGCTCAGTCTCTCAGTCATGTCCCAGTATTTGTAACCCCAGGGACTATAGTCTGCCAGACTCCTCTATCCATGGAATTTTCCAGGCAAGAATACTAGAGTGGGTTGCCATTTCCTACTCCAGTGGATCTTTGAGACCCAGGGATGAAAGCTACATCCCCTGTGTTGGCAGGTGGACTCTTTACCATTGTGCCACCTGGGAAGCCGCACTGGTGACATGAAGTACCAGAAAGAAGAGGGTGTTGCTAGGAAGTGCATCCCAGCTTCAGATGATAGTAAATAACCATTTTTCTTTCCCAGTACTGTATTTCTACCTGGAACATATTAGGGAAAAAGAAAAAGCTAATAATATTGGATGGGCCAAGAAGTTTATTTTGGTTTTTCTAGAAGTAGGTATGGAAAGCCCAAACAAACTTTTTGGCCAACTCACTAGTAAATTGTTTGGGGAAAAAAGAGGCTTTTCCCCAAGTACTTCAGGGCTATTTCTGTACTTCTTGTGAGCTTCTCATGTGCCTGAAATTAGGCTAAAATCCATGAAACTCTCTGTGCTCTCAAAAGATCTTTTGAATTCCAGTAATCATTTCTGGTACACTTGTAGGAAAGTGACTGATTTTTACATTCCCGCTGCAGTTAATATCTATAGTGCATTATTTATGGAAAGTTTTAAATACCCTTCCCTGGTGGATCAGATGCTAAAAAATCTGCCTGCAATGCAGGAGACCCGAGTTCGATCCCTAGATTGGGAAGATCTCCTGGAGAAGGAAATGGCAATCCACTCCAGTATTCTTGCTTGGAGAATCCCGTGGACAGAGAAGCCTGGTAGGCTACAGTCCATGGGGTTACAAAGAGTCGGACACAACTGAGTGACTAACATGCATTAGTGATTTTTCTTAAGCTGCAATCTGTTGCTTAGATTCAAACTTAGAATTGACTTCTGAGAAAGACCACAGAGAAGTTTAGGATACAAATGTAAATTATTCTACTTGAAGAACTCATGGAAAAGAACTTTGCTGGGCACCGATTCTGTGAGATTCACCTGGAAAAAATCCTAAGAATTCTCCATTGAAGACCTTAGAGCAAGATCAAGAGGGACCAGACATTTAGGAATTTGTGTCAGACTGTAGGAAACTTTGGAATCGTCACTACCAATAAATTTTCATGAAGATTACAGCGAATGTTGTGACAGTTATTATTTCAGCCCACTGAGAAGATGGGCATTGTTTTTAAGATGGGGCAGCGTGGGCTATAGCTATGTTTGTGAATTACATGTTCAGTCACTTTCAGTGATACAGGCCAGTGTGCTAAGCCAGTCAGTGGTCCTTCATTACTTAAGGAGCTGGTGGTGCAGCTCAAGTCTTTACCAGAAAATCTGAATCTTCAGACCTTGGATGGGAGCAGGTGTATGCATTTAAAGCACCCCTAGTATTTTTCTCCCTGGAGGTCTGCAGACTGTGCTCTCAGGAGTCTGGAAAAGTTTGAAACAAACACTCACAGCCTCATTGTAGACATCAAGCCATTATTACGGGAGGATAAGTCAATCCCAAATTGTTTGTGCCACTCAAAAAGCTATTTGTGTGACTGTCATTTTATTCTATTTTGGGGGGAAATATTTGTTGTTGTTGGGTAGTTAAATTGTGTCCAACTCTTTGTGACCCCTTGATTGCAGCATGCTAGGCTTCCCTGTTCTTCATATCCCCTGGAGTTTGCTCAAACTCATGTCCATGGAATTGGTGATGCCACCCAACCATCTCATCCTCTGTTGCCCCCTTCTCTTCCTGCCCTGAATCTTTCTCAACATCAAAGTCTTTTCCAATTAGTCAACTCTTTCTTAAAACAGTGAATAAACATAGGCACAAATGGGCACAATCTGGTAAACACTGGACATGCCACACCAACACAATCCAATTTGTAGGAAGGAGGCAGTATGATTGGACACACATCATGGCAGACTTTGAAATGTGCCCATGGTCTTTTGAACCTAATCTATAAAGAAATAGGTAGCTCAGGTCTGAGGCTCTCATCACATCCCTTCAAAGGCTCAAATTCCTTACCGTGGCCTTCTGAACCTTCCATGACCTGCCACTGAGGCCTTAGCTTGAGGCTCTTCCTAATCCTTGTGAAACCTGATCTTGACACCTTCTTGCCCTGTGACTCCACTTGGAATGATCTTCCCTGCTTTGTTCATTTGGCAGCCCTGTCTTGCCCCTTCATTCCCCCTAGAAGCCTCTGCTGACTCCCCCCAGATTGGGCTCAGCACTGCCCTGCGTCCTGTGTACCGGCTTCTGTCTTAGCACCTTCCTAATCATGTTGAGTCCTTGTGCGTGAGCATCTGCTTCACCTGATGGTAAGCAACTCCTGAGGAGTGATTTTCCTGCTATGGTACAGCCAGCCCTGGACCTGGTGTACCATCGATGCCCCATAAATGTCTGCAGTGAGATTGGTAGATGTAAACATTAAGTAGAAAGCAAATAACAAACTCATTCTCAAGTTTTCTTTCAGCCAGACGCTGCTAAAAAGAATTTTGAGCACTCTTTTGCCAATGAGTCCAAAGCTTTTGAGGGGGTATCTGGAAGCCTGGGCTCCTGGGGACCACGATGGAGGGGTCTGGAAATTCCTGCCTTGTGGACGCATAAGCCACAGGAAACCCATGACTCTGTAGAGAAGAGAGCAGTGAGGGCATGGACTCCATCCAGTTGCTTCTTTTCTCGTCTTCACATTTCCCTCTTAATTGGCATGGGCTTCCCAGGTGGTGCCAGTGGTTAAGAAACCTCCTATCCATACAGGAGACGTAAGAGATGTGGGTTCGATCCCTGGGTTGGAAAGATCCCCTGGAGAAGGAAATGGCAACCTGCTCCAGCATTCTTGCCTGGAGAGTCCCTACAACAGAAGAGCCTGGTGGGCTACAGTCCATAGCGTTGCAAAGAGGCAGATGCAACGGAATGGACAGCATACAGGCAGGCACTGTGGAAGTGATGTACTCTTGAATTTTTGCCAAGAGTACCTGTGTGCTCACAAAGCTTTTCTCTCCAACAAAATGGTTTCTGTCCTTTGGCCACTTGTGAACAACCCTGCCTTCATTTTGTGAGTGAATGACAAGGCAGCAGTAAGTCAGTTTGAGAGAATAAAACAACAGATGAACCCACGGGTTGGTGTCTATATTATGAAGTCTTATCTCATCTGAGTGGAATGAGATTGAGATAAGTTCTTTGGAAATCTTCTCTAGAAATGATAATAAAAAGTCCTGTCATCTTATGAGCTGTACAGTTTTTAACTTTTTTCATTTATTTTGCTGCACTTCTTGTAGCTTGAACTAACTATAAAGCACAAAATATCTGTGCTTTGCTTCTGTTCTCAAAGCTCCTAACTATTTGGCCCTGAGGCAAGGAGACAAAAACAATTTAGTTTTACTCTGCCACATTCCAAAATAACTGTAGTAATATCCTCTTTGGTTATCTTAAAAGTATAGCGTGGAGGCTTTTATCCCAAAGTAGCAGTGTCTGACTGTTGAAGGGGGGGTGGTGGGGGGGACCTTAGCTATATGACTGTTATTTAGCAACTAAATGCTGGTGACTCATTCACTTTGACTGTGGTACAGGAAAATTCTTTCCATGGAAAACACAAGAAGGGAGGGGGGCAGAAATCTCTCTGAACCACTGTGTAGTATTTTCCTTTGGAAAAGGCTTCTCTGAAAATGAATAGGCACCAGCTGTTACTCTGCTGGCTTGGTCCCCAAAGCTCCTGGAGAGTCTTCCTCAACTGGGCTTTCTGAGCAGTTCATCCACAAAGGTATACAGGTAGGCTCAGAGCCACAATAAGGGATCAGTTTGGTTAATAAACTAAAATCTTGGGATTAAAAACGGTCACCTGAATAAAAGAGAAATTGAACTCACTGCATTCATAGTACCTGGAATATTTATATGATGATTTGGTTTGGACCAGAAACCTAATGGTGTTTTTACTGTCGCATTCCATTAGGAAGAGAGGGAGATAAATAGAGAGTTCTGTTCCCTTAGCTTTGCACCGAAAACATGAAAGCCTTGGGGAGAAGCACCTCAGTGAGGTGCTAATCTATTTATGCAGCCAAAATATAATAAAATAAGTTCACCTGCGAGGCTCACAGTGCCAAACTAATTCTAGCTCGCTGAGTTTCATTTTGCTTGTCAGCATCTCCTTGAGGGCTCTGGCGGGGGGGTGGGGGGAGGGCTTAGGGGTTGGGGAAGGAGACTGTGTGATGCTGGCTGTGAATATTTGGGGGGTTGAAAGAGCTTCTCTTCCTGCTCCTGAGCCCTGCCCAGCCCTGAGTCGCGCTGCTCTCATGCTAGACTCTTTATGAATGGAGGTTAGAGAAGCCGCTTAAAGGCTCTTCAGCGCTTACTCTCCAGCTGGCCGCTGACTTAGGAAAAACATGACCCTGTGGGGCTGCGATGGGGGCAGGGAGGGCTGTGGGAGAAGTTTGTGTCATAGGAAAGACGACCCAGGGGTTGGAGGGGCCTTTGCCCTTTCTTATAGGCGGAGATGCCCAGGCTTTAAATAGTAAAGCCCTGAATCACAGATGTGGGAATGTCAGCCGCTTGAGCTCTGCCACTGTGAGCCCGCAGAAAACCAGCCCCGCCCGGTGTCATCTCAGCTCTAAACAAGCTCCGAGGCAACGATGAGGCAGGTTGCCTGACTTCATTCTTTTCTGTTACCGCGGCTCTCTTAGACCCAACACGGTACAATATTTGCAGTAAAACAGTCTAATCCTGGCCTGTTCTGGTTCTGAAAGATGCGTGGTCCATCTGCTGTTCTCCCAGAGCAGCAGCATCTGCCTTTGTGTCGCTTGCTCATCACCTCTCTCCCACACCGTGGGGAGCCTGTGAACGATCTGGGTTTGGGAGACAGGTGCTGGAAAGGGGTGGGTAGGCGGCTTGGTGACTCCACCCACTGGAAGTCACCTGCTCCCTGCAGACAGACCTGTGCTTCTGCGTGCGGGTCAGAAATTGAAAGCCAGGATCAGGGTTAGCCTGGTGAGGGATGTGGATGTGACTGTTTTCCCTTTGCTTTGTGGCCTGGGAGGGCTCCTCCCTGACACATAGGGAACCAAGGGGGCTTGTCTAGAAAATGCTAAAGAATTGGGGAGAAGGGGAAAGTCAGAACCCTACCTAACAGGATAAGTCAGATTTTTACTTTGATCCTGGATGAGGGACTGAAGCCTGAAAAAAGCCTCTTCCCAGACTCCCTCTCATTGTCCCAGTCTGTTTCCCTCTTCTCTCATCACCCTCCACCCACCACCGCCCTGTTTCAGGTAAAGAGGGACGAGGGAAGTCAAACATCATTATTCATTTTTCATTATCACTGAGCCTCCAGGACCTTAAAAGTTGCAGGAAATGAACTGGAAGTCGTCATTTGCATTATTTTTCTACTGAGGCTAATTTTATTGATTCAGTTGGTCTGAGAGAAGCTGAATCTGAGAGAGCAGCAGTTATAGGAAACTAATAAGCTACCAATCGACTAGTTTGACTTACTGGAACAGTCCCTGGCTGCCCCTCGCCGGCCCACCCATCCCCTCCTGGCAATCATTTATCAGACCCCGGGAGCAGGCCGGTGCTCGGGGATCGTTTTGATGCCGGTTCTGCCGGCGCGAGGAATGCTACGTGGTGTCAGTGACCAGAGCTTAGGACACTGGAATTTTGCATTTGTTACAGCAGCAGCTGTAGCGAGTGGCTGCGCCGGCCGAAGGGCAGCGTCCCCGAGCAGGGCGCGGCCACCACTTGGCGGCGATCGCTGGGGCGGCACCCGAGCTCGGCCCTCGAGATGGGGGCGGGATTTTAGAAAGAAGCCCGGACTCGGCGAGTGGATGGCCGGGCGCTTTCTCGCAGCCTCTGCAGCAGCCGATCTGTCTGCCCAGCGGCGCTCCCACTCCTAGACTTTGTTCCTGTTTCCTCCCGCGCTGCTCGCCAAAGGCATCGGTTACCATGGTGAAGGAGAAAGGTAATTATTAATATCGATCCCTGTGCATGGCTGCAGAAGTTGCACTGGTGCTGCAGGGCTGGGCCACCTGATGGGGGACGATCAATGGAAAGCCAGGCAGACATGTTCTGGGTGTGAGACTCTGTATTGTGAAGTCTGGGTTTGCGTAGAGCAGAGACTTACTTCATTAAGAACCTTTCATTTAGCCACGGCGCGTCCCAAGAGCATTCCTATTTCTGGAGTGTTTGCACAGCCGAGCTCCCAGGGCGTGTGTCTCTCTTGATTGCTATTGCGTTTGGAATGTTTGGTTGTGTTTGAGACTTGCCTTCCTGCCTTCATCCTAGCCTTCACTCTTCCTCGCTCACCCCCACCCTAATCAATAAATTAATGAAGATGTGTAATGAAAGGGCCCTTCTACCAGGTCTAGGCTGTGTTGGGACCTGCCCAAGCTTAGCTCAAAGTTCCAAGCGGTCCGTCTTTAAGGTTCCAGGTGTGCCTCTCTAATAACCTGTCATTTCAGCGGCATCCCTAATCACTCCTCCAAACACCTTAAAAGATGGGTTACATGTCAAGGGCGGCAAATCGTGTCTTAAGAATGTGAAAAGGGAGAGGATGGTCACGCTTTGCACAGGTGTACCATATTTATGCTCTGGGCGTGGTCCGAAATGGAAGTTAAACTTTTCAGAATTGAATTGTTATTTAACTTATTCATTTGTCTGGGAAATGTAAAAGAGCACAACAATGTTTGATTTTAGTTATCCAAGTAATATATAAATATGTCTTATGTTAAGAAAATGCAGTGTCACAGGAGATTAGAGACTGAAAAATGAAATCTCCTTGCCCTTGCCTGGTTCACTTTCATTTCCCCTTTTCTCTTGAGGCAAAATTGTTAATAGTGTATCCTTCAAGAACTTATAGAAGGAATAAGATAGATAGAAGTATTAAAAAAGGATCATTCTCTGATCATTTTTTTCGTGACTCGATTTTTTTCTGTTAATAATATGTCTTTGGGACTTTTTACTACATGATTTGAGAGTGTGAGTAACCACCACTGAATTTTGCATTTGGGTAAGCTTGGATGTATTCTGCCACATTTCCTGACTGTGGACATACTTTTCTCCATAAACACAGATGTCTGCTCTTTGGGCACTGTCTTCAACATTTCCGTGATTTATCTTTGTCTACTTTCTCTTAAAGCCCATACAGGGAATAAATGTGAGGTGAATGCGCTGAACTCAAGCTGATCCCTATTGTTGGAAACTCAATTCAGGTTTATTATACTAGTGGATGAACGGAGGAATAGGATCATGACAGCTAACCATGTTAGGGCCGCACCTCTGCACAAAGAGAAACAGCTTCTGGTCAGTCCATTCTGCTCCTATGTATCTTTCATAAATCGCAGGGTTTAGCTTTGGTTTTACACTGACTCAGGGGTAATCGAATGAAATGATTTAGTGAGAATAAAAGTGCTCCTAATAATACTTCCTCTCTTTTTGGGGTGCTACCAGGAACCCTTAATAAAGACTTTGACATTTAATCAAGGTCAGGTCTCTTCATTTTTACCTCCCCCACAGCTGAAACAAACTGACTCTGATCTCTACATCTAATGGTTTTGAGATTGTTTCCCCAATATGAGTAATTTATGAGCAATGGGAAAGGGGCTTGCAAAGGTCACTTCCCAATTCCATCCCCCAGGGGCCCATGGAAGCCCTGGACTTGCTGTTTGCGGTGAATGTTTTATAGGGCAGTAGTCCCCAAATAGCAACTCTTCTTAAGTCATTAGAGACTTCCCAAAGCTTGGATTGCCTGGGCTCACGTTTGCTTTACAAGTCAGTAACCACTTTCTGACTAGAACATTTTGGACAGGCCACCGAGAGGTCACATACTAGTATTATCTAAGCCCTTAGCCACTGATTAAAGGCTGTTCCTTTTCTATTTTGAGGTCCATGTCAGTCTCCACTTCTGCCTCCCAGCTCCCTGATTGCATTGACCTCAGTCAACAGCAGGGAAAGGCAGGGTTTTTGGTGGGTACACAAGGGCTTCAGTGGAAAGAAAGGAATTTCATTAAAGCTTCTAAAGCCAGAAGGGCACAGGAGCGCTTGCAGTCCAGGCATTCATCCTAGACCTGAGAAAACTGGGCTTCAGAAAGGGTTAGTAAATTGCTCAGAATCACACAGCAGGTAAGTGGACTAAGTTCAGGTTTACTAGACTAGTGGGTGGATGGAGAACATAGAGGAGACTCATCCTCTGTGTCCCATCACAGGAGGACATGGCTCAGTGTCTGCATTTATCACCCCCTGGCTCCATCACTAGACAGTGAACCTCTCAGAAGCAGCCCTGTGTCTCTGCCTTTAATTTTTCAGTTCATAGCTTGACACCTGCACATCATAGATTCTCAGAGTTGAAGCAGGTTGGCCCGTTGTCAGAGCTAGATCTGGAACCTGTGGCCTCCTGATCCGGAGACTTTTCCAGTATGCTCTGCTTCCTCTTGCTTCCAGAGAGTTCCAGCTTCTTCCTTCCTCTTGGGACAGACACGAATCAGCCGGGAGCGAGTTTGCGTCATGGTAGCAACCATCCTGAGGAACACGGGAAGTCTTCTGAAGGAGTGACATAGGTTCCCCGTTGCTCATCACTTGGAGATGGTTTAGGTCATGCTGGTCTGTGCTTCCATTTTCTCTCTTGGATAAAGTTTCCATGACACTGACAGAAAGAAAGCCTGCTGGCAGATCACAGGTCTGCAAGTGTGGAATGACCTTGGCCGACCGACTTTGACCCTCATTTTCTTCTGTTCTCCCAACCAGGCACCCACCCACTTCCAGTCTCAGACCCTTATTGATCTGGGAATCTTCATGAAATAGTTGTTTCTCTGATGCATTCAAGGGCATCTTAACCTTGCTGTGTCCTGTAACAAAGAAGCAGGAGAGATTTTTGTGGGTTTATCAGTCAATATCTGTCTTCCTGAATACACTTTCATCCACCTAAACTCCAGTGGCCTAGTCTACTCATTAAAAACTTTAATTCTAGCTTATGTGTGTCCTAGTGCAGGTTTTAAAAATAAACATGAAGGGGATTTATTATTTCTTAGTGTCAGAGGAAACAAGTATAAGCAAATATTAGAGATTAAGTTATGTAAACACTCATTTGTTTAAATAATAAGGGAGCTTAGGGTTTGGAAAAGGTTTGATCCTTCGTGTAAGAAGGATAGAAATTCAGCAGTGAGGGAAGCACATTACAGAAAACAATTCTACAGTTGAGCACATCCATTTTTGTTTGTTGTGTTTCCCGGAAGTTTTCTGCCACTGTTGGATGACCCAATTTGCTTTCAAGGTAGTGAAAAGTGAAAGTGTTAGTTGCTCAGTTGTGTCCAACTCTTTGTGACCCCAAGGACTGTAGCCCACCAGGCTCCTCCATCCATGGAATTCTCCAGGCAGGAATAGTGGAGTGGGTTGCCATTTCCTTCTCTGGGAGATCTTCCCAACCCAGGGATTGAACCCATATCTCCTGCATTGTAAGCAGATTCTTTACCATCTGAGCCACCAGGGAAGCTCTTTTAAGTAGAGCAGGACCCAGTGAAACTCATTTTAATTCATCCTTGATGGAGAGATGTTCACCATCCTCCTGACATTCCAGTGTATGGGATGCACACACGCACACACACACACAATATGGGACACACACACACTCACAGAGTATGGGACACAGACACACACACATGGGGCAATCTTGTTTCTTAGCAGCTTCTAAGAACAGTGGTATGTGGGTCCAAATGTGTCCTACAGACGGGCACCAAAGTAATCCTCGTAGGATGCTGATGTCATCATATTTCCAGGTGAAAAACTTAAATGAGTGACAAGGTAAATTTCAAGACTTCCTGCTAATCATTGAGGATTGTCTCCAAGTCCTTAAATTATCTCCTCCCTACCCCCATCTAAGCCAAACTTGCTTTATTTTTAACATTATTATTAAACCTGCCAGTTACTGAATGGCAGGCTTTGCATTGACACCTTTGCATACATCACCTCTAATCTTTGAGCCCATCAGGGTCAGTGGCACTCCTCCCCTTTAGTAAATGTGAAAGCGGAGGTTCATGGGAGTTTAGCCACTTGCCAGAAATCACTTAGCCAAAAAGTAGAAGAGCTGATTTTCTACCCAGGCCGTTATGGCTGCAGAATCTGCACTAATTGTACCTATGCTCCAACCACCCCCTCCCACAGTTTTTCCTATTTGAATAATCATGGATATATCTTCCATCTCCATCATGGTGTCATTCTGCCCCTCCTGCCCAGTGAGAAATACATATTGTCTCCTTTTGCACATTTGCCCATGACCTAACTCAAGTTCTGCTTCCTTACAATGGCTTTCAAAGGCCCATCCCTTCTGTAAATTCTTCTCGAATTACTCTGAGCACCTAAGTCAACACCAGAGAAATTAAACAACAATCTATCACTTGTACGACTTAAGAAAGAGTGTCCGTCTCTCCCTCAGGAGTTGCTGACTTCATATAAGAGTGTCCGTCTCTCGCTCAGGAGTTGCTTACTTCATATACCATCTTAAGAAACAAGCTTTAGCGTTGCCAAGTGTTGCTGCCTCTAACGGTGTCTGTCCTTCCACCCCATCCCCCTCCTCCCAAACACCCACACCCACATAAACACTCCCCACTCAAGAGTGTGCACACAGCCTAATGTAATCAAAACCCTTTGCTGTTCCATCCTCGGGGAAGTCTGAGAACAGATTGCTCTCTGCAGTGTGATAATTCATCATCCATTCAAGTCGCCTTCCAGGCCCCCTGTTGGTATAGACTAGCTCCTCCTAGATTCGGTTTCCCAATCCTGCTTCCCAGGTGGATGTTTCGTATCCTACCCTGACCTGCTCTTGAAACTGTCTAGGTTGTTCCTTTTTCCTTAACTTGAAAAGCCCTAAGTTTTTCAAGGGGACACCAATGGCAAGAACATTTCCTAAGTAAAGTCTAAAGGGAAACTATTGATTTAAAGAGACACCACAATGCTACAAGCTTCAGAATACATTGTCTGGATTAGCGACTTACACACACATCTCAGTTGTGAAGTTTGCATCTTCAGAGGGAGCAGAGACCCAGTTTTCTCTCCATATTCCACTGGAGAGGGGAGAAAAACCCAAGTGTGAATTTCTCTTACTGTTTTATGAATGAAATAGTACTACTCTCACCAGGAAGTATGACTCTGCCCCACTGGTCTTCAGGACCAAAGGGCTGTCTAGATGATGGGATTTCTAAGGCTAAGGGAAAGAACTTCACATTTTAAAAAATCACAACAAATCCTTACCCTCTGCCACCTACTCATTAATGGCTAAAGAAATGCTTATCCAGAGAGAGAGAAGAAAAAGACCTCCTTTCCGCAATTAGAGTTAAGGCTGACTGTGGAAAGACATCTGAGAGAAGGAATGAAGTGAAGTGAGTCACTCAGTCATGTCCGACTCTGCAACCCCACGGACCATACAGTCCATGAAGTTCTCCAGGCCAGAATACTGGAGTGGGTAGCCTTTCCCTTATCCAGAGAGAAGGAATACATTGACTTAAATTTACCCAGAGCTCTTGAGAGCAATCTTCAGCTGATTGGGCCACTTAGAAGTGATCCTGCCTCTTGTTTCTCTGATGACCTGGTCAGGTGACCAGGGTGGATGAAACAACCAGTACTGCTTAACAGAAACTTTCTTTAAAAGAACAAGAAATTAACTTTCCAAAGTCCTGCATTAAAGATGTCCTAAGTGAGACCCAGCCCACTAAAAGCAAAATCTTGGCACTGATTCTCTATGAGGAGGGGGCCCCTTGATATCATCATCATATTCACTGCCCCTGGGAGGCAAGCAGGAGGGTCCTCACACTGCTGGCATCTCATATGCCAAAGCCAAAACAATGAGCGTTTTCCTGAGCCAGCATTAGAGCATCAGAAGACTTTTCAGAAGGTTCAGTGATGGGTGAGTGGTGCAGGATTTCTTCCCATTGTGGTTGAGCCTGCTCTGGGCACACCACAGTAGAAACCAGCCCAGCTTCCTATTTCATTGTGTGTTGGTCTGATGGTGACTCATACTGAGAGGTATGTTTATCCCAAACTGGCAGGAGCTGTGTATTCAAGGGCAAATTTTGTTAGCAGTGGGGGAGGGTGAATATTTGTAGGCATGACCTCTTTTCTCTGAAGCACTGAGTTTGTGTTCACACTGACATGATTAACGCTATTATGGTCCAGTGTGCCCTGGGGGCACCAGGGCTGAGTTTCTGTGTTCCACTGCAATCAAACAGGCTGAGTTTTTTGAATACTTATAGACTTAACCATGAAGATGCTGGCTTTCTTAAGCTTTCAGAGAAATTACTGTCTAGGGCAGTGGTTCTCAAGTGTTAGCAGATATCAGGGCCACCTGGAGTTTGGTCAGAGAGGGGATTTCTGGACGCTGGTCCCAGAGTTCTGATTTAGTAAATCTGAGGAAGGGCCTGAGGCTTTGCATTTCTAGCAGTTCCCAAGTGATATTGGTGCTCATGGTTCAGGGACCATACTTGGACACTATCACGGTTTCTTGTCCATAAAATGATCAGCGTTCTAGGCAGAGAAGAGAGAACTTTTATATAAGCAGCCTCTCTGCTCCCTCTTGCCAGTTTCATCTTGCTTATAATGCAGATGGCAAAGTCAAGAGCATTGTTTTCATTTTGACTCTCTTGCAGCATAGGATGAAGCTTCGGTTCGTAAAATGGAAACCTTCTGTGAGACTTGAGTGACCAGGAGACCGCTGTCAGTATATGACACTGGATGTGCAGGGGGTGGGCAGGGTGGGAGTGGGGGGAAGTTACAGGGCACATTTTCCTGGGAGTGAGTTGGGGCTCAGCTTGGCTTGGGGGAGTCAAGGCACAAATGTGCCATTCTGTAACCATCGCTCCCAATTCTGAAGGGTTTGTTGAGCACTTTTACTGGGGTTCATAGACCTCTTTGGAATCCTTTGGTTAGAGACAGTTTCAGGAGCTATCTTGGCTCACAAGAGCTGCAACCGTTTAGTTTCTGAGGAGCTAAAATGTGTTATTAAAATCTCAAGCAGTTTTAAGAGACCATTGCATTGTCTATATTCTGTTGTTGTTGAACCACAGATTATTCAACAATCTGTATTCACAGTGCTATTTGAAACACTATGAGGGGAGAAATTTAAGAAAAAATAAAAGAAGCAGAGAATGGTAGAAAAAGCAAGGTTATTTCACACTGGAGCATCTGGAGGGACACGGGAGAGAGGCTATAACCATCAGAAAAATGGCAGGCGCTGTGGGCTCCCTGGTCTGTGGAGGGTCCTCTAAGTGGCATGTGGGGCTAGATGAGTGTTGCGGGATTGCTGTGCACCACGTCGGGGAGCCCTGTCTGGACAGCTGCTGGGGCACAGTTTTAGGGCTGACTGGTGGGAATGGTATCTGCTGGACTAGGTTCAGTGATGCTGTTCCTGCTCAGCTAGAAGATATTGCCAGTCCTGCCGTGTGTGAAGCGCCCAGCCTGAAGCAGTGAGCCGTAGCAACCAGTGTCTTGAACGCATCACAAATTTATAAAGGTCTACTCTGCAAGGCATTTCGAGGGTAATCTAATACATGGAAAAGGTCCTGCCTTCAGCAGGTTAATGAAATCCCTGTGGTGGGAGGGGTGATGACTGAAAATAAAAGCAACACAGGGCGATCAGAAGGAGTATAAATGGTATTCTGCTGAGGTTCGAAGGAAGAGTTAGTGTTTCAAATGAATCAGAAAAGGCTTTACAGAAAAGGGAGCATTTAAGATTGGCCTTGAAGGGTTCTGTTAATTTCTTCCTGTTAGGGATGGTGTTTAATTCAGTTCAAACCTATTATACACTGTCTGCTCCATGGTAAGTATTCAGTGAATGTTGAATTAACTGAAAAGTGGATGAAGGATGTGTATGGGTAGGGAGATGGGTATTCTTAAGTGTTTATTCAGAGCCTAATAAGAGATGAGCAATCTGGGTACAGAAACAAAATGCAATTCTTGACCTAAAAGCACTCACATTCTAACAAGGAACATAAACACAAAAATACATAATTATGATACAGTGTGAAATGTATGCAACAAAGAACTCTTTAATGTGGGACTGCAGTGCTGCTGCTGCTGCTGCTAAGTCGCTTCAGTCGTGGCCGACTCTGTGTGACCCCATAGACGGCAGCCCACCAGGCTCCCCTGTCCCTGGGATACTCCAGGCAAGAACACTGGAGTGGGTTGCCATTTCCTTCTCCAATGCATGAAAGTGAAAAGTGAAAGTGAAATCACTCAGTCGTGTCCTACTGTTAGTGACCCCATGAACTGCAGCTCACCAGGCTCCTCCATCCATGGGATTTTCCAGGACTGCAGTGCAGGTGGCTGGTTAACTCTCCTGGAAGGTCGTGGCAGACTAGGCTTTGAAGGATGAACAGGAGTGCAACAAATGAATAAAGGGTTTCCAATTGGCAAAACAGAAGCGGTGAAGGAGATGCAGCCAGCCGAGTTTGGCAGGAACTACCATTAGTCACGAGGTGCTGCAGTAACCATGGGGAAGGGTAAATGGAGGGCTCTGCAGGTCAGGTTGAGTTGAGGATGGATAGAACCAGAGGCTGTACATTCAGATGCCTCTAAGAATCGGGCAGATAACCTAGATGAGTGGAGATGGGGACAGACAGGACAGCAGGGCCTTCTCTACAGGAAAAGCCACCCTATTGCTCTATCCTGGTTCACACAAAACTAGGAACAGAGGGATGTGGGCCCCGGGGCCAGACCTTCCAGTTTCCAAGAGTGACTAGAAATAGGGGTTTTTATGTAAGAATCTCCAGATACTTAATTTGGCAAATGATTCAACTTTCTCTTCAAAAAATCTTCATGTAGGCCAAACAAAACATATCTGTGGGCAAGACTCAGCCAAAGGACCTTCTGATTGTGGTCTGATTGTGGTCTGTGCTCACCAAGCCTACCCACAATAAGAAGCACATTTTCACACAAAAAGACTAAAGACTTGTGCCCTTACAATATAGATGGCTAATGAAAGAGTCATGTGAAGCAATACTCAGCCTTTACTCTCTGCTCTTTCCTAGTCTCTTCAATTTTTTTTATTATGTGGCTCAGTGGTAAAGAATCCACCTGCCAGTGCAGGAGACTTAAGAGATCTGGGTTCAGTCATTGGCTTGGGAAGATCCCCTGGAGGAGGAAATGGCAACCCACTCTAGTATTCTTGCCCGGGAAATCTCATGGACAGAGGAGCCTGGCGGGCTACGGTCCACGGGGCTGCAAAGCGTCAGACCCGACTGAGCTACTAAGCACACAAGTTAGTCATGATTCATTTTGTTTCATTGGGTCAAGACCTGAAATTTGAAAACCACTGGTTTAGAACATCTGCATCAAACTACTGTTAGATAAGAACAGAATAAGGTACTTTCAGGGACAAGCATGTTTCCATTCTTGACACTTAAAATAGTGCTTAACAGATTACCTTGAATTTCTTCACTTACAACTAGAAACATTTTGACAGAATGATTGCAGAATCTTTTGGTCATTTTATCCTAAACAGAAGTTGACAAGAATTTGGTGTCATCTTCTGGGGTGCTTGATACGATTAAGAATAGACCTAGCTATTAAATTCAGAGTAAAATGCTACGTGGTTGAAGTCCAGCAGAAAGTCCAAAGGAAGCCTCCATTCAGGCCTCATTAGCATCTAAACCTGATATTTCTGGAGTGAGTTTTTCATTTAGAAGAATTTCCCCCTATGATTCCACATCACCTCTCTTCTGTGACCACGCTCACCTGGTCGCCTTGCTTGTACATCACAGCCAGGGAGAGGAGAACAAGTTCAGGAGGTGGGCAGTCTGTGAGGTATCATGTCACCCATTATCAATGCAGCAGCTATTCCCCTCCATTGGTTGGACATCATGCGTTTATATAGCATATGGCAGAAAGTGAAGAGGAACTAAAAAGCCTCTTGATGAAAGTGAAAGAGGAGAGTGAAAAAGTTGGCTTAAAGCTCAACATTCAGAAAACGAAGATCATGGTATCTGATTCTATCACTTCATGGCAAATAGATGGGGAAACAGTGGAAACAGTGTCAGACTTTATTTCTTTGGGCTCCCAAATCACTGCAGATGGTGATTGCAGCCATTAAATTAAAAGATGCTTACTCCTTGGAAGGAAAGTTATGACCAACCTAGACAGCATATTAAAAAGCAGAGATATTACTTTGCCAACAAAGGTCCATCTAGTCAAGCCTATGGTTTTTCCAGTGGTCATGTATGGATGTGAGAATTGGACTATGAAGAAAGCTGAGCACTGAAGAATTAATGCTTTTGAACTATGGTGTTGGAGAAGACTCTTGAGAATGCCTTGGACTGCAAGGAGGTCTAACTAGTCTATCCTAAAGGAGATCAGTCCTGAGTGTTCATTGAAAGGACTGATGCTAAAGCTGAAGCTCCAGTACTTTGGCCACCTCATGCGAAGAGTTGACTCATTGGAAAAGACTCTGATGCTGGGAGGGATTGGGGGCAGGAGGAGAAGGGGAAGACAGAGGATAAGATGGCTGGATGGCATCACCAACTCGATGGACATGAGTTTGAGTAAACTCCAGGAGTTGGTGATGGACAGGGAGGCCTGGCATGCTGCGATTCATGGGGTCACAAAGAGTTGGACACGACTGAGCGACTGAACTGAATTGAACTGATGGACCTATCAGAACATCTCAAGAAGCATTAAAGTGTAGGGGCTTTGGAGAGAGACCACCTCTCTCTTGGGGCTTCCCATTTAGTGATAGTGGTAAAAAAAAAAAAAAAAAAGGAAAAAACCCACCTGCCAATGCAGGAGACATAAGAGATGTGGGTTTGATCCTTGGGTCAGGAAGATCCCCTGGATGAGGGCATGACAACCCATTCTAGTATTCTTGCCTGGAGAATCCCGTGGACAAAGAAGCCTGGGGGGCTACAGTCCATAGGGTCTCAAAGAGTCAGACATGACTGAATGACTTAGCACACATGCACACCTCTCTTGGAATATCTGAGAGGTGATCTGTCATTGCAAGTCTACTGTGCAGCAGGAAAGGGATGGTCATCCTTTGAATTCCGAGTGTGTCTGCCATCACTCCTATCTTGAGTCAGAGGCATTCCTGCAAGATGCAACAGGACTCAAAAAGAGCTCAGACTATGAAACAAGAGTGCAAGAGAGGCTCCTTGCCATTGAAAGGAGCAGCCATGATGGAGAGACCCCTAGGGAAAGGTCATGGTTACTATAAAAGCCCCGGGACCACAGGGAGGCAGCACGGATATGATAGCTTTGCAAGACAGGTAGAAAAAAAGGCAGCTGACAAACATGAATGAAACAAGCAAGGCCAGACAGAGAGCAACAGTCTGCTAGGCCAGAGAGTATCCGATACAATGTTACCTGTGCAGTGCCAGACCATTAGGAGCAGGTTTGAAGATGAGATGGGAAGTCCCCCTGTTTTTACAGGACCTCTGTGTTGCCTCCCTGCATTCTCATCCTCACATGGGCGAGCGGCCCTCTCTGGAGTCGTGCAGCCCACGGCCTGCACGTCTTCCTTCCCCAGAGGCAGTGATGCTAGGGAGCGAATGCTGGGGTTGATAATCAGTTGAATCACGACTCCCCACTTTCCAGAGGATGTAGAGCCAAGCTCTTCACCTGAGTGAGATTCTGTTTCTTTCTTCAGTGAAAATAGCAGAGAACACCCACTTTTCTCTCCGAGTGTGGAGGTTTGATAAGTTATCTGAGAAGTTTGAGCACTGCAAAGAATTATTGGTTAGATCTGCAAAAGAAAAAAAAATTTCACGATGGATTGTTCATCAGAAACTAGGCTAGTATGAGCTATATGCTCAGTCACTCAGTCATGTCTGATTCTTTGAGACGCTATGAACTGTAGCCCGCCAGGCTCTTCTGTCCGTGGGATTTTTCAGGCAAGAATATTGGAATGGGTTGCCATTTCCTTCTCCAGGGGATATTCCTGACCCAGAGATCAAACCCACATCTTCTGTGTCTCTCGCACTGCAGGCAGATTCTTTACCCATGGAAATGATGAAATCTAGAAGAAAAAAAAAAAAAGGTACAAGAAAGACACTGTATTCACAGATTGCACTGCAAGGTCTAGTACAATGATAATTACATTCTCAACGTGTAAGCACTGATCACAGTTAATTGAAAATGTGGTTCTGCCATATTAGTAAGAACAAGATGTTAATAAGTACTGGCTAAGTTAGTATAAGAACGTAGCAATAAGAATAACAATAAGACTCTCTTAAGACCAAGAAATGTAGTGATGAAGTCCAAGAAAAACACCTAAAGTCGAACACATTCTCTTATGGTGGGCGTGGAGGGGTTGGGAGGAGCGGTGAGGCAGGTGGTTGCCATCATGCAGTCTCTGTGCTTGTTATGCATATAAGCCTTCTTAATGTCTTAAACTTTGGTAAAAGCAAAACAGATGGGAGGAAACTCATACTACCCATCTCATATCTTTACTGTCAAGATTCATTTCAATGAGATAACATGTGGAAAAAACCCAGAAATGTTAATTGAAGATCAGTTGATCAGAGGAGAGTGAAAAAGTTGGCTTAAACCTCAACATGCAGAAAACGAAGATCATGGCAACTGGTCCCATCGCTTCATGGCAAATAGGTGGGGAAACAGTGGCTGACTTTATTTTTCTGGGCTCCAAAATCACCGCAGATGGTGATTGCAGCCATGAAATTAAAAGATGCTTACTCCTTGGAAGGAAAGTTATGACCAACCTAGACAGCATATTAAAAAGCAGAGACATTACTTTGCCAACAAAGGTCCATCTAGTCAAGGCTATGCTTTTTCCAGTGGTCGTGTATGGATGTGAGAGTTGGACTGTGAAGAAAGCTGAGCGCCGAAGAATTGATGGTTTTGAACTGTGGTGTTGGAGAAGACTCTTGAGAGTCCCTTGGACTGCAAGGAGATCCAGCCAGTCCATCCTAAAGGAGATCAGTCCTGAGTGTTCATTGGAAGAACTGATGTTGAAGCTGAAGCTCCAATACTTTGTCCACCTGATGCGAAGAACTGACTCATTGGAAAAGACCCTGATGCTGGGAATGATTGAGGGCAGGAGGAGAAGGGGATGACAGAGGATGAGATGGTTGGATGGCATCACTGACTCAATAGATATGGGTTTGGGTGGACTCTGGGAGTTGGTGATGGACAGGGAGGCCTGGCATGCTGCGGTTCATGGGGTCGCAAAGAGTTGGACACAACTGAATGACTGAACTGAACTGACTGATCTGTAGAGAATAGTAGGGTAGGTGCATACCCCAGAGCCAGAGGGAATGGCCCAATATTCCTTGCAAAGAAAAATAAACCTAAAATGTAGGCAATGAGAACTAAACTTGTAGCTGAGTGGAGAGGCAGTCAAACTGCCTGTAGCTGGGGTTTTTAGGAGACACAGGTTTGGACCTGAACTGGTAAAGCCCTTCCCTGTATATGTTCATTTCTTTCTCATTTGTCCCTTGCAGTACAATTGCTCCATTTACCTTGATAACTTTGTAAGATTATCCTCAAAGCCTTCGAGATATTATAAGCTTGCCTGGAAGCAGCAGACTGCTTCCAGGAGTCTGCAGCCAGACTCCCCAGGGTTCGGATCTCAACTCTACTGTTACTAATTGTGTGACCTGGAGCAAGTCACTGAATCCTTGCCCGCTCCCTCATGCCTCGGTTTCCTCATCAGAAAATAATGATATCAGTAGTACCAACTTCATAGGATTGTTGTGAGGATTGAATCAGTTAATATTTATATTAAATATTAAAAGAATATGTATATAATATATATTAATATATAATTAATATATATTAAATAATAAAGGAATGCCCAGGGGGACTTCCCTGTGGTCCAGTGGTTGGGACTTCACTTTTCAATGCAGGGTGTTTGGGTTTGATCCCTGGTTGGGGAACTAAGATATCACATGCCTCACAGCCAAAAAATAGAAATAGAAAGCAGAAGAAATACTGTAACAAATTCAGTAAAGACTTAAAAACTGGTCCACATCAAAAAGTCTTAAAATAATGCCTGGACCCTAACAAGTGAAAGTGTTAGTCGCTCAGCCATGTCCGACTCTTTGCAACCCCATAGACAGAGGAGCCCCCCAGGCTCCTCTGTCCATGGAATTCTCCAGGCAAGAATACTGGGGTGGGTTGCCACTTCATACTACAGAGGATCTACCTGACCCATGAATCAAACCCAGGTTTCCCGCATTGCAGACAGATTCTTTACCATCTAAGCCACCAGGGAAGCCCACAGCAAGAGCTCAGTAATTGCTTGCTCTTGCTGCCGTGATTATTATTATCCTTGTGGACTGAGTGAAATTGTGTGTGAAGGGGCCAGTGTGTTCCCTGGGATGGAGTTCAGTGATCAGATTAGTTTGAGGGTGCAGGCAAGTGAACAAAGCTGGATAGGTGAGTTGAGGAACCACCCATTCCTGCTGAGCAGTCTCTTCGAAGTTCACCTCTAGCAGAGCAAGAATTTGTAACTCTTTGTCATGAGACCCTGCTCAGGACCACACGAGTGGCTTCCCGTGGCTACTGTCCTGGGATAAAACATCACTAGGGACCTCTCCCAGTTGAGTTCTTGAGCCCCAAACCCTCTGGGCAAGCAAGCTGCCGATCCTAGTTCATCTTCACCCTGTGGAATGAAACAAGATGTCTGATAATAATTTGGTGCAGGAATGTGTGGATTTTGTAAGAACAGTTGTTCTAGAAAGTTTGAGGCTCGAAGCCAGGTGTGCCCAGGATTCTTGCCAAGGAAGCTGTCCACCCACTCTGCAGCAGCTCCTGCTGGCTCCTCCCATCATCATGTTGTGTCATGTCGTGCTCTGGGGACAGTGCCCTTGTTTAGCTTTTCCAAGGCTCTGATGCCACCTCTGCTTCTGCCTCAGGTCAGTTCAGCTGGAAATTGCGCTCCTTTGTGTGGTTCTCATTCAGAGAGAAGGTCGGCCACCGTGGGTTTGAAACTGGCCCACCAGTAAGCTCATTCCTTCAGCTTTTTTTTTTTTTTTTCTGAGTCAGAAATTTAAGCAAGTCTTGTATCGTATGTCATTAGTTGGATTTATTGACATCTTCAAAATTACCTAATTGATAGAGACTGTTGGCAAACCCAAGGCATTTAACCAACTTTCTATGTCACCCAAAGGCTGTTACTATGGAAAAGAGACAGAAAACCAGGCTAGTGTTAAGTGAAAGAACCCACTGAACCCACATTCATAGAGCACAGACCTTGTGTCAGGAACTGTGCCAGACCCTGGGAATGCAGTGACATAACCTCATAATAGAGGACAGAAAAGAAGGAAAGAATGAGAATGGATAGATGGTGCTAAGTATAAAGCAAGTAAACAGAGTTGGGGGGAGTAGACAGACTGATTCGACTTGGGTGGTCCCAGGAGAGTTCTCGGAAGGATGGCATGGGAGCTGCTTTATGATGAGACTGGAAGAGGAGGAGCCAGTCTGCAAATACCTGGGGGATGAGCCCCTTCTGGGAAAGGAGAGGACAGGTGGAGACCTTGAAGGAGTAGGAACTGGAGCTTGGGGAGCAATGTGAAGAGGGCGTGAGAAGAGACCAGACTGGTGGGAGGGCTCTGTGGGCTACCCTAGGGTGTCCTGGATAATGTAGCGGAAGCTGCCTGGAGGCCTTAGTTGGTGGTATGATCTGCTTGAATTATGCCCTTAAAAGATCACTCTCGTTGCTCTGTAGCAAAGGAATTGAATGCATGAGTCAAAAGCCCACACTGTTGGAAGACATAGACTCTGTGTGTTCTTCCCAACTGTCCCCTAAACCCCTGGTAGCGCCCTGCTTGGTGAGGAACTAATTACTCAGACGTACATCCTCCTGTTTCTAGTTTTCTGGCCAATCTCCAGTCTCCAGTGTTTACATACTCCTAGGCAAGTTGTGTTTGTGAAAACTCCCACATGAGATGTGAACTGGGTCTGATGGTATCTCATTCAATTTTTTTTTCCCCCTTCTAATGGGCTCTTTCTCAAGAGGGCAGCAGAAATGAAGTGCTAATGAGGACGCTTGTCAGAGTGGGGATGTGTTGGTGGAAAACAAAGATATACTTTAGCGGGGAGGATTCCATGCATCAGTAAGGGGTGGGTGTGTGGAGGGGTTGGAAAATCCTTGTTTGTGCATGTACAGTTTTTCCTTCTGATTGCTGTGCTAATGTTGAGAAGCTGAGACTAACAGATGCAAGTCAGACCTGCTATTTAAAATAGATAGAGAAAGAAAATAGATTGGTGGTTGTCCAGGTTTGAAAGGGGAGGGGCTTCCCAGGTGGTGATACTGGTAAAGAACCGGCCTGCCAGGGCAGTAGACATAAGAGACACGGGTTCCATCCCGGGGTCAGAAAGATTCCCTGGAGAAGGGCATGGCAACCCACTCCAGTGGTAATTCCTGGAGAATCCCATGGATAGAGGAGCCTGGCAGGCTACAGTCATAGCGTCACAAATGTCAGGCTTAGCACACGTGCACAAGCAGAGTAGGGGTGGGGTGTGACTGCTGATGGGTGTGGGGTCTCTTTTCGGGGTGATAAAAATGTACCAAAAAATACCAAAATTATGCCTTATGGTTATGGTCACATAATACTGTGAATGTTCCTACAGACATTGAGTTGTGCACTTAAATGGGTAGATTTTAGGATATGTGAATTATATGCTGTTAGATTTTAGGATATGTGAATTATATGCTGATAAAACAAAGTCTGCTACTTTGTTTTTATAAGTTAAACTGAAATGATGATCCAGAAGGTTATAAGATTCATTAAGCGCACTGAATATTCACTGGGTGTTACCCAGCAGAAGAGCATGTGTCTGTTGCTAAAAGTCATAAAAGACAGCAGAGCTGGAAATTCAGCGTATTTGTGTTTCAGGTGGAGCACATGGTTATCTATTTATGATCAAGGACCTTAAACTCCAGCTCACCTTATTCCCTTACTGAAACACCATGGGAACCATCATGGCTTCCCTTTGGGGCATGCTCACTGTCTGTTGGGAAAAGTGCCAGGCACTTTACGGACATTAACTCATTTATCCTGACATTAACTCATTTATCCTCGTAAGAGTCTGAATAGAATTTATCCCCACTTTACAGATGAGGAAAGTAAGGCTTGGGGAAGAAAAGTAACTTGTTTCAAGACCACAGAGCTAAGAGGGGTGGAACCTGGATTCACATGAGGTCTGTCCAACCAGAATCCAGGTTGTGATCATCTCACGGCTAGAGGGACCCCTCCCTGAGAGCCATCATGTCATAGTGCATGGCTCCCAACTTGCCTGCACTGCGAGCTGCGAGATAGTCCTAACTCAGCAAGAAATAGGCCAGCTTACTCTGATACTTTCACCCATCTCAAGACCTCCTTCCTGGGGAGATGAGGAAGCCGCAGTCTAGTCCTTAGCTTCCCTAAAAGGATGTCCAGGATGAACCTTGTTCACTGTCTTCTATTCCATGTTGCCCTTTGCTCGCTATGTTTAAGCCAAACCAGGTGTCCTGATGGTCCCCAAACATACCCCAACCCACCCCTCCATTGTCTACGATGCCTAACTCTTCCTTCCTACTCACTTAAATCCTGCCACCTACCCTTTTTAAAGGTCCAGCTGAGAGGATACTTTCTGGTTTCTCTCTCAATTTATACTTTTATTGCAGCACACGATTTACTCTCTACCTTTTATTTCCATTCACATTCTTTCTCTTTCTCCATCTCTCTGTCTCCTTATCTGTCTGTCTTTCCTTTCCTCTACCTCCCTCCACCTATCCTACCCGATTAAACTGTAAACTCTTTGAGACCAGTTTCTGGGATTTACATGAATGTCTTGGAAGAAGGGCTGTCACTTTCACCTTCCAGTGCTTTTGCCCGTGAAGCCTCTGGGTCAGAAGGCTGCCCAACAAGCCATGCCTCTCCCACCTCCAGGCCTGGCTCCCACTCTCCCTCCCCTTAAGACATCCTCCCTTGTCACCTTCTGCCCACACCATGGTCTCAAATTCCCTGAAACTTTCTCCAACTATTTGTCCCAGCCTACTGCATGCTTCTCTCTTCAGAAGTCCTCAGTCGTGTCTGACTCTTTGCGACCCCATAGACTATACAGTCCCTGAAATTCTCCAGGCCAGAATACTGGAGAGGGTTGCCATTCCCTTCTCCAGGGGATCTTCCCAAACCAGGGATCAAAGCCAGGTCTCCTGCACTGCAGGTGGATTCTTTACCAGCTGAGCCACCAGGGAAGCCCTCTGAAGTCCTAGCCTAGGACAGAAGGCTGTCCTAACCTCCCAGAACAGCATTTTCTCTTTGCATTGATCAGCTCCCCAGGGAGAGCTTGCTGTGTGCTCTGCACAGCACTGGGGAGGGCCTGGGTGGTCTGTCTCCACAGTTCCCTAGAAGGCCTGGGACAACACAGCACACACAGCGGCTCTCACGTGGTCATTATTTGTTGACTATAGATAAGAAGTTATTTCCCAAGCATTGGAATTTAGGAGTTTTAATGGAGGTATCCATTTAATATCTCTCTGTCCTCTCCCCTGGTCCCATGTTGAACTTCAAATATATTTCTTTCTTTCCCAGTGATAGATTTTACTAGGTCTGGGCTTTGCTAAACTTCAGGAAATAATCTCTTTTCTCCCACTCCTGTGGATGAACCCCTGAAGTTAAATGAGAGAATGATCAAACCACTCAGGGTCAGGTTCTCTGTCACCTGGGTGACTAGGAAAATACCTGGCAAGGTGGCAAGTATAGATTATGTGTGTTTGCCTTTTCTTGCAAAGGTAACACTGGGCAGAGTTGTGTCATACAGAAAGCCTGAACAAGTCAGAACTTCATTTCTGGAAGGAGCCTAAACACCTAAAGAGCAGTCCCAGCATTCGTAAGGTCATGTCTGACTCTGCACGTTGGATGCTGTGAACTCAGGTCCTTTGCTTTCCTCCTCCCCTTGGGTGTGCAGACCCAGGAGACACCCAGGGAAAGGTGACGGTGTGTGTTTATTCACACAGAGCAGGAGTGGGAAGGCCACTTCATAGAGGATTTGAATCTTGTTTCTGAAATTTACCGCCATGTGCATTGAAAGCATCATGTTGCTGTTTCCTAGCAGGTAAACCTCGGGCACAGTGCTGTGTTAGTAAATGTGTAACAGCAGACTCTGGGAGTAGGCATAGGGCAAAGCCCTGATTTGTTAAGTCTGCTGGTTTCTGGGGTGTAAATACCCTCCCCACGGCTGACTTCAAGCTACTAAGATGAAGTCACTGAGCACACAGTTGCAGAGCCTTATGCAGCCAGCTCTCTGCAGCAGGCAGGAGCCAAACAGCTCACCATCCTTGGTGCTCAAGGGCTCATCAAGGTTAATCTAAGCATACACACATTACCTACATTCATTAGTTTGTCTAAAATACTGTTTTTCAAAAAAAAAAAAAACCTATTTTTCTATTTGTGTTGGTCTCTGCCATCCATCAACATGAATCAGCCACAGGTGTACATATGTGCCGTCCCTCTTGAACCTCCCTCCAACCTCCCACCTCGTCCCACCCCTCTAGGTTGTCATGGAGCACCAGTTAGAGTTCCCTGCGTCACCCAGCAAATTCCTGCTGGTGATCTGATTTACATGTGGTAAGGTATATGTTTCCATGCTACTCTCTCAATCTGCCCCACGTTCCCCTTCCCCACTGTGTCCGTAAGTCTGGTCTCTATGTGTGTGTTTTTACTGCTGCCCTGCAAATAAGTTCATCAGGACCATCTTTCTAGATTCCATACATATGCATTAATATATGAAATTTGTTTTTCTCTTTCTGACTTACTTCACTCTGTATAATAGGCTCTAGGTTCATCCTCATTAGAAATGACTCAGATATGTTCCTTTTTATGGCTGAGTAATATTCTATATGTACAACAGCTTCTTTATCCACTCATCTGTCAGTGGGCATCTAGGTTGCTTCCATGTTCCAGCTATTGTAAATAGTGCTACAGTGAACAATGGGGTACAAGTGCTCTTTCAGTTAGGGTTTTCTCAGGATATATGCCCAGTAGTGGGAATGCTGGGTCACATGGTAGTTTTATTCCAATGAGTCAGTTCTTCACATCAGGTGGACAAAGTATTAGAGCTTCAGCTTCAGCATGAGTCCTTCCAGTGAACATTCAGGACTGATCTCCTTTAGGATGGACTGGCTGGATCTCCTTGCTGTCCAAGGGACTCTCAAGAGTCTTCTCCAACACCACAGTTCAAAACCATCAATTCTTCGGCACTCAGCTTTCTTTATAGTCCAACTCTCATGTCCATACATGACTACTGGAAAAACCATAGCCTTGACTAGATGGACCTTTGTTGGCAAAGTAATGTCTCTGCTTTTTAATATGCTGTCTAGGTTGGTCATAACTTTTCTTCCAAGGAGTAAGCGTCTTTTAATTTCATGGCTGCAGTCACCATCTGCAGTGATTTTGGAGCCCCCAAAAATAAAGTCAGTCACTGTTTCCACTGTTTCCCCACCTATTTGCCATGAAGCGATGGGACCAGATGCCATGATCTTAGTTTTCCAAATGTGAGCTTTAAGCCAACTTTTTCACTCTTCTCTTTCATTTTCATCAAGCGGCTCTTTAGTTCTTCTTCACTTTCTGTCATAAGGGTGGTGTCATCTGCATATCTGAGGTTATTGATATTTTTACCGGCGATCTTGATTCCAGCTTGTGTTTCACCCAGCCCATCGTTTCTCATGATGTGCTCTGCATATAAGTTAAATAAGTGAAAGAAAGTAAAGTCGCTTAGTCGTGTCTGACTCTTTGCGACCCCATGGGCTTAGCCTATCAGGGTCCTCTGTCCATAGGATTCTCCAGGTAAGAATACTGGAATGGGTTGCCATTTCTCCAGGGGATCTTCCCAACCCAGGGATCGAACCTGGGTCTCCTCCATTGCGGGTGTGGATGCTTTACCATCTGAGCCACCAGGGAAGCCCTTTTCCTATTTGGAACCAGTCTGTTGTTCCATGTCCAGTTCTAACTTGCTTTCTGACCTGCATACAAATTTCTCAAGAGGCAGGTCAAGTGGTCTGGTATTCCCATCTCTTTCAAAATTTTCCACAGTTTCTTGTGATCCACACAGTCAAAGGCTTTGGCATAGTCAATAAAGCAGAAATAGATGTTTTACTGGAACTCTCTTGCTTTTTCCATGATCCAGTGGATGTTGGCAATTTGATCTCTGGCTCCTCTGTCTTTTCTAAAACCAGTTTGAACATCTGGAAGTTCATGGTTCACGTATTGCTGAAGCCTGGCTTGGAGAATTTTGAGCATTACTTCACTAGCGTGTGAGATGAGTGCAATAGTGAGGTAGTTTGAGCATTCTTTGGCATTGCCTTTCTTTGAGATTGGAATGAAAACTGACATTTTCCAGGCCTGTGGCCACTGCTGAGTTTTCCAAATTTGCTGGCCTATTGAGTGCAGCACTTTCACAGCATCATCTTTTAGGATTTGAAATAGCTCAACTGAATTCCATCACCTTCACTAGCTTTGTTCATAGTGATACTTCCTAAGGCCCACTTGACTTCACATTCCAGGATGTCTGGCTCTAGGTGAGTGATCACACCATCGTGATTATTTGGGTCATGAAGATCTTTTTCATACAGTTCTTCTGTGTATTCTTGCTACCTCTTCTTAATATCTTCTGTCAGGTCCATACCCTTTCTGTCCTCTATCGAGCCCATCTTTGCATAAAATGTTCCCTTGGTATCTCTAATTTTCTTGAAGAGATCTCTAGTCTTTCCCATTCTGTTGTTTTCCTCTATTTCTTTGCATTGATCACTGAGGAAGACTTTCTTATCTCTCCTTGCTATTCTTTGGAACTCTGCATTCAAATGGGTATATCTTTCCTTTTCTCCTTTGCTTTTTACTTCTCTTCTTTTCACAGCTATTTGTAAGGCCTCCTCAGACAACCATTTTACCTTTTTGGATTTCTTTTTCTTGGGGATGGTCTTGATCCCTGCCTCCTGTACAATGTCACGAACCTCTGTCCATAGTTCATCAGGCACTCTGTCTATCAGATCTAATCCCTTGAATCTATTTCTCACATCCACTGTATAATCATAAGGGATTTTATTTTGGTCATACCTGAAGGGTCTAGTGGTTTTCCCTACTTTCTTCTTCCCTACTTTCTTCTTCAGTGGCTGTTAAAATACTGTTTAACTAATTAGTAATTCTGAGTGCACTAATAAGTAGAAGTAGCCAAAAATCAAAAAGGCAAACACAGCTGGGAAGCATCCTGGTCCTGAATCAACTTCTTGGTTCTTTGTTTTTTTAAACCCCTCTTAAGTGTCTGGATTTGGAATTAGCAGGAGAAGGCCATGGTGGTTTCAGGCCTAAAGTTAAACCCCATCCCAGGGCCCAAGGCCTAAATGCTGATAGCCTATGACCCTCAGTCTTCACCTGAGTACCCTCAATGGCCCCAGGGGGGCCAGCATCCATCCCAATCTCAGAGTCAGCACAGAGGTGTCTCTTCTAGCACTCCAGAAAGATGTGGTGTTCTCGCAGCAGGCTTCAGGCTGAAGTCACAGCCTAATCTTTCGATTTGATCCATTTCTAAATGGAATTGCTGCTACAGGGACAATTTGAGAGCCCTGGGTGACCTTAAAAGGCTGTATCACATTTCAGCAGAGAATTTTATTATACTTCAGAAATTCCTGCTCATAGGGATTGGTGACTGTCTCTCCCGACATTCAGCTGACTCGGGCATCAATGTGTCAGGCCGGTGCTGTGGGGGCTCCCATGAGAAGCTGACCTCATGTCTCCATTTCCACCCTGTGAGGTATTCTTAAGCCCTTTTGTGTGGCCTCAGGGCAGTGGAGGCACATGGCAGGAGATTGGGAGTCTCCTAACTCCTAACCCAAGGTCCTTTCTAATTACTATTCAAGAGGAGAGGTGGGGCTTTATACCCATGACTGTGCTTTGAAGTTAAACCACTCAAGTGCTGTCAGAGATGGACTAGGAGAGGTCAAAGAAGGGTGTTGCCTCGATGAGTCATCTCAACCAAAAGGTGTGTCGAGGGAGTCAGTCTTTTAGAAGCGGGAGGATAAGACACCCAAGCTGATGTTAAACTCCTTCTAAAATTAACCTTTTTATGTAAAAGGCAGGGGTAGTATGGCAGTGTAGAAGCATCCTATGATTTACACAGAGGAAGTTTCCTAGCTGAATTTTTATTATCCTAGCACCTCTTTGCCTTGGGGGAATCAGATTAACTGGATTAGAGCCTGGGCTGTTTCTATAATCAGGATCCCAGCTGCCCCATGGCTGACGGTGTCTTTTATGTTGGGAGGAATAGCAGAGGCCTATGGCATTGGCTCAGAAAAGAAACGTCAGATGCTGGGACCTCTTACAAATGGAAAGCCCAAAGTGGCAGAAAGTTAGAGCCGTCTGACTGCTCGCTGGGAGTGTTTGTGCTAAGGCAGCCCTGTGCTTTGTGCCAAATAATAATCCTGATTACCAGACTAACGTGGTGGGAGAAAATTAGGTCATGGAAGCCAATTCAAGAGAAGGATCATTTGGGGTGACTAACGACACAGTAACAGTGGGTAGCTTCCTGTAACTACCACTTGTCACAGCAGGAAATGGACTTTTAGGTAAACTGTGAATTAAGCACTCTATGCATTTATTTAAACTCTTGAGTTTCTTGATTCCTAGGCTCAATAATAGTGCCACTCTAGCATGAAGAAAGGGAGTAGGAGGCGGAGAGAAGTGGTAGGAGGGGGAGAATACATCTGTGTGACACGTGTTTACAGTTAAGTGGGAACTAGGGTAGAAGGGCTTCCCTGGTGGCTCAGTGGTAAAAAAAATCCACCTGCCAAAGCAGGAGATGCAGGTTCGATCCCTGGGTCAGGAAGATCCCCTGGAGAAGGAAATGGCAACCTACTACGGTATTCTTGCCTGGGAAATCCCATGAGCAGAGGAGCCTGGCGGGCTACAGTCCATGGGGTCGCAAAAGAGTCGGATGCAACTAGTGGCTCAGATGGTAAAGCATCTGCCTGCAACGCGGGAGACCTTGGTTCGATCCCTGGGTCAGGAAGATCCCCTGGAGAAGGAAATGGCAACCCACTCCAGTACTCTTGCCTGGAAAATTTCATGGACCGAGGAGCCTGGTAGGCTACAGTCCATGGGGTCGCAAAGAGTCAGACACAACTGAGCAACTTCATTTCATGGCTTAGTGACTAAACAGCAGCAATGCAGTAGAAGCTTAGAAAGTATTCTTAGTGGTAAAGCCGTCTCTCTGAAATGTAGACTCCCAGGAGAATAGGATTCTTGTCTTTAGGCAGAAACCAAGCTTACCAGCGGAATATCATTGTGTGATTGCAAATCCAGACTAGTCCTAACCAGAGACAATTTTCCAGCCCAGACCTCTGCTCAGAGCGGAAGCTGCAGGCAGTGTCCTCCCGAAGTCGGGTTGCTTTTCCTCCGTCTGTTCCCCTTCCCCTGCAAGTGTTCTTTTCCTGTAAATCACTGCAGCCTGGAATAACTTTTGGTATTTGAAGTGCTGTTTCCCATCTGCTTATTTACTAGCAGGTGTTACCTTTGGGATTCTCATGCAGCTGGGTATTCAGCTTTTCTGAACTGTGTAATCAGAATCTAATACATCACACTAGCGTGGTTTCCGTCTAGGCTGCACAAGACTTTCCTGTGGAAACCCCCTACTCAGTGCTTCAGAGCCTGGGCTTTGGAGTCAGAAAACTTCCTTGTTGTGTGATCTTGAACACGGTTTTGAACTCCTTGCTTTGGTATTCTGCTCTGCAAAACAGGAATAATGAAATAACTCCCCCCAAAAGGCAGTTGTAAGATTATCTGTGATTGCTGGGATAAAACAGTTATGACAGGGCCTTGGACATAGTGAGTGTTCAATCAATTGTTCTTGTTGCAATAATAGAATAATGTTACAGAGTGACCTTGAGATGTCATATGTTCAGGAGTCTCTAGCTTCATGGGGGAGGTACCTCAGTAGTGGTATTGAACGGTAACCCTGTTTTCCCTGATCTAAAAATTGAACTGAGGAGCACAGAGAGAACAACTCAGGTTATTTGATATCAGAAGAATCCCAGAAATCTGGAGAAATTGAACCCTGAGCCTGGGATTTTATACGGTCAGGACCGATGCATTGTGAAACAAAAGCAAATACAAAATAAGAGACAATTAAGTGCTGGACGACCGTGCAGGTATTTAGTGCTTTAGGACTTGGAGGAGGATGAGATATTTTATGAATATGAACTACAGTGATAGCTTCAGATAAGAGCCAGGATGTGGACCAGGCTTTGTGTGTCAGGTTGGATTTGAGCGGATGAGGAGTTGTTCAGTCATTCAGTCATGTCCGATTCTTTGTGACCCCACGGACTGCAGCACACCAGGCTTCCCTGTCCATCACCATCGCCTGAAGCTTGCTCAAACTCATGTCCATTGAGTCGGTGATGCCATCCAGCCATCGCATCCTCTGTTGTCCCCTTCTTCTCCTGCCTTCAGTCTTTCCCAGCATCAGGGTCTTTTCTAATGAGTCAGCTTTTCACATCAGGTGGCCAAAGTATTGGAGCTTCAGCATCAGTTCTTTCAATGAATAGTCATGACTGGTTTGATCTTGCTGTCCAAGGGACTCTCAAGATTCTTCTCCAACACCACAGTTCAAAAGCATTAATTCTTCAGTGAGCAGCTTTCTTTATGGTCCAACTCTCACGTCCATACATGACTACTGGAAAAGCCATAGCTTTGACTAGATGGACCTTTGTTGGTAAAGTAATGTCTCTGCTTTTTAATATGCTATCTAGGTTGGTCATAACTTTTCTTCCAAGGAGCAAGCAAATGAGGAAAGGAGAAGTTATTCTAAGTGAGGCATATGACATGAGTGAAGGCAAGGAAGATGAAGATCAGGAAGTAGTCAGGAGGCCTCATTAAAGGAGACTTTGTATATTCATACAAATGGACATCAGAGGACTTTAGTGTTCATCTTTCAGGTTAGCCTGAGCTCAGAACCAATCAATACAGTGAGAAGTACTTAACAGATGTAGTCCTTTCTTAAATATCTAAATAGCTATCATGGGTCATGTTATTGAAGATCTCTGAAATAGTACCAAGAACTTTACATTTGATAGATTGGGACTAAGAGAAATAATGGAAGTTATTTTGTTTTTATTTTAATAAATCTTATTTTTAGAACAGTCTTAGACTTACAGAAAATTTGAGAAAATAATAGTTTCCATATACTAGTTTTCCATGTGAGTAACATCTTGCATTAACATAATTCTTTTGTAATAGTTAATGAACCAAGAATGACATGTTGTTAATAATTTAAGTCTGTATTTTAGTTGTATTTTCTTGTTTTTTTTCTGATGTCTTTTTCCTGTTCTGGGATTCCATCCAGGACACCATACTGCAGTTAGTCATCGTATCATTTTCAGCTCCTCCTGGCTGTGACAATGTGACTTTCCTTCTTGTTTTTGATGATCTTGATGATTGTGAAGAGTACTAATCAGGTTTTTGTGCAAAGTCCCTCATTTTGGGGATTTTCTCATGATTAGACTAGGGTTATGAAGTTTATGGGAGAGAAGGTCATGGGGGCAAAGTGCCAGTTGTCATCACATCATATCGGAGGTACACACTCTCAACATGATGTTGATTGTTGATGTCGACTTTGATCTCCCAGGTGAGGTAGTGCTTGTCAGATTTGTTCACTGTAAAGGTTCTCTCCCACCCCTCTTGCATACTGTCCCCTCTGGAATGAAGTCACCAAGCACAGCCTGAGCTTAAGGAGTGGGGAGTGATGTCCACCTCTTTGAGTGACCTACATTTCCAAGGCCATGTTGAAGAAGAAAGAGCCAAGCTGCTGGGAACTCTCAGCAATCTTGAGAAAGGGGTTGAAGTTTGGATTTATGTGGTGAGCAAAAGGATGACTAAAGGATGGGAGGGTGGACAGAATTTCATGGGAGATGAGTGAGGGGGTGGGATCAGGATGACTGAGAGGTTCCAAGCATCAGTGATTAGGGGCTTGTTAGGGTGTAAAGAGCACTGCATTGGTTTATTGCCAACTCTCTGTTTCATGGCTGTGTCACCTTGGGTGAGTCATTTTGTCCCTCTGAGTCTCAGTCTGCCTGTTTTAAAAATGGGCTTGACTGTTACTGCTCTTCCTCATAAGGCTCTTGTGAGAGTGACTTGAGATAATGCAGGTGGAAGGGTTTTGAAAACCATCAAGCCTGGTATGGTTTCAAAGGCTGGTGGAGAGACTGATGGTGCTAATGAGAGGGAAGGGCACTTGGGAGGGGGATATATTACCTGGGAGACTCTGAATAGTTCAAATCAGTTCAGTTCAGCTGCTCAGTCGTGTCCAACTCTTTGCAACCCCATGGATTGCAGCATGCCAGACTTCCCTGTCCATCACCAGCTCCTGAAGCTTGCTCAAACTCATGTCAGTTGAGTTGATGATGCCTTCCAACCATCTTATCCTCTGTTACTCCCTTCTCCTTCTGTCTTCAATCTTTCCCAGCATTGGGGTCTTTTCTAATGAGTCAGCATCATGTGGCCAAAGTATTGAAGCTTCAGCTTTAGCATCAATCCTTCCAATGAATATTCATGACTGATTTCCTTTAGGATTGACTGGTTAGATCTCCTTGCAGTCCAAGGGACTCTCAAGAGTCTTCTCCAACACCACAGTTCAAAAGCGTCAATTCTTCAGTGCTCGGCTTTCTTAATGGTCCAACTCTGACATCCATACATGACTACTGGAAAAACCATAGCTTTGACCATACATACCTTTGTGGGCAAAGTAAAAGGGTATCTTTTATTGGTGGGATCCAACATTCTCCTGTCGATCACTTTTCAGCAGTTAGTTGCAATTTTGGAGTTCTCGCAGGAAAAGATGAGCACACATCCTTCTACAGCATCTTGACAGATGTGAATAGTTCATATCAGTTCAGTTCAGTTGCTCAGTCGTGTCCGACTCTTTGCGACCCCATGAATCGCAGCACGCCAGGCCTCCCTGTCCATCACCAACTCCCGGAGTTCACTCAGATTCACGTCCATTGAGTCCATGATGCCATCCAGCCATCTCATCCTCGGTCGTCCCCTTCTCCTCCTGCCCCCAATCTCTCCCAGCATCAAAGCCTGGGGCAATTATAATGCATTAGAATTAGAATGCTGTCATACAGGCTCACGATAGTCACCCACTAAAGAGATTTTTATTTCCAATATGCTTTCTCAGATGTTCTGATTCTAGTGGTCTAGTTTCATGGTCTGTCCCCTAGATAGGAGGAACTTAGATGAGGTGAAGCTGGTTCTGAATATTAGGAAGGACTCCAGCTAATCATTTTAGCTTTCCTCTTATGGCCATAATTTCCTGTTTGACGACACTGAAGGTGACAGTTTTCCTTAGTGATCTCCACTTCCTGTCCCAGTCTCATTGCCTGTAATCTCCAGGAGGCATTTCCAAAGTAACACACCCTAATGGAACTGTGGTTCCTGTTCTGTGCTAGAGTCTCAGGGATAAGGCTAACCGGCTTCGCTTGACTGTGAGAGGCAGTGTGAAACTTACGTTAGGTTTGCAATAGGCTGCCTTAACTGAGTCTCTAGAATCCCTCCAAACCGGAGTGGAGGAATCCCTTTACGTTTTCAGGCAAACAGACTCTTGGTTCTTCATACACATTTCCTCACTGTTAAGGAGATACGCAACCATGCTTCAGGTTTTCCATTGTATTATTCTTATTGTAGCAACAACTGATGAGCCATGGAAAATTTTAACCATGCCTGCCCAAATGAACCACTGAACCACTGATGAACCACTGATGAACCACTGACTACTTGGTACAGTAGAAAGATTTGGGAAGTCCGAGTGCTAAGTGCACCTCTGCCGATAATTCAGGGCTGACTTTGGGCAAGGAATGTAAGCTCTTGGATCCTCATTTTCTCTATCAGTAGAATAAGGAGGGACCACCCAGGCTTTGAAAGTTGAAGCAATCAAGGAAAAAGTAGGAACAGGGCCAGCTGGCAAATAAGAGGAGTACAGAATTAATGTCATTTTTATATTGCAGCTGACTCAGCATATTTCAAAAATGTAGACTTGAGCCAAAGAACATACATTTGGTATTAACCAAACTGCCAAAGAAGTTATGTAAAGCCTCTTTATTGGGCTTGAAAAAGGAGAGACATTCTTCTCTCTATCCTGATTTGGGTTGGCATGAAATCAATACTGAGTCTCCTTTGGTCTTGGATTCTGTCCTCTAACAAGCAAAGCCCATTTCTTCACAAGTAGGTGGTTCCGCGATGTGTCTGCCTAGGCTGATGTGGGATGGAACAGTAAGTAAAATGAGAAAGTCTCCACTCATCTCTGGGTGAAAACAGAGGTCATCTCTGGGCATGGAGGACTTCGCAGTGTGATATATGTTTGCAAAGGGAAATGCTTGCAAATGCAGATGCTGATCCAAGTTCTGACTTCATGACTGGTGCCAGCCTTTGCCCTGGCACCTTTGTTGAGACAAAGGGGAGAGCCAAGAAGTGAAATGATATTTTCCTTCCCTCATCATTACTCAGCAAGCATCGCCAGCTTGCTTAGTTATAAAAGAAATCAGGTGTCAAGAGAAGCTGCAATGCAGTTTCTCATCCAAAAATGCATTCTCCCTCATGGTCAAGAGATCCACTGTGTTCTGATATTGTTTTTGAGATGGATGGTCTTGTGGGTTAATTTTTTCCACTCTAACTCTACTCTGTAACTTGCTTCACAATAGTGTCTGAATTCTATGGGGACAATCGTTCTTAAACTGTAGTATGTAGAAGCACCTGAGGAGCTTACTAAAATGATAGGTCTCCTGACTTTAATCCCTAGTTCAGTGGGGTTGAGGAATCTGCATTTTTATTTTTATCTATTTTTTAAACTTTTTATTTTGTATTGGTAATAGCTGATTAACAATGTTGTGATAGTTTCACATGGGCAGCAAAGGCACTCAGCCACAAATATACATGTATACATTCTTCCCCAAACTCCCCTCCCATCCCAGCTGTCACATAATATTGAGTAGAATTCCCTGTGCCTTTGGTAGGACCTTGTTGTCATAGTCACTAAATGTGTCTGACTCTTTTGAGACCTCATGGACTGTAACCCACCAGGCTTCTCTGTCCATGGGATTTCCCAGGCAAGAATACTGGAGTGCGTTGCCAATTCCTTCTCCAAGGGATCTTGCTAACTCAGGAATGGAACCTGAGTCTCCTGCATTGCAGGTGGATTCTTTACCACTGAGCCACCTGGGAGGCAGGACGTTATACATTATCCATTTAAAATATAGCAGTGTGTACATGTCCGTCCCAAACTATCCCTTTCCCCCATCCTTCCCCGCTGGAAAGCATAAGTTGGTTACTTTAAGGAAAATAAGTCTGTGAGTCATTTGTATCATTTCTTTTTAGATTCCACATGCAAGGGATGTCATACGTTATTTCTCTTTCTCTGTCTGACTTCTTTCACTTAATATGATAATCTCCAGGTCCATTCATGATGCTGCAAATGGCATTATTTCATTCTTTCTAATGGCCGAGTAATATTCCACTGTGTAAATGTACCACGTCTTTAACCATTCATCTGTTGATTGACATGGGTTGTTTCCCTGTCCCACCTATTGTAAATAGCGCTGCAACGAACACTGGGGTGCATGGAGGAATCTGCATTTTTAATACATGACTTGGGGGATTCTGTTAAAGGGGATCAGCAGCACTATCCTGAGGATCACCATCTGGGTACCATGCCCAGCTAGCAATATTTTACCACACACAATGTATAAGCCTTTACAAGCCAAGTCCTAGTTGTGGCTTTGAAATAGCTCTTAAGCCCACCTAAATAAATTATTACCCAACTTGCAGCAGTCATTGCTGGGCTTATAATAATTTCTGATTTAGACAAATGGCCCAGGAAGAACATGAGCTTGGGAGTCAGAAAGGCCTGGGTGTAGATATTTGAGCCTCCACTTACTGTTCTTTGAGCAGGCTGCTCAGCTTTTCTGAGGCTCGGTTTCCTCATCTGTCAAATGGTAACAGTATTACCCACCTTACTGAGAGAGGGGTGGTGAGGATGGAATAAAATGACTTATGTGTAAGCACCTTGCCAACAGGGGAGCCTGGCACTTAGAGACAGATGCTAAATAAATATTATTTTCCTCCATTCGTACTGGAAGCAAGAATTTGAAACAAACACATGGAAAACTTTGCATAAAGCAGACAGTGTTATGAGAAACTTTTTTTTTAATGCCCAGATCAATCGATTTTTGGCCTTATTGCACATCACTTTAGAAGTCAGTGGTTGTTTAGAGATCTTGGAAGCCTGTCCCTTCTTAATTCCTTCAGGCAGTACTGACTTCTGTTGTGAATATAAGTTTCCAAGAGAGATCCCAGCAGGCCGATAGGGAAATGCAGGAGTATCATGATGTTGCCACCTTTGCCAGACACTTCAGGGTCCAGTGCAGAAAATTCAGACCAGGTGTTGAACCTGAAACTACAGCTGCTCCTAGTCTTAGTCGCACAAGAAGAACCTTGTTCCTGCGAAGCTAGCTAGTAATGGACTATTTGGACTGTCTTGCTCAAGCTCTTTCCAGGCGAAATGTGAACGTTACAATGGTCTGAGAAAAACAATGAACTATTATACTTGGCGTGTTACAGAGAGCTCCTTGCTGGGAGGTGATTTCGAAGTTCAATTTCAGCAATACCTGCCCACACCCCCCTCTCTCACCACGTCCAACCCGGTTTTACTGTTTGAAAAAAAAAATGACCTTTGTTCTTTGTGCTGGTTGATTAATTTTAGGCTCACTGTTCTTATCCCCTATCACACTCATGTCGGTACTTATGCAATACGTTTTTATATATCGCATGATTCCTCCTTCTGAGGACCCAAATCAGAAAAGGAATTTAATAGCAAAAAATGCCTCTCTGCATTCTCTGGCTGAACAAACTGCAAGTTCAGTGAAGACCCTTGGGTAGCATCAAGTCACAGGTGGCCTCTTGCTGTCTTCTCTCTTGGTCCTTTGTCAGGGGAGCCTGTAATCCTATCCTGGGGTGGGGCGGTCACAATAACTTCCATTCTCTGAAGGCTACACTCTGCAAACTGAAAGAATAACCCCTGTAAACCCCATCATATGATTGTAGAGCCTGGAAAGAGCCTCAGATCCAATCCCCCTTATTTTACAGGAAAGGAGTCTGAGGTTCAGAAACATCCACATAGTTTTTAATTGATTTTTTCTTTAATGACTACCTGCAGTGCGTGTACCGGGAACCGTGCACATGATGTGTACTAAATCGCTTTAGTCATGTTCAACTCTTTGTGACCCCGTGGACTTTAGGTCACCAGGCTCCTCTGTCCATGAGATTTTTCAGGCAAGAATACTGGAGTGGGTTGCCACTTCCTTCTCCAGCACACACAATGGGAGGCTCATAATAGACCTCCAACAGGTTCAATGAGCTGCCAAATGAAGATGAGGAATGACTGTCTGGTAGACGAGGAACTAGCCAGCGCCTGCTAAGAAGGAAATAAATGTTGGCTGAGCCCCTTTAGTGCACGAGTGCTCTGCTATGTTCTGAGGAGCTGGGGGAAGGGAAGAGGAGTCCCAGTGGGGAGAAACAATATATGAACTTTAACTAGTCCTCGTTCTCAGGGAACTTACAGTCTGCAGTGAACTCCTGGCTGAAAGGCATTTTCTAAATCAAGATAGGCACATATCATACCATATTGAACCAAGCAAGATTATGTACTTAATGACTCAAAAATTTAATACATAGTCCTCGAGATGTTTGGGAACAAGAGAGAAGAGTGCTGGCTCCCAGAGAAATAAGCACAGTATTTTCCCCAACAGTGGACTGTTACACAACTCTCTTTTTGCTTTGTGTATCCCCATGATTATGACATGATGACAGGGGCTCCATTGGTGCTTATTGAATCAATATGTGGCTCATTTGATACTAAAATTATGGGCATATTTATGCCCACCTACAGTGACTCCTTTTATAGGAATGCTTTCTACTCACATGGATCTTTCCCTGTTTTTCTTTCAGTGGCCCACCCTCAAGACCCTCACCACCCATCAGAGAAGCCTGTCATTCACTGCCATAAATGTGGAGAGCCGTGCAAAGGGGAAGTGCTTCGGGTCCAGACCAAGCATTTCCACATCAAATGTTTCACCTGCAAAGGTAAGGCACCTCTGGCTTCCTGGCAATGTGGCATGTCACGGTCAAAGCTTGTCTTGGAGGCAGCCCCATCTCCCTAACTCCATACCAGTTGATAATTGAATGTGCTCCCAAGTCCTGAAGTAGTTCGCCTTCTCTAATTCAGGAATAGATTGAAGTTAAGGGGAATACTGAGCTTCCCCAGCCCCAAGACCAGGGGTACACAGGCCTTTGGGTGTTCACTGAGATTCCTCATCCTGAGAGGGAAGACTAACTGTGAAAGAGCAATGAAGTTTTGTGTTTTGTGCTTTATAGTTCTTTAAAAAAAATTGGGAAAAAAATTAAATGTTATTGAAGTACATTTGATTGCCTGGAAAATTCCATGGACAGGGGAGCCTGGCAGACTACAGTCCAGGGGGTTGCAAAAGAGTTCGACATGGCTTCGTGACTGAGACACACACATGACATGGCATGTTGTTGTTGTTTAGTTGCTAAGTTGTGTATGACTCTTTGTGACTCCATGGACTGCAGCAGGTCAGGTCTCTGTCCTTCACCATATCCCAAAGTCTGCTCACAGTCACGTCCATTGAATTGGTGATGCTATCCAGCCATCTCATCCTCTGTCACCCCCTTCTCCTCCTGCCTTCAATCTTTCCCAGCATCGGTGTCTTTTCCAATGAGTCAGTTCTTTGCATCAGGGGGCCAAAGTATTGGAGTTTCAGCTTCACATCAGTCCTTCCAATGAATATTCAGGACTGATTTCTTCTAGAATTGACTGGTTTGATCTCCTTGCTGTCCGAGGAACTCTCAAGGATCCCTTTCAGACATGACATAGTTGATTACAATGTGATGTTAATATCTGCTGTACAGCTAAATGATTCAGTTATATCTTATTTGTCATATTCTTTTCCATTCCGGTTTATCACAGGATATTGAGTATAGTTCCCTGTGCTATACGGTAGGACCCCTTTATTTATCTGTCTTTTATGTTTCTTTTCGACTGTGATGAGGACTCCGACTTCAAAGTAACCAGGTCCCAAAGCCCTTGAATGGGACCAGAGGTGACTTTCCACAATTAGAAAGAAAGCCCTAAGATACAAATGCCTGTGGAAATAAAAAGAAGAGATGGACTCTTTTGGATTTTGAAAGAGGAGGAAAAGGACACTGAACATCTTACAGGAGAGCTAGATAAGTATGAAGGTGGGAAAGGGTTGCAGTGGAGGAATTAGAGTTCACGGCACAAACCAGTAAACTGTCCAGGACTTCATACGTTTAGCTGTAGCAAGATCAGGATTGGTGAGCAGGAGTTTTGTTGGTGAATGTCTGTTACTTCCTAAGATGTCTGGCATCTTGGAATCTAATGGTCCAAGAGTTATATATCCAATTTGTAAATGTTAATGGAATACATACTCCATGTGTCAAGGAACACGTGGGGTATTTGAAGAGATACATACTGGCTCAGATGGTAAAGAATCTACCTGCAATGCAGGAGACCTGGGTTCAGTCCTTGGGTCAGGAAGATCCTCTGGAGTAAGAAATGGCAACCCACTCAGGTATTCTTGCCTGGAAAATCCCAGGGACAGAGGAGCCTGGTGGGTTACAGTCCATGGGGTCTCAAAGAGTCAAACACGACTGAGCAACTGAGCACATTCACACAGGATACTGAATAATAAATGCTGTGATGGAGAGAAATACAGGGTGTAGACTGGAGGCAGGCAGATAGATCCAGAAAGGGGGTGGATATAATGGTAGTCCAGGTGGAAATAATGTAAGGAACATAGAACCAAGTGTGGTAGGGACTCGGGGACAGATTTAAGAGACATTAAACCAGCTTAACCTTAACGTTACCTTAACCGAAGACATTTAACCTTAACCCAGTTAAAGTTGCTAGGATTTTATGACTGATTGAACGTGAGAAATGAAGAAAGATCCAAAGTTCCAGCTGGACTGCCTGGGTAAACATAAGGTTGCCACCAAATAAGAAAATATAGGAGCACTAGATAGGCTATTGGGTTTCCCTGGTGGCTCAGAGGCTAAAGCGTCTGCCCGGAATGCGGGAGACCCGGGTTCAATCCCTGGGTTGGGAAGATCCCCTGGAGAAGGAAATAGCAACCCACTCCAGTACCCTTGCCTGGAGAATTCCATGGAGGGAAGAGCCTGGTAGGCTACAGTCCATGGGGTCGCAAAGAGTCGGACATGACTGAGCAACTTCACTTCACTTCAGATAGGCTATTATGAGGGGTGGGGAAGGAGTTCAGTTTAGATAATACATTGAGGCTGAGCATACGTGATCCATACAACGTCTCATAGGCTTAGCACTCAAGAGATACTGGTCTGTGCTGGGAAGAAGGATTGAAAGTGTTCGGCGTCCAGATAATGGCTAAAGCTATATGATTGTGTGTGGAATTCCCCTGGGAAAGGACAGGAACTGAGTAATAACAAAGCCAGCATCTGAAGGAAGTAGAAACCGATTTCCATTTGTAACCTTGGAAAATGTACCCATCTGGTAATGAGATGAGAAAAGTGGTTTAATTACTGGGTGGATTCTATAATTAAAAGAAAAGGAGATCCCCAAAGCTTCTGCTATTTAAAGAATTTGTAATAACTCGGTGGAGATAAAAAATGGCTGCAGGCTTCTGATGGAGCTGTTTTTTGTCTCTAGTACTCAGCAGCTTTGTTTTTCACTCTTGCCTATTAGCAGCAACCATTCCACTAACTTAAAGGAGGTTGTTGTTGTTTTTTAATGCTGTATGTTCATTCAGATGTTGTTTCAGTGATATGACCATTTTTTAATGTACCACCTTGTCTATATCATGATTGTAACACATACTCTATAAGAGAATAAGAAATTGTTTAAGTAGTAAAAATTTGATCTTTAATAATTATGTATTTAGTATTCAATAATTGATATATTTAAGTTAATTATGATTATATGGTTTATCTTATTGATACATTATATTGTTCATTATAGTTATTGTTGTCTACCTTGAGCATTTTTTTCAGGATAATGCCTTAGATCCATGTTTCTATCAGAATGTCCTAGAGCATTTAGAAAAGACCAGGGACCAGAGGATTGAGAAGGGCTGCCTAGCCAAATATTCTGTTTTCATTAAGCCTTTCCTGGACTATCCTGTATAAGATGTCAGCTTCTCTAGATATCACATCTCTTTCTACTGGATCTTTTTTCCTTAACATATATTATTATTTAGCATATTTTATTCATGCGTCTCCCTCCTCCACGAGAGAGTAAGCTCCCCTTGAGGGCAGGGATTTTTGTCTGTCTTGTTTATCACTGTGTACCTGGTACCTAAGACAATGCCTGATGCATTAGGTGCTCAATAAGGTGAAAGATGACTGCACAAACGAGTGAACGGTAGCCATGTATTTCTTTTTTTTTTAATTAATTTTTTTTTTTAATTTTAAAATCTTTAATTCTTACATGCGTTCCCAAACATGAACCCCCCTCCCACCTCCCTCCCCATAACATCTCTCTGGGTCATCCCCATGCACCAGCCCCAAGCATGCCATGTATTTCTTTGGAACGTGAATATTTGTAAGTGCTTCTAATGGCATAGCTAGCCACCAAGATTTATCAAGTGCTTACTATGATATATACCCTCACATGCTTACTAGACAGCAACATTATCGCTGAAAAGAGTGTAAATAAAGCTATCTGTCATTGATTACAGAGCGAGGCGTCTCTGCCTGGCAGATGGAACAGATAAGAGAACCTGTGCTAAAGGCTGCTGTCAGGCAGCACTTGGGTGAGATATCACTGCTGTTTAGACCCTTATGCCAGTTTAGATCCTTAGCTTTCACTTAACCCACTAGATATAACCCACTGCATGTGGGTTATTTGGGGTTCAGGTGGACATTGATAAAGCTCTAGTAAAATGGAGACAGTTTCTTATATTCCCTAAGTGCTGAGCTCTGGCTTTTAACATCTATTTAGAGACTCTGACTCATTTGGAAATTGAGTAGAAGGCAGAATAAACAGGATGCAAGAAAATGAGTCTGATACAAACGTACTCCCTTCTCACAGCAAATGAGAAACCACTTTGATGTCATCTTTTGCTGATAAAAGAATAATCCTGTATAATCCTGTATAGCTTATCTTTTGAATTTTGTGCCATGTTAAAGTGTTACCTAGTTAAATAAATATAATTTATATTTTTAAAAAATATTCAAGATTTTGAATTCCAAAGTGAAATAGGATAAGGACTCAGAAATTCTTCAAAATATGCTGCTTCGCAGTTTTGACTTTTGTTGGGAGATGATTATCCATGGGTCTCTCGTTAGTGTGGGTACTTTTTGTTCTGCATTATCTTTCAAGGATGTTTGTATAGTGAATATTCTCAGAAGACAGAGATAGCATTTCCCTCCGGACTAGAGGATGGATTTGTTTGCTGTCTGGTATAATAAAGATAATATCTGCCTCTGGAACAAAGGTTGGATTGATTTGCTCACAGCTCATTATGAAAGACTGGGGTTTTCTAAGCTTTAGGGTCCTTTTGTTGTTGTTTAGTTGCTCAGTCGTGTCTGACTCATTGTGACGCCATGGACTGCAGCACACCAGACTTCCCTGTCCTTCCCTATCTCCCAGAGTTTGCTTAAGCTCATGTCCATCAAGTCAATGATGCCATCCAACCATCTCACCCTCTGTCACCCTCTTTTCCTCATGCCCTCAGTCTTTCCCATCATCAGGATCATTTCCAATGAGTCAACTCTTCGAATCAAGTGGCCAAGTATTGGAGCTTCAGCATTAGACCTTCCAATGAATATTCAGGACTGATTTCCTTTAGGATGGACTGTTTGCATCTCTTTGAAGTCCAAGGGACTCTTCAAGAATCTTCTCCAGCACCACAGTTCAAAAGCATCAGTTCTTCAGCACTCAGCCTTCTTTATAGTCCAACTCTCACATCCATACATGACTACTGGAAAAACCATAGCTTTGACTAGACGGACATTTGTCAGCAAAATAATGTCTCTGCTTTTTAATATGCTGCCTAGGTTTGTCCTAGCTTTTCTTCCAAGTTGCAACTGTCTTTTAATTTCATGGCTGCAATTACCATCCACAGTGATTTTGGAGCCCCCCAAAGTAAAGTCAGCAGTGGCCACAGGACTGGAAAAGGTCAGTTTTCATTCCAATCCCAAATAAAGGCAATGCCAAAGAATGCTCAAACTACTGCACAATTGTACTCATCTCACATGCTAGTAAAGTAATGCTCAAAATTCTTCAAGCCAGACTTCAGCAATACATGAACCGTGAACTTCCTGATGTTCAAGCTGATTTTAGAAAAGGCAGAGGAACAAGAGATCAAATCGCCAACATCCACTAGATCATGGAAAAAGCAAGAGAGTTCCAGAAAAACATCTATTTCTGCTTTATTGACTATGCCAAAGCCTTTGACTGTGTGGATCACAATACACTGTGGAAAATTTTGAAAGAGATGGGAATACCAGACCACCTGACCTGCCTCTTGAGAAATCTGTATGCAGGTCAGGAAGCAACAGTTAGAACTGGACATGGAACAACAGACTGGTTCCAAATAGGAAAAGGAGTACGTCAAGGCTGTGTATTGTCACCCTGCTTATTTCACTTCTATGCAGAGTACATCATGAGAAACACTGGACTGGAAGAAACACAAGCTAGAATCAAGATTGCCAGGAGAAATATCAAATAACCTCACATATGCAGATGACACTACCCTTATGGCAGAAAGTGAAGAGGAACTAAAAAGCCTCTTGATGAAAGTGAAAGAGGAGAGTGAAAAAGTTGGCTTAAAGCTCAACCTTCAGAAAATGAAGATCGTGGCATCTGGTCCCATCCCTTCATGGGAAATAGATGGGGAAACAGTGGAAACAGTGTCAGACTTTATTTTTTTGGGCTCCAAAATCACTGCAGATGGTGACTGCAGCCATGAAATTAAAAGACGCTTACTCCTTGGAAGAAAAGTTATGACCAACCTAGATAGCATATTCAAACGCAGAGATTACTTTGCCGACTAAGGTCCATCTAGTCAAGGCTATGGTTTTTCCAGTAGTCATGTATGGATGTGAGAGTTGGACTGTGAAGAAGGCTGAGGGCTGAAGAATTGATGCATTTGAACTGTGGTGTTGGAGAAGACTCTTGAGAGTCCCTCGGACTGCAAGGAGATCCAACCAATCCATTCTGAAGGAGATCAGCCCTGGGATTTCTTTGGAAGGAATGATGCTAAAGCTGAAACTCCAGTACTTTGGGCACCTCATGCGAAGAGTTGACTCATTGGAAAAGACTCTGATGCTGGGAGGGATTGGGGGCAGGAGGAGAAGGGGACGACAGAGGATGAGATGGCTGGATGGCATCACTGACTCGATGGACGTGAGTCTGAGTGAACTCCGGGAGTTGGTGATGGACAGGGAGGCCTGGCGTGCTGCAATTCATGGGGTCACAGAGAGTCGGACACGACTGAGCAACTGAACTGAACTGAAAGTAAAGTCTGTCACTGTTTCCATTGTTTCCCCATCCATTTGCCATGAAGTGATAGGATGAGATGCCATGATCTTACTTTTCTGAATGTTGAGTTTTAAGCCAACTTTTTCACTCTCCTCTTTCACTTTCATCAAGAGGCTCTTTAGTTCCTCTTTCCTTTCTGTCCCTCTCACCACCACAAGGGTGGTTTCATCTACATATCTGAGGTTGTTATTTCTCTCGGGGCAATCTTGATTCCAGCTTGTGTTTTGTCCAGTCCAGTGTTTCTCATGATGTACTCTGCATATAATTTAAATAAGCAGGGTGACAATATACAGCCTTGATATACTCCTTTCCCTATTTGGAACCAGTTTGTTGTTCCATGTCCAGTTCTAACTGTTGCTTCTTGACCTGCATACAGGTTTCTCAGGAGGCAGATAAGGTGGTCTGGTATTCCCATCTCTTTAAGAATTTTCCACAATTTGTTGTGATCCACACACTGAAAGGCTTTAGTAGTCAGGTTCCTTGGTGGGACACAAACCCACTGCACGTGGAGCATCCTGGTGACCTGCTTCTCTTGCCTCTGAGCAGTGTGGCATGGTCCTGAGGAATGCATAGCAAATATGCAGCTCACGTTGCCTGCCCTGAGTCAAAAAGTCTTTCGCTCTGACCCAGGAGTTTCATGTCTTCTGCCATCATCCATGAAACCAGGGCAGGCTAACTTGCCAGCTTGCAGGTAAAATCTCAGATTCTTTATAGTTCTTGAGAATTCTGAGTTTCATGTCCGTGAAAGCTTTTTTAAAAATATATTTTAAAAAATTTTATTTTTGTCTTCCTTGGGTCTTTGTTGCTGGGTGTGTGCTCTTTCTCTAATTGGGACTAGTGGGAGCTACTCTCTGGTTGTGGCCCTGGGGCTTCTCACTGAGGTGGCTTCTCTTTTTGTGGCTTGAGGGCTCTAGAGCTTGGACTCAGTAGCTCTGGCACACGGGCTTAGTTGCCCCGTGACATGCAGGATCCTTCCAGACCGGGTATTGAACCTGTGTCCCCTGCTCGATGGGCAGATTCTTAACCATTAGACCACCAGGGAAGTCCAATGATAGCTTATATTTCGAGAAAGGGAATGCTGAGTTTCACCTAGCTTAATGAAGGAAGAGCACATCTTCTAAGAAAAATGATTTATTTAGCAAAGCTTATGGGAATGTTTATATCATAGAGGAGGGGAGAAAACCGAAATGTTCCTCAAACATTTTTAAAGCAAGCATTGAACCCATCCTATTGCTGGTTCTTTTCACATCCTGACCCTGAAACCTTGAAGTGCCACATGCTCAGACCTCATCTGTGTGTCTGCTTTCTAGTGATTTCATCCAGTCTCACGGTTTAGAAGTACCATCTGTGCCCTGAAAATGACCAACTCCAAAGTTCTGCCCTGTGGTTCAAACTGGTGTCTTCAAAAGCCTTCTCAGCATCTCCGGTTGGCCTCTCAAACCTAACTAGTAATGGATTATTTGGTTACTAGCACCATCCCCATTCCTTCTCCAGTCTTTTCGTTTCAGCCGTTGTCAAGACCTTCCTCCCAGTTGCGTGCATGCTAAGTTGCTTCAGTCCTGTCCAATTCTTTGTGACTTTATGGACTGTAGCCTGCCAGGCTCCTCTGTCCATGGGAATTCTCCAGGCAAGAATACTGGAGTGGGTTGCCATGCCCTCCTCCAGGGGATCTTCCCAGTTGCTTAGGCTGAGAACTTTAGAGTTATTTTGACTTTTCTTTTTCTTTCACATGGCACAAATATTCCACCAACAAATCCCTTCAGCCCTATCTCATAGTATATAAAAAATCTGGCCATTTACACCATCCCAAAGATAATGCTCCTGCTCCAAGCTGCCACCACATCTTGCCTGGATTAATAATGGAGTCAGGCCTCCTGGCATCTGCCTTTACCCCTACTGCAGGTTGTTCTTAATGCAGTAGCCAAGGTGATCTTTAAAAATAAAGCCAGATCCTGTCACCTTTTCCAAAGAATTCCTTCATCTTTCAGAATGAAGTCCAAAAACCTTAATGTGACCTCCAAAGCCCCTCCCCGTCATTACTCCTTGTCCTCATCTCCCACCACTTTCTCTCTGGCTCACTCTGCTGAGTGACCCTGGCCTGCTTGATCATTCTTAAACCAAGCATTGAACAGCCTCTGGACCTTTCCACTTACTGTTTCTTTTGCTTGAGGAGCTTTTTATCTAGGTATGTGCCTGGTGTCCTCCCCCACTTACCTGGGATCGCTTCTCAAATGTCGCTCATCATTGAGATCATCTTTGGCACTATCTGTCATGTATAGATGTGTGTATGTATATCTGTGTGTTTACATATATATATATTTATATATAGTTTAAGTTATGTAGTGTTTATTTGTGGCCTGTCTCCCTCTGCTAGGCACCAACAGGGTTTGTATAGCAGCCTTTAGAAAAAAACCTAGCTTACATTAAGCACTCAATAATAATTGTTGAAAGAGTGAATGAAATGTTTATCATTGATTGATACTAATTACAGATTATTATTTCCAAATTATTAAATCTGGGTCACCCAGATTTGACTTCAATCAATGTCTTTTTAAGTGTGGGAAGGAGAAAATTATTTTTGGTTCTCAGGCACAGCATTTCTCTCATACAGTGAAGAACTATTCTTTCTTCATTCCTTTTTGCAACCTTCTAATTTCATGAAGCGGAAGATCTTTATAACAAAGAGAGAATAGCTGTCAGCCCCAGGGCCTTGTTCAGGAAATGATATCAAAGCTCAAATTGAATTGCATTATTTAATTATTTACTTCTATAGATACTTTATATAGAGGGGAAGTGGCCCTGGAAGTTTTGATTTATGGTTTTTGCCTTTGAAAATAATTATAGTTGTTAAGAGAGAGCTGATTTTTTTTAAAAGGCATGGGCTTATCTGGTGGCTCAGTGGTAAAGAACCGGATGCCAGTGCAGGAGAAGCAGGTTCTATGCCTGAGTCAGGAAGATCCCCTGGAAAAGGAAATGGCAACCCACTCCAGTATTCTTGCCTGGGGAATCTCATGGACAGAAAGGGCCTGGCAGGCTACAATCTATGGGGTTGAGCAACCAAACAACAATTGCCATCATCACCTAAATCCTTCTGGAAGATTGTTTTATCACAAGAGTTGGACATGACTTAGTGACTAAATAACAACAAAGGAAACAAAATAGATAGTTCAAAAACTACGACCAAAAAAAAAAAAAATAGTGAAGGTGGTAACATGAGTGAAATTGGAAAAGTTTGGGAAACACTGATTCTGGTAGTGGGCTTGGATTGCATCTGAAGTGATAGGGCTGTTTTTAGTGTGGTCTTGGGACTCAAATGTTATACCATATTATAATCATGCCATTTACTGAATAAGAAAAACTTGTTCAGTCACAAAGTCATGTCCAACTCTTTGCGACCTCATAGACTGCAGCACGCCAGGCTTTTCTGTCCTTTGTGATCTCCTGGAGTTTGCTCAAATTCATGTCCATTGAGTTGATAATGCTATCTAACCATCTCATCCTGTCACTCCCTTCTTCTTTTGCCTTCAAGAAGAAAAACTGCACTTAGGTAAATGTAGTTCAACTTTTAAACTTCTATGGTGAGATTTGCCTGCCACTAATTAGATTCAATTAGTAAATTTTGTTTGCAGTTTGAAAAGTATCCTGTAAGAATTGACTCTACCTTGGTCATTTCTTTTTCTTTGATTTAATCTGAGAGGGAATTTGATAGTGTCTAGAAAGGTACTGGGCTTCCTTGGTGGCTCAGACAGTAAAGAATCTGCCTGCAATGCAAGAGACCTGAGTTCAATCTCTGAGTTGAGAAGATCCCCTGGAGGATAGCATGGCAACCCAGTCCAGTATTCTTGCCTGGAGATCCCCATGGACAGAGGAGCCTCTTGGGCTACAGTCCTTGGGGTCTCAAAGAGTCAGACATAACTGAGCGACTAACCACACACACCAAAGTGGTATTATCTACTGAGTGAAAGCTAGAGGGAAAGAGTAGGATTCCTTTTGGAATTCTTCCTTGGTTGATAAGATCAACCAATTCCCAAATGAGATAAGTACCCTGAAACCTTCTAATCCACCTTAAACCCAGGCAGAGAGATTTGAGTCATCTTTCTCCATGATGGAAGTGACATTTGTGAGGTGGCATTCTGGCATTGGCATTCAAATTTGTCCTTAGCCTTTCCCTGTAGGTCCCCACTGGGTTCCCATCATCTGCCTTGAATAGCCCGTGCAGGGCAACTGAGTGGGTCCTACTTTCCCTCCAGGAGAGAGTGTTTACACTGGACCTAAGAGCCAGTAATTGCTTTTCTGCTGTGCCTGGAAGCTTCTAAAACTCGGAGATTCTCTTTATTCATTGAACCTTTAGTGAGAAGTAGGGAGAATCTCCTGTGATGTATTAATTATCAGGAGATATGTGTATAGTACACAGCTACCTGGAGAGGCATTAAATTTATAAAAGCATTTAGGGCAGAGTTGATTAAGTGTGGTCCAAGAAGCACCTACCAGAGTAGCTCTGATGCTGGTGAATGATTCCGTTTCCTGGTCTCATCCCGGTCTCCCTGATCAGCATGTTGGTGGTCAGGGTCTAGCATTTTCAACCAACTCACCAAATTTGATGACCACTGCTCTGTTGCATATGGGCTTGGAATTGGGGGTGTGATGATGGGCGGGGGCAGGAGTATATTAGTAGCCTGTTGGGAACCATCCAGATAAGGATTCTTTGGTCATGGTCCTTCACAGCGGATGAAGTTCCCAGGAATTGGGCTTTTCTTTAGAGCAGCTTCATTAAGTATAGAATTTAGGTAGGAAGTGCTCCACTAAAAAGTAGATATAAAATTTTATGTTCTCAACATACCTGACTAGTAATATGGAGATGGAAAAAGTCATGATATTGAGATATGTCTTAGAAATTCTGAATGGGGCAAAAGAAGCAAGGGTCTAGAATTCCCTGTTGCACAGTTTGTCAGCATCCACAAGTGCAAAGCAGAAGACTGAAGTCAAATGATTATGAATGATGAAAACCCTGGCTAACCTATAGGGTGTACTATAAATTCTGAGGATAAATGGTAACATATGTTTATTCAACAAATATTTGCGGGGGGTGTGCCGCAAAAAGAGAGAGGCCGTGGAACTTCCCTCAGCAAGGCCGAGGGGTCCCCAGGAGAGGTGAGCCTGCTGGACAGCCCCCCGGCAAGTGAGAGACAATCAGACGCGACAGGGGTTCTGTCTGAGCAGTTCCACTTTATTGTCATAAGCTCTTGGTTTATAAAGGTAAGCAGGGGGGTTTTTGCGAGGGACTTTCCATAGTTCTACCAATCAAGTTAAAGGTCAGATTACCATGCGCTTACATCATGACAGGGGTCTATGGTGATCACGCGTTGTCCACGAGCACGGAAATCAAGAGGGCCAATCAAAAATTTTGACAAACACTACAGACCACGCCTCCACTCCTTCCTGCAGGTGCCATCTTAGCGTCTAACCGCAGTGCATGTGTTTTCTTTAAGCCCAAGCTTAGCATGTTACTCTTATGCCCATAGAGGTTTCTCCACTTGGGGCCCCACAAATATTTTTTTTCAAGTGCCATGGTGCTCAAGAATAGGTCATACACAATCAAGCTATATGTATAAGTTAGAGATGATCTCTGCCTTCATAGAGATATATCATAGACTGTTTGCTTGTGTTCCCCCCAAATTCATATTTTGAAACCTAATCCCTAATGGTATTAGGAAGTATGGCCTTTGGGAGGTGATATTAAAGGACTAGATCTGATAGAGTGCCTGATCAACTATGGATGGAGGTTCGTGACATTGTACAGGAGACAGGGATCAAGACCATCCCCATGGAAAAGAAATGCAAAAAAGCAAAATGGCTGTCTGAGGAGGCCTTACAAATAGCTGTGAAAAGAAGAGAAGCAAAAGCAAAGGAGAAAAGGAAAGATATAAGCATATGAATGCAGAGTTCCAAAGAATAGCAAGGAGAGATAAGAAAGCCTTCCTCCGTGATCAATGCAAAGAAATAGAGGAAAACAACAGAATGGGGAAGACTAGAGATCTCTTCAAGAAAATTAGAGATACTGAGGGAACATTTCATGCAAAGATGGGCTCTATAAAGGACAGAAATGGTATGGACCTAACAGAAGCAGAAGATATTAAGAAGAAGTGGCAAGAATAAACAGAACTGTACAAAAAAGATCTTCACGACCCAGATAATCATGATGGTGTGATCACTCACCTAGAGCCAGACATCCTGGAATGTGAGGTCAAGTGGGCCTTAGAAAGCATCACTATGAACGAAGCTAGTGGAGGAGATGACATTCCAGTTGAGCTATTTCAAATGCTGAAAGATGGTGCTGTGAAAGTGCTGCACTCAATATGCCAGCAAATTTGGAAAACTCAGCAGTGGCCACAGGACTGGAAAAGGTCAGTTTTCATTCCAATTCCAAAGAAAGGCAATGCCAAAGAATGCTCAAACTACTGCACAGTTGCTCTTATCTCACATGCTAGTAAAGTAATGCTCAAAATTCTCCAAGCCAGGCTTCAGCAATACATGAACCGTGAACTTCAGATGTTCAAGCTGGTTTTAGAAAAGGCAGACGAACCAGAGATCAAATTGCCAACATCCACTAGATCATGGAAAAAGCAAGGAGAGTTCCAGAAAAATATTTATTTCTGCTTTATTGACTATGCCAAAGCCTTTGGCTGTGTGGATCATATTAAACTGTGGAAAATTCTTCAAGAGATGGGAATACCAGACCACCTGACCTGCCTCTTGAGAAACCTATATGCAGGTCAGGAAGCAACAGTTAGAACTGGACATGGAACAACAGACTGGTTCCAAATAGGAAAAGGAGTACGTCAAGACTGTATATTGTCACCCTGCTTATTTAACTTCTATGCAGAGTACATCATGAGAAACACTGGACTGGAAGAAGCACAAGCTGGAATCGAGATTGCTGAGAGAAATATTAATAACCTCAGATATGCAGATGATACCACCCTTATGGCAGAGGGTGAAGAGGAACTAAAAAGCCTCTTGATGAAAGTGAAAGAGGAGAGTGCAAAAGTTGGCTTAAAGCTCAACATTCAGAAAACGAAGATCATGGCATTTGGTCCCATCACTCCATGGGAAATAGATGGGGAAACAGTAGAAACAATGTCAGACTTTATTTTGGGGGGCTCCAAAATCACTGCAGATGCTGACTGTAGCCATGAAATTAAAAGACGCCAACTCCTTGGAAGGCAAGTTATGACCAACCTAGATAGCATATTGAAAAGCAGAGATATTACTTTGCCAACAATGGTCCATCTAGTCAAGGCTATGGTTTTTCCAGTAGTCATATATGGATGTGAGAGTTAGACTGTGAAGAAAGCTGAGTGCTGAAGAATTGATGCTTTTGAACTGTGGTGTTGGAGAAGACTCTTGAGAGTCCCTTGGACTGCAAGAAGACCCAACCAGTCCATTCTGAAGGAGACCAGTACTGGGTGTTCATTGGAAGGACTGATGCTAAAGTTGAAACTCCAATACTTTGGCCACCTCATGCGAAGAGTTGACTCATTGGAAAAGACTCTGATGCTGGGAGGGATTGGGGGCAGGAGGAGAAGGGGACGACAGAGGATGAAATGGCTGGATGGCATTACTGACTCGATGGACATGAGTTTGAGTGACTCTGGGAGTTGGTGATGGACAGGGAGGCCTGGCGTGCTGTGATTCATGGGGTTGCAAAGAGTCGGACACGACTGAATGACTGAAGCAAACTGATGTCATGAGGGTGGAGGCCTTGTGAATGGGGTTAGTGTCTTTTTAAGAGACCCCAAAAGCTCCCTCATCCCTTGTGGCACAAGAACCCAGTGAGAAGACTGCTGTCTGAACAAAGAAGCAGGCTCTCACCAGACACTGAATCAGCTGGCAACTTCACCTTAGACTTCACAATCTCTAGAACTGTGAAAAATAAATTTCTATTGTTTATAAACCACCCAGTCTGTGGTATTTTGTTACAGCAGCCTGAAGGCATTAAGACAGGATATTAATCAGACACTGAAATAATCATAAAACTATGATTTACCAACTGTCATTGGTGCAATACAGGGAAAGTAAAAAGATCCGCCCCAGTGAAAATAAGCTTGTAACAGAAGGATTTCTCAGTGTGTTTGTGGTGGGGAGATGGACAGGTGGTCAGGAAATGATTCCCTACCCCACCTCTACCTCTCTGGGAAGGGAGGGCAGCTCAAACTTCTCTTCTAGTCTGTAAAGGATGAAAATATAATAACTACTTAATTTCTCCTTGTACGAAAAGTCAACTAAATGGACTTTATTATTCCTAAGAGCAGATTTGAATTCTTTTCTTACTAAAAGTCACTTAATGTTTTTGCATAAATCAACCTGGGAATATGGGCAATTGATGACCTTCAAATATTTACCATGTGAAATGTTGATAGAGCATCTGTCATCTCTCCATTCACCATGGTGGGCTGTGGAGGCTGGAAAGATATGTGTTTATAACGTGGTATCTACCCCTGAAGAGCATGTGGTCTGCTGGCAAGCATGTGCTTATAGGAGGGGCCACGGCTAGTAGCAAGACAGGTGTAGGTGAGTGGTCCAGAGCACAGGTGCAGCGAGTCTGAGGCTGTAGAGAACACGTAGAGCTGAATGGCCTGGGGATGTTACCAAGAAGGGGGCAAGGTATGATAAAGCACAGATGCTCAGTAAAAACATCATAAATCTTCCCAGGACTGAAAAGAGGATGTTAGTTTTGGTCAGGGGTCGGGGCTGCCTTATTCAAAGCGGTGGAGACAGGGATGTAGCTGGAGTTGACACTGGCCTTCATTTGGGCAAGCAAGTTTCCTGCCAGAAATGAGTGGAGCGGTAACATTCCTATTGTCATTTGAAAGATGGCATTTTAAACATTGATTAGAGTAACTTTATTTCATTTCAAAAATGGAACTAGTGTTATATGTTATTTATAGCCACATAGTTTTAGAAAGATTTCTGAACATTGGATAATGTCTGTGGAAGTTTAAAAAAATCAGATCATGTGAGCTCGTCTCTCCAAATAGCATTGGCAGAAATCCTTGTACAGAATTATGTCTTAATAGAGACTGTTGCCACTTTGCAATGTGAGTCTTAACCGTGTGTTAGACTGTAATAGTTAGAGGGTGTCAAAAATGCTATCTTTTGATAGCTTCTAAAAGTGCATTATCCTCCGTAACGTTCAATCCATGAAGGTAGCCCATGAACATCAAAATTATTTTTCATGTTTATCTAAAACTATTAGAAAATTCAGGTTACAGCTTCTGCTTATGCCAATGAATTACAATGTACCTTTCAAGAATTAAAGATTGGGTTCAGTGAAAGGGCTTGGGAAAAAGCATGCCAGTTTTGTCATCCTAGGGTTTATAGAATGTTTACCAGAGCAGGATCATTTTACATAGAATATGTGTATTTATAAAATGCAAAGATTTTGTGGAGTAAAATGAATGAAAATTGAGGGGTGGGTGAGTTGAATATACAGATTAAGAGTTTTCTGTGTTTAGGTAGTTTTTTTTTTAAGTAAAATTGGATTATATAATGTATATGCTATAAGAACTAACTCTTTATGTTTATATCTTATTTCCAAAATGGAACTTTAGGTGTTGGTAAAATAATAAATTTGATGCTTTTTTTCATTGCACTGTAATCCCTGTGATTTGATGTAGGTGTACAGGAAAGTCACATTATCACCTTGTCTATATTCAAAAGGATAAGTCCCCTTCTGTCCTGAATGGGAAAGCCATTTATTCTACCATAAATAGCTTCCCTGGTGGCTCAAACGGTAAAAAACAAAACAACAACAACAACAACAAAAAACAAATAAAACACAAAACTGCCTGCAATGCAGGAGATCCAGTTTCGATGTCTGTGTCGGGAAGATCCCCTGGAGAAGAGCATGGCAACCCACTCCAGTATTCTTGCCTGGGGAACTCTGTGGACAGAGGAGCCTGGCAGGCTACAGTCCATGGGGTCGCAAAGAGTCAGACATGCAAAGAGCAACTAATATCTCACCTCACCTGCCATAAATATTTTTAATCATAGATGTAAGATAGTGTCTTTCAGGAGCTTGTTCTCATTTGTAATCACCTCTATAGTGATAGCTATAAGCTTATCTAACCTACATCTCTTGATACATGTAAAGCAAACGTTCCCCATTTCTCCTTTAGATGGAAAAGAGCTGATTATTGATTTCCTTAAAATAACTGCCATACACTTAAAGGCCATTATTACCCTGCCCTGTTTTTCTTTGATATAATCCCAATTCCATCTACTTTTTTCCCCACTCAAATGTTCTCTCTTAGAGACAGGATTACTCTTGTTGCTACCCTGTAATCTCATTCTAGTTTCCTGTCATGCACCTCAAATCATGGAGCACTTAACCAGTTGCAGTCTTATTCTCTGTGATCAAGAACTTTTTGGTTATTACTGAGCACAAAGCAGAGCATAGTCTGACCCTACACTTGCGAATTAAAATGATCTCTAGAGTTGTTGAGTTGTAGTCAATTTCAATTGTGAAGGAGAGTCTCAGGAGACTGAAGAAGTTGAGAGAGGGTGGAGTTGCTACCTTGGCACCACTATCTTGATGCCAACTAGGTACTTTTAGAAGCAAAGGCAGGATTACTGGCTCTCTTTATTCTGTGCCAGAACAACTTGGCTCCACCCACACAGTCCGGATGCCAGCCTGGTTTAAAGCGGTATGAATAGGTGGAAAGGGACAGTAATAAGTTTCCATCTCTCTAAGTATCGTGATAAGAAGTGGGTTTTGCCTTCAATAAGTTTGCAGTTGAGATAAGGAGAAAATCCTGGTGGCAGTATAAAGTAACACAGATTAAGAATCAAATGTTAATCATTGTTCAGAGCCTTGAGAAAGCAGAGCCAGACAGGACTGGAAGAAGCCAGCAGCTTCATCACAAGGTAGAACCTGAGTGGAGCCAGGGAGGCTGGTTGGGGTTGTCAAGGGCATTGGCAGGAGGTGGGAGGAGGTGTCTATCAGGCATGGGGGATGGGAGGGTCAGTTTGGCTGGAATAAAGCACTGATGGTCAGGAAGAGTCAGATGAATGTTTGGTAGATGCCAGAACCTTCAATGCAAGATCAGAGTGTTTGCAGAGTGAAGGAGGAGGGCGTTTACCATGTTAATTTAGAGGATGTGAGCAGGATAGATTGAGTGGGAGAAGCCAGATGCTAATTACTTATTGTGGTTGCTGGTAAAAATAGCAATGCATCCTTACCTTTTTCTATTTCCTAGAGGGTCAGCTTATAGACACACAGAACTCTCACTGAGGCTGTGTCCTTGGGGTCTGGGAGCTTGTAAAAGGCAAAGATTCATGACCCAGCTTTTTCTGGGGACTGAAACAGGGAAAGGGAAAGGACAGAATGTACCTAAAAATTTACCTGTGGGCCCAGAATTCCAATGGGTGGCTTACTTGAGGTAGTTTTACCTGGGATAAGCAAGGCCCTATTAAATCTGGCCAGCCTTTCATTTCTTCCTTGTGTACATTTTCAGCATTTATACATGGTACTTCCTGCTTATTAAGTAATCTATGCTATCAGAGTAGACTTTGATACTTGTTTTGTGTTACGGACCCAAACAAAAACAAAATAATACATTGAGTGAGAGGTATTATTCTGGATGATATCTTTGTTACTTGAGCTGGTTATAATTAATGTCATTTGCACATGAATTTCTGTGACAAGCATTAGAAATAAACTTACTATGTAGTTGATTTTATTCATAAAAGAGGGTCCTATTGATTCCTTTTCAATCAAATCTCTTTTGTTATTATTGTAAATTCAAGCTCTGAATTAATACCACACCTCAAATGCCTGACCTTGGGGTCTCATTTTGTCATTTAGTTGGACTCCTAACTATCTTTTTTCCCAGGAAAATCATAGATTTTGAGGCACATTTAGAAATGAGTGTGAAAAGCTCTTTAAATATGTTTTGAGGCTTAGTATTTGCTTCCAGGATGATGCATTAGCTAATAGTTATTTTTGGTGGAAGCTGCCCCCTCTTATTATTGTTTATGAGTCTCTGTTCAGCTATTTTGAGCTCTGGGCTACAGCATGTCATACTTTGGAGCTATAGTGCATGGTACTTTCAAACACACTGCTCTGGATTTCAGGGCAAAGTCTGATTCAGTGAGACCCCACACTCTAAGGTAGCATTGGAGGTGGCTTGAGAGGATGCTATGTCAAAGTCTGCCTTTGGATTTTCTATGATGAAAGGGTTTGAGGAGATGAATAGAATAACATCTTAGGTGAAATAATCTTTTTTAAAAATTTAGCTTGAGTAGAAGATGGAGGAAGAGTATGGTGCAAATCCACCCATGAGGAGTTTGAGAATTCTGTACCCTGTGTCTATCCCACCCCCCTGCTCCTGCACAGGGCAGCCTAGGAGGAGGCAGTGCTGGCCCAGGGGAGGCAGAGCAGGGTTTTCACCTGTAAAGTAGAACTTCTAGAGCACAGAGCCCTTTTAGGATGTGGAGAAAGGGAACCTTTGTACACTGTTGATGGGAATGTAAATTGTGTGACTACTATGGAAAATAATACGGAGGTTCCTCGAAAAATTAACAATAGATCTACCATACAATCCAGTAATCCTATTCCTGGGTATTTATCTGAAGAAACCAACACATTAATTGGAAAAGATACATGAACTCATAACTGAATTACTTTGCTGTATAGCAATAATTAACACAATGTTGTAAATCAACTATACTTCAATTAAAAAAAGAAAAGATACATGTACCCCTTTCATTGCAGCAGCACTTACAGTAGCCAAGATATAGAAGTAACCTAAATGCCCATTAATAGATAAATGGATAAGGAAGGTGTGATACATAGATGTACAGTGGAATATTACTTGGCCATAAAAAGACTGAAATCTTGCCATTTGCGACAATGCGGATGGACTTTGAGAGCATTATGCTAAGCAAAATAAGTCAGAGAAAACAAATATTGTATGACTCCACTTTTACATGGAATCTAAAAACAAACCAAATGAACAAATAGCAGATAACAAAACAGAAACAGTTATAAATAGATACAGAGAACAAACAGGTGGTTGCTAGTGGGGAGGGTTAAAGGGGAGAAAATAAATAGGTGAAGGAGACTGAGTTACAAACTTTCAGTTGCAAAATAAATGAGTCACCAGCATGAAATGTACAGTGTGGGGAATATAGTCAAAAATTATGTAATATGTTTGTGTGGTGACAGATTGTAACTAGACTTATTGTGATGATTGTTTTGAAATGTATAGAAATATCGAATCACAGTGTTGTGTACCAGGAACTAAGATAGTGTTGTAAGTCTGTTGTGCTTCAGAAACAAACACATTCATAGAGAAAGAGATGAGGTTTGTGGTTACCAGAGGGGAGGGGAGGGGTGGGGGGGAATTGGACGAAGGCACTCGAAAGGTACAGCCTCTCAGATATAAGACAAATATTAGTGATGCAATGTACGTGCGTGCGTGCATGCTCAGTTACTAAGTCATGTCCAACTCTGTGTGACCCCATGGAATATAGCCCACCAAGCTCCTCTGTCCATGGGATTTCCCAGGCAAGAATGCTGGAGTGGGTTGCCATTTCCTTCTCCAGGGGATCTTCCCGATCCAGGGATCAAACCCACATCTCCTGCATTAGCAGGTGGATCTTTACTGCTGAATAACAAGGGAAGCCCAGTGATATAATATAACATGATAAATATAATCAACACGGCAGTGTGTTGTATATGAAAGTTGTTAAAAGAGTGAAGAGTTCTCATCGCAAGAAAAAAATGTCTTTCTTTAGTTTTATATCTATATAAGATATAGGATGCTCACTAAACTTATTGTGATAGACATTTCATGATGTATGTCAGTCAAATCACTATGCTGTACACCTTAAACTTATACGGGGGAGTGTGTGAATTGTATCAATAAAACTGAAAGAAAAATTGAAAAAAAGATAATGTAAAAAATAAGAAAGAAGAGAGAGAGGGAAGGGGGGAGGAAGGAAGGCAGGGGCAGAAAGCGCATGGTCCTTAATCCCTGAAATGAGTGGGTGAAACCCAGGTCCTGCCCTGCAGGGCTTCCACTTCCCTGGGGCAGATTCAGAAGAGCTGTGATGAGCTGAAGGGCTGGCAAAGTGCCAAACCACAAAGCCAGCGCCTGACCTAGAAAAGACAAGAAAGAACCCACCTTAGGCTCCTGGCCCCCAGCAAGAATTCTTAACGTTGCTCAAAGCTAAATTGAAAGTGTTGATTTGACGTCCCTCCCTCTCTCATTCTGATGAATTCATTAAAACGACAATGAGACCAGCAGAGATGTCCAATCTCCTGATCTAGATGAAGAAGATGTCTCGTGTTTCACCTCCAAGCAACCTTTGGTCGGAGTTGGAAGTATTACCTATGCTCCTAAATTTCTGGCAGTATGAACTAGTTGACAGATGGAATGTCTCTTAAATGAGTTTTGTTGCAACCTAAAATGTAACTTCTGTTTTTAGAAAGTTGAAGAAATAATTGCTACTACAACCCTATTCGTGCCACTAAAATACGACACTGTTTTCCCCCTTAATCTGACACCTCCATGCTTGGTGCGCTTCCTGTTCTGTGGTATTTTTACAACACAGGCAAGCTCCTGTTAAGTTTTTTTTTTTTTTTTAACATATAAGATTTTAAAATGTGCTGTTATTAATTTCACAACTTTTATATTAAATTGCTTTGATGTACATGTTCCTACTTAACTAGTTACTGGTATTCATTGCTATGTAGAGAATGAATTCAAGAGTGTAGCTTTTACAAGACCTATGATGTTTGTGGCTGTGCTTTAGTGATAACAGAGGAGGCAAGATTCAGGCAGGCCTTGAGTGGGACATGTTTTAAATGATTGATCATCAAGAAGAAAGCAATTAATTCTCTTTCACTGGCAGCTCTTTTTTTTTTTTTTTTTTTTAATGAAAGGAATCTATTCTTTTCCCTGGGCATATGGTTAACTTTTAATCAAAGGAGAGACAAATAGAGATCCAAAGGTAAAAACCTAAAGATAGCCTACTGAAGTTCGACCTAATTGGGATTGTGTGGTCATTTGAGTGGGAAGTTTTGCTTTGTGCCACCAGTTAAAAGTATTTGCTAAGTCATTAATATAAACAGATTGAACTTTAAAAACTTTTTTTTACAGTGACTTTTATTTTTAAACTCTAGTTAAAAATTTTTTTTTAAATTTATTTTTGGCCATGCTGGGTCATCACTGCTGCGTGGGCTACTAGTTGAGGTGCTCAGGTTTCTCATTGCAGTGTCTTCTCTTGTTGAGGAGCGCGGGCTCTAGGGCGTGCAGGCTTTAGCAGCTGAGGTTCCCAGTCTCAACAGTTGAGGCACATGGGCTTAGTTGCTCCTCAGCACGTGGAATCCTCCTGGATCAGGGACCCATGTCTCTTGCATTAGCGGGAGAATTCTTTACCACTGAGCCACCAGGGAAGCACCCCTCCCACCTTTAAAAATGTTTATATAATTTACCTTTAGATATTTTTGGTTAATTTTTGGTTTTCATTTTTGGTTAATGACACTTTGTGAAAGTGTAATTTTCAAAAAGTTAAATATATGACTCTCACACCAATATAGAACGAAGATTAACCAGAGGTTTAGTCAACTCCCACCAGGGAAGTCCAATGAGGGAACTAGTAAAATGTAAAGCCAACTCAAAGGAGAACCCAAGGAATGGGTTTAAAGGTGTTCAAGAAAGGATGTCAGGGACTTCTCTAGCGATCCAGTGATTAAAGATCTGTGCTTCCAATGCAGGGTACGTGGGTTCGATCCCTGGGGGAACTAAGATCCCATATGCCGTGCAATGAGGCCAAAAGAGAAAAGAAAAAGAGGATGTGGGATAAGGCGCCCGGGTTAAATATAAAACTGATTAGCTGTCTAACAGGGAACGGGATCGTAAACCTGGACCGAAATCATCTGCACATCTACTGGACGAGAACCTACAAGTTAGAGTTAACTTTCAAAGTCTGGGCTTTTCATTAGCAGTAAAATGAAAGTGAAAGTCACTCAGTCATGTCCGACTCTTTTTGACCCCATGGACTATACAGTCCATGAAATTCTCCAGGCCAGAATGCTGGAGTGGGTAGCCTCTCCCTCCTCCAGGGGATCTTTCCAACCCACGGATTGAACCCAGGTAAAGATCTTGTCAAACACAGATCCAGTGCCTTGGGTCATGAAATAATTCTGTGTGAGCTGTTAAAATTCCAGCATGACACTGGAGAAACTGCTTCTTTCCTTCACCTTTCGGACATGTTTTTGATAATTTTTCTTCAGTTCAGTTCAGTTCAGTTGCTCAGTCGTGTCCAACTCTTTGCGACCCCATGAATTGCAGCACGCCAGGCCTCCCTGTCCATCACCAACTCCCGGAGTTCACTCAGACTCGCGTCCATCGAGTCTGTGATGCCATCCAGCCATCTCATCCTCTGTCGTCCCCTTCTCCTCCTGCCCACAATCCCTCCCAGCATCAGAGTCTTTTCCAGTGAGTCAACTCTTCACATGAGGTGGCCAAAGTACTGGAGTTTCAGCTTTAGCATCATTCCTTCCAAAGAAATCCCAGGGCTGATCTCCTTCAGAATGGGCCGGTTGGATCTCCTTGCAGTCCAAGGGACTCTCAAGAGTCTTCTCCAACACCACAGTTCAAAAGCATCAATTCTTCGGCGATCAGCCTTCTTCACAGTCCAACTCTCCCATCCATACATGACCACAGGAAAAACCATAGCCTTGACTAGACGGACCTTAGTTGGCAAAGTAATGTCTCTGCTTTTTGAATTTTTCTTAGCATATTATAAAGTGAGTTTTTCCTTGTATGGGACACCAAGGGCAGTCAAATTCATAGAGATAGGAGCTAGAGTGGCAGTTTGCAGGGGACTGGGGGAGGGAGGGAGAATAGGGAGCTACTGTTCTATGGGTCTAGAGTTTCAGTTTTGCAGGATGAAAGGTGTCCTGTGGATGCATGGGGATGACGGCTGCACAGCTAGGTGAACGTGCTGAATCTCACTTGAACTGTATACTTCAAAATGGCTAAGATGGTCCATTCTATGTTATGTGTGTTTAGCAAAATTAAATAATTTTTAAAAGTGAGCTGACACATAGGTATGTGAATAAAGAGTGAATAGTTATTCATCCTGCTGAGATAACCCATTAACAATCCTATGTTTGTGTTAACTCACTTTTCCTTGTTTGTAAAAACATAAGTAGACTTTTGAAAAATGGGATTGTGAAGTTCTTTGTGAAATTTTCTCTTTTAACAATATATCATGGACAGACCTCTAGGTTACAGATATTGATCTGACCTATTCCAAAAAAAAAAAAAAAAGTCTCCACAGACTGGATATATCATAATTTATCCAACTCCAGCTCTACTGATGGAAAGTTGAGTTATTACCAGGTTTGTTTGTTTCTTTTTTTGTCTGCCAGTACAAATACTGTTATAATAAAACTGTTTTTGTACAAGAGATACTAAAGGCCAGGATCTGAGTAGAGGTGGTAAGAAGGCAGAGGAAGGGATGGATCAAACAAATGTTTTCTTGGGAAAACACATTGGATTTAGTCACCAGTTGAAAATTTGGGTTTAAGAGTGGGAGAATGCATAGCGCTACCATTTTATTGGAAGAGGGACTAGTGGAACGTTTTAGAAGAGATGGCAGAGAAGCTGAGAGAATAGAGTTCATTTGGATGATGCTGTGTTCAGATAAGTGTGCTGTCTGTGCCCAGGTTGGGGAAGATGTCACACAGACATTGATTTGAGAATCCTTTGCGGTCATAGTTGAAGCTCTAAGAGTGGATGAGATCTGTTTCCAAAGTGCGTGTGCATGCTAAGTCACTTAAGCTGTGTCCGACTCTTTGTGACACCACGAACTGTAGCCCTCCAGGCTCCTCTGTCCTTGGGATTCTCTAGGCAAGAGTACTGGAGTGGGTTGCCGTGCCCTCCTCCAGGGGATCTTCCCGACACAGGGATCGAACTTGCGTCTCTTGTCTCCTGCGTTGGCAGGCGGGTTCCTTACCACTAGCGCCACCTGGGAAGCGGTGTTTCCACGGAGGCCTTATATTTTAGAGGAAGAAGGTGATGTCCATGGGAGTTACCTGCCTGTAAGGGTGTGGCCAAGGAAACTGAGAAGGTGTGAGGAGGAGAAGGAGGAGGAGGGATACACCTCCTCCTGGAGTACACCTGGAGAAGTAAAAGAGGGAAAGGTAGGAGATTACCTCCCAACTAGTTCATTCTTTGGAAATGTAACGTGTTGTTAAGTACTTTTAGGTCTGAGCAGCATAGACCTTCCCTCCCACTACTCGCTGTGTATGCCTTTCGTGACCCTTGCCTCTGTGAGTCTGTTTTCAAACGCTAGTTTCCTTGGGTATAAACCACCAGAAACAATGGTACAGTTTGGTAAGCACATTTGAGCCACTGCCTTGAATTTAAGGACCAAGCCAAATCAAACTGCAAAGCGCGCAGTTTCATTGCAGTTTGGCATCTCTCAACAGTAATTACAAAATCACTTTTAAGGCTATATTATGTTCACACAAACTAAGACTTTATTGTTAAAGGAGAGCATATGTCAATTTCACAAAAGCATGTGAACTAGAGAGACTGGAAAGATACCCTAAGGAAGCGGTGAGTACAGGGATTTCTGAAACATTTAGAATTAGCTTTGAAGCCATCCCTACAAGATGACCCTGTTGCCACCAGAGCTTTTTATAAAGGATCTGTGAACTTTTACATTCTGTCTACCTTAGGGGGTTGGAGGAGAAACTAAAGGAAATTATTAGCAGTCCAAATGCATTATTTTGTCACCTGTCATGGTTTTGACAGAGTTTGAAAGAGCAACTGAGTCATTGGAACTACTTCATGCCACTAAGGAGTGAAATTGGTAGGAATCTGCCAAATTTGAAGAGGATTCAGTTTAACTAAAAAATTGGTTCCCAGCCTTACATTAAATTCCATGGTTAGAGGTTTCTACAAATCAAAAGGAGTAAAGCTGAAGACTCTTACCCATAAAGTGCCTTGTCATCTTGTGTGAAACTTAAAAAATACATAGGAAAATACTGAAGAAAAATCTCTGAGGTGTCCTGTGACCCTCAGGGTTGTGTTCATTGTTGTTGAAGGAATTTGCAGTTAGAGCGAGGTTAGTCCCAACTTCAGTTGCCTTGACCCACAGGACTCATTTTGTAGGAAAAGTCAGGAATGGAAACAGTGGGGGCACTGGCAAGTTAGGGAGGCTGCAGGTGGTAAACAAGCTGGTTTCCAGGTAATGTGATCACAGCAGAGTTTGTATGGTCATTTTCAGCACGATGGACTCAGGCCATCATCTTGGGTTACTTGATGATAAACTGCAAAGAAGAAGGTCATAGCTGTAGAGAGTGGACTTAGACAGATGAACCCACAGTGGAAAGCTTGTTGTAGCTTCTGTGTTGCCTTGAATATCTTCAGTCGTTGCAATTAGTAGAGACTGTGAGCTGGGGTGGGAGTGTAAGCTTCTATCCGAATCCATCAAAATCTTACTGTGCTCAACACTAGTTGCTTTCATGGGTCATGGGAACTTACCAGAGGAACCCTGGATATGTTCTAGCAGGTCCTTAGGAAAACTATTTAGTGACTGAATTCAGTTCATCCTTACCCCAGCTAAAAGCCTATTCCAGCTGCTGGTGGGAATAATCAAGACGAATCCCAGATTCTTTGCCTAAGGATCTGAATTGTATAGGAGTCAACCAACCCTGGGAATACAGAGGTTAAGAACAGAGATTTCCAGCTTTGGTGTTACTTCCCGGTCATTTGTCAATGGAAAGTCTTTACTCCCAGGAGCCGCCTTTGGCTTTATTTTTGGACAAGCTGCTGAGTCCTGCTCTGGTCTTGTCTGAACATGCAGACCTGGCGTTTCAGGACCTACTTTTTCACACCATCTGCATGCTCCACAGCTGCGCAGGTTTGAAAGAGGTGCCAAAATCCAGACACGGCAAAGCAGCCTCTTTTGCATGTGCTGAGGTCCGGAATGACAGTTTTATCTTGGACATGTTCCCTTTTCTTTCCTCTGTGGCTTGTTCATTTTTATCTCTCTCTTTAATATATAAATAATGGACTTATCCTATTTGCTGCACCAAGAGAAAATTAAACGCCTGAATGTTTTACGACTATGGGAAAGTATTTCCAGAGTGTGAAAAAATAGACACTGGACATTTCAGCTCCTGCTTTTGGTAGAGTGGGAATTTATTACTCAGCTCAGTAACAGTTTAGGCCAAACCAAGCAGTTGTGTGGGCAAGCAGTGTCTATCTTTCCTCAATAGCACTGCCAGAGACAGTTTTGTTCCTATTAGAGACAGCGTGACCCAAAGGTATCTTTCCATCAAAGACTGATTATCTCTGAATCTTAGCTGTATCGCAAAGGCTGTTGAGACCTAGCCAATGGATTTTACTTGCATGAGATATTGCATAGCTCCCGAAGGGAAGGGAAACAAAGGGGGAGGGAGGCAAGAGAGAACTTGGAGCCCAACAATAAATAGCTCTTTGTACCAGTCTTCCCCACCCCGAACCCCATACTGCTGAGATCATAGAGTAAGTTAGCAGCATGTGGTAGAAGGCGATGCTGCCCAGTAGCTTGGCAGCTTGTGACCAGATGTGAACTTGTCTGTCCACAGTGTGCGGCTGTGACCTGGCCCAAGGGGGCTTCTTCATAAAGAACGGGGAGTATCTCTGCACCCTGGACTACCAGAGGATGTATGGCACACGATGCCATGGCTGCGGGGAGTTCGTGGAAGGAGAGGTGGTGACCGCCCTGGGCAAGACCTACCATCCCAACTGCTTTGCCTGCACGATCTGCAAGTAGGTGTGGCTTCCACCGACAGGGAAGTGTTGGACTCTGCTATCAGAGCTTGGAATGTGTGCTTTGGTCTTGAGTTGTACTTAGTCTTAAAACATTTTTCCTTTAAAAAATTATATTTACTGATATATAGTTGATTTATAATGTTGTGTTAATTTCAGGTGAACAACAAAATGTTTCAGTTGTATCTCTATATATTATATATATTATTTATCTGGTGGCTCCGGTGGTAAAGAATCTGCCTGCAATGCGGGAGACCCAGGTTCAATCCCTGGGTCAGGAAGATGCCCTGGAGAAGGAAATGGCAACCCACCACAGTATTCTTGCCTGGAGAATTCCATGGACTGAGAAGCCTGGCAGGCTAGACTACATACAGTCCATGGGGTCACAAAGAGTTGGACATGACTGAGTGACTAACATACTTTCTTCATATATTTATATATATATATATATAATATATGTATTATTTATGTTGTACATATATACTATATTTATTAATTATATGCATTATTTTTTATGTTCTCTTCCATTATAGATTATTATAAGATATTGAATATAGTTCCCTGTGCTGTACAGTAAAATCTTTATGTTTATCTATTTTATAATATAGTAGTTTATATCTGCTAATTGCAAACACCTAATTTATCCTTCCCCTCTCCTTTCCCCTTTGATAACCATGTTTGTTCTGTATGTGTCTGAGCCTATTTCTGTTTTTGTAAATAAATTCATTTGTATCATTTTTTTTAGATTCTACATATAAGTGATATCGTATATTTCTCTGTATATATTTTTTCCAATGAACCTTTAGATGTTTTTGTTTTCCTACTGTTTTATCAGGCTTAGTTAAAAAGTCATTTAGTTAGGAAACTTTATATGGAATGTCCACCATTAAATAGTGTGACTGGTCTTAAGTGGCTGGCAGCCGAATCTGAAAGCAGCTCCAGGTCTTGAGACATTTTGAGCAGTGGAAACATGGGAGGAGATGGCATAAATACTTGGAAAGATGAAGCTTCTTTGGAAGTATCAGCTCTTACATGTGTAGGTATGGGTGTGTAAAATTATCTCATTTGCTCTATAGCCAGGGAGAGCTAACAGTGTCAAGGATCAAATTAGACCTGTTTTGTAAATAAAGTTTTATTGGAACACAGCCATGCCCATTTGTTTATATATTGTCTATGACTGCTTCCAAGTGACAGTGGTAGAGTAGTTGAGATAGAAACCTTATGATCTGCGCAGTCTAAAAAAATATTACAGTCTGATCTTTCGGGGGGAAAAGCTGTCAACCCCTCCTCTCTTGGCACCTATCATCAATCAAGGTTAAATCGTTATTGCACAAAGCAGCTTGATTAAAATGGTCAATCAGAGAAAAGAGGGAATTTAACTAGTTGACCCATACTGATCGAGTAATTCCATGCCTTTTGGTATGATGTTGTTCATATGTGTTCAATTTTGCTATGCCTTTGTAAAAACTGTAGTTCAGTTCATTTTATTTTCCATTATTTCCTGTTTTTAGGCTAGAGAAATGTAAACTCTAGAAGGGTAAATTTGATTTTATACAATTAATTAACTGGATAATACTCATTGGATGAATCATAATAAGATTTAGATGAAATATTCATAATCAAATTATTTTAGTAACTTTTTGTAGCTATTAGGTCATTTCTCAATTATATATTTTTAAGTCATAATTTTAAAATTCTGCGTTAATGAGCTGAATTTTTTCTCTATTTAATCAACAGCAAAGTTTCCTTTTGACCTCTCCCTATTCAGGCTGCCGCCCACAGTCTGGCTGAGAACCCTGGGCTGGCATTCAGGAAGCCCTGTTTCTGATCCTCTTTCCTCGGCTGGTTTGAGACCTCTGTGAGCTAACTCTTCCACGGCAGTTGTCCTGTCTGTAAGATGAGAGGCTGTGAACTAGATAATAGTGATTCCCCAAACCTGGGTGGTCACTGGAATCCCCAAGGGAGGGTCTCTTTTGTTCTTTTCTTAATTGGAGGATAATTGCTTTACAGTGTTACATTGGTTTGTGTCATACAGCAACTCAAATCTGGCCCAAGTATACATATGTCCCCTCTTAAACCTCCCTCCTACCCCCCAACTTCAGCTCGCCCCACCCCTCTAGGTTGTCACAGATGACCAGGTTGGAGCTTAGGAAGGGTCTTTTTAAAAATAGCTGTTTCTATGTATTAACACAAGAAGCTCAGTGGGGTGCCCTGTGACAGCCTAGAGGGGTGGGATGAGGCGTGGGTGGGGGAGGTTCAAGAGGGAGGGCACATATGGATGTATGCTTCTGGCTGATTCGTGTGATTGTGTGGCAGAAGCCAGCACAAAATCATGAAGCAATTATCCTACAATTAAAAAATTTTTTTAAAGTTTAGAAGGCCCTGGCCCAGGTAAACTCTAAGAGCCTTCCTAATCTTGGCCCTGAGAGATCATTGCTTCAGGTTGGTAACAATGGACAAACATTCATCAGCCATAGCCCTGTCTCTGGAGGTTTGAGCCAACAGAGAGGTGCCTGCTACTGATGGTCTAAGCTGCTGGTGCTGCCTAATGACACCAGTTCTTCCTGCTTGGGAGGCCACCTTTACAGCTTACAAATTACATTCATGCAGAAATTAATCTAACCCTTTCAACAATTCTGTGAGGTCAATCAGCAATTCCTATTCCTACTGATGAGTGACTTTGAGAACCAGAGTCTAAAGGATTTTCCCAGTCCTTCACATCACAAAGCCAATATTTGAACTCACATGTTCAGACTCTAAATCCAATTCTCTTTCTATCACAAACATTCAAGCAAATAACAGAAGGAAGTGAACCCATGTAGGCGGAGCACTTAGGAAAATAAAAGGGATCATTTATGAAATAACAGAATTCAAAATTCAGAGCACCTTGCCCCTTGTTGAGAACTGACTCTGGTTTGTTCCATGGTGGATCTGTGTGGGGTTCAAGTCTATAAATATAAGCCTAAATCAGAGACAGGGTCTGGACTAGCGTGAGGCCAGGGAGGTGCCTGGGCACGCACTTTAAAGGGGGTGCTCACTCCCAGGTCATACGGTCCTCCTGAGCGTGGGGACCTCAAATGCTGTATCCTGAGTGTCTCGCTGGCCTCCTTCTGGCCCTGGCCCTGATCAGAAGCAAAGAAACTGTGCTTATTATGTCAACAGACCCTTCACTTCCTGATGGCCTTGTTACAGAGGAGGCTGGAGGTTTGTTCGGCTTTAAATGATGAGTGTGAATTGATAGGCTGGCTGGCACCCACCAGAGTGTGACCTTGATTGTTGAAGAGACAGCAAGTTCTAGGTTGGTGGACACCACCCACCCATGCCTGTGGCATGTTTCTCCCTAGTTGGTCAATCCATGCAAGTCACTTACCCTCTCTGGGCTTCATCTGAGCAATGGAAAATAACATGGAACCAGGAGACCGCCTCAACCCAGCACTTCTAAAATTTGGGGGTATGATTTAAAACTCTCCTCGAGGACTGGCACCAGGCACATTTGTGGAGTTGTTTTAAATCCAGATTTACTACCTGTTTGTGCAGGACGGTTAATCACCAACTCTTAGGTGATGAAGGGCAACTTAAAGTACCTGTGAACATAAAATTCATGTCCAGAAGCCTGAATTTCCTTCTGACTCAGATGGGTGAGGATGTTTGGCTTATTAATTTTAAATTTCCTAATTGACAGAATCACACATATGAAAATTCATGTTGAAGATCATTGGCAAATTGGCTAATGGCAAGTGAGCAGGCTTGGAAACTGTCATATGGCTATTAATTAATGACTTACTTTTTTAAGCTATCTGCCTGCTGGGAGGAGAAGAAACATAACACACCTGCAGAAGGCAATGTTTTTGAAAAAGTGTGCTGTTATTTATTGATGACTGTCTAATGTGAAAGGAAATCATCTCTGAAAGGAAGCAAATACTAATTTTTAAACAGATATGATAGCGCAGTTGGTAAAGAATCCACCTGCAATGCAGGAGACCCCAGTTTGAATCCTGGGTTGGGAAGATCCCCTGGAGAAGGGAAAGGCTACCCACTCCAGTATTCTGGCCTGGAGAATTCCATGGACTGTATAGTCTATGGGGTCACAAAGAGTCGGACAAGACTGAGTGACTTTCACTTTCACTAATGTGAAAGGAAATAATCTTTGAAAGGAAGTGAATACTAATTTTTAAACAGATAGTTACAGCATTTTCATATTTAATCCAGGTTTATAAGGGACTGAGTCCCTAGCAATCAATGTGAGGTATTCATTTTGCCCATTGAACTACAATGTCTAATTCAGCATCGTTATCATTTAGGTCTAGGGAATGTGAAGAGTTAATGTTTGCCCTGTATGACCAGTTTTCTTGGAGGCGCCTTAAGCTTGAATAGGAATTCATGACATTTCAACCATTTCTTCATGGTAGTATTTCAATTTGGAAGTGGAAAATTTTACTGTGTGTGCCCTGCTGGATGGCTTGCTGGAACGTCCCTCCACTAAGCAGTGGAGGTAAATGGTTTCATTTACTATCTGGTGGCCTGTAGAAGCTGTGCAATCTTTCCTCTTAAAATGAGGCACTTTTGTTTGTTTGGACTGGATCCAGCTGGCCGGCTTGGTTCAGACTGCATTTCAGTCGTTTTGGCTGGTGCTCCTCCAAGTAATGAATTGGCACTGGAGGGCAGCAAAGCAGAAGGGGTGAGGGAAAGGGATGAAGTTGCCGCAATAACCTTGAGGGCAATGTCTTTCCAGGCGCCCGTTTCCACCCGGAGACCGAGTCACGTTCAATGGGAGAGACTGCCTTTGCCAGCTCTGCGCGCAGCCGATGTCTTCCAGCCCTAAAGAAGCCTTCTCCTCTGGCAGTAAGTGCCCCAGCCACATGTTGACATGAATTCCTTCATTCCTCAAAGGCAGCTTAGGGAGGTACCTTCCTTGCTGAGAAACTCTGGTAGCCAGAGTCAAGAGTAGGCCTATTTAAGGCATTTTCATTGTGAAATGTGATGTGTGGAGAAGCCTTCACTAAAGGCAAGGCAGAGAGAGGTGTCTCCCTTCTTTCAAAAGAAAAGCAAGAGAATTGGACATTCACCTGTGCATTTTGATGGTAAACGAAGGAAAAAGAATTATAACGTGTTACATCAGAAGTGCCCCCCTCTGGGCATGGAGGTTAGACTGTGAGTGCATTTAGTGATGATGTGACTGACATTGCTGTGTGTTAAAAAGTTATCCCCACTGTGCCTTGGATGAATGTGGTGGTTTATGCTTACTCTTAAATTATTCCTTGCTATCCTCAACTATTCCTTATTCCCTTGGAGGATTTTTTTTCTTTTTTTCTTAATTATTTATTTATTTATAGTAAGTCCTTGTTGGTTATGTATTTTTTTATTTTTTGGCCACACCCCTGACCAGGGATCAAACCCACTCCTCCAGGGTTGGAAGGTGGAGTCTTAACCACTGGACTGCTGGGGAAGTCTCCCACCTGGAGGGTTTCTGACATTTATTCATCAAATGGATAATTTTCTGAGCACCTACAATGCATGTTGTTTGCACTGGAGATATAGAGGGAACAAAACATACTCAACATCCTTAGGAAGTTTATTTTTTAGTGGGGTAGGTAGATAATAAATGGAGGTACAAATATATCTAATATGCACAGAAGATTAACACAGGGAGAAAAAGCAGGGCAATGGGTCTATGTTTGTATGGGGCAATCTGAGAAACCTCTCTTGTTACCTAAGGATAGATTTGAAGAAATATGGGGACAAGCTGTCCATACACCATGGGATTTGTGATTTTTTATGACAAGGGCTTGTCTGACCTATAGGAGTCCAAAGAAAACCAACTTCCCTCCAAATAAAAGCAGTGGCCAACTGAAGTATTTCTTCTAGTAAATAACATTGAGTAGGTCACTTCACGATGAACTGAGAGGGATTCTGAACTCAGCACCAAGCTCTCCTTCCCACTCCTTCCTGGGGCATTAGGACATGGACTGGAGGTTTGCCTCCGTTTCTGTGAATTGTGCCCATCCTTGGAGAACACATGCCTTGAAGCCCTGCCAGTGTCAGCACCTAAGAATGAGATAAGCCTCTTCTGCTCTGGAGGAATTGTGTGTCATTAATAACAGTGATTCCAAATCTTCCTGTTAAAATAGAAGATTTATACCTGCTAAAAATAAGAATGCTATGACCCAAAAGCATTTGCATAGAAATTGGATTTTGACCATTGGGAAAAAAGAAAGAAAGAAATGTATTAGTGCATCTTATTCAATACACATGATCAGATCCTTAGCATGTGGATTTATCTGCCCTCTTGTTAAATAACAGCAGCCTGGGTAGGATAAGGGCTACCACACAGAGCACAATCCTAGACCACTAAGAGAGTCCCCGATCCTTCACTCTTCTTACCTACTCTGCCCTATGAAGGTCATCGGGAAGATGACCTGGGGTGAGAACAGGCACCCCGACCCCCTTGATTAAGATGGCTTGCTTTGAAACTATGTTACCGTAAACATTGAAGGAATTCTTCAATATAGTTAAGGAAAAGAGGATTGGGACTTTCCTGGGAGTGCAGTGGTCAACACTTCACCTTCTAATGCAGGGGCTACAGGTTCAATCCTTGGTCAGGGAGCTAAGATTCCACATGCCTCTTGGCCAAGAATCTAAACATCAAAACAAACCATATTGTAACAAATTCAATAAAGGCTTTAAAAATGGTCCACATTGGGAAAAAAAAAAAAAAAAACTTTAAAAAAGAAAAGCAAAGAAAAAGAAAGTTGCATGAGTGCCAGGATCGGATGACAGCTATAACAGAGGGTCATATACCTAGGCTTAGAATAGGAATGACTGTCCTCAGATTCTGTGCAGCCCTTTAGTCCAGCTGTATTTCTTGATAGGTGAGGAAATTCGGGCCCAAAGTCACACAAGTTACCCGATCATAGGTAGCTTGTTAGAGCCAGGTCTCCTGACTCCTGGCTTGGGGCTGTCTTTGTTTCATCCAAGACTCCTCTTTGTTTGGTTTAAGAAATAGAACCAAGATATTTTTGAAGGCTTTTGGTCTTTTTCCTTCATGTAATTTTTGGGAACATATTTCTAATCATAACTCCACCAAAATGGTTATTCTGATTTTTATTAAACATTGTTTTGCTTTACCTATGTTTTCTTTTATATGAATAGTCATTATGCGCATAAAAAAGCAATTAACATGAATCTGCCAGGCATACAAATTATTGGTCCAAATCCTATTTTTTTTTAATTTATTTTTTCTCTTTTGCTCTCAATGGATGAAATCCTTTTCTCTGTGCTGCTCTTTCGGTCAGAACATTTTTATTTTCAACAAGTACTCGTCTATTTAGATAAGTACTCAAATAGCATTTCTGGAACATGTGGGTGTGAGTATCTGTCAAAAAGAGAACTCTTATATATGGATACACACATGCAAAATACCCAAAAGAGACAGGCACACAAATACAAGAGCAAGGGAATTTTCAGCAAGTTTCTAAAATTCATTGGAACATAATTACAAAACACTTGTTTGTTCTTCACAATTCTTTAAGAAATGCCTTATATTTTAAAACTATCCTGATTTTACTTTGATTCTTATTTTTCAAAAAAATTTCTTAACTTGGCAAAGCTAAAGGAAAGCAAAAAAAAAAAAAAAAAGAAAGAAAGAAAAGAAACCCTTCTTTGGTATGTTTACAGTGGTGATGAAATTAGAGAGTCAAGGTCTTCTTTTTCCTTTGAAATGTTTTTTCAAAAATGTTTGCACTTCTGAACTGAAATTTTATTTCACATTCTGTGGCTGGTTTTCCATCGTCACTGAATAGGAGGCAAAGACAGTGAGAGAGGGAGAGAAGTAAAGAGTGATCAACAGAAGACAAGTGAATAATGTGATGAGAATTTACACAAAACAGCCTCCATCTGTGCTTACTCTGTAGACGTGCAGGGGCCGCCATGTCTGTATTGCTCTGATTTAGGGAGAACTCCCAGTGGGATGCCTATGATATCTTGTGCACCCTGCTTGGTGCTTCCTTCCACATTATAATAATTCTTCTCACTTTTATATTTATTTTATTGTCTTCTTCAAACATTCACATAGTAGTCATGTGATCAGGCATTGCGTAGCTGGTCTACAAATTTGAACTTATTTAATTCTCATGACCACCCTAAAGGGTGGCACTAACTATCTCCTTTTCACAGATGAAGAAACAAGGGCGACAGTTCAATTCACTCGCTCAGTCGTGTCTGACTCTTTGCAACCCCATGGACTGCAGCATGCCAGGCCTCCCTGTCCATCACCAACTTCCAGAGTTTACTCAAACTCATGTCCATTGAGTCAGTGATGCCATCCAACCATCTCATCCTCTGTCGTCCCCTTCTCCTCCCACCTTCAATCTTTCCCAGCATCAGGGTCTTTTCAAATGAGTCAGTTCTTCAAATCAGGTGGACAAAGTATTGGAGTTTCAGCTTTAGCATCAGTCCTTCCAGTGAATATTCAGGACTAATTTCCTTTAGGATGGACTGGTTGGATCTTCTTGCAGTCCAAGGGACTTTCAAGAGTCTTCTCCAACACCACAGTTCAAAAGCATCAATTTTTCAGTGTTCAGCCTTCTTTATGGTCCAGCTCTCACATCCATACATGACTACTGGAAAAACCATAGCTTTGACTAGATGGACCTTTATCAGCAAAGTAATGTCTCAGCTTTTTACTATGCTGTCTAGGTTGGTCATAACTTTTCTTCCAAAGAGTAAGTGTCTTTTAATTTCATGGCTTTAGTCACCATCTGCAGTGATTTGAGAGCCCCCCAAAATGAAATCTCTCACTGTTTCCACTGTTTCCCCATCTATTTGCCATGAAGTGATGGGACCAGATGCCATGATCTTAGTTTTATGAATTTTGAGCTTTAAGCCAACTTTTTCACTCTCCTCTTTCACTTTCATCAAGAGGCTTTTTAGCTCCTCTTCACTTTCTGCCATAAGGGTGGTGTCACCTGCATATCTGAGGTTATTGATATTTCTCCCAGCAATCTTGATTCCAGCTTGTGCTTCATCCAGCCCATCGTTTCTCATGATGTACTCTGCATAGAAGTTAAATAAGCAGGGTGACAGTATACAGCCTTGATGTACTCCTTTCCTGATTTGGAACCAGTCTGTTGTTTCATGTCCAGTTCTAACTGTTGCTTCCTGACCTGCATACAGGTTTCTCAAGAGGCAGTTCAGGTGGTCTGGTATTCCCATCTCTTTCAGAATTTTCCACAGTTTATTGTGATCCACATAGTCAAGGGCTTTGGCATAGTCAATAAAGCAGGAGTAGATGTTTTTCTGGAACTCTCTTGCTTTTTCGATGATCCGGCGGATGTTGGCAATTTGATCTCTGGTTCCTCTGCCTTTTCTAAATTCAGCTTGAACATCTGGAAGTTCATGGTTCACACACTGTTGAAGCCTGGCTTGGAGAATGTTGAGCATTAGTTTGGTAGTGTGTAAGGTGGGTGCAATTGTGCAGTAGTTTGAGCTTTCTTTGGCATTGCCTTTCTTTGGGATTGGAATGAAACTGACCTTTTCCAGTCCTGTGGCCACTGCTGAGCTTTCCAATTTTGCTGACATATTGAATGCAGCACTTTCACAGCATCATCTTTTAGGATTTAAAATAGCTCAACTGGAATTCCATCACCTTCCCTAGCTTTGTTCATAGTGATGCTTCCTAACGCCCACTCGACTTCACACTCCAGGATGTCTGGCTCTAGGTGAATGATCACACCATGGTGATTATCTGGGTCATGAAGATCTTTTTTGTATAGTTCTTCTGTGTATTCTTGCCACCTCTTCTTAATATCTTCTGCTTCTGTTAGGTCCATACCATTTCTGTCCTTTATCGAGCCCATCTTTGCATGAAGTGTTCCCTTGGTATCTCTAATTTTCTTGAAGAGATCTCTAGTCTTTCCCATTCAATTGTTTTCTTCTATTTCTTTGCGTTGATCACTGAGGAAGGCTTTCTTATCTCTCCTTACTATTCTTTGGAACTCTGCATTCAAATGGGTATGTCTTTCCTTTTCTCCTTTACCTTTCACTTCTTTTCTTTTCACAGCTATTTGTAAGGCCTCCTCAGACAACCATTTTGCCTTTTTGCATTTGTTTTTCTTGGGGATGGTCTTGATCCCTGCCTCCTGTACAATGTCAGGAACCTCCATCCATAGTTCTTTAGGCACTCTGTCTATCAGATCTAATGCCTTGAATCTATTTCACACATCCACTGTATAATTGTAAGGGATTTGATTTAGGTCATACCTCAATGGTCTAGTGATTTTCCCCACTTTCTTCAATTTAAGTCTGAATTTGGCAATGAGGAGTTCATGATCTGAGCCATAGTCAGCTCCCAGTCTTTTTTTTTTTTTCTTTTTTCTGAATGTTAGAGCTTCTCCATCTTTGGCTGTAAAGAATATAATCAATTTTATTTTGGTATTGACCATCTGGTAATGCCCATGTATAGAGTCTTCTCTTGTGTTGTTGGAAGAGGGTGTTTGCTATGACCAGTACGTTCTCTTTCAAAACTCTATTAGCCTTGGCCCTGCTTCATTCTGTCCTCCAAGGCCAAGTTTGCCTGTTACTCCAGGTATTTCTTGACTTCCTACTTTTGCATTCCAGTCCCCTATAATGAAAAGGACATATTTTGGGGGTGTTAGTTCTAGAAGGTCTTGTAGGTCTTTATAGAATCGTTCAACTTCAGCTTCTTCAGAGGTAAAGAATTTGCCCAAGATCACACAGTGGTGATGCTGGGATATGAACCCAGGCTCCAGATGCCACGTTACCATCCCTGATATTTATCTTCCAGTGTGGTATCTCTCTGACTTCCAAAGATGAGGTGCTGAGCTTTGGAGCGATGATCTGACTTGTCTGCAGATTTACCCGAGTGTCTGCCTCCAAAGGCTATGCACTTTCTGTGTGCCACAGTTGCCCCCCTGGTGTAGCAAGGTTTGGTGAATGAAAACCATCAGGACGTAATTCATAGAAACACACTACCTTCATTGAAAGAAGATTGCCCTTGAATTAGTTAAAACTTTTGCTTCATGCAATCTAATGCAATAAGCAACCAACATTATATATCATGGAGATAACAGTAAACGTTGTCTCATAGGGTTATGATAACCGTTCATTAGACTGCTTTTAGTATTAAGAAAAAAATCAGTTGCCCATGTCTAGCTGATTCATACTTTAGACATGGAAATGTATGTCCAGAGAGCATGACACTCTTCCAGAAGGTTACTGACATTCCTGTAAAGCCTAACTCCACTCCATTTTTCCTGTATCTGCCAGTGACTGAGGGACAGGTTCTCATGGGTTAAGGAGCCATGTGAGGGAGAGTCGACGTGTGACAATCTAGAGGGCAGGGAATTGGGTCTGGATGTTGCTTCTTGCACAGCTCTGGTCTATTTCAGGCATCTGAGCAGAAGTGGGTTGCTGTCTACAATCACCCTTTCCATTTCAGAGGGTGTCTGACTAGTGTCTGATTGTGTGTGGGTTTGGCAGATTGATGCGAAGAACACCCACACACATATATATCCAAAGCCATCTTCCTCCCCTTTACCCACCCTGTACCGCACTGTCATTGTTCCAATTGCAGTTGGAACTCCCACAGGTATTAGAGCAATGGTCTACTCGGACTGAATTGAAATCTTTTCAGATAAACACTCAGGCACATGTTTTCAAAGGGGAGGATGAATTTTTCAATTATTTTACTTTTCTATTTGGTGCAATAGCTTTTAATAGTTGCACTATAATTTTTCTTCTATCTATGTTCTTTCTCAAAAAAGCATCTGTGGGTTGAGCGGGCTTGTCTGCTGAGACTGTAGGTGGAGTGGTGATGATCTGATGCTGGCGCCTGACTGCCCGGGTCACACTCTGGCTCTAGTCATCTCCTTACGTCTCCATCCTTCAGGAGCTCGTTTGTAAAATGGGATGGTGATAGGGACCTGCCTTGTGTGATTAAATAAGTAAACAGATAAAAGTACTGAATACTAATAAAACAAGAACTTACTAGTTAGGCAATGCATGAATTTTTGTGTAGGACAGTCTCAATTTTTTGTGACTGTGCTTTTTTTTCACTCTGGTGTTCACAGTGGCTGGCTTTTCTGTTCATCTGATATTTTCTACCAATATGTAAAGCCAATGAAGGCAGGAACACCCCATGAAGCAACCCATGGATAGTTGGATTTTGACTCATGGTGATATGTCTTACAGCAGAGTCTCCAAAACAGATCAGCCCCCCTTCCTTGAGACACGTTATTGCTGGAGGGTAGGATGGCAGAGGAGGCTTGGCAGGGCACTGCTAAAGGTTCTGGACAGATTGATAATTAGTGTTTGTGTTTATCCCAGTTCTACAATGCTGTGTGACCTTGAGAACTCAATCTCTACCTGCATTTCTTTGTCTATAAAATAGGAAACAATAATGGTCCCTTTCTCATTGGGTGGTTGTGGGGATTTATATAAGTGAAAGTACTTAAAAGATGCATGACACCTAACAAGCTCATCCAGATGTTGGCCATTGTTCCTGAAGGAAGTTATGAGACTAGAACGTGAGCTTAGAGATAATTTAGAATCGGAAAGGAACAGAAAGAGAGTGCATAACCTAACAGTTTAGAATGTGGCCTCTGTATTCCAGAGCCGGGCTTTGACTCCTGGCCCTGTCTTCTCCTAGACATGGAGTCAGGGGCAAGTTTCTGGATGTCTCAGAACCTTCAGGTTTGCATCTGAAAAGTAGATAATAGTTACTCTTAAGGGTTGTTATGAGAATTAAATAAGATGCTACAGGGGAGAACAGTCTTAATGTGGGGAAGGTACTTATTAAAACAGCACCTGGGGGACCCAGACAAAGACTTTGTTCTTCCACCTTCTGAGAAGAGAAGTTGGAGAGTTAGAGTGAGGGGTCTAGGCCTCTGTAGGCCTCGAGGAGCTTGGCAGTGTGGAGCTTGGCTTAGCCTGGAGGGTGACCAGAGGAAAGCAATGGTCCAGAAAGATTAAGGTGGTGATGGCAATTGTTGTTTAGTCACTCAGTTGTTCCCAACTCTTCTGTGACCCCATAGGCTGTAGCCTGCCAGGCTCCTTTGTCCATGGGATTTTCCAGTCAAGATTACCAAAGTGAGTTACTGTTTCCTTCTCCAGGGCATCTTCTTGACCCAAGGATCAAACCCATGTCTCCAAGCCTCCTCCTGCATTACAGATGGATTTTTTACTGCTAAGCCACTAGGGAAGCTCTAGTGATGGCAATGGTGGTGTGCAAAATCAGTGATTTGGCATCAGTGAGCTGAGGACACCATTGACTGTGGTGGTGGCTATGAGAAAAGATGAGAAAGATGAATGAAAAGATGATGTCAAAGAAAGATATGGATGTTACTCATTTATTCAATGAACATTTCTTTGCACACCCATTGTGTTTCAGGCACCAGCCAAATTCTTCATTACACAGCCAGCGTCATGTATTAGTATGATATGTTTGTCACAGTTTAGAAATCAACACTGATGTGTGGTCCATTGCCTTTTAACTATTTAGATGTGTGCCCACCTCCACCACCAAGATAATGAACTCATTAGAGATAAGGACCCTGCTGTGTTTCTCTTTTATACAAGGTCTAGCACATAAAGCCCTAGACAAATATTCTGGAAATTGAATCAAAGCCATCTTAATGTCTCAACCGAGCTAATAACACTCTTCTCTTTTAGAATGGGTTTAAATATTCATTGTAAAACAATACAAATATTACAGAAAAGTACAAAAAAGGAGATTAAAAATCACCTGAAACCCCATCACAGTGAGATCCCCTCTATTAACATTTTGGCGGACATGCTTCTGGATTTAGTTCCAAGCGCTATAGACACATGTATAATTTTTAAATAAATTCTTCCCATAGCATTTTGTTCATGTGTCTTCTTGTCAAAAATCATTTGTTCTTTTGAGTGTCTCACACACAAGGCCGAAAGCTTTGAACTTGCTTAGGCCCCTGGCTACAGGGGCAGCTCACGTGTGTCCTGGCCAAAACAGTGCTGTGCATTTCTACTGAGGCAGTTATTATTATATAGCCCAACTGGTTCTTTGTACGTTTATCTCTCCAGCCAGATTATGAGCTACCTAACAACAAGGACTGTTGGTTTTATTTTGTTTTTTCCTTTTGTCCCTATGAATAGCACTGTGCATGTAGCAAGCACATGAATGTTCATTTAGTGGGTAAATTGATGCCATCCCGGGAGAGCATTTGAGGCAGTAAATCTCAGCTCCCAGGTCCAGAATGCTGAGTTCTGCATGCTACTTGAATGATGATGGTGAGATGGCTCTTGTGGTTTTGTAAAAATGACACTGTACAGCTTGGGTGCATGAGGACAAGGTGTATTGGCAGATTTAAACATTCATCTTCTCATCTTGTTTACAAATTTTTCCTCTTATTTTATAAAAGGGAAAGGAGTTATTGCTTTAGATAATTTGGCTGATGGAGGCATCATGTGTTTGTTTGTTTTTTAAGTAGAAGTGTCAGGGGATATATTTCCCAACTTTGAGTGTGAGGTTGAGACAGGCCTCACCTCTCTGGGAGCTGAGGGTGCCAGCCCATGGCCTCAAGGGACACAGTCTAACCTGGCATGGAAGTTCCAGTGTTGCTCTGTTGGGTGTGGATTGTATTACTGAGTGTTTGCCATTTACATAGTAGCCAGAGATTCATTGCAGGAGAACAAGGTATGTTGCAAAACAGAGCATTAATGTTTAGATTTTTCAGACTGAAATCTCTTAGAATTAGGAGTCAGACATAAAGATCCCAGAGTGACATTATATTTTCACTTAACCAGAACCTGGATTATCTCAGTTGCAAGAAAAGAAGAAAAGTTCCTGACTTATAGGAAACGGGTCCAACTCAGGACAAAAAGTGAACATGGGTACAAAAAATGTTTCAGGGGTTGGAAAGTTACTGGTATTGTGTTATTTGCTATTTTCATTTCATTAGATATGACTTTTATGTAATAAGACCCACATCTTCTGACAGCTCATCAATAAAACTAGAATTTTAATGATTGGAAGAGTGGTTATTCCCCAGTTTAATTTTTCAGCAGCAGTAATGATTGAGCTGTTCAAAGGATTGTTGTGTATAGCTATAGTTGTATATTCCTATAGTCTGTTCTCAGAAGGATACTGATAAATTACTCTTAGTACTTTTCTCCAGAAGAGAGGCAGGAGTCGCAGGGAGATGCAGAAGGGAGGGAATTATTTTTATCATATGAAAAAAAATTAATCATGTGTATATACTACCTGTTTAAAACAAAAGCACCTCAAAAATAGCATAATAATAAATTTAAAAACTAAAACCCTCATTCCAGACTGAAGCCTCCTTGCAGTTTGCCCTTGCTGTGACCCTCAGTTGTGTGTGTATTAAGTGACTAGTCACATGATGAAAGGACTGAAACTGACATTCTACCCCTTCTTTTCTTCTTCCTATCTTTGGAATAGAGTCAATGAGCTGATGTTGGCTAATGAATACTGGATCTGAGAAACTGACGTAAAACTCAAGTATGATTTCCTCTTTGGCAAGAGCCCAGTATGCTGGCTGACCATAGCCAGTTAAAGATTTATCATGAACCTCCTCACCGGGTTAAAGTTCACAGCTTAATTAAGTGCAAAGACAAAACTTGTTGGTACAGATTTTTTTAAATTGAAATTCATAGATTAACCATTTTAAAGCAATGTTAAGTACATTCACAACATCGTCCAACCATCACCTCTATATAGTTCCAAAACATTATCATCACCCCAAAAGAAAACTCCGTACTCATTAAACAGTTACGCCATATTCAGCCCTTCTTCTAGCCCCTGCTGCTGCGGCTGCTAAGTCACTTCAGTCGTGTCCGACTCTGTGCAACCCCATACACGGCAGCCCACCAGGCTCCCCCATCCCTGGGATTCTCCAGGCAAGAACGCTAGAGTGGGTTGCCATTTCCTTCTCCAATGCATGAAAGTGAAAACTGAAAGAGAAGTTGCTCAGTCATGTCCAACTCTTCGTGACCCCGTGGACTGCAGCCCACCAGGCTCCTCTGTCCAAGGGATTTTCTGAGATTGGACAAAGCCCTGATGCTGGGAAAGATTGAAGGCAGGAGAAGGGGACGACAGAAGATGAGATAGTTGGATGGCATCACTGACTCTGTGGACATAAGTTTGAATAAACACTGGGAGTTGGTGATAGACAGGGAGGCCTGGCGAGCTGTAGTCTGTGGGGTTGCAAAGAGCCGGATGCAACTGAGCAGCTGAACTGAACTGAACTGAACTGAACTGATCTGAAGCGCCACCTAGGAAGTCCTGAGATACACTTTAAAAGGAGGAAAGATGGGCTCGATTGCTGAATACTACTAGGTAATAGAGGTCTCAGAAAATAGCTGTTCCTGGGCCTGCCTACAGCTTTCTCAATGAGGCTGATAATGTGCTGCTGCTGTGGCCCATGAAAACTTGCTTGTTGTGCAGTATTGTTTTCCCAAGACAACAAGAACCTTCACCTAAAATAGTAGGTCAGAGGCTGCTCTGGCTTGTGACGTTTCCATCATGGCCATCAAGATAGCAAAGGAAGCAACTGACCTAAGCGAGGTCATGGGTGACTGTGCAAAGTTTGGTTCAAGGTTACATATTCAGGCAATGCATAATGTTTGAAAGTAATTCTGCCTTGTTTTTAGTGAATTTGAGAATGTAAATTATTTAGAGCCATGGCAAATACTCTGTACCAATGTATTTGAATATAAATAAATATGAATGTTCCAATCCACCCCTCAGCCCCAACCGGTATTTTCTTATGACCCCATGAATTACTTTTTGGCCAGTGCAGTATAGAATTTCAGAAGTGAAAAAATACTTTTAAAATGAATTCCTTTTTTTTTTTTTTTTATGTGGGCCCTTTTACAAATCTTTATTGAATGTGTTACAATATTGCTTCTGTTTTTATGTTTTGGTTTAAGGCATGTAGGATCTTAGCTTCCCAACCAGGGATCGACCTGATTCCCTTGCATTGGGAGGTGAAATCTTAACCACTGGACCACCAGGGAAGTCCCAGAAAGTAATCCGTAAAAGTGCTTCATATGAACGTATTTGCATTTTACCCTCTATGTGTCCTCCCTTTTGGTGACCTCATACCCATGGTATTTGCCGTGAGATGCTAGGAAAGAAAACTGCCAATTCGTGTCAGTGACTTGATGTGGACTGTGGCCAGTCAATAGTTGCTAACTCATAGATGTCTGGTTGGAACCTGACAACACTGAGCAGGACAGGTGAAGTTCAGAGGTCAGCATTTAACAGTGTCTGCTTGCTAGATGGATGCTCTTATTGCTGTTAAGTGATGTGGTCTTTTTAATCAAAGGAAGGTTTTCAAATGCCCAAATACCAAATCTCTTATACCTTAAAGATGCTAAAATTGTAAGCCAAGTCTTATCAAGAAAATAGCATTAAAAAGTCTGGATTTTTTTTTTTTTTAATTCATAGGCTACAAAAAAGGGCCAGGCCGGTAACATAGGAACATGTGGTCAGAAGTGTGAGGACAGATGGCAGTTGACATTTCGACCCTAGGAAAGATGGAAACCTTGGCAAAATAAAAATATCTGTCCTGTATAAAACAGGCAGCCACTACGTGCCTCCCACAGTTATTCCCATGGAGGGATCCACATGTCAGAGGCTCATCAGATGTGTTGAAAGCTTGTGTCAAAGGCAGCTTGTTAACCTCACAGCATCTGACCTATGTTTGGGTCACTCTGCTCTTGTCTCCAGTTTCTCTCTTTTTTGGAGAGAATGACTGCTCTCTGGCATTCTGCATATTCACCATTTTATCACACAGGGTCACAGGAAATCCACATCTTGTAGGAGCCATTGAATGACAAGATACGATGTCATTAAATTCAGGAGTCACATTAGCCAGAACTTAAATCAGGGGATTTTGCTTGTTTGTTCTCCTTAAAGCGCCTTATACTGACTCCTGGCCAGGGATAAAGTGCTCCTATTTAACAGTCTATTAAAAAGACACCACTTGAATATTTTATAGGTTTCCAAAGTCTTATCTGCTATCTATTAATAATGACCTAAATCTGAAATAATTTGGTGTCTATTTATTCTTCATCCACGTGTATGGCCATGAACTTATGTGCTCATCTCTGTTGACAACTAGAGTTTTTTTTACTATCATTTTTAAAGACAGATTCCAGGGAAAACTTAAATTTTCTGGAACTTAAATAGGCAACAGTATCAATCCTGAAATGTGATTTTTTTAATTCTAATTTTAAAGACTTTACAATAGAGGAAGGAAATACTCTGAACTGACTTAAAATCTCTATTGACATGACTTCTCAGCATCTCAGCAAACATCAGTTGAATGAGTAAAGTGTCTCTCTAGCCCCTTCGATGATCTACATTTGTTTTTGTTGTTCAGTCACTCAGTCATGTCTGACTCTTTGTGACTCCACGGACTGCAGCACACCAGGCTTCCCTGTCCTTCACTGTCTCCCGGAGTTTGCTCAAACTCATGCCCATTAAGTCAGTGATGCCATCCAACCATCTCGTCCTCTGTCAATCCTCCTCCTCCTGCCCCCTTTTCCTGCCGTCGATTTTTCCCAGCATCACGGTCTTTACAGTTTACATTGTTTGCACAATAATTCTCTATACCCACAAGTGAAACGATGCTTCAGCTCCATGGTGGATGCTTTTGCCAGTTGACAGCAAAAGAGGCAATAACCAGGGGAACAAATGCACGATTAGAGCTTTAAGCCCAGAAAATCCCTGTAAGCTGTGAAGGCCTGGGTTCACGTTCAAGAGCATTTGAGAATAAAGATTTCCACTCTGCAGTTAATGGGGCACTCTTTATCTGTGTGACCTTGTGCAAAGCATTGGCCCACCCTGGGCCTTACTTTCCTGTGTGCAAAATGAAACTTTTGCATCAAATGTCTTCAAAGTCTCTCTGGATCTCAGATGTCCTGTGAACTGTGAAATGTGGATAACCACTGTCCTTCCGGGTTAGTGGAAGGCCTAAGGGAGGACTTAGGCAAAGTATGCAAGATCTTTTAAAAGTTAAGGGCTGAATAATAACTAAATAAATAAAAAGTAAAAGTGTAGGGGTGAACAGTAATAACAACAATAGTAACGTTAATGGAAAGGCGATAACTGTGGAATCAGAGAAACCAAAATGCCTTTTCCAGAGGCTCACAGTGGGTCTTGGTTATTCGGTTTTTGTTTGTTTTTTTACTTCTTGAACCTTTTACTTTGTGTTGGGGTATAGCTGATTAACAATGTTGTGGTAGTTTCAAGTGAACGTTGAGGGGACTCAGCCGTACATATACATGTATCCACTCTCCCCCAAACTCCTGGCACATCCAGCCTGCCACATAACAGTGAGCAGAGTTTCACATGGTATACAGTAGGTCCTTGTTGATTATCCGTTTTAAATATGGCAGATTATACATGTCTATCCCAAACTCCCTAACCATCCCTTCACCCCATCCCTCCCACCAGCAACCATAAGGTCATTCTCTATGTCACTGAGTCTCTCTGTTTTGTAAGTAAGTTCATTTGTATCATTTCCTTCTAGATTCTGCAGTGGAAGGGATGTCATAGGATATTTCTCCTTCTCTATCTAACTTACTTCAGTTATTTGTTAAGGGAAAGATGCAATGTTGGTTTTATGAGGTTACTGCAGGTGTGAGGATAGGCTTGGATTGTTTACCGTATGCCCAACACCATGCTTGCGGATTACACATGTTTTGTCCACCCTCACAACAGCCCCAGAAGGTAAGTTCTGTTCATCTGCCTGTTTTACAAATCAAGAAGCTGAAGCCCAAATTACCTAGCTTGTGCAGGGTCCCTTGGTTCTGTGGCAGAGCTGGAATCTGACCCCAGGTCTCTTTGCCCAGAAGTTCTTCATCCCTGTGTGTTGCACAATCAGCATGTAGAATGGTCAGAACACTCGTGGGACAAAACAATGGTCTTATTTTTTGTTGTTGCTACTTTTATTATCCTCTACCAGAGCTCTCTTTCTCACCCTTAATAATATCCTAGGCAGTTCCATAGCTTTCTGCTCACTTTCAGCTCTTAAAAGTCCAATACAGTCAAAGCATTTATTCTCACATCCATATCAGATCTGTACCCTTTTCCCAATTCAGATCAGATCCAAATAGGAGACCTGCAGTAAGGAGAGGGTACAGCCTCTTCTACCCCTTTTTATTACCTCCTTCCTGTTCTGCTTGTGGTTCCTTGAGGTTCCAGGCAGAGGGGAAGGAAATGACAGGTACAGGGGACAAGATGTTATATTGGCATTGTCATACTGACTTTCAGCTAACACTGGCTGGAGACATTAAAAAAAAAAAAAAAATATATATATATGTATATATATATATATATATATATATATATATATATATATAATTCCTTGACAGAAGTGTGCAATTTCTGGCTAATCTATTTCAACAAACCCCCTCCATCCTTCCCAGCCTCGGGTCCTACTTCTCATGCATGCTAAGTCACTTCAGTCGTGTCTGACTCTTTTCGACCTTATGGACTGCAGCCTGCCAGCCTCCTCCATCCGTGGGATTCTCTAGGCAAGAATGCTGGAGTGGGTTGCCATGCCCTTCTCCAGGGGCTCTTCCCCAGTCGGGGATCAAACCCATGTGCTGGAGTGGGCTGCCACGCCCTTCTCCAGGGGATCTTCCCCAGTCGGGAATCAAACCTACATCTCTTATGTCTCCTGCACCATCAGGCAGGTCCTTTACCACTAGCACCACCTGGGAAGCTCCTGCTCCTCATAGCCTCTTTCTAATGAAATCTCCCATGCTCAGCAGGTAGCTTTCCCAGGTGGGTTCATTCATGATGCTTGGATGTGGGCACCAGCCAGAGGACACACGGGCATCCTCAGTGAGCCAAACAGTGGCCATGCCCACCTCTCTGCCTTCTGTCCTCCTTCACCTGCCTTCAGGAAGGCGTCCAGCCAGCTTCCTAATTTCCAGATCTTCCAGACTCCCACAGGCTGCAGACTGTTCATGAACATCACCAAGCCCCAGGACAGTCCAATAAGTTTGTCCCAAGACTCTAACATCAAGCTTCTCATGGACCCACAGCAGCACCAGGGCCTGAGCACCTCCATTTAGTGAACATCTAGGTGGGGAGCAGGGAGCCAGTCCCGCCTTCTCCCAGGGTCCTTTAATTCCTCTCACAATATAGGGGAGTGAACACCCATGCCTGCTGTGTAGACAGCTCCCAACCCACTCTCCTCTCTGCTTTTTTGAAAATTTTTTTTAAAGGATGCTAGAAATGTTAATAAGATAATTTCAGATGTGGGGAGGCAGTAGGGGTTGAGTCATCAGGTAGATTCTACGATCCTTTGCCAAGTCCAGCCAGGGTACTGCTAGCAACCTGCTCTAGGAGATGGAATATTTATCATCGTCTTCAGCTCTAAAACAATAGCCAAATTTTTCAGGACTCTGGGGAAAGCCCCATTCCGTGTTCTAGAAGCTTTAGTCCCAGACAGGTAGCCACTGTGAGTAGCAGCTTCCACCTCCACTGATGGTTCTGGGCTTGACAGAAGCCTGGGAAGGTGGGAATGATCAGGAATTCAGGTCCCATGATATCCCTTTTCTGTAGTTTCATTCTTCAGCCTTCTGTTCCTAGAGCCATCTTCACAGAGTAAGACATCTTTTTAGCTCTTACCCTTCCGAAACAGGAAACTCTAGGAAGGCTGAAATTATTCTCACAAAGAACATAGGTATCTAGGCTGAGGGGACTTTAAAGGCAGCCCAACTGATGACACCTTTCTTAGCTTGGAAACAGAGGTCACCTTCCAGAGAGCCATTTGTCACCTTTTTCATCTTAAATACTCTTGAAGCCCAGGTGTCCATGGCCCTATGCCAAGCAAAGACAGACAGGATCCCTATTCTCAAGGATATTTATTGACTTTGAACAAAATGGTGTAAATATGAAGCCAGGTGTGTACTTGGATGTTAGTTTAACTTGGACGGAAGTAGCCAAATCCCTATTTTTCTCTTGGCTTCTGGTGCCAAGAATGAAATGCTTCAGGCAGAGTGTTTAAGGTGATTATGTTGTTTAGTCGCTCAGTTTTGTCCGACTCTTTGCAACCCCACGGACTGCAGCATGCCAGGCTTCCCTGTCCATCACCAACTCCCGGAGCTTGCTCAGACTCATGTCCATTGAGTCGATGATGCCATCCAACCGTCTCATCCTCTGTCATCCCCTTCTTATTATAGCTTTCTTCTGTTTTCACACTTGGCCATTGTTTATCCCCAGGGGAGGACCAGCAAGTTGCTGGAGGGTTTGATTTCCTTGACGTTGCCTCATATTCACCTACTTCTGACTTTGGCAATAATTCCAGTGCCAATCAACCGACTTTCTATATTTATCAGCAGCTGCTCCAGTGACGTGCAAACAATTTTCTCAACAGCTGAAAAACATGAAGATAAAGAGGAGGACATTTTGTTCTTTATAAAAGAGCTTGGTTGGAATGAGCATAGGAAGCGTGAACCATCAGCATGAATCTTTTTATCTCTGCATCTTTTCTATTTTCCCCAGCGTGATGTCAGGTTTAAGGAGAGAATACAGTTTTGTCCAAAGAGGAACGAATGTGTAACCTCTGTGGAGTACACTAGAATATTCTGAATCAGCTGGGCCAGTGTTCTGGGCCAGAAGGCCATCTTTGTTGATTTGCTTAATTTATGTCTTGCGGTTTGGGATGAAGGAGGCTCATCCCCAACCTCTCCTTCCAGCCCAGTTTCACCAGATGGCTGGCTCTTAGGTAGTCACATTTGGTAAATGCTTTTCTATGAAACATGATCAAGATCAACTGTAGATGGGATTTGCCCAGGGGTCCAGTGGTTAAGAATCTGCCTTGCAATGCAGGGGACTCAGGTTCGATCCCTGGTCAGGGAAATAAGATCCCACATGCCTTGGAGCAACTAAGCCTGTACACAACAACTACTGAGATCCCACATACTACAGCTAAGACTCAACACAGCCAAATAAATAAATATATTCAAAAAATATCAGCTGTAGAATATGTGCCCTCCCCAGGGCACTGCCGGGCATGGAGGATCTGAGAGAGTCAGGACATCATCTGTGAGGTCAGAGGCTTCCAAACGGCAGGCACTTTGACCCCATTGCTGTTCAGTCTCTGAGTCATGACTGACTCTGCAACCCCATGGAATGCAGCACGCCAGGCTTCCCTATCCTTCACTACCTCCCAGAGTTTGCTCTAACTCATGTCCTCTAGTCGGGATGCCATCCAACCATCTCATCCTCTGTCACTCCCTTCTCCTCCTGCCCTCAGTCTTTCCCAGCATCAGGGTCTTTTCCAAGGAGTCAATGCTTCGCATCAGGTGGCCATAGTATTGGAGCTTCAGTTTCAGCGTCAGTCCTTCTAATGAATATTCAGGGTTGATTTCCTTTAGGATTGACTGGTTTGATCTTCTTGCTGACCACAGGACTCTCAAGAGTCTTCTCCAGCACTAGAGTTCAAAAGCATCAATTCTTCACTGCTCAGCCTTCTTTATGGTTCATATGGGGATCAAACCTGTGACTTTGGCATTATTAGCACCACGCTCTAACTAAGCTGACTGGCCAGAATTTTGTATCCATTACTGTGAAAAATAATAGATTGTGGAGAATAACTCCTGAAGAGTATGTCTATGAAGCCCTCACAATATGCCTGGTTTACCAAAGCCATTGGTGCAGAATAATCAGAGAGGTCATTTCTGTGCTGAGATTGTGTCTCTGCTGCTGTTAGAGGTCTGGGATATCTGGGCATTAATGTGCTTCAGTTCAGTTCAGTTGCTCAGTCATGTCCGACTCTTTGTGACCCCATGAACTGCAGCACGCAAGGCCTCCCTGTCCATCACCAACTCCTGGAGTTCACTCAGACTCATGTCCATCGAGTCAGTGATGCCATCCAGCCATCTCATCCTCTGTCATCCCCTTCTCCTCCTGCCCCCAATCCCTCCCAGCATCAGAGTTTTTCCAGTGAGTCAACTCTTCGCATGAGGTGGCCAAAGTACTGGAGTTTCAGCTTTAGCATCATTCCTTCCAAAGAAATCCCAGGGCGGATCTCTTTCAGAATGGACTGGTTGGATCTCCTTGCAGTCCAAGGGACTCTCAAGAGTCTTCTCCAACACCACAGTTCAAAAGCATCAATTCTTCGGCACTCAGCATTCTTCGCAGTCCAATCTCACATCCATACATGACCACAGGAAAAACCATAGCCTTGACTAGACGGACCTTAGTTGGCAAAGTAATGTCTCTGAAAAAGTGGAAGGCAGTCAAGAAACCTGGTTTCTAGTCCTAGCTCAGACCCTATCAAGGAAAGGAGAACTATGTGGAACAACCAACAGGTACTAAGTGTTCTAAGTCATACGAAGCACTTCACAATACAGAGTGTTTCTTCTTCCTCCCAGCAACCTGAGAAGTGGTTCTGCATTTCAGAGATGAAGAAATGAGGATTCAGAGAGAGTAACTTTTCCTAGTTAGTGCCCAAGTCTTCCTAATTCTAAAGCCTGCCCTGTGGCTGTCTCCCCACCTTTGATCTCCCTGGACCCCAGTGTTACGAAGGGGGAGATATGAACAGCCCGGCCTACCTCCCTGAGCTCCTCTGCTGTGGAAATGAAAAGCCATCTCTAAAGTTTATTTTCTACTTGAAAAAATTCAACCAACCGGCATCTTGCATATTATTTTAAATCTTTACTGCCACCTAGTGGGCATAATCTAATCAGAAGAATGAAAAAAATTTTCAGTTCACTTAATAAAACCTACTAATTCATCTTATATTCATCTTGTGCTGTTATCTTTTAGAAATTGCATTGAGCAAATATCATGATCTTCCATTTTTATCTTTATAGTAAACTGCCAGATGTGTGATTCCCTCTGAAAGGAGTTTGGTGAGATGCTGGACATCATGTAAATCCCAGCTTAAAAACAAAAAATTCATGCTTTGTGACCATATAATATACCCTAGCTTATAATGGGCTATACTTACAGAAATTCTAAACTTCAATATTCATAACTTGTATAGTATACTTTTAACTTTTTAAATATTTATTTGCTCAATTCTTTTTATGTTCTCATGATTTAGAAAAATGAGCTTATGTTGTACATATAGTTTTACAGCTTGTTTTTTTACCCAGTCTATTTTGGATGTCTTTCCATGTCTGCACACAAATCTACCTTATTCTTTTTAACAGTGTGTAGTATCCCATTAATGACTATAATTAATTTAACCACTTTCTCATTAATGTCCACATATGTTGTTTTCAGTTTTATTGTTACAAAAATGCAGTAGGGGGTGAATATATATTTTTCAGGGGATAGAAACACATACATTCACATGCACATCCTTTTCAAAATTTATTTGCAGAGTGAAATTTTAGCCATGAGATTGCTGGATCTAAAGGTTATGTAAATACTGAGTGCCCAAAGGTCACCAGAAACACATCTGTAGTCAAAAAATAAAAGTCAAGTGTACTTAAACCTCAGCATGGAAGAAAACCACAATAATTGTGAGGCACTGCTGGGGGACATTTGGAGGAATCTTTATGGGACTTGAGCTTGTGCCGGGTACTATAGGAAAGTTTTTCTAGAAGAAGAGAGAATTCAAGTTGGGCTAGAAATGTCATCATTAGTACAGGAGCAGCAGCCACAGATGTGGTCAGAAGAGGGGGGTATTGAATCACTTTGTGTACTGAGGGGGCTTGTCTGCACATTTCTTTATTCTCTGAATGATTTTCGTGATCGATTGGGGATATCAGGGGCAACCTGCCAGCAATGCTTTCTTTCTCTTTCTCAGGTACATTGATTTTAAGTGTCTCTATTTGGAGAAGGCAATGGCACCCCACTCCAGTACTCTTGCCTGGAAAATTCCATGGACGGAGGAGCCTGGTAGGCTGCAGTCCATGGGGTCGCTAAGAGTTGGACATGACTGAGCGACTTCACTTTCACTTTTCACTTTCATGCATTGGAGAAGGAGATGGCAACCCACTCCAGTGTTCTTGCCTGGAGAATCCCAGGGACGGTGGAGCCTGGTAGGCTGCTGTCTACGGGGTCGCACAGAGTCAGACACGACTGAAACGACTTAGCAGCAGCAGCAGACATTTAAATTGCTTTCCAGAAAGGTTGCCCAATTTACATGCAAGGCTCAGAGATAATGCATGCTCAGTGGATTGGTTCAAGACCACCACAGTAAGGCAAATACAGCAGTTAAATGAGCCACACAAATTGTTTGCTTTCCCAGTGCATGATGAAAGTTATATTTACTCTATGCTGTAGTCTGCTGAGTGTGCAATAGCATTATGTCTAAAACAGCAATGTACGTACTTAAATTAGAAAATATTGCTGAAAAAATGCTACCATCTGAGCCTTCAGTGAGTCATAGTAGTAACATCAAATATGGCTGATCACAGATCACCATAACAGATATAATAATAATGAAAAAGTTTGAAAAATTGGAAGAATACCAAAATGTGACACAGAGACATGAAGATAGCAAAGGTTTTTGAAAAGATGATGCCAATAGACTTGATCCAGGTAGCATTGCCACAAATCTTGAATTTGTTAAAAAAAAAAAAAAGTATTATCTTCGAAGCACAATCAAATGGTGTATGCCTATACGTTCTTCTGGGTTCTTTTAAATACTCAGCTTCCCTAATAATGATGTATCTAATAATCAGAATAACAGCAACTATAATAGTAGCAAACTTTCATAGAGACCTGAGTCCTTTATTCCATTGAATCCTCATCAGAGAACTTGAGACAGGCACTAATAACATCCTGGCTTTCATATGAGGATCCCAAGGCTTAGAAAAGGGGGGAACTAGGCTGGGTCACGTGGTTAGCCAACAGCGAGCTGGGGTTCAGAACCAGGGTGTCCCATTCCAGGGCCTACATTCTTTACTGTGAAGAAATACCTTCTTCTTTATCTTCTTCATAGGATCCTCCCACGGAGAATTTAAAGCTGAGGAATTAAGAGCCACTGAATTGATGATCACAAATTTTGGAAAGTCTGGTTTAGGGTGATAAGGAAGTAGAGTCCTGTTTACAAAAATGAGACTTATGGGCATTGCTCCAGAAGTCGCATATATAGTATTAAGGGAGGCAGCCAGCATGGGGGGGGGAGGGGGAGCTGGTACTTGGCTACTCACAGGTGCCCTCAATTAAAAGGCTGAGGAGCGCCTTCTTAAAATCACAGCCAAGACGCTATAATTAAATATTCTCTGGGCCAGCTGGAGCTCAGAGGCTGTTTAAATCACCCCAAGGAAATAAACAGATGAAGGACATCCAGGCCCTTGGATCTGCTGAGGCTCATTATGTTCCCACTCTAAGGGAGGATGGGGGGTCTGCGAGCCCTCTGGGCCAGAACGCGGAATGAAATGGCGCTTAAGTAAATAGTTATTGAGTATGTGGTGGGTGCATGCTGGGGATCAAAGGGGGTCCACCTGCTTGGATTAGCAAAACTATGGATTTAACAAACGTGGAGTAAGGGCCGGCGGCTGTTCTTTTCCAGATTGCGCTGGCTGCGGACGAGACATCAAGAATGGACAGGCCCTGCTGGCGCTGGAAACGCAGTGGCACTTGGGTTGCTTTAAGTGCAAGTCCTGCGGCAAAGTCCTCACCGGCGAGTACATCAGCAAGTAAGCCTGGGGCGCAGGCGCGGATGGATCCTTCAGCAGGGTTGGGGCATCATGGGCTGCCCTGCGCTCGCGGAATACACCCTAGCCCAGCCCAGCCCATCAGACATAATGAAAGACCTTCACATTCCACAATCCGTATGAACTTTTTGCTATGAAACTTTGGAAAGGAATTTTATTCTTCTGTTGTTGCCTGCTATAAATTTAATGAAATGTTCATCATTGCCTAATGTAACAATTAACGAAGCTGACATAATGGTAGGCTATATGTTGCAACCAATTAAGCATTTAGTAATTTTACTTTCGCTAATCCCCCCTCACCCCCGTCATTTCCCCATTGAAACTACTGATGGTAAACCTTTATCCTCCTTCCAGGTCTCAGCCATGTCTGCTGGCCCTCCCCTGCCCCCATCCCCCCAAAAAGAAACTCAGCGTCCAGGCACAAAGCCCATTAGGACCACTCTGGAGTAGGTTCCTTAGAGTCAGAGGCCGGTGTAGAGAAGAGCTAGAGCAGGTGACGTTTTGAGGGTTTTGTTTAATGTGACCTTGAATAGCTAGTTACAGTGGTTACCTTTTAAATTGAGGAAAGAATGAGCATGGGGTGGGGGGAGGGCCTAGAGGCAGTAAGGGAAAATTTTCCCCTATCCACTTTTAAAAATGTTCTCCAACCAGCATCTATTAAAAATTTTTTAAATGAATTTAATGTATGAATATACACAGTGAGACTAAAGAAGTAGCTTGGGCCCCACCCCCTGGAAATCTAATTCTCCAGATCTGGGGTAAAGCAAACCCTGGTATTCGGGATGCAGAAACTACACAGGTGATTCTGAGGCACAGCCAAAGAGAACTGCTCCGCCTTTAACACTGACGCCTGTGCAGAGCTAGGTAACTGGGCTGTCTGGAGACGTTTTAACTCTCCCATGCAATGGCACACCTAGAACATGATATTTTAACTGTGTCATGAGGTAAATGAGGGGCTTCCCAGGTAGTGCTGGTGGTAAAGAACCCGCCTGCGAATGCAGGAGACATAAGAGATGCAGGTTCGATCCCTGGGTGGGGATGATCCCCTGGAGAAGGGCATGGCAACCCACTCCAGTATTCTTGCCTGGAGAATCCCATGGACAGAGGAGCCTGGTGGGCCTCAGTCCATAGGGTCGCAAAGAGTTGGACACCACTGAAGCAACTTAACACGCATGCAACAGGTAAATGAAGGCAGTTTCAGGAGGATGGTTGAGAGGCCCTGGGCCCCCAGGCTCCCTCAGGGCCAAGGAGAAGGCGTCTCTGCGCTCTTAGGAGGCTCTGGTGTGTGAATCAAGGAGGTGTGGGGGAGGAGACAAGGAAGAGGAGCATGGGACTACAGCTGAAGCCTGCCAGGCCTGGTGCTGCAAGAGAGGGACGCCTTGGTTTTTGCTAGCGAGGTCTGAGGCAGTCAAGGAATGCGCAGCGACAGCCGTTTGGCTGTTACTCCTGTGTGGCCTGGAGGACCTCAGCACTCTCGCTGGAGAGTTTGCTCTTGTGGGTTTTGACCCTCCCCCACCAGGGCTCCTCCAGGCATGTGAATGGTAGTTGAGCGAGAAATAACTTCTGCTCCGCTTCTGTGCAACTGGGCGGAGAGAGATGGGGTCTGGGCGTCTTTCCTGCCCTCGGAAGCTGAGCTGTCTTTGTCCTGCAGGGATGGTGCTCCATATTGTGAAAAGGACTACCAGGGGCTCTTCGGGGTAAAATGTGAAGCCTGCCACCAGTTCATCACAGGGAAAGTCCTGGAGGTAAGTGACACACGGGCGCCCCTCAGAACCACCGTCATGGTCCTCAAGGCTCTTGGAAACACACAAGGGTCTCTTTTTCCATCTTTTTCTCACGTGCAGAGGAAAGAAAGTAGAGAATGGCTGTGTAACACTGTCTTCTCAGGCAGTGTCTACTTCATGCTGGACACAGGAAGGATAGAGGACATGAGGGAAAAAAAGAATGAAGAAGAGTCTAGAGGAATTATGTAGGAGGAACGGTTATATTAAACTGTTCTTTTATTTAGAAGTTAGAAAAGAGGAAATGAAGACTGTGTTCGAGCCACGTGTGTCTGTGTGTACAAATGTGTGTATAAGTAAGTGAGTAAGTGTTAGTTGCTAGTCGTGCCCGACTCTTTGCAACGCCATGGACTGCAGCCCACCAGGCTCCTCTGTCCATGAGATTTTCCAGGCAAGGATACTGGAGTGGGGTGCCATTTCCTTTTCCAGGGATCTTCCCAACCCAGGGCTCGAACCCGGGTTTCCTGCACTGCAGGAGATTCTTTACCAACTGAGCTACAATATGTGCCCACATATCTGTGTGTGCACATATCTGTGTGCTCACGTGTGTACACATGGGAGCGTACAGACTCAGCGAACAGAGGCTCTGAACGGTAGTTAAGAGAAGAAAGTCGTTAGAGGTGAGGGTGTAGGCTTTCCCTTAGAAAACCACATCCTGTGTGACCCAGAACGTCCTGTGGCCCAGGCTGACAGAAGCCTGTCAAGTTCAGGTGTGACTGCCTCGCACTGGGAAGCTTGGTTCCTGCTTTCTCAGCAGTTGCCCCACCAGCTTCTGCCTCTGGGCGGAACTGAGCTCCTGAGTTGGCGCCATCAGTAGACTTGGGGCCAGAGGTCAGAGAGTCACTCCCGCCTGCCCACAAGCCTGCGAGATATTAACCCACTCTGATGGGAAAAGTAAGGGCTTCCCAGGTAGCTTCCCAGGTGGGTCAGTGGTAAAGAATCCGCCTGCTAGTGCAGGAGATACAAGAGACCTGGGTTCGACCCCTGGGTCAGGAAGATCCCCTGCAGGAGGAAATGGCAACCCACTCCAGTATTCTTACCTAGAGAATTCCATGGACAGAGGAGCCTGGAGGGCTACAGTCCACAGGGTCACAAAGAGCTGGACACCACTGAATGCACACACACACACACAGACAATGTTGCCTCACACCCACCCCAAGTCTCAGGGTGAGGATGTGTGCTGAGCAGAGGTGGGTCAGGACACCCAATAGGGTCCTGGGAACATGACCGGGCAACTTGTCACATTGCTTCTGTAGACACCAGGTCACTCTATCCACATCACCACATTCAAATTTCCCAGCAGGGTGTGGTCCAGGGACCCAGGACATGAATCTGAGTGGCCCCTGAGGTGTCCCTGGGCATCTTCTGTGGGTGTAGTCTTCCTAATCCCACAGCAAGCCCCGTGATGCCTTCCTGCCCATGAAATACAGGACAGGGGGCAGTGCTGGCTCTGTGCTGGACCTAGTCCAGCTAATTAGATTTGAGATGCAGGTCGTCAGTGCACTTCCTGACCCAGAGGAACAGTGTTTCGGGAAGAGCAAACTGCAGTGGCAGAGGCTCAGCAGCAAGGACAAGTACAGCATACCCAAGAAACCAAGTCATTTGGGCAGGACTGTGGGTGAGAGAGAGGATGCTGGAGGAAGGGAGAGGCCCGAGTGTGAGGACCTCAGAAATCAGTCAGGAATTTGGCTTTACCTTGAGGATGGTGGGAAGTATTGAAGTGATTGTAGCTGGAACATCACGTGATAGGATCAGACTGCAGTGTGAAGAATGGGAGGGAGTCCTCAAATAAGTGTGCCCCCCTGTTCACAGCAGCTCTGCTCACACCAGGCAGAAGGGAAAGCAACCCACGAGTACATGGATGGATGGATAAACACAGCGTAGTATTTAGAGACAGTAGCCTGTCCCTCAGCCTTAGGAAGGAATTCTGACATGTGCTACAGCATGCATGTACCTTGAAAACATTATGCCAAGTGGTAGAAGCGGTCACAGAAGACTGCATACTATGTGATTCTATTTACATGAAATATATGGAATAGATGGATCCATAGGGAAAGCAGTTACCTGGACTTGAGGGCAGGGAGAGAGTGGGGAGTAACTGATAATTGGTTCCCACTTAGGGTGATGAATCTGCTTCAGAGGTAGAGGATGTGGTTGCACAACCTTGTGAATATCCTAGATGTCATGGAGTTGTTCCCTTTAAAATGGTGTATCTGATGTTATGTGAATTTCACCTCAAATGAAAAACATTAATGGATGTAAATGGAGTCGGGGGGCAGACAGGGAGGGCAGGTAGAGGAGAGCTTTGGACAGCAAACAGTGTTGCCGCTGGCTGGAGTGACACCTTAGAAGTGGACCCCCACCACCCACACACAGTTGGGGTAAGGGGGATTTCTCATGGCCCTTCCAATAAGGCTTTTATTGCGAGTCCAAGGATACTTCAAGGCTGGGTTTGGGGCCCAAGGTCATGCACATCCTTAGGAAAGCTATTGGAGAAGATGGATGTGACGCGTCCAGAGTGTCGCTTGAAATCCAGCCATCTCATCCCCCGACAAGTGCAGTGGTCCTTGTCTGTCCTCTCAATCTGTCCCTCGTCCCTCCACAGAGCAAGGAGCCCTGCAAGAGACTCAACAGCATTTCCTTTGAGCTTCCCAAGTTTGATCTGCTACATGGGACTGAAATAAACCTGTTGAGGTGGGAGCAGTTAGGAAATTTCATTTTAAAACAGCAGGAGGATGGGGTTTAGACTTACTGGAGTAATCCATGCATGAAAAAACCAAATCACTATGCTGTACTCCTGAAACAAATATAATATTGTATGTGGATCCTAATTCAGTAACAAATAAATAAAACACTAGAACTATTTCCCAGATGTTTGGCTATAGCTAAAGGGACAGGAAGACAGTGAATGCCGCCCCCAGCTTGGAGCCCCCACATTTGTAGACAGCATGGATGGAGGCAGCTCTCTCCTCAGGCCACATGTGGGACTGTGGGCCCCCCCAAAAAAGAGTTGGGGAGACAAAAGGACTGAGGAGGGTGGGGTGTTGATTACCTTCAGATTTAGTTCAACTGCTGTGGGAAGGAATCTCTAAAAGAAAACTGGATCCAAGAATGTGCCGTGTTGAAGACACATCTGCTCGCTCTGCTTTTTCCCTGGAGGCCGAGTACTTTGATGCTGGTAGGGGCTGTAAGGGCCCCTTACCACGTTGGCTTCAGGCCTCCATGAGGGCCAATGGTGGGGGTGAGACCTTGCACCCTTTCCACACAGACCCACAGAGGTGGGGCTTCTGGGAGCAGTTTGCAGCGGGGTTCCGTGCAGAGTCAAGACCCACCCAGTGGGCGTGCTGTCCCTCTCAGATGGGTGTGTGATCTAGAAAATCGTCCTGCGCTGTGAGCACGCTGACATGTGACAGCTCGTGAGTCGGCCTGGCCCAGCTCCCAGCAGAAAACCCTGAGCTCCTCCCTCCACCTTTATTCTCTGATCCACCGTAGGTGCAGCAGGATGGGTCTGATTTGTTGTAAATACTATAATCCTGGTTTTGGTTTGGGTATTCCCCATTTTTAAAATTATAGTGAAATCCACATAATATACCAGGAGCAGGAAATGGCAACCCACTCCAGTATTCTTGCCTGCAGAATCCCATGCAGAGGAGCCTGGTGGACTGAAGTCCATGGAGTCGCAGAGAGTTGGACACACCTGAGCACACACCACGTAACATAAAATGTAACATCTTAACCATGCTTCAGAGTACAGGTCCGTGTATTACACAGACTTATGATGTTGTGAAACCGTCACCAGTATCCAGCTTCGTAGCCCTTCATGTCTTATGAAACTGAAGTCTGTGCTTATTAAACAGTAACTGCCCATCCCCCTCTCCCCACAGCACTTGGCAGTGACCGTTCCACTTTGTCTCTATGAATTCGACTACTCTGAGTATCTCATGTAAATGGAATCATACAGTATTTGTGGGGTCTTGTTTGTTCGTTTCGTTTGATTTTGCGATGGCTGTTTTGCACTTGGGCTTCCCTGGTGGCTCAGCTGGTAAAGAATCCACCTGCAAGTGTGGGAGACCTGGGTTCGATCCCTGGGTTGGGAAGATCTCCTGGAGAAGGGAACAGCTACCCACTCCAGTATTCTGGCCTGGAGAATTCCATGGACTGTATAGTCCATGGGGGTCGCAAAGAGTCAGACACGACTGAGAGACTTTCACTTTTCACTCTCACTTTTTTACTTCGTATGATGTCCGCAAGTTTCATCCATGTGGTGGTGTGTGACAGTTTCTTCTTCCTTTTTTAGGCTGAATAATATTCCATTGTGTGGACATACCACATTTTGCCTTTCCAGTCTGTGATGTTTGGTTTTGTTGTTGCTGTTGTTTCTGATCGATTTTACCCGTAGAGATTGTGAATGTATTGTGAGTTCCCTGTGTCTTCTGTAACGGTGGTGGCTTAGAACCACAGAAACTTTCTCTCTCAGTTCTGGGGCCAGAAGTCCACAACTGAAGTGTTGGCAGGGCTCCCTTCCAAGGCTCTAGGGGAGGATCTTTCTTTGCCTCTTCCAGACTCTGGTGGCTGTGGCTACATAACCCTGACCTCTGCCTTGGTCTGCACAGAGCCTTCCCCCCTGTGCCCTCTCTTCACTCTGTGTCAAACCTCCTCTGCCTTCCTCTTAGAATGTCCCTTGTCATTAGCTTTAAGGTTCATCAGCATCCCAGGTGGCACTGGTGATAAAGAAGCCATCTGCCAATGCAGGAGACGTAGGAGATGCGGGTTTGATCCCTGGGTCGGGAGGATCCCCTGGAGGAGGGCATGGCAACCCACTCCTTATTCTTGCCTGGAGAGTTCCGTGGGCAGAGGAGCCTGGCGGGCTATAGTCCATAGGGTCACAAAGAGTCAGACACGACTAAAGAGACTTCACACACATAGGATCTTCCAAGGTGATTCCTTCATCCCCGGATCCTTAGCTTAATTACATCTGCAAAGCCCCTTTTCTCAGACATGCCAAGGTTCCAGAGATTTTGTGTGGCTATATCTTTGGGGGGAGGGAGGGGGGCACCATTTCAGTCATCATGGAAACTGACACAAGTCTCGTCCCAGTGAGGGCTGAAGCTCTGATGTGGTTTTAATGGAACCCTCACTGAGCATCAGAGATGTCCTGAGATCGCTTCTCTGGACGCGTTTCATCCGAGATGCCACCAGACACCTGAAGGAGCTTTAAGAAGGAGAAAAGGTCCCAGAACAGTGATCAAGGAGCTCCAGGCTCAGCTATGTCAGTAACTCCTGAGGAATCTGGGACAAGTCATTTAGCCTCTTTGAGACCATCTTCATATATAGGTAAAAGGACTTCCGGACATAGAAGTGTGGAAGGTGAAGGAAGAGGACCTGTCCCATGGCTGCCCCTTCCCCCTCCTGTTCTGAAATTCTGTCTCCCTCTGTTACTGGTTTTTCTTTGGAATGTAATTGTTTTACAACGTTATGTCAGTTTCTGCTGTACAACAACGTGCATCAGCTATATGTTTACACGTATCTGCTCCGTCCTGAGCCTCCCTCCCACCTCCTGCTTGTACCCCTCTATGTCATCAGAGCACTGAGCACTATGGCGCCCTGTGCTGCACAGCAGCTTCCCACGGACTGTCTGTCCTGCACGTGGTCGTGTGTATATGACAATGCTACTCTCTCAATTCATCACACCGTCTCTGTCCCCCACCGTATCCACGAGTCCATTATCTATGTCTGTGTCTCTGTTCCTGCCCTGCAGATAGGTTCATCAGTACCGTTTTTCTAGATTCCATATATGTGCATTAATATGATATTTGTTTTTCTCTTTCTGACTTATTTCACGCTGTATGACAGACTCTAGGTCTATCCATGTCTCCACAAATCACCCTATTTGAGTCCTTTGTAATGGCTGAGTAATATTCCATTGTATACATGTAAGACATCTCCTTTGCCCATTCCTCTGTTGATGGATATTTAGGTTACTTCCCTGTCCTGGCTATTGTAAATGGTGCTGCTATGAACACTGGGGTACATGTGTCTTTTTGAATTATGGTTTTCTCATGTGCCCAGTAGTGGGATTGCTGGGATAAACCCTTCCCAGGATGTGGGCTTGAGGGGATGGGGAGGAGAGCCTTCATGTGTTTTAATGAAAAGGGCTTCAGTGACAGGAAATCAGGGATCTACTTTTGGTTCTGGAATTCACAGCTGTGTGACCTTGGGCAAATCAATTTCTTCAAACCTTGATTTTTTCTTTAATATACAAATGTTAAAATATATATGTAAATCCAAGACTTGGGGCACTTGACCTCTAAATTTCCTTTGGTTCTAAGGATCTGAATTCTATAATTCTCCTTGTCTTAGATATAGTCTTGGATCTAAGGGGTCAGAGCCAACAGTTTTTTTTTTTTTCTGGAGAGATTTTCTAGAACACTCAGCACATAGCATACACTCAAACTGTAGTTTTCTCATTAGCTTGCTTTCAGTTCTGTTTTTGAGGGTCATCTTGCTATAAGTGGCACATCTTTTAGAGCTTATGCTAATTAACCTATAAATTCAGGCGCGTTCTGAAAATGCTTACAACCTGCCTCCTAACTAAGAAGTCCAAAAAGCAGATCGAGATACAGCCAACAGCTTGCTATCTCCATCTCCATTTCTAAAGTCTTCTCAGAAGCAACCTTTCTCCTGGTCCTTACTTCCCTTCCCTACACCCACCCTGCTCACTTCTGCTTTAGCAGCCCAGAGGTAACAGGACTCGGCGTGAGCCTTCAGACTTAGGTCACAGATGTCAGTAGACATTAGGGGCATCCCTTTGGTGTGAATTTCCTTCCATCTTTCTGTTGGATGGTCTTAGGAGATCTCTGACCCTGACAAACTTCATTTCCTGGGTTCAGGTTGTTACCTGCCAACTTTTCCAAGAAAGAAAGCAACAACAAAATCATTGCAAAATGAATGCAATTCAGAAAAAAAAAAAAAAAAGCGAATGTCAAACTGGACACAGAAGTCTGGAGGGTAAAGGGAAAGAGCCTGTCCACTCCCTCCCCGTCCAGGGCTATTCCATCTGCAGACCGAGGGTGGTCTTGAGTTCTCTTAGTCTGTCTGTCCTTTTGCACAACTCCCTCCCCCAGGGAGCTCAGTGTTTACCAAGCTCTCTCACATTCCTTCAAGACCAGTGCTCTCTGGATTGGCTGGCTCTGCAGACAGGGCCACCCTGAGCAGGCACCTGGCCATCTGCACCGGAGCCTCCTGTGTGCTCAGACCCCAGAGACAAAAGGAAAGTGGTGTGTCTGCATTCTTCCCAGGAGAGGAGGGCAGGGCTCCGAGTCTCTCCCTGGCCTTCTTCCTCAGGCACCACACCCAGGAAATCAATCCTTCTGCCTTTCCAGAAGGGCTGGTGGCCCACATTGTGCTGGGGTGGGGTGTCTACTATGCCGCGTGTGCTCTCCTGGGAAGAATGTGTGGCAGGGTCTGTTACAATTCGAATGTCTCACAATGTAAGAGACCCTGACACGCGGCCCGTGGCCAATCCTGAGTGCCTTTCCATCCCTACCCATGGGCAGCACTGTCTTTATCTGTTAACTTGGAAGTGACGGATGAAAGGACAGGACTTAGGCTGGCTTTAGACCCTTCCTGCTGGATCCCCTGCAGTGTAGCAAATGTACACACCACGTGATTCAGCAAATCCTTTCCCTTGATTCTCTGAAGGGTTAAAAATGGTGGCTTTGTTTTATCTTGTTTTGTTTTTACTTTGTTTACTTTTCAATTAAAACTCCTTTTTCATAAAGCCCAAGGACAAATGTTTATGATGTTCCTGTAGAACTAATTCACATTACAAACTGGAGGTCCCATCCGCTTCCTTCCTTTTGCTGTATTTTAAGCATGCTCTGAAATGAGCAGGTCTTGGTCTGGGCTTACTTGTTATCTAATGAGAGGAAACATAAGCTCTTCCAGGGCGCTTGCATGGCAGACGGTCTTTTTGTCACCATCGAACATATAATTTGCAAAGACAGACTGAACGGTGAAGTCCCTCCTTTCTCGTTGCATGTCCTTAAATGCAAGCGAGGCTAATAAACCATGTTCAAGCAGAAAACTAATTGCATTCTTCTCATTTCTACTGTGGCCCCAGGAATGTGTACCTCCTTCCCCTTAATTGTGAACCCAAATATTTTTCTGGATCACAGAAGGGAAAAGAATCAAGTAATATTAGAAGTTTTGAGTCAGATGGTCTCTGCCCTGGTGAAGAATGAACCACCACAATAGCGGGCTTTTGCATAATAAAAATACTTAACATCTACAAGTGATCTCATAAATATTTGATCCTCACAATAGGCCTGTAAAGTGATGAAAGCCGTTACTACTGACCTCCATCTACAGATGAGGCTGCTGCGCTAGAGACCTGGAGGCTGACTGGTAGCTGAACCATGATTAGAAGTCTCAGTTCTCAGAAGATAGAAACAGATATGTACATACGTGCACACCCACATATGCACACATACACACACACTGATTCATGATCCACGTGGCAGTAATCATTGCAGAGAACAAGTAACTAAACTGCCTCCTGAAATAACTTACAGAAGGACCAATATTTACCATTCCTGGTGAGATGAGGAAAATCTATCTGATGAGTAGCCTTGTTGTATCTATTTTCAGGGCAGTAAACATTTGCTGCTTCTTTGGTTTCCTTTATTCCTGTGTAAAATGTTGCCGAAGGTCAGGGACCCTGTGCACAGAGTAGGTGACGTTTCTGCATAGTCATGCCTCATTCTGTCTTGCCCTCTTTACTCAGCTGGAGGCTCCACAAGGGCACCTGACTTGGGCCATGGAGACAATTGTAGGTGGATGGTGCTGTCTCAGGCGAGGGAACACACTTTGTTTACAGAGCTCTGGTTGAGGATGCCGCAGAGCTCCATGGAGAGTCAAGAGGAGCTTTGAGGCCATTCCAATACAGGCACACATTGGTCACTTTTCCTAATTTAAAATAGAACTTAACAATAAACTTCAGAAATGGCTTCATCTTAAATATGAGTTAAGCAAGGTATGCTATATTCATACAATGGAATATTATTTAGCAATAAAAAAGAACAAGGTTCTGATTACCTGCTACAGAATGGACGAACCTTGAAAATATCCTAAGTGAAAGAAGCTAGTCACAAAAGATCACCAATTAGATGATTCCTAGAATGGACAGATCTGTAGAGACAGAAAGTCTACTGGTTGTTGCCTGGGTCTGGCGGGAGAAGGAAATGACGGTCAGTGGGTATGGAGTTTTGTTTGGAGGTGATGAAATGTTCTTAAATTAGATAGTAGTGATGGTTGCACAAGTCTGTGAATCAATCAATACTAAAAACTACTGAATTGTACACTTTTTTCTAAAAAGGTGAATTTTATGGATATCTCAGGGTAGGTAGGTAGGTAAGTAGACAGATATACATACACATATGTCTGTCCATCTATGCAGAGATATACAAGGTGATAGAGAGTTGGAATCCAGTATTTCTCAGTTTCCATATCTGTAAGATGAGGCTGCTAATTGCTACCTCATAGAGCTGCAGCATTTGAAAATAAAGGCATGAAAATCTTTAGCATAATTAGTAGCCAGGTTAGTCCCTTCTCCTTTCTCTCTCTCCTTTCTTCCAGTCTTTGATAGTTTCACTTATTAGAAAGTGGGTAAAGCACAAGAGTGGGCTTCCCTGGTGGCTCAGACAGTAAAGAATCTGCCTGCAATGCAAGAGACCCAGGTTCAGTTCCAGGGTCAGGAAGATCCCCTGGAGAAGGGAATAACTACCCGAATGGCTACCCACTCCAGTATTCTTGCCTAGAGAATCGCATGGACAGAGGAGCCTGGCTGGCTACAGTCTATAGGGTCGCAGAGTCAGATACCGCTGAAGCGACTTAGCACATGTGCATAGAAGGGACAAGAACAGAGATTCAAATCAATAAATGTCTTCATGCCAGAGTGTCTGTGAGCTTCTTTCCTTTGTGGGCTTTAAACTTTCATTCCCTCGCATGCTCATAGGTTGTCATTGCACAGAACTGTGCCCTTGATCATAGTGTGTGACCTGATTAACATATAATCTCCCCAGCGTGGGAGAGGAAACTCAAGTTTAAGTTTGAAGTATGGTTTATGACGCATTGGTCACAATATCTTATTTGCAGATAATAACCTGGTGCTAATATTTGATTCCCTGCATCATTAATAGATTAGGAATCAGCCCAGGAGAGCACAAGAAGCACACTGACATGACAAATGGTTGGAGGAAAATTTCTCTGATTCACCCAAAGTTATCCACTTTGTCCTACATTAATGATAAGAGGAAATATGTTGCCAGGGTAACAGAAGACTGTTCACAGGCAGTAAAGGTTCGATATTTATTTTTAAAAGTCACCCCATTTCTGCCAGCACAAATGGAAGGGCTTTCTTCTCCGGAAATGACATTTTGAAAAGAGTTTGTGTTTTGAGTTAAAAAGATGTTTTGTTTTTCAGTGTTATTCCACTTCAGAGAGTTTAGCTTCTTGCTGGTGAAGTGTGGGGGTGGGGTGACAGTCGGGGAACGTGACTCTTCCTGAGAAATCAGCAAGAAGTACTGAGCATGTGCTGGTGGCCCTGCCTTAGGGGTCAGCAAGAAGTACTGAGCATGTGCTGGTGGCCCTGCCTTAGGGGCCGCAGAAGGTGTGAGATTCAGGGCTCATTCTCAGATAGATAAGGCATACATTTCTAAAAGTAATAGGGTGTCTGAGCCCAAAATTAGGAATCAGGGTCCAGGGCACCCCTAGGGCCCATGAATACCCAAAGCTGTTGCAGCATCTTTAGTCTGAGGGCAATTCTTAATGGTGGTATTGAGTTTTAGAAATAGCTAAGACCTGCTGTATAGCACAGGGAACTCAGCTGGGTGCTCTGTGATGACCTAGATGGGTGGGTGTGGGGAGTGGGAGAAGGAGGTCTAGGAAGGAGGGGATAGATGTATACATATAGCTGAGTCACTTCATTGTGCAGCAGAAACTAATAACACTGTAAACCAATTATACTCCAATTAAAAAAAAAAGCTAGAACCCAACAGCAGAGAGGCAGCCTGCCTAGACAGGTGGCCAGCAAGTTCAGTGATGGGATGGGTCTCTGGGCTGGCCGCTGTTCTGAGCACAGATGTGATGACCCCTCAGAGTTGTCCATTCTCCTCACCAGGACCCAGCACATCCTGAGCTGCAGAAGGCTTATATGTCTGTGTTCTCATGGACTCAGAGCACCTGTCCTTCTTCTTCCTGCTGATCCCCACCTGTTCCCATCCCTGGCTCTGTTCATATCTCCTTCACCACTATAAACCTAAAAAGGAAGACTATACCCCTTCTTCTGGAGAAGGCACTGGCACCCCACTCCAGTACTCTTGCCTGGAAAATCCCACGGATGGAGGAGCCTGGTAGGCTGCAGTCCATGGGGTCACTAAGTGTCGGACAACTGAGCGACTTCACTTTCACTTTTCACTTTCATGCATTGGAGAAGGAAATGGAAACCCACTCCAGTGTTCTTGCCTGGAGAATCCCAGGGATGGGGGAGCCTGATGGGCTGCCGTGTATGAGGTCACACAGAGTTGGACACGACTGAAGCGACTTAGCAGCAGCAGCAGCAGCATACCCCTGCTTCTAAGGGATCAATTCCAGGGTGCTTCACCTGCCCTGCACTGGGACCTTCAGTGAATTCCAAGGTAATTGTCATGACTTTTTCTTGGCGGAACAGAAAGAGAGTTCAATCTTTGACAACGTATCTCAGTACACAAGATAACTAGGGGCCCACAGTTGTGTGAGGGCCTAGTAAGAGGCACACATCATAAATGACCGGGAGTTTAAAAGAGATTCTTGTCAATTGTTAGAAGTCAGCTTTGTATCTTGAGGAACGAGAAGGTACAGGCAGGTGAGAGCAAGCAGTTTATCTCCATTTGCTTTTGTGACTGACGTCTTGGGTCACTTTTTTCCTACCTTGTTTGTTTCTTTTATTTTCATGTTACCATTTGGTTTAATTGCATCCTTATTGTGTGCCGTTCTCCACTTCAAATCATTTTTGTAATCAGGGTGTAAGCTTAAAAAATTAAAATACTTTATCTTTTCCATTGGTGACTAGTGTTATTTTAATTTAATTATGAAGTACATTGACTTTTGTGGGTTCATCTGAATCCATTTCTCCATCTGAAAAGTCATCCCTATTAGAAAATGCCTGTAACCCTCTTGGATCTGCCCACCTGGCTGATGGTAGATGGGCTTTCTATGCCCAGATCAAGCCCCTCTCCTGAAACCCAGGTTTTGTCTCTAGGGGGTGTGGAGTGGGGGTGGGGAGGATTGTGACAGCCCTTCAGGTCTCAAGAAATGACCTCTAGCTTGTGGATTCATGAAAACTCAGAGAAAAGGTGGTATACTGAGTTACCTTGGCTCTATTGTGTCCTTATATTTTGTCCACTTAGTCTCTTGAAGCAAATGTACAACTGGAGGTGGGGAATGGTTAGATATTGAGACATGGAACTATTGGAGCTTCCCTGGTGGTCCAGTGCCCAAGACTGTGCTCTCCAGGTGCAGGGGGTCTGGGCTCAATCTCTGGTCAGGGAACTAGATCCCACATGCTGCAACTAAGTATCCTGGGTACTTGTAACTGAGACCCCAAGCAGCTATAGAGAGAGAGAAAGAGGAAGGGAAAGAGGGAGAGAGAGAGAAAGAAGCGTGGCGCCGTCTTCAGGTCACTAGGACAGCTTCCGTTCTCTCTAGGTGAGGATGTGAGACAGTCCACGTACGTGGTCCAGGAGATGGAGAGTGCTCCAGGGGAGATGGGTGCCTTGAGTCCCCTTGGCCCAGGCAGTGATGCTGTCCTTCTGCCTGTCTACTAGGAACAGGCTTCCTCCCCTCTTGTTTTCCACCGGAATATGCTTTCTTCCTGGACCTCATGGCTTCCTGTCTTGTGAGGGATGCTGTGCCAGTTCCAGCAGATGGACCTGCTTGGAGTTTGCCAGGAGTGACAGTGAGGGCTGGTGCCTCTCCAGCCTGGAGGAAGTGAACTGGTTCACTAATCCCTTTCCCAAAAGGACACTTGGGACTGGCCCTGCAAATGAAAACTGCTTATAAACCACCTAAAAATTTTCATGGCCCTGCAGGTAAACGCAAAGCTGCAGGCATCTTGGAAACGTAGGATGAGGAATTCTGGAGCTCAAAGTGGCTTTAGGTAAGGTGAGAGAGGGAAGTGTGGTTAGTAGAAAGAACTGCCACTGCCACACACACCAGGATTTGATTACAGTACCTACATTCAGAGCTGAGCAATGGGTAGCCAGTTGCTTAAACTCTCTGAGCCTCAGCATGCTCATATTGTAAAATATGGATAATCTTTACCTCTTAAAGGCTTAAATCAGATTATAAATGAGTCACCACTGTCTAGCATACAATTTTTTCTTGTTTTCTTCCTTTACAAAGAAACACCTTTTTGTAAAAGCCTAGTACATTAAATTGGGCTTCCCTGTGGCTCAGATGGTAGAGAATCTGCCTGCAGTGCAGGCGACCCGGGTTCAAACCCTGGGTCAGGAAAATCCCCTGGAGAAGGAAATGGCAACCCACTCCAGTATTCTTGCCTGGAGAATCCCATGGTCAGAGGAGCCTGGTACAGTCCATGGGGTCGCAAAGAGCCGGACACCACTGAGCGACTCACACACACAGTACATTAAATTAGCTCATAACTTCCTGTCTGAATGGATTCAGGCTCACCCCTATCATTTACTCTCTGATGGAGTTAAGTCTGTGATCATTTAAGATGCACAAGCTGATACTCATGCTGATGCTTTCTTTTGAAATTTTCTTAGATCACTTAACTATTGACATCTACATGCCCATAAATTCAACCTGCCATTGTTTTAGCAAGTATTTTGTATTCCTTTTTAATACTGGAATGGGTTTCCATTTCCTACTCCATTTAAAGCATCTAGCAGCTATGAAATACAGATTTGTTGATGAATGCTTGTTTTTCCCATTATTAATTTTTGTCATGGCCTTCACATACTCTTTGGGCCTAAATTCCTCACCATCTCACTAATTACCAGTTTCTTTTCCCTCACGTGGGAAAGCAATGCCCACAGCCTTTCTCCTGTCAGTGTTGGTTGTTATGTCCACCTGAGTGTGGTCTGTAGACTCCTGGAGGTCTTGTCTTTTCTGTGTGTAACTGCTCTGTATGATGCCCAGCACATCTGCCTAGATGGGGCCCTACACAGCATCTGGGATGATGAGGAAGAGGCATCTTAGCCTCTGCAGCTGTAAGTGCTCCAATATCAGCTCCTTTCTATAAACTGAGTCCCTTTGGAACATATGTTAACCAACTGCCGCTATGATTAGCAGCACGTTTGTTTACATCCCTTACAGTTCACCCTGGGGAAGTGATTCAACCATCTTTGGTAAATTAGCAGAGTTGTGCAACCATCATCACAGTCCAGTCTTAGGACATTTCCATCCAGCAGACCCCTCTGTTCACCTTTCAGTTCTTTACTCTTCACTTTCTTTCCCACAATCACATCCATGTGAATATAGATTAGTCAGGTTGACAGGAAAGGCACCTCATTATTGCTCATTAACAGCTACCCAGTCAGGCAGGCTTCTTGAAACTTTTGAGTCCATCTGCTGGTGATTTGGGACCCTTTTCAATGGGAAATTTGCTTGGTAAATTTGCAGATGAACCATCCTCTTCCTCTTCATCCTGGAAGATGTAGAGATGGCTAAAGAAATAAAGTCTGAAAGAGGAGCTGATACTTCAAATGTGGGAGAGTAGACAAGGATTAAGTCTTGAGGGCAGTGATCCCAGTTCTTAGGTTTCAGTATTTCTAGCCCTGTGCCTGGGGGGCTGGCTGGGTTTCCCTTTTTCCTTTGTAAGGAAGGACTCCTTGCCTCCTCTGACAGACAGTGACTGCCTACTAATATCCCAAACAAGAGGCGATGTTCTGAAATCACCTGGATATCCTGTTTAAAGTATGGATGACCAGACCTCACCCAGTGATTCTAGGGGTCCAAGCTAGGGCTGGAAATCTGCATGTTACCATACTCTGGTGATTCTGGTAGGGCCAGGGGGCTACAGATCAAACTTACGGAAACTGGCCTGACAAGGGTGTGGAGAAAGCACATTCCTGAAGGCTTCTTGGAAGGAAAATGCACTAGAAATTTAGCTAATCCCCTGTAGTTATTATAATGTGTAACCCAGTAGCTTCCTCTTCATTTTAGAAGCACTGTTTTATTGCTGAAATCTTTACATTTCTTCAGCAATGTTTGGGATTGTTTCCAAACAAATTTAGATTCCACACAAGTCTTTTTATTAGCTGATCTTTACGAGCAAATAATCTCTATGAAAAATTCCCCTAAATCACTTAAGTCTTGTTAAAAATGAGAAGAGTCATAACAGAGTCTTGCCTTACTCCTAAGGAAAGGCTTCAGAAAAGGGACTGGGCTAGCCTGGTAGAAGGCTTCGGGCTCCATCTGTTCCTTTACAAACATGCAGAGCTGGGTTCACCTGGAATTTCTGTAGGTTTAGTGGACAGTGAGGTAAGGTGTGTAAAGTACCTGGAATGTAGGTACTAATAATTCTTGCTGCAATGGGGAACACAAGATGAAATGTACCAACAACATGAATCATGGAAACTTGATACGCGAAGTTTGGGGGCGGGGATCACATTTCTCTGAAAAAATGTGAACAGTCTGAAATACAAAAATTCTGAATAACAAGTGGAAACCAAAATCAAGTTTCACTGTGTTTTATTACACTTGTGTAAAGGGTGCCATACAGTGTGTCTCTGATGCAGTGACTTAGGAGAGGAGGCTCTTTGATGGCTGTGTATCTTTCCATCCTCTCAAATCTAAGAAAGAAACTTAAAAAGCACAACACTCTAGTTTCAGTGCAAGCCTCTGCCTCAGGGACAATCACTGTCAGATCAGTGGTGCAGACAAGTACGGGTGAATGTGTAGAAATGGTACTTTCCCCACCTGCAGTTAAAAGAAAGAAAGAAAGAAAACCTACCCCCCTCCTTTTTCAGACACATGGACTGGTCCGTTAGTGGTGGCTGTGTGTGTTTAACTAGTTAAGTGCAACGGGAGAGGGAGGGTGGGAACGCCTGCCCTAGTCAGTTCTTTTTTCCGGTGTGCGTCTCCGGAGACACACAGGTTTCGTTAGTCTCGCTTCAGAGGGGAGCTCGCTCCTGTCCCCCAGGCGGGCAGGGAGCCCCGGTCTCGCGGGCTGAGATCTGGCGTTTACAAGCCTCTTGACAGTGTTGTGGGTTTGAAGCCCAGAGGAGCTCCCTTCTCCGAACAGCCAGGAACCAAAGTAGAAGAAAAGGAGCCCGGGCTTAAGGTAAAGCGACATTGCTGGAGGTGTCCTTGGCTTTGCCGGGCAGACATGAAATGCCCGGCTTCCTGGGCGACATCGGAAACCCCCAGAGTCCTCCAGATGGGATGGGCAGGATGCTGGCCCTAGAGACCCTTGCACTGGTCCGAAGGACATTTTGCTTAAACTTTTTGCTTATGATGCAAAATAAACTACGGAGCTTAAAAAAAAAAAAAATCTAGTAATAAAGAGCAGGAAAAGGCGGGTTATTTGAATGAGAGGAATAGTTTATTGACCATTTAAACAATGTTTGTGTTTTTTCAGGCTGCTACCCCCAGGGTAAGAAAGGAGAGTGTGGTTTCCAGAGGGTTTTGTTTGATTGTCTGTAGTTGTAGAGCTCCATGAAATTTATATTTGAGATGAAAGAATTTAAGAATCATAGAGGATTCGGTGGTCAAGAAGTGAGAGGACCTGAGTCAATTTATCTGTTACTATAGATATGTATTTTTTTTTTCTTTAAGAAATTTCCCATGAATGAATATGAGGAAGTAAAACATTTGGGTATTATTCACATTTTGTTACAGGTTGAAAGAGCCTGGTTGTGGTCTCTCTACCATCTTTGGGCAGGAAATGTTAGAAATCTAGAGATTCTTGCCTTATTCTAATGCAAACAGTTTTTCTGAAAACCTAGTTATTAATCAAACCATGCTCCAAAGTTTATTTTTGAGAAAAAAAAAAAAGATGTTTTAAAGTACTCAAGAAGAAAGGAGACAAGAAAAATCTTCTTAACCATGAAAGAAATAGATTTATGATTTGGGAAAGGTTAAAGAAAAAAAAGTGAGTCTAGCCAAAAAGTCAGCAGGAGTGGGGTTGCCATGGCAGCCTCGTCTATCCCTTAACTGGGATTGGGGATTTAAGCGAAAATTGAGCCTGTTTTCTCTGAGACAGTCTCAGGAGGTATGTTAAGAGGATGTGAAGTTATTTAGATTATCCAAACAGGTTCTGACAAGTAAGTGAAAATAACTAATTAAAATACTGTTGCCGTTCTACAATGGATCAAAAGGCTTGTTGAGTCATGATGGACTTACAGAAGAGGTGAATTTGCCACGGCTCATTGGTATAAATTATTCTGAGAAGGCTGTTTAAGACTAAGTGTGAGGCCTGGCCCCAGCCTCTCTGAAACAAGATGAGAATGCCCATTTCAACCTAGTGTTTTCAGGTGGGTTCCTACAGCGTTTTCCTGTGCCGCTGAGTTTAACCCTTGTATCAGTGGCTTATCCAACTGGTTCAGGGAATATCATATCATGACAGCAGAGGTCTGCAAGATTTCCCCTCCAAATAAATAGTAGTTAATTTAAAAGGATTGTTGTTGTTGTTCAGTTGCGAAGTCGTGTCCGACTCTGTGACCCCATGGGCTGTAGCCCACCAGGCTCCCCTGTCCATGGGATTCTCCAGGCAAGAATATTAGAGTGAGTTGCCATTTCCTCCTCCAGGGGATGTTCCAGACCCAGGAATCGAACCCATGCATCCTGCATTGGCAGGCGGGTTCTTTACCACTGAGCCACCAGGGAAGCCTAATTTATGGAAAAGTCCAAAATACTCAGGACTCACATGCCAGCTGTCTAGAGGGACGATCATGATTTTGCCCCTTATGTATCAGCTTTCTCAAGTCAGCACCGCTGACATGTTGGATAGGATGATTCTTTGTTGTGGGGAAGAGTCCAGTGTTTAGCAGCATCCCCGGTACCCATGATGGTAGCAATGCCCTCCCCAGCTCAACAACTGAAAATGTCTCCAGACATTGCCAAATGTTCTGTGCAGGGCAAAATCACCCCCTAGTTGAGAACCATTAAGTAACCACTTTTGAGACCCACTGGGAGGACCATGACAGGGAGGCGTGACCCCAGGGGAGGGTGTTTATCAAAAGAACAGGAACAGAACAAATATTTTGTCCTGCATTTTGGTCTTTGTTTTCTTTTTGTTTGAGGTCACATCCTGGGCTGGGTCAGGGAGCTGAGGTAAGCACTTTTCTGGGTATACATCCTTGTGCTCCCAGCCTCTCCCCTCATGGGCCTTTGTGGGCCTTATTTTTTTTTAATTTATTTATTTTTAATTGAAGGATAATTGCTTTACAATATTGTGTTGGTTTCTGCTATACATCAACATGAATCAGCCATAGGGGCCACAGTCCATGGGATTGCAAAGAGTCAGACATGACTGAGCAACTTAACACACGCATGAACTCCAGAACTTTGGCCACCTCATGCAAAGAGCTGACTCACTGGAAAAGACCCTGATGCTGGGAAAGACTGAAGGCAGGAGGAGAAGGGAGTGACAGAGGATGAGATGGTTGGATGGCATCACTGATTCAAAGGACAGGAGTTTGAGCAAGCTCCGGGAGATGGTGAAGGACAGGGAAGCCTGGCATGCTGCAGTTCATGGGGTCGCAGAGTGGGACACAACTTAGCAACTAAACAACAACAAAAATAACGTATGTCTGATACAATTCCTGATCAAACTTCTCTAAAAGTGCATCCCAGGAATGCACTATTAAAAAAAAAAAGAAGAACCTCATAGCACATTTTATAAGGCAAATAATTACCCAGAACTTATCAGGTCTGTAAATACAGGTCTTTTTGATATGTGAGCTTTGTGTAAATCTGGTCACACCTATTTGGTGTTTCTTCTGGAGCCTGTAATGCTTCCTTTTCTTTTGTTCTTCCCACCCTGACCCAGCGAGTCTCAAACTTCATGGTTGTCTGAGACTTGGGTCTCATTTTGTCAATGAAATAAAAGTCACAGCCTTTTTCCAATTCACTGATAACAAAAAAGTCAATGGCTGGAACATTTTCCATTTAAAAGTTTTCTTACACCTTTTGCATCTGCTGTTGTTTATTTGCTCTCAGAAGTTAACAGATTACAAAAGTGAATGAAATTGTAACAAATACTGGGACCAAACAAAATAGCCTGTTTTGCTTAGTTTTACTTTACTTTTTTGGTGGACTTCTATAGCTTTAAATTTTATAAGTATACCTTTATAATCTTATTAAACAGCTTTGATACACAAGTGATAATGTCACATTTTTGTTGGCATTACTCGAAGAACATCATGAGATGCTCTAAACACCGTAGTACATTACAGGGTAGCTGCCACAGGCCGCTCTGGGAGAGAACCTCCCCCGTAGTCCCCCCATTTGGGGTAAGCCTGACATTGGTTGAGCTTATCAGGAAACACCTCTGCTTGCTGGAGTCATTCTTGGTGATGGGGTTGGAATGGCCCATGGTGTTTTCTGTGTTTCATTTATCTCTACCTGGAGGTACCTATGTAACCAACACCTTGTGCTCTCTTGAAAGCATTTCCTTATTTGAAAAATCCACCCCCTCATTCACTAGACCTAAGATCTGTGAATACAGAGAACACTAGTGTTTAGGCCCGTTTTATCACTAGGATGTATTGACAGAACAGTGCCTACCAATGTTGTCTGCTCAGTAGATGATAAATAAACAAGTGAATGCCAGTGATTCTCCTGAAAAGCCCACCTGCGAGCTTGGTCTGCAAAAAACTCGTGTGTCTACAACCTGGGTCCTGTCCGTGTAGTCTGTTCTGTGTATTTTTTTTTCAAGAGGAGAAATCCGGTCCCCATCCAAGCAGCCTTTACTGTTTGAAGGACTACCAGGAAGTCTTTTAAGGATTTAGAAAAAGTGGTTCTGGGGGTTGTAAAGATAAAGGGGAGAACTTTATAAATTTTTCTTCATGAAGCCCAGAGATTAGACTTCTGCTCTTATATTCAAAGCCCTACGTGCTAAAGTTGTCTCGTGGTTTCAGTAAGAGAAAGAGTTTACTATCCCTAGCACTTGATCCAAAGGCAATTCATTGCCATTCTCTTTGTTTTCAAGAAAATTATCCAGTCAAATGAGCATGTAGATCAGAAATGAAAAAAAAAAAAAGAGCCTTATATGCTCTATGTGTTGGAGCATGAAGTCTTAGAGAGTTAGAAATATCTACTGGAAAGTCAGATGCTGCTGCTTAAAAGAGCCAACGTTTCTTGAATTAGCTATCAGGCTGTGGGGTGTCCAGGTGAGGCAAATAACTTGAAATGTGCCTGGAATATGCAGGATGTAAGGATACAATGGTGGTAGGTAAAAGAGCCCAAGATATTCTTTTTTTTATTTTTATTTTTACTTTATTTTACTTTACAATACTGTATTGGTCAAGATATTCTTAATACTGAGATTCAGGGACTGTCCCCAGCTTCATTTTCTTTCCTTTTTTAACTTTTTATTTTATTTAGGAGTATTGCTGATTAACAATGTTGTGATAGTTTCAGATGCACAGCAGAGAGACTCAGCCACGCATACACATGTATCCATTTTTCCTTTCCCTTCCTGGCTACCACATAATATTGCCCAGCTCCCTTTTCTAAAGCAGAACCTCTGGTATGTGTCTATATGGGCAAGAATGAGTCTAACCACTGTCTTAAGCTGCCCAGGCTTAAATTGTGACCTTTCAGGGAGGGGGCCCGAATAAAAGAGAAAACAAACCTCACTGCTTTTCTTGTTCACCAAGTCCAGAATGTCTTTGACAAATACATGTCTGTGTCCTTCTCAGCATTGCTGGTTCACACGGAGGTCATTTTTGGCTCATAAACATTAGATGAAGCAGAAATGCTTGCTTACGCTTCAGACTGCTTTTATCTCTCCCTCCTGCTAGATAATAATTGTGTTGGTTTGTCTTGGGGCTCCGCAGCTGCCTCCTTGCATCCGTGCTTATATCCGTATACCTTGTCCAAATAAACACACTTGAAAAGGTAGAGAAGTGTGTTTTGAACTGTTTAAAACATCCTCTAACAGAGAGTTTTAGCCCAGCGTTCTGCTTTGTTTTGGCAACTTGTTTAGGATGCAAAGTGTATCTGGTTCTGGCAACAGATTAAAGGTGTCAGATTCTTATATAACTAAGTTTAGGGCCAAAGGACTGGGCCGGGTCAGGGGGGTGGTGGTGGTGCCGATTTCCAGTCTGTCTTTGTGTTTTTTAAAGAGTTTTAAAGCGTAAGGAAAAAAATATGTGCCTGAGTGGAGTTTTTGTTTTGACTTTTAACCTCAGAACTGTAAAACCTTATCTTGGCTTAGCCAGCCCTCTGCAATTAAGCTCTTGCTCCCTTGCTCACCTACATCTCTTCCCCCATTCACTCCAGCTCACTAGCTTGCTTTCTGTCCCTTAGGCACTCTCTCCTGCGGTCTCAGAGTCTTTGTACTCCCTGTTCCCTCTGCCTGGAATATTCTTCCCCAGGGTTATCTTGTATCCCCTGGCCCTGCATGGCACTTTCCCCACCGTGATCTGAAATTCTTCTTTGTATACATGTCATTGTCTGTCACCCGTGGCTAGATGGTGTTGCCATGTTTCCAGCGCCTAAAATAGGATCTGCAATTGGATCTACAAACAGAAACAGATGCACAGACATAGGAAACAAACTTAAAGTTACCATAGGGGAAAGGGAAGGGGAGGGATACATTAAGAGCTTGGGATTAACAGATACACCCTACCTTATATAAAACAGATAAACACCGAGGTCCTACTGTATAGCACAGGGTATGCATGCTCAGTCACTCAATCATGTCCTACTTTTTGTGACCCCATAAACTGTAGCCCACGAGGCTCCTCTGTCCATGGGTTCTCCAGGCAAGAATACTGGAATGGGTTGCCATTTCCTCCTCCAGAGCATCTTCCCGACCGAGGGATCGAACCTGTGTCTCCTGTATTGGCAGGTACATTCTTTATCACTGAGCAACCTGGGAAGCCCATAGCACAGGGAAATAGATTCAATATCTTGTAATAACCTATAATCCTATAATGGAAAAGAATCTGAAGAAGAACGGCGCTAGTGGTAAAGAACCTGCGTGCCAGTGCAGGAGACATAAAAGACATGGTTCAGTCTCTGGGTTGAGAAGATCCCCTGGAGGAGGGCATGGCAACCCACTGCAGTATTCTTGCCTGGAGAATCCCACGGACGGAGGAACCTGGTGGGCTACAGTCCACAGGGTCGCAGAGTCAGACACGACTGAAGCGACTTTAGCACAGCAATCACTTTGCTGTATACCAGAGGTTAACACAAGAATGTCAATCAACTATACTTCGGTAAAGTAAAATGAAATGGTATCTCGTGGAAGGTAGGTAGATGCTTGATAAATGGATGGTGGATGGCTGGGTGGATGAATGCATGAGGAGCAAGGAAGGGAGGCATTGGGGGCTATCTGCTTAGTAATCTCTTACTCCCTTTAAATCTAACTGAGTGTTCCCCTTCTGTGGTGCCCCCTGGCTCCCGAGCACCCTCCTGACCTGCCATATTATACCAACAGTGTCACCTTCTTTTGGAATTAGCCACCCTTCATGCACGCACACTTCTGCAGGGTAAGCATTGAGGCAGGAATATCTAATAAAGGGTAGTGTGGGCTGTAGTTATTGAAACTTCTTACTGCCTTTGCACTTTATAAACATTTCTCAGTAAAGTCCTTTCATCAGTGTGCATTGCTGTGTAATAACTCTCACCTTTGTATTTCATAAAAGGAAACTGAGGCTCAGAACAGCCACCCAGTGGCATACAAATGGTTACTGGCAGAGCCCAGGTTTGAATCCAGGATGTCTGTCTCCAAAACGCAGATTCTATGGCCTTTGTCTCCTCCTCAGGTGTCTGGCGCCTAACTCACAGGCCTGCCATCAGCTTTTGCCAAATGAATGAAACCTAAGACCTCACCCCACGTACTCCCTCTGTTTCTTATTCTTTGAGCTCATAAACATTATTTATAGCATACTATAAACATTATTTGGAGAAGGCAATGGCACCCCACTCCAGTATTCTTGCCTGGAAAATCCCATGGACAGAGGAGCCTGGTTTATGATATTACTTGCAATATTATATAAATATTATAAAAATGAGTCTATAAGCTCATCTCTAAGGACAACCAGCTTGTATATCTTAAGTCATTTATTTTTTTTTAACAGACAAGGCTTAATGATTCTTTAAACTCTCATTTTTTTCATGTAAGCAAATCCATTAGTAAAAAGCTCAGCTATTGTTGAGTCACCCGAATGAACTTTAACCAAGGTGGTTCCTGGGCATCCCTAGGAATCAGTTTCCCTGTCTTCAGTTCCTAGTGTTACTTTGATTTTCCTTAAAGCATAAAGCTTCTACTAAAAAAAATATCACCATAGCAGCCATACGTAAATGTTTTAAGTGAGAAAGACTAGGCAAAAGCCTAAAATCGTAAAATGTGTCAGCCTTTCTTCCATATTTTCAGCATAACCAAGTGGTGGTGGTGGTGGTGTAGTTGCCAAGTTGTGTCTAATTTTTGTGACCTCATGGACTGTAGCCTTCCAGGCTTCTCTGTCCATGGCATTCTCCAGGCAAGAATACTGGAGTGGGTTGCAATTGCTTCTCCAAGGGATCTTCCCAACCCAGGGCTCAAACCCAGGTCTCCTGCATTGCAGGCGGTCTCTTGCATTTCAGGTGGATTCTTTACCAACTGAGCCACTAGGAAAGCCTTAAACAAGTGGAGGGGAAGGCAACTGGAAGCATTTGGTTACATTAAAAATATGGAAGAATGGCTGCCACCAGTCTTTTTTGGTTGACTACAGGATGTTTCGTTGCTGAAGTTGAAAGCCAAGATCAGAAGCCTTTGCTGACACATAAATGTAATTCTCGAAGCCCATTCTGAGATGATAAACTGCTGAGTTTTCATAGAGTTGATGTGGAAATAGATTATTGCACTCATGCCCAGAGTATTCACATCTGTGGTGTGCCCGGTAACGTGAGTGTTCAGGTGGGAACTTGGCAGCCTGTATTGGGTGCAGGTCCCTCATCGTGTGGCCTCTTCAACTTTCTAGCATGCGACAAGCCCTGATGACAACTCTAACAGGGCAGAGCCTGCAGTCTTGTCAGGCTGGTCGGTCAAACCTTTCCTTGGCACATAACCAAGTTTCACCCAGACTTGAGGCCAACGCAGCTGGTTCCCATTTTCCTTGATGGGAGGATAATCAGGAAGATGGTGTCCATGTGCTATGTATTGATGTGATATATCAAAAGTCTGGCCAGCACTGGGGATGAGACCACCGAGAGGTGCCCTGTTGTGAACCCCAACATGGGACCCGGCTTCTCCATTCATCACAGCCACTCCTGGCCCTTTAACCATCCCTGAGCAAAACCGGAGTTGTGTTTGACTTTTTAACACAACTCTCAAGCCCTGTAATGGTCTTGGGTGTGCTCATAATAACTGTGTCTCGTGGCTTGAATTTGACTTTGCAATGAGAGTATTGGAAAGGAATTTCTGACTGAGATCACGTACTCTATTCCAGCCCAGAGCCATTTGGTAATTGGGGCCTTGCCTAATCTGAACTCACACTGACATGGGCTGCCTCGTAGTTGGCTTGTTCCTGGACCTGGCCTGGCGCCAGTCAGAAAGATTTCTTTTCTACCTGCTTCTCTGTGTTAAAGGTAATTCCTGCTCAAGACTCCTAGAAATATCATGGCAGAAAAGTGCCATAGATTTGATCTGGTCTGGTCTTCTTAATGTTAAGGACATTGAGACCTAGAAAACACAAGAAGGCTGTGTGGCTCTGACAAAGAACCCATTCCAGGTATGCTGCTGCTAAATTGCTGTAGTCATGGCTGCCTCTTTGCAACCGTATGGACCATAGCCCATGAGGCTCCTCTGTCCATGGGATTCTCCAGGCAAGAAAACTGGAGAGGGTCGCCATGCTCTTCTCCAGGGGATCTTCCCCACTCAGGGATCAAACCCGCATCTCTTGCATCTCCTGCGTTGGCAAGCAGGTTCTTTGCCACTAGTGCCACCTGGGAAGCCTCATCCCAGGTATGGTGGCTGGTGATCCCAGACATTCTTCGCTTGTGGACTCATCACTCCAATCTTTACCAGTCTTCCCATGGCCTTCCTCTTTGTGTCTCTGGATCTGTTTCCCCTTCTCTTTTCTTTTAAGGACTTGTCATTGGGTTTAGGGCCCACCTCAATCCAGAACAACCTCATCCCAAGATCCTTACCTTAATTCTATCTGCAAAAACCGCTATTCCAAGCACAGTTACATTCTGAAGACACACTTTGTCGGGGTCTCAGTCTAGCTCACTCTACGTCCTCTGTCTAAGCATCAGTCTTCTTCCTTCTCAGGTTTTCCCTCCTGCCTCCTCCTTGTCATAATCAGCAGCCCTGCTTTTTGAGGAGAACCTTGGCAGCCCCAGGAATGGCATCTGTTGAGAGTTCTTTGCACATCTAAGATGAGTCGTAGAAATCACAGAACTGCAAGGCTTCTAGGAATTTTCTTGCCGACTTCAGCAAAATAAGAGGCTAATGAGAAAAGTGTTTGCATATCTGATACTTTAATTGAAAAGGAAGCAGAAGGGAAATGCTCTTTTGTAATCCCCAAAGGTTTTCAGTTCTATTGGTGCCAGCTGAATGGCGGCCTTGCCCTGAGATTAACCAGCTCTGAGAGTTAGAGTTTCAAACTTTGCACCTAGCGTGAGATCCAGATTATCAACACCATCTATTTGTATACTTTTTTGGAAGAAAGTTGTATTCATGCAAAACTAAAGGACTGTGGCTGGGTAGGCCATATGTTCTGAATAGTTTGAGGAAACAGCACTTATTTGTGCTGCTCAAGGCATTTGAATACAAAAAGGTCTTAATTTCTAAAACTGAAAAGTAAGGCCAGTCCATTTGACATTTAGAGACAGCACCTTGGGTCACAAGTGACAGAAACTCACCTCAAACCAGTGGTACTGGTGCCCTAAGGCAGTGGTCACCGAGTACTGCAAAGTGGGGGGTTTTAAAACAGCAGAAGTTTAGTCTCTCAGAGTTCTGGAGGCTAGAAGTCTGCAGTCAAGGTGTTGGCAGGGCCAGGCGCTCTCTGAGACCTCTGAGAAGGGTCCTTTTGCCTGGTCCAGATTCTGGGAGCCCCAGGCACTCCTTGGCTTGGCTGTGGTTAGTAGTTTAGTCACTAAGTCATGTCTAGGTCTTTCAGTCCCACCAGGCTCCTCTGTACATGGGATTTTCCAAGCAAGACTGCTGGAGTGAAGCTGCCATTTCCTTCTCCAGGGGATCTTCCCAACCTAGGGATTAAACTTGCATCTCCTGCATTGCAGGCAGATTCTTTACCACTGAGCCATTGGGAACGGACAGCATAATTGCAGTCTCTGCCTCCTTGTGACCTGGCATATTAAATGGGTGTGTTTTCCTTTCCTCATCTCATGAGAACACCAGCCATCCAGGATTAAGAGCCAACCTAGCTCTGGTCTGACCTCATTTTAACTAATTACATCTGCAACAACCTCGTTTCCAAATCGGAACACATTCAGAGATGTTGAGGATCAGAATTGTAACATATCTTCTTAGGGGACACAATTCAACCTCTAACACCAGCTGAAGCAGGACAGGGCTAACAGGATCAGGCTCACCGGGGCTGGAGGGACCGAAGTGGGGCCTTGGGCGCAGTTGGTATGCTCTGGGCTGTCGGCTTGTCTCTGAGGATGTGTTCGTGCTCACCAGCCTCCTCTCCCTGCATTAACAGGGCACAGCTGCAGGGGCATCTCAGCCTCAGTGGAAGAAGATTTTTCTCTCCCCTGCTCACATCAGGAAATCCTGGGGAAGGTGCCAGTGCCATGGCGTGGTCACCTGTCCAGGCTGGATCGTTCGCCGTGGCCAGTGGCTGGTCATGGAAACGATGGCAGTTCCTGTGACTGCACTCGGGGAGGGTGAGGCTCCCCAGAGTGGGGTGGCCTTGACACACTCACTAGGGGACCATGAGTGTGGAGTAGCCTCAGCCACGTGTTACTCTTAAATGACTCTGGTCTGGCCTTGGTATCGATGACACCTCATGCACGAGTTAGCTCTTTTACATCCACTGCGTGGTCGTCTGGACTAACCCACTTTCAGTCCTGGGCAATGTTCTCAGATGTGCTTGAGATTTTTCGTTTCTCTGAAAGGCCAGTGTGTTTGCATTCAGGCAAAAAGCACTTGGAGACTCTTGATTGAATCTTCAGTCCCTAAGAATGTGTTGGCGGGAGCTATCGAGGACAAGTGCTTGGTGCTTCTTATTTTAGCTTTCAAACTAATGCTTTTTAACTTCTAAACAGGATCACACTAGTGTTGTTGCTGCTGTTCAGTCACTAAGTCTTGTCCAACTCTTTGTGACCCCACAAACTGCAGCACGCCAGGCTCCTCCGTCCTCCACTATCTCCCAGAATTTGCTTAAATTCACTAATGTATAAACAATTTTAAACTCCACTAAATGGCCCAAGGGAAGCTGTTTCCTGTACTTTGAATGCCTTTTTCTACGTGTTTTTATGCAGTCTCTGCTGGGAAGGTAGGATTCTAGTTCAACTGTAAAAATAATTCAAGGGAATGACTGCATAAATTATCCAAACAGCTCATAATTCAAAATGTCTGTTTCATGTCTTAATTACGTTTGCTTCTAACTAACATTGGAAAATAACTTTCTATTCTCTGAGTCTACTGTGTAGCATAGAGCAAACCACTTGAGATAATTAATCTGCAGATGCTCCGAGAAGAGATAACCCATACAGCCTAGAGGCCAGGCACAGTATCATCATTTGAGGGCTATTGACTCAGAGGGTAAAGCGTCTGCCTGCAATGCAGGAGACCCAGGTTCGATCCCTGGGTCGGGAAGATCCCCTGGAGAAGGAAATGGCAACCCGCTCCAGTACTCTTGCCTGGAGAATCCCATGAACAGAGGAGCTTGGTCGTCTATAGTCCACGGGGTCACAAAGAGTCGGACACGACTGAGCAACTTCACTTCACGTCACTTCAGTGTTTGAAAGAGGGCTTCCCTGGTGGCTCAGACAGTAAAGAATCTGCCTGCAATCCAGGAGATTTGGTGTTTGAAAACTTTTCAGGCCTTGTGATGACATGTTCAAGAATCTTTCTGTCTTGGAAATTTGAAACATGACCTAAACTTGGCAGATCTCAGTAGCCAACTAGATTCTTTTTTTTTTTTAATTTTTTTTTAAATTTTAAAATCTTTAATTCTTACTTGCGTTCCCAAACATGAACCCCCCTCCCACCCCCCTCCCCATAACATCTGTCTGGGTCATCCCCATGCACCAGCCCCAAGCATGCTGTATCCTGCGTCAGACATAGACTGGCGATTCGATTCTTACATGATAGTATACATGTTAGAATGCCATTCTCCCAAATCGTCCCACCCTCTCCCTCTCCCTCTGAGTCAATAGCCAGGACATGGAAACAGCCAACTAGATTCTGACTAGACTCTGCCGTGGTATGAATCCCCACCATCTCTTTGGTAAAGGATATATTTTTGGTAGCATTGAGTTCTTCACCTTTTGTGAAAAAAATCACTTATGTCTGCATCCTCTGAACTAGACAGGAATGCTAAGAACCATTTAGCTGTTCTTTCATTTCTGGTTAATGAGGGCCACCCTTTGCTCTCACCAGTCACCAGAATTAGTGAGGGACTTTACATTCACATTGACTAAGCCCACGAGTGCTGCAGGCTGAGTTGGAATTTTATTGGTGATCATTACTTTAGGAAGAGGTGAACGAAAGCAAGTTGACCCAGTGAAATTACTGTGATGTAGTATAAGCCAGCTCTGGATAAACTGAGTGTGAAATCATTACTGTCGGATGTTGCCTGCCACTGCCTCTGTGTGTGTGTGTGTGTGAACGTGTGTGTGTGTGTGTGATAATTATTTTTGCTTGATTTAAGAGGTGGTAGACTTCTGGCTGTCACTGAAATAAAGCTAATTTCTTCCTGTTCTGAGCCATTGTGTCACATGGTTGGGATGTTTGAAACACATTTTTCTAAGATCACTGCTTTTCTGCTGTGAAGAACCAATATTCTTGTCTCTTCTCGTTCTATTCCCTCTTTGATTTTTGTTCTCTAAATTTATCCCATCTATCAGTTAAATGTATAAGAGGTAAGAAATGAACTTTCAGCTGATCATTATGTTGGATTGGCCAAAAAGTTCTTTTGGGGTTGTCCGAAAGATGCTGTGGAAAGGCCAAAATGAACTTTTTGGCCAACCCAGTACACGGCCATTACATAGAAAAGTAACTCAAGGTAAAGAAACGTCTAGTTCTCTGGGTTTGCTTTTGTGTGTTGGGGAAATTGGCAGGTGAATGGAGTGGTCCAGGTGGATATGTTCTTGGCTACAATGTGAGTGATGGGAAAAGTCTTGAGTGTTGGTACATGTAAAAATGAAAAGGAGATTTTGCTTATCTTTCTAATCTCCATTTACAGGGCCATTTTCAGTGACATCTTCTCTGACTCCTTGAATCATTGTTAACTACTGTCCCCTGCCTTTGATCCTGGGGCAGAGTCTTTGATTGAGTGAATGTTTCTTGAGCACTTACTATTTGCACAGACTGGGCGTGCAGAAATGACCAAGGCTGCTGCCTAAAAGCTCTTGGCCTCATGCAGGCAGGCCTCTGGCCCTGGAAGACACAGCCTGGCATCACTTCCTACCAGGTGATCTACACGTGTGCATTACATTGGGGCGGAACAGATTTCCTTTCTCCATGAACTAATTTGGGCCTGCTTTAGGCATAGGAGAAAACAGCATTTTGTTCTGGCTCCGGCCTTTAATAGACTCATTATTTTTGGAATAAGTACCCCTGCAAGGTTTACAAACCTAAGTCATCTTGTGCTGATCATGGCTGGCCTGCAGCAAGGAAGTGGGAGCAGCTTTCTTGCCTGAGTTGGACAGAAGGCTGTTGGCTTGTCTTGGATGGGGCATGCCTGGACCAGTCTGTCCAGGAGGATGCTGAGAGCGCATCTGTGCACCTGAGTTAGCTTGTGGATAAGGAAGTGATGCCACCGTATTCCCCTTGGAGAGAGTGGCAGAGGGACAACTGTTTGGTCCCTTAGGAAAGGGAGGCCTTTAAACTTTATGATACTGGAGAATCTAGACAGTTGGTTTTTCTGTTGAAAGTTGGGAGTATTTTTTGCAGGTAACTTATTTGTTTTATACTGAAAGAGGTAGAATTCCTCTTTGCCAGGAAATGTACTAGGAGCAAAATTTCAGAAAACAGGACTCTTCTAGAAGGAGATGAAGGATTAAAAAAGAATTTTGAAAAGGAAAACATAGCTTCAGTTCAGTTCAGTTTCTCAGTCACGTCTGACTCTTTGCGACCCCGTGAATCGCAGGACTCCAGGCTTCCCTGTCCATCACCAACTCCCGGAGTTCACCCAAACTCAGGTGCATCGAGTCAGTGATGCCATCCAGCCATCTCATCCTCTGTCATCCCCTTCTCCTCCTGCCCCTAATCCCTCCCAGCATCAGGGTCTTTTCCAATGAGTCAACTCTTTGCATGAGGTGGCCAAAGTATTGGAGTTTCAGCCTCAGCATCAGTCCTTCCAATGAAAACCCAGGACTGATCTCCTTTAGGATGGACTGGTTGGATCTCCTTGCAGTCCAAGGGACTCTTAAGAATCTTCTCCAACACCACAGTTCAAAAGCATCAATTCTTCAGCGCTCAGCTTTCTTCACAGTCCAACTCTCACATCCATACATGACCACTGGAAAAACCATAGCCTTGACTAGACAGACCTTTGTTGGCAAAGTAATATCTCTGCTTTTGAATATGCTATCTAGGTTGGTCATAACTTTCCTTCCAAGGAGAAAGTGTCTTTTAATTTCATGGCTGCAGTCACCATCTGCAGTGATTTTGGAGCCCTGCAAAATATAAAGTGACACACTGTTTCCACTGTTCCCCCATCTATTTCCCATGAAGTGATGGGACCAGATGCCATGATCTTCGTTTTCTGAATGTTGAGCTTTAAGCCAACTGCTTCACTCTCCTCTTTCACTTTCATCAAGAGGCTGTTTAGTTCCTCTTCACTTTCTGCCATAAGGGTGGTGTCATCTGCATATCTGAGGTTATTGATATTTCTCCTGGCAATCTTGATTCCAGCTGTGCTTCTTCCAGCCCAGTGTTTCTCATGATGTACTCTGGGACATAATAAAATCCTAATGTAAATTTGCTCTCAGAAATGTGTTCTGTCATTGTTCTACAGCATTATCACTTTTCTCAGCACTATACTTACTAAGATATTTTGGGTCTACTAGTTTGATGTATAATTCATTCTTTAAACGAGAATTTAGCATTTAATGCTTATACTTACTAGCTGATTTTATAATTATCATTATAATATGCAATAATAAGAGACACAGTCCCTGCTTTTGCAAAATCTAAAAGTGGAAGTTCAAAAACACATAAATATCTACAAACTTGAGGCACTACATGAATGGGATAAGTAAATGCTATTTATTTAAGAGTACAGATGAGGCCTGGGTCTTACCAAGTCAAAATGATAAGAAAAGATCCCTAGAGAAGGCAGCTTTTGGCTCAGTGCTTGCAGCATTGGTTGTTTTTTTTTTAATATTAAACAGACTATTTTTATGAAAAATACCTATCTGCTCAACACCTGTGAGACTCTGGAATACAAAAATGAGTAAGACAGTGTTCTTTCTTCTGAGAAATGAAAAGTGTAGTGGGAAAACTTGCTGAGTAAACAGCAGTTATTTATTGATTGGATAAATAGTGCTTACTTTATATCAACGTTTAAGGAGTATATGTTTGGAACAAGAAATAAATGCAAGTCAAAGGGAATGAATGCCTGAGTCTGGGGAGTTGGAAAAGACTCAATCTAGTCTATCAGTTCTCAGTCTGGGCTACAGTGGAGAATCACAAGGGGAGCCAGTTAAAACTGCTGGCTCCCCAGCCCTCTCAGACCTACTCCTCCCCTCTCTCCAGGGGCCCCTATAATTTTTTAAAGCTGAAAAGGTAGGTTGAGACCAGATAGTGGAGGCTGTTGAATGCCAGGGGTAGGAATTCAACTTTCATCAATGCAGTTCAGTTCGGTTCAGTCGCTCAGTCGTGTCCGACTCTTTGTGACCCCATGGACTGCAGCACGCCAGGCCTCCTTGTCCATCACCAGCTCCCAGAGTTTACTCAAACTCATCTCCACTGAGTTGGTGATGCCATCCAACCATCTCATCCTCTGTCCCCTTCTCCCGCCTTCAATTTTTCCCAGCATCAGGGTCTTTTCGAGTGAGTCAGCTCTTCGTATCAGGTGGCCAAAGTATTGGGGTTTCAGCTTCAACGTCAGTCCTTCCAATGAACACTCAGGACTGATCTCTTTTAGGATGGACTGGTTGGATCTCCTTTCATCAGTAGGTAATGGGATGACTTTAAAGACTTCTTGTCCAGGGAGGACTGTGATCTACGTGGTGTTCAGTAAAAATGCACCTGGCATTTAAACATCCTTCGCTTGTAAAGGACCTCTGATCCAGCTGCTCAGTGGTGAGGAAGGAAAACTGACCAGCATTTCTCTGTAGTGCGGCCACTTTGCTTAGGCAGCTGGGCTTTTCCTGTCTGTCTGTCCGTCTGTCTGTTGTCAAAGGAATCAGCTGGCTGTGACTGAGTTCAGTGGGCTTTGCTAAGGAGTACTTGGATGACTCGACCTCAGAACTCAAGCTGGTCTGCTGCCCTGGGGAAAAGTACAGGCTTAACATTGGCTCAGGTTGCACAGTCTAATACTTTGAAGGTTAGAGCTGTGTGACCGCACAGAGTCACTTTGATGACTGTGGCTCAGGCTGTCATTTGGGTCCCAGCGTCCAGCCCCGTCAAGGTCGCTGGCTCCCCTCTGACAGGACCCTCTGTGACCTGACGTGGTGGGTAGGAGGGGTGGCAGGTACGACTGGCAGGGGACCTAGCACCACCTGCTTATCCTGCCTCCGGCCTCGAGGCTTGCCCTTCTAGAGGAATCCAAAGGACCAGGGACGAGGCAGGCACCCACCCAGGGTGTAGAATGTGGAATGTGAATTGTATTTCTCTCTGCAAGATACAGGAACATTTTGGTTGTCATCCAAGGGCAAGAGCTTTGCTTGAAATGGATTTTGATTTAGGTCTTGTTAAACCCCGGCTCCTGCGTGCTTTCATACACCTCCCCCTCCATCTTAGAATTTAATTTGCCCTCTGTTTCTTTCTCCTACTGACTGTTAGCCCTGATACTCAGTGACGGCCAGAGCACCCCTCCCCTCCACTCTCAGGGAAATGGTAAGAGGCTGGGCCCTGAAGATTCTGGGCTGAAAGGCTTGGTTGTTTGTTAAAGGAGGTAAAGTCCAGCCACAGTGGGAGAGGAAATCAGACAAGGATGTTTTTAAAAGCAAGCTGTGTTTTTCTGACTGCTCTGGTATTGGTTCCCACCCTGACGACTTCTCTAACCCTGGGGAAGAAAAAATATTTTTAGTCTGATAGTGGGCTGTAGGCAACCCAGAGCTGACCCATCTCTAAAAGAGGTGATAACTCAGAGCCATGGTTTTAGTGGAAGTAACTTATTAGGATCACCCAAGACCCCAAAGCAAGGAAAGGGCTATGTACAAGGCCCTGTGTCTTTTCTGACTCTTGTGAAGTCCTTTATGAGTTACATTCAGCTAGAAATATTAAGGAAGGAAAAAGAATGAGATGGGATGGAGAAATGTTTGTAATTGCTGGTGAAGGGTAAAACTCGCAGAACTGGAATTTTCTTTAGAGATAGCAACTTGATGAAGAAAAGCAGCTGACAAACGAGAATCTTATGGAGTTGGAAGACATTTCCTGTACACTGTATAACAAGCTTAAATATTTTTAATTTAAAAAGCCCTGCTTTCTATATGTTTCCTACAAGTTACAAAGTCATTACTAAGGTGATAAATAAAGGGGAGCTGCACGCTCTTTCCTATTCCCTCTCGCCTGAGCATGCACTTGTGCTATTTGGCCATCAGGACATGTATTGATCGTTGCTTTCCCTGGAGCATCAGGCAGTGACGAGACCCTTGGATCGCTGTTGTTGTGCATTTCTGACTCCAGCATGCTCTTGGGTTGGTAAGGAGGCCAGGAATGAGATCATGAGCAATACGAAACCGTAAGTGTTTGCCCTTGCACAAGAGATAATTATCCAATTGGGAGTAACTTTCAAGAATGTTGAACTTGACGGCAAATATTTATCTCCTGGTGTTAAGAAAGGAAAAGATGTCAAACCTTTGACCTTGACTATAGGATGGTGTCTGTATTCAAAAAACAGGTTGCATTAAAGCAGAAACATGAAGAGTTTCTTATTGTCCTTCCCTGGAGTTATGCTAATAGTTGTTACCACCTGCAAAGCAACAGCTGACCTGGCATTCTACTCAATATTTGCAGGAATATCTCTTTGGATTCCCAGAGTCTGTCTTTCTCGGGTCCATGGCCTAGAATCAGCTGGGGTTTTGCAACCTAGTTCGTTGTCTCCCTGTATCATATTACTCAAGGTGAATATATTGTAATTAACATCTCTTTTACCTACATAACAGTCCTGTACACTAGGCAGAATCAGTGCTTTTCCACCATTTTAACATTCTAGAACGTACAATCCTTTTCAGAAAGTGCATAGGATTGGGGGACATGAACAGTTAGGTCCCAGTGCATCCAATCATTCTGAAAATTCAGTGGAGGGTTCAATTGAACAGATTTCTCAAAGATCCACCTTTCACCAGGCCTGACATTGCACATTCAGGAACTGGGGCAACCCAATGTCTAAAACAAGCCAATGGACCCTACCCAACTGACTTCTGATGAAACCCCAGGAACGGAAGATCCTTTTCTTACCTACAGTTTCTATAATTATTGCCCAAAGTGAGTTATTGTTGTACAAGAGATAGTCTTCAAAGATTCCCTTGGATCTTTCCAGGGTGGTTAGCTGCTGTACTTCCACATGAGAATTTATGGAAGAAGGAAAGACAATGCTTATTATTTTTTAAGCTGTCCAAGTCACCAAAGTAATTTGCACTCTTTCTGACCCTTGACATGTACCTGGATGTGGTGGAAAGGGAGAATGGACTTAATTAAAACTCTAGATTGAACCCGAGTTCTATAACCTTGAAGACTTTTCTTAGCCCATAGATAGGCAGAAGTGTGCCCCCAAATCACTGGGCGGATTAAATGGGAAGGTACTAACATTCAATTACAAAACAATTGCAAAAGATAACAGTAAAAACAGTTGATATGAAATGTTTAAGCTCAATCACAAGAGGAAAAGTGAAATCTTTTAGTGGCCACCAAAGTTTTCAACTTTCCAATCCCAATTCTTTTTTGACGTTTTCCAGTGGACCTTGGTCCTAACTAGAAGTCACTTTTGAAACTTCATGACAAAGACTTATGCAGAGAGATCCAGGCAGAGTCCACCATCGCCTGCTGATTCTGAGTCAATTTCAGAATTAAACATGAGGACTATTTGCATTTCATCCACGTCTCTCCATCAGTTCAAAGGATTCTACCAACAGAAAGATGAGGATAAAAGGAGAATTGGATATTTTTCAGTGGCACTCTGGAGGTCCCAGAATAATGGATACCTGATGAGATTATAGTGCAGAGCTTTTACTGAGAAACCATTTTATTAAAAAAAAAAAAAATCACTTCACAGAGGTTAGAAAAACACTTTGGGAATCTAGTCAGTAAAGCGCTCTTAATTTGATTCTTCTTATTTAATTCCTTCAAATTCCTCTCAGATTAAAATTGTAATAAAAGGCAAAAGCCATTTGGGTTAACTGTTTGGCAGGCCTCAATCTGAACATAAACGTACCCAATGACCTTGTCATATATCTACTTTTATGTATATGTACAACTGAAATGTGTATGTAATTCACTAAAAGACATAGGAATTTTCACAGCAACACAGTTCAGAACAGCCAACATTTAAAAGCTACCAGCATGCTCATCAAGAGTGGAATGGATAGGAAATTCCCTGGTGGTCCAATGGTTAGGACCCTGTGCTTCCACTGCCAAGGGCCTGCATTCGATCCGTGGTTGGGGAACTGAGATCCCACAAGCCACATGGTGTGGCCAAAAAAAAAAGAATGGAATGGATAATAAGATGTAGTATAATTACCCAAAGGAATGCTGTGCAGTCATGAGACGTGGTGAAGTACAAGTACACACAGCATTGTGAATAATTCTCATGGTGTTGATTAAGAGAAAAGTGAAAGCTTCAGTCGCTCAGTCGTGTCCGACTCCTTGCAACCCCCCTGGACTGTAACCTGCCAGGCTCCTCTGTCCATGGAATTCTCCAGGCAAGAATACTGAAATGGGTTGCCATTTCCTTCTCCAGGGGATCTTCCTGACCCAAGGATCGAAACTGGGTCACCCCCATAGCAAGCAGATTCTTTACCATCCAAGCCACCAGGGAAGCCCTTGTCAAGCAAGAGAAGCCAGACATATCTGCTTCCGTTTATGTAAACTTCAAAGAGAGGTAAAAGTTAGAAGCTGGCATAGCAATTAGAATTCAGTGGCTGGAAGAAGGCATCGAGGGGCTTGTGGGTACAGATAACGTTCTCTTACCTGGTTTGGGTGCTAGTTACAGGTTGTGTTGCATTTATGACAATTCATTGAGCTGGAAATGTATGATTTGTGTGCTTTTCTCAGTATATGTTCTACGTCAACAAAGAAGTACACTTAAGGAAAATACAGCATACCTCTTTCCTGCTCCAAAGGAGGAGGGAAGAAAGCGCATTCAGGACTTTCTGCCTACCTTGTAAGGGAGAACGTTGTGATGCAATGTGTAAAATGCTTGGTATTTTTGCTGACAAAAGCCAAACTGTAGGTGAACCTGTAATGAGACAAACAAAACACCTGGTCAGGGAATGCCAAGTTCAGCTAATATCTGAGGAAATTCAACCCCAAACCCTTGGGTCCCTGGCTACCCTCTAAACTGCGTTGTATTCCTTAATAACTTATCAGAGAGACTAGTGAGATGACTTTAATCCATGCTGCTTGGATCAGTCAGTTCCTGGTTTTAAGGAAGTACATTGAGTACTGGGGACACGTGACACGGCTGTTACTGGATTTGAAAATGACGGGCAGGCTGGAACTGCCAGGGCTGCTTTGCAAGGGTTTAGGATCACACTGTCCGTGCCACAAAGATCACCTATGTCAAGAAATAACTTTGGGAGAGTTGTCTTTGAAGGACTTGGTGTTATTTGTGGTTTGGGGTTTTTGTTTTGTTTTATAACATTTGAGCACACAATTTGAATAGTGGTGGGAGGGATCGTGAACGTAAAATTTTTGTTAAGATCTTAAATGGTGTAGTCTTCCTTGAGCCTTAGCAAACTATAAAATATGAAGACTTTGATTTGGTACAATAAGACTTTATTTGTATTCTTAAAAAAAAAGAAAAAGCTGAAAGATGATGCTGTACAGTCATAGGAAATGCGCCTCTTTAGGGCTGATCTCAGTGAGGGTCTCCGCTCATGAATGGAGCTGCTAAGCGGAGGGGAGGCTGGAGGGCCTGGTGGTGGTGAGTGTAGTCTGGGCTTGAACAGACCAGAGTTCAGACTACGATTCCAGCCCTTGCCAACTGAGTAACCTTGGGTGACTGATTGATCTTCCGAAGCTTTAACTTCCTCATCTGTTAAATGGACATAATACCTACCTCGCAGGATTGCAGGGGGAGTCAGGTGGGATGTGGTTTGCTTAGCATAGTGTCTGGAAACGAGTAAATACCGACATGACAGCTGGGGCACAGAAGTTCACCACCTAATTCTCTTTGGGCCATAATCATTCAGGAAACAGTTGTTCATCCGTCTAGAGGTTTGGGGATAAGGGCTTCTGTTGGCCTGTTAATTCACCTGACATTCCTAGAGAACTTGCTCTATGGAAAGCAAGAGAGATCCTAGCGTTCTGATGACATGGGTGTAGACCACATCTGTAAAAGGATGTAGAATCTAACGTGAAAGAGAAGCAGCAAGCTCCCCTGCACGGGGAACCAGATACTTCCTTTGGTATAAACTGAACTTGCCTTTGGGCTTCCCCAGTGGCTCAGTGGTAAAGAATGGGTCTACAACGCCGCAGGAGATGTGGGTTTGATCCCTGGGGTGGAAAGATCCCCTGGAACAGGGCCTGACCACCCACTCCAGTATTCTTGCCTGGAAAATCCCGTGGACACAGGAGCCTGGCGGGCTACAGTCCATGGGGTCACAAAGAATCGGACACAACTGAAGTGACTTAGGACATACACACATTTAATTTTCATAACAATCCTCCACAGCAGGTTTTCTTATACCAGTTTTTACAGATGGAGAAATAAATCCCCAAAAGAGCCCAAGGCCACACCATTTGCAAAGTTGCAATGCAGACCCTGGGTTCTCTGAGCTCCGGAGCCCATCTCCTTCCACTCCATGGTGGGCAGTGGGATGGTACAGCCAGCCCCGCCATAACAACAGGAGGCAACGTTAAACACATGGGGCAGTCCAAGCCCAGGGCTGCAGGAATACCAGGGAGAAGAGGTCAGTTTCAAATGCGGAGATCCTTGCGTTTCCGATTTATGTTTTGCCTTCAGTGTTGTTATTTGCTCTGCCTTGAAATTTGGCAAAATTTCTACAACACGTCTTAACAAAACAGTCTCAATCATCTTGACCAACTTTTTGTGTCATACATGCGTTATTTTTCTAGTTGCCTAGGATTTCTGAAACAAGGGAAGCAGTGTTATCTGTGATGTGGCGATATTGGTACAAGAGAATCGAACCTGTGTCCACGGACCTGGGATGTTTCCTAGTTGTGACGCTTAGCTGTGTGACCTTGGTTTTGGCACAGCAAGTCATTTGGCCTCTGAGCCTAGGTTTCATCACTATAAAATAAGAACGATGTCACCTACTTCAAAAGTTCAGAGAAAACTGCAATTAAATACTGTGCATGAAAGCACATAACCAAAGAACCAAGCCTGAGAGATTCCTAGTAGTGACACTAAGGTTAATGTCATAGCCCAGGTTTTTATTCCGACTTCTCGTGAGTTCCTGGGCAAGTTACTCAGTCTCTCTGCGATTCTGTCTTATACAGAATAATAGTGATCCCTCTGAAGAAAGAGAAATGATTTGATTAGCACATTAGACAATTGTTTCCTTATCCTTTTGAAAATGTTCAATCCTTTGGACAACTGCTATCAGTTCAATACTGCACACATATGCAGGTATATTTTGTTCTGCAAAAAAAAAAAAAATCTTTCATTTTTCAGTAACTTTCCAAAGGAATCTGTGCCCCCACCAAAGGAATGAGTGCACTCACGCCTTGAGGTAAATAGTGGGTCTTCCCATTAGGTCTTTCCCCAACCCATCAATGTTTTCTTGTTTTGTCTTTATTAAAGAATAGTTTACATACCATAAAATTCATCCATTGTGAGGATACAGTTGATTTTTATTACATTTAAGCGCTTGTGCAGCCATGAGCACAATGCAGTTTTACAACTTTGTCATCACCTCAGTTTGACTTTGCAGTCAGCCTTGCTCGGTCTTATTCCATCCCCCTTCCCAGCAAGCACCAGTCTACTTTGTGCCTCTTTCTTTTTGCCTTTTCTGGAAACTTCGTAGAAAATGGAATCATGCAATATGTAGTCTTCCACGTCTGGCTTCTTTCCCTGGACATCGAGTTATTGAGGGTCATCTGTGTTGTATGTATCAGCGATTTGTTTCTTTTCATTAAAAGCAGTAACTTTGCAGTATTCTCTTTTGTGAATGTTCCGCATTTTGTTTATCTGTTTAGCTGAGAGTCATTTGGATTATTTCCAGTTTGGGATTGTTATGAAGAACACTGCTCTGAACTTTTGCACATAAGAATTTGTGTGGACCTAAGTTACCATTTCTTTTAGTTGGGAACCTAGGGGTGGAAGTTCTGGATCACTTGGTAGATTTACATTCAGCTGTTCAAGAAACTGCCAAAGAGGTTTCCAGAGTAGCTGCACCGCTTTTCATTCTCACCTGCCATCGATGAGGATTCCCCTTTCTTCATGTTCTCCTAACATGTGCTATGGAAAAGTCTTTCTCATGATAGCCATTGCTCTGTAGTTGGCTCATTGCATTGTAGTATTTCATTGAAGCTTTAATTTTATTAGCTTGACTGATGTTTAAAATATTTTCATGTGTCATATATCTTCTTTGGTGAAGTGTTGTTTAAATCTTTAGCCCACTTTTTAACTGAGTTGCGCAGCCTCTTATTACTGCACTCTAGTAGTTCTTTATATATTCTGGAGGCTGTTCCTTTTTTAGAAATATGATTTGCAGAAATCTTTTCCAGTCTGTGGCAGGTCTTTCCATTTTCTTGATGTCTTTTGAAGAGAAAAAGGTTTTAATCTTGACAACATCTGATTTATAATTATGCTTTCGTATAACGTCTAAGAAATCCTTGCCTGACCTGCAGTCACAAAGATCTTATGTTTTTTTCTAGTAGTTTTATAGTTTTAGCTTTTATATGTAGGTCTGTAATCTACTAGACATTAATTTTTGTGTATGGTGTAAGGTAGGGATCTGATGGGACATATATATTCAGTTATCTCATCAGTATTTATTAAAAGAAAACATCCCTTCTCTATCTATGATACTTTATTGGAAATCAGTTGACCATAAATGTGTGGGTTTATTTTGGAATTGTCTCTCCCATTACATTGACTTTTATGTCTATCTCAGTGCTGATACCATGCCATTTTGATTACTTATAGCTTTATAAGTTTTGAAAGCAGGTAGTTTAAGTCCTCTACCATTATCCTATTCTTTTTCCAACATTGTTAACTCTCTAAGGTCCTTTGCATTGCCATGTACATTTTAGGATCAGCCTCCCAATGTACAAATAATCTGGCTGGAATTTTGGTAGCGATTACACTGATCCTGTTGATCAGTTTAAAGAGGCTGGTTAAGGTCTTATAGGAATATACACATCTAAAGATAGCATTTATCTTGTACTGTTAAACTGCAAAGACTACTGAGAAAGTTTTGTACTGAGTTCCTTAGAAGGAGATGGTTCAGTTCAGTTCAGTTCAGTTCATTCACTCGGTTGTGTCCAAATCTTTGAGATCCCATGGACCGCAGTATACCAGGCTTCTCTGTCCATCCAGCCCCCAGAGCTTACTCAAACACATATCCATCGAATCAGTGATGCCATCCAACCATGTCATCCTTGGTCGTCCACTTCTCCTCCTGCCTTCAATCTTACCCAGCATCAAGGTCTTTTCCAATGAGTCAGTTCTTGGCATCAGATGGCCAAAATATTGGAGATTTAGCTTCAGTATCAGTCTTTCCAATGAATATTCAGAACTGATTTCCTTTAGGATTGACTGGTTTGATCTCTTTGAAGGAGATAAGATCCTTGAAGGAGATATCTAAAAGGAGATAAAGACTGCAGCAATCACTTGCAAAAGGCCAGTATGCGTTTCCACTAGAATATTGCAGCCCTTTTTATCCTTTTATATTCTGAGCTGGTCAAAGGGAACCAGAGCATTGGAGTGCACTTGTGGATATCTCTTCACACCATTTTGCGATCTTTTCTGGGGAACCCTCCCCCTGATATTTGGAGCAGGGGCCACTGTTGGGGTTGTGGTTGGTGAGGGAATGGGGCAGCAGGATGCTAGTCCCTGTGCAGCCTGGCTTTGCAGACTTATGGAGAGCCCTCTGGGCTTCGTGCAAGCTGCCTGGGCAGACTGATTTATTCAATCTTTGCCCAGGATCCAAACTTTGGGCCAAGGCACACCCTCATTATCCTGCCCAATCAGAATGCTGAATCAGGAAAAACAGCCTTCCGGAACAGGTGAGTGGTAACTTCGAGATCAAGCTAGTCCGGTTGCATTGGAAACCTCTCCCACTTCAAGGGAAAAAGCAGCAAATGCAAAGAAGGCTGAGTCAGCCCCACCTTGCCTTTCTTCAGGAGCAACGCCAGGAACTAGTGTGGTTCTGCCTCTCTCCCCGCCCATACAGCTGCCGGGGAAGCAACGTCCTTGTTGCTACCTTTGGCTTCCTCATCTACCATGAGGTTTCCCCAGTTCATGATGATCTGCATAAACTTATGTCAGCGCTTACAAAATAAAAGAAGCTGATCTCTGTGCCCCACCCTAGGGCCATTGAACCCATTTTTAGAAGTCTCTTGGGTATTGCTTATGTGCAATAAAGTTAGAAAACCCCTGATCTAGGCCAACACACTGACCTCCAAACGTTTGTGTGTCCTTAAATCTGAAAGCATCATCAACCAGAGCCATGTTTGCAACAGTCTCAGGGGCTTCCCAAGTGGCGCTGGGGATAAAGAACCTGCCTGCCACTGCAGGAGCTGTAAGAGACACAGGTTTGATCCCTGGGTCAGGAAGATTCCCTGGAGGAGGAAATGGCAAATCACTCCAGGATTCTTGCCTGGAGAATCCCATGGACAGAGGAGCCCGGTGGGCTACAGTCCATAGGGTCCCAAAGAGTCAGGCAAAACTGAAGTGACTTAGCATGCAGGGACAGAAAAGCAATTTGTTTCTTTTTTGGGGTATTTTGAACACCATCTCTGAATCAAGTTAGATCTTTTTTAAAAAGGTCTACCACCCTAGACCTCGATAGTTTAACTTCCCCTGTGAAAATGACTTCATTCAGTGGCCTTTAGTCTACACCCTCCATTTTTCTCAAGGCTTTTTAGAAGAAAAACTGCTTGGATGTTTCCAGCCATCAGTGAAATCAGTGTGGAAGTTGCTTAGCTGCTCCAGAACTGAGGTTCCCCCTGTGAGTATCCCTTTGGGGCTTTTTGGAGGCAGTTTATGCAAGAGGAGGCCTGGAGTCAGGCAGTCAGGACTCACAGCCCAGCTCTGCTTTGTGGAAGCACTGGGAGCTTTGGAGAAATTGTTTGCTCTGAGTTTTCATTTCTCTGAGCGTTTCATTGTTTGAAGAACATGGTTGTAAAAGAACACGTCCCTCACAGGGCTGTGTGAGACCTGTCACTCAGAGCCCTGGGAACCACGCCTGAAACAGAGCAAGCCCTATGGAACCGCAGCCCATGGTTGAGGTTCACAGCCTGTGGCTAATTTAGAATCAGGAAACCTTGCCTCTCTAGTGACAATTGTATGTGGCCATTTTTTAACCCAGTGAGACCAAAGTGGCCCATTTTCTCTTTTGTCCTCATCTACTGAGAAACTCGCATCACAGCGAACAAGTTGGCCTGAGAGTGAAACCTTTTGATTTTTCTTTTCCTCTGAGGCTTTTGTTTCATTGTTTTCAGATCACAGCCTACTCCGATAAGCATCCGGAAGTCCTTTGGGGAAGGAGGTGTGGTCTGAGCTATAAATGGCTGAAGGCTGACTTCAGGGACCCTGTTCCATATCTCCTGAGCTGTATCAGGAGTAAAGTACTACAAAAGAAATGGAGGGGGGGGGGGGGTAAAGGCGGAGAGAGAAACTGAAAGGGACAGTTAGCCATCCCAGAGCTAAGAGAATTATCTGTCAAGGATGGGGTCTGTAATCGCAGTTGTCTTTTCTGCCCACAGTGGTCTGTTATCCCAGCACAGGGCTTAGGGTACCAGAACTCCTTCTGGCTTTCAGAACTATGGGGTCTTTGGTTCATTTCCAATCTCTGCCATCAAGAAGGTCCTTTCTCTACCCAAATTGCTCTTTTTGTCAACACTGACATAAAGTTTGGAGAGGGGTGGGATTTTACACCGAATCATAGAATCTTACAGCGGGGTGGGACTTGAAATTGTCTAGTCCAGGGTCGCACAGAGTCGGATACGACTGAAGCGACTTAGCAGCAGCAGCAGCCCTTCACTTTCTACAAAGCAAGGGCCAGGGCCTTGGAGACGGTAAATAGTGACATCATGGAGGTCTCATGAATAAGAAATAAAGAAATGATACCCCAGTCTCCTGATTCGGAATCTTGTAGCCCTTTTCCTGCACCCAGTGTCCACAAGGAGCTCAGAGCTCCTTTCTCCTCTTCCGGATAGTAAGTTTCACAAATTTGGTGCCTTGCACCAAATTCTGCCTTGTAGCAGATGGTGTTTCCCCAGATGGAATTCTCGCCTGTATGATAAAGTTTATACTTCAATTTAGAGATCAACTAAACAGAAATAATAACTGCAGAAGCGTGACTTAATCAGCACTGTTAAAGGCAGGCAGTTTCTAGCACTTTGTGTATGCAGGTGCTTTTATAAAACTCAACTAGAGTTAAGTGCCAGTCCGAATGTAGGCTTTTTAATGTATACATTTTGAATGTGTGACAGTAAATAAGGTTGTAGTTTTTTAAGTAGCAAGGTACAAAGATGGATGAAAAGTCACCATTTGCCACAGGACTGTAGGAAGTCCCAAAGACACATCTGGTCTGTCAGGCTGGGGCAGAGCTGGAGTTGCAGGATGTTGAGTCTGGGGTCAGATACTTGGTAAGCATCATTTATGGAGTCACCTGTCACAGCAAAGCCGACACTGCTTGAAAAGTTTGCAATCAACAGCCTCCTCTCCACTTGAATTGTGGGCTCCTCTTCATTCTTCCATGGGCGCTGTTTAGTCTCATTTTGCTCATTATCTGAAATACTTTTCCTTCTTCTAAAAATGACTCTAATTTAAATGCTTTGGACTCAGCTACATCCGTTTTTTGGTTTTTGTTTTTTTTGGTTACTTTGCATATAACCCTGTCTGTGTTCAGCTCTGGTACTTTTCCTGGCCCTGCACACAGGGCTTGTCTGAGAACTGTCATGTAAGAAGAAGTGAAACACATGCGGGGTTGGGGGGCTCCCTTATCTCAAGCCCTCGACCCTGTGCCCTCCCCCCACCACCCCCAGGCCTGCACTGTGGCACAGACAGACTTTTGAACAGCTGTGCAACTGCCCTTCGATTCTGGCTCTCTGTATTTCCTGACATGTTGAGCATCTGGGGATGAAGCAAGTACACAGGTCAAGACCGATGCCCCCGGAGTTACACTGGCAGTGTTTCTCAGCAGTGCTTTTACTAATGATTTGCAGAGCGGAGCCCTGCCACAGGAGCCCTGCCCGAACCTCCCACCCATCTTGTGTGACAGTTCATGTAATAGCTACTCACCTATGCCTGTCCTTGGGCAAGGGTGGCATCCAGAGAGCCTTTTATCAGCATCCCAGACCACACTAGCAAGCCTTCTTTATGTGGATGGTCCTAGAACCACCTCTGTTCAGAAGCTCATTACGTCGTTTTCCTATTATTGGTTTACGCAGTGCATCACAGCATTGTCAATGTCATTCAGTCGTTCACCCTGGCATCCCTGTGAGGTGGATACAGCCGTGAGGTACCATATGGCGATTAGCTATGATCCTGGTTAGGGACTCGCACTCCAGAGTCAGACCACCTGGGTTCGCACCCTGGCCCTACCACTTTCTAGTTGTGTGACCGGGGACAAGTTTACTAAACCTCCCCAAGCCTCAGCTTCCTTATCTGGAGAGTGGGGAGTAATAACCTCAGTAGGTTCTTGTGAAACGAATGCCTGAATGTTTATGAAGTATGGAGGATAGCGACTGACACCGAATCATCACAATAAAAATGTTCCCTTTTACTGTCCCTGTCGCTATCAACTCCATCATCTCTATAGCAGATTTTCCAAGAGTCTGTGGTTTGCCCAAGATCATGTAACGACTCCAAGAAGACAATGGACTTTTTTCTTCTTCGTTTTTATTTCCTTATTACACAGTAACATAAAAACGAATTCTTGTAAAAGATCAAAGCAATACAGAAACACGTAAAGGAAGTTGTTAGGGTCCCACCTCTACTCTTTCCTCTTTCTCCACAAGGAACCACAGAAAACTAATTGGCGTGCATTCGCCCCACCTTCTCTCTGGGCAGGACACACACATAGAAAATCAATATAAATATATATATAAAATGTGTGTGTGTGTCTTCTTAGGCTTAAACAATAGTAACTGTGCCTCACTTATAGGACTGGTGGTCAGTGTTGGCGAGAGTGGGACATGCCAGGAAATATACTAGTCCTCTCTCATCGGCTTCATGAGATAAATGCTATTATTCTACCCATTTTACAGGTGTAGAAGTGAAGGTTAGAGAGATTGCCGCCTTCATAGGACCACATAGTGCTGAAATTGCATTTCAATCCAGTCAGGCTTACTCAGTATCTCCACACTTTTGACCACAGCTGTATGTGGCCATATCATAGGTATTGTGTTTCTGTTTGAGTTTTTTCTCTTCTTAGTTTGAACTCTTTCCATGTAAGTATATGTAGGTTTACTTCATCCTTTTAATGGCTATATATGAGTCAATATTTTGTTTCACCGCTTTCTTATCTAGGCTTCTGTTTCCTTGTTCTTTGCCGTTATAAATAATCCCACACCACATATCCTTAATACTTCTGGACACAGGTGTGAGAATTTCTGTAGAGTGGCTTTTACACGTGGAATTGTTCATCAGGGAGTAGTGTGCACACATTAAATAAGTATTGCTTTCCAAAAGGAATTTTGCTCACTGACAGTATGTGAGAAGGCCTGTTTCACACTAGTCTTTTTTTAATCTAATTATTTATTTGTTTTTGGCTCCATTGGGGTTTTGTTGCTACGTGCAGACTTTCTCTAGTTGGAGCAAGTGTGGGCTGCTCCCTAGTGGGGGTGCACAGGCTTTTCATCGCGGTGGCTTCTCTTGCTGCAGAGCACAGTCTCTAGAGCGCATGGGCTTAGTTGCCTCATAGCACGTGCAGTCTTCTCAGACCAGGGATTGAACCCGTGTCCCCTGCATTGGCAGGTGGATTTGTAACCACTGGACCACCAGTGAAGTCCCTCACCTTAGTCTTCTTTTTATCTTTGCCAATTTGTTGAAGAAAAATACTCTTTTTCTAAATGGTGTTTCCATGATTCCTGATGGGGTTGAGCTAATTCTTTATTTTTAGGGTAATCTATATTTCCTCCAGAAATTGCCTTTTGCCAATATTGCCATTTAGTTTTCATTGTAGATGCTTGTTGTATATTTTGGATGATAATCTTTTACATTTTTCTGCATTTTTGTCTTCTGTGTAAACTTGTAAAATTTGCCTGTCAGTTTACATAAAAGAAACTCCTGTTCGTATTTTGATTGAGAATTTGTTGCATTCGGAGGTTCATTTGACATAATTTGGCAACTTCACGGTATTTATTTTTTCCTGCCATAAATACCATATGTCTCTATTTAAGTCTTTCATGCCCATCAGTTAAATTCAGCTGTTTTCCTTGTGTAGATCTTGCACTGAAATATTTATTTACAAATGGGGACCTGTTTTCTCATCACCTAGACTTAATTTGTATTGTTAATGACTAGAAAAACTATTGGTTTTTACATAGGTGTTAAATTTTTATCTAGCTACTCGACTGAACTCTTTTATTAGTGACCTTTGTACTTATTTCTTGTTCTTGATCTATCACATTGGCTAGGAAAAACAGTAAAGAAAAACACTGGTGAAAGTGTACATCTCTGCCTGCTTTCTATCTTTAATGAGAATGTCTCTAACATTGCAGCACTAAGTATGATGGGTCCATTTTATCAGCGTGCAGAAATTTCTATCGCTAGCTTACTGAAGGGTGTGCCTTTCACTGCAGACTACACCAGACTCCTGTCAAGGGGTCTTAGTTGTCTCCTCTACATTTTCCTTGAGAATTCAGAGATTGTCCTCACTGCCTGGGACCTCCCAGCATTAATCTCCCAGCTGACTCAACAGCGTTTAGCACTGAGTAATATTTGCTCTCTTCCTCCCTTCACTCACATGGGACCCTGGCTGGCCCAAGGCAAAGAGCCACTTTGTGTTAACATATCCTATACCCTTCCCCCCACCACCCCAGATAAATAAATAATGCTGTATGGATAAGAACAAAATTCCACTTCTGGAATTTTCTGGCAGGCACCACTGAAAAGAATTCATTCCTGGCTTCTAGTTTTAAATAACTTCCACTTTTTTTCCCCACTGGGTTATCTTGAGTAGCTGACCACCATTTCACACTCCAGTGGCCAAGCAGTTTCATAGTTCGTACAGGAGGGTGTGAGAAAGGAATCACCACCTGACCTGACTTCCTGTGGCGATTTCACGCAGGCACAGGGTGAAGCCACTTCTAACTCTAGGCTCTCAGCACTGCCTTGCCCACAGTTAATGCAAAAGAAGTGTTTTCACGGTTGACTGATGACAGGATTTAATTGCAGAGTACATTTGATAATTTTTAGGTGGTGAGACTTTCTGCTAAACTATGAGCGAAAGGATTTCATTTTGTCAGGCGTGTATTTGGAGCATGACTCTAATGTGACTTGGCACCTGTCTAGAGAATTGTCGCTGTGTCCAGTGACATTTCGCTTTGGGGAAGTCAACACCTGTCATGATGGCATCTGTCTTATTTAAGAAAGTGACAAGTCCATGAATAATGCAGAGCTGCCTCAATAAAATGCCTTCTTCAGAAAACAATTAAAATGAGACATTGGCAGAAGATTCTTATAAGCGGCAGAGAGGCAAGTTAGGGCTCTTTCCGAAATTAAAAAGCAGTGGGTGATACCTTTTACTATGGTTTTCTCATCTTGATGTAAGCTGGGCAGATTATATTATTTTCACACTGTTTAGCTAGAAAAGGACCTGCTAAATAGGATCCTTTCTTTCTATAGCTTTAATACAAACCAACCTTGGCCTCCAACATCAATTTGGATGTTAATGTTTTTGAGGTGAACTTTTTGGGGAGATGGAGCAGACGCATGTCAGGCACATGGTGTGTAATTGGCAACTATCCAGGACAGCCTAAGCCAAGAAACCGCTGGGTGCCAGAAACCCCAAGAGGCAAGGCAGCCCCACGTGGCAGACACGGGCACTGATCTTTGAGCCCCTCGTGGGGCCGATGCCATCGGCTTCAGCTTCTAGGGCTATTGGTATGAGAAGTGTGGTCAGTCAGGCAATTATCTTTCCCACCTTTAGCTTTTTTCTCTTTTCCTCGAATTGCCATGTGCAGAGAAGAGGCGGGGACAGTACCCAGCAATAGACTGAACATTTCCCACCTCTTCTCTTGCAGGCGGGTGACAAGCATTACCACCCGAGCTGTGCACGATGCAGCAAGTGCACCCAGATGTTCACAGAAGGAGAGGAAATGTATCTTCAAGGTAAGGTGGTCTGGAGAGTGCAATAACCTCTCCCCACCCGGGGAGAGAAAACCGGGCTATGCTTGTTTGTTTTTAAGAGAAGGAGGCATTTCATTAGCTGCAAGGCTACCCAGATCCCAAATGAATGTAGCCAAATGTGACCTCATCAGTTAGTATTAATCAGCCAACCAATTGACATGCTGGCGGTGAGCCCCTGAGGCTGTTAACAAACGAGTGGATTGCTTTTGGATGAATGGATTGAACTTGATGCCATGGAGATAAGGCAAGAGGAAAGATCAGCTAGGCCTCCTCCCACCCAACCCCCAGGAATATGCTTGGGAAACAAAAGATCAAAAGAGGAAATGAATGTCTAGAAATGTTACATACTGGATGGTTATAAAACTTGTTTTTTTCTCACTTTACTATCCTGGGAGAAGGATTTAGGGGGGGTCTCCCAGTATGCTCTTATCCAGGCTTTTAGGAAAAAGAAAATCTCATATTTGGTGAATTACATCACAGATGTACTTCATCCCATGAAGATGAGATCGCTGTCATAGTGAAAGAGAGAAGGCCAGAGAGTGAGAGTAAACACACACAAAGTTCCTGATAGAGAAATTGAGAAGTTTCTGATGCCAAGGAAGTGCTCATTACCAGAGGGCCATTCAATTTTTTTTTAATGAAAATAATTTTGAGAAAATTTCCCTATGTACTTACAGCTATGATTAGCTTTTATCTCCTCTAAAATTCTGAAGCTTTTCAGAGAGTTTTGGGGAAGGATTCTCCTCTAGTCAAACAGTACCATCTGTGCAAGCATTTTACTATTTTTAGCAGGAAAGAGTCATTAAATAGACAAGGGCTGATCAGTAAAATTAGCAAGAATATAAGAGCTATTGCTTGTTCAGTTTGCTAATTACTGGTTCTCATTGGCCTTTGCATGTCATTTCTTCATCTCTGCACGTAACACTATGTGTAGTTTTAATGAATGGTTTGCTTTGCTCTTGATTTTTGTTTTTATGAAACTAAGAAAAATCTCCAGAAACGATTCTTGAGTATTAGATCAAAGCTTTGGCTGCTCTCCCCTTAAAGAACGCTAGCTGTGTGAGAAATTGACAACCCAGACATCCTTTGTAGCTTTAGAATGATTTCTCTGAAAAAATTACAGTGGAAAATCTCACTGAATTTTAAAGGGCCTGATGAAGGCAAGTGACAAGCCCCAAATCTGTGGTCTCATATGGGCTTTGTATGACACGTTTCCCCCCAGGACAAACTGTGAATCCTTGAGAGCAATAGGCAGGTGTCACTTTACATGTTCAGCATGGAGCAGATTTATTCTTTAGTTGGTCTCCAGGCTCTGTTTTAGATCCGAATGTGTCAGTTACAGCACTCACCATCAAAGACCCAGGAGTGGTCATCACCCCAAGAGTGTCTGCTAAGAACTGAGACTCAGGGCTCTGGGCTCACCTCTGTAAGTTCACATAGTTCTGCACGCTGAGTGAAGAGGGTGATTTCAGGCTGTGCCCAAGTACAGCACGTTCATACTATAGATAAACAACCCTGGTAATTTGGGCTATGTGCCGAATTTGCGCATCGTCAATCTCTCCTGGAGTTGGGCTTTGGTGTTCTTGCCTGTGCTCCCGGCACATCCTTGAACAGTGAGCAGTTTCATCTTCCCCAGCATCTCATGTTCTCTCTGGCTTACATTCCCTGTGTGTCTAACCTCTGGAGGACAGTTCAATGCCTTGTGCACCCCTAGGGTTCTGGGCCAGGATGTCCACTCAGTGGAACCTCGACAGTGCACCCTGCTTCTGCTTCCGGCCCTGCCGCCCACCCTACCTCCCCCCGGCTCTCCACGTTAAGAGGATTTTCGTGCTTTGAAGCCAGCCTCAGAGTAAAAGCCAGTGCTGAATGGACTATGTTGTCTGTCTGGCTTTGGTTTGATTTTTTGGCCCTGGGTTAAGCGAGATAGAAATGACTGCTAAATAGGGATTAAAGTATTATTCTGATATAAAATGTATTTACACTGTCATCAATTTAATAGTATTTTTAGCTCAGTGGTGTAAAATAATTCAAGAGTTATTTTAATTTGATAGCTTTTCAGGAGAGAAAGAGTTCAACAGTGAAATGTAAAACATAAAATATTCATACAGAGACTCATATTAAGTTTATATCATTGACATTGTCCTGCTCAGACAACCTCATGACTCTTTTAACAATTTAAATGTAGCCAGAATAAATTTACAAATTTAGGCAAAAAAACCTGCTTTCAACTTAGTAACTATTTGCTTAAGTCTTTTTAAGTCCCTCTTCAAATTCTTCCACCATTCCCACATTTGAACATATTCTTACATGAACATAGGACTTACATATAGACCTTAGCCATGAATTACATACATTGTATACCTAGGCAAAAAAAAAAAAAAAAATTGCATAGGCAGGCATTGAAATCTTATAAGAAAAGAGCTTTCTATTGGATATAAGTGTTTTGCTTAGTTCTGTGATATTGGTACCATCTAAGAAAGCACCTTAAATTCCTATATAGTGAGTCACTGACCCAGGACCAGAAAACAACACTTAAATAATAACTTCACTAGTTTAAAAGTGGAGACCTTTTTAAAGTTAACTAAAAGGTTAAAAGTTAAAGGAAAACTTGTGGATTTGTAATGTAAGTTTCAAACTTTCTGCTAGTTGGATTGATTTCCTGTGTCTATGTAGGTAACTGTATAACTGAAGCAACAAAAAAAAATTTGGTGAGTTTTGCTTCTGGATATAGATGATCTGGTTTGACTTTATTGCCCTCATCTGAATTGCTTGGTTGTTTGGATGTTATGTAAACATGGCTTATGGCTTATATTTCTGAAATTAAAAGTAGATATTGGGAAGTACACAGACATTACTTTTAAAGAAAAATGAGAGTGAAAAGTGAAACTTAGTTGCTCAATACGGACTGTTTGTGACCCCATGGACTGTAGCCTGCCAGGCTCCTCTGCCCATGGAATTCTCCAGGTACTGGAGTGGGTAGCCTGACCTTCTCCAGGGGATCTTCCCAACCCAGGGATTGAACCCTGGTCTCCCACATTGCAGGCAGATTCTTTACCATCTGAGCCACCAGGGAAGTTCCCAAAGGATAATGATAGCATTTGAAAAAAAGAAAAAAAAAAAAACACTGCCCAGTTGAGAACTAAATGTCTCTTTCATCAAAACACTCTTGTGCCAAATGAGTGGTCTCTGTGGTCTAGGATTATAACTGTTACAGAACAAGCTCAGACTAGATGCAGAAAACTGACCTGGAATTTGAGCTATCATGATTCACTTGGGCACAGGGCCTCTCTCAGAAGTTCTGTATAATAGGACTGTGGCTGCTTTCCATTTCCTTCATTCTTAGACGTGCGTTGTCTTTCCAGGTTCTACCGTTTGGCATCCCGACTGTAAGCAATCGACCAAGACTGAGGAAAAGCTGCGGGTAAGGAAGGCTTTGGCACTGTGATGCCAGACATGCTTGCTGTCCATTGTGTCTACGGTCACTGATTCTTGGGACTGCAGTTTGGGTGAAATTGCTTCTTAGGACTTTTTTTCCCCCTTCTATCACAGACCAAGTAGAAAGGCCATTTGGCCAGAAAAAGAGGTTTCCTCCTACCTGCCATTGACGGTGATTCTTGTTTCAAATGCTTGTGTTAGACAAGATAAGCCTTGCTTCATGAATCAGGTTCTTAGGAAAGCATTCAAGGGGAAAGGTCAAGTTCTGGGTCCAACATCTGGTGACCCCCTCACCAGAATTTTTCTGTACTTCATCCATCACATCACTCGATCCAAACTCTGCAGCCATTGCTCAGCTCTTGCTACATTTGATTGGCCTCTCAAATACAAGTTCACCAAGTAGCCTCCATCTCCAAAAGCTGATGATTTGTTAGATAAAAAACCTTTGGGGAAAATCATGATGAGCTCAGACGAGTCAGTGGGAATAAATGTTCTTGATTGTTTTTGTAACTGAAACCTTAGGTAGCATCAAAATATTTTCAAAACTCCCTGGAACATGGATCACATGGAGGATAGACTCTATCTCTCACCTGTTTTTCCTTTCTTTCCTTTGGTTTTCTAGCATTTCTCTCAATTCTAAAGCCTCCTCTTGATCTTACTCTGTTCTCAGATCACCACCAGGAGACAATATTCTACCTGTTTCAGAAGCAAAGAGCTGTACACAGTTGCAAGGCCATGAACATGATCTGTTCCTTACTCAGATGCCCCCCGTTTTTCACTTGGGCTGTGAAGTATTTTTCAGAGCACTAATCAGGCTAGACCCCAGTCCACAGTCCCTCCATTTAACTACCTTAGTGGTCCGCTTTGAAATAGCTGGACTACACCACCTGGTGTTTCAGGGAAAAGAATGGCCCAAATTTATTTTGGAAGCCAAGCTATAGATGAGATGGTTAGGTAGCATGACCAACTCAATGGACATGAGTTTGAGCAAGCTGAGGGAGATAGCGAAAGACAGGGAAGCCTGGTATGCTACAATTCATGGGGTCGGGGTCGCAAAGAGTCGGACATGACTTAGCAACTGAACAACAATATTCTAGAATGTGGAATCATTTCTTCTTGATCTGCTGTTAGCAGGCACAAGAAGCTATATATATGATCCCCAGCAGTCACACAGCTGCTACATCAGTGTGGCCTGATCACTAACATGTCATTTGTGAAGGAGTGACTTGGCTTCAGAGAAATGATTATCAGGACCCCCGCCTTTTTTTTTTGGCCTGCCACCCCTGGGAATGACAGCTCTTATTTTCCTTTTTCAGTATCTTTTCTTTATTCTCAGTGAAGCTCTTGTCTGCTAGAAGCTCTGCTTTTGTTTTTTCAACTGGCATCTGTGAGATCAGATGGAGATATTTTGTCATTTGCATCATTTAGAAACTTGTCCCTTGCCTGTGACCCTGAATAAAAACGGATGTCTTAAAATTCAGTTAATATGAGCAGACTTTAAGTGGAGGGGGAAAAAATCACTTTTTCTCAAAATAATGGAGTAAAGACCAGACAAACTGGAAAGGAACTTGTTCACCAATATTAGGATGATTTGCAGAGAAGGCAATGGCACCCCACTCCAGTCCTCTTGCCTGGAAAATCTCCTGGACAGAGGAGCCTGGTAGGCTGCGGTCCATGGGGTTGCTAAGAGTCGGACACGACTAAGTGACTTCACTTTCACTTTTCACTTTCATGCGTTGGAGAAGGAAATGGCAACCCACTCCAGTGTTGTTGCCTGGAGAATCCCAGGGATGAGGGAGCCTGGTGGGCTGCCATCTATGGGGTTGCAGAGAGTCAGACACGACTGAAGCGACTTAGCAGGAGCAGCAGGATGATTTGATCCCTGTTTCGACATAGAACTTCCGCCTAAGCGTGTGTACCTAACCCTGTCATCTGTCAGTCAGACAGGTGCACACTGGAAGTTGCCAGACTCTGGGATTTTTGATGACTCATGGATGCTTTGAAGTGGGTTATCGTTATAAAATACTAGCACCTTAAAGATAGTATTTATTGTCACTTTAATCATGTCGCTTTACATCCGAGCCACCAAGAGTCATGCACTTTAGTCATAGGAATGCAGAATTCACTGTATAACTTGTAGATGCTATCCCCAAAGCACCCTAGTAGCTAGTGGTCTGCACTACCTTTACAGTGCTGCCCTCAGTTGTTGAATAATCATTTTTATTTCATCCCTGACGAAGTCTTCTGGGAGACAGAGGAATGCTAACGAGGCCAGACTGAATGGAATGTGTCCTTTCTCTGTAAGGATTGCTTGAGTTTGCAGACTGTGCTACTAAAATGGTTTCCAAAAAATCAACCCTCTTGATCGCGTCTTGATGGAACTCTTTGGATAAGATTATGAAAACAACTAGTAAGATACTTCCACTCATTCTGGCCAAGAGGAGCTGTAGTTTTTTCTCCCTTTAGTGAAACTTTTTTCTCTTAAAGCCAGTGTTTACCACTTGGGAGGTTGGGCCAGCCCCCAGCTCACTCACCAAGTAGTAAGGATGATGTACCTCTAAAGAGATGAGGTTCTGACGCACCCCAAGTGGGGTGCATGTTGACGCTGATGGGATTTAAAAGAGGCTAGATTTTGAAGGCACAACTCTTGTACTCTCTTAAGGGTGTGTCTATGGAGGACAGCCTTGAGCCAGGATTTTCAGGCCTTTTTCCCGGTGTCACATCAGTTCAGTTACCATAGCAAAATGAAAATGTTTTAAGGATCTCTCAACAACCCCACTGAGTAATCCGCATTCTCCAGATTTCAAAAACTTGTGGGGTGTTTGTAATAACAGACTCTCAAGAACATCTGTCAGTGGCTTCACTGGCTTCTAACTCTTCATATGTAAGAATATTTCAGCCAAAATAAATGGAAAGGAATGATGGGGAGGGGGGAAGGTTGGAACATAGGTAAATATACTATAAAGACTGGTTAGGGAATTCCTTGGAAGTCCCATTGTTAGGACTTGGCACTTTTACTGCTGAAGGCATGGATTTAATCACAGATTGGAGAACTAAGGTCCCGTAAGCCACGTTGGGTGGTAAAAAAGGAAAGAAAATGAAGACTAGTTACTATGCTTTCAACATGGAACACCCCAACTAAAGTGATTCCACTTCGTTGTTGTTATTTAGCTGCTCAGCCGTGTCCAACTCTTTGTGACCCCATGCACTGTAGCCCACCAGGCTCCTCTGTCCATGGGATTTTCCAGGCAAGAATACTGGAGTGGGGTACCATTTCCTCTTCCCAGGGGACCTTCCCGACCCAGTCTCCTGCATTGGCAGGGGCGTTCTGTACCACTGAGCCACCGGGGAAAGCCCGATGTTGCTATCACTTATCAGATTAGTTTTCCTGAAGGTTTTTTGCTGATAGTGTTTCTGAGTTGAGGCTCTTTCTTTCTTCATTCTTCCCTTTTTCATGTTTCACGACAGCCACCAAACGTCCGTCGATCTCCGTCTGATTTCTTTTATCCCAAAAGTCTGATTCGACGCACAGGACGGTCCCCGTGTCTGCAGGTTGGCACCGTGTCTGAGCTGAGGCTCGGGGCCCGCTGTGCTGGGGGCCCCAGGCTTCTGTCGCTTTCCCTCCCCTTGCTGCTTTCCCCACATAACTTCTGGGCTCCCATAGAGGCAGATGCTTTTTCTCACCCCACAGAGTGCATCTCACATTCTGATTACGGCTGTTTCCTACTGTAGACAATGTTTTCGTTTAGAGTGGTGGCTAAAGCATTGTCTTCAGGACAGCGAGCACATTGGAAACCACTGTTTTGGTCCTGTACTCACACATTTGTTCGCTGAACAAATATTTGCCAAGTACCCAGGTACAGTAAGGAAGAAAAGACAGGTACATGATTATTAACAGATATTGAAACATATCACAGCATATGGATCTTAAAGATCAAGGCAGGTCAGGTGAGGGAAAGGAGCTCAAGGGGTGCTTCCTGGGAGAAGTGGTCTTTGAGTTGAGTTTTGGAGGCTGGATGGGATTTGAACACATAGAGACAATGGGAAAGGGGTGGGCCTGACGAAAAGAGCAACAGAAGCATGGAGCTGGGGAAATGCAGTACTTGGGGAAGGAGAAGTTTGGCTCGAGGAAGGAGTGGCAAAGTGGGAACGGGAACAAATAAAGACTAGCTACAGTTTGCAGAGGCAAGAAACTGACCTACGCTCTCAATGGCTGTCCTTAAGAATCCCTGCCAATCCTTTCCATCCTACAGATGGAAAGACTGAGACCCTCACAGTGAACTAACTTCCCCAGAGTTCTCCCAGTGGTAAGTGGAAGAGCTAAGATTGGAGCTCGGGTCTCTCTGCGCCGGTGATTCCTGTTCTTTCCACTGTCCTACAAGGGGAGAGTGAGAGAGAGACCTGGGAAGACACAAAGAGGAGAGCCTGAAATACTGGCCAAGTCTGATGGTTCCCAAGGAAGAGACAGGGTATAGGAGCGGCACCAGCTTTCCAGAGCATCCTCTGGAACCTGGGAGAGTCTTCAGCCAGCTCTCCAGATAAGCAGCGAGGCAGGAAGGAGACTGTGTTCCCTGCACGCACTTGACCTTCTTTCGGGGTTTCTTAGCATCAGTTGAAACTTTGGCCCGTTAAGTTACAAGTGGCTTTCCACGGCCCCAGCTCTGTCCAGATGAAACCCATTGTGTAGCTCTGTTGACACTCAGGGTTGCGACACAGCTCTTTAGTCTGGGCCCGATGCCTGTGCCTGTTCTCTGCGTCTGCCAGAACTGCACGATGGCCCAGGAGAGTGTGGGCTTGGCTCCTTTAATTAAAGCTGTACCTGCTTTCTTTAAATGGTTTGAAAGATAGTTAGAAGTACAGAGTTTCAGAGGGGAAAGAAACCCTTTAGACATCAACCCCTGAAAGGTGTTGCAGGTCAAAAGGAGCAACACTTAAATGTAGATTTCAGGCCCTGAGTGATTGGCCCATGAAGCTGGGTTACATTCAACTTATATTTGTCATATAATCTTCATCTATCATAAACCTTTGGCTCCAATAGCAGAGTTTCACATACAGTTAACGTATAGGGTCATGAATCCAGAGGAACAGCCAGAAATTATTCCCATTGCAAGTGAGTTCTTAGAATTAGTACCTACTTGGCAAGAAATTGCTTTTTTCAATAGCTTTTGGTTTTTCCCCTGAAAGTATGCTTTATAACTCAAATAGTGTTTTATTTTATTAGCCTAAGGCTATTGCCAAGTGATTCACTTTCATGACTTTAAGAAAAATACCATCAACTGTGAAATTTTTAGGTCTTCTCCAGACCCTTAAATTTAAGAGATGTGTGGTATCTTGAGAACTGGTTGGCTGGAGAAGAGAGAGAAAAAAGAAGAAAAGAGAGAAAGAGGTCTATATTGGAAAACCTTCTCTCTTCCTACCCTGTTGTTAAGCATGGATATCTAATTCCCATTATCGAACCTTAAATATCAGTAAAGTTAACTGTAACCCTGTCACAGAAAGGTATAAATCCCTTGGGACCTGGCTGAGAAAATGGGCCATTTGACAAGCTCTTGCTTCACCCATTGGCCATCATGGCTTATCAAAACCCTTGACAAGCCTGAAAATGCCAAAGCAATTCTCAAGCCACACAGATATTTTGATCTTTTAAATACTATTGACTACACAGCACTTCATTTCACCAGATAATATCAAGTACCTTTAGTGTTAGATAAACTATACCCCTTGCAGGGACTTTTAGCACTTCATGCCCTAGAAATAAGCCTGGTTTTATTGTGGAGGAAGGTCATTTTATTTTTCATTTTTTGAAATCTCCTCTTATTTCCTCTTGCTGAATTACAGGTAAAAGAAAATGGTGAGGAAACAAATTACCAATTTGGCCAAAAAGTTCATCCCAGTTTTTCTGCAAGATGTTATGGAAAAAAACCCAGACAAACTTTTTGGCCAGCCCAATAGAATGACCTAAGAGAAATATATTCTGGTTTCACTTACTTGGAAGAGTTTTATAAGAAAAGCAAATTTTGCTTACAGGGAAAGGTCAGTAATTCATTATAAACAAACCACACAATATTTCCAGGACCAAGTTTGTAGTAATCTGGAGTGGATCACTTGCTTTCGTTCTAAAAAGGGGCTTCTGTGCTGTGCCTTTGGAGGCTAAAGCATGAATGGCTGCCATCCAAAATGGGCATGAGTTTTTTTTCCTCTTCTGAAACTAACACTCACTGTGTTATAACGTATGCACTTGCGGACCCATAATATACCAAACAAATACTGTGTGTCTATTTCTGCAAAGGAGCTAATTAGAGGCTGTAAGTATATCTAGAATAAGGAAATTATGCTATTGGTTACTGTATTATTAATGTTGCCACCAGACATACCACTTTATTCCCAGCTTTCTCTCTGTTCAGATATTTTATTCTTTTTGGTGTGTCTTTACAATTTATCAGAATGTATAGGTGTTAAGATTTATCCTGCACAGTGAGGACTCTTGGCCATAGTAAAGGCTAATGGCAGTTACACACCTGGTTCTGGAGAAGATACTGTGCCTTCACTACTCAGGGCACGGGTTCGATCCCAGCAGGGAACTAAGATCCTGCAAGCTGGTGGTGCAGCCGAAACTAAACCAAAAATAAAAGCAAAAACAAAAAAACTGAAAGGATTTCCTCTTTTGACTTAGCAGTGAATACTTAATATGTGTTAAGCTTTTTTAAAGTATTCCTTCTTCTGCAGCTGTTGTCACCTCCTTGTCTGGTGAACTTCGACAAAAACCCAAGGCAGGTACTGTCAGCCTTAGCAGCACTTCGTATAAGGTGTCAACTACCTTATATGAGTAGCGGTCCCGTAGGCGCTCATACGACCTCTCTGACCTGGGATCCAGTTGCCTGTAGTTCTCTCCCTTCTTAGAGCATGGCTTAGAACGAATGCAGGCTAGATGAACATAGCTGTTACTCCCCAGCTCCTGCAGGGTGAGGGGAGGTCTGGGGGAAGAGGGCTCTCCAGCTCTCTGCTTCTAAGAAGGGACCAGGTGTGTGGGGCAGCCCACAATTGGAAATAAGCGAAAATGTCATTTCTCTGGTTAATTTCCAGGCAAAGCTCCAGTAAGTGTTTTTAATGGTAAACATTTAAAGATGGATGAGGGCTGGGGAATTTCTCCAGTGTAATTTCATCCTGTGATTGTGCCTTCTGAAGTGTAGAGCAGGTGGGCAAAGTCAAGGGGTAAGGGAAATAGCAAGTGAAATGTAGTTAGAGAGTTTTTTTTTAAGTTTTATACAGAAAACAAAAAGATGTGCATTTTTCAAGCATCTACTATTAGCGATCAAATGTCATTTTTTCTCTTTCTTGTTGAAATGAACTACTAGTCTGGTGAGACCTCTCTTTATTGATTTATTTCTTTCCTTCAAGGGAAAATAAAAAGCTTTTTTGAAACTGAAAGTAGGTATGTGAAGGTGTGCTGGAGAAATACATGTAAATTTAGACACTTTCTTTATGAAAGAGTTTTTCTTGCATAAGCCACATACAACTAGAAGGTTCTTACTGAAGGATCCTTTTCACTTGTTGCCAAAATGAGGATTAAAGGTTAATCTTGTTGGCAAAGTCCTTTGAAAGATCACAGACTGTTTATAATCCTTCTTATATCTACCTTGCTTTTCCCATGCTTTCCTCTACCTTCCCCACCCCCCAAAGATGGCATCAAAAGAAAAAACTGAATTTTTCCAACTGTGCTTTCAAGTTGTTTTTTCTGTAAGGCATGAAGGAAAAAGTGAGAATAAGTAGATTGCATCTGCTTTAACAACTTCATCACAGGTCTATAGGGTTGGTTTTTTTCCCCTCTGTAGAACAGAAGTGGGAAGACCTTTGGGGATAAATATTTGGAATTATCTTCATTTATAATATAGGCAACAGGGTAATTGTGTCTATCATAGCTCTCATAGAGAATTCCAGAGACAAAGCCTGTTGACTCATTTGGGCTCTTGATTTAATTCAGTGAATCACTGTTGTGAACTTGGTTATCTGAATGGGATGAAACAGTAATTTAGAGGAAATAATTTCATGTAAAGATCATCTGTAGAAATATGGATTATCTGTAACTTTGTTACCACCCAAAGAGGTGACACTAGAATTAAATTAATGATAAAGAAGAAACTGTCAGTGGGATTTGAAAGAGGGAAAACATGTCAGTAAGCTATTTCTTTTGAGGTTAAGATGAGCCTTAATTTTGAGTGTGTGGATATGAGCTGTCATGTCAGAAGATAGCTCTATGCCTTTTGATGTTGAAGACCATCACACAATTAGCAAGTTGTATATTAATTAGGGGGGAAAGACAGCTAGAAGAAGAAAAGAGGGACAGACTTCAGTGATAAACAAAACACTCATTTAAAATTCAGCATGTTTCTTTTCTTTCTTGTTTTAAATTACTCTCAAATTACATTTGCATTCAGGTCTTAAACCATTTGGGTTTCTTTTGCCATATGATGTAATATTAGGAATTGGCTCTTTTCAAATTAACACTTTAAAACACAGAGAAAATAAAATGCAACCTGTTTAGAAGTCTAGATGTTTAGAATTGAAATGTAAAATTCTAAATATTTAAGATTCAAACTCAAAAATAATAGTCCCACTTTTAGGAGTAACCTTTTTGTTTTATCTTCACAAGAGAGAGACCGCTAACCTCTGCTGGTTAAGCAAATACCCCAGTGTGGGGAGCCATTAGGAACTGTGGCATAAGTGGACCATCCCTGTGTACCATTTAACTTGGAGCATAGTTCACGAGGGAGCAGACCAGGAGTTATCCTGGCAGATCAGACAGGCTTGAGCAAGCTCTCTGCTGTCCATCATGGAAGGGTGATAGTAACTAGAGCCTAGACGCCAGCTGGAGAAGTCATTATCTTGGGAGGGTACAGATTCGTTCCATGGAGTTCTCAAGAAAGGGAAGGACATTTGTCAGCTCTGGGTGGGACCACTGCCCCATCCACTGAGACAGTTAACTTACCTGAGTTCTGATGGGAAGGTCTCCAAGGGTGAGAACTCGAGGGAAGTCTGGTCAGTGGAGCTCACATCCAAAATGACCGTCCAGTCATGAGGCGCAGAACAGAGTGAGTCCTGCCCTTCATTATTTGAGATGCTGGCAAAGAACTCCAGTCTCACGACAGCTGGCCAGAAAATGCTGGGTCTTCGTCATGTGCGGGGCCAGGTGCTTGAAGCTTTGTATGTATTGTTTCATTTATCGCTAGGAAAGAGGTGTTGTATGTACCCTTTCCTCCATTCTATACGTAGATAAATTGAAGCGTAAGGAAGTTAAAGGGAAAACAATGAAAGAGTGAGAAAGGGAAAGAAAGGGAAGAAAAGACACTCGTGTAATGTCACACAACCAATAGAGCCAATATATGTGTCAAGGTATTAGACTCCAAAGCCAGCCTTTTAACCCCCCTAGATTATGCTATACAGAGCTGTATTTTATCCCATTATTTCATTTTAAACAGGAAAACAAATTAGGACCACTATAAGAAAATAGGCAAGCAAGGGCGTAACTCAACCCATAAGCAAGATTCTGTGGAAGTAAAATTGACAGTAAGGTTAGGAAGTCAGAATGAAGCTAAAACAAACAGTGGCAAAGGCAGTGAAAGACAGGAAGTTCTGAACGTCCAGCACGTTGTGCCTGTTTCTGAAATACACTAAGTGGTCTGAAGATAGACTGGGCACAGTGATCTCAAAAGAGAGCCAGAGCAGCGGTGGGTTTGTTGAACATTGGCTCGACTTCAAAAACTGACTGTGAAACTCTCAAGTCTTTATTTTGCAGTCAGAGAAGCCAGGGCAGCTGGATGCAAATCGGAGGTGACTCCAATCTGAAAACAGTGGAACTGGAGAAGAATGTTTGGATGTTAATATCTTTAGCCCAACAATGTTAAAACAGTAAATGAGTAAGAGAAATGCTTCAGAGAAAGCCTGTGTCACTCACAGCATGCTCAGTCCTGTGAAGAACGAAGAGAGAGAGAGAATGAGCTGGGGACAGGCTGGTTCAGCCGAGTATTTCTCCATCTCTGGAAGGGAGCGCTCAGGGCCCTTTCCTGATCCCTATGCGCCTTCTTCCCCAGCTGCAGTCCTATCACAGTACATCAGAGAATGAAACACTTCAGAGCCACCCCCAGGTCCGTTGTTACAGGAGACACACAAAGGGTACCTGACCCACATTTTGGCAGAAATAAGGACGAGGAACGTGGGAGAGACCCCAAAGCTCAGCGAGCACTTTGGCTATTCACACAGCGTCCTCATGGCTTGTTAATGAAAACAAGCCATTGTCATAGCAACACCAGCAATCCCAAACATCTGACTCTCTTGGGGAACACCCTCTCCCGCCCCAGCCCAACAGCAAACTATTACAGGCTTCTTAGAAGCTTCTAAGTGGCAGTCAAAACATTGTCAGTTAGCATGCACTCTCTCCTGCTAGTTCATCTCCATATTTTTCTTTTACTTTCACCTCATTTGTCCCAGAGTCATGGTGATGAAAAGTAAATGGCTACACTTGCCCTCCAATGTGGGCAGAAAATTTAGCGCGGGGATTAAGAGCTCAAGCTCTGCCTTTAAAGCGTCTAGTTTCAAATCCTGACCCTTGCCCACCTATGCGACTTTCCCGTCATTTAGAAAAAGGCATAAATGTTAGCAGAATATTAGCAGATGTTAGCAGAATCTCCTTCCTGGGGTTATCGAGAAGATTAAATGAGAGCATACCTGGGGAGTGCTCAGCACAGGGCCTGCCACAGAGTAAGTGGGGAAGAAATGTTCAGTACTGCTAACCTCATGTTGTTGCCTAAGAGGCTTCATTACTGTATTGAGTTTGGCAAATGTTCGATCCTGGCAACTTGGAGCTGAAGGACTGCCTGTAGTGAATAATTGCCTTCTCTGTCCATGGAATTCTCCAGGCAAGAATACTGGAGTGGGTTGCCATTTTCTTCTCCAGGGGATCTTCCCAACCCAGGGATTGAACCTGAGTCCCTTGCATTGCAGGCAGTTTCTTTACCACTGAGCCTCCGGGAAGCCCAGTTATCCCACAGAGAGGGTTACTGGCTCAGCTCTCTGAAGCGGTTGCATCTCTTTTTATAGGAAGGCTGCACTTTGGTGGTGTCCTTTGTATGTTTTGATTGGCAAATTGATCCAGGAGTTGGATTTTGGGAGTGCTGTTATTACGTGAATCCTTTCTTTTGTAACATATTCAGATGTGGGGATTCTATCATCTTGAGATACTCCTGTGATTGGAAAATTGTCACTCGAGGAGGAAAGTGCTTGTACAAGGAGGGAGGGCGAGAAGGGTCGAGCTTGGCTCACCTCCACTGTGCCCTGCCCACTTTCTCCACCCCCTGCCACCCTTTTGTCTCAGAGATGTCAGGGACCCTGGTGAGAATGACTGATCCTACCCCTCCAGTGGATTCTTACTGTCAAAGCAGGTCCAAGCACTGCCTGCCTCAAGGTGACCAGGCAGGCTTGCTTTCCTTGTTTCAGATGTGAGGTCCATAGTGATAAAATGTCCTCGTTTTTAGAGGGGATTGTAGGGACTCAGTTATATTCACATCAGGATACCGAACTATCAGCAGAAACAGTATTCCTAACAGATCTATAAATCATCCTCTCCAAGAAATAGCTGCATGGAAGGGAGAAGCCTTCCAAGAGCAGGCCTTTGGTGTCTTTGCAGAGCTTTCCAGAACATACCAAGCAGGGGTGGGGGGCCGTTAATCCCAGTTCATGCATTTTCCCCCCTCTTCTGTCACCATCCCTCCCTCTCAGGGTTCTCTAAGTCTGTGTTACAAAGTCCTCTTTATACTTTCCCTGGTGGCTGACCACGGACCTTAACTCAGTGACCTTCCATGTGGTTAAGCTCAAATCATGTAATTAACATGAGTCAAGTATCCACAAACTGAGTAGTTGTTTGCAAATAATAAATTCTGATTCCCCCAACAAATATTTATGCCCACTCTGTACCTGTGCAAAACGGTGGGCACGTACAGTGGTGAGAAAAGAAGCCCTCTGAGGGCAGAGGTCATAACTAAAGGTAATGAGCGAGACTGACATGATGGTGAAACCAACAAGTATGGCATTATTCATTTCATTCGTGAAGGAGAAAACAGGATTAATGCCATGAGAGGAAACAGCAAGATCACCAACTCCAGAGGAAGAGAACAGGCAAGGCTTCTTTGAGGAGGTGATATTTAAGCCAAGACTGAAGGAGGAAGAAAAGCACAAGTGAAACGGGGGATAAGGGCACACTTCTCAGGTCGAGGAAGCAGCAAGGATAAGAGTCCTGGGGCAGTGACATGTTCCTGTCCCGTGAGTGATGGTGGGCAGTGAGAGACACAGGAAAGGCAGGCCGGGCCGAGATCCCGAGGCCCTGGGAGCAGTGACTCCGTTCTTTGCAGATGCTGACACCAGAAGAAGGGTAGTAACCATTCAGATTGTATTCTTCACAGATCTCTGTGGTGCCTAGTGGATTTGGAGGTGAGGCCGTGGCCGGAGTCCAGGCGAGCATGGGTGGTGACTGCATGGTGCTAGGATGGTGGCCGTGGAGATGGAATGTGCTCGATGGTGTTGTTGGGGACAAGGAGAAAAAAGAAGCCCCCAAGTGCACTTTCAAGGCTGACGGCACAGTTCGCTCTCATTGACCTTTCTTCCTTGGTTATGTTTTCCCTTATTCAGAACAGTTACAAGTCTTTCTCTTTTTAGTCAGCTTAAGTCTTTAGGCAGGTGTAGGGACTTCAGCCAGTCGTGATTAGGAAGCCACAGTCTGAACTCTTACATGTCACTCTTTCTTTTACAGCCTACCAGGACTTCCTCCGAAAGCATTTACTCTCGACCAGGCTCCAGCATCCCTGGATCTCCGGGCCATACTATCTATGTAAGTATCCGCTTCTGGAAGAGATACTTGCAGGCCAGGTAAGGTAGCAGATGATAAGTGTGGACTGGATAGTCTGAAAGGGAATAATTCAAAATGCTTTCTATTTCTGTTATGAGATCCAATTTTCATTCTTATAGATCAGCCGTCTCAATCCCATTTTCCTCCAGACGATCGAATGTTTCTGTGGATGTGACCATCAGTATAGAGTGACTGAGTAGATAACCCTATAAAATGCAGTAATGTGATACAGGACTTGAAAAATTATTGCAGCTAACTTGCATATAGATTTTTGGAGATTAATTATATGTTTTATAATTCCAGTACTGAGTGTCCTTAAATTCTTCCACAAAGGTCTTTAAATATTTAGTTTATTAAATATGCAGTTCTTGTTTTTAGCCATCTGGGAGGATTTTTTGACCATCTGTTTGAGCTTTCCCTTCTCTGTCATAAATTTAGGAAATCCTGAAGGTTTGCATTCTTCTCTATTTGATGAACTCTACTTAGACTTTTTCCCAAGCTTTTGGTGACTTTTTTTTGAAAACATGAATATCTGGTATAAATGGGAAACTTTATTTTTTAAATTTATTAACATATAGTTGATGTACAAGATTATATCTATTTCTACTGTATAGTAAAATAATTTAGTTATACATATGTGCACATATTACTTTTCATATTCTCTGCCATTATTTCACAGGATATTGAATATAGTTTCCTATACCGTACAGTAAGACTCTTGTTTATCCATTCTACTTAAGAAATTTTGCATCTGTTAGTCTCAAACTCCTAATTCTTCCCACCCCAATCTCCCTCCCTCTAGGCAATCACAATTCTGTTCTCCATGTCTGTGAGTCTTAAACAGGCAACTTTATAAACAGTGACCATGCTGAGCAAAGTATTTTGGGATTTGTTTATTTTTAAGATTTTAACTCTTTAAATAAGACGTGAGACGCACGAACCACAGTTCCTCAAACATAAGATGGCAGAATGATTTTTCTTTCTGTTTAACTTTGGCAGGCAAAAGTGGACAATGAAATCCTGGATTACAAGGATTTAGCAGCCATTCCCAAGGTCAAGGCAATTTATGACATTGAACGTCCAGATCTCATCACCTATGAGCCTTTCTACTCTTCGGGCTATGATGACAAACAGGAGAAGCAGAGCCTGGGAGAGGTAATAAATTCCCGGAGGCTGTGACTGGCACAACTTCTTTCTCTTTTGCCACCTGTATAAAAACTACTGATTGGGATCAAGATGAGTCAGAGAGTCCTCCTCATTGCTCACTGTTTGCAGGCTTCTGTAGCAGGTGCTTCAGGTAGTCAGAAGCCTACTGCACCATCCCTTCCCTGTGGGAGGGGTGGAGAGGTGGCAAGCAGACCAACCATAGCAAACAACAGAGCAGGAGGAGTGAGTATCAGGACCAAGCCTGAGGGAAGAGGAGCTGACTTGCTGGGAAGGGAGCTGAAACTGGGGAGAGTCTGTGAGCAGAGGCTTTGGGGGGAAGGGTCCTCTGGGGTGAGGGGGGAGCCTTGGGGTGAGCTGAAATATATTCATGGGGCTCGTGAGGAGAGAGAGCACATCCCCTAAATTTTGACAACTGTGTCTTCCAGCTTCGTAAGATAATTGGTATAGGCAAGAAAAGAATGCATAGGGTCGCAGTGCAGCACAGTGGTATTGAGATGGGCTTCTGGAATCAAGTTACCTGGGCTTAACCCAGGGACTCCACTCATTCATTATGTGACTTTGACTGTGAGACACCCTTTATAATCCTAACTTGTCTGTAAAGCAGATAATGACAGAATCTATGTATATACGTACATTTGTGTGTATATATTTACATATATATATATATATCTTTAGTTTTTTTAAATTTTTCTAATCTGGCTTTGTTTTCCAGAGCATAGCTCCTGGGTGAAATGATCCCTAGGGTGGGAAGTGGTGTCTGTTTTCATGTAGTGCCACCTAGTGGTCACATTCCTGTAACTGCATCTGCAGCCTTTAACGTGCAGGTTGATTGATCGATTGGCTTGGGAGGTTCAGTTGCCTTTGCGGGGCAGAGTTTCGCAGAGGGTAAGGGGCAAAGGAAGGTTCCTGAACAGAGTGCATAGAAGCTGGTCCTATAGGAAGTGAATGAGAATTGCCTAATGTTCAAGCCTTACAAGCAAGGGGAGGCGAGTTGCTTTATGGTGTTATGGGCCCAGATGTTTGAGCTTTGAAGTGAATGAACATTTTTGTGTTTGGGACCAGACTCTGATATTTACTCTCCATATGACTTTGGGAAAATTGCATATTTCCATCTTGTTATCTGTAGACTCAAGATAATAGGGACACCTACCGTAGAGGTTTTCTGTAAGGATTAAGTGAAATATTTAGATTCTGGCACATAATAAGTACTCAACAATAACCTAGACTGATGGCCTACTGGTTTCTCTGAGCATAGAGTCTGGACTAGGTGGATGCCTTCCCATCAGAAATCAGATGTGTTCATGAACTCGTCTCCAACCCATGAAGCTTGCAGTTTAGAAGAGTTTGCAAGCTGTTTCGTTATCCTTTCAATCATTAGCACTTCCATAGAATCCATATACTGCCGTTTTAGAAACACTGGAGAAGTAAGCTTGAAGTTCTGTGTAGCCATCTGTGCCTCCAGAAAGCAGATCAGACCAGACCATGGGGCTCGAGGAAGTCTGGAGTACAGATGGCTAGCAACTTCTTGTACACTTGGGAAAGAAGGGCAAATTTTGAAACTGAGAAATCCGCCACTGGCTGTGTTCTTCAGAACACTTCATTTGCATTTCATTTCTGTTTGAAAGCTTTTTTGCATTTTTAATTGTGAACATTTCATTCATTCATTTAGGAAATATTCATTGGGTACCTAATATGTGCCAGGAGCTGCTCCAGTCGCTGGGAACACTTAGTTGTAAATGAATGGATTTCTTGCCCTCATGGAGCTTGCAGTGGAAAGTGGGAGACATATAATAGACAGACAGATACAGAACATAATATTACAGGGTGATATTGCTTTGACGGAAAATGAAGCAGAGTAAGGAGAAAGTACACGGGGGTTGGGGGGTGCTGGGTTGCTGCTTTAAGTGGGAGGATCACAGAAGGTACTGGGTGGTAATGCATTTGAGCAGAGGCCTCACTGAAGACAGGGAGTGAGCCCTGCAGGTGTCCGAGTGGAGAGCACTGCTGGCAGAGGACACAGCAAGTGCAAAGGCCCTGAGGTGAGAGAGTGCTTGGCCTGCTGGCTGCCTCGAGGAATCCTAGAAAGATGGAAGCCAGAAGGTGAATGGTGATGAGGTCGACAAGCCTCCTGGGGAAGATGCCACCGAGGCGGTCACCATAACATATTACGTGATTACTTACTGTGGTTATAACTTAGTCAGCAACTGTGCTTACCAAATTCTGTCTCAGTAGACACTGTAACTCATGGTGGTAAACCATGAATATAGAGAGGAAATAGTTCCAATTTCTCTAACTTAATTACCTAGAAGCATTACAGCATATTTGTCAAAACCTGTGGTTATCAGGCAGACACGTGCGCCCCAGCCCCCCAAGGGCTTTGTCACTGTGTACCTGTCTGAGCCCCACTCTCATCTTCTGAGTCAGAAGATGGAGGACAGGCAAGGGTGCTGGCATGTGTGGTTTGAATAACGTTTCCAGATGATTCTGATAAGCAACTCTAATTAAAGCGAGTTAACATGTGACTTTCTCTTTTATTCTTCCAGTCTCCAAGGACTCTCTCTCCTACTCCATCAACGGAAGTAAGTGCCATTTTTGAAAATTTAAATGGGTGGAATTGCAGAATTACTTGGACCTTTCCTAGACTCACATTTTTGCAAAAGGACATTAAATGAACAGAAAAACTGCGTGAGATTATGGTGAATGTAGGAATCCTTAGTGTAAGATACGACTGTAAGACGCAGAAGCACATTTCTTTTTAAATGGACACAAGGAAATTAAGCCAGTTGTACCTTGCACCTCTGAATAGCAGGAAAGTGTTTGCAGGGAGTAGAGCCATCTGTCCCTATGTTGGGCTCTTTCTCATCAACCATAATTAATTGATCTGATTCCCAACCTACTAGATTATCTGAAATGGCCAACCGTGGCCATGGTGTTTCTATCAGCAGAGCCATCTTCATGGAAGACCAGCCCTCTTAGTCTAAAATCAATAGCCTTACCTCCCTTCTCAGGCTAGACAGACCATATTGTAGCTTTTATCAAGTCCACCAGACTGTCTGTTCCCTTGGGAATAACCTCCTGAGTGTGTGGATCACATAGAGTGGTCAGTGATTGTTCCATAGTAAGCTATGGGTCCCGTGTCAACCCAAACATGCTCTTCCCTTCTGTAGCATCCAACACCAAAGACAAAGCTCCTAAATGATTTTTACTCCCAACCCATTTTATTAAACGTTCTTCAGGAAGCTGGTGATTTTGATTTAGAAAATGAAACACCACCTTCACACTGTAGCCCTGGTCCCAGAAATTCTTGGTTTTGCCCTCATCCACATTGACTTACCTACATGATTACCAGAAGCCTTAGAAGTACTTCCTATTGTTCCTGTGTAATTTTTCTCTTGGAGGGTAGCTTTAAACTAGCAGCCTAAGCTCAGACCAACTCAAATCTGAGCATGGTCCAGCACCCAGGTCCACCCCAGCACTTCTTTCATGTAAGCTGTTAGAGATAATAATAAAGGGATTGTTTGTTCCAGCATGCTTCTTATTATTCTGCATTTCTTTATGCATCTAGTGAGCAAACTCCTCAGGGGTTAGGTCTACCCCCATCTACGAATAATAATCATAATAATAAATAAAATCAGTAGTCTTGTCTTAAAGTTGAGTAACTTTCTGGATAGTCTATATAAAACTGGACTGGGGTAATCACTGTAATTTGAGATGGTACAATCTCTGTAGTATTGTGATGGTTTATACTGAGTGCTACGAATAATTTCTGTGGGCATTTATGACTGAAGTGATGAAGCAGTCATTTCTGTAATTGACCACTTGCAAGATTGAGGCACATTACTGCAGGAATTTTGTTTTGTTGTTGTTTCAATTTATTGTCAGAGCCAACTAGGATCAAACCAAAGCTTTTTTGCCTCTTGCATTTCATATATCCATGGTAATTGAGATTTCAAATCATTTTTGTGCATTTTTTCAAACTTTTATTTTTATTGTGCTAGTAAAAACTTCACAGGACAGCACTCTCCTAAAGTGTAAAACATTCCATGTACTCGTCTAATTCTTATATAGTTTTATGTTATGGTTGTGTGTGTGATTTTTTTTTGAATTTTACACATACAGTATTCTTTAGATTTGGACATGGTGTGATGCTACTGTATTCCATTAAATTGATATGCCATAGCTTAAGTGTACCCCCCATTTGTTGAGCACATAATACAAAACTTTGTCTTTATAAATGGTGACATTATAAATATCTGAGGAAATTTTTCTACTTAAAGATCATTAAAGTATTTTTAGGATTTGCCTCTTGGAGATAGAATTATTGGATTTGAGGCCACCACAAGCTTATTCTCCAGGAAAATCAACTTAGAATGTCCCCAGATCAACATCATAGATGGTATGAGTCGGTGGTTGGATCCAGGGGTGAGATTAGAGTCAGGAGGCTGTTTCTGAAACAGGTTCCGCCTGTACGAGCTACACACCTGCCCACAGGTCTCTTAGCTGCATGGAACCTTCTGGAACAGCCTGCATTTATGGAGAAGGGAGGGAGCACCACGTGCTCTTCCTTCCTTCTGATGCAGGTCTAATGATACAACCTATGTGAATGCACTTTGTAAAACTGAAAAGCATCATATAAACATGGTCGTTGGAATTATTCCCTCTTTTCCCAGACCTCTGTCCACATTGGAGTTTATCACTTTAACATCTTAAAATCTTGGTAAAGGCAAGGACTGCAGGTTTTGAACAAAAGGCATTACCCCTGGCGTGTTCGTTTGCGTACCTACTTAAGGGACGTGCCCCTAACATGTATACAGGAGCGGGCCGACGCAATAGTTCGTGGGGGACTTGGGTGCAGCTCGACTTCACTTGAGCCTGACAACAGCCTGCCTGTGATTTGTGCGCCCACCGTCTCACACTTTCTTCCAGGGGTACCCGGATGGGCGGGACCGGATGATCCACCGGTCCACAAGCCAGGGCTCCATCAACTCCCCGGTGTACAGCCGCCACAGCTACACTCCAACCACATCCCGCTCTCCTCAGCATTTTCACAGACCCGGTAAGGGCACCTATTCCCGGGATTCACTCCGGGTAACCCTCTGTGTTTCTGTGTGATTGTTTTCCCACTGGTAGTATATTTAAAACTTTGACTGCCTGCCGAATCTACCTTCCCTTCTCCCAGAAAAAAAAATCAAAAACTCCTATCCCAGTACAGTTTGTGTTATTTCTTTTCTTAAAAAAAAAGACACATTTTATGATTATATTTATTATGATTTACTGAATCGTTACATTTTGACAGCAGACAGCAAAAAGTAAAGGAATTTATTTTTTTAAGACTTAAAGATAATCTCAGCACATTGAGACTTAAAATGGAGATCTCCGAAAGAAAATATGGTGATGTGCCCTTTAGGCTTACCAGCATTATCTACAATCCAGTGTCAGTCATTTATGGATGGGTTTGTTATGTTTCTCCAGGCACATGGTATTACTGTGGGTGCTTGGCTAAGAACCCACTAGAAGGAAGTCTCATATGTAGGCATGGGCTGTATTTGGTCAATTTTAAGGTGCCTTCCAACCTAAAAATTTGAATCAGACTTGGAAAATATAAAAGCACTAGAGATGAGCTGTGATGGAGACTATTAAAAGTAATGATCTTCATTCGACCTTTATCTCTGCAAAATGTAGCCCTTTTTCATATTAGAGGGTGTCTCCTATGTGGAAGTAGAAAAAGAATAATCTTATCACAGAAGACAGATAAATAAATCCACAGAAGAAATACATTCACCAAGGAAGATCTTGGCTTTTGAAACAAACTTGGTGATGACGCACGTCTACAAAGACTTCATTTTAAGGCTCTTGCTTTTGTGCAGGCTCATAAGCCCATTCATATGGGAACTTATTTTATAAAATAAAACCAAAGGAATGAACCAAATGTAAAAAGGCTGCAATCTTCTCTTTAAAGCCAGAAATTTAGTGCTTGTAGAGGATTAAATTTTTACTCTTGGGTCCTTCAATAATATATAGTTTTCTCTAGGCTCCTAAACATTTACTCAGTATTTGTTGAATTCCATTAAAGGAAAATTTTCAGGAAAGGAATTCCTTTTATTTGTCATATACATTTATATCCATTTTAGGGCTTCCCCGGTGGCTCAGAGGTTAAAGCGTCTGCCTGGAATGTGGGAGACCCCCGGGTTCGATCCCTGGGTTGGGAAGATCCCCTGGAGAAGGAAATGGCAACCCACTCCAGTACTCTTGCCTGGAGAATCCCATGGAGGGAGGAGCCTGGTAGGCTACAGTCCATGGGGTCGCAAAGAGTCAGACACGACTAAGCGACTTCACTTTCACTTTTATATCTATTTTATTCCTGGGTTTGGATTTAAGTCCTTATTTGCCTGGGTAATGAGAAATCCTTTATGCCACCATCCCTACGTGTGGGTATACCCTAAGGTCACTGAGGCTACAGCCGTGACCTTGTCAGAATGACATGGGGTTGCCAGGAAACTGTCCAAGAGACCACTGGATAGCCAGGGAGTGGTCAGTCAGGGACTTGGTTTCCCAAAAAGGCCATGTCCTCACGGGGCAGTAGAAAGTGTTCCTGTGTTCCCGTCGTAGTTCTGAGGCCAAGAACCTTCAGAACATTTTGTGCGTCCTAAGCACCTCTTCTCCCCTTCCATGATGTGTTATGGGCCTGTGTGATGCCAGTTATTAAGATTATTTTTTCAAGGCGGGGGCTCTGCTAGCACAGTCATGGTCAACACAGAGCACCTTGAAGTATCCAGTCCGTAAGTTCTAGATGCCAGAGAGTCATGCACGCCCCTCGGTCTGGTTTAGCTTAAAGGTCTGTAACTGAGTTTCCAGCTCATCAGTGCCTCCACTGCCCAGTTCTCGGCATCATAGGCAGTTCTTTGCCACCCAGGGGACACAGACAAGTACAAAGTAAAATTAAACTTCTAATAGGAGAAGTTTACCACTTCAACAGAAAAAAAAAAAGAATCTGACCCTGACATATTGGTATTGGGTTGGCCAAAAAGTTCATTTGAGTTTGTCATCTTACGGTAAAACCCAAATGAACTTTTTTGGCCAGCCTAATAGTTCTTTGCAAGGTTCTTGGAACTTTCAAACATACATGTCAGAGGATTCTGTTAGGTGCCTTTTTAAAAACAGCCATGGTTGAGTCTAAGTGGCATGCCTGGTCCCGACTCAGCAGTTGCGGGTGTCATCCTGCCAGAATGTCTTGGTGGCCGTTCCCTCCCACTAAAACCATTTATCCTCGGAGAGTGACTCTGGACTGACCTGGACCCGTTGGCAGACTCTCCCCACTGTGCCTAACCCCTCGCAGGCGCCTTCTTAACCCCTTTTCCTTCCTCTGTTTTCAGACTCCTGATTAATGTTCTTTATTTTGTTTTTGTTTCCCTTTTCCCTCCCTTGGAACGATGGCGGCGTCCCTGCTCCTGTGTTAATTTCTGCTCTTCTTTTCTGTCTCCACCCTGCCCTGCCCCTGGTCCTTGCTGCACAGAGCTGCTGTCTCCTGGTGTGCAGAGGTCCTTCCTGCGCACCAGCAGCCTCAGCTCCGCCCACAGCGACTCCCGCCCCAACTCCCCCTTCCGACACCACTTCCTTCCCCATGTGAAAGGTAAGGAGGCAGGCTTCTCCAGGCAGCACCCTGCAAAGCGGAGATTTATTAGCGCCCTGGGAAGGCTAATAAGGTGCATCTCCAAGAGTCAGCCCCCAGCTTTGGACCTCTCAGCATGCCTGCGTGCGTCATGACTTCACACCCGGCCATGTCTTAGAACTGGCATAGCATCTCTCCTTGGGAGAAATATGTCATTTCTAAGGGCTCTAGACGAAGTAACAGGAAGTACGTTGGAGACCTTCTCTCCTGCTTAGGAAAAAAAATATATTATTATTTTGCTTTTCTCTGTGTTAGAAGCAAAATATAATATATATCTGGGGAATTTTCCTGGTTTTGATATGTGATATGGCTCAGCAAAACCCAACGGTATTCAGCAACAAGGATTCCAAAGTTGTCCTCATGATGATAAGCCATGTAACCACTAAGATGTTTGGACAGTACGAAAGACCTGGGGCCACGTAACTGAAATTTCTCTCCTTGAGCCAACTCTTAGGGTGATCTTCCTTTGACTTGTCCTGATGTCTGCATGATGGAGAAGAGGGGCTTTGCCTTCCGTTTTCTGTTCCTGCCCATCTCTGCCCTTGCCTCTGTGTCGTTCCCATTGTTCTCATTGTGCTTCGGTAGCAGTCCTCAATCGGAGTTCTCAGTTCTCCTTACTTGGTGGGGGAGCCAGGAGCCACAGGGGGATCATGAAGGGGCCATAATTTAAAATACGTCGGAGCTCCCAAAGGGAAGCTGACTTCTTCCATAGCCTTGATTTGAACCAAAGTAACTGAAGAGAATATTGAGTTAGCCAAAATGTCCATTTGGATTTTTCATAAACGGTTATAGAAAAACCCAAACAAACTTTTTGGCCAACCCAAGAGCTGAAGGAGAGAGTTGCAGGCAAGCACAGATGTTGTCATGGGTCTTAAGACAGACCTGAAGGATTCTAACCCTGAGCTCCAAGATCTCACATCACTAACACTTTCTCGAACAGCGTAGGTGTTGTGCTCTTTGACTGAATTTTGTTTGCAGTCTACCCAACCTTTTTACTCATCTGGATTTTCAGGACTCAGTTGTTCAGTCAGTTCAGTTCAGTCGCTCAGTCATGTCCAACTCTGCAACTCCATGGACTGCAGCACGCCAGGCTTCCCTGTCATCACCAGCTCCAGGAGCTTGCTTAAACTCATGTCCATCAAGTCAGGTGATGCCATCCAACCATCTCATCCTCTCTCGTCCCCTTCTCCTCCTGCCTTCAATCTTTCCCAGCATCAGAGTCTTTTCAAACGAGTCAGTCCTTTGCATCAGATGGCCAAAGTATTGGAATTTGAGCTTCAGCATCAGTCCTTCCAATGAATACTCAGGACTGATTTCCTTTAGGATTGTCTGGTTTGATCTTGCAGTCTAAGGGACTCTCAAGAGTCTTCTCCATCACCACAGTTCAAAAGCATCAATTGAGTTGAGTCCAACTCAGTTGAGTCCTAAAATAGAAATTTCCTGCCCCTATCAGTAAGCAGTTACTTTGTGAGCATGCTATTTTTTTGCATTTTCTAGGCTGTGAAAATAACATTGCTGATATGCCTATTGAAGACATACACCACTTGCCTTTAGCAAAGACATCTGTCTTTTTCAGCAGGCACAGCACTTTCTAAAATTCTTGACAGATTATTTGTGCCAGTTTTTCCCAGAGCACAGAGGGCCTCATTCCTATTCTCCACCCTGAGCTCCTCTCAGGGGGTGTTGAAGGTCAGCAGCTGCAGCAGCTCATGGTTTAATCCTTGTAGAGGTAGATGGCAAGTGCCAGTTTGTAGTTGGCAAGGTGAAATGCTCTGGTGTATTATAGGCGGGCTTCCTAGGTGGCACGGTGGTAAAACATTTGCCTGCCAATGCAGGAGACATGAGTTCAATCCCTGGGTCAGGAAGATCCCTTGGAGAAGGAAAAGGCAACCCATTCCAGTATTCCCACCTGAAAAATCCCCTGGTGGGCTACAGTCTACGTGGTCACAAAGAGTTGGTCGTGACTGAGCATGCACGCCTCCTCATAATGAGCACCCTGCTCTGTGCATCGGTGATTTCCCTCTCAGCATGATGCTCTTTGAACACTTCCGGTTACATCACTCCTCACAGTATCCTGTGATTAAAGTAGCAGGTGGGAGGCATTGGGGTAGATGAACAGCTGCGGCCCTGGTTAAGTGACCCAGCCAAGGACCCGCAGCTCAGAAGTGACAGCACCTGGACTAGAGAGACCCCAAGCCTTCTCAACCTTCATTCCTGTTAGAGGGATGCGTTTCAATATAAATATACTTGAAGAATAATTTTTAAAGCAACTTTTTACTTTCCATCCCTTTTTAACTAGAAAATTTCATTCTCCAGTTCAGTTCAGTTCAGTCACTCAGTTGTGTCCAACTCTGCGACCCCATGAACCGCAGCATGCCAGGTCCATCGCCAACTCCCGGAGTCCACCCAAACCTGTGTCCAATGAGTCAGTGATGCCATCCGACCATCTCATCCTCTGTCATCCCCTTCTCCTCCTGCCCTCAATCTTTCCCAGCATCAGGGTCTTTTCAAATGAGTCAGCTCTTCGCATCAGGTGGCCAAGGTATTGGAGTTTCAGTTTCAACATCAGTCCTTCCAGTGAACACCCCGGACTAATCTCCTTTAGGATGGACTGGCTGGATCTCCTTGCAGTCCAAGGGACTCTCAAGAGTATTCTCCAACACCACGGTTCAAAAGCATCAATTCTTCTGCGCTCAGCTTTCTTTATAGTCCAACTCTTACATCCATACATGACCACTGGAAAAACCATAGCCTTGATTAGACGGACCTTTGTTGACAAAGTAATGTCTCAGCTTTTTAATATGCTATCTAGGTTGGTCATAACTTTCCTTCCAAGGAGTAAGCATCTTTTAATTTCATGCTGCAATTTCATTCTTATGGAGGCTAAAACAGTTATTTGAGTCATTTAAATTACAAAATTAACAAATGTGTACTTTTCAATAGAAACACCAACTAGTTATTAAAATTACAGTGCTTCAATGTACTTAAATGGTGCTTTATTAAAAATACAGATATGCAGTCTTTTCTGTTTTGTCTGATATCAAAGTATACAGTCAAATAGTATAGGTTTAAATCCTAAAAAACCTTGGCTCGTCTCACACTTATACTTTCAAAATATCTAATACTCTCTTTCCCATTTTCTTTTTACTGGATATATGTCTACAGTTTGTTCAGATGAAATAGTTCATGTATTTCAGATATAAACTATGAAGTACATAGCAGTATATGTTTAGTTATAAAAAGCTTTTTGCTACACTGCAAAACCAATCATGCAGAATTTGTATATCAAAGATATTGCTTTAAAGTTTAGTCTAGTTGAACAGCTAAATGCAGATTCTCTAAGGAATTACGTCTTTCTTATTCTGAAACACATGTATCTATGTGGAAGTCCTCTCCAGCACAGAGGAACTTAGGACCATGGAGAAACACATCTAAGATATCTTTAAAGGAGCAAAATCTCCCAAGGTTTTCCATGGCTCTTCATTTGAGCATTCACTCTGTATCTTGGAGCTTGTTTTGTAATCTCCAGGAAATTATTTTTGAAACAAATACAAACCAAGGAGCTTGAGGACTCTAGGGTAGGTTGTCCGTCTCAGGAAGATGTAGCTGAAAACAGGAGTCCTCTTGCCACTCTGGCAGCCATAAGCCCTTGTTCCACTGCCCTAGTTTAATTCTTAGCCCTTATTTCAGACTTAAGTGGCCCAGGCCCCCAGGGTCCACTGAGCTGAGGACGCCTGCGTGGGTGTAGAGCTTAGATGCGCATCACCAGCTGTCTCTCTGTGTCATTGGCTTCCCCATCTACTTTCTGTAATGCCCTTCTTGTTTCTCATTGTGTTTTTATTTCTGTTCTACGACCTTCCTTGCAGTTTCATTTTATATCAGTATGTCATTGTTGGGCCATCTGGACAAGTGCTTGCCTATTTGGAGAAATTGTTTCACCTTGTTTGGGGCTTTGTGGGCTTCTCTTGTGGCTCAGCTGGTAAACAATCTGCCTGCAATGCTAGAGACCTGCGTTTAATCCCTGGGTTGAGAAGATCCCCTGGAAAAGGGAAAGGCTACCCACTCAAGTATTCTGGCCTGGAGAGTTCCATGGACTCTATAGTTCATGGGGTGGTAAAGAGTCAGACACGACTGAGTGACTTTCACTTTCACTTGGGCTTCACACTGTTTGCAGAGTTTCTCTTTGAAATACTATTAGACATTACTTTCTGTGTCCGTGAATCAGGCTTGCAAACAGGAGAGCTACATATATTAAATCTCATTGAGAGGAATCTTCCCTCTTTTGCCATAGATATGAGTTGCTATGATGCAAATATGTATTTGACACTTGCTGAAGGAAACCCTAACACTTCCTGAAGCTTTAGACAAGAAGCAGTAATCTTGAAACTCTGTCATGAAATTCTAGAAGCTGCCAATGTCTAAGGTCCCCTTGGCATTTATATTTTAGGACATAAGCACTTAGAGCTCAGAAGCTAAGTGGTATGCCAGCAGACTCCTGCAGCAGACACAAGCATTGCCATTTAGATTGACTTGTCTTAGGATTTGTCACTGAGGCTCTCAGTGTTCCAGAAAGAAGAAGGAAAGTAGGACAGAGCATTTGAATTTGTTAAGCACTGTGGGAATCCTGCCAATGAATGATCTCTCAAGGACTGAAAAATTGACACATTAAACTGACATGGAAAGAGCTAAAAGTGAAGACCAGGAAAATATAAATCTATATACATGATAGCTCCTCATCCAAATAGCTAAGATCACTAACAACTTAACCAACACAAGGACTTATTTAAAGAACAAAATGGCTGAGTATGAGATATATATACTATTATTTTTAAACAGCGTTAACTCCAGGCTGATCGATGTTGATGATGATACCTTCCATATGTGATTATTTCATCTGATGCCCCATATATCCCTTATGCCTGAGTAATGAAGTGCACACAAAAATAACCTTTTGGGGCCTTCACCATTTATTTCCATTCAGGATAGAGTGAAATGTTTTATCACTTACAGATTGAGTGTTTGATTTAGAAAAGGCCTCCTCTTGAGAATTTCTTTCTTTTAAAACTGCCAAAATTTTTAATGCCTTTCATCTTTTAAGGACTAGGAATTTGGTACCTAGCAATGTCATATACTCCAAGACCTTATTCCCAACAAGCCATGTGACATGTAGAAATCATACTGTTCAGGAGCACTTAGATGGCTGTGTTGCTGAGTGTCTGTTTACCTAACGTGTTAAGATGTCATTATGGGAGGCTTTTAAATGATTATAAAATTAAATCTACTTATAGAGACTTCAACATAGTAGTGTTTTTTTTTTTTTTTCTATCAACTAGAAAGGGCAATGGTTGCTGAAGATATGCTGCCAGAAAAACCTCTGCCCCACTGGAGACAGCATTCAGGCAAAATTCACCCTTTGGGAATTTAGACAGTCAAACCATCGCTTTTGAGGGCTTCCCAGGTGGCACTGTGGTAAAGAATCCACCTGCCAATGCAGGAGACTCAAGAGACATGAGTTTGATCCCTGGGTTGAGAAGATCCCGTGGAGAAGGAAATAGCAACTCACTCCAGTGTTCCTGCCTGGAAAAGCCCATGGTCAGGGGAGCCTGGTCAGCCACAGTCCAAGGGTTGCAAAAGAGTGACATGACTGAACACACACACCCCCCCCACAGACTTTGAGAGCCGTCAGCCATAGAGGTTACGGGCTTCTACTTGCCGGCAGAGCATCTTAATAATAGAAAGACTTTTAATTCATGGGCAAATGCTAATTCTAATGACTTTAAATCTTGATGTCCCGTAAGTGCATCTGTTTTTATGTATGAATGACTCTGGCTATTAACTATCAGAACAAACTTAATCAAGTTTCATCTGTTTAGATATTATAACCAAAACCTGTGAGAACATATCCCCCAGAAAATTTGATGTTCTCCAGGTACAGGAAGGTTAGAGGTGCAGGATTAAGGGCAGAGAGCAATGTAGATTTAGAGCAGTAGCATCGGTGTTGAGGATATACAGAGTCTTCAAAAAAACACTCAAAGCAAGGAAGTTGAGTCTCTCTACATCTTCCTTTGAGAAGAGCCCACAAGAATTATTCTGTTTTTCAGTTAGGGATTAATTTTGTGAGTAATTTCTAATGTGTGTAAGAGTAAAGGATTCTTCTGAAGTGGCACAATTCAGTTGGGGTTATTGAGGATCAACCCCAGGGAAACCTATTTAAAAAAAAACAAAAAACAAAAAAGATGCTATTGTAATCCCATTGTTGTGCCCTAGTATCTGGCTGCCTTTAATTAAGAAAAAGATGGGGTTGACCCTGGAGTGGTACTTACTAAATTAGGTCATTTGTTGCTGTAGAATTATTTAGTTGGTCTACTTCAGTCATTATTCACAGACATTTATTCAGCACTTAGTCTTGGCCAGGCATTGTGCTGAACACACCAATATGAAAGAGACCTAGTTCTGATTCAGCCTTAGGTTTAAAGCCAGATTTCCTACTAAACATAATATCCTTCCTTCCCTTGGGGCCTCTACCTGTGTTTTCCATACTCATTTTTTTCAGACAGGGTTATTTCTCCTTAGGAGAGTGATAGTAAATGAGATAACATTTTCTTTAAATGAACTTTTTAATATATCAGTAATTTGGGGTGAAGCTTCATAATTTTTAAAAGCTAATATCTGACTTTAGTAAAGACAGCATTATAATATATTGGGAACTAGATGGTAAATGACTCTTGGGGAAAAAAGCAGGGGCAAAAGTTTTAGAACATGATAATCAAAAACCTGGAATCTAAATTAGAGTAACAAATTCAGATCTCACATTTGGACTATCTTACTGCCCATTTAGTACAGATCTGTACTCTGGTTATCTAAAACTACACATTTTGAAAAACTAAAAAGCCTGTTAAACATATTATTCTGAAACTGCAGCAGTTAACATCTCTCATGTGTTGCCGGCCAGATTTAAAACTGTCTAACTTACTTGAAGAAATTGGTTCTTGTACATCTAAAACTAATACACTGTTATATGTCAGTTATATCTCAGTTTTTTAAAATTTAAGATAAAAAGAAGAAATTTATTCCTGCTCTATTTTCTGAAGATCTATGATTTATTTAAAATTGGTTGCCTTAATTGATAGATAAATTGGACGTTATCAAAATTTAAAACTTTTGTGCTTCAAAGGACTCTATCAAGAGACTAAAAGACAGCCACAGAATGAAAGAAATCATTTGCAGATTGTGTATCTGATAAGAGACTTGTATCAGAATATGTGAAGAACCCTTACAACTCAATCATAAAAGTATTGTATTGGCCAAAAAGATCATTTGGGGGTTTTTCCATAAAATCTTATGGGAAAAACTGAAATGATCTTTTTGGCCAACTCAATAATTATGGAGCTTCCCTGATGGCTCAGATGGTAAAGAATCTGCCTGTAACATGGGAGATCTGGGTTCAGTCCCTAAGTTGGGAAGATCCCTTAGAGGAGGAAATGGCAATCTACTCCAGTATCCTTGCCTGGAGAATCCCCATGGACAGAGGATCCTGGTGGGCTACAGTTTATGAGGTCACCGAGTAGGACACGACTGAGCAGCTAACACTTGACAATTATGTTACTAGTTCATTAACTTTTGATAGTTCTACATTTTTTGGTGTTTTCTTGGGATGGATGTTTGCTCAGTCGTGTGGAAGGAAGACAGTAGGGTAAGAGCTGACCTCTTTCTGATTTTGCATAAGTCTCAGTTCACCCCTGCAGCTCTCATCAGAGAGAGTGGTGGTGGCTATGGAAGTGGGTCTCTAGGCTTTTGCAGCCACGCCCAGCAGCCCCCTCCTCACCCTCTCCTCCAAGAACCCTGTGCTGCCCAGCCACAGGCGCCTGTCCTGCCCAGCCACAGGGGCCTGTCCTCTTGCTCCCATGCACCGTGGCCCTTCCTTCCCCATGATGTTCCAGCTCCCTAGATTCTGGACCTTCTCGCCCCTTTAGCCACCCACCCACCTTGTGACACCATCTCAATTCTAGCGTCTTTCCACAGCCTTTCTGAAAAATCAATGGCACCTTCATCTGAGTGCCTTGAATTTTTTGTATACCCCTGAGTCAGCACCTGTATGGCGTTACATATACTCGTTTGTTGTAAGTCTCCTTAGGTAGACCCTGAGCCCTTTGTGGCCAGACATCACATCTCCTTCACCTTCTTAGCTTCAGCTGAAGCTCATTGCCCAGCCACAGTAGGTGCTCAGTAAATGTCTTACCGATTGACCTGTTAGACTGGATGAAGCTTTGTCTTTAAGAGAAGGGTGGAGAAAGTGGTCCCAAAGTACCTGGAAGAAAGGGATCTGACTCTATTATGTACATTTCAAAGTGAGGCAACAGAAATGTAGGCTGCAGTAAAGGCACTTTGTGTTGCTCAGGGAAAGGACCGGGCGACTACACAGGTTCCCAGTCTTAGCCTTCCATTCAAAGAAATAGATTCCGATTGCCAGCCTCTGCCATCATGCCTGGAAGTGATTGTATTTGGGTTTGCATATCCCACCCCTTTACATGCTTGGGATGTAACCATCTGATACTGACCCTAAATCATTAGCAAGTGACTTTCCATCCCCCTCAATGTACTTTCCATCTAATCAGTTCGCTGCCAGCTCACAGCCTTCAACCGCATGCCATTGGAATGATGCATCTAACCGCTAGCTGCTTTTAACCTAGTTCCACTTGAACTCGAGTCTCTCTTTTGGAAAAATTCAACCTTATTCTAGTCACCTTTGTGAGCCAAATTGATGAATTGAGTTTGTTGCTTTGATTTCTCCTTTTTGATGAACCTCCTTCCGGTTTGTTGTTTTGAATTTTTATTATGCTTGCTTTGTTTTCTTTCTTGCTCTCCCTCCTCTCATTTTGTTTTCTCCATTCTTCTCATTGGAGGCAATGAGCCGTCCAGCGGCCGGAACTCCCCTCTCCCTTACCGGCCAGACAGCCGCCCTCTCACTCCAACTTACGCTCAGGCCCCTAAACATTTCCATGTTCCAGGTAGGAGCTGACACGGTCTGTGTCTTGGTGTCCTGTCACGGTGTAGAATGTAGCCTTGTCGCTTCTGTCTCGTCTCCATCTCTCATGCTCTGTTCATTGAGATGCACACAGCCGATAACCCCTAAATTGCAGTGTCTGACCTAGAGGGCCTTTCAGAAGCTGTGTATGGGAAATGCCAGGATTGTATTGAAAGTGTCAGTTTTCTCTAAAATTTTGAAAGTAGGGTGGGAGGCAGAAGGTGAAGGAAGGAGGGTTGAATCGCTTTATTTTGTTTTGACTAAAATTTTAATTTTAGCCTTATATTGGAACCTTCTAAGCTACCACTCTGTGGCTTACTGTCATTGACTATCACGATGGCAATCGAGTTATCTTCTCATTGTAAAGACTGAACCACAGCGTTCTTGAAAGTACGTTTATTTTATCTGTTTGTCCTCAGTGTGGAGATTCTTTCTATGGGCTTTTCAGAGAGCTGTAAAATTGGGTCATTTGGAGGGTCTTTCTGCAATGTATAATTAACTAACCCTCCATAGCCCACAGAGAGATCTTGCAATTTAGGCTTGGCACGCTAAGCTTTAGTGTCATGGTGCAAACAGTAATTTGCCGACAGGAACTGGAAAAGTCAGAACCCACATCAATATCTTCATGTTTCGGGTCAGCTCAATTTGTGAAGGCAAGATTGGCCATCAGAGGTCATGATGTTATTTTTCCATCAGAAGTACATTGCTTTGCTTCTTTTAGCTACTGAAAGTAGTCTAATAAATGACTGCTGTGTTAATGTTAGCATACATATTTGGAATCTGTATTAGTTTTTCTCTTTTGAGAAAAACTTAACAAACTTAAAAACCCAACAAACAAAGTTCAATAGGATTCATCCCACTGAGATACGACTGCCTTTTTAAAAAAGAAAAAGTTTCATCAAACCTTGAAAATTAGTGTTGTACGTTTGTGGCTTTTTCACAAGAATCCAGTACCCAAGGCTCTGGGGAAACCTTTTGAAACCTCCCGAGTATTTGCAAAGTGAAATGGTTGTATAATCAAATGGGGCTCTGTATAAAAATGTGAATAATATTTGGCATCTCTTTTCCTTTCCTTTTTTTTTTTTAATTTGGCCTATGCACATTAGGATTTTGTCCAACATCTTGTCAATACATCAGATTAGCCTTGCACGTAAAAACTGTTTCTGTGTTTTACAAAAAGGCACTCTTAATTTTACTTCATTGCTTTCCACTGTTCCACTCATTAGTTGAAAAGTAAATTGAGCTGCTAGTCTCTACTGGGAGCTCAATTTCTAGACAGTAGCAATTTGGGGATTTTCCTCAAACTGGTTATGTCTTCCTCACCATCACAGTATCTCCGCTGCTTGCATTTCTCCCCATTTTAACGCCACTTTTACTGAAGTGTGTATTTGAAATAAATGGCTCATGAGTGAGTGACACCTTTCTATATCCTAAGATGTATTACAAAGGATTCCATGTCACATGTCTATAGTAATTCACTCATTTCTGTAATTTCTTCTTTAGTAACCTCAATCTTTGTAATACAAAAAAAGTCAACGTTCTGGGTTATTTTTGTTCAAGAGTCTTCAGTTCGGTTTGCCTCTGGGTTGATCTGTTTTTCCCATCACTGAACAGGTTCCCATAATCACTCACCTTTGCTTTTCATTTCCACAGATCAAGGGATCAACATTTACCGAAAACCACCCATCTACAAACAGCATGGTAAAACCCACTTTCCTCCACGTAGCTTTTAAGTAGCAACGTCGGCTCAACTCTTTGCTGTCCTCTGAAACGCTCATCTGCTGTTGCTTTTGAGAATCAAACTGGGGTGTCCAGCATGTTATGCCTTTATGGTGTGCTAAGATGCAAATACTGTAAAGTTGGTTTTCCTAGATAGAAAACACCGTGCCTTTTTCTGAGCCCATCAACATGTATCATTTCACTCATACAGGAGGGGAAGTATGATCACACAGTCATTCACAAAACACCCTCATAAGACTTTTCTTTGTTGGGGGGTGGGCATCAAAGAACTTAACCAACCTCTCTGATAATTTTGATGAGCTTGCAGTTTAACTAATTAAAACGAGTGAACACTAGCTATGTAAAAAATTCATTTGACCAAGGGAACTCCCTGGTGTTCCAGTGGTTAGGATTCCACGCTTCTGCTCCAGGGGGCATGGACTCAGTCCCTGGTCAGGGAACTAAGATCCCACAAGCTTCACAGCCAAAAAAAAAAAAAAAGAGAGAGAGAGAGAAAATGAATTAATTAATTTGACCAAGCCCCCATCAGCCTGGCTGTCCAGTTCCCCAGTTTCTGATGGGGCCTGCAGACATCTGCGCCCTGTGGTAGAGTGGACCAGCCTCACGCACAGGCCCTAGTCTTGGTCTCAGCTCATCATGTAAACCATTCTGAGATATCACAGATGAAATTTCTGTCCCTCAGTCTTCTCATCTGCAAAAGCCTGTGCATGAGGCCAGCTTGTCTCTGAAATTCTTGCAAACTAAGAACCACTGACGTGGATCTAGAACTGTGTTTTCCTTTTCAGGGAATATAGAATTTTAAACCCCAGGAAATTGTATTACTCTTTGCAAGTCACTATTCCCTCCACCATTTTTAGGTCTCTATAGATTCCGCTGCTGTAAATCTTCATGAATAGGTTGAAAGCCACGACTTTGGGTGATTTCAGAAAATTGTACCCAAATTGTGCCTGGAAATTTGAAGGCTGCCTTTAGAATCCAGTTGACATTAATGTATTCTGAAGGCTTAGGATGATATGAAAAGCAAATAAAGTTGAAATGCAACGAGGAAAAAAAAAATTCAGGCCAGCATTATAGGGGAAAAAAGAGAAAGTAGGTATTGTAATGGCTGTAAGACTAGGTTTTTTTTTTTCTTCACTTGTGTTTTTCTTTTTTAGTTTACACCTTGTGCTTGCTTTTTTAAGTTTGTTAACATTGTTTTTGTTTGCTTTTTTATGGTTTAATGTCTTCTCACCCACTCATTAACATGTGAATGTTTACTGACTTCACCAATTCTAATGCGTAAGTACTGTTTGAAGTCTGGCTTTTTTTTTTTTTTTTTAAATTTAAGAATAAGATTCCCAGTTTGACTTAGCAGAAACTATTTATTTAGAGACTTTTTCTTTAAATACTAAAATCTCTAAGACCCTGCCTCTCCAGACAAAAATAATCAAATAAGATTTAAAGAGATTGGATAATGTTAGGTTATTTATTTGGAAGGAATTGACTTCTTTTTGTGACATTGACTTTATGCTTTACTTTCTATCAGTCTATTGGAATTAAGAGTAACACAAGCAGAGGGGTACATCCAAAGGACTTTCTGCAAGAGAGCAGTTCTGTGTGATAGAAAAAGATGTCATACCATACCCAAAGCTGATGTCTGTGCTCTGTGCATTTCGAAAATGCTAGATTTAAATAAAGTCACACTCCTCATTCTTTAACACGCTAGCACCTATTATCCTTCTATAAGAAGAGGATATACAAGGCATTGTTTTCCAAGCTGATTTTATCTTTTTTTCCTCATAAGGTTAGAGATTAAGAAAAACACTGTTCCATCCCTGATTGAGAGTTTACCCCTTTTTTATACATGGCAACCTCGATCAAGTTACTTAACCAAAATGAGACTCAGAGGTTACTTTTAAAAAATGAGCGATCAGAGCTGAAAATTCCAAAGTTACTTCCAGATTTAAAAATCTGTAAGCTCTGGGAGGAGGCCAAGTTGTATCTATGGTATATAAATACATATTATTAATATATTTAGACATGTTTAGTAACATCCCAGATCAGTTTGCAAAATTAGCCAGAGTCAGAGACTGACCATTTAGCCTGGCTTGTTTCTGTGGTTACATTCGGGGCTCTAAGCCAGTGGCCTCTCCTGTAAGCACAGCCATGAAGCACACTGTGAGCTAACGCTGCTCCTAGTCTGACTTTGTTGTTTTAAAGTTGGATGACTCGCTTGTATATGCAGACCCTTGAGCAGAATGACCAAATGCGTATGGCAAGCCTAAGTCTCAAGGCTAATTCCTGCAAACTGATAGTGAACTCTGCTGCTGCCATTTCACCTGGTACTCAAGGACACATATATAATATCCAAGGATTAAAATGAACCGGATCAATATTTTTATGGCTAAGAAGCCACAAAGACCCAAAACCAACTCTCTTACAATTAACACCTACAGTCAATTGACAGTGTCATGCATTTTACTTACCTCTTTGATTTCAAATTACTAATTCAAGTTTCTAATTGCTCTAGAAGAATATTGTCCAATGGAACATTCTGTGATGATGGGAAATGTTCTTTAATTATGCCGTCCAATACAGTGACCCCTAATCACAGGTTGATCACATAAAATGTGGCTAGTGCAGCTGAGGAACTGAATTTTTATTTTATTAATCATTTTGGTTTATTTAATTGCATTAATTTAAATGTAAATGGCCACGCGTAGCTCAAGCTAGTATTGGACGGCGCAGCTCTAGAACAAGGTTTTTTCAGATGTAGAATAGATGTGGAGTAAAGTTTGCTTCTGGCAGAACACAAGGAAGATGAGTCGTCACCCAGGCACTGTTAGTGACTGGGCTATTGATAACGGTGATAAGCAGCTATCTGGAGCTGACACTTTGGCCAGGGCACAAGAAAGCAATGTCAGAGGGTTGTACCACTGTGGCCTTGCAGACTGAGAGCTAAGCTGCCCCTGATTCCCATCTAGATGCAGCTGCCTTGGCAGCCCAGAGCAAATCTTCGGAAGACATCATCAAGTTTTCCAAGTTCCCAGCAGCCCAGGCTCCAGACCCCAGCGAGATTCCAAAGATTGAGACGGACCACTGGCCCGGTCCCCCCTCACTTGCCGCCGTAGGTATGCCACTGTTGCAGCTAAGCCAAATGGACAGATTGCTAGGAGATTTCAAAATGAAATGCTTAAAAAATATGCAAGGAAATGTGTAAAGATTTTAAGAAAAGTATGACCAAGAGGTAGAAGAGTGAAAAGAACTAATGTAGTGTTAAGATGTGTGCAGAATACTTCCAAGTTACAAGAACCCAACCACCAGAGCCTTATGCTAACCAAACCCAACAAGGGGCAGAGCTGGTCTAAAACAGGTATTTTGTGTGGACTCTCAGTGGTTGTTGTAAAATCAGTAACTCTTTTGAATGTAGTTGAATCAAAGCCTCCTGCCTTGAACTTTGTTCTCTATAGTTATAGTGAGTGAATTTACTGAGCGTCCACAGAAGCATGACTTCTTTGAATTAAATTTTAGATGATTTCTGGGTTGTAATTAAAGTTCTTAACAACCAGTCGTAACACTGAAGCACTTTCATTTTTCTTGCCTGATCACGTTCTCCATTACTAAGAAGGGCTGTTACAGAGTAGCAGGTGTTCTGGAATATTGCTCATGCAAAGTTACATGATTTCACATCTGTCATTTCCATGACTTCTGTGCTAATGTCACATTTGAGCTGTTTCATTCTTTGCTTTGAACCGCACATTTATGCTTTAGAGTTGTGTCTCTGTGTTTACCATTTTGTCATTAGTTACATCATTTGACCCTAAAGAATGGTATCGGCAAACTCAGAAGCTACTATTGAAAACTTAGTGAGTTAGCTTTACGAAGATATGACTATATTATCATATTTCTCTTGACAACCTAAAGGCCTTCAATTTTCCAGAACTCCCAAATTTTCCTCATCCTATTTTTTTATCAAGTTATTTTTAGAATAACTTTTACAAGAAATATAAGTGGACTTTAAAGCAATGGATAGTTATAGAAATGGTTGAAGGTAAAATCTACCTCCTTGGTTCATTATTCACGTGTATTTTATACATTATGTTGGCTTAAGATGTATCTATTGCTAGTTCTTGCAGACTTTTGCTAGTGTAGATTAAAAAGAGAAAATTCACATTGCCATTTAAAAACTAAAATAGTCATCAGCTTTTTTGTGCTAGTCCACATCTTCAGGCAGTTCTTGGGGCTACTGAGATTCCTGGTTCAGTCATGTTGCTTAGTGGGGACATTAAACAGCTAAACTTTAGGGAAGAATTAACATTTTATTGTTATCAACTGTCATCAGTAAATAGTTTAAAGCTCTTTGGGTTTCCAAAATGAAGAAAACTTCTGGTCCATTAATCAAAATGATGAAGACTGAAACTATTAAAGTTTATTTTGATTAGATTAGCAAGCTTTCCTGTTTCCTCCCACAGCCAGATTAATCCAGGCAACGTAGGAAAATAGCAATTATCTTGCTTTTCCAACTATTCAGACAGATGCCTCCTTTCTACCCCAGCTCCTTCTTTCCAGGAAACTTAAAATTTGTACATTATCTGCTATATTGTACTGAAATAAGTAACTTCATAGCTGCAGTAACCCTTTTTATGGATCCATTCTTATAAAACTTTTTTGGACCATTTTCCAAGAGACTGAAGGCAAGGAAACATTAGAGACCCATCCCTTAAAAGAAAAATAAAGCATGCTTCTTAATGAATTTATTGAAAGTACAGGGCAGGGTGATAGTGTGGTGACAGACCTAAATATTCAGAAAAAGGGAAAATGTAAGATTTTCAAACTCCTCACAAGAAAGTGACTATCTTACCTATTTGATGGTAGCTAGATGAATTTGGATTCCTCTGTGTTTGAACACTGACCCCAGGGACATCAAAATAATAACTGTCGATGCCCCTCCCGCCTATTATGGACACTCTGGCCGGTGGCCAACGGGATGACTTAGACCCGATCCTAATCGCAAACCGAGTTCTAAGTGAGCAGATCAGATTTGTTGCCAGGCCAAAATTCGTACCTTACTGAATCACACATTGCACTGGCTTGTCAAATAGGGCTCCCTGTCTCAAGAAGCCAGTCGGGGGTGCTGAATTGGTGGCAGGCTCTTTTTTTTTTACCCCTTGTGTTGTTCACGAACGCTGAGGACCACTGCTGACTTTGCTCACCTGACAAGTTGAGCACAGGTGCCCTAATCCCTGGAGACCCAACCCCCCTTCCCTGGGGCTAACGTGAGAAGTTATGTTTGCTGTGGAACTAGGAGCTGATGCCAGACGCAGATCTAGTGGCCGAGAGGAAGAGGATGAAGAGCTTCTGAGACGCCGGCAGCTTCAAGAGGAGCAACTAATGAAGGTCTGTCCCTTAAACGACTTTGCTGAAACCTTCAGTTCAGTTCAGTTCAGTTCAGTTCTGCGGATCCTTGTTATGATGACTGTGGGTGAGCCACCAAGATGAGCAAGAGGTAGTCCCAGACCTCTTGCTGTCCGGTGGGAGAGATGAAATGGGCACGTAGTGACTTTAATAAAGGCAGAACATTTAGTGGGTTCTGGAAGAGAGCATGTAGAGGTTAGAGGTCAAATGAGCACAGAATAAATATTAGGGCGGCTTCAAGGAGAACAAGACTCCGTGTGGGGCATGTGGGTATGGTACCTGTATTGAAAGGATGCTAAAAGGCCAAGCACGGCCCAAGTGTACTTCAAGGCGGTACAATACCTTCCTTCCCTCACAGAGGCTGTTCTGAAGGAACTCCATTGGAACAGAGCATTTCTCCAAGTCTTTCCTGGGACTCATACAACCTTGTGTGTATATCTGAGCCAGGAGAGAGAGAGAAAGTGGACTCTCACCAAAGCACCCTCATGATAGCCTCTGTCTCTAGCATAGGCCTGCAGCATCCCAGAAGACCAGAGGAAGGATAGTCAGTTGTAGCCAGGGGTTGGGGGAGCTGAGAAATTATAAACTCCTAGGATAAAGATTATTTTCCAAAGAGACTTAATCATCTGGGGAATGCACCTATACTAGTTGCATGGGGATACAAAGTTGCGTGTATTATGTGATCCCAGTTTTGTATGTTATGTGCATAGAAAAAGACTGCATGGGGTAGGTCAAAATGGCAATAGTGGTTATCCCTGGTGGATTATGCCCTGTTCTTTTTTCCTTCCAGATTTTCTAGAATCTGTACAATGAGCATGCATTATTTTTTCCCTATTTTTTTTAAAGAAATCAGTAAAATTTCTTTTTAAAGGCTGCTATCCCCAAGCTTCCCTTCCCACGTCAAAAATACATACACCCTCGCACACTGCCTCTTGAGTGTCCCTGCTGGCACTTTGGGGGCGGGGAGAGGGGCAGAGAAAGGAGAACACTCTTCCGATGTGGAGCCTGGCTGAGGGCAACCGAGCCTTGACATTGAAGAGGCCAAGTGGGGTTCAAGGTCCAAAACCTGGCTGACTTTTGAGGGAACCCCCAGGCTTGGGGACACTATGCTTCAGGCCTTTTTAGAGTCAGGAACTTCTTGCAGGATCCACTAAAAAGAAGCTGCATCTCCCTGAAAGTGACTGCAGGCTCCGCTTTCATTTTTCTTTTCTCCACGAATAGCTCAACTCAGGCCTTGGCCAGTTGATCCTGAAAGAAGAGATGGAGAAGGAGAGGGAGAGCCGGGAGAGGGCCTCCCTGGCCGCCAGTCGCTATGATTCCCCCATCAACTCAGGTGAGCAGCGGCCCCACTGCCTTCCCTGAGCCGGGAGCCGGCCACCTGCCTGTAGGGAACCTATCTTGACTGTTCCAGGGCTGCTCCGGCAAAGGAAGCATAACAATCCTTTGTCGTGGAATCTGTGTCAACTCAGCTTAAGAGTCTGCCACGGCTCTTCCATAAGTGTGTCTCCTCCTTGCTAGAAATGGGGCGAACCCTTGGAGGGTGTCACGAACCAGGAGGGGTCAGGTTCCTTGTGCTGAGTCTACCTTCTAGAACATACATCTCTATCCATCTCAGAGGGAAGTGGCCAAAAGGAAGTTCTTACAGAGAACAGAATGCTTTTTCTTTTTTTAATGTTTTTGTCCACACTCTGCAACATGCAGGATCTTAATTCCCTGACCAGGGATCAAACCCGTCTCCTGCCTTGGGAGTGCAGAGTCTCAACCACTGGAGACCCAGAGAAGTCTGAGCACAGAATGCTTTCTAACTGTAGAGAGCATGAACACTATTTTCTATATTTTCTAAAATATTCAGTGTAAGAGCTGAAGGCTAACAGTGATTTTTTGATAATTTTGAAAGAGATTACTCATCTGCTGGGCTGAAATAGTCTATCAGTAATTTTCCCCTGCTTATACTTATCATAAGCCAAATCTCTTTCAAGCTGTAAGATTTCTTCTCTCATGTTCTAAACTAGTGCATAATTTTCTCTCCTGAGGGTTCCTTTAAACATATGTTTAGTATTTTCCTATGCAGATACTTCTGCTAAATATTACTTCATTTAATTGTCACAGCATGCCCAGAAGTACATGATATTATCATCCCCAATTTGTAGATCAGGAAACAAATTCAGGAAGTTTTAGCTACTCACTCAGTGTCGCATTGCTGATAACTACACAACTAAGATTAGGAGCCCAAGTGTTATAACCCCAGAGCCCACACTCTTAGCTGGAATGCCCTCCTCCCTCTCACAGATGCCTGACTGGTATTGAGCTTAGATTAGGTAGTTTTCTAATCTTTAGAGTAAAGTGAAAGTGAAGTCGCTCAGTCGTGTCCAACTCTTTGCAACCCCGTGGACTATAGCCTTCCAGGCTCCTCTGTCCATGGGATTTTCCAGGCAAAAATACTGGAGTGGATTGCCATTTCCTTCTCCAGCAGATCTTCCCGACCCAGGGATCGAACCCAGGTCTCCTGCATTGTAGACAGACGTTTTACCGTCTGAGCCACCAGGGAAGTCCAATCTTTAGCGTAAATCCTTCCAATTCTGCAGATCTGTTCTCTGAGAGTACATAGCACTCCATCTACATGAGTCAAGCAGTGAAGACCTTAAAAGATGGAATACCAGGCCAAAAGATGCAGTGGTGTTAAGTCACAGCCAGAATTCAAGCCCAGGTCTGCTCCTTCCAAAACCCAGCAGTATGAGGCATCCATGCTGCTGATCAGTGAGACACCTTTTTTCACAGGCCTTCCAGGAGTCTATCAGTGGCTGGCCAGTAGATCCTGGTAACTTACATGTTGGCCTCCAGATCAGTTATCACTGTCATACCAGCCAGGGCTTGGGTCTATGCATCCCAGTAGCCCTGGGTTCAAATCATTGCTCAGATCTTTACAAGCGGAGCAACCTCGGGCAAGTACTTAACTTCTCTTGGTCCCTATTTCTTCTCCTGTAAAATGGAAATAATATCAGCATTATTAGGATTGTGTTGAGGAGTCAGAAATGAAGCATGCCAAGCATGTCTTTCTTCCCCACCCCTCCTTGATAATGTCACTGCCCACCCATTCCCTGTATCACCCAAATCTGGTGGTGGTTTGTCAACATTTGAGCCCAATATGGTGCTTCTCAGGTGGGGTTAGTGTTAAAGACCCACCTGCTGATGCAGGAGACAGAAGGGATGAGGGTCTGTTTTTTTCTTCCTTGTCTAAATCCTCTGTTCTGCAGAGTAGAAGATACACTGGCAATTTCATGAAAGAATTACACTTCCAGTTCCTAACAATTGCTTTTATAAAATCTTTCTCTTATTCAGCTTCACATGTTCTATCGTCCAAAACCTCATCTCTCCCAGGCTATGGAAGAAATGGGCTTCACCGGGTAAGATTTCTCAGTGACTAATTTCTGAGTTTCTTCCCTCTTCAGTCCTGGTTGAAGTGTTGACGTATTGTCTGAATATATCTGACAATATGATCTCAGGATTGGAATATAATGAAAATTGTAATCCCTCTGGTCTCCTGGTAAATCACTTCGAGTTACAGGCAAAATAAAATATTTCTTTTGAGAGAAAGGGAAATTGACTTTAGATAAAACAATAGCCTATACAGATTATTCTTTTTGATGGTTTATTAAGTTATTGTCCAATTTTAAGTATGTTTGGAACAACTTATGCATGTGAATCTATGTTTTCAACTTTGTATTTTATGAGATAAGTGTATCCCATGACAATTTAACATCTGAATTAAGATATGCTGTAAGGACAAAACATATCAGAAGTACAAAGACCTTCTCACAAGTAAATCTCACCAATAGTTTTTATATTGATTGCATGTTAGAATGATTATATTTTGGAAGCCTTGGTTTCAGTAAAATATATTAAAAATAAAAAAAAATAGCCTATAGAAGCTTGTGGGAAAACTGGATTGTGTGGCAAATTTCCACAATCAAGTAAAAAGTAATTATATACTGGAGCCACTATCTCTGCTATAAAAAGGATACAGGAAAGTTTGTTGCAACCTCGCTCCCCATAAAGCATAGAACAAGTGTAATTGTGTAGCTCTGATGGGGAGAAATGTGTTTTTATTTATCAGCAAGAGATAACTGCTTACCGAGAGTCTGAGCAGTAGCATTGAATATACAACAAAACCCAAGGATTTCATCCAGCAACTCAACTTGGAAGGAATTTCTTAGGATTTTGTAAATCCTTTCTTTCTTTTCACCTGACCCCAAAATGAGTACTGTGAAGCAGATTTTCTCATGGTGTGTGTCCCCTCCTTTCAGCCTGTTTCTACAGACTTCGCTCAGTACAACAGCTACGGGGACGTCAGCGGGGGAGCACGAGGTGAGGCCCCAGGGCGGGTGCCGCTGACCGCGACCCGGTGGGGTGGGGCCGTGCTGTCGCAGGCACACTGGCTGGACTGTGTTACATCCTACAGTCAGATCACGTCTGTCCTCTGAGCCGACATGTCAGTATCTCTGCTGACATGAGACGGCACGAAGCAAGTTTGTAGGAAGGAATTCATTGGCCCTACTATGTGCTGAGCACTGGAAGTAAAGTGATAAGCAAGCCGTGGGTCTGTCTTCAGAATGCATGTGGCAGAGGCAGAGAGAGAAAGAGAAACTCTGAGATAAATGGTATGATTGGACATGCAAAGAAAAGGGAGCCACATCTTCAGGGTGTCAGCTTCCACGAGAAACGGTATTTAAACTAAACTAAAACTGGGACAGGCATTTCCTGGCTTTAGGGAGCACCCAGGCAGTATGGGCAGAGACCCAGAGCTGGGGGAGAGCATGGCTCATGGGGGCACGTTTGGAGAATTGCAATCGGGTGTAATCTGTGTTTATATTTCTGTATTTTTCTGTGGTTCTGCCCCTTCTGAGAGTTTCTTTGTCTTTCCTTTCCAGACTACCAGGTATGGACCCCTGTCTTTCTCAAGTTGGCTACATGGGCAAAACAGCCTTTTTCCAATCCAGATGTGCTCTTCTGCTACTCCAGAGAAGAGTTTCTGTTGAGAAGACCCTGATTTTTGGTTGATCCATCTCATCATTAGTCCACAGATGTGAGAAGCCATGAGCAGCAGGCATGCCTGGCACCCAGATCAAGCCAGTCCTGCAGGCCTTGCAGACAGGGCATGAACCAGGCCAGATGGCAAGGACTCTCTCGCTCTGCCTTGAAGAGTCTTCTCCAGGGTGGAAGTGGCCCAGCATTAAGGGTCCACACATGTACAGCTGTTTTTTCTTTTAATCATAACCAGTCACTCCTTGAGGCCCTCTCCTCCTCTTTGTGGTCACAAATGAAACCCCTGTCTTGACCAATAGGAAAGAGTTGCTGTGTGTAGCTTTCCTTTTTCCCTTAGAACCTAAACCTAAAATGATGATGGAGAGTGAGAAAAGGGAAAAAGTGCAAAGGAAACTAAAACTTAAATTTAAAAAAAAAGTCATAGACTTGGCAATTCTTTGATGTACCATATACTCTCATGCATGCAGTCTGCATTCAGGGATTAGTGAATAGTTATTAAGCCAGGATCTTTCATCAGCTGGATTATAAGGGGGCAGTATTCCCAGTATCCTTGTTTTTGTTCAGCAAGGAGCTCATTTTGAAAACTCCATGGTCATTAAGATGACACAGCTGTAAAATGGCAGTGAGGATTTGAGACCCAGACAAGGAGGTCTGGGAGCCCGCCGAGCTCTTCCCCAGCTCCCCACACTGCCATGGGCTCCTCCTGAAACCTGCTTCTCTGTTGCAGACCCTCCCAGATGGCCACATGCCTGGAATGAGGATGGACCGGGGGGTCTCCATGCCCAACATGTTGGAACCAAAGGCAAGCGTAGCTCTTCTTCTCTTTCCTCTCACCTGGAGATGAAACTGGGACGTAACCCCCAAAAGACTTGATTTTCTATTTTTTCAGTGCTGAGACCCACCTGGCTCTGCCTAGTCCGTTAGTCAAGCTGTATCATAAAGCATCCTTCTGTTCCTTGGTTTTGTCTCACCAAGCCAGCAGGGTTAGACCCTCACTGGGTCTGGTGCTGTGTTCACAGTGAGGTGCCAGCACTTCCCTCCTGTGACCTTGGTACCCACTCAGCCCCTGCCCTGAGCACAGCAAAGCCTACCCAGCACCCCGTGGAGCAGCTGCAGCCCACCCCAGATAAGATGACCAACATGTCCCAACTTGCCCAGGACTCTGCTGGTTATAGCACTGAAAGTCTTGCATCCTGGGATCCTCTGCAATCCCCAGCAAACTGGCGTCACTGGTCGCCCCAGCTCTAGAACATTCTTCGACTCTAGAGGTGTCCAAGGGGTGTGCCCCCTGGTGACCATAACTGGGAGTTATTTCAGTATGTCACCCACTAAATCACCGCTGCTGGGGCTGCATGGCTCCCTGGTTTCATGAGCTGGTCATGGAACAAGATTGTTGAGACCAGCAAAGGTGTCCTGCCATATACAAACGTATACTTGTCATTTCAATTCTCTTCTCATCTTTACCTTCATACCCAGTATATAGTAAGTGGGGTCCTTTCACTCAACCACGCCCTCCAGAGGCCCAGTGGCACAGAGACACCGGTGGGGATTGGGAATGTGTAAGAACCTGCCCCTGTCCACTGGAAACTCGAGCGAGGAACACCCATCACTCCAATGCTCTAATCATAGTGTCTTAGAAGCTCTGTCTTGGGAGTCCTAGGTTTTAGGTAGCTTCTGCTTGTTAATAAAAGGTACAGCTGTGTTCTAGCAGAGGTGTTTTTCTTTGCAGATATTTCCGTATGAAATGCTGATGGTGACCAACAGGGGGCGCAACAAAATCCTGAGAGATGTGGACAGAACCAGGCTGGAGGTAAAAAACAAAGCTTGTCCCAGCTGTGTATTCCTGTGCATTTCCTGTGACTCTCCCCTAAGAACTGTTCCAGTTAAGGCAAAAATGAGAAAGGATCAACCCAGGTAAAACTAACTTTGGATGAAAACCCAGATTTCTATCTAGGAGATCAGTGTAAAAATGTTTGGTAAAATACAGAACAGCAGCCCAAGAAATGCAGTATCATTTTAGTCATTTTCCTTAGAAATGTGGGCTTCCCTGGTGGCTCAGCTGTAAAGAATCCACCTTCAGTGCAGGAGACCTGGGTTTGATCCTTGGGTTGGGAAGATCCCCTGGAGAAGGGAAAGGCGACCCACTCCAGTATTTGGGCCTGGAGAATTCCATGGACTGTATGTATAGTCCATAGGGTTGCAAAGAGTTGGACACGACTGAGTGACTTTCATGTTCACTTTTCTTAGAAATGTAATGTTGCCAGAATTTAGTGGGCAATGTAGAATGGAGTCTCCACCACATTTCGGATACCCCTAAATCCTTACCTTTCCCTGAGCCTGAGTTGAGTCTGCTGAGATTAGGGAGGGAGCATTTGATACAGAGATGTGTACTAGACAAGTTTCTATCTTGACTGTTTCCACATTCCTGGATGAAGGCTAAGCAGGGTACACATGCCTAAGCCGCCCTCCTCAGACATGGGAGACTCATCTTTGTACTTTTCCATCTGAATGGTTTTAATTAAGAAAAACTCTGGCTGCCAGTCTCATAAAGTATTGTTAATTTTCCCTGACAAAAGGCTGTACCTTTGTATGTGAGCTCAGGCTAGCACAGAGGAGAAAGGCTGGATCCACCACCCTAAGAGAACTTTTCTAGACGGCACCAGAGATTGAAGTCCATAGACCAGGGCCTCCCCGGTGGCTCAGCGGTAAAGAATCTGCCTGCAATGCAGGAGGTGCAGCAGGGGCCATGGGTTTGATCCCTGGGTCGGGAAGATTCCCCTGGAGAAGGAAATGGCTACCCACTCCAGTATTCTTGCCTGGAAAACCCCATGGACAGAAGTGTCTGGAAGGTTACAGTCCCACGGTGGCACAGAGTCAGACACGGCGGAGGACACACGTCTTCATTATCAGTACCCCAAGCAAGCATCCACGTGAACTCCTGTTGCTGAGTCAGGAAAAAGCCCCCGGGCTCCCAAAGGACCACCCTGGCGGTCTCTGACTTCCTTATTGCTCTGGTCCATTTTCTCCACATCTACTCAGTGTTCCAATGACCTGAAACAGTTGCCTCCAGCATAATGAATTAGCTTTCCGTGCCCCATCAGCTTTCAGTGTTACGATAATCATCAATAGCACTCCACTAGCTCTTCTGGTTGGTAGGAGGGGTACCTCGCCTGACCCATCCAGGTAAGGAACTGCTGGGTCCGGTGCCTGCTAGGAAGCCTCAGAGATAAACTCCTCTTCCGTCACTCTGTCTTGCTCTTCAAAACAATTACTTGTTAACTGAAGAACAACTCTGGAGGCCACCCAGGTGGCCAGCAGGACTGACCACTCTTCTTTTTTCCCATCACAGCGCCACTTAGCCCCAGAAGTGTTTCGGGAAATCTTTGGAATGTCCATCCAGGAGTTTGACAAGTTACCTCTTTGGAGACGCAACGACATGAAGAAAAAAGCAAAACTCTTCTGAGTCCCACACGTAGACAGCCATTAGGGGGACTGATCACGGCGGGGACACATAGGATGTTGAGTTAAGGCCCAAACTTGATTGGAGCATTTGTAAACTGCAGTCCCTCAGCAACAGCCAAAAGGGAAAAATCTGATTAAAACACCCATGAGCCAAATATGGGGCCAGCCCATGGCCAATCTCACCCAGCAGCAGTGGGGTAGAAATGTCTGTGTTTCCACGCTCGACATTAGCGTTCACCTGTGACCTTTTCCCATCACCTTGTGTCCGCAACAGGAGCTACTTCTTTCATTTTCTTTCAACTGTTATCCAACAGTAGTGCGTCTGTATGAATAAGAGCCAGCAAGTGCCCTTAAGATGCCGCATGGGCAAGCAATTGTAATAATTCCAAAGTATGAATATATTTATCTTGTAGCGCCTTGGCTGAGAAGCAAGAGCCCGGGGGACAGGTCCATGTGGCAGCAGCCTTTGCCTCTTTCCTCACTGGCCTCCTGCAGTTGCCCGCGCCTCAGCGGGATGGACAGCAGGGTCGGGCTCCCCAGGAGCTCTGTTTCAATAGCCACCAAAGGCATTTTTAACAAGCTCCTTGTTCCCTACTGTTTGCTAGGACCCAACTTGGCAAGTTACTTAGCTGTTGCTAAAAAAAAAAAAAAGAAAAAAAAATTGAGAAAGAGAGGAAAAAGGAATGGATGAAAATTCTCCTTTAACCCTTTTCTGCTTCAGGAAGTGTGTTCCTCCCCACCAAGGACAAGAGCTGTCTCAGCCCCCAGCCCTCCACTCTCACAAAGAAAGGAAAGGGAAAGATTGTCTCCTGATTGGCCCAGTTGGATACTGTTAGATGAGTTTGGTCCAAAGGCCATAGCCCTCTTGACCAAAAAAAAAAAAAAAAATCTGTGTCTTCCCAATGCAAGTTTCCCAACCCAGCTTCCTCTTCTTTCTATCCAGCATCCTATATATCACACCAAGCCCTCGATGATTTTGAGTTCTTTAAGGTCTTTTCAGTAGTAGGCTAAGGAAAGGCATGTTTTTCTCTTTGAAAGCTCTGAAACTCAAGGGCGATGGCCCCCAGCTGATTTAATTTGGTCTTTCCAGCTTTCTCGCCTAGCTCTGCTGACTTCCTGATATGTGTGTGTGTGTGTGTGTGTTTTTGTGTTTTCACTCACCCATGACAGTTTGGGGAGTCTGCTTGTGCTTTTAAATTTCATTCCTGCCTGAAGGTTTGTCCCACTCAGCTGCAGTTTCTGGGGGACATTTGCACAGGTGCATGTGCCTCAATGGTCAAGAGTGAGGCTAACTGCATCCTGGCCAGCAGGTCCCTCATGGAAAGACACTGGTGGTTAGAAGCCAGCATATTGCCTGACACATGTAGCTCAAGTCAGCATCAGACTGAAGACCCAGGCTTTGGATCAGGCTGGAAGGAGACAACGGCAGAGCATCGCACCAGAGTCCTCAAACTCAGCAACACAAGATTCACATTGGAGCCAAGGATTACACCCAAACTTGCATTTAAGACACCCACCATGGTTCCTAAAAGCCTCTGGCTGAGACTTGAAGGTGATGTCAGATACATGTAGGAGGTTGTCGCATTTATTTGTGTGCTTTGGAGGGCTGCTTAACAATTTAAACTCGTATTTAAAGCCAAAGGAGAAAGCATAGGAGGTTGTCACATTAATTCTCATGCTTTGGGGGCTCTGTTTAAGAACTCGTAAACTCTATTTTAAAGCCAAAGGAGAGAACCTGTATATGCCACTAATTGTAAAATCTCAGAAGTTCTTCCTGCTGGCGCCAAATATTAGAATGAGTTAGTAGCTGATACCAGTGGCAAAAAGCAAGAATATTCTTTCTGACCTTGTGCTGGAGACCTAACTTGTGACACACTCTAGAGACTGGGTGTCTGAATGAACATGACAGTTGCTTTATTGTATTCTGTGCTCTTCCCAAAGGAATCTAAACCTGCCTGACCTTTGCTAGACACTGAATGTCTGAGGACTGTGTATGTGTGTGAACGTGGGTTGGACCTACTGATGTATTTAGCAAATGGTTCTGGTGAGGTTGATGTGAGGAAACCAGCTCCTCCTTGGACTGAAGGCAGATCACAGCCCCTTCAATTCTGTCCCTTCATCTGTTTGGTTTGTTGCCTTTTGCTTCATTCAATACATCCACTGGCCCATCTTCTCTCTAACCTCTCCTGCATGGGCAGCCCTCAGCACCTGTGTGTCCTGATCCTCGCTTCACTTTGGCAAAGTATGAACGTGGGGACCACAGTGTAGGCCCAGTGTTTCCCTGCCTTGACCAATGACAAAGATGGCCGAATGGATCCTAGGGCTCAGCTAGAGGAGAGAGATTTTCATGATGGAGATAAGAAGGACCCTCAGTGTTTTTCACTAGTGAATGAGTTAAAACCCACATACTTGCCGATCAAATGTCAGTGGAAGAAAAACCCCAATGATAGTTAAAGAACTGAGCCCTAAATTTGCCCCCACTAATGAAACTTTACTTTTCTTCTTACTTTTGAATTCAGTTCAGCATCCTCCTTGGGTGAGGGGAACCCTTCTTTGCATATCAAATGTATTAGCTAATTTAAACTATACCATGCAAAACTGCCTTTCCAGAAATGCCGATGGCTTCCTGTCTGTAAGCAGAGCAGTGCTGCCCTCTGAAGTGGGGGCTCCCCAGCAGAAAGCTCCAGGTGGAGTGATGGGTCACGGCACAACCTGGTTCTCCCAACTGCCAAATCAAATCAGTGGGCTACAACACCCTATCTGTTTCGTTGAACTGAGCTCAGCATGCTTGTCCCCAGAATGTCCAGGTCACTGTACGGGAAATCAGTGTTCTCTGCCTGAATCCCGCTCTGCATAAAAAATTCCAGTTCTTAACATTGTCAAATTAATGAGAATTGTTTACTCTAGGAAAAGGAAGTATATGCATGGCAAGCTTCCCTAGTACATACAGAAAGGGCTACATTTTTGAGCATTGGACTGACTAGTGATTCTTGAAGCATAGGCTGATTGCATGAAGAGGCCTCTATAGTTACATGAAGGTCAGCGCTTCCTTTAGAGTTTCTTCCAGAAAAGCCAGGATACCATTTAGTCTTTGGGTGTGATTTATGTCAAGACACAAAGAGCATTTGGAAACTTGTCCATCTTGCTGGGCGTTTATCTCTTGGTTTGGGTTCGTTACTAACTGTTCTTAATGTGACTTCTTTAATCACAAAAGAGAAACTGCCTGTTCTCAGAAACCTTGAACAGAAAAGCTAGCGTCAATGGGTAATAAGGTGCAAAGAAGAAAAATAGCTTCTCCCTGTCATGTCCTTAGTCTCCCCTCTTCTCCCAGTTCTGTTGTGTCCAAGCTGAGTTTCCTCTTCCAGGGTGAGGCTGGAACTACGCCTTTTTCAACTTCCATCCCCTCCATCTGTGATGTCAATCAGCTCCACTGGGAAAAGTCTCACTGGAAATGTTTCTTAAACTTTCACCCAATTTCTTTACACTTTAAAGCAAACACCTTTTTCTAAAGAACTGCTTCTCAGATGATTGTATAAAATATATATGCTTTTGCAAGCTTAAAAATTCAAATTCACTTTTGACTAGATAGGTCTTTCTGAAAACTCTTTAAGGCAAACTTGGTATTAGCATTCTCCTGCGTGTTGAGGGGCAGGGGACCTTCATGTCTATAGGCTCCCAGAGCCCTCTCTCTGACTGCCGGGAAAGACGGTGGAAGGAAAATGAACTTTGTGCCATCAACCCTTCTGTGTCCTCTGCAGGAAGCTCAGTTTTTACAAATCATCTTGTCTGTTTTTCCGGTCACTGTTTAATCTGTACTTCCTAGGCCAGACTTGATTTTGTCTGACTTATTAAGATTATTTCCCTTTGATAAAACAAGTGTTTGTCAGGATGCCCTAAAACTCACTCATTAGTACTCACTCCCTTTTGAAGTACATTCTATTAAAAAAAAAAAAAAAAGATTATTTCAGGCTTGAGATTTGTAATGACACCTTATAGTGCATTAAGGGAACTACCCAATTATGCTTTTTTTTTTCTTTTTTGAAGGGTAATTGCTTTACAGAATTTTGTGGTTTTCTGTCATACATCAACAAGAACCAGCCATATGTACAACCATGTCTCCTCCCTCCCAGGTACCCCTCCCAATTATGTTTTAATGAAAGAAAGAGAAACTTTGGTATTGAAAAAAAACACTTTCTGTTTGCTGCCAAGAAGCAGTGGGGAGATGGTGACTGACACACTTTGCATGTGAATCTTTGTGTTTTTCCTTTGGGATAAGTTTCATTTATGACAGACTCAAAAGGGGGAAGTGGTCAGTTTAAGCTGGAAAGCTTTCTAAACAATCTGCTTGTACACAGCAAAATTAAAGCCAGTCTTTTCTGATGCTTAGTGTAATGGAGTGGCAATTGCTCTCATTAAATAAAATTCTTCCCCAAAGAGTCTCTCCCAACCCCTGAGTCGCTTTCTGAGCCCATTTGGCAAAGGTAGAGGAGAAGCCTGCATCCACTAACATTCAGAAAGGCAGGGAGCTACTTAGTGATTGTATATGTGTATGTTTCTTTACTCTTACGGAAGAGAAGTGTCCAAGGGATTGGTGTTCTTTTGGGGTGTTCTGTACAGACCTGTCCAGTAATAAACATGTGTGGTTTCTGTGAGTTGCCGACAATCCTGCATTGAAGCTTTTGCAGTTCTTTCATTTTGAAGTTGAGTTTAATGAAATTTTTTTTTTTGCAAGTGTTGGAAGGCATACTGTTCTTCGTGCCTCCCCTCCCCTTCCAGAAATATGAAAGCAAATATTTGGAAGAACTGCTGTTTAAAAGATGTATCGTGTCCCCCGTGAAAGTGTGTGGGTGTCTGTCGGTGTCCCGAGTGCCGCACGCCAGTGCGCAGAGGCGGGGGTGGCCCTGGGCCCGAGCTGCCGAGCTTGTGATGCTGACCTGCTCCACGTTCCTGTTGGAATCAGCACCTGCCTCCCCCCGCCGCTGTCTGGCCTCACCGTTATCCTCACGTATTCCTCAGTGAATAAAGTGTGTGCTTTATTCGTAACTGCCTCCACGCTGTTTCCTTTCTGGTTTCCTTGCTCCCTTTAAAGGTCTGTCCCATTTGAAAAAGTGCCAGAGGACTTCCCTGGTGACCCAGTGGTTAAGAATCCATCTACCAGTGCAGGGGACATGGGTTCAGTCCCTGGTCCGGGAAGATCTGACATGCCAGGACAACTAAGCCCGTGCTCTGCAGCAAGAGAAGCCACCACGGTGGGAATCCCTCACACCACAGCTGGAAAGCAGCCCCTGTTTTGCTGCAACTAGAGAAAGCTAGTGCAGCGACAAAGACCCAGTGCAGCCATAAATAAACAAAAATTAAATATCCTTTGGCCTAGAAATTTTTTTTTAAGTGCCATTCCAACTTCTTAAGACCCAAACAAAATCAGAATCCAAGTCCTGGGAGTGCAATTTTATCATCTAGGCAGGCAGGTTAGAGGGGAAAATGCATGAAATAGCAGTGGTATATTACAGGAATGTTTGCCCAATAACCCAGACCATATTGACCATGTCAACTAAAGAAAAAAAGGTAATAGAGCTGCTGCTCTGTGCTGGTCTAGCTGTTGTTTAGTTTTGTTTGCAACACAGAGCAGGAGTGGTCTCATCACTGAAGCAAGGCTGGGAATTTGAGGTTGGAGGACAAGCGCTTCCGTTCCGCCACGAGTTGACCAGGTTGCTAAGAAGTTAGAGTGCAGTGGGAAGGAAACAGCCTTCAAAACATCTTTGACCTCCACTGCATTATCAAGGAAAATCTTCAGGATTTCGATTGTTATCTTCACTGCCAAGATTTGGGGCTTGCCGGGAGACATAAGGATATATGTATACTCACAACGGCCTCTCTGACTATAGCCATCCTACTGTGTGTCTAACAAGCCTGGTGTCTTACTCCACGTGGGCTGCTGTAACAGACCACCAGACTCAGGGTGGCTTGAACAGCAGTGATTTCTCACCGTTGTGGAATCTGGAAGTCCAAGATCAAGGTGGTGGCTGATCCAGGGTTGGGCCAGGCCCCTCTTGGTTTTGTAAACAGCCATCCTCGAGTTGCATCTTCACATGGTAAGAGCAGACAGGAAGTAATCTCTCTGACATCTCTTCTTAGAACTGATTCCACCAGGCGGGCTCCACCCTTGCGGTGGAATTACCTCCCAAACGCCCTGCCTCCTAATACCATTCCCTTGGGTGTTAGGACTTCAGTCTAAGGATTTGGGGAGCACACAAACATGAGGCCCCCAGTCTATAACACAGGCCCAGGGATTCGCCTAGCATTCGTGTGGATCCTCCCCTGGAAGCCGGAAGTGGGTTATTCTCAAGGCAGTTGGCGGGTTAGTTGGCTACCGTGGAAAACGGGTCAGGAGGCCTGGGCTCAGGGTCTGCGTTCTGCTCACCATTGCCGCAGCCCACAGCCGCATCACCACTCGGGTTGGGTTGTAGTTCCCACAGCCAGTGTCAATCTTGAGTTGAGATGATCTTGAGTGTCCCGTGGCATGGGCGGCCGTGGATCACCCCTGCATCGGAAGTTGACTCACTGATGGGTCACCCTTGCCTGCACACAGCGGATCTCAAGCTGGTGCTGGGAATCCTAGGCTTTTCCTGACCGGCCCTGGCCCCGCCCACTGCAGGTCACTCCGCCCATGACGCCCCGCCCACTGCTCGGCCACCCCTCCCACTTTGAATCTCGCCCTCCAGCTCTTCCAAAAGCGCTGAGTTCTTTGAACGCACCATGCGCTCTCCGCCTCTGCAGCTTTGCCAAGGGCATGTCTTCTGTACGAGGTCCAGCTCTTCTAGGCGGTGGAGAGACATGAGGACCTGGCCCCACGGACAGAAGGTAATGGCAGTATTGACTATCTGAAATTAGTTGCCCACAGCTCTTTGGAGTTACCGTGTGAGTTTCCCATGGGCTCCATTGGCCCTAAATCAAAGACCAGCCCGAGTTCACACCCTCTCTCGGAGCCTGCCTTGATGGGCCCAGCCCAACCTGCCCCAGTAAATTCTTTGCATGCCTATGGGTGAACATCACGTTTGGTGCTTTTCAACTGTTGCCTAATACTGCTAGTTCTGCCTGTGTTTCTGCTCTTCAGCTGAACTGCAGTGAGATGGTCTCCATATTGAGTGCTTTGTGTTAGCTGTCCCCTTAACTGGATCCCTCAGGACAGCCCCAGGAGCAGATGATTGTAGCTCCTCTGTAACAGGTGAGGAAACCAAAGCTCCGAGGCTAATTAAACATGCCTAATCGCTCAGGGAGCCGCAAAGCTGGGATTCTCCAGGTCTGTCCCACTGCGGATCCTGTGCTGCTTCTGGGTCTCACCACCTGTGACTTTCTGAAAGCAAGGACTACGTCCCCCACGTTCCACATCTCTGGGGGCTGCACTGTGCAGAGGAGCCTCTCAGTGTGAGACTGGCCAGGCCCTTCCAGTACTCCCACCAAGGCGCAGTTATACATGGTGCTTGAGGCTTCCCAGGTGGCCCTAGTGGTAAAGAACCCGCCTGCCAATGCAGGAGACATAAGAGTCGCCGGTTCGATCCCTGGGTCAGGAAGATCCCTGGGTCAGGAAGATCCCCTGGAGAAGAAAACGGCAACCCACTCCAGTATTCTTGCCTGGAAAATCCCATGGACAGAGGAGCCTGGTGGGCTACAGTCCACAGGGTCACACACAGTCAGACATGACTGAAGCGAAGCATCCTTTTTTTCTTTTCTGGGGGGTACTCAGTAGGCGTGTGTCTCAGCGCCAGCCATTGAACCTCTTTAGGCCTCAGTTTGCTCATCTGCAAAGTTGATAAAAATAATAAGACGCATCAGAAGATCTTTGCTAAACATGACAACTTCTAAAAGAAAATGACAATTTTATTCTGTAGTGTCAATTTCAAAGACTTTTTGGAATTGACATTGAAATCAACTGAAAATTCACTTCAACTTTTAAAAAGTATCGTGTACGTGAAATTAGTGTCTAATATTGAGCCTTGTATTCTAATCTTAACCTGAAATTAAAAAGTAAACAATCTGTTTTTGGTTTCTGTGTTTGTAAAAACAATGAGTTGTTGCAGCAGCTACACTAAATAACAAAAATGTGTTCTGTCACAGTGAAGAAGAGCAGTGTTTCATCAGTTGTGTCTGTGGATTTTACTAAAGAAAGTTATAAATTCACAAAAAAGATAGTTGCTAAATCCTAACACCGGTTGAGCACAGCACAGGCGCTAACATGTCGTCACTGGTCAGGAAGCTTGAGTGATCTTCATTAAGGATAATTAGCCACTTAAACCTGAAGAATCCCCAAAGCTCCCTGAGCCTCAGTTTCCTCATGAGTAAAGGAGGGATGAATACCTTCTCTGGCTATCATATGGGGTTTGAAGCCAGATGAAGTAGACTGTTCAGAAACAGGAAAGTACTATGTTTACAGATGATATTGTGTACTGAGGGTTTCTGGCCCTTGGACAGGGTCTGCTATTATTTTGTTTTATTTCTATTGAAGTATGCTTACTTGACAATGTTACTAGTTTCAGGTGTACAGTAAAGCGATTCAGTTATGTGTACATTTATATCTTTTTTTAGATTATTTTCTTTTATAGGTTATTACAAAATATTGAGTAGAGTTCCCTGTGCTGTACAATAGGTCTTTGTTGGTTATCCATTTTAAATATAGTAGTATGTATATGTTAATCCCAAACTCCTAATTTATCCCTCCTCCCCTTTACCCCTTGGTCTGAACTGAACTGAACTGAACCATAAGTTTGTTTTCTGTGTCTGGGGGTCTGTTTCCATTTTGTGTATCAGTTCATTTGCATCATTTTTTTAGATTCCACATTATAAACAATACCATAATATTTGTCTTTGGCTTAGTATGATAATCTCTAGGTCCATCCATATTGCTGCAACTGGCATTATTTCACTCATTTCTGTGGCTAATATTCCATTATACAATAAAGAAATCGTTTAAAAGTTGCAGTGTGTATATACACACACACCGCAATTTCTTATTTTAATATTTATTTACTGGCCGTGCTGGGTCTTTATTGCTGCTCAGGTTTTCTCTGGTGGCGGCGAGCAGGGGCTACTCTTCATTGCAATGTGCGGGCTACTCTTCATTGCAATGTGCAGGCTTCTCCTTGTGGTGGTTTATCGTGTTGTGGAGCACAGGCTCTAGAAATGTGGTGTCTAGCAGTTGCGGCACGCAGGCTCTAGAGCTTGGGCTTGGTTGTGGCATACAGGCTTGGTTGCCCCGCAGTGTGTGGGATCTCCCCAGACCAGGACCAACCTCATGTCTCCTTCATTGGCAGGTGAATTCCTGACCACTGGACCACCAATGAAGTCCTATACTGCAACTTCTTTATCCATTCGTCCATTCATGGACATTTAAGATGCTTTCGTATCCTGGCTGCTGTGAATAGTGCTGCTATGAACATTGCGATGCGTGCATCTCTTTTTAAATTCGGCTGCGCTGGGTTTTAGCTGTGGCACGTGGGATCTTCACTGTGGCATGTTGGTTCTTAGTTGTGGCATTCAGGATCTAATTTCCAATCAGGGATCAACCAGAGCTCCCTACATTGGGAGCTCAGAGTCTTAACTGCGAGAGCTCCAGGGAAGTCCCTATCTTTTTGAATTATAGTTTCCTCCATATATATGCCCAGGAGTGGGACTGTAGAATCATATGGTAGCCCTATGTTTAGTTTCTTAAGGAACCTCCATACTGTTCCCCATGATAGCTGCACCGATTTACATTCCCACCAGCATTCTACTACTACTTTAAATAGTTTGATCGTTCAAGAATTTTAGTTTTTGTTCTGGGCTTTTTTTCATCTCTGGTCTTTATATGAATTCTCCAACATTAAAACAAGCCCACAATGTGTCTTATATGCTTCAATAACAGCACACTCTTTGTCCAGTAATCATTTAAGATTGAGAGCCCCTGAAGATGTGCTCAGTTCAGTTCAGTCGCTCAGTCCTGTCCGACTCTTTGCGACCCCATGAATCGCAGCACACCAGGCCTCCCTGTTCATCACCAACTCCCGGAGTTCACGCAGACTCACGTCCATCGAGTCAGTGATGTCATCCAGCCATCTCATCCTCTGTCGTCCCCTTCTCCTCCTGCCCTCAATCCCTCCCAGCATCACAGCCTTTTCCAATGACTCAACTCTTCGCATGAGGTGGCCAAAGTACTGGAGTTTCAGCTTTAGCATCATTCCTTCCAAGGAAATCCCAGGGTTGATCTCCTTCAGAATAGACTGGTTGGATCTCCTTGCAGTCCAAGGGACTCTCAAGAGTCTTCTCCTACACCACAGTTCAAGTGCATCAGTTCTTCAGCACTCAGCCTTCTTCACAGTCCAGCTCTCACATCCATACATGACCACAGGAAAAACCATAGCCTTGACTAGACGGACCTTAGTTGGCAAAGTAATGTCTCTGCCTTAGAATATGCTATCTAGGTTGGTCATAACTTTTCTTCCAAGGAGTAAGCATCTTTTAATTTCATGGCTGCAGTCACCATCTGCAGTGATTTTGGAGCCCCAAAAAATGAAGTCTGACGCAGTTTCTACTGTTTCCCCATCTTTTCCCATGAAGTGATGGGACCAGATGCCATGATCTTCGTTTTCTGAATGTTGAGCTTTAAGCCAACTTTTTCACTCTCCTCTTTCACTTTCATCAAGAGGCTTTTTAGTTCCTCTTCACTTTCTGCCATAAGGGTGGTGTCATCTGCATATCTGAGGTTATTGATATTTCTCCCGGCAATCTTGATTCCAGCTTGTGCTTCTTCCAGCCCAGTGTTTCTCATGATGTACTCTGCATAGAAGTTAAATAAGCAGGGTGACAATATACAGCCTTGACATACTCCTTTTCCTATTTGGAACCAGTCTGTTGTTCCATGTCCAGTTCTAACTGTTGCTTCCTGACCTGCATACAGATTTCTCAAGAGGCAGGTTAGGTGGTCTGGTATTCCCATCTCTTTCAGAATTTTCCATAGTTTATTGTGATCCACACAGTCAAAGGCTTTGGCATAGTCAGTAGAGCAGAAATAGATGTTTTTCTAGAACTGTCTTGCTTTTTCCATGATTCAGTGAAGATGTGCTAGTTAATAGTAATGATAACATATTACATGGTACCATATTACATGGTAGTTGAGTGTGGGCTATATCATAAAACTCCCTGGGGTTGAGTTCCAGCTTCATTAATAATTAGCTGTGTGCTGCTGCTGCTGCTGCTGCTGTTAAGTCGCTTCAGTCGTGTCCAACTCTGTGCAACCCCATAGACGGCAGCCCACCAGGCTCCCCCGTCCCTGGGATTCTCCAGGCAAGAACACTGGAGTGGGTTGCCATTTCCTTCTCCAATGCATGAAAGTGAAAAGTGAAAGTGAAGTCGCTTAGTCGTGTCTGACCCTCAGCAACCCCATGGACTGCAGCCAACCAGGCTCCTCCATCGATGGGATTTTCCAGGCAAGAGTGCTGGAGTGGGGTGCCATTGCCTTCTCCGAATTAGCTGTGTAACTAGTGAAAATTTGCCTAACTTCTCTAAGCCTCAATTTTAATTTCTATAAAATAGGAATAATCATAGCAATTTGCTGTTCAGTCACTAAGTCGTGTCCAATTCTTTGTGACCCCATGGACTGCAGCACTCCAGGCTTCCCTGTCCTTCACCATCTCCTGGACTTGCTCAAACTTGTGTCCATTGAGGCGGTGATGCCGTCCAACCATCTCAACTTCTGGCATCCCCTCTTGCCTTCAATAATAATAATAGCTACCTCAAAAAGCTATTGTGAGAATCAAGTAGAATAGGACTGGGCATGATATGAAATGCTCACTCAAATATTAGCTTCTTTTTTTAATTAATTTACTTATTTGGCTGTGCTGGGTCTTAGTTGCAGCATGTGGAATCTTTGATCTTGTGTATTCAAGCTCTTAGTTACAGCATGTGAGATCTGGTTCCCTGACCAGGGATCTGGGCCCTCTGCGGTGGAAGCATGGAGTCTTAACCACGGGACCACCAGGGAAGTTACAGATATTAGCTTTTATTTATGAAGCTGCTGCCATGCAGAGAGGACTCACTGTGTGCCCATTCTGAGCTAAGCATCTTACATGCTCTGTTTCATGGAGCCCCTTATATTGCTTCTGCTTTCCATGAAACAGACCCAAGGAAACCAAGTGCCTTATACACGATTGGCCGATGGGATTCAGACCCCATCTCCCCAGTTTCAAGCTCAAAATGTAAGCAAGTGTCATGCAGAGAAGGGCTCAGGTGCCCCCACAGGTACTGCAGGAGCCAGGCCACCCACAATGGAAGCATCCGAAGGTGCCAGCTTGCAGGGGCAGGGTGGGGGTGGGGGCGGTGGTGCGGGGCTCAGCTTTTCCCAAGGGGTTTTAAAGCTGTTGGACTCTGGTGTTTTCTGAGTAGATTTTTCCAGCTTACTCGAGAGATAGAAACACCAGCTGCAGAAGACTTGAGACTCATTCCCGTGAAAGATGACTTTGGTTCCAGAAAGATCTTTCCAATTGTATGACTCACTTCGAAGCAACCAACGGCAACAGAGGCTGAGCTGCCAGTCCTTACAGTATCTGGGGACATTTCCTCGGGGCTTGAGAAAGCCACCAGTCCTACTTAACTCCCGCCCCCACCCCTCACGCCCAACCCCCGTTGCTGGAAGGGGGCCTCGCTCCACCTCCCTTCAGGATCAAACAACGTTGCCTGGGTGTGTCATGAGCCCTGCCCTGCTGGACACGGCCCACTGTTGGCCGGAAAGCACTGGGAAGGGTGGGAACTTGTGCTAACAGCTTTTGAGAGAGCCTAGGATGGTCAGAGGACTAGTGCCCAAAGCTTCTCAGCCCCAAATTTGCAGACCTGCCTACACACGCTAAATTCCCTTCTCCCCTGAAGCAGCCAGGACTCTGACTAAAGGAATGCCCCTTCTATCCTACAGCACACAGCGGAGGGCTGCAGCAAGTCAGGGCTCCGCTCCGGAGGAGGGTGTAATCTGACCACATTTCTTTCAGTTTCCAATCTCAACTGGTTAAAAAACACTCTTCAGGGCCTGTCATTGTGCTAAGCACAATAGCAGCCCCTGGAGAGGTTTTTCTGTATTTATTTGTGCTGTCCCCCGCCACTGCTTTGTGTAAACTCAACCCTTCCCATCAGATAAAAAGAAAAGTTGGCTTGGGAAAACCTCCCTCCAAAGCAGAGACTGTTTCTGCTTTGTCCTGAGCATGTTTTACTTGTGGGCCCTCCCAGAACATCCTGGGATGTTCCAGAAGGCCTTGAGGCAGGGCAGAGCCTCCTAGCTTTCAGAAGCAAAGCTTAAGAACCAGACTGGAGGGTATGTGAGTCCAGATGGTCTAAGAAGATGAATGGTGATGGTCTGATGGCAGCAGCTGATGTTCTTTGAGAGCCTCTGGACTCAGTACTTTGTGTAGATGATTTCATCTGTGAAAGGTAAACCTCTGACTGCAAGAGGCACTAAAAAGTGGGTGGGACTCTAGGCCTTCCCATCAAGTTAAACAGGCATATTCTTCTAAGGCTGTCAGGGCTCTCTGGGGTCTCTTCATTAGCACATGGCTTCTGTGTGTGCCTGTTAAGTCACTTCAGTTGTGTCTGACTCTTTGCTAGCCTGTGGACTGTAGCCTACCGGGCTCCTCTCTCCATAGGATTCTCCAGGCAGGAATACTGGAGTGGACTGCCATTTCCTACTCCAGGGGATCTTTCCAACCCAGGGATCGAACCCCTGTCTCTTAGGTCTCCTGCACTGGCAGGTGAGTTCTTTACCACTAGCGCCACTGGGAAGCCCACATGGCTTCTAAGGTTTGCAAAAGGACCATCTTTGCACAGACCAATCCCAACCTTTCTCTGCAAGGTGGAGCCTGGCCAGGAATAACAACCTTTTGCTCTCAACTGGGCACATGCTGGCACAGAAAATGTAGGTTCTTTAATTCCTGCTATTGTCCCCAAACATATGCTTCATAATGAAAAGTTAGGAAATGTTGTGAGCAGTTACATTCCCATCAGATAGGAGTCAAAGCCGGCTGGATTACCCTGTGTTTCTTTTTCTTTTTTTTAATAAACAGAACAAATACTTCTTCCTCCACATAAAAATAAGGCGTTTCAGACAACTCAGATTAAATTGCTAGTATTTATTTATCATTTAAAAATTTTTGAGTTTTATTTTATTTTTATTTATTTGGCTGCACTGGCTCTTCCTTAGTTGTGGCACGGAGAATCTTTAGTTGCAGCACGTGAACTCTTACTTGCGGCATGTGGGATCTAGTTTTCTGACCAGGGATTGAAACCAGACCCCCTGCATCAGGAGTGTGAAGTCTTAGCCACTGGACAACCAGGCAAGTCCCTTATTAATGATTATTTGAGTCAAATGGCTTCCACTATAAAAGTGGCACTTCTACAGGCATTGCCTCTGATGCCCACAGGCAACCTGGGGAGCCGCCACTGCCCTCGGTACACACATCGGAGCATGGCTGACTTGTCCAGACCCACACGGAGAACCGGGAGAGAGTCAAGATGTGGCCCCAGGGCTAACAGAAAAGCTCATGCTTCAGTCCACAAGGAGATTCTGATTCTGTAGGTCTGGGGAGGGAGCTGGGAGAAAGCTGTCACCTAAAGCAAAATGTCAAAGCTCCCAGGTGTGGGACTTCCCTGGTGGTGCAGTGGTTAAGACTCCGTGCTCCCAAGGCAGGGGGCCTGGGTTCCATCTCTGGTCAGGGAGCTCCATCCCTCCTGCCTCAACTGAGACCCAGTGCAGTCGAATTAAAAAAAAAAAAAAAAAGCTTCCAGGTGATTCTGATGATCAACCAAGCTTGGGAAGCCCTGGCCCACACTGCGTGGCCTCAGGTTTAGAGTGGAACTGGCCTGTGACTCATCAAACATCCATCTGCAAACCTTGTCACTCACTGTCACCCTAGTGTCACCCAGAAGTCAGACCAGGGACTGGGAAGTCTGCCCTCGTGAAGAGGCCTGAGGACTCCTTAGAAATCACTGGCCCCATCCTTCACACAGCAGGGCGTCCAGCTCTCTGAATCAGAATCTGTCCAAATGTCAGCTCCTTTGCGAGGAGGTGAAGGAGATTATCTCTCTTTAAAGAAAGAAGCATGAGATGAGCGAGAACGGGTCAGGTGCCCAGTCTCTTAAAGGAAAAACAATCCACTGGCATCTCTCCTCCTCCTTTTCTCCATTTGAGAAACCCCTGAAGGTTGAAAGCATGCCCTCAAAATCCCACTATTCTACCAAAAACAGTTTATATTTTCCCTAGTGTGCTCACTGTTCTTTCAATCTACTGTTTGCTGGTGGTGGTGGTTTAGTCACAAAGTCATGTCTGACTCTTGAGACCTCATGGACTATAGCCCACCAGGCTCCTCTATCCATGGAATTCTCCAGGCAAGAATACTGGGGTGAGTTGCCATTTCCTTCTCCAGGGGATCGTCCCCACCTAGGGATTGAACCCAGATCTCCTGCATTGTTTGCTGGTTCAGTTCAGTTAAGTCGCTCGGTCCTGTCTGACTCTTTGCAACCCCATGAATCGCAGCACACCAGGCCTCCCTGTCCATCACCAACTCCCAGAGTTCACTCAAACTCATGTCCATCAAGTCAGTGATGCCATCCAGCTATCTCATCCTCTGTTGTCCCCTTCTCCTCCTGCCCACAATCCCTCCCAGCATCAGAGTCTTTTCCAATGACTCAACTCTTTGCATGAGGTGGCCAAAGTACTGGAGTTTCAGCTTTAGCATCATTCCTTCCAAAGAAATCCCAGGACTGATCTCCTTCAGAATGAACTGGTTGGATCTCCTTGCAGTCCAAGGGACTCTCAAGAGTCTTCTCCAACACCACAGTTCAAAAGCATCAATTCTTCGGCACTCAGCCTTCTTCACAGTCCAGCTCTCACATCCATACATGACCACTGGGAAAACCATAGCCTTGACTAGATGGACCTTTGTTGGCAAAGTAATGTCTCTGCCTTTGAATATGCTATCTAGGTTGGTCATAACTTTTCTTCCAAGGAGTAAGCGTCTTTTAATTTCATGGCTGCAGTCACCATCTGCAGTGATTTTGGAGCCCAAAAAGATAAAGTCTGACACTGTTTCCACTGTTTCCCCATCTATTTCCCATGAAGTGATGAGAGCAGATGCCATGATCTTCATTTTCTGAATGTTGAGCTTTAAGCCAACTTTTTCACTCTCCTCTTTCACTTTCATCAAGAGGCTTTTTAGCTCCTCTTCACTTTCTGCCATAAGGGTGGTGTCATCTGCATATCTGAGTTTATTGATATTTCTCCCAGCAATCTTGATTCCAGCTTGTTTCTTTCAGTCCAGCATTTCTCATGATGTACTCTGCATAGAAGTTAAATAAGAAAGGTGACAACATACAGCCTTGACGTACTCCTTTTCCTATTTGGAACCAGTCTGTTGTTCCATGTCCAGTTCTAACTGTTGCTTCCTGATCTGCATACAGATTTCTCAAGAGGCAAGTCAGGTGGTCTGGTATTCCCATCTCTTTCAGAATTTTCCATAGTTTATTGTGATCCACAGAGTCAAAGGCTTTGGCATAGTCAATAAAGCAGAAATAGATGTTTTTCTGGAACTCTCTTGCTTTTTCCATGATCCAGTGGGTGTTGGCAATTTGATCTCTGGTTCCTCTGCCTTTTCTAAAACCAGCTTGAACATCAGGGAGTTCACGGTTCATGTATTGCTGAAGCCTGGCTTGGAGAATTTTAAGCATTACTTTAGTAGCATGTGAGATGAGTGCAATTGTGTGGTAGTTTGAGCAGTCTTTGGCATTGCCTTTCTTTGGAATTGGAATGAAAACTGACCTTTTCCAGTCCTCTGGCCACTGCTGAGCTTTCCAAATTTGCTGGCATATTGAGTGCAGCACTTTCACAGCATCATCTTTCAGGATTTGAAATAGCTCAACTGGAATTCCATCACCTCCACTAGCTTTGTTTGTAGTGATGCTTTCTAAGGCCCGTTTGACTTCACATTGCAGGGTGTCTGGCTCTAGATTAGTGATCACACCATAGTGATTATCTGGGTCATGAAGATCTGTTTTGTACAGTTCTTCTGTGTATTCTTGCCACCTCTTCTTAATATCTTCTGCTTCTGTTAGGTCCAGACCATTTCTGTCCTTTATCGAGCCCATCTTTGCATGAAATATTCCCTTGGTATCTCTAATTTTCTTGAAGACATCTCTAGTCTTTCCCATTCTGTTCTTTTCCTCTATTTCTTTGCATTGATCGCTGAAGAAGGCTTTCTTTTCTCTTTTTGCTGTTCTCTGGAACTCTGCATTCAGACGTTTATATCTTTCCTTTTCTCCTTTGCTTTTTGCTTCTCTTCTTTTCACAGCTATTTGTAAGGCCTCCCCAGACAACCATTTTGCTTTTTTGCATTTCTTTTCCGTGGGGATGGTCTTGATCCCTGTCTCCTGTACAGTGTCACGAACCTCATTCCATAGTTCATCAGGCACTCTATCTATCAGACCTGGGCCCTTAAATCTATTTCTCACTTCCACTGTATAATCATAAGGGATTTGATTTAGGTCATACCTGAATGGTCTAGTGGTTTTCCCTGTTTTCTTCAATTTCAGTCTGAATTTGGTAATAAGGAGTTCATGATCTGAGCCACACTCAGCTCCTGGTCTTGTTTTTGTTGACTGTATAGAGCTTCTCCATCTTTGGCTGCAAAGAATATAATCAATCTGATTTCGGTGTTGACCATCTGGTGACGTCCATGTGTAGAGTCTTCTCTTGCTTTGTTGGAAGAGGGTGTTTGCTTTGACCAGTGCATTTTCTTGGCAAAACTCTATTGTTTGCTGGTAGGGTACATGTAAAAAATGCTAGTCTTGAGTTTTCTGTGGAGATAGTTGCTCCAGGGAAATTTGGGAACTGTCTTTAGGCCTGGCTGGAGAGAGAATAAGAACGGGGAAACCAAGAGTTATGTCTGCAAGCTTTTCTTTTACATAAGTGTGGGTATTTTTTATTTTTGAATCCTTATATGTAAAGCATCTACAGTGGGTTGAAAAACTGTCCGTCTAAAGATAGGTCCACCCAGAACCTTAGAATATTCCCTTATTTGGAATTAGGGTCTTTGAAGATGTGATTCAGACAGGGTTCTGGAAGTAAGAGCATCCTAGACTCAGGTGGGCCCTGAATCATCGTATACGCCCTTATAAGACACTCAAAAAGAGAAGACAAGAGACACACACAGAGACAAAGGCCATATGAAGGCAAAGACAAAGATTAGAGTTGTGTTGGGCTTCCCTGGTGACTCAGTGGTAAACAATCCACCTGCAGTGCAGGAGATACTGGTTCGATCCCTGGGTTGGGAAGATCCCCTGAAGAAGGTCATGGCAACCCACTCCAGCATTCTTGCCTGGAGAATCCCAGGGACAAGGGAGCCTGGTGGGCTGCCGTCTATAGGGTCACACAGATTCGGACACGACTGAAGCAACTTAGCAGCAGTAGCAGTAGCAGCAGTAAGTTAATATTGCATTTTTATCAATGAAAAAAGGTCTTTAACTCCTCAGCAAGATGGAGCAAGCATTGGTCTAAACCAGATACCTCCATCATGCTGACCTAGGTCCCCAGGGCACTCTGATGCCCCTGCCCCGGTGTGGAGACACAAGGCCTCCTTCTCCAACACCAGAGAGACAGATAAGGATCAGATTTTTCTCTTTCTAGAAAAAATGTTCAACATTTGCCTGGCTATCAATTGGCTGGCCAGGCAGGCATCAATGGCCCAACCTGGTTATGATGTTTTCAGGAGGTAAGGCCTGAAGCAGGCACAGCCCACCTTGGGCGTCCCTGGGCAGAACCGAGCTGGCCAATCAGGTGGCATCTCCTCCTCCCTCAAGGGACTTTGCTCTTTAGAGCCTGGCCCTTGGCTAGGCTAGAAGCAGCGAGGATATTGATGTAAATGTCCGTCAGCCAGTGTGCAGGGGCAGAGGGGCCTGTGAGTTCACCTCTCTCTGTGACTGTCAGGAGCTCCGTGTGCTCACTCCTTCAATCCAGAGCCACTACCCAGCAGAATGACCTGGACAAGCTACTCCTGCCTCAGTTTCTGCATTTCTGCAATGAGGGGGAAGATGCTGATTATCCCAGGAGTTGCTGAGAGGATTATGCATGAGATACATTCAACAATTACGCATGAGATAACACAGGCCCATTTGTTGTTGTTCAGTTGCTAAGTCCTGTTCTACTCTTTGTGACCCCATGGACTGCAGCACACCAGGCTTCCCTGTCCTTCACTGTTTCCTGGAGTTTGCTCATATTTATGTCCATTGAGTTGGTGATGGTATCTAACCATCGCTTAGGCTCATGTTAACACTATAATAAAAGGTTAGAAAAATATTATTGTTACTAAATTAGTATTTAGTATTGGGTATTATCAGCATGAGGGGGAAAGAGTCTATACATTAATTGTTTAAAACCTGATTGAAAATGTCTAGATCCCAGGAACTTACTAAAAATGCAAACTCCCAGGTCCCTCACCATCAGATAAGTTTAATAGAGGACCTAGGTGTGTGTGTGTGTGTGTGTGTGAGAGAGAGAGAGAGAGAGAGAGAGAGAAGGAGGGAGGGAGGGAGGCAGATTAATAACAAAACTCTCATGTGATTCTGGGGCTGGTGGTTTACAAATTATAATTTTTAAAAACATTGCCCAAATTAGGCTGTTCCCTAAACCATGAAGTTTATTTTAATTATTAATCACTAGGAAGGGACTGCATTTGCTTTGAAACTAAAATCGAAATCTTGACATCTCATTTCCATTTTCTGTAATTGGTTACTTTGAAACGGTACAGAATGCCAAGGTCATAAAGTTTATTTTAATGAGTCTTTTCCTGCCCCTAGAAAGTGCTTAAGTTCAAATCACTAAGCTTTATGCTCCGCATTTCTCAACGTATATAATTGGAAAAGATAAACAACAACAGCACAATATTCTAAAACAAAATTTTTTTTGCAGCCTGGGACAAAATGTTCTGTCAAAGCTTCAGTGCTCTTTCAGATCTTTCGAGAGGTGAGAATGGACTGGTCCAGCATCTCCTGGCCGCTCCAAGTACACCTGCCGTGCCTCTCTCTAGCCCAGTCTGCCCACCTTCTGGGTCTGCTGCTCTGAGGCCCCAGGGTGCCTCTCGCGTTGCTGCTGACAGGGGGGTGAGGGACCCCCTGTAAAACATTCCAAAACAGGTTGGTGCTTGGTCTGCATGAATCCCCTAATTCCAGTGTTGAAATCCTAATGCCCAAAGTGATGGGATCAGGAGGCGAGGCCTTTGTGGGGGTGATGAGGTGATGAGGGCAGAGCCATCATGAGATTAATGTCCTTATAAGAGAGGCTCCAGCAAGACCCCGCAGCCCCTTCTGCCTTGTGAGGACAGAAGTCTGCAAATTGGGTGTGGCCCTCACACGCCCCCTGTTGGCACCCCAACCTCAGACCGCCAGCCTCCAGGGCTGTGAGAAACACATTTCTGTTGTAAAGAACCCAGTTCATGGTATTTTTGTATGGCCTAAATAGGAAGTCACCTGCCAGACAAACTGAATTTTTCCTCCAGTCTCTGAGTTTGCATGCCTTGAATGGAGAAAGTCCGCTTACCTTCTCCCTGCCCAGGGAGCCACAAAGTGGGTTTTTCATGAAAACTCTAGCATGTGGGGGAGGGGGAAATAGAGGGAAAATGAGAGAGAGAAGTAGCCCTGCAAGTCTGACCCTTAACTTTTCACATCTGACCTCCACCTGAACTCAAGCTAGAATCTCTGCCATTCCGGGGGCTCACGTGTTATTTCTCTAGCATGCGTTTTATTTTGGCTTCCTAGGTAGCGCAGTGGTAAAGAATCCGCCTGCCAGTGCAGGAGAGGCAAGAGACACTTGTTTGATCCCTGGGTCTGGAAGATCCCCTGGAGAAGGAAATGGCAACCCACGCCAGTATTCTTGCCTAGAAAATTCCATGGACAGAGGAGCCTGGTAGGCTACAGTCCATGGGGTCGCAAAGAGTTGGACACGACTGCACTACTGAGCACACTTTTTACTTGGATGTGTTTCAGACTTTGAAAACATCCCACCAGAGCACTTTGGTTAGTTGTATACTCTATTTCTGCTTACTGGGTGATGTGACAAGCATTGCTGTAAGAAGGCCACTTAGGGTGAAGTAACTCTCTGGGAGTTGTGGGCCACCAGGAAGCATTCCAGCATCTAATGCACAGTAGGTGCTATACAGTACATCGTCAAGAAATGCTTTTTCCTGGTTGTGCTAATTCTTCATTCTCATTGGGATAAGCAGGCTAAAATTATTCTCTTATCTCACCTTTTAATTTCAGTAACATCTATTTAGTAACTAATGCGAAAGACATGATGCTTGGTGTTATGGAAAATATGAACATGAATAAAATAAGGGGTGGGTACTAGAAGGAGCCAGGTGAGGTGCTGAGGGCTCACAATTTAAGGAGACCTCACTCCCACGGTCACACAAATATTGATGTTTAGATAACATGATCCCTCAAGGAGCTTGAAGGGTGGAAAGCAATATGGACAAGTATATCATAGATTAGATTTACCTAAGGCAGATGAAAAAGTTCATGGGATAAAAAAAATTAAATAGACCAAAGACATAAATGTAAAACCTAAACCTATGCATTTCCTGGAAGAAAACATAAGGGAAATTGTTCATGACTTTGAGTTAGGCGAAGCCTTTTAGATATGATACCAAAAGCATGATTCATAAGATTTTAAAAGTGATAAGTTGGTCTTCATTAAAATTAAGAATTTAGGCTCTTCAAAAGGGCTTCCTAGGTGGCACAAGTGGTAAAAATCCACCTGCCAATGCAGGAGATGCAAGAGACTTGGGTTTGATCCCTGGGTCAGGAAGATCCTCTGGAGAAAGAGAATGAAACAACAAGCCTCAGGTGGGAAAAAAATATTTGCTAATCACCTATCTGCTAACGTACTGGAATCCAGGCAGCATAAAAATTCTCACCAAGTGCTGGCAAGAAGGCAGGAAACCTGGACTCTCACACACTGCTGGTGGGGATACAGAATGATACAACTGCTCTGGAAAACAGTTTGACAGTTTCTTGAAAGTTAAACATACACCGGTCATATGACAGTACAGTCCATCTTCTAGGTCTTCATCCAAGTAAAACCAGAACCTTGGCTCCCATGAAACCTGTCCATGAATGTTTATACTGCCGTGATTCAATCTGCCTAAAGCTGGAAACATCCCAAATGTTCTTTAACTGGGGAACAGATAAACTGTAGTTCTCCCATACCATGAAATAGTACTCGACCATAAAAAGGAATGAGCTCTTACAGTAACATGGGTGAAGTGCAAAGTCATTAGCTGAGTGGAAGAGAAGCCAGAATCAAAAAGCCACAGATATATGATTAGATTCACATGATAGTCTAGAAAAAGCAAAACTATAGGAATGCTGCTGCTGCTAAGTCACTTCAGTCGTGCCTGACTCTGTGCAACCCCATAGACGGCAGCCCACCAGGCTCCCCCGTCCCTGGGATTCTCCAGGCAAGAACACTGGAGTGGGTTGCCACTCAGTTCAGTTCAGTTCAGTCGCTCAGTTGTGTCCGACTCTTTGCAACCCCATGAATCGCAGCACGCCAGGCCTCCGTGTCCATCACCAACTCCCAGAGTTCACTCAGACTCACGTCCATCGAGTCAGTAATGCCATCCAGCCATCTCATCCTCTGTCATCCCCTTCTCCTCCTGCCCTCAATCCCTCCCAGCATCAGAGTCTTTTCCAATGACTCAACTCTTCGCATGAGGTGGCCAAAGTACTGGAGTTTCAGCTTTAGCATCATTCCTTCCAAAGAAATCCCAGAGCTGATCTCCTTCAGAATGGACTGGCTGGATCTCCTTGCAGTCCAGGGGACTCTCAAGAGTCTTCTCCAACACCACAGTTCAAAGGCATCAATTCTTCGGCGCTCAGCCTTCTTCACAGTCCAACTCTCACATCCATATTTGACAAAACCACAAATCAGAGGTTTCCGGGGAATAGGGAAGGGGGAGCGTTAACTATAAAGCAATACAAGAAAATTTTGGGACGTGACGAAATGTTCTGCATCTTAATTGTGGTGACCATTTTGTGACTATGCATTTTTTAAAACTCATGGAACTGCACACCAAAAATGTTGACTTTTCTATAAAAATTTGTAAAAAAAAAAAAAAAAGAAAAAGAAAAAGAAACAATTCAAGGCAACACAATTTTATTGCAGTACTAGTGTATTGGGATCTGTGAGATGTTATAAAAGGAATGTGATACATACCCAAACTGGCTTACAGTCTTGCTATAAAATAGGCAGTAGTTGCTGCTATGCTGAGCACTTAAGATAAAATAGTGAGCAAATAGACATTAATCCAGTAACTCGACAAATATAAACTGAGGGGAATGAGAGTGTAAAGAATTAATGGCCTGATTGATTCTAGACCATTTGCAAAGCATTCTTGGGGCCATGCTTCTATTTGAATTGCAACTGGGCTGGATGTGGGCTGCAATGGGGAGGAGGGTGGAAGAGTTGAGAGGAGCATACAGGATGATGGCTGAGTTTCTGGGTTGTGCAACAGGAGAGGTGGTGGAACCTGTAGTGTGCTTTGGAAGAGGAGCAGGTTTGGGGTGGAGAGGAGAGCGTGAGCTCAGCGTATGAACAAGGGCTGAACCGTAAGAGCAACAGCTGAGTAAGGGCATAGCTATGCAGTGCTGTGAAAACACATGTGCATAGAAAGCAGTGTACATGAATATTTACAGCAGCATTATTTATAATAGACCCAAAGTGGAAACAAATCATTGTCAACTGATGAATTCATAAATAAAATGTGATATAGCCATACAATGGAATGTTACTTGAAAATACAAAGGAACAAGTTCTGATACATACTCTAACATGGATGAACCTTGAAAACATCATGCTAATCGAAAGAATCCAGGCAGAAAAGACAGTGGAATGGAATGTCTTTGGGGATATTAAATAATTCCATTTATTTCCAGAACAAGCAGATCTGTCGATTCAGAAGATAGATGAGTGATTGCCTAATGGTGAGGGAATGGGGAGAATGGGGTGATGACGAACAGCTATAAGATTTCCTCTTAAGGTGATCAAGATGTTCTAAAATCAACTGTGGTGATGGTCGTTGTCGTTCAGTCCCTAGCTGTGTCCAACTCTTTGCGACCCCATGAACAGCTGCACCACTCTATTAATGCAGTAAAAAGCATTAAATGGTACACTTTAAATGGGTGATTTGCACAGTATGTCAATTATATCTCAATAAAAATGTTTTTAAAAGGAAGAAAGATAATCTGTATTAAGATATTTTTTTGATGTTCTATTTAGAACATTGAAATCTAGTAATCACTTCAATACCCCTCTGTGGGAGGATGATTATATAAATTATGACATATCAATTACTTGGGATTCAACACAGCAATTAAAAGAAGGGCAGTTAATTTGAAAAAGTGTAAACAGAGTTTTATTTTTATCGTAAAAACCAAAAGCTATATAGTGGAGAAAGATGCAATCGATTTTGGAGAAGAATGAGATTCCACCACGAGTTGACTGGAGATGCAGAAGGATGGGAGATTGGAGAGAGTAGAAATCAAGAGCGAGGGCAGGGTCTTCTCTGGTGGTCCAGTGGCTGAAGACTCCATGCTCCCAGTGCAGCAGGCCCAGGTTCGATCCCTGGTCAGGCAACTAGATCCCACATGTCGCAACTAAGAGTTTGCATGCAACAACTGGAAAAAAAAAAAAAAGAGCATTGTGTTTCCAGAGCTCTGACATTAGAGGCTCTGAAGTGGCCATGTTAGCTTTATCCCTAGTGGAGGGTGGGCAAGAAGTTTGAGCAGGAAGGATATACGTTTATGGCTTAGGATGAGGGTGTTGAATTGGTTCTATGCACATGAAGGAAAGCACTTGGAGAAAAACTACATTCTAAGCTCTTAGCTCTTTCCTTTACCTCTCTCCTCCATCCACCTCACTCCAAGACTTAACCCCTAGATAAATGCACCCACAACCCGCTTTTGAACATTCACGCAATAGCAGATATTATGCTCTTTTTTTCTGTGCTTCATCCTGGAGCATCCTTACAACATTGTCTATGAACTAGGTATTATTATTATCCCCATTTTACAGATGATGAATGCCCAGTGTCACACTGATCATCAACGATGGACCTGGGGTAATTCAGTCATGCCAGCCCTTCAGTCTGAAGGACTGAGTCAAGCTATGACCCAGCTCAGGAAAATCTTTTATCATAGCCTCCCAAGTTCTCCCACTTTTCTTTTTTTTTTTTAATATTTATTTTTACTTATTTATTTAGCTGTGCTGGGTCTTAGTTGTGGCATGCAGGATCTGTGTCTGAACCAGGGATTGAACCCAGACCCCCTGCATTGGGAACACAGTCTTAGCCACTTGGCAGGGGGGAGTTCCAGCTCTCCTAGTCTTACAGCCCTGCTGGAGGTGGCCCATCTGTTGGGGAGACCATGGACTCTAAGACACTGAGCACTGTGATGCCCCCACGTGTTGTTTGAATTGTGAGAGTATTTGTGTGTGGGAGGATGTGAATCCTACCAAGAGCCCTGAGGTGGGCGGGGCCGACCCAAGAACCCATCCCCAGGTCATGCACACGGGCAGCTGCATTCTCTCAACAGTCCAAGTTGAGAGACTGGACTCTCGCCGTTATGTATGTTAACAGGTTACTCTTTTTCTGAGAAAACTGCTCCTCAAGTGCTTTTTTTAAAAAAAGAAAAACGATTGTTGTTCCTTGCCATCTGGGACCTGCCTGTTCTTGGCTCCAAACCCCACACCCCAAGCCCTTCTGCTCTGGGACCTTCCGTAAACATTACTTGAATTACACTAAAAATTCTAATCGAGCGACAGAACGAGGTCCCCAGACACCAGCGGATTTTAGTGGCCTGGTTTCAAGTGCTCTGCCCTGGTGGAGCCTCCTCTGTTCCCATCTACCTTCTCTCAGTTGTTTCTGCCAGGAGAAACGCTGGCTACCTGAGGCTGTTTCCAAACAAAAGGGAAGTTGGAAGCTCCTGGCTAGGATCCTCCTCTCTCTCTCCACACTGTCTCCTCCTGGCCAGCCTTTTCTTCTCCCTCCCCTCTCTCCTCTGCACCCCCTTCTCTTCTCCCCCAGAGTATTTTGATCCTGAAAGAAAAACAAGTACAACTGTGTGATCCAGTAGGAGCACTGAAGCAAGCTCACTGTAACTCAACGTTCAGAATCCTCAGTAACCAGTTGTGACCCCAGGTGCAGAATGGACTCGCCTTGAAGATTTTGTTCCAGAATTTGTTGTTGTTCATTCAGTCACTGAGTTTTATCCAACTATTTGCAACCCTAGGACTGCAGCACTCCAGGCTTCCCTGTCCTTCACCATCTCCTGGAGTTTGCTCAAATACATGTCCATTGAGTCAGTGATGCCATCTAACCATCTCATCCTCTGTTGCCCCCTTCTCATCTTGCCCTCAATCTTTTCCCACAATCAGGGTCTTTTTCAATGAGTCAGCTCTTCACATTAGGTAGCCAAAATATTGGAGCTTCAGCATCAGTCATTCCAATGAGTATTCAGGGTTGATTTCCCTTAGGATTGACTGATTTGATCTCCTTGCTGTCCAAGGGACTCTCAAGAGTCCTCTCTAGAATTTACCAGCATGACATTTTCTAGATGCTTTTATCATGGGCCCATGATAAAATAATAGGCAACCATCAGCAGAGAAAGGGAAGCATCATTTCCTCGGTTTGGTTAACTGTGAGAAAGGAAAGCCTCATGAATGCTTGGCTCCTCCGTTGGTAGTGCTGGACCAGGGCATCCCCATCACCTGGGAGGCTGTCACAAAGGCAGATTCTCTGGTCCTGCTCCAGATCTTCCGCATCAGATGCTGAATGTTAAGAAGATCCCCAGGTGATTGCTATACACGTTACCATCCAAGAAGCACTCACTTAGTAGATAAGAGGTTTTTTTGCCAGTGAAGATGGTGTTTCTGGTCCCCTTTGAGGCTATAAATCCCTTTGTGCAGTTTATCATCCAATAAAGCCCCAGGTGCCATGCTTAGGGTCAGACACAGGGAAGTAGAGATGGAGAGCAGAGACCTGAGTGGGTGGGTGAGTGGATGAGTGGTTGACATCTTAGCACCAGTTCTAATCCTTGGCACCAAGCAGGACCCTTCTTCCTGTAGAGGGGTTTCTGAAACCAGCCGCAGCTTTGTTTTCTCTGCCATAGGAGGCATGTGTGCTTAGTTGCACCCGACTCTTTGGACTGTAACCTGCTAGGCTCCTCTGTCCATGGGATTTTTCCAGCAAGAATACTGGAGTGGGTTGCTATTTCCTCCTCCAGGGGATCTTCCCAACCCAGGGGTTGAACCCGCGTCTCCCGTGTCTCCTGCACTGCAGGCAGATTCTTTACCCAATGAGCCATCAGGGAAGCCCACAGGAGGCACGAATGACTCTTATCATGTGGGGGGAAGACGCCCTCCCTTCCAGCCATCTTGATCATTGTTGCATCTAACACCTGTTGTGAACTTACATCTCAGACGTGGAATTAAGTGCCTTATGTGTATTGTCTGTCACATGGAATCCTCACAGCCAACTTGTGAGGTGAATACAATTTTTATCTTGATTTGACTGAAGGGATAAACTGGCGTACAGAAAAGTTGAGTATGTTGCCCAAGGTCATCAGCTAGAAAGAGGTAGAGGGGAGAGTCTAACCTTGACTCTAGAGCCTATGTTCTGGTGTTTTCACCTTTCTCTAATCATCGCCTCTGTTCATGAGCCTTTAAAAAAAAATTATTTAGTTGTTTGGCTGCATCAGGTCTAAGTTACACTCAGGATATTTAGTTGTGGCATGTGGGATCTTAGTTCCCTGACCAGGGATCACACCCAGGCCCCCTTAGCTACTGGGCCACCAGGGAACTCCCTGTCCAGGAGCCTTTGTAGACATTTTCTCCTAGGTTCTATTTGTGATATTGTGATTTATAACAAGAAGTTTATAGCTGTTTAGAAATTTCTAAAACCCTTGAACTTTCCTAAGTGATAAGCGTGATAAAGGTGTCTTGATATTCATAACAACCCCCTTTCATCACACCCATGTTTATGTTAATGAGGTGATTTTGGAGCGCTCCTAAGGTTGGGGGCAGGTTGCCAAGAGAACCAACCATGTGACTTAAGGGTTAGAACTTTCAGTCCCAACCCCCTGACCCCCATCCCACCCCCCAGGAAGGGGAGAAGGGGATGAAAGGTTGAATCAATCACTAGTGGCCAGTGATTTAATCAATAATACCCATGTAATGAAGACTCCATAACAACCCAAAAGAAAAGGGTTCAGAGAACTTCCAGCTTTCATGAATACCTGGAGATATGGAGATAGTGATGAGCTGGGAGAGGCATGTAGCTCTGTGCCCTTTCCCCAGACCTTGCCCTTGGCATCTCTTCCATCTGGCCATTCTTGAGCTGTTTCCTTTTATTACAAACTGGTAGTCAAGGCTATGGTTTTCCCAGTAGTTATGTATGGATGTGAGAGTTGGACTGTGAAGAAAGCTGAGCATCGAAGAATTGATGCTATTAAACTGTGGTGTTGAAGAAGACTCTTGAGAGTCCCTTGGACTGCAAGGAGATCCAACCAGTCCATTCTAAAGGAGATCAGTCCTGGGTGTTCTTTGGAAGGAGTGATGCTAAAGCTGAAACTCCAGTACTTTGGCCACCTCATGTGAAGAGTTGACTCACTGGAAAAGACTCTGATGCTGGGAAGGATTGTGGGCAGGAGAAGGGGACGACAGAGGATGAGATGGCTGGATGGCATCACCGACTCAACGGACGTGAGTTTGAGTGAACTCCAGGAGTTGGTGATGGACAGGGAGGCCTGGTGTGCTGCAGTTCATGGGGTCGCAAAGAGTCGGACATGACTGAGCGACTGAAGTGAACTGAATCTAGGAAGTAAAATGTATTTCTGAGTTCTGTGAGCAACCCTTGCAAATTAACCAAACCTGAAAAGAAAGTCTTGAGCGTCAGCAGTATATAGGCAATTGATTAGAAGCACACGTTATAACCTGAATTTAGGATTGGCATCAGAAGCTGTGGGGATTAAGGGCGGGGAAGGGCTTGGAGCGCAGTCTTGTAGGACTGAACCCTTAACATTTTGGAGTTGATGCTATCTCCAGGTAGATGGTGTCGGAACTGAGTCGAATCATAGAGTACCCAGCTGATATCAGAGCATTGTTTGGTGGTGTGGGGAAAAGCTCCAAACATGTTTTAATTGGTGGCTGAGATTTTACTTGCCCATGAAATTTTAATGCCATAGTCATACTGTGTATCTGTTTATATGCTGTATGTGTGTGTTTATATACCATGAGATATTTCTTGCCCCTCCCAAGAACAAATTTTTGTCCCCTCAGGGATACAATCACACCTGTGGAAACTGCCTCACTCTTTCATGATGACTTGTGGATGATTCTATGTGCTAGGCTGTACCCAGAGTGAAGAGCCTGGTGTCTGGGGCTCTAGAAAGACTGTCTGAGCAGAACAGGACCAGGGGCCTCGGTCAGCTGTGGCAGCATTTTCCATCCTGGAGGAACTGGGTTCAGACCTGCTTCTACCCTCAGCACAGTGGCTGCTGCAGAAAGAGCCCTGGTCTGGGAATCAGGAGACTCAAGAGTCCAACTCCAGTCTTGCTCTTATGGCTCCAGGTCAGTCATTCTCTTGGCACATCCCTTATCAAACTTGAGACTGGGGGGACTGAACTCAGTGGATACTTTTAAAGAAAAACCATGCTGTGTGTGTAAGGGTAGGCATATTGGTGAGCTGGCAGCAGCACAGAGGACCTGCTGGGGAAGGCTCCTGGATCAGGGTCACAGAGATGCGCCTGTGCACCCCAGAGAGCCTTCCAATCCCTCCTGCCTACCCCGGGGCTGCTTAGCAGGAGCTCCATCCGTGCATGCCCACGTTATCTTCAATATAAATGAAATCTTGTTTCTGCAAGGTTAAGGCAATCACTCAGTAACTACTTCCCATTTCCATCCCTTTTACCCTATGTATGAGTGCTCAGTTGCTAAGTCATGTCCAATTTGTGACCCCATGGACTGTAGCCCACCGGCTCTCCTGTCCATGGAATTCTCCAGACAAGAATACTGCAGTGGGTTGCCATCTGCCCACCACCCTCCGCTCAGGGGATCATCCCAACCCAGGGAAGGAACCCACACCCCCTGCACTGGCAGGCAGATTTTTTTACCACTGAGCCACCAGGGAAGCCCATAGTTAACAATACCAGGTTTTATATTTTATCCCTTACCCCAGTCAGTGACTTTAGGGCAAAAGACTTAAAATTCCACTCCTTTCATCCAGCCATTGGAAAGGGATCCAAAAAGAGTACACCAAGGAGTGGGAGGAAGAGTAACCAGACAGGTCAGGCTGGAGGGAGTGGGTTCTGAAATGTAGTGATGAGAATTTGAAGCTCAGCCTTGCTAGATGGAGGATTAAGAGGCTGAGCTGTTCTGGCCTGGTGTGGGCCCAGGCAGCCCCAAGAGGCCTTGGGGAGCTGAGCCTGTTGGCAGCACAGTGCTGGGAAAGCACCTATTGCAGACAAGTGGCTGCGGGCTTATGGCAGGGACTGTGGACCCACAGCCAGTCTATAAACCTAGGCACCTGAGGCTTGCCAGTCCTGATCGGCTGGCCATCAAGGGCCTTATACTGAGTTCCTGCTCACAAGATCCTGTAGGCTCTTTGGAGAGCCTAAGACCTAAAAAGAAGGTTGTTGTTTTCTGATATTAAATGAGAAACGGATTTTGGAAGTGGGAAAGTGTTAGCAGGATTTCAAGAATCCTTTTAATCCTTCAGTCCTTTCAAAATGTTCTGGGAAGACTTGATGAAGGAGAAAGGCCTCTGGACTGGGTCTAGAAGGACCAGCTGGGGCTCTGCAGAGGGAAGGGAGTTTGGGGAAGGAAGCAGGAAGGACTTTTAGCTTCCAGGCACAAAGGAATGATTCCTCTGCAAGGTGTCCTTATCTGGGGACTCTGAGGAACCTGCAAGGCTGTCAGTTCTGGTCCGGCTGCATTTCTGCCCAAGCCTCATCTGAGAAATGACTATCTTACCAATCACAGGAAGAGTCAGCGAAAAAAAAAAAAAAGAAGTGAAACCAAGATCAAGACCCTGACCACTACCCAGACACCATAATTCAGGCACATTTCAGGGGTTCCATACAACTTAGGGTGACACAGTGCTGGGACTACCCAGGGAGAAGGGGCAGCTGAGCCCTGAGCACAAGCAGCTGGAAGAAGAGCTCTTGCTGGATGCTGAGACTGGGCGCTGGTGCCACCTGCCAGCTGCTGGTCTGCTTTGGTTGGTGCTGGTGCCTCTCTGGATTCTGGCATCCTGAGTGTTGGATTCTCTGGTGATTCCTGGTTTCAGAACAGCCCTGAAATGTTCTGCATCAATGGACTGGGAATCTGGGCAGAAGTTAGGAGACAGAAGGGCCTGGAGATGGGCCGGGGCAAGCGTTAGGAAAGAAAGCATGGGGAGAGGAAAAGACATAGCAAGGAGGCGTGTGTCCACCCACTCTCCTCGCCTCCATCTACACCCCTTCCTCAAAGCCTTGGCTGTTTGTATTTCTTTGAAAGTGTTAGTCACTCAGTCATGTCCAACTCTTAGTGACCCTGTGGACTGTAGTCTGCCAGGCTCTCTCCACGGAATTTTCCAGGCAAGAATACGAGAGTGGGTTGCCATTTCCCTTCTCCAGGTGATCTTCCTGACCCAGGGATTGAACCCAGGTCTCTTGCATTGTAGGCAGATTCTTTACCCTCTGAGCCACCCAAATATTTGTTGTTATTTACTTATTTTAAATTCTGAAGTATTTCAAACATGCTGGCCAGGAGGGTCAGTCACCTGAATATTGAATAAACACTTCTACTTCAAAATTCTAGGCCTTGGCTTCTTCAAGCGCATCAACAAAACTATGAGTGGGTTGACCTGAGCCAGTGGTCCTCACTGTATAATACAAAATACACTCTTGTAGCAACCACCCAGATTTAAGAAGAAATATTACCTTCATGTCATGTTGACTTGTCTTAAAAAAATAATGAAACCTACTAGGATGGGGATAATTTTTAAAAATGGAAAATAAAAAGTGTTGATGAGGCTGTGGAGAAACGGGAACCCCTATGCCTTGCTGGTGGGAATGTGAAATGGTGGAGCCTCTGCAAAAACATTTTGGGTAGTTCCTCAAAGAGTTAAGCATGGAATTAGCAAATCACCCAGCAGTTATACTCCTAGGTAGTTGGGTCAGAGATGGTGCTCAAATGGGACTGGCTTGGGTCCTGCCAAGTGGTGACCTTGGGCAAGTTCCAAGATCACCATGTGTGAAATAAGGGGAAATGTATATGCTGCCTGGATGACTGTGAGAATTAAATAGGAAAATTTTATAAAGCTGGGCTTCCCTCCTCATTGCCTTAGCTGGCAATTGCCTCAACACTTTATGATTGAAGAAACCTGTCTGGTGCCGAGAACTGGTTTAGAAATTAGGGGAGAGTCAGCTCTTCTAGCAGATTCCAGACTCTTCCACAACACCCAGAGGCCCTGGTGCACCCCCACCCCTGCTGAACTTGGTGGGAACACCCACCCACTACCTTCCCTCCAGATTGGAGGTACTCAGTTTGGTTTCAGGACTGCCTGCAACAGGACAGCCCATTAGGGATCCTGTGGTCTGTCTGGGGTGGGGATGGTCAGAGCCCTCCGAAGGTTGAGAAGGTGCAGGAAACCAGATCCTCTGATCCTAGAGGCCAGAAATTCAAAGAATTAGAATTTGAATGGGGTGGCTCCTTTATCGAAGTTGCAAAGGGACTAAACACATGGGGTTAAACTGCATCCAGGACTTGGACCTTCTCTGGTGACTCAGACAGTAAAGAATCTCCCTGCAATGTAGGAGAAAGGGAAAGGGAAGTCGCTCAGTCGTGTCCGACTCTTTGCAACCCCATGGACTGTAGCCTACCAGGCTCCTCCGTCCATGAGATTTTCCAGGCAAGAGTACTGGAGTGGGTTGCCATTTCCTTTTCCATGGGATCTTCCCCACCCAGGGATCAAACCCAGGTCTCCTGCATTGTAGGCAGACGCTTTAGCATCTGAGCCACCAGGGAAGTTAAGATAGGAATGTAGGAGACCGGGGTTCAATCCCTGGGTTGGGAAGATCCCCTGGAGAAGGGAATAGCTACCCACTCCAGTATTCTTGCCCGGAAAACCCCATGGACAGAAGAACCTGGTGGGCTACAATCCATAGGGTTATAACAGTTGGACACAATTGAGCCACACACACACACGTGACTTGGAAAGAGGGGAACACAGTGCTGAGCCTTCCAAAGCCCTGATTCCTACTGATGGTTTGAAGCAGTGTTTTGGTTTCATTCTTGAAAAGTGTGGTGAAGTCCCATTTTAAATTCATTCTGCTTACATTTCTGATTGATTTCTGTTTGTCTAGAGGCTCTGAGATTTGCCAAGTCTCCGTGGATAAACTAGAGAAGGATTTAAGAAGAGGCAATTAAAGGGCTGGAGCCGGGTGGTGGTGGGGGGAATGGGGAGAGGGAGCAGGCAGGAGAGACATGGAGTCCCCCGCAGCTTTCTGAGAGGATGGTGCCATTACAGGAAGTGCTAACAGAGCCGGCCACCAGAGGACTGGCTGGGCCGAAGCCCTGTTAGAGCTCCGGGATAGCCAGGCAGGGGTGAGACACAGACCAGGGTTTGGAACCAGGAAACCTGAATTTTGAATCTGAGTTCTGAAAGAGATTACCTCACTTGGTGACTTGGGTGAGGCCCCAAAATCCTCTCCATTCATAGGATGGAAATACTTGAATGCTACCTTTTGTACTTAGTGACCTCAGTTAGAGTCAGCCTCACCCCTCTGGGAGGGTCAGCGGTGACAAAGGCCTGACTGAGGAGCGGGGCTGGACCCTGTAACCTACTGGTCCCAGCTGATGGCTGGAGTTGAAATCTGGTCAGGCATGACTAGCCACCAGACTTGAGGCTGGTCTCAAATTGCCAAGCTGCACAACCAGATTCCCCCGGAGAACATGAAAGGAAACCGGGGACCCAGCAATGTCCAATTGTCTCTGGGCACTGTACATGGGAGGGTGGGTGCCATGCCCAGCCATTTGCAAGATGAGGAAAGGGAGGGAGGAGGGAGAACATAAAAAAAGCAAGAGACCCTCTCCCATCCCAACCCAGTTCCCCGTCCCTGCTTCCCGAGGCCCCTGGAACACTATTTCCTTTCCCTTGTTCCCTGAGATGCCCACACTCTTCCTATTTTCTGAACCCCCATGAGCCCAGTCCACCTGGAAGAGTGGCTGAGAGAACTGAAATGATGTACGGGGGTGACTTGGAGAGCTCAGACCTGGGTCCTTAGGCCTACTTGGAGTTGTGGGGGTCCTTCACTTTCTGCTTCCAACACCCCAACTTGCTGACACTTATCTGCATCCGATTCAAGGATGCTCATCTCTCTTCCTGCTTGTCTTCCCCACCCTCACCCCACACTCCCAACCGCAGTCCCTCTGCTACCTGGCCTCTGCTCTCTGCAGCGCCTGGTAGCAGCTGGGACCTAACAGGGGCTTAGCGAATAAATAGCTGAGGACTGACTGACTGACTTTATTTTCTGGGGCTCCAAAACCACTGCAGCCGTGAAATTAAAAGACGCTTGCTCCTTGGAAGAAAAGCTATAACAAACCTAGACAGCATATTAAAAAGCAGAGACATTACTTACTGACAAAGGTCCGTGTAGTCAAATCTGTGTTTTTTCTAGTAGTCATGTTTGGATGTGAGAGTTGAACTGTAAAGAAAGCTGAGTGCTGAATAATTGATGATTTTGAACTGTGCTGCTGGAGAAGACTCTTGAGAGTCCCTTGGACAGCAAGGAGATCCAATCAGTCCATCCTCAAGGAAATCAACCCTGAATATTCATTGGAAGGACTGATGCTGAAGCTCCAATACTTTGGCAACCTCATGCGAAGAACTGGCTCACTGGAAAAGACTCTGACGCTGGGAAAGATTGAAGACAGGGGGAGAAGGGGATGACAGAGGATGAGATGGTTGAATGGCATTACCCACTTGATGGACATGAGTTTGAGCAAGCTCCAGGAGTTGGTGATGGCCAGGGAAGTCTATGGGGTTGCAAAAAGTCAGACACAACTGACCAGTAGGGACACTCGCCCCCTGGCCACCTAAGTTGCTGGAAACCGCAGGGTCTGCCTTGGCCCTTCCATCTCCCTCAAGCCCTGCACTCAGGCACAGAGCCCTGGCCTTGAACTTCTGCCTATTTATGCCCCGGTCCTCTCCTCCAGGTTTCTACCACCCCACTGACTTCTCACCTGGTGGGTGCGACTGCTTCCTACACTCCACCCTCCACTCAGCTGCCCAGGAAATCCCGGACACCTTCACTTTTCAGGGCTGCAATCCTCTTAACTTTCAGATCACTCCGTGTAGAGAGCAGGCCTGTGCCGGCCCCTCTAGCCTCACCTTCTCCGCTCCTGGGGTCTTCCTTTTGGCTTCAGCAGCACGCAACTGTTGGACCCTTAAAGTGGCTCCCCGCTTTCTCCCGGGAAGGCTGTAGTCACTCTGCCCCTCCTGTCACCAAACTAGCTCTAACTCCATCTTTTAAGACTCAGCTCAGTCATTTCCTCTTCTAGAAGGTTTAGGAGGCTTCTCCAGGTGGGATCGGGGCCCTCCACTGGGTTCCCAGAATCTCTTGTGCTTGGGTCTAACCAGAGCCCCTACCTGGCGGGGCCATCATTATTCCCTGATCTGAGGCCTCCCAAGACAGTGACAGACAGCCTGGTACTTCCTCGAGCACTAGGAAAGTTTTGTGGGCATACATCTAGAAGCAGACCACCTGGGCTTAATGTGTGCTGGGCTCTCTTTTGGCTGTGTGACTTTGGGCAAGCTGTTTAACCTCTGTAAGCCTCAATTTCTTTACCTACTTGGTAGAAATAATACTACTCAGATCACAGGCTTATAGGAAAAAATGAAAGGCTATGCATGTACAGCCCTTAGCATCCCATGCCTGGCTTGCGAGGATAGCTCCGTGGATGCTATGGAGAACCTGAGCTGCTAATGGAACTGAGAAAAACGTTTCTAAGACTGCTGGGGCAGAAGGTCTCAACACATCAGGGCTAACTCTGCTGTTCCAAGAAAGAATTAGGAAGTCTTTTGGAAAACAGCAGCAGCAGCAGCAACAAAATCTTCCTTAAGTGTTCCTTCGAGGAAGTTGGGGGAGACTTGCTGCAAAACCAGGCGTTCAGCACAAACTGTGATTGAAATGTTAAAGTGAAAATGGAAGTTTAAAGGAAATCATGGGTCTTCCTTGGGGGCCGGTGGGGAGGACATGGGCCTGTTGTTGGAGGGACCAATGATTAAAAAAGTAAGGTAAAAGACGGGAAGTGTGCAGCTTCCCGGCAGCAGTGGTGGAGTTAGAGCCAAGACTGGGCTCCTAGGGAATAGATGCTGCCCCTCGGGGCGGTCGGCGCTTAGCCTGTGCAGGAACCTTGCTCTCCAGGATTTATCTAGGCGGCTCTATAAATTCTAGTCCTGGGAGAACCTGGCACAAGGCGCCCAGGGAACCTGGGCTGGGGGTAGAAGAGAGCAAGTAGACGTCTTTGCGATCGGCTACCCAGAAAGACTGCGAGAGAGTAGCAGCAAGTCCTGAAGAACTGGGGACGGACTCGGTTGTCCCCACCTCCCTCCCCATGTCCCACCTCGAGAAATGCCAAAGGCAAAAGTGCGCAGACCCAGGGGTCAACCGGGGTGCGGGGTGTGCTCTAGGTACCTCTCAGCCTCCCGACGCAGACCTCAGTCTCCACCTCCTGGCAGTGGGTTCGCAGCCTGGTGGTTGGAAGAAGAGCTCCCGTAAGCCGCCCGAGCCCGCCCCTCCCGGGGGCCTCCCCCAGCGTTTGGTCAAGCCTCGGAACCGGGACGTGAAGCAGCCGGCGCGGGAGCGGGGCCCCGGGCGCGAGCGGACTCGATAGCTGGCGGTCCTGCGGGGCCGGCCGCGGAGTTCCCCCGCGGGGCCGACGCGCCGGGCGGGGACCGGGTCCGGGGCCCGGGCGCGGCAGCCGCGCCAGGAGGTCCGGGCGTGAGCGTGACCTCACGGGGAGGGGCCAGCGCGGCGGCCCTGGGCTTGGAGCCGAGCGCCGAGAGCGCAGCGCCGCCCGAGCCGAGCCGCGAGGAGCGCACGCCGCGGCCCCGATGGAGCGGTTCAAAGGTGAGGACGCGGGGTCCCGGGGCGACGCGCCCCCAACCCCTTCCCCCCCGCACGGCGCCAGAAAGCAGGGCCGAGGGTAGCGGGGGCCGTCACCGAGTGCGCCTCGCGTTCTTCCGGGGCTCAGGTGAGCCAGGCTGGCTACCCCTGCCCAGCCCGGACCTGTGCCAAAGATCTTTTGATCCTCCCAGGCGCGGAGGCCGGGGGGCTCGGCGTGACGAGGCGTCTCACCTGTTGGAGGGCCGGGGGTGCACATGGGGACCCACCTTCTAAGCCCCGGCCACCTCGGAAAGATGCCAGGGACCGAGGAGTTTCCGAGTGAGGTCGGAAGAGTGCGGGGCTGCTTGGGGGGCGAAAGGGCAGGTGGTCGGGGTTTCTGGAGCGGGCGCCAGTCAGAGTGGAGGGCTTCTTGCAGACCCCGAATAAAAGCTTGCGAGGGGATGCGCTTGGGCGGTGGGGTGGGGTGGGGTGGGGTGGGCGCGCAGCTCGGCTCCCGGCTTGGTCGGGCCACCGCAATCGTGCGGGTGCTCCGGTAACTGCCTTATCCCCAGGCAGGGGCGGGGTGCCGGGATTCGGGGCCGAGTAGGGTGCCCGGCAGGTGGAGCGCGTCCCAGCCCAAAGGCTTAGCTCCGGCGCAGCTGAGCAAGTTTCGGAGTTGGCCTGGGCCCTGATATCTCGGCCAAACCCTCCTGGGCGGCTGGCCGGCCTGGGTTGTGCTGGTTGTACCCGGCTCGCACCCGAGCTCAGACCCCCCGCCGCCGCCGGGGCTGGAGTCTAAAAGCCTCCGATGGCACATGGCATGTCTTTTGGAAAAGGTTAAGGAGCTGCCCCTTAATCGTGACGCTGTGGGGACCACCCCCCCCCCAACTCCTTTCCTTTGGGGAAACTTCTAGCATTTTCCTGGTCTGTCTCTACCAAACCTGCAAAAGGAAATACTATTTCTATATTTATTTTCTCCTGGGAAAGAGTAATGTAGAAAAATGCTCAGATTCCCAAGGAATCTCTCTCCCAGTGGTTTCTCATTTCTGAACTGACATAAATTTTAGGGCTCAGCTTTGGTTCTCTAAACTAAGTTGAATCTTTTGATTTTTCTCATGTTTTTTTCTCATCTGGGTTAGCTGGTTACAGGTGAGGAAGGGTCTTTGCCAAGAGCACAGAAGACAGCTGGGGAGACAGGGTTAACTAAGCTGGCAACCTTCCTCTTTTTTTCCTGTGAACCCTCCCTGAAGCCTCTCTCACATTTCTAACCGGGGTGTTTTTTTTTTTTTTTTGGTCTCAAATTCTGCTGAGATCACGTCAGTTTTGTGCCTGGATGGCTGAATGTGTCCTTCTGTAGTCTCTGAACACTTGAGGCCACAGACCCTCTCCTTCTAAAATGGCAGTTTGCTGCTCCCTGCCCCACTGGGCCCCCTCCATCCTCTGGGAGGGACCCTCACAGGGAATTCAACTTTTGAGCTGTCTCTCTGAGAAACCCTTCCAGCTCAGGAGTCTGCCCTTCCTGAATTGTGTCAGCTCCTGATGGAAGGTTCAAGTTGCAAGCTACTTTCTCAAATCAGTATGTTAATCCTTCTGAGTTTAGGGCAAATGATAACATTTTGGGTCATCTTTCCAAACACCCAGTGATTATCAGAAGGTTTTTGTCTTAATAGCTTTTGACTTGGCCCTTAACCTGAGTAAGTCTTCTTGGTTATCTTTTTCTCTTGGGAGTTTAAAATCCTCCCACCCTCAAAGATCCTTGAATGGTTTATGCCAGCTGAAGGAAATTTTAGTTGCCAGTTCAGAGTGTTTATGTTTTGGGTAACCCATGCATCTGCCTCCTCATTTTGCAGTAAATCAAGCACAGCCAGTGATAAGGGAATACACTTGAGAATTATCTGGATTGCAGGGGGCACGTTTAGTGTTTGATTCTGGAGAAAATTCTCCAAGGTTCCCTAGTGAACGTTACTGATCTGTGTACTGCACCTTTCAGCTAAGGAATCTGGGAATTTCCCTGCCCCCCCCTCGCTAGAGATTGTAGAAATCCCCATTCACTGAAAAAGCTGAGTTGTATGTTGAACAGTCACTGCATTGAAAGGTTGACCTGTGCAAAATTAAGTTTTGTTTTGGTTGCTCAGTTGTTAAGTCCTGTCCAACTCTTTGTGACCCCATGGACTGCAGCAGGCCAGGCTTCCCCGTCCTTCACTATATCCCAGAATTTGCTCAAATTTATGTCCATTGCATCAGTGATGCCATCCAACCATCTCATCCTCTGTTGTCCCCTTCTCTTGTTGCCTTCAATCTTTCCCAACATCAGGGGCTTTTCCAATGAGTTGCCTCCTTGCATCCGGTGGCCAAAGTGTTGGAGCTTCAGCATCAGTTCTTCCAATGAATACTCAGAGTTGATTTCCTATAGGATTGATTGGATTGATCTCCTTGCAGTTTAAGGGACTCTCAAGAGTATTCTCCAGCACCACAATTTGAAAGCATCAATTCTTTGGCGCTCAACCTTCTTCATGGTCTGACTCTCTCATCGGTGCATGACTACTGGAAAAGCCATAGCTTTGACAACGTGGACCTTTGTCAGCAAAATGATGTCTTTGCTTTTTAATACATTGTCTAAATTTGACATAGCTTTTCTTCCAAGGAGTAAGTGTCTTAATTTCATGGTGGCAGTCACCATCTGCAATGATTTTGGAGCCCAAGGAAATAAAATCTATCACTGCTTCCACTTTTCCCCTTCTATTTGCCATGAAGTGATGGGACAGGATACCATGATCTTAGTTTTTTGAATGTTGAGTTTTCAGCTGGCTTTTTCACTTTCCTCTTTCACCCTCATCAAGAGGCTCTTTAGTTCCTCTTCACTTTCTGCCATTACAGTGGTATCATCTGCATATCTGAGGTTATTTCTCCCAGCAATATTGATTCCAGCTTATGATTTATTCAGCTCTGTATTTCGCATGATGTAGTCTGCATGTAAACAAACAGGATCACAATATAAAGCCTTGTCATACTTCTTTCCCAATTTCGAACCAGTCAGTTGTTCCATGTAAGGTTCTAATGGTTGCTTTTTGACCCACATACAGGTTTCTCAGGAGACAGGTAAGGTGGTCTGGTATTCCCACCTCTTTAAGAGTTTTCTACAGTTTGTTGTGATCCACACAGTCACAGGCTTTCATGTAGTCAATGAAGCGGAAGTAGGCATTTTTCTGGAATTTCTTTGCATTCTCTGTGATCCAATGAATGTTGGCAATTTGATCTCTGGTTCCTTTGCCTTTTCGAAACCCACTTTGTACATCTGGAAGTTCTCGTTTCACGTACTGCTGAACCCTGTCTTAAAGGATTTTGAGCATGACCTTACTAGCATGTGAAATGAGTGCACTTGTGCAGTAGTTTGAACACTTTTTTTGGCACTGCCCTTCTTTGGGATTGGAATGAAAACTGACCTTTTCTAGTCCTGTGGCCACTGCTGAGTTTTTCCAAATTTGCTGACCTATTGAATGGGGCACTCTAACAACATCATTTTTTAGGATTTGAAATAGCTCAGCTGTAATTCCATTACCTCCACTAGCTTTGTTTGCAGTAATGCAAACAAAAAAATCTTAAAAATGACAGAATGATCTTGGTTCATTTCCAAGGCAAACCATTCAGCATCACAGTAATCCAAGTCTGTGCTCTAATTACTGATACTGAAGAAGCTGAAGTTGACTGGTTCTTTGAAGACCTACAAGACCTTCTAGAACTAACACCAGAAAAAGATGTCCTTTTCATCATAAGGGATTGGAATGCCAATGTAGAAAGTCAAGAGATACCTGGAGTAACAGGCAAGTTTGGCCTTGGAGTACAAAATGAAACAGGGCCAAGGCTAACAGAATTTTGTCAAGAGAACACACTGGTCATAGCAAACATCCTTTTCCAACATAAGAGATGACTCTCCACATGGACATCACAAAATGGTCAGTATCAAAGCCAGATTGATTATATTCTTTGCAGGAGAAGATGGAGAAGCTCTATACAGTCAGCAAAAACGAGACCTGGAGCTGACTGTGGCTCAGATCATCAGCTCCTTATTGCAAAATTTAGGCTTCAATTGAAGAAAGTAGAGAAAACCACTAGTCCATTCAGGTATGACTTAAATCCCTTATTGTTATACAGTAGAGGTAATGAATTGAGTCAGGGGATTAGATCTGATAGACAGGGTGCCTGAAGAACTATGGACAGAGGTTTATAACATTGTACAGGAGGCAGTGACCAAAACCATCCCAAAGAAAAAGAAATGCAAGAAGGCAAAGTGATCGTCCGAGGAGACTTTACAAATAGCTGAGTAAAGAAGAGAAGCAAGAGGCAGGGGAGATAGGGAAAGATATGCCCAACTGAATGCAGAGTTCCAGAGAAGAGCAAAGAGAGATAAGAAGGCCTTCTTAAATGAACAGTGCAAGGAAGTAGAGGAAAACAATAGACTAGGAAAGACTAGAGATCTCTTCAAGAAAATTAGAGATACCAAGGGAACATTTCATGCAAAGATGGGCTCAATAAAGGACAGAAATGGTATGGACCTAACAGAGTCAGAAGAGATCAAGAAGAGGTGGTAAGAATACATGGAAGAACTACACATAAAGATCTTAATGACTGGGCTAACCATGATGATTTGGTCACTCACCTAGAGCCAGACATCCTGGAGTGTGAAGTCAAATGGGCCTTAGGAAGCATTACTGCAAACAAAGTAAAATTAAGTATGTTGGTCTCAATCTTCCATTAACCAGTGCAGCCTCTAGTATCTGAGACTCCTCTTGCCTGTCAGAGATCGAGGGCCTTTTTCTTTTAAAGGTAAGATTGAATAATTATGAAATAACTAGGCACATGGTGGTTTTAACAGCAAAATTAAATCGAAGTGCAAGATGTACTTGGAGTCTCAGAACATTTGTAAAAATTGTAGAGAATTGTTTGTGATACTTTTAAGAATAGGTAAACTGCCTCATCACCATCTCCAGAATCTCAAAATGTTTTCTCTCATTTGTAATTCTCACAAATCAGTTAGTACAGGAGAAACGGTTTTCCATATTCCCCAGTCTGCATATTACATATTGTGCATCTCCAAAGCTAGCCTATCATTTTTAGGCTCTGGGCTGATTTTCCATTGTTTCTTAAGATGTAAAGAGATGTCTGGATAGTCTTTGGAATATCACCCAGTATGTAATGCAATAAACTGTAATGCAATAAAACTTCCAGGCTTTCTCCTCATCCTTTCTAAGCCATTCCACTAGACAGCCATGGTTCTCCTAAGCAAAACCAAGGTGGTAGAGGAGGAAGTATGTGGGGGTGTCTTCCCCAGAGAGGTGGAGCTTTTATAAGAGTTGTCCTAGAAAGTGATGGCAGAATTGCGGTATTTTGCATGTGAATTTCTTTGGTATTGTCTAAGCTGTGCTAAATCCTATGGGGTGCTTTGAGATGGTTCCTGTCCTTGGGTGTTTACATATTTGTGAGTCTCATAAGAGCATCCTTGTGTCCCTGTGGATGAGCCCATTGGCTGAACTCGCACCATGTGGTCAGGGATTCTGGTTCCTACTGCTCTTCCAGCTGGTGAGTGTGTTCAGGGCCAAATGTGACTGACCTACTATCTGTGGATTGCACTTGGAAGTCCATGCCAAAGCTTCCTGAAATTGTGTCACACTTGGAGGCATACAGGCACAGTTGAGATAGCTACTTTAATTTGGATCACAGTAATTGGTCAAAAGTGTATCATCCCTTTCCTGTGTTCTTTCGTTTCTGAGTCAGATTACCTGATTGCCAGGAGAGGGCACTTAATTCTTGGGCACTGGAAGATAGAGATGAGCTGTGAAGAGTCAAGCCAGTAAAAATACTTGAAAGCGTATGTGGGAATCATGTGATCTGTGGCCAGGGAAGGTCTGAAAAAGGAAAACTAATTAAAAGGGATGAACAGATTGATAGTATTTGTTTCACCTTCGGAAGCGTCATCTGAATTTGTTGTGCTTCCTTGTCGAGGAGCTCAGGTTTTTCCAGTTGAATTTCTACTTAAGGCAGAGGGTCGTAACTTTAAACACATGTAGGAGATATTCAGGGAGCTTTAAAAATATGACCCCCATCCAAGACATTCTGGGAGAAGGAAGTGGCAACCCACTCCAGTACTCTTGCCTGAAAAAATGCCATGGACAGAAGAACCTGGTGGGCTACAGTCCATGGGATTGCAGAGTCAGACACAACTGAATGTGCGCGTGCGGGCACACACACACGACATTCTGATTTAATGGTTCAGCTTAGGTGGTGTGTTTTTTAAAGCTCTGGGTGATTCTAAGGTGTAGCCAATGATGCGAGCCTTTGAAAAACAGTATGTAACACTTTCCTCACCTAGAAAATTAAGAGCAAGTGTAGAGTGAAACAGATACCTCTTCCATACTTACATGATGTGGTTTAACCAAATCTTGTGATGGTGTAGAAATCTAACATAATTGCTCGAAGCTTTTAAAGGCTTTAAAAGGCTGTGGGAAAGCTACTGAAGAACAATCTCTGATGTGATGCTTCCGAATCCTAAGCTCGGGGTTTACTCATGATCGTACTTGACCTTGAACCCTCCTGACTTTGAAGCTCTTTGTGTGGGAGCCCTCAGTGCTTTGGCAATGAAGTGGTCTGAAACAAATCCTGAGAGGTCACCTTTGGTGCTGAAAGGCCAGGAGGGGTGGGGGGAGTTCTGCTCTGGGCCCCTGCCCTTTTCAGAAGGGGTGAGCGCTCTCAGAACTGGGCTGGTTCCAAGCCCCATTAAAGGGCAGGAGGGGCCAAGGAGCTTCAAAGCTGAGGAAGCTGTGCCAGCTTTCTTCCAAATCCCTTTAATGATGGGAAGCGTTTCTCTAAAGACTTCTGTCATCCAGAGATGGGAGGCTTTCCCCAAGCTGAGGGAAGATGGCACTTCTTCCCAGAGCCTAGGCAGAAACGGGAGGGGAGAACAGTCAGGGTGCAAGGAAGAGGCAGCTCTTTGGGAACCAGGAGCCCCACGGGTTCTGCTTGTTCGGGTGAGTCACTCCCCAGGCCTCAGTATCCCCTTCTAGGAAACAGTCTCCAGCGTCTGTCCATCCGGTTTTCCCGAGCACTCTTCAGCTCCACTTGCTCTGTGGTCGCTGAGGAATCTCTGGAGGGTGAATGTGTTCTGCGGGGGGGAAGGGAAGTGAGAGAGGGAATGTGGGCAGCCCAGTAAACGTCAGTTGAGGCTTGTGATTCTTATAAATAAAACCAATTTCCTGTTGAGAGTGGAGCACGGCAGCCTTGGTGGGAAAGAGGATGCCATCAGCTGTGCGAGGAATTTGTGGCTCAAGGACTTTTGTGTGAACGTGCCTCCGAAGCCCGAAGCCTCTCTAAGACGTGGGATTATTCGCTCCCATTTGAGAGACAGGTCCACTGAGATGAAAGAGATTAACTCAGAAAGTCAGAACCCAGATAAGAGATCCCCAAGAAATGAGCTTCTAGTGGGTAGAGTCCTGTTCCAATAACAGCAAGGGCTTATTGAGAAAGAAGTGCTCAGAACAGTTTCAGGCTCTTTCCTTATCAGTGTCCTTTTAGCCAGGAAACGATTAAGCTACTCAGTGCAACTTGTTTCAGTCTTTAGCCCCACGTGCCACCCCTTCCAGGAAGCCTTCCCTGAGTTGCTCTGTGTTCCCTCACTATTTTAGGTACAGCACATCCCAAGTGCTCAGAAACTATTTGTTGAATTCAAGTCACATTGTCTTATCATTATATGTCTCTATGTCTGTCTGCCCTGAAACCAGTTCAAAACTCGGATGTTTCTCTCCTCCAAGGATGGCTCCCTCTCAGCCCTAGTGCACTGCCAGGTAACATAGTAAGTGTCTGGGACATGCTGGGGGAGTGAGCGAAGGAATGAATTCTAGGCAACAGGAGCCCTGGGCACCAAGGAAAATGAGGCACGGTCTCAAAGCCAGATTCTAGACGTGGAGATTGCAGGCCCACAGCGGCCGCCCTTGGCTTTCTCGACTTGAGCCTGTTTCTGTCTGTTCCAGCACAGGGGTGTTGCTGTCTGGTGGTGCAGAGAAGGATGCTGCAGGTTTCTGCTTGTGAGTATGAGCCTGCCTGTGCCCCCTGCAGCAGCTCACCTGGCCTCCAGGGCTCCCGAGGGCACAGACCTGGCTCTGCCCATGCTCTGGACCGATTTCTGAGGGATGTTTTGGAGCTGGGCACAGGCCTGGGCACTCCGGGGCTTAGGGTTCTAATCTGGCCTTGGCCACTAACTCTGTGCGACCTTGGGCAAGTCAATTAATCCCTCTTGGCCTTGCTTCCTCATCTGTACGAATGAGGATAAAGACTACTAACTGCTGCTTAGTGGAATAACTTGTAAGAGCTGCTGTGCTGTACTTGTAAGGGGCAATTTTATATTAATTCAGGGGAGCAGATACCCGGAAACCTCTGACATGGTTTTGACCCCTCCAGTTCCTGCCTTCTTCAGGGGGCTGGGTGGTCCTCACAGTTAATTTGGTACCAGCTGTGCCCCTCATGCTTCTGGAAGCTCTGAGCTGGGGATGCTTAGTCTGTTCCCAGGCAGCCTAGGTTCTCAGAGCAGCTATGTAATTCCCTCGAGGTCAGCTGGAAGGGCAAAGAATTCCTCTGCTGTCTCACTAAGTTTATATAGGATAGGCCCTTGCATTCTAACAAGGACTTCAAGCTCTTTACTAATTTTCTGTGGCTTGACTCTCACCTTCTTGAAAGTGAAAGTCACTCAGTTGTGTCTGACTCTCTGTGACCCCATGGACTGTAGCCCGCCAGGCTCCTCTGTCCATGGAATTCTCCAGGCAAGAGTACTGGAGTAGGTTGCCATGCCCTCCTCCAGGGGATCATCCTGACCCAGGATCGAACCTGCGTCTCCCAAATTGCTGCAGGCAGATTCTTTACCATCTGAACCACCAGGGAAGCCCGTGGTCTCAAACTAATGGAAAACTCCACTGAAAGGGAGGAGTAAGGAGAATGCATAAAAAAAAGTCAAGAACATGCATTGCATTACCCTGGACACGCTGTGCTGGTTATAAACCAGATGAGCCCAGCATATTCTCATGTCCCGTCTCTCTGTGGACCTTAAATATCTGCCAGGGAGGGCAAGGGGGAAGTTGTGCTGACAGCAACAGAAGCCCTGCCCTTTTTTTTCCCTAAACAGATCCCTGAGTTCTCCTCTTACTTCCTTGAGCCCCTCCCCGGGACTTCAAAGACAGCAGCAGGCCTATTGAGTGCGGTCAGGTCGGTCCCAGCATACTGCAGATTGACTGCCTGCTCCTGATTCAGTGGGGGAAGGATGGTTGGCTGTCAGCTCTAAGAGAGCAACCTTCTGCTCCCAGGAGGAATCTGAGCGGGGCCATGTGCATTCCTGCTCCTAGAGGTGGCTTTCCCAAGGAGAGTGACCAACTGTCCCAGTTTACCCAGGACTTTCCTGGTTTTGCCACTGAAAGTGCCACATCCCAGGAAATCCCTCAGTCTTAGACAGACTGAAATTGGTAGGTCAAGTCACCTTGTTCCCAAGCCTCAGCTTTATTAAAAGGATAAATCAAATGTGGTTGCTGCTGCTGCTGCTAAGTTGCTTCAGTCATGTCCGACTCTGTGCAACCCCATAGACGGCAGCCCACCAGGCTCCCCTGTCCCTGGGATTCTCCAGGCAAGAACACTGGAATGGGTTGCCATTTCCTTCTCCAATGCATGAAAGTGAAAAGTGAAAGGGAAGTTGCTCAGTCATGTCCAGCTCTTAGTGACCCCATGAACTGCAGCCTACCAGGCTCCTCCATCCATGGGATTTTCCAGGCAAGAGTACTGGAGTGGGGTGCCATTGCCTTCTCTGAAATCAAATGTGGTTACTCCACAGCAAAGATGAACGGAGCCAGTTATTTCGTCTCTTTGACAAGAAAGCGAAAGCCCAGAGCTTAAAAGCCAGCGCTTTGTAACTTAGTTCATAGCTGCATGATACCACCAGTGTCCTAAGAAAGAGAAGCCAGACTTGAAAAGCCTACACACTGTGTGATTCCATTTGTGTGACTTTCTGGAAAAGGCCAAACTGTCCGAAAGAAAAACAGGTCAGTAGTTGCTAGGGCTGGGACAAAGGCTTCACCACAAAGGGGCTTGAAGGAAATTTCTAAAATGATAGAAATCTTCATTTCTTGAATCTGTTGGTTATGTAGTTCTAGAACTGTGCAGTCAACAGGGCAGTTTTGTTTTCGCCCTTCGTGTAAATTATACCTCCAGAAAGCTGACTTTAAAACAAACCCTAGCCATTTATGACACTGTGGTATAAGATGAAGAATCCATTGAGCGTGTGGTTGGCCATGATGGGTTGTAAATAGAATCTGAGGTCTTGGTGTGATCATGCCTGCAGCCATCTGGAGGTGCAGCAGAAGGTAAAGAATTCTGGTACAAAACAAATGACTACTTGATGGTAATTTACATGCAAGAGACTTATCTGTGAGGCACAACCAGGGTGATGGTGGAAGCTCTTCTTCTATTGAGAGAAAAGGAAAAGCTGATCTCCTAAAACCCAGGCAACAGATGTGCCCAGGAAGGTCATGGAATATTGAAGCCTTCGCCCCGGGTTCCCACCCTGGGAACTCTTCTGCTGCACACATATGGCTCTAATGTATTAATTTTGGCAGCCTTTCTGCTGCAAGTTTGTTTTTTTTCACCAGTGAAGTTATTGAATTGGAATTGAGTACCCAAGCCTGTACCATAGTTATTTCCCGGCCAACGTTTTGTTTTTGGCAGTCCTGCGTGTCTATGCTAGATAGGATTGATTCTGAGGAGGGAGAATGCATGATTTAGCAAAATAATGCACCTAGCCTTATGCCAGGTAAGGGCTAACCCCTTGTTGGAAACAATACGTCTTGTTTCCGACAAGACTTAGCAACTGAGCAACAACAATAACTCTTGTTTCCAAGCAGGGAAAAACCCTGTGATGCACAACCAGCGCTAGTCCTTGCTCGCTAGCCCGGGAGGTGGGATATGAAATCCCACAAAAATAAGGAAGTATTAATCTGGTGGTCCTAATGGAATCTGAGGAGCTTCATGGTTCCCCATTTCTTAAAAACTCAAACCCCAAGTCGAATTGGCTTGTTACTCAGGTGAATGGTGTCTGGCTCTATGACCCCGGTAGCTGACTCTGTGTCTTCTTTTTGTTAAGTATAGCGGGTTGGAAGGCTGTAGAACCTTCATCTGTGAGGACTGTGTGGGCCCAGATGACTTTCAACCATGAATTTCGCTGTAGAATTTCACACACGCAACTCTTCTTAATCATACGTGTGTCTAGGACACTAATTACCCACAGAGGCTGTTCCACCTGTTCTTGGGGGTATTTAGGAAGAATTCCTGAATAATAAACAGAATAATAATCGAATAATTGCAGTCCTTAGTCCTAATGGTCTCAACTATGTTGGAGGACACCAGCGAGGGTGGGAAAGAGGCAGGAAATACTTGTGCATATTTGCAGTGAATCTTCCCTGATACATTGTCAGGCTTGGCTTGTGGCGAGCTTTGGGGCTGCCCAAGGGCCCACTTCTAGGTTGAGTGCAAACATGAATATTAGTCTGAGTTCTGCAGAGAAACTGGGAATGCATAGGTGGGGAAATTCCAGATGCTTCCTTACCTGAACTGCAAAGTGTTACCACCATCTCCCTGGGCTACCTTGGCATGGTGGCATTTTATTTTGAGGGGGGGGGGTTCTGTCTTAGCCTTTCTCTTAGACCAACAAATGGGAGTCCTGCCACTTCCTTCCATCCTCCATGCCCCCCTTTCCTCTCTCCCAGTTTTTACACAACAGGATTTATTCATGTTAACTGTATTCAAGTCCCCAGATGGGGGAGAAAAAAGATTGTGTTGAATGAGCTTATTGTTTGGAGACTTCACTGACTTCTTTTATTTAATACCCAAAGTCCTTGAACATATTGAGCTGATTTACTAAAATTCAAATATGGGCCTTTAGGAAGGAACTCAGAGGGTGCTGGGTGTCCCTCGTAGCAGGGCTGGGACCTATTGGGTGGAGGGTTTGCCAGGGACATCCTGTCTTCATCTTCATGCTCTTGGGTCTCCTTGAGGGCAGATATTCCCATTTATACTCCCAGATTTCTTATGAGCCTGAGATGATCACCACCCTACTGCCCTTTGCATTGTTGAACCTTTTGTGGTATCCCCTTCTAGCCCCCCTTTTTTTTTTGACACAGTGAAGATAGATACCACCACTAGGTACTTCCATCAGCAGAGCCACACAACTGCCCCTGCCTCCCACCCCCCTCCCCGCAACCACGGCTTCTGCTTGACAGTTTCCTGCGCCAGGGGAATGAAATAAAGGGTGGTGATGTGGCAGAGCTTGGACCTATGGCTTAAATGCCTGATGCAGTGCAGCTGGTCCATGACAGTCAGGGCAGAGTTGGATGGTGTGTCTTTCGGCATGTTTTGGAGATGGGGTCTCTGTGAGGAATTTTGCTGAAGCTGTGGCTGAGGGTCATGGTGTATCTGACAGTCCAGTGCGGTTGTCTAGGTTCAGTGATAGTGGGGTGTCTGGAGCCCTTGAGGGTTTCCTGAGAGTCCTGTGGGTACCAGAACTGGGCTGAGACTCGTGTCTCACTGGAGACAGTGAAAGTCTTTCCCTGGTCCCAGTCAGTAGCATCCCAGATGCCCTGACAGTTAGACTGTGGCCAAGCAGCTCGGTTTGTGGATAACACCATCACAGGCAAGTGTGAGTGCCTCTTTGGTCCTGCAGGACCCCTCCTGGGTGCATACAGCCTCACAGCTGCTCCTGTACATTCAACCTTCTCTTCCCTGCTCCCTCTATTTTCTCTCCACCACCCGCTTCTTTCATTCTTTTATTCTCTTCCTTTTGACTTTTTCATTTTTTTTTTTTTTCCTCTATGAGTTCTGTTCAGGTCTCCTGTATCTTTAGAAAAGGGATCTTCCCCATGAGCCCAAGGTCAGAAAGCCCCAGAAAGAGAGCTTTGCCTTGGCCCCAGGTCTCTACTCTCATTTGTAGCAGGCAAGGCTTGAATCCCAGGCGTCACTGGGGGTGGAGGGGGGAGCTGATGATCTCAGAGGCAGGATGGGAAGTGGGGCATGCTCCCAGCCCATCAAGGAGCATCTCATTCCTTCTAGGAAGAGGAGGCCTGAGTGAAATCTGTTCCGTGCAGTCCCTAAATGCTTCATCAGGCCCTAGAGAGTGTCACTGCACACTGCTACAGAGAAGTCCCCCTTTCCCAACCCTCATGGTCCAGCCACTTGCTAACCCATCCCACCTGACTTGGTGCAGGTTAATGTGACTGGTCATGGTGACTAGGATTCCCGGGAGAGTTCTCACCCTGTCTCTGCTGCTGCTGCTGCTGCTAAGTTGCTTCAGTCGTGTCTGACTCTGTGCAACCCCATAGACGGTAGCCCACCAGGCTCCCCTGTCCCTGGGATTCTCCAGGCAAGAACACTGGAGTGGGTTGCCATTTCCTTCTCCAATGCATGACAGTGAAAAGTGAAAGGGAAGTTGCTCAGTCGTGTCCGACCCTCAGAGACCCCATGGACTGCAGCTTTCCAGGCTCCTCCATCCATGGGATTTTCTAGGCAAGAGTACTGGAGTGGGGTGCCATTGCCTTCTCTGCACCCTCTCTCTGTGGGTCCTTAAACAGCCCCATGACCTGCTAACCTTCAAGGGGTGGAAGAAACAGTCTCAGCCCTGGGTGGGGCTCCTCCCACCGCCATCCCAGGCTCCCTGAAAATGAACATCAGAGGACAGCCTGGCATCCGCACAGGGGGAGCATGGGAACATCACCACAGTTTGGATAAACGTTCCAAACATGAAGGCTCAGCATTGAACTAAAATAATTTTTTCCCATTGACCTCCTGGCTTCCCCATGGGCAAGCATCCATCTCCCGCCCATCTGATGCTGGTTTGGTGTATGTAATTGTAAACAGTTCAGGCTGGGAGCGAATCTCTGAGAGGAGTTATGGGATCCAGGTGTCGCTCCCGGCTGGCCACGCACTGGTTCCCTCGAGAGTGGGGAAGGTTGTCGTGTTCTCCAAGAGAGAATTGAGTCTGTTGCTTTTGAGATCAAATCTTCTGGAAGCAAGACTCCCTCCCATGCCTCCACCCCCCAGTTTCCACTCAGGCTGGGGGAGGGGCTCTTTGATAAGTGAATGGGGTTTCTACTCGCCTGACCCTGAGGTGAGGGCCCCAAGTCTGCAGAGAGGCAGTGACGTGTTGCTCTGGATGAGAGAAGCAGAGAGAGAGGCCCGCGTTCTGTGTGTGAGAACTGGGGCCCCACTAACCAGGGCAAGTTTCAGGTCAGTTTCAGCCTCGTTTCTCAAGTGCAGCTGGACTCCTGATGCAGGCTTGGCAACTGGCAGACGGGAGCCTCTTGTTCTAAGCAGGAGGCCTCTAAAGTGTGTGTAGGCGGCTTTGGGCACTTGGTTACCTCCCTGGCCCTAGAAGTACAATTGGAAGTCAGAGCAGGGGTTGTGTTAGAGAACACCTTAGGTCTGTTGGAGAATGTGGGGGGGCACTGATGTTGGGGGTCTGGCTTCCTCCCTCTTTGCACCCTTGCAGCTCTTAACATACCTATCAGCTGGGGAAAGAAGCTGATAAGCTCATTCATTTCACTGGCATCAGGCATGATTTGGTTGTGTGTGTGTGTTTGTGTCTTGGGGTAGAGATGTCAGATGATCAGCCCCATTTTCTCGAAATTTCTTAAAGCTATTTACCTAATGCCTTTAAAGTGGAGAAGGCAATGGCAACCCACTCCAGTACTCTTGCCTGGAAAATCCCATGGATGGAGGAGCTGGTAGGCTACAGTCCATGGGGTCGCGAAGAGTCGGACAGGACTGAGCGACTTCACTTTCACTTTTCACTGTCATGCATTGGAGAAGGAAATGGCAACCCACTCCAGTGTTCTTGCCTGGAGAATCTCAGGGAAGGAGGAGCCTGGTGGGCTGCCATCTATGGGGTCACACAGAATCGGACATGACTGAAGTGACTTAGCAGCAGTAGCAGCAATGCCTTTAAAGAAGAAGATTGATGTCCTACAACAAGATTTATTTTTCTGCCCCCCGGGAGGCTGAGACAGGTTGGAAGAAATTGAGAGTGCAAAGAGGATGTGTTCTGCTGGGTAGAGTAACGTCCAGAAGCCACGCTTATCTGACAGCTCACTCAGCCTGGACACCTTGACCCCGCCCCCGCCCCAGGCCTTAACCCCTCCCTGAATCTTGCACAGCTTTCCTCTGTGTCTTCGTCTATGCTTATGGATTTCTTCTCTGGCTGGAAATAAATAATAAGACCAGTCAAACAGCTTGCAGCGAGCTATTGTCTACAAATGGCTTTTTCTCCCCCCCTTAAAACATCACCATTACTGGGTGTAAAAATGGTTTAGCTTCAGGAGGAAACAGCTGGCTGGCAGAGATCCTGGTGGGGTCCTGGGTGAGATTATGTTGTGTCACTAATGACTTTCTTTGGTACATTTCCGGCACAAGCACAGCTGGCAGTTGGGGAATTCTGTGGTTGAGAACTTTTGTCAAGGCAAGAGCTGCAGCCGGAGCAGCTTCTGGCTGTGGCCAGGAAGGCAAGTCTTCGTTGCATTCAGGATAATCTAGACCTGTCCATTGGGTGTCTCTTAGCGACCTTGGGAGCTTAGCTTGAATGCTAATGAGCCTTTTCCTTCTAGAATATTATGTCTCTGGGTTTCTCTTAGACTTGAACACCTTGGTCTGTAGCTAAGGTGAGCCCAGATTTCTTAGGGTCCCTGACCCATGCCCTCTTTCTTGAACAGAGGCAGGGTCTAAAGCAACTCTCTGAGTAGAGTGGGAAGATGTGTGCTGCTGGAAAAAGTCCGAGCTCCTTCTGCAACAGGCCATGCCTATTTGTGCAGTTCCTGTGGCTATTTCCCACCTTGTTCTATGTCTCAGCCATTCTGGATTCCTTGTGCTTTCCCAAACTGGACCTTGGCAAATGCTGTTCCTTTGACCTGGAATGTTCCCCCTCAAGACTGCCAGCCAGGCTTATCTGCAAGGGTCACTCAGCCTTGACCTTGACCCCGACCCCCTGAAGCCTTTAACCCCTTTCTGCACCTTACATGACCCACCATGGTCATCAGGTCCATATTACAGTTGATGGAAAGTCTGTGTGCCCAGGAGACTGAAAGGTCAAAAGCCACGATTCCTCTTTGTGTCCACAGCACCTAACTGCACGGGTGATGTATTGTCAGTGCTCATGTATGGGATTGTATGATTGAGAAATGGTTGTCGTCCTCAAGTTTTCTACGTTTGATTGCATCAAAGTGAAGGCCTTCTGGTCACTAGTGGGCATCCTAATAAAGGTAATAGGCAGATGAAAGAAAAGAGAAAGATATTTACAATCTAAAAGCTTCAGGGGGTTAACAATTAGAATATACATGGAACTGATGCACATCAGCCAGAAAAAGGCAGAAATCTCAGCAGAAAAGAAGGTGAATGAAGGGTGTGAATGGGAGTTTACAGGTGATGGAGCCTCCAAAATGTTAATGAGCACCTGAAGGAACGCTCACGCGGCCTCCTTTACTTATCAGAGCCAAACCAGCCAGAACAGCCACCCAGGAGGCTAGAGGAAGTGAAGAACTGCAGGAGGCCAAGTGTTCTCAGAACACTCAGAACTTTCTGCATGGGCCCGCTCTAGGCAGGGTTGAAGATGACCTTTGCAGCGTTACTTGTAGTGGTGAAGAGCAGGAAGTGGTCTTGGTGTCTGGGTGAATGATGATAGCAGGTGTACATTTTAGAAAATTAAGCAGCAATAGAAGCAATGAATTAGATGTCCATCCAGAAAAATAGAGGGCTCTTTAAGGCAAAGTGCTGGCAGGGAGGTAAGAAGCAGAATAGCGCACTTGACAACTGCAGCCTTTCAGGCCATTAAGAATCCACAGAGCAGTACATGGAGCAGGAACACATACAAACAGAAAAGTACGTGGCATGGGGTTGGCCCAAAAGTTTGTTCACATTTTTCTGTAAGATGGGCTGGAAAAACCCAAATGAACTTTTTGGCCAACCCGACAGACCATCATCTCTGTTAGGTGGTGGGTAATGGGATACGGGGATGCAGGCACATTGGTAAGAGTTTGCTTGTCATCTGCTGTTGATGCCAGAATTGGCACAGTGATGGCAACAGCCAGGAGTGCAAGCAGTGTGCTGCGGAGAGGTGGAGAGGGTGGGTACTCGTCTCACCGCCATGCAGAGGAGTTAATGGGAGGCCATTTCTTTCTTATTAATTGCTGCGCTGTCCGAGACTCTTTGCTCGTGAGGTTGTGATAACAGATAACCTTTACAATACACACCAAAGACCTGTAGCAGTGATTAGCAGCCTATATGGTCATGAGGGAAGGGGATGCTTGTAACCCTGCCTCAGATAAGCCTGGGATGGTAGAGCTGGCTTTTAATTTTTCATTCCCACCTCCAGCCACTCTGAACATCTGGAGTCATCATTGGGTTCAGGTTGCTAATAAGTACATACAGGTCACAGCCTAGAGCTGATGTCCACAGGTTTACCAGACTGACTCTCAAAGGCATTAGAATTGGATTTTTTCCAGTATGTGGTTTATTGGACACGAAGTTGCTAGACTCTGTACAGCAGTTCATTTTTGCTTCTGTCTACCAAGGAGATGGGAATATTCACTCAAAATCTGTACATTCAGATGAGAGCAATTGCTTCTTCCACAACAGGTCTGGGGTCTCTTTGATCTGGACAAAGTTGGCCCTGAAACTTTTTGTTCCATCTCTATATCTACTTGAAATAAACCTATTTGTCTTTTAAGTCTTTTTGAGAGCCAAAGATGTGTGTGGTAAAGAGCCATTTGGACCAGGGAGGTGGTAGTTGAGTTGCTAAGTTGTGTCCAACTCTTGCAGCCCCGTGGACGGTAGCCCACCAGGCTCCTCTGTCCATGGAATTCCCCAGGCAAGAATACTGGAGGGGGTTGCCATTTCCTTCTCCAGGGGATCTTCCAAACCCAGGGACTGAACCCCGGTCTCCTGTATCGCAGGCAGATTCTTTACCAACTGAGCTTGGACCAGGGAGACCACTGCCCAATCTGCTCTGCCCAAGGTGTGCTCTGCAAGGCTGCCTGGGCCCAGGAGGCAGAACCTGGAGCTGCCCGGGGTCTCGTGAGTGTGGGCAGAACTGACTCTTTTGGCTGTGGCTCAGCTGGGGAAGAGAGGGCAGCAAATTCAACTGTGTATAAAAGCCAAGAACCAAGGCTTCACGTTTTCAGAAAAGGGACAAATCCCTGATCTGGGCTCTGCTCAAATTCGATTGGTTTCCCATCATTCTTTCTCTTGCACTGATGTCTTTTTTCCAACTGTTCTTCATCTGACCTTCCATTTATTGACCAAGTTCAGCTGTCACCTGCTACAACCACCCCAGTCTCTAGACCTGCATTGCTTGTTCCTGGGTTCACTGGAATGTGTGTGCCTCAGTGATGGAACAATGCAGATCATCATTTCTGTTCTTCAAGTTCAAGCATCAGCCCCAGGGTCTGAGCGTCCTTGGTGGATCAGTGGTAAAGAATCCACCTGCCAGTACAGGAGACTCAGGAGACACGAGTTTGATCCCTACATCAGGAAGATCCTTTGGAGAAGGAAATGGGAACTCACTCCAGTATTCTTGCCTAGAAAATTTTATGGAGAGAAGAGCCTAGTGGGCTACAGTCTGTGGGGTTGCAAAGAGTTGAGCACGACTGAACACACACACACAATGGGCGAATTTCCAGGTGTTCACACTGTAGGCATTTTTTGAGCTTCATCGTGTGTCAGGTGTCATTGGGATGTTGAGATAAAGGTGGACACAGTATTAATGAGGCTCCTGTCCTAATGGAGCTTACATTCTAGAGGAAGGAAGCAGACCAGGAGCAAGCAAGCGGTTCTGAAAAAGGGTACTTTCAGGATGTCCCTGGTGGTTCAGTGGTTAAGACTCCATGCTTCCACTGCAGGGGGAATGAGTTTGATCCCGGGTTGAGGAACTAAGACCCTACATGCTGCATAGCAGAGCAAAAAAAAAAAAAAAAAAAAAAGGATACTTTCAAATAGTAGTAAGTGCCAAAGCCTTTGACTGTGTGGATCACAATAAACTGTGGAAAATTCTGAAAGAGATGGGAATACCAGACCACCTGACCTGCCTCTTGAGAAATCTGTATGCAGGTCAGGAAGCAACAGTTAGAACTGGACATGGAACAACAGACTGGTTCCAAATAGGAAAAGGAGTACGTCAAGGCTGTATATTGTCACCCTGCTTATTTAACTTCTATGCAGAGTACATCATGAGACACACTGGACTGAAAGAAACACAAGCTGGAATCAAGATTGCTGGGAGAAATATCAATAACCTCAGATATGCAGATGACACCACCCTTATGGCAGAAAGTGAAGAGGAGCTAAAAAGCCTCTTGATGAAAGTGAAAGAGGAGAGTGAAAAAGTTGGCTTAAAGCTCAACATTCAGAAAATGAAGATCATGGCATCCGGTCCCATCACTTCATGGGAAATAGATGGGGAAATGGTGGAAACAGTGTCAGACTTAATTTTTGGGGGCTCCAAAATCACTGAAGATTGTGATCGCAGCCATGAAATTAAAAGATGCTTACTCCTTGGAAGAAAAGTTATGACCAACCTAGATAGCATATTCAAAAGCAGAGATATATATTACTTTGCCAACTAAGGTCCGTCTAGTCAAGGCTATGGTTTTTCCTGTGGTCATGTATGGATGTGAGGGTTGGACTGTGAAGAAGGCTGAGCGCCGAAGAATTGATGCTTTTGAACTGTGGTGTTGGAGAAGACTCTTGAGAGTCCCTTGGACTGCAAGGAGATCCAACCAGTCCATTCTGAAGGAGATCAACCCTGGGATTTCTTTGGAAGGACTGATGCTAAAGCTGAAACTCCAGTACTTTGGCCACCTCATGCAAAGAGTTGACTCATTGGAAAAGACTCTGATGCTGGGAGGGATTGTGGGCAGGAGGAGAAGGGGACGACCGAGGATGAATGAGATGGCTGGATGGCATCACCGACTCGATGGACGTGAGTCTGAGTGAACTCCGGGAGTTGGTGATGGACAGGGAGGCCTGGCGTGCTGTGGTTCATGGGGTCGCAAAGAGTCGGACACGACTGAGCAACTGAACTGAACTGAACATGAAAAACAGGATGTTGTGGCAGGGGGGAGGGAGTGGTCCCAATATCAGTCAGGGTGATCATAGAGAATCTCTCTGAGATGACATTTGGCTTGAGATCTAAATGAGGGGGAAGCTGCTATGTGGAGAAGGTTGGGAGTTACAGTCAGAGAGAAGAGCAGGTACAAAGGTCCTGAGATCATCAAGACCTTGTATGATATGGATTTAGGGGATGGGGCCTGGGAGCAGATCATCAGCAAAGGGATAGTGGAGAGGGATGAGGTTGAAGACCCTGCAGCTTGGGTTATATTCTGAGAACATTTCACAAGCAATCCAAATTTAGCTTTCCAGTCACCCACTGCCTATTACAAATGGGTAGGTTACCACTAGTCTTCTATTCCACAGCAAAAATCCAAGCACATCCTAAAAGAATATTCTTCATACTTCTCTGAAGAGATTGAGGTGCTATACACCAATTCCGGTTTTCCACACTTCACTAAAGGGAGTTCTGAGGGGGGGTGGGGATTGGGTACAGAGAAGGCCCCCAGGTACACAGCTCATTGGTAGCAGGTATAGGCCAGGTGCCTGAGGTTCACGATTGGCGATCTCGCATCCCTCCCACCAGGCAAAGCCACGGAAGGAAAGCAGCTGTTTGATCTCCATTTGACCCAACATCTCTGTATTGCTTCTTCGTCTAAGAGGCCTTGAATGCTTTATTTCTGCCCTGTGCCAATTGCAGCGAATATAATCATGGTTGAAAGTGTCACATTTATGCTGATCTGGTTCATATCCAGCTTGCACGCTTGCAGTGTCGAGCAGTTACTTGCTCTCTCTGAGCCCTCTTTTCTTTATCTGAAAGCGACTGATTACCCTCTTCCTTAGAGGTTTGTAAGAACTGAGTGAAATCTTGTACTTCTCCGTAGGTACAGCACATGGTCAGAGCCCCACAATGCTAATTATAGGTGGTGGGTGGTGGTGGAACAAGATACTGGGTTGCATTTGCCATGGGTCTTGCATGTTTATTTCTGATGCCTGAAGCCTCTGCTTTCAGTAATGCAACCATTATTATTGGGGACGGGCAAGCTGATTCTTGTAGACGAGCCATTTCCTGTTTCTGAACCCATTGATATGAGAACATTGTGCCTTGTTACTCCTGTCACCCCAGCCTCAATTTTTTTGTTGTTTGGTCACTAAGTCATGTCCGACTTTGCAACCCCATCTATAATAATCACCACTCTACTCCCTTCCCAGGCTTGTTGGGAAGTCGAATGAAAAGCATGCATGAGAGTGTCCTGAAATCTAAAAAACACTGAACATATATGAAAGGTGATTTTTTTTTTCAGTACTAGACTGGGAATTGCATAACACGCAAAGGGAACTCCTTGGCGCTTCCTTAGGCATTGCTAGTTGTGCCTGGCTAGTTCTCAACCCTGGCCAAATGGTGGGTTTTCTCGGTCATGGTGGGAACGTGTTTGAGATTGGCTGCTGGGAGGGACAGTGAGATGTGGAATCACGGTCAGCAGTGAAGTCTAAGAAAGAGCTGGTAACGTTCATGTCAGTCCTGTAGGCAGTAGACCCTTCTGTGCTGAGAGCCATCTATGAGATGAGGAGGGTGAAAAGCCCTCTGCAGTCATGGGGGACCGGTGCCTGCGTACTTGAATACCAGTTGCAACCCCACAAGAACGTTTGCTCAGAGACACTCATCCCAGATTGCTGCTCGCTGGCCTGGCAATGGGGTCCTGCTGGGCCCAGGGAGCCTCGGGCCTCCTGGCAGCTGCTCCCTGGCTAGGGCTAGGCTGCCAGGAACTCACACACCTGACCTCTCCTGACTTCCAGCACTGCTTCCCTCAGGGAGGAGTGCCCCCCTATCCACCAGTTCTGACTTTCTTCACTTTCCCTGCTTCTCCAGCAGCCACCACCTTCTTGATTTTAAGTGGAGCATCAAGAGTGTTTATAATGATTATGAAAATTTCCCTGGTGGCTCAGATGGTAAAGAATCTGCCTGTAATGCGAGAAAACCCAGGTTTGATCCCTGGTTGGGAAGATCCCCTGGAGAAGGAAATGGCAACCCACTCCCATTGTTCTTGCCTGGAAAATCCCATGGCCAGAGGAGCCCGGTGGGCTACAGTCCAGGGGGTCGTAAAGAGTCAGACACAACTGTGCAACTAACGAGTGATTATAGTGATTATGAAAAACAATAATTAATACCAGTATCTTCTTATTTCAATGGATGTTCCATTTTTACCTTTTACGGATATCCCAGGGAGATGTGTTGGAAATCTTAAGAGAGTGGTTTTCTCCATGGGGTAACTGAGGGCCTGAGCCTTAAATGTCACACAGCTACTGACTGAGAAGCTGTTTCTACTGGAAGGTGAGTTTTCAGACTCTCAGCTGAGTAAAAGTCCTGCCGCCCGCATCTGGTAGTGGCAGTATTCACAGGTTCAGCGGTAGCCTCTCTCCCCTGGGCATTTTGTTCTCACTATCTCATTTAATCTCTAAATCCTCCTGGGAGGTGGCGGTGAGAACCGGCTACCTGCCACTACTGCGCCCTCCAACAGGTACCTGTAGCCTCCCTGGGGCAGCCACATGCCTGGGAGAGTTGTGATAGGAGAAGCATCTTTGAATCCTCCATGACATTCTTGGCATTGCTTTGCTGGGGGAGAAGTCCCCTGGAATGCAGAGACTTGCTTCCCTGAGTTAGGCTGAGCTGAGAATGTTAATAAGAGGCTTCCCAGAGCTTTTCCATCAGACACTTTCATCTTATTCCAGGCGTGCAGAATCAGAACTGGGGGTGGGGGTGGGGCGGCAGGAATCCAGCAGTAAACATTAGTGTCCTTATTCTGTGGATGGAGGAAATTGAAGCCAGATGCAGCCCAAGCAAAACCTCACTGCCAGTCCGGCAGGATCCAAACCCAGCTCCATCAGACTCCAGAATGCATTCTGCTTCTTGGTGTAGCTTGATCAAGCTAGACATGGTCTCCATCCTCAGATGGTTTCAAACCAGCTGCATCCGTATTTAAATCAGTTGTTAAATGGCATGTTGCGTCTCCTGGCTGCATCTTGGTCTATCCCTTTGGGATGGGGAGGAGGATTACCCAATTGCTCACAGCTGAAGCTTGGCTGTCTCTGCAGATAACCCTGGCTGATGAAACAGTCATTTCTAAAAGCAGGCTCCTCTGTGTGCCTGGCTTCTGGGTGTCCTGACTCCCTCTTGTATCCTTCGCTGGCCCGGCCAGATCTGTGCTGTTCTTTATGACGGGGAATGTATGCTCCGATCCCTCCTCCTTTTTGTACTCATACCCATCTTGTCTACCACCCCTGCCTCGGGAAGCCAGCTTGCATTGATCACGTCTGGTTCCAGCTGCTCAGGCTCCACGTGGGACCCAGTCAGCACTTCCCTGGGCTGGCATATGTGGTCTCTGTTCTTCGTATCCCTGCCATGTCTCCACAGCTAATTTTATAGGTCCTAAGATGCACAGCAGAGTGTTTGGCACATAAGCAGGCATTCACTTTGTCCCTGATAATTCCCAGGAGTTCCTGCCCAGTTTCCCATCTGCCTCTTTCCAACCAGCCTTCAGGAGTCCCTGCTGAGTGTGCACACACCACCCTGCTGTGGGCACATGGAGGGTCAGGAGAGGCAGGGCATGGTCCCTGGCCACATCTCCCTATGGGCCTGGAGGCAGCTGTGGGTGCAGCGTGCACAGTTTGCTAATGTGCTCCCATGATGCCTTGCACACCCTGTGATTAGTGGGATGGCTGTGGATTACGATGCGTAAGGGAGAAGGTGAGCCTTTCCCCCATATCTTAGAATTTGAAAGAAGAAAAGATAAGTGGGGCTATTCTCATTTGGAAAAATAAATCTCACCACAGGCAGCATTCAGCCACATGCCCTTGGAGCCCAACAGCTGCCTCTCATTTGTTGGCAAATGTTCCCAGTGATGAATGTCCTCCATCCATGCTCACAGCCGTCCCTAAATGGAGCCTTTGGACAAGTGTAGGGGGAACAATGGCCCTTCTCAGAGAGCCCTCAGCAGACACTCCCAATGAAGTTGGTTCATCACTTGGAGCTGGGTCAAGACCACAGACAGGATGCCATTGATTCAGCAAAGGAAGCCTCCAAACAGCAGTGGAGCTTGGGGGGCTGGAGGCAGCAAGAAAGAGAGAGAAGGATGGGATTCATGGCTCCTGAGAAAGGCCCCACATTATTGTGAAGGAGTCCACGTCTTCAGTACTGCCTTCTAGAAGGTTCTAAAGGAAATCAACGCTGAATATTCATTGGAAGAACTAACACTGAAGCTCCAATACTTTGCCCACCTGATGCGAACAGCCAACTCATTTGAAAAGACCCTGATCCTGGTTCCTTGCCAGAATCTGTCTGCTTCATTGCTCCTGTAGCCAGATCAGAAGGGATGATGGAGAAGGAGAAGGTGGGGAAGAGAGTTAGGTGGAACCAGTGAGGACTTCTGGCCTTGGGGCTGGGAGTGGGTATCTCAGCACTGCCAGCCTTAGGCTCGGCGTCCACGGGAGCCCCTTCCACCAAGTTCTGCCTCCAACCTCCTGTCTGCACTTGCATCTCTGCTGACTTTCCAGAACAAAGATAAAAGATCAGCATTCCAAGCCAGAGATAAAAGGGCCCAACTAAGCAAACTCTGTCTTTCTTTCCCTTTTTGTTATTTTCATTTTTTTCTGATGAAGTTACTTTAAAATAGTGTAAACAGCAGCTACATTTTTCAAACTGTTATTTCACTCTGTAAGGAGTTCATGTAGTAATTTTATGTCTTTTTTTGTGGCAAAAGTCATGCATGTTTATTATCAAATATGCATATGCAGCAGAAATTTATAATCTGAAAATCCCTAGAATTCCATCCTCAATGATATTATCTGTGAAGGATATATTTAGCCAAATATTTTTCTTCCTCTCTGCAATAATCCTCACTGTCCCTTTCTTCCCTTTTTCTTTCCTTCCCTCCACTCTTACCCTCTCTCACTTCCCCTTGGCCTTTCTTCTTTCCTTCTTTTCAACCCCTGTGGTTTTGTTTTGTTTTTTGGCTGTGCTGGGTTTTAGCTGCAGCGTGAAGAATCTTTGTTGTGTCATATGAGATCTTCAGCTGTAGCTTGTGGGATCTAGTTCCCTGATCAGGGATCAAACCCGGGTCCCCTGCACTGGGAGTGTGGAGTCTTTGGACCACCAGGGATGTCCCCCACCCCCAACCCCACGGTATCATTTTAAAAAGCAAAAGGGTAGAGTAAAAAGTAAACCTCCCTCTTACTCCTGTTTACTCATGTTCCCTTGCTGGAAGCAAGCACTGCTTCAGTTTTATATATCCTTCAAAAAAAAAAAAAAAAGTACATATAGAAGCAGCTATGTAGGTATACAGGCTTCCCTGGTAGCTCAGCTGGTAAAGAATCCGCCTGCAATGCGGGAGACCCCAGTTTGATTCCTGGTTCAGGAAGTTCCCATGGAGAAGGGATAGGCTACCCACTCCAGTATTCTTGGGCTTCCCAATCTTTTGCTCTAACAAACAGTGTCACCATGAATTTCTTTGCATGCAGGTCATTTCACATACATCAAGGATCTCATCTCAGGCTGAAATCTCAGAAGCAGAATTGCTGGGTCGAGGGATGTACGCATTTACAGTTTGACTAGATAAATACCTTCTTGTGAAGTTGTGTCCTTTCTATGCTCATAGACAAAGTGTCAGAGTGTCTGTTTTCTTACACCCTCATCAGCATGATATATTATTACACTTTTTCACTTTTGCCTATCAGAGTGGCCAAAGCTCGCTCTCCATGGTATATCTCTCTTTTTATAAGGAAAGTTGAGCATCCTTTTATATGTTTACAAGCCATTCACGTGTGTGTGAGTGTGCTCATTTCTCTTTGGGGTTGTTGGTCTTTTAAAATTCATTTTGTAGGCACTTTCTGTATGGTAAGGGAATTAACCCTTTGGATATGAGCTGCAAATTTGCACCGTCTTCCCCACTGCCCAGTTTCTTGTCTTTTGACTTGCTTTTATGTTTATTTTTCTAAAGTAGAATTTTTTGTATGTGTGTGGTCAAATTTATCTCCTTTTATGGCTTTTGCTCATACTTAGAAAGTCTTCCCCTAGAATTCTACTTTAAAAGATGTTTTTTCCTTCTTTTTCAAAACAGCCTTATCAAGATGTCATTTGCATACCATGTAACTTACCATTTAAAGTATACAATTCAGTGGGTTTTTTGCATATTCATAGATATATGCAACCATCACCACAATTTTAGAACATTTCATCATCTGATTAAAAAAAAATTTCCTTATGCTTAAGCTGACACCCACTTTCCTCCATCCTTTCCCTGCCTCTACCCCCAGCCGTAAGTAACTACTAATCTACTTTCCTATCCTGGATTCTCACGTGAATAGAATCATACAATATGTAGACTCTTGTGACTGGCTTCTTTAACTTGGCATATTTTTAAAGTTCAAATTGTAATATTATCAATACTTCATTTCTTTTTATAACCAAATATTCCATTGTATGTCTATGGATAGCTGTAACACACTTTGTTTATCTATTCATCTGTTGATGAACATTCCACTTTTTGGCTATTATGAATGATGTTGCTGTAAGTACTTATATATCAATTTTTATGATATGTTTTTGTTTCTCTTGGGTATATACCTATTAGTAGAACTTCTGGGTTATAAGGTAACTTTATGTTTACTCATTTGAGGAACTGCCAGACTGTTTTTCAAAGTGACTAAACATTTTACATTTCCACAAGTCGTATTTTCTCCTAATACTTTTGTGATCATACTTTTCGTGTACCAGGTTTTTGTACAATTTGAAATTCTTCCTAAGTTATGGCATAGGGCTCTAAATGTCTGTCTTTCCAGATGGCCACCCTCGTGTGTGAAGAGTGCTTTTCACTTATCTATTTTTTCCCCCTGCAATGTCCATAGCCCACCAGGCTCCTCTGTCCAAGGGATTCTCCAGGCAAGAATACTGCAGTGGGTTGCCATACCCTTCTCCAGGGATCTTCTTGACCCAGGGATCGAACCTGTGTCTCTTATGTCTTCTGCATTGTCAGGCAGGTTCTTTACCACTAGCACCACCTGAGAAGCCCCAGAGTACACAGAATAGACCCTAGTATATCCAGTGATTTAGTTGGTGATAGACATTGAGGGGTTTCCCAGGTGGCGCTAGTGGTAAAGAACCTGCCGGCCAATGCTGGAGACATAGGAGTTGTGGGTTTGATCCCTGGAGGAGGGCATGGCAACCCACTGCAGTATTCGTGCCTGGAGAATCCCATGGACAGAGGAGCCTGGCGGGCTACAGTCCACAGGGTCACACACAGTCAGACATGACTAGAGTGACAGCTCACACACATTCTGTGCACGCTAGTGTTTTTGGTTGATCTATTTGACCATTCACATGTTATTGCCACACTGCTTTAGCTTTGTGACATATTCGTTCACTCTTAATTTTTTAAAAGACCCACTCATCACAGGCACTTCCTAAACCCTGATCTATATGCAGTACAGAGTTCGAGTTTGTGCAAATCAAATCCAACATTGCTCCTGCCACCAAGAAGCTTGTAGGAAATAAGAGTTCTCATTGCCATGCCTCTAACAAATGTTGTTAGGTGAATTATCTTATTTGATTTTACGATTCTGTGAGGATAGATAGAGCTCTGCATTCCCGTTAGAGACATGAGGAAACCAAGGCTTTGGGGCAGACAGTGTCTGTGTGTGTGCGCGCTCAGTCGTGTCTGACTCTTTGTGACCCCACAGGGATGGCAGCTCATCAGGCTCCTCTGTTCATGGAATTTTCCAGGCAGAACTACCAGAGTGGGTTTCCATTTCTTACCCCAGGGGATCTTTCTGACCCGGGGACTGAACCAGGGACATACAGGGTTGTCTTCAAAAAGTTCTGGGTCAGGTGCTCTTGGGTGCTTTGTCAATGGAGAGACATTCTAGGGCAGTGGGTGTAAATTCACTCGGGGTCTTCCCTGGGCCCAGTGTCTGCTTCCTCATCATGGAATGACCAGGGTAAATGAGCCTTCAGAGGAGAGCTCCCACACTTTGGAATGCAAGCCTCTTGGATGTAAAACCCTATCATTCCTTAATACCAAATTGCCATTGAGACTCCAGACAGTAGGGAAATAAGGTTGGATGTTAGCTACATTCTCTCCCCAGATTGTGTGACTCAAGATCCCTGCCAGGGATAGAGTTTTTGTTTTGTTTTTACCCCCTTGCAAAAAGATAGCAGAGTATTTGCCATATAAAACATACAAGCCCCATAAAGTCCCAACCAATGAAATCATCTCTTCCCAGGCAGACTTACTGTCCTGACCTTGGCTGATTTCCACTCTCTGGGGAATTGTAAGGCAAGGGAACTGATTTACTCAAGGAAAAGACCTACTTAACTTTCACTTCCTCAGACTTCATCAAACACTCGGAGTTCGGAGGGTTATGGGATTAAGAGAGGACCATGTGACCACCCTGGAAGTGTTCACTCGTAAGAATGTCGGGTAAACCCATGGAGAACAAGTCTCAGGAGGATTTTGTCTGGAAGTGGCAATAAAAATGCAATCCAAGTTGCCTCAATATTTCAGAACTTCCACTCAAGAAAAAAATGTCTGTCTGTCTCTGCCTCCATCTTCCTAACATCCCCTAAAGACCTTTGTTTTATGGGAAAACTCTTCCAAAGTTTTAACAGTTCCGCTGGGTGGTGGGTGACTTGTCCTTTGCCTTTTATCGTGGGAAAAGAAGATATTTAGGCTGAGTCAGGGTGACCTGGATTTGAGGATGCTGGTTGTGCTGACTTTGTGTCAGACATCACCGTGGCAGAGGAGCTGGTGTAGGTGATGTGTGTATTTCTGGCGTGGTTCTCCATCTGGTGCACGGAGAAGTCGCTGCTTCTCCATCTGGTGCATGTCTTGGTCCAGGCCATGCCAGGGGCAGGTGCTTCCTCAGGGTTGGTGGGTCTGGAGCTTACTGGCCCTGACCCCCCTTAGTGATGACCAGTGATGTGTTCTTGGTCTTCCATGGTGGCTAGAACATCCCTGCAGGCCTGGAATGTTCCTCCATAGGTTTCCTCGGGGAACTTCTTAGACTGTGGGTCTTGGGAAACTGGGAAATAGGAGTCATTACTTATCTCCCAGACCCTTAGCTTTGGTTTTTTTGGGGGCGGGGGGCTTAATTTAATTTCATCATTCTAGAAGGACTTTCAGGAGTCTTCTCCAGCACCACAGTTCGAAGGCATCAATTCTTTGGTGTTCTGCCTTCTTTGCTATCCAGCTCTTGCAACCATATGTGACCACTGGGAAGACCATAGCCTTGACTATATGGACCTTTGTCAGCAGAGTAATGTGTCTGCTTTTCAATGCAATTTAATTTCATCATTTTAGAAGCAGAGGTCTCTGACAGTCTGAAAGGTGGTACATTTGCAGGGAAAGCAAAATAACACTGCTTTATGGAGAAAGACTCTCAAATTGCCAACATTTGCTAGATTATAGAAACAGCAAGGGAATTTCAGAAAAACATCTCTCTCTGTTTCATCAACTATGCTGAAGGCATTGACTGTGTAGATCATGACAAGCTGTAGAAAGCTCTAAGAGAGATGGGAATACCAGACCATCTCACCTGTCTCCTGAGAAACCTGTATGCAGGTCAAGAAGCAACAGTTGGAACCCTGTATGGAACAACTGATTGGTTCAAGATCAAAAAAGGAGTACAACAGGGCTGTCTGCTGTCACCCTGTTTGTTTAACCTATACGCTGAGCACATCATGAGAAATGCTGAGCTGGATGAGTTACGAGCCAGAATCAAGACAGGTGGGAGAAATATCAAAACCCTCAGATATGCAGATGATAGTACTCTAATAGCAGAAAGCGAAGAGGAACTAAAGAGCCTCTTGATGAGGGTGAGGGAAGAGAGTGAAAGAGCTGACTTAAGACTATTTAAAACACTAAGATCATGGCATCCAGCCCCATTATTACATGGCAAATAGAAGGGGAAAAGGTAGAAGTAGTAACAGATTTCCTCTTCTTGGGCTCCAGAATCACTGCAGATGGTGACTGCAGTCATGAAATCTGAACATGATTGCTTCTTGGCAGGAAAGCAATGACAAACCTAGGCAGTGCATTGAAAAGCAGACACACTACTCTGCCGACAAAGGTCCATATAGTCAAGGCTATGGTCTTCCCAGTGGTCACACATGGTTGCAAGAGCTGGATAGTAAAGAAGGCAGAACACCAAAGAATTGATGCCTTCGAACTGTGGTGCTGGAGAAGACTCCTGAAAGTCCTTTGGACAGCAAGGAGATCAAATCAATCTTAAGGGAAATCAACCCTGAATACTCACTGGAAGGACTGATGATGAAGCTTCAGTATTTTGGTCATCTCATGCAAACAGAAAACTCATTGGAAAAGTTGAGAAAGATTGAGGGCAGAAGGAGAAGAGGATGTTAGAGGGTGAGATGGCTGGATGGCATCACCGAAGCAATGAACTTGGGCAAACTTCAGGAAATGGTGGGGGACAGAGAGACCTGGCATGCTGCAGTCCATGGGGTTGCAAAGAGTCAGACATGACTCGGTGACTGAACAACAATGGAGAAAGACTTTACCTTTCTCATGTAGAAATTGTAGTTCCTTGTATTAGAAGATATTCATTTAGATTTTAAATCTCCTGGCCTCTAGTGATAATGAAGACAGTGGCAGCACTTTTAATATTTGTTCATAGAAAGCTTCTCAATTTGCCCTGGGAAGGGCTAGGAGTTTAGTGTGTGTTTCCACCTTTTCTGTGTGTGGTGTTCCCACTTTTTCTATGGGCTTCCCTAGTAGCTCAGCTGGTAAAGAGTCTGCGTGCAATGCAGGAGACTCTGGTTTGATTCCTGGGTCAGGAAGATCCGCTGGAGAAGGGATAGGCTGCCCACTCCAGTATTGTTGGGCTTCCCCTGTAGCTCAGCTGGTAAAGAAACCACCTACAATGCGGGAGACATGGGTTCGATCCCTGGGTTGGGAAGATCCCCTGGAGAAGAGAAAGGCTACCCACTCCAGTATTCTGGCCTGGAGAATTCCATGGACTGTATAGTCCATGGGATCACAGAGAGTCAGGCACGACTGAGTGACTTTCACATCCCACCTTTTCCTTGTTCCATCCAGGTGTCTACAAGGTTATGCACTGGTGAGGATTAACAAAGGTACAAGCTTCAGTAGTATGACATGCTTTTGCACCTCACTGACTAAAAATTCCAGTCTGTTTCCGATTCAGTACAAAGCTAGTGCTTATTTTAGAAACATGTTTAGCATTCAGATAAGAAAGAATCATAAGCAACTTGCCTTGTGAATTCCATGAATGACGGAAAGAAGAATTCTCCTCCATGTTCTTTGCCAACAGGGCAGTCCCCTAGCAGGTGGTGGGACACCTAGTGACTTGGATCCTCATTCTGAAGGCCCTTCCCCTTGACTCAGGCTCTGTTTCTGCTGGGACAGCCCTCCTTGTCCGAGACACTTCCTGGCAAATAGGGTCACAGCACATGGAGGTGTGGCACCAGCAAAGACCCAGAAGAATCGTGGTTTAGTTTCTTGGGAAGCAACTGCTGAGAAATGTTGCAGAAAACATATATGAGCCCTCCCAGACACCCCCAGACATGGGGAGAACTCGCCGTGTCCCTTCGAAATGGAGCCCACCTGCATGATGCTTGGTCCCTAAGCCTCTCAGGCCAATAAATGCTCCTTTCTCTGTGCTCCCCTCACTATTGGCTCATCACTGTCTTGCTGAGTTGAAATGAAGGCTTTTGACCGTAGAAACGTCTTATTCTTAAAAACAGAAATGCCTTAAAATCTTACTCTTTTTTTTTTTTTGTATCTCAGTTCAGTTCAGTCTCTCAGTCATGTCCGACTCTTTGCGACCCTATGGACTGCAGTACACCAGGCTTCCCTGTCCATCATCAACTCCCAGAGCTTACTCAAACTCATGTCCATTGAGTCAGTGATGCCATCCAACCGTCTCATCCTCTGCCATCCCCTTCTCCTCCCACCTTCAATCTTTCCTAGCAGTAGGGTCTTTTTTAGTGAGTCAGTTCTTCACATTAGGTGGCCAAAGTATTGGAGTTTCAACTTTAGCATCAATCCTTCCAATGAATAGTCAGGACTGATTTCCTTTAGGATGGACTGGTTGGATCTCCTTGCAGTCCAAGGGACTCTCAAGTGTCTTCTCCAACACCACAGTTCAAAAGCATCAATTCTTTGGTGCTTAGCTTTCTTTATAGTCCAACTGTCACATCCATACATGACTACTGGAAAAACCAGAGCTTTGGCTAGAAGGACCTTTGTTGGCAAAGTAATGTCTCTGCTTTTTAACATGCTGTCTAGGTTGGTCATAACTTTTCTTCCAAGGAGCAAGTGTCTTTTAATTTCATCATTGCAGTCACCATCTGCAGTGATTTTGGAGCCCAAAAAATAAAGTCTGTCACTGTTTCCATTGCTTCCCCGTCTATTTGCCATGAAGTGATGGGGCTGGACGCCATGATCTTAGTTTTCTGAATCTTGAGTTTTAAGTTAACTTTTTCACTCTCCTCTTTCACTTTAATCAAGAGGCTCTTTAGTTCTTTGCTTTCTGCCATAATGATGGTGTCATCTGCATATCTGAGGTTATTGATGTTTCTCCTGGCAGTCTTGATTCCAGCTTGTGTTTCATCCAGCCTGGCATTTTGTGGCTCCGCATATAAGTTAAATAAGTCAGTGAGAATATACAGCCCTTGATGTACTCCTTTCCCAATTTGGAACCAATCTGTTGTCCCATGTCCAGTTCTAACTGTTGCTTCTTGACCTGTATACAGATTTCTCAGCAGGCAGGTCAGGTGGTCTGGTGTTCCTGTCTCTTTAAGAATTTTCCACAGTTTATTGTAATCCACACAGTCAAAAGCTTTGGCATAGTCAGTAAAGCAGAAGTAGATTTTTTTTTTTTTCTGAAACTCTCTTGGGTTTTTCAATGATTAGAGGAGAATAGAAGCTCAATAAATAGTGATTGAATAATTCCATCATCACACTGGGGGAAATGCATAACTGTTCTGTTCCATTAACTGCTATTTTGCCAAGATCTTGGTTCTGTAGACAGCACTGACCGCGGATGGAAAAGGGGTACTCCTTAATGAATACACGTTGTATATGGTACAATGTCTATGACCCAGCAGATGGTCCAGAAGTGTTCATGTCCTGCACATGAGCACAGTGATGGCTTCTTTTCAAGAAGCACAGAATTGTCCTTGATTGGACTCCAGTCATCTAGTTTATAGATCATGCTTTGTGCCACCTTTGATCCTAACCTTGAGACTGACTTCTCTGAAGAGTTGTGTCAAAGGAACATCTCTGCTGGGCTTTTCAATAATCTGGTAAAATATTCCATGTACTGAACTTGAGTGGTAACTCTTTGTGTGCTAATCAAGGTGAAGTTTATGGCGTCCCATGTTTGGTTGTTCGGAGGTGGGTGCACTTTGTCTTGGGAAGCCAGGGGCAGGAGAGAAGGGGTAAGTGTGAAGGAGCAAGCTGTGGGCCAAAGGCGACGTTTTTTCTGTGTATTATGACCTTGACTTGTATAATATCATTGGTGATGCTTGAAGGCGCCCAGCAGAGTGCCCTTTTCTCCTGCATCAGAAAGGCAGGTGAAGGCTGTGCCGGGCCCATTCCCCTGGACTTTCCCCATCATCTCCTTCCCGCTCCTTCTGGCTCAAGGCTCTGTGGGTGGTGACTTCTAGGGAGGCCCAGAAGCTCCAGTGATTTCTCAGGCTCTGGCTGATTCTGCCTGGGTGGTCTTTTATTCTTCCCATGTTTCTCTATTTTTACATCTTCAGTATTTCTATCCCTTGGATAGGGTTGAAGTCATAATGTGTGTTTTTAATTGAGTGTCGACAGAGCTGGATATAACACATTCAACGACTGCTTTATCAGGGTTTGAATTTGGAGCATCGTTTCAATCCCTGTGACTGTTTCAGAGTGATTGTGGGTTTTGAGATTGGCAATTGCCATGATCCTCTTTCAAAAGAAGCAATGATTGTAGAGGTTCCTCAGTTCTGGGTAAAAGAACCTGAATACTCTCTCCCCCTGTTAGGAGAAAATGCATTTATAGTAAATAAATACTGAATACCGTATGCTCAGTTGTGTCCGACTCTTTGCAACCCCCTGTACTGTAGCCTGCCAAGCTCCTCTGTCCATGGATTTTCCCAGGCAAGAGTACTGGAGTGGGTTGCTGTTTCCTACTCCAGGGGACCTTCCCAACCCAGGGATCGAACCCTCATCTCTTGTGTCTCCTACAGTGGCAGGCCAGTCACGTGCTACCATAGCAGCAGTGTTGGTGTCAGAGTTCAGTTCTATTATTTAACTGTTATTTCTTCCTTCTCTTCTCTTATTTAGAAGTCCTTACGTGTAGCTAACATTTCATACTTCTCTGTATTGCACTCACCACCCCTACCCCACCTCCATATATGTGGGTTTATGTCACAAGTCAGAGTGCTTATAAATAAACACGCCCCTTCCTCTGGCAGATCTCACAGTCTCTCACACAAGTTTTAATGTGTGTGGTTCCTTTAAGAGGCTGAATTTTGTAGGGGAGGGATAGAAGGGAACAATATAATTGACCATGTAATATTTTGTTGTCCCAAATCCAGTTTCAAATGTTTAATATTTGCTCCCAGTTAGACTCTCATGGAACTGAAATAAGAAATCAGAAAATTGAAGTCTTCTTCCTTTTTGTACTGGCCAGTGGCTTTCAAGCTAAGAAAGGTTTTTACAGGTGAACATTTGCAATCAATCTAGTGAAAGGGAACTCTTACTCTGAGCCCCCAGTGAGCCCAATATCCCCCACCCATAAAAATATTTTCACTCACGTTAGACCTGTATTATAAAACAGTTACTCAATCACTGTATTTTGAATTTTGTCAATAGGAGATTTGTGCTTTCTCTTGTTAGAGTAGTACCTACATAATATCCTTGGTTTTTACCTAGCGGCATGCTGTAGAAGGAAGGGACCAGAACGCTTTTCTGTAAACGGCGGACAGTAAGTATTGCAGAGTTTATAGCCATATGGTCTGTGCGTCAGGGACTCTACTCTGCCACTTTGGTGTGAAGCAGCCACAGGCTGTAAACAAATGGGCCTGGCTGTCTTCTAACATAGCTTTATTTATGGTCACTGAAATTCAAATTTTGTATGATTTTCAGGTGTCACAAAATCATCTTTGAATGTTCTTTCAACCATTGAAAAGTGTGAAATACTTTCTTAGCATGAGGGCTGTACAGAAACAGGGTGGGCTCAGTCCAGCCCGTGGGTCACCGTTTGCTGACCCCAGGCCTAGAGGATCTGGAGAGGAGGCGGTAACCCTCCTAATGCCTCAGTGACTAGCTCAGCTCACTAACAAATCTGAAATAGTACCAGACCAGGTAGCATCTGGCCTGGTGACAAACTCCCTTCTCACCACTGCCGCGGGGCACGCCTGCTCCCATGGGCCACTCCTTGGCTGGGAGGGATGGAATATCCAGCACCATCATCCCACAAACCTAGTTCTCTAAAATCTGTCTAGGAAACAGTTTCTTCAGAATGCAACATCAGCCCTGGGCCTCTTCCAGCTCCTAGTTGGAAGGTCTTTCCAAGGATGGAGAAATTGAAACAGCTGCAGGATTTTGTTTTTTTTCTTCCTTCTAGAATCATCCAGCCAGGGGGTGAGTTCAGGACTCTGGCAGCTCCTGTGTAAGTGCTGAGCAGCAAAAGACAAATCTGGGAACGAATCTGGAGCAAACCCTGCTACTCCCCAACCAGCAAGACAGGCCCCATAGAGCCAAGGCTTGCAGCGCCGGCCTTTATGTGGAGGCCAAGGCTGGGGAAAGGGAGCCTCTCAGAGAGTCTTCCGGGACACACGGGGCTCTCCGTCCCTCAGCTGGGTGTCTGTGAAGACCCTCCCGGGGCAGCTGCGTGTCTGCAGCGCCCCACGTGAGACCCGTCCTCACGGGCAGGCCTGGTGCCCCGGGCAGGGTGGTTCCGTGCCAGAGGGTTGGCCAGCTGTACTGTTTGTTTCATGGAGAGAGTTTCCAGAAACACTTTTTCCCTTTCTGCTTGAATGACCAAGTTTCAGAAAAATCCAATGATAATGTGCAGGCGTTTCAAATTTGTGACTTGAGCTGGGATGTTTGGGGTCACGTTGCCTAGGAGACGTAAGGAGTGGGCATGTTAAAGTCCATGAAATAACCAACAAAATGTCCTCCCCAGCCTGAAATGCTGAAGCCACAGCCTGGGGACTGGGAGAGGATTTGGCGTGTAGAGTTTGTGAGATGGTTTGAATCGATGGATCTGTGGTGTTTCTCTTTGACGTTAGACAGAAGACCCCGAGGGCAGGCCTCCTACCTTCTGTATCTAGGCAGGTGTGATCTTGGGATCTCAGTCAATCTCCTGTCCACTGTGAACCCAGGTCTGGCTGATTTTACAAGCAGAGAAGGGCAAAGTTATCCTGCTGTTTGGCCTTGGGAGAAGGGTGGCGGTGGTGGGGTGGGGGGTGGTGTGCATTGATAGGCAACCATGGTAACAAAGGCTTGGGGACTTCCAAGACTAAGAGCAGGGTATGGAGGCAGGGCTCTGGCCTTTGTCTTTCAAGTCTCTGTCCTTTCTGTTGGCCACCACGTGTATGTCCTGGAATGTCAGCATTCTGGGAAACCAGGGGGACTTTGAGGTATTAGAATTGAAAGGTTTAAAGAAAGAGAGGCAGGAAGAGTTAAAGACATTTTCCTCCTTACCGTGCATTTCTTGCAGTTTAGGTTTGCAAAATAATAACCAGTATTTTATAAGCACAGTGATTATATTTTAAACATACATTGCATCCATTCAGCAGAGTAGATGCAGCTGTTTAAAAGAACAAGGCACATCCATGTATTGCCCAAAGTGTATCTCCAAGGGGCATTGACAAGTGAAACTAACAAGGTTCAGAATGCCATGGGTAGTCTAAGCTTACTAATATAAGAGAGCTTTCCCTGTATTTTTTATGTATTTTTTTATATAGACTAGTATGCATCAGAAGTCTCTGATAAGGCACATAGTCCATTGATAGTAGTTTCCAGCGAAGGGGCTAGTGTTGGGGGTTCTGAGTTGGGAGGGAAGCTTTTCACCATCTATGTTTGTGCTGCTGTTTTGATATGAATAAATAAATAAACAAATGAGTATATTTTTACCATGTGCCTGCATACATTCCATTTTTCCAGTAAAAGTTTAATAAAAATAGAAGAAAGTACACAAAAGAAGTCATTGAGAAGGTATTTGGCATCATGGAAGCTTCCGGAGCTGGTCACCCTCAGCCTGCTCTGGACACTGAGATATGGAGAAAAAAGCAAAAGAAAATACTGGGTTATTTCACTCGTGGCAAGCCCTGCCCCTCTCACCCCACCCAGCCCCATGCAGCTTCCCTTATCTGAGCCATAAATTCTGGCCAAACAATGGCAAGACAGTCCAGCGCTGGACTTGGTGTTTACAGAGGGAAAATCTGGGAACCTGTTGGCATGAATCATGGTGCCTGGGCTTTCTGGGCTGGAAGGGAGGGCTCCCAAGGTGGCTCCGGGCCTGCCCAGGTGACTGCCCAGGGACCAAGGAGAAAGACCAGTGATCATTCTCAGGGTTAAACTCTCCAACTGTCCTGAGATTCTCCACAAAACCATTCTTAACAGCAGCATCCCTTTCCAAGTCCGAGGAGAAGCTTCGATTTGGAACACATTACTCAGGAATTTTGCTGTTTCATCCAAGTTTAGGGAAAGAGACCTTCGTTGCTGTTGTCTCTACAGGATGTGACTTGCTGGGGAGAAGTTAATGGAGTGATTCTCGTGGAGAGAGGTCGTTCAGTACAGTAGAACTCATCCATATTACCCACATGCTGGAATCCTATTTAATTCACTAGGTTTATGAGCTGTATAGTGGCCTTCCCCCCAGCCCCCACAGAAAAATAAGCTTCCCTCTGCTCTTGGGCTGTTAAAAAAAAAAAGGCATAAACACAGGGAATTTTCCATGGCCCAAATTCTGACCTTGGTAAATCATCTTTTTTTTGAACTGATGAGGGGTCTTGCTCTGCCGGTCTGCTTTCTTCAGAATCAGCATTTACAGCTGCCCACACCAGAAGCCTTTAATTTTATGACCTGCCTATTCCCAGCTGACTGACTTTCTTCTTTCCAAGATGGTGGCCAAGGCCTTGCCTCTTCTTCCCCACTCTCCTTCCCCCGCACAAACCCACCTGGCTTTCTCCTGTGAGGACTGAGCATGTTGACAGGTGGACTGAGAAAAGTTTTCAGCATTATTTTAGCGGCTTTGCCCAGTGGCAGGTGGGGAGAAATGAGAGAGAAGGACTGAGACCTCCACTTGGCCTTCACCAACCAATCTCCTCGCTGTCGACCCTGTGCGAGGCCCCGCAGACACCAGCCTGCCGGAGTGAGTTAGCTTGAAGCATTCCTGCAGCCCCCAGATATATCTCACGGTCATGGGAAATGTAAAGGTTAGTTTACTGTTGCCTGACTGCTGCCTGGGTCTTGTTGGCTAGGAAAGGCCCTTTGGAGGAAGCAGGATTTGCCCTGGGCTTTAACAGCTGGAAAGGATTTATGGAGGTGGGGGTCGGGGGAATTCAAATAAAGGGAAATATTGCAAATAAAAGTTTAGAAGTGGGAAGAGAGCCACACTGTGGGTGCTTTTGACAAACTGGGTGACTTCCAACGGTTAAGATATGAAAGGGGACCTAGGTCCCCTCCCCCACAGTTTCAGTCCCTGCTGCTATGTAAAGATGAAGCTAAGCATCAGACTAAATTCAGCTACACCCCAAATATCCATGAGCCAGAAGATAGAATAAGAGCCTTAATCTGTTCTACGGACCTGATGAAGCCCCAGCTTTCTGGTGTTCACTGGTTTTGCCCACCAGGCACTTCGCTGAAGCCAGGTTCAAGAAAATGCTCATGGCAGAATTAGGTCCCCTGGTAGTCCATCCAGTAGTGAGTGAATACTGCACTGGCTTGTCTCAGACCCAATTCTTGTGAGGGTGGAAGCTCTGAAACAGAGTTTCTAGCTACTCTGTGGGAGCGGCACTCATGTCAGCAGTGAAATAGTTTCAGCATCCTTCAAGGTAAGTAAAGCCTTGTCTAGCTGCCTCTGGGGTACGGATTTGTGAGTGGGGTCTTTCAGCTAGCCAAAACCTCTGGTGTGTGTAATCTGTTTAGGGTTCTTTGAACATGAGCCCCTCCCACCCCGGGGTGTAGATTTAGGCTAACTTACTTGCACACACATATATTGTACTGTTCAAAGAAGAGTGTGAAAGTGGATTCTAGACAGTATTATAGGACCCTCAGATATCTGAGAACAGCTATATTTGGAGTTTGTATAAAACCTGAGAGACCCACTCCTCTGATTTTCTCTTAGTGGTATGGAAACTACGGGTCAGGAAAGTTGATCAGCTTGCCTAAGGTCACCCTGGCTTGGTGATGCCAAAAGAGGACAGGGCGTCTCCATTCCTCCCATTATGACCTTCTGCATCCTGCGTCTGGGCTAGAGGTGCCAAAATGAGTAAGAAATAGTCATGTTCATTTGTTGGGTATGATCACTGTTATTTTTAAAATTTTTGTTTTATATTGGAGTGTAGTGGAACAATGTCATGTTTAAGATGTACAGCAGAGTAATTCAGTTGGACGTGTATCTATTCTTTTCCAAATTCTTTCCCCATTTAGGTTATTGTAGAGTGTTGAGCAGAGTTACCTATGCTGTACAGTAGGTCCCTGTTGGTTATTTATTTTAAATATAGTAATGTGTACACATGGCTTCCCTGGTGGCTCAGAGGATAAAGCGTCTGCCTGTAATGCAGGAGACCCAGGTTCGATCCCTGGGTTGGGAAGATCCCCTGGAGAAGGAAATGGCAACCCACTCCAGTATTCTTGCCTGGAGAATCCCATGGACAGAGGAGCCTGGCAGGCTACAGTCCACGGGGACGCAGAGTTGGACACGACTGAGCGACTTCACACTCACACACAATGCGTACACATCAACCCCAAACCCCAGTCTGTCCTTCCCCATTACCCTTCCCCACTGGTAACCATACGTTCATTTTCAGTGAATTCATAAGTCAGTGAGTCTTTTTCTTTTTTGTATGCGAGTTCCTTTGGTCACTTTTTAAAGATCATATAATACGTCTTTCTCTTACTTAGCAGGGTAATCTCGGAGTCCATCCATGTTGCTGCATATGACGTTATCTCATTCTTTCTAATAGCTGAGTAATATTCCATTGTTTATATGTATCATCTTTTTTATTCATTCACCTGTATGATCATTGGTGTTGAATGTAAAAAGATTTTACCTGACAGAGACATGTTGGGGTATTTATGCATAGTGCAGGACTTACTGTATTTTGAACAGATTTGTTTTCAATACTTCAGCAAAAATAAGTGGAACAGGAGATGAAATAAGAATGCCAAAATGCTTAGAACTGTTGGAAAATGATGAAACCCAATCATGGGTTCATGGGGAGTTCATTTTACTATTCCTACTTTATATGTTTGAAATTTTTCATTAAAAATTAATTTTATTTAAATTTTTCACTAAAAGTTGTTAAAAATCAACAATAGGTTTCCACACCCAGCCAAGGAAACCGTAGTCACAAGGAAGACGTGTAGTTGCAGTCATAATCAGTTTTCAAGAAAGATAGGATTTTTGTCCCTAATGTACTGGTGCTGTACTTATTAAATAGTGGCATCCTTTTCTGAGCCATCTACCCCGTGAAGCAGGTGGAGCCTCTTATCTCCTCCACCACTAGGGCCGTGCAGCCCTGGCTTGGCTCTCATCTACTTGTGGAATCCACTTCTGTGATTCTGGCTTCTGGTCTCTGCTCCCTGTGTGCAGCAGAGTACCTTAATGTGTTCATGTAATTGATTACTCCAAGAGCCATGCTGTAGCCTGGCCTGCAAGGGTGGGAAGAAGTAAGCTTTCTGTTGGTAGCAAGTGTGCGTGCCTTCTCGTGGGTGTGTGCATTTGCACTCACTGCTGCTAAAAAGGACACAGTTAGAAAAGGGTGAAGAGCAGTCTTTCTCCCCAGCCCCTCTGCCTGCCTCCGCCTCCTTGCCAGGGAGCCGCCAGAAAGGCTGTGGAACGACCTGAAATCAACTTGCAAGTTCAAGTAGAGCCTCCATTCCCCTCTGTGGCAATTAACAGTGATTTACTAGAGGTTACATTCTAGCGTGGCCTCTGACCTTCTGTTATCAGCAGCTTCGGGGACTGGGGCTCATTATTGGTCAGTTCCTGGCTGCTCTGCAAACAAGCCTTTTCACATTTAGCTCTTGCCCACAACCACATCCTGTCCCTTTAGTACCGGACGGCACTGGGCTGCGCTGGGGTTAAATCAGGCAGGGGTGTGAGATGGAGGCGGCTGCCCTAGACAGATGGACCAAATCACCGAGTCATTTTTCCCTTGGCATTTTAGAGATGGGATGCTCCCTGAAGTTCGCTTTCCATGACACGTCCTCAGAGAACACAAGGTCAGCCTGATAGGAGTCTAAGTCCCAGAATGTCTGTCTGCAAACAGCTGATGCTGTTTTGCCCTGGCACAGACGGAGCATTTCCAGAAGGCTATTTGTCTTCTCGCCTTTTGTCAAGAAGACTCCCGTTACACAGAAGAGATGGGAAGTCACCCAAAGCTCTGTTTTCCCTTTGGCTCAGCCAGAAGGTGACGTGTGGGCTGTCCCTCCCACACATCAGGGGCCGTGTTCATGGGCGTGTGGTGGCCCGGCCATCTTAGCTCAGCAGCTCAGCCCCGCCGATAAATGTTAATAGTATGAGAAAACACTGGAGGAGCCTTGATCTGTCAAAGGTGAAGCATCTCTCTTATAATGCAGTACCAGGAAAAAGGCAAAGGACTGGTATGTGTCCAGATAAGAATAACTGCCTCCCCTCCTTTACGTCTTTGGACTACCTCAGAAGGCAAAGCTCATATTTCCTATTCTTTACAACTTTAGCCTACATTTGGGGTATATTTTCTTTCCCCCTCTTTTTGGCTTGGGTTCTGGTTTTCTGTTTCCATTTTCAGAAACCCTATAGGAAGCATACTGGGCACAAATAAGTTACCTGCTCAAAGGCAGTGATTCTTGTGACTTCCCTGCTGGTCCAGTGGCTAGGACTCCATACTCCCAGAGCAGGAACCCTGGGTTCGATCCCTGGTCGGGGAACTCAATCCTACGTGCTGCAATTAAAGTTCACATACCACAACGAGCCTGGTGCAGCCAAATGAGTAAATAAATATTCAAAAGCAGAACAACAAAAAAATAAAGGCTGTGATTCTTGCTTTCCTTCCACCCATCATGACTTTGCCCTTTGGCTTTGAGGTCCCCACGTAGCCCTCCCTGCTGGAAGGCTGTGTGCTCTCTCCTGACAGAATCCCGACCAGGGCTGCCTTTTCACAACCCTGCCTCAGTTGGCATCTTTCACGAGTATCTCAGCATCTTTCCCTTTTGTTCAGAGATAGAATCTTGTTACTGATAACTGAGACTCACAGCTCTTTTCTGTAATTAATGAATCTGCTCACTACACAGTCACTCTGGGAACATCTTTATTATCAGTCTAAGCCCCAAAGATACAGGTAGTTACAAATGCATGATGGGCATCTCAAGGATGCTAAAGGCAAAGGTGCCCCGTAAACTGACTGTAGTAACTGGATTTGGACAGACTTGGCTAGAAAGGCCTTGTGAAGGTCATGAGCTCTGTAGGGACTGCAGTGGTGGGTGGGGACTAGTTCCTCGGAAGATACTGGAAGTGGTTTTCTGCCTTGCATTAAGATTTTGTTTCTCAAACTGGGCCCTAGATATTGTTTGTTTCTAAGCTGTCTATGATGATTTAAATTTTCATCTCGGTAATAATTTATTAAACTGTTTTAAGCCTCTTCTGGATCATCTGGATGGCTACCTGTCAGTCAGTCAGTTCAGTCACTCAGTTGTGTCCAACTCTTTGCAACCCCATGGACTGCAGCACGCCAGGCTTCCCTGTCCATCACCAACTCCCGGAGCTTACTCAAACTCATGTCCGTAGAGTCAGTAATGCCATCCAACCAGCTCATCCTCTGTTGTCCCCTTCTCCTCCCACCTTCAATCTTTCTGTCATCAGGGTCTTTTCCAATGATTCAGTTCTTCACATCAAGTGGTCAAAGTACTGGAGTTTCAGCTTCAGCATCAGTCCTTCCAATGAATATTCAGGACTGATTTCCTTTAGGATGGACTGGTTGGATCTCCTTGCAGTCCGAAGGACTCTCAAGAGGGCTACCTGTGACTAGTCTCAATTATATTTACTGTCAGGTTGGTGCCCAAGGAGGACCAAAAATACTCATATGGGGCTTCCCTGGTGGGCCAGTGGTTAAGATTCCTTGCTTCCAGAGCAAGGGGAATGGGTTCAATCCTTGGAGGAGGAACTAAGATTCCACATGCCTGTATGCTGTGGCAAAAACAAAACAAAACAAAAACCTCATATGAACTGGATTCCCTGGAGGGACCACAGGGTTATGCGTAGAGGGGGTTCCTGAATTGTTAGCTTAGGAATGGAAGAGAACAATACGCGTCTCAACACTTCTGCACATTTTATGTCTATTACATTGTATTGTACGTTACTGTGAGTCAAACAAAGCTTGGAGAAGTTAGTCCCTTTCTTTGCCAAAATGATCCCAATGATTTAATAAGTATGTATACAGAGAAAGGGAGGAGGGAATTCTTTCCTATTGAGAGCCCTGGGTGTTGAAGTTCTGCTTTCCAGTCATTGGCCTTGTAAAACATGAATTGTTAGGAGTTTCTGGAGAGGACATAGGGTTTGTCAGACAACTGATGCCCAGCCTCTGTCTGAGTTGTGAACTTGAGCTTGTGGCTGGAACAGAGGTGGGCCTCAAATTGCTGGGTTCCATGCACCACACCCAGCTAACTCTTGTGTGAGTCTGTTTTCATCCTTATCCCTCTGCTCCAAGCCATTTATGAGTTCCCATTACCAACTGGATGCTTTACCTGGGCAGCAAGGTAAACACACCTCCATCTGGCTGGCAAGTCTCACCCCTTGAGAGTCTCATCTCACTGTTCGCCTGCCAGAAGCGTGTGCTCCAGCCACCCTTCCTCACGCAGCCCCCAAAGCTCCCATCTTACCTCTTTCATCACTTCCTTGAATGCTGCCTTGGCCCCATCTCCGTTTGTCCAAGCCCCCGCCACCCAGCCCAGTCCAGACACCATTTTACCCTCTCGGATCACCCCCACTCTGATCAATGTCACCCTTCTTTCCTTCCCCCCTAGAATAGCAATCATGTGGACTTGACACGTTCTTGAGTTGTGGGGTGGTGAGTGGATGGGTTTGTCCCCCCTGCTTCTGGGTTATGCACTCTTGGGTGGGAGGCAGGGTTCAACTCAGCTCCTAACGTGGCTTTGTCTCCTTCTAAGATGCCCTTCACAGCACCTGTGTTTATTTGTTCACTCTGGGATTCATTCAGTTGCTCACTCATTCATGGAAAAGACTTGTATTGAGTAGCTACTATGTGCCAGCCACCAAATTGGGCACTGTGAGTAACCAGTGATCAAGACAGACATGGAGGAGTATTCCTCATGAATCTTAGAGGCTGGGGGATGGAGCGGGGAAGTTGGGGAGGAGAGGCAGGCCTTAACAAGCCTTGACAGCTCAGGAGTATTGATAGAAGGAGTCTGGAAACCCCAGAACACACTACAGAGGAATGTCAGTTATTGGCTGTATATGACTTAGCACCCTTTTCAAACCAGTGGTTGAGAACACTTAACACCCTTGGACTCTCGCTGTTAATCCTGTCTGCTCATGTGAATCGGCCAGGGAGCCTCCAGGTGCTTGGGCCCAACAAGAGAGAGTCTGACATATTTGGTCTGGGGCATGAATATTGTCAAGAAAACAGAACTCATGGTCCAAGGGGGAGCAGGAAGACCCAAAGCCCCCCCCCCAATCTGGTCCCCATATAGCCCCCTGAGAATAAGGGCCTTGTTCAGTGCTGGGGCCACAAGTGAGAGGGCTCAGAGAAGCTTGTTTGGGCTTCCATGGGCCCTGTTGTGGATCCACCCCCCAAAATTATCTTCAAATCCTAACCCCCAGAATTGGCCTTATTCAGAAACATGGTCTTTGCCGATGCAATTCAGTTAAGATCCAGTGGCCCTACTGGGTTAGGATGGGCCCTTCTTCAATAAGGATGAAATGTCCTGCTAAAGAGGTTTAGCATCCAGACACACAGGGAGGACGGCAGAGGCACAGGTCAGACCAATGCAGCTGCAGCCGAGGAATGCTGAGGCTTGCCAGCAACCACGAGAAGCTAAAAAGAAAGAAAGTGTTCTTCCCCGGGTGCATCACGGGGAGCGCGATCCTGTCAACACCTGCTGTGGGACTTCAGCCTCCAGGGCTGGAAGAGAAGACATTCCTGTTGATTGAATCATCATTCCGTGGTATTTTGTCATGGCAGCCCTGGGACCTAATACAGACCCAGGGGTCATGCCCACGGGAAGGGCAATGCCAGGTTCCCCCCTTGACCTGGATAGTAGGAGCCCAGAGGCAAACCCTTAGCAAGTGTCACAGCTGTGACTTTCTTGACTTTTTTTTAATCAAGACTGCAGCCTGTAGGGGAGGTCAGCAAGAGAGAAGGGGACTCAAAGTGTTAAGGGACAGCATGGCTCTCACTTAATCAGTCCCACAGCTACAACTGCTCATCATTACTATAGCTTCATCATCAAGTCAGTGGCTCGACCAGGGTTCTGGGTGGGGAAAGAGCATGTACTCTGCGGCCCTGGCTCTAACCCCATCTGCGTCACATCAGCTATGTGACTTTAAGAAGTGTGGCTTGGAGACCTTTGTCTTCCCCTCTGCAAAGTGGAGTTAATAATAGACCCCGTGCAGGGTTGTCGTGAGGATTAAACAAAATGTGAGCAGAATGCCTTGATAAGACAGCTGTCACGTGCCAGTGCCGTCAATTTAGTGATTTGAACAGAGCAGGCTGAATGGTGGAGGAAAACATCCTCTGGCTTGATCAGGGAACATGATCACGCCAACCTTGGTGTGTGGATGAACCCTGGTGGCAGGGCAAAGATCTGAGCTTGGATTTTGGTTCTATCATGAGTGACCTCTGCGACCTTAGGAAAGTTACTTTCCTCAGTGTCCTCGACTTTAAGATTGGTTAACAAAATCTATACGATAGTGGCAGATGAAATGAAATGACATAAGCGCCATTTGTCAGTGTTGGCCAGGGACTCATCGGAAGGGACGGGAAGGACCAGGACTCAGAACCGGAGCAGGGGCTCAGCCTGGTTCCTAGGCAGTGGGGCTGCTGGGGGCTCGGGGTGCTGACTCTGGAATGGGGCAGCTGGCCTGACTTGCCTCTCAGTGTATGTGCTGCAGGTTTCTCTAGGATGGGAAGCCAGTGGATTCTCTTCTTGGAAGAGAACCTTCCAAGAGCCACAGGTTGGAATCTCTGACTCTTGCACTTCTTCCAGGGGCGGCCTCACCCCAACTTCCCAGTTTTCCCAGTTCTCTGCTCCTGTGTCCAGCTCCTACTCCTGCAAGACAGCTCCGAGGGCACAAGCGGCTCAGACCCCAGCACCATCGAGTGGGGAGCAGAGCCTGGCAGAGGGCATCCTGGATGTGTTCTTCTTCCCCTGGGCTCTGTGCAGCTGTCCTGTCCACACCTGTCGGTAGGCCGCCTTCTAGAAGCCCTGGGCCCACCACCTGCTCAGCTTTTTGTGAAAGTTGTTTGCTGTTGTTTATAGCCAACATGGAGGGCTCTGTTTCACCAGAGTGGATGTTTTCAAATTCAGAGGTTTTTACCTGCTTGATTTTAAATCTAATCAGATTCTTCTAATCTAATGGAAAATCAGAGCTTTCCAACCAGGCTAAATCTTTTGTAAGTCTGTTCCTTCCTGGGCTCTTTGTTTCACAAGCTGCGTATGAGCTTTCTGCTCTAGTTCCATGAGTTGAAGGCTAGTGTGCTAGTTACCCATGCATGTATGTGTTAGTCACTCAGTCTTTGCAACCCCGTAGACTGTAGCCTGCCAGGCTCCTCTGTCCGTGGAATTCTCCAGGCAAGAACACTGGAGTGGGTAGCCATTCCCTTCTCCAGGGGATTTTCCTAACCCAGGGATTGAACCCAGGTCTCCTGCACTGCAGGGGGATTCTTTACCGTCTGAGCCACCTAGGATTGCAGCAACAAATGACCACAAACTAGGTGGCTTAAAATGCCAGAATCTTATTCTCTCACTGTTTTGGAGGCCAGAAATCTGAAGTCAAGGTGTCAGCAGGGCCATGGCCCATCTGATAGCCCTAGGAGAGAATTTTTTCTTGCCTCTTCTTATTCTGGGTGGGGCCTGGCATTCCTTGGCTGTGGGTGCCACCGCAGTGCCTGTCTCTGCCTTCACATGGCCTTCTTCCCTGTGTTTCTGTATTTTAAAGCTCTCTGTCTTAAAAAAAATATTTTTTGATGTGGACCATTTTAAGAATCTTTATTGAATTTGTTACAATATTGTTTCTGTTTTATGTTTTGGTTTTTTGGCTGCGAGGGTTCTTAGCTCCCCAACCAGGGATTGAACCCGCAGACCCTGCGCTGGAAGGCAAAGTCTTAACCACTGGATCAGCAGGGAAGTCCAAGAGCTCCCTCTCTTTTCTTCAGTGATATCATCAGCCATTGGATTTAGAGCCCATCTGAAATCCAGGATAATCCTGTTTTGAAATCTGTAATTTAATTGCATTAGTAAAGACCCAGTTCCAAATAAAGTCACATTCATGTATACCAGGGATTAGGACTTGGATGTATCTTTCTGGGGGCTTCTATTCAACCCACTACAGGGGGTAATAATAACATTTATTGAATAATGTTTTGTGTCTGGTGGTTTTCACATGTTACTTCACTGAATCCCCACTCTAACTCTGCAAAATAGGTACACTTTCTTCCCACTTAAGCTTCCCTGGTGGCTCAGATGGTAAAGCGTCTGTCTACAATGAGGGAGACCCAGGTTTGATCCCTGGGTCGGGAAGATCCCTAGAAAAGGTAATGGCAACCCACTCCAGTACTCTTGCCTAGAAAATCCCATGGACAGAGGAGCCTGGTAGGCTACAGTCCACGGGGTCTCAAAGAGTCGGACACAACTGAGCGACTCCACTTTCTTTCTACTTGCTTCCTACTTTTGTAGGTGGGAAAACTAAAGTTTGAAAAAGTTGTCAAGCTTGTTGAAGTTCAAACAGCTTGCTGGTGCAGCCACTGAATTCTAGCCTAGCTCTTTCCACTAAGCTGGAGTCATTCTTCATCAGAAGAGGGAGAGAAATGAACAACTACCGTAGTAAAATGGCCATAGGGAAAACATATGGGTTTTCTGCCACTCATTCATGCATGGAGAACCACCGACGAATACTGGGGCATTAAGAATATCAGGAATTTTTTACCCTGGAATGTTAGTCATAAAAAAAGAATGAGATTTTGCCACTTGCAGCCACATGAATGGATTCAGAGGACATTGTGGTAAGTGAAATAAGTCAGATAAAGGACACGGTGTATGGTATCACTCATGTGAAATCTAAAAAAGACAACAAATAGTGAATAAAACAAAAAATTATAGCAGATATCGAGGACACACTAGTGGTTACCAGTGGGGACTCAGAGAGAGAGGGCTAATACAGGAGTAGGGGGAAAGAAGAGCAGGAGTTTTGTAATGATGTTCATCTAAAAGTTGCTGAAAGCTAACGTAATTAGAGCAAAAGAATTTATACCAAAGGATATTGATGGATACTTCAAGAGGGCCATCACCAGTTTATTTGGTGGTTGAATCTAAAGGTCTAACACATATTTGTGTGTGTGCTAAGTTGCTTCAGTTGTGTCTGACTCCTTGTGACCCTCTGGACTGTAGCCCACCAGGCTCCTCTGTCCATGGGATTCTGCAGGCAAGAATACTGGAGTGGGTTGCCATGCCCTCCTCCAGGGGATCTTCCTGACCCAGGGATTGAACCCATGTCTCTAACATTGTCTGCTGCCTTGCAGGCAGAGTCTTTACTGCTGAGCCACCAGCAAAGCTCTTAACATGTATTAGGTGCTCCAAAAATATTTGGTGAATAGATGAATGCCTGAAGAAATGCAGCTGTGAGAAGACTAAGGATAAGGTCACCTTGAGACAAGATCCCGCTATGGTATATGACTTCTTAGCTGCCAAAGTAAAGTTGAGGTGTTCCTTCACTTTGCACAGTCTTTGCAGCAGAGCCTCTCTGCTCACCTCACAGATGGGAGTGCTTTTCTTAGGGAAAGAAACAAAATTAAGTTTATATTAAAAGTTGGATGCCAGGAGTTTGGGAATAATCTTGATTGTCTCTCTGTTATATCCCAGCTGGGATCAGTTGAGACATCTCAGAGCCCATAACCTTCCCAGGCAGAAGCTTGTCCACCATTTTCTGCCAGGGTTCATTTCCTGACTCTGGGTTCCACGATTTCTAGGAATAGAATATAAGCAAATGGAGAAAACTTTTGTACTGCTGTGAAATTTTGCTGGGAAAAGAAAATGCATGCTCAAAAGTTCTAAGAACTTCTGAGCCTCGTACCCAAGAGACTGTACAGATTTGTGCATTTTGAACCATGCTTGTTGGAATAAATTTGGGTTGGGAAAGTAGCTAGGAGGTTTGAGATTTCTGGACAATAGTGTTTTAATTCCCAACCATGTGAAATTTTCTTTGCTGTTTCAAAATGTCTTTCAACTTGAATGGGACATCTCCTTGGTTTGCAAAGGCTCTGTGTATTAGAGTTCTGCAGAGAAGCAGAACCAAGAGGCTCTCTCCCTCCCTCCCTCCATCTACCCATTCATCCATCGGAAGAGATTTATTATAAGGAATTGGTTCCTGTGATTATAGAGGCTTGTGGCCCAGTCAAGTTGACCCCTAAAATTAACCTCACACTGAATTTCTATGGCATATGTTCATTCTTAGCTCTAGTAAGGTGGCAGTGTCATAGATATGACCCCTTGTAATGTCCTTGGCAAAGGTATATTCAATTGAAACAAAAGACTGTAGGAGCCAAGGCAGAAATCCAAACAGTGGCTCCTAAGATAGGATGTTTTCTTAGCCTTGTAAATGTCCATTGGCTTCCTTTGCTTCTTGTCCTGTCTGTGTCTGTTTCTCTTTTTTAAATGAGTGAAAGAAAAGATGGGTGAGATATGTTATTACAGTGCAGAGAGAGGTATTGGGGTTTCTTTGACCACATCTACAGGGCTCTTGCTTGAAACCTGTTTCTAATAGACAGAGGAAGGCTTTGATTAAAACTATATTTGCTCACCAAACTCTTTCCCTTTTTATTAACAGATATAGCTCTCCCCATTAACCCACTCTGACTGAGGAGACTTGCTATGCAGGGGGCAAGGAAAGTCAATTAACTTCCAGAGGACTTGGATGAATACCTCCAGTAGGACTGGTCCGTGGATGTTCATTAGGCCTCCTTCCCACCACTTTTCATTTCCCGGTTGCTGTGTTGACTAGTGAAAGGCATGTTTACACATATGGCTCACAAAATACATTTGAGTGGTAGATTTTTGTTGTTAGCTAACTTGATTTATGGATGTGAAAGCTGGACTGTGAAGAAAGCTGAGCACTGAAGAATTGATGCTTTTGAACTGTGGTGTTGGAGAAGACTCTTGAGAGTCCCTTGGACTTCAAGGAGATCCAACCAGTCCATCCTAAAGGAGATCCGTCCTGAGTGTTCTTTGGAAGGACTGATGCTAAAGCTGAAACTCCAGTACTTTGGCCACCTGATGCGAAGAGTTGACTCATTGGAAAAGACTCTGATGCTGGGAGGGATTGGGGGCAGGAGGAGAAGGGGACGACAGAGGATGAGATGGCTGGATGGCATCACTGACTCGATTGACATGAGTCTGAGTGAACTCCAGGAGTTGGTGATGGACAGGGAGGCCTGGTGTGCTGCGATTCACGGGGTCGCAAAGAGTCAGACACAACTGAGCAACTGAACTGAACTGAACTTGATTATAAGGTATTTAGTCTTCTTAAAACCAGGAGTCGTTTAAAATCCAGTAATAAAGTCAACATTATTTGTAATATGGCCACTAACAGATATTGTATTAGCAAAATAATCACCATGCAAGATTTATTGGTAAACTTGTCAGGTCAATCTCATACATCAGAAGCTTTAGTAATAGTGGTCTCAGCACCCAGTTAAATATATTTCCTGAGTGTTTTACTATTCTTTTTTTACTGTGTTACTGTTCTCATGGGATATGATGTGGTCGTTGGCAGCTTGGATGAATACGGAGGGTTGAAGTGGACTACCAGAGGTCTTCTGTATGTTTATATGAATATAGGCAATAATATTCTCTTAGGTATGCCAGCTCTGCTAGGTGCTGTTTTCTTTATGACTATTTTATTTATTTATTTGGCTGTGCCAGGTCTTAGTTATGGCATGTGAGATTTCAAACCCAGGGCCCCTGTACTGGGAGTGCAGAGTCTTAGCCACCTGGACCACGAGGAAAGTCCCAAAGTGCTAGTTTCAAATGATTGTGAATTTCTTCTTCTTTGTAAGTTGGACTGTCTGGATTTGAAAGAAGAAATTGCAGGGGAGGCCAGCCAGGGTTACGGTGGGAGAGATGAGAGTGATTTGCATTCAGATCTGAATTTACTAGCTGTGTGTGTGTGATTCTGGGCAGGTTACATAATCTCTCTGAGTCTGTTTCTTCATCTCTGGGATAGTTGTGTCTACTGTATAGGTTTATTATTAAGAGCTCGGTGTGGTGAAACTTGTCAGTCGTGTGGCTGACTTTATTCATAATAAAAGCAGTTTTCCTCTTTTGGTTTATATTCTTTCTCTTTTACTGGCTTATTATGACTAGCCTTTTGTGTTATTTATTTAACTGTAATTCTGTAATTCTGTCTTCTTGTTGAAGTTTCAGTAGAAAACTGCCCATGAGAGAATCTCTTAATCCTGGTTGCTGAGTCCAGAGTTCATTGTATTTTTGTTTGACTTTCCACCAAATTACATTCAGAACAGTGGTAAGGCAAAAGAAGTCATCTTCATTCCCAGGTTTTAAGAATTAAGCCTTACTTCTGAGTAAGCAAATCCTGAACCAAGTTTGGGATTCAGAGGTAGGATTGTTCTGGAGAGGCTGGATGGGTCCCAACAACCAGTTCTGAATGGGAACGACAGGGGCTTTCAGAGCCATGGGCTGGAATAGGGGGATTCTTCACCTACTATAGTCATCAAATGTGTTAATGCCGGCCCACGGGAGTGTGAGCCTAACTGGTGCCTAACAGGTACCTGATCAGGGACTTACCAGGTGCAGCAGGGGATGCTGGTAAACTCTGAAGCTTGCACTACAGAGATCTGGTTTGAGATTCTGAACAGACACAATTTTAGCATTTAGGAGGCTTGAAAACACTTAGAAAGGAACTGGTCCAAAGAAACTTAACATGGTACAAATAGCCCCTACTGTGGTCGGGAGGGGAGGTGCTAATTGAGAGATGATTGTCTGAGATGCCACTGGTTACAAGAAGCAACCTCAATTAAGTAGCACCGTGGCTGAGGGAAGAGAATACAGGAAGCACAACTACATTACCTGCAAACTGAGTTGCAACGTGCATTCTTATTTTATGATTTCAAGGAATATATGTCAACTGAAAGAGACATGTGCCTGTTTTTCTCCCCTATCATATTGCTTTGCATGGTCCTGGCAGAGGGTAGGCGCTGACGTCGTTAAAGGGACCACTGATGTACAGCCGGTATTCAGGAAACACTTGCTGGACAGTTGGCATGAATAGACAGGTCTAGGGTACACTGTGGGTTGAAATGCTGACCGTGCTTTGCAGGGCGGGCTCATAAAGCCTGCTTTGAAGGTCAAGGGGATAGTAGTTCAGAGAGAGTGTGGTGTGCATGGGTGTTGCATTAGAGAACTTGGCCCTGGCAGAGAAAAGATGTGGCTAAAGACAGTTCCAGAGTGCCCAAGGCTCGTGCCCACAGTGTTGGAGACATGGCCACAGGGAGATAAGGGACAGAGCAGTCCCTCTGAGATCGGCCAGGGAGGCAAAGGGAGATGGGAAGAAGTAGCCAAATGTGAACTTTAAAAAGCCTTCTCCCAAACTGAAATGCCCTGGAAGAGTCAGAAATGGTACTGCAGCAGTTTGCTTTGACAAATTTTGTCAAAACAAAAAAACAATGATTCAACTCAAAACTCTGTGATGCCTTTATGTTGTTTATATAGAGGGTCTTCAAGGGTTTAATTCAGAACATTTCTGTGATGAATGACTGGCTCTTGTTCATGTAAACAAAAACCAGCCTGGACCACGGAACCAAATCTTTTTCATCCGGGTCACAGCCATTTCCCTGAAGAGAGAACTTCCCCTCCCTGCCCCTTCTCACTTCTGGGAAACATGACCAACACTCTTAGAATCTTGTCCCTCATCTGAGGCATCTCTGCTGCTCCCATGGGACTCTCATTTAAGAGTGACCCTTGTGCTTTTCTAGGATAGGATACTACTTGAACTTAGATTTAGAAAGCTTTGGGCAGTTACAGGAAATACAGCTTTCTACAAACTCACAATATGACCTTGGCACAGTCCCTTTCTCTCTGAACCTTTGTTCCTTGCCATTAGAAAGGATAACTTTTTTTCTTGCATTTAAAATGCTCTAAGGAGCTTGCCTGGTGGTCCAGTGTTTAAGACTCCATGCTCCTATTGTCAAAGGTCCAGGTTTAATCTTTACCTAGAGAACCAGATTTCACATGCTGCAATGAAGAGTTTGCATGCTAAGACCTGGCCCAACCAAATAAATAAATGATGATAAATATCGTAAAAATCTTCTAAAAATGAATTTAAAAAATAAAATGCTTTGAGTCTACACTAGACATTTAAGACCAGTGCTGTCCAATAGAAATATAGAGCAAAACACATATATAATTTTAAAGCACGCTTAAAATGTTTAAATTTTAAAAACAGGTGAAATTAATTTCAAGAATGTTTTATTTAACTCATACAGCCAAAATACCATCACTTCTATATGGAATCAATAAAGTGGGAAAAAAACACAGAACTGTTAATACAGTTTACATTCTCTTTTGTGGGAGAGGCGCTAAGCCTTTGAAGTTTCGTCTTTACACTTACAGCACATCGCAGTGCAGACGAACCACATTTCATGTGCTCAGTAGCCGCATGCGTCTAGTGGCCTGAGAACCGAACAGTACCATTTGAGACCGTGAGTCACGAGAGAGCCCCGTTCAGATGCAAAGTGAACCTGAGGAGGATCATTAAAAGGCCCTGCCTGTAGCCCCATGAATTTCTTAGACCTTGCAAGGTTTGCCTTAATTCATTAAAAGCCTAGTGTGAGTTTGCATTACCCATGAGGTCTTTTTCAAAAACTGGAAAATTAGAAGTCAGTTTTGAGACAGAAGAAGGACAAAGGCCCTGCAAATCCCTAGATAGGCCCACAGTGTTATCTCCTCAATTCCCAAATCCCCAAACTGAGAAAGCCAGAAGTTTGTGTGTGTGTGTGTGTGTGTGTGTGTAAGGTTGGCACTGGTTAATTTGGAGGCATGTGATGTGATGTGAGGGGATATCTGCTCTCTCTAGCCCACTTAACCTACTGGATGCATGTGTCAGGAAGTAGTAAGGGTTCAGATGTTGTTTAGCCACTTCAGTCATGCCTGACTCTTTGCAACCCCATGGACTGTAGCCTGCCAGGCTCCTCTGTCCATGGGATTTCCCAGGCAAAAATACTGGACTGGATTGCCATTTCCTTCTCCAGAGGATCCTCCTGACCCAGGGATCAAACCCGTGTCTCCTGCTTGGCAGGTGGATTCTTGACCACTCAGCCAGCTTAGCTTGAGTGTTTGTATATTTTGCTGTAGAAATATTAATGTGTTTTATTCTTGTTTCCACAGACCTTGCTGGTAGATTGTACACCATGATCCTTTTCTAGAATTTGAAATGTACTGACTTTCCAAACACCTCTGGTTTTGTGGGTTTCAAATAAGAGATCATGGGCCTGTGGTTGAATTTTTCAAATCTTTTGATTGTAACCATCATAAGAAATGTATTTTACATTGTATGTCAGGACATACATGTTAAAAACAAAGGTTTTATGGAAGATTACACTCCTTTTCTAAGCTGCTGGTAACTCACTGAGTTGACAGCATAGCCCACTAAAGGGCCGTGTCCAGTTTATGAGCACTGCAGAAGGCTCTGTACTGGGGACCATGGAGAGCAGTTCAAGGACATGGACCTTAGTCAGAAAAGAGAAGAGATGGGCTCCTGGCGGAGAGACAGCCCCCCTCAACCCTGCTCATCTATCCCTAGGCCTGCTGCTTCTTGTGGTTTAAATGAACCATCACGGCTTCGCCCTCAGTGTCTGTGGGCCATCATCAGCTGTTTTACTGGTGGTTTCGGAACCATACTGGTCATCCAAGGAAATGACCTGGCTTTGTGCTTGGGCCTGTCAAAGGGGGCAGGAAATTAAGTTACTCTTGGGCCATGTTATGGCTTTGGGAAATCAAGGTACGCCTCATAAAAGAGGCGGTTTACATGAAGCCACCATTTGTTCAAACTTTACTTAGCACATGAATAAGGATTTTTTGATCACTGGTGAGTAATGCCGTTTATGTGAGAAAGGTTCAAAGGTTGTTGGCAAGTTCAAAGGTAGTTGGCAAGTTCAAAGGTAGCTTCAGGCATGGCTGGACCTAGGGACTCCAGCAATGTGGATAGGGCTCTTTTTCTCCAGTTACCAGCTTTTTTTCTCTGAGCGCTGGCTACATCCTCAGACTGGAAAGGGTGGGATGCCGGGGTCCAGCCCCGGTGGATCCAGGAAATTCGAAGGGTGGACGGCGTTGGCGTGGAAAGACTTGTTTATTTATTAATATTAGATTAAGAAACTATAGCGTAGTAGGAAGATTAAGTGGAGGAAGAGGGCTGAATAGCTTGGTTTACGCGGAAGACCAATAAAATTCCAGACAAGGAATTTGCACCAACTACGTTGGGCCACCGGCGCCCGCTTGAATATCTAAGGGTGCCTCGCCTTAAGCTCCCTTTCGCTCGGGTCTTAACAGCCCAGGCAAGTAAGTAGACCTGGCGAGCCTCCGCGCCCCAGGTGGAGATTCAGCCTGAAGTTAAAGTAAAGAGCAGAGAGAGGGAAAGGGAGAGAAGAAGAGAGAGAGAAAGACACGGGGGGAGCCAGAGTCCCAAGAAACCAGGCCGAGAGACTAGTTCAAGAAACTGGTCCGAGAAGCTGGCCCCGTCCTTTATTGTTCAGAAGGCCTTTTATACTTTTGATAAAATATGGAGATCAATGGGTAACACAAAATTATGTAGCGTTCGCAACCCAGATTCTTTCTGTACATCATTTTGTATACAAAAGGTCTCAGGTGATTTACATTATCTTTTGGCCAAGAGGCTTGTTAACACTTTTTTGGCTCTCTTCCTTAATGAATGTTAATTTTGTTTCCCCTGAAGTGTTTTTCTTTAATCTGCATCTCCTTAAAGCATTAAAGTTACATCTCTATAGAACAAAGGTGCAGTGGGATATAACAAAGAAGGTACTTAACTCAAAGATCTAATGTTGCTAATACCAGGTCTACTACTTGTTTTTCTATATACCAACTATATCTAAAAATAAAGGATATGAAAATTTGGCAGCAAGCATTGATTCAACAAATGAAACTTTTAATCAGTCCTATTTTAAAGATTTTGACTCCTCGGAAGCCCCTACATTCCTAGGATGTTTTAAGCTTCCTGTGCCTCCTGCGGTCAGGAGGCCTCAAACAATCACACTCGTAGCTGTGCGAGTCCTGCTGGCAGGCTAGAAAGCCATCAGAGGGGTATTTGGATTGAAACACTCTTTCAAATGCAGAAGACTAAAGCCCTGAATTGACTTTTTCCAGAAAATGTCAGAAGAGTAGAAAAGCAGAGCACAAAAGCCGGCAGATTTTTATTGGGGTACATGCTTAGGAATTTCCAGAGGGGTCCCTGAAGTCTGAGCACGCCTTGCGTATGTCAGCTTCCTTCCTCATGACCTTGTCACGGGCGGGATTCCTCACACTGGCTCCCGGCAGTGGGAGGGGACAGGGTTGACGGCAACTCTAAGTACATATTCTCATGGTTTATTTTCTGAAGACAGGAAAGACCTCTTTCTCCCAAAGCCAGCTGAGCAAATCCTAGGGAAAATTCTTGAACCCATCACTGGGGCGTAAAGAATGGCCAGTCCTCAGCTATGTCCCCACCTCCTACGGCTCAGGTGCAGTCAGCCAAATCTGAACCATATGGAATAGGTCCTCCCATTACTGAAAGAAACGGGAAAGAATAGTAAGTAGAGCAAAATAATTAACTTTCATTCATTATTATTTTTAAACTTTTTATGTCAGAGTATAGCCATTTAACAACGTTGTGATCGTTTCAGGTGGACCGTCAAGGCTCTTAGGTGTACATACACTTGTATCCATTCTTCCCCCAACTGCCCTCTCATCCAGGCTGCTACATAACATTGAGCAGAGTTCTCTGTACTATACAGTGGGGCTTTGTTGGTTTTTCATTTGAAATCAAGCAGTGTGTACATTTTTATCCCAAACTCCCTAACTATTCCTTCCTCCCATCCTTCCCCCTGGCAACCGTAAGTTTTCTAAGTCTGTGGATCTGTTTAGTCTGTTTCCATTTTGTAAATAAGTTCATTTGTATCATTTCATTTTAGACTCCCCGTGTAAACAGTATCATTTGATACTTCTCCTTCTCTGACTTGATTCACTCAGTGTGGTAATTTCTGTGTCCGGTGGAGATGCCGCAATGGCATTATTTCATTCTTTCTTATGGCTGAGTAATAGTCCATATATATATATATATATATATATATATATATATATATATATATATATATCTTCTTAATCCATTCCTCTGTTGGTGGACATTTAGGTTGCTTCCTCATCTTGGCTGTTGTACACAGTGCTGCAATGAATGTTGAAGTCCACGTATCCTTTTGGACCATGGTTTTCTCCAGATATATGCCCAGGAATGGTATTGCCAGATCATATGGTACCTCTATTTATAGTTTTTTAAGGAATCTCCATACTGTTCCCCATTAGCTTCCATTCATTACTGATTCCTAACTTTCACAAGGCTGGGAACTGATTCCTTGTTGATGGGGTTCACATATGGGATTAGATATGGTCTCTGCCTGATTATCAGTTCTCATCCACTGGAAATGTTCTAACCAGCAGAAGCAGGACTGGTCTAGCTGGAAAGCCATTCAGAACTGCCAGCTTTATTAAAATTGATCCTCTGTGTGGGGACTTTTGCTTCCCCACCCCTCCTAGTAGTAAGGGCCATTTTAGGCAGACCATATTTTGTGCTCTCCCACAACTGAACAACCACACCCTCCCCATTTCTGTTCCATCCTTCTGGCCTGACCCTGGCACTGAGGAGTCAGCTTGGGGATGGTGAACTCTTTCCCAGCTCTTTTGCTCCCTGAGCCAAGAGTTGCAGCTGCCGCCATTGTTTCTCCTGTCAGACTGCCCTGGAGGGCTCGGCTGTCTTGAAATCCATCAGTGTTGCCTGGAATAAGTGAAAATCTTTTTTTCAGGTCCTTCCCCATCCCTGGATGCCATGCCCTGCTCTGCTTCTACCCGCTGGGCCTTTGGAATTTCCCTTTCAGTTTTCCTTCCCACCTTATTCCTGAGGTGGGCAGAAGTTTGTGTTCACTGCCCTTTATCCATGGGTCTCTGCCCTCAGCCCAAGCCTTGGTGACATTTTATCCCAGGCTGCTCAAGGTACTTTTCTTCCCGGATATTTTCCCCACACTTTGCTTTCATTAGAATGTTTTTTATTTCTACTCTCTGGAGTAATAAGCAAATCTTTACCAATATAAAGTGGACTTGGATAATGGAGTCAGAAGGATCTGTTGTTGATTCTGAGCCCTGACGTTTACAATGTGACCCTCCTTTGGCCTCAGGTCTCCCCTCTGTGAAATGGGGATGATGATGCCTACCCAGCAGGATGAACTGAAATTGTATCTGCAGATAGCTGGTCCAGATTCCAGGCTCAAAAAAATATATGCTGTGGTAGTTGACTCGCCCTTTGCAAGCGAGAGAACCCAGCTCAATCTGGCTTAATCAAAAAATGGGATGTCCTGGCTGTCCATAACTGAGTGGTAGAGGAGAAGGCTAGTTAGACTGGGGGCTGAGTGGTCAGAATATCTAGGCTCTATTTTCCTTCCTTGGGAGGCTGTTCCTGGAGATGGCCAAGATGGCCCTAGACTGGCACTCTAGCAGGTCAAAGATCAAGAAATAGTTCCCGGAAGAGTCCCAAGGCTGATGCCCATTGGTTTGGCTCTCGTCACGAAGCCATCTCTAAGCCAATCACTGTGGCTAAGGGAATGAAACACTCTGATTGGCTAACTCCAAGGTCATGTGGCTGTCATGGAGTCAGGGGTGGGGCTTCTACTTCTATATAAGACACAAATACAATTGGGTAAAAGGGTTTCCCAAAGAGAAACTGGGTGCAAATGAGAAGGGCAAGTGGATGCTGGGAAGGGAGGAAACTTGTGGTAAGAATCACTGTACACGTTCTTGGGTTGTCCCTGCTGAGGCAGTGTCTGCAGTGGTGTTATGCTCTCTGCCCATTGGAATGGTACCTGGGATGCTGTCAACGGGTGTTGCCCAGGCTGGGGTTAGACAGCGTGGGAAACAAGCACAGGACCTGGTAGCCACCCCTCCGTTCACAGCCTACTACTCACTCTTGTTCTGCACATAGGTTTCTGGTGTCAGTTTAAGCTGGACTGGGGAGCAATGGAAAGCTTGGAAAACCCTCACTTATTTATTTTCAGCATTATGTGTTTTGAGAAATATGGTTCTCCAGAGGGGTTCAACCCAAATTCCACCTCAGTTACCCTTGCTGCCTTTCTGCCAGGGCATAGTTTAGTAGTCCTGCAAAAACAAACAAGGATATTTCCGATCACTTTTTTGAAACTGTTCTACTAAACTTACAGTATGTTTATGTGTGGGTGGATGGGTGGGTGTGAGTGAGTGTGTGTTTATGGAGGGTCTTCCACATCCATTTTATAGGAGGGATTTAGATTTTATTTAACAGTGGCTCAGATGGTAAAGAATCTGCCAGCAATCCAGGAGACCTGGGTTCAAAATCTGAGTCCAGAAGATCCCCTGGAGGAGGACATGGCAACCTACTCCAGTATTCTTGCCTGGAGAATTCCATGGACAGAGGAGCCTGGCGGGCTACAGTCCATGGGGTTGCAAAGAGTCAGACACAACTGAGCTACTTTACATACATATACATGTAGCAACTAACATTTACCTTAGTATGTGTACTTGATGGAATTATTCTGTGACCTTTATACCAATGCTATGAAATTCAGATACTGTTACTAATCCCATTTTACAAATGAGGAAACTGAAGCACAGAGAGGTCAGTTAAGCTCTCCAAATGCCACACAGCCTGTATGTGGTGAAACCAACCCAAGGCTGAGCCATGATTTGGAATTAGGATTAAGCAGTTTAAGTTTGCAACCTGGTACAGGTGGGAAGGACATGGAGGACGCTGCTTTCTCTGGACCAAGAACCAAGCATGAAAGGTAATTGTTATTCAGTCATTCAGTCGTGTCTGACTTTCTGCAATCCCATGAAGCAAAATAGTGGAGGCTCGTCTGTCCTCCACTATCTCCTGGTGAACAAGTGACTGATAGTTGTTCAGTCATGGCCGATGCTTTGCAACCCTGTGGACTGTAGCCTGCCAGACTCCTTTGTCCATAGAATTCTCCAGGCAAGAATACTTGAGTGGTATTAAAGAAATGCCAATAAAAACTGCAGTGAGATATCACCTCACACCAGTCAGAATGGCCATCAAAAACAGTCTACAAACAATAAATGCTGGAGAGAGTGTGGAGAAAAGGAAACGCTTATGCACAGTTGGTGGGAATGTAAATTGATACAGCCACCATGGAAGATGGTATGGAGATTCCTTAAAAAACTAGGAATAAAACCACCATATGACCCAGCAATCCCACCCCTAGGCATATACCCTGACGAAACCAAAATTGAAAAAGGCACAGGTATCCCACTGTTCATTGCAGCAGGATTTACAATAGCTAGAACATGGAAGCAACCTAGATGTCCATTAACAGATGAATGGATAAAGAAGTTGTGGTACTTATACACAATGGAATATTACTCAACCACAAAAAGGAACAGTTCTTTTGAGTCAGTTCTAATGAGGTGGATGAACCTAGAGCCTATTAGGCAGAGTGAAGTTAAGTCAGAGAAAAATATATATCGCATACTAACACATATATATGGAATCTAGAAAAATGGTACTGAAGAATTTATCTGCAGGGCAGCAATGGAGAAACAGACTTATGGACATGGGGGGAGGGGAGGAGAGGGTGAGAGAGAGAGTAACATGGAAACTTACATTCAGTTCAGTTTAGTTCAGTCGCTCAGTCGTGTCCGACTCTTTGCGACCCCATGAATCCCTGTCCATCACCAGCTCTCAGAGTTCACTCAGACTCAGGTCCATCGAGTCAGTGATGCCATCCAACCATCTCATCCTCTGTCGTCCCCTTCTCCTGCTGCCCCCAGTCCCTCCCAGCATCACAGTCTTTTCCAATGACTCAACTCTTCGCATGGGGTGGCCAAAGTACTGGAGTTTCAGCTTTAGCATCATTCCTTCCAAAGAAATCCCAGGGCTGATCTCCTTCAGAATGGACTGATTGGATCTCCTTGCAGTCCAAGGGACTCTCAAGAGTCTTCTCCAACACCACTGTTCGAAAGCATCAGTTCTTCGGAACTCTGCCTTCTTCACAGTCCAACTCTCACATTACCATGTGTAAAATAGGTAGCCAACAGGAATTTGCTGTATGGCTCAGGAAACTCAAACAGGGGCTCTGTGTCAACCTAGAGGGGTGGGATGGGGAGGGAGATGAGAGGGAGATTCAAAAGAGAGAGGATATATATACACCTATGGCTGATTCATTGTTGAGGTTTGACAGAAAACAACAAAATTCTGTAAAGCAATTATCCTTCAATTAAAAAATAATTCAAAAAAAAAGAGAATACTGGAGTGGGTTACAGTTCTTTCTCTAACCATCTCCTGGAGTTTGCTCAAATTCATGTCCATTGAGCCGGTGGTGCTATCTAACCATCTCATCCTCTGTCGCCCCCTTTTCCTCTTGCCTTCAGTCTCTCCCAGCATCAGGGTCTTTTCCAAAAGGTACATGAGCAACCCCCTCCCCGCCCCATCCCCTACCCCAGGCTGCCCAGGACATTCTAGCAGTTCACAGGGAGTGTGAGGAATTTCAGGTCCAGTAGCCACCAGGGTCCAGGCCAGGCAAAGAGGCTAGGGGGCTGGGAGGCCTTTGTCTTATAGCCCAGCCTCCTTGGAGCCCCAAGGAAGGGCTCTTGACTATGTAGGGCAGGAGGCACTGGATCTGGCTGGGGTAGCCTACTGCTGGCTGATCCCAAGGTCAAGGTGGTGGTGGTTTTGGACTGCTGTGGCTGATTTTGACCTTGGTGGCGGAGGCCTGAATAGGATCAACAGGCCGCACTAGTACATCAGCCCAATGATGTGTCATTCCTGTTGCCAAAAGCTGGAAAGAAACAAGAAATCTGAAGAGGACTGTGATTATTTTTTCTTTCCATACATTTGTAGTTTCTGTTCTTTTTGTCCAACAGTGAATAAGGACAAACCTCAATTTGCAGCCAAAAGCGAAAGCAGAGCGGCCCCTGGGCAGCATCTTCTCTCCGTGTAATAACTCACTGCTCTTTTGTGTTGATGAACAGGGAAGGATATAAAGAAGGAATGAAAAATTTCCCAGAACCCCTCCACAGAGCGATAACCACTGTTATTTCCCAGACTTCTTCTTCTTTTTTTTTTTTTCCTCTGTTAGACACTGTAGTTCCCAAACTTGCAAAGTGAACTTGAGTGACCCTCGTTCAGAGACTGCAATGGTTTGCACCAGTTGTTGTGGGCCTTGCCACGCAGGGAGCCACCCAGCTGAACCTCTGCGCCTCCCACCCGCATAACTGAGTCTGAATGAAGCCAGTCTTCTGGCAGATTGCATTTAAGGAATGTCCTCACTGAGCCAGGGGAACAAAGGCCCCCTGGGCCCCAAAGCCTCTTTGTCTGGCCAGGACCCTGATGGCTACTAGAACCTGGCTGCCCCCCCACCCACCCCCACCACCCACCCGCCTCTACAGCCTGAACTGCTGGAGTGCCCTGGGGGTCGAGCTCCTTCAGCCCTAGGTTCCTGGTCTCTGGGGGAGCAGCCACCTCCATGCCCTTCCCATCTGCACCCTGGAGAATGTTCTCCCAGCAGAATGCTGTCCAGGTGTGAGATAGGCCCAGTGCTAGGGGCTGCCTCTGGGTGGTCCTCCCAGAGCTGTTAACTGTGGGGACCTGAATTGTGATCTGTAACTGGTGAGCCCTCTGCCCGATCCTACTGGACAAACCTGCCCAGATACTTTCAGTACAAGACAATTCAGGAGGAGCCTTCACTGGGGGTGGGTGGGTGTCTGTGTGTGTCTCTGAAAGTCTTATGCTCAGCAGATGTTTTCCAAGCATCGACTTTTGAGCAAAGCACTGTTTAAGCATAGTGTGGCAGTTGCTCAATCATGTCTGACTCTTGGCGACTCCATGGACTGTAGCCCGCCAGGCTCCTCTGTCCGTGGGATTTCCCGGGCAAGAATACTGGAGTGGGTTGTCATTCATAGTGGGGGAAACCAAACCAGAAGATGTGGTCCCTACCTACTCAGAGCTTTCAACCTCACTGGGGACTAAGGACTTGCATTCATGGGACAAATAGAAAATTAGAGATGGGAGAATCGCCAAATAATAGCCCCTCTGATTTGGATTGGGTGGCCAGGTGGTGCTTCTGGGCAGGTTGAAGCAGAGGGAAAGTGGCCCTTGGCCTCTCGGCCTTGCTGTGCTTAGTTTGATGTCTTTAGCGGTTGCTGTGTGAATTTCCGAGGGGCCATATCTAAGCGGCTCCGGTTCCAGCTGGCTCCGTCACTGGGGTTGGAATTCTGCTCTTGGGGAGGTTTGTTCCATCTGAGAGGTCACCAGTGAGCAGCTCAAGTTGTTTTTCCAGGAGTACAAGCCGTGGCAGAGCATCTGTGCACTCTGTTCAAGCCCACACAGCTAATCTGGAAGGGCAGAGAGCAGCCTTTTCTTGGAGAAAGTGTTTAAGTGATGAGACTCTGAGATAGGTGAGAAAAGGCAGATCTTGCAAAAAAAAAAAAGGATGACAGACTGACCTTGAAGGTCAGGCTCAGCAGGGAGCAACTCAGTCACAGCCCTGGTAAAGGGAGCACGGCCGTCTCCCCCTCGCTGGTTCTTGGAGATGGAGATAAAAACTCCTGGAGTATTTATCCTGGAGAAAGTTATTTACATTTCTGGCTAGTCTCCTGAGGTCCAAGCAGACAGGATCAGTGATAGCCCACCGAGGAGGGTAGCCTGCAAATCTTGTGGGTGCTGATTGTCAGTGATAAGAACTCCCACTTGTTCAAGCAGGACAAAGAACTGAGTTCTGTGATGTGTCAACACAAAGACTTCTTGGTTCTTGTCTTCCGCACTTCCCTTCCTCACTGTCTAGAAAGGAAAAGATGTTAGAAGGAAAAAAAAAAAATATTTTCAAGTGTATCTAACTTTATATACACTTTGCTGGTAGAGGTCTGCATAGTCAAAGCTGTGGTTTTTCCAGTAGTCATGTATGGATGTGAGAGTTGGACCATAAGGAAGGGTGAACACCAAAGAAATTATGCTTTCTAGTTGTGGGGCTGGAGAAGACTCTTGAGAGTCCCATGGACTGCAAGGAGATCAAACCAGTCAATTCTGAAGGAAATCAACCCTGAATACTCATTGGAAGGACTGATGCTGAAGCTAAAGCTCCAGTACTTTGGCCACCTGATGTGAAGAGCCGACTCATTGGAAAAGACCCTGATGCTGGGAAAGATTGAGGGCAAGAAGAGAAGGAGGCAACAGAGGATGAAATGGTTGGATGGCATCACTGGCTCAATGGACATGAGTTTGAACAAACTCTGGGAGATAGTGAGGGACAAGGATCCCTAGCGTGCTGCAATCCATGGGGTCACAAAGAGTCAAATACGACTTAGTGACTGAACAACAATTTTATGTAACAATCATGAACCTAGAAAGTTCTCCATGTGAAATCAGAACTGAGTTATATAGCAGCACTATGGTTGTTTTTAAGGACTCTACACTATCATGAACCTAGAAAGTTCTCCATGTGAAATCAGAATTGAGTTATATAGCAACACTATGGTTGTTTTGAAGGACTCTTATACATAGTTTTTTAAATTTAGAAGACTTTTCATGAAGCAACCATCACACCTTTTATCTCTCTGGTTCATCACCTTGGCTGCATGGTAGAATCATCTGGAAAGTTTTGAGAACTCCTGAGGCCCAGACCACACTCAGCAATTACAGCAGGAGCTCTGGGGACGGACCAGGCATCAGGAATATTTTTTGAACTCCCCAGGTGATTCCAGTGTGCAGGCTTTGGTAAGAATCACCGCTTTGTCCTTTGTATGTCTTTTGTTTGTATGCCCTGAGTGGTCATCCATTTGGTGTTCAAGCCATGCCCTTGAAAGTCAGCAAGAGGGTACTTCAAGAGCATGGAAAACTGGTAGGAGGACACAGAGACCAGCAGTGTCTGTGCTGAAGCCCCCAGCAGAGAAGATACCTTTGAGTTTATGGAGACATATGGGCTTGTGGGGTGGAATAGTACACAGCAATCAAAAGGAACAGAGTCCTCATACATGTACAATGATGGACAGATCTGAGATGCCCTATGTTCAGTAAAAGGATCATCATTCTCCAGTCTTGAGAGTCCCATGCAGTCGTGAGAGCCTCCTGCAGGTTGCCAGGGCCTGGGAGTGAGGAAGGAGCCACCTGCAAAACGGCACAAAGGAACTGTTTAGGTGATGGAAATGTTCTGCCTCTTGATGGTGGTGATAATTGCCACAGCTGAGTGTGTTTGTCGAAACAATAGAACTGTGCAGTAGAAACAGGACGTTACTGTGCACAGAAATGATAGCCCAATTAACAAGTTTTTTTGTGTAATAAAATCCCACTTCCTCATTAATAATGAAGGGTTAAACAGAAGGTGGTATATCCATACAAGGGAACATTGCTCAGCCGTAAGAAGTAATGAAACACTATACATGCTATAGCTTGGATGGATCTTAAAATCGTGATGAATCATGAAAGAATTTAGGCTCTGAAAGTCACATATGATTGTATTTGCATGAATTATCCAGAATTGGCAAATCCATAGAGACAGAAAGCATAATTGTGGTTGCCATAAATCTAGGGGAGGAAAGAATGGAGAGCTACTGCCTAATGAGTTTGTGATGAAAAAGTTCTGGAACTAGATAGTGGTAGTGATATTTGCATGGCATTTAGACGCCGAATTGTAAACTTTAAAGTTGCTAAAGTAAATAAACACAAAGTTATATTGTATTACCACCATAAAAAAAAAGAAACCTACTTCCTATCAACATGCCTGGCACATACCCGCCAGTACATCGGGTACTTGGTAAAGGTTGACTTGGCATTTGGCTCTTGTAAAGAAAGAAGGCTTTGACCTCCTTAAAGGGCTGGGGGGAGGGAATCTCCTTTTAGGTGGAGCAAAGGGGCATGTTTTCCAAAAGTTCATTCTTTTCCTTTTTTATAATTATTTTTTAAAATAACCATGTATTTTTTGGCTGTGCAGGGTCTTTGTTGCTGCGCAAGCCTTTCTCTAGTTGCGGGAAGCAGGGGCTACTCTTTGTGGCAGTGTGCGGGCTTCTCATTGCAGTGGCTTCTCATTGCAGAGCATGGGGGCTGGGGCGAGAGAGCTTCAGGGGCTGAAGTACATGGGCTCAGTAGTTGTGGCTCCCGGGCTCTAGAGCATAGGCTTAGTAATTGTGGCACATGGGCGTAGATGCTTCACAGCATTTGGGCTCTTCCCGGACCAGGGATCAAACCCTTGTCTCCCACACTGGCAGGCAGATGCTTCACCACTGAGCCACCAGGAAAGCCCCAAAAGTTCATTGTTGAGAACTTGAGGATTCTCTAGGCTCAGAAGAAATCTGCTGGCATTTTCTGGTTTCCATGGCAACCCACCTGAGGCTGTTGCTTATCACAGAAACTTGACTTCAATTGGTCTTCAGCAGCGGGTTTCATGCAGATAATATATTTATAGTGGCTCATGTTAGGAACCAGTGGGATACGGAGGGGAATGCATGTCTTTATACTTAAAGAAGAGTTCTGCTTAGTTTTATGTTTGGAAGGACAATCACCCTGAATCGTGGGTCTTCAGCACATGCAGCTGAATAAATAAAAATATGTGCATAAAACAGCAGGGGAACCATGAGGAGCAGCTTTTTTGGCATGTTGGGAAGACATGTATGTTTGGAAACTCAGTGACCACAAAGCGGGACTGCCTCCGAATGAGCGGAACCGGGGGAGGAGGTCTTCTGGAGGCAGAGCCTGGCTGGGCCGAGGGCAGTGAATCGCACAGTTGACCCGTCCAGCTCCGCGTGGGCCTTGCGAGTCCTGAACAAGAATCTTATTGATGAGCTGTCAGATCGTGAGCAGACAGCTCTGAACTTGAACAGAGGCAGGATGCAAAGACTGCACAAGGGCCTACAGTTTCCACAGTGAACAACACGCTTATTTTCCCCTCCCTCCGCTGAAGGACCAGGAAGAGACCAAAAGGAGCGGTTTGGGGGAGGATAGGGGTGGGGGAAGGGAACTGAGCACGTTCCAGGGTCTCAATGAAAGGGCCGCATTCCTCTGAGCTCTGAGGGCTTTAAAATGTCACTGGGGTTGGTGCAAGATTGGGGCCTCGCTTTTATCAGTTGCTGTTTTCAAGGATCTGAGCTCTTGGTTTCCCCTTCTTTTCCAAAGTTGGCTTCACTCCACTTGGCTTTGACGAAAGCAGGTACATGAATATCTGCTTTGGCTAACTGAAATCCACCCAAAGAGGATTTTCGTTTTTCCAGAAAAAGACGGTCGCTGTTTCACCTTCTGCTTGTTTGGCTTGTGAAAGTCTTCATTGGAACGCTTTGCTTTGGGATCGGGGGACCCTGTGGCTGGACCCCGGAGGGTACGATCTCAGAAGCATCCCTGGCCTCTTCTGTGCTTAGCACCTTGTCAGAGGCCCAGACTTCCAGAGGCTGACCCTTGACCAGAACCGGGCTCAGGCCTGGCCCAGAATGTAGATCTGGTACAAACCGAGACAACCTTGAGCAGCTGGACTTTGACAGTGAGGTCTGTAGGGAGGCAGAGCTGGCCAGGGAGCTTGGTCATAGGAGGCTTTGTGGACAAGAGACCTAGGGAGACCTTGAGGGACGACATGGATCCAGAGAGGAGGGAGATGACCTCCGGGCTTTGTGACTCCTGCTGCTTCTGGTCCTGTCTTTCTCCAACCCCGGGGCTTACCTTTCACCTACCTCAGCTCTTTTCATGAGAAAGGAAGCTTTCTGCTTTCTCAGTGTTCCCCATCTGCCCATCTGTCCCGTCGGCCTGGCCCATCGGTTCCCCAGCAGCAGGGACCACAGCTGCCTGATTGACTGCAGGGTCCTCAGGCCTGTGTGTCTGGTGGCATTCCACATCTCCTGGCCACCCGCGGGTACCTTCGCTCACAGTCTCCACGTCTGATGGAATGATCACCGAGACCCATGGCCGCTGCCTATCACGTGTCTTAAGTACAACCCTTCCATCCTGTCCCCTGCTACCTTGTGAAATATGGAGGAACGGGAAGCAGAAGCCGTGATCCAGGGAATCTCTCTGACTTCCCCTGGGGACAGTCTGCAGCCAGCAGGCTGGACTGGAGCCCCAGTGCCACTGCTGACTGTGGATGTGACGACTTAGGTTGTAATCCAGCCTCAGGAGCGCACTCTCTGGCTCCACGTTTGCAGGGTGCTCGGGAGAATTGGATTTAGTGGGGGGTGTAGCACCCTGTACGGTCTCAACCGCTGTGATTACGACACACCGTCCTTGTCATCTGTGCTAATGCAATCATCTCACTGGTCTCCCTGCCTCCCCTCCCTGTCCCCAGTTCCCTTCTATCGTCCTCCCCACAGTCAGCAGAGTTACTTTACTTCTAGCCTGCTTGGAGAATAGTATTATATGGCCTCCTCCACTGCATTGCCCAGAGGCCCTGCTGGAAAAGGCAGAAACTCCTTAGCAAAGTAGATAAAGCCCTTAGATCTGCCCACCTGATCTAATTCTTCAGGTCTGGCCACAGAGCCCACCTACTCCCCTTTGAAGCCCACCCACTGTGCCCTCTGCTCTGAGTGCCCTGACACACAGAGCTGCTCATGGTTTCTCAGATGCCCGTGTGCTTTCAGTACCTGAATTGTCTGAGTGTCTCATCGCCTTTTCTTTAAATGCCTTTGCCTCTTTCTGGCAAGCTCCTATTTATCCTCAATGACCAGCTTATACATTCCTCCCCCTGAGAACCCCTGAGTTTGTTTCTTTCCTTGGTGCATCCCTGATCCTTGGAGATGTCCCTGGATCCCTTCTGTTTTACCCAGTGTATTCACTGGCACCCCCATTTCCAAGAATCTGGGTCACCTTTGTCTCCCCAGAGCCAGGCACAATGCTTTTCATCCTTTGGCTTGGTATGTATTTGCTCACATAAGAAATAAACAAAGGCTGTTTTCCAGGAATCGGGCAGCTTTGGGGAATAGCTGAGGATGTGGAAGCAAGGGACACTTTCAGTTTTTGGGCTTATTTTCTTTTTTTGTTAGCAGGGGTAGCAGGAGTAACAGCCCGGCAGAGGTCAGAAGGTCAGGAAAAATGTGGTTGAGATCCTAATTGTTTCTCAAGGTTCTTCCTTATCCACTGCAGCTGAGGTCAAGGAGAAGTGTCATTTATCCTTTGTTTTCCCGAGTTTGCCTTCTTGAAACTCAGTGCTTTTTAGCCTGTGAGTTTCTGCAGCCAACAGGAAACTCATGAATAGCTGTTCAAAATCAAACCAAACCAAACCAAAAACAACACAAAGCCTTACTCTACTGTGGCCTCTTCCTAGAAACCTTCCAGCCTTCAGCCTCTTGTCTGATCTCCTATCACATGTGAAGTGATATCACCTGCTTGATTCTTGAATTTTTGGTGGCATACCTTGGTCTGTTGATCACGTCACTTCACCTGTGCTGGTCTTGCCCTGCCAACGAGCTTGCAAGAGAACAGAACCACGTGATCCTGATTGCCTTTCCAGTTTCCCAGTAAGTTTAGGCTGAGGGCCTTGCTGAGTGCTGGGCACACTTTAGGGTCTCACCTGGTACAGTAAGTCCCCTGCAATCAAACCTTTAAGTTGTGAACTTTCAAAGATGCGAATGTGCATTGAACACCTAATGGAATTAGAGGCCCAGAGAAGGGATTAAGAGAAGGAACAGGAGGAAGTAACTGAAGAGCCAGAGAGATTCACGATGAAGTAAATGGCAAGGGGAACTGCTTCATTTGAGGAGGCACTGTTCGTTTCTGAGGCATGGGACAGTTCATGAAGGTTGCAGCAGCCATTCAGAATACAATCCCGGGCTACCATGTCTTCTATGACAAAGAAAAAGGAGCTGCTGCCCAGATGTTGCTGGACCATTTTTTTCCCCAGAGAGTAGATAGAACTGAATCCCGCGAGGAACCAGAACCTGTGCCATCAGCATTAGGTGAAAATTGCAGCTTGCCCTCTGTCTCCTATTGTTGACGACCCTTCAGTTCTCCCATCTCCCACATCCTTTCCCTCCTCCGGTCAGTAACTCTTCTTGCCTGTTCACTCATTGCCAGCCCCTGTGTGCCAGCGGTCATGTTGTACTAATGGACTTTTCAAGATGCAAACTGTAAGATTCAAAGTGTTCTATTTGTGTGTGTGTTTTTTTAATTTTTATTTTTACTTTATTTTGCTTTACAATACTGTATTGGTTTTGCCATACATTGACATGAATCAGCGACAGGTGTACATGAGTTCCCAATCCTAAACCCCCCTCCCACCTCCCACCCCATATCATCTCTCTGGATCATCCCCGTGCACCAGCCCCAGCATCCTGTATCGAACATAGACTGGCAATTCATTTCTTACCTGATAGTATACATGTTTCAATGCCATTCTCCCAGATCACCCCACCCTCTCCCTCTCCCACAGAGTTTAAAAGTCCATTCTATACATCTGTGTCTCTTTTGCTGTCTCGCATAGAGGGTTATCATTACCATCTTTCTAAATTCCATATATATGTGTTAGTATACTGTATTGGTGTTTTTCTTTCTGGCTTACTTCACTCTGTATAATAGGCTCCAGTTTCATCCACCTCATTAGAACTGACTCAAATGTATCCTTTTTAATGGCTGAGTAATACTCCATTGTGTATATGTACCACAGCTTTCTTATCCATTCATCTGCTGATGGACATCTAGGTTGTTTCCATGTCCTGGCTATTATAAACAGTGCTGCGATGAACATTGGGGTACATGTGTCTCTTTCAATTCTGGTTTCCTCCGTGTGTGTGCCCAGCAGTGGGATTGCTGGGTCATAAGGCAGTTCTATTTGCAATTTTTTAAGGAATCTCCACACTGTTCTCCATAGTGGCTGTAAAAGTATTACACATCTATTACAGTACTATAGAGCCGACTGTGTTAGTTGGGTCCCTAGGCTAACTTTGTTGGACTTAACGAACAAACAGGGTTTATGAACACGCTCTCAAAATGGAACTCGTTTGTAGGTCGGACACTTACTAATTCAGTGAGCTCAGGGAACTTTTGCTGGTGGTCTTTCAAAATTCACTCCGTAAAGACTTTGATCAATTTTAAGTAAAATGGGGCAAAAGCTACTGGCCTCTTGGAGACTTCTCAGGGTGCTCTTCCCAGTACATAAGGACGGGGCAGGAGGCTCTGCTTTTGGCCCATGGTTCTTTGCCAAGCAGAGCTACCCAATGCGGCTTCTCTCTCATCTCGCCTCGCCTATCACTCACCATCTACTCATCTCATCTCTGGCAGAGCTGAGGGCATCTTCCATCCACCCACTCATCTGAGTGAGCGGGCTATTTGATCTGATGATCACGTGTGTCCATACTTTTGTCACTCTTTGAAATGAACATCCTCATTCCCCTTTTGTTTCCTCCAGCTCTCTCCCAGTCAACGGCAATACTCATTCCAGGGAGTTTGGTTTTCCAGGAATGAAGTCGGAGGCTACTGCCCCACTGAGAGTCAAAGGGGTGTTTGAGCAGAAATAGGCCACTGAGCTCTCCATTAGAACTAGGGGAGCATGATGGCTTCTTTAATAGTCAGGGGGGAAGTTAGCAGATAGTCTCAGATTCTGGTTCAGTTCTGGGGAACCAGGCCTTTCCGGGATGCTGGAAGAAGGCCCTGCATGGAGGTATCAGTTGGGGTGTTGCCAAGAGCTCGATCTTGGAGTCAGAGAGCAAACCCAGCTCTCTGCTACTGGCTGTGTGGGGCATTATGGGTCTTCTCTGGGCCATGAGGTTTATATCTGCAAAACGGGCATAATGTTGCTTACCTCCTAGTGTTGTTATGAGCTAGTAGGTGCCGAATTTACTCATTCATTTATTCATTCTTTCCATAAACATTCATTCAACACCTATAACAGTGTGGGGTGCCAAGGATTAGGACGGATGTGGTTCTGATTCTCACTGAGCTAACAGACTAGACCAGGGTGAGAAAGACAAGATGCCCGTTAAAAATGAGCAAGTAAATAACAACTATTATTTCATTTGTTATTGATGTTACTCATTTACAAATCTTAAAAATGAGGTATATTCTTATTACTAAGTGGTAGCCCTACTTCTAGGCCTAGGGCTATGAAGGCCTAGATGCTGAGTTAGAAAATGATAATAAATAGCTAGTTTGGAGAAGGTGGTCAAGCAAGGCTGCTCTGAGGAGGTGACCTTCCCTTCTTTCCATCACCTTTCGTGGTAGGGAGTATTAGGGGCAAGGTTTTATGTTTTTCTCTAAAGCGGAGCTTAGACATGAGCACTCTGAGGTGGAGAATAAGAAATAACCAGTGATACCACAGGATGGGAGGAGACAATGACCGAGCTCTTCGTGTGGTTAGCGTAGCATTTCACAAGTGAAGCTGTGCAGAGCTTCACAAGTTTTGTCTTTTACACCAACCTTGTGAGATGGGTGGGGCCCACGTGGTCTTCTCCACGGGACAGAGGAGGGAACAAGCCTGGAGGTTGTGGGACTGCTCAGAGTTCCCGCAGTAGGTGGTGGAGGGCAGGCCTGGGCCACTTGGTTGCTGCCCCGGAAGCAGAGGCCACAGGTGTGGCCCCTGGCCTTGCGTTCAGACCCATGCTTCTCAGCTTCAAAGGCTCATACTGTTTGTTTCAAAAGCTCAACAGATGAAAAGTTTCTTTTCTAGGAATAAGACATTTCTTGACACCTTTATCATGTATAACAGATCTTTGCTTTCTTTTTTTTCCTTGTGGTCTTCCAAGCTTCAGGTTAGAGAAAAAGAAAAAAATGTGTCTTAAGTCCATCACTGTTAACTCCCTGTGACAGGGAAGAATAAAAGTAATTTAATAGTTCAAAAAATAATAATGCTGAAAGCTGTCTACAAAAGACTGAATGTCAAAGTAAAAAGTGTACATACTTGTAAAGAATTTTTAAACATGTTTATTTTCATTTTTTAAAATTAAAGGGATAGTTGAATCAATAAGCATGTCAGGTTTATTGCTGCAAAAATAAAATATCTGCATATCAGAATCATCTGGGGAGGTCTGAGAACTTCTGGGTCTCACTCCCAGAGGCTTGGATATCCATCTGGGTGTGGCTTGGGCGTCAGGAGTTTGAGAATCTCCCCAGGTGATCCAGTGTAGCCAGGGTTGGAAAGTACTGTTTAGACCCTCAAAGCTGCTGCTGTTAATGAGCATGTTCAGGAGAGCCAGCTGGGCAGGGAGAGCCAAGGTGAGGACCCCACCCGTGAACGCCACATCCTGTTCTTTTTTTATATATATTTGTTTTTATTTGTATATTTGGCTATACTGGGTCTTAGTTGTGGCACTCAGGATCTTTGATCTTCATTGTAGCATGAGAACTCCTAGTTGCTGCATGTGGGATCTGGTTCCCTGACCAGGGGTTGAACCCGGGTCCCCTGTGTTGGGAGCGTGGAGTCTCAGTCACTGGACCATCAGGAAAGTGTCTGACATTCTGTTCTTGGATGAGATTTAGGTCATTAACAGTAACAACGACGACAGTAATGGTGTGGGGAAGGTCCTGCACCTTCCCAGTTGCCCAGTGCACTAATAATTTCTGCAAGGTGCTGCCAGCTGGAAGTTGACAAGTGCTCCTGTAACAGTGGCACTTGAGAGGCGCCTGTTAGACACCACAGATAAGGGCTGTGGATCCCGAGGCATGGTAGCCCTTAACCACCTTGGGAGTGATGCTGGACTCGTGACATTGATTCTCAGTCATTGAAGAATCTTGGAGAAAGGTTTTGTTTGTCCAAGCGTGGCTTTTGAGGGGTTGTCTATATTCCTGCAGGGACAGCATAATCACTGTTTCATCTCCCTGGAGTGACTCTGTGTTTCCCCATCCTTGGGGAAAGGTTTAACAACTGGGTCAAACACAACATTTCTTTTGATGGTTGTGGGTTTGATCTGTGTTCAAGTTCCCCAGACCCTGAGCTGTTCTTTACCTGAGGAAGAAAATCCTGTTTCCAGACTCTCATGGCCTGAGAGGCTTGATCGGGACACTTTGACCACTGTCGCTCCAGCAGATGGTGACCCTGCAGCTTTGGCCGAGGTTGTCCATCCCAAAGCTAAGGGTGTGTTGGCCTGTCCCCACCACCCTGGCGCTGGGAATCACACCTATTGGCTGAGTCCCCTGTGTGCTGCCCGACCTCACCCCACACCCCTCCCCCTGAGACCAGAGGGTCCATCATGGGATGCTATGAGATCAGAGGTGTATCTGAGTGGGGCCTTTAGGGAGAAGGCCGCTGCTTTAAGAGTGTCTCCTGTTTTCTGTCTCTAGCCCTGGAGCAGCTGCTGACAGAGCTGGATGACTTCCTCAGGATTCTTGACCAGGAGAATCTGAGCAGCACAGCCGTGGTGAAGAAGAGTGGCCTGGCCGAGCTTCTCCGCTTGTACACCAAGAGCAGCAGTGAGTGTGGTCGGGGCCTTGGTGAAGGGTCCCCGCGGAAACGGAGATGGTCGTCAGTGTGTTAGAGCTGCCGTGATTACAACTTCGGACTGGGTTAAACAACAGGAACTCATTTTCCCACAGTTCTGGAGGCTAACAATCTGTGATCAAGGTGTTGGCAGCGTTGCTTCCTTCCGAGGCTGATTTCCTTGGTGTGTGTGGATGGTCCTCTTCTCCCCGAGCGTTCCCATCGTTTTCCTGTGCGTGCACGCCAGTGTCCAAATCTCTCCTGTAACGACACCGTTCATATTGGAACAGGGCCCACCCCAGCGCCCTCATTTAATCTTAATTATCTCTTTAAATATCCTTTCTCCAAATATAGTCACATTCTGAGCTGTTCAGGGTTAGGACTTAATTTATGCCTTTTTAGCAGGACACGGCAGATGGTAACGATAGTACAGAAGTGATGGGACGTGTGTGGCAGCCCCACGAACTCTCAACACAGTAGCCCACAGAGAGCTTTCAAACAGTGTTTTCAAAGTAGTTTTTCTATTACTGAAAGTAGAGAAGGGAAAATAAAACTAGTATTATAATAATAGCTAGAGCTTCGTTGAGTTCTTCCCACCTGCACATGTGTTAACAAGGCTTCATCTTCAAAACACTCCTGTGAGGTTGGTGCTATTATTACAGATGAGGAGACCGAGGCCTAGAAAGTCTAAATAGCTTGTCCAGAGTCATACAGCCCAAAGGAAAACTGGAAAACATCGCTTTAAGACTATAGCACAGAGCTTCCCTGGTGGCTCAGTGGTAAAGAATCCGCCTGCCAATGCAGGAGATCCGGGTTTGATCCCTGGGTGGGGAAGATCCCCTGGAGAAGGGAATGGCAACCCACTCCAGTATTCTTGCCTGAAGAATCCCATGGACAGAGGAGCCTGGCAGGCTACATCCATGGGGTCGCAAAAGAGTCAGATATGAGTTAGTGACTAAACAACAACAAATCAAAGAACCCAGAGTTAATTATCTTTTCTGTCTTTTTAATCAAGCTAGATTCTGTGTCCGGTCAAGTACACAAATCTTGAGTGGTCAACTCAGTGCGTTTTGACAACTGTATGCACGTGTGTGTGCCTGCAGGTTAAGTCCTGTTAAAATTTTTAATATAGGAGGGCAAATTCAGTCTACAGACTACAAGAGTAGTAAAGAATATTATGAGCAGTACTGCTTTATTCTTATCATTTTAATTTTCTCTTCAGTGGTTTTAATTGAGAATGTAGTGTCCGACTCTTGCGACCCTATGGACTGTAGCCCACCAGGCTTCTCTGTCCATGGAATTCTCCAGGCAAGAATACTGGAGTGGGTTGCCATGCCCTCTTCCAGAGAATATTCCGGACTCAGCGATTGAACCCGTGTCTCTTATGTCTCCTGCATTGGCAGGTGGGTTCTTTACCACTAGCACCACCTGGGAAGCTCATACACCTGTGCACCGAGCGCCCAAATTAAGACACGGAACATTTCTGTTGTCTCGGGAGCTTTTCTATCTTTCAAGGGCAAGAATTCATCCCCACCCACCCCAAGGCAACCATTGTTCAGATTTTTTCCACCATTGATTCGTGATGCCCTTTCTGGATTTTCATATAAATGAAATTGGATGGCTTGTCCTTTCGGTTGGGCCCCTTTCACTCAGGAGATTCTGCCATGCCATGGGTTGCATCAGTAGTTCCTTTTATTGGAACTAAATTGGTTTTCCATTCTTTGAATATACTGCAACCTGTTTATCCAATTCATTTGTTGATGGACATTTGGTTTATTCACAGATTTGGGCTGTTAGGAATAAGGCGGCTGCTTTGAACAGTCTTGTACAAGTCTTCTCGTAGACATATGGTTTCATTTCTAGCACAATTTTTTTTTTTTTAAAGAAGAGGCTTCTTGTGAAGTCATAACAGTTTAGTCAAGTTTATTTTTATGTTGGATGTTTGAGAACTGAAAGTGATATTTTAGGATCGTAAGAGGGCATCAAATCCATCTGCCTCACCGTGGGAGCAGCTCAGATCCGTGCCAGGGCGAGAGGTGCACCTGCTCTGGCCGTCAGTCAGGAACTACCCCCTGACATCCAGCCTGCATCCACTGGGCAACATTTCAAAGTCCCTTTTCCTTTTCTTTGTTCCCTGTGGAATTAGTTTCTATTGTCTGAATATCAGAGAAGTTATAAAAGCCAAACATGTTGTTATATGCCTGGCAGCCTTCTCTTCTGTCGGCATAATCTGGCTCCCTTAGCCTTTCATCAGAGGCATTTTCTTGGAGCCCCTTCATTGCCTTTGAGCTCTGCCGGCCACCTCCTGGTTCCCAGGCTCCTCCTGGCTTTGTAGTGAGCGTCTGCTGACCCGCCTTGAGTGCTGATCAGCAGTACATCAAAGGTGGGACGAATGGATGGGAAATGCATGTTCCAAAGCAGGTGAGGTAGAGAGGGATGAGTCACTCTGCAGAGGAACTCATTGGTGGAACCCTTTAAAGAGCACACTCCCAGGCCATTTAGATGTGCTCCGACTTGAGAATGTCTGATGCTAAAGAACACCTCTGTTGGGAATTGAAAAACACCGCGGTGGTGGCGGCTGACCCCTGGTTTCTGGTTCTCACCGCTCCATCAGAGGTCCCTTTCTGGTTTAGTGTGACTTCCTGTAGGTGACCTCTGTTTCATCCTTAATCTTTGTATGTTCGGCTCTTATAAAATCAGGCCTTCCCCACCCTTGGTCTCTGCAGCATGAAGGGCTGCAGGAGCTGCCGACAGCGGGTCAGGGGCCTCCCCAGTCAGTGTGAGTCGCCCCCAGAGTGCACCCAGACTACAGATAAACATGCAAAGCCATACTGGGACCTTTGGCTGTCACTTCTGTTCAGGTGGTGCTAGTGGTAGAGAATCTCCTGCTATGCAGGAGACGTAAGCGACACAGGTTCGATCCCTGGGTTGAGAAGATCCCTGGAGAAGGGCATGGCAACCCACGGCAGTATTATTGCCTGGAGAATCCCATGGGCAGAGGAGCCTGGTGGGCTACAGTCCATCGGGTCACAGAGAGTCGGACACAACTGAAGCGACTTAGCGTGCAAACTCTGTTCTCCAGGTCAGTGCCCACGGGTGAGTAGCCACTATTTATAAGTTCCCCCTTCTGGTTCTCTTAGCATCTTCTCACATGGCAGAGTGGTTACAACAGCAACTGACATTTTTTTCCCCCTTTTAAAAAATATTAATTTATCTTTAATTGAAGGGTAATTGCTTTTGACTATTGTGTTGGTTTCTGCCATCCATCAACATGAATCAGCCATAGATATACATAGTCTCCTCCCTCTTGAACCTCTCTGCCACCTCCCACCCCATCGCACCCCTCTAGGCTGTCACAGAGCCCCGGTGTGAGCTCCCTGAGTCACGCAGCAAATTCCCACTTGGTATCTGTTTTACCTGCGCTGGTGGATGAGTTTCCATGCTGCTCTGTCCGTCCGTCCCGCCCTCTCCTTCCTCCACTGTGTCCACAAGTCTGTTCTGTACGTCTGTGTCTCCATGGCCACGTGTGGCAGAGCCCAGCAGAGGCCTGGGCCAGCCGACCTAACCCTGATGCTACCCTCCCCTCTTCACCGTCCAGATTAGTCTGCCCCAGGTTAATTACTGTGCTGCACAGGATAGAAGGCACAGCCCCTTAAACTGAAGGCATTCTTTTTTTTTTTTTTTCTCTCAGCTTCCCAAACCTGCCTCACTGTGTGTAAATGAACTCAACTTGCCTGGACTTGTAGGTGGAGACAGGCTGATCATTTCAAGATAGCCTGTGATCTCCACTGGCTGAGCTGTTGTTTACTTCCACACCTCTGGGGCAGAGTATGAGTGTGTGTCTGTGTCTGTACTTTTCACATTTAATTGTCTGTTCTCTGATCTTTCATGTATAAATAGTATTCAATTTTCTACTCTCTTTTTTCATCTCAGTAGTGAGATCAAGGCATGGATTGAGGTCTGTTTATTGGGATCCTGATATCTTTTCCTGTCCTAAGCCTGAGGGCTCCCCAATACCCTGCTCAGAGACTCTGGGAACATTTCAGGGGCTGCCCTTGTGATGGGACGTGATTTGAACATTTAGTCTATCCAACTGGAAGGGAGAGGTCTGGGTCCCTCCCCCCTAGCCCTCACCACCACCCTCTTCAGTTGTTTTCCCTGGATCTGCACACGTGGTCAGAGCATTAGGAGCTCTCCTTTCCTCCCCCGTAATGTTGTCACTCCCGACATACCTGTGCGACTATGCATCCAGATCTGCCTCCCTGTCCCTCCCTCCCGCCTGCCCCTGCCCCAGCGGGTTCATGAAGTCAGAGACAACGTCTGTTTTGTTCTCTGCTGTGTCCCCAGCACCGTGCGAGGTGCTGGGGCTCAGTGCACTTCTGAAAATAAATGAGAGAATGATAGAAATTCCCCAACCCCAAGACTGCCTCCCAGACCTGGAACAGCTCATCAGCCTCCCCTCTCCAAGGCCCAGTTCACAGGATTGCAGACGGTCCTGCGAGCCTGTTACTTATTCAGTGGATTTTGGGGGATTAGCAATACTGAGTGGAGAAGGAAATGGCAACCCACTCCAGTGTTCTTGCCTGGAGAATCCCAGGGACGGGGGAGCCTCATGGGCGGCCGTCTATGGGGTCGCACAGAGTCGGACACGACTGAAGCGACTTAGCAGCAGCAGCAGCAGCAACACTGAGATCAAGCAGAGCCTGCAGAGTGTCCAAGGAGGGACACGCAGCCTTGTGACATGGACCAGAGCCAGTATAATCTGCAGTTTACAAATAGCCATCTTGGGGAGGAATCACCTGCTCAGAATCTCACAGTTAAAACAATAATCAATAATATCTTGCCTTTTTTTTTTTTTTTTTTTTTGGAGAGGAGTGTGGGCTTAGTCAACAATTTGAAAAAAGAAATGAATGTGAAATGAATGTTAAACCCTGTTTACATTGCTTTGATTCCTTTAGTGACCTGTCTTGATGTCATCAGAATATTTTCTGTATTTTGTGCTCTGCCTCTCTGTTCTGCTCCGTTAGTTTTGTGTTCAGCGTTGCTGCCTGTGCGCATTGCCCTGTGTTGGCAGTTTGTGTACTTTTTCACTTCTTTTTTTCTTTTCTGAAACATGATCCTTTAATTTTTGGATATCTTTATAAACAGCAGACATAGCGCTGCTTTGTTATTTTTCGTAGGTGGGTAGTGGCCACTGATGAATGAGAAGTGTTCAACTAGTTCAACTAGCCCATTGTTAGTGAGCATATAAGTTTTGTTCTTTAAAAAAAAAAAATTCTTATATAACATGGCAATGAACACCATCAAATAAAATTTGTTTGCATGCTGGAGTTTATCTTCAAAATACTTGGATATTTTTCAATTCAAAATATTGATTCCTGACAAGGAAAATGCTGGGTTAAAGACCAGGAACACTTAAATAAATCCTCTAAAATCACTTCCATGATGTTTGGCCCATTTACACACTCTCCAGTAATCCATTTATTTTTAAAGGTGACCAGCTATTACCTGTGTTGATGTACTATGGTTTTTTCACTGTTTTCCTATTATTGAGCCTTTGAGTTATTTGCTATAATTTAGATGGTCTTTTTTTCTTTCCTTTTTTTAACTTTATTTATTTTTGTGCTAAGTCTTGGGTGCTGCATGCGGGCTTTTCTCTGGTTGTGATGAGCAGGGGCCACCCTCTTGCTGCGGTGTATGGGCTTGTCACTGCAGTGGGTTCTCGTTGTGGAGCACAGGCCCTAGGCACACAGACTTCAGTAGGTGGGGTACACGGGCTTAGTGCCCCGTGGCATGTGGGCTCTTACCGGACCAGGCATCAAACTGGTGTACCCTGCACTGGCAGGTGGATTCTTAACAACTGGACCACGGGGAAGTCCTAAGCTGTCATTTAAAATCTTAGTTATAAGTTTACCTTACTCTTTCAGATGGCCTAGTATTTGAGTTTTGAACTCTTGAGAACTTCAGTTAGGTAGAAATAGGAAATATGTATGTATACATGTGGGCTCAGTTGTGTCCGGCTCTTTGCAACCCCATGGACTGTGGGCTCCTCTGAACATAGGATTACCCAGGCAAGAATACTGGAGTGGGTTGCCATTTCCATTTACACGGGGGTCTTTCCAACCCAGGGATCAAACCCAAGTCTCCTGCATCGGCAGGCAGATTCTTTACCACTGAGTCACCTGGGAAGCCCCAGAAATAGGCAGTATTTCATCACAGTTGTTTTCCATACTATGCAGACATGAAAGCCAAAGCACACAGGTTGGGTGTTTTGCTCAAAATTACTATTGATGGCAGAGTTTGGCTGAGGACCACCCTCCACCCCATCTCCTGCCTCCCCCTGCAGAGTGCTTCTCCCCATGCCAGGTTCTGGAGAAGGTACAGACGCAGCCCTTTAATGGAAGTATGCAAGCTGTGGATAACTGCATTTAGGCCTCGTAGTTCCATCCCGTTAGCTGCCGCAGCCCTTGGTATAGGGATGACATTGCTGACTGGCCCTGGCAGGGCTGGGCACCAGGGTGGCAATCCCACAGCTGATGGAGGAAGCTCCATCGAGCCATGTCCTCTTGCAGTTTCTCTGGGTTCTCCAGGACTCTGTGGAGGCAGGCCTGCGGGCTGGAGTCCGGGCGGTCTGTGGTGGGGAACTGGCTGAACCGCCTCCTTTGCCAGGGGTGTGGATTGGGCTCCTTGGCTCAGTAGCACCGTCTCTAGCCACTGGAATTTATCAGCCACAAGTTTCTAGGAAATGCAAATTAAGAACTGCAAAGAAATGCAGGAGGATTGCTAAGAGAAAAAACACTGGGATGAGCCTCCTCTGCAGGCTTCTGAAGAAAGGCTCCTTGGGGCATTGGGAACTGTATTAGAAGACGAGCCTTTCTCTGTCCAGATGTGCAGGGGGAAGGTGACAACTTGTACAGAAATGTTTTTAAAGAAAGGGAAGGGCTGTGCTGCGGAAGGTAGAGCAGGCAGCTGCTGGTGCTGCAGGCCCGCATCCCAGCACACTCACCCCTCCAAAAACAGAGCTCAGGGCCCCACAGCAGCACTCCAGCTAGAGGCCTGGAAGCTAAACTTCCAGATCCTCAGTGTGACCTATCTTATATAGACATTGCTCTGATCAGCCCATGCATGTAATTCAGACTAGGTTGAGAGTGACTGATAGGAAATGTTTCACAATTTAAATGAAAGGCTAGGAAAAACCAGAGAAATCTCTGCTTGGTGGAATCTGAGGCAGATCCTTAAGCTATGGGTGCTTTTCCACGTAAGACTTCTATTCCCAAAGCTACCCTCCTGCACCCTCGCTTTCTGTCCTCTCCCCTCTTCCCAGGACAGAAAACTTGAGTCAGCAAACGAGGCATTTCTTTTTCTGGAAATTCGTCAACTCTTTCTATAATGGACTCTTCCAATCAGCTGAAAATGTTGTATGCTTTTACTGGAATCCAAGCTGATGACGGTGTCTCGAGGGTGGCGGGGGCGGGGGGTGTTTCTCTCTAGAAGCCCTTTCCCTTCATGAAATCACCTGGAGCCTTTGTCTTCTATCCCCCTCCTGCAGGTTGTGATGAGGAATACATTTATATGAACAAAGTGACAGTCCACAAGCAACAGAATGCCGAGTCCCAAGACAAAGGTATGGGATTACTGCCGATGGACTGGCCAGCTCCTGGGAGCGGGGCAGGTTTAAGCCTTGGTCCCACACCACCCCCCTTCCTTCCAGCCAGCACCACAGACAGGCCTGGTGGGGTTATTTTGGGAAGTCCTATTTTAGTTGATGGTATTCTGGGCTGATGTATTTTGGGGAAGTTTTACCAACCAGGCCACCTCCTTGCCTCTTGAAGGTCTCACGTCCCTTTCTTGGATAAGGCATCTGTCCCTAAAATCTCTCAGCATTTCCCAGCATCACCCCAGAAATAGGAAGTTATAATTCAGATGTTCTAAGAAAGCAGCTGTGTATGGTGCTGATCCCACGGCCCCGGCTTTATGACTTTTGATAAGTCTGGATTTTATGAGTGTGTTGGGGGTGGGGGGTAGATAGGAGTGATGGGAAGGAAATGGTGCTGTCAGCAGTTGCCTTAATATTTAAAGATTTTGTTCAAAGGTGATCTCTTGGCAGAACATTTTATCTCCATTGAAAGGACATATCGTCTTCTGTGGTGTCTTACTCTCCTGCTCTGTTCTGCCCTCTGCTTTTCTATGAAAACCCCCAGGACTGGGTCCAGCAGGATCCCAGGGAGGTCCAGGGTTTGCACAGCTGCCTAGTTACAGAGCACAGGGGATTAGAGACCCCATCTCCCAACTCTCAAGCCCGTAACTCAAATGCAGAGACTTAGCAAGAGGTGGGAACACAGCACCCCAAAGCATTCGGTCTGGTAAAGCCTTGGCTTCAAGACATCAGCCTGAAAAGCCCCAGGGTCAGATCTGCCTGGGCCTGTCCGGCCCGGCTGAAATGGGCTCAGAAGAGCCTTTGGCGCTCTTTTCCCTAAAAGTGCACAGATGGTTGGTGGTCCAATTACCCAGTGTGGCTTTCACCTCCTGCCCCACCGCCAAGCATGGACTCAGCAGAGGTCCCCTGCATGAAAGCATCCCATGTGCCTAAGGTTGTCAGGCTGCCTGCCAGGGAAACTGGGAAGGTGGACAGACGTAATCACAGGCTCAGTGCTGAGAGCCGCTCAATATAGTGCCCACAGGCAGCTCCTCCACTGCCAGAGCTCTGTGGCCAGATCATTTTGGACATGGGGCAGGTGGAGGAGAGGGTGCAGAACCTGCCAGAAACCTCAAACTAGTTCCTTCTGAGGAATCTGCCCGGGGCCAATCTACCCTATTCTTGGAGGAAAAACAGCACTGGCTCCAGGGACTGCCTGCCTGGGTAATTAACACCTGCTCAAATAGAACTCAGGGCTCATGTGACCAGACATTCCCGGATAATGAGACTCTGCTGGGAGGCCGAGTGCCCCTCACGGAAACCCTTTCCTGCTTGCTGCCCACAGCACCCGAGGAGCAGAACCCACTGACCAACGGTGAGCCCCCCCAGCCCTCCTCGGCCCCTCAGAAGAGTCTCCCAGACCTCCCGCCCCCCAAGACGGTAAGTATGGGTCTGGGACCCCTGATTTCCCTGATGTGACCCTGTGAATGTCCAGTGGGTCCTCCAGATAGCAGTCCACCAAGCATCTGGCATTTTTGGAGCATCCACTATATGGGGGGCAGGAGGAGAAGGGGATGACAGAGAATGAGATAGTTGGATGGCATCACCAACTCAATGGACATGAGTCTGAGCAAGCTCCGGGAGATGATGAAGAACAGGGAAGCCTGGCGTGCTGCAGTCCATGGGGTTGCAAAGAGTCAGACCTGACTTAGTGACTGAAAAACGACTGTGTATGGGGCCTGGGGTAAGGCACCGGGAGAGATGGATCAAGCCGGCCTGCCCTACGGGTGATCTCATTTGCTCAGTACAGAGGGGGATGGCAGTGGGAAATGAGGGTCACCATGTGTCCGAGGTGACCTGCCAGATTCTTTTCCAGCACCCCCTGAGCGGGGCCGTGCACAGCTGTGGTCACCAGCTCCAGCCACAGTGGTCTTTTGGAAACATAAATCACATCACACCACTTCCCGCTTGAAACCCACCAAGAGCTCCTACTGAACTTAGGACAAAATATCCACACTCCTTCACTTGGCCCCAGGGCTCACCCTGTCTGGCCCAGCTGCGTCTCCAGCCTCACTGCATCTGCTCATCACTGGCCTCCCCTCTGTTCGTGGGTTGTGCCCTGTGTCAGTCCTGCCGCAGGGACTTTGCGCTTCTTGCGCCCTGACTCTTCAAAGTTGCCCTTCCTTAGTCTCAGACAGACTCTCCCTGGCCTGCCCGCAGGTGAGACATCCCGCCTCGGTGCCTGCCCCCATCACTGCCTGCCTTACCACCTAGCTACCCCTCCGTGTTTATTCTTTGCCTCCCAGAGCAGATGTAAGCTCCCTGAGGCAGGGGCCATGTCTCATCACTGCTTCATGCTCTGTGTCTGCACACAGTAGGCCATACATGTGTTTGTTCATGGATGGATGGATGCATGCATGGAATTTCAGACTCCTCCAGACCTGGGTTCAGATCCCAGCTCTAGCTCCGCCAGTACTAGGCTCCTTGACCTTAAGCAAGTTATTTAAGGCCTCTGGCCCTTGGTTTCTTGGTATTTAAATGAGAGGCATGTGAACATCTCTCAACTAAGATCTCTATTCTTTGCCTGGCAGACCACATTGGTATTCAGCGAGGTGAGCAGTAGTATTTACACTTTCTAGGACAGGAACTAGGAGTCAGGAGGTTTATAATGCCTCAGTGTTGCACAACCTTCAAGTGGCAGGACATGAACCTGAGTTCTTTCCGCTTCAGGATCTGGTTGGGGCAGCTTCCTGGGAAAGGTGTGAGCTGGGAAGGAGTTCTCAGAACATGGGACTCCACGGTGACTGAGCTCACACCGAGCCATCCATCGCCGGGTCTGTGGGCTCAGATCACCACTGAGGGGTTCCTGACGCCAGACTGGCCCCCTTCATTCTTGCCTTCCTGGAGGTAGCGTGGTTCTCCCTGCCGCCCTCCCAGCTGGCGGGGCAGGTCAGGAGTGCCTGGGCAGCATCCCACATCTGGGTGACAGCTGGTGGGGACCCTTCATCCCAGGCAGAGGGAACCTGATGGACTGAGCCTCGCTCCTGGGCATATGCCGATGATGCGAGGGACTGCTGTGCTGTGAGTCACTGCCCGCCTGGCCCTGGTCTCCACTTAGCTTGTCTTCTCAGTCAAGTAAAGGTACAAGTTCTGTCTCTTCCAGCTGTGGTCCTCCCTCGTTTTGACCCCAAGACTTGGAAAGAGGGCATAGGCCCTCAGCTTCCATCCAGTTGCTGCTGGTTTTAAGCAGGTGGGAGGTGCTGTGGTTTTCAGGTACACCCTAAGCTCTGCAGGCTTCCCTGATAGCTCCGCTGGTAAAGGATCTGCCTGCAGTGCAGGAGACCCTGGTTCAATTCCTGGGTCAGGAAGATCTGCTGGAGAAGGGATAGGCTACCCACTCCAGTATTCTTGGGCTTCCCTTGTGACTCAGCTGGTAAAGAATCCGCTTGCAATGCGGGAAACTTGAGTTCGATCCCTGGGTTGGGAAGATCCTCTGGAGAAGGGAAAGGCTAACCACTCTAGTATTCTGGCCTGGAAAATTCCATGGATTGTATAGTTCATGGGGTTGCAAAGAATCGGACACGACTGAGCGGCTTTCACTTTCACTCACTTAATAAGCTCTGCTCTCTGGATGTAGGGAGGAGAGGTGGCTGCTCTGAGCCAGGGCTGGAACTTTTGTAGCCTGAGTTCATGTATGATTCTGACCAGGGTGCCTTTGGCCTCTGTACGATGGAGGTGCCGCTGCCGGCCCCACGTGGGGCAGCTGCCTATGGACCCACACCGGGCTGAAGGGGTGGAGCGTCCCAGGCACAGACTCCCTCTGGAAGCCTGTGTTTGAGGTGATGGACCAGGTGCCCAGGGTCTGGGGCTGGGTTGTGGCTATACACTGATCAGGTCACAGAGTCCCACGGCCCGGGACTCCAGCTGGCTTTTCCTACTCCCTTGCCAGTCTCCTGTGACCTGGGCACAGAGGCCCTAAGGGCTCAAGGGTATGAGATGCAGGACCATCAAGCAAGGCCAGGGCAGAGGCTGGCCCCTGGAGAGTGGTCTGCCGGCATCGGCTGTGTCTGCAGGCCGTCGGGGCCAGGAGGGGCTAGAGAGGAACCTGGTGCTGGAGCAGGGAAGATCCCACCACCTGAGAGCCCCACAGCCCTGGAGTGGCCTTTCAGATGTGCGGTGACAGTTCCTGTGGACACAGTCCAGGCCCTGGGGTGACTTCCAGCAGAGCCAGTAACCTTGACAGTCTCCCTACCTTGTGGAATTTCTCTGCCAAGAAGGACCTTTCCTGGGTCCCTCCTAGTCCTGTCTCTATCACCCATCTCCACCCCAGGAGCCTTCCAGGTGTGGAGTGAGGGAGGAGGGGGCGGAGCCCGGGGTCCTCTCCACCCCGCCCGCACGCACCTGCCTGCTCCCCTCTGGCCTCTGCTCTGGTCCAGTCTGGCTGAAGACTTCGTCCAAGGCCCCCAGAGGAGTGCTGTCAGGGTGGAGCAGGGAGCAGCTGTGTCTTCTGGCTCTCACAAGGAGGAGGAGAAACAGAGCTGCAAGTGGTCTGGGAGGAAGGAGAGAATGTGGCCACCGGAGCCTGGGCGACCCTGGAACTGCTCTTCCTCAGCCAGAGAAAGCTGTGTCTCTTTCTGCCCCAACGCTGGAGCTTCGGGGCACTGCCCTGGTTTGTCTGCCAGGATGCCCAGTCCCGGGGCTCGCGAGTGGCTGTGGCAGAAGCTGGGTGTCTGCCTGGGGTCCTCAGTGCTCAGGGCTGGCCAGGAGCATGACCTCCGTCCCAGGCTCAGCCTGTCCAGTACCGGAGGGGGCAGCCAGGGGTCTGGGTGTGGCCAGTGACTCAGGCGGCCTTGGCACGTCCAGGCCGCAGTTGGCCCAGCCAGGTGCTGTGGTTGCTGTAGGAGAAACAGATGTTTGCTGGCGCCGTTCCACTCCTGGCCAGCGCGGCCGTCTCCACTCCGCCCCACTGAGGCCTGCACACGCGTCGGTGCTGGGCTTCTGTGAGGGGAGCAGCTGACGCCACCAACGGCATCACTGTGGTTGGTCTGGGGAGCCAGGACTACGTCCGCTCGCCCCTACCCCGAACCTGCCACAGTGCACCCTGGGGCTGGTTGTTCAGAACTGCAAGAACGCCTCAGGTCACCTGGGGCCACCCCTCACCTCCAGCTCTGTGTCTCATCCAGAATTGGTACAGTACTTGCATGCTTCGTCACTCAGTTGTGTCTGACTCTTTGCGACCCCATGGATGGTAGCCCGCCAGGTTCCTCTGTCCATGGGATTCTCCAGGCAAGAATACTAGAGTGGGTTGCCTTTCCTCTCTCCAGGAATCTTCCTGACCCAGGGATCAAACCCAGGTCTTCTGCGTTGCAGGCAGATTCTTTACCCACTGAGCCATGTGGGAAGCCAAGCCCGTGACCAAATCCTACACCACCTGCTTTGGTAAATAACATTTTGTTGGAATTCAGCCAAGCTTATTCATCTGTGTATTATTTATGGGTTCCTCCGCACTACAATGGGGAAGGAAATGGCAGCCCGCTCCAGTATCCTTGCCTGGGAAGATCCCCTGGAGAAGGAAGTGGCAACCCACTCCAGTATTCTTGCCTAGAGAATTCCATGGACAGAGGAGCCTGGCAGGCTACAGTCCATGGGGCTGCAAAGAGTCGGACACGACTGAGCGACTTTCATTTCACTTCACTGCACTCCAGTAGCAGGGTTGCATAGCCCCAGTGGCCTGTGAATCCCTTTTTCGCTCTTTATAGGGAAAGTTTGCCAACCTCTGGCACGTCACCCTGAGCGGGGTGGCTTTCTTCCCCGGCTCTTCCTGTGAACCATGAGAACATTATTTCAGGTTCCCAAGTCACGTCTCCTCGGCATCCTCATTGAATGGCACCATCTACGTCATCATGATGATGATTTAAATAATTTTCCTTTATTCTTAATTCCTGGCATTTAGGATCTCCTTCTCCTTTGACCTCTGGTAATAGATCATTGGGTCTGTGTATCTGACGCTCTTCTGAATTGTTGGAATCGTTTTATCCTTTAACTTGACCTGAGCTCCTATCTTTGGCCCTGGCAACCCTGGGGACAGAGGCTGTCCTGTTCTTTAAGGAGGGAGAGTGTAGTATAAGCCAAGTCATGCTCAAATACCTCCTCAGTATCCTCCCAGACAGCTCGTGGTCTTCCTCCACCAAACATGCACACGTGCAGCTTTTCTCCCTTTGACATTATTATATTTTATTCTGGAGCTTAGTGAAAACTAGTATCTGTTACTTAATAATGCTGAGTGCAGTTTAATCCTTACAATGACTCCATGTGATGGTTATTTCTGCCCTCCCCGTTTTGCAGCAGAGGATCTGAGGCCCAGAGAGGTCAAGTCAGTTGCCCAAAGTCACACAGCTCAGATGTGCCAGTGTCAGGATTCAAACCCAGCCCTGGAGATCAGACTCCTGCCTCTACCCTATATGCCTCTCTGTATCAATCCATCTACAGATGATTTTGTACAGTGAAAGGTTTGGGAGACCCTCAAGAAACACCCCCCTGGTGCTCCACTCCTGGACAAGAGGGCAGGCCCCCTGTGGGGATAATGACCATCAGGAGCTCCTGCCGGAGGGCTTGCCCCCCTCCTTCTGTCCTGTTGTAATCATGGGAATCTAGACCAGAGCTGGATCTTGGGTGCTCAGAACTTCTCTCCAGATGGGACCCACCTTCTCATCATGAGAAGAGTCCCCACACTCCCTCAAGGGGAGAAGGGTTTCTTGGAGGATGGAGCTGGAGGCCTGGCCTCTTCAGGAAGCCTGAGCCCCAGCACCCATCTGCAGAGACCTTGCCGGATCCCAGGGGAGGGGAAATGCTTTCCCCTCCTGACCCCAGGAAGTCGGCTCTCAGAGAACCACAGCTGGCTTTCACAGTCAGCCCTTCCTCTGGCTGACCAAGAGGCCGGGAATGCCTGGAGCAGCAAAGGCGAAGGGTCAGCCACGAGCAGCTCCCGCCTGTGTCCACTGTGTGCACGACCCCTGCCCCAGGGAGGAGTCCACCCTCCTTGCCCCACAGCCGCACCTGCCAGCCCAGAACGCAGCTGGGCTGCTTGGGAAATGAGCAGAGTCTTCCATTCCTTCCTGCATGCTGAGGGGTGCACTGCTGGGGCTGAAAGCTGTTCAGAGCCTGCCTCTGGGACTTCTGTCAGCTCTCTTGGTGTCGGGCCAGATGGCGTTAGAAAAATGTGTGGGAGCCAGGTGGTGACCTGGCCTCTGCTGGTCCTCTTCATGCGGACGTGTCTCAGCTTGTCGGACAGCACTCCTGTGACCTGGCCGATGCGGGCGCCAGGGCTGGGAGGCCCCAGACAATGGTGGCAAGAGCCTCCTTGTATTTGATGTGGCTTCCCTGGTGGCTCAGACAGTAAAGAATCTACCTGCAATGAGGGAGACCCAGGTTCGACCCCTGGGTCGGGAAGATCCCCTGGAGCAGGAGATGGCAACCCACTCCAGTATTCTTGCCTGGAGAATCCCATGGATGGAGGAGCATGGCAGGCTACAGTCCATGGGGTCACAAAGAGTCAGAAATGACTGAGGTGACCTTAGCACACCAGCCCTATGGAAACTCAATCACACCTGCCTCCTTGAATCCTCAAGGCAGGCTCTTGTTTTATGGAGAGGGTAAGTGAGGCACAGAGAGGCTGTCACATATCCATGGTTAAGGCTATGGACTCCTAAAGCCTGGATTCAAACCTGGTTAGTTTCACTCTGGAGGCCATATAGATAGATCCACTAGCCGAACCACTGAAGACTTGGCTCTAGGAGCCTGGTTTGGGGGCAGCAAGTGCAGGAGCATCACTCTACCTCAGGGGAAGCTGGGATCAGACGCCCTTGTGGCCCTTGCTGAGTACTGTCCCACTGGGACTCAAGGCCGGGCTGACTATTCTCCCGCTATTGCTGGGGCCAGGGCTGGAGAAGTTCTGTGTCATAGGTCCCCCAAAGAAGCTCATTTTCCAAAGCAAAGATGTCTAGATTCCCTGTACTCTGCCTGCCTGGCCCTCTTTTGGGTAGGACAGCGAATCCCCAACAGCCCATGGGTTCCCCATGTGGAATGCCCAGCGCAAGGACCTCTGAAAACCAGGAGTGGGAATGCACTCCGGCTTTTGCCATGTCTGTTCTCAACTCATGAAGGTTCCCTCGGCCCTCTGTAGGAACTTTGTGATTCAGATAGACATTGGAGACCCATGTGGATGGATGCTTACACATTGATGAACTGTATGTACTAATAGTCACACCACAATCTACTTTTTTTTAAATTAATTTTTTGTTATTTTTGGCTGTGCTGGGCCTTCATTGCTACAGGCAGGCTTTCTCTAGCTGTGGTGAGTGGGGACTACTTTCTAGCTGCAGAGCAGAAACTTCTCATTGCGGTGGCTTCTCATTGCAGAACACGGGCTTTACAGTGCAGGCTCGGCTGTTGTGGCGCACAGGCTTAGTTGCTCTGTGGCACGTGGAATCTTCCTGGCCCAGGGATCGAACCTATGTTCCCTGCATTGGCAGGCGGATTCTTAACCACTGGACCACCAGAGGAGTCTTGCCTGTCTTTTTCTCCCCTGCTATTGCTTATATTACCTTCATAGTCTGGTGCCCATCTTACAGATGGAATAATGGAAGGATAGAGACCAATTTTAGCCTCTGTGCTTCTCCACAGTTGCATATCTTATTGTTTTTATCCTACTCAAATTATGCTCATTCACCCTCATGTCATGTAAGAAGTTCAAGGTTGTCTTGTCCTCTGAGCATCCTTCCTTGGTCCTAAATGTTCCTCATACCCTCCAGGCTCCCATGGAGATTTGACCTTGTCTATCAGGAGCCATGGGCTTCCCTGATAGCTCAGTTGGTAAAGAATCCGCCTGCAGTGCAGGAGACCCCGGGTTGATTCCTGGGTCAGGAAGATCCCCTGGAGAAGGGAAAGGCTACCCACTCCAATATTCTCAGGCTTCCCCTGTGGCTCAGCTGGTAAAGAATCCACCTGCAATGCAGGAGACCTGGGTTCAATCCCTGAGTTGGGATAATCCTCTGGAGAAGGGAAAGACTACCCATTCCAGTATTCTGGCCTGGAGATTCTGTGGAGTATATAACCCATGGGTTGCAAAGAGTCAGACATGACTGAGTGACTTTCAGTCATTATCAGGAGCTGTGAGCATTCATTGCCTAGTTAAGTGTTCCTCAGGACCAACTCCCAACCATCTGCTTGCATCTCTCAGCTAGTCTGCGGGAGCCATCCAGTATCTGCTGAGCCAGTGATTGAACTGATTATGGGAGATGTTTGGGGGTTAGAAGCCCGGTGCTCTTCCCCTGCGTGCCCCTGATGAGCTCTGGTCTTTGTAGAAAGTATATTCTGTGTAGAAGCCGTCGTAGCTACCACAACAGCCTGATGCCATCTGGGCCTGTAAGTGTATTACACCCTGTGGACAACTATACTGTGTGTGTGGTGGGCGTCAGAGCCTCATTTGGCAGGGGAGAACTCTGAGGTTTGGTGAGGTTACATGACGCGCCCACAGCCCTTCAGCTGATGCAAACCAAACACTGTGGACAGGGTGGCTGACGGGGGTCGCTGTAATCTCTGTTTTCCCTCCCAATTTTCCACCCAAAGGGTTAATTCCCAGTTGGTCCCAGTGTATCGTATCTGAAAATGTTTGTTTTATTTATTCATACCACAGATTCCAGAACGTAAACAGCTCTCTGTCCCGAAGATCGAGTCTCCAGAGGGTTACTATGAAGAGGCTGAGCCGTATGACACATCCCTCAATGGTACATCCTGGGAACAGGCCTGGGAGGGGGCTGACCACTTCCTGCACAGATGCCGGCGCCAACCGCCCTTGTGGTGACCGGCACGCTCACCCTGGCTGGAAACACAGTGGGGCCTGGGATGCTCCTACCAGAGGGCATGGCCCAAGTCAAGAGCTGGCCACAGAGCATTTGACCAGTGGTCTGATGGCGAGCTGAGACCTCCAGCAGACCCAGCCTGCCTGCAGGGCAGGGCTTAGGATGGTCCCCAGTGAGCTGGGTTTACTCTGTCTGATGCTTTCTGTGGTCCTGCCTGGATGTTGCGGGTTCAGCACAGAAATGAGACCGAGGAGAAGTGTGCTGGCCGAGTGGCACAAGGCCCCGGAAGCCATGGAAATGTGGTCAGGCTGAGGCAGAGCCCACTTTCAAGGTTCTTTCACTGGACTGACGGTCCCTGGGCTCCCACTGTGGACTCAGCATGCTTCTAGGAGTGGGAACTCAGCACGAATCAGCAGTCACAGCACTTAGATTCTGGGAGAGAAGACAGGCAACAGAGACGTAGGATGTGTCAGGACCGAAAGTGGCGAGGGCTGAGTTGGGGCAGGAGAGGGACGTTTTTCTAACTTAGGGAGGGCCTCTCTGAGCAGATTTCTTAAAGAAGTGGCAAGTGGGTGGGGTTGGTACCTGCAGGAAGAACAGAGTGCACAGCACGTGCAAAGGCCCTGAGGCGGGAGGGCCCTTAGCATGTTGCAGGCCAGCGTGGCAGGAGCAGGTAGGGCTGGATGAGATGGATAGGAGATGTGCGCCAGAGGGCAGCTGTAGACCCCGGGAAAGACCTTAGCTTTTCTCTGAATAGATTTTTCTCTAGCCTTCAGAGGGTTACTTCGTGGCAGACCTAATATAGGTATTAAAAAGACGGTCTTTGCTCTGGGGGCCAGGCTTATGCTCTTGTCCTCAGCCTGATGAGGCTGGATCAGAAATGCTCTTGTGGTGGTGGTTCTATAACACAGAAACACCTGAAGGTCCTGGGAGAGATGTTTGTGACCCTACTCTCTGGGTAGCTAGATTCTGGTCCCCTTGCTCTCTCCCTTTCTTACCTCCTCCTCTTTCCTTTTGTTGTAAGTGAAAGGTCTTTGAAAGCATAAAGCAATTCGCAGATATGGGAAGTCAACAACCCTGGTAGGGGGAATGTACTTGGCCTAAAGGGGCCTTGTTGGTGTTGGGGATGAGAACGGGACAAGTCCCCTGGAGCACATGGGATCCTTGTCCTCTTTTTTCATGCCTCACCTACTGTCTGCAGTCCCAGGAACTGTGTGGGAGGCGAGGGCCTCTCTGGACTCATGGAATTTTATTCTAAGAGGCTGGCTTTGTGGGCAGACGTCACTTAGCTTGTGAGGTGTTGCCAAGTCACCACTGGACTGTGATTTCAGACCGGAGCTGTGGGCGCAGCAGGAGTGTCTGGGTGCGTCTGGAAGGTGGGACCCCTGACTCACCCCGGTGAGCATCTCCATGCCTCTGAAGCCTGTCTCTCTGGGGTGTGGCCCCTGCCAGCCAGGGCCTGCCTCCCAGACGCTCCCGGGGGCCTGTCTGGGGGCAGACACTTCATCTCGACACAAACAAGTGGTCAGAAGGATCTTGGTATTTGTCTCTCAACTGGAAATTCGTATTGGTTTTATCCGGGACTAGGAGGAGAGGGGAGTCATCCCAAGGTCAGCAAGTAAAGGCAGTGGGAAGATGCCCAGTTGCCTTTTCTCTCCTGCCAGCACGATGACCGAGGATGACCTGGGGGAACTTCCCCTGCGTTAAAAGCTGGGCTGTCCTTGTTTCCAGCCTGTCGTCCGCCCCACCTGGTTGACCCCTGGTCGCAAGAAGAGGAGCAACCGCTGGACTCCAGCCCCATGCTCTAGTTCTTTGGCGTCAGCAATTTTGCTGGCTTCCTGCAGAAGACCAGGAGCCGGCTTCCTGGGCTGCTTTATCAGCACAGTCCCCTCGCGGCTCCCATGGGCCAGGTGGCTCTCTCTGAACCCAAGGGTAGTAAGCGCCCTGCTATTAGCATAGCTCCTGCACGGATGATGCCTCCTGCTGCGGTAATGGCAGCTGCTGTGACAAACAGCACCCCCTGGCAGTTTATAGTAGCCCAGTGCAAATCTGATTCTCACTCTTGGAACAGCTCGGTGTGGGCATTACTGGTCAGCAGGCTCCTTCCAGCATCGGCTTGGCCACCCTCTGAGGCCACAGAAGCCTCTGCAAAGAGGGTGGAAGACCTCTGTGTGCTTCTTAAAGGCACCAGGCAGAAGGACACCCAGGGCTTCTCTAGGCATTCCGTTGGTGACAGGCAGTCACGTCTCTGGATGGAAAGGAGCTGGGAAATGATGTCCTTGGCCAGGCTGGGACCTCGCCCAACAAGCCCACACTTCTGATGGGAACTCACTTGCTTCTGATGGACAGGCAGCCACGTCACCACATCTGTTTGTGTCTCTGCCTCTGGACCTGCCCCTCTCTTCATCTTCTCTCTTTCCCTCTTGTCTCTTTCTGTGCTTCCGGAAATGCCACAGGCCATCCCAGCAGATATCCCGCCTGTGGAGTCCCCAGATGGGTGCAGGTGCCTGAAGGAGTCATTTACGCCACCATCACCTTGGGTACTGCTCGTCCCAGAGCGGGAATGCCAGTGATCCTGTGCCTGCTGCCTGGCTCGCGGAGGCGGGGTGCATGCCTGAGGGTGGCCGCCGCCCTCTTCCCGTCCTCGTGTGGGGGTCCTGCATGAGGGTGCCCTGTGTCACCCGCCTGCAGACCCCTGCCTGTGGCATCTGGAATGATGAGGACGCAGAGCATGGCAGGGCCGTGCTGGCCTCTGTTCCTGAGGACGTGCCACAGGACGCGATGGCTGCGGTGCCCACCAGGGGCAGCCGAAAGGGGGCTGAAATTATCTGAGCATCCTGCCTTTCCCTCCTGCTTATCCTGCAACCTCTGGCAGCCAAGTGTCTGTTTAACAATATCCTTCATTTATGGTTGTGCCATGATCTCTCTTAGGGATAAGTAAAATAGTCAATACATTTGCCCTAAAATTTCCTCTGAGCCATTCCAGGTATCATCCCATTCCCCCTGGAGGCCAATGGGCAGACATTAGAATTCTCCATGGAACAGGTGGGGCAACCCCAGGAGCACAAAACAGCCGGAGGCGGGGAGGAGGGTGGGGTCTTGCCAGCTTCTTCACACTGTATACTCTGTAGCCTCACCCACTAACCCACTGGAAGAGATACCCCAACAGCCGCATCTTTCTTCTTTCATTTATTGTGCAGCTAATGCAGTGCTGACAAGGGGGATTTTTTTTTTTTTTTTTTTAACAGAATCACCCCACCACCAGATCAAATCATTGAATTCTCTGTGTGGCCTTTCAGTACTGTTTTCTTTGCATAGATGATTGTAACTGTGCTTTCTCACTTGCCATCTTAAGGAGTTTCTCAAATTGCAGACTAGCTTGCAAGAGCTTTCGCTGATTACGGTTGCATGGTACCCTGGATGAAATCATGCTTTCTCCAGCCTCCTTCTGCTGACTGTTCAGAAGTACTTGCATGAATATCTTAATGCATGTAACCTCTCTCTGCCCGCCTTCCTTCCTTTTTAAAAAAGTACTTTCCTCGGATAAACTCCCAAGACTGGGATTATTGGGTCAGAGGGGATGGATGTTTTTATGGCTTTCAAAAAAACAGGCTGATGGGTCATTTCCTGAGAGGCTGGTGTTAATTTATGTCGCCACCAGCTATACAAGAGGTCAGGGTCCCCTACCAGGTAACACCTCTATTTTCAGTCTGCGTACTTAATAGGTGTAAAATTGTGAATTCTGTGACTTTTTTATTGTCAGGAAGGGGAGTAGTATCACACTGCTTTTAAAGAAAACTGATATTAAATTAGTCAAAGTGTTATTTTTAGAAATATTAAAGCAAAATAAAGCACGTTTTTATTGGCATTGTAGCTAGAATAACTGTGGCTGTGGCCTTGTTCCATTTTCCTATATTTCTAGTTCAAAGGTGGTTCTGTTTTCTTAGTATGCAGGAACCTAGTTATGCAGGATGTACCAGAAGCTTCTGGAGAAGGGAAGACAGGGGACCCATGGACTGTCTCTTTCCTGATGGGTAATGTGGAGACGAAAGAGAGGTTCCGTTCACTCTGACTTGAGGGGACAGAACATGTCTATGGAAGTCATAGGGAAGTAGATATGACTTTCTGTCAGAGCTGCCCAGTAAGGAAGCAATTGTCCAGCAACTGGGGGTAGTGAGCTCCCCGTCCATGGGGGAATTCAAGCAGAGGCTGGAGCAGGGTTATGATAAGCAGGATTCCTGAGCTGAGCCAGGGGTTGCTGGACCTGAATCCTGAGGTTCTATTTTCTCCATGTCTTGGATTTGGGGGTTTGATTGATATTTTTTTCTGCACCTAGTTTCTGTTGGCCTTGAAGAGGGCAGTGAGGCCCAGAAGACAGAGCAATCTGGCAAGGTGGTGGGGGCAGACACTGAGGCACATGGAGTGGGTACAGGATTGGGTGAGATGTGGTAAACTGGGGGACTCTTTTAAAGAGAATAAAAGTGTAGGGGTGGCATGGCCAGGAAAGAAGAGTACCAGGTGGAGATGAGCAGGAGGAGCTGGGTTCATGCTGGGAGGTCTTCTGTGGGGAGAGAGAACAGTCTGTGGAGGGTACGAGTGGATTCTCCAGGAGGGCTGTGACTGTGACCTTAGGAGGGGGAGGGGGACCGGAGGGCCCGCTCCTGCTGTGGGTTATTGCACTTTTGCTTCCAAGAGTCATAGCTTCTCACTGCCCTGCCCCCAGGATAGGACAGGAACAGAACAGGCCTGGTGGGCGAGTTCGGGGGGCGACCGCTGGAGGCTTGCCCACCTCTGGGCTCAGGCGGCAACCCCCTCATCCTGGGGCCGTAGAATGATAGAGCATCACCCCCGCATACACACCAGAAGAACCAAGAGAGAGGTCACCCGCCGCTTCATCCTTTGGTGGAGGAAGCGGAGGCCCCGAGGCCAGCACTGGTTTTCTCAAGAGCACATGTCTGAGGACAGTGTCTGGTCAGAGGTTTCCGTGGGGTCTGAGATGACAGGATTTGAGGAGGAAAGGGGAGACACCCAGTTTCACGTTATCTGTGTGTGTGACCAGAGGCAGCATCCAAGACCCTCTGATCAGCGGTTTAGGGGCCGGAAAGTCTGCTTGGGCCTGCGGTTGGTGGTAATGGGCTGGTTCCAGGGCATGGGGCGGGGTGGGGAGGATGGCCTGGCGACCACCCTCCCAAAGGAGCAAAGCCTGTTTAGGAGCATCCCTTGCCAGGCAAGGCTGTGACAGCGAGGTCTTCCCTTGCAGAGGACGGAGAGGCCGTGAGCAGCTCCTACGAGTCCTACGACGAGGAGGAGAGCAGCAAGGGCAAGTCGGCCCCCTACCAGTGGCCCTCGCCCGAGGCCAGCATCGAGCTGATGCGCGACGCCCGCATCTGCGCCTTCCTCTGGCGCAAGAAGTGGCTGGGCCAGTGGGCCAAGCAGCTGTGCGTCATCAAGGACACCAGGCTCCTGGTGAGTGCCCTCTCCTCTCCTGGGAGCAGGATGGGGGTGGTCCCGGATGCCAGGCACTCAGCCTATTACATCAGGAAGTTTCTACTTCTCCCCAACCTGAAACTGCACGCAGAACCTTATGAGCATGGGCGAACATGCTTTTTTCTTAACTAGAAAGGTCTAGTAGTTGTCAGCAGACTTTCAAAGGGGTCTGTGATGACCAACCCCCTCCTCCCCCAATGCCATCCCCTGGATATTTTTCCAAGGATCTTTTGGTCCTCTGGCCTGTGGGCTCCTCCTTCCTCACATCTCAGCCTCCGGAGGTTTGGGGCGGAGCCTGCTGCCCAGTTAGGGCTCCCCTGCCTAGCGCCCAACCCCACAGCGTGCAGTGTGAGAACCATCGGCATCTGCTCAGAAGTTGGAATATTCTGAATGACCGATCGTAAGACCCCCTAAGGGCATCAGAAGATGGTATTCTGACCACAGCCCTGTTTCTTATTATTTTAAATTAAAACTTGGTTTTATGCCCCAATTTGAGGTTCCACGGAGTCATTACAAACACCCCCTTTTCACTAGTTAAAATCTGTCCTGCTGTGTGCAGATGTTTTCAGGTAGTCCTGTTAAGCAGCCTCATAAGAACCCCCATTTTACAAGTGAGAAATGGAGGGTAGTACGTTTTCCCTGATAGGGAATTGAGTCGTTGCTTCCTTTCTTTGCTAACACATCATTTCTAAGTGGATGATAAACTTGGCCTTCATCCCCTTTGGACCCCTTACTGGGAAAGCTGAGCCAGAATGAGAAGCAGAGAGGCAGAGAACTGGGGAAAGTGCCTTCCACCATGGGGAGGTGGGGGTTGCGCACAGAGGACTCCTAAAATAGGAGCCAGCCCAGACCTGCAGGGGCATTAGAGCTGCTTGGGTAAGCAGGGCTCTGAGAGTTGGAGGGGGAGGCTTGAGGGAGACACAGATGAGCTCCCTGGTTGTTCTGACGCTGACAACAAACTCTGCTGATGGTTGAGGTCACAGTTCTGCCCTTGCACAAAGGTGTCCGACCTTTTGGTCCAGCTCTCAGCAGGCCCTGCCCTGCCTGGCGGCCCCCTCCTCTGCAGAACCCGGCCAACAGTGTCTCGCCTCTCCTCTCTCGCAGTGTTACAAATCCTCCAAGGACCACAGTCCTCAGCTGGACGTGAGCTTGCTGGGCAGCAGCGTGGTGCACAAGGAGAAGCAAGTACGGAAGAAGGAGCATAAGCTGAAGATCACACCACTGAACGCCGATGTGATCGTGTTGGGCCTGCAGAGCAGGGACCAGGCGGAGCAGTGGCTCAGGGTGAGGCACCAGGCCACCGGGAAGCGGACCCACTCCCCTCTGTGATCCCCAGGCGTTCCTGCAGTCCCGGCTCCCCCAGTTTTTCAAAGGGATGTCTGTGGTCAGGGTAGAGGGTCTACCATCCTTCAAGTCCGCAGGGCTTCCCCTGTCCTAAGTGGTAGCAATCCCTTTTGGGGAAGATAGATCACAGGGCTCAGTGGCCAGCTCTGTGGCCTTAGCAGCCACCTGGACTTGGGCTCCAGCTGAAATCCACTTGCCTTCTGGCCACCAGGAAGGCATTGCTGGCCCGTGAAAAGGCTCCTCCAGAGGAGGCAGGGTGGACAGTAATAGGCAAGTCTGGGAACCAGGGTTGGACCAAGGCAGTACTCAGACCCTCCACAGTGAGCACCACGGCCCCCAGGAGCCAGAGGACCATCTGGCAAATGTTGCTTTTACCCCCACAAGGAGCAGCCATCCTTGCCCAGGATGGGGCAAGAGGGGGCTTGTGGAGCTGAGGGCGGCTGCTCTGGGCCTGCTTGGGTTCTGCTGCAAACCCTGCCCTCCATTCCCTGGTGCCCACCAGAACGCATGGGGCCTGCTGGACACAGGGCCAAGGAACCCCCCCCCCCCGCACTGCCCCACCCAGCTGGGGCCTGAGGCCATAGGTGGGCTGGGTGCAGGGGTGCAGGTGGGGTGCTCTGCTCCTTGGAAATTCTGCAACCTCTCTCTCTCACCCCCACCCGCCTAGGGGTGGCTGACCTAGGTGGGGTGGAGGGGGCACCCGCCCTCCCCCGACCTGGGGGGCAGGCTCCAGCTGTGGTCTGGCTGTAAGTGCAGGTCTAAAGGCTCTTCCTCTTCCTTCAGGTCATTCAGGAGGTCAGCGGCCTGCCTTCCGAAGGAGCTTGTGAGGGAAGTCAGTTCACCCCAGACGCCCAGCGCCTGAGCTGTCCGAAGGTAAGCCTCTGGCTGGTGGTAGTTCAGTTGCTAAGTTCATGTCCGACTCTCGTGACCCCATGGACTGTAAGCCCCCCAGGCTTCTCTGTCCATGGGATTTCCCAGTCAAGAGTACTGGAGTGGATTGCCATTTCCTTCTCCAGGGGATCTTCCCGACCCAGGGATCCAACCCCTGTCTCCTGCACTGCAAGCAGATTCTTTTCAACTTAGCTACCGGGAAAGCCCAAAGCCTCTGCCCCTGCCCAGGATGGGGTGAGAGGGTTCACTTCCATCACAGGCCAGAAGAGAATTTGATTCTGGTTTTGTTTTTTTTTTTTTCCTCCATAAAATTACAGGTGGAAAATTGGGAGCTTTGCTTTTGTACTTCAGCCAGATTGATAAGTAACATACCATGCTTGGCTGAGGGCAGGAGCTTCAGCTTGGCAGGGAAACTGATGAGGATGATAGAGACTTATAACGTTTTCTTGCTTGAGTGAAAATTTATTGGGACAGAAGTCACTTGCCTCCCTTCTTGGGCAGGGAGATTTACTTTTCTAGGCTCTTCCCTCCCACTTACTCCCTAGTAGATCTTGAGAGGCTGGAGAACCGTGTAGGTACGGACCTCAGCCAAAGAGTCCTGCTGCTCATTTGCAAGGAGCTGTGGGGCCCCCGCTTTAGGGTCAAAGTCAGGAAAGTTGGGCTGGGTGCTGGCCCAAGGGGGCTGTCACCAAGGGGTCACATTCCATGTCCCCAGGTATCTGCAAGTGGGTACCTGAAGCCTGGTGTGCACAGAGCGGAGGGTCCCTGTTTCTCATCTTGGGGTCTCCACCTGTGGCAGGCAGGTGGGCATAGGCTACCCCCAGGGAGGAGAACCCACAGCCTTCTAGAGTGACAGATGAAGGGCTGATGTTTTCCTTGTCTTATTCAGTTTTTGGTCACTGATAAGAAAAGTCAGAGTATACCTGGGGATTCCTTCATGTTGGGATGAGAAACGAGCTCTCCCTACAGACCTGGAATGCAGATGCCCTGGCCAGGTCCCGCAGTCCTTGGCGCCCAGTGAAGGTCCTATGGTTGGGAATCCCTGGGTTTGTCTTCCAGAGGTCTAGTCAGCTAGAAGAAGCCTGATCGGAATATTCTGAGTGTCTGTTCTAGGGGACTGTCTCCAGTCTCACAACAGCCCTGGGAATGCAGACAGGGACAGTCTCCTTATTTTATACACATGCAGGGTAGCACTCAGAGAAGGCAATGGCACCCCACTCCAGTACTCTTGCCTGGAAAATCCCATGGACAGAGGAGCCTGGTAGGCTGCAGTCCATGGGGTCACGAAGAGTCGGACACGACTGAGCGACTTCACTTTCACTTTTCACTTTCATGCACTGGAGATGGAAATGGCAGCCCACTCCAGTGTTCTTGCCTAGAGAATCCCAGGGACGGGGGAGCCTGGTGGGCTGCCGTCTATGGGGTTGCGCAGAGTCGGACACGCCTGAAGTACCTTAGCAGCAGCAGCAGCAGCAGGATGGCGTTCAAAGAGGTCCCGCCTGATTAGAGAATGTTCTAAGTGGGATTCGAACCGTGGTCTAACCCTGTGCACACAAACCAGCCCTTCTCCAAAGCCTGATGTGTGGGTAGCACAGTCGGTTCTCAAAAGACACCCTCACACCCTCCTGCTAGGGGTGAGTCCCAGGGGCCTGACAGTTAGCTTCCGTCACAGTGCTGACTCTCGTGCTCTCCCCTGCTTCAGGGTGTCTGTCATGTCAGTGGAGCAGTCACCCTGAGAACTCGTGAACGAGGATATGTGGGTGGCTTGAAGAAGGGGAAGATGCTCTGGGATGGGGCAGGGAAGCTCAGAAGGGAGGGCAAAGGCAGGTCCTCCAAGGAGCCCCAGGGAAGCCTGGCTATGGCCACCAGTGACTGGGACTCCAAGGTCACCCTCGGCCTACACCCAAGAGTCATCTATTATGTCCCTTCAGTTGTGGTCTCCAAGGTAACCATTTCTAGACAAGATCACTCACTTCTGTCTCTCTCTTCCACAGCCAGATATAACAGAGAAGTACCTGTCAGCTTCGGAGTGTGGAAGCCCCATAGATGGTCACCCTGAAGTCCCAGAGACCAAAGACGGTATGCACGCTTTGGCTCTCAGCCTAGGGCAGGGAGAAGGGTGGTATCCCAGTTTGTGAGGCTTGGCCATTTGGCTCAAGTCTTCTGGGTTTTAACAGCTAGTTGCAACACGCTTCCAATTTCTAAACTACTAAATATACAGCTGATAGATTCCAGAAAGAGAGAGCAGCCCAAACTGACGCGAGTGTCATGAATAGCCGGGGTAGAATATTCTTTCATCTCTTATTTGCTAACCCTGGTTCAGATCTCTCTGAGCCAGTTCAGTATGTAAAGATTCTCTAGTGCTGGCATATTCTATAAGAGAGGTTGGTGAGCTTCTCTTGAGGGTGTAGTTCTAGAGATATCCAACTTTGACCTGTGGACTCTGGCCTTGAGCACATGTGTGCGTGTGGGCGTGCATGTGTGAAGAACAGACGTGTGTGTGTGTGCGTCCACGTGCGTCCACAGTGAGGAACAGACAGGAAGGGAACAGTTCTGCTGTTTTTTCTGTCTTTCATGAGACCACGTCTGTAGACTGTGTGCAAGGCTGATGACTTTTCCTCTCATCTTGACAGTCAAGAAGAAATGTTCTGCTGGTCTCAAACTGAGCAACCTGATGAACCTGGGCAGGAAGAAATCTACCTCGCTGGAGCCTCCGGACAGGTCCCTTGAGACATCCAGTAAGACTTACAGCCGCCTCCAGGACCAGAGGGCCGGCTGTCCCCCCGGGGCTGTGGCTGGTCTCTGGGAAGACAGCTCAGACAGCGAAGGCAGGGGTGTGGGGTCTTGCTCTAACCCCTCCCTGGCGGGTGAGCCCACGGCCCACAGTTTCTGTTGATCTTTGCAGCAGGGAGCTCTTTATGACTCCCCAGGCTCTCTTGCTGCAGTGCTGGCCCCTGTGTGGAACTGAAGGGTAATTGATGACTGTCCTAATGGTCTTTAAGATTGTGTTCATTTGATCACTATGTCAGGAGCATGGTAGGCGCGGTGTTAGGGAAAGGGGACCAAGGAGACGGAAAACATGGTCCTGAGAGCTTACAGCTCAGAGAGAGGATGGCTTTATACCCAGAAGCACACGTGGTGAGGTCTTAGGAGCTCCAAGGACTCAGGGACAGAAAGAACCTCTCTTACTCTGTGGTCAGAGACGGCTTCCTGAAACTGAGCCTTGAGGGGCAGGCAGGAGTTGATCGGGCTGGGCTGGCCCCGCGGGCAGGAGCAGAGACTGAGAGGGGCCCAGGAAGAGCCACTAAGGGGGCAACAAAAGCCTGTGTAGCTGGTAGAGGGTGTGCGGGTGTTGGAAGACCCTCGAGGTCATCTCTACTGCCCTGACTCGGCCTTGAGCAAACTGAGGCCAAGGAAGAGAGAGAGAGAAAGACAGAAGAGATAGGAGACTTGCCCAGAAAATACCCTGGCTTCCGACCTGAGGCTCGTTGCTGTGCTTACCTCCGGGGCCAGAAGGCCACCACTGTCCGTCCTTGGGCCTTTCCCTCCTCTTCACGGAACCCGTGTCCCAGCTCTGGGCTCTTTTCCTGAGTCCCAGTTCAGCTCTGTGCTTCATGGCTGGCAGGGTGGGCTAGCGAGACAGGAAGGCAGCAGAAGGTGGGGTCTTCTCTTTGGAGCCTGCTGGTCCTCCAGCCAGGGCCTTGGGTACCGGCCTGGCCAGCCTTTGTGCCTGAGAGGGCACGGCATTGGGCCTGGGAGCCTGGTCCCAGTGAGTCACTTTGGGAGATGCAGCTGGGCTATTGCTGGACGTTACTCAGCAGGGAAGCACGCTCCTGTCCCCTGTGGCTGGGGAAGGGCCAGAGAGAACACAGACTCCTTCCCAGGGCTTGGCAACTCAGCTCCCCGCCTCTCTCTGGCCCAGAGAACTGTGATGGGCAAGTGAGGCGCCTGCTTGAGTGAGCCAGTGTTCCAAAGTCCTGGGCTCACATTCTTCCACGTTGTTGCTGTGATGGGATGGTCACGTGGCTCTGAGAAATTCACGACCCACACTGAGAGTCCAGCATTGAGCTGGGTGCAGAGGTGGCCATGTGCTTTGGTGTGTGGGCCTGGGTCATCCCGGCTAAGGGTCAGAGCAGCTGCTGCTCCCTTAAGACGGAGAAGGCATCCACGCTGCAAACTGGTGCCTCTGGGAAGATGAGCAGCACAGACAGACGTCAGCTCACTGCATGCAGGTGGGACAGGGTTCTGAAGGCTGGACTTTTACTGGCCAGCCCCAGGGACAAGGCTGTGCTTTGGCACATGGTGTCAGCTCCATAAACGTTCATCTAAGTTGGGAAGGAAGCTGAACCTGACACACGCAGCCATCTAAAAACAAGAAAGGCCTGCAGGATGGGTGTACCCCAGCGCTGGGAGGCCCTGGGTGCTGGCGGAGAAAGGAGGGCTCCCTAGTGGAGGAGCCACAGGGCACAGACCCGGATGCTCGAGATGGACATGGCAAGTTCATGCCCTTGACAGCCTCTGTGTCCAGTTGGGAAGCTGACATGGAAGCAGAGTGTCACGGTTCCAGTTCTCGAGTGTTCTGAGGCTAGCAGAGCTGGTGGAGGGGTGGGGGGTGGCGGCAGAAACCGAGAGGATGAGGCGGACTTGGCCAAGGGGAGGGGGCCTCTGCAGGCTGAGACCGAGTGACCCATGGTGGCAAGGTGTCAGGGGTGCTTACGGAGCTAAGGCTGTGGAGGTGAGGGGACTGATCATGGCTGGAGGAGGGCTTCCTGCAGGTGGCCTGGGCTGGCAGAGGTCGGGGAGGGCCGCCACAGGTCATGGGCTTAGAGCCGGGAGATGAGGCCAGGCCAGGGAGCCTCGATCCAACACACACACACACACACACACACCCTCTGGCCTGGTCTAGTCCAAGACACAGTTCACTGCCCTCTGGACACGCCTTTTCCAAAAACCAGTAGGGCTGTGTGCTCCCCTCCTTCAAGGGGTCTAGCCCCTCACACAAAGGAAGGAGAAAGACTGAGGTTCACAGCCTTTATGAGGTTAAGAAATTCTCTCGGGCAAAGCTTGCCAAGGCTTGGAGCTGAGACTTAAGAGGCGCATTCCCGGAGGTCCAGAGGCAGGCAAGGGCAGTCCTGGACGCCCTCGGCCACCGACACCCCCTCGGCCGTGTCCCTCCCCTGCAGGCTACCTGAACGTGCTGGTTAACAGCCAGTGGAAGTCGCGCTGGTGCTCCGTCAGGGACAGTCACCTGTACTTCTACCAGGACCGGAACCGGAGCAAGGCGGCCCAGCAGCCCCTCAGCCTGCTTGGCTGTGAGGTGGTGCCGGACCCAAGCCCGGACCACCTCTACTCCTTCCGCATCCTCCACAACGGCGAGGAGCTGGCCAAGCTCGAGGTACCGCTGGCCGGGGCGGTTGGGGGTTGGGTAGGCAGACACGGCCAGGGCGGAGGTCACGGTCACGGCTGTTTGCCCCAGGTCCTGAGGCCTGCAGTCCTACCACGGGAGATTCAGCTCAGCTGCACTTTATTTTTACTTCCTTTGCCTGAGATTGTTTGCGTTTTTAAAAAATTTCCATTCCCTTTCTGACCTCAGGGTGGTTGTGTTATAGGAACGGGACAATGAGCTATTTCCTGCACTTAGGGTAGAAGGAGTATTTATAACTCCCTAAGTTGCTGGAAAAACTTTCTGGGGACTCAAAGCGGGTTTGTGATTTCGTTTGCGTATCACCAGATGGGACCCAGTACATAAAAATGCAGACGGTTAGGGTTCATCTTGGGGGAAGAATAAGGTTTGTGACCCAATTGCATTATTCCCACTCCCCACCCTCTGTTTGATGTTATGTTACATTTACAAAAAGAGAGGTGATGTAACGCCTTGCCATGAACTGGGCAGGCCCAAGCCAGAGTGCTTTATACACACTTAAGCACACACCCCAGTTCATTCTTGTTCACCTAGTCCTAGCTCCAGGGGTCTTCATCCTGAATTTGCTCCAATACTGCCCTCTTGTGGCTAAAAGGGGCAATTGCTCCCCAAGCACAAGCCTGTGTTCATTCCTGCATCCAGCCAGACCGTTGACAGATCAGTACCAGGATATGGTGAAGGAGACAGATGTGTTCCCTGGCACGGGACCTACCTTCAAGAACAAGAGTGAGATATGATTCAGTATCCACTTTATCACTTTTCACGGGCTGCCTCTAGCTCCTGCTGACTTAGTGATCACTAAGTAATGACTAGTAATGATAACTGAGTAATCACTGAGCGGTGGGGCAGGAGCTGTGACTATGTATGAAAGTGTGAATGTTGGGTGGGTGGGGGGCAGTGTAGAGAAAGCCTGTGGGAGGGAGTGGGGGCTGATCTTAAGAGCAGTGGTAGACCCGCTAGGCATGCATGCATGTGAGGGATGGACCATAAAGAACGCTGAACACCGAAGAAGTGATGCATTCGGACTGTGGTGTTGGAGAAGACTCTTGAGAGTCCCTTGGACTGCAAGGAGATCCATCCAGTCCATCCTAAAAGGAATCAGTCCTGAATATTCACTGGAAGGACTTAAGCTGCAACTCCAATACTTTGGCCACCTGATCAAAGAGCCAACTTCATTGGGAAAAACCCTGCTGCTGGGAAAGATTGAAGGCAGGAGGAAAAGGGGATGACAGAGGACGAGATGGTTGGACGTGGAGTTTGAACAAGCTCCGGGAGATGGTGAAGGACAGGGGAGCCTGGCGTGCTGCAGTCCATGGGGTCACAAAGAGTCAGGCACGACTGAGTGACTGAAAACAAAGACCCTGAAGGGTTTCAGGGGAGGGTGTCGTGGTCAGATTTGGATTCCAAGCTGTGTCCTCCAGCTGCTGGGTGGGGGATGGAAGGAAGGGGGACATGAAGGGGTAAAACGAGACCCATCACCCAGGGCAGCGATGGTGGCAGCAGGAACTAGAGGCAGCCCTTGAAAAGCTGTATTGAGAAATCCACCTGAAAATGAGTGGGAAAAGGAAACCAGCTAAATGTCAAACTGCACTTTCAGCTGCCCTTCTCATCATGAGCACAGAGCAAGAAGGTGGCAGAGCTGTGGCATGCTGCTAAAGCCAGCATGGCGGTTTGTTTTTCCTCAAGAAAGTAAACCTGCGGTATCTGTGGAATTCCCAGTTCTTTCTCGTTAGAAAGCCCAGGAACCATGCTGGCATTTTAATAGAAAATACTCAGTGTACAATGATTAGAATGTGTTGTCGCCTGGGGAAAACTAGGCGCTGACTTCACTGGGATTTAGTTCATGATTTGTTGGAGGTAGCTGACCTGGCATAAGGTGTATAAGACAGTTTGATTGTTAAAACCATAAACAAAAATACATTTGAATTTTGTTATTTCTTAGCAGGGATCCAGGTAGTCTTGTATATATGCATTAGGGTTGTAAACTAAAATGTGATAATTCATAAAATAGAAGTGTCAACCTAAAATGCATACATTTTAACAGTCCTCTCCGAGTCCATTAGCCCTCTAGAAATACCTGCCTACAAACATTACACGTGATGGTGCACACGTACTTCGTCACTTAGTCATATCCGACTCTTTGCAACCCTTTGGACTGTAGCCTGCCAGGCTCCTCTCTCCATGGGATTTCCCAGGCAAGAATACTGGAGTGAGTTGCTGTTCCATTCCCCAGGGGATCTTTCCGACCCGGGGATCAAACCCATGTCTCCTTCCTGCGTCTCCTACATTGCAGGCAGATTCTTTACCTGCTGAGCCCCTGGGGAAGCCCTCTAGAAATACATCTTTATAAACATTACATGTAATAAACTGGGGACAAATGCCCAGAGCATCATTGAGGCGGCACCAGGGTATCACTAGTAGCAGGAAATATTATCTGGGGTTCCTGGGGACTGAAATATACCAGCGAAAATGAGGAACATGGCTTCAAAGGCCATGCCCAGCAGGGTGGGCATCAGGGAAGAGGTGAAGAGGTCTGGGCGCCAGGCAGCACACTCCAGCCCTGCTCATGTCCCTCTCGGCTTCCTCCCAGGCCAAGTCTTCTGAGGAAATGGGCCACTGGCTAGGCCTCCTGCTCTCTGAGTCGGGCTCCAAGACAGACCCGGAAGAATTCACCTATGACTATGTGGATGCCGATAGAGTTTCCTGTATTGTGAGCGCTGCCAAAACCTCTCTGCTGTGAGTATTCAGGGACCTCTCACTCCTAGCCATCATGCTTCTAGAGCAAGGCCTAGACTGGCCTCTGGTGGTCCCTCGAGCAGCTGGGAACTCTGGGTGGGCCCTGTTCTCCCAGTAGCAGGAAGACCAGGGCCAGGGAGCAGCCCTCAGGGAGGCCCAGCAAGGAGCCAAGCCAGGCCACTGGCCCGGGGGACAGCCACTGCATCCCTGGCTCTAATTAGATTCTGTTCAACCCACTCCAGTGTTCTTGCCTGGAGAATCCCAGGGACGAGGGAACCTGGTGGGCTGCCATCTCTGGGGTAGCACAGCATCAGACACGACTGAAGCAACTTAGCAGCAGCAGCTCCTGAAGGCAGAGTGGGCACCTCTCCTGGCCTTCGCTTTCCTTGCTGTAGAGGCAGCACTTCTGCATGGCTTCCTTCCTGAGTCCCAGCACACGCTGGTGTGAGCCGACAAGGGGTACTTCTGCCTCCTGGATGAGCAAACTGGGTCCCGGAGAGAAGTGGTCTTGGGGAGGGGGCGGGTAGAGGCAGCATGGCTGTTGTTCAGTTGCTCAGTTGTGTCCAACTCTTTGTGACCCCATGGACTGCAGCACCCCAGGCATCCCCGTCCTTCACCGTCTCCTGGAGTTTGCTCAATCTCATATCCATTGAGTCAGTGATGCCGTCCAACCATCTCATCCTCTGCCAGCCCCTTCTCCTCCTGCCTTCCATCTTTCCCAGCATCAGGGTCTTTTCTAATGAGTCAGCTCTTCCCATCAGGTGGCCAAAGTGTTGGAGCTGCAGCTTCAGTCCTTCCAATGAATATTCAGGACTGATTTCCTTTAGGAGTGACTGGTTTGATTTTCTTCCCGCATGGGTGGAAGCAAACTGGGCCAAAATGGGGAAAGTGTCTGTCTGTGCTGGCCCAAGTGTACTGTGAAGATGAAATGACAGAGGATTTTGTTGTTGGGAGGAGGTCCTGAAAGGGTGGAATTCTGGGTGAGAAGACGGCTGTACTGTGCTTAGTCGCTCAGTTGGGTCCAAGAGGAGTATGGGGCAAGGGAAGATTATTTTTCAAGAAGAGACACTTGGAACCGGGAGTTCTAGTAAGAAGACCCTGGGGAGAGAGGGAGGAGATACCCCTAAACAAATAAATTCATTCTACAAGGAGATCAGGGCTCGTCCTCAGGTCTCCTGCATAGCCCGCGGATTTCACTGCGCCTCCCGTTGTTTGGAAGCCTTTGAGACTGGTGGCTTTTAGCCCCACCCCTATCCTGAATCCTCTCTCACCGTGTCTCCCAGGCTGATGCAGAGAAAGTTCTCGGAGCCGAACACTTACATCGATGGCCTGCCCAGCCAGGATCGCCAGGAGCTGCTGTACGATGATGTGGAGGTGTCAGAGCTGACAACCACGGTAAGGATGCTGGCTGGGTGGCAGCCTGGGGCTGTCTATCCCCTTCCTGCCAGGACCCAGAGCTTCAATGCCAGAGGTCGTTAGATGGTCCCCGAGAGGAATGGACTCCAAGTCACCTGCAGGGCCATCAGTGGAGAAAGCAGGGTGCAGTGAAGTTCTCTCTTATCTGCTGGGGTGGTACCACCTGCCTGGCCTGGGGACTCATCCAGATAAAAGAGCTGGTTAACCACTCTGGTTAGTGCTGGGGTGGACAGTGAGGTGCTGGGATGGAGAACAGCAACACCATTGGCCTTTTCTAAGAAACTGAAATACAGTTGATTTGCAATATTATATTTGTTTCAGATATACAGCACAGTTAGTATTTTTATAGATTATATGCCAGTAAAAGTTACTATAAAATAATGGCTATAATTCCTCATACTATACAATATATTCTCGTGGCTCATCTATTTTATACATAGTGATTTGTATCTCTTAACCACATACCCCTCTCTTGCCCCTTCCCTCTCCCCTCTTCCTACTGGTAGCCCCTGGGCTGTTTTCTGTATCAGTGTGTCTATTTTGCTACATGTCATTCATTTGTACTATTTTTTAGATTCCACATATAAGTGATACCATACAGTATTTGCCTTTCTCCGAGTTTCTTTCACTGGGCATAACATTCTCCAGGTCCATCCACATTGCTGTAAACAGCAGAATTCCATCCTCTTTCGTGGTTGAGTAATGTTCCGTTGTGTGTGTCTGCATACATGCATCAATCTTTATCCGCTCATCTGCTGATGGACACGAGGGTTGCTCCCACCTTGGCTACTGTAAACAGTACTGCTATGAACTCTGAGGTGCATGTATCTTTCCAAGCTTGCGTACTTGCTTTTTCCATGGTACGGAATTGCTGGGTCATATGGCAGTTCTATTGTCAGTGTTTTGCGGCACCTCTCGACTGTTATCCATAGTGGCTGCACCAGTTTGCGTTCCCACCATCAGTGAACAAGCTTTCCTTTTTATCCACATCCTTGTCAACACTTGTTATTTGTAGGCTTTTTGAAGACAGCCATTCTGATAGGTTTGTGAGGTAGTTTCTCATTGTGTCTCTGTTGCATTTCTCTAATAATTAGTGATGTCAAGCATGTTTTCATGTTGACTGTTGGCCATCTGTCTGTCTTCTTTGGAAAAAATGTCTATTCCAGTCTTCCACCCATTTTTTAATGGGGTGGCTTTTTTAAAAATATAGAGATATATGAGCTATTTGTATATTTTGGATATTAACCCCTTGTTGGGTCATTTTCTCACATTCCATAGATTGTCTTTTTTATCTTGCTGATGGTTTCCTTTGCTGTGCAACAATTTTTAACTAGGTCCCGTTTATTTTTGCTTTTATTTCTTTTGCCTTATTAGACAAACCCCCCCAACTATTGCATGATTTCTGTCAGAGTGTTCTATGTTCTCTTCTAGGAGTTTTGCGGTTTCCGGTCTTACACTGAGGTCTTTAATTCATTTTGAGATTATTTCTCAACTGTGGTATGAGGAAACGTTCAAATCTTGTTGCTTAGACATTAGCTGTCCAGACACTATTAGCCTTTGAGGCTCAGATTGGTGGCAGAGGTGGAATCATCACCTTGACAGCTGGCTCCAGTCACGGGGTATGGACCTCTGTGCTGGGGCATCTGTGGGCGATCTCATTTCATCCCAGCCACCTGAGAGGGAGGGACTCCTAGCCCCTTCTCTCCAGATGAGGAAGTCAAGTCAGGGAGATGAAGTACTGTGCCCTGGGTCTCCCACCTCTTGAATGGCCTATCCAGGAGGTGAGCCCAGGCCTTCTAACTCCAGCTCTTCAGGAGGCTCCTCAGGAAGGAGGTCTGGTGACCTTGGGCACAGGGAAGGGACAGGAGCTCTGCAGCAGGACTGGCATCCCCTCCAGGGCTCCAGGACCCAAGGCAGTGGAGAAAGCCCCCTGATTCTTCCCCATGCAGGGGGAAGCCCCCGAGGAAGCCAGCCCTGCAACAGATGTTTCGGGTGAGCCTGACCCTGACCGTGTGTACCTGGACCTCACGCCCATCAAGTCCTTCCTACACAGCGACAGCGGTGCCCAGGCCCGGGCCGCATCACCCACGCCGCCCCACCAGGACCCTCCGGCCGAGACTCTCCCTCTCCCTGAAGACTCAGACCCCGCCCCTGATGAGCCCCTCATAAAGTCTCCAGAGAACCCCGAGTTGCAGGTACAGGGGCTCCCGCAGTGGGTGAGCTAGCCTTACCTTCTCGGGGGGCCCCTTGGCTGGCTGAATCCTATTTGCTTTCTCCCACTCAGATGCAGCAGGAGAGTCAGGAACCTGAGGAGCCCTCCCTGGGAGGCACAGAGGTCAAGCTCCAGGCTGCACAGCAGAAGGCCTCCTCTTCCCTGAGCTGCCCTGACACGGTGGCTGTCGCCCCGGCCGGGTCCAGCCCACCTGTGAAGGACAGGCTGAAGGCAACCAGTGCAGGTGCCTGTGCTAGATAAGAGCTGAAGGTTTTGGAAAGGGCTTGGGGGCTTCCCTGGTGGCTCAGATGGTAAAGAGTCTGCCTGCAACGCAGGAGACTTGGGTTCAATCCCTGGGTCAGGAAGATCCCTGGAGTAGGAAATAGCAACCGACTCCGGTATTTTTGCCTGGAGAATTCCATGGACAGAGGAGCCTGGTGGGATATAGTTCACAGGGGTGCAAAGAGTTGGACACGACTGAGCGACTAACACGTTTACTTGGAGAGGTTAGTCTGATTGCCTCCCTTTCAGATGAGGAAAGAAAGGCCCAGAGAGCTGGAGGACTTGCCCAGCGTCTCATAGCAAAGGAGGGGTAGGCTCAGTTTCCTTTTCTGTCCCTGCTAGGCTGGTCTGGCATCCACCTCTAACCTACTTCCAGAGTGCTGGGTTCTGCCTGAGCCTGTAGAGTTGGGTGGGACTGCCCTCAGGGGCCAGCCCGACTGACCCAGGGGGTTCCCCTCCCTCTGGGTCTGCAGAGATCAAACTTGGCAAGAACCGGACAGAAGCCGAGGTGAAGCGGTACACAGAGGAGAAGGAGAGGCTTGAGAAGAAGAAGGAGGAGATCCGAGGGCACCTGGCTCAGCTCCGGAGGGAGAAACGGGAGCTGAAGGAGACCCTGTTAAAGTGTACAGGTAGGTACCACCTCCTCTCAAGGGAGATGGCCCCTGGAGGGGCCAGGGCTTTCCAGGGGCGCAAATCCAGATCTGTGCACATGGCCTGCAGCCCCCTCAACCTTTGGGACAGGTGGGTGCTCCCCGCAAAGTCCTCCCCTTCCAGCCTGTCTGAAAGGTCACTGTCCTATATCAGGATGTAGTTGAAAAAGCAGGAAATCTCTAAAATTATGTGTCTCAACCTGAAATGTGTCATTCCATTTAAGACAAATGTCTGTTTCTTGGCCCATTTCTGCAGTAATGCCAAGGTCTTTCCCTGCCCTCTGGGCCGGCTGATGGGAGCCCCGGGTCATGGTTCCTGCATTAACCACATCTCTAATGCTTCAACTGGCCATCTCTTTACAAGCGCCTTAAGTCTGTGTTCATTTTAAGGAAATCTGCATCCTTGTAGATTATTTTCCAAGTCATCCTCATATCATCCTTCAGCTGTTTCCTAGCAGCTTATCCCTCGTAAGACCTTTAAGTAGCATTTGACTTCATTTTTAGAGAGTAACTCCATGTACTTTAATATTTAAGCTGTGAATGTCTCTCAGTTGTGTCTGACTCTTTTGACCCCATAGACTATACAGTCCATGGAATTCTCCAGGCCAGAATACTGGAGTGGGGAGTCTTTCCCTTCTCCAGGGGATCTTTCCAACCCAGTGATCGAACCCAGGTCTCCCACATTGCAGGAGGATTCTTTACCAGCTGAGACACAAGGGAAGCACAAGAATATTGGAGTGGGTAGCCTGTCCCTTCTCCAGTGGATCTTCCTGACCCAGGAATCGAACCGGGGTCTCCTGCATTGCAGGCAGATTCTTTACCAATTGAGCTATCAGTGAAGCCCATTAGACTCACACTAACCAACATAAACAGTTGATCCCTGAGAATCTTACAAACATGATTGGTAGAAGAAAGGTAAGGGGGGCATGAGATGTGACCGACTTTTTAAAAAAGATTACATCTTCACTGATAAGAATTCATAGACCATTTGCACATGGTTTTCAGTATATTCACAGAGTTGTGCAGCCATTACCAGAGTCAACTTGAGAACATTTCCATCGCCCATACTCACGGGCAGTCAGTCGGGGCTCAGGATTCCATTCTGAACATGTGGTACCATCCTTTCCTCTGCAGTGAGCTCCTAGCATGGACTCTTGGTTGAGTCATCATTTCCTGGTGCTACAGGAAGAGCCTGAGGACACCAGGGTGAAGAGGGGAGGGTAAGACAGGGCTGAGAAGGTGGCAGGGTTGAGGACCCTGGCTCCATTAGGCCCAGCGAAGCAGCACATGCCAAGAGGATTGAGGGAACCATGTGGGGCAAGTTGAAACAGCCCAACCATCCTCCAGAGGTCACCAATAAAGCTTATTTCTCCCTTTGAGGTTGCTGTCACCATGGCAGGTATTGACACAACCAGAGTCCCTAAGGGCCTACCAGGAGGGACGTTAGGCCTCAGATTCAGGCCCTCTTGTGAAGGCGGAGCTCTGCTGCCAGAGCCTCCCCAGCCTTTGCAGAATGGAGACACAGGACCTGGGCTCCTGGACTTGGAGGCTGTCCGCCACCCACTGAGAGGCCTGTCCCCGCTCTCAGGGTCAGAGTCAGGGCAGTGGTGCACAGCCCCTCGGGGGCTGTGTTTCGGCATGGTGTGTGTGTGTGAACCCATCCTGCCCCTGGTGTGACTTCTGGCTGAAAGGCTGCAAACTTCTCTCTGCAGACAAGGGGGCAGCGGCCAGCCTGGAGCAGAAGCTGAAGGAGGTGGACGAGGAGTGCAGGGTGGAGGAGCGCAGGCGTGTGGACCTGGAGCTCAGCATCGTGGAGGTGAAGGACAGCCTGAGGAAGGCGGAGGCTGGGCCCGTGACGCTGGGCACCACCGTGGACACCACCCACCTGGAGAGCGTGAGCCCCCGGGTGAGTCCGGGTGCCCCATCCCCATGGGCCAAGTGCGGGATGAGCCATGCCTCCCTGCCCTTAACTCAGCCCTCGCTCTCCTCTGACACCACAGCCCAAAGTGGCCACCCCGACTCCTGCCTCCGACTGTACCCCGGTCAACTCTGCAACTGCGCTCAAGAACAGGCCTCTGTCAGTCATGGTCACGGGCAAAGGCACCGTCCTCCAGAAAGCCAAGGTAAGCGGTCACTCCTGTGCTCTTTCAGGGGCCCCTGGAGGACAGAACTGTCACCAGGGTGGTGGAGGGCGCCCTTCTGGCCCAGGCGGCACTTTGCTCCTCTGAGCACAGGCTCTGCGGGAAGAGGCGGGAGGCTGGGACTTGGCTGTGTCTTTGGCCTTGACCAACCAGAAAGGTGCTTGCCTTGGTTCTGTGTCCTTGCAAGTCCACCTGAGGGCGTGCAAATGCTTTGCGCTGCCCACCACGTGATTATCAGTAGATTGGGGGCGGGGAGGGGGGGGGAGGCGGGGGTAGAGGAGAGGAGCAGCTCAGAGACAGAGAGGGGCTGGAGAGTTTTCCAGTTTAAAGAGAACCTCAGTGATTCTGAAGGGTGTCTGTCAGGAAAACGAAAGCCGCAGATACAGATGGGTGATGGGTTTGCCAGAAGCCATCCATGCAGCTGGCGGTGAGGGGTAAACGAGAGCAGATTTATCCCTGGGAGCTGGATGAGGAGCGTTATGAACCCTTGACTCATTTGTACAGTAAAGAGCATGCCTAGAGCTGCCTGTGTTTTTGGCAAATGCTGCTCCTTAGCACAGGAAGCTCTCATTGCTGTCCTGCTTATTACCTGCTGGAGGTATCGTGAGGCACTGGTACCAATGACTGTCTTAAATCCATTTAAGCACATGAGCACCGAGGCAGACGTCACTCAGCCTCTGTCTGTTGCTCCATGGCCTCAAAATCTCTGAACAGGGGCTCCAAGCAACAGGGAACAAACACACGGGGGTTGAACCTTAATTGCCATCTCTCTTCCTAGCTGCTTCTATGAGTATGTAGGTTGGCTGCGGAGGATAACTAACTTTCTTCTCTTGGGGGGCGGGATGCTGGTGTTTGAACGGTACCCTAGGAATGGGAGAAGAAAGGAGCAAGTTAGGAAACAAACTTCCTGTCAATATGGACCTTGGTGACAATCCTGCTTCGTTACAGTCTTCATTCAAGCAGCAACTCTGTGAAAGGGTGAGTCTGTTTACAAGGAAAAGGAAGAACTGGGGTTCTGTGAATGGAATACTTCGGCTAAGAGGAGGCTCTGTCCCTGTGCAGGGCCAAAGGAAATAATACAAGACTTTTTTGGAGACCCAAGTCTATTGGTTGTAAACAGGACATTGCTGTAGTTAGGAGTATTCTATGTTTCTTCCTTGAAATTTTCATCCACTGTTTTATCAGACTTTTTAAATGAAAAGTTTCTGATGTGGAGGCCTTGGTGGAGGAGAAATCAAGGTAGCAGGATCTTGTCTCACTGATCACAGGGCTTTGGTGAGAGTATATCTCAACTCCTGACCGTCATCTCCTATCTGATACTTAGTAGTGTCAGGGGCTAAACCGTCCTTGTCTTCAACTGTGTAAAAACCATCTTTTTTTTTTTTTTTTTTTTTTAAGAAATGGTAATTGGGAAAATATCTGGGACCAAGCTGAGGCACTGTTTCTGGTAAATTAAGGACTTTTTTCAGGCTAAAGTGGGCCTGAAACAATTGCTTTTAAATAAAAATTTTAAATGATGCTGTATTATATAGGAAAAAAAATGTTTAAAGTCCTGTAATTTAGAACAGTGAAAAGTGTCTTTTGAGATTTAACTGACTTTTTACATTACCATAGAAACAAGATTACCCTGTGTTTACAGATTCAGTCCCATGGAAAGGCCATTTTTAAGAGAAGTTATTTAATCCAGTGCTCTCTTAGTCCCTGTTTTTTAAGTTGTGCTTGATGTCCAGGCCCTTTCCAAGAAAAAAGAAGGGGGGCAAATTTTGTTCCGGGTGCTCTCTTTTTTTAAAATTGACAGTGCTCTTGTTTATGTTGCCTGTTTCTCTTCCGATGGCATTGTTAACACAGGTTAAAACCATTTCATCTATCATCTCTGCCTCATTTCTGGGGGTTCTGAATCAGAGTTCTCTAACACTGGTTCCTGGGAACTAAAGGTCTTTTGAGTCTGTTTTCTTATTGTCTTTCTATTCCCAGGACATTTATTTCCTTTGTCATTAACACTTGGTGTCCCAAGTGGTGAGTTAGATTTTTTTTTAATAAAATGTTCATTGTATTTTGGGTGTTCTTGTATTTCATGGGATAACGTGGCAAGGCCTGGTAGACTTCTACTTCAAGGGGGAAACATTGTGGATATTTATACACTGAACTTCAAACTATGTGAGTGAAAACACAGAACTACAAGGTAGGATCCTAGCAGGAGACTTTAAGCCTCCTAACAAGAAGTAGCAGAGGTAAGGCTGAAAGATTTTAGTATGATAAAGACATGGGAAACATCTTTAGAAGCTGATCATATATAACAATGACTGAAAATCAATACTTTAAAACACACTCCTAGATATTCTTAGTGTTAGTCGCCCAGCTGTGCCCAACTCTTTGCGACCCCATGGACTGCAGCCCACCAGGCTCTTCTGTCCATGAGATTTTCCAGGCAAGGGTACGGGAGTGGGTTGCCATTTCCTTCTCCAGGGTATCATCCAGACCAAGGGATCAAACCCGGATCTCCTGCACTGCAGGCAGATTCTTTACCGACTGAGCTAATAGATAATTCTTAGAGGAGTAAAAATCATACCCATACTTGAAATGTTGCCTTAGTAGTAATAATTTAAAATGGCAAAACCAAATTTCTGACTCCTTAAAAAGACAGCCTACAGCAATATTAAATGGCAGAACTGAAAAAAGAGGCCTTAAGTACCGATACTGACAGTCCTTTTGAATTACAAGAAAAATGCTATGAATATAGCAGCTTGAAAGTTTGAGGACTATATATTCATATTTTTCATTTTAGAAAGTTAGCACAGCTCTGATACTAAAATTCCAACACATAAAAGAAAAACATTCCAATATATTATAAAAGACAATCTCATTTTTGAACATAGATTGAAAAAAAACTTTAAAATATTGGCAAATGAAATTCAGCAGTGTTTAAAGAACCAGACATTGCAACCAAATAGCATTTATCCAAGAAATCAAAGGTGGTTCACCAACTGAAAATACAAATAGGCATTTTATCATATTAACCAATCAAATGTGGAAAAAACATCTCAAAGGGAGCAGAAATGCAAACCACAAATCTCAATACTCCTAATAAACACTCTGTAATCCAGGAATAGAAGCAAGCATTCCTTATCAAGTAATGCACAGAGAGTAACAATGATAAAAACGTCCTTTCAAGTCAAGAACCAGCTACAGTCCACTACTTGTTAAAACATCATTCTGGAGGTCCTAGACAATGCAAAATGACAAGAAAAAGTAGTATAAAATTTCAAAAGGAGAGACAAAACTGTCATTACTTGTAAATGCTATCTTTCTAGAAAAGCAGAGTCAGCTATTCAAACTAAAGCAGCTGGCTGGGATAAAGATCATTTGGAGAAAATAAAAGACTTATGATCTATCTGCAATGTTTAAGTTTTTACAAGGAGAACATATTTGTATATTATGTAATTAAAATAAAAGCCAGTTTCTTTAAAAAGAAAGAAAAAGGGTTAGCTGGGAAAAGATCACTTAAAGTTATCTTGTCAGGAGTTCCCTCTTCCACTACTAGAACCCAGAAAGGGTTAAACTCCAGCAGCACCTTCGCTAGAAAAGGTTAAAATTTTTTTTCACCCCAAGGGCTGAAACCTAAAAATAGCAACAGTAAGGTCTTTAATATGTTAGGCTAGGCCCAGGGCCCAGTTTTGTGCGGTTTTTAAGTCCAGTTCAAATGGGACATCCAAATATCAACCCTGAGCCAGACAAAGAGCCTACATTATGAAATGATTAAACTGCTGTTGATGTAGAAGACAATGGAATTCTCTAACATCAGCCATCAGCACCTACCGGGTGGGCACGTGACTCTGCTCTGATATTGCTTTTACCTTGGCAGAAGGCAATGACTGGAATGGAAATGACTGTCATGCACAGTGCTTGGCACACTGGACTTGTTTTTAACATCTAATAAAACCACAGTGATGACCTTCCAAGTACTTTGCACCAGAAATCCTGAAGTTCTTAAAGCTAAAAGCAGTATTTAAATCAACGTAGCCTCGAATGTTTGCCCATAAAACATCACATTAAGGTATTTACATTAAAAATAAAAACTATGATAAAGTGTCTGGATTTAAATCAGAGCTCTGCAAAGGCTTCTACTGAAAACCAACTCCCAACTCGACCACCTGGGCAGAGAATTGATTTGTTAAGGACTGTGGGATAAGCAAATATCCAGTTCGCCAGAGAATATGCTATCTAAGCCTTTTTGCCATTTAGGGACAAATGCTCCTGTTAAATAAACACAACCAATGTCACTTCTTGAAATATTCCTTTTAAAACCAGGTATGAAAAACAAAACTAAAACCAAGGCAGCATAAGATCTATATCGAAAAAAGCCAACCCCTCAAATCTCTTTGTTCTACCTTGACTGAGTTTAAGAATTCTGCTCCTTTTTGACCCCCAAAGGGAGAGTAAGACAGGCACTCAAGAAACACCCCACAATGAACCCTCTTAAGTAAACACTAAGAAGCCTCTCGAAGGGAGTGCTGGTCACCTTAGGTGGCCCCTCGGGTCCAGGGCTGTTTGCACACTTAGCCCCTCCCCCCCCAGGGCTGTTTGCACACTCAGCCCCTCCCCCTCAGGCAAAGAGCTGGTCAGTCAGTCTCCTTCCAGTCTGAGGCCTTTCCAAGTCCCACACAGGGATCCCGTCACCAGAACAAGTCACGATGCCGCCCAAGCCCCTCTTCAAACTATAGAATGAATGCATCTGGAGCATCTTCGGGGAAAGATGTGTTTAAAAGTCCACCCTCCGTCCATCCTGAGATGCCATCATCGAGTCAGGGGTCTGTCATCACTGCCTTCTTGGGCATAACTGTCCCAGCAATGTCCTGTTTAGCCATCACCGTGGGCAACGTGAGCTTCAAACAGGCCATCAGAAGTCTCCAGGTTCCTCTGCTACTCCTCGGGGGACACGCGGCAGATGGCACCAGCTCAACAGTGCACAATTCGGTCAGCAAAACATGTGAAGAGTTCTCAGTGTGGTCGTGAAGGGGGTAACCAGCTGCTACCATGTCCCTGGGTAGCTCTGTCTGCAGCTGAGCCCTCTCTTCTCCCTGGGGCAGGACAGTGGGCAGGAGGGTTCAGACGGGGCTGGAGGCAGAGACCACAGACAGGGTGCTCTGCTGAGGGTAGGCTCCCTTTCAGTGCCCAGGGGGCCCACGCCTTCTTTGTAGGCCCAGCTGGGAGGGGCTCAGTGGCTGCCCTCCTGCAGGCTCTCGGCCGGAGCCACGTGCCTTGAGGGCATCTCCTCTCAAGGCCCCTAGGAAAGAAGTGAACTTTGAGGATGTGAGGGTCTGAGTCCTCTTCTTAACCAACTAGCAACCTTATGGGCCCCATTGTGCCTTGCGCTTAGGCTAAGCCAAGCAGAAAGTGCCCCTCACAGCCCTCCCCGTATTAGGAAAACCACCTCTGCCAGGGCCTGCAAACGCAGGGCTCCAGTGCGAATCATCCACTGGCTGTTGCTGGCTTTTCTACCTTTAAATTCATGAGCAGCAGTCACAGGGGTCGCCTAGGAGGCTGTGCAACAATCACTTTTCTATGCCCATACTCTAGTCTCCTCTCTCCTAAATGGTTACTAATTCTCTTCTTTCCTCAAACCTCCAGCACCTCCTCCATGCCCTCACTCTCTGTTGAGCAAATAGACACTCAAAAAAAAGAACTCCCAGCAACTTCCACTGCCCCATCCACCCACCCACTCGAACCTGTGCCCATGTCCTCTGCCTGTGTTCCGGTTACTCTGTGTCCACTGTGCTCCTCCCCAACAGTCTCCTCGGATTTTCATCAGAGTGTGTTCCGTTCAGTCGCTCAGTCGTGTCTGACTCTTTGCTACCCCATGGACTGCAGCACACCAGGCTTCCCTGTCCATCACCAACTCACTGAGCTTCCTCAAAGTCATGTCCATTGAGTCAGTGATACCATTCAACCATCTCATCCTCTGTCGTCCCCTTCTCCTCCTGTCTTCAATCTTTCCCAGCATCAGGGTCTTTTCCAAGGAGTCAGTTCTTCAAGTTAGGTGGCCAAAGGATTGAAGCTTCAGCATCAGTCCTTCCAATGAATATTCAGGATAGACTTCCTTTAGGATGGACTGGGTGGATCTCCTTGCAGTCCAAAGGACTCTCAAGAGCCTTCTCCAACACCACAGTTCAAAAGCATCAATTCTTCGGTGCTCAGCACCATCTACTACACTACATGCTGTACTTACCGGTTGTCTCTCCCTCACTAGAACCCTCAGGAGGGCAGAGATTCTCAATGTCTTGTTTCCTGCTCTGTTCCTCTCACCCAGCATGGCACCTGGGATGTAGGGGGCACCCACTAAATGTTTCATGTATGAATGAACCAATGACTGACTCCTTCCATCGATGCCCTAGAGCCTCCTTTGGCTACAGTCCTGGGGAACAGGAGGACTGAGACCACCACCCCAGCCCCTACGTGGGAGCTGATGCCACACTCACGGTTCTCGCAGTGGGGGCCCTCCCAGCCACCCTGGCACTCGCAGCGGTAGCTTCCGTTGCGCAGGACACAGGTGCCCTCGTTCATGCATGGGCTGGGTTTGCAGAGGTTAACTGGCCGCTTGGCTTCTGCAAGGGAGGACGGGAGGACGTGTCAGCAGACCCAGCCTGGGTCAGCCCTGCGGACCCTACCCTCACCCAGACAAAGGTGAGGCCACAGGAGCAGGGTCTTACACGTCACAGTGGCTCTGTGGGCCCTTGAGCCACAGGTGAGCACACGAGTGGGCCCCAGCCTCCATTCAGCTTTCCTGCAGGCAAGCAGCCGCTTTCTTTAAGATGGGCTGAGCACACAGCAGTGCTCACTATCATCATTACGGCCACAGGCTTTTTAAAAGGTGCAGAGAATGTTCCTAGTAAAAGGAGGCTTGAAGTCAGGCTACCCTGGCTGTGTCTGTTCCTAGCAAGGTCCGTGCCATCCTGGGGTCTTGGTGGATATCCTAACAAATCTCTTCTTTTTAGGTGGGGTGCCGTCTGTGGGGTTGCACAGAGTCGGACACGACTGAAGCGACTTAGCAGCAGCATTTATTAAGTTTGGGGAGAGATACTTGTCTAAAATTCTCTGCACCTTAAAAGGGGACTTGTGTGTGCCTCCCACATGGGATTTAGCACAGAGCCCGGCACATGGAAAGTCCCCAGTAGTTGGGAGGAGCTGCTGTCCCCGTAGGGATGTCCATGAAGGCTCTGGCTGAGGTCCACCCTTCGGAGGCAACCCTGAAGTTGCGGATTCCCCCCACTCACCTCTGCATATCCATTCGATGAGTGCATCCTGGTGGTGGCTCAGGTCTGCGTAGGCTGCCATGTGGATCAGGGCGTCGCGGGGACCCGCGAGCCTCCGCAGTGCCTCCCTCAGGACGGGCCCCACACCCACCACCAAGACCGAGACGCCGTTGTCCCTCAGCTTCTGGGCCGGGACAGCCGCGTCCTCCACCCCGCTCCCACCCGTGACCACCACCACCGCCTTGGGGACGCCAGGCCGGGCGCCGCCCTGGACCGTCATCACCTTGTCATAGATGTGCAGCAAGGCCGTGCCTGCCGAGCCCACCCCTCCCAGGTAGGGGGCCTGGCTCAGGGCCCGCAGCACTGCAGCACGGCTGAGGTGGGTGTCCAGCCCGAAGGCTGTCTGGACGCGGCCGCCGTACACCACCAGGCCGATCTGCGTCACATCGGGGTTCACGTCAAACCGGAGGGCGCAGCTTCTCACGAAGCTCTGCATCTGGGCGAAGTTCTCGGGCCCCACTGAGACCGAGGCGTCCAGCATGAAGGCCAGGTCCAGCGACTGGGCCTGGCAGCCTGTAGAACAAGCAAAGCGGCCCTCAGGGGGTAGCCGGGGCGGGGGTGTGCTGTTCTGGGGTGATCAGAGCCCAGGTCGGCCGGTCTCCACCGCAGCATCCGGCCTCCACCCTCTCCTGGAAGAAAAGCAGGACACACGAAGGCTCAGCTGGACCATCCTCAGCCTCCCCTCTGGCAGCTGGATGTGGCCACGTGATAGTTCTCTCCGATGGGATGTAATGGAAAGTAACTGCAATTTCCAAGTTATATCCCCAAAAGGAAGCTGCCTGCCTTCCACTTCCCCTCTGCCCTCTTCCTGCTGTCTGAGAAACAGCGGCCCTGGAGTTAACAGACAGCTGAACCATCCTGCCGGCCCAGGCTGCTCACCTCTGAACTGTGATGGGAGAGGAATAAACAACTGCTGATGTAAGCCGTGGGGCTCTGAGGCTCAATCTATGCCTCCAGGTGCCATGAACTGTATGGCAGTGGTGGTTTAGTCGCTAAGTTGTGTCCGATTCTTGTGACCCCATGGACTGTAGCCCACCAGGAGTAAAGTATGCAGTAAGAGGGTCTGACTTACTAGTTTTTTAAAACCACTCTAGCATGAGAAGAGTCCGAGAAACCATCATAGCCAAGAGGAGTCTAAGAAGACAGGAAGACTAAATATAAAATTTATCCTGGATGGGATCCTTGGAACAGAAAAAAGACATTAGGTAACAACTAAGGAAGTTGGAATAAAGTGCAGACTGTAATAAATAATGACCAACTATGGAGAGAGGTTTGTATCACTGTACAGGAGGCAGTGACCAAAAGCATCCCCAAGAAAAAGAAATGCAAGAAGGCAAAATGGGTTTTCTGAGGAGGCTTTACAAATAGCTGAGAAAAGAAAAGAAGCAAAAAGGAAAGGAGAAATAGAAAGATATACCCCACTGAATGCAGAGTTCCAGAGAATAGCAAAGAGAGAACAGAAGGCCTTCTTAAGTGAACAATGTAAAGAAATAAATAGACTGGGAAAGATTAGAGACCTTTCCAAGAATATTGGAGATACCAAGGGAACATTTCATGCAAAAATGGACACAATAAAGGACAGAAATGGCAAGGAGCTAACAGAAGCAAAGAGATTAAGAAGAGGCGGCAAGAATACACAGAAAAACTATACCAAAAAGGTCTTAATGACCTGGATAACCACGATGGTGTGGGTACTCACCTAGAGCCAGACATCTTGGTGTATGAAGTAAAATGGGCCTTAGGAAGCATTATTACCAATAAAGCGAGTGGAAGTGATGGAATTCCAGCTGAGCTATTTCAAATCTTTACAAATGATGCTGTTAAAGTGCTGCACTCAATATAGCAGCAAATTTGGAAAACTCAGTGGCCACACGACTGGAAAAGGTCAGTTTTCATTCCAGTCCCAAAGAAAGGCAATGCAAAGAATGTTCAAACTACTGCATAACTGTACTCAATTTGCATGCTAGCAAGGTAATACTCAAAATCCTTCAGGTCAGTCTTCAGCAGTACCTGAACCGAGAACTTCCAGATGTACAAGATGGGTTTAGAAAAGGCAGAGGAACCACAGATCAAATTGCTAACATTCACTGGATCATAGAGAAAGCTAGGGAATTCCAGAAAAACATCTGTTTCATTGACTACACTAAAGCTTTGACTATGTGGATCACAACAAACTGTGGAAAATTCTTAAAGAGATGGGAATACCAGATCACTCTACAGGTCAAGAAGCAACAGTTAGGACCAGACATGGAACAACTGACTGGTTCCAAATTGGGAAAGGAGTACATCAAAGCTATATATTGTCACCTTGCTTATTTAACCTATAGGCTACTAGAGTACATCAAGGGAAATGCCAGGCTGGATGAAGCACAAACTGAAATTGCTGGGAGAAACAGCAACAACCTCATATATTCTGATATCACTCTAATGGCATAAAGCAAAGAGAAACTAAAGAGCTTCTTGATGAGGGTGAAAGAGGAGAGTGAAAAAGCTGCCTTAAAACTCAAAAAACTAAGATCATGGCACTCAGCCCCATCACTTCATGGCAAATAGAAGGGGAAAAGTGGAAACAGGGACAGATTTTATTTCCTTGGGCTCCAGCAGATGAGTGACTGCAGCCATGAAATTAAAAGATGCTCCTTGGAAGGAAAGCTATGACAAACCTAGACATCATATTAAAAAGCAGAGATATCACTTGGCCAACAAAGGTCCAGACACTCAAAGCTACAGTTTTTCCAGTAGTCATGTACAAATGTGTGAGTTGGACCATAAAGAAGGCTGAGCACCAAAGAATTGATGCTTTTGAATTGCAGTGCTGGAGAAGACTCTTGAGAGTCCCTTGTACAGCAAGGTGATCAAACCAATCAATCCTAAAGAAAATCAGTCCTGAATAGTCATTGGAAGGACTGATACTGAAGTTGAAGTTCCGATACTTTGGCCACCTGATGGCAACACCCAACTCATTAGAAAAGACATGGATGCTGGGAAGGATTGAAGGCAGGAGGAGAAGGGGGCACCAGAGGATGAGACGGTTGGATGGCATCACTAACTCAGTGGACATGAGACTGAGCAAACTCCAGGAGATGGTGAAGGACAGGGAAGCCTGGCGTGCTATAGTCCACGAGGTTGCAAAGGGTTGGACACAACTAAGCAACTGAACAACATCAATGTTGGTTCATTAATTGTGACAACTGTACCTGGTTAACATCTTACAAGAGGGACACTGGAGATGGAACACAGGTGAACTCTACCATTGTCACAGTTTTTCTGTGAATCTAAAACTATTTTTTTAAAAATCCTCTGGCTGCCAAGGGAAGATAAGACTGGAGGGGCACAGTGGAGGTGGGCAGGCAGAGAGCCCTGTCCTTCCCCCAGCAGGAGGGAATGTCTCACCATTGGTGAGAGTGACACCTGGGGCTGAGAAGCTGAAATCCACATGCAGCTTCTTTAGAGGAGAAGTCGGGAGCGCTGTGGAGGGTGAGTTTCACCTACTCCTGTCTGACCATGGGCCAGGCCCCCACCCCTGATGGGGATATCTACACCCAGGTTTTGTTTTCCAGGGCACCCTCTAGTGGTGGGTCATGGAAATCAACATGGGTTATAGAACAGAATGATTTCAGAATGCATCTCAGGTAGAAATGGCAAGTAGCATTGCAGGAAAGGCTTGGCTTGTTCTAGACATTTATGCTCGTATAGGCACATGTGTGTACTGGGAATGCATTTCTTTCTTGTCAAAAAGAAACTGGGAAGCTGCCTTTCTAGAGTTACACTTAGTAGGTTCAGAGCTCCTTATTAACTATAACAATAAAAATTAATAACAGTGATACCTGCAATTCTGAGTGCACACTCTGAGCTTACTCTGTACTATTGTGCATCTTGCTTGCCCTATGTAATCCTCATAAAAGCCCCTCAGGAGGTGCTACTATTTGTCAGATTGTGGTGACCAGTAAAATGAGATGGTTAGACAGCATCACAACTCAGGGGACTTGAATTTGAGCAAACTCTGGGAGACAGTGGAGGACAAAGCATCCACGGGGTTGCAAAGAGTCAGACATGACTTAGCGACTGAACAACAACAAAACTGAGAAGTTACTCATCACAAGGCTCGTATATGAAAAAAAAACGGGGCTGCGGCTCCAGCCTGCATCAGAGGCCCTGGTTAAGTCCCTACCAAAAGGTGGAAGGTTCTACCACTGGCCGGCTGGCCCCCGGGTCAGGAGGGGCTGGCCCGCAGTTGGCACGGGTGTGGGGATGGTCCCTACCTGGGCGTGGCCGGCTGCACAGCTTGCCCTGCAGCTTTGGGATTTGGTCGAATAGGTCCTGCGGGCTGGTGTAGGTCAGCACGCTCTCCGCGCCGCCAGTGATCATCTCCAGTTCCGCCCGCACGTCCTCGCTGCCCACACCCAGCAGCAGCAGCTCCCGGGCCCTCGCGAAGCCCGCCGGGCCGGCCACCTCGTCCTGGGAGCGTGCCTCGGTCATCAAGACCACCGCCCGCTGAGGCCGGTCCAGGCCTGTCCTGGGGGCACTCCCGAAGCCACGCTCTGCCACCTGCTGCAGGGCCCGGCCCGTCAGGGTGGCTCCACCGTCAAAGTGCAGGCCATCGAGGCTCCGGACCAGGTCCGGCACGTCCTGATACTCGCCCACCAGCACGGCCACGGTCAGCTCTGCGCCATAGAGGGCAACACCCACACGCGCCCGGGAGTCTCCGGCCAGGGCTGCCCGCACAAACCGCTTCACGAAGGCCTTGGCCCGCTGGAAGCCCTCCAGGGTGGCGTCTGCTGAGCCGGCCAGCAGGAACAGGACGTCCACTCTGCACTCCAGACTCAGATTCAGAGCTGCTGGGACACAGCCGCAGTCACCCTGGGGAGCACGCGAACCACCGTCCCACCTGGGATGCCCAACCCCACGTGGGGCTGAGCCACCCCCCTCCTAGGAGAGGGATGGGGCCATGACACTGAGGCTCCAAAGGCTAGTGACCAGAGCCCAATACCGAGTTAGACAGGGCTCCCGGCTCCCACCCAGGGTCTCGCTGTCTCACCTCTGTTTCAAAAGAAAAATAGAATCTATACTCTTCCCCCACTATGCTTAGTGCTTCTTGTGCCCTGTTGGAGAAATCTCTGTCCACCCCCAAATCATGAAAACAGGCTCCTATGTTTTCTTCCAGAAGCTTCACAGCTTTGCTCTCTACACTAAAACCAATGATCCCTCTGGAATTGATTTTTGTATAACTTGTGAGGCAGGGGAATCAAGATATACTTTTTCCCAGATAAGTCTCCAATTGACCTAGTGCAACAGTTTTTAAAAAGCTATTATTTAACAAGTCCCATCCTCTGTGTCAAGCATTGTGCTGAGCACTTTACGTACGGAATCTTATTGCAAACTCCCATAACCACCGGGCAGTAAAGTCAATTATAATCTTCACAGTTTTAAAATCAAGACGGGTCGGGGCTTCTCATTCCTATTCTGGAAGAGGGGGGAAGCGACACTGCCCAGAACCATGAACCTGATGGGCTGGCTCCAGCCTACAGCTGGGCTCTCTGGTGCCCACAGATCAAGCAGTGGCCATTCTAAAGCTAAGAAGCTAGGGGCCGTGTCCTACCCAGACCTCTAAACCCCGAGTTATACCCTGGAGCCCTCAGGGTATCATCTGAGACATCAGCTCAGTGGTGTACTTGAAATGCACTAACTCCTGGGCCACTTCGTGAAAGTGAAAGTGAAGTCGCTCAGTCGTGTCCAACTCTTTGCTACCCTGTGGACTATAGCCCACCAGGCTCCTCTGTCCATGGGCCACTTCCTACCTAGTGGCTAACAGGGTTGCAGACAAACAGCAGGAGCCCGGACTCCACTGCTCCCCAATAACTGGAGTTTGGGAAGTCCCGGGCACACGTACCGCAGTTGGCTTCCCTTCCAAAGGCTGGCGGGCAGAGGCAGTTGTACCTGTCCGGTCCTTCTGGAACACACGTGCCTCCATTCTGGCAGGGCTGTGAGTCACAGGGGCCTACCAGAGAGATGCCTGTTAACAGCCTGGCACATCTGCCCAGAGATGGAAGGGCTTTGGCCACCCTGCCCTACCAGGGCCCGGCCCCTTCCTTTCCCGGGATGCACTAGGAAATTGATTTCAACACTGGTAGCAAAGATAGGAAGGACAGCCAATGAGGGGTTAGGGTGTGGGAAGTAATAGACACTCAGTGGTGGGCTCAGTTAATGCTCTGTGTGAAGTATAGGCTCACTGTGGACCTGCCAATATCCCATGGCTCTGATACTGGGAGCACATGTTACAGACTGAATTATGTCTCCCCTTCCACACCCATTCATATGTTGTTGTTCAGTTGCTAAGTCGTGTCTGACTGTTGCAAGCCCATGAACTGCAGCATGCCAGGCTTCCCTGTCCTTCGCTATCTCCCAGAGCTTGTTCAAACTCATGTCTGTTAAGTCAGAGATGCCATCCAACCATCTCATCCTCTGTCGCCTCCTTCTCCTCCTGCCCTCAATCTTTTTCCAGCATCAGGGTCTTTTCCAATGAGCCCACTCTTAGTATCACATGGCCAAAGTATTGGAGCTTCAGCTGAAAACGGTGAAGGATGGTGAAGATGAGGTGGTGAAGTTGAAGATTTTTTAAAGCTATGAAGTTTTAAAACTTTAAAACTATGAAGATTTATTCATTTGGTCCTTCCAGTGAATATTCATATGTAGGATTCGACACCCCTCAATACCTTAAAAGTGTTATTATATTACTTAGTGGTCACATGATTGTAATTAAAGTGTATACTTTTGAAAGGTAGGAATTGAAAGTAACTTTGGGCACCTAGGCCTGCAGTCCTATCAGCTGGAGTTTCATGGAAATGACTGGGAGTTCATTAACAGTGCCAACAGTGGCCTTTAAATGAGCGGCTATTATGAGTCAGGTACTGCGAAATTAAAAGACACTTGCTCCTTGGAAGAAAAGCTATGACCAACCTAGACAGCATATTAAAAAGTAGAGACATTACTAAAAAAGGTCCGTCTAGTCAAAGCTATGGTTTTTCCAGTAGTCATGTATGGATGTCAGAGTTGGACCATAAGGAAAGCTGAGCACTGAAGAACTGATGCTTTTGAACTATGGTGTTGGAGAAGACTCTTGAGAGGCCCTTGGACTGCAAGGAGATCCAACCAGTCCATCCTAAAGGAAATCAGTCCTGAATAGTCATTGGAAGGACTGATGTTGAAGCTGAAACTCCAATACTTTGGCCACCTAATGTGAAGAACTGACTCCTTGGAAAAGACCCTGATGCTAGAAAGCTTGAAGGTGGGAGGAGAAAGGGATGACAGAGGATGAGATGCTGGATGGCATCACCGACGCAATGGACACGAGTTTGAGTAAGCTCCGGGAGTCGGTGATGGACAGGGGAGCCTGGCGTGCCGCAGTCCATGGTGTCGCAGAGTCGGACACGACTGAGTGAGTGAACTGAAGTGAGCTGAGGGTTACACATGCATGATCTCATTTCACTGATACAACCAAATGAAGCAAGTACTGTAAACCCCCACGTCACAGACAGGAAGCTGAAACAACAAACCGAAGTCACTTGCTGAAGGTTAGCTACTTGGAAAGTGGCAGAGCTAGGACTCAAACCCAAGCTACTCTGCTTTCAAAACCATAAATCCCTGACCTTTTATTTCTAAGTGGAAACAACCAGGCTTTCAGTTCCTGCCAGCTGTCAGAGGCCAGCCACCTTGGAACTTTAAAATAAGATGCCCAGTGGATCACCTAACCCAGTACCCTCCCACCTGCACACAAGCCTTTGGCTTTTCAGGGGCCAGGCACCTGACCTCATTAGGAGCAGCAAATCCATACAAGCACTGATGCCAAGACAACCAACTGCCATGCTCCTGCATCCGTGGGGTGCTCTAGACCCCAGAGTGATGAGTAGGGAGGGCCCACTGGGGAGCCAGGCCGAATGATCTTAATGGGGTTGATAAGTCCTCCTGTTTGCTGGGGACTTTGAAACAGATGAAGCACTTGGGTGAACGTCATCTACTGAATCTTCCCTAGGAGTCCATGTATGGTACCCTCTACCACCCAGAGTAGGGAGACGGGGAGTCCAGACAAGGGGCAAACATTGCCCTCGTTTTACAGAGGAAGAAAGTAAGGCTCAGGTATCTTGCTCTGGGTTTGGTGCTAGATAGGAGGTTTTCTGTATGCAAAGCTAGGGGTCAGTGCATGCCCTGCTCTGCCTCATGTAAAAGCAGAGTCCCAGTTAAGGAAGTAATTCCAAAGCTTCACTCCATTCTCAGTGAAAAGATACCGCTGAATGAGGAAAGCATTGAGTACCACACAAGCATGTTGCTCTGCCTCTGAAATCCCCATGCCTCTGCCCTGGAGCCGGGTCCAACCCTACTTGCTGCCCCAGGAGTACAAATGCCCCTTTGAGAGCCAGCCTCATCCCAGGGCCAGAAAGAACAGGAGGATCAAAGAGGCAGACTATACCTGGGCAGGTGGTCCTGTAGCAGCTGGTGGGGTGGGTGAAGAACACTCTCTTCCAGCTACGACCCAGGAAATCAAACGGTACAGATCAGAGGTTTAACAGGAAAGGTTATTTAAAATACTAAGAGCTAACATAAGATGCCAATGCAGAAGTGACTCAAGAAACCTTTTTCCCCCTGATTCCACCCCAACTTTTGTCTGCACATACAGTAGGAAATGTTTCAAACTACTCAAAGACAATTAAAAAAAAAAAAAGATAATTTACACTGGCTATCCTGTCAGAAGTTAGAGATGTCTGTGTTCGATACTCTGAGCTACATGAACAGCTTTCTTGGGGACAGCAGAATGAGTGGGGGGCAAGAAATACTGGGATTAGGCAACTGGATTCTGGCTGTGTGACCTCGGGCAAGTCGCTTCTCTGGTCCTCAGTCCCCTCTTCTGTATAGCAACTCTATTGGGTAGTTTTCAACTGTGTTCCTTGGAGCCTTGGTGGAGAGGGAACAGGACTGTTCACGGCTCCCCCAGTGCCACAGCCCTGCCAGGAGGATGTGCAAACCACTGGCTGGTCTCAATGACCCCTGAGGCCTGTTTGGTTGTCAACCTTCTGTGACAACACAAGGGCCACCATTCCTGTGCTGGCTTCCATGCTCCATCCATCCCCATCATTACATCAAGTCCTCAGCTATTTGAAGAAACAGCCTCTTTCAGGTGGAGAAGAGGGCTCAGGGGGCTGAACTGAGGGGCCCAAAGTCACACGTTTATCAAAACAGCAGAGTAGGATCTGAACTCTGTCTCGGACTCCAAAGCCCATCCATCTTGCCCTCTGGGCCACCCCACCCCAGTTCTCCTGACTCTGTGGGGTCACACGCCAGCCAAGGCAAGAAGGGGCCCTTGTCCTTCCGGCAGGAAGCCCTCCCCTTGCCTGGCAGTAGCTCCACAATGGCCTCATCTCTAAGGAAATTCTCTCGGGGCCTTGGCAATCAAGTTCTCTAAAACTTTCCCAAGAAGGCTTCTCCCAGTGGGATCCCACCCCAGTGTTGCCCAGCTGAGGGGTGGCTAATGGGGCTCATTGCTAGGCCAGGAGCTTACCTGAGGCAAAACATCTACTTGGGATAAAAGCCAAGTCAATTCTGCACTCAAGGGGTTGCTAAAGTCAACACTCTGCCAAGCCACCAGCTCATTAAAGAGAACTCTTCTTCCCTTCCACATCTACTTCTCCCATGACAATCTCATAAAACCACACATCCAAGCCCAGAAAGTTCCATGGGCCCTGCCCTCCCTACCCAGCCCAGCACTGGGAGCCCATGCTACTGAGCAGACACTGTCTAGGCCTTTGCCTGGACCTGTCCTCAGCTTGCCACCCCGCCCCACCACCTGCCACCTCCCTCAGCTCTAGACTCAGATGCCACATTCTCTGCCTTCCCTGCCTACTGTAATTAAAAGTGCTCACCTACCCCAAACACCTGTTCAACCTGCTCTGTCTCCCTCCACCCCCGCATTCTTTCCCCAGCAGGCACTTGGCATCACCTAAGAGTTCCTCTAGCTACTTACTCTGTTCACTGCTGCCTCTTGCTCACAAGGGCAGATCTGTTTCTGAGATGCTCATGCAGATTCCCCAGGACTTGGGGCAGTGCTAAGATCTCAGGAGAGCCTCTGCAAAGATTTCTTGAGTGAAGGGCTTGATGAAAAGCCTACTATATGCATTATTCTAGAAGCCTTGATATATTAATTCCTGCATGCTCCAGACAAATCCTCTGGGGCAGGTCCTATTCTCACTCCCTTTCTGAACATGGGAACAGACAGCGGAGGTTCCCAGCTCATTAATGGTGGTGTCCCCAGAGTCCGAGCACAAAGCCATTAAGTGTACTCTACCCACCAGCCTCTCCTGGGCCTCCCAACCTCTGGATGCCTCAGCCCCACTGCAACCTGGTTCTGACACCATTCAAGGTTGTTGAGGGACCTCCCTGGTGGTGCAGCAGGTGGGAATCTGCCTGCCAATGCAGGGGACACAGGTTCGATTCCTGGTCCGGGAAGATTCCACATGCCGCAGGGCAACTAAGCCCGGGCGCCACAGCTACTGAGCCCATGAGCGGCAACTACTGAAGCTCATGCACCCTAGAGCCCATGCTCTGCAACGAGAGGTCCACACAAGGCAACTAGAGAGGAGCTCCCACTTGACACAACTAGAGAAACCTCACACCCAGCAACAAAGACCCAGTGCAGCCATAAAGAAATAAAACTATATATAAAGACTTTTAAATTATATATATATATATGTATTATATACATATAATAGCTCCTTCAAGCAGCCCCTTCTCCATGCTGTGCAAGAAGGAAACAGGCCCTGCTACAGCACTTGGGAGGCTCTCTGGGGGCAGTGACTGTGGCCACCTCCTTGTCACACACCATCCGGCTCAGAGGGGCACTTAAACTTATGTTCACCAGAGAACAAAGAACTACCTCCATTCACTTGAAAGCTCAGGTTCAGAAGACAGCCTCTAATGGCCTCTGAGAGGGCCCCAGGCCCCACTTCCTCTGATCCACATGGGGGGCACGGCCCTTCCCTGCCAGGGTGGCATTTGGACTCAGCATTGGCTCAGCACGGCCCTTGCAGCTTCTCTGCTGTTCCGTCTCATTGCCATGTGCATGCTCTGACCTCATCTCAGAGGCCAGGCCAAGGGGCAAGATGCAGCTGGTATGAACACTACCCTGGCTCTCTAGAAATAATGGGTGGCCCGGATCATGAATTGCTAACCAGGGGCCATACTGGAGGTGATCAGATAAAGTGCCGAGGGACGGTCTGGGGAGTCTGCCGGGCAGTGGCCAGCAGCTGGGCAGCAGGTGTTCTCGAATGCCTGAGCTCCTGTCCTGAAGAATCCAGCCTCCCCAACCAAATCTACAACTGGAGTTCATCCAAGGATCTTGCTTAAGCCTCTTGCTTTGCTCAGCCCCCACAAAGGTGGAAACTGGTACTCAGAGGAACCAAGTTGCCAGACCACTATCCCACGTCCAATCCACTGCCCTATCTGACCAGTTTTTGGCTGACCCACCAGCCTTCCAGAATGGCTGTGACCTGCCCTGCTCACCTACCCTGGGTGCCTGGCTGGTGGGTCTACTAGACTCTGACACGGAGTACCTACGCCCCTGCCTATATCCCTGAAACTCTGTCCCTGGCTCCCTCTCTGGTCTCCTCCGATCCCCGTCACAGGCTCCATGGCCAAGGCCCCAGAGAGCCATTCTCCCTGCAGCCCGTGAGCCCCTGGCCAACCCTGCCCAAGCTGAACCTTTGGGCTCTGACCTCAGACCTTGAGGACAAACCTGGAGAAGGGACAGAGGGCAGGCAGCACAGCATCAGTGCCCCGAGATCCTCTCCAGCACGGGGCGAGGCCAGCACGCTCCCTGATCGTCTCCAGTGTCTTGCGCTCACAGGGGTAAGGCTGGACCTTGCAGTCTGTGTCCACCATGCATGCCCAAGACAGGGAAGACAGAGTTAAGCCTCATTCCCCATGGCCCCACTAACCCCTGCCCTCACTCCCTCTTGGCAGAGCACACAGCGGAGGGCCAGCCAGTCTCCGAGCATCTCCTCTGCACAGGCCCCGCCCCTCGCAGCTCTTCCATCGTGTGCACACATGTACCTTTCATACTACATATGTCACTCCAGCTCCTGGAGACCCTGACAAAGCTGACTATGCATACAGGGATCTCACCCCAAGATGAAGCCTCCCTGTGCTGACAGCATGGGGAGCTGGCTCCTTCCTCCTCCCAAGCAGTGGACAGGCACAGGGGGCTCCCCGCCACATCTGGATCTCAAGCCCCGAGCCTCTCGATCCCTCAAAGAATCTTAGGATTCCCAGCCAAAACCCTCACAGGGCCTGACACGGGGAGGCTGAACGAAGCTGAGTGTTCCAGGGCTGAAGCTGCTAGGTCTTGTCCCTCTTCCCCCACTTCCTTAGGGAGCCTCCTGTGTCCTGACTTCTGGCCTTGGGGAACCCTCCCCACCCTCACATCCCACTTCTATATGGGCAAGGCCACTCCTTCCCAGCTGGGAGGCCCATACTCACCTGGAGAGGCAGTGGTGCAGATGGCGGAGCTGCTGAGGGTGCTGAAGAGGCCGTTGGTGGCGTCATCCACCTGCTCGGCCATCAGCACATGCTGCTCCCTTGGATCGCTGGCCAGTGAGTGCAGCTCCTCCCACCTGAGTCCCGGCCGCAGCAGAGAAGTCACAATGGCTCGTTCCCCCACGCTCACCCACCTCCTGCCCACCCATCTCCTAGACCCTGGGCTCTGTGTGGACAGCACCACCACCCACCGAGGCAGGAGCCACCTAGCTGCAACCTCATCCATCTAGGATGCAGGGAAGGTCTAGATGTGAACCACAGAAAGACTGAGGATGCTGAGCTGTGGGTAGTCATGTGTGCATGTTCCAGCAACCCACCAATTTCCTCAGAGGAGAGCCTCCCACTCGAACTGTCAGCCCGTATTTGAGACTTGATCCTAACAGATCTAGTCATCTGGTTTTACAACTTTTAGCTGATGAGAAAAATTTAACCAGAAAGGAAATGAAAGAAAGTGGTTTGTGGTTCTAGGTAATGCCAAGAGAAGCACACACAGGAACAACTAGTAATAGAAAAAAAAAAAAAACCCTGACGATTATAAACCATGGCCGTAAGAACTCAGAGGCCAGCAACGTGAGGCCATGTAGAGGTGGGAACTGGCATAGTTTAACAACCAGAGGGCACTGTCAGTGCCTGGAACAGAAATGATGGGTGGGACGATGACCCTAGGGCATGAAGAAGGGTTAAAGGATGTTGAAAAAACTCTGTCTTTAAGAAGACAAGGTAGTCAGTAACCCATTTAGAATCTTGCCCATCAAAAAGTTCATCAAAATAGACCAAGGTTTGGCAATACAGCAAAACATTGATGGATCTCTAAATCACCTCATGTAAAACTCTGATTCTCCTCTGAAGCCACAGAAACCAGCCATTTTATCCAGTACCTAGGACAGCGCCTGGCAAGAAAGAGGGGCTTCTTAGTTCTAGACTCACAGTAGCTTTGAGTGGGCAGCTCTGCCAGGCCCCCTCACCCTTAGCTCTCCCAGCTCTCAAAGAGACCTTAAAAGCTCCCTGGGTAATCCAGATACTCAGCCAGAGTTAAGACTCCTCAGAGAGTGGGTTTAAAATACACTAAAGACAGGCGGGGAGGGAAGAGTTTGAGCGGCATCAGTCTTGAATCTCACTACAGCGGTTCTCAGACTTTAGTGGCATCAGAATCACTGAGGACCAGAAAAAGCAGAGATTGAGGCTCCCTGCCCCAGAGTTTTGGATTCAATGAGGTGCGGCCTGAGTGTGTGGGTTTCTAACAAGCTCTAAATGATGCTGATGCTGCTGGTCCAAGGAACATACCTGGAGAACCACTGGTCAACAGTGCACCGGCCTTCTACTAGGAGTAGGGGAAGGGGTTAGGTGGGCCTGGGAGCCCACCAGGCTTCCTCAGAGGCTTCCTGTGTCTGAAAAACTCGGGCTTTCAAATCTGAGTGATACCCCCTTTCCTGAGCAACTAGCTTCTTAATTTCTCTACACCAGAAATGCTCGAAGTATGGTCTATGGGACAGCGCAGGTCCCTAAACTTCTCACCCTGATTCAGAATCTCATAAGCATAGATACCAGGCATTTATAAACTAACTGTATGGCTACTTGACAGAGCCATTTATATGTCTGTTGGGTCAATTAATAAGAATTTGAGCTTCTATTTTGACTTTGTTTTTATCTCATTTTTCTGGTAATTCATTTTTTTGTAATTTTTTTTTAAAGCATCAGGGCATAATCCATTAGGGAAAAAAAAAAACTGGACCTTCACCACATATAGTTTGAGAAGCGCTCCTCCAGCTAGCAGCTGGAGAAGAAAGCCCCAGAATGGGCCAGTATTTCCACCTTGTGGGGAGTTCCATCCTCAGTGACAGACCTTGGGCAACTATTATTCATAAGACACTCTGTTGGGCAGGAGAGTGGGCAGGGAGCCATAAAGTAACACCCCTTCTCCTCTCTCAAGGGGTTTATGTTCCTTATATCTGAGAACACAAAAAGAGCCAGCCATAAGGCAGCCTGTGTTTAGTACCAACTTACAATGACAGCAGCAATGGTGGTGGTGCCTGTCATCATCGCACCAGGACACAGCACGATCGGGACAGCCCCATGGTGCCTGCAGCCTCAGTCTCCAGTCTTCCTCTTTCTGACCTGCACTTGCTCGTCCTCGGAGGTCCTCTCTCCCGACACTCTGGTGATCTTATTTAGGCTTTAAACACTATCTGCCGTCTCCATGTCGATGCCTGTCCCTTCTCCTATGTGCCAGACCCTCCCATCCAACTCTCTACTCAGCCTCTCTACTGAGATGGCCAATATGAATCTCAGACCTGCCCTGTCTGAAACAGAATTCCATTTCCCTTCCCAGTCTTTTTCATGTCATTCACGCTGGGGCTCAAGCCAAAATCTTCTATTCTTCTCTCATGCACCCACATCCAACACACCAGTCACACCACTGCTCTGCCTTCCAGCACATCCTAGATCCAGCCATTCCTCTACGGCTCACAGCTGCTGCCCTATGACAAACCACCATTAAACTGCATGTGAGCCGCTCCACTGTCTCCTAGGTTCCCCCACTGCCCCTATCATTGCCTCTCTCTCGGTCCCGTCAGTCTATTCTCTTCTTGGCAGTCAGTGTGATCCCCTAAAAATGTAAGCCAGTTCATGCAATTCTGCTCAAAACCCTCCACAGACTTCCCACACTACTCATTACAAACTTCACAAAGTCTCCAGCCCAGATTCCTGCCCACCTCCTTCCACCTTATTTCTTGTAATTCACCCCTTGCTGGTTGGTCTCCAGCTGCTCTCTGGCTGTCTTGCTGTTTCTGTAAGACACTCAGCTAGCTGCTGCCTCAGGGCCTTTGCACTTGCCATCTGCCTGCCTTGCCTGCTTTTTGTTATGTGGAAGGCTTGTTCCTCACTTCAGTTTCTGCTCAAAAATCAACTCCTTGAGGGAGCCTTACCAGACTCCCCTTATCTAAAATAGCTATCCTCTTGGGAATTCCCTTACAGTCCAGTGTTAGGACTCAGCGCTCTCACTGCTGGTTCAATCCCTGGTTGGGAAACTAAAATCCCAAAAGCTGCATGGTGTGCCCTACCCACACCCCACCCCCACCCCCACCCACACAAAATAGCCATCCTCTCTACTCCCATCATTCTGTAACCTCTTATCTATGTTATTTTTCTTCTCTGCATTTTATGTCCACCTGAAATTACTTATTTATTCACTCACTTGTTTGTTATCTAGTTCCTTTCCTAGAATGAAGTTCCATGAAGGCAAGGACTTTGTATAATATTATTGTCTCTGTATCCTGAGAACCTAGAATAGCATCTGGCACGAGGAAGACAGCCTATACTTATTGAGAGAATAAGAAAAGTACAGCAGGCTTTCCAGATCCATAGGTTCCACACCCACAGATTCAGCTCACTGTGGCTTCTGTGCTATGTTTATGATCTACGGATATGGGAGGGCTAAATAAAGGACTTGAACATCCGTGGACTGTGGTGTCCTGGGGCAGGGAGTTGGCTCTGGAATGGCAGTACTAAAATGAATAGAGATGTCTGTGTACAGGCACAGTGCCAGGACCAGAGTCACTTCACTTGATACCCACAACAACTAGATGTTCACAGAGCTCATCTCCATTTTTAAGGCTAAGAATATACCCCTCCCCCCCCACCAGGAAGGCAGATTTCAGCACCTAGAGAAACATGTTGGAGAAGAGGGGAGCCAGACACAGACCAGGCTCAGGCTCACCAGAACACTTTCTTGGATTATTCAACTTGAAACTGGAGAAATGAGTCTTTTGTCTCCAGGATGGAGCTGGGAAGATGGGACCTGGGGCGCTGCCTGCACCCACAGTCCCAGCTTCCTGAGAAAGCCGGGCTGAGAGAACAGCAGAGACAATTGGATGGGGGACAGAAAGAGTCTAAAAGGCAGCAAAATCCTTAACTCCTGCTGACCCCGAGAAACCCCTGACCCACTGGTGCAGTTATATGAGTCCATGAATTTCCATTTCTGCCCAGATACGTTGGAGTCAAGTTTCTGACACCTGAAACCAAGTGTTCAGACTAAAGACAATGCAAACTCTCAGACTTCCAAAGAGTTGGAGTTCCCTGTGTGCCAGCAACAATGCAGCAAAGTGAGGGAAAGACAGGTCCCCGAAGATCCAGGATGGTTTTCCCAGCTCCCCTCTCTGCCCATGGCTGTAAAGCCCGCCAGGCTGACCCAGAGGGCTGACCCAGTACAACCAAATCTCTTACCTTGGGAAGCGGATGCCCACCGAGAACACAGTGACGCCCCTCTGCTTGAGCTGTTTGGCGGGCAGGGCCACGTGCCCTTGGGACCTTCCGTCAGTGACAATGATGAGGATCTGGGGCACAGAGGCATTTCTGCCCCCTGGGAATCCTTTGTGCAGAAGGTATTTCAGAGCAAGGCTTGTCTCTGTGCGCCCTCCTCTGAGTTCACCCAGAAGGAAAAAAAAAGGAAGAAAGTGCCAGAGATCCAGGGGTGAAGTTGGAATGAGAACCTGAGACAACAGCCACCTTCTCCCAGCAGAGGTTTAAAGGGACAATTCCCACATGACCTGTGCACTCTCTCACCAGCTAAACCACAGTGATGGAGCTTCCCAGGTGGCACCAGTGGTAAAGAATCCGCCTGCCCGTGCAGGAGATGCAAGAGGTGCGGGTTTGATCCTTGGGTTGGGAAGATCCCCCTGGAGAAGGAAATGGCAACCCACTCCAGTATTCTTGCCTGGAGAATTCCACAGACAGAGGGGCCTGGTGGGCTACAGTCCATGGGGTCGCAAAGAGTCAGACACAACTGAGCAACTGAGCACACACACAGTGTTAAATGCATATAGTAAGGGGGAAAAAGACAGAGAGAGAAAGATCTAAACCACAGTGACGAAGAAAAATGAATTTTTCCCCTGGACTTAGTACTCAGTCTGCACATGTGTTGTATTATATAACAATGTTATTCATGTATGCTTTCTCTCCCCATGATGGCTCCAGGGCACGATTCTCATCTTTTTGTCTAACACCCACCTCCTATCTCCCCATCCCTGAAGCCTTCTTGTTACAGCTCAGCACGTCCTTGGGAAAGCAGGTAACTGAGCTTGGTAAGGATTTCTGAGCATGAATGGCGGGGCTTTGATGCAAGGGTCATTTTCAAGATCAAGCCTCTGTGTCTCACTTCCAGGTTCAGGGTTGGGCGTTGGGAGGTTGAACTGTTTGACTACTTTCAGAGCAGGGCAGGTGACTATGGTCTCATCTCACCGGAGGCTAAGACTCTCCATTCCTCACAGTCCAGTTATGGAGATTGTTGGCTCAGCTTGGAATCCCAGCACAGAATCCCTACTAAATTTCACCATAGGAGGCTTGTGCCCACATCCACAGAGGGTGAACTGCCAGCTCTGGGTGTCACCTAGGTAGAAAATAATGACTTACTACAATAGATTTTGGGCAAAGCCTTTCAGTGGATGGTAATAGATGAGGAATCCTCTGCTCAGAGACCAGTAATACTAACTGCTAATATTTACTGTTCACCTTATGTGCCAAGCACCACTAAGCGTGTGTATAAAGGTGCTTGGCTCATGTAATTCTCACCATAGCTCTGAGACAGGAGAGTTCAGAGAAGGGCCTTAGCTAAAGTGGGTGGTGGAGGCAGGACTTGAACCCAGAACTTCCAGAGTCCAAGTTCTTACCATCGCATTATACAACTTGCCTCTCCCCGGTTAGTGGAGGTCAGAACTGCAGTTTAAACTCAGTCAGGCTGATTTCTGGAGAAAGCAATGGCACCCCACTCCAGTACTCTTGCTTGGAAAATCCGATGAACAGAGGAGCCTGGTAGGTTGCAGTCCATGGGATTGCTAAGAGTCGGACATGGCTGAGCAACTTCACTTTCACTTTTCACTTTCATGCATTGGAGAAGGAAATGGCAGCCCACTCCAGTGTTCTTGCCTGGAGAATCCCAGGGATGGGGGAGCCTGGTGGGCTGCCGTCTATGGGGTCGTGCAGGGTGGGCCACGACTGAAGTGACTTGGCAGCAGCAGGCTGATTTCAAAGCCAACGGTTATTCCTTTGAGGGGGTTGGCAAATTAAAGCCTCGGGGCAAATGGGCACAGAAAACGGGTGCCCACTCATTTATGTGCTATCTACACAGAGCATGTGGCCAGCAAAGCATTAAAATATTTACTGTATGGCTCTTTGATGAAAAGGTTTGCTGACCCTGACTGTACTACTGCCCAAACGGTCACAAAACATTTCTCACTGAAAGCCAGGAGCTCCCTGTGGCTTCCCCTGGTGGTGATTCCCACAAGCCTCTGGCTGTGACCCTGCAGCCTTACTTTCTCAGCCAGCCTCAGCTTTCTCTCCTGAAAACATGCCTTTCCTCTGTCATCCATCTAACCATCACTTCTTTTCCTGTGGGTTTAGTACTTCCAGTTCAGTCGCTCAGTCGTGTCCGACTCTTTGCGACCCCATGAATCGCAGCACGCCAGGCCTCCCTGTCCATCACCAACTCCTGGAGTTCACTCAGACTCACGTCCATCGAGTCCATGATGCCATCCAGCCATCTCATCCTCTGTCATCCCCTTCTCCTCCTGCCCCTTATCCCTCCCAGCATCAAAGTCTTTTCCAGTGAGTCAACTCTTCTCATGAGGTGGCCAAAGTACTGGAGTTTCAGCTTTAGCATCATTCCTTCCAAAGAAATCCCAGGGCTGATCTTCAGAATGGACTGGTTGGATCTCCTTGCAGTCCAAGGGACTCTCAACAGTCTTCTCCAACACCACAGTTCAAACGCATCAATTCTTTGGCGCTTAGCTTTCTTTGGAGAAAAGTTGACTCACTGGAAAAGACTTTGATGCTGGGAGGGATTAGGGGCAGGAGGAGAAGGGGACAACAAAGGATGAGATGGCTGGATGGCATCATGGACTCGATGGATGTGAGTCTGAGTGAACTCCGGGAGTTGGTGATGGACAGGGAGGCCTGGCGTGCTGCGATTCATGGGGTCGCAAAGAGTCGGACACGACTGAGCAACTGAACTGAAAGTACTAAATCCACAGGAAAAGAAGTGATGGTTAGATGGTTGATTTTCGGAGTGGGTCTGGGCCCCCTCTTCAGAGTCACCAGCCTATGGCCAGAGAGAAATTAAATTTCAAGGACAGGAGGGCCCAGGTCACTACTCCATTGGCCTCTGTGGTGTCCACCCTCCACATCGCTCAGCACACAAATGCCCGCGCCAGTCACCCTCTCCTGCGCCTGACCCACTGACTCCAGCCTATCAAGCTCTGACCCCCAGCAAGTGAGAAGAAACCCTGCTGCCTCCACTTTCCTTATTTCTTGGAGCGTTCCTCACTGAGTCTGTTCTCAGCTCAGCATCTGGCTCCAGAACTAGAGGTCTGACTCCCAAATCTAATGTTTTGCTAATTTCTCTCCAATGGGACTCAACTAGGTAGAAAATGAAGGTTCACAGATAGACTGCTGTTTATGAGAGCAACACACAGACTGATCAAGAACAAGGACACAGATACTAAGTCCTGTGGTATACTGACCAGCTAAACTCGGCAAAGTTACATAGCCTGAGATTCCTGTCAAACTTGCTAAAGTAGGGAAAGTAACAGTACTGTTTGAGGGTTAAATGCCTCCTGGTACCTAGTAAGCACTCCATCACTGGTCATTATAATGACCACCTAGCAGTCTATCCCAAGTTTATCTTTTGAGTTCATCTCAAATTCTAGCAAGCACGAAAGTCCCTCAGGCAACTTAATAATGTGGAATCTCAGATTCCATCTTCTCAGAGTCCAAACTGGTAGATGTGCAACCAGGCCTGAGAATCTGCATTTTAAACCTGCCTCCCTTCCACCACTCGCCATGATTCTGATGCAGGTAGTGCCTGGAACAGACTTCAAAAAATAATTCATAAGAACATTCACTGAAGGCACCGGGATGTTGATCACAGGAGTTTTTGTTATTGTTGGTTTTGGCAGTGGATAAAAATCCTGGAATCTAGCTAAATGTGTTCTTTTAGGGCAGTGGTTCCCAACCTTTTTGGCACCAGGGACCAGTTTCGTGGAAGAGAATTTTTCCATGAACTGAGGCTGGGGGGTGGGGGGATGGTTTCATGATGATTCTCATAAGGAGAATGCAACCTAGAACCCGCATGCGCAGTTCACAGTAGGGTTCACACTCCTGAGAGAATCTCTCGCACCTGATGATCTGACAGGGGGTGGATCGCAGGTGGCAATGTGAGTGATGGGCAGTGGCTGTAACTACAGATGAAGCTTGACCGTCACTCACCTCCTGCTGTGTGTTCCAGTTCCTAACAGGCCACAGACGAGTACTCGTCCATGACCAGGGGTGGGGCAACCCTGTTTTAGCAACTAATTTACTACATTATAACAGCCAAGTTCACTGGTTTGTTATATAACCATAAAAGGGCTCAACATGGGAAATAATGCAGTTTTATGAAAAAAATACACAAATAATATTTTTTTAAGTTTTATAATTTTATCTCTTGTAAAAACTATGTTTAAATATTAATGTAGCTTGAAATAAGCTACAGCTGCTATAAAAGGCTTTGTGCTAAAGTAATGTGGTGAGTGCTATTTCTGTAGAGCTATTTAAACATACTACAACTCTGATAAAGCTACAGATGGGGTCCAAAAAAATTAAATCACAGAAAACTCAGAGTTGTGTAATTATGAAATTAATCAGATGATGGAACAGACTTGCACAGTCCCCCTGGCCAGAGTTCTAAACATTCGAAGGCCAATTTCTGGCTGTGATTTTCTGATTTTAGGTTATCATGAGGTACAACATTTCCCAAAGTTATCACAAAACAGCAATAAGGTGATTGTCATAGTGGTTTCTTAGCCATTTCAAGACACACTTTTAGGGGACTGCCTTGGTCTGAAAGGCAAGTATTCTGGGTTTTGGGCATAGCTGTGCTCAGCAGTGCAGAATTTCAAACTCCACTGAAGAAAAAGGGTAAAGTGCCCTGGGGAGGTCATCACTCCCAGTCAGCCAGCATTCCTCTGTTCTGAATAATAAGAGTGTCTCAACATTCAGTGTCCTCAGTGACCCTGCAACCTTCGCCAAAAATCCAGTTACTGCCTCCTGTCCTGGTTGGTCGTCTTACAGTCATCCTGGGATACAGAAGTGCTAACTATTCACATCCCCAAAGAGTTTACCTTGTTCAGACATGTAAAAAGGCATCTTTCTCACCCCAGTGTCTTCATCTGGCACATTCTCAATGTGTCTCTGCATGTCATGGGTCATGAATGACAGCCCTTAGGTATGACTTTCAACACAGCTAACAAGAGGCTCAACTAAGTGTTAAGAGGTAGAGGCTGAGGAGAGGGCAAGGAGAGGCGAGAAAGGACAGTTCCATGGGGCCTATTGGATGAGCAGTGTGATTCTGTGGTCCTGGCCAAGTTGCCTGCTCCTTCTCAACCTCAGTATCCTCCTCCATAAAATAAGGGGCTGGGAGAGGTACACAGTGACCTCTATAAAGTGCCTTTTGGTACCAGTCCCTGCAACTGGCATAACTTTTCACATGAGAGCAGGGCTGAGTCATTTGAGTCCAAGTCCATCAACAACAACAACAAAAAACTCTGAAACCTACTAAAAAAGATATTCTATATCCAAAGACAAAGAAGAAGCCACAGCGAGATGGTAGGAAAAGTGCAATCATGATAAAATCAAATCCCACACCCACTGGGTGAGAGACTCACGAACTGAAAAATAATTATATTATAGAGGATGTCCCACTGGAGTCAAAGTTCTGAGCTGCATGTTAGACTCCCCAGCCTGGGGGTTTGGCATCAGGAGGAGGAGACTCAAGAGTATCTGGCTTTGAAGGCCAGCAGCATTTAATTGCAGACTGCCACAGAACTGGGGGAAACAGACACTCCACTCTTAGAGGGTGCACACAAGGTTTCATACCAGATCCCAGGGACAAAATCTGTGACCTCCTAAGAGCCTGGGCCAGACCTACCAGATGGTATTGGAGGGTTTCCAGCAGAGGTGGGGGTAATTACTTTAAACATAAATAGATTAAATGCTCCAACCATTAGATACAAACAGGCTGAAGGGATACGAAACCAAGGCCTATATGTATGCTGTCTATAAGAGACTGACTTCAGATCTAGGGATACATACAGACTGAAAGTCAGGGATGGAAAAAAGTATTTCATGCAAATGGAAATCAAAAGAAAGCCACTGTAGCAATACTCATATCAGACAAAGTGGACTTTAAAATAAAGAGCACTGTAAGAGACATAGAAGGACACTACATAATAATCAAGGGATCAACCCAAGAAGAAGATATAAGTATCATAAATATATATGCACCCAACATAGGAACACCTCAATATATAATACTAACATCTATAAAAGGATAAATTGACAGTGACAAAAATAATGGGGGACTTTAATACCCCAGTTTCATCAATGGACACCACATCATCCAGACATAAAATCAATAAGGAAACACAGGCCTCAAATGACACATTAGGCCAAATGGACTTAATTGATACTTATAGAGCATTACATCCAAAAGCAGCAGAATACACATTATTTTTAACTGCATATGGAATATTCTCCAGGATTGATCACATGCTGGGCCACAAAGTAAGCCTTGGTAAATTTTCTTATATCAAGCATCTTTTCCATCCACAATGCTATGAGATTAGAAATCAACTACAAGGAAAAAAAAACTGTAAAAAACATAAACACATGGAGGCTAAAGAATATGCTATCAAACAAAAACATGGATCCCTAAAGAAATACAAGAGGAAACCAAAAAATACCCAGAGACAAATGAAAGTATGATGATCCAAAACCTATGGGACACAGCAAAAGCAGTTCTAAGAAAGAAGTTTATAGCAATATAATCTTACCTCAGGAAATAAGAAAAATCCCAAATAAACAACCTAACCTCACACCTAAAGCAACTAGAGAGAAAAGAACTAACAAAACCCAAAGTTAGTAGGGGAAAGAAATCATAAAGATCAGAGCGGAAATAAATGAAACTGAGACAAAGAACACAACAGAAAAGACCAATGAAACTCAAAGTTGTTTCTTTGAAAAGAAAATTGATAAACCTTTAGCCAGACTCATCAAGAGAAAAAAAGGGGGGGAGTGGGCTCAAATCAATAAAATTAGAAATGAAAAAAGAGAAGTTACAACTGATGCCACAGAAACACAAAGGCTTGTAAGAGACATATACAAGCAGCTACATGCCAATAAAATGGGCAATCTAGAAGGAATGGACACATTCTTAGAGAGATCAATCTCCCAAGACTGAGTCATAAAAAACAAGAAAATATGAACAGACAAATAACAAGTAATGAAGTTGAAACTATGGTTTAAAAACTCCCAACAGACAAAAGTCCAGGACCAGACGACTTCACAGGTGAATGCTGTCAAACATTTAGAGAAGAGTTAACACCTATCTTTCTGAAACTCAGCCAAAAAAAATTTCAGAGGAAGGAACACTCCCAAACTCATTCTATGAGGCCACTATCCCACTGACACCAAAACCAGACAAAGATACCACAAAAAAAGAAAATCACAGGCCAATATCACTGATGAACATAGGCATCAAAATCCTCCACAAAATACCAGCAAACTGAATCCAGCAATACATTAAAAGGATCATATACCACGATCAAGTGGGATCTAGTGCAGGGATGGAAGGATTTTCAATATTCTCAAATCAATCAATGTGATGCACCACTTTAACAAATTGAAAAATAAAAACCATATTATCTCAATAGATGTAGAATTTAACATCCATTTATGATGAAAAATTTAACACCCATTTATGATGAAAACTCTCCAGAAAGTGGGCATAGAGGAGACTTACCTCAACATAATAAGGGCTGTATATGACAAACTTACAGCCAACATCATAGTCAATGGTAAAAAACTGAAAGCATTTCCTCTAAGGTCAGGGACAAGACAAGGATGTCCACTTTCACCACTTTTATTCAGCATAGTTTTGGAAGTTCTAGCCATGGCAATCAGAGAAGAAAAAGAAGAGGAATCCAAATTGGAAAAGAAGAATAAAACTGTCACTGTTTGTAGATGATACAATATTATACATTGAAAATTCTAAAGATGCTACAGAAAACTACTAGATCTCATCAATGAATTTGTAAAGTTGCAGAATTAATACACAAAAACCTGTTGCGTTTCTATACACTAACAATGAAAGATGAGAAACAGAAATTAAAAAAACAACCCCATTTACCGTCACATCGAAATTAATAAAATACTTAGGAACAAACCTACCTAAGGAGGCAAAAGACTTGGATTCTGTAAACTATAAGACACTGATGAAAGAAAAAAAAAATTGACACAAACAGATGGAAAGATATAACATGTCCTTGGATGGGAAGAATCAATAGAATCAATATTAATCAAGAACCAATATAATCAAAATGACTATATTACTCAAGGCAATCTACATATTCAATGCAATTCAAATTCAATGCAATTCAAGTTACTTTTGGCATTTTTTACAGAACTAGAACAACAAAAAAAAATTTTGAATGGAGACACAAAAGACCCAAAATAGCCAAAACAATCTTGAGAAAAAAAAAATGACACTAGAGGAGTCAGGCTCCCTGACTTCAGACTGTACTACAAAGCTACAGTAATCAAAAGAGTATGGTACTGGCATAAAAACAGAAATATAGATCAATGGAACAGAATAGAAAGCCCAGAAATAAATCTGTGGTCAATTTATTTATGATAAAGGAGTTAAGACTATACAATGGAGAAGAGACAGTCTTTTCAATAAATGGTGCTGAGAAAACTGGACAGCTACATGTAAATTATATGTACATGAAGATACATGAAAATTTCATGAAAGCTTTCTAATATCATGAAAGCTACACGAAATGAGAACATTCTCTAACACTGTACACAAAAATAAACTCAAAATGGTCAAAAAGACCTAAATGTAACATTGAATACAATAAAACTCTTCAGAGGAAAACATAGGCAGAACTCTCTTTGGTATAAATTGCAGCAATATCTTTTTTGACCCACATAAAACAAATATAAACAAATGGTACCTAATTAAACACTAAAGCTTTTCCATAGCAAAGGAAACTATAAAGAAAATGAAAAGACAACTCATAGAATGGGAGCAAATATTTGCAAACTGCAACAAACAAGGCGTAAATTACCAAAATTTATAAAAAGCTCATGCAGCTCAAATTAAAAAAAAAAACAATCCAATATAAAAAACGGGCAGAAGATCTAAAGGGACATTTCTCTGAAGAAATTTGAAATATATAAAAAAAAGTATTTAAAATATATAATCAACAAAGACCTACTGTATAGCACAGGGAACTCTGCTCAATATTCTACAATAACCTAAATGAGAACAGAATCTGAAAAAGAATAGACACATTTATGATTGAATCACTTTGCTGTATACCTGAAACTAACATGACATTGCAAATCAACTACAGTCCAATATAAAATAAGTTTTTAAAATAAGAGTCACTGGAGGTCTCTGGGACCTGTAGGATCCCCGGAGGTCTTTCCGTTCCCAGTGTGGGTATTCTGGCTTATTGAGAGCCCTGGGGACTTACAGGCCTGAGAGTGATGAACCGACCTCAGAGCTCAGGCCTTTGCAAGTGGAGGTGACAGGTGTACCTGGATGGGACCATGGACTTGAACAAGATTCAGTAGACACTAGGGCGAGGGCAGCAAAGACCAAAAAAGATTCAGAGATCAAAGTAGCAAGTGGCCAATAAAGACATTCTTCTGTGAGGGCTTATGAAGAACACTGAATATGTGTATGCATATATATGTGTGTGTGAATAACACACGTTTATATCCATATAGCCATATATGCATAATGCACATACATAAATTATACATATTTTATATATACATAAAAATATACATAAAATATATACATATATGTATGTACATATACACACATCAGCTGACTAAAATCATGGTGTGGCTAAAATCATGACCCATCTCGTGTGTGTGTGTGTGTGTGTGTGTGTGTGTGTGTGTGCAAACTCACTTCAGTCATGTCCAACTCTTTGCAACCCTATGGACTGTAGTCCACCAGGCTCCTCTGTCCAGGGCATTCTCCAGGCAAGAATACTAGAGTGGGTTTCCATGCTTTCCTCTAGGGTATCTTCCCAACCCAGGGATCGAACCTGCATCTCTTGTGTCTCCTGCATTGATAGGCAGGTTCTTTACCATTGGCACCACCTGGGAAGTCCATGACCCACTACATATATATATTTATAGAATGTGTATGAGCACATAAAGAGCCAGTCATCATTCTTAAAGTGCTTTCAGTAACAGAAGAGTGCTAACTCTTTTTAGGTCACAAAAATGAGGCTCCAAGAAGTGTGGTGAGTCATCCTGTCTCAGCAGGGAGAGAACCGGGAGAAGGACCCAGGATTCTTCCCACCACCTCATGCTCTTAATCTGTCCTCACCCTCACTAGACCTTTCTCCCAGCTGACAACCACACACAACAGAAGCAAATACTTCCTTTTTTTTTTTTCTTAACTTGCATTTAAGTTCCCACCTTAGACATTATGTAATAAGAGGCAGCTTTGAGCAGGGAATTCTTACTACCCACTGTGCACCCCTTGGCTTCTGGAAGCTGGGCCACAGCCCTCTCTTTCTCTGTGAAGTCAAGAGTAGGCACAACCCTTCAAGGGCAATTCTGAGAGCAGCTAGCATTGCTCTAATTGCAGCAGTATCTGATTGTACTTACTTGAAAACCATCCTCTTGATTTTTGCCTTCACTTCCTGTTGGGTTGAAAAGGCATCCAAGGGGAATTCCAGACGAGGGGCGGAACTGAACTGGACGGCTCCCACCCTGACCTGCAGTGGGAGACAGAGGGCCCACGGGCTGAGAGCGGGATCAAGTCACAAACATCCCTGACAGAAGGGACGAGAAAGGTTAATGACCCTGCCTCCTGCCCACTTGCAAATACCAGTGCTGGTGTTTCTGTGATCTCCCGGAAAGAAAGTTCCAAAGACAGGGAGGAGAATTTGGAAGGAGACAGTCAAACATGCCTGTGCTCAGCACTGACCACCACCAATTCGACCCTCATTTTGACAGCTCTCTGGGTGGAGTTTTGAGCACTTTAGGGTCTCTGCTCACACTTACTATCTCCAGGTGTAGGCACTCTTTTAAGCCTTCTCAACACATTTCATTTAATCCACAGAGGCGCTATTCATACCCATAATTACTGCCGGAGAAACTAGAGGATACAGACCTGGCCCAGGGCTAGAAAGAAAAGAACATGGCCATTGGACTTGGTGCCTATGAACTTCATCAAGCCTGTTATATATAGACTGTCTCCTCAGTAGCCAGCACAGGCTTCCAGCAAAACTCCCAACCAGAAGTTAATCACAGCCACCATCAACTGGTGGCCCATCATTAATCACAGCCACTGCACACCCATCCCTGGTTGAGGAGGGGGCACCCTTCCAGGCCTCCTCCTGCTAAACTAGGGGAAGGCCAGATCTCCAAGCCAGAGTAAGACTGGGGGCCAAGCAATTCCCTAATGTGAGACAAGCACTACTGGAGCTGAAGTTCCTCTGTAGCAGAGGAAGCGAGAGCCATCGGCGATTCCTGATTCTGCATCCTCGTTCAGAAGGCCACAGGAGAAAATCCAACGCCTTGCAAAACAGGAGAAGGGAAACTGTGAGTAAAGTCATTCTCTGGACTCTTAAGATTAGTGTGTCAAGCAGAGAAGGGTTTAAACATTTAAGTTTCCTCTTGAGGGCCTAACCCCTGCACCTAGTCGCTGGCTCTCTCAAGTCCTGGAGAAACTACATTTTCAGTTACTCATCTCACAATGCATTCTGGCCAAGACTGCAGACGGGCCAAGTGATTCATAATTAAACAACGATGCTGACTTTTTCTTGCTATGTGAATTCCTTCACTGCTGATCCCTTAGCAGGCCTGGTGCTTGGGAGCCGATCAAAGCACTTGGCCAGCTGCATCTGCTTGCAGGGAGCACAGCCCATCAACTTTCCTCCCACCAGAAGTTCTGAGGAGGAGATGCTGGGAATCTTAAGCAGGAAGAAATACAAGTCTTGGGTTAGGGTTAGACAAGTCTTGGGTGGGCATGTGGGATGGACACAGGAAAGCCTAGTAGTAGAGAACCTCAGGAAGGAGTTTCTGAGAAGTGACCCTTTTTCTCTCGAATTTAGCACATGATAAACCATTAGGCATCCGGTCCCATCACTCCATGGGAAATAGATGGGGAAACAGCATCAGACTTTATTTTTTGGGGCTCCAAAATCATTGCAGATAGTGACTGCAGCCATGAAATTAAAAGACGCTTACTCCTTGGAAGAAAAGTTATGACCAACCTAGATAGCATATTCCAAAGCATAGACATTACTTTGCCGACTAAGGTCTGTCTAGTCAAGGCTATGGTTTTTCCTGTGGTCATGTATGGATGTGAGAGTTGGACTGTGAAGAAAGCTCAGCACTGAAGAATTGATGCTTTTGAACTGTGGTGTTGGAGAAGACTCTTGAGAGTCCCTTGGACTGCAAGGAGATCCAATCAGTCCATTCTGAAGGAGATCAGCCCTGGGATTTCTTTGGAGGGAATGATGCTAAAGCTGAAACTCCAGTACTTTGGCCACCTCATGCAAAGAGTTGACTCATTGGAAAAGACTCTGATGCTCGGAGGGATTTGGGGCAGGAGGAGAAGGGGATGACAGAGGATGAGATGGCTGGATGGCATCACAGACTCAATGAACGTGAGTCTGAATGAACTCCGGGAGATGGTGATGGACAGGGAGGCCTGGCGTGCTGCGATTCATGGGGTCGCAAAGAGTCGGACACGACTGAGCGACCTAACTGAACTGAAACCATTAGGGCATCTCAAACCAACGGGATAAGATAGTGCCATCAGTAAGATATATTGGGACAACGGGACAGCCATCTGCAAAAGAATAGAGGAAAGCTTGCAAATGGATTCATGAGTTAAGTGTGAAAAGTGTGACCATAAAAGTTCTAGAAGAAAACTTGGGAGAATTCCTCTGTAATTGCAAAGGAACAAAGACATCACTACGACTTGTAGTCCATAAGTTGTAAAGGAAAAAAAATGATGAATCTGACTCTATGAAGAAAACTTCTACAGGGCAAAAAAAGGTCATAATGCAACCAAAAAATGAAGACAAATGAAAAGTTATTTGCTACTTATGTCAGAGACAAAAAGTTACTTTCACCAATACATAAAGAGTGTCTAGGAGCTGATATGAGAAAGATCCACAATCCAACAGAAAAATAGGCCAAGAATATGAACCGAGATCACAGAAGAGGAAATACAGACACAACTGAGCCACTAATACACACATACTGGTTAACTAAACCTTGGTAAATTCTTATGATGGAACATTAATCAGCTATAAAAATCCACGCTCATGCATGCTCACTCACTGTAGTCTGCCAGGCTCCTCTGTCCATGGGATTTCCCAGGCAAGAATACTGGAGTGCCATTTCCTCCTCCAGGGGATCTTTCCTACCCAGGGATCAAACCCACATCTCCTACATCAGCAGGTAGATTCTTTACCACTGAGCCATCTGGGACACACGTAAAAATGATATATGCTTATATTAATACCTATATTACCTAACTACCTAGATAGGAAAGACTTTCAAGATAACGTGAGGAGAAAGAGGTGAGAAATGAAACTGTATAAGCATGCTACCCTTTGTATGAAAATGGCAAAAATTAGAATATATATTCATAGTGCTTCTATCTGCATGAAGTAATTCTGTAAGGATGCTCAAGACAGCAGGGGTGGGGGTAGGGAGGACTGGGCAAATAGAAAATACATGACTGGGAGGGATACTTTTCATTGAATGCCTTTGTTTTGAACCATGTGAATGAATTGGTTAAAAAAAAAAAAGACTCCCTTGAGACCAACAGCTGGGTGTATTTACTTAAACAGGAAGGAACCAACTTCAAAACAAGATAGAAACAGCTTGAGTCAGTAGTCAAGGCATTTAATTTAATTGGCGGTTTGGAAGCAAAATAGCTACCTTTTATCTTCAGTTTACTGTATGCTCAGAAGCAAGCCCGTCCCAATTTCTCACCACACTGTAATCACTGCTGCAGTCGTTATATTAGGGCCAGGAAGTGAACTTCTCAGTGCAAGTGTTGAGAGGAGACTTCAAACACATTAAATCCACCTCAAAACAGAGCCTCCATAAAAAGCTTTAATTGATAGCTACTTGAAAATTTCTTCCCAGAAAGTAAAATAAAGTGCAAGTCAAATTCCTTGTATTCAGTACATGGAGATAACAAGACATGCCATGCTGTGCTAAGGCGCTTCAGTTGTATCCGATTGTGGCTCCATGGACTCTAGCCCACCAGATTCCTCTGTCGATGGGATTCTTCAGGCAAGAATACTGGAGTGGGCTGCCATGCTCTCCCCCAGGGGATCTTCCTGACCCCAGGACCAAGCCTGTGTCTAAGTCTCCTGCATTGGCAGGCAAGTTCTTTACCACTAGTGCCACATGGGAAGCCCAATAACAAGACGATGACGCCTAAGATGCAGCTCAAACATAACAAACCTGGAGCCACAGGTCAGATTGAAGCATCTGAAATCACCCTAATGCAAAAAATCTTTCTTCAACTAGCAATTCCAGCAAGTCTGAGCAGCTTGGAGGTGGAGGCACTCATTTGCTTGCAAAAAAAAGACACCAACTCCTTAGCTCAACAAGTCTTGCTATGAGAAAGTTTTCTCGTGTCAAACCCAAGTACAGCTCCCTCAACACCCAGACTTCGTCCTGTTAATGAAACAGAGCCACTCGGCACCCTCCTTCCAGTGACAGTAGCAGTCAGGTTCCCTCATATGAAAATGCCCAGGCCTCTCACTATCCTGTCTCCTTGTTGTGGGCACTATCTAGTTCGCCAATATCTAACCTTAAAAAAAAAAAAATTAGGTCTTCCCTGGTGGCTCAGTGGTAAAGAATCTGCCTGTAATACACGAAATGTGGGTTTGATCCCTGGGTAGGAAAGATCCCCTGGAGGGGGAAATAGCAACCCACTCCAGTATTCTTGTCTGGGAAATCCCATGGACAGAGGAGCCTGGCCGGCTACAGTAAATGGGGTCACAAAGAGCGATGCTGCTTAGCAACTTCACTACCACCTTAAAAATGCCATATTCTAAATGCAGTTTGACAACATTAAATTCCCTGAATTCTGGGCAACTGTGGGTTGGGAGAGTTGCTCCCAAAACTGCCATACTGTTTTTTTAGGTCACAGTTTCCTTACTCTCTCTTTGAGGATGCTGAATTCCATCAGCACCCACCGTTTCTATGTAAAGACACACACACACACCCCACTATGTCACCAGCTGTCCACGGCCTATGTGACTGTGAGAGCAGAATGTGAAGTGCTGGGCTGAGACTCAAGAGCCCCCCTGTTCTTCCATGCTGAGAGCTGTGTGACCCTAAGCAGTCACTTAGCCTCTCTGAGCCTGTATTTCATCTATGAAACATTCTCTAATAATCTGTGAAGTTCTTCTCTTCCAACTTGTCATCTACTGGGATCTCCAGACCACCCATTTCAGGACATAATACATCCATTTAAAGGTCAACGGTGTTTGATCTTTATGGCTCTTCCTCCGTGAAAAAACTAGCAAAACTCCCCCAAGGAATCACTTCCTTTAAAAAGCAGGGTCCCTTGGGGAGGAGGGCAGAGATTCAGCAGCCTTTGGCCTTGAGCCTCTGAGAGTCCACAATGGATTGACTTTATAGTTGGAACGTCCGGCTATCGGTATCTAGACAGAATGATGTCAGCTATAACCATGCAAGATGGCCTGAAGTCCAAGATAATGTGCTCATTCCTCACAAATGACATGTCATTTCTGGAAAAAATCTGCTCTCATTAAAAGCCCCTTTTGCTCCTAAATCCTAGAGGTTTTTCTAGGATTAACCCAGGAATGTCATCTTGGAAAACCACTTCCTTCCTCCACCTGTATGTGACTAGTCTCTCATTCACAGCTTTCCAAACCAAAATGCCCTTCTTAAATTTTTACTTGATTTTTGAGTCAGTTCACATGGTTCAAAAGTATAAAGACATTTATACCGATGGGCCTCCCGCTGGACTTGTGCCCCATTTGCCCAGTTCCCACTCCTTCCCTCAATGGGAAACTGCTGCTCTTTGCCTCTTACAAACGCCCCCAGAGTTTCTTCATGCACATATAAACAAATACAAATACAGGCTCTTTTCATCTCTGTTTTTCATAAAGAGCAACATATCATACATACCATCTGCACCTTACTTTTATACTCTATTTGTGTTGGTGTTTTTCCACATCAAAGACTTTTCTCATACACTTTTGACAGTTGCCCTGTGATTCATTATATGAAGACACCATAAAGGATTTACCCCTGTGAGCAGGCCTTTTGGGTTGCCTGAAATCTTTTACAATTACAAACAACACTGCAACGAATAACTTTGAGTGTGAATTATTTTGCACCTGTGGGAGTATCTATAGGATAAATTACTGAGTCAAAGGGTCCCAGCCTTTGTCATTTGGATGGACACTGTTAGATTCTTCCATAATGAGGCTGCACATTCCCACCAGCATGAGAACACCACTTTCCTACAGGCTTGTCAATGAAGCATGAAACCAAACTTCAGATTTTTGGTAATCCAGTTAAATAGAAAATAGTGTATCAGTCAGAGATTTGCTATTTCATTGAATGAGGTTGGGCATCTTTTCCTATGTCAGAGGGCCATCTGTGTTTCATTTTCTGGGAACTGTCTGTGTATATTGTCCATTTTTCTGTTGACTTGTTCCCAAATGCCATTTTTTAGCAACAAAAGCCACAGCTAGCACAGACTGCTGACATTTAAGACTTGCTATCTGGAACCAGGAAGAGCAAGAAATGAAGATATTGGCTGGATTCACCAGGCAGGAGCTGCTTCCTTCAAGCGAACACAGAAGGTAGGAGCTGATTTGTATTAAGACCCTGATGCTGCTGCCGCTGCTGCTAAGTAGCTTCAATTGTGTCTGACTCTGTGCAACCCCACAGACGGCAGCGCACCAGGCTCCCGCGTCCCTGGGATTCTCCAGGCAAGAACACTGGACTGGGTTGCCATTTCCTTCTCCAGTGCATGAAAGTGAAAAGTGAAAGTGAAGTCGCTCAGTCATGTCCGACTTTTCACAACCCCATGACTGCAGCCTACCAGGCTCCTCCTTCCATGGAATTCTCCAGGCAAGAGTACTGGACTGGGGTGCCATTGCCTACTCCTAGTCTTCAGAAATAGTTGTAGTAGTTTTTGTCTGCAGCATGCTTTCCCTTTCCCGCAGTTCTGCAACCACAACCTCTCTTTCTAGCAGGAAGTCCCAGTGTTCATCCCCACCCCAAGAAGGAGGATAAGCACCTGACTCAGGAATGGCCAGACAAGCTCTTCCCTCTGACTTCTGTGATTGGCAAAGGGATTGTCATGTGACCTACATCTGCCCAATCAGAGCCCTCCTGAAGACTTCTGCCAGCTCTACAGGGAAAGAAGTCCACTTTGTTTTTCTGGGGATAACTAGCTCAAAGGACTGTGTAGGGCAACTCTACCGAGTGGAGAACCTGCCTGGGGGGGGGAACCAAATGAGGAAAGCAAAACAGAGAGGAGGAGAAAAAGAGCGATTGAGGCTTGGGATTCCATCATGCCTGGAACCAGGATTCATCCCCTTGGTCTTCCTGGTTCCAGAAGCCAATAAATGCCCTCTTCTACTTAAAATGGGCTTTCTGTCACTTGCAGCCAGACACCCTAATACAAAGACAATGAGACTTAAACTCACCTTCCTAGGGTTGATGTCCAGAGCATCACAGACCGTGATGGCAAAGTGCTTGGACCTTTCAAAGCTCCCTTTCCCGACACTATGAGAGCCATCCATCAGAAACAGTATGTCCACTGCAGCCGAGCACCACATCACTAGGGGAGAGTGGAGCAACATGAGTGACAGCCAGCTTCCCTGTGGTCTGGTCCCGAGAAGATCTTCCTTCCAGAGCAGAGTGGAGGTGGAAACAATCTTGCAGTGGGTCAAGCTCCTCTTAGTACAGTGGGGGCAATAACCCTGGAGACAATTCTGGGCCACAGGCAATGCTCTCCTGCAGCGGGGAGCATGGACCTACCACGGGCACAACACTGATGAAAGTCTGTGTGATGATGAGAGAGTCTAATTCAACAACACTAAGCCATCTGAGAGGAGGGGCTACTGGAGGCATGGAGGGATACCCAAGAGCCTTGGATCCTGCCTTCAGGGTTCACAATCTAGCCTGGGACACAGTCAGGCACCCTGGTATATAAGGATGCATTACCCAAGAGCCTAAGTAATCACAAGCATTGACCAAATCTTTCCTACAGGCTGGGTACTCTGCTTTAAACACTTTAAATGCACTAATTTATTCAATTCTCATAACCACCTTGAGATAGATTATAATTTTTTAATTTTTTCACAGTTATCTTGAGATGTCATTCATATATAAGTCAATGTTTGAAGTATACACTCGGTGGCTTTTTGTGTTGCTCAGGTGCTCAATTGTGTCTGACTCTTTGTGACCCCATGGACTTCATCACGCCAGGCTTCCCTGTCCTTTACTATCTCCCAGAGTTTGCTCAAACTCAAGTCCATTGAGTCGATGATGCCATCCAACAATCTCATCAATGGTTTCTGGTATATTCAAAGAGATATTCTACCATCACAGTCAATCTTAGAACATCTTTCATCTCCTCAAAAGGAAACTCTGTACCTTTTAGCTATCAGCTTCCTAGCCCCCCCCCCCACCGCCACCCCTAAATATATTTACAATTTGTATTCCCATTAGCAAGATAAAGAGAGCAGGGTACAGGGCAATTCAGGGAACTTTCCTGAGGTCAAAGCACCAGGAAGTGGTGGAGCCACGGAGTCCAACCCAGGGTGTCAGAGTCCACACCCTGTCACCTCATCATGAAGATGAGAGAGTGGAAGTCAGAGAACCACCAGTGAGAAGGTGCCACCCTGTAGCAACAAGCTAGGGGGATTTCACCAGAGAGGGAGGGAAGGTGACCGGACAGTCCCTGCAAGCAGGAGGGCAGGGCTTGAGCATGTGGAGGAAATGCCAAGCAGAGATAAAGAGGAAGAAACATAGCAGCCAATGAGGCTGGTTGGGTAGGCGGTGGTCATACAACAGAAGAACCCTGAAGCCAGGGCCAAGAAATCCAGCAATAGGGATCTTCCTGGGTTTTTCACCCAGGAGAGGAACTTCGTCAGGCCTCTGTTCGGGGAAAACGACCCTGGCCACAGCATGAAAGAAGACAGGGCTGGGAAAGGAACTGTCTGAAGCCAAAAGATTTCCCTTGGGTCCATCACACAGAGGCCGAAGCAGGAGAGTTTGGAGGGTCAAGAAAAACATGGGCTTACTTTTGCTGGCGACTGAAATCTTCCCAATAATCTCCTTGCTCACATGGACTTCCTGAAGAGGGAGGGATGGAGGCACTAGAAGAGGAAACAGAAGCACACGTTACACGGCAGAGAGGGGAGGGGCCCGAGACGCCACGTTATGTGACCACAATGAATAGGCAACCATAGAGAAAACAGGAGTGTGGGAGAGCCTAATGATACTGTATCTTAAAAATTACCAGATGGATAACAGTAATAACATCCTCCCCAATTACTCCAACTTTATCAGGTACCTTTGCATTTAAATTTGGGTATTTTGAAGACTAAAATTAAAAATATCTACCCAGGGGCTATAGAGAGCCTTGATTCTGATGAGTTTTGCCCCTGGTTAGGCATAAGACCTGGGTGCCCCTCTGGGATGCAGCATCTTGCCATAAAAATTAACCTTGAACATGAACAGACAATTCACAGAAGGAAGAGAATTCCTAGCAAAGCACAAGGGAAAATTTTCAAATAGGTGACAAAATGCTTTAACTCAAACCACAGGGTACCCTTTTAAATGTGAAATTTAGATGATCAAGGTGTAAATGTAAATGTAACTGGAAAGATTACATCAGGAAAACCTTTTCCAATAGTGGCACAGTAAATTGGTATAGTCTTTTTGGAAAACAATTTAGCCAAATGAATTAGGAGTCATAAAAGGGGTTAGGCTACATAACATCACACCTGGGAATTGATCCAAAGGAAAAACAATTTTAGGGAAGGGAAGATGTGCCACCAAGACATCTCCTTCAGTGTTATTTGTTTCAGAGGAATGACGGCGATGACAAATACCCATAGAGAGAGGACTCAGAGTAACACGGATACAATCATTCAATGCAATTAACATGAACAAGGGCTAAAAAGTTTTGGGTAGGAAGTTTGTGGATACACCTTTTTCTTCTATGTGATACCCAGTAAAATTGTAGTGATGGCATATGAGCAGTCAATAACAATTTACAAAATGAACTCAGGGTAGGTAGCATGCCAGGTGCTGAACAGCAAGCCAACCAAGATGAAAGTCCTGAAGACAATGAGGTGCCGCTTGGAGGGATTATTTGAAAAGCCAAACATGGGTGGTCACTGTCAGACAAAGCAGACATGTGGATGCTTGTAAAGTCCATGTCCTGTAGATAAGCACAGAAAGCACCAGGCGAGGGTTTACAGAAGCTAGGAACAGGCAAGGCCAGGCAAGGGGCAGATGAAGGAATATGAGGTGGGAGGAGGCTGCTGGGGAAAGAGGTAAGGAGATGGAATCAGGCTGGGAAGGAGGTGGGGGTGTGGTAGGAATCACATAACACAGGGAAGTTGGGCTCAGGGGGATTTGCCACTGCCAGGATGGTGACAAGGAAGAGGACACCAAAAGATGAGCTCAGGTTCTGGAGGGAGGGGTGCCTCTAATTGGCAGTACCTGCTGGAGTTCATTCATGGGGCAGAAACACCTTCACCTGTCTCCACAGAGCCCAGCCCAGCTTTCTGCACACAATTTGGCCAAATGAATTAAAAATTCTTGCCTCCTTTGACCCTGAAGCCAAAGCCGGAAAGCACCAAGCTTTCCTGAATGAGCCCATGAGTCACTGACAAAAAGTCCAGGAGTTGAGGAATCCTTAAAGTGTCAGTAGCTCAATCATGTCCAACTCTTTATGACCCCATAGACTAACCCATCAGGCTCCTCTGTCCATGGAATTCTCCAGGCAAGAATACTGGACTGAGTTGCCATTCCGTTCTCCAAGGAATCTTCCCAACCCAGGGATTGAACCAGGGTCTCCCGTGTTACAGGCAGATTCTTTACTGTCTGGGACACCAGGGAGGTCCCTGAGGAATCCCTAAGGTCTTTTTAAATGTTTTACTGGCACATTCTCCAGCTGGAGACTGACCAGCCATCACCCCTGGATGGGAGATGGGAGGAGGAGCTCTATGACCAGGGACCACTCACTACGGACGTGACTCAGCTTATGTAACTGTATCATGGGCTCAGCTGTCCTGGCAGGTGCCAGTGAGACCTCCTTCCAGGGAGCAGGTACCCAGTGACATCCCACGGTGCCCCTGTGAAACTACCTGAGGCCTCTGCAGATGTTCCCCCGGGGACTGAGAGTCAATGAGCATGTGACTGCGGCTTCCTCTCCCAACCAAGTCAGTCTTCACCTCTGAGGACCGCCTGCCTGGACAGGGTGGGGAGACTCGGGTTTGGGTTTTCATCCCAGTCCTGCCCCTGAAAGCTGTGTAGCCCCAGGCAAGTCACTCAGCCTCTCTGAGCCTTCCCTGTCTCATCGGTACAACCGAGGGGTGTCAGATCCAGTGCTCTGTAAACTGGACAGGCTACAGAGGGTGAGCTTCTGCTGTGAGTTAAAACAGAAGCTTTACTGTGCCTGGGCCCCCAGGGACCACATGTCCCCAAACACGTCTCATTTCATCCCAGTCCCTCGGTCATGAAGCCACTGTGTGACACTGATCACACACATGGCTTCAAGAGAGGGGATAGGCGGACTGGGCAACCACGTCCTTCCAGCCTCTATCTTCGAGGGTCCAGAAAACAAGCAGACAGTGACAGCAACCAATGAATAGCGAGGTTACCCCCACTCACAGAAACACAGACCCAGGAGGAACTGCAAGAGAGCCTCTGAGGCTGCAAGAGGACCCTGGGCTAGCCTCAGGCAGCCAGCCACCCAGCCCGCTCATTCTTACTCATCAGCCAACCCACAAAACACACCTATTCCTTTCTACCATCTCGTGTTTCAAAGAGTCTAGAATGTGGGAGGGCCAACGTGGGAAGTAAATAGAAAACTGATTTGCTCCACTATCCATTCACTAGTCTACTTCTTGAGCACAGATTAGGTGCCAAGTCCAGTGCGAGGTGCCAAGACTACACAGCCTGTGTCCAGGGGAGAAGACGAACACTCATTTTTTAAAATTCACACAGAAATAAACTCATATCTGTATTAAGTGCAACACAACAGAGAGACTCAATGGGACACAAGATTTTAGTAGGGGGATCTGACCTGACCTGGGAATCCAGGAGAAACTGAGCTGGGTGCTGGAGGATGAGTAGGAGTTTACCAGGGTAGAGGTGCTGGGTGAATCAGTGATACAGGCAGACAGGCCACCATAATTGAGAACCCCAGGGTGGGAGGGAGCAAGGGTGCTGGGCCGGCCTGGAAGGAGTGTGGGCTGCAGCAAAGAGGAGGGAGGGAGGGGGATCCAGCGGGGACACCGCATGGCATAAGGTCAGATCAGGCAGGCCCTCTTCAGAGCAATGGAATATCACTTAAAAGTTTCAGGTAGGCAGTGGGAATGGAGAGGGGTCCAGGTATGACCAGATTTGTGTTTTGAAATGTGTGAAGAACAGGATGGAGGGGGACCGGGTGAATCCAGGGAGACAAGTCAGGAGGCTACTGCAGTGGTCCAAGCACCAGACGATGGGGCTTAGACTAGGCAGGTGGCCAGGAGTAGAGAAACATGGATGCACTCAAGAGACCTTTAGAAGTCAAAATCCACCGGATGTGAGGTGCATCAAACCCCTCAACACCTCACCCACCTCTCACACCAAGAACACTCACCTCCAGCAAACAGGACAATGCAGATGGCTTCCAGCAACAGGAGAGAGGGCATGTTGATATGACTAGAGGGTCAGGACAAGGAAAATTAAAAAAAAAAAAACGATCAGCAATCAGTTCTGTGAGTTCCCCCAAGTCATACCCCCAACAAGACGACAAGGGCTCAGCCTTTCCCGGGTCACAGATATGACCCTAGAGGCTGCTGCTTGCATGATAACTACAGTAGTCTGGAGAAGACTCAGATCCCAAAAGCCATGGAAGACTTCACTCCAGTGGCTTTGATTTTAAAGGACAGCCTTAACACCTTCCCCTCCCCTGGTAGCTCAGTCGGTAAAGAATCTGCCTGCAGTGCAGAAGACCCAGGCTCAATCCCTGGGTCAGGAATATCCCCTGGGGAAAGGAATGGCGACCCACTCCAGTATTCTTGCCTGGAGAATTCCATGGACAGAGAAAACTCACTTCAACCTGATGCCCTCGAAAGTTCCTTTAACATTCTCAATGAGGGCCATGCTCCTGCACCTAAGAACATGGATAGGGACTTCCCTGGTGGTCCAGTGGTTAAGAATCTGCCTGCCAATGCAGGGGACAAGGATTCCATCCCTGGTCCGTGAAGATTCCACACACCTTGGGGTAACTAAGCCACAAGTACTGAACCCCATGCACCCTCGAGCCCGTCTCCAAAACAAGAGGAGCCACAGAAGTGAAGAATAGCGCCTGCTCACTGCAACCAGAGAAAGCCCACACAAAGCAACAAAGATCCATCAAAGCCAAATATGTATATACACATACACAAACATGGAAAGCAAGGCGGAGGGCCTAAGATTCCATTCATGCATCTTGGCCCTTGGGACCACCCCTCCCCTCCTCCATTAGGGACACCACTTCTCCGAAACACCTGGCAGCGGTCTCCTGGTCATCTTCGGTGCCTCAGCCATGTGCCTCTAACTTAATCTGCGCTAAAATGAATTGTGTTACTTTTCTGACGCACCCCAATCACCTCTGTCTGGGCACTGAAGACATACCTGGCCGACGCAGGAACAAAACACAGCTGGATTCTGAATTCAGAGGATCTGCCAACCAGTGCTGACCCCCTCCTCCCTGGGCCTGCATTCCTACCCTCAGGGGGCGCGCTCTGGTATCAAACTGAGGAGGAGACACAGTGAATAAGGGTACATACCCCAGATGTAAATGGGAAGGCGTCCCTGAGGCTCAGAAGGGGAGGAGTCCTGAGTCTCTGGGTCCCCGTCCAACGGGCTTTCTTCTAACCATGCTACTCCTAGAGCCGAGGTCAGCTCAAGGTCCATGGGCCATCCCCCTGAACTCCATGCACACTGAGCTGGCACACCGTGACTCGGGAGCTACCTCTGCCCCACGATGACAGAGGGTGTGCACCCTGGATCCAGGGGTCCCACTTCTCATCTGATGCCGTGCGACCCTGAGAGTAACCACAGTTCCTCACCTGGAAATGAGGAGGGTGGACCAGAGGCTGCTAAGATGTCTTCTGGTTGAAAAAAAGAAAATCCCCTTTTGATCTCCTCTCCACCATGGAACTATGATGGTCAGACCTTTCCCCACCGTTTATTCAGCTCTCTGGATTTCAAAACTCCTGAAGCAAACTAAATGGAATTGCCTAACCAGCTGAGAGTCTCTGTGCTTCAAGTAACTGAGAGGCTTCCCAGCCTCACCTCATCTAAGTAAGGACCGGAGATGAGGTACTACCGGAGGGAGGAGGGCAGGAGCTCCCCAGGCATGGTCAGAGGGAGAGAGGGGGCTGGTGGGGGCCATGCCTCCTGTTCTCATTCCTCTTACTCCACACAACAGCCGTGGGACAAGTCCAGACCTGCCACCTGGGAGCCAGGCAGGGGCGAGGCCTGGGGACAAGGGCCAGCTTGGAGGAGAAGGAAAGGGCATCCCTGTGCCATCCAGTCCTGAGGCTCAAGATTTTCTGGGATCACAGTTTCTGACCTTGGGCACACGCAGGACTCTGAGGCTCAGGCCTGTTAATTTTTTTTTTACAAAACTAGGATTCTAGTGGCTTCCCGTGAGGACAAGGCAAAAGGGAGCACAGAAGTTTCCTGCTGCAGAGCACGGTGTTTGTGAACACGGGGCCCCTCCCTGTACTAGGGAACAAACCTAGGCAGATCCATCTGGCTCCACCATGTGCCTCTGCTTGCCCAGGTGAATGTTTTTCCAGAGCCTCTTAAGGTTCTACTCAATAAAACAAAATTTAGGTTGGCAATCTGGAAATCAAGTGCCTCCTTGTGAGCGCCAGGCTCAGGTGGTGCTGACCCTGAGACCTCAGCAGCACCTCCCCAACCAACCCCCGTGCCCCCACCCCCACCTCAATCCCCATTGTCACACAGCCCACACTGAACCTGCCTGCCGCGTGGCAAATGGTTCAGGGACTAGGGGCTGTGTCTCAGTCTCTGCATGTGCCTGGCATGTGGTAGATGAGACACGTGCTTGCTGGAAGTCAGCATCATAACGCTTCAGGCAGGTGGGCTGGAGGGATACTTTCTGATGAATCTGTGCTCATTGCACTCACAGTATCCTTTTTTATACCCAGATAAATGAACCTAACGTTGTTTCAATGATGCTACAGAATTAATAGTCCTCTACACTATCTATTCCCACCCAATCATCTCAAATATTCAGCTCAATCCCCCTTCCTCACACAGCAAAACTTTCTTTCAATACTAATTCAACATTCTAAATACAACCCTACATCTAAGACTTGGAAGAATGAATTCCACAGTAAAGGGGAAAAAAAAAAAAGCTGCTCCCATCTAGTGAGCATTATTCACTCACTAAAGCACCCAGTACCGGGCTCTGAGGACTTCCCTGGTGACTCAGACAGTAAAGAATCTGCCTGCAATACAGAAAACCCAGGTTTGATTCCTGGTTCGGGAAGATCCCCTGGAGAAGGGAATGGCTACCCATGCCAGTATTCTTGCCTAGAGAATTCCATGGACAGAGGAACTTAGTGGGCTACAGTCCATGGGGTCACAAAGAGTTGAACATGACAGAGATTAACACACACCAGGCTCTCTGCTTACGTATCTTCTCTCTCCTAATGCTCACAGCAAGCCCCCATTTGACAGATGGGAAAGCTGAGACAGGGAGAAGCCAAGTATTCTGCCCCAGGTGAGACAGTGAATAGTGGATCCTACGCCTTCTGGCCTCCCTGTCTTCTGTTCCATCTGTCACCTTCCTGATTGTGGGGGATCAGAACAGAGGAACAGAGCCTAATTAAAAATCTGCCACCCTGAATCTCACCTGTTGGCAGTCTTCCATCAGCTGCCAGCAACTCCCAAACCCGATCACATAACTTGAGAAGACTTTGAGAACTTTCTGCAGTCTTATACTAAGCAGATGGGAGTGGTCTGCAACCCTCGGGCAGAAACAGAACTTCCATTTCCAGGTATACTTGGTCAAGCCTCTTCCATTACAAAACACCTGGCTCATCACATTTGCTCCTTTCTATTCCATTACTCATTCTAATCCCACACATCGTCATTCCTGGCTTCTGGGGTTCTCACACAAGGACCTGGATCACTCCCGGATTCCGTGGTCTTTTCATCTGATTGTTATTTTCACATTCTGATTCCTTGCAGCACCAGCAGCACGTGGAACAGCAGATATGTGAGGTTTGCTGCAGGGCATCGCAAAACATCACACTCTGTGCTGCCTGGAGATTGCATTTCCCAAGAGACAGGAAGAAAGCAAAGGCCAAACAAGGCTACTTTTGAAAAAGAAGGGCCAGACGGAAGAGCAATAGCTAAAGGTGGTTTTGCAGGACAATGGCCACTTTCTCCTCTATGATCGGAAATGAAACAAGGGCAGGGTGAAAAAGGAGAGCGCTTCCACCTCCTTACAAAATGCAATTCCAACCCCAAATATTAGATTAGCCCTTGGCAGCCTCCTCTCCATCAGTAGAATGGAAATCTGAACTGTTTACAAAAACAGTCCACAACCAGAAGAGAAAGACTTTCAAATTGGAGGTAAGTCAGCCAGGAAGCCTGTGGTCTTTTGCTGTAACAAACATCTTCCTTGTTCACTTGGCAAAATACTTGGCTCAGACCCAGGCAGTCAGGGGAAGTGGTTGACACGTTTCTAGTCCGATAAGGCATGAAGGGCATTTCACAAGTTGTTCTGGGGCACGCTATGCTTTCCCTACCAAAATCACAAATTTTCAGAACCCAACAGTCTGGCAACCAGAAATCAGCCACAAGGGACAAACTGTGCCCTTTGGGTCCCTGGATGGCTGGGGAGAAGAGGCAGATAAACCACAGGCTTCCCACACTCTGTACCTGACAAGAGATTTTGATGCTTGTTTGGATAGTATTTGAAAATCCTTTATTGAAACTGTCAGTATGTGTATTAGTCACTCAGTTATGTCTAACTCTTTGAGACCCCACAGACTGTAGCCCCAAGCTCCTCTGTCCATGGAATTCTCCAGACAAGAATACTGGAGTGGGCAGCCATTCCTTTCTTCAGGGAATCGTCCTGACCTAGGGATCGAATGGGTCTCTTGAATTGCAGGCAGATTCTTTACCATCTGAGCCACCAAATCCACTGTCATAGGGTTCTGGAAAGTGCATCCACAGGACTGGAACTCCAAAGATGGAATTCCAAACTAGCTCTGCTTCTAACCAGATGGGCAACTCTGCAGACACCAACCTCCCGCTTCATTCATCTGTTTCATAACTGACAGTGTTTTAAAGATCCAGTGAAACAGTATGAAAGTTCCCCATAATGGTAAAAGACTTTTTGAACATATGGTATTAAAAGATTATCATTGCATTTCACATATTAACATCATATAACTACATTCATATACCCTGTAGGGTAGACACGATCAATTCTACTTTCACACTTGTGAAAATGGTCTTGGAAAAGTTGGGGCCCAAGGTCAAAGAGCTGGTAAATCACAAGTCTGGTGTCAGGCCCAGTTTTTCAGATGCAGGCAGCCCAGACGTGACAAGAAGCAAGCAGCACACAGTTGGTGTGCAAAGGGCACCAAGCGGACGTCAGGAGACCTGAGCACCAACCTCCCAAGTACGTGCTTTCACTTTAGTCACTCAATTTTCTTCTTTCAAAAATGGGGATGACATTATACACCCTATTTACCTGGGAAGGTTATTGCCAGGATCCCAGGAGCCAACAGTGCCAAAGTCCTCTGGGCAAGGGCAGAGGTGCCCAAGTGGAGATCAGGAAATCTAGTTAAGAGAAGGGACCCAGGATCAGGAAGGGAAGTGAGGAATTGGAGGATCACAATCAGGAAAACCCAGCAAGTGGTTTTGCAGTGGAAAAGTAAGCTGCTGGAGCTGCTTAGATGAACAAGTGAACTAAAAGAAGGGCCTTTGAGTGTGTTCAGCTATTTTGGGTTGATGGCTTGGGATACTGAAGCAGGAGTGTCTCGCATGGTGTAGACCCACTCTTATGCAGGGTCCCCAAGGGACCTCCAATAGCTTTGTCGATGATGTGAGGGGTTTATTGCATTTAAAAGAAATATCCTTGTGGGATAAAATTAAAAATTAGCAATTTTGTTACAGTCCTCTCAATTAAAACTGTTTTTTTTTCCTTACTGCTCAACGTGTGGGAATCACTGTTCTAACACACTCACAGTGTTGACTCTTCCACTGATACAATGACGTGAAATTTAACTTATTCAATAACAACTATTAAGCATCTGCCCTGCACTCAGCACTCTCCCAGGTGTTGGGGATGTGGTGAAAAAAACTCCGTAAGATGTGCACCTGGTGGGCACATTCTTAACAAAGGGCTTTTACATTTGCACCAGTGGTTTATCCTCAATGTCATCACTTGCCAATTAGAGATCTGTGCTCATTACAAACCCAGGAGCCAGGGTTCCTGGCAGACTCTCCCGTTCTCCCTCGGGCAGTCTTCCACCCTTTCTAAGTCTCAGTCTCCTCATCTGTAAAAACACGGGCATCTGACTATAATTCATTTCAAGAGCCTGAGCCTAGTGAGGGGGAAGGGAAACAGCTACTCTAAGCTCTGGGTGGTGGACCAAAAAGCCAGATTTAAAGAAAAATGTCATTGATGGTTTTCAAAGAGACAAGTATGATGAAGGAAGGATGGAATCCCCGTGGACCTCTGGGATTTGCTTGGGGATCCAGACTGGGAAATTCTTAATACATCAAGAGATGGCTCTGAGCTGAATTTCTACAAAGAAGAGTAAGGGCCGTATCCTACGCAAAGAACAATCCAGTAAAGCTTTGTAGCCCATCAATCTAAGGAAAAGAATGGCTACAAGCTACTGAAAGCCAGCAGCATTTACAAATTAACTCTCACGGCCTTTGGCCGCTGCAGCGCTGAGTCTTCGGTTTCCTTCTCTTTTCTGACTCCTCTCAATAACTGCACATTTCTTAATACAGTGTCACTGAGAAAGCAAAATAGACCTTGAATTTTTAGACTTCAATTTATAAAACACTTAAGAGGTTCTAGAGGGGTTTTTATTTTTATTTATTAGTTTTTTATTTTTAAAATTTTAAAATCTGTAATTCTTACATGCGTTCCCAAACATGAACCCCCCTCCCACCACCCTCCCCATAACATCTCTCTGGGTCATCCCCATGCACCAGCCCCAAGCATGCTGCATCCTGCGTCAGACATAGACTGGCGATTCAATTCTTACATGATAGTATACTTGTTAGAATGTCATTCTCCCAAATCATCCCACCCTCTCCCTCTCCCTCTGAGTCCAAAAGTCCGTTATACACATGTCTCTAAGGATCACCTAAATTGAAAATTGTACACATTTATTTAGTTCCAAGATCCTAAACACAACTCATAGTGTACCCATGGAAAGGCCCTTCTTAGCAGGACAGCCACTGATTTCACATTGAAAGGGAAGCAAGGTGCCCTCCTTTCCTCTATTCTGCCTGAGTGTCCACCAGATTTTTAAATCCATGCCCCCTGGCAAGCTTTTAAGGTGCAATTCTAAGACCCTCCCCTTTCCCCTCCCAGAAAGTGGCCACAGAGCTGGGTTCTGACCTGGAGAAGGACAGGAAGCCGGCTGGACCAGCTGGCCAGAGTGGGGTTGCGAGGGAAGGGGGTGTCCAAGCAGGTGAACCACCACTGAGGATAAATCCCTTAAGACTTCCCAAAGGCCAAGGACTAGTCTTTCGGGCCGCGGGCCCCTCAGGCTCTGCATGCAGAGACCTCGCTGGGGTCACTGGGCTGCCTGAGAAAAGCACGCAGGAGTGACTTTAACACCTGCATCTGTTCTGTAAAATGGGGGGCGGGGAAGGAGGAGTCGGCTTGTCCCCAAAGCCTTTATTCAAAAGATGAGCCTTGTCCCCAAAGCCTTTATTCAAAAGATGTGCCGGGTTAGGGGTTCCAGGTCTCTGCTAGGACGGCCAGGTGTAATGCAAGGTTCCCTCCTCCACTCACAGTCACCGAGCGCCCGTCCCCTTTACCTGCGGTCCGAGCCGCTCTGCTTGGGCCCGGAGGGGCTGCTGCAGGGCCCGCAGCGCGCTGGCTCCCAAGACCCCCGCCGGCTCGCCCCGGGACCGAAAGAGGAGTACCCCGAGGAGGGCCGCCAGGTGCTTTCTGCCCGGGACGCCGACTTCCCGGAGAGGCGTGCGGGCCCCGCCGCGGTGCTCGGGTGGAGCGCAGACAATGCCGAACCAAACCCGCCGCGCCGACGCCGCATCCAACCGGGACGCCCCGTCTCTGCACGCGGGACAGGGGCTCCCGGGGGCGGGGCGTCTCCTCCGGTGCGAGCGCCGGGAAGGAAGGGGGTTCCAGCGACGCGGAGACCACACCGGCTGGACTCACGGCGAGGAGCGCGCGGCGGGACCCGGCTCTGGCCAGGGGGCGCTGCAAGCCCGGGGAGGGGAGCCCGGGCGGGAGCCACGTGGGACACCTGTGCTCTGCACCGAGGGGAGGCGGGGAGCGCGGCGCCGGCCGACCCCGCTAGGGCCGCTCTCCCGAGGGCGCTGCATCGCTTTGCTGGGAAGCCAGCCCGCAGCCGCCCCTCGCGTTCTTAAGCAACGCGTTGGCCAAGGTCGGGAGACAAAGGTACTTACTTCTGCTCTGGTCTCCCAGCCCCCGAGCGGTGCTGCAGAGAGCACTGTGCCATCCGCCTTGGACTCCGCAGGATTTATTGCTTTGACACTTGCGAAAATGTTGGCTTTGGCATCGTTACTATTTGTCATGGCAGTTGCCCTTTGTTTACCTGTGTGTTCTGTTACCGCCGTTGGGAGGTAATAATTGGGCCTTTTGGCCAGCATCCTCGTTGAAATCTGGAAGGTGCCTTGATTTTTTAAAAATCAAATACCATAAAGCAAAAATAGCTCAGTCTGGCACAACACCTTGTGCAAAGTAAGCACTCAAAAAAAAAAAAAGTCTCTTATTGCATAATCTATAGTTTCCATATTTCATCAGAAAAAAAGTGTCATTGCATAACGTGCGCTCGTTACAAAAGAAAAAAATCGGTTAAGCAAACCGCACCTACTCCACCACCCAGAGATAATCCTGGTTAACATTATGGTGTTTCTTCTTCCAGCATCAGTCTACTCAAAATTTTATTGTTAGCTCATTCCATGCATGGGCTTCCCTGGTGGCTCAGTGGTAAAGAACCTGCCAGCCAATGCAGAAGTAAGAGACTGGGATTTGATTCCTGGGTAAGGAAGATCCCCTGGCAAAGGAAATGGGAACCCGCTCCACCATTCTTGCCTGGGAAATCCAGTGGACAGAGGAGCCTGGCAGGTTACTGTCCTTGAGGTGGCAAAAGAGTCCAACATGATTTCATGACTAAGTAGCAGGAGCATTCCATGTATGGTGTATCATAGCCAGCTTTTCTTTGCCCCTTTTGACATCTTTCTGTGGCTTTTATCCACTTATAAGAATGCTCAAACTACCGCACAATTGCACTCATCTCACACACTAGTAAAGTAATGCTCAAAATTCTCCAAGCCAGGCTTCAGCAATACATGAACCGTGAACTTCCAGATGTTCAAGCTAGTTTTAGAAAAGGCAGAGGAATCAGAGATCAAATTGCCAACATCCACTGGATCATGGAAAAAGCAAGAGAGTTCCAGAAAAACATCTATTTCTGCTTTATTGACTATACCAAAGCCTTTGACTGTGTGGATCACCATAAACTGTGGAAAATTCTGAAAGAGATGGGAATTCCAGACCACCTGACCTGCCTCTTGAAAAACCTATATGCAGGTCAGGAAGCAACAGTTAGAACTGGACATGGAACAACAGACTGGTTCCAAATAGGAAAAGGAGTACGTCAAGGCTGTATATTGTCACCCTGCTTATTTAACTTCTATGCAGAGTACATCATGAGAAACGCTGGACTGGAAGAAGCACAAGCTGGAATCAAGATTGCCGGGAGAAATATCAATAACCTCAGATATGCAGATGACACCACCCTTATGGCAGAAAATGAAGAGGAATTAAAAAGCCTCTTGATGAAAGTGAAAGAGCAGAGTGAAAAAATTGGCTTAAAGCTCAACATTCAGAAAACGAAGATCATGACAACTTGTCCCATCACTTCATGGGAAATAGATGGGGAAACAGTATCAAACTTTATTTTGGGGGCTCCAAAATCACTGGAGATGGTGATGCAGCCATGAAATTAAAAGACGCTTACTCCTTGGAAGAAAAGTTATGACCAACCTAGATAGCATATTCAAAAGCAGAGACATTACTTTGTCAACAAAGGTCTGTCTAGTCAAGGCTATGGTTTTTCCAGTGGTCATGTATGGCTGTGAGAGTTGGACTGTGAAGAAAGCGGAGCGCCGAAGAATTGATGCTTTTGAACTGTGGTGTTGGAGAAGATTCTTGAGAGTCCCTTGGACTGCAAGGAGATCCAACCAGTCCATTCTGAAGGAGATCAGCCCTGGGATTTCTTGGGAAGGAATAAGGCTGAAGCTGAAACTCCAGTATTTTGGCCACCTCATGCGAAGGGTTGACTCATTGGAAAAAACTCTGATGCTGGGAGGGATTGGGGGCAGGAGGAGAAGGGGACAACAGAGGATGAGATGGCTGGATGGCATCACTGACTCGATGAACACGAGTCTGAGTGAACTCTGGGAGTTGGTGATGGACAGGGAGGCCTGGCGTGCTGCGATTCATGGGGTCGCAGAGTTGGACACGACTGAGCGACTGAACTGAACTGAATGTTCTAGTGTGCTTAACCTGTCTACTATCAACTTTTAATCTTTAGATATTTGTGTTTTTGCCCAGTAACTCCCTGGAGTAAACTGCAAGAATAATGTACAATTCTTAGATATACAAACACACACTCTAGGGTATATATACAACTTAAGGCTTTTGATGTGTATTATCAAGCTGCCGTCCAGGAGACTGGCCTGTTTCTTCTTTTCCAAGCTCCTCCCCCATTATTCTTATAAATGTCAATCTGTCAGACTAATAACAACTTTGTTTTTACACTTTCCTTCTTCAGAAAATTCTAAATATATTTCATTGCCCCCTGTGGTTCTCAGTTGGTTTCCAACCCTTTCAGTATTGACAGCTTCCAGTGAAAGCGGCCCAGGGTAATGTTGGTGTTGCAAATTTCGGTAAAGAGGGGAAAAAGATCTTCATTTTTTCACTCATTTATTCCTCTCAATAATATTTACTGGGCACCCAGATGAAAAAACAGCCAACCAGAGCAGCATAAGTAATGCATGAGCATCTGTGCAGGGGACTCATCTCCAGGGAGGGAGGCACGGTTTCTCCTCTAGACGGGCACTGTCCCACAGAAATGGGCTGTGAGCCACACAGGTGATAGCAAATGCTCTAGTAGCTGTATTAAAGTGGACTTAATAACCCAGTAGATCCCAAACATCTCCACAGGTAATCAAGGTGAGATATTTTAAGCCGTGCATGCATGCTCAGTTGCTTTAGTCATGTCCCACTCTTTGTAACCCTGTGGACCGCAGTCCACTGGGCTCCTCTGTCCATGGGATTCTCCAGGCAAGAATATTGGAGTGGGTTGCCAAGCCCTCCTCCAGGAGATCTTCCTGACCCAGGGACTGAACCTGGGTCTCCCTCATTGCAGGCAGATTCTTTACTGTCTGAGCCACTGGGGAAGTCCCATTTTAAGCCAAGTCTTTCAAATTCTGCTGTATCTTACTTTTACAGCAGATCTCCTTTGCACTAGCCAGATTATAAGTACTCAAGAGCCACAAGTGGTGAGTGGCCCAGGCCACTCTAGATAGAGCAGGGGTTTGAGGCGAGCAGAGCAAGTCCTGGCCAAAGTGGGAATTTCATGGCCCTCTCACCTACTTGTTCTGACTGGTTGTTAACAAGTTACCAGCACACCTTTGCCTAAGCGAATTTACTTTAGAGAAGCTACATTTTAATTCTGGATAGCCTGACAGCTTTATATCTGGGGTTTTCATTCCATGATTAAGAAGTAAAAAAGCTGAAACTATAAATACTGGTGGAATCACCGAAACAGAGCAGGACCCTTGGTCCTGGGGGACTATGACCTCAGTCAGTCTTCTGTCTGTAAGAAAACTTCAGCCAAAGAATAAATTTAATCAGAGAAGTGAGAAGAGGCAGAAACAAAGGAAAACAGTCAAACAAGATTAAGTAATAATAGTTTAGTCATTAAGCATAATCAAGGATTTTTAGTTCCTTTTCAAGGGCTGTAGATAATATTCTGAGTCATATCCTTTGAACTGTCTTATAGAGACTAAAATCCCAACCAGGTGGAAGATGTTAACCACATGAAGACATGCAGCCGTGACATAAGCTGCTACAATTCTGAGAGCTGGTCTCAAAGAAATGGAAACAAACTGACCCTGGAACTAAAGACTAATTATACTTAAATCAAGATGCCACTGATCAAACCACCACATGACCCATTTCAAAATGACTGTCAGGGCTGTTTCTTCATGTAGTCCCTTCCCTTTACCTATAAAAGCTTTTGCCCGCTGTTTGTCAGTGTAGGGGGAATCAGCCTTTGGACAGGAGTCTGCCCTCCTCTCAGGTTGTCGGCATTGAAAATAAAGCAAATTTCTTTTCCAGCAACTTTGCCTCTTTATTGGCTTCAGAGTGGCGAGCAGCTGGCCCCCCACTTTGGGTAACAATATTAGTTGCTTCAAACTCCTTCAATCAAAGTTTAATCACCTGTGCCTTTTCACCAGGTATGTGTGGGAAGGAGGCAGAAAAGCCAATGGCCCAAGCTATGGAGGGTGCAGGGTGGTTGACTAGCAGGGGTAAAATCTTCTAATACAGAGAGAAGCTGGGCAACTACTTTCATCATCCATGGCAATTCCTGCTTTATGAAGCTTCGTGGAAATTTTAAAAATAGTCACCATGAAAGATCTTCATCCCAAAGAGCTTGCGAGCCCCTTGTTTCCAAGGACTTGGCAGATTCATCCTTGTGGCCCCAGTGCCCAGAAATTATACATAGTGAAAGTTGCTCAGTCATGTCTGACTCTTTGTGACCCCATGGGCTATACAGTCCACGGAATTCTCCAGGCCAGAATACTGGAGTGGGTAGCCTCTCCCTTCTAAGGGAATCTTCCCAACCCAGGGAACGAACCCAGGTCTCCCACATTGCAGGCAGATTCTTTACCAGCTGAGCCACCAGGGAAGCCCAAGAAATCAAAATGTGAATTAACTTGTGATCTGCCCTGTAGGGCATGTCTCAGTTGTAAACACACAAGGCATGAAGACAACTTTGAATTCCACGAAGAGATAAAGGCAGACTTCAGCTCTCAGCAATGTGCAGAGGGAGACGTCCCTTTGGAGATGAGGAGGCATGGGATTCCCCGTCCAGCTCTCTTCCCTACTGGCTGTCTGATAAAGACAAGATGCTTCATTTTTGACTGTTAAGGTTCCTGGACTACAAAATTAAAAGTTGATGGGCATGGTAGTTCCCGAACTTACTGAAGCCCAATTCAAATTCTTTGCATGCCGTCCCCCAAGTGATGAACCAAGGTGAAGGGGCTGGTGCATGGGGATGACCCAGAGAGATGTTGTGGGGAGGGAGGTGGGAGGGGGGTTCATGTTTGGGAACGCATGTAAGAATTAAAGATTTTAAAATTTAAAAAATAAACTAAAAGAAAAAAAAAAAAAAACCCTGAGGGGGATTTGTAACAGAGCCACAAAACTTCTATCTTTCCCAGAACTCTCTTGTTAAAAAATAAAAGAATAGGAAACAATGCATATTAAATGGCAAGAAAACCATCTCAGAGGAAATGAAAGGCTTGGTTCTCAAGTAGTCCGCAGGTAACAAATGAAGACAGAGCAAAAACTGTGGCGCTCATGGCAGCGACAGGAAACCAAGGCGTGGTCAGGGGGCATAAGGAACAGAAATATCACCATCTCCCAGCTGAAGACCCTTAGGTTCAGGGCAGGCACCAACTGTTGTTCTTAGGGTGAAGGTTATCTCCAGTCCTTAAGACAGTGAGAAAAATTATGCAGAAGATACAGCTGGATTTGCTTTTAGAAAATGTGATGTCTTCTGGCTGCAACAAGCAAGCATGGTACGTCTACAAAGGCAAAAGCTTGGGTAACATTTCATCATTCAATCTACATCCAATACCACAGAAGCACTAAGTCAATGCCATGAAATTAAAAGATGCACGCTGCTTGCAAGAAAAGCAGTGACCAACCTAGGCAGCATATTAAAAAGCAGAGATGTTACTCTGCTGACAAAGGTCCATCTAGTCAAAGTTATGGTTTTTCCATTAGTCAAGTATGGATGTGAGAGTTGGACCATAAAGAAAGCTGAGCGCCAAAGATGCTTTTGAACTGTGGTGTTGGAGAAGACTCTTGAGAGTCCCTTGGACTGCAAGAAGATCAAACCAGTTAATCCTATAGGAAATCAGTTCTGAATATTCACTGGAAGGGCTGACGTTGAAGCTCCAATACTTTGGCCATGTGATGTGAAGAACTGACTCCTTGGAAAACACCCTGGTGCTGGGAAAGATTGAAGGCAGGAGGAGAAGGGGATGACAGAGGGTTAGATGGTTGGATGGCATCACCAACTTGATGGACAGGAGTTTGAACAAGCTCCGGGAGTTGGTGATGGATAGAGAAGCCTGGTGTGCTGCAGTCCACGGGGTTGCAAAGAGTTTGACACAATTGATTGAACTGAATACTTCCAAATTCTGTATCTTTAGCTTTCACATACGTGTGCATGCCCTAATGTAAGTATTCATTGAAGGCATTTTCAGAGGAATCTGGGTACACCTTTGGAGGTGGCAAAGTAGGCCCTGCCTGACCTGTAATTCACCTCACAGACCATCCCATTTCCTCAGTTCAGTTCAGTCAGTAGCTCAGTCATGTCCAACTCTTGGCAAACCCATGGACTGCAGTACGCCAGACTTCCCTGTCCATCACCAACTCCCGGAGCTTGCTCAAACTCCTGTCCATCAAATTGGTGATGCCATCCAACCATCTCATCCTCTGGACATGAGTCTGAGCAAACTCTGGGAGAGGGTAAAGAACAGGGAAGCCTGGTGTGCTGCAGCCCACCGGGTTGCAGAGTCAGGCATGACTGCACAACTGAAGGATTAGCCCATGAGCGAGCCCTGGGACCCTAACAGGCATGGGTGGTTCTATAGGCAAGACTCGCAGCCAAGCCGAGTTGACTCATTAAACACAAGATCCTCAAGGCTGCTGTCTGTTGGCTTTGTTTTTCCAAATAAGAGGAACTGGAGGGCAGCCTGTGGTTCCAATCCTGTGCAGTTAGGAGTTGTAGGATGGTTGCTGGAATTAAACAAAGCTTCAGATTCTGCAAGACTGCTGCCCATTTGCACAGGATGAGAGTGGTAGAAGTCCTACCCAGAGAAGTGCTAACCCTTTTTCTATGCCTGAACATTGTTCAAGCTACCCTGTAGGCGAGTGGTCTAACTTCCCTAGGAAGGCTCTCAAATCTTGGCAGTAGCTTTCACATAACATAGAATTGGTTTCATTTAAGGCTTAGCTGCCCAGCCTCAGTCACTTTCATATGCTTTCACCTTGAGTTGTTGAGGTCAGTTCAGTTCAGTTGCTCAGTTGTGTCTGACTCTTTGGGACCCCATAGACTGCAGCACGCCAGGCTTCCCTGTCCATCACCCACTCCCAGAGCTTGCTCAAACTCCTGTTCATCAAGCCAGTGATGCCATCCAACCATCTCATCCCCTGTTGTCCCCTTCTCCTTCTGTCTTCAGTCTTTCCCAGCATCAGCGTCTTTTCCAAGGAGTCAGTTCTTTGCATCAGGTGGCCAAAGTATTGGAGTTATTGGGCTAATCCTAGAAGAGCTCAATTTGCCAAACCTGGGCAGCTGCAGCTGTGCTAGCGATAAGCCCACCAGTTAGTTACACACTCAGCTTATTGCCCTGGGCTGGCAGCCTCAGAGTGACAGGCTTCATAGTGACTTTCTTCCTCCTCTACAATTTGGCAGTTTAGGGCTCTGCTCAGGTTCTCTGGAGCAAGAGAGCTCGAGTTTAGACTATCCCTCACCCTCATTCACAATCTTGAAACCTTCACGTTTCCAGCAGCCCTAGAAAAACACATTCCACCTAAAGAAAAGGCATACCAAATATATTTCCTTCCCCTAATCCCCCCACTATCCTTAATCCATGCATGGTTAAGAATCTCCTCTTGCAAAATGGATCTGATTAGTCTCAATATACAAGACCTCTGCCAAGGAATAAACTATCTATCTGATTATCTGGTCTCGGCTCTCGAGTACTTCTCTATGAGTGAACTAGGTATTCTAAGGAAACCCCAAGTCTGGGATTGGTGTCGTGTGATGGACCATACATGGCCCTACTGGATGATAAACATATCACTAACCCTAGTGCCAAGCACACAGCTGGAGCTCAATACATATGTGAATGTGAAAGATTGAAAACAAGATCTGGTGGTCCAGTGTGAAAATATGCGGAATCAATCCAGGAGATATTCAATCCATCTAGTGTGAGACTAGCTGAATCATCAAGTAATATTAAACTACATTTAATTTAAACTGTTTCTATCCCGATTTCCAGAGTGTAGCACAGCATAAAACACTGGGATCTGAAGAACGTTGACCTAAGCGTTCCTTAGTGTGTTCTGTGACATATCCCTAACTTCCCTTAATAAAAAGGACAGTCCTGTGGTTCCACAGATTTCACTTGCATTTGCACGGTGGCTGGAACTGAACAGAGTACGAACAAACTCAGTGCCCAGGGCCCCTAGTATGTGCCAGTAAGAAAAGGAAATTAGCAAAACGCTGCTGGTGGTAACAACACAAGGGAACTCTGGCCGTGATGTAAAAGGATTTTATTGGGCACAGCAGCTTAAATTTTTTATCTCATAGAAGCATATCAATGTTTGAACAACTTTTTACATGAGGGAAAACTCCATTTAGTCTAGCTAACACACATTACCAGCAAAGGTACATTTTAAAAGAATAAACAAACAAAAAGTCAAGTTTCTTCTTTTAGTTGGTGACAACATCTTCTTAGGCTTTCACAGTATGATATTTAAATCGTGGAAAAATTCCCAAACAGAAACTTATGGGCTGGCAGGAGGGCTGGCTGGCCCGTAATTCCACACATGTGAGTTTACAGATGTCTTTCTGTGCTTCAAGAAAAATATATATACTCTAACTTGGCTTTTTACATTAAGCTGTTAACTGTTCTCCAGGAATCTGTGCTTCTGAAAATGTAAATTCCACTACACTAACAATCCCAAGTGGCCACAGATTTGGAAAGGTACCTACAGATGGCAGGAGCAGAAAGTGCCTTCCTGGTCAGAGTGGCTGAGAGCCCAAGGGCAGATTGTGCCCACGGGCTGAAAGAAAAGTGATCTCAGTGAGGACGGAGAGAGAGAAACTGATGACCTCAGAGACAGGAACAGAAGGGCAGAGACCTGAGCAACAGCAAACCAAAGAACTTTTATTATGTGGAAGAGACAGGTTGTGACAGGGAGAGCAGGGTGTATTTTATTATGAAACACATTACACATGCAGAGAAAAGTCCAAAAAATACAACCTGTGTGTCTAACAACTAAATTGACCCAGTATTAACCTGGAGCCATATTTTCTTCAGCACCTTTAAGGAATAAAAAACTCTATGCAGACTAGACAGCCCCTATGCTGTCCCTTCCCGATGCTCCCATGTACTTATTGTGCATCTTTAATGCGAGACTTACTGAGAGGATGCATTTAGAGCAGGGAGGTGGGGGTGGGAGGGGGGAAACCTACCCAACCTACACAGAAGCATGGTAAGCAAACAAAAATGCAGACATAAAAGGTCATTAGAGAAAAAGTTTCCAATAAACAAAAACACAAGATGTGGTACTTTCTCTCCTAAATCTAGCCTCCGCTACTTCCAGTCTCCTAAGTGTTGATCTTCATTAGAGGCTGTATCTGTAAGACAAAAACCGATTCTCAGTATGCCTTATACAAAAACCCAGTCACTGTGGTTCTTGATTTCTATTCTAAGTACCAGAAAACCAAATACTCACTTTTAATCTGAAATTCCACATTTCTTTCAGTCAGATCTGCCAGTTAAAAAAAACTCACCACTGCAATAACAGGGCTTTATGTTCAGTGTAGCTGTTTGTACTCCCCTTCACAGATATGCTCCCCTCCAAATATAAAAAATATTTTATACTAACCTGTATGCTGAAATACTTCTCTGATGAAGAGAGTTTTATGTTCCCATAACCACACCATTCCTAGTTCAGCAATATTACAATTATATATATATGACATATGCATGCATGCTCAGTCGTGTTTGACTCTGTGACCTCATGGGCTACAGCACATCAGGCCCCTCTGTCCCCTCTTGCTGGATATTCCCAGCAAGAATACTGGAGTGGGTTTCCATTCTCCTCCAGGAGAGGCTTCTCAACACAGGACCAGAATTTTATGTTCTTGTAAGTGTATCACTCTTAGTTCAGCAGTTTTACAATTAAATTACTAACAAATTTTTCCAATCAGCAGTTCATGATCTGAGCCACAGTCAGGTCCTTGTTTTTGCTGACTGTATAGAGCTTTTCCATCTTTGGCTGCAGAGAATATAATCAATCGGATTTTGGTATTGCCCATCTGGTGATGTCCATGTGCAGAGTCATCTCTTGTGTTGCTGAAGAGGGTGTTGGCCATGACAAGTGCATTCTCTTGGCAAAACTCTGTTGGCCTTTGCCCTGCTTCATTTTGTATTCCAAGGCCAAACTTGCCTGTTACTCCAGGTACCTCTTGACTTTGTACTTTTACATTCCAGTCCCCTATGATGAAAAGGACATCTTTTTTTGGTGTTAGTTCTAGAAGGTCTTATACATCATCTTAGAACTGTTCAACTTCAGCTTCTTCAGCATTAGTGGTTGAGGCATAGACCTGGACTACTGTGATATTGAATGGTTTGCCTTGGAAATGAACAGAGATCATTCTGTCATGTTTGAGACTGTACCCAAGTACTGTATTTCAGACTCTCTTGTTGACTATGAGGGCTACTCCAATTCTTCAAAAGGATTCTTGCCAACAGTAGTAGATATAATGGTCATCTGAATTAAATTCACCCATTCTAGTCCACTGTAGTTCACTGATTCCTAAAATGTCAATGTTCACTCTTGCCATCTCCTGTTTGACCACTGCTAATTTACCTTGATTCATGGACCTAACATTCCAGGTTCCTGTGCAATACTGTTCTTTACAGCATTGGACTTTACTTTCATCACCAGTCACACCCACAACTGGGTGTTGTTTTCATGTTGGCTCCATCTCTTCATTCTTTCTAGAATAATTTCTCCACTCTTCTCCAGTATGATATTGGGCACCTACCAACCCAGGGAGTTCATCGTTCAATGTCATATCTTTTTGCCTTTTCAAACTGCTCATAGGATTCTCAAGGCAAGAATACTGAAGTGGTTTGCTATTCCCTTCTCCCTTTTCCTTACTGCAAAATTCAGACTTAAATTGAAGAAAGTAGGGACCCCACTAGACAGACCATCAGGTATGATCTAAATCAAATCCCTTACGAGTATACAGAGGAAGTGACAAATAAGTTCAAGGGATTAGATCTGATTGACAGAGTGCCCGAAGAACTATGGATGGAGGTTCATGACACTGTATAGGAGGCAGTGATCAAGACCATCTCCAAGAAAAAGAAACGCAAAAAAGCAAAATGGTTGTCTGAGAAGGCCTTAAAAATAGCTGAGAAAAGAAGAGAAGCTAAAGGCAAAGGAGAAAAGGAAAGATATACCCATCTGAGTGCAGAGTTCTGAAGAATAGCAAGGAGAGGTAAGAAAGCCTTCTTTAGTGATCAATGCAAAGAAATAGAGGAAAACAATAGAATGAGAAAGACCAGAGATCTCTTCAAGAAAATTAAGAGATACGAAGGGAACATTTCATGCAAAGATGGGCACAATAAAGGACAGAAATGGCATGAACCTAACAGAAGCGGAAGATATTAAGAAGAGGTGGCAAGAATACACAGAAGAACTGTACAAAAAAGATCTTCACGACCCAGATAACCATGATGGTGTGATCACTCACCTAGAACCAGACATCCTGGAATGTGAAGTCAAGTGGACCTTAGGAAGCATCACTAAGAACAAAGCTAGTGGAGGTGATGGAATTCCAGTTGAGCTATTTCAAATCCTGAAGGATGCTGCTGTGAAAGTGCTGCACTCAATATGCCACCAAATTTGGAAAACCCAGCAGTGGCCACAGGACTGGAAAAAGTCAGTTTTCATTCCCATCCCAAAGAAAGGCAATGCCAAAGAATGCTCAAACTACCTCACAATTGCACTCATTTCACATGCTAGCAAGTAATGCTCAAAATTCTCCAAGCCAGGCTTCAACAGTACATGAACTATGAAGTTTTAGATCTTCAAGCTGGATTTAGAAAAGGCAGAGGAACCAGAGATCAAATTGTCAATATCCGCTGGATCATCGAAAAAGAAAGGGAGTTCTAGTAAAACATCTACTTCTGCTCTATTGACTACACCAAAGCCTTTGACTGTGTGGATCACAACAAACTGTGGAAAATTCTTCAAGAGATGGGAATGCCAGACCACTTTACTTGTCTCCTGAGAAACCTGTATGCAGGTCAAGAAGCAACAGTTAGAACTGGACATGGAAAAACGGACGGGTTCCAAATCGGGAAAGGAGTATGGCAAGGTTGTATAACGTCACCCTGTTTATTTAACTTATATACAGATTACATCATGCCAACTGCTGGGCTGGATAAAGCACAAGCTGGGATCAAGATTGCAGGGAGAAGTATCAATAACCTCAGACATGCAGCGGCCCTTGCGGCAGAAAGCAAAGAGGAACTGAAGAGCCTCTTGACGAAAGTGAAAGAGGAGAGTGAAAAAGCTGGCTCAAAGCTCAACATTCAGAAAACGAAGATCACGGCATCCGGTCCCATCACTTCATGGCAAATAGATGGGGAAACAGTGGAAACAGTGACAGACTTTATTTTTGGAGGCTCCAAAATCACTGCAGATGGTGATTGCAGCCATGAAATTAAAAGACACCTGCTCCTTGGAAGAAAAGCTATGACCAACCTAGACAGCATATTAAAAAGCAGAGACATTACTTTGCCAACAAAGGTCCATCTAGTCAAAGCTCTGGTTTTTCCAGTAGTCATGTATGGATGTGAGAGCCGGACCATAAAGAAAGCTGAGCACTGAAGAACAGATGCTTTTGAACTGTGGTATTGGAGAAGACTCTTGAGAGTCCCTTGGATAGCAAGGAGATCCAACCAGTCCATCCTAAAGGAGATCAGTCCTGGGTGTTCATTGGAAGGACTGATGTTGAAGCTGAAACTCCAATACTTGGGACACCTCATGTGAAGAGCTGACTCACTGGAAAAGACCCTGACGCTGGGAACGATTGAGGGCAGGAGGAGAAGGGGACAACAGAGGATGAGATTGTCGGATGGCATCACCGACACAATGAACATGGGTTTAAGTGGACTCCAGGAGTTGGTGATGGACAGGGAGGCATGGTGTGCTGTGATTCATGGGGTGGCAAAGAGTCGGAAACGACTGAGTGACTGAACTGAATTGAACTTCAATATATTTAGAAACAGAAAACACTGGTTTCATCTGAACTTGTATATGCAACACTCAATACTCCTATGGGGGAAAAAAAACTTATTTCACAGATAAAAAGATAAAAGCACATACAAGTTAATCAACTTAAAAATATGATGACTTGGCACTAGGACTAAATGCCAGAAGTTCATGTCATTGCATGTTCCCCAAGCTATGAAATTTAAAGTATCATCAAATTTCAGATTTTAAACTCAAGTATACAAAACAGCTGTCAGTATAAAGACAATGTATTAGAAAGGATTGAAAGTTGGAACTGCAAGTTAGCATTAAAAAAAAGTAACCCAAAACTTGTGAAGTAAATAAATCATCTGAAAATAAATGAGAATCAAAACTGATGATCCTGCATGAATGACAGTTAGCTTAGAACTTAGTCATACTTTCTCAGAAACAGAAACCAAACAACTATGCGTTAACACCTGGAGAATACATGTGACCCCGGTAGGTACCTCCTTAAGAACTGCTACACTCACAGAGCCCCAGAGAGCAGGAGGACCTTGGGAGCTACTTGCAATGGTCAGATACAAACTGCACTTTAGCCTGCCAGAGTGCGGGAATTAAGTCAAAGTTTCTTTCTTTTAGCTGAAATTCTATCAATTCAAAGTGCCAAGAAGGGCAACTTTATTTTGACCAGAATCCTAACTGGTTACTGATCACAAAACACTTTCCAAGGGTCATCTTAGATCACAGCATCCCAGGCAGAAAAAAAAATAAAAAGCAGCAGCAGCAAGGGAACCACTATTTAAAATCCACTCTGGGTTCACAAAGAGTCGGACACGGCTGAGCGACTGAACTGAACTGAACTGAAGGGTTTGCTTGTGACCGATGGCAGATTTGCGTGGATGTATGGCACAAACCAACACCACGCTGTAAAGCAATTATCCTTCAATTAAAAAGAAAAAATAAATAAAACCCACTGATAGCATCTTTAACCACTAGAGTCACCGCAGCTAAAGAAGGAATAACACGCTTTGTTCTGAAATCTATCAGTGCAGCCCATTTTCTTGACTCCTCAGAACTTCTTCACAAAAAGTATTAACCATCTTCATAGAAGTGTGTACAAGGAAGTGTTAATTTCACTCTAGACACAATGAATTTCAGGCTACGCTTGACCTCACAATAATTTTTACATATCCCTGCGCATACCATCACGAGCTTTCTCTATGTCAAGCAACAGTAAGGACAGGATGGCCCTGGACTCAGTTCCATAAGCAGTGTCAAAGGGAGGCTACCAAACAAAACCTAGGAAGACGGCAGAATCATTATAGCCAGCCCTCCGATCCTCAGACCACAGAGTAAAGCATAGCCTCCAAACACATGCTCTGCCCTGAGAAAAAGACGGGCGATGTCCTGTTGGGGGTTGCCTAAGAGAAAAAACATCAAATTTAACTTACTTTTTAACAATTTTTTCATTTCAATAAATTTATTTTGATTGGTTGGATTGTTTAAAAGGAAGAGAAGAATTTGCTCATGCTTTTCAATCTGAGGGTGAGAAAGAAAATAGTGTTATTTCATTTCTTAAAATGTTGGGAGTATAATTTCACTTTAGGGACATTTACCCACTTGTTTCTGTAGCTTCGTGCAGCAGCAGCTCATCCTGTCTGCTGTTTCTGAAAGCAAATGCAAAGAGCTGTTAGACCTCTTAGCTATAAACAACAGGAAAAAAAAAAAAACAAAAAAACCTGGAGTTTGAACATACACAAGCCTGCCCCGCGGGGCAGATCCTTTCCAACCACAAAGGAGTAGATGGATTAAACTTTTCATCGGCGCTTTAACGTCACCTACTACTCTGTCCTGGGTTCTACCAAATGAGTACCCTCATCCATCCAAGGTTTCAGGTCTTGCCTATGGGTAAAGCACCTGCCCGCAATGTGGGAGACCCGGGTTCCATCCCTGGGTCGGGAAGTTCCCCTGGAGAAGGAAATGGCAACCCACTCCAGTATTCTTGCCTGGAGAATCCCGTGGATGGAAGAGCCTGGTGGGCTACAGTCCATGGGGTCGCAAAGAGTCGGACATGACTGAGCGAGCTCACTATCCTGGACAGTGTATCTCTTTTTGGTGGAGATCAGGCCTGCCTAATCATCTTATGAAATAACTAGTAAGACCCAGTCTCAAGTATATGAGTTCTTCTCACTTTGATCAGGATCAAAAGGAAGTGGGAAGTAACTCTGAATGCTTGACCTTTTTACAGCTTGGAACATTAATGCTATGGACAAGGTTGCTGAGCCTGGTATAAGGAAAATCTGGACTGGGAGGCCGGCTTCCTTCCAGGCTCCTCTGAGGTGGCAACGTGAGTCAGTACCCCACTGCCGGATTCATAGACGAGGACGACAAAGGGAACGTAGCCGTGAGAATAAAGATCAGACCTACTAAACTGATTACATCTGTTCCTGGTTACACTTACATCTGTTATTAATTAAACTTGAAAAAACAATACCTGTATTTAGAGCAGTTGGCTTTTTAGATGTGATGTTTTTTGCCAGACCATACATCACCAGCTTATCAGCTATGTTGATAGTACCATTCTCGGAACACTTCTCAACAGACACCGTATGGACATTCTTGATAACTCCTTTTACAGAAATCATTACGTTCTGATTCAACATGAAATTCTTCAGTAGCTCTATCATTAGGTGAGAACATCTTCCATTCAATTCCATTAGTCCTGGAAAAAAATTGAGTATTAGAGTTAACCAACAAGTTTCTAAAAGATAATATTTAACTTAATTGTCTAAGGATAATAAACAAAAGGCTCTCTGATTTTAGCTACCTCTAGTTACGTATGCTGTAATGTACAACTGCTGCTGCATTCAAAAAAACCAAACTTGATAAATATTCCTCAATCCCTATTATGTGTCAAGCACTAGTGAAGCGAAAGTTGCTCAGTCGTTTCCTACTTTTTGCAACCCCACGGACTATACAGTCCATTGAAATTCTCCAGGCCAGAGTACTGAAGCAGGTGGCCTTTCCCTTCTCCAGGGGATCTTCTCAACTCAGGGATCAAACCCAGGTCTCCTACATTGCAGGTGTATTCTTTATCAGCCAAGTCATAGGAAAAGCTCCAAGAATACTAGAGTGGGTAGCCTATCCCTTCTCCAGGGGATCTTCCCGACCCAGGGATTGAACTAGGGTCTCCTGCACTGCAGGTGGATTCTTTACCAGCTGAGCCATCAGGGAAGCCCTGTCAAGCACTTAATTTAGGTCTAAAAGCCAGAATACTGACAAATGTCTGCCTGCGTGGACTTCCATTCTAATGGGAGAAGCAAACAGTGATAAAGAGAATTTTCTAACTTTCCGAGTCAAACCCAAAGTAGACTGTGAGGCAGTCTGTTATCACCTGGTGGAAACTCCAGGTAAAGAACACAGGAGCAAAAATAAAAAGCTACTTTAGCATTTTGGTTCCTTTTGTTCAAATTCCAACTGAAGGGTTGAATAAATACGCAGATATCATAAGAGCATGAATAGTAAGGTAGCCCAAAACAGTGTCCCGTGAATGCCTCTAGTCTGCAACAAAGCCGAAAGACTCCTACAAGAGAGGTCAGAGGAGTGACCCCAGTCGGTCCTGGCTCTGCCACTTACTAGCTTTGCAACCTGAGGCCAACTAGAATCTCTGAGCCTTGACTCTTTGACACTAATCTGTGAAACCAAAGATGGAATGACTGAATATAGTTTTTGTGAGAATGAAAGAAAGAATAAAAGACATGAGTTGTGTTTTTTTTTTGTAAACTCTGCTTGATATTTAGAAATAACCATTTGTTTCAGACTTAATGCTATAGAAGAAAGAAAAAAAAAATCCCACAGACACCCATACTGGAAAGTGACTTAATTGTCTACCGTCAAGGGAACATTTGATAATTTGGAAAGGAAGCTCCAGGTGGCTGGCAGAGATGGGCTGCACTCTGCAGAGAGGCAGAGTTTCAATGTTTCCATAGTCTGCATAGAGCACTTTGACATCGGCATCTGATGTCCCCAGCACAATGGCACGATACCAGCAATCATCACCTAAAAATGGAACAGAGTCTCAGGTGAGAAGTTACATTCAATGAGGCCCTCCTCCCTTAAGGTGGTTATTCAGTTACATTGACATCACTTGGAAATTCACACCAAGATTTCTGGTTATATGCCAAGGATTCTAGATTAAATACAAGCATCACCTCTACTTCTTGCAGATTCTACTGAAAAGACAGTTACAGGATTGAACTGAAAAAAGGCTAAAACCACAAGGATAGAGAAGAGAGACGACAATGTAAGGTTGGGAAGCTGGAAAGCAGATACAGGAATGGAAATGACTTAGCAGAGCTCAACTGAAGCTGCTGTAAGGAAGCCAAGAAGCGTCCCAGTTTGCATTTCAAACCCCTAAGCAAGCAAGCCTCAATAATTGGTGCTACTCATTCAAAAGTAGGAGTAAAGATGGAACTGAGATGGTGACTGAATAGTAGAAGCAGAGTTCCTTCCCCAAGACACATGTATAAACTTTAGTTTATAAACACATTTACACATAATAATTATTTTTAAAGGTGCTAAAGCTTTATGATCAGCTTTGTGTTTACATGCTTTAATAACCCTTAGCAAAGTCCCCCTTTCTAGGTAACGGCTCCTACCCACGGTCAGAAGACTAGTTTCTTCTCCAGAGAGGATGAACCAGAGAGACTATGGACTGGGGAACATGAGGCAAAGCAGAGGAGAGAGTTTACAAGATCCCTGTCAGGCACATCACGCACTTCAGGCAGGGGACGACCGTCTCAAGCAAAAGCACTTCAAGACACCAGTGTGAGGACTTCCCAGTGAAACAGCAGAGCCAGCACACAGGGAAGCCCACCAAGCAGACAAGCTCTGCTCCTACTCAAAGGAACACCCAATTAGCTTCTTAGTGCCTCACCTTACAAAGACAAACAGCAAAGGATGACCAAGTAGAAGAAGAAAGAGAAGACCAGAGCAAACAAACAGGATCTTGAGGAAACGGAGGCCAAGGACAGAGGAAACCATGAAAATTAAAATATGACCATCCTCAGAGAAATGACCTTCCATCCTTAGAACAAGTACAAGGAAGCGTTAAAACCACACATTCGAGAAACATAAAAACTACTGGAACAAACAATGTGATATTAAAAATGAGATAAGAAAGGCTGGAAGAGAAAACTGAGCAAACCTCTTGAACAGAACAAAAAAAGATGAAACAGCAGAGGAAATTCAGCAGAAGAGTTTAAGCCCAACATCAGAAAACTTGGGAGTTCATAAAAGAGCAGAAAATGAAAGAAAGGAATCAAAAAAAATTCAGGAAAAAAATTTCAAAACTAAAGCTCATACATTTCAAGACTAAAGTGCCTGCCTGCTGAGTGCTCACTCAGGACAATGGTGAAAAGAAAGCCAGTGCTGGGGGAAGGCCCTGGATAGGGCTCCACACTTCCACTGACAGAGCCCGGGTTCAATCCCTGGTTGGCGAACTAGGATTCCACAAGCTGTGTGGAGCAGCCCAAAAAAAGAAAGAGAAAACCAATGCTAAGTCACATCAAAAAATTCAAAACTCGGGATGAAGAGATTACCACAAGTTCCAGAAAGAAGGGAAAAAATATGTACAGAGTTTGGAGAACCTCAGTGACATCTACCTCTCCTACAGCTAAAAGACAATATAAAAGCAATGCCTTCAAAAATTTAAGAGGAAGACAATTTCCAACCTGGAATTCTATCTATAGGTAAGCTGTCAAGAAACTATTAGGGTAGAATACTTTTTCAAACATGAAACATAACAGAAAACTTACTTTACACATAACTTTTCTCAGCTTCCAGAGGATGAGAGATATCCAAATATGAAGAGTAAATCAAAAGTAAGGGATCCAGAAAGCACATTGAGATGAAGGAGGGAGACAATCTCGCAACAAGGGGGAGGGGTGGGAGAGAAATCCAAGCAACAGGGTTGGCGTGATGGTGACGCGAAACTTCCAGGAGGACAGCTCAGGTCCCAAAGACAAGCAGTCTAGACAGAAGCTAGCAAAAAGGCCAGGGCTGCCTACAATTATGACAAAAGTTGATTCAGTACATAAAGTACTCTTGGAGAGAATTTATACCAATGCAGAGGACTGGAGATCATTACTGAAAGTATACAGAACACGAGTAACAAAAAAAAAAAAAAAAAGGCTGCGTAAGTATTTATAGTGACTACATGGCTAGGCTGTGAATCACTTTTATGCAACCTTAGTTATCATAACATAGAATACTTATCTAACCAAAAATTATGACACATTTCTACCAGGAAGAAAAGAGAGGGAAACTGAAGATCCAATTGTCATATAAAATAAATAGAAAATTAAATACTTTTTAAAATTGTAAGTCTCATGTTTTAAATGCACACTCTTCTGGGTAAGAGAAAGAATCTTACTTGTATATCTGGCACAACACGCATCTCCAATTTTCGGTATATAGGGCGATCGGCTTTTCTGAGCATTGCAATATTCTAACAATTCAGCCGTCAATACACTCAGTTTTTCCTGATCTTCTAAAAAATATATATAAAAAACAACGTTCTGTGAAGAAACTTTCAGTGCCAATATGTATAAAAGTATGTAAAAAGGAAGATAAAATCTAAACTCCAAAGATCCTGTATATTTTAAATTTTTAATATTTTAAATATTAATATTTAAAATATTTTAATTTTTACTATTTTAAAACATTTCCGTTTTAAAAACAGATAAAACCACTAGTGGGTACACTGTGGGGAAGGGACGCAGTACTGGGAGGGGGCAAGAAGAAAGCCACCTTCCTTCTTGGGAAGGTGGGTTAATTTGTTCATCAGGGTGTCTAGTCCAGTGTGCTCATTCTACAAAAGTTTATGATATCAGGCTACAGATTCACAATTGTTCCGTATACTTGTCAGTGTGTTATAGGTAAGAAAGTGAAACAAAGTACTTCCAATTCATCACACCATATGTAGCTGCCAGGATGGAATAAGCCTGAGCCCATGCTTCCTACTATACAGTTTAAAGATGACTGTTCCTAATACGGAGAATAAATTTAAGAGCAGTTATTGGTATCACCACAATTCTTGGTTTGATCACTTCAAAAAGATACATTTTCAAGCATCTGCAAATAATTCTGAACATCCAACTTGTACTAACTCAGCTTCTGAACTACAAGGATAAACTCAAATACACTGACGAGATGACTGAATTGTAATCTTTCATGAAACAAAAAAGGAAAATTGAAGTCAACATTTATATGCTACTCTTCTTCACAATTAGAGACACTGTAAAACAGTTCTCTAAGTTCCTAAGACTCAGTAACACTGTGATTAAAGAGTGATTTCAAAGTACTCTGTCAACATATCTAAAAGAGAATTCAGTTCAAATTCTCTCAGTGCTCCTAGAAGGTTAGGTTAGTAAGTGTAATTCCATACAGACAGTACCTACTTTTAAACAAGAAATTACACAGTAATCGAGGACGCTGCCTTGTTATACAAAGCTGCAGATGATCGAGACCGGGCAGAGCAGAGACTGAATGCAGGGCATGTTCACATCTGGTTTAAAATCGAATTTTCCTTACATATCACTGTGATCAATTAAAACACTGAGTGGAAAAGAAATCATCACTTCTTCTCCCCGTCGCTTCTTAAGGAGTTCAGGTAAGTTCATTCTACAACTCCACTCCAGAACTCTTGCCTGGGAAATCCCATGGACGAGGAGCCTGGTGGCTGCAGTCCATGGGGTCGCTGAGTCAGACACAGCTGAGTGACTTCACTTTCATGCACTGGAGAAGGAAATAGCAACCCACTCCAGTGTTCTTGCCTGGAGAATCCCAGGGACGGGGAAGCCTGGTGGGCTGCTGTCTATGGGGTTGCACAGAGTCGGACACGACTTAAGCAACTTAGCAGCAGCAGCAGCAGCATTCTACAATTAAAAGACTAGCATAAATATATCTCAAACTTTCTTACCTGCTATTTCATTTGGTAGAGCATAAAACAAGTTTGGATTTGTGATTTCTAAAATGCATGCCTGTACTGTTTTATTAACTGGCAATTCTATTGTACTCCACTGATCAGCTGAAGAGATGGCTGAAAATACACAAAATACAGTCCTCTCATGAAACAGATAAACTTTAGTATTCAACACTCCCAAAGTCCCAAAATGAAAATCTGTATTTCCACAAAAGACTTTGTTTAATTTTAGGGACTTTGGTGTGCATTACAAAAAAGCTCAACCTATGTAACAAGAATCTGTAAACTATGACACTCATATACTCTATTTTTATTTCTATAGCACATTTAATTCTTAAAATTTACTCAAACTTTAAGGGATACATAGGTGTATGATGTACGTTTGTTTACCTGACAAGTAACTACATTAAAAATGAGTACAGTGTTCAATACAACCTTGTTTCAATAAACATTCAGTTCAGTTCACTTGTGTCCAATTCTTTGCGACCCAATGTACTGCAGCACGCCAAGCCTCCTTGTCCATCACCAACTCCCAGAGTTTACTCAAACTCCATGAGTTTACTCATGTCCATTGAGTCAGTGATGCCATCTAACCATCTCATCCTTGGTTGTCCCCTTCTCCTCCCACCTTCAATCTTTCTCAGCATCAGGGTCTTTACAAACGTGTCCGTTCTTTGCATCAGGTGGCCAAAGTACTGGAGTTTCAACTTCAACATCAGTCCTTCCAATAATATACAGGACTGATTTCCTTTAGGATGGACTGGTTGGATTTCCTTCCAATCCAAGGGGCTCTCAAGAGTCTTCTCCAACACCACAATTCAAAAGCATCAATTCTTCACCGCTCAGCTTTCTTTATAGTCTGACTCTCACATCCATACATGAATACTGGAAAAACAATAGCTTTGACTAGACGGACCACTGTTGGCAAAGTAAGGTCTCTGCTTTTTAATATGCTGTCTAGGTTGGTCATTTGAAACAGCTCAACTGGAATTCCATCACCTCCATTAGCTTTGTTCATAGTGATGCTTTCTAAGGCCCACTTGACTTCACATTCCAGGATGTCTGGCTCTAGGTGAGTGATCACACCATCATGATTATCTGGGTCGTGAAGATCTTTTTTGTACAGTTTTTCTGTGTATTCTTGCCACCTCTTAATATCTTCTGCTTCTGTTAGGTCCAGATCATTTCTGTCCTTTATCGAGCCCATCTTCGCATGAAATGTTCCCTTGGTATCTCTAATTTTCTTGAAGAGATTTCTAGTCTTTCCCATTCTGTTCTTTTCCTATTTCTTTGCATTGATCACAGAAGAAGGCTTTCTTATCTCTTCTTGCTATTCTTTGGAACTCTGCATTCAGATGCTTATGTCTTTCCTTTTCTCCTTTGCTTTTCGCCTTCTTTTCACAGCTATCTGTAAGGCCTCCTCAGACAGCCATTTTGCTTTTTTGCATTTCTTTTCCATGGGGATGGTCTTGATCCCTGTCTCCTGTACAATGTCACGAGCCTCATTCCATAGTTCATCAGGCACTCTATCTATCGGATCTAGGCCCTTAAATCTATTTCTCACTTCCACTGTATAATCATAAGGGATTTGATTTAGGTCATATCTGAATGGTCTAGCGGTTTTTCCTATTCTCTTCAATCTTGATGAAAGTGAAAGAGGAGAGTGAAAAAGTTGGCCTAAAGCTCAACATTCAGAAAACAAAGATAATGTCATCTGGTCCCATCACTTCATGGCAAATAGATGGGGAAACAGTGGAAACAGTGTCAGACTTTATTCTTGGGGGCTCCAAAATCACTGCAGATGGTTATTGCAGCCATGAAATTAAAAGACACTTACTCCTTGGAAGAAAAGTTATGACCAACCTAGATAGTATATTCAAAAGCAGAGACGTTACTTTGCCAACTAAGGTCCGTCTAGTCAAGGCTATGGTTTTTCCTGTGGTCATGTATGGATATGAGAGTTGGACTGTGAAGAAGGCTGAGCGCTGAAGAATTGATGCTTTTGAACTGTGGTGTTGGAGAAGACTCTTGAGAGTCCCTTGGACTGCAAGGAGATCCAACCAGTCCATTCTGAAGGAGATCAGCCCTGGGATTTCTTTGGAAGGAATGATGCTAAAGCTGAAATTCCAATACTTTGGCCACCTCATGCGAAGAGCTGATTCATCGGAAAAGACTCTGATGCTGGGAGGGATTGGGGGCAGAAGGAGAAGGGGACGACAGAGGATGAGATGGCTGGATGGCATCACTGACTCGATGGACTCGAGTCTGAGTGAACTCCGGGAGTTGGTGATGGACAGGGAGGCCTGGAGTGCTGCGATTCATGGGGTCACAAAGAGTCAGACATGACTGAGTGACTGAACTGAACTAGGTTGGTCGTAACTTTCCTTCCAAGGAGTAAGCATCTTTTGATTTCATGGCTGTAGTCACCATCTGCAGTGATTTGGGAGCTCCCAAAGATAAAGTCTGTCACTGTTTGCATTGTTTCACCATTCATTTGCCATGAGGAGATAGGACCAGATGCCATGATCATAGTTTTCTGATTGTTGAGCTTTAAGCCAACTTTTTCACTCTCCTCTTTCACTTTCATCAAGAGGCTCTTTAGTTCTTCACTTTCTGCCATAAGGGTGGTGTCATCTGCATATCTGAGGTTATTGATATTTCTCCCGGCAATCTTGATTCCAGCTTGTGCTTCTTCCAGCCCAGCGTTTCTCATGATGTACTCTGCATATAAGTTAAATAAGCAGGGTGACAACATACAGCCTTGACATACTCCTTTCCCTATTTGCAACCAGTCTCTTCTTCCATGTCCAGTTCCAATTGTTGCTTCTTGATCTGCATACAGATTTCTCAAGAGGCAGGTCAGGTGGTCTGGTATTCACATCTCTTTCAGAATTTTCTACAGTTTGTGGTGATCCACACAGTTAAAGGCTTTGGCATAGTCAATAAAGCAGAAATAGATGTTTTTCTGGAACTCTCTTGCGTTTTCAATAATCCAACAAATGTTGGCAATTTGATCTCTGGTTCCTCTGCCTTTTCTAAAACCAGCTTGAACATCAGGAAGTTCACAGTTCACATACTGTTGAAGCCTCGCTTGGAGAATTTTGATCATTACTTTGCTAGTATGAGATGAGCGCAACTGCGAGGTAGTTTGAGCATTCTTTGGCATTGCCTTTCTTTGGGATTAGAATGAAAACTGACCTTTTCCAGTCCTGTGGCCACTGCTGAGTTTTCCAAATTTGCTGGCATACTGAGTGCAGCACTTTCACAGCATCATCATTTAGGATTTGAAATAGCTCAATTGGAATTCCATTTCCTCCACTAGCTTTGTTCGTAGTGAAGAAAAGTTATGACCAACCTAGACAGCATATTAAAAAGCAGAGACCTTACTTTGCCAACAAAGGTCTGTCTAATCAAGGCTATGGTTTTTCCAGTGGTCATCTATGGATGTGAGAGTTGGACTATAAAGGAAGCTGAGTGCCAAAGAATTGATGCTTTTAAACTGTGTTGTTGGAGAAAACTCTTGAGAGTCCTTTGGATAGCAAGGAGATCAGTCCTGGGTGTTTATTGGAAGGACTGAAGTTGAAGCTGAAACTCCAATACTCTGGCCACGTGATGTGAAGAGCAGACTCATTTGAAAAGACCCTGATGCTGGAAAAGACTGAAGGCAGGAGGAGAAGGGGACGACAGAGGATGAGATGGTTGGATGGCATCACCAACTCAATGGACATGGGTTTGGGTGGACTCCGGGAGTTGGTGATGGACAGGGAGGCCTGGTGTGCTGTGGTTCATGGGGTCGCAAAGAGTTGGACATGACTGAGCGACTAAACTGAGTGTAGCACTTTCACAGTATCATCTTTTAGAATCTGAAAGAGCTCAACTGGAATTCCATCACCTCCACCAGCTTTGTTCATAGTGATGCTTCCTAAGGCCCACTTGACTTCACATTCCAGGATGTCTGGCTCTAGGTGAGTGATCACACCATCGTAGTTATCTGGGTCATGAAGATCTTTTCTGTATAGGTCTTCTGTGTATTCTTGCCACCTCTTCTTAATATCTTCTGCTTCTGTCAGGTCCCTACCATTTCTGTCCTTTATTGAGCCCATCTTTGTATGAAATGTTCCCTTGGTATCTCGTAATTCTTGAAGAGAGCTCTAGTCTTTCCCATTCTATTGTTTTCCTCTATTTCTTTGCATTATTTACGGAGAAAGGCTTTCTTATCTCTCCTTGCTCTTCCTTGGAACTCTGCATTCAAATGGGTATTTCTTTCCTTTTCTCCTTTGCTTTTTGCTTCTCTTCTTTTCACAGCTATTTTGAAGGCCTCCTCAGTTAGCCATTTTGTTTTTTTTGCATTTCTTTTTCTTGGGGATGGTCTTGATCCCTGTCTCCTATACAATGTCACGAACCTCCATCCATAGTTCATTAGGTACTCTATCTATCGTATCTAATCCCTTGAATCTATTTCTCACATCCACTGTATAGTGATTTAGGTCATACTTGAATGGTCTAGTGATTTTCCCTACTTTCTTCAATTTAAGTCTGAATTTGGCAGTAAGGAGTTCATGATCTGAGTCACAGTCAGTTCCTGGTCTTATTTCTGCTGACTATTATAGAGCTTCTCCATCTTTATCCGCAAAGAATATAATCAACCTGATTTCTGTATTGACCATCTGGTAGAGTCTTCTCTGGTGTTGTCAGAAGAGGGTGTTTACTATGACCAGTGCGTTCTCTTGGTAAAACTCTGTTAGACTTTGTCCTGCTTCCTTGTGTATTCCAAGGCCAAATTTGCCTGTTACTCCAGGTGTTTCTTGCCTTCCTACTTTTGCATTCTAGTCCTCTATAATGAATAGAACATCTTTTTGGGGTGTCAGTTCTAGAAGGTCTCGTAGATCCTCATAGAGCCATTCAGCTTCTTCAGCGTTACTGGTCAGGGCATACAGTTGGATTACCATGATATTGAAAGAATAAACACTAAACTGATTACTGTGATATTGAATTCAATAAACACTAAACTGATTTCAATTACCTATTACTAATCTACTTCCACAAATGGTATTTCTACAGGAAAATTCTGTCACTTGAAACAGCACAATTTTCATAGCCTATAAAAGCAAAGGAGAACACAAATTAAAATAACAGTTTAAAAATGTTACCTTGAAGCCCCGGGGTATCAATCTGAAGGTCATGCTTATCAACAGGTCTGGTTTTCGCTAAATCTGTATGTGGTGAACCAGCTTTTAAAACCAGATGTTCATCAATCAGAATATCACTAATGATTCTGGGATAAGAAGTGGAAAGGTCAGTGAGTTCAATCCCCACTCCGTTTTCAGTGATTTCAACCACTTGGGCTTGGAGTTTCATCCTGGCAACACACGTCTGAAATCCTGCTATGGCTTCTTTGCTCCAGTGTTTGTTTCTAGGCTGTATACCTGACAAATAAGAACAGCATTAACAAGAACTCTGTGCCCCAAGAACTCTGCGCCCCAAAGCTACATTTTTTGGTTTCAATAACATCCAGGACTCCCCTTGCCAAGTTTACCGTTGAGGTCAGTGATCCTGAGTATCTTTTCTCAACAGTCAATTACACACCTACATCCTCTGTGCCTGTGCTGCAGATAATGCATCTGCAGATACACTCCTGGGGTTTTAGGAGACTCAGGGTCTGTCATGACTTTCCTCACTAACTTATCTTCACCTGACATTTTTCCCAACAGGCAAAAACAGAATTACTGTTTCTAGAAGTCATGATTCTTATATATACAATCACGAGTATCAATTATTCTGATTTAGAAAAAAAAAAACATACTTTCACATAATTTTCCAATGATAATTTCAAAATGTCATCTTAAATTTGAAACCAAAAATTATTTCTAGGATAACTTTGACTTACACCCTAATTTTCATAACAGTGATTCTCAAATGTGGCTGTGCATCTAAATTACCTAGAGGGCTGGTGAACACAGATTTGGGGGACCCGCCCTAGAGTTTCCAGAATGATGCTAAAGCTGAAACTCCAGTACTTTGGCCACCTCACGAGAAGAGTTGACTCACTGGAAAAGACTGATGCTGGGAGGGACTGGGGGCAGGAGGAGAAGGGGATGACCGAGGATGAGATGGCTGGATGGCATCACGGACTCAATGGACGTGAGTCTGAGTGAACTCTGGGAGATGGTGATGAACAGGGAGGCCTGGCGTGCTGCGATTCATGGGGTTGCAAAGAGTTGGACACAACTGAGCGACTGAACTGAACCGAACTGAACTGAAGCAGGTCTTGGATGGGGACTGAGAATCTGTGTTTTTAACAAGTTCTCATACTGATACTACTCACTGGTTGTCGGGTGGGAGGGGATCACACTTTAAGAAGCACTGACATAAAACATGGTAATTGAAAATAACAATCCTAATCATACTCAGTGTAAAATAAGTAAAAAGAAACCAGATATGTGAAAGGAAAAATGAAAAGCATCTAATGCCTCCCTGGTGGCTCAGAGGTTAAAGCATCTGCCTCCAATCCAGGAGACCTGGGTTCGATCCCTGGGTCGGGAAGATCCCCTGGAGAAGGAAATGGTAACCCACTCCAGTATTCTTGCCTGGAGAATCCCATGGATGGAGAAGCCTGGTAGGCTAGAGTCCATGGGATTGCCAAGAGTTGGACACGACTGAGCAACTCTGCTTACTTCACTTCACTTACTAATGCTTCCATACATGACTACTATTAACATTTTTGTATGCAACCTTCCATTATTTTTATGGGCATATGGAAATACTCACATGCATATACACTCATAATTCTTTTATAAAGAAATTTTATAATACTAAAAACTTGTAAAAATAATACAAACTTACAAAAATTTTATAATATAAAAAATTACTATGTTAGGCACTATTCAGTGTATACTTTATTTCTCTTTTATTCTTAATGTCTTTTTGAGGAAGATACAATAATTCTCCAGATGAGCGAGAAGAAGCACATAGTCTAACCAGCTTACCTAAGATCTCACAGCGAGCAGGCAGCAGAGGTGGTTCTAATCTGTTCTCTTAATCACAATACTACCCTGCATCTCTTTTATAACTGGCTTCCTTCACTTAATTCATGAACTGCTCTTCATGTCAACAAAACATATTTAACATTTTAATGACTGTGTAGTAAGAGCAAACATTTAATGGAACTTTCTGAGTGCCAGACCCTGGTCTAAACATTCACTCAGTAATCCTCACAACATCCTTACGAAATAGGCAACACCACTACGCACTATGGGCTTCCCTGGTGGCTCAGATGGTAAAGCACCTGCCTGCAATGCAGGAGACCTGGGTTCAACCCCTGGGTTGGGAAGATCCCCTGGAGAAGGGAATGGCAACCTACTCCTGTATTCTTGCCTGGAGAATTCCATGGACAGAGGAGCTTGGCAGGCTACACTTCATGGGGTCACAAAGAATCGGATGTGACTGAGTAACACTTTCACTACCCACTATCTGGATCCTCGTTTAACCAAGGCTCTATGTCTGGCTATTTAGGTTGTTTTGCTACTATTAACAGGTAGCGAATTTCCATGTAGGTGAACTTGGTGAACTCATGAGACTGTTGTGGGGGGATGAATTATTAGAAGCAAAACTGCTAAGACAAAAGGCTGAACTACCTGAGGCTCTTTGAAACAAAATAGCTTACACAAAATATTAAAATTAGAGATACATTAACACTGAGAAGTTTATGTAATCCAAGTATTAGAAGACAGTTGAGAAAATGTCTCATTTTGCATCATACCTACTAACCAGCACCGTATCCCTTGAAATGGAAGTTTCAGAAACCTGGATGGGATCATTCGAAGTTCATCTGCAGTAACTTCTTCAACGTTTCCATAATCCACAAAATGTACTTTAAAGTTTCCATTTGGTAGGATTTCCTTGACCAAAGCACGATACCAATTACTGTCACCTAGATTTAACACAAAGTTTGCAACATGGAGTATTTCCCTTCTATTGAGATTTGAAATTTTTATTTTGAAAAGGACCATCCTTTGTCTAAGGTAGCTAATAAATTTGTTCTTTTGCCAGATGTCACCTTTAGCTTTTAATTCAGAAATCTCAAAATTCATTCTTAGAATTATCTCCAAAGTTTTTATAGCATCACACTTCTGCATCTACTATAAAGATTTCATTCATATTAAGAAAAGACTTTATAATAAACTTTAACATATTTGTCAAACTGGAGGACATAATTCTTTTATTGCTGATGAGACTGTTTTACCTGTTACTTGGTAAATAATATAAAAAATAAACAGAAAAACATGCAATAAAATTAAGGGATTTCATCAAATATATTTTCAAGATAAACATGCAAAGGGTAAGCAGAAGAAACAATGACTCTGCAGTGAACAGGTCTCCGTTTCATTACTATCAGAAATACTGCAAAGAAAAGCATTTGACAAACTTAAGTAAGAAAAGTATCATTTGGAGCTTCTTGTTGGGAAGAGAGAAGACATAAGATCTTAAGCATTCATTTAATTTTGATTATGAAAAATATCTGCCTAAACAACAGAAAGAAAATACACACTAAAAACGAAGTTTGAATGTCAAGGAAAAAAAAAGATTCTAATATAGTCAAGATTGTGCCAACTGCAACTTACCTACAAAGAAAGCACAACAAGGTTGCCCTATTTCTGCCTTAAAATCATTAGGCAACTTCTGCTGGCAATATTCTGCTAGTAAGTTGTTCAAATCATTGAGTTCCTTTAGGGCTGAAAGCACAACACACATACAGCATTTAACATTTTTAAAACATGCTGAGTAGCAGACTTTCCTTTAAAGCTGGGAAGTGTTTTGATCATAAAAATCCAGGTACATTTCCAGACAATTATAAAGTACACTAAATGCCTTTCCCTTTTCCTTATTAAGAACTTGGGCAAGTCAGTCATTATTTAGTTCATATTCTCGGTAAACCCCATACCAACAATTCACTGGGCACAGAGCCACAATGATGGCATCATTGTCAGTATGCTAGAGCATCTGCGTGTGTACCAGGAAACAGCGGACAAGCCTGCACAGAAAGGAAGTTACATACAAGCTGTCCCGAAGGAGTATATATGAACCACCACGAAATGGAGGGTGCAGACAGTGTCTGCTAAGAAAATCCAGAGAGGTGGGCTCTGTGCACTAAAGGTCTCACAGAGAAATCTCAAAGGAGAGGGCTAGAAAAGAAGAGGGCATTCCAGAAAAAGCAATGCTCTGAGGCAAAGGACCAAATTAAGCAGCCAAAAACACTTGGTGGGAGCAGTCTGGCAGAGAAGAGTGGAAAGGTGAGCCACTAAAGAAAAGTACCAGAAACGTCCTTAGAAAGACACAGACCATGGAGAACTTTAAAAGCCATCTTAACACTATACAAAGGAAACGGAAAATATCTTTTAAACACGTGGCAAAGGCCCATTCACAGAAATGGAAATTAAACTCCATCAAGTTAGACCTGTCACCTTTCAGATTAGTCGAAATAAGAAAATTTAAGGACACACTGTTGGAAATGGTGTGGGAGAGGGCACTTTCACACACTGCGGAGGGAAGTGGCCCGTCTGACCTCAAGGGCACCCTCCTCAGGGCCCAAGCACACACATCACTCTTATTTGTGCACTTCTCTATGTGTATGTTATACTTAAATGAAGTCAACAATTCAGTTTTCTCAAAAATAAATTGAGGAGACATTCTGTGAAACCTGCTGCTGCTGCTAAGTCGCTTCAGTCGTGTCCGACTCTGTGCGACCCCAGAGACGGCAGCCCACCAGGCTCCCCCCTCCCTGGGATTCTCCAGGCAAGAACACTGGAGTGGGCTGCCATTTCCTTCTCCAATGCAGGAAAGTGAAAAGTGAAAGTGAAGTCGCTCAGTCGTGTCTGATTCTTGGCGACCTCACGGACTGCAGCCCACCAGGCTCCTCCGTCCATGGGATTTTCCAGGCAAGAGTACTGGAGTGGGGGGCCACTGCCATCTCTGCTGTGAAACCTAAACTGGTTTAAAAGGAGACACTATTGAAAACAGAAATCATGGCTTACAACAGAACAAAAGGCAACCAAGTATAGCCAGGGAGCTTCCCTGTAGTTCAGATGGTAAAGAATCTGCCTGCAATGCAGGAGATCCAGGTTCAATCCCTGGGTCGGGAAGATACCCTGGAGAAGGGAATGGCAACTCACTCCAGGATTCTTGTAAATCTTTCTTGGAAATACAAATACCCACTTGGCCCTCACTCAAGAGGGAACAGTTATCATCAGCCAATCACAAACTTTTCTTTCTTTATTATCTATGACAATGTAACATAAATAGGTAAGAGTCAACTTACCATCATCCCCTTTAAGCACATGGCAGTAAAATTCTCCAGGACTATCAATCACACAGACCACAACATCCACTGTTTGATCAACAGCAAGTTCAACCCACGTCCACACCAGTGGATTGACTTTTGTTTCTACACCCAAGGGAACTGTGAAAATAAATGGACATTTTGCTAAACAAATGGCCGGAATGGTGGGTCGAAGGCAGGAAGAACCTGCTCTCGAAGAACAGAACTTCCAATGACTTTCTTAGTGACTTTACAGAAAAGTTAGTTAATCTCAGAATTAACCATTACTATCTCACTGAATTTCCAATTTCAAATTCACATTTCTGATCCATCTCTAGCTGCCAGTGACCCAAACACACACTCTGGATGAATGGTTGATTGAAAAAGACAAAAGGTATTCAACGTCCATTCTTTTTAAAAATATGAGAACCCATACATTCAGAGCCATTTGAACTCCAACGGGGACATTACCTGGTGGACAATTTACTTACCACTGGCTTCTTTCACGTCACTGGGCTTATCTGTCACAAGCCCCTTATCCTCCACAGCAAAGCCTGCACTGAGGAGCGCTTTGGTGACACTGATGTGGGGTGTCACAGATCGATCTATAAGTTCCACCAGGGAACTGTTCTCCAACTTGTCCACCACGTTCACTGTGATAATTTTGTTCTGTACAATCTTCTTCATCAGACAAACAGCTTCTGGAGTCCAAATTCCTAATGATGGCTTTACTCCTAACAAAGAATTTTTGAAAGAATGTTCAAATACTTCTTATCGCAACCATCTAGAAATTTAGCTCCTAATTTCCACAAAGTTAGCCGAAAGGAATCTATGACAAACACTGGCACCAGCAAATTCCACTGGAGAAGGATTTTCTAGACATGAAAATGAAAGCAAAATTACAAAGTCTGTAAAAAGCTTCTCTATTTCTATGTAAACAAACCATCATAAATCCATTGATAAGAAATGTCCAAAGCAGCAAACCTAGAAGACAGAGAGTAGATTAGTGGTTGCCTGGGAAGCCAGGATTAACTACAAATGGGCACAAGAGATCTCAGTGCGGTGATGGAAATGTTCCAAAACTGGGCTATGGAGATGATGGTGCAACTCGATAAATTTACTAAACATCACTGAATTACACACCTAAAACAGTGACTTTCATGGTATATAAATTACAGCTCAATCAGGTTAAGAAAATCATAAACAACAGTATAAAACAATCCAAGAAGAAACCCGGTCACTGACACTGGTGTATGAAACATCTGTAGTATTTACTGAAAGGGCACTTACAGAATCAACAATCCCAACGTTATGCACAGTCATTTCATAAAACTACGAGCCACGTAACTTACAAGAAAACCTCTGACCTCACTTGAAATGCAACAGACTAAAATGCTTTCATTTATCAAGATTAGCCAAGATGAAATAACACAGAACTATCTATTTGGCGCGCTGACGAGTGAAGGAACTGACTCCCTCCTACGTTTCTGGCTGGTGTGTAAAGCAGGTCCACCTTTTCCAGAGAACTATCAAAACAGGTACACAGACACGAGAAGCAGCAGACCTTCCACCTAAGGAGGCATTTTGCAATATAACTATATTTTACAACCTATCCCAAGGAAATGATCTTTGTAAAAAATTAATTTTTAAATTGAAGTGTATTTGATTCACAGTACTGTATTAGTTTCAGGTGTACAACACAGTAATTCAGTATTTCTATACTCTGCTCAAAGTTATTATAAAATATTGGTTATATTCTCTGTCCTATACTATATATCCATACAGCTTATTTAATTTATACGTAACAGCCTGTATCTCTTCCTAACAAAATGATCTTGGATAGGTTGTGAAATGTAGTTAAGAGAACACTACGAGTAGCAAAAACTTGGAAAGATCCTTCCGATAAGCGGATACTAGTTAAATTATGGTACTTTGAATCAAAGTTGTAGAAGCCAAACTTTTAAGTTGGAAAGAAGCTCCTGCTCCTAGAGGGGCACATTACACGTACAGCAATTTCTAACCATACGATCATTCATGTTCTTATGGTTTTTACAAGCAATGAAAATAAAAGTCGCTCAGTCGTGTCCAGCTATTTACCACCCTACAGACTGTAGGCCACCAGGCTCCTCTGTCCGTGGAATTCTTCAGGCAAGAATAGTGGAGTGGGTTGCCATTTCCTTTCCAGAGAAATCTTCCTGACCCAGGGATCGAACCCAAGTTTCCCACATTACAGGCAGATTCTTTACTGCCTGAGATCCCTGGGTCAAGAAGATCCCTACAGAAGGAAATGACAACCCACTCCAGTATTCTTACCCAAAAACTTCCATGAACAGTAGAATTTAAAAGCAGGTTTTCCCCTAATACACACAACTGACAAACTGCTGTGGTTATATTAAAAGGCAATATCTATAAATAAGAAAAGAATAATCACTTTCATAAACACAAGTATATTCAATTTTATTTTATTTTAGATTGCAAGGGCTTCCCTGGTGGCTCAGATGGTAAAGAATCCACCTGCAATGTGGGAGACCTGGGTTCAGTCCCTGGGTTGGGAAGATCCCCGGAGGAGAGCACGGCAACCTACTGCAATATTCTTGCCTAGAGAATCCCCATGGACAGAGGAGCCTGGTGGCCTACAGTCCACCAGGTCGCAAAGAGTCAGACACAACTGAGCGACTAAGCACAGTACAGATAGCAAAAGAGTCACCTGTATTTCCCAAACGTTTTATTAAGGATTATTTTTGCATTAAGGTAAGTTGTATCTAAACATATTCCTTGATCACTAGTTTAATTTCAATTCCAATGCTCTTACTTTAGGTTTCAGTATTTTAAGAATATGAGAACCATAAAAATTACATACCTGCCAGCACACACTTTATAGCTTGCATTGGCAATTCCAGCAACTTGGGAGTTATGGGGCAAAGTCTTGTCAAGCTAAGGATCTCAAAGTTTCCATAGTCTACATATCCGACCAGTACAGATTCCTCAGAAGCATAAGCCAGAACAGAGGCACGGTACCACTGGTCATCCTCTGAAAAGAGAAGAGACTCATTGGAAACGTTTTCCTAAGGTAGACATAAACAAAAACCTTCCCTCCTCAATTTAGATGGTCATTTAGACTCTCTTTTCATGTAACATCAAGCTTTACTGACAACGTGTGCTTATTCAACACTGCTACTTCTGCCTATCAGAAGCTTGCAGCTCCTAAAATGTCACTTTCATTCAGCCCTCACTAGGCCACTCAGGTTGCATGCTGCTGTCGCTATTTCCTTTCATGCTTTGTCTCCCTAGGAGACAGTTAACTCCATTAGGACTGGGAAGATGTCCTGGTCATGTAAGTGAGTCCATGAAGTCTTGATCAACTACAGAATACCTGACAGTGTGAGTCAACCAGACTCCATCACCCAAGCCACAGATTTACTGCAGGCCTACTTGGATCTGCCCTTTCGGGAGGGCCACTGGACTGCCCTTCAGCAGATGACTGAACCCGGTCATCACAGGGTCATCATCTGAGGAGCAACCGAGGCTGGGCCTCCAGACCCTCTTCCTGGTCCAAAGAAAACTAGCCAAGACATGACCCTGGGCAGTTTCACATTCCCAAATGACATAAACAAGTACCTGTATCAGTCTCCTAAACTAAAGATAAGATAAAAACCTCCTGCACCACCATACCCTCAAAGCCTGTTCACAGGCTTCCTCCCTCACGCACTTTGATTCTGCTTAATTGGATATATTTTAAAATATAATTGGTGCAGGACAAACTTCAAATGCAGCCATCTAATGCAAACCCAAGATTCTGTTTTCATTTGTTGGTTCAGTTCAGTTTCGTCGCTCCAGTCACGTCCGACTCTTTGTGACCCTATGGACTGAAGCACGCCAGGCTTCCCTGTCCATCACCAACTCATGGTGCTTGCTCAAACTCATCAAGTTGGTGATGCCATCCAACCATCTCATCCTCTGTCGTCCCTTTCTCCTCCTGCCCCCAATCTTTCATTTGTTGGTACCTAATTGTAAGCAGAAAATTTAACACTACTCCCTTCTCCTTACCGGAGAACTGAGCACAGCAGATGTCACCAATGGTGGGATAGAAATCCGAGCGCGGAGGTACCTGGCTGCAGTACTCACCAAGCGACCTCTGAAGCTCAGCAAGCTTACCTGGAGACAAAGACCACATCTTAAACCACAGAAACCAAGTCTACATGTTACCTGCACATCTGCAGGTGGAGTCTCTTAACAGATAGGGTATGAAATGTTGACAACACTGATCAAGATTTACTTACGCCCACTTTGTAGCTGTTGACAAAAGAAGTCCTCTGGAGTCTGCACATGGGCGACCACGCCACAAAACTCATCACCTACATTCAGAGTCAACACTTTGGGGATGAGGTCACTTCTGTCCACGACAATTTTATTTTCAGCCATCATTCTTCTGACATCTTCAAGATCACCTTATCAGAAAACAGAGAGGCAAGCCATTCTGGTTTCCTTAATCCCATCCCCTGGTTTTTCAGACCTTCCTGTGCTCTTTCACACTTCTAGGCCTCACTACATGCTGGTCCTTTTTCCAGAACATACTCCCAGATCGCCCAACAACTTGAGTCTTTCCTGCTCAGTATGACGTCACTGCAAAAGGCTTCCCTCCAAATCTGGGTCAGGTGCCCTTCCCAGGGTCCCCAGTACAGACCTGTGCTTCTGCTACCAATCATTTGACAGCCTCTTCCCTCTGGGCCTTCCCTGGTGGCTCAGACGGTGAAACATCTTGCTTATAATGTGGGAGACCTGGGTTCGATCCCTGGGTCAGGGAGATACTCTGGAGAAGGGAATGGCAACCCACTCTAGTACTCTTGCCTGGAAAATCCCATGGATGGAGGAGCCTGGGAGGCTATAGTCCTTGGGGTCGCTAAGAATTGGACATGACTGAGCGACTTGACTTCTACTTCCTTCCCTCTGGGCCTGCACTGCCCACAGGTATTCTGCTGGGCGGCTTTTATTCCTTCCCCTGGACCCCTTGGTAGCATCTGTTACTGCTGATGACTCCTGCTCAGAAGACTGACTCTGTTATTCTGGCAACATTCTCCACGTTCTCTTTCCACCTCTCCCATCACAGCTTCTCTCTTGGCATTGTAAGCCCAGGTTCACCTCCCTCACTTTACCGTCTCCCTAAGACACCACCATCACTAATGGTTCCAACCGTGACTACTTTCAGACCATGAAGCATTGGGTTTTTGCCTCCAGATGGCAAAAAACTACTGACAGCTTTTTAGCAAGCCTGTCACATCAAGATTTATGTTTCAGGGATTTCATATAGGCAGTACTACAAGAATACAGACAGGAGACAAGAGATAAATTGGAAGGCTGCTGCAATGATCCATGAATGATAAAGACTCCTGAACCAGAAAAATGGTAGGGAAAAAAAAAAAAAAAAGATTTTTTAAAAAGAAAGGGAAAATAAATAGACAAATGCTATTTAGGAAGAAGAACTAATAAAGATCTAGCAACCAATTATACAGAATAAGAGATGGGAGCTGAGAGATAGAGTAGATTTGAGAAGGACTAGTTTCTCTGTGACAGGATGTGCCCCATCACAGCATTGTAAATCTGGCAATCATCTCCAAAAGAATGAGAAATAGAAGATAAAGTGCATCTACATCTAAAGTAATTGGAAAAAGAGCCAAAAAAAAAAAAAAGGAGAAAGCAGACTACAAAAAACAATACATAAGGTGAGGTAAAGAGAAAATAAAATGCCAACAGCAGAACTTCTTGGTTTTCTTGTTAAATGAAAACTACACAATTAAATAAGTGGAAAATTTAAGAAGAAATACCACCCTACCAGAAGAGAATGTTATAGCCCTATTTATTATTACCAGCATGCGAAGGAAGGAGGAAATACAAATCAAAGTATGGAAATGTTAGCTAAAAATCCCTCAACTCAAAGTGTTGTGATGTTTTAGTATTTCATAATCTCTGGTAATTATAAAACGGAGAATTAGCTGATAGGAGAGGGAAGGAAAACAAGCAGGGAAAACTGATTAGAAATAAGGAAATAATATACTAGTAAATTCAAAAGTATCATTTTTCTTCTATAAAGTTTACAGGATGGTCATCATTTCCATTAAATCTGACAGTGTGATAGTTGTGCCTTTTTCATTTAGTAGACAATATATTCTTCAATAACTAAAATCACTATACCGCTCAGTATTAATCTGTATACTCACTTGAATCTGTACTTTGCTTCTTAGAATTCTGTCCCTTAGGTTTCAAACCATATCCCATTTCTATGAGCACATGGTCTAAGAATTTTCCTAAAAGTGATTCAGAAAACATATTTCCATTGAGACGTACCAAGTATTAGAGGAAGAGAATAAATACAAAACAAATGCATCATAATCACGTGATTTAAAGATTGTAAGTATTCACACACTGGCCTGCTTTTTTTTTTTTTTTACTAGTTCAGCTTCTATGTGAAAAACATAGTTTATTAACGCTTGCCTTTAAAAACTGAGGCAAAAACCCCATCAGTACTTGACAAAAACCTTAATCAAAATATTTCACTTAAAAATTATGACTAACATGAAAGATTTAGCTACCACCTCACTGGCATGCTTAGAACAACCACCATTTACAAGAAAATATAAATTTGAGATATAAGACGACTTCATCTCAGATTTAAAGTATGGTTGAGAAATATCAACAGTATCCAAAAGCTCAGGTCACAACATGAAACATACACAGCAAAGAAACAAAACATACAGATTTTATACTTAATTTCACAAAAGGGTGAACTGAATTTTCTACCAAGTAATCAACCAACGATGGGTCTCAAAATCAAGAGTCAATTAAAAGCTCATAAAGGGAATATAAGAAGTCGCTTTTAAAATATGCACAAAGCCACAAAGGAAGGACAGGATCTCAAACTGCTTCCATTTCTACAACTCAAATTCTTGTTGTTGTTGATTTGCTAAGTCACGGTGGACTCTTTGTGACCCTATGGACTATACAGCCCTCCAGGCTCCTCTGTCCATGGGATTTTCTGGGCAAGAATACTGGAGTGGGTTGCCATTTCCTTCTCTAGATCTTCCCTGACCCAGCAGAGGAGCCTGGTGGGCTACCGTCCACGGGGTCGCAGAAGAGTCAGACGAGACTTAGCGATTCAATGACAACAATGCTAACCAAATCCAGTTCTGTGAAAAAGCTCTGATGGTGAGGATGGACAAATTCAGAAATTCCTGAATTTTCCCAGTAAATGAGTAGAAATTAGGAATAAATATTACAGTAGCTGTATAAAAAAGATAATACAGGTTTCCGACACTAAGTCTACATCTAGCTCTTAATATACTCAATTCTATAAGCCCATGCTTTGTCTCTGACAAACTGCCAACTCCAACAGCAGAGCCATGGCCGTATCTTCCATCAGAATCCAAACGACTCCAGACTACGGCTTACTTGGTCTCACTTCACGCTTCTATTTCTTTCCTGTGTCACATTAAGTGCTCCCCTTAGAAAGAGTCAGATCTTACCTGAACTTGTCATCATAACATCCACAGCAAAGGTAACCCCTTCTTCCTTTTTTAAGATGTCCACTATCTTTAAAGAGCAGTACTGCTCCATTAACAGTGATTTAATAGTTCTGATACAATCATTGCTCCAATTCCCTTCTGCCGGGATAACACTGGCCACAAAGCATCTTATGGCCTGAAAGATTTTATGTAAGGTACTAGAGATTAGTATTTGAAAATGACTTTTTTCTCATTATGTAAAGTTTTTTTTAAGAACGAGGTATTTCATGCTGAAGATTTATCAAAAATCTTCAAGTACGAACTTGATAAACAATTTTGTGAATAAGTATTTGTCCCTCTTGATATTCTATCCACAACATTTTACCTTTTGGGACTTGAAGCTTGAGAAATCCATGAAAAGATAGTAATTATCCCTCAATTACACATAAATTCCAATCGATTTCAAATAATGTAATAAATATAGAAATGATTGCTTCTAAAGAGCAGACTGATAAAATGTCCCTAAAAATGCCAAGTTTCTCACCTGTGGTAGTACTTTAAGTAAGGCCTAATAAAGTGGAGCCAAGAAAGTCCATTAGTATTTCTCTACATAGTAAAAGAGATATCAATTGGTACTTTTTCATAATAACTATGGCAAAAGAACATGCAAATACTGTGTCCATCAAAACATAAAATGCAGCTTCTTTGGGACACTAGTAGGAATTTAGAAAGTAAAAGAGACTCACACAAGGAGGAAACAAGTCAATTTTCCTGGTTAGTTGGTGAATTCTGTTTATTGGGATTATCTCTTCATTTCCATAATCAATATATAAGACTTGTGCCACCTTCTGCAGCAGGTCAACATCTTGAATTATTACTCTGTTCCAGGTCTGAAAGTGAAATATGACAGCATTCTGCTTCAAAGCAGCATTTCACAACCTTAGGTTTGAAAACTCTCAATCAATCTACAGAACTTGCTAAGGAAAGGTTACTGTTCTGTTCTGAGATGCTCCATTAACAAGTTAACTTCCTAAGAATCTGGCTCAGAATTCCCCAAATTCCTCCGTTTTAGATGCTTTAGTATGCACGATCCCCAGGCTATTCTAGCCCAGCAGACTTGGCTATGCAAAATAAACGCAAACTCTAGGACTCTTACCCACCCAGCAACTGAGGAGCCTACTGGTTGAGTTGGAGAGGCCTGGGGCGTGAAGGAAGTAAGCGTACAGGCCTGGACTCCAGACTGAGGAAGAAAAACTGCAGTGTGACCAGAATCTCACCCCAAGCCATCTAACCCATCATTAAGAGCTCTGGTGACGAGCCGATAGAACCAAAGTAAATTAAAACATCTTATTTAATAATTCATTTCGTTAGGGGTTACCTGATCAACAGTGTACTTGGCAACACAAATTTCCCCCTTCACAGGAACATACTCTTCTTCATGTGCCTTATTTACATAAGTTTCCTTTAAGCTCGCAGAGAGTCGGTTCATGTAGTCTAAAGCTTCTGAAGAATATAACTGCACGTAGAAGTCGCCTGGGTGTTTGAATTCAGTAACTGTGCCCTTTCAAAAACAAAAAGTTGTAGCAATTTGTTGAGAAATACAGCAAATGCTAATTCTATAAAGCTTTGTAACAAGATACAAAAAGTGTTATAAGCAGTTTCCGCAATTTGTATCAATTTCAGTACTATTTTGGAGCTATCTTATAAATTCAAATCAAACAAGGGAAACAAGGAAAAAAGTCTGTAGTGCTTTGGAGCTCTGTGGAAATGAACAGCAAATACCTTTATTTCCATGGTCTTCCTGAGTTGTTGGCTTCTCAAATCAGAAAACATTATTTTATCAGCACAAACAGCTCTTTCTTTAGTGACTCTGAGAGGACAGTCACTCTGGTTTGAAAAAAAAAAAAAAAACCACATAAGTGAGTTACTTTCCAAGCACCCTTTTAAATACCATGGCCAGGATTTGCTGGAATCAAGGTCAAAAGAGCTCAGGTTTGAATAAAAGCATAGAGAAATAACATTATCTTCAAGAATCATTAAAACAAACTGTCCACAGGCTGTCCACAGGCAGAGTACAGAGCATGGGGACCACCCAAGAATCAGGCCATGGCGGTGATAATGGTGATAACGAGGTTGAGCTTATTTTAAAAAGGGGAGGGGGAGGGGAAGCGGAGGAGGCAGTGTTTTAAGTTTTCCCTTGTGATCCTTTTTATAGAGATGTGTTTCTTTTTGAAAGTAGAAGCCAGGACCAGCTAGAGAAGACTACAATTTATCTATAAAATATGAGTTGGATTCAGTGATACTTTTTAGATTACAAATGATTTACTTCACATAGTTACCTAAATGGAAGAAAGGTATTAACAGGAAAAAAATGTTCTTTTAGATAACAGGGCCCTATCAGAATCCAGTACACAAAGCTAGAGAGCTGTGCACACAGGAACTATAAAAATAAAGGACTCTCAGTCATCCGCCTACAGCCAGACACAGCATCTCAAGTCCTTTTTAGGGAAAAAAAAAAAAAACAAAACAGCTGGGCATAAACAATTCTTGTAGACCCCCAAGGATCACTAGGGTATACAGATTTATTTAACAGGAAAACAAAAACAAAAACAGAACACTGGTGAAATGGAGAAATAAGTCATAAATATTTTATTTAGCTTCAGTCCTCTTATTTTGAAATAATGGGCATCATTAAAAATTTGCTCTTAGGGCAAAGAAAGAGTATAAATATACCTCATCTTTCACTTCCATGTTCTTTGTTTCAAAAGGTGATTTATAATCTTCAAGTTTGTGGAAACTGAAATAAAGCAACCAATTATAAAACATAAGGCGCAGAACCAATTAATGGTAGCATAATTGTGGTGGGGCCACAGCTATGTTAAATTCTCCAGAAAACCCAGAAAGAGCAAAACAGCTTCTTCCAGAGAGAATCATAGCAGTAACGCGGTAATACAACCCACACTGGCTATGCAATAGTCTGCTCTGTGCACAGGTGTGCTTTTGCCAAAAGCCGCCTAATGAAAGGGAGACAGTCCCATTCTCCAAGCCTCAGTGTTCCTAACTGCAAAATGGGAATAATCCCTACATTACCTAAAACAGAGTTCTGAGGATCCAAAATTATATAGCTGTTCACTTCGGATTTGTACATTCTATGTCATACTTCAGTAAAAAAAGTAAAAAGGAGCAACGTTTACATACTTATGCCTGTTTACCTGATTTGATCCTATACTACCAAAAAAAAAAAACCCCCATATTTTAAAATATCCAAAAAAATAAAATAAAATAAAATAAAATATCCTCTAATGAAATTTTTAAAACTCACACTTACTTTTGCTGGACAGGTCTGCACACAATTTTGTGGGCTGCCCAGTCCCTTCTCTGGCATACGCTGGAGCAGTAGTACGTCTGCTTACACTGTGAGCACCTCAGCGACCCTAGGGAAGACAGCCCGTGACACCGCCAGTGTGTTATTGCAAATATCTGTCACCAAGAGCAAGACAGATTCAAAGACCAGACATATCAAACGCCACTCTATTCCTCATATCAAGGAGACTATGTGAAGACGATCATGCTGTTTACGATCCCGGGTTAAGACTGGATTTTTAAAGCTCTCTGGAACTGCAGAAAAAGGCGAGTGCCGAGATGAAAACCGGGAGGACGACAGACTGGAACCACCACTGACTTTCCTTGAGTAGAACCCAGAATGCGCGCTGGAAAAGGAACAATCAAAGGGGACAGAAAGTCTGGGGTGGTGGAATCAGTGCACAAACAGTCTCACGAGGTTCATCTTGTGCTGTTAAGAAAGCACAGAACAAAAACCAACGGGACAACCACACCTAGAAAAACCCAGGAAGTTTCTGAAATGAAGCTGAAAGAAAAAATGCTATGGGTATCCAGACAGAGGAAGACAAGTTATCTAAAAAACAAAACAAAACCCACAAAATTAGGCTGACCTCGAATGCCTCCGCTCAAAGAGAAACAGGAAAAAAGGAGCAAATATCCAAACAGACAGTAAGCACAGGAAAACTGCTTGAGATCACTGATCATGAGGGGAAATGAAAATTAAAACCACAGAGAGATACCACCACACACGCCCATGAGAAGAGCTAAAACTAAAAGGACTGGAAACACCAAATGTTGACAGAAGATGTGGAGCAATCAGAACTCAGCAACAGAGGGAATGCAAAATGGGACAACTCTTTGGAAAATGGTTTGACTTTTTCTTAGAAAGTGAACCATATATCTACCTTTGACTCAGCAATCCCACTCCCTAGGTCTGCACCCAAAAGAAATGAGACCCTAGATCCACAAAGATTTATGCAAAAAAGTGGAGAGCTCTATTCATAATAGCCAAAAGGTGGACACAAGCAAAATGTTCAACAGAACAGATACACAAACGGGGGTATCACACAGTGAAATGCTACTCAGCAACAAACAAAAAAATTAATTGTACATGCAACAACATGGATTAAACTCAGGAATATTTTCTAAACAGAAAAAGCTTCACACAAAAAGAGTCCATACTGTATGATTCCATTTATAAGAAATTCTGTAACTGGAAAAATTAAATTATGGTCAAAACACCAAAGTGGTTGCCTCAGGCGGGGCAGGTATATGACTGAGAAGGGACAGGAGAGAACTTTCTGAGGAGACAGAAATCTTCATTTTGACAGGGCTAGGAGTTTGTGCACTTCAGTGCATATCATATTTTACTGAATATCTCGAAAGTATAAAAACAATCAAGCAAAGAAACAGTAAGAGTGTGAAGATATGGATGAACAAGAATGGTAGGATGTTGGCAGCTGCTGAAGCTCAGAAATGGGTATATGATGTATACACTCATCTGTTTATGTTTTACATAAAAATATTTTTCAAATGTGAAAAGGAATAATTCAACAGGCAATACTGGAATGGATAGCCTTTCCCTTCTCCAAGGGATCTTCCCAACCCAGGCCTCCTGCATTGCAGGCGGATTCTTTACCAGCTGAGCCACAAGGGAAGCCTAAGAATACTGGAGTGAGTAGCCTATCTCTTTCTCCAGGGGAATCTTCCTGACCCAGAGAATCAAACCCGGGACTCCTGCAGGGCAGGCAGCTTCTTTACCAACTGAGCTATCAGGGAAGCCCAATCCAACAGGCATCTGAGAGCAATATGTTTACCGAACAGACCGCAGCGATGGCAGGTTGTCGATCGAAGAGGAGGTCCTAAGGAGTTGAAGAGTGCAGGATTATTTATAGACAAGGAATTCTCAACCAACTTGTGTACTTTCTTTGACTTTGCAGGAGGCACATGATTGCTAGGCTTCTATGAAGAAAAGAGAAGAGCAGTATTAAAACCTGGTAAGAATATTCTGTTTTATTTGTTAAATATAGATTTGGGATTTTGCTTCTGAGAAGTACATTAAGTAGATCAACTTTTCCTTACTCCTACCATTAATTATAACTGAACACCTTGGACTTATGTGGAAAAACACACAGCAACTCTGAAGGAAGGCAGAAGACAGACGAGCTACCCTGGGGCCCAAAGAAGGACCCAAATGGGGTACTGGAGAAGCCAGAACACCCAAAGGCACAGACAATAAAAGCCCCAGCAAAAAGCCTGCTCGCTCTCTCTCTGGCCAAAAGACCAAGAAAGGGGCGGCCCAGCAAGACAGAAAACCTTAACCAGTAACTGCTCTGGACAATCACCGCAGAAAAAAGCTGTGGTCCCCCTCCCACCAGCAAAGGTAGACTGGGGAGCCTCCACCTCCACCCGCACCAGGGCACTGGGAGGTACCCCTCTCTCCCACCTGGGGATATGGGAGAAGGCCAACAGAGCAGGGAGCTGGTACTTCATCCCTGTGGGGGTCTCCCTGTAGAGGCCATGCGGAGGGCCTGGACTTTCTCCTGGCAGTAACGAGTGTCCCTCTTACCCCCATCACCACTACAACTCGGGTGGTTAAGAGGAAGCCTGGTGGACAGTCAGGATTTTCCACCGCCATTCAACAGGAAGGTGTGGAGTCTCTCCAAATCCCCCCATCTCCAGTCCCCCCTCCACCCCATGCAAGTCGAGAGGATGTGGTGGGGGGCACAGGGAGGCAGGTAAGGACACTAGGGAGCTGAGCTCCCATCCTTGTCCAGCTGAGCACATTCTGGGCCGTAAGTCATACAGGCAACGGTGTTCTCTGACTACAATGGCCTCACATTACAGATCAGTAACAGAATGAGAACAGATAAGCTCCACACATTTGGAAACTAGACAATACACTTCTAAATAACATATGTATTGCTAAGACAGAAATTTATAGCACTAAAGTCACACATTAGAAAAGAGGAAAGTCTTAATACTGTAAGGTCTCATCTCAAGAACCTAAACAATAAGAATAAAACATGCCCAAAGCAAGCAGAAGGAAGGAAACAAGAAAGATAAAAGTAGAACTCAATGAAATTAAAAATAAAACTGGGAGAAAGAAATCATACAAGCCCTGGTTCATTGAAAAGATTAACAAAATTGATAAATCTCCAGCAAGACTAACAATGGAGAAAACAAAGGCAGAAATCATCAATATCAGGAATGAAATAGGTATGTATTGCCACAGACCATGAAGATACAAAGATGATAATGGAACACTTCAAACAACTCTACATAAATTTCACAATGTGGCAAAAGCGACCAATTCCTGAAAAATCACAAATTATCATAATATGAAATAGATAATTTGAATAACCCTATAAATATTAAGGAAAATGAATAATTTTAAAACTCCCAAAAAAGAAATCTTCAAGCCCAAATGGCTTTTACTATTGGAGAATAACTACCAAATGTTTAAACAATTTACAGTGATTCTATACAATCTCTATCCCAAAAAACTAGTGTTATCTTGACACCCAAACTATACAAAGACAATAAAAAAGAGAAAATTACAGACAAAACTCATGAAAATGGATACAAAAATCCTTATTCAAAGCAACACTAGATATAATTCAGTAATATATAAAAAATAATTATACATCATAACCAACTGGTGTTTATTCCAGAAATATGAGACTAGTTAAATTTTTTAAAAAATCAATGTAATCTACAAAAATAACAAGCTAAAGGGGAAAAGAATCACAACAGTATCAATGAATGAAGAAAAAGCATTTAAAAAATTCATTACCTATTCATGATAAAAAAAAAAAAGAAAGCTTTCAGCAAAGTAGGAAGAGAGAAAACTTCATCAACTTGATAAAGATCATCTACAAAAATCCTATAGCTAACATTCTCAACAGCGCAAAGACTCAATGCTTTCCCTGTAAGCTTGGAACCAAAGATATCCACTCTCATCACTATTAACACAGTGCTAGAGTTTTAGCTCATGCAATAAGGCAAGAAAAGGAAATAAAAAGCATATATTTTTAAAAGGAAGAAATAAAACTGTCTTTTATTTGCAGGTGATATAATTACCTATCTAGGAAATCCCAAGCAATCTACAAAAAAATTCCTAGAATAAGTGACTCCTGGAGGGTCACAGGATACAAGATAAACATGCAAAATCAACCATATTTTTACATATTAGCAATGAAAATGAAGACACATGGAAATAAAATGTATAATAGCATTTAGTCAGAAAAAAAAACCCACTTAGTTATAAATCTAACAAAATATACACAGCTTATAAACTGAAAACCACAGTGAAAGAAATCAAAGAATATTTAAATGAATTGGAAGACAGATTGTGTTAATTAGAAGATTCAACCCAGCAAGTTCAGTTCAGCTCAGTTGCTCAGTTGTGTCCGACTCTTTGTGACCCCATGAATTGCAGCACACTAGGCTTCCCTGTCCATCACCAACTCCCAGAGTTTACGCAAATTCATGTCCATTGAGTTGGTGATGCCATCCAACCATCTCATCCTCTGTCATACCCTTCTCCTCCCGCCTTCAATCTCTCCTAGCATCAGGGTCTTTTCAAATGAGTCAGTTGTTCACATCAGGTGGCCAAAGGACTGGAGTTTCAGCTTCACCATCAGTCCTTCCAATGAATATTCCCTTTAGGGTGGACTGGTTGGATCTCCTTGCAGTCCAACAGACTCTCAAGAGTCTTTTCCAACACCACAGTTCAAAAGCATCAATTCTTTGGCACTCAGCTTTCTTTATAGTCCAACTGTCACATCCATACATGACTACTGGAAAAATCATAGCTTTGAATATATGGACCTTTGTTGGCAAAGTAATGTCTCTGCTTTTAAATATGCTGTCTAGATTGCAGGCAGATTCTTCACGAGCTGAGCCATAAGGGAAGCCCAAACCCAGCAAAGGTGGCAATAATTCTCAAATTGATATACAGGCTTAATGCAATTCTATCAAAATTCCAGCAAGATTTTTCCTAGTTACAAACAAGAGTACTCCAAAATGTAGACTGGAAAGAAAAGAAACAAGAGTGGATAAAACTATTTTGAAAGATGAAAGAGAAAATGGGAGGAATCATTGTACCCAACTTCACGACTATCTATCACAGCTGCAGTACTGTGTGGTACTGATGCAGGGAAAAGACCCAGAGATCAGCAGAAAAAACAGCAAATCCAGAACAGACCCACACAAATTAGTCTAACTTGTGACAAAAAGGCAAAAGCAATCCAGTGGAGGAAAGATAACATTTTCATCAAATGGTGCTGGAGCAACTGGACATCACTAGCCAAAAAAATTTACCCTCAACCTAAGTCTCATGAGTTGGAATTAACTCAAAATGAACCACACATTGAAATATGAAACTATAAACTTCTTTGGGGAAAAAAAAATCCCAAAGTTTCTGGAGCTAAACCAGCAAAGAGTTCTTAGACATGACACCAAAATACTCCATAAAAAGAAAAATTGACCAGGATTTAGTTAAGAGCTTTTGCTCTGCTAAAAACCTTGTTAAGAGAATGCAAAGAGAAGTCAGGAACTGGGAGGAAATATTTGCAAATCATATACTTGACAAAGGACTAGAATCTGGAATACATAAAGAACTTTCAAAACTCAGTAGGAATAAATAAATAAATAAACAATTCAAATTAGAAAATGGACAAAAGACATGAAGAACATTTCACCAAAAAAGACACATGGATGGCAAATAAGTACATGAAAAGATGTTTATCCTTAGCCATCAGGGAAACAAATTAAGATCACAATGAGCCATCAGTAGATAAATGTGAAAACAGGGAAACTAAAAATACTAACACTAGCAAACACTGGAGAGGATGCTGGATGGAGAGAATCTGGATCACTTATGTATTCTCGATGGGAATGTAAAATGGTAGAGCCACTCTGCAGAACACTTTGGCAGCTTCTTAAAAACCTAAACATGCAACTACTATATGACCCAGAAACTGCACTCCTGGGCACTTATTCTAAAGCAAAAACAAAAAACTCATGTTCACATAAAATGCTGCACAGGAATGTTTATAGTAGTAGTAGTTATAATAGGCAGAAACTGGCAACAGCCCAGATGTATTTCAATGGGCCCCAGAATTACATAGGCCTCAGCAATAAAAAACAATACACTACTGATATCACCAGCAGTCACGGTGAATCTTCAGAGAATCACACTGAGTGAAAAAAATTCAATCCCCAAAGGTACAAACTGCATAATACTGTTTGTATAACATCCCATCCTTGAAATGACATTTTGGAAATATGGATTAGATTAATAGCTGCCAGGGGTTAAGAAGGGGGTATAGGGGACAGGAGGGAAGTGCATGTGACCTCAAAAAGGTGCAGAAGGGATCCTTGGAGTGATGGAACTATTCTGTATCTTGACTGTATTGTTTCGTTATCCTGGTTGTAATATTATACTGCAGCTCTGTAGTGTGTGACCATAGGGAACACTGGGCAAAGGCTACAAAGGATCTCTATTATTTCTTACAACTGCATGTCAATCTGTACCAAAATAGAAAAAGTTTATGTTTTTAAAAGATACTAGGCTAAAGATAAAACAATGTGACCTCGAATATTACCTGCAAATTTAGTAATTCTTTACTAACATAATACAGAAACATGTTTAGAATCTTTTATCCAGAAACACCAAAGAGAAGAAAATCCACATTAACTTACACTATTTACTTCCTTGGATGGTGAATTATTTCCAGCATTTAATGGTGACACAGAGTTACCTGGGGATATAAAACATAATGCCGAATAAAAGTCAAATATTACTTTATTCCTGAAAATGTACAATAACATAATTAGGTAATATTCAAATAGAGCTATATACCATAATAGCCTTAAACCCACACTATAAATAAGCAACATCCTACTTTTCCTAATGGAAAATAAGGATTTGCCTGAGATTTCCTCTACTAGTACACCCTGCTCACCGTGAACTTTTCTCCATTCACAACGGAAACAATTACCAGGCTATCTGAACTGCAGACTCATTTACCCTCTTATAAATTACTGAGGACCTCAGAGAGCTTTTGTCTACATGGTTTATATCTACCAATATTTAGCATTATTAGAAATTAAAACTGGGAATGCCCTGGCAGCCCAGTGGTTAGGACTCCATGTTCTCATTGCTGAGGGCCTGAGTTCAATCCCTGGTAAGTCCTACAAGCCACATGGCATGGCCAAAAAAAAAAAGAAAGAAATTAAAACTAAGAAGTAGAAATTAAAACTAAACATTTGAAAATATTTATTAAAAATAACAAATGTATTATATGTTGCCATGATTAAAAAAAAAAACAACTGCATTTTCCAAAGCAAACAAAAAGACAACAGTTTGAAGAGTGGCATTATTTTACATTTTTTCACATCTCTTTAATGTTTGGCTTCACCAATGATAGCTGGATTCTCATATCTGCTTTTGAATCCAATCTGTTATTATATGTTGCTTTAATTGACGTCTCTGAAGAAAATCTGGCCTCACGCACATATACGGTTACAAACAGGAATAGTATTTCATGGCCTTCTCAGACAACTGTGGATATTTTCCTTTAATTCACACCAAAACGAAAGTAGTAGTTTAAGGGTTAGTTGCAATATGGAATCTAAAGCTATATCAATAAACTTTTCATCAGTTACATTAGAATCCACTGATTTATCTTGCACTTCAAATGGATTTTTATCCATTCGTGACTACAAAACACTACACATTGGTTTTTTGAAAAGACTAAGAAACTCTTGAGTTATACAGATCTTACAAATGTTGACATATTTCATCAAACAATATCAAAAAATCTTAAGTGTTAATATCACTGTGCACCTCAGCAGAAAAATCTTCTAAGTACTGGGAAGCTCTCTAGCTCACAGTGGCAGATACATATTTCCTCAAATTGTATTTTATCACTGTAGGGCACACGTCAGTCGTGTCTGACTCTGTGCGACCCATAGACGGCAGCCCACCAGGCTCCTCCGTCCCTGGGATTCTCCAGGCAAGAACACTGGAGTGGGTTGCCATTTCCTTCTCCAATTCATGAAAGTGAAAAGTGAAAGTGAAGTCGCTCAGTCGTGTCCGACTCTTCGTGACCCCATGGACTGCAGCCTACCAGCCTCCTGCGTCCATGGGGTTTTCCAGGCAAGAGGACTGGAGTAGGGTGTCATTGCCTTCTCCGATTTTATTATTAGCAACAAAATATTGTCAGCTGCTTCCTTTGAAGTGACAGGCCCCACTTTGCCCATTTTTGAGAAAATGACTGCCAGATATCTAAGTCTGAATGATCACAATTTGTCATTCTTTTCAAGCAAAAATGAAAAACTCCAAAAAAAATTCCAAAAAAATTTCCATTTAGCTACAATTCAAACAATTGCACACATGCTTTTCATACTTCAGTAAGCAGCAGAAGTTAGGGGTAATTCTCATTTTGTTACACAGAATATTAAAAATACCTGTACACAAGGGTCAAGACTTATTAATAAATTTGTACTGCCTTATCAAAGGCATTCTTACGTAAAATTGACATTTCTGGCTTGCTTTTGTCTTAAATGCAAGTGCGTGACAATGAAAAACAATGACCCCTAACCCAGGCTGGCACCCCTGCTAAAGACGAGCTAATGAGGTGTCACAGGCTACCCACCTCTGCTTCTGCACCACCTGCATAAACTCAGCACAGTGAAGAAGAGCAAATAATGTTTTAATATTATTAGGAAAATACTTGTGACCCCAGAGGCCCATGGGCTTGCCTGGTGCCTCTGATGGTAAAGAATCCGCCTGCAATGCAGGAGGCTTGGTTCCAATCCCTGGGTCAGGAAGATCCCCAGAAGGGAATGGCTACCTGCTCCAGTATTCTTGACCAGAGAATTCCATGGACACAGGAGTCTGGAGGGCTACAGTTCACGGGGTTGCCAAGAGTGGGACACAACTGAGCAACTAACACTTTTACTTTTTGGCCCAAGGGCCAAACTCTGAGAACTATATCACCATATTATAAGGTCACACCTTACATACATTCACAGAGGCTGAATTCCACCAGGCTCCAGCCTCCTTAAAAAGTAGATTTTTAGAATTAAGATTAAAGGGAATGATTTTTTAAGAAGTCAAATGAAACAAATTATAGTCTTAGATACATCTTTGTGAACTATTATATGCACAAAATTTGCACAGTATTTCTAGCCTAAGGCCAATCTTTAGAGCATTCATAAAAAGCCAGTGTTTCCTTTCTACATTTCTAGTGTATCTTTGGATTAGGTGGAGGGTTGGGGAGAGAAGTTCATTTGCAGACATTTTCTCATTCTTTCTGTGATTAGTGTAACCAAAGTAGCTACTTGGCACCTGGTTTTCCTTTCTAAATTAATATTTACATGCAAATACTGTAAGTTAGCCATTTGGTTGTTCTGTTAATCGGTACCTGGTGTGTAGCCACAGATACTTACAGTAAGTCTAAGAAACCATCAGAATCAAGTGACTATTAAATATTAAACCTGCAGTTTGTACTCACCTGTTGGCAATGTCTTCCTGTCTTCCTTGGATCCAGCCATTTCTCCATTGACACCGTTAGGGTGTGAAGATAGTGAACTGTCTTCCTGACTAGCCAAAAACTGTTTGGTTTGCTCACAAAGCAAAAAATTGTTCTTTTTATTTCCATTCTCTGGGCTTTTCAACCTGAAATTAGGATGGTTAGGATGTCCTCCAGGACTTCTTAAAGACTCGTGTGATGGAAGCTTGCTTTCATTTTTCTCAAAATTAAATGGCTCTGTCATTTTACAGGTAGATGCCGCCAAAATATTTCTTGACATCATATTAAGCAGCAGTTTGACATTCACAGAAGTCTAAGGGAAGAAATGTATTCAAAAGGCAACTTTTAATCCCAAAAGTAGAAGCACTGCAGGCCCAGGTGGTTTCTTTTTTATGCAACAGCTCTTTCTCATAAATGACTCCAAAGCAGATGTAACTAACTGGGATACTGAACAGGAGGGAAAGGGGCAGGGCACAACTTTTCAAAGAATGACATAGAAAGTCAAAGAGGAGAGTGAAAAAGTTGGCTTAAAGCTCAACATTCAGAAAACGAAGATCATGGCATCTGGTCCCATCACTTCATGGGAAATAGATGGGGAAACAGTAGAAACAGTGTCAGACTTCATTTTTTTGGGCTCCAAAATCACTGCAGATGGTGATTGCAGCCATGAAATTAAAAGACGCTTACTCCTTGGAAGAAAAGTTATAACCAACCTAGATAGCATATTCAAAAGCAGAGACATTACTTTGCCGACTAAGGTCTGTCTAGTCAAGGCTATGGTTTTTCCTGTGGTCATGTATGGATGTGAGAGTTGGACTGTGAAGAAGGCTGAGCGCCGAAGAATTGACGCGTTTGAACTGTGGTGTTGGAGAAGACTCTTGAGAGTCCCTTGGACTGCAAGGAGATCCAACCAGTCCATTCTGAAGGAGATCAGCCCTGGGATTTCTTTGGAAGGACTGATGCTAAAGCTGAAACTCCAGTACTTTGGCCACCTCATGCGAAGAGCTGACTCATTGGAAAAGACTGATGCTGGGAGGGATTGAGGGCAAGAGGAAAAGGGGACGACAGAGGATGAGATGGCTGGATGGCATCACGGACTCGATGGACCTGAGTCTGAGTGAACTCTGGGAGTTGGTGATGGACAGGGAGGCCTGGTGTGCTGCGATTCATGGGGTCGCAAAGAGTCGGACACGACTGAGCAACTGAACTGAACTGAAGGACACAACACTGAAGGATTAGAATCCAATGGGACCAAGCTGGCGGACAAGACTAGACCTTTATCCTCAATCAGCAAGTGAAATGACACACCCACGAGTGCCAAGACAGTTCCAAGGCTCTGTTCAAGGACCAAGGAGTGGGTGGTGGCCCAAATCCTGGAAAGCTCCGCCCCTTCCCTAAAACATGGAATAATCCTCCCACTCATTAGCATATGAAACTACCCAGCACGCCCATTTTCACACGCGTCCTCTGCGATGGCCACACTCTGTGGAGTGTGCTTCTCTCTGTATCCGAATAAATGCACTTCTTACCTACCTATCACTTTGCTCTCACTGCATTCTTTCTGCGCACGATCAGACATTAAGAACCCGAGCTTCATTTGGTCCTGAAACCAGGTACCGTGGGTTTTGGCTGGGTTTGAGTCCCAGCCATATGGGTTCAAGTCCCAAGCCAGGTTTTGACTGGGTTTGAGTCCCAGCCACATGGGTTCAAGTCCCAATCTGAGGTAAACGGTTTCAATACCAAAGCCTGTTCTACAGGCACAAGAAAAGAATGGTTCTTTATCATTTAAGTACAAACTCCAAGTTGAACAAAATTCAACAGTGGACAATTCAAGAGACATTAAGCATTACACCTCTGAGTTCCGCATCACTCCTTACTTTTAAAAGCTTCTGGAAACAACAGGGGTAGAAAAGGACTATTAGCTCAGTCGGTAAAGAATCTGCCTGCAGTGCAGGAGATCCGGGTTCAATCCCTGGGTCTGGATGATACCCTGGAGAAGGAAATGGCAACCCACTCCAGTGTCCTTGCCTGGAAAAATCTCATGGACAGAAGAGCTTGGTGGGCTGCAGTCCATGGGGTCACAAAGAGTCAGGCACGGCTGGGCGACTAACACTTACTGATTTACTTTTTTTTTTAAATGTATTTCTGACCTAGAGCCTACAACTCAATGGTGAAGTATAACAGAGGGTAGTGTTTAAATCGGGTCATCATCTGCCTGTGTAGCCTTTCAGAATCCCTCTACCCTCTCCTGCTTGTTGCTCTGCTATGACCTTGAACCTGGCCCCCAGAATGGCCTCGCTCTCATCCCCCTGGCCAACACTTTGTTTCCTATTTGCCTCAGCTGATTTCTGTTTGCTCTGTTTGTTTGTTTTTTTTTTCCCCTCAAGTCTTCTATTTCATAATCTCCATTTGGGTTTTATAAATTGTAACTTGCATCTGTTGCTTTTAAAGATTTATCTGTGTGAGCGGTTGGCTGCAAGTAAGGTACACATGTTGTTGCAGAGAGCCTCTGAGAAACCTCTCTATCCAGACAGTAGGCTGGCTTGTTGTTTTTTATTACTCCTCGACAATACTAAGTGCTCAGGGGAAGTTGAAAAAAACAGTGGAGAAACAATCTTACTTTGAAATACTGACCTATAGCTTTGTTTTCAGCCTGCAGGCAAAACGTCTGCCTATCTTCCCAAAACAGCTCAGAAAGGAAAAAAAAAAAAAAGGCAACAGATAGCCCAAACTGGTATGAGTAACAGCTAAATGTTATTTACACTACATTTTACATTTAAAGTTGCTCAGTCGTATCCAACCCCTTGTGACCCCATGGACTATACAGTGCATGGAATTCTCCAGGCCAGAATACTGGAGTGGGTAGCCTTTCCCTTCTCCAGGGGATCTTCCCAACCCAGAGATCCAACTCAGGTCTCCACACTGCAATCTGCATTGCAGGCAGGTTCTTTACCAGCTGAGCCATAAGGGAAGCCCAAGAATACTAGGGTGGGTAACATTGTTTTAAATAGAAGATAAAGAAAGAGCAGAAAAATCCTCCCCCTTGGTGTCCTAAAACTGCTCCTTGTTGTTGTTGTTGTTCAGATTGCTAAGTCGGGTCTGACTCTTTCCAACCACATAGACTGTAGTCCGTCAGGTTCTTCCATTCTCCACTATCTCCCGGAGTTTGCTCAAATTCATGTCCACTGAATGACAACACAGGAAAGACAATGAAATTTTAAAAGAAAAGATATACACAAGCAGACATCAAGGTGAGGGAACTCTCAGGGGACCAGGTCCTGGGACGATGCCTAACAAGGCCTGCAGATGGGCAGCCGTGCTGGGAGGCAGGTGTCAGGGAAAGCCTACCTGTAGCAAAAAGCACACTAAACTGAAGGATCAGACTGAGAACTACAACTCTGGATGCAGTAAGAGAGAAATACTGTGAAACTACAAAAGGAAAAATAAGTTCCAGGGGATATTGGGTGGGAAATATAAAGAACATCCAGTTAAATCATTAGGGCAACTACCACAAGGATAGAAACAGTGTGTAACTTCAAAATCCAAGGTGGGGGGGAATTCGAGTATGATAAAATGATAAATAGAAAACACCAAGTAAGATGACCGCACAAAACCCAAGTAACCAAAGTATCAACGATTAAGTCTCAATTAAAAGAGAGATAGGAAGAAAAATATCCAGATAGACAATATGCACAAAAGACATACATTAAACAAAATATATGGCAAGCTTGCAAATAAAAGGACTATAACATGTGCTATGCAGATAACCAAAATAAAGTTGGTCTGCTAATGATTAACAGCAGATAAAAGAACCTAAGGTAGAAAATATTCAGATAAAGGGAAATATTTTATATTGATAAAAGAAACACTCCCAGGGGAGAGCAGTGACATCACCTTGAGATATATTAATATAAAGTAAAAACGGATTAAAGAGAAATTCAGCCTCCAAAAGGACACACCAGCTTTAGAAACATACTAGTCAACAATCAGTGATAAGATGCATTTCACTACCGCAATGAAACTTGATCTAGTAGAGACCAATACAACCAAGAATATTCATTTTTTCCAACATTGAGATATACTGGAGTACCAAGTCCACCTCATCTAACTCCAAAAGAAACTAGTACCATACAAGCCACATTCACGCACCACACTATACCAATCCCCATCTCAGATTTTACTTCCCCGAAAACCAGCATGCAAACCCACAGTGGACGATGAAGGGTCCACTGTGGGTTTGGTTTTAGTTTTTTTCCCTGCCACCCCCTGAGGCATGTGGGATCTCAGTTGCCCAACCAGGGATCAAACTCATGCCCCTTGCGTTGGGAACATGAGGTCTTAATCACTGAACTACCAGCGAAGTCCCTGTTTTAGTTTAAAAGTGGTAAAATATTACAAAGAAAATGATGGCAAGCCTGACTATAAGAACAATCAAAAGCTTACCAATAACAGTAAAGAGATCAGGAAATACGTATTAACTCAAAGATGACAAGTTGGATGCCTTTAAAAAGTGGGATAAACAGTAAAGAGACATTGAGACACTGTGGGTGACTGGCCCAAACACCACCTTCCACCTCTGATTTGCCAGCCTCAGTTAGAGACAACATTGGCCATCACCAGAGTTCTCCTGAGTTGAGCTTCTCAGGAAGCTCTGTCCTTTTCCGACGAATAGGGACAGATTCAGCTAGCAGGGTCTTTCACTCTTTTCTTCCGGCAACACAGACCTGAGGCCTGAAGATGTACCACCCACATCACAATGAGGAAGCAATAGGCATGATCAAGCCGCACAACTTCAGGACACTAGAGGAGAAAATAACCAGGCTGGTGCCCCTGGCAAAGGCTCTGACTCTAGCCCGCATCAGCCTATGCACAGACTTGCTGTGGCATCAGAAAAATAAACCTTTGGGTTTTCCCTTATTTGCAGCCCAAAGGATACAGACACCAATAAAATAAACGAGCAAAAGGTGTGAACGAAACGCATAAAGGATGAAGATTACTTGATTAACATATGGGGTTGGGAGGAGGGACATTAAATCTCACTTGTAACAAAAAAATTCAAATGGGAATACCTATGTATCACTTCCTTTGCAGCATACATGTAATTAAAACACTCAGTGATGAAAGGAATGTAAATGAATATGTTCTGTCTGGGAAATAATTTGGAGATTTATATATGCATTTTGTTCTCTTGCATATATGTGTACATATATATGCACATATACATATGTAAACATATATATAATATATATTCTTAAAAATGTCCATAGCCACTCACCAGACAAATCTACTTTTAGAAATCATCCCACTGAAATAATTGTAAATATCAAAAAATACAGTATGTATAAGTATCCATTAAAAATAAAAATAAATTAATAAAATAGAAAAAATAGAAAATTAACTGTGATGCCTCTACTAGATAGGATATTACACTACCATTTAGAATTTTAGTTTTCAGAAACACTGGAAAATGTCTGTTAGAACAGCAAACAAAAAAATCAGAAAAACACTTATTTAGTATAATAACTGCAAAATAAAAAAAGAACAAAACTATGTAAAAAAGAAGACTGAAATACATTAAATTTTAAATTTTAAAAAACAGTGGTCTGGGGTGGGTAAGTTGACAAGAAAATCTTTTTCACTATTGTTTTCACTTTCCAAATTATATTAAAGGATGAGTTACTTTTATACAAAAAAAAGGATTTTAAGGTTAAAATATCATTTTATGTTCAATTAAACCTTTTTCCTAAAGTGTGGTTAATTTTAAAGCAAGTAAAAAATCACAGTAATACTTAAACCACAAAACTAGGGTACAGACAGCTTTTTAAGACACCACCAGGACCCTCAATACACAGTCTTTAACTCCTAAAATAGCCTTCCTAACTTTCTCTTTATTTGGTAAGGCTGACAGTCCACAACTGCTTACTACCCTGTACAGTTACCTAAAGACAGTTATTTTAAGTTGGTGCTGGAACCATGTCTTACTAAAAAATTAACAAAAACCCTTCTAATTTCCTATAGCACCTACTGTGGTGTTTGGTATAAAGAAGCATTCAAAAGATACCTGTATGACAAACACTATCTAAAATGCCCTATTGCACTGTCTTCCTGACAACCTGGACAGGACAGTTAAATTCACTGTCCAAAACTCTCATCTGACCATTCTAAACGGAGAATTACATCCTAGTATGAGGTTTATTGAAATTTAATAGCAATAATTCATGTCTTAGCTCAACTCTTCCAAAGTCCAAAAATTAATAAATATATACTGACTTTAGGAAGGATAACAGAAGCAGTCTTAGACCTAACGTAAAAAGTTTAGTCTGCTTGGTCAAAGTTGCTCAGTCATGTCCGACTCCTTGTATAGTCCATGGAATTCTCCAGGAAACAATACTGGAGTGGGTAGCCTTTCCCTTCTCCAGGGGATCTTCCCACCCCAGGGACTGAACCCAGGTCTTCCACATTGAAGCAGCAAACAAAAAGGATTTAAGCTTAAAAGAAGCTCCACCTATGGTGGAATCTTTAGGTTAGAATTTAGGTTCATTCGCCCCACCCAATTTAGGAATTTTCATTACAACCCCCAGGGTAAACAGACATCTAGACCGGTCCTGTAACTAGAGACTTATAACATCCTTTAATTTTGGACAGCCAACTGTACTGCACATGTCTCTATAAAATGATTCTCTTCCCAACTGACTACTGACTCCTGTTGTGACCCCAACCTTTCAAACCTCTGAAATGGGCACCACATCCACTTTCCTCCAGGTCCTTCACCAGCTGAGGATCTGCCAGAGCTCCCACAATTTAGCACGTTCTCTAGTTCATGAACAACCCAAACACAGACAGGACTCTCGTAAAAGCACAGGATTCGAGATGTGGGCTGACAAATGGTCAACAGGAGAATTGTGCTATCCCTGACTCTGAAAACTACTTTCCTCATGCTCTAGCTTTTGAAGGAAGGAGGATTACTGTGAGCACACATATGGAGCTATCTAAAATCTTTTGGAAATCAATTTTTTTTAATGTGTAATTATCATACCACGCAACTGCCTTTTTTCTTCTGATTTATAAAGTCCTAATGAATTTTAACACATATATAGATTTATGTAACCACCACAATTGGGATACACAACAGGCTTTTAAAGCTGAATTTCAACATTATGAAACACTGAGAATGTGCATGTATCTTCCTTTGGCTTCATCCTGGGTCAATCACTGGGGCATAACTGAATATGAAGTCAATGGGCCCTATACCATAATGCTGTGCTTCCCAACCTTGGGTTGCAAACTTCCAATATATATAGGTACGGATATTGCTTTGCAGGTCATAATACCTCGAGGACTGCCTAACCTCACCCAGTTTTAAAGTAAGTAGTTCCTCCATATAAAATCCACTATTTTTTTTTTTTAACATGCTACTGGTGATGAATAACACAAATTTATAATCGTCCTCAAATCCACAGTAAATAGTTTTGTTGTTTCCTTAGCCAACACAAGAGGTTAATTAGAAAGATTCCCAAATTTCTTTAAGGGATCACTGATGATGGAAAAAGGAAGAGAGTTCCAGAAAAACCTCTATTTCTGCTTTATTGACTACGCCAAAGCCTTTGACTGTGTGGATCACAATAAACTGTGGAAAATTCTGAAAGAGATGGGAATACCAGACCACCTGATCTGCCTCTTGAGAAACCTGTATGCAGGTCAGGAAGCAACACTTAGAACTGGACATGGAACAACAGACTGCTTCCAAATAGGAAAAGGAGTACGTCAAGGCTGTGTATTGTCACCCTGCTTATTTAACTTATATGCAGAGTACATCATGAGAAACGCTGGGCTGGAGGAAGCACAAGCTGGAATCAAGATAGCCGGGAGAAATATCAATAACCTCAGATGTGCAGATGACACCACCCTTATGGCAGAAAGCGAAGAGGAACTAAAAAGCCTCTTGATGAAAGTAAAAGAGGAGAGTGAAAAAGTTGGCTTAAAGCTCAACATTCAGAAAATGAAGATAATGGCATCTGGTCCCATCACTTCATGGGAAATAGATGGGGAAACAGTGGAAACAGTGTCAGACTTTATTTTTTTGGGGCTCCAAAATCACTGCAGATGGTGATTGCAGCCATGAAGTTAAAAGACGCTTACTCCTTGGAAGAAAAGTTATAACCAACCTAGATAGCATATTCAAAAGCAGGGACATTACTTTGCCAACAAAGGTCCGTCTAGTCAAGGCTATGGTTTTTCCAGTAGTCATGTATGGCTGTGAGAGTTGGACTGTGAAGAAAGCTGAGTGCTGAAGAATTGATGCTTTTGAACTGTGGTGTTGGAGAAGACTCTTGAGAGTCCCTTGGACCACAAGGAGATCCAACCAGTCCATCCTAAAGGACATCAGTCCTGGGTGTTCTTTGGAAGGACTGATGCTAAAGCTGAAACTCCAATACTTTGGCCACCTCATGCGAAGAGTTGACTCATTGGAAAAGACTCTGATGCTGGGAGGGATTGGAGGCAGGAGGAAAAGGGGAAGACAGAGTATGAGATGGCTGGATGGCATCACCGACTTGATGGACCTGAGTCTGAGTGAACTCTGGGAGTTGGTGATGGACAGGGAGACCAATTCATGGGGTCACAAAGAGTCGGACATGACTGAGCGACTGAACTGAACTGATGTAACAGAAGAGCAGTGGCTTGAAAGTAACTAATTTCTGCAGTTCTATAGGCAAATATAAGGCCTTGGTTTTGTGCTGTCCGTTAGCTCTATGCTTCACGAACTTATCTCAGTAAGACTGGACACACCTTCAAGGGTAAAAACTTTCTTTTATTCCCTTAGAATTCTCCAGCCCCTCTCCTATGAAGACAGGAACATCCCAGGATACACTGCAAACCGTGACATAAGGTCTCTCCTCTCTTCAGGACACCACAGCCAAGAGGTGAGAGTAAATTCACAGTGTGCTGTGCTTAGTCGCTCAGTCGTTTCCAACCCTTTGTCAACCCATGGACTGTAGCCTGCCAGACTCCTCTGTCCATGGGATTCTCCAGGTAAGAATACTGGAGTGGATTGCCATGCCCTCTTCCAAGGGATCTTCCTAACCCAGGGATGGAAGCACTGCAGGCGGATTCTTTACGGTCTGAGCCACGAGGGAGCTAAACACCGAAAGTGATTGCAGCAGATAACTCACTTTTCCCCTTTTCTCTTTGCTTTTGTCTTCCCGGTAACCCCTTGCATTCAGAGAGAATGGCTACCCAAAGGAAACATTCAACTTTTCAAGCTCTGAAGCTCAACGATTCCACAGGAACGTGAGCTTTAAAGTCCGTCAGATACAAGTCTGAGCAGTTTTATCTTCCTCATTCAGTATGCTAGCTCAGGCAAATCACTTCATCTTTCTAGGATTCAGTGACTATAAAGTCTAGCCAGCAGCAGTAACTTCCTCACAATATCATCATGAGGATTAAACATGAGGCTGTATGTCAACCACCTAGCACCCTGGCAGGTGCTTACTAAACCCCTAAAAGGCAGCTATTATTTTTACCTTACTTTTGTAGCACTCCCACACTCAAAGAATTTCTCCCACTCATGCAGAATTAGTTTGCTCCCTCAAGAGACAAATAATTTGAGAATTCAAGTAGTCCTGTTTCTTTATTCCCACAGAGAAGGAAAGAAGACCTGAGACGGTTTAGTAACCAAACCCACAAGGACCAGCGCCCTCACACAGTTGAGATGAAAATTCAGCTCATGTTCCTAGGCCTTGCAATTGTGCATTCAATACCCGGATGGCTCAACAAGGCAACCAGAGGCATGTTCCTTAATTCCAGAGGCCAAAAAGGCAAGCGTACTTATCGCAGGGCCTGATTACCAAGAAAAGCGACTGGCACACGGCACACACGCTACAGACACATGTTAAACGAACCAGGGTTGCCTCACCTATATCTAAGTAAATGCTGCAATGCACCTTCCTTTTACAGGAGGTAGGAAGGGGGCGGGGGGTAAAAATCTAAAAAATATTTTTCGCACTGTAGCTTTGAGTCAAATGAAAGCACTGAATCCACAAGTCAGATTCTCCTAGAAGGGGAAAGGGGTACTTGAAGGGGATGCAAGCGGAGGTTTGCACTCTGGAGAGTCACGCCTGGAAGTATGAGCTATTTTCCAAACCTGCTGCAAGTCCCCCTTAAGTCCAAAGCTCAACTCTCACATCTCTCGCCCCTCCCCCCAGTATGCGATCTTCCCCATCCAGAACCTCCCACCCGAGACGTGCCTTCCCCGCCCAAGTTCTCAGGACCTCTCCAACCTTCGATACTCTCTCCACTTCCAGGCCCCTGGTACCCGCTCAACGCCCGACCCCAACGTCCAGCGCCCAACGGCCGGCCCCCAACGGCCGAAGTTCGGCAGCCCTCATGTAGCGCCCCTTTCGCTCCCCGTGCGCATGGGAACCCCGACCTGGAAAAAGGCAAAAGGGCTGTGGATCCGACCGTCTCTGAAGCCTCGTAGTGGTGGCGGCGTTTGCCCGTGCCAGGTGCCCTGCCGCCCAGTTGCGCACTCAGAGCTCACCTCGCTCCGGATGCCTAGCCGGCCCTCCTGGCGCCACTTGGCGCCTGCGCAGTCCACGCCCAAGTGCTCACGCTGCGTCCACGTGCATCCTCCGCGTGCATGCGGAGGCGTGCTCAGGGCCTGGTGGTGCAGCTTCGTGGGGGCTGGTACAAAGGCTGCGGGCTCAGGGCGATCCTCTGCGGAAACAGAAGGTATCTACTGTTTCAGCTTCTAGAAAGGAGTTGCTGGAAATTCCAAAGGCAAAGATACAGACCTTGTCTCCTCAAAGGTCACTTGGGTCATATTAACCACTTAAAGTCTTAAAAAAGGTTTTCAAATCAATCCCTGCTTCTGTGAGCTTGCGGAAAGTAGGTACAGGTGATCACAGTTTGCCCTTAGAGCACTTCATTATAGGTTGATGTTTCTCAAAGAACAGTTGTAAACTTGTTTTTTTAAACGACGACTCTCACAAAAAATGCAGAAGAAAAACGTTACTTGTATGTACCCATCACCTAGTTCCAAGTGTATCTATTTAAGGTCTGTCTTGTCTGCATCAGTCAGTTTGCCACTGATGCAACAATCTCCGTTGATTGTCTGAAGCAAATTCCTGCTGCTGCTAAGCCGCTTCAGTCGTGTCCAACTCTGTGAGACCCCAGAGAGGACAGCCCACCAGGCTCCTCCGTCCCTGGGATTCTCCAGGCAAGAACACTGGAGTGGGTTGCCATTTCCTTCTCCAATGCATGAAAGTGAAAGTGAAGTCGCTCAGTTGTGCCCGACTCCTAGCAACCCCATGGACTGCAGCCTACCAGGCTCCTCTGGCCATGGGATTTTCCAGGCAAGGGTACTGGAGTGGGTTGCCAATCCTACTTGTGTATTATTATCTTTTTCAGTTCAGTTAGGTCGCTCAGTCGTGTCCTACTCTTTGAGACCCCATGAATTGCAGCATGCCAGGTCTCCCTGTCCATCACCAACTCCGGAGTTCACTCAAACTTATGTCCATCGAGTTGGTGATGTCATCCAGCCATCTTATCCTCTGTTGTCCCCTTCTCCTGCCCCCAATTCCTCCCAGCATCAGGGTCTTTTCCAATGAGTCAACTCTTTGCATGAGGTGTCCAGAGTATTGGTGTTTCAGCTTTAGCATCAGTCCTTCCAAAGAATACCCAGGACTGATCTCCTTTGGAATGGACTGGTTGGATCTCCTTGCAGGCCATGGGCCTCTCAAGAGTCTTCTCCAACACCACACTTCAAAAGCATCAATTCTTCAGCACTCAGCTTTCTTCATAGTCCAACTCTTACATCCATACGTGACCACTGGAAAAACCATAGCCTTGACTAGATGGACTTTTGTCGGCAAAGTAATGTCTCTGCTTTTGAGTATGACATCTAGGTTGGTCATAACTTTCCTTCCAAGGAGTAAGCATGTTTTAATTTCATGGCTACAATCACCATCTGCAATGCTTTTAGAGCCCCCCCAAAATAAATTCTGTCACTGTTTCCACTGTTTCCCCATCTATTTCCCATGACGTGATGGGACTGGATGCCATGATTGTAGTTTTCAGAATGTTGAGTTTTAAGCCAACATTTTCGCTCTCCTCTTTCACTTTCATCAAGAGGCTCTTTAGGTCCTCTTTGCTTTCTGCCATAAGTGTGGTGTCATCTGCATATCTGAGGTTATTGATATTTCTCCCGGCTATCTTGATTACAGCTTATGCTTCTTCCAGCCCAGCGTTTCTCATGATGTGCTCTGCACATAAGTTAAATAAGCAGGGTGACAATATACAGCCTTGACATACTCCTTTTCCGATTTGGAACCAGTCTGTTGTTCCATGTCCAGTTCTAAGTGTTGCTTCCTGACCTGCATACAGGTTTCTCAAGAGGCAGGTCAGGTGGTCTGGTATTCCCATCTCTTTGAGAATTTTCCACAGTTTATTGTGATCCACACAGTCAAGGCTTTGGCATAGTCAATAAAGAAGAAATAGACGTTTTTCTGGAACTTTCTTGCTTTTTTGATGATCCAGCGGATGTTGGCAATTTGATCTCTAGTTCCTCTGCTTTTTCTAAATCCAGCTTGAACATCTGGAAGTTCATGGTTCACATATTGTTGAAGCCTGGCTTGGAGAATTTTGAGCGTTACTTTACTAGCATGTGAGATGAGTACAATTGTGCGGTAATTTGAGCATTCTTTGGCATTGCCTTTCTTTGAGATTGGAATGAAAACTGACCTTTTCCAGTCCTGTGGCCACTGCTGAGTTTTCCAAATTTGCTGGCATATTGAGTACAGCACTTTCACAGCATCATCTTTCAGGATTTGAAATAACTCAACTGGAATTCCATCACCTCCACTAGCTTTGTTCCTAGAGATGCTTCCTAAGGCCTACTTAACTTCACATTCCAGGATGTCTGGCTCTAGGTGAGTGATCACACCATTGTGATTATCTGGGTCATGAAGATCTTTTTTGTACAGTTCTTCTGTGTATTCTTCCCACCTCTTCTTAATATCTTCTGCTTCTGTTAGGTCCTTACCATTTCTGTCCTTTATTGAGCCTATGTTTGCATGAAATGTTCCCTTGGTATCTCTAATTTTCTTGAAGAGATCTCTAGTCTTTCCCATTCTGTTCTTTTCCTCTATTTCTTTGCATTGATCGCTGAGGAAGGCTTTCTTATCTCTCCTTGCTATTCTTTGGAACTCTGCATTCAGATGCTTATATCTTTCCTTTTCTCCTTTGCTTTCTGCTTCTCTTCTTTTCACAGCTATTTGTAAGGCCTCCTCAGACACCATTTTGCATTTTTGCATTTCTTTTCCATGGGGATGGTCTTGATCCCTGTCTCCTGTACCATGTCACGAACCTCCGTCCGTAGTTAATCAGGCACTCTGTCTATCAGATCTAGTCCCTTAAATCTATTTCTCACTTCCACTGTATACTCATAAGGGATTTTATTTAGGTCATACCTAAATGGTCTAGTGGTTTTCCCTACTTTCTTCAATTTAGGGTCTTTATTTTCAGAACAGTTTTAGAAGAATAAGTGGATTCAGAAGACTATGGAGAATTCCCACATAAGCTAAATTGTTTCCCCTATTATTAACATACTTGTAGAATACATCTGTTACAATTAAGGATCCACTAGGACTTAGGGAGATCCAACCAGTCCATTCTGAAGGAGATCAACCCTGGGATTTCTTTGGAAGGACTGATGCTAAAGCTGATGCTCCAGTACTTTGGCCACCTCATGCGAAGAGTTGACTCATTGGAAAAGACTTTGATGCTGGGAGGGATTGGGGGCAGGAGAAGAAGGGGACGACAGAGGATGAGATGGCTGGATGGCATCACTGACTCGATGGACGTGAGTTTGAGTGAACTCTGGGAGTTGGTGATGGACAGGGAGGCCTGGCGTGCTGCGATTCATGGGGTCGCAGAGTCGGACACGACTGAGCAACTGAACTGACTGACTGACTGAGGACTTCCCTGGTAGCTCAGAGGGTAAAGAAACTGCCTGCAATGTGGGAGACCTGGGTTCCATCCCTGGGTTGGGAAGATTCCGTGGAGAAGGAAAGGCACAACCCATCCCAGTATTCTGCTAGAGAATCCCATGGACAGAGTAGCCTGGCCAGCTACAGTCCATGGGGTTGCAAAGAGTCCGAGGCAACTAAGCACAAGGATCCAATATTCATGCTTTATTAAAGTCCATGCTTTATTGAGAATGTTTTAGTTTTTACCTACTGTCCTTTTTCTTAGCCCGGGTCCCATTCAGGATAGCACACATCATTTAGTTGTCTTGTCTCCTCAGGCAGTTTTTCAGTCCCTGGTTTTGATGGTCTTCATGGCCTCCAGCCCTGGGATTTCTTGGAGGGAATGATGCTAAAGCTGAAACTCCAGTACTTTGGCCACCTCATGTGAAGAGTTGACTCATTGGAAAAGACTCTGATGCTGGGAGGGATTGGGGGCAGGAGGAGAAGGGGACGACCGAGGATGAGATGGCTGGATGGCATCACGGACTCGATGGATGTGAGTCTGAGTGAACTCCGGGAGTTGGTGATGGACAGGGAGGCCTGGCATGCTGCGATTCATGGGGTTGCAAAGAGTCGGACACAACTGAGTGACTGAACTGAACTGAACCGATGGCCCCCAGGGGTACTGGTGAGACATTTTTGTTGGATGCCCCATTGATGTTTTCTCATAATAAGAGGGTAGTTATTGGAAAGACTACAGAGGTAAAATGTTATTTCTGTAGCATCACATCAAGCATTCTTTGAACATGACTGTTGCTATTTTTTGTGATCACCTGGCTAGTATTTATCAGGTTTCTCTACTATAAAGTTATTTTTTTCCCTTCCTTTATGTCGTGAACACAGAAGTCATTTTGTGCAGTCTACACCTAAACAAAGGGAATTATGCTCCTCTTCCTTAAAAGTACAGTATCTACAGAAATCATTTGAAATTTTTTTTGCATGGGAGATTTGTCTCTCCTCTTCAACTTACTAAATATAGTCAATCATCAGTCAGTTCAGTCACTCAGTTGTGTCCGACTCTTTGTGACCCCATGGACTGCAGCACACCAGGCTTCCCTGTCCATCACCAACTCCCAGAGCTCACTCAAACTCACATTCATAGAGTCAGTGATGCCATCCAACCATCTCATCCTCTGTTGTCCCCTTCTCCTCCTGCCTTCATCTTTCCCAGCATCAAGGTCTTCCAGTGAGTCAGTTCTTCACATCAGGTGGTAAAAGTATTGGGGTTTCAGATTCAGCATCAGTACTTCCAATGAATATTCAGGGCTGATTTCCTTTAGGATAGAATGGTTGGATCTCCTTGCAGTCCAAGGGACTCTCAAGAGTCTTCTCCAACATCATAGTTCAAAAGCATCAATTCTTTGGCACTCAGCTTGCTTTATAGTCCAACTCTCACATGCATACATGACCACTGCAAAAACCATAGCTTTGACTAGACAGACCTTTGTTGGCAAAGTACTATCTCTGCTTTTTAATATGCTGTCTAGGTTGATCATAGCTTTCCTTCCAAGGAGTAAGCATCTTTTGATTTCATGGCTGCAGTCACCAGCTGTAGTGATTTGGGAGACCCAAAAAATAAGTTTCCACTGTTTCCCCATCTATTTGCCATGAAGTGATGGGACCAGATGCCGTAATCTTAGTTTTCTGAATGTTGAGTTTTAAGCCGACTTTTTCACTCTCCTCTTTCACTTTTATCAAAAGGCTTTTTAGTTCCTCTTCACTTTCTACCATAAGGGTGGTGTCATCTGAATATCTAAGGTTATTGACACTTCTCCTGGCAATCTTGATTCCAGCTTGTGCTTCAACCAGCCCAGCATTTCTCATGATGTACTCTGCATGTAAGTTAAATAAGCAGGGTGACAATATACAGTCTTGTCGTACTCCTTTCCCGATTTGGAACCAGTCTGTTGTTCCATGTCCAATTCTAACTGTTGCTTCTTGACCTGCATACAGATTTCTCAGGAAGCAGGTCAGGTGGTCTGGTATTCCCATCTCTTTCCGAATTTTCCAGTTTGTTGTGATCCACACAGTCAAAGGCTTTGACATAGTCAATAAAGCAGAAGTAGATGTTTTAATCATATTCAATCATACATATATCAATAGAGACTCAGATATTCATTTTATGCTCTGGGTTATAATCCAACACTCCTTTATTTCCTTGCTCAAATTGTTCCAACTTTGACTATTGGCAACTCTTTCAGTTATGTTTTGTTCTTCTTTGACATACCCGCCCCCCCCCCATCAATGTGATTGTTTTTATTTTTTGAAGTATGTTCTTTCTTCCTGGTATATTGTATCTTTACATCCATATATATTTATGTACGTATCTTTAAAAGATCTTAACTTCTGAAAAACATCACCCAAATTTATCCCGTCTTTAAAAATAATTTCATAATATCATAAAGTTAGTATTTACAATTTCTGGGGTAGTCTCAAATGACTTTTAATTAGTATGGTCTAATCAGATCCTATATTTGCATTCAGTGATGTATTTTAAAAAGAGATTTCTCTTTTAATCTTTTCATCTTCTTGCAACTTATAAATTGAAGGAATGGCAGTTTTCCTCACAGTTCTGTTGATTACATTCTCTCTGGCAAGAATACCTCCCTGGTGGCGGTATCGTGTTCCTCTGTTGCTTCACTCAGAAGACACTTAATATCTAGTCATTTCTCTTTGGGGGATATACACTCTAAAGTTTCCAGCCAGCTTTCCATATGATTCTGGATTCACTGGTGATCATTATCTAGGTACATTATTTCATTGAAAGTGAAAGTGTTAGTGACTCAGTGTCCAACTTTTTGTGACCCCATGGACCCTAGCCCCCCAGGCTCATCTGCCCATGCAATTTTCTAGGCAAGAACACTGGAATGGGTTGCCATTCCCATCTCCAAGGAATCTTCCTGATCCAGGGATTGAACCCAGGTGTCCTGCATTGCAGGCAGATTCTTTACTGTCTAAGTTACCACGGAAGTGTTTCTAAAATGATAATAGTCTTTTTCTCTGGATTTGTTACCTGAAAGTCCACAAAGAAAAACTTTCTCCATCAACTATTTGAGATTCAGTTTGTAACAGAAAAGGCAGGATGTTTGATTTTTTTAGTTTTCAAAATGTGATGATTTATTGGCATCTGCAATGGCACCCAACTCCAGTACTCTTGCCTGGAAAATCCCATGGACAGAGGAGCCTGGTAGGTTGCAGTCCATGGGGTCGCTGAGGGTCTGACATGACTGAGCGACTTCACTTTCACTTTTCACTTTCATGCATTGGAGAAGGAAATGGCAACCCACTCCAGTGTTCTTGCCTGGAGAATCCCAGGGACGGAGGAGCCTGGTGGGCTGCCATCTCTGGGGTCGCACAGAGTCGGACACGACTGAAGTGACTTAGCAGCAGTAGCAGCAAAGGTGACCAATACCATTTTTAAAAAATCAACACACTATTACTTTTTAAACTGGTAGATTTGTCTCATTTGTTGTTACTTTTAAATGCTAAAATTGTCTTCTCTGTATGGGGAACACCTTTAAATTGGCTCAAATCTTTTTGACACAACTCCTTTGATCTTTACTTTCTGGTATAACCAAAATATCCTGAATTTTATTGTACATTTCTTCCCTTGTAGATTTAGCTCTTGAGTTCCTAGAGGAGCCTAGGTTACTTTTAGTGGGAAATTACATTTAGAGATGATTGGATAATAGGGGTGTCCATTGGGTTGATCATTATTCTAGGCCTTTTCAGACAGCCTTTTTTTTCTTTTTAATGGAAATGAAATGTATCATGAGTTCATGCTGAAATTTCTAATTTCAAATTTACTAATTCATACTGATGTTTCTAAATTCAAATTTAGGATTGCAGTGTTTTTATACTTAATTTCTTTGATTTCTATATTTGTATTTCCTTTCTCTGATATTGAAAATCTTGATTCCAAGGATTATATACATGCTTTATACTAATATAGTTCAGAAATAAGTGTCAGTATTACTGCCAATAAGCATACTGAAAAAGCTTAAAGTTTCTTTTATATTTTTCCCCTTGGAATAACATCTCAATAGGAATGCCTGGTGAAACACTCCAGTATTCTTGCTGGGAAATCCCATGGACAGAGAAGCCTGCTGGGCTTGGGCTACAGTTCATGGGATCACAGAGTCGGACGCGACTGAGTGACTGAACAACAGGAATGTTTGGTAAATTTATTGCTTGAAAGTAATTTCTTTACTGTCACACTTTAACTGCATAATGTGCTTTAACCAGTATCTTCATTGAAGGAGGGAGGTGCCATTTCCTGTTGGAAAGAGGAATAGAGTTACACAGTGTTGAATGCTTTTTAAGTGAAGACTTTTTGTTTGTTTGGGGGGTTTTGTTCTTTCAGTCATGAGTTGTGCAGTAAGAATCCTTAAATCCAAGAGCAGCACTAAACTGGGCAGAGTAGGTTTGCAAAACCTCCAGACTGAAACTGCTCACCTTCTCCGGACGTGACTAGGCAACTGTATTCAGTATACGTTTTCCCCCCAATACACTATATATATATATAGCTAATTATTGAGCAGCACTGGCGTGCCAAACCCCACTTTGCGTACTAGGGTGATGACACTTGCCGTGCTCACGGCTCACAGTCGGGTACTGGAGAGGAACGCACCAACAGTTTATTATTGAACAATGGCAGTAGGTGCCAAGCGGTGGGCATGAATGCGGTGTTATGGAAACCCCCAGAGCCTCTCCCAGAGATGAACTGTCTGAGGGGCAGGTAGGCAGCTCCTGCTGAGTCCGCCCACGTCAGGTGCAAGACTAACGCATCAGAGCTGGGAGGTCACAATTTAAAATTCTCTTTATGTCCCTGAGTAAGATGAGTAGGGGCCAAAGGGCGAAGAGGGATCAGCTCCAAGGAACGCGTCCTACAGGAAGCAATAACCTACTTGGATCGGGGAGGGGCGTGAGAGGTAGGGCCGGTCTAACGAGGCAGGACAGCCGGCTCGCCAGGATGGCCAAGGGGTGGCGAGCTCCGAAGACGAAGTGCCCGGGCAGGACGATCGCCGAGCTGGAGACAGCGGAGCGTCGGCCCCGCCCACTGCAGACAGGTTCCCCAGGCCCAAGGTGCGTTGCGTCACGACGCCTTCGCCTCGTTGATTGGCTCCTCCGGGGAACCCCGCCCCCTCAGCTGTAGCCGGGCCGGCTTCGGCGTCGCCGCCATCTTTGTTGATGTGTCAGCTCCGCGGGGGCTTGGGGCAGCCGCGGCGGAGGGAGCGTGCTGTTGGCCCTGTTCCCACCGCTGTCCCCACCGCCCCCACATTTCCAGGTCTGCGGGGCCCCTCTATGGAGAAGTTGATCCCTGAGCAGTAGTTCCAGCGGCTTCTTTAGGGGTGTGGCCTGAGGCTCGGATCAGTGGGGTAAGTACCCTAGAGGGGCGCCCGGGAGGACTGGGGAGTCGCGGTGGCGGCACGGCGGGCTTGCCACCTCCTGCGCCATCCTGCACGTCCCGGGGCGGCTCCCTGGCCTGGCTTCTCGAGGGAGTTAGGCGAGCGCTTGGTGGTGGCGTTCCCTCCTCTCTCTGCCTCCCGGCCATCAGTCCCGGGCCGCCCGGGCGGGAGGCGGCGGAGGGGTCGCCGGGGGCCGTGGGGGCCGCGCCTCCTGAGAGGTCCCTAGAGAGCCCCAGAACTTAGGCCGCCGGCCGGGTCTCCCCGTGTGAACAGCAGCTAAGCCCGACCTGCTCGGCCACCCCTCACGGACTCGGCGTCTGTTTCTCCTTTCCTCTCCAAGTTGACTGTGTTCGTGTTTCATGTTTACTGTAGTGACTTTAAACCCTCTTCCAAACACTTCCATTACTGTGATTTTAAGTAATTTTAGAGACGATTCTTTGGGATCGTGGTTATGAACGAAATCGTTCTTGGTATTTATATTGCCTTCCCACCCCCCCCCCCCCCCCCCCCGCCAAGGACATCAAGGCATTTGATAAATCTTGGTTGCTAAGGATCAGATTTCAAATTTATGTGTCTGTCAAACCTGTAAAATGGTAACCCCCCTTCTGCATGTCCCCTCGTAGCGATCTTGGGGAACAGTGCAGGTATAATTATTGATCGCCTGTTAACCATGGAAGAACTTTAGCTAGTTTTTGCATCTTGATTTTGCTTAGAGGAAAGAGGCCTGGATTTGAAACATCTGGACTATCTTCTACTTGATGGTCTTGTTACCTCCGAGAGTTATGTAGTATAGTAATGTCGGGCAGCCCCAGTCATTCGGCAGTTTTCTCTATGTGTACCTGTGTAATCTACCTTTCGTGCCTACCTTTTTAAATTTCTTCTAAAATGATAGGTTAGGAGTTTTTCTGAGGACAATATGTGGCAAATCAGTGAAAGTGTTTCAAGAGGTATGCTGGTAGTCGCTCGAAAACAAACAAAAACACACCAAAAAACTGTAAGTGTTTAGGTATGCTTGTGGGTGTAGCCTTCCGGACTGCTAACTACACCTTCATATTTGCAGAGTGTGGGAAAGATTAAGGTGCGAGAGATGTTGATAGTAAAACCGACCATCTGCTTGTGTATCTTCTCTCTTCAGCTACTTTCAAATTCTTTATCCATCATTGTACAAATAGAAAGCAGTGAAGATTGGCTTTGTTTTTCTTTTTCTCTTTTTTCCTTCCTTTTTGGTCCTTTCCTATTATTTTAAATTCAGTGGAAGATATTGAGTAATTCACAAACTTTGCAGTATAAAGAATTAAAACCCCTTGTTACATTGTAATAGGTGGGCATGTATAATCACTGAAGATTCTACCTGGAAATGCCTGGCTTACATTTATATTGGTTTTATTCTTTTTAAGACCTTTTCTTATTCATAATACCTGCATATAAATTCAGAGGTTCCTTTAAACAGTGGAGATTCCATAGAGTATCATTGGTATTTCAGAGTCTTGTTTATTGCTAACAAGGAAGGAGCGGTGGAGCACAATAACCGACCTTTAACCTTTTAGTCCCTTCAACCATAAACTAAAGAGTTGTTCTTTGATGCTATTCAGTGACAGCATAGCTAATGAGGATTGCTTAGTATATTCTATTTAAAACCATCTATTTACAAATACATGCTAACTTCCTAGAAGTCTGCTCTTTAGGAGAGATGATGGGTTGATGCAGCCTTTAGTTAAAGATGTAGTAAAATCATCTTTTCCTTTGAAGAATGACTAATAATCTGTACTAGTTTTTCAAATTCATCTTAACAGTTTCATGTTAAAGAGTCCTTAACCTGAAGTTATGTTTCTTTCACAACGTTTGGATTTTTCTTTTCCCTCTTATCTCTAGTTTTAAATAATTAAAGCTGATTCTTGAATTTCTTATAAACGTGTCACTGGGCTTACTGTCGGAGAAGGCAATGGCACCCCACTCCAATACTCTTGTCCTGGAAAATCCCATAGATGGAGGAGCCTGGTGGGCTGCAGTCCATGGGGTCACTAAGAGTCAGACAGGACTGAGCGACTTCACTTTCACTTTTCACTTTCAGGCATTAGAGAAGGAAATGGCAGCCCACTCCAATGTTCTTGCCTGGAGAATCCCAGGGACGGGGGAGCCTGGCGGGCTGCCATCTATGGAGTCGCACAGAGTCGGACAGGACTGAAGTGACTTAGCAGCAGCAGCAGGGCTTACTGTGTTGGGAATATTATGTTCAGTGTCATTTCGGGGCAACCTTGGGAGCATCAGTTCAGTTCAGTCGCTCAGTCGTGTCTGACCTCTTGCGACCCCATGAACTGCCGCACTCTAGGCTTCCCTGTCCATCACTAACTACCCGAGCTTACTCAAACTCATGTCCATTGAGTGAGTGATACCATCCAACCATCTTGTCCTCTGTCATCCCCTTCTTCATCCCCTTCTCCTCCCACCTTCAATCTTTCCCAGCATCAGGGTCTTTGCAAATGAGTCAGTTCTTTGCATCAGGTGGCCAAAGTATTGGAATTTCAGCTTCAGCATCAGTCCTTCCAATGAATATTCAGGACTGATTTCCTTTAGGATGAGAGCATAGATAATTTAAATTTGGGAGTGACCCTGTAATCTTATCATATTATTTCAGAAGCCACTTTTGAACTTTATTTCTCAGCTACTGAGATTTTAAAAATCTATCTGGGCTAAGAAGTAAACAAAAGAAAAAGTACTGGCGTGAAGGGGCAATAGACAGAAAGTAGAAATCAAACCCAGCAAAGTATCGATTGGATTGTGAGTATAGTTGCCTGTCATTAGGAAACACAAACTATTCACCTACTTCAGAGATGATCATGTCATAGCTAATAATTTAATTTTTTGGTAAACTGCATTGTACCAAATTAACCAAGCCCAGGCCAAAGGTGGCTTCAAAATATAAACATTAACCAGAACTTCTTAATATAAGGCAGACTTAAAACTTACCTTTAAAAAATTTTTTTTAGGTTATTAGTTAGTCCCATTTTGAAAAGGAAACTGTAGGTCAATCCTGCCCCCCCCCCCCTTTTTTTTTTAGTTTTTAGGTTTTTGAGGGGGAAATTAGCTGAAAATCTTTTCGTGTTTTCTTAGAGTCATTGAAGCTTTTTTGGTGAGCTCTATACAAAGCTTCAAAATGAGATTTCTATGCTAATAACTTTTCTGATTTAAAAGTTACTATAAGAGATATATAAAATTCCATGGATCTAAAATACCAAACTGATAACATGACATATAACTTGTAACGTAGTATATGATGTGGCTACTTTCCTTCTTTTTCCTGGAGTCTTGCTGGGCTGTGATTTCTCTTGTTATCATATCACAGGTTTTCGTACTGTCTGGGGGGGTGAGTGTCCTGCTGCATCTATTGTCCTGAGTCTTTTCACCATCTTTTTCTGTGTGTGTTATAGTATACATACTGTAAAATTCTGAATGCCCTGACCCCTGGGTGCAAAGCTAAACAAACCCCTACGGGGATAATTGAGCTTGGCCTCAGATGATACACTTTTTAAACTAATGGACAAAGAGCTAGTGATGTGTTTCACAAAAAGGAAACGCAGTATATTTACCAAAAAGCTCATTTACAGTGTGACTACTTTACAAATAAATCTTCCTTTCGATAGAACTAGTCTAGAGTTCTTTGAAATAACCAGCTCAAGTTTTAATCTTTTAGGAGTAGAATTTGATTCGCTGTGTATAAACTTCAGTGTCAGATATTTTCATTACGTGAAACGAAGTTTTATGTCTCTTGTATGGGTTCTTTTCTGTTCATTATTCTGTGTTTTAAAACTTTATCCAGGAAAGTATTTATATTTTGTAGTTCATGTCTGTCAAAAATCAGACGCTTGGGAGTTGTGATCAGTTTATGTTGGACTGAGGATGATGATTTTGATTGCTTCTGATTTTAATTGTTTTATTAGAACATTATTAGAACTGGTCAGAAAGATAAGTTATCATTTTGTTTATTCTGTTTTCAAAGTGTATTTGAGGAATGTGTAAAAGACCTTTGGATGTACTTACTTTTTTTTCAAAGGACAGTAAACTATTATATTGAAGAACAGGAGTGCCATCACAAGCTCAACTTGCTTATCTTAATGTACATTACTTGAGAAGCTACAGCTGGTATTATTTGAGACTCAAATAGTACAATTTGTAAGTTTAAAATTTGTAGTTTGTTATAGATAACATTTATGCTGAACTGAGTCACATGTTTCTGTTGGAGTTAAACACTCATATGTTTCTTATATAGCTTCTCATGGAAGGCTGACCTTCCAGTTAAAATACTGTAAACAAAGAGTAAAAGATTTAACACAAATTTTTTGTGTTGGTTCATTACACCAGAAAGTAAATTCCAGAAAGATATCTGTTTTATTCACTGCTTTGTTCCCAACACGTAAGACAGTGCTGAACATAATACATACTCAATACATATGTGGTGAATAAATGAATTAATATTTAGTTTAGAAATGTATTTCTGGTTTGGCACTTTTGTATGAGGTTGTATGTTTGATAATCTAGTACCAAATGTCTGGCTTTGGATTAGTTTGTATTTGCATTTATTGAATAAGCTTAAATTCTTTTGTTGTTTGTTTATACTGCTAATTACTGGCAAACAAGAAATAGTATTAAAAGTTGTTATAAACAGAGTTTTTGTTTATAAGGTTCTTATATAGAAATAATTTTGTACAGTTGCTGGTTCTTAAAGAAATAAAATCTATGGTGGATAATGGTTGGCTTTAAGGCAAGTGAAGAGTGTTTCTGGACCAGTTGCCTACAGCTGATGAGCTCCAGTAAGAGCGAAACCACTTCTCACTCTGCTGAAACAGTTTTGAAGTGCGAATTGGTCCTGTAGTACTGTGTCAGAAACAGAAACAACCCTGGTGGGAAAAAAAAGTCCTTGAATTAAGAGGAATTTTGTGACTTGGCTAAATTTAAATATAGTGTCTTCCCTTAATGAGTAAGAATTGCTAAAAAGTCAAATAACCTGTGTTTTTTCTTACCTCAGCAATAGAGATTGTAATTAGTAATTGTAGTCACTGTCTGTATATGAGTGTGAATTTGGTTTATACAAGCACTTCTTAACTAAAGCAATCTTATATACAAGTGTATAGTTTTGCATCCTACCCCTTTAATATACTTATAGGCTATTCCATCGCTGGTAGCTTTAATGACTTCTACTCCTTTACCCCCACCCCGAAGAAAAAATTTGTACAGCAGCCAAATGGGCCTGCATCAGCATTGCCAGCTGGAGGCCCACAGGAGGACTCAGCTGACTGCTTTTCCCCTGCTTAGTTGCAGACAGTCAAGCACATGATGGCGGCCCCTCCCTGCATCATTCTTGTGTACTCTTGGTGATGGCTTTTTACATATAGACACACAAATCTTCTTTAAAGCCTTTCCTTTTGCCCCTGATCAGTATTCATTTGAACATCAGAAAACTGAGTTTACAGACTAAGTGGTTATCAGATGCCAGTTTATATGGATAGTTTTTCCAAAGATCATGGCATATTACTGAGAAAATATAAAAAGTACTTGCCTTTTGACGGTGAACTATGTGTGTGTTAGTCGCTTAGTCGTGTCTGACTCTTTGTGACTGCATGTATTGTAGCCTGCCCGGCTCCTCTGTCCAGGCAAGAATATTGGAGTGGGTTGCTGTTCCTTCTCCAGGGGATCTTCCTGACCCAGGGACTGAACCTGGGTTTCCTGCATCGCAGGCAGATTGCAGAAGGATGATCTGTAAAACAGAATCTAAGCTGAGGTGTTTATAGCAACAGGTGTGTGTTTGTTCATTTATTACCTATGAAGAGCCAGCAGAATGAGACATTTTTGTCATTCTGTGCTGTCTTGCACATAGCAAGTCTTCTTACAGCCTGGTTTCGACCCTCTAAATGCCTTCGGCACCCCCAGCTCATTGCGTAAATTCAGTCCCACCCTCACTGAGAACCATTGAACAGCATTTGCAAGAATGACTGTAAATGTAGTGGAGAATGTATTTGTTGGATTTGTTTATCTATTTACTGTTACTGTTATATTGCTTGGGGTTTAAGAAGTTTGATTCAGTTCAGAGTGAGGTTCCTCTTCCTTTCGAGTACAGAGAGCTTTTAAAAGGCTGTTGAGAAATGTCACAAGGAAGGCTATGATTGTGTACCTGATGGGTATAAGTATAGTATGTTTCCATTTACATGAGAGGGTTTTTTTCTTGTGATTGCCATTAGGGAAAATTTGGAGGAGACATGACCTTAGGGTCTGTCCTTTAAGTATAATTAGGCTCTGGATAGACGGAAGGGAGGGCTTTCCTTGGTAGCTTGGCAGTAAAAAATCCTCCTGCAATGCAGGAGAAGTGGTTCAATCCCTGGGTGGAAAAGATCCCCTGGAGAAGGAAGTAGCAACAGGCTCTAGAATTCTTGCCTGGAGAATCCCATGGATAAAGGAGCTTGGTGGGCTACAGTCCGTGGGGTCACAAGAATTGGACACAACTTAGGGGCTAAACTACTGCCGCTAGACTGAAGGGCAGACCTAGATGAGAGCAAAGCCATGGAGATGTTAATGCGCACATTGTTTGGAGGAATCTAGAGTAATCTGGTCAAGGGCTGGTGAGGTACTATAGTGAAGTATTAGGATTTTAAGATTGTGTTGAGAGATAAGATTGAAAAAATAGTACAGTTGAAACTCTGAGGTATAAACATGAAATGCTCACATCCCCTCCACTTCCCTCTGAGGTACAGTCCTTTAATAATGTCTTGGTTTGGTGTCAAAACTCTTCTGCCACTTGTGATTACTAGAAAAAACTTATTCCAGGAATTAAGACAGGTTTCACGTGCTTACAAAAGCAGGCAACAAAAACATGTTAATCATAAACTCTTTCTTCTCTGTGAAGAAATGTTGAAACTGTTGGTTCCCAGCTGCTTGGATTAAAGAAGAGATGTAATTTGGCTCTAAAATTTGTCCCCTCTGCTTCCGCTTAAGTGGCCCTTTCAGAGTTGGGGGAATACCAGCCAGTGGAGGCAGAGTTCTCACTATCTGAAACTCGAAAGAGGGAAGCAGCAGCTCTGCCTTTACTCTGAGTCATCTGGTTGTATTTGGTGGTGATCTCTCCGGAGGTGGGCTGTGCGGTATTTGGGGGAGAAGGGGCAGTTTTGTAACTCCCTTGACCCTCGTGCCACCGGGGATTCACTTTGTAGGGCAGCTCCTGTTCCTCTGTGGCAGAGCCAATGTAGTGTACACCTAACGCCTTCTCTGGATTGGATGACACTTACCTGGCGCTGTCTCAGGTCCTCTGCCCTTATATTAGCCTCCTGCTCCTTGACTTGGAGTTTCAGGAACGAGAACTGGAGGGAGGGTGGAGTGAGACTGAGAAGCCAACAATTCAAGTGTTCCAGATAGGAAGTTATCAGGCCTGGGTTGAGTTGCAGGTAGGGGGCCAGTGACAGTAGAAATGAGGGTGTAATTGCAAGAAACATGAAATCAGTGAAAGAATATGAGGCTGAAGGAAAGAAAGAGTCATGACTAAGAAAAATGATAGCATTGACAGAAATAAAAGATTAGGGGTTCTCAACCCCAGAAGCTATTGTTGTGATTCTGGGTTTAGCCATTTTTTGAATTGAGCCATTGGAAATGCCACTGTTGGTGTGAGATTATTATAGATGTAGAGGTTGAGTGGAAACAAAGAGGTGATTTGTTATCTATAATTCAAGAGCACAGGAGTGAAAACCAGGTGGGCCTCAACTACGAGTCTGTGGTTTCAGTAATCATACTGGATGAATTCTAGCAGGGAAAATAAAGTTGTGGACTGAACCCTGGGGAATGTGAGAGCTGGATAAGAAGATAACCATTGTTTGTATAATGCTTTTCTGTCGACAAAGCACAGCACACAGACAAGAGCCATAGAGTTAGCAAAGGAAAGTTTCTTCTAACTTGGTCAGCCTATGCTGGAGAGTCACAATGCCTTCACAGACTCATTCTCTTTTAAACAGATTCTTTATCTTCTGCTCATTACATTTGGTCAGCTCTGAGTTCAACTTCAGTAGATATCACATAACATTGACTAGTTATGACTAGTTATGATGTTTGAAAGCACTTTTTAGATTGATTTCCAAATTAAGATTTCAAATTCAGCAGCAACACATTCATAAGTTGTATGTTAAAATTAGTTATTTTGAGGACAGTAGTGGCTTCCTTCCACATGAGGAAGCCACATAGTGGCTAATGTCCCTGTTTGAGAATTATTTTACTTTGTCCTTGATTTGGAATACACCTTACTCATAAGGGTTTTTATTAACTTACTGCATTTATTTGTATTGCCTAAACCAAACTTTTATTGCTAGTGTGGACTTTGTCTTAGTTGTAACATACATGCAGCAAGATAATAATGATAATTTGTTTGGTTGTTAGGAAATACGTTGTATAAGTAGGTAATTTATAGTATTAAGGCCAATGTCTAATTAGTTGATGCCAGGATATTTAACAGGCAAGCTGGTCTTCTTTTCCTTTCTTAGGATTCTTCATTAAGATTGTTGGGATGTTATATATTTTTCTGTCTCAGGATAATTTTTGAAGTTGACTAATTTTCAGAAAATAGCTAGCTTAGTAACCCTCGTAAACAGCTTAAAAAATATTTTCTAACATTGTTGAATTAGGTTTGTAAATGTTTCTTTTATGAACGAAGCAATGCATATGGGGTCCATTTGAGTCGTGCTGAACATTGTTCTTAATGAGAATGTTTGGAAATCACTGTGATGCTTCTTGTATCCCAGGGTGAAACATGGATTCCTGTCAGGAGTCCTTTACACCTTGACTTCTTTCGGCTCAGCTGTAGGTGTCTGGGCTGCAGGTAGCTGTGTTTTATTGTCTAGTTTTCCTTCTGCAGCGAACACCATTGTTAATGTACGTTGTTTTATTGCCTTGATTTGTAATTTCTTGCCTATTGTTTTCATTGCTATCTGATTTCTGCAATAGTTTGTTATAAGTTCTTTACATAGTCTTTTTTTCCCCTTGTGGAGCTGAAGGAATTCTATTAATAAACAGTTCTTGGGCACTAATCTTCTCATTACTGGTCTCATTCTGTGCCCAAAATCTTATGGGGCCAAACTGCAGCCGAAGTGAAGTGGCAGGACTGGACTGAAGGAGAAGAGAGTGAACCTGTGTGGTACCTGACCCGTGGTGACTCACTTGGATCAGCTGTTTTATTCTTTGTTTGTTTTTCCCCTCCAAGGAAAGAAATTTTAAAGAATTATTACTGGTAAAATGTGTAGCCTTAGTTTTTCCACGGCATGAAATGTATGCAACTATATATGGGGTCTTGGTTTAAAAAAAAAAACCTTTTTAAAAATGTGTCTTTTGACTTTCTTAGATGTAAGACGAAGATCAGGAACAGATTTGAACAAGTACACGGTGAATCGGCGCCAGTCAGCATGTCGGAGACAGAGCACATAGCCTCCATTTCCTCTGATCAAAATATTGAGGAAATAGCGGAAACAAAGGAAGACTCATGCAACTCTCTCTCTGGTGATGAAAGCAGCAGCTTAGAAAATGAGTCCAAACTGTCATCATTAAACTCTGATAAAACTGTATGTCACCCTAATGAACACAATAATCAAACTGAAACACAGGAAAATTATATTCCAGATCATGGTGGGGGTAAGGATTCCTGTGCTAAAACAGACACAGGCTCAGAAAATTCTGAACAAATAACTAGTTTTCCTGGTGGAGATTTTACACAGCAAGTTTTGAAAACAAGTGAAGCAGAACAAACCGTGACACAAATATTGGCAGAATTAAGGTCATCTGCATTTACAGAAGCAGGGAACCAAAAGACTTATTCAGAGAGTCCTTATGATACAGACTGCACCAAGAAACTTATTTCAAAAATAAAGGATGTTTCAACATCAGAGGATTTGTTGGAAGAAATAGAATCTGAGCTCTTATCTACTGAGTTTGCAGAAGAACACCGAGTACCAAATGGAATGAATAAGGGAGAAAATGCATTAATTATGTTTGAAAAGTGTGTGCAAGATAAGTATTTGCAGCAGGAACACACCATAAAAAAGTAAGTTTTTTATTTTTTCAAGTTATTTTTTTACATGGGGATTAAAGATTAAATTCTTTAAAGTATCATTTTATTTACTTTTATTTCCACAGTAGTTAAGTTATTGAGCAAATGTCAAGTTTGCCTAGTTAATACATAACTTTTTTTTAGGATGTGATATTTTTGTTATTTTAGAAATAGTAGGTAAATAGTGTTTTTATGAGTGTTATATATAATATAACTATGTTAAATATGTTAGCATATATAGAATTATATATCTATAAAGGCACTGTTTTGAATATGATTTAAAATTTGTTTTACATAGAAGTCCTAATATGTTAAGTTTAAAAGAATAAATGTTTTATTAAAGTGTAAGTTCATTAAAGATCTAGAAATGTCTGTAAAGACAGCTCAATTTTTTCTGTTTTAAAAGAACGTAAAGCATTACATTGTCAGAAGTAAGATAAATTCAAAAGGCATGAGAAGTCGTGAAGTTAAAAATTTTTTCTTAAAATCCCCACTGTAAATTTATTGGTTAAAAAAATTAAAATTTAGAGAACAGAAGGATTGGTATATTATCATTCAGTAAATAATAACATAGTTAATTTTTGACTTCTCTTCAATTTGTGGAGTTAATTTCTATTTTAACAACAGTTTAAATTTCATTTTATCTTTTCCTAGTGTTATATCACCCTGTGTTTATTTTATATTTATATGTGTAAGTGATGCATATATTTAGATACTCTTATAACCCTTATAAAGGAAAATAAAACTTGCTAGCCTTCATCAATATAAACTGATTCTCTTTTTTAAAAAGTGGTACTTTAAAAAAGTTTTTGGAATGGAAGGGGCCATGTGTAGAGAAAGGGGAGGAGGAGATTGGTTTATCCAGTGAAGTTTAATCCCAGCATCCAAAGCCTTTTTTTCCTATTGTTTATTTTTAAATTGTGATAAAATACACATAGCATAAAATTTGCCACCTTAACCATTTTTAAATGTGCAGTTTGGTAGTATTAAGTGTATTCACAGAGTGTGCAACCAGCACCATAGCTTTTCATGGATTTGAAGTTCTATATCCTTCAAGCAACTCCCTATTCCCCTGGCCTAGTCCCTGGTAGCCACCATTCTGTTGTGCTTTCTAAGAGTTTGACTGCTCTTGATATTTCGTGTAAATGAAATTGTACAGTATTTGCCTTTTTGTGACTGGCTTGTTTCACTTAGCAAATGTCCTCAAGGTTCATCCAAACTGTAGTATGTGTTAGAGTTTCTTTCCTTTGTAGGGTTGAATAATACTCCACTGTATGTATGTTGTTTATTGTTTATCTGTCCATCCATCAGTGGACATTTGGGTTGCTTCTACCTTTTGACTGTCGTGAATATGCTGCTGTGAACATGAGTGTACCAGTATCTGTTGAGACTCCAGATCTCTCTTGATACTTTCTTAATACTGCCTAAAAACTAATGGCAGCTACTGCTGCTAATAACTTTACTGGAATGCTGCTGTTATGAAAAAAAACTATGATTTTATACTTGAACCATCAGTTTTTCTGCCATTCTTGCTTTTCTGGGTAACTTCCTTATTTCCTGCTATCTATACTTTAATCTTTTAAACTTTCCCTTTGAGATTATTCTTGATACTGCCTTCCTTCTACTTTCCTTAGATTTTGAGTCTTGACCACTTTCATATTTCTCTTGTAAATTATAAGATGTCATAGACTTGATAATAATAGCCAGAAGACTTAGTGTGCCTGGCACTTTCCATGTATTAATGCATGGAATCCTTACAAAACAACTCTGTGCGGTATGAACAGTTATTATTCCCATCTTACAGATAAGGTACCTGAAGCACAGAGAAGTTAAGTAACTAACTTGCTCAGGGTCACAAGATACTAAATGACAAAGTTAAAATCTGAACCCATTTAGTCTGGCTTAAGGGGATTTTTTTTAATGTGCTTATCAGAAATGAACAGGTTGCATGTTATTAAATTTAACTAAAAACATTAGGAATACAGTAGAAAGTTAATTCCTCTTTTGTGCTGTATCGTGTCAGGACAGAGGCAGCATGGTAGACTGGGGTAATATGCTCAGTTGGAAGGTTCCCACTCCCAGTTGCAAGCTTTTAGTTAGGTCAGTCTCTCTCAGACAAAGATTTTTCATCTGTATGAAGGGGACAATACTTACCTGATAGGATTGTTTTGAAGACATTAAAGGGTTAAAATATTATTACTTTAAATCCCAAGTTATTTTTATTATGCATGTAATATTTTAAATTTCAAATAAAATGCTTTATGATTCAGGTTAGCTCTAAAATAACTTGTCTTTTTTTCTTTTGCCTTCATTCAATTTCCTGTAAAGAAAACTACCTTTTAGTTGCTTTGGCTTGAATTTTCATGAATGCATCTATTTGCAAATGTCTTTGTTTAATACCTCCATTCCCCCCCCCCTTTTTTTTTTCATTCCCCTGTTTTCTAATATCAGTATTATTATCCAATGTCCCAACCATATTTTTAATTAGGAACAATTATTTGTGTATAGGATGTGCACTTGGCACATAAGAATAGTAATTTCAGGGCTTGCTCTGCTTTACTTCTCTCTCCCTAAATTGCTTACTTTATGGACTGTAGTCAGGATTCTCGTGTTTCTAGCTGTTTTCTGCAACAGATTGAGTGTTCGTCTTTGTCATATAATCTGAGTTAAATCACTGGGCCAGAAAAGGCTTGAAGAAGCTTGTATGCTACACAGTTTTCTGTTCCCAAACATTTTCGCAACGTTCCTGCTCACTGCATTTCTGTCCTATGAGAGAGGTCTGTCCTCATTACCTGAAGCATAGTCAGAGTTCAAGTCATTTTCCCTGTCCTCTTGCCATTTTGTTAGTTTTCTTAATAGAACTTAATCCCAACTTGGCGTTTCATTATATATCTGTTTATTGTTTAATTTCTCTCTTAGAATGTGAGCATCATGAGTGCAGGGACAGTTCACTGACTTTAAAAAAGTAGGATGTTTAGTAGCAACCCTGCCTCCACGCATAGAAAGGCTGTAGCAATACTTTCCACAGTAGTGGGTGGCTTCCAAAAGTGTCTGTCTCCAGACAGGTGCTTGGAGGGGAAACATTGTGCCTGATTGACCCCGACTGATTTGAAGGGAATTCAGTTCGGAAGGGATGGAGCACATAATCCATAATTCCCCCAAAATATAGACTAGTATAGGCACATAGTAGGTACTCAGTCAACATTTGTGGAGTATGAGGGATTGAGGGATCTTCAGAGTAGAAGATGGCAAGGAATTAGACCTGGGTCCAAATCTAATCTTCACCCGCTTACTGTGTGTGTCAGTTGCTCAGTCGTGTCCAACTCTTTGCGACCCCATGGCTTGAGCCCACCAGGCTCCTTTCTCCATGGGATTCTCCAGGCAAGAGTATTGGAGTGGGGTGCCATTTCCTTCTCCACTTGCTAACTATATGACTTGGAATAAGTTCTAGGCTTCGTTTTTGGTTTTTCAAATTCATAAAGCATAAAGTAATGATTTTATAGACTTATGAATTTATAGACTTGAATATTAAATAATACATTTAAAGCTACACTTAGGAAATAGTAATTGTGCCATAAATGTTAAATAATAGCTGTTGCTGTTGTTAGTAATCCTAAAATATTAGCTGTTAACCCTCTTAGATGTCTTATTTATAGTTCTAAGTACTTTTATGGGTAATTTTTAAGGTTTTATTTATATCTTTTAGATAACTCAAAATGAAATTTCTGCTTAAACGATATTATTTTACATTGACTACTTCTGTAATTAGAATACCATTAGATATTAAATTAGAATATCATAGATATTAAGTTAGAATATCATTAGAATTCTAATTCTATTCTAATTTAATATCTAGTGGTATCTAATTTAGTCATGTCCAACTCTTTGCAACCCGATGGACTGCAACCTCCCAGGTTCCTCCGTCCATGGGATTTTCCAGGCGAAAGTACTGGAGTGGGTTGCCATTTCCTTCTTCAGGGGAGGATCTTCCGACTCAGGGATCAGACCTGGATCTCCTGCATTGCAGGCAGACGCTTTACCCTCTAAGCCACCAGGGAAGCCCAAGAATTAGAGTATCATTAAAGTCTAAAGTAAAATTTTTTCGTCTCAGCGTTATTGACATACGGGGGCAGATCATTTTTTGCTGGTGGTGGGCTGTCCTGCATTATAGGATGTTTAGCAGCAACCCTGCCTCTACTCGTAGAAAGGCTGTAGCAATACTTTCCACAGTAGTGGCTTCCAAAAGTGTCTGTCTCCAGACAGGTGCTTGGAGGGGAACCATTGTATCTGATTGACCCCGACTGATTTGAAGGGAATCCAGTTCCGAAGGGATGGAGCACATAATTCATATGCCTTAAGACATAAAAGAGTGTGGTGTTCTTTATCTGCTTATATTTCACTTAATTTGAAACATACAGATTTCTAGAAAAAAGGTAATAGCCTGTTTGCCAGAGAATGTTTCGTAAAGTATAATATGTTGTTCAATCACTCAGTCATGTCCGACTCTTTGTGACCCCATGGACTGCAGCACGCCAGGCTTCCCTGTCCATCACCAGCTCCTGGAGCTTGCTCAAACTCATGTCCGTCGAGTTGATGATACTATCCAACCATCTCATCCTCTGTCACCCGCTTCTCCTGCCCTCAGTCTTTCCTAGCGTCAGGGTCTTTTCCGATGAGTCGGCTGTTCACATGGCCAAAGTATTGGAGCTTCAGCATCAGTCCTTCGAATGAATATTCAGGGTTAATTTCCTTTAGGATTGATTGGTTTAATCTCCTTGCTCTCCAAGGGACTGTCAAGAGTCTTCTCCAGCAGCACAGTTTGAAAGCATCAATTTTTTGGTGCTCAGCCTTCTTTATGGTCTGACTCTCACATCCATACATGACTACTGGAAAAACCATAGCTTTGACTATATGGACCTTTGTCAGCAAAGTGATATGTCTGCTTTTTAATAGGATGTCTAGGTTTGTCATAGCTTTTCTTCCAAGGAGCAAGTGTCTTTCAAATTTCTTGGCCGCAGTCACCATCTGCAGTGATTTTGGAGCCCAAGAAAAGTAGAATATATCATTACAAAAGAATAACTTGGAAATATTTGTTTATTAATCATAAGTATCTCCACCTCAGTCTACAAACAGATTATTTTCCACATTTTCAATTATGTTTTACTTATACTGGCCTTTTTATATTTAGGTTAATTAAAGAAAATAAGAAGCATCAGGAACTCATCTTAGACATTTGTTCAGAAAAAGACAATTTAAGAGAAGAACTTAAAAAAAGAACAGAAACAGAGAAACAGCATATGAACACAATTAAACAGGTAAAAAGACAAAAGTCTTGGAAGTCTGTTCTTAAATACATTCCTGAAAATTTGTATATAAATTGAAGTTCTGTAAATTAAATCATACTTTAAATGCAGAAGATTGCTTGGTGTGTGAAGCATTCTCTTTTATGAAATGGGAGTTCTAGCCTTATCTTTCTGTTTTATGTAAATTAATATTTTTATATGATATGTGTGGCAGTATTCTATGTATAATAGATATCTGAGAAGGAAAGACAGTTTGTTTGGAAGTCAAATAGATTGTTTCAGAAGAAGCAGTATATACCTAAATGCTTGTATCTGGCCTTAGAAGGTTTTACAGCTTATGCGTACGTGCATGCTAAGTCGCTTCAGTTGTGTCCCACCCTGTGTGACTCCGTAGAGTGTAGCCCACCAGGCTCCTCTGTCCATGGGATTCTTGAGGCAAAAATATTGGAGTAGGTGGCCATTTCCTCCTCCAGGGGATCTTCCCGACACAGAGATCGAATCTGCGTCTCTTACAGCTCCTGCATTGGCAAGCAGGTTCTTTACCACTAGTGCTGCCTGGGAAGCCCTTATATAATTCTGTTCTTAGTATTTTGTAAGCTATACTGAAGGCTGACTCTCTTACTTCAGATGTTATCTGGTTAGCTAGTTTCTCCAAGCCTTTCCTTTCCTTTCTTTTTTTTAAAAATGTACTGTGATGCTTGGATCAGCAAAGTGCATATTCTAGACTGGTAGCTCAGCTGCTCTTTATCTTTTTGAGCTGCCTTTTTAAAAATTTTTTATGTTTTCCCTGGTAGCTCAGCTGGTAAAGAATTGCCTGCAATGAAGGAGACCCCAGTTCGTTTCCTGGGTCAGGAAGATCCTCTGGAGAAGGGATAGGCTACCCCCTCCAGTGTTCCTGGGCTTCCCTTGTTGCTCAGCTGGTAAAGAATCTGTCTGCATTGTGATTCCATCCCTGGGTTGGGAAGATCCTCTGGAGAAGGGAAAGGCTACAACTCCAGTACTCTGGCCAGGAGAATTCTATGGCCTGAATATAGTCCATGGGGTTGCAAAGAGTCAGACATAACTGAGCGACTTTCACTTTCACTTTTCTTCTGTGGACAAGGTTAAAAACATGGTAGCCTTAAAATCTTTCTTTTTGCCTCATCTTTCACAGAAAGCTGTATAATGATAATAAAAGTAAACAGCTGGTAATACCATAATGAAAAGTTAAACCAAGTTTCACTTATACTTTGTTATACTTAATCAGGAAAGTTTAATCCTGATTTGTGTGTGTGTGTGTGTGTGTGTGTGTGTGTGTGTGTGTGTGTGTGGTCTACCACATGTAGACCGAACTTAGAATTTTAAAGTGAGGGTGCCTTAATTTTAAAGTGTGGGGCTGAATATGAATTTTGGTAGACAGATCACTGCTGATGACCAGAAACGTCAGAATAAACAGATGGGGGCTAAGCAGAGCTGTTTTTTTCTTGAACTTGTGAGTAGTTGTGCCTTTTTAAAGGAGAAAATTCGATTTACCTTTCTTTTGCTAGCCAGTATAGCAGAGTTTTCTTTCCTAATTTTATCTTTGAATTTGTACCACTTAATATGGCTGCCACTAGCCATCGTGATATTGGGCATGTAAAAGGTGTCTTGGAGAAGGCAGTGGCACCCCACTCCAGTACTCTTGCCTGGAAAATCCCGTGGATGGGGGAGCCTGGTGGGCTACAGTCCATGGGGTCTCGAAGAGTCGGACACACGACTGAGCGACTTCACTTTCGCTTTTCACTTTCATGCACTGGAGAAGGAAATGGCAACCCACTCCCGTGTTCTTGCCTGGAGAATCCCAGGGACGGGGGAGCCTGGTGGGCTGCCGTCTATGGGGTCGCACAGAGTCGGACGCTACTAAAGCGACTTAGCAGCAGCAGCAGCAGCAGCAAAAGGTGGCTAGTCCACATTAAGAGGTGATGTCCGTGTGAAATATGCACTTCAAAGACTTAGCACAGAAAGGGGTAAAATGGCTTAGTTTTTAATGCTGACTACCTGTTGAAATGATATTCTGTATATGTTGAGTTTAATGAAACACTTATTTCACCTGTTTCTTTTTACTTTTTAAAATGTTGCTACTAAAATATTGGGCTTGTATTGCTGTTGGACAGTGTTGTCATAAGGAAAATTAGCACATGTGTACTATAAGCTAACATGTAGGGTTTTTTATAGCAGTTTCATTGATATATAATTCACATGCCACATAATTTACTCATTTTAGTATGCAGTTTGGTGGTTTTCAGTTGTACATTTTGTCACAATTTTAGAAAGTTTCATCACATGAAAAAACTACAAGCCCATTAGTAGTCACCCCTCATCTCCCTCCAGCCCCTGTCAGCTGTCTCTCCTCAGTCCTAGGGGACAACTAACCTGCTTTCTGTCTCTCTATTTGCCAGTTCTGACTATTTCATATAAATAGAATCACATATGTTTCCTTTTCCTTCATATAAGTGCAGCCATGTAATATCTAGCTTCTTAGTGTAATTTTTTCAAGATTTCTACCAAATTGTAGCTTTTACAATATTTAAGACTAGGGTTATGGGTTAGGTTTATAGATTTATGTCCACCATTTTTGAGTATTTTATGTCTATAGTTTCTTTATGTCTTTTTTGGTATGTTCCTATTTTGTTTCCTTATTCCTCACTTACTGCTTTATATTGCATTAAGTAAATACGTAACATTTTAATTTTTTTCATGATATTTCAACTATTTTTTGAGTTATTTCATTGATAATTACTCTAGAGCTTACCATCTTTCTTCTCAGAGTCTGCTTCAGATTTATACTGACTTAATTCTAATGATATATTGGGACATCATTAATGTTTACTTTTTCTGTCTATGGCTGAAGTATATTCTTGAATTCTTTATGCTCATATAATTTATATTTATTTGAAATGTTAGTGGTCTGTTTGTTATACTATAAAAATGATCTGGAAATAATTTTCTTTACAGTTAGAAACAAGAATAGAGGAACTTAATAAAGAAGTTCAGGCTTCCAAAGATAAAGTATTAGCTCAAGACATTGCAGCCAAAAACGCAGTTCAGCAATTACACAAAGAGATGGCCCATCGGATGGAACAGGTATTTTTCAAATCATCATTATTAACTCTCTGTTGACTTTTTGTTTATTTAACCCTGTTAGATAATTTTAGACATTAGTGTGTACTAGGAATAGGATTTTAAACATGCTAAAGCATTACATAAATGTATGTTAACTACAAAAAACTTCAATTCTTATTTTTGTGATTCTTTACAGTATGCTGACCCTGAGCAGTAGGATTGTTACATGCTTAACATTTACACTATCAGTTCTCAAACCGTTTATACTAATTAAAGAAAAATATAGAGGATAAGACATTAAAAAGTTAATAGCTTTAGTGAACCTAAACATAGTTTCATTAAAATAACTGTTAGGATTAGGATTATATTTTAAAATAAAAACAGAATGATAATAAATTGTACACAATAACAATTCAAACAGTAAAACATGTCTTCTTCCAAACTTTTCTTTGTATGAGGACAAAGAAACTTGTTAATATGGTCCCTGATGGTCATTTTCCCAGAGCACAGGGCAGGCTAGGAAAGAGTGGAAAAGTGATCTGAAGGCATAAATGGAATATAGCATCTGTATTAGCTAAAGGAAAAGAAATAGGAAAGGGAAGAAGCAAATGTTAGTGATATTAATTTGTTCATTGTATCATTTCTTTTTTATGATTTCATGACACAGGTTCCAAAAATGTAAGAAAATTAAAACATGGTGATATTGTAGGAAAATATTATTTGTTTTAGTTTATTTTTACTTTAAAAACCATGTTTTATTAACGCTAGATACTTTTTTCAAAGGCCAACAAGAAATGTGAAGAGGCACGCCAGGAAAAAGAAGCAATGGTAATGAAGTATGTAAGAGGTGAGAAGGAATCTTTAGACCTTCGGAAGGAAAAAGAGATACTTGAAAAAAAACTTAGAGATGCAAATAAAGAATGTGAAAAAAACACTAGCAAAATTAAGCAACTTTCTCAGGAGAAAGGACGATTACACCAGCTGTATGAAACAAAGGTATCACTTTTGATATTGTACCTTACCTGAAGCTTATTCTCTTTGCTTTTCCTTATTTAATCAAATAATCATAAATTAACATGGTTCAATCACTGTTAAACATAAAGCTGTTTTTGTTAGTTTACCTTCAAAGAATGTGAATGCTTTAATAATTCCAGTGTCTTGTTAGCTAGCTGCACAACATTTTTCCTGTGAAAATATCAGAACCTGACACATGTTGTTTATTAGATCTTTTTTAAAACTATCTTTTAAAAGCTACATGTTTTAGAAATGACTTCGTGCTTCAAAGGAAGATTTTACTTTCATAAAAGATACACATGAAAGTGAAAGTCACTCAGTCATGCCCAACTCTTTGCGACCCCATGGTCCATACAGTCCATGGAATTCTCTAGGCCAGAATACTGCAGTAGGTAGCTGTTCCCTTTTCCAGAGGATCTTCCCAACCCAGGGATCGAACCCAGCTCTCCCTCGTTGCAGGCAGATTCTTTACCAACCTAGTTACCAGGGAAGCCCAAGACTGCTGGAGTGGATAGCCTGTCCCTTCTCCAGGGGATCTTCCCAACCCAGGAATCGAACTGGGGTCTCCTGCATTGCAGGCATATTTCTTTAATAGCTGAGCTACCAGGGAAGCCTAGTTTTTGAGCTAGAAGTATAATTTGACCAGAATTTTAATGTAACGCTCATAGAATAGGATTTATATTTTTCTTGCAGAAAAACATGTCTTTAGATGCTGTTTAAAGAGATTTAATTACGAGCTATTCAGAGCCCTTGCTTTTAGCTAACAGCCTCAAGACATAGTTTTTGTGTCCAGCAGGTTATCATTTCTTGATAATCAGTGTTATTTTCTACTAAGTTTTAGTTCAGAAATGTTGTCATTCTCAGGAATTCTGGCAAAACCAATTTAATTTATATTTCACCTTATGTCAGCCTTTTGGGAAGCACCAGAGGTATGCTTATACTCACGAAACATAATAGTTGGTTAAAGTATAAATGTTAATCATCTTATATCTGTTCATTGGTTTTAGGATTTTACTTTCCTCTTGTGATTTAAACTGTAAATCAGTTTTATCGTTTGTGAGCCATGAAGTGCTAGCCCCTGGATTGCATTGATTTTCTTGAGATATGAAAGATACACAAATGATTGTTCATTGTTTAAATGAAAAATATGACCCAGTGATATTATTTTAGGAAGGTGAAGCTACCCGACTCATCAGAGAAATAGACAAATTAAAGGAAGATATCAACTCTCACATCATTAAAGTAAAATGGGCACAAAACAAATTAAAAGCAGAAATGGATTCACATAAGGTAAGTACTGTAACACAGTGGAAAAACTGTTAGAATCAGTTATAAGAACAAATATAGCAACAGTTATTAATCAGACATAAAGCTTATTTTAGTGACTCCTGTAGGATAGCTTGAGCCAAAACATTTGGTGATTCAGTTCAGTCCAGTCACTCAATCATGTCCGACTCTCTGCGACCCCATGAACCGCAGCACACCAGTCCTCCGTGTCCATCACTAACTACTGGAGCCTACCTAAACTCACGTCCTTGAGTTGGTGATGGCATCCAGCCTTCTGTCATCCCCTTCTCATCCTTGCCCTCGATCTATCCCAGCATCAGGGTCTTTTCAAATGAGTCGGTTCTTCGCATCAAGTGGCCAAGGTATTGGAGTTTCAGCTTCAGCATCAGTTCCTCCAATGAACACCCAGGACTGATCTCCTTTAGGATGGACTGGTTGGCCTCCTTGCAGTCCAAGGAACTCTGAAGAGTCTTCTCCAACACCACAGTTCAAAAGCATCAATTCCTCAGTGCTCAGCTTTCTTTATAGTCCAACATTCACATCCATTCATGACTCCTGGAAAAACCATAGCTTCGACTAGACGGACCTTTGTTGGCAAAGTAATATCTCTGCTTTTCAGTATGCTATCTAGGTTGGTCATACCTTTCCTTCCAAGGAGTAAGCATCTTTTAATTTCATGGCTGCAATCACAATCTGCAGTGATTTTGGAGCCCAAAAAAGTAAAGTCTGACACTGTTTCCACTGTTTCCCCATCTATTTCCCATGAAGTGATGGGACCGGATGCCATGATCTTCGTTTTCTGAATGTTGAGCTTTAAGCCAACTTTTTCACTCTCCTCTTTCATCAAGAGGCTTTTTAGCTCCTCCTCACTTTCTGCCATAACGGTGGTGTCATCTGCATATCTGAGGTTATTGATATTTCTCCCGGCAATCTTGATTCCAGCTTGTGCTTCTTCCAGCCCAGCATTTCTCATGATGTACTCTGCATAGAAGTTAAATAAGCAGGGTGACAATGTACAGCCTTGACGTACTCCTTTTCCTATTTGGAACCAGTCTGTTCCATGTCCAGTTCTAACTGTTGCTTCCTGACCTGCATACAGGTTTCTCAAGAAGCAGATCAGGTGGTCTGGTATTCCCATCTCTTTGAGAATTTTCCACAGTTTATTGTGATCCATATAGTCAAAGGCTTTGGTATAGTCAATACAGCAGAAATAGACATTTTTCTGGAACTCTCTTGCCTTTTTGATGATCCAGCAGATGTTGGCAATTTGATCTCTGGTTCCTCTGCCTTTTCTAAAACCAACTTGAACATCTGGAAGTTCATGGTTCATGTACTGTTGAAGCCTGGCTTGGAGAATTTTGAGCATGACTTTACTAGCATGTGAGATGAGTGCAAATGTGTGGTAGTTTGAGCATTCTTTGGCGTTTCCTTTCTTCGAGATTGAAATGAAAACTGACTTTTTCCAGTCCTGTGGCCACAGCTGAGTTTTCCAGATTATGAAAAGGTATTTCCTTGCATGATTTATATATTAGATAGGATTTTTTAAATTTGGCTTTTTAAAATTTATTGATAATGATTGGGCTGCACTAGGTTTTAGTTGTGGCATTCGAACTCTTAGTTGTGGCGTTGTGGCATTTGAAATTTAGCTCCCTGACAAGGGATCAAACCTGGGCCCACTGCATTGGGAGTGTGCAGTCTTAGCCACTGGACCACGAGGGAAGTCCCTGTTATCTCTTTAAATAATTCAAGTTGGTAGAAATGTTAGTTGCAAAGAGATGGACACGACTGAGCGACTTGGCTCAGATCTTTTTTATAAAGCTTCTGTCCATCTTTGGCTGCAAAGAATATGATCAATTTGATTTTGGTATTGACCATCTGGTGATGTCCATGTATAGAGTCTTTTCTTGTGTTGTTGGCAGAGGGTGTTTGTTATGACCAGTGCATTCTCTTGGCAAAACTCTTTTTTAGCCTTTGCCCTGCTTCATGCTATACTCCAAGGCCAAATTTGCCTGTTACTCCAGGTATGTCTTGACTTCCTACTTTTGCATTCCTGTCCCCTATTATGAAAAGGACATCTTTTTTGGGTGTTGGTTCTAGAAGATCTTGTAGGTCTTCATAGAACTGTTCAGCTTCTTCAGCATTACTGGTTGGGGCTTAGACTTGGATTACTGTGATATTGAATGGTTTGCCTTGGAAACAAATAGAGATCCTTCTGTCGTTTTTGAGGTTGCACCCAAGCACTGCATTTCAGACTCTTGCTGACTGTGAGGGCTTCTCCATTTCTTCCAAGAGACTCTTGCCCACAGTGGCCATCTGAGTTAAGTTTGCCCTTTCCATGAGGTTAGTAGCTTCTAGAGATTTGCGGAAAACTGTCACATTTAACTTTATTCAATGACTTGATCAGTCAACTGTGCAGGCCACATTAGTTTTTTGTCAGAAGCGCAAAGTATTATTACTGAATGGTTTCTGACTCCAGTGGCAGTGCTGAGACAACAACTTTCTCTACTCTGGCCGTGGTTCTCACCATTCATCACATCACTGTGCCAGCCTTGTTGCTGTCTGTAAATTAAAAAAAAAAAACAGTTTTCCTCCAGCAAAGGGAAAAATCCAGTTCTCCCCTCCTGTGGGTTTCTTCTTGTGTGTCCCCTTTACTTTTACACAAAACACTTCACTGCTGACTCATGTCACCAGTGTGTGGAGGCTTTTCCCTTAGCAGTTGTGTGTGGCACCAGCCGAGTGACCTGCAGTTGAACTCACTTTGATATTGTCCATCCAGAAAGAGTGTCAGTCCCACAAAACCTCCCCAACGTACCACTTCAGACGCCAGGCCCTGACCCAGGCTATGTCGGGTTTCAGGAGCTCTGTCAGGAATTGGGGGCAGAGACCAAATACATATTTTCTGTCATCTCACACTGTCTTTTTGTCAATGCAGGAAACCAAAGATAAACTCAAAGAAACAACAACAAAATTAACTCAAGCAAAGGAAGAAGCAGATCAGATTAGGAAAAATTGTCAAGATATGATAAAAACATATCAGGTATGCTAAAGTTTTGAATAGGTTTATTTATAACAAGTTATAACAAGTTTTAGCAAAGATTAATACTCTTGTTTCATAAATTTTTGTATCTGTAGTATTTGAAATGTGGAGTAGATTTTCTAGGGCAGCCAAATTAAATGCAGGCTATTTCCTATGTTAAAATACTTGCAGCTTAAATAGAAATCTTACTAGAAAAGTATTTGGACAAATAAAAACACTATAAAACTTTAGAAGAAAGGTGAGTACAAGGAAATGTATAACTTAGGAAAAAAAAGCCCACTCTGTGTAATACGCATATTAAATATGCTCTTCTGTTGGTGCAAAATTGATATATTAAAATTTTTAATACAGTCATCAATTTTAGATGCATGAGCTATGTATTTTATGATTAGTAAACTTACTTGCAAAAGCTGTCTTCACATTTCCAAGCATAAAACTTTAAAAACTTGCCATACTTTTGTCGTTTCTTTTCCCTTAGGAGTCAGAAGAAATTAAATCAAATGAGCTTGATGCCAAGCTTAGAGTCACAAAAGGAGAACTTGAAAAACAAATGCAGGAAAAATCTGACCAGCTAGAAGTGAGTAGCTCTGTATTTGTATACCTTAGATGGTGTAATATTGAAGGAGAGAAACAAGTGCTTATTGCCATCTACTTTTAAGGCCTTTTAGAAGGAGCAGGCAATAAATGTTAGATCTGGTTTAGCATATAATGATTTGTAGTTTCTTTTGAACTTTTATAAAGATGCATCATGCCAAAATAAAGGAACTAGAAGATCTGAAGAGGACATTTAAGGAGGGCATGGATGAGCTAAGGACGCTGAGAACAAAGGTAATTCAGTCTTTAGTCGTGACTCTAGAGGACGGGTAAACAGCTTTGATTTAGTACTCATTCTGACTTTTAAATATTGGGGAAAGGATATTCATATAGAAATAATCTAAAATCAAAAAGTAGCATGTCAATTCCCTAGCAACAAAACTGACTCTTAGAGAAATAAAAATGTCTTCCATTTCAGTCCTTTTAAAGTGTTTGCCAAACATTCCTGTTTCACAGCACATTTGCTCTATCTGTAACTTATCCTTGGACCTCTGATCTAAAGGCAGTCTTACTAGCAAATTAATTGGGAAGATACATGGGCTTTAGAACTATGTCAAGAAATAATAGCAAGACTGTACATTTCTCTTGAATATATTTAATAGTCTTGTATACAGGTTTAATTTTTAGCAGTCTCCTAAATCTTTTCTAATGTTTCCTTATAAGAATAGTATCCCTTTTAATGTAAGTGTCAAATATGTTATCATTGTGTATCTTTCATTTACTTAGAAATAAGCTTTCAGGTAACCATCTTGAATTTATGATCACTTAATTTTTAAAGTGTCTGTCATATGCCCTTCTGTTTTTTCTTTATGCCAGTACTTTGAGGTAGGTTCAGTTCAGTTCAGTCACTCAGTCATGTCCGACTCTTTGCGACCCCATGAATCACAGCACACCAGGCCTCCTTGTCCATCACCAACTCCCGGAGTTCACTCAGACTCATGTCCATCGAGTCAGCGATGCCATCCAGCCATCTCATTCTCTGTCGTCCCCTTCTCCTCCCACCCCCAATCCCTCCCAGCATCAGAGTCTTTTCCAGTGAGTCAACTCTTCGCATGAGGTGGCCAGAGTACTGGAGTTTCAGCTTCAGCATCATTCCTTCCAAAGAAATCCCAGGACTGATCTCCTTCAGAATGGACTGGTTGGATCTCCTTGCAGTCCAAGGGACTCTCAAGAGTCTTCTCCAACACCACAGTTCAAAGGCATCAATTCTTCGGCGCTCAGCCTTCTTCACAGTCCAACTCTCACATCCATACATGACCACTGGAAAAACCACAGCCTTGAGTAGACGGACCTTTTTTGGCAAAGTAATGTCTCTGCTTTTGAATATGCTGTCTAGGTTGGTCATAACCTTCCTTCCAAGGAGTAAGCGTCTTTTAATTTCATGGCTGCAATCACCATCTGCAGTGATTTTGGAGCCCCCCAAAATAAAGTCTGACACTGTTTCCACTGGTTCCCATCTAGGGAAGGTATATCCTCTTCAGAGGAGAAAATGGAGGTGCAGCAAAAATGAAGTGGCATGCTGAAACTGCCATGACTAAATCATGAGGAATCTGAGACTGAAACACAGGAGTATTAACTTCTTGCTGTATTTTCTTCATGTTAATTAATACTGCTTCACAATTCAGCTTAGATTATTAAAATATACCCACTATCTGAAATAGCTAATAAGGAACAAGAAAATACCGTTTTGTAGTTTAACTTGCTTGTGATTATTTGATAGGTAAAATGTCTAGAAGATGAACGATTGAGGACAGAAGATGAATTATCAAAATATAAAGAGATTATTAATCGCCAAAAAGCTGAAATTCAGAATTTGTTGGACAAAGTGAAAACTGCAGATCAGATACAGGAGCAGCATCAGAGGTATAAAATGAGCAACTTCTGTTTGTGCTAATCAAGAGGCTTTTTGATTCTACCTAAGTTGCTGTTTTTAAATGCAGTCATTGCATTAAATAAGAATAATCTTATATTTTACTAGGCAAAAAAAATTTTTTTAATCCCTATCTTCATTTGAACTGTTTTGGGTTATTTTTGAGGTTCCCAACACAGCTTCTAAAAATCAAAGTTTATATTCTTATGTAAACATTGGCAGTAATTATTTATAAGACAAAATGGATTATGGGTTTGTTTTTTTTTAATCCATTCCTTAGCTTTCAAATTCTGTTACTTATACACAGTAGTGTTTCTTCTAAAAGGTAGATTTGTATCTTTGTCTGTATCTTTGCATGTATATAGCTTGCGATCAGGAGGTAAAATTATTCCTTGTCTTCTTATAACACCAGTTAGCTGAGTTCTACTTAGGACTTTACCTGACAAAGCCTGGATTCAGACTGGATCCAAATATCTTCTTTTTTATACCCTACCAACACCCAGGCTGCTGAGTGTTGCTGAAGAGATCTTCACCATCATCCAGATGCTGCTGCTATAAATTCATGGTTAGCAACCTCAGCTGGGACTACTACTGCACCCCCAGGCCTACCATATGTCCTTAGACTCTTCTCCCCTGTCTTAGCGTCTGTTCCGAACCATCCTGCTTTCACGGTGACCTCCTCTCTCTCCTTGCTCTTTATTCTTGGCAGAAAAAAGGAGCTGTAAATGGACAGCTCCGCCTCTTGCTGTCAGTCTTATGAGCTTGCCTGCATCTGCAGTCATTTTTCTTTTCCTTCTGTTTTTGTGCAAGAAATGTTCCTATTTCTGAATCAGATTGTGGTCTCTCCTTCTGCTGTGGATCCCATGCTCTTCTGCCTTCTCAGGGTCTTCCTTGATCATTGCTTCTTTTTCCTTTATCTCTTACCTCCCTCTTTTCACTGTCTCCCTCTTTTCTTCTGTCTACATTTAAATGTTACTCCATCTTAAAAACTTCAGAAGTCCTATGATCGCGCTTCTCCTTTTCTTCACAACCACGTCTTTATAGAATCATCTGTAGCCCTCCTCCATTTCTTTGCATCCTTTGCTCTTCTATTTCCCTCCATTTTCTTCAAGCTTCCCCAGTGTACCATTACAGACTGCTAATACATCCTTAAATATAGTAGATACTTCCCAGATTAAGCCATGCTTGAGTGTTCAGCATGGACACACTAAGCCCCTTACCTTTCTTGACATGCCTCCATTCCTTTGGCTGAAGCCAAATGAATTTCGCTGTGCTCTCCTGGTGTTCCTCCCCAACTTTCTGGCCAGTCTTTTTTGTCTCCTTGGCAGCCCTCTCTTTCTGTCATAAAGCTGTCTTTTATTCTTATTTTATTATACCCCTGGGTGATCCTAACTCTTCCTGTAATGTGTTGCAGAACCTTCACGTTATTATCTTTAACCCTTTTTGCTGAACTCTAGACATGCAAGTATCAAAGACATCTCAGACTTTTTAACATGTCCAAAACTGGTTCATCTGCCTTGCCTGCAAATACGTTTCTCTGATGTTGCTGAGATGAGTGATGAGTGTGACATCCAAACGATTTTCCAATCCAGAAACCTGGGGGTTACCCTTGGCTCGTCTATCCTTTCCCTCCCACGTCACCAGTCACAAAATATTTTTGATGCTAACTCGTTAATATCTTTCAAGTCCATTTACTTTTTACATTCCCGTTGCTACTACCATCATCTAAGCCATTATCAGCTCTCATCTAGAAAACTGCCACAGCTTCTAAACTGTTGTTGTTGTTTGCTTACTTCCCTTTTAGTCAGTTTACTACAGTGTAGTTAACATGATCTTTTTAAAAAAGGAAGTCTCAGACCTTTCAGTGATTTCCCATTGCCTCAAGGATTGCCTGGTGAGTGCAGATGTCTTAACGTGGCTTGAATGATCATTAGTAACATTGCTTCTCCTCCTCTGCATTCTCCTTTTTCATTCCGTGTTTCAGCAGTAGTTGGTTAATAAACATTGATTAATTGTCTCCTAGTTAGGGTTATATAGATGTGGAGCCCTGTGTAAGTGCTAGGATATAGTATGGTCTTTATCCTCATCAGCATTGAATATCTGTCTGTTAGTATCAGCAAGACGTCCTTCTCTCGTTCCCTTCCCAGCTTTGCACATACTGTTTCGTCTGCCTGGAATGTGATGTCTTCTGCTCACTCCTACTTCTGCTCTTATTCAGGAATTTGCACTCTGTGGCCCATAAGGCGATTCCAGCTCACTCCCTCTTTTTGTAGAGAAACTTTTTTGGGGCACACAGCCACTCTCGTTCCTTTATGTGTTGTGTGGCCGCTCTCACACTACAGCGGCTTAGTTAGAACAGTTGCAACAAAGGCCATGTGCCCCAGAAACCTATGTTGTTTACTCTCTGGGTCTTTTATAGGAAAAGTTTGCTAACCCTTTAAGTATTATTTTAATCACTCACACTCTGTGCTTTCATCATCAAAAATGTTTTTTCACAGTGCTTGATTAAAAGCTCTTTGAAAGCAGGAGTTAAATCAGTCTTGCTTATAGCTCTTAGTGAGCTCTTAGTTCCTAGCATATATTAGGCATTTGTAGTGCTCCAAATAAGTATTTGAATGAATGAATAAAAGTACCTTTTAAAGCATTTCAGTCAATGAAAATTCTCAAACCCTTAATGTCCTTTAATAGTTAATTTTTTTCTTAAATATAAACTTTGTTTTTTAGAGGTAAACAAGAAATTGAAAATTTGAAGGAAGAAGTGGAAAGTCTTAATTCTTTGATTAATGACCTACAAAAAGACATCGAAGGCAGTAGGAAAAGAGAATCTGAGCTACTACTGTTTACAGAAAAGCTCACTAGTAAGAATGCACAGCTTCAATCTGAATCCAATTCTTTGCAGTCACAGTTTGATAAACTTTCCTGTAGTGAAAGTCAGTTACAAAGCCAATGTGAACACATGAAACAGACAAATATGAATTTGGTAAGTATTAGTGTACATTTAACTTTTAAGGCAACACAGCAAGAAGCACAAATTAAGTTTTACTTTCATGCATTGGAGAAGGAAATGGCAACCCGCTCCAATGTTCTTGCCTGGAGAATCCCAGGGACGGGGGAGCCTGGTGGGCTGCCGTCTATGGGGTCGCACGGAGTCGGACACGACTGAAGCGACTCAGCAGCGGCAGCGGCAGAGATGTAACCCTAATGGTGGATGATTAAGCTCTTCTTGGTGGGACGGGGACTTTCTGATCATTTCAAATGCTATGAGAAATGTCAGTTTTTCCTTTCAACTTACGTGTTTTATAATAAAATTTTTCCCTAACATTGTTATGAAGAAGTATTTCATTTTTGAAAGTAAGAAAACCAGGATTTTTGCCATTCCTAACTGGAATTACCATGTATTTCTTAATAGGACTTTAAATTTCTGTATTTTTATAGCTTAAATTAAAATGGTTTTAATATTTCCAAGTTGTGGGGGGGGTCTTAAGTTACTCCTAAAAATAATTTAGGACTCTAGTCCAAAACTACAGAAACCTGTATCGCATGTTGTTTTGCTTGTGTGGGGTGTCAGATGCATTAAAATATCACTCCTCCCCTTCACCCCCCCCACCCCGCTTTACTGCATAAGAAATTTGAGGAACACAGTTAACAACCTGGTAAGGAGTGATGATAGAAGAATTCAGTACCAAAGACCTTGTATTTTTAAGGTTTTAAACTCTGAGCAATAATTAAAACATATCAGAAATTGGTATTTTTATCTTATTTTAATATTTAGGAAAGTAGATTGTTAAAAGAAGAAGAACTGCGAAAAGAGGAAGTCCAGGCTCTGCAAGCTGAACTCACTTGTACACAAACTGAAGTTAAAGCATTGAGTACCCAGGTTGAAGAATTAAAAGATGAGTTAGTGACTCAAAGACGTAAACACGCCTCTAGTGTCAAGGATCTTACCAAACAACTTCAGCAAGGTATACAGTTCTTCTGCATTTAGATCTTAAGTGTTCTTGTTTCTTTTTGTTGAAGGATTTATAGAAAAAATATGTTTTACATTAGTTTCTCCCACATTGGGTAGAGCTGTAGGCTCTTCTTAATGTTCATAAACCAAATGACTGACCTTGTTGTTTCATAAATAGTTTAAAGCATGTTCTATGCTAAAATACTTTTATTCACAGAATCACAGAATATAAGAATGGGGAAAGTGCCTTTCCAGGACAGCAATTACATGATACTGTCAATGAAAAGCGTTTAAGTATTTGTTCTCCAGTTTGTAAATTGTAAACATGTATCACTCTGTTTTATGCACATTAGAAAAACATGAAAAATATAAATTTATGAAGATCAGATTAAATACAAGTAGAGTGCTAGTATTTTCTGCCTGCACTTGTCTATGAATTGTTATGTACAGCATCTAGGGTACCTGCACCCACCTTGATGATCTCTAACTTAGAGATCGTTGAATCCTAACCCTTAATTTTAGGGGAAACTGAGATCCAGAAAAGTTATAAATTTCCAGAACACAACGATTGACAGCTAGAACTGGAACTCAAATTTCTGTCATTTAAAAATTTATACAGTTTTTGGAGTCTGCTATGTGATTGGATACACAACTGAATAAAAGATAGTCTGACGTCCTGTTCTCTACTACTGCCCACTGTTTTATTTGTATTAAAATAGGGTGACATACAGTAATATGGTAAAAGGGACTTAGCATTTACTTAATAGAAATATATTCAGATACTTGCCAGAAGAATTTAGTTTTCATAGATGTAATTGAAGGGAAATTTGGGGGGATTTTCTGGTACTGTGGAGTTCTTTTAAATCTTCCAGGACTCCAGAAGTTAGATTCTGTGTGCCTAAATGATGTCAGTATCCGTTGTTATCATAATGTTATTTCCATGTATTTTGTATTTGACCTGTGCGTTTCTAGATGTCCTTTTATGTGAATGACCCTACAGACCTCCTGTTGAAAGTATGTATTCAAGAAATTTCTTTTGTCACTTATGCCATTTTGGCCTAAGTGATTTTAGCAGTTAAAATCAGAGATAATGGGGGCAGGTGGTCATGATTGTTGTTACAAGTAATCCATTTCTTTTCCTGCAGCACGAAGAAAGTTAGATCAGGTTGAGAATGGAAGCTGTGATAAAGAAGGCAGCAGCATGGGAAGTCGCTCTAGTTCATCAGGTAAAAACTAATGCTTTTATAGTTGTTTTTCAGTGATTGATTATCAAAAGAAACAGCATTTTTTGTTTTACAAGGTATCGATATGTTTTTCTGTCATTTTGAATTATATAAAACAGTGGTTATACACAATTATATTGTAAAAAATATTTCCAGTTAAAACATTTAAGTTCTAATCATTACACAGGATTTTAAGTTTGTCATGGGGTTCTATACCATCTGTCTCCTTACCTCCTTTTCCTTACCTGCTTTTTCATTCTGTGCGTCAATTTCTTCTTCCATTTTTCAGTTCATATTTATATCCATCTCTATAGAAAGATACGGTCTAGCACGTCTTCCATTTTCTTTTAATTTTATATTGCTTTTAACACCTGAGACCTAATGAGATGGGGTCATCATTATATTTCAGATTTTATATATATATATGTATGTATTTCTGAATCTTTTTGCTTTTTCATGGTAAATATGCCTCTTGTTGAGTCGCTCAGTCATGTCCAACTCTATTTGCGACCCCATGGACTGCAGCCCCTCCAGGCTCCTCTGTCTATGGAATTCTCGAGGCAAGAATACTAGTGTGGGTTGCCATGTCTTTTACTAAAATATGCCTCTAGTTTAAAGCAAAAATTAATAGTCTATAAAATTGATTGATAGCATTGTGAAAATGATAATTAGCAAAATATCAGCATATTTATCATATTTGGAATGCCAGGAACCATGCCGAGTGCTTTAAACATATCATCTACTCACAGAACAGTCATGTGAGATAAGTGTTGTAATTCCCATTTTATAAATGGGTTAACTTAAAATTCAGAGTGGTTCCATCAGTTCAGTTCAGTCACTCAGTTGTGTCCAACTCTTTGTGACCCCATGGACTGCAGCACGCCAGGCCTCCCTGTCCATCACCAACTCCCGGAATTTACTCAAAGTTGTCCATTGAGTCGGTGATGCCATCCAACTATCTCATCCTCTGTCGTCCCCTTCTCCTCCCACCTTCACTCTTTCCCAGCAGCAAGGTCTTTTCCAGTGACTCAGTTCTTTGCATCAGGTGGCCAAAGTATTGGAGTTTCAGCTTCAGCATCAGTCCTTCCAATGAATATTCAGGACTGATTTCCTTTAGGATGGACTGGTTGACTGCAGCCATGAAATTAAAAGACATTTGCTCCTTGGAAGAAAAGCTAATGACCAGCTTAGACAGCATATTAGAAAACAGAGACATTACTTTGCCAACAAAGGTCTGTCTAGTCAAAGGTATGGTTTTTCCAGTAGTCATGTATGAATGTGAGGGTTAGACTATAAAGAAAGCTGAGCGCCGAAGAATTGATACTTTTGAACTGTGGTGTTGGAGAAGACTCAGTCCTGACTTTCCCCAAATCCATAGTGACAGAACTCAAACTCTAGAAGCTGCATGCCACAACATTTTCACTGCCTCCTAGGAGTTGCACAGTAGGGGAAAAACATCAATAACTCTTATAATAGTGGAAAAATTGTATAGTAGAAAGAACATGGGTTTGAGATTACACATAGGTATTTAGATCCCAGCTCTACCATTTACTAGTGTATAACCTTGGATAAGATAATATTACTTAAACCTATAAAATGAGATTGGAAAAAAATACGTCTTTGTAGTATTAAAAGAGATTAGAAATTCTCCTCAACGGATATTGGTAAAAAGAAATAGCTACCATTTAGTTATTGCTTACGGTATGATGTACTAACTCATTTAAATGAGGATAGCAGTCCAATGAGGCAGATCATATTATGGTTCCCAGTTTTAAATGATGTGACTGTGATAGAGTCCAAAGTCACAAAGCTACTAGGAGGGCTAGCTCCAGAGCTTACCCTACTGGTTATATTCTGTCTTGTGACTTTTTCCTCTTTCTGTGTGTCTCTGTTTAATTTTGGTGTCTTGAGTTTCTCGTTTCTCTATTGCCACTTCCTATTTCTGTTTTTAGAAACATACTAGACCCTTTATTCTATCATCAGTCTATTCAAAAACAAGAACTCAGGTTAGATATGGTCAGGTATGACTTGAGTTCTGTGCCCAACGCTGTTAGATTGAATATTTGAAAATGATAGAAGAAATAATGCCTGAAATTAGAGTTGACTCCAGACTAAGTACAATAAGTTATTTATTTATTTATTTATTTATTTATTTTGGTCTTAAGGGTCCCTCAATGCTCGAAGCAGTGCAGAAGACCGATCTCCAGAAAATACTGGGTCGTCAGTAGCTGTAGATAACTTCCCAGAAGTAGACAAGGCCATGCTGATTGAGAGGATAGTAAGGCTGCAGAAAGCACATGCCCGGAAAAATGAGAAGATAGAATTTATGGAGGATCACATCAAACAGCTGGTGGAAGAAATTAGGAAAAAAACAAAGTATGTATTCTTTTTCATTTCTGTTCCTTTGTTTATGGCTGCGCTGGGTTTCTGTTGTCGCATGCCAGCTTTCTCTAGGTGTGGTGAGCCGTGGCTACTCTGGTTGTGGTACTTTGGCTCCTCACTGTGGAGGATTCTCTTGTTGCAGACCGCAGGCTCTAGGGCACGCAGGCTCCATAGTTGTGGCGCACGGGCTTAGTTGCCCCTCGGCACATGAAATCCTCCCAGACCAGGGATTGAACCTAGGTCCTCTATAGTTGGCAGGTGGATTCCTAACCACTGAACCAAAGGGAAGTCCCGAAGTTTGTGTTATTATGGTACTGGGATCTGTGTTCAAAATACCATTATTCATACGATAAAGTTACTGAGTTCAAATTTAATTATTTCAAGAGCCTTTCTTTCAAAAATTTTTTTTAAACTATGATCATTTAGTTCTCAATCTTATGGGTCATGTATTTTTGTTCTAGGTTTTGGGAATACAGAAATGAAAGCAAGCATAGGTTTTTCCTTTAAGGTGATATAGAGTTCTGTAGGTGTTGATTTTTTTACTAGAATAACTTTGAACTTAAAAACAGATTGTGCTCTGCTTAGCTTCTAATTTTCAAGATGGTGGTTCTAAGAGATAATGGGGTTGTGGATTATCATTCCTATTGAGCAGGACACAGTGAGGTATTATAGATTTAGGGAAAAATTTGCCCATGAGTTTTATTTAAAAAATTTTTGTTTAAGTTACCAAAGCCATTCTTCTTTTTTTCCCACACATTTATTTGTATTTCTTTATGTTTGTCTGTGCTGGGTCTCTGTTGCAGCGTGTGGGATCTAGTTCCTCTACCAGGGATTGAACCTGTGCCCCCCTACGTTGGGAGCATTGAATCTTAGCCACCAGACCACCGGGGACATCCCTGCTCATGACTTTTAAAAGAAGAAGACAACATAAGTTTTAAGTTTAGTGGCAAGAAAATAGAAAATATTAACTGAAACTGGAACAATAAATTGTTCACATATTTTGATTTACATAAGGAAAAAAATAGAGCCATGTTTATATATCTTAAATCTAAACACCATGTTTTAACAAAAATGGGATCATTTGAGAAGCCATCTGAAGAAGAAAAATTCCCTTATTTTGTAATACTTGCTGAGTTGCTTCAGTCATGTCTGACTCTTTGCGACCCTATAGACTGTATGTAGCCTGCCAGGCTCCTCTGTCCACAGGATTCTCTAGGCAAGAAACTGGAGTGGGTTTCTATGCCCTCTCCAGAGGATCTTCCCAACCCAGGGATTGAACCCGAGTCTTTTATGTCTCATTGGCAGGCTGGTTCTTTGCCACTAGCGCCACCTGAGAAGCCCCTATTTTCTAATATAGTTCTGTTATTAACCTAATATGTAATTATTTCATGCATCATCTTTACACTTATGATTAGCTCACTCTTGAAAATTGCAGTGTTTATAAATTCTGCAGGGACGTAATTGTCATAGTGTTTTATTTTACAGAATAATTCAGAGTTACATTTTACGAGAAGAATCAGGCACACTTTCTTCAGAGGCATCTGATTTTAACAAAGTGCATTTAAGTAGGCGGGGTGGCATCATGGCGTCTTTGTACACGTCCCATCCAGCCGATACTGGATTAACATTGGAACTGTCTTTGGAGATCAACCGGAAACTACAGGCTGTTTTGGAGGATACATTGCTGAAAAATATTACTTTGAAGGTATTTGTATTTCTCATTCACTTACCAACCAAGAAACATGGCAGAAATGGTACCTCTCTTATTCAGTCTAACACATGGATGGACTGTTTCTGTAAGGAAGTTTAGCCATTGTTTCCATAGATGAAATTTTATGTTTTTCTCTTATTGAAAAATGTAATTTTTAAAATTAACAAGGAAAGAAAGATATAGCAAAAAAAAATGAGTATAGCTATTGGATAGACTCCCTAAGATGAGTCATTTACTTTGCAATGGAAAGTCTTTAACATATATTACAATAGTTATAATTGATTACTGAGGCATTAAGATTGAGGTATTTATTTTCTAATGTATTTTCCAGCTATATTTTATTTTTTGCAGCTGTTATCTGACCCAGCTATTCTGTTTGTGCTGTTTGGGCGTTAATGGTTAGTAATGGGTTAAAAAAATTTTTGTTTTAATCTGATAATACTTTTATACACTAAAATTTGCTATAGCTTTAGTAAAAAGATTAAGTATGATTCTGAAGTATGCAGGATTGCTGCACTGAAAACATGTATGTGCAAAGTTTATCTCACGTGGCAGATACGACTGTGTATCACTGTTTAGTTCAAAATTTAGGGGAAAACAGTTCGAATCGAATCTTTTTACTTATTACACTCAGTAGTTCTGTTTTCTTTTCCCTCTTTTTCCAACTGTTAAAGGAAAATCTGCAAACGCTTGGAACAGAAATAGAACGTCTTATTAAACACCAGCATGAACTAGAACAGAGGACGAAGAAAGCCTAACACAAAGCTCTTCCTCAGTGAGCAGACGAAAGCCGCACAAGGAGCAGGGGCCACTGCCCAGCACTGCGGGAAACTCCTCCCTTCGTGTGTCAGCCAGTAAAAAGTTTGTTTTGCTCCATCTGTATAAAAAAGTACCTTTTTACAATACAAATGCATTGCTGTGTATACTGTAAGAATGTAAGCTCTGATGAAACTTGTTCTTGTCCAGTGACAGCCTGTCACTGAATCTGAACAACTGAATTAAATTCGCTGATAGTCATATGAAGTGCTGAACATTACAACAAGGGCTTTTGAAAACCCCTTCTCCGTATTTCTTCCCTTTAAAATATATAATGTCAAAAATGATTTCACTTTCTAAAATTATGCATGAAAGGACAGGTGTTAATCATTCAGTAATATGCTATTTCTCCAACATGAATAAAACTAAAGAAATGAAGAAAGCTTTGTTTTTGACATTCTGATACAGCGTTTGCTTGTGTGTTAGGGACGCCAGTGAGTTCTTAAATCCTTTGGTCTTCATGGAAGCGGATAGGAAAGCTGCTCTTGGTGACTAGCAGGGACCGGCACTGTATGCTTCTTTCAGGTTTCCTTATTTGTGCTAGGAACATTGTTTTCAGGTTTGATTTGAGTTAATTGTTACATTTTTTAAAATCTCTAGTTACATAAACTATGATTTGAAAATTCCTGTGGACTTCAGCTATATTTTAAAATGTGAAGTGAATTAGTCATTAGAACCAAGAGATGAGTAATGAATTCTTTGAAACAGAAATACTTTAGTTTTACTGACATCAAGTATAAAGATGAATATAAGATACTTATGAAGAACCAGTTCCCAAGAGAATCCAGCACAGGGCACTGTTAACCATTTTATCTGTGCACCATTCTTTACTGTTAGTTTAATTATATGTTATAGTGGTGTGATCTTACAGCCCCTAAATGTGCTGTGTTTCAATAAATAATTACATCCTTGTAACCAAAGGAGTTTTAGAGCCAAATTTATGTATCCTGTTGGATTTTTACAATATTTATTTAAGATATGCACTCAAGTGTTGCTGGTCACAGTATCAGTATTTCTGTCACTGAACTTTTTTCTCATGTCTCATAATTTCTCACTGTGATTTTCTACATTTCATTATATTCAGATCATTTCTATAATGATACCTTGGCATATACACAGATGTTGCAGCAAACTTCATTTTTGTTTTGAATTTTTGCACCCTTCTTTTCCTCTCAAGAGAAGTAAGCATTGAGGTGATGGATTAAAAGCCTTCAAAGAATTGTATGGCTTTACCAGTTGGGCTGGGCTTTTGATGGCAATGTCCCTTTAATGTCTTTTAACTTTTTTTTTTTAAATTGACTTACCATTGTGTAAAAAGATCATTTACTAAAGGTTAGATGATTCATTGTAGCATCTTATTTTTTCTGTATATTGAGTTAATAGGTTTCATCCAAAAACAAAATCTTTTCACTTCAAAATGGAAATAGAAGTTCAGAAACACTTTATATTTAAAATAGCTGTAAGTTTTAGTCTTACCGTAATGTGTCTTTTTACCAGTAATAATTTATCAAAATAAAGAAATGAGGGTAAGTGCAATCACATCTGAATTATTTTCCTAGTTGTTTTTGATAATAGTATTGATGCTCCCAAAGACTGTTTAGTCAATGTAACTAAATTTTTACAGCTTCTTATGTGATACAGGTTCATACACTACAGTATTTGTTTTTTTCCTTCCAGGACATAAAATATGTTAATGGAGACCAAATAGTGGTCAGATCTACAATATTCTATGTCTGTACACTTTAAAAATATATATGTACATGCACACATTTTTGCATACATATATTGCATATGAAAATGAAACATTCCAATATTGACATTTGTTCCAGCATTCATTTAAAGACGCTTAGTGTTTAAACAGTTTTAGAAGAATGCAATTATAAACCATATATTGACTTATTACTCCCCCCATAAATGCAAGGAACTGTGAAAAATTTGAAGAAAATGTTTATTTTCCTTTTGTTCTTTAGTTTCTACTATATCGTTTTGTATATAGATCATGACTGAGCAAAAGTGTGTACAGCAAGGTGCATTTATCAGGTCTCTCTCTAGACTGACCCACAGATCCTGATTAAGCATTTAGAAGGCAATATACGGAAAGAAGAATGTGGTGTCCAGGAAAGGAAAATGGTGTAGATAAATGATAAACTTGACTTCTGGGAGAAATTTTGGTTTGTCTGTTTATTATTAATTAAACACATCAAAGGCTGTTCTTGTTAGCACTATTTTGATTTCTTTGAAGAGGAAATTATTTTTGTGTGTATGTATACATACATATGCACTTTACTATGTTTTAATTTTAAAACAGGCTAACTTTTAACAGGGTAAAGTCTGAAGTGGTATGGGAAAAAGGCAGTCACAGTAAGTATGCACTTTTTACTAGGTTTTAATTTTAAAGTGAATACTTACTGTGACTGCCTTTTTCCCGTACCACTTCAGACTTTAGCCTGTTAAGCTCTAAGGATTGAAAATGGTGGGTGTGAACAGTAGAATGAGTTTAAACTTCAGTTTGTTTTTTAAACTTTCTATCCATAACCATTTAAAGCAATTTATCTTGAAATTAAATTTTGTCAGGCTACCAACAAATGTTATTTGTTCATATAATAAACACATTTATTGAAAACCCCTTTATTGCCAGGCACCATACAGGGTGTCAACATTATACTGTAGACAGGCTAGACAGGGCAATTCGTGTCAGCATGGAGCTTATGGTCTAGTGGAAACCGCTGGGAGGCAGCCTTTGAGTCTCTGCAGCCCAAAGCCAGCCCTTATCAGTAGGTTAATGCACTGTGCACGTAGGTGATCCAGAAGTCTCACTCTGGCATGAAGCTTTGGGAAATGAATCCTTGCTGAGATACACTGAGAGCAAATCATTGGTTTTGTGGTGGTTCTGCACATTTCCTAACTTTTTTCACAGTTTGATGTTTAATTATTGTTTTAAGAAGGGGAAAAAAAAATCCAGTGACCATAAAATGGCACTTAATTTTTGCCGTTTTAGTAAATTATTAATGTCCACTTGATGCTCATAAAGATGACTCTAATCATGGTGTCATGTTTGTTTCTAAATTGTTTCGCAGTATATTATTTTCTAAAGATTTTTACATATAATTTCAGATGAGGATTTATCAGTAGAAGAAAAAAAGCGCTGGAAACTATTAGTACTGTAAATGTTGTATATGTTACCCTGATGAAAATATTTGTATCAATCATGGTATTCCATATGGTTAATTTGCCTTATGAATGCTGGATTCAGTGGTCTGTCTTCCAATAACCTTATTTTTAAAATGAAAGATTTCTTTTTTGACACTAAGATTGTTCATGTTTAATACCGGTTGGTGGCACTAGAAACCTGAAAAATTTTCAAGACTGAACAAGAGAAGATAATCAGAGAATCCAAACAGAATTTTTCAGGAAAATAAATGAAAAATATAATTGTATATTAAAGATGTATTTTCTTCTGAAATGAAATTCTTTTTTAAAATGCATATAGCTGTCCATTTTGACAATGATGAAACTTGTTTATCTTCCAAAGTTCATATATATATGTGTGTATTGTACAGATAATCTTTAGTTTGATTACACTGTTCATTTTGTAAATATCTTTCTGTATAAAATGAAGCTTTTCAAGAGAATTTTATGTATATACTGTACTTATTAAATAGGAAATGCCTGTTTACCAAGTTGTATTTTACTGGCATCTTTGATTATTTACACATACCACTACTAACAGATTGTCCAGACTTCACAAGACTGAAATTGCTTAAATGTTCCTTTTTAAACCAGATTAATAAGAATTTTTGCTTTCCATTTTCGTCTTTATTCTACTAATTACAAGTCAGTGAACAATAGTAAACTAATCGAATGCCAAGTTGTATTTTAAATTTTTGTCTAAATTATTGATAGCAAAACCTGGCCTTTTGTAAAAGGCTGCCTATATGAAAATTTCTCATCGAACTTGACAAGCCAGGAATAAATTCAGATTTTCCACAAAACTATGGAACTTACTTGCCCAAATTATCTAGGTTTAATAATAAAGATCTAATCGGTTCAATAAAAAGATATTGAAATGGCATGAGCTTCATACAGGTAACCTGTATAATGGATATTTCACATCGTGGTGTGTTGTTTTCCATTTCTCATAACAGTTCGGGTACACACAGATTATGCCGCATTCCTTAAAGAGTTCCATATTGGAAAGAATCCCCTGAAATCAGGATCCTTAAAATAAAGGTACAATTAATAGAATTGAGGAAGCTTTGCTGACTGACTTAGTAATCTGTTTTCAGCGGCTTATAGATTTGTTTGCAAGAGAAAGGAGTATATAAAAGAGTGAATTTTTGGAAGAGAATAGCTTACTGTTCTTAACTGGTCAGTGTGACCTGCAGTTAGTTATAAAAGACCATTCCAATGAACTTGAACCCAAGCCTGCTTTTTTTTAAATTTCTTTTTAAAAAACTTATATTTCGGCTGCACTGGGTCTTTGTTGCTGCATGCGGGCATTCTCTAGTTGCAGTGGGCAGGGCCTACTCTTCATTGCAGTGCACGGCCTTCTCTTGGTGGCTTCTCTCGTTGCCGAGCACCGGCTCTAGTAGGTGCGGTACGCTGGCTCGGTAGCTCTGGTGCACGGGCTTATAGTTGCTTCTTAGTTGCCTGTGGAACCTTCCCAGACCAGGGATGGAACCTGTGTCCTCTGCGCTAGCAGGTGAATCCTTATCCACTGTGCCCCCAGGAAGTCCTGCTTTTTCTTACTAAGTCTGCTTCAATCAGTGAGTGTAGGATGAGTGCGCACTTCTTCAAGAGGACCAGCAACTTGGGAGGATGCCTCTGGCTGACCAGGGCTAATGCTGAGAACAGTGTGACCAGACTAGATGTCCCTGCCCCTGCAGAGATACACTATTAATTCCTAAATTACATTTAGGAGACTTGATTCTAGTTTTTTAAAAGAAGCACCCACTTAAGTCATATTCTATTTCAGAGGAATTTTCAGCCTTTTGAATTGTCCGAAGGCTGTGCTGCTAGCCAGTCAGATGATCTACCCATATTGCATTTCAGAAAAAAGGGGAAGAGGTAGGATGTTATATCTGAAAGAGGAATCTCTGCCATTTAACCCAGTGCAAAAAGAGTTCTATTGAAATTTTAGGATTCATTGAAATAAAGAGTTAGCCAACTTTTAGTTACATTTACTTGGAAACTAAATACTGGAATGGCTTTCCGTATCATCCATTTCACTGTGTGTTTATTTTTAATAATTAAAGACCCAAGGGCAAGATGTGTTTTCAGCATCCTTACATGTTACTTGTCCCAAAGCAGTTAAGCCTGCCATGGTATTTCTTAGGTTCTTTTTTTATGAAGTCTGACCAAATGCTGCCGTTGATCTAGTGTACCCGCCAACACGACAGAAACACTTTGAGCTCCTCCCACCAGAGCCCCCAATAGATCCCAACTACCCCCGTAAAACCCAGCTCCCTAGGAGTTCATGCTAAAGGGCTGGCTATTGCTTTGGGCTCCGAACCAGCTTCTCCCGGATTTTATGTTTTTGTGGTGTTTGTCATTTTTGTGTTATCCAGGCAAGCCTGGAAGGATGGAGGGAGAACCTGCTTGGGACTCACAGGCCAAGAACAGTCTCTTGCTTGCTGCCTAACTGGAATCCAGAATCCACTTTCTTATAGAAATGGTATTTTCAAACAGTGACTAACTCTCATCAAAATTTATGGGCTAGAAGGCTGTGTTTGCCTGTAACATTTATTACATTTTTTTCTTTACTTTTATGTGGTTAAATGCTTTCTGAGCTCCAAGGCACCAACTTTCAAAAAAAGCAGAGGCTTGGAAGCTTCAAGGCAGGATGGTGCTCCGCACACTCAAGCCCCAGATACCTCCTGAGAAATTTGATGATCCAATATTACAGTCTCACAAAGGTGTCGTGAAGTCTCAGAAGTCAGTCCGAGTCACTTGTTTGCAAAGTCCGTCCTCTAAAGCGCAAATGTTGCTGATGATTTTTAAAGATGGCACTCTACCTCCAGGCACAGTGTAGTTTCATTTCAGTAACAACTTTAGGATAAAGCAGAAGAGAATTTTTCCTTTTGTCTCTGTCCACACTCCCATCTCCCACACAAAACTTCACACACACCCAAAACAACAACCAGAACACTACTTGCCCAGAGCTGGTTTGGCTGTCTCTTGAGTTTCCAACCTTCATCACTTCCTTCAAATTCTGCTTGGATAGGCTTTTTTTACAAGTCAGTCAAGTGAGGAAGAGATAAAAGGGAAAAATGAGAAAGTTCAGCAAGATTCCTTGTCACATTCAGTTCCTTGTCAAATTGTATTTTGATGGTGGAAGTGCTCCGTATCATGTTTGTCTGTGCTGTGGATGGTATGCCACAGGAGGCAGGACCCACATAACGTGGCTGTTTACAGAGGATGTTCCATAGTGATTCCTGATGTCATTTTGTACATTTTTGTAAGTTCGACTAGAGATGTACAGCTTAACATATATCTATTATTTTTTTAAAAGGAGAGGATTTCCAGAAAGTTAAACACTGAATAGGAAACACTGAACACTAGAAGAAATTACTTTGTCTGATTGTTGAGGGGGGATGGAGGAGGGGGTGCCAGGTTTAAGGACGGAAGGATGGAAGTGAAAGTGAAAATCTGTCGTGTCTGACTCTGAGACCCCTTGGATGTCCATGGAGTTCTCTAGGCCAGAATACTGGAGTGGGTAGCCTTTCCCTTCTCCAGGGGATCTTCCCAACCCAGTGATCGAACTCAGGCTTACCTGCATTGCAGGTGGACTCTTTTCCAGCTGCGCCACAAGGGAAGCCCAAGAATGCAGGAGTGGGTAGCCTGTTGTTTCTTGAGCGAACCTTCCCGACCCAGGAATCAAACCGGGATCTTCTGCACTGCAGGTGGATTCTTTACCAACTGAGCTATCAGGGAAGCCCCTTTAAAAAGGATAAATTCATGTATGATATAGTTTAAAGTTGATTCTATTAAAACTTCCCCTCTAAAAAGAAAAAAAGCCGGTCAATCCTAAGAAACAATTAGAGTACACTGAAATGTTTTTCTAGGTTAATTTTCTGCCTTAAATGCTCATTAACATATCAATAGGTGTCATAGAGTAGTGGGAATGAGAAGCAGAGACCTTATCAGATTTTGGGGTGGGTAGGGTAGAGGTAAGGACCAAGTTCAAGTGAAGGTGAGGTCTGCAGAGATGGCTTGAGGGCACTGAGTCTCATGTTCTGATACAGCTGGTTGCATGATCCCTCCAACAATGAAGTTAAAAGCCCCTCTGATTGGTTGTGGACACTTGTCAGCATAAGAAAATAGTTTCCTATATGAGCATGGTTTGCCACGCAAGGTGTTCTTACGTCTTCTAGGGGTTTACCCAATGCTGTACTTACTTAGCCCGATAGCATTTAGGACCTAGTGTCTCTGGTCAGAAATAAATATAATGTACTATATTGCTTTTGCATGTTAAAAATGTGTATTTTCCTTTTGAAATGACAAGGAACACAGTTAAAGCACAAATATATCCGTGAGTGGGTTGAAGTCATAATTAGATTCTTTTTCTTTGTATTAATATGGTTTAAACAAAAAGACCAATCAACTGTTAAAGAAGATGGATGTGCGAGCTCGGGTGGTTTAGCAGACTCTTCGCTGGAGACTTGGCACCCCTCTTTTCTTCCTCTTTCTGATTGTCTTTTGACTAAGCTCTTCCTCTAACCGCAATCAGAGAAGTAGCAAAATCAGTCATTTTGTTCTCTGAAACCTCAGTAATGGTTTTGCAGAGGACTCAATTAATGGATGATACTATAATTGTTTCAGCACTTTGAGTTCCTTGAGCTTCTGAATTACCTGTGGGTATATCTTTGCCTGCTGCCCTGTTGGTGACTGTAATGGAGCCTCCCTTTCCGGCCCCATCTTCATCTAAGGCAGCTGGAGAACGCTGAGGGATGTAAAATGATCTGGACACGGATTTGCATGACCCTGCCCTGCCACTGATTGTGAAACCTTAAACACATGACTTAACCTCTTTGAGCTTCAGTTTTCTCACCTGTAAAATGGGGATGATAAAATGCGCTTTGCAGAGCTGTTCTGAGGATTAAATTGGGCACTGAATACGGAAGAACTGTGTAAACTGTGAAGTTCTGAGATGTGGCCAGATAAGCTAAATCTTTAAAAAGAAAGGGATAATTCCTGTTTTTACAAATACTATTATTAAAATGTTGAAGGATGTATATGTAATTGTATTATAAAGATTATTGCTTTAATAGAATAGCCTTTACGACAAAGTGAAAAAGCACTGTTAAATACAACTATGTATGTAAAGGCAAAGTTCTGATCAGATACATAGACTCAACACTGGCTTCCGCTGAGGCTCGCTACACCTTCTTTTAAAAAGACTTTTTTAATGTAAATGCTTCCCTGAGATTGCCATGTACACAGTGCTGTACTATTTGTTTCTTTATGGCAGTGCTGGGTCTCCATGGCTGTATGTGGGCTTTCTCTAGTTGCAGAGAGTGGGGGCTACTCTCTCGTTGAGAGTGCACGGGTTTCTCATGGAGGGGGCTTCCTTGTTGTGGAGCGTGGCTGTAAGCACACGGGCTTCAGTAATTGCAACACAGGGCTCATTAACTGTGACTCCCCGGCTCTAGAGCCATGCAGGCTTCAGAAGGCATGTAGAATCTTCCTGGACCAGGGATCAAGCCCATGTCTCCTGCATTGACAGGTGGATTCTTAGCCACTGGACATGGACTTGGCATGTGTACCACCAGGGAAGTCCCTGGTATACTTTCATATTTCGCTTTAAATTCTTGTTTCCAAAGTATTTTTCAATGTGTGCTCTTTTGCTATAGGTGGCTTGTAGAACTGTATTCTAAGAATTATATCACATGCCAGGCACCATAGGAGGTGCATAGTAAGAGAAAGGGGGCAGGGATGGAGATTATATACATACATACACACACATACTTATCATCTAGAAAGTCCGTATTGTTCAATTTTCTAATTCTTCTGAAAGAGATTGTTCAGGTTCCTCATATCAGTGGAAAGAGGTAAGAGAAGGTGATGTATTGCCAGTGTTCATTTGCGCAGCCTTCTCTGAGAAGATCTATAATTCAAGCCTAGCTTCAGACCTCGTGCTACCTGGAGATGCCTGCAGCCTGATGCTCTTTCTGAAGGTGGAAGAGCAGGTGCAGTGGCTGCAGGATGAGAATAAATAACGAGAAGGACGCAGGTGCCTTTGAACTTACTCATTTTGCAGCCAAGCCCATCCTCTCATGCACAGCCACTGAGGTGTCAGCAGGGAGAGTGCTTAGACGGCTGGACCTTTGAGATGTTTTTGACATGGTCACACAGACTCTGTGCTAAAGGCCAGGTTCTACTGTGGACGAACTGTGGGTGTTTCACCTTTGCTAGGAAGGAGGAAGAAAAGGGAGGAAAAGCACTACAGGGCTTGGAATTTCACTAATACGAGCCCAAGGAAGGTGTTGGCAGCACTTGCCTGCTTTAGTCCTTGGTCAGGGGGTTTAATCAGGGCTCCGATTTCAGCCACCCCAGCTTAACACCAGGCAATGGTGTGCCATTGAAGACAGGAAGGCAGACAGGTGCTGGCAACTAACCATGTGCCCACACCTGCCACAAGGTTGGCACTCATTCTCTGAGTTTAAGAAAGCTCCATCGTCAATATTTCATTTAGGTTCTGTAGTGCTTTTCAAAGCAATCTAGGTAACTCAAGCACGGCTCCTGAGTCAGTGTGTGTATGTTTAAACATTTTACATTTTATTTTTTAATTAATCATTTAGGCTGTGCTGGGTCTTTGTTGCAGAGTAAGGGCTTTTCCTTTTCTCTAGTTGCCAGGCTTAGTAGTTGCTGCTCACAGGCTTAGTTGGGATGTGGGATCTTGGTTCCTTGACCAGGGATGGAAACTGCATCCCCTGCCAGGTGAATTCTTAACCACTGGACCACCAGGGAAATCCCTCAAGGTGTGTTTTGATAGAACTCAGGTTGTGTTTGCAGCCACTAAGATTCAATCCTTAAGCTAAGCCAGATACACATGTAAAATAAATTCTCCATCATTTTCTAGATTTTCTGCCTGCTTTTGGATTATCTTGTACAATTCAATTATATCTCCATTATTGGCTTAGGAGTTAATCCTCTTTGTAAAATGTCTTAGTGGTTGCCCTGGGGTTTACAAAATATCTTAAAAATTGAAATGCTTTACTTATTCACGAGTCATCACTGTGTAGGGGCCACATGAGTTCTGTGATGGGCCCAAATTTGTTACACGTGCTGCTGGAGAAAGCACCTTCGTTAGATTTTATTCTGCCCGTTTTAGAGTTGGATGATGAGAAGCAAAGACTGCATTGCCATGTGGACCACAGCTCTGAGAGATGGACAAAGGCTTGAGAGAGCATCTAGGCTTAGGGCGAACAGACTTTCAGGTCCCACAGGCTAATAACATTTCAGAAACAAAATTTTGAGCTTGCAGACTTTTATTCTGCTAAACAAGGGTCAAAAAGAATTGCCATTTATCACCATAATTTCATGAAAGAGGAAGCTTTAACAGTTTTCAAAAGAGGCTGAAAGATTTAAATTTTAAATTGCATGAGTTTAGTACTGTGAAAAGCTCTATTTATTTTTCTCCCCTCAGTGGAGTCTGGTATTTGAAAATCACAGATCCAATCCAGCCACTCATAAGATGAGGGGAAAGGCCCATGGGAGGAAGTGATCTGCCTGAGGTCACACTTTGCCAGGCTTTTCCTTGCTCCAGAGGCACTGATGACCCTGATGGTGCCTGAATCACAGTTGATACCAGTACTTTATGTTTCTACATATTCTGTTCCAAGCACCAAATAAACTAAGGAAGCTCTGAAGATGGAAAGTATGTGGGTTATTGAATTATTGCCTCTCAGGTCCAAATGTAATGTGAAATATCTGCCTTGTGACCAACAGGGGAATTCCTTTAACCATTTCTCCTTCAAAGTGAGCATGGTGTTAAGCTTCCTTAGCAGAGGGCAATGGAAGCACATTACAGGAGGAAGAACCTTCTAGAAATTGCTGGAAGGGGCTGAGTATCAGCCTTGTGAGTGAGAGGACATCTAGTGAGCCTGCCCCAGCTATCCCTCTGCAACTCTGCAGCACCTGATGACCTTTCCATAGCCTTCTCAGCATGGAAGGCAAAGCCCCTGCAGGGATACAGGCAGTTACATGTGGTCCAGAGAGTCGTACAAAGAAGCCACTGCAGGGCCGCACTGCTGATTGCTGACCGCCTGCCCCCCTGCTGGCACTCCTGCCTATTGTTTGCCAAACCATCCAGATCATCTCCCTGCTGGCCAAACCAGCCAACACCTCTGTTGCCCAGTGGGCTGGACCACACTTTCTGCAACGAGGTCTGAACCCCTGCCAAGTTTGTGTTTTCTTGGGTTTTCTCCATCAGCCAAAGGTACCATATAGAATTTCCTCATATCTTATAGTAAGTCTTTTCTCATAGTTAGTAATTCTTTGTATTTAAAATTTGCTTAACCTATTGCATTGTTTCTCTCTCCTGACTAGACCCAGACTACTGCTGAAAGTGAGAGTGAAGGACATCAGATGACCTGAAAAAACTTCTTTCTTTTTTAATGTTGAATAACATTCCATTGAATATAAGCGCTACATTTTTTAATCCATTCATCTGTTGATGGATATTTAGGTCACTTCCATATCTCAGCTTTGTGACTATTGCTGCCGTGAACATGGAATGCCAATTTCATTTCCTTTGGCTATGTACCTGGAAATGGGATTGCTGGATCCTATGGTAGGTCTACTTCTAATTTTTTAAGGAACTTCCATACTGTTTTCCATAGTAGCTGCACCAATTTACATGTTCACCAACAGTGTAAAATGGGTCCCTTTCATGCAGTACATCCTTGCCAACACTTCTCCTTTTCATAAAAGCCCTTCTAACAGATGTGAGTTGATAGCTCATTGTTGTTTTGATTTGCATTTCCCTGATGATCAGTGAGGTTGAGCACCTTTTCATGTACCCACTGGCCAGTTGTATGGCTCCTCAAAGCCATGATGTTCTTTCATTATGCCTGGCCCCTAAAAGTCTGGAGGAGGAACCTACCTCTGCGTGCTCATTCACTACAGTCGTGTCCGACTCTTTGTGACCCGATGGACCATAACCCTCCAGGCTCCTCTGTCCATGGGATTCTCCAGGCAAGAATACTGGAGTGGGTTGCCCTGCCTTCCTCCAGGGGATCTTCCCCACCCTGGCATCTAACCTGCATCTCCTGCATTGCAAGAGGATTCTTTACTGCCGAGACACCGGGGAAGCCCAACACCCAGGCTGTAGATAATAGACATTTCATTTGGAAAAATAAGTCTGGAAATCATTATAAATTACTTTTGGGGCAACTGGTGGTATTCAGACGAGATGACTGTCGAGCTTTTGCTCTCAGCAAGGATACCAGAGTCCTAGTTGCCAGAATCCTTAGCCCTAGCATAGCCCAGCACTGAAAGAATGCAGTCACCACTTATCAAATAAGTGAATGAATTATAAATTATTCAGCATTCTCTTAACTACTATTTATCTAAGCAGTTGCAAAACCAAATTACACAATGTCAAAGAAAAATTAACACAGGCATATAAACAATATCTCAATAGATCTCTGTACTGGTCACATTTTCCTTGGGTAATTCAGATTAATTTGTGCAGCCCGAGGTACAATTTGCTCTGCAGGTCATTGAGAAAGAGTATGGCATTCTTGGATTGTTATAATTTACAAAAATGGCATGTATTTTTTGCCAGTGGGATAGAATATCTAGGAAAGATACACATTCTTTGCCAACTTTCTCTAGCAGGATATGCGAGAAGACGCTGACTTCAGGAAAGACAAAGAAGTGTCCTGGCCATGGACTGCCTTTGGTATCTGGCCACATTTTAGTTGCAAGGAAGCAGAGCTTTGTCATTGCATTTTAATGTGTAGTAGAAAACAACACATTTTTTGTTTTGGGACTGCTTCAAATTATACGTATATTTGGCCACGCTGCATGGCTTGTGGGATCTTAGTTTTACAACCAGGAATGGAACCTGGCAGTGAAAGCCCAAGTCCTACCCACTGAATTGCCAGGGAATCCCTCACCTTATATTTTAAAATATATCTTCTACTTATAAATATGTATTTATATTCTAAAAATATTTGTTTTCTGTACTGAAAAGTTTCCTTGGCAGACATTTTGCTAAAAATCTAACAATGTATTAAAAAATGTTTTTACGTTAACTACTTTGGTTGATTGATTTGCCAACAGCCAAGGTAAAAACTGTTGGAGTTCAGAGTTATTGGATGTGAAAGGGTTACAATATGTAAAATTCTATCATATATTGTAAAATAAAGATATGGCCCAAATAGACCCAAGATTTCAAGGCCAAGTACAGCTGGTTGCCAGTTTCTGACTTATTGACATTTCTTTACTCTCTTTTTCTGTTTTTTGGTCAGGTAGCTTGCAGGATCTTAGTTCCCCACCCAGGGATCGAGCCTAGGTCCTAGCAGTGAAAGCACAGAGTCTTAACCACTGGATTCCCTTATTGACATTTCTTACATTAATTAATATATTATTAATTGTTAATTATTATTTAAATATTATTTTAAACTTAACATTTAATTTAATAAAAATGTAATTCAGTTCAGTTCAGTTCAGTCGCTCAGTCGTGTCCAACTCTTTGCGACCCCATGAATCACAGCACGCCAGGCCTCCCTGTCCATCACCAACTCCTGGAGTTCACTCAGACTCACATCCATCGAGTCAGTGATGCCATCCAGCCATCTCATCCTCTGTCGTCCCCGTCTTCTCCTGCCCCCAATCCCTCCCAGCATCAGAGTCTTTTCCAATGAGTCAACTCTGCGCATGAGGTGGCCAAAGTACTGGAGTTTCAGCTTTAGCATCATTCCTTCCAAAGAAATTCCAGGGCTGATCTCCTTCAGAATGGATTGGTTGGATTTAACTAAAACAATTAAATGTCATTATTAATTGATTATTAATTAATATATTGACAACAAGATTATTAATTAATCTTATAATTGGCATGAATCAAATGCCTGTTGTAAAAGATGCAGCGAAGGTAGAAATACACAAGTAGAGATCAACAAAATTAATCATATTGGTGCGATCAGTTACTGCCCTGTACATCATTGTTCAAAAGGAAAATTGAAAAAAAAAAAAACTTTGGACAACCTCAAATGACATGAGTATCAGTTTTTCTGGAGTCTGTTCCCTTTAATATTACTAATTTTGACTCTTCTCATTGCTCTATCCTCAGCAGAGTGCCCTTTCTCTAAATGAAAATGAATTTTAAAAGATTTAGGAGCACCCTGAGGCAACAAGACCATCTAACAGAGTTAGCTACACTTGGCCTTAAAACTTCAAGTGGCTTTAAAAATTGAAAAGCACAAAACTGAATGATTTCATTCATGTCAAAGCACTAAAGACATTCTATGCTTGCCTGAAAGTGTGGAAACTGAAGCCTGTTTTTTTCTGCTCTCACGTTTTATTTGAGATTTTAAATTTCAATGTTTATTTTCCTTTTTAGCTTTGTCAAAAGAATGATGTTTAGCAACTGATGAAAGTAGGTTCTGAATTCATTTGACTGCATAGGCGGCCTCGGCATCTGACTTTGGATCTGGGCTCGTTTCATTCCTTCACACCGTCTACAAGGTCTTCCTTTGAAATGGCTCCGGGAAATCTTCCCTGAGATTTGCTAGTCTGAAATATGCTACAAATTTTTCACATGTGTAATTTGCTTCCAGGCCTCTGCTTCAGTGCTAAGAAGTCCTTGATATAATGTGATATGCATTGCCAATATGGCACCCACCTCCTGGAATCAGGCTGTGGTTTTTTATGCTGCATACTAAGTAGCTTCAGTCGTGTCCAACTCTTTGTGATCCAATGGATCATAGCCCTCCAGGCTCCTCTGTCCATGAGATTCTCCAGGTAAGAATACTAGAGTGGGTTACCGTGCCCTCCTCCAGGGGAGCTTCCTGACCCAAGGATCGAACCCAGGTCTCTTATGTCTCCTGCTGAGACCTTATATTTTGCACAGTGATGAGCTTGGACTATTAATCAAGCAATTTGATCAACTTGAAAAACTCTGTGTTTCATATCATCAAAAAGTCCAACAGTGGAGATATAGGAATGTGAAGGCAGTTTTGGCAAAATAGCAAAAGAATGTACACTTCGGAATCTGACCATATGGGTTGGATCAGTTGATCAAACCTCTATATCATTTTTTAACAATTTATTTATTTTTAAATTGAAGGATAATTGCTTTACAGAATTTTTTGTTTTATGTCAAACAACCTCTACACCTTTTCATGCTTCAGTTTCCTCATAGGAACAATGACGGTGAGGGTAGGTACCTTCCTTCCAGTATTAGTGTGAGATTCAAATGAGATGACGAGTCTACACTATGTACTCTGTCACGCAGCATGAGCACTGAATAAATGTTAGCCATTGTCATGGCTGAGAGTTCAGAACACCTGGACTGAACATGGCTCTTCCAGGCTTAGAACAATGCAAGGTCATAGGCACCAGACAAAGACTACAGGCATGTAAATAGCATGATGTCATTAAAGATTGGCCTGATCCTTATAAAAGAATCCCCAAAGCAGTACATATGGTAGAGGCTAGTCAAGGAATTATGGTGGACCTCCTTGTCTCCAGTGATGAAGAGAGCAAGGATTGTGTGTGTGTGTGTGTGCGTGTGTGTGCGCGCGTGCATGCATGCACGCTTGCATGTGTGTATGTAGCTTTTGTGCTGTGGATCACATTATTATGACGGAAAAAGTTGTCACTTGGTACAAGTTCTCAGGCAAATGGTCCACATGGCAAAGTGGTCATCACCCCACACAGCAACATAGACCCGAAGTCAATTCTCATTGCTCTCCTCTCTGATAAGCCCCAGGAAGGATGTTTTGAAAACTGATTGAGTAAAACAAAGTTAATTCATAAAAGTCTTGCAGATAATCCTCCCTGACATAGGAATCCCTAGAAAGTTCTGTGGAATTTATATGGAGACTCTGCCACTAGGTGGCAGAGGAAGGTTATGAAACCCGCCAATCATCACAGACTAAGAAAAGTGCGCATCTCCCTTTCCTGATCTCCTGGAGGGAGCCCTGTCTGAAGGATCCTGAGAGACCTTTCCTGTCACTTGGACTTTTAGCCCCTGTGGTTCCACATACTCACCCCCTTCCCCGCCCAGAGGAGTCTGTGGCCCTGGATGGCTGGTACTAGCATAACCTAGTGTGTGTGTTGCCCAAATCCCTAAAAAGAAAATACCAAAATTTCCAACCTTTGAAAGATTGTCGAGTCTCCTAGAGCTGGACATTTGGAAGAAAAGCAACATTCCTGCAGCGCTCTGCAGACACTTTTTAGAGAGAATGAGCCCAATACACTGCCCAGCTGTCTTGCTTCCTTTCTGTGGTCAGATCCATTTCTCAACCTGCCCACTCCCAGGAGGAGCCAGCAACACTACTGCTATGAAAACCTTTAACTTTTTAATCTCAGAAATCATTCATTTTGGCTGCTGAGCGTAGTTTCTAACACTCCAAAGTCTGAGAGGCTGCTGCTGCTAAATCACTTCAGTCATGTCCAACTCTGTGCGACCCCATAGGCGGCAGCCCACCAGGCTCCTCTGTCTCTGGGATTCTCCAGGCAAGAATACAGTTTAAACTTGAATGGTTCATCGATGGGCCTTTTCTTTTTTAAAATTTTCTTTCTTTTCTTTTTCTTCCTTTAAAAATAAGGTTCTGAGTCTGAGCTAGAAAGCACTGTTTTTTATTTCTGAGCGCTGGCTCAGTTATATTCTATCTGGAGAGAGTTCAGGATGGGATTGATCAAGCAACATTGTAAGCAGAGAGGAAATGCTTTCTTGGAGAATGTGCTGCTTTAATGTCATGTCACCACCCTGTGAAGAAAAAATCCAGCAGCCTCTGCTTTATGACTCAGAATTTTATTATATTCAACATAGATTACTAAGAGTTACAAAACTTTCTCCTATCATTTATAACCATTCAATTAATTGTTCCAATTTCTGGAGGAAAGGCAAATGTTAGCTGAGGCCCTTGGTTTAGGAATCAAGTCCTCCTCTCCTATTTCCACACGACAGATGTGACTGGGGGTTGGCACAGGGCCAGCTGAGATGGCAGCAGGGTATGTGATAAAGAGACAGGATGGAGACCTCGCAGTGTGAAAGGACGCCTTGTCCAGGTGACAGTGGAGGGGGTTTGGAGGTGGCTCCCAGGAGTGTGTCCCTGGGTGCAGCCCACTCTCCTCTGTCTGTGCCCTACTTGTGTTAAGAGGACTGCTTCAGTCGTGTCCGACTCTGCGACCCCATGGACTGTAGGCCACCAGGCTCCTCTGTCCATGGGATTCTCCAGGCAAGAATACTGCAGTGGATAGCCATTCCCTTCTCCAGGGGATCTTCCCAACCCCGGGATCAAACCCGCGACTCTCACATCCCCTGAATTGGCAGGTGGGTTCTTTAGCACTAGTGCCACCTGGGAAGCCCACCTGTGACCTAAGCCACCATCAGTTAAAGCCTCAATGTGTCCCAGATCTGTTCAGGGCCTCCACGTCCCACTTGGGCAGTGCTTTCTTACTGAAGAGCTCCTAGTTTCTGGTGTCAGCTGGGATATCGCCAGAGCATTTTTTTTTTCTACCCATCGTGCCCTTCCTCCTGCAAGTGATTGCTGCAGCGGCCATAGGCTCCCTCCAGGGCTGGAGCTTTCCAGCAAAAGGATTTGTTTCTCAGCTTTGGGAAGAAAGTAAGAGAGAAATCCAGCTTTCAAATTAAGGGCACATGAAGTTCAGGGGCTTCCAAGTTAAGTCAAGACAATCATTCCCTTCTTTGAAGGAACCCTACTGCCCTCGCCCATGTGAGCCAAGCGGGGGGCTGGAAGTTCCCCTCCTCTCGCTGTCTATCAAGGGTTACTGGAAGCGCAGCCAGCTGTGAATTGAAGGAAGTCCAGGGAGGGAGCAGAATGCCCGTCCATGGTCAGAGGCGGCTGGAGGTGGAAGGCATTGTAGAGGGGAGAAGCCTCAGACAGCCTCATTTCTAGGCTGGCTCATCTGTTGGCAGGTGTCTGGACAGAGCTTTGAAAGATGCCCTGGGGGTGGGGAGTGAGCCGGAAACTGCCCCCCTTCCATACACTTTGCTCACTGCTGTGGGTCCCCATTCACTTCCCAAATCCTCATCACTTGAGGATTTCCCATGGCCCAGGCCTTCTTTTCTTCTTTTCTTCTTCTTCTTTTCTTCTTTTCTTTCCAGAGCCCCAGCCCCATCTCCAGCAGGGCCCCTGCCGCTCCCCTCCCCGCCCCCCAATCCAGATGTATGGCCAGTTTCTCCTCCTTTTGCATGGGGTCCCTCGCAGCCCACGGGGAGGCTGATCCCTGCTGCCAGTAACCTTCTCTGTGGTTTTCACCCTAGGAAGGAAAACCACACTCGTTTCTTCTTTCTCGTTCTAAGTGGTTCCTGGCTTGACCTGCAGGGAATTTTTTTTTTCAGGGAGCTATTTTCATTTAATGTAGGATCATATTTGCTTTAGTAGTGGGGTGCGTTTCTTGAGCTTTGGTCATAATGCTGAAGTATTCTTAGACATTTCCAAACTGGCTTTAATGGGGAGTGTAAAATACGGTTTTCCTTAATAAAGTCTTGAATAGAGGACTGTTGTGCTGCATTGGGAACCAGCAGTACATCCTCCGTGGTGGCTGTTTAGATGAACAATTACCCACCGCCTGGGGCTTCCTGTGCCTCATTTTGTCATGCTTGGGGACCAGTCGGTTTAGATTTGCCTTTACTTCAAAGGCCATTGGAAGAGAGGGAGGAGCTGCATTACTTAGAGCCTACTGGTCTACAAATTCACCCATTTCCCAACCCTCGTTGTCACCCCTATGCCACAGCCTGGGTGGCATGCCGACTCCCCCACTCCTCATAAAGATCAGAGATTCTGAGATTGGCCTTTATTGGCATGGTCGGCATCTTTGCCAGTTGTGCATATATTGATAACAATCTAATGATCATCCCGAAAGCTACAAAGATGATACTGAAGACAGAGGCACGTTTTTAAGGAATCTAGTTAATGCTTTTGTTTTTCAGTCGCTAAGTTGTGTGCGACTCTTTGTGGCCCCAAGGACTGCAGCACACAACTTAACGTTTAGCACTTACCTTAAAGAACAGGAATGCAAAGTCTCAAAGCACTTAGGTTTTAGTCCTGGAGCCGGGCAGGATACAAAATGATCCAGGGCGGTCCTCAGCCAGAATGTGGCTGGAGCACTCAGATGGTGACTGCTGCACGCATGGATTATGTCGCTGTCACTTTCAGCAGTTACTATTTTAACCAGGTCGCACCTGATCTCTGCCTGCTGGGAAAGTCAGCTGTGTCCTTCCTTGGGCCCCCCTCCTGCCGCAGCATAACACAGGCGTTTCTAGCCCTTTTGGCAGGGGGCGTGTCCTGCCCAGAATAGAGCTTGTCTCCTGGGCCACCTTGGGCTTCCCTTGTGGCTCAGCTGGTAAAGAATCCTCCTGAAATGCAGGAGACTTGGGTTCAATCCCTGAGTTGGGAAGATCCCCTGGAGAAGGGAAAGGCTACCCACTCCAGTATTCTGGCTTATAATCCATGGGGTCGCAAAGAGTCGGACACCACTGAGCGATTCGCTCTCACTCACTTACCTGGGCCACCTGCTACAGAGCTGTCTTAGGGACTGAGGGGGCCTCTTGGCTTCAGAAAGCCAACCCCAGAGGTCAGACCCACGTGAAACGGTGAGCCTTCCTCCAGAGGGTGGGAGGAAAAGGGGAAATGATTTCTAATGTACATCATTGCTCACACCCAAGTTTCATTTCCATTTCAGAATGCAAAGGGGGCTTCCCAGGCAGGTGCAAAGAACATGCCTGCCAATGCAGGATACGTGAGAGACACAGGTTCAAACCTGGGTCAGAAAGATCCCCTGGAGAAGGAAATGGCAACCCACTCCAGTTTTCTTGCCTGGGAAATCCTATAAATCCGATGGACAGAGGAGCCTGGTGGGCTACAGTCTATGGGATTGCACAGAGTCAGACACGACTGAAGCGACTTTGCACACACACCTGCAAAGAGTTCTGCTCTGCTCTACTTCTGAGAAAATAAACTGGAGACAGGGAAAGAGTTGACATAGAGTTAAAACGTTGGCCCCTTTGCAGTGACCAGCCACTTCTGGCCTGAGGGGAGGAGCTGTGCACTCCATTTTTCCCCAAAGAAGACAAGTCAGGATGCAAGAGCTGGTTTATTATTATTATTATTGGAGCTTAATGGCTTTACAATTTTGTGTTAGCTTCTGCTGTATCATGCAGTGTATGAGCTACATGTATACATGTTTCCCTTCCTTCTTGGACCTCCTCCCACCTCCCCCATCCCCATCCCACCTCTCTAGGTCATCACAGAGCCCAGGGCCCAGCTTCCTGCTCTGTACAGCAGCTTCCCATTGGCTGCCTCTTTTACATATAGCAGCGTATGTGCCAATCCTAGTCTCCCAGTTCCTTTCACCCTCCCCTTCCCCACCGTGTCCACATGTCCAAGGGTTGCTTTAATTGGAATTATGCCTACCTGAAGAAGTCTATTTTTTCTCAAAATCTTTGTGATTCTCTGTGTGTTGCTGAAGTAGGAAATGTGAATATTGGATAAATGGGGAATATAGGAGGGAGATTTTAGCTTTCCTGTGGGCGAAGCGGGGCCAGCGGGGGGAGGATCCTGAGTTATTTTCCAGCACTGCTAAATACTAATTGAATTTTAGCTCTAAGTACTAATTGAACGAAAAGTCACCTGAAATGAAAGGAACATTGGAATTGGTGTCTGTGTGTGTACAACCCTTCAGGGAATTAAACACTGAGAAAGCACTGAGTAAATTAGAGACCCATGACTCATTAGCAGCCAGGAAGCAAGGGTTTTCCCCTTAAGTCAATTGTTTTATTTGATAAAGAACTTTCGAATTGGGACACGTGTTCATGTCTTTGAGCCTGTGCTAGTCTGTTAGGGCTGCCATAACAAAAGACCACAGACTGAGTGACTTAAACAACAGACTTTTATTTTCTCACAGTCCCAGAGGCTAGACGTCAAAGATCAAGGTGTTGGGAGGTTTTCTTCCTGAGGCCTCGCTCCTTGGCTTGCAGAAGGCTGCTGTCTTGCCATGTCCTCGCTCAGTCATCTCTCTGTGCTCCCATAATGTTCTGATGTTTTCTTTCTGTGCCCTAATATCCTTTTATTATAAGGACACTAATCAGATTAGGACCACCCTAACAACCCCATTTTAGCTTAATTACCTCTTTTTAAAATTGATAACTTTTGTCTGCACTGGGTCTTGTTGCTACGCAGGATTTCTCTAGATGCACCAAGAAGGGGCTATTCTCTAATTGCAGTGCTCAGGCTTCTCACTGCAGGCAGTGTCTTCTCTCTTTGCAGAGCACGGGCTCCAGGGTGCAAGGGCTCAGTAGTCGTAACACTCCAGCTTACTTGCCACACAGCATATGGAGTCTTCCTAGACCAGGGATCAAACCCGTATCCCCGGTATTGGCTGGCAGTTTCTTAACCACTGGACTACCAGGGAAGTCCCCTAATTATCTCTTTAATGACACTGTTCCCAGTAGAGTCACATTCTGAGGACCTGGGGGGGTAAGGCTTCTACACATGAGTTTGGGAGGGACACAATTCAGCCCATTCCCTGGTAGCTCACATGGTAAAGAATCCGCCTGCTATGCAGGAGACCCTGTTCAATTCCTGGGGTGGGAAGATCCCCTGAAGAAGGGAAAGGCTACCCACTCCAGTATTCTGGCCTGGATAATTTTATGGACAGAGGAACCTGGCGGGCTATAGTCCATGGGGTCTCAGAGTCGGACATGACTGAGTGACTTTCACTTTTTACTTTCAATTCAGCCCGTAATAGAGTCCCAGTTTCCTCCCTGGGAAAACTGGAGTAAAACAGCCCCTTCTTTCCTGGGTTGAAGCTCAAATGAGACGAAGTAAGTGAAAAAAAAAGTGACTTTGAAGGGCATCAGATTCTACAGAAAGAAAAATTGTTATCTCACAAGGATGAGATAAGCAGCTTAGGACTGGAGGTCTTATAGTGAAGTGATGTCATGTCTGACTCTTTGCGACCCCATGGACTGCAGCCTACCAGGCCTCTCAGTCCATGGGATCTTCCAGGCAAGAGTACTGGAGACCAATATAAAAGTTGTGTCCTCTATATATACCCAAGCTTTGGGGGACAAGTTTGCCAGGAAAAGATGCATTGGGAAATGTGCTACTAAGTATCATGCTTTCTTGGCTCTTTGAGCTTAAATGCCAATCATGTTTCCATTCGTTTATTCTTCACCATTGATTTCACACCTACTCTGCTGGGCACTGGGTCACTGTGATCCATTATCTACAGATGGTGCAGAATGGCATGTTGGCTAGATGAATTTTGGAGGAAATGCCATTAAGCAGGAGAAGACTTCTAATTTGTCTTCCTGTGCAGCTTATGGGGAGCTCTGCTAAAAATATCTCTTGCTTTCAACAACTTCCCCTGACTCTTCCTTCCTCAATCACAGGAGCCTGCTCAGGATCTGGAGGCTCAGAAGAACTCAGAGGAGGTCACCCTGGGGCGGGGAACGGAACCACATAGGTTAAACTCGGGGTGGAAAAATTCAGAGTCTGTCACTGTTAGAGACTGAATGTCTCCTACAGTGAGGCAAACCTGGGTTCTATGAAAAATAAGGGTCAGTTACACACACACACACACACACACACACAGGAGTGCAGAGAAGCCAGAAGAGTTTGCACTTGTCCTTAAGTAAAGTGCATGGCACAGGTATTTTTTACTGTTTGGGCTTCCCAAGCTGTGCAGAAGCAAGGCACAAGTTCATAGAGAGTAAAACAACACCATTATGCACCCTGGATCTCCTTCTTGAATTTTGGAACTTTGAAGTTAAATGAGCATACAACCAAGCTCTGATCTCAGCCATGGGAACCCCATCTCTGCTGGGTTCTAGTCACCTGATGGGGTATGGGCAGGATGGGAAAAAGCCACACCCTCCTCAGGAATCCAACAGCAAAGTGGGGACGGCCTTGATTTCTTTTATTTTTTGGATGTTTATTCTTTTATTTAGGTTCTCTATATCTTCCTGGCTCAAACTGGTATTTTAAACAAAATTTTCTAGAAAAATTGTTTATATTATCTGTGTTGAAATTTATAAACCTAAACATGTTTCTAGTATTTTTCTGATATTTTTTATATCCCTTCTGTATGCATACCTACATATTCTTTTTTATTCCTTTGCATTTTTCTATGATTTCCTTTTTTAAAAAAAGTTTATTTATTTATTTGGCTGCATTGGGTCTTAGCTGTGGCATCCTGGATCATGACCACAGCTGATCCAGCTGACCAGTTTCCTGACGAGTGATCAACGCTGGGCCCCAGCACTGGGAGCGCAGAGTCAGCCATGGACCACCGGCAAAGTCTTCTGGTGCCCAGTCCTGAATCTAAAGTCTCACTGTCCAGGAGGAGTTCCAAGAAGAGAAAAGTCCACAGCCACAAAATAGATGTTGCAATAAACTGAGGCAGAAAGGAGACTCGCAGTAAGCACTAAGGAGGAAAGAACCAAAGGGCATCAGATTATGAGACTCATGCATGGCTCACTACACTAAGAAGGTGCTCAGGAGAGCGTCAGAAAGTCCATGCTACATGACAAAAGAAACCCTGAAAAAATGGGAAGAAGAGAGACCTCAGGAATTTAACTTTTTGGCTTGGGCCAACCGACCATTCTGTGGTTCTGAAACTCCTTCGGACTTCAATCTTGCTTTATTTCCAAAACAGGACTGGAAATCAGAATGAGGAAGCCAAGAATATCAAACAGCCTTAGATCCTTGGTTAAAAACATTAGCAGCAACACACAGCAGAGCTCACCTCCCCCATGCTTCGCATTTCATTGTAAGAGGAAAACCACAAGCCGAATCCTGCAGAGGCTGTTATAATTAACTCACAAGCCCTCCTTTGCTTCTTAGTGGTTTCTGAGTCTCTGAGGTGCAGAAAGTAATGTGAGAAGGGGTTATTTAATATGCATTGTGGGAGGAGTAAGCAAAAACACATTTTTAGTTCCTTTTGCTAAAAGAGTCCATCAAGTCCATTTAATTTACTGTTTACTGTTTCCAGGCTCCGGGGAATCTTCTCTGTGGGATATTTATCTGTCAATTTGGAATAAGAGCAGTTAACATGTGTTGATTAAGGTTTTTTGTTTGTTTGTTTGTTTTAATCAAGGTTTTAATAGCAAATAACAAGAGACCAAGTCCGGCCCCTCAAAGCAGAAAAAGCATTTATTAAAGTGTATTAGATGATGTCTAGAATCCCAGGGGATGGGGAATAAAGCTTGGAGACTATGCGATCAGCCACAATCCCTGACATAAATTCTGGGACTATCCTCAAGGATGCTCCACTGACTTCACTTTTGTCAAAGAGGCTACAGTTTGTCCTGGACCAGATCTCACACTGAACAAACTGCTAGGTCCTCTGTTATTAAACTGGCTGTACTGGAGAAGGCAATGGCAACCCACTCCGTACTCTTGCCTGGAAAATCCCATGGATGGAGGAGCCTGGTAGGCTGCAGTCCATGGGGTCGCTAGGAGTCAGACACGACTGAGCGACTTCACTTTCACTTTCCTGCATTGGAGAAGGAAATGGCAGCCCACTCCAGTGTTCTTGCCTGGAGAATCCCAGGGACGGGGGAGCCTGGTGGGCTGCCATCTATGGGGTTGCACAGAGTTGGACACGACTGAAGCGACTTAGCAGCAGCAGCAGTAGTGGTCATCACATCACACCCCCAAACCCGAACCAGGATCTCTGGTTCTCAGACTGTTCCTCCCCCTCCAAAGACATGTATGAGGATCTTCCCCCTGCCCATCTTTTATGGGAAAGTCAACTTGGGCCAATGGGAGGGGGTTCATGCTCTGAAACTATGCCCACATCCCTTGCTGTAGATACCCCTATTGCTTTTGCTCAGGTCATAGTCTTTCTGTTGAGAATGACACCTGGGGCTTCAGCTTGATGGTCAATAATGTTTGAAGAAGTGGTCCACTCTCCTTGCTAACTGAGCCCTCTTCTTGTTCTGCTGCGGGGCTGGCAGGCACTCCTGTTTCTTTGACTGCTTGGCCTGTTAGAGCAAGCTGGGGCACGTCTAAAGGAGGGACAGGTATGAGGCCTCAAGCGGCAGTGTAATCTAGACCCATATCAGCAAAGAAAATTCTCACCTGCAGTGGGAGGCTCTTTTCCTGCAGGGACAGCCAGGCTTATTTTTATGCAGAATGGTCACCTTGGAAGCCCCCTAGACAGTAAAGGACCCCTGCATGTGTGCTAAGTCATTTCAGTCGCATCTGACTCTTTGTGATCCTGTGGACTGTAGCCCACCAGGCTCCTATATCCAGGAGATTCTCTGGGCAAGAATACTGGAGTGGGTTGCCATGCCCTTCTCCAGGGGATCTTCCTGACCCAGGAACTGAATGCATCTCCTACACTGCAGGTGGATTCTTTACCTGCTAAGCCACTGGGGACACCCCCAAGATCCCCTACTACTCTCTATTGGCTACTGCTGTTGACACTCTTGACAAAAGTCGTTGGGTCATTTATGGAAAGGACTGCCCCATCCTTTTCTTTTTCTCCATCTCCCTCTGGGGGTTGGAGTATGGTACAGGGCCTGGTGCTACTTCTTCCCATGACTGGGTTATGGGTCACCCCCCACAGGTTGTGGTACGAGGCTATATATTGAACATTTAACCTGGTAGAATAACCAGCTCAGAACTAACTACGCCTATTTTTGCCCAGCTGTAAGCTCATCAGGAAAAAATGAGAATCATTTTTCCCCGCTTCTCCCAAGAGAGGGGCCAGGTACAGGGGAACATTAGACGCCTGTGTTTTCAACAGTCTAGATTCCTGCATGAGGTAGGATCCATTGGAATGATAAGGGCTCTGTGGGTTGAAGGGGAGGGTGTAGGGGATGGAGGCCAGATGCAAGAAGAGAGGTTCTGAAATGGTGAAGACCCACCATAACTTGCAGGTACTACCTCGTGAAAGGGGACACCTTGGATAAAGGCTAGTTACCTGCACATCAGGTACTGATGTCAGATGCTCTAACAGCCAAAGCAAGTGCCCCCTGGTGCCCAGCCTGGCAGGTGAGGGGTGGAGCACTCACCATTAACTGCCGCCCAATTACTGGACCAGGATGGCCTGGGCACACGGAGCTAGTGAGGCTGGCTTCCAATGCATGCACAGCAGTGAACAGATGGCCGTGGACTGCACCCGTAAGGGGATCAGCTGAGCACTGCCCTTATGTTTACACTTCGAGAATCATTTACAGCCCTACTAAGTTCCCTGGGTCCCTTACAACCCAAGACTGGTGGTAGGAGTGCCAAAGAATAAAATAGATTCTGGACTTCTCCCTGATCCTTAAAATACTTTATTTTGGAAAAGTTTAAATGTACAGAAATGTTGCAGAGATAGTTCAGAGAGTTCCTATTACCCTTCACTCAATTTGCCCCAAACAGGCAAATTGGTACACTCTATTAAATAAACTCCAAACTTAATTTGGATGTAACTAGTTTTTTCCACTAATGTCCTCTTTCTGTTCCAGAATCTAATCCAGTGTCTCCTAGTCTCCTCTTTGATCATGGCAGTTTCTCAGCCTTCCCTAGTTTTTCATGACCTTGATATCCTTAAGGAGGGCTAGCCAGCTATCCTATAGAATGTCCCTGGGTTTCACATGTTTTTCTTATGTTAGACTGGGGCGAGGGAACTTGGGGACTTGCCCTTTTCATCCCAGTACATCATATCATAGGGATCCTGACACCCACATAACATCACCAGTCAGGTCAGCTCTCATCGCTTGTTGAAGGAGGTATCTGCAAAGTTTCACCACCGTCAAGTCACTGTTTCCATTTGCATATTCTATTCTTTAAAAGCCATCCAACTCTGTTTTATTTGCAACAGAAAAATAAAGAAATGAGATGCTGGTTGCAGCTGAGTGTGGTGGAACAATTCCTGCCTGGTATATTTATACTTGAACAAGGGTTTTCTTGAAGCCCTCTGCCTCAACCAAAAGTAGCAACTCTAATGGTAGGAATTTCAGGCTCTGTGACAGTTGGGCGTGGGCGTATGGGCTTGGGCGATAAATGTAAGCAGTGTTCTCAATCCTACCACTCAGGCAGTGCCCTGCTCCTCCGCCTATGGAGAGAGCCAGAGCACGGAGGATCCTGTTCATAAAATCTTAGCACAGATTTGAGAACTTAACACACCTACCTATATCTGAGGGACTATCCTTCTACTTAGTCTCTAATACAGTGCGTAAGTGCAGATTTAGAAGGGGTGATGATTGTTTACCCAGGACAAGCTGAGCCTATTCGATTGAAGATGTAATAGAGAGGAATATGGCTCCCTTTCTATTTCAAGCCCACTGTGCAGTTGTTGATGAGACAGTCATTCCCTTGCAAGAGCAAGACCTCCCCTACATCTTAGAGACTGGAAGCGACATAAGGATGAAAATAGGTATGCAACCCCCACCTGTGTTTCTGCTCATCAAGTAGAAAGATGCTGCTTTCCAAGTCTTGTTGTGGCTACTTCCAGCTCCAGGTATCACTTTCAGTGCCTCTTATTTTCCCAATTGTTCTGAGGACCCTGTGAGTTATGGATTTTCAGGCTTAATGCTTTAGACAGAAAGTACTTCTGTGGTTGGAATCGGCAGGAAGACTCTATGAATCATTCAGAGTATCTGAAATGACAAAGCAGTTATTGGAACATTGCAGGAGTTGTTTATTGGGCTGCTAACTCAAAGAGAAACAAGAGATTTAGCAGCAGATTTACAGCAATAAAGCATGGCAATGTTTATTCACACTTTGTACTGCCAGCATTAAAATTCAGTTCCATAAGTCTTTGACTTGGGCCTTTAGCAGAAATCATCTCAGAATATCTCTCTGACGTGGGTTGTGTGACAGCAGTTCGGCAGAAGGCTGGAGTGAGGCATAGATGTGAGAGGAGTCTTGAAGAGACCCTGGAGATTAGGGTGTGGCCTCAGGGGGCTTCTGAAATCAGGAAGGCCCAGCTGAGCACCCTGAGCCTCCTCAAGATTGAGGCTGAAACTCACCTCACACATTCATCTCCACTTGGCTCTACCTTTTATTTAAACACCTTTTGCTGAAAGTCAGACTCTGGGGCAGAGGACTAGAACCAGATTTCACCTCTGCTCCTAAGAGGTTCACAGCTTGGTGGGGGTGCAAGCAGGAGGAGGGTGACGCGAAAGAAGCATAAACAACCGCGCAGTTAAACCAGTGCCTGGAGTTGCCTAGGTGACGACGTGGGGTAGGAGTCAGGGGAGGGATTCTAGGCAAAGGTGGAGCAAAGACCCAAGAGGCAGACTGGGAGAGCTGCAGGTTAACTATCCCGACCTGCAGGTTAACTATCCCAACCCGTATAACTATCCCTACGTTATATCCCAACATAAATAGCAACAAGATGTTGCTTCTCTTTAAGAAAAAAAAAATGACGTAGCGATTAAACTTCATTTGGAAAAATAAACACAACGACTGAGTTAAGAAGATCTGGGGAAAGCATAATGAGCAGAGAAGAAGCCGTAGATAGTAAAGGAGATCTGTATGAGCGCAGTCCCTCAGTCGTGCCTGATTCCGTGCGGCCCCATAGACAGTAGCCTGCCAGGCTCCTCTGTGCATTAGATTCTCCAGGCAAGAATACTGGAATGGGTTACCACTTTCTATGCCAGGGGATCTTTCTGACCCAAGGATTGAACCTCCATGTCCTGTGTCTCCTGCATTGGCAGGTAGATTCTTTATGACTACTGCCACCTGGGAAGCCCAGGCAGCTCTGAAAACTACTTTAAAACTCTATGCGATGGGCAAAAGAATTGATAAGTGGCTGGACAGAACACAACAGCCAACCTAAAGAGACCCCAGAATATTTAAGTACCTACCCACTCCAGTGTTCTTGCCTGGAGAATCCCAGGGACAGGGGGGCCTGGTGGGCTGCCATCTAGGGGGTCGCACAGAGTTGGACACGACTGAAGCAACTTAGCAGCAGCAGCAGCAGTAGAGCATTAAAGGGGCCAATGGAGAAAGATTTGGATTCGTCCAAAAGTGGTGGAAATTTTGTAAAAGATTAAAGTTACATCCTCACTTGATAGGTAAGAATATATCACAGGTGGATTAGCTTGAAAGTAAAACACAAAGCTTTTTAAAATCAGAAGGAAATATCAGGATTGAGCACTTTCTACGTGCTGCATCAATACAATTAACTATTTTCCAAAAAATGAGATTTTTCCAACAAAATAAAAGAAGTTCTTAAGTGTCTAAAGCAATAATAAGCAACCAAAAAGGCAAATGACAAAAATAATTGAATGCTGTGATAAAAGGTATACAGCCTTATTTTACAAGCAAACTTCACAAAATGTTAAGAAAAAAGTGCGCCAAAAAATAGACAAAGGACTTGAACAGAAGCGCAGATACTCAAAAGACATGAAAGAATGTTCAGTCTTAGAGATAAAGAAAGAATGCACAATAAGATTAAAAGGTAGCTTGTTTTCAGCTACCAACATAGCAAAGATTTTAAAATAGGGAGCTTGGGCAATGTGTACTATGAGCCTTGAGATTATGTATACTACCTTTGACTCCAAATTCCACCTTTAGGAATCTGTCTGAAGGCGTGAATTTTGAAAATAATTATTTTAGTCATAAAAATAATGTAAATTCACATGTACACTTTATTTTGTTATATTGAGTCCTATTTGTCAAGATAGAAAGCTATCGTGTATTTTAGTTAACAGGCTAACACTTTATAACACTAAGTATTTGGACATTGCTAACTAATTAGCTATGTTATTTATGAAATTGCTCTTCAGTATGATCACATTAAATATTATATTTGCTATCCAAAAGAACCACAAGTTAATCTCTTTGGAAATTTTTCAACTCATTAAGTATCGTGAAAATAACCTCATTTTTTAAAACGCAAACTCTCCTTTCCTAAATTTATGCTGTGCCCAAAACCCACAAAATTATATCTGATAGTCTCCTCTTTTATGTCATTTTATAAAACTGTAAAAACAGAAAGGTTTTTTAAGTGCAGCTGAATTGTTAAGTCGCTAGTACTATGACAATAGGCAAGTTACTTAACCTCTGTGAACGTGTTTCTTTTAAATTTTAAAAAATTTTGTAATTTTAATTACAAAGTTATTTTATATTGGAGTATAGTTGATTAACAGTGTTGTCTTATTTCAGGGGTACAGCAAAGTGATAAGTTAAACATATACATGTATCTATTCTTTCTCAAATTCTTTTCTCAGGTTATTGAGTAGAGTTGAGTATTGAGTAGAGTTCCCTGTGCTATACAGAAGAACCTCAGTTTCTTTATCTTTAAAATGGGATTTTCTGTTCGATTAATCCCCTAAAGAATCAGAGTGTGTTAGTCGCTCAGTTGTGTCTGACTCTTTGCAACCCCATGGTCTGTAGCCCGCCGCCAGACTCCTCAGCCCATGGTATTCTCTGGACAAGGACACTGGTGCATGCTAAATCGCTTCAGTTGTGTCCAACTCTTTTTGACACCATGCACTATAGCCTGCCAGGCTCCTCTGTCCATGGGACTCTCCAGGCAAGAATACTGGAGTGGGTTGCCTTTTCCTTCTCCAGAGTGGATAACCATTCCTTTCTCTAGGGGATCTTTCTAACCTAGGGATTGAACCTGGGTCTCTTGCATTGCAGGTAGATTCTTTATTGTCTGAACCACCAGGGCAGAGGGCACATGAAAATTGCTTAATAAATGGTGTCCATGTTTCTGGGAGATCATTCTGTTCCAACTCCTCAGCATGTATTTGCTGATTGAGTTGAATGAACAGGTAAATCACCATTTCGTGTTTAGGAAATTAGCAGAAGGAGAAAGAAGGAAAGGATTTTGGAAGTTTCTAAGGATCTTGGTGCTTGCTATAGAAAAACAGTTGGGCACCATATAAAATAAACTAGTCCAAGTACTCACATGGGAGAAGAAAGCAGGTGCTCATGGAAAATGGTGAAGCATTGATCAGCCTAGGCAAAAAAAAGAAAAACAAAAAAAATCAACTGGCCATGCCAGTTTCCAGGATACATCAGGAAGCTTCTGAAAATATTGCTCCCCTTGAGCTTGAAAAAACTGTTCTGAGGTCTTAGTATGTGCCTGTCAGAAACTCCTGTCGTTCTTTGCGTCAACATAAATGTACCCACTGGTGCTTCTGCTTGATGCAAAAGACTTAAAGCAGGTGCAGAGACTAGGTTAATAGGACAGCTTCTGGGTGGGGTGACCTCTAGCTGGCTCCTGGATTCCCACTGAAGAAATGGAAACAGCCTGTCTTAGAGCTGGAAAGTAAGGGCAACTGACTGTCGCATGCTAGAAACAGGGAGGAATCTCTGTCATCTACAGCTTACATCTGGCCCTAGTCAAGGATGAGGGACCAAGTCTGTACTGCAGGCATCAGGAGTCTGCCCCCCTGAGACCACAGCTCGTGAAACTTCAAAGCCCGACTCACCACACCCACGAATTCTCACGGGCCCCTCTGCCTCTGACCCCTCTGACCCTCACACTGCTGCCCTGGCTTGGCCCCCATTTCAGCCTGATCAGAAACTCAAACCCTTCAACCCTCTCCACAGAGAATTCACTCAGCCCAGGCACTTCCTGAGTTTAGCTGTCTTAACTCAAGTTGTCCTCCACTGTGGACTCTTTTGCACCCCAAGAGACATTGGGTAGTGTCTGGAGACATCTCTGGTTGTCACAGCTGGAGGAGATGCGCTAGTGGCAGCTCCTGGGTAGAGGCCAGGGAGGCAGCCCCCATAACAAAGAATGACCCAGCCTCCCGTGTCAACAGTGGTGACACTGAGAAACTCTACTGTAACTGAAGATGTGAATGTCATGGGCCTGGTGGCATTGCACTGTCCATGGGTTTCTGCCATCGCTATGACTTCCCCTTTTCCTCTCTTTCCACCTCTCTCTTTCTTTCTCTTCTGCTTCTCAAGAGCCAAATTCCTCTCCCTGTCTCAGGGTCCACAATTCAACAATTATCTTTAGTAGTAAAATCATCTTTAAGAATACAAATATGCTTTTGGAGACTCACCCCCTCTATCAAGTAGCTGATCAACTTATTTCTTCCAAATACAGTGCTCTCCTGAATAGGAATTCTGGTAAATACAATTCCATTCTCTTATTAAATACATGTATAAAGGAACTCAAGCTACTGCACAATTTCACTCATCTCACATGCTAGTAAAGTCATGCTCAAAATTCTCCAAGCCAGGCTTCAACAATACATGAACCGTGAACTTCCAGATGTTCAAGCTGGTTTTAGAAAAGGCAGAGGAACCAGAGATCAAATTGCCAACATCCGCTGGATCATGGAAAAAGCAAGAGAGTTCCAGAAAAGCATCTATTTCTGCTTTATTGACTATGCCAAAGCCTTTGACTGTGTGGATCACAATAAACTGTGGAAAATTCTCAAAGAGATGGGAATACTAGAGCACCTGACTTGCCTCTTGAGAAATCTGTATGCAGGTCAGGAAGCACCAGTTAGAACTGGACATGGAACAACAGACTGGTTCCAAATAGGAAAAGAAGTACGTCAAGGCTGTATATTGTCACCCTGCTTATTTAACTTCTATGCAGAGTACATCATGAGAAATGCTGGCCTTGAAGAAGCACAAGCTGGAATCAACATTGCTGGGAGAAATATCAATAACCTCAGCTATGCAGATGACACCACCCTTATGGCAGAAAGTGAAGAGGAGCTAAAAACCTCTTGATGAAAGTGAAAGAGGAGAGTGAAAAAGTTGACTTAAAGCTCAACATTCAGAAAACGAAGATCATGGCATCCAGTCCCATCACGTCATGGGAAATAGATGGGGAAACAGCGGAAACAGTGTCAGACTTTATTTTGGGGGCTCCAAAATCACTGCGATGGTGACTGCAGGCATGAAATTAAAAGATGCTTACTCCTTGGAAGAAAAGTTATGACCAACCTAGATAGCATATTCAAAAGCAGAGACATTACTTTGCCAACAAAGGTCTGTCTAGTCAAGGCTATGGTCTTTCCAGTGGTCATGTATGGATGTGAGAGTTGGACTGTGAAGAAAGCTGAGCGCTGAAGAATTGATGCTTTTGAACTGTGGTGTTGGAGAAGACTCTTGAGAGTCCCTTGGACTGCAAGGAGATCCAACCAATCCATTCTGAAGGAGATCAGCCCTGGGATTTCTTTTGAAGGAATGATGCTGAAGCTGAAACTCCAGTACTTTGGCCACCTCATGCGAAGAGCTGACTCATTGGAAAAGACTTTGATGCTGGGAGAGATTGGGGGCAGGAGGAGAAGGGGACGACAGAGAATGAGATGGCTGGATGGCATCACAGACTCGATGGACGTGAGTCTGAGTGAACTCCAGGAGTTGGTGATGGACAGGGAGGCCTGGCGTGCGGCGATTCATGGGGTCGCAAAGAGTCGGACACTTCTGAGTGACTGAACTGATCTGATAAAGGAACTACTTACCTGGGAAGTGGAAGAGGCTTAGAACCCCCTCTCCCACCCAGGATCCACCGAATCTAAGTGTGAGGGCTGGATAAACTCCACCAGCTCTTTAGCATCTTTGGGGTGCAGTTGTTTCCAGCTCCAGCTCTCGGAATGGACTGTGGTCTCAGGCAGAGACGGGGAACATGGAGCTGCTTGCTCAGAGCACAGTTGCCTCGGGCAGAACATCTCTGTCACTGTAAATGTGAGAAGGTGTCTCTGGCATGTGGGTGAAGTCCTCTGCCCAGGAGCCTAGGGTGCTGCCTTTTCCCCTGCTTTTTTCCCCCCAACCTCCACTGTCTACTCTGCCAAAGCAGCTGGACCCAGTCTGATCTAGCAAAGAGAAGCTAGAGTCAATCTCTTGTGTGAAAAATTCAAACAGGTGACCCCATCATTTGGAATGATTGTACCTCAGCTCCCAACTCTCGTCTCTGTCTGGAAGGCTTGACTCAGACAGAATGCATGAGACCCAGAGGGACTCCAAGTTTGTGAAGAAGGGGACCTGTCAGAGGAATCAAGTAAATATGCAAAATAAACTATGAAATCAACTCAGTGCAAAAAAAGAAAAAAAATCTGATTTGTGTTCTCAGTAAGATCCAAGAGGACATGGCTGCTGGGAAAACAGTCAAAGCAAATTTGAGGAGGAGATATCTAAGAGCGGGAGAGGCAGCCCAGAGATGAAAAATGTGATTGCCAAATTACAAACCCCAGCGGAGGCACTGGACGCCACAGCAATGTAAATCAAGGAAGGGGAAGATAAGGTTAGGAAACTCTCCCAGAACCCAGAGGGAAAATAAAAAAGATGATGGGGCAAGTTTAATAACAATAAATATTATTTCAAAAAGTGATTGGGGAATAGAAGAAGGTGGAATGGAAACAAAAAGCTACTCTGAAAAGAGCCAGTCTGAAAGAATGAAGATCTGCATAGAAATAGTGAATTCAGATCTTACAAGGAAGTACGACGCAGCCCAAGAACAGGTGGAAGTAAGCCTCATGAAATTAAGATTCAGCAAAGGGCGAGGCTTGTCTGGGCCCTGCCACTCTGGCCACCAGCATTTTGACAGTCATATTTAGAGAGAGTCTGTACAGACCACACATTCTCCTCTAACAAAACCTACAAGAGTTCTCTAATCCAGGGTATGAGCTAGACAATTTAAAAGATCGGATAAGAATAACTAGAAGCCACTGTTATTAAATGAGAATTGCAGTTTAGTGCAGCTAATTGAAGAATAATTTATATTGTGCATAAGCATTTCATGGAAATACATATTCTGAACTTCTGGTGTAGATGATTAGTGTATTAATTTCCTGGGCATAGGGAGGTAAGTGAAAAACCTCGGATTAGCATGACTGAGAAAACAGGGCTTTTTTCCCTCTGGTCTGGCTTCCTCTTCTGCCTCTGTCCAGACACGGCTACGCCTTTTCTGTAGGTCCTACCCTGGGCTGAGAACCAGAGTCATCATTTTAGTTTCAGTTTCTGCTGATGCTGTTGTTCACAGGATTTTGTTGTGGTTGTTTTGTTTGTTTTTGGTGCGGTCTTATCATCTAGCCTGGTGTTGAGTCCACCGGCTTGTACTTGCTCCCTTTCACCTGTGTATGCTCTTGGTTCTCTGTCCCATGTCTGCCTGCTCTAGGGTGTAATGTTTAGTTCTTCAGAGTGTCATATAGTTTGCCAATGAAAGGGCTTAACTTTTATTTGATGGGGGAAAATCAGTTCTTAAGTGGAATGTGAAATGAAGATGTATCCTGGACTCTGTGATACTCCTCCATGGAGCATCTTAAAACACCCTCCCCAGCTGTTCCTCAAGCTTTCCCATCAAGTAACACATGCCTGTTCTCACATGGACATAGAAGCCCCGCTCAGTGCTATATCAGCACCCAAGTCTTGTTACCATCCCATGGGGAATAAGCTGCTGGGTAGTGGAGGAGACTCTCTGCTCCAGAGCTCTGAAATTAACAAATGTGAACCTAACAGCCAGTTGGGAGAGATGGGCCAGGAGACTGCAGGTCATCTGTAGAGGCTGGAAAACCTCTTTGGTCCCTGCCCACTTTGGCAGAGCCAGAGAGTTCTTATGGCTTTGAAGTCCTGAGTGGGAAATGAAATGGACTTGGGAGCTCAGATAGTGCTGGAATGCCTTCAGAAGAACAATCGAGGGGTGTAGTTTATGTAGATAGGCTTGAAGGATCCCTTCTTTTCACTTTTATTCATATGTATTATTTGGCTTATTTTACCAGGTGTATATTGTTTTTCTGTAGAGTTAAGCTAGTTAAAAGACAGATAAAACAAAGAGGAACTGTTGGCCAGGATTGAAGTAGTGGTGGGCTCAAAGCCTAGGAGCCTAGGAGGTCTCTTAAATTGTGTAGATCTGAGTCCACCACAGCCTGGCATGAAGGACACATTAACCAGGAAATATCAGCTAGACTGGGGAGGACAGAGAGAGTGTGGGCTGGTGAAAGAGCCCTAGCTTGGAGCCTTGAGCAGCCCAAAGAAGCCTTGACTGTGGTTTGATGGTAAAGCATATAGCCGTGGCCTTGCAAGACCGAGTGTGGTAGATTAGCATGGCAGTTGTCCTCAGAGAATTCCACCTCCATGCCCTTGGGAGGCTCCTCCCCTGGTGACTCTGGTTTTAATGAAATGCCTTGCTTTGGCCAGATGGGATATCCACAAACAGGATATAAGAAGCCTGAAAAGTTTATACTGAGGTTTGCATTATTGGAATGTTACCTGCCTGTTAGAGACACATGACCCAGTTGGCAGTTAACATCAACCTCCAGACATTGCATGTGAGGGCACATTAGAGCACTCAGCCCAAGCTGAGTTGCCAGGTGGATGGCTTCAACTGGACAAGGCACCCTAGGCAAGCCCAGCACAAGAACCACTAGCTAAAAGTGAAAGTGAAAGCCGCTCAGTCATGTCCAACTCTTTGTGACCCCATGGACTATACAGTCTATGGAATTCTCCAGGCCAGAACACTGGAGTGGGTAGCCTTTTTCTTCTCCAGGGGATCTTCCCAACCCAGGGATGGAACTCAGGTCTCCCTAACTGCAGGCACATTCTTTACTGGCTGAGCCACAGCGAAGTCCAAGAACATTGGAGTGGGTAGCCTATCCCTTCTCCAGAGGATCCTCCCAACCCAGGAATCAAACGAGGGTCTCTTGTATTGCAAGTGGATTCTTTACCAACTGAGCTATCAGGGAACCAGCCCAAACTTCTGACACATAGAATAAATAGAATGGGTGTTGTTTTAAGCTCTAGATCTTATGTGATTTACTATGTGTATCTGTGAGTCATGTCCATCTCTTTGTGACCCCATGGACTGCAGTCCGCCAGGCTCCTCTGTCCATGGAGTTCTCCAGGCAAGAGTACTGGACTGAATTGCCATTCCCTTATTGTGTGTTAGTATTTAACTGATAAACCTGTCAAATGTCTCCTTACAGTTTACACCTAGTACCTTGCTCTGCACACACAAAAATGTGATCGATAAATGAATCCTCCTATAGCTTTTATTTAAGGAGGTACAGAGGGAGAGAATGAAAAACAGCATGTGACATCGAGAGTTGGGTGTCTCATCCCCTGGTGACTCATATTTACCTCTAGATTGGAGATCTCATCTTCTATCATTCAGTTCAGTTCAGTTCAGTCGCTCAGTCATGTCCAGCTCTTTGCGACCCCATGAACTGCAGCACACCAGGCCTCCCTGTCCATCACCAACTCCCAGAGTTCACCCAAACTCATGTTCATTGAGTCGGTGATGCCATCCAACCATCTCATCCTCTGTCATCCCCTTCTCTTGCCCTCAATCTTTCCCAGCATCAGGGTCTTCTCAAATGAGTCAGCTCTTTGCATCTGGTGGCTAAGGTATTGGAGTTTCAGCTTCAACAACAGTCCTTCCAAAGAACACCCAGGACTGAACTCCTTTAGGATGGACTGGTTGGATCTCCTTGCAGTCCAAGGGACTCTCAAGAGTCTTCTCCAACACCACAGTTCAAAAGCATCAATTCTTCGGTGCTCAGCTTTCTTTATAGTCCAACTCTCACCTCCATACATGACTACTGGAAAAACCATAGCCTTGACTAGATGGACCTTTGTTTAGGTAAAATTGAATGATATCAATAAATTCTGTTTTCTCTCTGATTATATTAAAAGGTCAAAAGTGTGTTTTCAACAACTGAAGGAGAGAATTTTACCCAGTTCTCTATCTGCATTCTTCTCTCCAGTGAGGTGGTTTGAGGGCATTAGGGAGAAACCTGGGTAAAGCCCCAAGGCTACTGGGCTGTGTTTCTCCTCATTCCAGGAGCCCAGTAGGTTCTGCTGGAATGAGTCACACTCCTTTAGATGCTACCAATGACCTTCACTGGGAGAGGAAAATCATGCTTAGTGCATAGTACTGAAGCTGAATATTTTTCATGAAAATTTTCATGAGAAAAAAAGGGATTTTATAATTTCAAAGGATAGTTTTGGGAACTCCCAAACAAGCAGTTTGTCTTTCTGGCCCCCTGTTTGCACAGCCAATTATTTAAATAATTTGTTAATGATTACATTTATTGTGATTGATAAGTCTAATTGAAAAGTGAAACAGATTCTATGTTAACCAGAGCCCTTCTTCTCAGATGTATTTAATGAATCATATGTTTCTTATCTCTTCTTCATGGAGAGGCCAATCTGGCTCTAATTCATGTTTCTCAAATATGGGCACCCTATTTGTACCCAAAGAAATGCAGTGTGCACACTGATCTGTCTAAACCTCTGAGGAAGGTTAACCTTTTTTTTCTTTCCTGTACCTTGACCACAGCGGAAGAAGCACCAGCACCAGTGAGGAAGTTTACTGTGCAGGTGCTACTTCAAAACATCTTTCAACAGCCACTGAGACATCAAGGACAAACCCCAGGACAGGCTTGCCCAGGGTACCACTGAATGGCATCCCAGATGGAGTCCCTTCCTGTGGGGCATCCCAGGCTTCCAACTGGGTGTCTGCCCTTCTTTAGCTTGAGACTGCAGGGGCACATCAGACTTTGTTATGACTGGACATCAAAGACTTGGGCTTATAGTTGAATGCTGTACTCTGGAGGTTCAACAGAAAACCTCCTCAGTAATAGGTATCTCTGATTGATATACACAATATCTTACTATCAATATATTCAGTAATGAGTCAACCAAAAAGCAACTGCCTATTTTGAATGATCCAGTTTGCTAGATATAGTACACTACCAGAGAAACATAATGTTTCTGGTCAAGCAGATGTGTGTTCTACATAATAGAAAACTAAAGTCAAATCAAGAAAGATAAGAGGGGACGTGGAAGCAGCCTAGATGTCCATCGACCAGTGAATGGATACAGAAACCGTGGTACATATATACAACGGAATATTACTCAGCTATAAAAAAGAATGCATTCAAGTCAGTCCTAATGAGGTGGATGAACCTAGAACCTATTATATAGAGTGAAGTAAGTCAGAAAAAGACAAATACTGTGTATTAATGCATATGTGTGGACTCTGGAAAGATGGCACTGAGGAACTTACTTGCAGTGTGGCGATGAAGGGCAGCGCTGGTGGTAAAGAACCTGCCTGTCACTGCAGGAGACTAGAGACCTGGGTTCGATCCCTGGGTTGGGAAGATCCCCTGGAGGAGGGCATGGCAACCCACTCCAGTGTTCTTGCCTGGGAATGCCCAAGAACAGAGGAGCCTGGTGGGCTATGGGCCATAGGCTCACAAAGAACTGGACGTGGCTGACGTGACTTGGCACACACGCACAGTGGAGATGCAGACGAAGAGCACAGACTTGTGGACACAGAGCGGGGAGGGGAGGGAGGGATGAATTGAGAGCGTAGTGTGGAAGCGTAGACAGTACCATATGAAAAGCAGATAGTGAGTGGGGATGTGCTGTGTGACACAGCGGGGTCAGCTCGGTGCTCTGCGACCACCTAGAGCGATGGGGCGGTGTGGGAGGCGAGAAGGGGGTTCAGGAGGGGGGAGACCTGTGTACACCTGTGGCTGATTCATGTAACGTACAGCAGAAAACAATACAACATTGTAACACAATCATTCCCAAATTAAAAGAAAGAAAGATAAGAGGAAAAAACTCTACACTGCAGGCACAGAGAAACAAACGTGCCCCACTAGATTTCAAAGGAATAACAAAATAGTGCTAAAGAGGCCTGGGGGCGGGAAGAACAATCCAAGAGAGGGGAAAACAATTGCCAATAAACCTTGAACTTTTTTCAGTAGGTTTGTTTTGTGAGGTGACATGGGTGTGTCAATGAGTGTCATAGAATTGAGCAAGTGAGTAAATGTGCTGATACTGGGGGAGCTGAAGTCATTTCTGTGGAGGGAGGGATGTGCAAATGTGAACTGGAGGAAAACAGGGAAGCACCCGATAAGACCGGTCTGGAATCAGGTGTCAGTGCAACTGACGAGGTCTGCTCTTAACCTCTGAGCTTGTTTTGAGTCTTTGATCTCTTGTCTCTGTATCTCTGCATATCCTTTTGCCATCACAAAGAATTCCCTTCCTATCACTTCAGTGTAGTCAAGCCATGCCCTTTCTCCACCGTATCTTCTATCTTCTCTCTCACTGTTGGGAGTGATTTCCTCTTCTCTGAACTTCCATGTTTTTATAACTGAAATTTGTGAAAAGCACATTAATGTCTACCTTAGAAAAAATTATTTATGGGTGTATAATCTTACACCCATAAGGAGAGTGAAAAAGTTGGCTTAAAGCTCAACATTCAGAAAATGAAGATCATGGCATCCGGTCCCATCACTTCATGGCAAATAGATGGGGAAACAGTGAAACAGTGGCTGACTTTATTTTTTGGGGGCTCCAAAATCACTGCAGATGGTGATGCAGCCATGAAATTAAAAGATGCTTACTCCTTGGAAAAAAGTTATGACCAACCTAGACAGCATATTAAAAAGCAGAGACATTACTTTGTCAACAAAGGTCCGTCTAGTCAAGGCTATGGTTTTTCCAGTGGTCATGTATGGATGTGAGAGTTGGACTATAAAGAAAGCTGAGTGTTGAAGAATTAATGCTTTTGAACTGTGGTGTTGGAGAAGACTCTTGAGAGTCTCTTGGACAGTAAGGAGATCCAACCAGTCCGTCCTAAAGGAGATCAGTCCTGGGTGTTCATTGGAAGGACTGATGTTGAAGCTGAAACTCCAATATTTTGGCCACCTGATGTGAAAAACTGACTCATTTGAAATGACCCTGACGTTGGGAAAGATTGGAGGCAGGAGGAGAAGGGGATGACAGAGGATGAGATGGTTGGATGGCATCACCAACTCAATGAATATGAGTTTGGGTAAACTCCGGGAGTTGGTGATGGACAGGGAGGCCTGGCATGCTGCGATTCATGGGGTCACAAAGAGCCAGACATGACTGAGCGACTGAACTGAACTGAACTGAACTGAATCTCACCTGGGTTTCCCAAGTGGCTCAGTGAATAAAGAATCCATCTGCAATACAGGAGACATGGATAGGAAGATTCCCCTGGAGGAGGAAATGACAACCCACTACAGTATTCCCGACTGAAGAATCCCATGGACAGAGGAACCTGGTGGCTACAGTCCAGAGGGTCGCAAAGAGTCAGACACGACTGAAATGACTGAGCATATGCATATACAACCTCAACTACGATAAGCACTTTTAAAAAATATTTTTATTTCTTTTTTTGGCTATACTAGGTCTTAGTCGCAGTGTGTGTGGTCTAGTTCCCTGACCGGGGATTGAACTCAGGCCTCCTGCATTGGGAACATGGAGTCTTAACCACTGGACCATCATGAAGGTCCCTATGATTCCTTTTTGATGGACTACTGACTGATTCTTTTTTGTTTCTCCCAGGTGCCAAGGAATTCAATCATGATTTGTTCAACAAAAGAAGGAAGGAATTATTTTAAGAATAGATGCAACACCCTGCAAAGATCTGAAAATGCCATCAGACATAGTCTAGAGAGAGAAGATATACCCTGATGATGATGATAAGTTTTGGTTTTAACAAGCTCATGGTGGATCCACAGTGTGACACGGCATTCAGAAAGTGAGTGAGGTTCCAGGACGCAATGGCAGAGGTATAATTTTAGAACAAGGGAGGTGATTGGGCCATCAGCAGACTATTTTCTTGTGTTTGATTTTATATTTTTGGTATTGTGTTCAACTTGTTAAAAGCATGATTTTAGAGCCTTGTGAATGGCATATTCAAAACCATGTCACAGGGAGAATGTAATGAATGAACTATTGGGGCTAGAAGTGAGATTCCTAGGGAAGGGACGGGACCCAAGAAAGGGAGGATGCACAAAAATTGTCTTTAAATATCTGAACAGATGATGTATGGAAGAGAGATTCAGTTCACTCTGTGTCATCCTGACAAACAGCCATAAAGTCAGTTTTAGTGGAGATTGGTGGAAGGAGATTTTTGTCTCAGCAAAAGGAAAAACTCTGACAAGTAATGCTGTCTCACTTAGAATGGGCAGCTGGGGGTCAGGTGTTAACTTTCTCCTTCTTGGTAGTGGTCTGGGAGAGCTAGTCAGCAGTGGGGTACAGGTTGAGACTGAACTGGATGACTTCTAGATACCTTCCACCTCTAATGTCCTATGACTTTATGATGCTAATGAAGAAGAAACCCAAGAAACACTGAATGAATAAGACTATGTGACTGAATGCTCAATCACCACCCATGTAGCCAAAGAGAAGGAGAGGAACCAAGAAAGGTGTAGAGGGTCCTTGGGCTGGGGAGTACAGGGTAGAAGGGAAGGACCTTCCTGTTAGAGGTCTGAGGAGGTAGAACTGGGGACTCTGGCTGAGAAACGATGCTCTACTTAAATGTTAGACTAAGTTGTGCTTTGAAGGTTTATCAGAGGAATTAAGGCAAAAAAAAAAAAAAAAAAAAAACAAAAACCATGCCTTGGATTCAGAGCTCTAGCTTCTTATTTCTGTCAATTATTAGCTGAGGAACCATAGTCCATCACCTTTTCTGGACTCTGACTTCATCACTTTGCAAATAAGGAATCTGGATGAAATGGCTGAGATTCCTTCTGCTTTACAAGGCACTGACTCTGAGATAAATTATTGGCTGCCATTGTAGATTCATGACTAAAAGAGGGATGTGAGAGGAGTATTTTAGGAAGACGAATTTCATATGCAGGGGAGATTGAAGGCGGAAGAGGCTGAGGTGGGAAGTACTGCTGAGAGGCAATTCTAGTCACTGTTTCTCAAAATAATATCATTCAACTTTAATGTTGTTTACTCAGTTTTATGTCAAAGTGTCAAGACGCATGAAGTTTGGTTCCTCTATACCACAACTTGGTTTCTGGGTCAGATTAATTTCCTGTCCTCTTGAGGGATTTAAAAAATACAACATTGGTATGATTGCATCAGAGACTTGAGAAGTCTGCTGAGCATCTCCTTTTCCTATTCTTTTAAGAACACGGTGTCAACAATGGCTCACATAGCAGAGTGTTTCTCTGTTACCATGTCCTGCCAAATATTCAGCACCATCCACGAAAGTATTGAGGCAGACAGAGGAATCTTCACACGTCATTTTTTCTCAGCATTTTGGTAGAGACACGGCCTAATCCAAATCTGGCTGGCCATCACACTAAGAATACGGAGCTCTTCTTCCCATTGTTTTTTCAGCAGGCACTTTGGGGATGAAGTTTCATCTTGAGTTGTAGAAGGCTTATTGCCATGACGGTTTGGTCTGGTTCTTAAAATATAATGCTTTCAGCAGGGAGCAGAATGCCCAGGTCTGCTCATAGGAGGCGGAGTTTCCTCTCTGGGTCGCTGGCTTGCAGTTGGACAGACTGAGATGGAAGGAAAGTCAAGGCTGCCCTATGGTGACTGCAGCTGGCCAGGGCCATGGGTGGGATGGACGAGGAGAGGAGTCTTTGATTGCTGTGACTGGATGCTTCAGGGAGCTAGAAAAGCTAATGAGAGAACCATTAGGTGGTAGGTCAGTGGCTTGAACGTCTTCAGAGCGTGATGGATACTGCCCAGTGACTAATCAGGGAAGTGAGAGAAGCCCGAAATGACCTAATGAGCAGAAGAGGAGAGCCCCAGAGGGCTGCTGGGAACACCCTCTGTCAATCACTCAGGTTGGGTAGCACCGTCAGTCGCATCTGCCTTTCTTTCCTGCCTTGGTTCTTTTTACCCCCATCCAGTGCTTGAACAGAAAACAGATTTGGGGGGACTTACCTGGTGGTCCAGTGGTTAAGAACCACCTTCCAATGCAGTGGACACTGGCTTGATTCCTGGTTAGGGAACTAAGATCCCACAAGCTTTGGGGCAACCAAGCCTGTGCTCCACAACCAAGCCTGTGTGCTCTGGAGCCCGCATGCCACAACTAGAGAGAAGCCCGCGTGCCATAATGAAGACCCTGTGTGCTGCAACTAAACCCAACACAGCCAAAGTACATAAATAAATGTTTTTAAAAAGACAAGAAAACAGATTTGGGAGAAAGAGGATCTGGGAAGTAAAGTCAAGTCCGGGTGGGGTTTGAGGATGGGGAGCCTTTCTGTTTCAATCTCTTACTTGCATCAAGGCCCAGATCTGGTGGGTACAATCAGTGTGAATCGTAGATTCCAGCTTCACTATCACTGTAGGCATAATATATCCTCTTTTTCCTTTTTCTTTTATTACCAGAGTGTGGTCTGCAGACCGGCGCTGGTCTGTGGGTGTTTCTGTTTGTTATTTTACAATGAGATAACAGCAATTAGGATGAAGCTTTTAGAAAATTGTCTAACCACTGGGCATTGTTGTGATGGCCACATGTGCCTTTGTTGTGTTTTACCAAGCCATTGGTCTCCAATCGATTGGTCTCCAGTGGGTTAGAAATTTTTAAAAAAGGTCCTTTACTGTAAGAAGCACTGGTTGGTGCTCTATTACTTGATAAAAAAAAAAGTTCACAAGCAAATGTCTTCTCTAGGGCACAAGTCTCCAAGGAGCTGATAGTCCTGGCTTTGTACGGCTGGCTAACGATTTAGGGCGGGAGATGGGCTAGTCCTTCCCTGTGTGGAGGGACACTCTGGGAGGAAATGTCCCATATGTTGATCTTCTTTGGTGTCTACCTAAGTCTCGGGCACAGCTTTGAGAGTACAGTAGACACGCAATATGGACTTCTTGAATGAAGTTACTGCTTTGCATTAGTGGCAAGAAAAGTGAGATAATAATTTCAGAGCAGTCTTTGGCTATAGCAGGTAGGTGATGGCTTGCCTTTCTGCCTCACTGCTCTTTATACACACATTCTGAAGAATAACATCAGGGCTCACAAGCATGGACTGGAAATGGCTTTACTTCTGAGCGGAAATAAAGACCCCAATCTAAAAATGACTGGAATCCTGGTATCCCAATCCCAGTCATTTTTTAGAATAAATAACTGGTGAGAACCTACTAGACAGCATAGTAACCTCCACTCAGTTCTCTACGGTGACCTCAGTGGTAAGGAAATCCAGAGAATAAGGGATATATGCATACGTGTGGCCGATTTACTTTGCTGTACAATAGAAACTGACACAGCAGTATAAACTATTCTCCAATTAAAAAAAAAATTTTTTTTTAATGGCTGGAATCTACTCTTGCTGAGTAAATCACATAGCTTTGTTCATCTGTTAATTATTTTTAAAAGTTTGGGATGGGGTGATTGGAGGTATGGGCTCCTAAATAGTTGTGTGCCTTTGGTGCCAAGAAATGGTACATGAATGATTTCATCATGCTTCTAGATGGCAGTAGCACCCAAGAGTCTTGATAGGAATCAAAGCACAGGAGAGCATCAGAGGGGCCTTGGCAATCAGCTGCCCCTCTGATTCTCTTATTTCACACCAGGGGAACTGAGATGCACAGAGAGTAGGTGACTTGGCTTTTGGCAATGAATTGTAACCGTTTTCAAGGATTTATGATGCAAACGTAACTTACTTTGAGCTAAAGTTTGATAATACAGAGTCTCACCATTAAAAGGAACTCAGAGGCAAAGAAAAAAACTCAGTGATTTGACATTTACTCAGGTCAGAAAAGGCCAAATACGCAAGTTAGCAAGAGCGTGCATCTAAACCTGAGGGAGCTTATCATGGGAAGTATCGAGCTGAGGGCATGTGAACCCTAGGGCAGACTGAAAAAAAATAAGGGTTTAAAATCAACTGAAAATTGTTTTTTCAGTCTATTTAATTCAGTGTAAATGTAACATAGCATGAAGGTTTCCCTGGTGGCTCAGTGGTAAAGAATCCACCTGCCTCAGTTTCCACCCCTGGGTGGGGAAGATTCCCTGGAGGAGGGAATGGCAACCCACTCCAGTATTCTTGCCTGGGGAATCCAATGATCAGAGGAGCCTGGTGGGCTACAGTCCATGGGGTCATAAAGAGTCAGACACAGCTAAGCAGCCGAACACCAACAGTGCGGCATGAAGACCTCGCCTGATCGTCAGAGCGGCCTGTGTTTGAATCTGACAACCTCTAGTGCAGAGTTTCTCGGCCTGGGCACTCCTGACATTTTGAGATGAATGACTTTTTTGTTGGGGGCTGTCTTGTGCATTGCAGGAGGTTTAACAGCATCTCTGGCCTCTACCCATCTCTACCCTAGATGCTACTAGCACTCCCCACTGGGACACCTGAAAACATCTCCAGACATTGCCAAGTGTCCCCCAGAACCACCGAGCAGTGGGGCAGTTACTCATCGTTGTGGTAGAACGAAAACCTCCCCAGTGTGACGATGCTCAGCATCTTTAGTCATTCAGTTCAGTCGCTCAGTCGTGTCCAGCTCTTTGTGACCCCATGAATCGCAGCACGCCAGGCCTCCCTGTCCATCACCATCTCCTGGAGTTCACTCAGACTCACGTCCATCGAGCCAGTGATGCCATCCAGCCATCTCATCCTCTGTCGTCCCCTTTATTAGTCATTAGGGAAGTACAGACTGAAGCTATCACCCCGCACCTATAAGAATGGCTATGTTTATGAAAAAAAAAAAAAAAGACCATACCACATACTAGCAAGGGTGCAGGGAAACTGGAAGCCAGTGGGAATGCAAAATAGTGAAGCTACTTTGGAAAATGCCTTGGCAGTTTCTTATGAAACTAAGTATACAAACAACTAATAAAACTAAAAAAAAAAACTAGAGAAAAAATAAAGTGAAACGTTGAGGAGTGTTGATAAATGCTGAGCTGCTGTTATCACTTATTGCGTAACTTTACTGGCAAGAGCAAAAGGGCTCTTTAGCTATTCCCCTCCAAACTATGTTAAATTACATTTTAAAAATGTGGAAAAGTCAAGGGAACATAAGGTAGTGAACCTTTTTAGACTTTTTTCCCTACACAAACACTCAATGTGCCTATGAGGACTTAAGCAGCAAATAACCTAAACATGTACTTATTGTACATGTTGGAGAAGGAAATGGCAACCCACTCCAGTGTTCTTCCCTGGAGAATCCCAGGGATGAGGGAGCCTGGTGGGCTGCCATCTATGGGGTCTCACAGAGTCGGACACGACTGAAGTGACTTAGCAGTATGAGCCAGAGGTTTCACTCTGAAGTATTTATGCAAGTAAAGTGAAAACTTACATTCACAGAAAAAGTTGTTTGTGAATGTTGATAGCAGCTTTATTTGTAATTGCCAAAAAAAGTAGAAGCAACTCGGATATCCTTCAACTTTTGTATGGTAAACATTCTGGAACATCTATACAGTGGAATACTATTCAGGAACAAAAAATAATAAACTGCTGATATATGCAAGACATGGATGAATTGCAAACACATTATGCTAATTGAAAGAAGCTAGGTTCTAAAGCCACAGAATATGTGATTCTATTTGTAGACATCCCCTTGTGGCTCAGCTAGTAAAGAATCCTCCTGCAATGCAGGAGATCAGGGTTTGATCCCTAGGTTGGGAAGATCCCCTAGAGAAGGGAATGGCTACCCACTCCAATATTTTGGCCTGGAGAATTCCATGGACTGTACAGTACATGGAGTCACAAAGAGTCGGACACAACTGAGCAACCTTCACTGGGAAACGCAAAATTGCAGGAACAGAAAGTAGATCGTGGTTTTCAGAGGTTGGATATGAAAGAGACAGTTGCCTACAAAGGGCCCAGGGGAATTTTTTTGGGTGGTGGAACTCTTTGATGTCTTGATTGTGGTTGCGGTTACCCAGCTGCATGCGTTTATCAAAACTCAAAGGTCTGTCTACTAAAATGTTTCAATTTCCTGCCTGTAATTCATATGTTCTACTACGTGTATTAATTGTAAAGCATGAAAAAGTGTGCTGGGGTTAACAGAATTAAGTAAGCTGAAACAAATGCAGTTCTCAATCTTTTCTCAGCTGAAAACTCCCACCATTCTTAGCAAACCAAGTAGGACACAAACAGCCAAATGTTGCTTCCGTAGCAAAGGCCCAGACACTGCTGTAGCATCCCTCAGGTGCATCAAATGGCCTGGACAGGTTGTAGCACACCTAGAAAAGAGGCCAGCCCTCTCCTGCAGGTAGGTAGAACAAAACTTCAGTACCAAGCTCTGGCCCATTAAAGGACCTCAGGCAGGTCTGTCTCCTTTCTGTTTTTATGTCTTTGTTCACACATTTCTCTTTGGAAGAAAGAATGCCTTCTCTCTCATCATCTCAAAGCTGTATTTCCCAAATCGCACCTCTTCACTGAGATCATTTTAAAAATATAGTCAGTTGCACTCTTCTCCCCCTTTCCTAAACTCCTGCAGTGTTTATGGCCTGCATGGCTGAGCGGTTTTCTCCCATATCATTTTCCTTAAACCTATTTATTTTTCCATCCTATGCAAATATATGCAAGTCCTGTAGTCACATGCTATTAGAGACATCCCTGGAGGCAGAAGCTACATCTTACACTTCCTTGTATTTTGGGGGTCTGGGGCAGGTGTCTGACAAATGTTTTACAATGATGAGGGTGGTGATAGTTTCAAAGCACTGGATGGTCTGGTCCTTTTCTGGTTTAAAGATGTTTTTGCCTACATGGTTTTTTTTTTTTTTTTTAGGCCAGATTTGCCTGGAAGAAGCCGTGGAAAGTGGATCTAGAGGGACAGAAGGAGACCATCCAGCATTCCTCTTAATCACCTCAGTGTGAGAAAGTTATGCAGATGAGAAATCAAGAATTTTAATTGGTAAACTTACTCATCTTGAGATAAGAGAGTATGTTTCCAGACCCACTAAGCCAACTTTAGGGCTGGGATTACAGTTCCCCAGAGGGAATAGTTTAGCCTGTATCCTCCACTGAACTGCCAAGAATAATGATTTTAGGTGTAAGACTAAGGAGTTCTCCCAGAAAGCTGTCTTCAAGGTCAAGGGGACCATCTGGAGGTGAAATGAGAGCTGCGCTGACAGTCAGGGAAGGGCTGAGTGAGGCGGAGCTCACTCAGAGAGAACCAGCAGCTGATCCCTGTGTCTGAAACTCTTTCCCTTATTCTTACTGCTCTCCATCTTCTTTTCCTAAAGATGAAAATGCAAAGAAAGTATCAGGAAAGCAAACTGCAGTAACAGAAGCTATAAAGAAAGAGAATGTACCCCAAAGTAATTTTATTATAGTAAAAAATGAAGTCCATCAAGGGACAAGAATTCTGTGGGGTTGGAAAGTCTGGAAGATACCAACGACCAGTCTTGGTTGGTGAAACCAAAACTCCAAAAGGATTCTTGGGAGAAACATATAGAGGGGCTGGTAAAAGGTCCGGTCAAGGCCTAGCAGAGGGCTTGGTCCAAAGGACCTCCAGCTATCTTTGCTCTATAGTATCAGGCGCAGGTGGGCAGATGAGGCTGGAAACACCCATGGGATTGTGTTCAGACCATGGTTCGGCCACTCTGGCTCTCTGTCCATCCCCTGGACCAAGTAGGTCCTGTTTCATTTACATGACTATCCAACTCTTAATTATAGGACTTAATTAGTCCCTGGTAACTGACGAGCTCATCTGTAGTCAATTCCCCTATAAATGGGAGCCTCCTTCTCCCTCAACGTAGCAGACTGCGGCCTCATCCTGCTGTCTGCTGTACACAGTGGGGTGTTGCTCCAGGATGTTTTGTGTAGGACACCCCATCCAAAAATAAATGATGTCTCTGTTGCTTTCTACAGGCTCTTTCTTTGCTCTCACGGCTAGGAACTACAAGGCTTGTCGGCCTGTGCGGTGCAGTCCAACAAGGTGTTTTCCCCAGTAAGCCAAAAATCAGGAAAACTCAATTGAAACTGTTACCAGGCCTCTCTAAGTAGCTCTGCCCCCAAGCCAGGGTAGACCAAGTCCACGCAAAACCTCTCATACATAGGAAATACCCCTTGGATTTCCAACAGGCCTTGTATTGTCTTTGTTGTCTTCCACTGAAACCCCCATGGACTTGGCCAGCAGCCTGGGGGCAAAAGAGAAAGCGGACCCCAGGAGGAACTGCAGAATGTTACCTAGAAAGATGAGTCTGAATGCCGACAAGTGTTTTATTTCCGTTCCCTCTGGTGTAATTCCACAGAGGTCAAGTTTATCGAAACCCAGGAGTCTTCTTCCCTCCAGCGTGAAAGACATGCTGAGGATGTTTTCCTAAAGCCAGATGGGGTAAGTCTGTCCTCTTGAGTTCCAACTCTCACGAAATTTGAAAATGATAAAGTGATACGCTGGAATTCAAGCTTGTAGATCCCACACTCACTAGCTACTAATAGATAATAGCGCTGGAAGGATTGCGGCTTCAAAGAACATGTTTTGGAAATTATCTAAGTATGTATATTTATACAATGGATTATGAAAACCTTTTGAAAACAAACTTGGGTATTTACATCACAGACCTTCAGACTCCAAAAGAGTTGTTATGCTCTGTTATGCCAATTGCCATTCGCTAGCATGAGGTCTTTCAAAAACTATTGCCTTGCAATGAAATAATGAGAGAAAACCACAAGGAAAGTAAGGTTCAAGAACCCTCCCTCCAGACCACTACTCTGCATAATTTAAGGGGTAGGAAAAGAATATCTATCAGTGTAGGGAAATTACAAACTGTGACAAGAAATCAGGATAGAAAATTGAAGCAAGCTCTAACAGAAGTAAACTGACAAAGGGAAGAACATAAGTATTTACTTTTTCCCACTTTAATAAACTTTGTGGGATGAGGGATGGAGTGACTTAATTCTGGGAGGAAAAACATGCGCTTTTCATCTTCAAAGCACTTTCATTTGAATAAAACAGCTCCATGAAATTTGAAAAGTATCTGGTCTGATCAGTACTCATTGCAATTTTTTAAAAATGTTGTGCTTTTTAATTTGATAGATCAAAGACCCTCATGATATCCTTGGAGGTGCAATTGAGTGCTTTTAATGTCTTTTGTCCAAAATAATCATTGCTTTAATCCTTCATTATTATCTAATAGGAACATTTGCCTATGGGAATCATTCTTTTAACTTTTCTTTTTAAAGTAGTTCTCTAAACTAGTGGTCACTGAGACTTTGTAAGATGTAAAATGCTGGGTCCCAAACACGTTGGCTGGAAAATAGCAAACTGTAGGTTAAGACCAATAATATAATGCCTGTAATATTCAAAATGTAACTAGACAGTATTCTATGATGTATCTATACATGGTACAGGCATGAATCCTTGGGAATAAATTCTTATTAGATTCACGATAGATCTTGCCTCTGGGGAAGGAGAGGGGAGAATGGTGTTGATTTGGAAACCAAACGGCTTCAATTTATTTTATTTTCTTGGTATTTTTAAAAGCGCTTGGAACATGGACCAGTATTAGTATTAATAAATTCTAGTAGCTAGTGCTATATAGATGTCTGCTGCCAATTATCTATACGTTCCCATTTTCTTTATCCTCCTGTTTAATAAAGTGTAAACGTTTAAGGAAATGGAAAAAGCCCAGTTGAGTTCAATTGAACTCAATTATAGATTTGTCAGCCGTAAATGAAGCAGCTCTTGTGGAGATGGAAACAAATATAAACTCCAATGATAGAAAAATCAAATCTGACCCTTTACATAAGGTCCTTCTGTTTAATTCTTGGGTGAGAATGAGACAGAAACCTCCGGGGCTGCTGTTACTAACGGTGCTTTCTGCTGGTTGCACCTCCGTGGACCACTTTTCTTTCTTTGCTCTTGTACTCCTTTCCCCTTCCTGAAATCCCTTCTCCATGTTGACAAAAGGTGTGAAGTGTGTGTGCTTAGTTGTGTCCGACTGTTTGCGACGCCATGGACTGTAACCCGCCAGGGTCCTCTGTCCATGGGATTTCCCAGGCAAGAATATTGGAGTGGGTTGCCATTTCAAGGGATCTTCCCAACCCAGGGATCAAACCGGAGTCTCTTGCATCTCCTGCACTGGCAGGTGGGTTCTTTACCGCCAGCACCAGCTGGGAAGCCCATGTTGGCTTAATCAACATAACCATTTGTAGTAAAACTTTTTACTGCACTATCATATAAGTTTTGGGAATACAGACTAAATACCCCAAGGTTATTACAAGTAATTTTATCCCATTTAGTCAACTTATCTCTTTTCAGCTGAATTTGCTAATCAGGCCTATAGTCTAACAACAGGTTTCTCTCTTTGGCTCCTATGTCTGGAAATGAAGTCAGGACTCTTAATTCTCTTGGTCACTGGACAGGTTAGAGCTTCCTGTCTGGCAAGACTCTCTACTAAACAGTTCTCAGAAACTCTGGTCTCCTCTCCCCACAATCCATCGATTGAGCTGCCCCCAGTTTGTGAGCATGTGTCCGCGAGGACACTCTCTCAGCTACTGTCCTTGAGTTTTTCATCTCTCATGTCTCTGCCAGTTCCTGTATTTATTCTGTTCTGGTCAGTTTTGCAGGCCTTCAATTTCAAACTACTCATCCTGTTTCATGGGTGGACTGATAAAGTTTTCAAAACTGTGTCTATTTAGAGGAGATTTATAATAAAATGACAAACATGCCAGAATTTTCAGAAGTACAGATATTTCTGTAAAGAAAAAAATATAGAAATACAGAAGTGTACCTTAGCCATTGGGGTGAGCAAAAAAAAAAAAATCAATTTCTAGTTCAACCTGTTAGCAATCCATTTTAAACCTATCCCTTGCGATCTATCCATACCACCCAGCAAAAATAATCACCAATGAGATGATGTTCACACTGAATTTCCTTAATGGGACAGAGATGAGCAGGATATCTGATTCTGGGACTTCAGCTCAGCTGCTTTGGAAAACAGATTTCTTTAGAAATGAGCAATTCCAGCATGAGGTGGGTGTTTGGACTGGGTGACTGTTAAGGTCCTTTCAGCTATGGGATTCCATGATTCTACGGATATAAATTGTTTTCTAGAAAGAAATTAACATGTCAAGTTATATTTGCACCCATTTATACAGAGTCACTAGACTTGACAGAAGTTCCAGTTGGTTTACCGACTTATTGAAAAAAAAAAAAAAAACAGGTCTTGCAGGAACAGGGGTTGGACTGCTTCATGGAAAAACTTATCTGTAGCACTAGAAACTGAAACAGGAATTTAGAAGGCCTCTGTGTATGGTCCTCTCCCAGCCGCGCTTGTCTTCTCTTCTCCAGTCTGATGTTGGCTGTAAAGTTTATCAGGTATTTTCTCTTGGAGAGCTTGAGAATCCTTTCTGTGGCATCAGGGTTCCCAGCAGATGAATTTCGGGAGATGGAGGGAGAAAGGGCTATCGTTACTTAGATCCCCAAAATAAAATCTTAAGAAAAGTATTATCTTAGAGAGTACATTTTCGAAACAACTTCTAAGGAGCAAGTAGGTAATGAGAAAATAATTTTGATATGCAATGAAAAACCCTGTTTGTGGTTATAGTAACTGCATTTCCTATTAAATAATTCAAGGATATTAAAACGAAGTTCAAATAAAAGGAAAGCCTAAATACCAGGACCTCAAAGCTTCCCATAGACAATTATGAACTTCTGTATAATTTTTAACCAAGAAAATGATGGCTCACTTTGTATTGTAGATGTGTATCTGAAATGTGATTGCACAATAGACTTTGATCAATTGAATCACCTTCTGTGCATTTTAACACTTGATTATGTATCACATTTTCCTCTAATTATTCATTTGAGTGTAATCAGACAATAAGTTCTCTGGAAATGTTTGTTGTATTCAGCACAGGCATATAGATAGGTTTCAAAAAACACTTAACAATTTGCATTTCAGAGATGCTTTGTATTAATTTTTGAGTGATTGTCAGTTAGTCAGGACTTTATTGCCTCCACCCCCTCCCCACCCCACCCCTGCAGTGGTTGTTAACACATGTAGTGCAGTGTTCCAGGGGCTGCTATTTAAAGGTCTTCTGCTCGACTGAATTCAATAGCCTATTCTGTCCTAGGGTTCCATATATGGAGGTTTCAATTTCCAAAAATCAGGGAAATGGTAGAAAAATACTGTGGGGGCAAGATCATGGACGTGAGTTACATAGGGTATAGCTCAGAAAGAAAAGCACATATTCCATTGTGCATGGGAACAGAAGAAAAAAAAAATGTGTTGGCCTGAGAAAGGAAATTGGATGAAACAAAAGAAGCTACTAAAATTAAGAATGTGATCTTTAATGAAGAAGTGTAGATGTGTCCTTGGATTTGTATCTTTGGACATCTTGAGTATCTGTGATGACCTGGGTCATCATGGTACCGTGTTGAGGTAGGGAGAATGGGGCCATGGAATAAACCCCACACTCTGCTCCCCAGCTGAAGAGGACTGGGAGAGCCAATCACTTGATGGAAAGCCAAGTCTCCACCCATCTGATAAAGTGCAGCAGGAATAAGAGCCCAATGGGGGTGGGGGTGGGGAGGCGGTGTTCCCATTTTAGTACCCATAAAAGGGCATGTTGGTGTTCTAGGTAGGACAGTCATGTGAAAAAGAGAGGGAAGGCTCTGGAGAAAAGTGCTTGGATCCCCAGAGCTCTGGCAGTCACTCCCCAGCTCTGGATTCGTGGGCAGAGTCATTTGACCTCACGAAGCCTCAGTTTCCTCATCAGTCTAATGGGCTGACACAGGACCTGTATCACAATATTCTTTCAGACCAAGCAACGTGATCCATAGGAGCATTTAGTGTAGTGTTACATAAAATAAGAAACACTAAAGAAAAATCACTTATTGTTTCAAAGTATTCTCCCGAGTTACATATTGTTCTTGAGATACCACCCTATTTTTCCAATTCCTAGTCTAAGCGCCCCCTCCACGAAAGCATAGCTACAGTTACTAATATGAACAGGATGTCCCCAGGGATGTATTAATAGTTTCTCATGGGCCAGTCGAACTGCTTCCGTTGAGGACCGCAACCCTCCATTTCCTTATGATTTGCTTCTGAGTCTGGCCCTCCCTTTCCCAGCTGAGGTGTGGTGATGAATTCAGATAATTAACACCTCCTGCTGTCTCTGGCTTTTGCTATTGTTTATGGTTTTGTGTCGTCTAATGACTATGTGTCTGGGACTCTCTTTTTAACAAATATTTAAAACCTGACAGATGACAGCTCTGAGGTTCTAACTGTTCATTAAAAATAGGATTCTCAACAGGTAGCTGTTAAAGACAGAAGCGAGACTGACTTCTTAGCGGAGGTCAGTTGGGAACAGTGACATAAGCTAGGAAAGCAGTATAGCAGAGAAACAGCAAATGCCTGGTCAACACCAACGCTCTCTCAATCAAGGGAACTAAGAGCCGTGAGTTTTGCAACCGACTGACAAAGCAGGGGCAGTGCCAAGACTGCTTCAATCTGCCTGCACCCTGTTCTGAAGCTGGGTGACCTTCTTGGAAGTGGGTGAATTGACCCGGCTATTTCTGGCAACAGTTCCGGTTCTCAGGCTCTTTATTCTAACAGTGCCACTTCTAAAGTAAGAAATATGCTGTCTGCCTGATACCAAGTCCTTGGGGCCAAACACATTCTTTCAGTGATGGAGGGCAAAGTCCTACATACATTGGACAACAAACTAAAATAGAAAGAAGTGAATATAATTTTTTCCTAGCTATTCTTGGGCAACTCACCTGGCTTAAAGCTGATGTACCGTCTTTCCTTAGAATGAGGAAGGAGACACCGCCACAAATGCCAAACACACATTTGCATGCATATATATATATATTTAATAATTCCAGAAACTTTCCTGTTTCTTTTTTTTTTTGCATTTATTGTATACTTTATTTCTATTATTACTACTTTGTGATAGATAGTGAAGTAATTATACAATTCGCCATAATGTAGAATCAGTGGGAGCCCTGATTTTTCTGTAACTGCGTGGTCCCATCTGGGGTGACGGGAGACAGTGACACCCGAAGGGTGTTGCATATGTCCAGTCTGTTCTGTAATCTTGTTGTGAACCTGTACTTCTCTTACTTGCTATTATCTAATGTCAGAATTGGCTAGAAAGAAGAAATGCTTATCTGTGAAGACATAGGAAATAGCCTAAGGAAAACTGTAGAAATTGTTTGTGCCTTCCCTACCATTATTTTCTTACATATTTTGTTGTAGTTTTGTTTACAGTATTAGAAAGTTTTCACTTTTGACTTCTCCCCGGAGGTGCTCTAACAATTCCCACACCTCTGTACCTAGCCTTAGTGAACCTCTCACTCTGTGTGTCCGAATGAGACTCAAGAACCTCCAACTACACATTTGACTCTGTTTCCTTGAGTGTCCCCTCAACAAAACCTGCTACTGGGCCTGCCGTCCTTTGTGTAATTTATGGCCTCCCCTCATCGTCTTGACTCATTTCACCCATCTCCCCCTTTCCAGTTGTATTCACTGGTCCATTCCTCCTGTTCTTGTTCAGCACGTGTGACGGAACTCAAATCTAACTTGGGGCTTCCTTTACTTAACACCTTCAATGACTCTCTCTGCCCTTCAGAATGAACTTCAAAATTCCTGGTAAGAACTATAAACTCTTTCCCTGTCTGGCCTTTGCCTGTTTATCCAGAGTCTCTTTCCCAAAGCACTAGCCTTGGCAGCCTTATGCTCCAGCCATGCAAATGTTCTTGCTGTCTTCAGAATCCAGCCTATTCTTTCTTGCATCTGTGCTTTTGGAAAATTCTCTCCTCTGCTTGGAATGCCCTTTTCATCTTGGCAAAAACTACAGAATCAACCAAGTTCCAGCTCCCTTGATAGCTTGTGGGAGACGCTCTCCCTAACTGTCCCCGTCTATTTTCCAGTCTGTTCCCTCTTTGGGGGCCTCAGAGTAAACCCTGCATAATTCAGTTTGGGGCTTCCACTGGCTGCTCATCCACCAGGCTGTGAGCTCTCCTTGGGGGTCAGGATTAGCAACTGTCTGTTTCCATTACCTGTTGTGATACCTGGCTTCTAGTTAGAGTGCAATAAATGTTTCTGGACAGAAAGATATAAATTAACCCGTTAACTTTAATCTCTTATAAAACCCATGAGAATGTTATTGAGCTTGCCTTCGAGGAGATCATGAACTTTCAGAAAAACATCCCTGGTTAAAGTAGGTAGTTACAGCTCGTCAGAGATAGGAAAAGATCTTAGCTGTTACCCTATTCAACCAGCAGCCTTTTTCAGATTCAACATTGGGGTTAAAAGATATAAAATTATTCCCCCAAACTTATCGGGGGCAGAGGGCATTAGAACCCGTGGCATTCCCAATACCTAGTTTGGAGGCCTTCTTTTCTGATGCCTCCATTGGAAGTGTCCAGAATAGGAATTATTTACAATACTCTTGTGTCATAGATTTAACCTGCCATGTGGATGTGGTTAGTTCTACAGGTCAGACAGACTGCTAGTTTATATAAATAAATACAGAGACAAAAACTGTTGTATTCGACCCGTAAGCAGTAAATCATGTTGAAAGGTAGCAGCTAAAAATGTCAACAGTGGGGAATTCTCTGGTGGTCTAGTGGTTAGGACTCTGTGCTTTCACTGCCAAGGGCCCAGTTCAATCCCTGGTTGGGGAACTAAAATCCCACAGGCCACAGAATGTGGCCAAAAAAATAAAATAAAAATGTCAACAGTTTTGCCCACGAAGGGTGTAGAACGTTACAGGAAAGGAGAAGAGGCAAGTATTCAGAAAGAGAATTTAAGCTTAATGAAAGTCATCACTGGAAGGACTGATACTGAAGCTGAAGCTCCAATACTTTGGCCACCTGGTGCAAAGAGCCAACTCATTGGAAAAGACCCTGACGCTGGGAAAGATTGAGGGCAGGAGGAGAAGGGAGCAACAGAAGATGAGATGGTTGGATGGCATTACTGACTCAACGGACATGAGTTTGAGCAAACTTTTGGAGATGGTGATGGACAGGGAAGCCTGATGAACTGTAGTCCATAGGGTCACAAAGAGTTGGACATGACTGAGCGACTGAACAGCAACAAAATCAGATCATCAGACTTTGGGGCTGCCCACTTAAACAGTGTGAACTTTTTTGGTTTAAACTGTGTGGGTCCCTCATATCCCAAGGGATTCTGTGTCATTCTCTTGAGTAGGCCAGGCTCCGGATGCCACTGGCAAGATTGCTTTCTCAGCATCCTGAGAGCCACACCCAGGTCCTCCCAGAAGATCAGGAATATGTACAAAACCGAACCAAAATCTTCTCTGTCAAACCTTAGAAAAGGAATTGAAACTAGAATTTGGGAGGATGGGTTTATCAATTTAAAAAATTAGCTGAATATATACTGAGTGCTAAGCATAACCATCCTTATTCTCCACCTGAGGAAGGGAGGCTTGAAGAGGTGAATAATTAGCCTAGGGTCACAGATTCAGTGACAGAAAGCCCAGGACGCAGGCATCGTAAGCATTTTGCTCTGTGGCTTCTTCATTCGGTGTGGCAAAAAGATTTGGAGCTTTTTACTGTGGTTGAATTAACTTGCTTATGCCAGGAGAAGTGGTACCCAACTCAATCATGGTGAGGGTTCTAGAATGCAAGGTGGAAGACTTGGTTCTAGTTCTGGCTGAGATTCATCATCTAGGAGTAAGTGTTTAGCGGGAGTGGTGGTGAGATTTCGGGAGCAAATAAATGAGTTATTGAATGTAGGTGCTGTTTATATGCTTGACATGTAACTATAGAGCCTCTGAGACCCCCTACATCACATGACAGAATTCTTAGAGCCTGAAACAGACTACACAAGTTGACATGAGTTGCTTGTTTGTTCCAGGAACCCTGCCCTCAGGAACAACAAGGCTGTAAACCAATAATAACTTCACATGTTGCTTCTCACAGGTCAATCTATCCAAAGCAACGGGTGAAGAGCTGGCTATCCAGACAATAGTTAGTCAAGACTTGTTTCAGTCTCCCGGCCCTGCTGTCTTCACTGCTCCTCTGATTCTATGAACTCCACCCAGTCTCAGTCAGCTCCACATGGAAGACTGGCTATAAGTTGCTTGAGTGAGTGTGTGCGCAATCGCTCAGTCTTGTCTGACTCTTTGCTACCCCATGGACTGTAGCCCTCCAAGCTCCTCTGTCCATGGGATTTTTCAGGCATGGATACTAGAGTGAGTTGCCATTTCCTCCTCCAGGGGATCCTTCCAGCCCACAGGCTGAACCTGCGTCTCCTGCATTGGCAAGCAGATTCTTTACCTGCTGAGCTACCAGGGAAGCCAAGTCACTTGAGACCAGATCCTAAAATCCTATAAATATTCATTTGACTTTCTCTTCTGAGAAATTAAGATTTGTCAAGGTGGCATTCCTCCATGTAGACCAGTAGGCCAGAATCTGGCAGAACCAGATTCAAAGCTGGATGTCTGCTCCCAAGGCCAGGTTACCACAAAGCCTTAACTTCTTAGCACAATGCATGCTAAGTCACTTCAGTCATATCCGACTCTTTGCAACCCTGTGGACTGTAGCCTACCAGGCTCCTTTGTCCATGGAATTCTCCAGGGAAGAGTACCAGAGTGGGTTGCTGTGCCCTCTTCCAGGGAATCTTCCTGACCCAGGGATCAAAACTGCGTCTCTTACATCTCCTGCACTGGCAGGTGGATTCTTTACCACTAGCGCTACCTGGGAAACCCCCTTAGCATTGTGAGATGAGGGAATTGCATTGGCTCATGAAGACTAAGATTCTTCCTTGCTTGCTTCCAAAAATAAATTTAATAAAAAATTTGATAAAAATAAATGACTATTTTTGAAGCTAGAATAAAAATTTAATAAAAAGAAATAAAAATGAATTTAACTATTTGATAAAAATAAATCCATTTTTGAAGCTAGGATAAATTCTCTCCCTTTTGTCTTTTGTTGAAGAATCTTCCCCACTCTTTACCTTATATGTTTTTGTCTACAGAAATGAAATTGCAAGAAAAGGACCCTTTCAGATTTCTCTTTATTGTGGTGAAAGACACCATAAATTCACCATCTTAACCATTTGAAAGCTCAAAATTCAGTTATATTTAGCACATGTTAAAAGAGGTAATCATCATCACTCTTAAGTTCCAGGACATTTTCATCATTCCAAAGGAAACGACACATCCATAAAATGTTCTCTATGACCCCTCCTCCCAGCCTCTGGCATCCATTCATCTGCATGCTGTCTGTATGGACTGGCTTATTCTGGACATTTCATACAAACGGAATCATGGAATGTATGGCGTTTGTGTCTGATTCTTTAAGTGAGCATGAAGTTTTCAGGATATATCAGGTTCTATCTTTGTAATGTTCATGCTATGTCTCAGACACGGAAGAGCAGCACAGGAACAAGTCAAACACGAGAATTATTACGACTGAGAGTTTTTCTCCTCCTGGGAGAGGTGAAGCAGTGGTCCTGAAGGATAACAATGGGAAGGGAAATCCTCCACATCCCTTGGCCACTTGACCTAAGGATGGCTTTGCATCACTTTCCCCAGGCCCTGGGCTGAGCCTGATGATGAGATTATGTGTAGGAAGGGAGAGCAGCCTGTCATCTGACTTGGCTGTGATCCTGTTGACCTGCCTGGTTTTTTCCTTGCATAGTCCTTGGGTGGACATGAAGATGGTGTGGCAAGCTAGTGGAAGATGCCTAGTAACAGGGTGAGATTTCAGCTAAGATCCACCTTGCCCTTAGAACAGTTTATGTTCAATTTCACCAGACTAGCTGGAAAGAGGCTGCAGGGCAGTTTTTCTGTCCACGTCTGGCAGGAACCATTGCTTTCTTAATTTCTTGCAAAAAGAGAAATCTGTCTTTTCCATGTGATTGTGGAGTTCATGCACTCCTTTTGTGGATGTGCCTGGGTACTGGTGTTGGTGAGTCAGAGTCTTTGAGATGCTAAAATTGAGAAGGATGCTCTCGATGAACTGTCTGGATAACTGCATAGAAAGAAGTGTTTACTGCAACATATGCAGAATCCTCTGCTATGGGATGCCTAAAAACAAAGAAAACAAATGGTACCTAATACTGACAAATCTGAATCATGATCTGATGCCAGAGACCAATTCCTTTCTTCCATGACAGCTGCACACTTAGAAAATTTATGCCATCTCCCATCCCAGTTAATGTCAAATTGAAAATTGATGCTTGATAAATTTGTTAGTAGGAAAATTACATCTTTTCCTTAGGGGATTTCTTTTTCTTCTTCCCCCTGCTCTGAGTTATGCATGCTATGGGATATAAAAAATGTAAAAAGAAAAGCCAAAAAATTGTCATCATGCTTCCACTTCTCAACCTTTACAATAAAGGGTCACAGGGAGTTCAAAACTATTTATCTTATAAATATTGCATAGAAAATCGTAAGTTGACATAAATGTCATGGAAGCCACTAACACATATGACCACAGTAAATTTATGAGCAACTTAAAATATAGAGGCTCTCCAGAGTATTAAGACTGCTGTGAAATTATAAAACATTAGCTTTCTTTTCAAATATGGCAAGCATCTAAGGCAGGGATTCTTATCTCAGGGTCGATAGATCCCTTGGAAAAGATTGTGACACTTATCCTGTGGGTATATCTTTCTGAAGATCGTAACCTTTCCCCCTCTTTTTTTTTTCCTTTTGTAATCTTTCAGGGCTTGGTGAGCTAAGGATAAGAAGATTCTTGGCTCTAAGAGGTGGTTGGATTTGTTATATTAAAGTGATGCCAATCCCGAGATTCTCTGAAATTAGCCTTGTACTAATCAAGAATATTTTCATAGCTATATGTTGCCTCTGACAAGCAGTGGGTTGGCTGTGTAACATATTAGCTCTTGTTAACTGTTTCCAAAAATGTTGCTCACCAGTCACTATCAAGACTTCCACCATTCTTAAAGTCTGGTAACAGGATATAGCCTATTACATCAAATCTCCCTGTAACTGCCATTTCTAAATACCTGTTTTCTTTCAAATAACTGTGTTTATTCTTCAGTGGACAGTATTTGTTAAATAATACTACTTGTAAATTAATTGACTTAACTTATTTGGTAGGTTTAAATGTTTCCTTGCCTTCCTAATGAGTAGATGACATTTTATAAAAGAATAGTCCATAATACAGGTCCACTCTTAGTCCCCAAATCTAGAGAGCTCTGAAGATGGAGATTTTTCTGTAACTCACTTGAGAGTAAATGTGACCTGACTTGAACTCATTTGGCAGCAAGAATCTGACCTGAAGTGGCGTGAGACTATTTATAGTTATTATTTATCTACTCAGTATGAATAATCATACATTTCACTGCAGAGACATTCATGCTTGATAATGGAATGCTGACCTGTACCCTGCTTAGGACGTTCTATAATATGTAGTCTATGCACCGGATTGTCTTCTTAGAAGCCCACAAATTCTGAATTCCAAAACACATCTTCCCCCATGGGACCCCAGGTAAAAGTTTGTGGACCTGAACCATATATTTTGCCTAAAAAATCTTTTGTAAGTTTGTGTGTCGGTATCTGTGTGGTCAGTCTTAAAAGAACAAAGTACTCATCTCTCCAAATTGGACTGGCACACAGTAAGTTATTTCTGATCTTTGAGGAAGAACTTTAAAAAGTGCTTGTTCACCCTGTCTCTACTAATGCTTTGAAGGTGTATATAGGAGAAACATGATATAGAGTAGCTGCTTCATTTTGAGGCCTGTGTGTCTGTCTTGCTCCGCATTTACCTACAATGCCTAGTGCATAGCAGGTAAATATTTGTATTTGCAGTCTAATCAAATGACAATGTATTATCGCATTGGTTGAAAACAGAAAGCCTAACAATATAATCACCTTCCACGCAAATTGCAAAGTTTGCATCTTCCATGCTCTAAAATGATAATCTAAAATGAGTTAGGCCATGAATCTAATCCCTCAGTGCCACTGCAAAAATCACCATTTTTCTCTCCTGGATTCAGCTCTTAGACATCTGTTCAGAGTTCCAGGCTAAGATGACCTAAGAAAGCAGCATTTTCAGAGTCAAGTGCAGCTAAGAGGTTTCTACCATATGGATCAGGAACATGCAGTTAGAGTTCAAATTCATCTAATAAGCAAATCAGAGAGAGAACGCTTGACTGGCTAGATGGACATACATCTAATGTATTTTAAGAAAGAGATCATATCATGGAGTGAAAGAGAAACAATGCGATCTTTGTTAGCAAGATTAAGAGAATCAAATACCTGGGTTCCCCTTGTACAGTGTGTGTGGGAATGTAAATTGGTGCAACCACTATGGAAAATAGTATGGAGGTGTCACAGCAAACCAAAAATAGAAGTACCGTATGACCCAGCAATTCTGCTCCTCAGTACATATTTGAGTAAACAAAAACACTAATTTGAAAATATACCTGCACCTCAATATCCACAGCAGCATGACTTACAATAGCCAAGATATGGAAGCAACCTAAGTGTCCCTCAACAGATGAATCAATAAAGAGGTAGGATATCTATACATAATGGAATGTTCTTCAGCCAAAGAATAGAATGAAAACTTGCCATTTGCACCAATGTGAATGGACTTGGAGGGCATTATACTAAGTGAAATAAAACAGAGGAAGACATATTTTGTATAATATCTCTTCTATGTTGAATTTAAAAAAATACAGCTGCTGAATACAACAAAAAAGCAGACTAACACCTACAGAGAGCAAACTAGTGGTTACCAGCGGGGAGGCAGAGAGGCACAAAGAACTGTGTGGGAGATAGGCTCAAGGATATATCTTACAATACAGGGAATATAGCTGATATTTTGTAATAACTGTGAATGGAAAGCAGCCCTTAAAAATAGTACTGAAATTTTAAAAATTGGATAAAACAACCACCCTGGGTTCCCATAATGTGCAGATGGAACCAGGAGCTTTTCTATGGGGAATATGCTTTAATTTCAGTGGTGTGGGGAAGCCAGCAAAATATTCTTCCCACTCCCACCCTCCACTAATCCCGAAAAATGGATGAGAGTAGAGATATGCTGTCCTTATTAAGAAAGAGCTAAATCAGTAAGACTTGATGATGACCTGCTTACCTGTCCTAATTTCTATAAAGGAAGAAGGCATCTACTGGGGTAAGGAGGAGTGCAGTGGCTATCGGTGATAGGAAAAAGAGAGACAGGGAGTCAACTGCTGTCAGTGCCCATCCATGCCCTATCTAGGGGAGGTGGTATTCCAGTGCATGGTAGAAGTGAATATATGGATCGATCTTAGCCGGATGCCCTTAATGTTGTTTTGCAACCAGATTTCCTCGTTCTGACCCCATGCTTGCTAAGCAACCTTGTGATTATAATTTTCTTCTCTGGGTATAGACAGAAGATCTGATCATGCTCAAGGGAGTGTAATAGGTTTATGACAGTTATAATAAACTGGCTCTCTGATGTTATATATATATTCTCAGGAGATGGTCCAGAGAAATGCATTCTTACCAAATATGTCTCTGAATGTTCAAGGCTGAGGACCTGTAAATGCTGGAAGGTCATGACCCCCCGGGTGTGTTCCTCATATCTGACTCCACATTACTGCCCTCCCCCCTAACTTTTCAGCTGTATATTACAAACAATTATCTGGGCCAGATAATGAAAATGAAACGCTATTTAAAATGAACTCTACCATGTTGAGTACACACATACATTAAAAACTGTATACCAGCAAAGTCCTAATGCATTGTCAAAAGACAAGAATCCATATAATTTCCCTCAAATCAGCTAAAGAGTCAACATGAACTCTTGTGTTAAGATAGGAAGACAATGATTATGAATCTGTTTCAAGTGGAAAAGACTTACATGGGATATGCAAACTTTGAGAGGGCTCTGATGTTTGTTTACTACAAATATATTTTTAATAGATAAATTGTTATTTCTTATAGGACAGGAATGCAGAAATAAAATTTAAGACTGAAATCTATAAGTCAGTGAAACAGAATTTGATTCTTTTAGCTGTGTTGCCTGATGGGGGTCCGGGAATAAAACTTGGGGTGGGGAAATGGGCTTTTTCCTTGTAAAGCCTAGTAAGATAAATGGCTATAAATCTTTCAGTTAGCAAGGAAAAAACCCCATTTAAAATAGAATACAATATACGGCAAATAAATCAAGTATTTTATACATTGACAACTGAACCTAGAGCCTAGAACATATAGTTCTTATTTAACAATGTTAGTGAAATGCCTATTTTTAAAGAATAATTATGGACATTTCCATACAGGGTATACCACCTTCACATTCTTTGAATTTATGTTGCTGAAATACATTCCAGTAATCTATGTGCCATTTCTAGAAATAAATCAATTTCTTGGAAATACTTGGGAAATCATCTCATTGTGTCCTGTAATGTTAACAAAGAATGCCCCATATATATTGCAATTTGAGGCTTAGCACCTTTCTTAGAGAAACTATTGTTTTTGTCTGATGGTGAAAATCTGAATTTCAGTCTCAGTACCAAAGACCCTGTGTACTCAAGAATCTTCACAACTTCTGTTGGACATATTTTCTTTTTAGGAAAGAAGGAGAATTCTCCCACTTTTGAGTGAGTCATTCTTTTATGTCAGTTCTACAAAATTGCATGTAACTTTATATATACTTTTAAAAGATATAGCTTTGTAAATATTTAATATTCTGTTAATTTGATTTTGAATTGTAAATGTCAAGTATTCTGTTTTAAGGGGTTTTACGTTTTATTATACTTTGTTAAAAATGAAAAACTGTACATTTTTAGAATGTTTTCATGAGTAATTTTATTTTAAAAAATAAAAGTTTTTTAAAAATCTGAATTTCAAAGGAAATGAAGGGTTCCATCACATCTTCTCACAGAGAACTGCTCTAGCAAGACCTGTTGTCCCTCTGTGCTTAGATTGCTGCAGAAGTCAGAGACCTTGGTTCTCTGCCTCCGGCTAAATCCAGTCAGTGAAAATTCAGAGTTCATATCTTGTGCCCGGCAATATGTCGGGTATTAGAGAGTCAAAGATAAAAAGACGAGGCCTTTATCCTAAGGGAGCTTCCAGTCTTATTGGGAACAGATATGTGGTTTGGTGACATGAAGAACAGATGGACTTAGGAGTCAGACACCTAGACTTGATCAAGACTAGTTACTTGTTTTCTCGAAAAAATCACCTGAGTTCATATACCTTACCTTCAAAGGAGGGCAGAACCTTCTGGCTTTAACAGGCCCTCAGCCTTATGCTCTCAGAAACTTGCTTGGGGGGCTTCCCTGGTGGACCAGCGGTTAAGGATACACTTTCCAATGCAGAGAACATGGGTTTGATCCCTGGTCAGGGAACTAAGATTCCCACATGCCACGGGACAACTAAACCCATGAGATATAAGGAAGAGCCTGTGTGCCACATAAAAGGAAAAAAAAAAAGAAAGAAATATGCTTGTTAAGGATGCATTTCTCTGAGTGAGCCCTTGGGGTTGATATATGAAAACCAGAAAGCCAATTTAATAATGAGCTCATATTTACTATATGAGACTATATAAATATTAGTCTTTTGATTTATAAAATATGGTTATTGAATTTACTTAACTCAGAATTATTTTGAAGTTGAAGATGTGAGAGCCAGCTGTCCTGCCTCTGATGCCAAGTCAGTCTCTCTCAACTGCTGCTTGTGCCATGATACTCTTGCTCATCAATCGGCAGGCTTCAGGGAAGTTTAGAGATCAATACTTTTACATTAACATTCTGATCTGCTCTGGAATTACTTTTCCAATTTCATCCTCTAATTGCTTCATCAATGCATATACTGTCTGCAATTGGCTATTCATTGTCTAAAAATTCATCTCGACTATCTACACCTCTATGCTGCTGTTTGAGCAGTTTTCTTCCCCTTGTGGCTTCTTGTAGACTGGCTGTTCACAACATTTAATCACCTTATCCAAGATCTACTGCATCACCAAGATTCTAGTTTATGCCACCCTATCCATCCACTCCCTGCTCTGTACTCTAGAGCTGAAATGTCAGGTCAGGAGCTTGAAATGTGGTCAGTCTCAACTGAGAAGGCTACAAGTGTAAGATGAACGTGAGATTTCAAAGATTTAGTATAAAAGACAGCATCTACTCATAAGGTTTTATATTAATTTCATGTTGAAATGATAATGCTAGCTTTATCTGTTTCTTTTTCACTTTAAAAAATTAGAGCACAGGGAATTCTGCTCTATTTTATGTGGCAGCCTGGATGGGAGGGGAGTTTGGGGGAGGATCAGTTCAGTTCAGTTGCTCAGTCTTGACCGACTCTTTGTGACTCCATGAATCGCAGCATACCAGGCCTCCCTGTCCATCACCAACTCCCGGAGGTCACTCAGACTCACGTCCATCGAGTCCGTGATGCCATCCAACCATCTCATCCTCTGTCATCCCCTTCTCCTCCTGCCCCCAATCCCTCCCAGCATCAGAGTCTTTTCCAATGAATCAACTCTTCGCATAAGGTGGCCAAAGTACTGGAGTTTCAGCTTTAGCATCATTCCTTCCAAAGAAATCCCAGGGCTGATCTCCTTCAGAATGGACTGGTTGGATCTCCTTGCAGTCCAAGGGACTCTCAAGAGTCTTCTCCAACACCACAGTTCAAAAGCATCAATTCTTCAGTGCTCAGCTTTCTTCACAGTCCAACTATCACATCCATGCATGACTACTGGAAAAACCATAGCCTTGACTAGACGGACCTTGCTGGCAAAGTAATGCCTTTGCTTTTGAATATGCTGTCTAGGTTGGTCATAACTTTCCTTCCAAGGTGTAAGCGTATTTTAATTTCATGGCTGCAGTCACCATCTGCAGTGATTTTGGAGCCCGCCAAAATAAAGTCTGACACTGTTTCCACGGTTTCTCCATCTATTTGCCATGAAATGATGGGAGCAGATGCCATGATCTTCGTTTTCTGAATGTTGAGCTTTAAGCCAACTTTTTCACTCTCCTCTTTCACTTTCATCAAGAGGCTTTTTAGTTCCTCTTCACTTTCTGCCATAAGGGTGGTATCATCTGCATATCTGAGGTTATTGATAAGATGCATGTAAATGTATGGCTGGGTCACTTTGCTGTGTACCTGAAACTATCACAACTTTGTTAACTGGGTATACTCCAATATAAAATAAAAAGTTTCAAATAAAGCGGCTGCTAGGATATACAAAATCAATCATATAGCTTGCATTGTTTGCGCTCTCCAAGAGTCTCTGTTTCTTTCAGTCCTATGGAATTCTTGTAATCAAACCCCACTGGCCTTCAAAGTCAGACTCCCTGGGGGTCCCAGTGCCTTTGCAGGATCCTCAGGCTGGGAAGCCTGACACAAATCTCAGAATCTTCACAACTGTGGGAGAACTTCTTCAGTATTACTGTTCTCCAGTTTGTGGGTCGCCAGATACGGGATTTGATTTTATTACGTTTGCATCCCTCCAAACTAGACAGCATATTAAAAAGCAGAGACATTACTTTGTCAACAAAGGTCCGTCTAGTCAAGGCTATGATTTTTACAGTGGTCATGTATGGATGTGAGAGTTGGACTATAAAGAAAGCTGAGCACCAAAGAATTGATGCTTTTGAACTGTGGTGTTGGAGAAGACTCTTGAGAGTCCCTTGCACGGCAAGGAGATCCAATCAGTCCGTCCTAAAGGAGATCAGTCCTGGGTGTTCATTGGAGGGACAGATGTTGAAGCTGAAGCTCCAATAGTTTGGCCACCTGATGCGAAGAGCTGACTCATTTAAGAAGACCCTGATGCTGGGAAAGATTGAGGGCAGGAGGAGAACGGGACGACAGAGGATGAGATGGTTGGATGGCATCACTGACTCCATGGACATGGGTTTGGGTTGACTCCAGCAGTTGGTGATGGATAGGGAGGCCTGGCGTGCTTCCGTTCATGGGGTCACGAAGAGTCGGAAACAACTGAGCGACTGAACTGAAATGAACTGTGCCCCTCCTACCATCTTGTTGCTGCTTTTCCTTTGTCTTTGGACATGGGGAATCTTTTTTTGGTGGGTTCCAGTATCCTCCTATCAATGGTTGTTCAATCAGTTGCGATTTTGGTATTCTTGCAGGAGGAAAGGAGTGCGTGTCCTACTCCTCCATCTTGGACCGGAACTCTACGGCTTGCATTGTTTTCTGCTAGACAGAGCTGGTCTAGAGCCCTTATTTTTGGCCACATGTCTGGCACATAGCCACATCTGCCTCATTCTTTGTCACTTGTGAGTGTCTGATCCCCTGAGCCAGAGTGTGATTGCCCTGGGATTAGGCCCAGTGTTTTCAGGGGATGTACCCCATACAGCAGTGTCACTGAAGTCATAGTACCCTCAGTCTTATAGGAACAGGTAAACATAGGAATCACAACTCAAAAACCAATCACAGAAATCCTTCAAATAGTTAAGTTGCCCAGAGGTCTTCTGAGCACCTCTATTGTGAAAAAAATTATTTCTCCATATAGGTATATTAACACTCCAAAAGTTTGAAGAGACTTGTAAATGTTTGCTGTTTGGGGAGTTCTACTGGTTGCCTGGTTTGAGTAAAATTTATATTGTCCTGTGCTTGCAAGAATGCTTTTGCAGTACTATAAGGACTTACAATTTTCATATTGCCCTTTGTCACTCAGTACAGTATTTTTTCAGATCCTTGGAGTTTTGTGACCTGGTGATGTTGAAAAAAATTACCAGCACAGTTACTGAAGGATGACATGTTGATTCCACCAAGTCTGGTGCTGCACTGAACACTGCCCTGTGCTACAATTCATCCCAGTCTCCAGCCAGGAAAAATCCCTGTAACTGGGAGGTAGTGGGATTCCCATTTGAACAACAGGAGGGATGAAAGGATTTGAAGTTGGTTATAATAGGAAATGGAATTAACACATAGAAGGCTGAGGGGGAGGGCCCTGTTGTTCATATGTATTAATATCATGGCACTTGTGCTTAATTGCTCAGTTGTGTCCAACTCTTTGCGACTCCATGGACTGTAGCCCACCAGGCTCCTCTCATAGGATCTCTGGGCAGAATACTGAAATGGGTAGCCATTCTCTTCTCCAGGGGATCTTCCTGACTCAGCAATCGAACAAGGGTCTCCTGCATTGAAGGCAGATTCTTTACCAGCTGAGTTACCAGGGAAGTCCCCAGGTCTTTATACTTCAAATTCAATCACATCAGTCTTGGTCTGCGCTGATCTCTAGGTATTCTTGAGTATGGGGGTGTTTTGGTTTTTTTTTGACCATATCTATTATTTTTGAAAAAGCTAATTTTTATTTTATATTGTAATATATTTGACTTACAATGTGTTGTTTTCAGGTGTACAGCAAAGTGATTCAGTTACACAAACACACACACACATACACACATACACATATATATATATATGCATTCTTTTTAGATTCTTTTCCCATATAGGTTATTACAAAATACTGAGTAGGGTTCCCTGCGCTATACAGTAGGTCCTTGTTGATTATTTGTTTTATATATAGTATGGTGTTATTTATCTATCAACGTCCTTCCCATGCCAAAGTTTCTTCAATTTATTTTACTTAGTTATGCCTTTTCTAAGGAAAAAAAAACAAAACCTACACACTATTTCAAGATTGACCATAGAATCATTTAAGCACAAGAAATTCCTTATAAAGAGCATCTTATTAAACCGTTATCTTGAAAGGCTTTAGAAAATAATCTCTGCAGTGCAGAAAATGTCATTGGGACATTAATGTTTACTGTTTAAAAGCATTTTTAACTAGGACCTCAAGATTGCAGATGAGTTTCTATAGTTAGCGTAACATATTTTAAGTCAGGGAAGTTCCTGTAGGTTTGTCACTGTATATTAAGCTGGGAACAAAGAAATTCAATGCTCTGCAAGTCACAAAAGTGGTAAACAAAAACACAGACTGCCATGCTTCTCAGCACTGTTCATCTCTGAATTGCTCTTCCAGGAAAAGGAGAACCATCTAGAGAGTTGCTTTCATCATTTACGACTCAATGCAAAATCGTAGAGTTGAGTAACTTTCCAAATTGACTTACATTTCTCAAAGTGGCTGTGGGTTCAGAATCATTATAAACAGCCACTTTTCCTTAGCACAGAGCAAACAGGTTTTTTAATCTGATGTTTGGGAAGATTACTTTATTCAGTTGTGGTTTTTGTGGATTTTTAAGTATAATAATAAGTGAAGGACTATTTGTTGGGATGCATGGGGTATTATGTGTATTTTTGCTATTCTTAGTTGTTCTTTTCACTTAAAGAAAAACAGGGATTTTGTGGGTGGAGTTGCAGGGAAAGGGAAAAGAAGGTCAGGAGGAAGTATTAGAAATGATAGACTTTGCAAATCTATGAACCCCTTCTATCAGAGCATCTGAAAGGGATTTACAAACAGAGGTTACTAGTCAGGCTTTGCGGGAAATGAACTTGAGCAGCAGGGAAACCAACTAACTTCCCCAAGGTCACTGGGCACAGCAGTAAGTACAGAGGAGCCAGAGCAGCCAGTCTTTAGACTGTCTGCTTGAACAAGTTTTCTGCGCTCCTATGGTAGAAATTTACCCACAATTCCCTCAAATCAGCTAGCCTAATAATGATTAGGAAAACGAATTTACAAAATAATTGAAGGTAGAACAGCTCATGTTATCTTTTGCAATCAGGATGCAGAAAAACTGACAAGGTCATAAGTTAACTGAAAAATAGAGATAAACATAAACATAAAGTCTGTTAAGGAAGCCCCACATCCCAAATATTAAACTCAACATGAAGACTTTTTATATGAAAGGTACAGACAAGAGTTTAAATTTTTTTCTACTCGTAATTATGAGCAACTCTGAAATTCTCAGGAAGAAATCCAAACTTCAGACATTTAAAATGCATCGCAGGTAAGCTCTATGTCATAAACAGGAAGAAAACAGTGTACTCTTGCTGATACTAAAAAAAGCTATGAGCCAGGGAATGTTGAGAGGAAAGAAAACAATAATTCTAAGTATTGAGAAATGTTGAAAATCAAGAGTTTTAGGAAACTGTTCATGAGATTTTAATGCTTCTAGGAAGACAAATTTATCTAGAACTAAATGTTCTAGATGGTTCTAGTTCATTCAAGAGGAAATGAAGACATGCTCAAGAGACGGGCTGATGAGTATATGGTTGGTCCAAGACTAGAACTCTCTTCAGGTACAGAAGATAGAGATGCGTTCAGAATGAAGGCAACGTGAGAGTGAAGGCAAAGGGGTAAGGGGTGCAGACAGTGACTTTCCATGTTTTCTTGGGCACTGCTAAGATGACTGCTGAGATCATGCTCTAATATCGCCAGAATAGTGTCAGCTTCTCCCTGGAGCTGCTGTTTTCCAGTCTAACATTAGAGCAATTGCATTTAAAAGCTTATTAACTGCTCCATCAAATGCCCAAGTCTTACTGACTCAGAAACCCTCTTCCTCCTCCCGTGAAATGTTAAAAAGATTATCGGAAGGTAAATTAATCCACAAAGTATCTACTCATAGTATTAATACTTCTTTGATTATATTATATGGACTATTTAGCAGAGACTCTTTAAATGAGAGCAGGGTAGAAATTGGAATTCCAGGAGAGGTGTACTTCTTGAAAAGTAGTTTGACAGAATTTGCTTTAAAATAATTGCAAGGTAGCAGTGCAATTTGGGACACATTCACAGACTCTGAGATTCAAAAGCAGTATTCTAGATGGAAATTTAAATAATGTGGAGGGTGTGTGTGCAAGAGAAGAAAGCGAAATTAATTTAATTCCATTTGCTGATGTGACTGCAGCACAACTATTTTTAGGTATAATCCAAACAGTGCATATCTTCTCCATTTTGATTAGTAGCAAACTGGCAGGGAGTCAAAAGAATTAGTATTTCTCAGCACATTATACCAGAAATGTACAAATAAAACTAAATTATCTGTGCCGATGTGTTTAATTTGAATTACAGCTAAGGTTAAATTTTTTTTTTTCCTTCCAGAGAACTAATAGATCCAGCTTTGTTAAAAAAAAAACAAACCTTTTTTTTCCAGTCTTTCACAAACGATACCAAAACTTAATAATTTTCGTTTTGACCATTGCTTAGAAGCTCTTGCTCAAAATCTGACTGCTAATATCATCCTGAGAAAATTCTGCATGCAGAATTTCCGCCTGGCAATTTTACATATTGCCAGAGGAAGTCAGCACGTTCAACAAAATGCGAAATTAAAATAAGCTAGGAAAATGTGCTTAACAAGGAAAGGTTTCACAATAGCCTCTTAGAAGTTATCAATAATTCCAGTTCCAAAGAAAGCCTAGACTGAAAAAATAAGCTCTATTTGCAAAGTTTTGTATTGGCAAGTTCACCAAAGGATGAAGCTATCTGCTGTACTAAGTATACATTCCTACACTGGAGGGAGAATTTATAGAAGCTGGAATATCATCGTGTCATATCCGGAGAACTTTACAGTGTGCAACCAAATCATAATCTCAAATGTAGCAAGTCAGTGAATCTTGGTCACATGTTCACTGTTTTTAAGGTTTATGGCTTCGGTACTGTTACACACAAACCTAGGGGGTAAGCTTGATTTTTCTGCCTGTTCACTAACTCCCTCCTGTCACTTCTGTTGAGCATGATCTCAACAGATTAAACAGGATGGACAGTTTTCTCTTCCAAATGCCATAGCTATGGGGATTAGCAGCCCAGGTTCCTACACTTCTAGGACAAGTCAATGTCTTCTTCAAAACAACATTGGTTGGTAGGGTGGCTCAGTGGTAAAGAATCTGCCTGCCAGTGCAGGAGATATGGGTTCAGTCCCTGGGCTGAGAAGATTCCCTGGAGAAGGAAATGGCAACTGACTCCAATATTCTTGCCTTGGGAGATCCCATGGACAGAGGAGCCTGGTGGGCTACAGTCCGTGGGGTCGCAGAGTCAGACACGACTTGGCAACTAAACAACAACATATATAAGCAACATATAAGTAGGCCCCAGAATTATAGTGGTTTCCTCTAACTCACTAAAGAGTTTAGATCTGTATACTAAACAGTTACTTTTATATATATATATATATATATATATCCATATATATATTTATATTTGTTATTAAAGTTTATAGGACTTTTCGTGATTTTGAGACCTAAGGTTTGACAGATCTATATGTAAGTTTGGGGCTGGAAAAATTTATTTAAATGTAAAGACTTATCTAGACAAAACAGGAAAGTGAAGCATTACCTGGTATTTGAGTGTTTCTTCAGATGAAACCAGACATTGTCTATTAATCTTGTGTGATTTAAAATAAAGAGGAACAAAATCCCTAACAAAATGTGACTTACATACTCTGGGGGAAGGGAGGATAGAAATGGACTGTATTTGTTCCTTGGGGAAAGGATAGTGAGATGTCATCCTGAAATTGATTTTTACATTCTCCAAAATACAATTCTTCAAGTATTTATCTTTCTATTTTTTAGTAAGTCTTGCCATCTCCTGCTCCACCCCTCCTCCCCCTTTTTTTTCTCCTGGAGAAAGGGGTTAAACTTCATAGCAGCTTTTGTTGAAATGGCTACTGTTCATGCAACTTTCCGCTGATCTCTTAAAACATCGGCAACATTAACCTTTCTCAGAAGACTCTCCTCTCTCCTGGTCCTTACACTATCTCATTGCAGAAAAAGGGTAATTGGTCTTGACTTTCCTTGGTAGAGAAGAGTTTGTTCATGTTTCATCTCGGTATAAGCCAGAATTTTGTACTCTTCACTTTGGTTTCCTTACTATACGATCATGAAATGAAAAGCTTGTTTAAAAATACAAAGAGAAATACTTGAAGTTATTTTGGAGAATGCAGAATTAATCCCAAGATAGAATTTCACTATACTTTCCTTAGGAACTAATTTTAGGAAAACTATCCATTGAGGGTGTCGTAATCTTGTTAGGAAAATTTAAAACTTCAGATTTACTTCTCCCTGTTACCTGCCCAACCAGAACTTCCGCTGAAATGGTCTGTTTAATCATACAAGAGAAAAATCTTTACTTAAAGGCTCTTTTATGAATTTTCACTTAACCAGTAAAGCATTTTGCATTCTAAACAGTCACTGGATACACGTGCGTGCGCTGCAGGCTGCGATTTTCTGTTGGAAAACCAACTGTGAATGCCACTTACCGAATTCTAAGTAGACAGTGATGGTTCCACGGGCCAGTCTCCTTTCCTGCGTTGTCTGTACAACGTTGCAGCTGAGCTACCTGACTCCATTTTTTTTTTTTTTTTTAAAGAAGATGCACAAGCTCAAATGTTACTTCTTAAGTCAAGTGAGGCAGATGGGATCTTGAAAACACCTCCAAGTAGTCTAGAATATTCTGGAACCGGCTATGAAAATGTAGGGCAAGTCTGCAGCTCTCTCTCAGTAGGTGCACGCCTTATTTGGTTTAGAGGCATTTTGCTATGCTCTTGAGTCATGAAAAGCTATTAAAAGAGCTCTATGGGAAATCCAGTCTATATTGCGAACAAAACAAACTGTCTTTTCCATTATCACTGACCCCCCTTACAGACACACAGTACATAATCTTTTTTTGTGCTTCATTGGTATTTATTGCACATGGACAAATTCCTCACATAGTAGTTAGTTGCACCAGAGTATAAATACTTGGTAAAGCACACAGAGGAAATAGTATTTACACACAAGTGCTAAATTTCACCAGCAGATTCACGTGTGCCCTTGGACATAAAAAAATAATAAAAAAAATCCTTAAGATAATTTTTTATAATATGGATACAGTACCATGATAAAAGAGTATAAAAAGGTATTTTCCAATAAATTGCTAGCTCAATAACATAACAGACAACAGAGATAGAATCTGAATTTTATTTTAGTTTTTAAGATCTGCCCCACCCCACTCCCATTAAAAAATATTTCATTTCTTTTTGTGCAAATAACATTTTCTGTGGACTTTACAGTTCCTAATACTGTGCAAAAAAAATGCCACTTTGAATCACGGCTTTTTTGTTTTGATTTTTTGTCTATACCACATGTGCAGTAATCTGAATTGTTTTCCTTTTTTCTTTTTCCTTTTTCTGTCCTGTCTTCAATGGACAGAGTCACATGTCACGAAGGCTCAGCGCCTGGTCCTTCCAACTAGTATTGATACATAAATAAGCTGTTTAATATAAACAAGTCTCTCTATCTGGCCGTGCAATGTGCACCGTGTGAGTGAGGTAGGAACCCCTCAGCCTGACCACCGAGGAGGCGTTCAGGGACAGCCCGCTTGCCCTCCGAAAGGGAAGCAAGGTGAGGCTTGTTCCAAGAAGAGCATAAAACTTCCTGAAACGCGATTTTTGCATCCATCCTTGCCCTCGGCTTTCAGAACAGGAGAAATAATTCCTCAGAAATTAAAATGGAATTTCTCTGAAAAGCAAAAGGAAACAACGTCCTGATAAAGTGTCATTCTCTCTCCTCTCTCTCTGGCTGACCGCTTCTGTTCCCAGGAATGGGATGGAAACTAAGTCGAGAGACTTTTACCTCCTAACGCTTCCCCCTTCCCTTCCCAGTCATCGCAGAAAGTGTTAAAAGCCACGTGGCGGGGGGGGGGGGGGGGGGGGGGGGGGAGGAGGGACTCTAAAGATGCATCACACGCACACACAGAAGGCTGGACCAGAAACAGGAAAAAGAACCCCAAGAACAATCAGTAAGCCACTCTTCCACCCCTCCCCAAACTTCTCCCACCTCTCCCCAAACTTTCCTTTCTGTGCGACGGTCCGTGGCTTTCCTATTTGCCCTTGGATGATGCAGACGAGGTTCGCAGGCTTCGAGTTCACCTGCTTTCGGTCTCGAGTAAACACAGACCTCTTTCCCGGGGAAGCGGTTCAGGGGCGCCCGGGTTCTCTTGCTCCTGGAGCGCACAGCCCGCGCCCGGACTGGGGAAGCCGGGGAAGGCGGGGAGGGGCGCCCGGCCCTACACCTTGGATTCCGAGGCGCAGCCCGGGCGGCTTGGCTCGTCCGGGCTCGAGTCGCTGTTCGCCGCCGCCCCGCCGTTGTAGCCAGCCCAGGGCTGCAGCAGGCGCACGGGCGGCGCGGCCCCGACGTCGTCTTCGTCGTAGTCGTCGTCGTCGTCCGAGGCGGCCCCGGGAGACGGCGACGGCCGGGCCACCGCCAGGCAGCCCGAGGCGCGCGGCGGGTCCCCGGCGGCCCCGTGGCTCCCGCAGGCGGCCCGGCGCGCGCAGCAGAGCAGGCGCTGGAAGGCCTTGCGGAAGTCGGGGCTGCGGCAGTAGATGATGGGGTTGAAGGCCGAGTTGGCGTAGCCCAGCCAGTTGAAGAAGACGAAGAGGCGGTCGGGCACCAGGTCGCGGTGGAAGGCCTTCACCACGTTGGCCAGGAAGAAGGGCAGCCAGCAGAGCGTGAACACGCCCATGATGATGCCCAGCGTCTTGAGGGCCTTCTGCTCGCGCAGGGCCACGAGGCGCGAGGGCCGCCGCTTGTTGGCGCGCCCGTTGGCCACCGCGGCGGCAGGGAGCGGCGGCCCGGGCGAGGGCGCGGGCGAGGGCAGCCGCGCGGGGCCGCTGAGGAAGCGGCGCTCGCAGCTGTCGATCTTCTTCACCTGCTTCTGGGCCTCGCGGAACACCCGCAGGTACACGAAGGCCATGATGCACAGGGGCACGTAGAAGGAGACGACGGAAGAGGTGATCGCGTAGCCCTCGTTGATGATGAAGTCGCAGCACTCGGGGTCGTTGTAGCACCGGCTCGCCTTGGCGTCCTTGTCCCGCCACCACTGCATGAAGATGGGCAGGAAGGACACCAGCGCCGAGATGGCCCACACGGTGCACACGAGGGCCCGCGCCCGCGCGCGGGTCAGCAGGCTCTGGTAGCGGAAGGGCGACGTGATGGCGAGGTAGCGGTCCAGGGCGATGACACACAGGGTCTCGATGCTGGCCGTCACGCACAGCACGTCCACCGAGGTCCAGAGCTCGCAGAAGAAGGAGCCATACTCCCAGCGGCCCCACACCACGATTGTGGCTCCAAACGGCACTACCAGCAGACCCATGACCAGGTCTGCGCTGGCCAGCGACATGATGAAGAGGTTGGTGAGCGTCTGCAGCCGCGGAGTCTTGGCGATGGCCACGATCACCAGCACGTTGCCCGCCACGATGAGCAGCACAATGAATGCCATCAGCAGGCCCATGCCGACCGTCCACTGCTGCGACAGCAGCGGGGGTCCCTCGCTGGCCGAGGTCAGCAGCGAGGCGGGCGGCGACGCGGGAACTAGCAGCCGCGCCGCCGTGGCCGCGCCGTCGGGGACCGGCGCGGCCGATGACAGGTTGCAGGGCTCGGAGGCGCCCAGGGCGAGCGCCCCCGCGCCCATGCCGAGCTGCGGAGGCCGGGGGAGAGGGGTGTGGCGGAGTTGGGCCGCGGTTGGGGAACCCCCCCAGAGGCCCGAACGGCGGGGCGCGCGGAGGGAGGTCGCGGCCAGGTCAGCGCAGCCGCGGCGCGGGGCCGGAGGCATGGGCGCCGGGCGCCTTCCCCGCCGGAGCCGTGCGCTGTCGCCGCCGCCGCCGCCGCCGCTGCTGCTGGAGCCGCTGTCGCTGCTGGAACAGCTGCCGGGACCTCAGCATGTTTCTGAGCTCGCGGAGCCCGCAGCCCCGGCACCCAGCACCCACCCCACCCGGCTCCCACTCCCCCGAGCCAACCCCCGGGGCCTCGCGTCAGGCTCCTGCAGCCAATCCTGGCGAAGGCACGCCCCTCTCTGGTTCCCCCCCACCCCCACCCGGCCCCGCCAACTCCTAGCACCCCGCCTCCACCGGCGGTTCTGCGGCTCTAGGGAGTCCGGGGCAGATCGCCAAGCAACCCCTCCCCAGCGCTCGCGGGTTCCTGCCCGCGCGTCCCTTCCAGAGCCCGCTTGGCTCCAGTGCCCAGTTCCCCTCGGTTCCCAGTCGCGCCCGGCTTCCACCCTGCCCCCTCCCGCGGCCCCCAATCTCCCCTCTCCTGCGCCCCGTTTGCCTCCGGCGTTTGCTTTCCGCTGCGCCCCGGCTCTACCCGCCGCCACCCATCCCATCTACCTCCAGTGCCCAGGTTTCCTGCAGAGCAGAGCTCACGCGCCCTTTAGCAGGGAGGGGACTTCGGTGTTCTCGAAACACCAGAGCGCCTTGGACGGTCTGTTCGCTGGGGGTGGAGGAGTCTGGCTGCAAGACTGTTTCTTGTATTGGGCAGCCTAGGAGGGTGTGTGTAAAACCCTTCCTCTGTCAAGAGGAGTCCCAGCCAGCTCGCGTCCTGCCAGCTCGGGGATCGGATCGGAGGCGGGTGTGAGCGGTTAGAAGAAACTTTCCAGCGAGCGCCTTGCTAAAGCAGAGCGCGCATCTGTCAGGAACGCTCCCCGGGAGCTATTCTTGCAAGAAGCTTCTGTCGTTCCAGGGCAGCAGATGCAGAAAGCAAAGGAAGGTTTGTGCAGCTGACAGCTAATGCTGAGGACCAGTTGGAAAAATACACACTCCCAGGTCCCAGCTGATGGATGTGTGAGTATGGTGCAACGGTGTGTGCCGGTAATGTAAAGAGAGAGAGAGGCTTAAGGACAGGCATGTTAGAGTAAATGACACCGCCACGGAAGCTAGAACACGTTTAATTACTTTTCAGACTTTTCACGTTCAGTAATAACACCTGGATTTTGTGTTCTGTTACTCACGTGATTGTATGACTTGAGCTGGGTCAGTGCAAACAAAAAAGGTACATTGGCTTTGGGTGACACAGTAGTGAACTGAGATTTCAGATTTCTTGGTCTGCTGCATTGCCTTCTCCTTTGCCCAAGTTCCCAGATTCTCAAAACTCTAGGATTAATTTTGGAGGGATGAGAGAAGAAAAAATATATAAATACTCAAAAAGATTAAAATCCAATAGCATGTAAAGTTATATCAAAGGCTGTTGGGTTGGCAACTGAATGTGTTTAAAATTAGTGAGTCGTTAGCTCTGCAGTGGTGTGACTATATGTGGGGAGGTACCTACAGGAAGGTGGCCCATCAACACACAATGTAGCCAAAGGTGTGCAAGCCCCTTGTCTAATTCCACCACAGTACTGGTCCTCAACTCAGCCTTGAAAATGAAAAGCTTTTAATTGAATCCTGAGAAGTAAAGAGCTTCTAATTACCCACTTAAGGGTGCATGAAAATGTTACATAATGCTCACACATCCTTCTAGCATTGGAATAAAAAGAATAGTTTCTGAAAGGAACAAACTCATATTCTTACCTTGGAGAGAGCTCCCTAAGTCGAGAGCTAACAGCAATGTGTATTCAGTTTATAAAGCCAAACAGTTTTAAGCCATGGTGGTGGTTTAGTAGCTAAGTTGTGTCTGACTCTTGCAACCCCATGGGCTGTAGCCCACCAGGCTCCTCTGCCTATGGGATTTTCCAGGCAAGAATACTAGAGTGGGTTGCCATTTCCTTCTCTAGGGGATCTTCCTCATCCAAGGACTGAAGATGGGTCTCAGCTACTAGGGAAGCCCAACTTTTCTTTATCCAAACATGTAAATTTGCTTTAGGCCCAAACTTTATGATCAGTGGGTGGATGTGGGTGAATTACTTGTTTCTGCATCCCTGGCTTAGGATTGTCAGCTTAGTTCTGCCAGTTGGGGAGCCTGAGAAGGGGAAATGAGGGAAGGAGAGGGCTAGAAAGAGGGGGCTGGAGATCTGTACCCTAAGTTCTGTGTAGGCGCCCAGAGAGCGCTAGTTACCCAAGTCTGCAAACCTGTGTCCCCTTCTGACTTTTTTCTGTTCTCACCGTCAAGGGTCAGTCTCAAAATAGCCAAGGGGTTAGAGAAAGCAGAATTTAAGGTGGCAGGATTCTGAATGATGGGCCATGCAGTGAAATGTAGGGAATGTGGGGAAGGCCACTTTCTATCGGGCGCCATCTTTCTGGCAAGTGGTGTTACCGGAATATTGTGTGCCAATTTCAAGGGCCCCTGAAGGGCAAAGGGATTGCATTTCTGTGAGTGATAAGGCCTGAACTTGGCTGCAGAGATTCAGTGCAGAAGCCTGGATGCCACTAGCATTACCATATGTACCAATACACACATATTGGTATATGTATATGTGTTAGTCCCTCAGTCGTGTCTGACTCTTTGTGACCCCATGGATTATGTAACCTACCAGGCTCCTTTGTCCATGGGATTCTCCAGGCAAGAATACTGGAGTGGGTTGCCATTCCCTTCCAGGGGATCTTCCTGACCCAGGGGATCTTCCTGAGCCAGGGTCTCCTGTATTGCAGGCAGATTCTTTACCATCTGAGCCACCAGGGAAGCTCACCAACACACCAGAAATATCAGGACATGAGATGTGAATTGGTGAAAAACTCTCCTGAATTTTTTCCCCTGCTTACTTAGAGACAAATCAAGTTTCCTTGAATTTCTGGATAATAAATGCATTAAATCACAAATATCCAAAATCAGAAAGTTATTTTGATAGGAATTCCAGTGTAGGGCTGCAGGAATAAAGGGATTCCTGGGGTTCTTGAGGTTGTCCTTCAGTTGTACTGATGGAAACATTTGAAAGAGTTCGCTTTCTTTTGAAATAAAATATTCTCGGATTTCCTTTGATCCCTACACTTCATGACACTTTTTTAAAAAAAAATTTGAGCTGACATCTTTTTTTGGCCTTAGATAAGGATACAGGACTTCCCTCATAGCTCAGTCAGTAAAGAATCTGCCTGTAATGCAGGAGACCTGGGTTCGATTCCTGGGTCAGGAAGACCCCTGGAGAAGGAAATGGCAACCCACTCCAGTATTCTTGCCTGGAGAATCTCATGGACAGAGGAGCCCGGCAGGCTACAGTCCATGGGGTTGCAAGAGTTGGACACAACTTAGTGACTAAAGAGAGAGAGAGAAGGATATAAGATTAAGAAGAAAACCTATCCACTTATCCAGGTATTACTGCTGCTGCTGCTGCTAAGTTGCTTCAATCATGTCCGGCTCTGTGCGACCCCATAGACGGCAGCCCACCAGGCTCCCCCGTCCCTGGGATTCTCCAGGCAAGAACACTAAAGTGGGTTGCCATTTCCTTCTCCAGTGCATGAAAGTGAAAAGTGAAAGAGAAGTCACTCAGTCGTGTCCGACTCTTAGCGACCCCATGGACTGCAGCCTACAAGGCTCCTCCGTCCATGGTATTAGATGTTGCAAATTTAAAATGAGGAACTCCTCCATTTCCCCATTCCCTACTCCCAACTGTTAAAATGATTCAGTTCTTGAGAACCCACAGATTTGATGATACTTTAGAAAGGAACAAAGCTGCAACACTATATGCTAATCACCACATTGAAAACGAGTGGGCTTCTTCCTCAGTATTTCTTGCTCTCACCTCTCCCATTCCCATCCCACTGCCTGCCTCTCACTCCTGAGCTTGGTTTGGGTTCTTCTTGATCTCCCCACCTCCAGTCCTCCCCAGTCCATTTAATCTAGAGTGAAAGTGAAAAAGTCGCTTAGTCGTGTCCAACTCTTTGCAACCCCATGGACTGTACAGTCCATGGAATTCTCCAGGCCAGAATACTGGAGTGGGTAGCCTTTCCCTTCTCCAGGGGATCTTCCCAACCCAGGGATCAAACCCAGGTCTCCTGCATTGCAGGCAGATTCTTTACCAGCTGAGCCACAAGGGAAGCCCAAGAATCCTGGAATGGGTAGCTGATCCCTTCTCCAGCGGATCTTCCTGACCCAGGAGTTGGACCGGAGTCTCCTGCATTGCAGGCAGATTTTTCACCAACTGAGATAGATTAAGGAAAGCCCTTAATCTAGCATACCACAACCAAATTAATTTTTCTAAAGTGCTACTTTGACCAAGATGCTTCTCTGTTCAGAAACCTCAGCTCCTCAACATGGCCTTCAACGCCCTCCACAGTCCAGTTCCAAAGAGCCTTTCCAGCACTGTTTCATACTAGAACTCTCCGTGTCACCCTAGCTTGCAGTTCTGTAAGTTAGTTTTTGAATTTATACTCTTTTCTGTTTTTGTCATCTGTACTCTTTCTCACTGGAATCTTTCCACCACGAATCCCCTCCTCCATCTCTGTCTTATTGGATTCAGCTTTCAAGATCTGGCTGATATATTTTTTACATGACAGTCATCCCTGCCCACTGTTGCTAGAAATGATCTCTCCTTCCTCTACTTTTAGTAGTTACTTTGCTAATTGCATTTCAAGTGTTAATTAAAAGTATGTTGCCTTTTGATGTCTCTTATATTGTGATTTAATTTTTATAACTTTAAAAATTTTCTCTTTTCTTCTCATATGGGTTGTAAGCCCACTGAGAGTGAAAGCCATCTTTATATTTTCCATGTTTACTAGTATTACTTAACATTAACTAGCATTAAGCTTTGATTCATAGAGATTTACTGTTTATTTAAATATTTTCATATTTACTAGTATGAGAAATAATCAAGTGTTTTTGGAGTTATGATCCTTCCTCATGCTTCGAGTTTAGAGTAGTAATTCATGCCCCTATAGATGGTTGGATGGCATCACTGACTCAATGGATATGATTTGAGCAAACTCCAGGAGATAGTGAAGGACAGGGAAGCCTGGAGTGCTTTAGTCCATGGGATCGAAAAGAGTTGGACATGACTTAGTGACTGAACAACAACAAATACCCTAGTCGATATCTTCATATAAATGTTTCAAAAATAAGCTTTACGAATATAAGGTAGGCTAATGAGATAAGTTTATATCATGTGCTGTGCTGTGCTTAGTCGCTCAGTCATATTCGACTAACTTTGGGACACCATGGACTGCAGCTTGCTAGGCTCCTCTGTCCATGGAGATTCTCCAGGCAAGAATACTGGAGTGGGTTGCCATGCCCTCCTCCAGGGGATCTTCCCAACCCAGGAATCGAACCCAGGTCTCCCACATTGCAGGTAGATTCTTTACCGTCTGAGCCACCAGCGAAGCCCAAATTTATACCATACTTAGTAATAAATAAAGTGGGGCAGACATAGCTTAAGAGTCTTTCCAAAGGAATCATATAAGTCCATATAGTAAAAATGCTACCTAATCTTTATAAACATTCATGGTAAATTACCTTTTCCCTTCATTTATGATATTCTGTATCCAGGCATTTCAAGCTAGTGACTTGAATCTGGATTCAAATTCTAGTTCAGGTTAAAAGTCTGCATAGCAGTGACTAACGAAGTGTCCCACCCAACCATGGTTATAAGTCACAAGCTTGGTGAAGACTTTTCTGTGTTTTAGTTGACTTTGCTGGAAAATGGGAACGCATGTAAGAATTAAAGATTTTAAAATTTTAAAAATAAAAAACTAAAAAAAAAAAAATAGTGAGTAGCCTAACTGGGCAGTTTCTGGAAGGTTGGCCAGAAAGTCTGGGGGCAATTTCCAAGTAAATACCCAAGAAGTGTATCGAATCAGTTAAGTTAGCATAATTTGCCTTGAGGATGATAATAGGTGGTAGAAATCATTGATCAGAGCTCTAGTGGCTGTTTCTGAGAAAAGATATACAAGTTTTCACATAAAGCAATGTTACTGCTGAAACATTCTCTTAGCTCTAAGCAAAGAACAGTCTGTGCCTGTGGCTGGCTTAAGGTCATATACTGATTTTGAAGCCACAGTTTACACAGGGACAAGCAGTTGCATCCACTGTGATAAGAAGAAGCACAGAAGACAGTGGTATAATCACAGCAAAGCAGGGACTACTTGGAGAATTCAGAAGTTCTCCTCTCTCCCCCTTTCTGCCTCTTTGCCTCTTCCCCTCTTCCTGGTATGTCTAAAGAGTACACTGAACAGTGCAGGGGCCAATAATAATATTTTTCAAAATTTGGGTGTATTGGAAAGTGTTCAGACCTGCTAGGCAGAAGATCCAATTTTGTGTCTGGTGTCACTTTTAAGTTTGACCTTCAGTACTGGCTTCATCTTTAATATGAACTCACTGTTTGCTCCCTCACAGGGTTACAAATGGATGAAATGAGATGATGTATGTGAAAGCTTCTTGGAATCTCATACAGCACCGTATATTTGTAATACATCAAATGATGTCTCATCCCATCATCATGATATTTCAGATGATGAAAGGTGTCAGGATTTGCTTGTATGAGAAGACTCAATTCACTTATATAAGCTTCTCTATATCAACTGACTCCTTTCTTTCTCCCACTAGATATTAATACAACCCAGAGGCTTGGTTGGTTTGTGCCCAACTCTTTTCAACCCCATGGACTGTAGCCCACCAGGCTCCTCTGTCCATGGAATTTCCCAGGCAAGAGTACTGGGGTGGGTTGCCGTATCCTACTCCAGGGGATCTTTCCAGCCCAGGGGATTGGACCCGCATCTTGCGTCTTCTGCATTGCAGATGGATTCTTTACCACTGCGTCACCTGGGAAGCCCCAGAGGCTCAGTTACAGTAAGCAATTTTTAAATGCCTTTACCTTTGGGAAATCACCTTTAAAAAAAAGTCTTCCCCCCATTTTGGTGCCCTTTCTTATTAGATGCATGCATACATGTAAGCTAAGTCACTTCTGTCGTGTCCAACTCTGTGTGACCCCATGGACTGTTAGCCCACCAGGTTCCTCTGTTGGTGGGATTCTCTAGGCAAGAATACTGGAATGGGTTGCCGTGTCCTCCTCCAGGGGATCTTCCTGACCCAGGGATTGAACCAGAGTCTCCTTCACTGGCAGGTGAGTTCTTCACCACCAGCACCACCTGGGAAGCCCCTCCTTAGTAGGTACACTACTCCTAAAAAAGTATTTGTTTATGTGATTCTTTGACATGAATTCCTTTAAAGGATTTCAGTGGTGAAATATTAGCAACAGTGAAAGAATTTTTTTTCTCAATTAGTGCCAGTAAATAGTAGCTTTTTTAAAAAGGAAGGTAATTCAATGTAAAGTTTCGCCAACTTTCATAACTTCTGTTCTTATTCAGCTGTAAGATCTTACCTTGAAGTGCTGGCGGTGATGAGAGTGTTATCCGTATACATGAAAGCATTTGGCTAAGAGCTGTACTTCAGTTTGCCCAAGTCTAGAGCTTGTAATGATAACAAGCTATGCTAATTGTTGAAAACTCTAGGTTTTATTTTAACAGAGTCTTATTGTGCTCCTGATAAAATGATTATGTTGTAAAAGCTGAGAAATCTGTAGCAACAAGAATCCCCTAAGCCCTAATTTTAAGTTTCTAAAGGGTAGAAATGATACCTTTTAAACACGTTAACTCCCATTTATTTGGGTCATGTGATGATAGCTGGTATTTTGTAAATTCCTGTGCAATAAAGGAAACAGTTAAAGTTTATGTGGTGGTCAAGCTCAGTCGTGTTAGACTCTTGGCGACCCCATGGACTGTAACCCCCAGGATCCCCTGTCCCTGGGATGTTCCAGGCAAGAATACTGCAGTGGGTTGCCACTTACTTCTCCAGGGGACCTTCCCCACCCAGGGCTTGAACCTGCATCTCCTGTATTGGCAGGCGGATTCTTTACCACTGAACTTTTAGGGAAGCCCCAAAGCTTATGTACACTCTCTACATACACCAGGCTTCCCTGGTGGCTCAGACGGTAAAGAAACCACCTGCAATGCGAGAGACCTGGGTTGGATCCCTGGGTTGGGAAGATCCCCTGGAGGAGGGCATGGCAACCCACTCCAGTATTCTTGCCTGGAGAATCCCCATGGACAGAGGAGCCTAGCAAACTGCAGTCCATGGGGTCGCAAAGAGTTGGACACGACTGAGCAACTAAGCACAGCACACAGCACACTCTCTAAAATAAAAGAAGACATTGTGTTTTCCGTTCACCCAAGGAAGATGGATCTGGGCCATCCAACTGCATGGAACTGCCAACGGGAACCAATGAAAGAAACAGGTTGCCATGCCTTTGGGTAGCAGACGAAATCATTTACCTTGCTTCCTTTTCACTCACTACTTTGAGTAGACCAAACAGGTATCATTTTCCATACATTTTTCCTCTTCTTTGTATTGGATGTATATTTTTGTAGGTAACTGACATTATTTACTTACTATATAAATGCTTATCCAGATCCATTCAATAAATAGAGGCAAGGCAAGTCCTTTGGCTTGGAAGGGTAGAGTTCCACACTAGCTGGACACTATTGCTGCTACTTTAAATTTTTTGATTTATTTATGGCTGTGCTGGGTCTTTGTTGTTGGATGCAGGCTTTCTCCAATTGCAGCGAGTGAGGGGGGCTTCTCTTCGTTTGGTACATGGGCTTCTCATTGTGGGGGCTTCTCTTGTTGAGGAGCACAGGTTCTAGGCACATGGGCTTTGTTGTCCTGTGGCATGTGGGATCAATCTTTCCAGACCAGGGATCGAACCTGTGTCCCCTGCACTGGCAGGCGGATTCTTAACCACTGGACCACCAGGGAAGTCCCGCTACTTTAGTTTTGATAACCACTGCGGTCAGGGTTTGAAAATAAATATCAAACCTTCGACGTGACATTTATTTTCCACAATGTCCCATCTTTGCAGCTCCTTGAATAATACCTGTTAGAAATCTTTATCCCATGATAACTTTCTGTTTCCAGAGCTTTATCCCTTAATTAAATGTTAAGGGGGCAATGACCTTCTTTGTAGATGTCTTCTAAATATAAATTACTTTTCACACTGGTGAGAAATGGTTGAGTTTTTCCCTTCCTGTTTTAATATGAAGACATTGAAACAGAAGGAGAGGCATGCTTAAGGTTTAAAGGAAAGGGAGTTTTTTATTTTCCTGTCTCCTGAGCTAATCTTTAATTACCAGAGCCTTTATCCTTCACAGATTATGACCCACCTATTACTACTTGTCAGTGTAATTAAATTGCGTGATCTATTTGGGGGCCTGGAGCAAGTCATAGAGTAGTTTTCTAAATAAATAAGAGATTCCATCATGGTATGTTTATTTGTATTTTTCACTCAGTTTAAATATAATAGATCTGAAAGAATAGTCATGTTTATCCACACAAATTAAAGTTGCTTTGTTGCATTTCAATGTGGATTTGTGAAAGTGCCACATGAATACTAACTCTGAAGACAAAAACAAAAAACCGAAAATCCAAAAAGCAAAGCAAAGCAATTAAGTGATTTGGTTTTTTGTTTTAAGTCTGTAACTAGTGAAAAAAAAATTCACAGGAGACTCTTATTGAGACTCAAAGGCCCCAGACTTGTGATAACTTTGGGGATTTTATTGAAAAGTCAAAATGAAGCTGTTTGGGAGCTTGGAACAGAAAATTAAAAAGCAAGTTCTCCTTGTTGGGTCATTTCCTCGCACTAATACCTTTTCCAAACCAGGTAGCTATGTCATGGGCATGTTGAACGTTTAGGCTCTCCGAAAAGCCTGGAAAATGCACCAAAATGGTATTGACATTTTAGTCCTGAAAATTTATTTTTTTCTTATTCTGGAAATATCTAAAGTGATGATTTTACTCCAACTTGTCACTGTTTCCATCCCACTCCTTACCTTTCCTCCTTCTGCTGCCAGTCAACACTGTAGGCATTTTGACATCTCCCCCATTACTAATTAATGGAGATTATGTACATTTTCATAGATCTCTCCTGAGGATAATAATCTTGGTTTAAAAATTCCCGCACATGCATACTGGTATGTATAGTTTTCATAAGTTCTTACCTTGGAGTTGACTTAGACTAGTAATTTATTAAGCAAGCTAAAAATCTGCATTTCACCTCACAGAAAATAATCAGTGTGTTATAGCATAACCAGTCTTGATGGGAGATTTTGAAACTATCCCTGGCTTATGCATTTTTGTTTTGCAGCCTTTTTATTACATAATTTCAAATTGTGGCATTTTAGTAGCATAACCAGTTATAGTGTGTGTGTTATAGCATAACCAGTCTTGATGGGAGATTTTGAAACTATCCCTGGCTTATACATTTTTGTTTTGCAGCCTTTTTATTACATAATTTCAAATTGTGGCATTTTAGCAAGATGAGACTAATTTTTGAAATTAGTTGTGACGTTTACCTCTCTCTGTATACCGTCATGATTAAGCATGCAGCCTGTGGAATCACACTGCCTGAGTTAAAATTCAGGTTTTTGCCGGTTAGTAGCTGGATAAATTATCTGAACATCTTAGGCCTCTATTTCGTCATCTATTAAGTGGGAATAATAATAATTGTACCTACCTCTAAGGTGTTTGGAGGGTTTGATAAGACACACAAAGCCTTTGGTATAGTGCTTGGCTCATTGTTAAGTACTTAATAAATGTTACTTTTTCTTTTTTTCCATTCTCCCGCTCCCTCCTGCCCCCACTGCCACCAATGAGAAAGATCGTGGCAGAAAAATCCTCATTCTGCCCAAAACCAAGGGTGACAAAGGAGACGGCATCTAGTCCATGGAAATTGAATAACTGCATTTTCCTTTTAAGTGAGAGGATGCAGTAAAGAATCTAATTTGGTAAGTACTCTTTTGCTTTCAAAGGCAAGTTTATTCCTCTGTGGTTGTTTAACTTGATTATCATTCTGTTTGGGGAATTAGAATTTCTCAAACTAATTTTACATTATGGAAAGGTCATTGTAGAGATTTCCATCCTGCAATATAAACCATCTTTCAAATATATGAAACAACAGCAATGACCGAACAAAGCCCCACTTGGACTCTTAATAGAGAGGCTTATTTCCCAAGCTCTAATTGATTCAAGCTGCTTCTTTTTATGGTATAAATTCACAAGATCTCAAGGAGACCAGAAGGTTCTCTTGCGACTTGTTTTGTGTCAATGGAAGACATTTCGGTTTTCCTGAGGACAAGGGGTCTAACCAGCCCACACCCTAAGAACAGAGAGTAAAGAAAGAAAGAAGCAGGCAACGAAAGGTTTTCCCAAGACCATGTGGCTTAAACCCTCAGAGAGTCTTTCAGACTCCAACTCAGAACTATTAATTTTATTCCCAAAACAGATTCAATATCTTGTTTGGTCTCTGCTTTTTCATAACAGATCAGGAGAAGCAAATTAAAGTGAAGGCACAAGGATGGTGAAGGGAGCAAAGGGGCTTCTGGGAACTTTACAGTAGAGGAGAAAACGGAAACAGGTGATGCCGTCTACTGCAGAGACCAGTAGTGTTCCGTGCTCTGCAGCTTGAAGTCACTGAGAGACCTGGCTCACTGAGAAAGTTGTGTGCATGCATGCCAAGTCGCTTCAGTCCTGTCCAACTCTTTGTGACCTTATAGACCTCTGTCCAAGGAATTCTCCAGGCAAGAATACTGGAGAGGGCCACTGTGCCCTCCTTCTTGACCCAGGGATCGAACTCGTGTCTCTTACATCTCCTGCATTAGCAGGCAGATTCTTTATCACTGGCTCAAATGGGTAAAGACAGTTGTACATTACATTAAATCATCCTCAGTTTAAGAATATGGAAGATGTGTTTTAGAAACATTTTTATTGAATAATAGTGGTATGAAAATTGGGGAACTTACTTTCTAGAACACTTTGGTTATCTAGAAAGAGAATAGATATAGGCTATATTTATCCTCCCATGGTAGTAGATCAATGAGGTATACAGTAGTTTGCTAAAAGTTCAAAATCGAGATGTTGGCCAGGTTGGCTTCTTCTGAGGGCTGTGAGCAAATGACTTGCTCCAGGCTTCTCTCCTTGGCTTGGAGATGGCTGTTTTCCCCTCTATGTCTGTCTCTGTGTCCAACTTCCTCATTTTCATATTAGATTAAGAACCACCTTCATGACCTCATTCTGCCTTGATTGTTTCTATTGCCTGTATCTCATACATGCTTTATTTGTTATGTCTACTAGAACAGAGGGCAAGTATAATGTCTTCTCAAAGCTCATATTAAAAACGGCTCTGCAAATAAATAGTGCCCGGACCCTGATGAGAACTGTCAAGTTTGTTGTGGAGTTGCAGGCTGTCACAAAGTCGTGAATGCCACAGGCTGATGGTGCTCAGATCAAGTCCTCAAGTTTGCTGAGTAGCCTGGTTCTTAGATGGGGGTGGTGGTGGGGGTGTATGCCCTATCCCTTTTAGGTACACGTTTCCCTGGTGGCTCAGAGGTTAAAGCATCTGCCTGCAATGCGGGAGACCTGGGTTCGATCCCTGGGTTGGGAAGATCCCCTGGAGAAGGAAATGGCAACCCACTCCAGGATTCTTGCCTGGAGAATCCCATGGACGGAGGAGCCTGGTGGGCTACAGTCCACGGGGTCACAAAGAGTCGGACAGGACTGAGCGACTTCACTTTCACTTTAAGGTAGGAAGGAGCTGATATACTGCTCCTCTATACTTTTCATTAGGCACCAATGAATGGTAAATGGTGCCAATCAACCTGCCAATACAAGAGATACAAGAGACGTGGGCTCAGTTCCTAGGTCAGGAAGACATCCTGGAGGAGGAAATGGGAACCCACTCCAGTATCCTTGCCTGGAAAATTCCATGGACACAGGAGCCTAGTGAGTGCAGTCCATGGGTTGGCAGAGTCAGATACAACCGAGCATGCGTGCACACACAAACCGAGAAACTACTGTTCTCTTGCAAATGGAGTAGAATAATTCAAACTCACTTTAGCAATTCAGATTCAAGGAGAAGAACCAGCCAATCCACTTGGTGGTTGTATAAACCACTTTCAGCAGGTTGTTTTGACACTGTGTGGACACATTCAGAGTTGTCCATAGCTGCAACACGCCTGTTATTTTTTTCCTGAGCTAAAATTAAAATAACAGACAGCAAATAACTGAGTAGGTGAGATATAACAAAGCTTTATAACTGAAGAACAAAGCTAGCCTTTGAGGTGAGATAAACCAGGTACTTACTCATATGGAATCCATTGAAAAACAGGATTTTTATGACCTTGAAGTAAAGATTGTGATTGAGAGAGTGATTCAGATCTTACAATACTGGCTAGCAGGGGTTTGGCCTAAGAAATAACTGCCTTCAGTATGTCGATTTAGATTTATTATGGAATCTGAAGTTCACAAAGAGCCTGATTGTATGTGTCCCTAAGTTGTATATCTAATTGGCCTTTATTGATACTGATGATCAAGCTAATAATATATACACAATAATCTATACATGCCCACGGACCAAATCAACCTGACCTTCATGCCCAAAAAACAATCCCTGCCTAACTAAGATCTAAAAACTCAATCTGATAACTTACTTGCCATTTGGTATTAAGAATGACTCACAGCTGTCCTAAATACCTCTGCCACCAGAGCTGAATGAGAACTGGATGCCCAAGTAGGAAATTCTGAGAATCCTTCTAACATAGCACTGCGTTCTCCATGCAGTGATGCCAACTCCTCCTTACAGTGCATCTGCTCTGTGTGTGCTACAGTAAAAGGTAAACAGCATGGATTTGGATGTATATGAGACTGTATCTTTTTTTTCTTTTGAAACTGTATCTTTTTAAATGTCACATCTATATTTGTTTAATGGTGAGATTAGTTCAGTAGAACAAGCTTATATAAGATGGTACTTAAAGAAAAGCTCAGTTCTGTGGATCTCAGTATTATTTAGTCATCTGTTTGTGCAACTGTATTTTTAACCTGATTTATGATGAGCAAATAGTTTTTCTGAACTCCCAAGCTGTGTTTCCATACTTCAGTTTGGTTTATTTTCCTCTCAGTTTCCTTCAGAACATATTACAGGGAATTTTCTTTGGAAATTTCATAATGCTTCCCTGAAAGTAGGTAGCATCCATCAGAAAGGACCAAACTGAATGATGAAAATTAAAGAATTGATATAGAATCATAGAATATATGCATTGTTTCCAGTGCGTTGCAAGAGAAACAGATTTATATCACATTCTCTTTAGTCTGTCCTTTTTTTTTGTATCTTTTTATTTTTATTGAAAATATTTTCTGTGGTCATGTAAAACCTGTGCCAACACTTCTGACTGACAAAGATTCTTGAAAATTTTAATTGAAGCATTATTGTCATAGTATTAATAGTAATATCCAGCTGTAAAAATTCACTTGGTATGAAATGTAGGGTAGTAAGTCTGTATGAAAGATTTGTACTCATTCCTCAAGAAGTTTATCTTTGGAGAGTTTCTTTCTTTTTTAAACTTAGGAATAATTGACAAATCTAATTGTGCATATTTAAAGTGTACAGTGTGATGATTTGATATACGTATGTGCTGTAGAATGATCACCAAGATCAGATAACTAGCACAGCATCACCTCATATTGTTAGCATGGATAACTCTGTATGTATGTGTCGGGGGAGCGGTAAGGATGCTAGAGTGCTCTCGGCAACTTTCAAGTCTGTGATACCATATCATTAACTATAACCACCATGTTGCACGTTAGATCCTTAGAACTTGTTCTCATAACCGAAGATTTGTACCTTCTCATGTGTATCATGGAGAAGGCAATGGCAACCCACTCCAGTATTCTTGCCTGGAGAATCCCAGGGATGGAGGAGCCTGGTGGGCTGCCGTCTGTGGGGCACGACTTAGCAGCATGTGTATCTCCCTGTCTCTGCCTCCCTCCAGCCCCCTGGCAACCACCATTTCTCCATTCTTTGTTTCTGTGAAGTTGGTTTTGATTGTTTGTTTTGATTCAACATGTAAATGACACCATACAGTATTTGTCTTTCTCTGTCTGGCTTATTTCACTCGTAATGGCCTCCAGGTTTATTCATGTTGTTATAAGAAGCAAGATTTCCTTTTTTTTTTTTTTTGACTGAGTAATGTTCTACTGTGTGTATATATATGCATGCCCGCTCAGTTACTCAGCCGTGTCCTACTCTTTGTGACCCCCATGGACTATAGCCTGCCAAGGCTCCTCTGTCCATGGGATTTCCCAGACAAGAATACTGGAGTGGGTTGTCATTTCCTTTTCCAAAGGATCTTCGAGACCCAGGGACTGAACCTACATCTCCTGAGTCTCCTGCATTGGTGGGTGGATTCTTCACCACTGAGCCACCTGGGAAGCCCCTGTGTATGTATATATACATTCTTCTGCTGCTAAGTCACTTCAGTCGTGTCCGACTCTGTGTGACCCCATAGACGGCAGCCCACCAGGCTCCCCCGTCCCTGGGACTCTCCAGGCAAGAACACTGGAGTGGGTTGCCATTTCCTTCTCCAATGTGTGAAAGTGAAATTGCTCAGTCCTGTCTGACTCTGTGTGACCGCATGGCGTGCAGCCCACCAGGCTCCTCTGTCCATGGGGTTTTCCAGGCAAGAGTATTGCAATGGGGTGCCATTGCCTTCTCCGATATATACATTCTATATAGACATATAGAATACACCTGTGTCTAAATTTATAATTTTATTCATTCATTTGGACATTTAGGTTATTTCCATATCCTGGCTAACGTGACTAATGCTGCAAAGAACATAGGTAGGTAGGTATCTCTTCAAGATACTAACTAGTTCCTTCGGATGTATACCTAGGAGTTGGGATTGCTGGATCGTATGGTAGTTCAATTTTAAACTTTCTGAGGTACCATTGAACTGTTTTCCATAGTGACTGTGCCATTTTACATTTCCACCAATGGTGCACAACGGTTCCCTTGTCTCCACATCCCTGCTAACACTTGTTATCTCTTGTCTTTTTTCTAACAGCCATCTAGCAGGTGTGAGGTGGTATTTTACTGTGGTTTCGATTTGCATTTCCCTGATTGTTAGTGGTGATGTCACATTCTTTCTCAAAACCAATGACTAAACACCAGACACTTTGCAAAGGGTATCACTTATAATATCCCATTTACTTCTTGTAATGGTCTTGTCAGGTATTATTTTCCCTCTGATGGAGTGAATGGAGGCTTGGAGAAGTTGAGTGATTTGCCCAAAGCTTCACAGCTATGAAACAGCAAAGCAGGACTTCCAACCCAAGTCTGTGTGGCTCCAAAGGGAGCCCTCTTTACGGCTCTAAAATAAGAACTCATTTTATTTTCCTCTTGTTTTGAAACAGCTTATTATTTTGAAACTAAGGTCCAAATTCGATTGATATCAAAAAGTCTTAAGTGAATGCTAAACGATGTCGTAAGAGTTTTTTGTTTTTTTGTTTTTTTTTTTCTTCTGTGCTTGTCTTTTGTAAAAACTTCATTTGTAAGGATGTTTTCCGTGAACCTTTGGGCTGGTCCTCTGTGACTTACTGAATTCTGTCTATTTGGCATTCTTTCTCTTCTGCTGTTGCATTGGCTGCCTCCTAACTTCCCACACAAATCAACAATCACACCCTTATCAAGCCTTCAAGATTTTTTCTAACTTTCTGTGACCAGTAGAGAGAAAATAGCCACTAACTAGGGGTCACACCACCTGAAACAGCATTGGTAACAGTTGGTCTTGGTCCCTTCTCTTTCCTCACTTGGGGCCCAGGCCAGAACCCAGCCTCTCACTATTAGAGTTTTTCAACTGTGAGTCAGGTGCAAATTCTCTGTCTCCCCAGTTCCATAAGGCATAGGCTACACTCTCCAAAAGACTCTCTTAAAGCCCCCTGCTTGGTTTGACGGGGGTGGGCAAGAGCCACAGCAGCCCCTCAACTCTGCAGAAAACCCAGGAGCCACACCCAAGCCTCCAGTAAAGATCCTCACGATGAGGCAGGGCCCCTGTGCAGTGTTTTGGGTCACCCTACCAGGGTCTGCATGGATGGCCTAACCCCTCTATTTAGAAGGCATGGCTGCCTCACAATCCTTACCCTCAGCTTTGGGGTCTCAACCCTGATGGGAGCATCAGAAAAATACTATTTTAATATCTGATTCCCTATACATTTGACAGTGTATTTAAAAAGCAAAGACATCATTTTGCTGACAAAGGTCCATATGGTCAGGAAGTGAAGTTGGTCAGTCGGGTCTGACTCTTTGCGATCCTGTGGACTGTAGCCCACAAGGCTCCTCCGTCTATGGGATTCTCCAGGCAAGAATACTGGAATAGGTTGCCATTTCGTTCTCCAAGTGATCTTCCCAAACCAGGATTCGAACCCAGGTCTCCCATATTGTGGGCAGACGCTTTAAACTCTGAGCCACCAGGGAAGGCTTCCATATGGTCAAAGCTATGGTTTTTCCAGTAGCCATATATGAATGTGGGAGTTGGACCATAAGGAAGGCTGAGCACTGAAGAACTGATGCTTTCAGGCTGTGGTGCTGGAGAAGATTCTTGAGAGTCCCTTAGACAGCAAGGAGATCAAACCAATCAGTCCTAAAAATCAACCCTGAATGTTCTTTGGAAGGACTAATGCTGAAGCTGAAGCTCCAATATTTTGGCCTCCTGATGAGAAGAGCTGATTCACTGAAAAAAACCCTAATGCTGGGAAAGATTGAGGGCAGGAGGAGAAGGGGAAAACAGAGGATGAGAAGGTTGGATGGTATCATCAACTCCTTGGACATGAGTTTGAGCAAACTCTGGGAGATAGTGAAGGACAGGGAAGCCTGGAGTGCTGCAGTCCATGGGGTTGCAAAGAGGAGGACACGACTGAGCAACTGAACAAGAAGAGTACATTTGGGCATTTTTAGCACATAGTTGTAATTAGAATCCTGATGGAGAGAGAGGAGGCAGGGAAGAGCTGCTTTAGAAAAATACACAGAGGAGTGAGGCTGTGAAGATGAGGAGGACTACCATGTAAAAGATACCAAGGGGACGAGTAACCCACACACAGAGGGGGAAGAAAGAAACCAAATGTTGAGATGAGATCCTAGAAGGTGAGAGAAGACCCAGGAGACAGCCCTGTTGTGGACACAAAGAGAAGAGAGTTTCAGGAAAAGGGGATGCTAAAAAGGATCAAACTCTGTGATATTTACACAGCTCCTAGAAATCAGAAATAAAAGACTCACAGCTCCACAGAAAAATGGGCAAAGACCACAAACAGATAGCTCTCCAGAAAGAAAGTCAAATGGCCCTCGAACATTTGGCAAAATGCTCAACTTCACTGTCAGTGAGGGAATCGCAAGTGAAAACTACCCTGAGATCCAGTTCTCACCTTCCAGATTGGCAAACGTCCTGACAACGCATGGCGCTGGCAAGATGGAAAAGAGCACATCAGTGCTGAGCACGGTGCACACTGGCTCCACTCGGGTGTAGGCGGATCTGGCAACCTCTATCCAAACCACATTTCTTGATACAGATGGCCACTGTACTTTCTGGAAGCACTTTCTCTTTTGGGTTCTAAACGGCAACTCCCGTAGTTTTCCTCCAGTATCACAGTTGGCTCCTTTTGAACCTCTGTGTTTGGCCAACCGACTTCTGCTTGGCCTCTAAGTATCGGCGTGCTCCAGGGTTCAGTCTGGGGTCCTTTTTTCCATCAACACCCTCTCCTTAGATTGTCTCCTCCAATCCCTTTGCTTATTTTTTTTGAGTGTGACAAAATACCATTAACATACATTTTATCCTTTCAAGCGTGCAATTGAGTGGCGTTTGGTACATTCAAGTTGTGCAACCATCCCTTCTACCTCGTTCCAGAACATTCCCATCACCCTCCCCCAAAATAATGCCATCCCCATTAGGCAGGCTCTCCCCACTTCGCCCTCCCTCCAGCCCCTGGCAACCATGAATCTGCCTTAGGTCTCTGCGTGCTGCTGTTATGCGTGTGTGCTCAGTCGTGTCTGACTCTTCTCGACCCCATGGACTGTAGGCCACCAGGCTTTTCTGTCCATGGGATTCTCCAGGCAGTGGGTTGCCATTTCCTCCTCCGGGGGATCTTCCCAACCTAGGGATTGAGTTTATGTCTCCTGCACTGAAGGCAGATTCTTTACCGCTGAGTCACCTGGGAAGCCTGTGGATCTGTTTTTTCTGGATGTTCCAAATGAACAGAATCATTCACTTAGGATAATGTTTTCAAGGGTCATCCATGTAGCATGTATCAGCACTTCATTCTTTTTCATGGCTGAATAATATTCCACAGAATGGTTATTCAACATTTCGTTTATCTGTTCATCTGTCGATGGACATGGGTATTGCTTCTACCATTTGGCTATTTTAAATAGTGCTGCTATGAATATTTGTGTACAAGGTTTTTTTTGAACATCTGTTCTCAATTTTTTGGGGTCTATACCCAGAGTGGAATTGCTTAGTCATGTGGTAACTCTATTTTTAACTAATCTGACTTCTTTTTAAAAAATCTGTATTCTGATAACTCCAAAATTTGTATTGCTGGCCTAGCTTCTCCTAGCCATCTCCTTCAGATCTCCCCCGGCAGACTGGCATCTCAAAGTTGACTTGTCCAATATTCTCAGCTCTCCCCAAGCTCCTGCTCCTGTCTCGCCGTCCCAGGAAAGAACACCAACATTCAGCCAAGGTGCTGGAACTCATCCTCAGTTCTTTTCTGCCCAGCTCTCCCCACAGGCAGTTCATCCGTGAGTGTTATCAACCCTGCACCCACAAGATTCTCACCTTCCCCACTCTTGTTTCCTCGGTGGCAGTATCTCCTATCCAGGCTCCTGCACAGACGCCAGCAATTTCTGCTACTGCCCCTAGAATTCATTTTCCACTCTGTAGGCAAGGTCAGCTTTCAAAAATACATACATGATTACTTAGCTTTCCTGCTTCAACCCTCCCAGTGGTTTCACCTTGCAATCAGAATTAAACCCAAACTCACTTCTGTGGCCTGAAGTGGTCGGCAATCTGTCGCTGCCCCTCCTCCACCGCCTCCTCTGCTTCCGGTGTTTTACCACACTGGTCCTTTTGTCCCTTGAACTGGTACCTGCCACAGGGCCTCTGAACTCCCTGTTGACTGACCCGCACAGCCAGTTCCTTCTCACTACTGAGGCTTTCTACTCAAATGTCACCCCTTTATGGAAGCCCTGTCCGACCACCCTTCCCCTAAGCCTCCATCTCATTATACCAAACTCTTACATCACTGCTATATTATTGACATTGTCACATCACCGTCTAAAAGTACCTTATTTATATTTATGTGTTTATTTTTATACTTGGTGTGTCTTTCCATCCGTCCCCTTTGCTATTCCCTCCCCCGAGCATAAGCTGCTGAAGGTAGGAATTTTGCTGGTTCGTGGCTGTATCTCTGGGGCCTAGGACAGTGCCTGGCACATTCAAGTCACAGAAAACATGTTTGAATGCTGTTGAAAAAGAAAAGTTCCTATCACCTCTGGACTTAAATTCTCCCCATCCAACCACCACTTCTCATCTCTCTCCTCCTCCTTGTCAATATACTTCTCCAAGAAATAGACCATATCTAATGTATTTATTTTGCTATTGTTCCTTCCCTCTGTAGTTCTGAGCAGTCCAGTTTTGCACCTCTAACATTCAAAAGTGCTTGCTCAGAGGTTCTCGGAAACTCCCTGGATGTTAGAACTGGTCCCTTTGTGCACCGTGCCCTTTCTGTAGCTTCTGACACTCATAATCCTATTCACGCTCATGAATCTTCCTTTGAAATCTTGTCCTTTCTTGGCATGAGGCCTGGGTCTACCAGGAGCTTGGGGAGCCTGGGAATGGATCTTCTAGTCTTAGGAATCTGTGCTGGGGGTTCCATCCCCTCACACCCGCTAAACAGGCTGGCTCTTGGCCAGATGGTCCAGAATATCTGTTGGAATGGGTCAGTGACACAGATTGCTAATGCAAAGTGCAAAGGGAAATGCTCAAAGCACCGGAAGGGATCCAGACTGCATTCAGGTGGTACCTCGGCAGTGTTGTGCCATGCTGTGCTCCCGAGGGTAAAGGAAGCTGTACCTGCTCTGTGTGGCTTCTCGGGGCTCTAAATTGGTCTTTTATCTGTCAAGTGAGTTGGATCCTTTTCCTGAGCCTATAGAATTTTTTGATCCATTCCATTGGGTCAAAGGTATATCTGCTGTGGCTAGACTCTTGATGTTCTTTTCTTTTAATTGAAGTATAGTTGATTTACAATGTTGTATCAATTTCTGCTGTACAGCAGAGTGAATCAGTTATCCATAACATACATTCTTTTTTAATATTCTTTTCCATTATTGTTTATCACAGAATATTGAATATAATTCCTTGTGCTGTAGAGTAGGAACTTGTTGTTTATACATCCTAATATAACAGCTTACATCAGCCAACTCCAATCTCCCACTCCATCCCTCCCCCTCGGCAACCACCAGTCTGTTCTATCTGTCCGTGTAGACTCTTAATGTTCTAAAGCACAGACCTGTCTTGTCCCACTTGATTCCCACTAGGTATGAGGGGCGTGAAGTTTCGGAGAGCCTGCCTCTCCCACTTACTAGCTGCATAACCTTGGGCAAGTTAACTGCACATCTTAAATCCTCCTGCTCTTCATCTGAAAATTGAGCAGAACCCCTGCAATCTCACAAGACTGTGGTGAGGATGGGAGGAGTCCACACCCAGAACATTCAACCGTCAATGGCTCCCCATTACCCTCCTAATTAGGTCTGGCACTGAAGTCCCCACCCCACCTTCCTCCATTATTTATTAGGCTCCCCAAAAGGTCCCGCTATCCCTCCTCATGCCAGGTCCCACACCTTCTGCTGCTTATGCGAGACCATTTTCTTCTTGGATTTTTCTTTGTTTTCTGTATTTTTTAAAAAATGCATTAATTTTATAATCAAGAAAAAAATCTCACCATTAATGGCCTTTGGAGCACTCACCCTAATTTCAAAACCCTGATTGTCATCATCTGTGGTTGCTTGAGCCTTTGAATCATCACTGGATGTTTTAAACCTTCCCTAGAATTCATAGTATTGGAACTTAAAGTGTACAGAGTCAAGTGTGTACAGAGATATTATACAAATATACAACCAGTTGTTATAGAAATCGAAATCGTAAACGCTCTGAGGGCAGAACCTTATTTTTTGACTCATTGAGTATTTCCACTGCAGTGACTGGTGACTATCAGATCGCCTCGTCTGTGGTTTCAGTAAATATTTGTTTAATTGAATTGTTAACTAATGCATGTGAGAACAAGCAGGACCTCCATGCTTTTTGTCTCTTATGAATAGAAGTTAAAAATAGCCCATGTAATTCATCAGATTAACTGATAAAGGTTTTGTTCTTTTGCCTAGAGAGAGGGCTCTTAAAAGATCATTTAGAAGCTTTTCTTTTACAAATCCAGCAGTTTAATGCCTCTTGAATGGATGACTAACAGCAGCAGTTATAATGACATATCAGTTCATATCTATCTTTTGCTTTCTCACCCATGAAAGATACTCGAAGTACTTTACAAGGGCCAGATCAATCCCGCTGAGGGAATGGGGGCCGCCTTCATTGCCCGCCTCACAGAACAGTAATTGCAAAGGGATGTTTGTCCTGGCTCACACTCTTCACTCTGAGGGTTGGGATCATTCACTGTTGTGGGGGATTTCAGTTTACCTGCCTCTTACCTTATCTTGTGGGAGCAATTTCTCTTTGAAGTGATGGACCCTTTTCTTACAGATTTTCAGTTCCTCTGTGTGGTTAATACATGACAGCTGATTGTTGTTTTAATCTTATTGATTTGAACGGAAGGCTGAATAAGACAAATCATCCAGTGTTTACTTGATCATCTGTTTAAATGTTCCGTTTTCTTTAGATGTGAGCCAAAAATTCTTGTTACATTTTTAGTGATAGTGATCATCACTAAACAGTCTCTCTGAGCACCTTCCTGTTGTGAAGTCTGTACAAATTAGGTTAGTTCCGGTCCAAAAGGAGCTTGTAATTTAAAACTGCATAAAGGCCAGTATTTCTCAACTGGGGACATTTTTGCCTCCCTGGAGGACATTTGGCAATGTCTAGAGATAGTTTTGGGTGTCGTCACTTTGGAGGGAGTACTACCAGCAAGGAGAGTGTTGGCCAGGGATGTTGTTAACCATCCCATTGTGTTTAAACAGCCCTACAACAAAGAATGTTCTGGCCTCAAATTTCAATAGTGCTGAGTTTCTGAAGCCTTGATATAAACATATGGCCTGAAAGGCACAATTAATTTAAAAATGGGTTAAGAAATGCCTATGGGCTTCTCAGGAGAAGGAAATGGCAACCCACTACCGTATTCTTGCCCGGAAAATTCCATGGACAGAGGAGCCTGGCGGGCTACAGTGCATGGGGTTGCAAAGAGTCAGACATGACTGAGCGCGCGCGCGCGCACACACACACACACACACACACACACGTGGAAATAGCCCCAGTGACAGAGTTAACTACCTTTCTATTGGAGAGGTTTTGGAAAAGGGATTAAGGAGGATGTCAGACGTCTCTGGGGGAGTCGAGAGATCTTCCTGAGAGTGTGTGATGACTTGAAATCATTCTGAGTATTAACTCTGAGGTCTACATCTAAGAAAAATGCCAGTCCTTTAAGAAAAGGATCCCTACTCGTCAGCTCTTTAAATTGTAAGATGTGGACTTTATCTTAGGATTACAAAATAATTCACGAAAGCCAGAAACAAAGCTCAGAATCATATTAATTCAAAGACCACAAAAAGAGGAACCATTCAGCCATCTCAAAGCAATTCTTGCATCATTTCCTTGTGTGCGGTTCAGGTTAAAAATAACCTTTAATCCTCACCAGGAGTAAACTGTCTTGTCAAAGAGAAATAGGAAATTATCTCAGAGCATGCTTTAAAGGGTGAGGGAGAGAAGGAGCAGTTCATCAGGGAAGAAATTATCTGCCGTATCTTAAGATGAAAGTTTCTGAATGGCTAAAGAAGTGTGGGGCTGAGGGGTTAGAGACTGTGATGAAGCAGGGCCAGAGGTGCTTGGGAAGGGTTTGCATGTCTGCATGTGGAGGTGGGCAGGAGGCACGTGAACCCTGGGGCTGGTGGCTGGCCCTGGTGGCTGGCTACGGTGTCTTGAACTGTTGGGCAGCCAGGTGTCCTTTTGCTGTCAGTCGTGGGCAGTCTGCCTTGGCCTTGAGTGCTGCCAGAGACAGAGGTTGAGCCACAAGCTTGGTGCCTATTGGGCCATGAAATGACACGTGGGAAAGGCTGACCTTAGACTGAGCCCCAGAGCCATATCAGCATGCCCTGCATCACCACAACACACTGGGGACAAGAGCAGGCATGTCCCCAGCAGAGTCACCACTGCTGAATAGCCTACAAACGAACGGGGAGGGATGGCATATGTGAAACAAAGGCTTTTTTGACCTTTTGGATTAACTGTAGATTTCAGCCAGTTGGCAGTCACCTCCAGTTTGCCACTGTTGTTAAAAATTCTATAAAGCAAAAACCAAGTGGAGGTGCTGCCGTTATGTCCTGGATTTTCAGTGTGAGCAAGGATTATCACATATAGGCAAGGATTATCAAAGGTTGCAATGTCCTCTCACTCTGGCCCTCCAGCCTTGTAATTTGGGCCAAGGCTTATTGCTCTGGAGGTAATCAACCAGACTCATTCTACCCAGTCATTTCAGAGTACATGTGAATATGTATATTGTGGAAACCGGTACTTGAAAGATTAAAGGTGTTTTTTTTTTTTTGAGGTCACACTGTACTGAAGTCAAAGGAAATCTACACATCTGATCTTGTTTTTTCTTTTTTTTTAATAACTCAAAACCACAATAACTCTGAACATGGTTTTGGTACATGAGCAGTAGCATGGTGTCCTATGTAACAAGCAAAAGAGATGTGGTTTTTCTTATAACTACGGTATCTAAGCCAGGTGATGGAGTAGAAAGAACACAGGCTGACCTAGGTGTAAGCCTTACTTTGCCAGGGGCTACATGTCTTTGAGCAGTACCTTTCATTTTTTCTGAACTTCAGTTATTTCACTAACAGAATGAGAATAATATCCCTTATTCCCTAGGACTCTGGTGCGAAATGACTAAGCAAATAGGTGTGAGAGCCCTGCATAGTACTTAGTAACTAGTATTTATTATTATTGATTTTCATAACTTTTGTGTCAGAATACAGTACCTCTAAGAGATATCTTTTCATCAGTGATTAAATGTCACATTATATAATATGCCACAAAACCATACCATCATCGACAGTGCATTGAACAAATAACAACTCATTTTTCGTTTGCTTTATCATCAAACCCCCTTTGAAGTACTCACTATGTAGAATTAAAACTTGCTTAACTGCTTGAAATTCTTGTAAATAGTGGGAAATCAAAGATAATGGGTGCATATGTTGATGTAAGTCCGCTGTTAGAAAAATGCATGTTAAAGAACATGATGTCATTTGGTTTGACGGCTGAGGAGGTTTGGTCAGCAGGAGGCTGCAGAAGCTCCAGGGAGATGCCGGGACTCCAGCCAGTAACTTTTGACCTACAGAGAAGAGACTCTGGGAACTGAAAGGTCACTTATCACATTTTAATTCAAAAAATAAAATCTTAGGCGCTAGAGTCAGAATCTATAAATGGAATAAGATATGAGGAAGAGTAGTTTTCAGGTGATAAATAGTGCATTTGGCAAAGATTCCACATGTGGCATCAGTGAATCACGGAACTCTTTTTCTGTCTATTCTCACCATTCTTACCATCAAAACAGACGAATGTCTGGAACTTAATGATAATACCATGCATTTATTTAACAGCTGAAATCCTGGACACCTTGACCTCGAAAGTGGGGAAGCTTATTGACTGATTGGTCTATCTGTTCATCCATCCATCCTTCCATCCATCAACCCATCATCCATCCATCAAAGCATCCATGCACCTACCCGCCTACCTACCTACCCACCCTTCCATCCATGTCTGTCTACCCATCACCCATCCATCTACTCAACCAGCATTAATTGAATGCACACTCTTTGCCAGGCCCTGGGCTAGAGGCCAAAGCTACAAAGACAGAAAGGCTCAGTCCTACTCCTCAAAAATCTTTCAAAGCACTGAGAGTCAGGCACAGTCAAAAAGCAAAAATGTTCAAAATTCACTGAGTTAACCACGGGTTGAGCCCAGTGTAGACTTTCAGTATATACTGAATGAAAACAATGGAAATGAACCACAGGTTCTCTTGGCCATATTTAATTTGAGAACAAGGGATTTTGAGCCTGAATTTTGGCAATTTGGGTGGAGTAACTGAACCAGGTAGGTGGCTCTTGCTTCTCTTTCGAGTCCATGTTCTTCCTCTCCAGAGAGTGACTGCTGTGGCTTGAAGCCTTTATTAGAGCCAGCTCTCCCCCACGGGCTGTCGGCACTTCAGGCGAGGCAGGGCTGTTTACTGCGTGCTTCATCACTGACGATCCCAGTGGAGAGGATTCAGAATCAGAGTCACTTTCAGCCGCTGAGTGGGCTGGATTGGAGCCATCTCCCTTTATCTGTGTGTATTCGGCAGCTAGGAATATATTTTTATAAGAAATACTCAGAAAAGTTAAAAAATGGCACAAAATGCCATCCTTAGTTCAGTATCAAATTGTGATTTAGTGTTCATTTTAGTCTCTGTTTTGTGTGTTTTGCCAAAGACCTAGCCATGTATATTTTGGCTTTTCTGAGTTAGAATTTCCCACCACATGGAAACTCTGGTTTTAAACAAACAAACAAAACTTGAGTGCCACGCTTGTCTGTTTTAAACATTAGCAAAGCTGAAATTGATTTTCATATAATTGTGAGTTATAATAACTTTCACCTACTTGGATTTGGTTTGCAGTTTTGGCAAGCACTGGTGAGAGCTAAAATAATGTTAAGCTTTAAAAAAAAAAAAAGAAAAAACAACTTCTGGTTTGGATTTGAAAGATTCTGGAGGTTTGAGATGTGAAAGTAATCACTGTAGAACATATGATCATCAATCAAATTACTGAGACCACAGTGTACATGGTGTTCCAGTCCACCCTGGGGAAAATCATCCCATCAATTCTAATCTAGCCGTTGCCACCGAGGAAGACAAAGAATCAATCAAACCAACAAGTATTTATCTGAGACTTGTTATACACGTAGCACAGTTCCAGGTACCATTTGCAAGAAGAGCAGGAAGACATGAAAGATGAGTAAAAAATACATTCCTTCATTCTGTGAACAAGAGAGGAGGAAAATGGCAATTGATTCCTCAAAATGCTGTCTGCTTTGATCGTTAGCTTTGAATAGCTGTATGATTTTAGGTTATAAGGTTGAAAATATTATAACTGCTTTGTACTTTCAATGTGACTTGAGTTATATCTGGGAAAGAAAAAGCCTGTACTTTCATTATATTGGTCTGGGTTTGTTGTTGTTGTTTTTTTTTTCCCTCTCTCTTTACAATTGCTGCTGATTTGGGCAGTGTAGAAAGGACCCTACATCCTGTCTGCTGTAAAGCTCTACAGTACAGAGAGGGCTTCAGGGGCCTTCTTTCCTCCCTGGCATTCTCATTGTTGAGTGAATGGGCATGGGACCAGTTGGGCCCTGTTTGTCAGTTGGTGTCGGGCTGTCTTGAAGTCCCACAGAACTGACCAGCAAGCAGATAGACAGATGCTGATGTTCTGTCCATAGTCCCTGAAAAGGGGGAAGTGGCCAGGTTATGTAACAGTCTGACTTTAAGAGATATCCACTCCCTTTTCCAATAAAGAAAGCCACAGCTGAGAAGTATAAGGGAAAATTTCTCCTGTATTAGGCCCAGCTAGGGAGGCTTTTCAAAACACCTGTGATTTTTCTAACAGCTTCATGAGGTATAATTTACATAGATAATTTGCCTGTAAGTACACAATCCAATGAGTCTTTATAAATGTATACAGTTGTGCAACCAGAACTAGAATCCAGCTTTAGACTTCCAACAGTCCCTAAGGTCCCCTTGGGCCCACTTGCAGTCAGCCCATGCTCCCCTACCAGCACCCCAGGCCCAGGCAATCTCTTATCTGCTTTTTGTCTACAAATTTCAGATAAATGGAATCACACCATATGCTGTCTTTTGTGTCTGGCTTCTTTCAGTTATCATCATGCTTTTAAGGTTGGTTCGTGTTGTGCGTGCATGTACGTGCTCAGTCGCTCGGTTGTGTCCAACTCTTTGCAAGCCCATGGACTGTAGCTCACCAGGCTCCTCTGTCCATGGAGTTTTCCAGGCAAGAATACTGAAGCAGGTTGTCATTTCCTACTGCAAGGGATCTTCCTGACGAGGGATCAAACCCTCGTTTCTGTCTCCTTCATTGGCAGGCAGATTCTTTATAACACTGTGCCTTATTTCATGTATCCATAATTTATTCTTTCTTATTTCTGAGTAGTATCCCACTGTATGGAGAGATCAGTTTGTTAAAAGCCTCCATCTGCTGATGGACTTTAAGATCTTTTTCAAGTTTTGCTGTGGTATCACTTGGTCACTGATCATTTTAAGTGACATGACACTAATGTTAAAATGGCAGTTCGATCCAGTGCTGGTTTTGAGTTATTCATAACACAGCATCTGTTCTGAAGTGTGCTTCTAGTAGATCCCCACAGCATCAAGCACATTGGAAAGTAAGAAGTTATCAGATGAATATTTTGTACAACTAAGACTTCAGTGGAAAACTCTGAAAGAGATGGGAATCCCAGACCACCTGACCTGCCTCTTGAGAAACCTATATTGCAGGTCAGGAAGCAACAGTTAGAGCTGGACATGGAACAGACTGGTTCCCAATAGGAAAAGGAATACGTCAAGGCTGTATATTGTCACCCTGCTTATTTAACTTATATGCAGAGTACATCATGAGAAATGCTGGGCTGGAAGAAGCACAAGCTGGAATCAAGATAGCCGGGAGAAATATCAATAACCTCAAATATGCAGATGACACCACCCTTATGGCAGAAAGTGAAGAGGAACTAAAAAGCCTCTTGATGAAAGTGAAAGAGGAGAGTGAAAAAGTTGCCTTAAAGTTCAACATTCAGAAAACGAAGATCATGGCATCTGGTCCCACCGCTTCATGGGAAATAGATGGGGAAACAGTGGAAACAGTGGAAACAGTGTCAGACTTTACTTTTTTGGGCTCCATAATCACTGCAGATGGTGACTGCAGCCATGAAATTAAAAGACGTTTACTCCTTGGAAGGAAAGTTATGACCAACCTAGATAACATATTGGAAAGCAGAGACATTACTTTGCCAACAAAGGTCCATTTGGTCAAGGCTATGGTTTTTCCAGTGGTCATGTATGGATGTGAGAGTTGAACTGTGAAGAAAGCTGAGCACCAAAGAATTGATGCTTTTAAACTGTGGTGTTGTAGAAGACTCTTGAGAGTCCCTTGGACTGCAAGGAGATCCAACCAGTCCATCCTAAAGGAGATCAGTCCTGGGTGTTCATTGGAAGGACTGATGCTGAGGCTGAAACTCCAATACTTTGGCCACCTCATGTGAACAGTTGACTCATTGGAAAAGACCCTGATGCTGGGAGGGATTGGGGGCAGGAGGAGAAGGGGATGACAGAGGATGAGATGGCTGGATGGCATCACCGACTCGATGGATGTGAGTTTGAGTGAACTCTGGGAGTTGGTGATGGACAGGGAGGCCTGGCGTGCTGTGTGATTCATGGGGTCGCCCAGAGTCGGACACGACTGAGCGACTGAACTGAACTGAAGACTCCAGTTTAAAGGAAAAAAGGCTTAAGTTGTGCCTCATGAACCAGATCCTAGCAGCTTGAAATAAGCCAGTTATTTCCCAAAAGGAAGAAAAAACTTCCCTAAAACCCTCTTACATTTTTTCTCTTACCTGTTTTCTTACCCTTCAAGTACTTCCTCCTCCTAGCTACTTGCACTTCATTATTCATACATGCTCTGATTCATTCTTTGGACAATAAGGAGATCAAACCAGTCCATCCTAAAGGAAATCAACCCTGAATATTCATTGGAAGGACTGATGCTGAAGCTCCAATACTATGGTCACCTGATGTGATCAAAGTGCCGACTCACTGGAAAAGACCGTGATACTGGGAAGGATAGAGGGCAAGAGGAGAAGAGGGCGGCGGAGGATGAGATGGTTAGATAGCCTCACCAACTCAATGGACGTGAATTTGAGCAAACTCCGAGAGACAGTGAAGGACAGGATAGCTTGGTGTGCTGCAGTCCATGGGGTCACAAAGAGTTGGATACGACTTAGTGACTGAGCAATAACTGATTCATTCATCCCTACGTATTCGATAAATGTTTAGTAGACATCCCTTTTGTGTTAGGGCATGGTGCTTGGTGCTAAACTAGATAAAAACAGGAATCAAACATGAAGATTGTAGCCAGTTCTAAAACATATACCCAAGTCAGATGTTTGAACATTTTTGATTGGGACCCACAGTATGAAGTACATTTAACTCCTATATACATATCTGAGATAAAACTGTCATAAAAGAATACTTTACCATGTGTGATGCACTATGTTACTTTCTGTTTAATTTTTAAAAAGTAGTTGATGGCAACCCACAGGACTGACCTTAGTGACGCTAACGGACTGCAGCTTGCAAGTTTTAGATGCTGCACTGAACTATTAACACTTTCTGATGGAGAAGGAGAGGACAGTGCTTACCATGTAGAAGAGGCAAGGGGAGAATTCTGTGGAAGCTGATGGATGGTTGTGGGAGGGTGGACAGAATATAGAGGGAGGGCCCGAGTGCCATAATGGTGCCATAACACTGCTCAGAGCGTTAGTCCCTCTAGTTTCCACCACAACCTGGACCACAACCACACCAGCGGTGAATCCTGGGGAATGGAGAAGCCCAGCCTCTGTGGACTTAGCAGAGGTCGGCGGGGGAGGAGATCAGCTTCCTTCCCAGCTAGTAGAACCAGCCCAGCTTCACAAAGCACATGTGCCCTCATTTATTCTAAATTTACTACCCTTGGATTTGATAATACTTCTCTCAGGGAAGCTAAAACTCACAAGAATGGAACAGACTTGATGACCTTCCTGGAAGATGGAATACTTTGGTTGTATTTCTCTCTCTTTCCGGAATCAATAATTATCTTCGGCTTGTTTGTCTTTCCTCTTGGTCCAGTCCTTTAAAAATTCCTTCTTCAGCCTGTTTTCTCTCAGCTGTCTGCCTTATGAGTTAACTAAAACTGGGCACTGTAACAAAACAGCTCCTTTTAATAAATGCCACCCGAATCCTTTATCTGATGGTACTTCTCTCCTTTCCTGAGGCTAGAGGGAGGCAAGCACTGCAGCACAGGTGACTGTCAGAGATGCTGCTGCTAAGTCGTTTCAGTCATGTCCGACTCTTTGTGACCCCAGAGACAGCAGCCCACCAGGCTCCTCTGTCCCTGGGATTCTCCAGCCAAGAACACTGGAGTGGGCTGCCATTTCCTTCTCCAATGCATGAAAGTGAAAAGTAAAAGTGAAGCCGCTCAGTCCTGTCCAACTCCTAGTGACCTCATGGACTGGAGCCCACCAGGCTCCTCCGTCCGTGGGATTTTCCAGGCAAGAGTACTGGAGTGGGGTGCCATCGCCTTCGTCCGAGATGCAGGGAAGACCTAATTATCTAAAAAGCATTTACAAAGAGTTTGTTATTAATGAAAAAAATTTAAAGCATCTGTTGAGAATTTATTGTTGATTAAATTTAAAAAATATTGGTAGTTTATTATCAACTAAGCATTTTACATATTTTGCCCCATTTAGTTCTCAAAATAAGCCAATGAAGTAGACACCCTGACCCCCATTTCAGATGTAGAAAATGAGGCTCAGCGAGGTCAGTTCACTTGCCCAAGCCAGTAAGTGGTAGAACCGAAATTCCAACTCACATCTTCTGACTTGAAAGCATGTGAAATCGACAGCGCTGATGCAACAAACGTAATGGAGAATCTGCCTGGTACAGACACAATCCCTGTCCTGAGGAAGTCATGACGGTGTAGTCATGACCTGGAAACAGAATGACCTGGCAGCTGTGGGTGGGTGGGTGAGGGGATCAGTGCAGGGGGTGAGTAAACTGAGGAGTTGGAGGTTTGCTGTATAGCAGGTGAGGAGCTCCGGAGATTTCTGAGCAGGGGAGTCACGTGCCAGGTGTGAACTCCATCTGGCAGCAGGCGAGAGGTGATGGGCATCTGGCTCAGGAAGGCGGCCGTGGGAGGCAGAGGAGAGCATCAAGAGTGTGGAAGGGAGAGGAGCAGACCTCACGGCTGATTCTGTCCAGGCATCGAAGCATCAGCAGCCACCGGGGCTGACCAGAGTGACCCCCTTCCGGAGCCATCCAAGATAACCCCTCTGGAAGAAACCCTGAGTGCTGCTGCTCCTGAATTCTGCCTTTTGAGAAGCCCTGTTGCCTTTTGACTCTGGCTGCTATCGGGTTTGGCTAGTGGTCCATTTCCTTGGGTATCCTGAACTCATTAGCGTGCGCGACAAGTTGAACTGCTCTTGACCACAACAAATTAGTTCACATTTTCCCCAGTCACATTTGAGCGATTTTGGAGCCTATGATTTTCCTCGCCTTGGTCCAAGTTCCCCGGTGTCAGCAGTTAACTCAGCCCCATTCCTGCAATATGTTCCCCCATCTGCCGCTGCTTCCCACAGTGTTTAAGTTTAAAAATCTTGAGTAAAGATTTCCTTCCACGTTGGTGGATTCTCATTTTCAACGTTTTCCTCCAGCTTCATAGTTTCCTCCACCCCAGGCAGAATCTCATGTTTCAGAAACTCAGGGCTCAGACCAGAACTGCCCGTCACTTTGACCTTGGTCTTTTTAATCTCTCCCTGAGTCTGGCTGCTGAGCCCTTCCAGCCCTAGTTGCTTACTAGTCTCTTGGTTTGGGTGAAAGAGGTGAAATGGTCAAAGCACCACACAATTAGGAAGTGTCAGGATCTATAGCTCAGTCAGTAAAGAATCTGCCTGCAATGCAGGAGACTCAGGTTCAGTTCCTGGGTTGGGACGATACCTTGGATAAGGAAATGGCAACCTACTCCAGTATTCCTGCTTAGAGAATCCCGTGGACAGAGAAGCCTGGCAGGCTACTGTCCATGGGGTTGCAAGAGTTGGACACGACTTAGTGACTAAATCACCAGGATCTAAAATTTTTTTTTTAAATTAGAGAACAACTCTAGCAACCTGGACCAATTCTGCCTCTGAGAAATGACAAAATATGGAGAAACCTCTATTATCCAACGACAGCAATAACTGGGACTGGTGAGTCTGAATGGGGTTCACTGGCTGGGGGATTTGGGGAAACTGGTCTAAGTTTCTGCCCCCCCAGGTACCCTGACTGGGAATAGAAATGGTGACCGTGTCCTAGAGTTGGGTACCATAGTTGAATGAGCTAAACTTCGCCCCTGGTGAGGCTGGGCAAACCCTCATGTTCTTGTCTTTTACTTGTATCCATGTTGTTGGTTTCTTGGCCCCTAACCTCCTCTGGGGCAGAATAGTAAGTTGTCAAGAATGTAGCCTCTTCCGTCGGACCATCTGGGTTTGGATCCTAACCCTGCTTCTCAGACATGTGTAACCTGGGGCAATTGACTTCAAAGTGCCTGTGCCTCAATCGGCCAGTAGGTAAAATGGGGCTGTTGTGAGCTGATCTCTATGATTCTTTGAATCTTGGGAGCTACCAGTTGGTCAAGGAAGCAAGCCTTTGTTCACCTTCCCTTTGCTTCCAGTTGCTTATTCCTTCTCTCTGATGAAATGTCTAACACAACCTGGAATTTAATGACAGTGAGATCTGCCATCAGTCTTGGATTCTACATATGATTTCTAAGAATGCCGCAGGGCAAAGTCTCCAGCTTAAGCTGCTTTCCTCCTGGACACATTTCCTATGGCAGCTAAGCTTTCTGAACAAAAGAAGAAAAGTTAGGCAACTTCATTCTTCTCCTATTTAAAAGAATTGTGGCAATATATATATATTCTCCAGTGGCTCAGTGGGTAAAAGAATCTGTCTGCCAATGCAGGAGACACAGGAGATGCAGGTTCGATCCCTGAGTTGGGACGATCCCCTGGAGGAGGAAATGGCAACCTACTCCAGTGTTCTTGCCTAGAAAATCTTATGGACAGAGGAGCCTGGGCTACAGTCCATGGAGTTCCAAAGAGTCAGACATGACTGAGTAACTAAGCATGCAAGCTTGCATATTTATAACAGATTTTTGCATTTTGACTGTATTTATTATAAATGGGCAGCTCAAGGACATTAAGTACACTCACAATTTTGTGCAACCATCACCACCATCCATCTCCAGAACTTTTTCATCCTGCTAAACTGAACCTCTGTCCCCACTGAACACAACTACCCCTCCCCACAGGCTCACAACCCCTGGCAGTCACCATCTATTTTCTGTCCCTACTCTAGGCACCTCATATAAGTGAGAGCAGGCAGTATCTGTCCTTTTGTGTCTAGTTTCTTTCGCTAGGCTTCATTTTTTAAGGTTCATCCATTTTATAGCACATGTCAGAATTTCAGTCCTTTTTAAGACTGAATAAATATGCCATTGCATGGCTATACCACATTTTATGAGCTGCTGATCATTTGGGCTGTTTTCACCTTTTGGCTATTATGAATCATGCTGCTATGAACACTAGTATACATATACCTGTTTGAGTTACTTAGGTAACTTCATTTAAAAATTATGGTAAAAAAATACAAAATGTATTATCTTTTTTCACCTCTTTTATACTTTTATTGGAAAATAATTGCTTTTCAATGTTGCGTTAGTTTCTGCTTACAACAAAGTGAATCAACTCTATGTGTACACTTGTCCCCTCCCTCTTGAACATCCCTCTTCAACTCCATCCTATCCATCTAGATCATCACAGAGCACCAAGCTGAGCTCTTTGTGCTACACAATAGGCTCCTATATATTAACATACCGTTATTTTTTAGAGATCATGTACATTTCAGATCATCAGCAGTAATGTAGCAGATAGGTGAATTTCTGTTTTAGAGACGATTGCAAGGTATTGTACTCTCACAGGTTCTTAGGAAATTTTGTGAAATGTTTAAGAGTTACTGAAATTCATTTATGGAATATTTTCATGGAGAAGGAAATGGCAACCCACTCCAGTGTTCTTGCCCGGAGAATCCCAGGGACAGGGGAGCCTGGTGGGCTGCCGTCTATGGGGTCACACAGAGTCGGACACGACTGAAGTGGCTTAGCTTAGCTTAGCTTATGGAATAAAAATATATTGTCTTAACAATTTTTAAGTATATAGTTCAGTAGTGGTAAGTATATTCAAATTGCTCTGAAACAGTTCCAGGACTTTTTCATCTTGTATATCTGTAATTTTATACCTACTAAATAATAATTCCCCTTTTCCTCTTCCCTAGCCTCTAGTAATCTCCATTTTACTTTCCATTTCTATGAATGTCTACCTTAGTCACCTCATGTAAGTGGAATCATACAGTACTGGTCTTTTGGTGACTAACTTGTTTCGCATATGATGATGTCCTCGGGGTTCATCCATGTTGCAGCCTGTGATAGGATTTCCTTCCTTTTAAAAGCTGTATAATATTCCGTTGTATGTATATGCCACACTTTGTTTATCTACTCGTCTGTTGATGGATATTTGGGTTGCTTCCACATCTTGGCTATTGTGCATAATACTGCTATGAACATAGGTATGAAAATATTTCTTTGAGACCTTGCTTTCAATCCTTTTAGGTATATACCCATAAATAGAATTGCTGGATCATATGGTGGTTCTATTTTTAATTTTTTGAGGGATTTTGTACTATTTTCCATAGCAGCTGCACCATTTTGAAATCCTACCAATAGTGCACAAGTGTTCCTATTTCTCAACATTCTTGCCAACAATTGTTATTTTTTTTTTATTTTTTGATAGCAGCCATCCTAATGGGTGTGAGGTGATATCTCATTGTGGTTTTGATTTGCATTTCTTTGCTGATTCATGATGTTGAGCTGTCTGCTCCATTTTCCCACCAACCTGAAGCTGCTCTAAAAAAATAAAGTCTATTACATTTTTTAAACACATGCTAATAAAAAATATAGTATGCCATCCCACCTTACTCCTCCCTGCCTCTGATCCCCGGGGAAACGTCCTCCAAGGTTACCTACCAAGACGTATTGTCTTGCATTTCTCTCATCCTCTGATTGTCCACCTCCCCCATTTTATCCTATACAAGGTCTCCCTCCTAAGGTGCTATCTAATGGGAAAAGGGTTTTGATTGGATCTGTCATCATCTAACAAAGAAAGATAGGACTATCCTTTGGAGAAGGAAATGGCAATCCACTCCAGTATTCTTGCCTGGAGAATCCCATGGACGGAGAAGCCTAGTAGGTTACAGTCCATGGGGTCACAAAGAGTCGGACACAACTGAGCGACTTCACCTTCACCTTCCTTTGGGAAGGGGCGTCCCTAGTGGCTCAGTGGTAAAGAACCTGCCTACCCAGTGCAGGATACATGGGTTCCATCCCTGGATCAGGAAGATCCCCTGGAAAAGAAAATGGCAACCTACTCTAGTATTCTTGCCAGGAAGATACCCCGGAGGAAGGAGCCTGGTGGGCCCGAGTCCAGGGGGTTACAAAGAGTCAGACAAGACTGAATCTGAATGACTGAACACACACAGGACTCCTTTGGGAAATACCTGCTTTCACAGATACTAATAAGGACAGCCTTTAAGCAGAGGCTCCATCCAAAGATGGAGGGGCTGGAACAAGCAATGACAACATTCACAACTTACCTTTGGTTTACATTTCAAACAGATGGAGTCATCTGTAATAGGATCTTGCCCTAATTACAAGACCTCATCTCTTATTAGCTGCTACTAGTCGGTGGTAAACTATAAGCAATGTTAAGACCTCCTGTTTCACCAGGGTATTTGGGTCCCACCTGGGCTGACTTCGGAGCTGCTCCCACAGGCTGCTCTGTTTGAATTCTGCATGTTCTAACTACTCTCAAGTAACGCAATTGCCTTTTGAAGCAAATGAAAAGATGGAGAAAGAATATAGCTTGTGTTTAACACCAGGGAGATCAGCTGACAGCACATTCATATAGAAATATTCTGGACAGAACAAGTTCGCCTTGCTAAGATCAATATTCAGCCTCGGGAACTGAAATGCCATCCCGGGCTTATTAATTGTTCTCAGCGTTGGATGTGCTGCTGCCACACCAACCCTGAAGTGTGTCTTTGGAATATTACAGCTGCATTCCCTGAAAGGCCTGTATATCAGGCTGAAGGCAAATAATATCAAGTGTAGAAAACTCTTGTGCGATTAAGAAACAGGCATAATAAATGATGTGATACGAGTTGTTGAAAATCTTTGAAACTTTCCTCTGGGTACTAAGTGTGGCCTTTGCCGCAACCCCCTATGCCCTTCCTTGGAGTTGCTTTCCATTCACAGTCCTCCATGAAAGCAGGAGCTGAGTTGTCAGTGTTTGCCAAAGCTGACTGGGCCACAGGGGCTCCTGACCCCAGAGGAGAAATGCTGAATGAGGGCATAGAGAAGTTGGAGTCGACTGGGGGCCCCTGGAACTCTAAGGTCATGTGAAGATGAAACTTGGGCGTGTATCCTGGGAAGTCAGCCACGTAGGCTGGGGGTGGGAAGCAGAGGGTAAGTGCCTCACACAGGGACAAGCGGATGAGCAAGGAGAGGCAGAGACAGGACTGCACCATCCCCAGAGAGAGAGAGGAACAGGGTAGTTGTCTGACGCCTTTCCCAGCCCCGGAGGTCCACTGAACTTCCTGTACCAGGATCCCAAGAGGGGTCCCCTTTGCCTCATAATAACTCCCTTCTAAATGGTGACTTTTGGAGAATCTGTATCTGTTCCTTGCCATCAAATGCTCTGTGTGGAAAGCACTCTGATGCTGAGTGTCTGCCTGTCCCAGCTTTTTGCAGATTCCTCTAGCAACCCTTTTCAAAAATAGGCAAAAGGCTTGAATAGGCATTTCTCCAAAGAAGATACACCAATGACCGATGAGCACACGAAAAGATGCTCAATGTCACTACTCATTAGGGAAATGTACATGAAACCCATGTTACATCCATTAGAGTGGCTACCGGAAAAAAAAAAAAAACCAGAAGGAAAATAACAAGTGTTGATGAAGATGTGAAGAAATGGGAACCCTTGTGTGCTGTTGGTAGGAATGTGAAATGGTACATTGTGGTGGAAAACAGTTTGGTGGCTCCTGAAAAAGTCAATGTAGAATTACCAATATGACCCAGAAATTCCATTCCAAGTTATGTACTCAAAAGAATCAAAAGCAGAGTCTCAAGCAGACACTCACACACAAACATCCAATTATGTGAATCATTACAGCACTGCTTATAATCCTCAAAAGGTAAAAACAATCTAGGTGTCCATCAGCATTTTTGGGTAAATGAACAAAATGCAATCTATCCATTCAGTGGAATAAGATTCCGACAACATGGGTGAGCCTTGAAAACCTTATGTCAGGTGAAAGGAGCCAGACATCAAAGGAAAAGTACTGTCTGATTCCATTGATATGAGGTGCCTAGAGCAGGTGCCCAGGGCTTGGAGGAGAGGGGAATAGGAAGCTAGTGTTTAAAGAGAGCAGAGTTTAAGTTTTGCAAGATGAAATTGTTCTGTAAGAGGATCATGATGATGGTTGCATGACAACGTGAATGTACTTAATGCTCCTGGAATTAAAACTGATTAAATGGTAAATTGTAGTCTGATTTAATGGTAAAATTTAAATGGTAAATTTTTAATGTGAAAGTGAAAGTCGCTCAGTCGTGTCCGATTCTTTGCAACCCCATGAACCCATGGAATTCTCTAGGCCAGAATACTGGAGTGGGTGGCCTTTCCCTTCTCCAGGGGATCTTCCCAGCCCAGGGATCGAACCCATGTCCCCTGCATTGCAGGCAGATTCTTTACCAGCTGAGCCACAAGGGAAGCCCCAAAATACTGGTATGGGCAGCCTATCCCTTCTCCAGGGGATCTTCCTGACCCAGGAATCAAACTGGGGTCTCCTGCATTGCAGACAGATTCTTTACCAACTGAGCTATCAAGGAAGTCCTTCATGTTTTGCCACAATAAAAACAGACAAATGAGTAAATAGGTGAAGGGCAGTGGAGAGCAGCCTCCTTTCCCTCCTTTGTCATTTTGTCGCTGCCACTGGGTATTTGGCAAATGCTACCTGGCCTTCCCTCATCAGAAAGTTCTCGCTGCTGCATGTGGGTGAGACTTGGCCACCTGATAGGAGGGAGATAATTGCTGACTGACCTGTGTTGCAAACCAAAGTGCTTTTCAAGAACAGTTGGAGTCTTAAGTCCTAAAATGGAGAGCCACTGAGCTCTGATTTTGTGCGTGTTTTGTGGAACTGCTCCATCAGGAGCACGCATCTCATGTCTCTAATGGACCATCTTTGAAACTTGACACCAAGTGGTGCCATTTTTTTCCTTATCGTGTTAGTAATTCTACCTGCACAGAACACAAAGATTCTCCCTAGGTTGTTAAAAATAAGTTAGGAGGAGTACTCATCGCGGAGTGATTGATAATAATGAAAAGTTAAAAGCAATCTAAATGTCTAAGGTAGGGAAATGGTTAGTTCTTGTGTATCCATATGATAGAACAATATGCAGCCATTAAAAAAAAATCACATTTCTAAGGCTATTGAATAATGTGAGAAAATGCTCACAGTATAATACTAAGTGAGAAAGCGGGATATAAAACTGGATATTCATCATGGTATTTTGTTATAACCTATGACCATATCTGTATAGAAAACCATTTTAAAGAAAAACACTAAAATGTTAAAAGTGATCAGGGCAGAAAGATTATAGTTTTTTTTTTCTCTATACTTTTCCGAGTTTGGTTTTCTATAAGGCATAATTTAACTTATTTTTTAGGGCTTCCCAGGTGGTGCAGTGGTAAACAATCTACCTGGCAAGCAGGAGACTCATGTTCAATCCCTGAGTCTCGAAGATCCCCTGGAAAAGAGAATGGCAATCTGCTCCAGTATTCTTGCCTGGGAAATACCATGGACAGAGGAGCCTGGCAGGCTACAGTCCATGGGGTTGCAAAAGAGTCGGACATGACTTAGTGACTAAACGACACTGGTATTAGGAAAATTAAACTTTGCTAGTTTTTCTTTTTTTAAAGGAAAATGAGGTGGGCTCATTTTAGTGCACAGGAGGAGTCCAACATAGTCTCTCAGGACACTCTTGAAGGCCCTCAGGCCATTGACCCTTGGCCTTTGAACTCTGGCTTGGTCTGCAGCTGTTGTGTGTATTAAGAGCATTGATGAGCAATGGTTTCTTACCCAGTATATTTGGGCTTCCCTGGTGGCTCAGAGGTTAAAGCATCTGCCTCCAATGCGGGAGACCTGGGTTCGATCAATGCGGGAGACCTGGGTTCGATCCCTGGGTCGGGAAGATCCCCTGGAGAAGGAAATGGTGACCCACTCCAGTATTCTTGCCTGGAGAATCCCATGGACGGAGAAGGCTGGTAGGCTACAGTCCATGGGGTCCCAAAGAGTGGGACACGACTGAGCGACTTCACCTCACCTTATTCCTCCTGGAGACCTCAGCTCAGTGCATCATTGTTTTGTTTGTCAATGATTGGAGGTGGAAACAAGGCCATCGGCTTATTCTGTTAGAATCTGTGACTGAGTTTAATCACTCACTGTACTGTGGACACTTTTTCTGTTTCTGAAGCTTTCACTACCTGTCTGCTGCATGGCCCCTAAAGCTACACAGCCCCGCCTTCTGCTCCAGGGTTCCTGGTGGACCCCGTTCTCCAGGGCTCTTGAGTTCCTGCTTGCTTACTCAGAGAGATGAGCGATTCATGCTTGGAATTCCAGTGCTTGTTTATAACCTACCGAACAATTATTTGGGGGAACTTCGAATTCATCTTGATCTGAGTTTTGCGGAAAAGAATAGATTACTCTTCTTCCCCAATAAAATATGTTCCCAGCTGGCTATTTATGGAATAAGTAAACTACAAACAAAACAAAGCTGATGACATACTTCCTGGTGTTAGCATCATAGACTTTATTACAATTAGGAAAGGAAAATTAAATCAGGAATTTAATCTAAGGGGCAATTTATACCACTTATTATTGCATTTTTGATGAGCCCAGTATTTATGGTTCTGTGGGAATTAATACTTTTGTGTTTCCTAAGTCCTGTAAGCCCTGATACTGGCCTAAGCATCTTCTCTTTTGGAATATTTAAAACAGTTAGTGAGATGTGTGCCTTTTTTACTACATGGGTCAGTGTGGGATTATGTAATGATAATAAGTTTACTCAAAGTTAATAAAATCTATAACCGTGAAGTGAAATACACCCTTTAAGAAACATTGTGGCTTTGTTTTGTTTTATTTTAAAATAATAGCAGCAGTATATTCTTTGGCATCCTTTTAAAAAGCCACCATGTCTAGGCAAAAGCACCATATTCTTTGAAGCCTTTGAAAACAAATCACTTTCCTTAGCCAAAATGGAAGCAATCTGGCCATTAAAATGATTATCTACTTTGAAAACAGAGACTCTGGGAGATCATAGAAGATACTCCTACACTTAAAAGAGCAAAACCTTATAATAAAAACTAATCTAGTACACTTGCTAAAAAGAGCAGCCAAAGTCATCAAATTCAGTTACACCAGCACAATGCACCCTTGAGAATCTTGTTTGACACTGTTGACTATTAAGACTGCTTGGACACAATTATGGCTATTGTTGGTCACAACTCTGGCATGACATTAAGCTAACAGCATACTGCGGCTGTCATTGTCTCAAGGTCAAGTTCGTACCATACCTAGGGATCTTAGAGCCATAGCTGAGAGGATGACAAGAGGCAAGTTCAAGAGCAAGACTACTTTCTATGGTGATTGAACACCACCATAATGAGAACATTACTTTTAATTGAAGTGACATTTTTATCCATAAGTGAGGAATAAATCTAGATGTTAAAAAACTTAAAAGGATACGCAGTGGGAAAAGGCTGTGAAGTTCCTGTAACAAGCGGTGCTCCGTCTTCTGAAGGGCACAACCAGGGAGGAGTGCTAAGCACAGAAAATGTCTCGCTTTGCAGTGGCAAACTCCTTGGCTGGTATTAAAAAGCCCATCCCAGAGGCTGGCCGATAAAGGTATTTACAAATGAACACATGAATAAAAGTCTCTGGAGTGTAATCTGTCAGCTTATAAGCATCAACTGTTTAGTCAGCTTTTGTTAACTGATTTTCATGCTATTAAAAATATCTAAATAGATGACAGCATTTAATGAGACAATATTGATTTATTGAGTCTAACTTAACATGCTGAATACTCCACTAAAGATGGGATGAAGAAATGATTTAGGGAAAATAGTGTATGATTTTTGCTATTAATAACTATTGAGATATAATTCACATAGCATCTGATTCATCCAAAGTGTGCTATCCAATGGCTTTTTGAATTAGTTTTTATTCTATGGGCTTCCCTTGTGGCTCAGCTGGTAAAGAATTTGCCTGCAATGCAGGAGACCTGGGTTTTGATCCGTGGGTTGGAGACCTGGGTTTGATCCCTGAGCTGGGAAGATCCTCTGCAGAAGGGAAAGGCTACCCACTCCAGTATTCTGGCCTAGAGAATTCCATGGACAGTCCATGGGGTCGTGAAGAGTAGGACATGACTGAGTGACTTTCACATTGACAATTCACATTTGTCTTTTAGCATATTCAGTTATGTAACCATCACCACAGTCAATTATAGAATATTTTCATCACTCCCAAAAGAAACGCTTTATCCCTTAGCCATCAGTCCTTAATTTCCCCCACCCTCAACAGCTTCAGCCTTAAGCAGCCACCAGTCTATTTCCATGTTTACAGATTTACTTATTCTGTATGTTTTATATAAATAGGAATGATACATCATGTGATCCTTTGTTATTGGCTTCTTGCACTTGGCATAATGCTTTCAAGTATCATCCATGTTATAACATGTATCAGTATTTCATTTCTGTTTATGCCAAAATATTCCATTATATGAATATATCACATTTTATTTATCCATTTGTTAGTTGGTGGACATGTGGGGCCTTTTGACATGTTTCCACTTTTTGACTATTATGAATAATGCTGCTATGGACATTGGCATACAAATCTTTGAAAATTTATTTTCAGTTCTCTTGGTATACACCTAGGAGGGAAAAGTGTTAGGTCATATGCTAACTCTATATTTAATATTTTGAGTTATAATAACCCACCATTATGACATTATATTTTCTGAAATATTTGATCCAGCATATATATTTTTTTATAACTCAAATAGATAACTTTTAGAATCTCACTATATCCATGGTTCACCTTATTAAGGCAATTGATCCAGACACTCCTAGGACATGCAAATCTCTCATTGCTCCAAATGAATGCGGTACTGAAGTTTTCTCTACTTCAGTATAGATTTGGATTTACATATGTGATACCTCTCTTCAAAATGACATAATACATCTTAGAAATTATCTTGCTAATTGTAATAACAGTCTGAGAGAAGGAGAAACAAAATTAGAGGCACTGAAATATTGAGCTGCTTTTGAAAAATCAGAGTAAGTTTGTGGTCGTCTGAAATAAGGTCTTGGACCCCCTGTTCACCATGCCAATGCCTAAAAATGCAATACAGGATTACCTTCTAACTTATGAGAAAGAGCTTTCTCTTTATGGGCATAAATCCCTCTCACTTTTCCTTCCTAAGAATATTGACAATGTTTTCAGGTGTTTGTGTGTGTCTGTGAACAAATTGAAGATAGGTATGAATTCTCGCCTTAGGGCAGTGTGAATACTTTTTCAAATAAGGAGTTCTGCAGTTTTCAGAAATGGGTGTGTGTGTGTGTGTGTGTGTGTGACCCAAGCACCTTTGAGGAAACTTTAAACAAATACTTTTCATGAATTCTGGGATTACACTCTTATTTTTATATGTATTTCTTTGAAAAGGAGTTAATTCTTCTAATGACTTTTTTTCTGAAAACCTTATATTAAACTTTACTTTTCTATAAGTTTTGGGCATTTTATTCATCCATCCATCCATCCATCCGTTCATTCATTCAAAGTTGTTCACTTATTGAAAGCCAGTGGGAGTTTCAAGGTAGTAGAAGAGAAATTCAGCGAGAGACATAGGATTGGAGAGGCGGGCAGAGGTGAGTCTAGTAGGGTTCTGTAGGTTTGATAGTAAGAGTCTGAGTTTCATTCTGTGTTTAGTGGGAAGCCGCAGATGGGTTTCAAGGGCAGAACTGACGTGTATTTAAAGATGCCTCTGGAATATTGGAAATGGAGAGCCATTGCAATCATCCGGAAAAGAGATGATGGTGGCTTGGATTAGGAAGGTGATAGTGCCGATGGGGAGAAGAAGATGGATGGGGGATATATTTGTGGAGCAGCCATAGGCCTAGAACTGAGAGAGATGAGAAAGGGAGAGAGAGAGTCAAGAATTACCTCCAGATTTCTAGTTCAGGCCATGGGATAGATGGTGGGGTCCTTTGAAATGAGAAAGGCTAGGGAATGGGAGGAATCACAAGTTCAGTTTGGATATATAAGGTTGAAGATGCTTGTAAGATATCCAAATGGAGATTGCAAAGGAGCATCTGTGGATGCCAGGGAGAGGACGAAGGTGTGACTCAGGCCTGAGAGACAATTTCAGGTGTTTAGTGCCTGTGAATGATACAGCTGTGGGATTATGAAGGTCCCCTTGGGAGAGCGTGTGGAGGGAAGAGAGGAGAGCTGGAGGCCAGGCCCTGGCAGACAGTGAGAGGTTGAAGAGAGGAGGAAGGTCTTGCAAAGGAGACTCAGAAGAACCAGACACAGAGTAGAAGGCAAGCCAAGAATGTGGGTGTCATGGAAACCAAGAAGAATGCCTTGGGAGGGAGGGACAGAGTATGAAGGTGGAGGTCTTGACTCATGCAATTTTAGTGTGATGACAGGGAGATAAAAGTTAGAGTTGGATTATGGTGGGTTAAAGAATGAAAAGGAGGTGGATCCAGTGGGTGTGTGGACCATTCCTTTGAGAATTTGAGATGCAAGAAAGAACAGTGAAATGGGGAAACAGCTGGAGGTGGATGAACAGGGAGGTTTCCTTTAAGATTAGAGATGTGAGGGTAATTATTCACTAAAAGGGATTCTCTTCCAGTTAACCAAGAAGAAAGCCTCAGTGTGGTGCCAGTCCATCTAAAGTACTTCCCTAACTTCTGTTGATGTCCCTTTTGAATCCGGAGAGAGCCAGCTTGAGACCTGGAGCTGTCCATCAGAAATTACATCAAGTAGGAATTGAACCACACTGCTTTGCTTTCATTGTACTTAATTTCTTATGTTATAGTTATGTCAAGGGATATCAGTTTTCCATTTATATTCAGTTCAGTTTAGTCTCTCAGTCATGCCCAACTCTTTGTGACCCCATGGGGACTGCAGCACACCAGACTTCCCTGTCCATCACCAACTTCTGAGCTTGCTCAAATTCACGTCCATTGAGCTGATGATGCCATCCAACCATCTCATCCTCTGTTGTCCCCTTCTCCTCCTGCCTTCAGTCTTTCCCAGTATCAGGGTCTTTTCCAATGAGTCAGTTCTTTGCATCAGGTGGCCAAAGTATTGCCATTTATGTTGGTGATATGCAATTTCCTTTGAAGATAGAATGAGTTTAAAAAGGGAGGCCATATCAAGGAAAATCCGTGGTAAAGAATAGGATAGGAAGTACAGGATGTAACCAAAATGGCGACAGTGGCCTGGGCAAGACAGAAGTGGGAAACAGTGCATGCTCTCATGTGGCCTGACCTGCAGTCAGGTGAGAGCTAGCTTCGTCCACTCCTGTAAGGTCATGTCAAAGAGATGCGTCTCAAGATCCTGGAGGGGAGGTGGGCAGCGCCGCACGACGGGAACCAGCCCAACATCCTGGGAACCGTGCCTCAAGAGTTTGTGAGTCAGCAGAGTGGCGGGAACCCCCAGGGCAGAGGAGCAGATGAGTTGTGTTGCGCCGCCAAGCGCTGTGTGTCCCCCTCCCGCTCCCAGGCCCTTGCTGCCATCAGCACCCACCTCCCCTCGGTGTTATCATTCTGCTTCAGGACTGTTCTCGCAGCATTTAGTGTCAGCTGCCTGCCCTGCTGTGTAAGAAAGAACACAAGGTAAGTCGAGGACATGTTATTCCCAAATGACCTAATTTCAGCATTGGCCCTTGGCCTTTATGAGGGCATGGGCATGACCATTGGATGAGTCAGAGTCTCTGGAATTTTCTCAGTCAGTGGTGCCTTAAAGGAAAACATCTTTTCCTCAATTGAGAGTATGCCCTTCTGGGTAGGAGGGAAAAAGTCCCTTTTCTTTGTTCTTCTATTCTGGGTTTCCAGTCGTATGTTTAGACTTGCTTCTAGCAAAACAGTATCCTATAGGGTTATAAACTCTTCTCAGTTAGTCTGAGACTGTCCTGATTTTAAAACTGAAAGTCCCATATACCACGAATTCCCTCTGTCTCAGGTAAACTGGGGTGGTTGGTCCCTCTAATCTTAGGTCCAGAGATGAGCATACACTCGTAGGGTGATGATTCTCCTGGACATTAAAGAGTGTTTGAATGGTTGTGTCCAGAAAATTGTGTTTTGACAAAGTCAAAGGGTATTAAGTGATTTCCTTATTCAGGTTTAGACTACAGTGAAAATATTAAAACCATGATGTTTTTGTTAATACTAATTATGTAATGTGCAGCAGCAATGCATTAAGAGAAGGGTTTGTTGCATCAGCAGTGGCTTTAATTGGGCTGAGCCAGGAGAACCTGAAAAGAACTATTCCTCAAGGCATGTTTATAAAACCTTCCATGTTCATAGTGACACATAAGCCCCAATCAACTTCTCACAGTTGGCATTGATCCCTTGGTGTGCCTGTCTGCAAAATAGACTGTACGTAACCTAAAATATCTGAGATTTGCTTTGTATTTCCTTACAGTTAGGCTAGCTGCTATGATAAACAACCCCCCAAGTGTATAATTACTCAGTGCAATAAAAGCGAATTTCTTATTTACATAAAGTCCAAAACAAATGTTCCGGATTGGCGGGTATTTCTCCTCCAGGGGGTGATTCAGGGACCCAGTCTCCATCCGTTGTGTGGTATATACGACATGTTGCTTCCAAGGTTGTCATGATTATCTGCGTCAAGCCAGTGGAAGGGTGGAGAGCATACGATAACATGCATGGTGGGGTGTTGTTGGAGGAGGGCAAGCTTGGGTGTGACACTTATCATCCACTCACATTCCGTCGGCTAGACCTCAGTCACAGGCCACACCCAGCTTCCAGGGTGGTTTGAGGAATGCTATCTACCTAGTGACCAGGAACTCCTACAAGGGAACTGTCTTGTGGAAAAACTGGTCTCTAGCAGCATTTGACCTCACATGAAACATCTGCTGCTCTCTTGTAAAAAAGGGGGGGGATACAGTAAAAAAAGTTTTAAAAAATTTTTATTGGACTATAGTTCATTTATGATGTTGCATTAATTTCAGGTGTATAGTAATGTGAATCAGTTACACACATGTATACATCCGTGCTCTTTTGGATTCTTTTCCCATAGAGGCAAGTTTTGTTGCTTAGTTGCTAAGTTGTGTCTGACTTTTTGTGACCCCCATGGACTGCAGTACGCCAGGCTTCTCTGCCCTTCATTATCTCCTGGAGTTTGCGCAAATTCATGTCCATTGACCTGGTGATGCTCTCTAACCATCTCAAACTCTACTGCCCTCTTCTTTTGCCTTCAATCTTTCCCAGCATCAGGGTCTTTTCCAAAGAGTCAATTCTTTGCATCAGGTGGCCAAAGTATTAGGGCTTCAGCATCAATCTTTCCAATGAATATTCAAGGTTGATTTTCTTCAGGATTGACTGGTCTGATTTCCTTGCAGTCCAAGGGACTCTCAAGAGTCTTCTCCAGTACTTCAATTCAAAAGCATCAGTTCTTCAGCTATCTGCCTTCTTTACGGTTGCCTTCTTTATGGTCCAACTCTCACATCCATACATGACTACTGGAAAAACCATAGCTTTGACTATACAAACCTTATTGAGTTCCCTGTGCTGTACAATAGGTCCTTATTATCTATTTTATATGCTGCTGCTGCTAAGTCGCTTCAGTCATGTCCGACTCTGTGCGACCCCATAGACGGCAGCCCATCAGGTACCCCCGTCCCTGGGATTCTCCAGGCAAGAACACTGGAGTGGGTTGCCATTTCCTTCTCCAATGCATGAAAGTGAAAAGTGAAAGTGAAGCTGCTCAGTTGTGTCCAACTCTGAGCAACCCCATGGACTGCAGCCCACCAGGCTCCTCCATCCATGGGACCTTCCAGGCAAGAGTATGCAGTAGTGTGTATATGTCGATCCCAGTCTTACAGTTTATCTCCCCTCCCCATTACCCACTGGTAACCATAGCTTGTTTTTTACATCTATGACTCTATTTCTGTTTTGTAAATAAGTTCATTTGTACCTTTATTATAGATTCCACATATAAGTGATATAATATTTGTTTTTCCCAATCTGACTTCATTCAGCATGACAATCTCTCTGGATCCATCCATTTTTGCTGCAAATGGCATTATCTTGTCCTTTTTAATGGCTTAGTCATATTCCATTGTATAAATGTACCAGATCTTCTTTATCCATTCCTCTGTCAATGGATGGACATTTCGGTTGCTTTTATGTCTTGGCATTTATTTATTTCTGTATAGAAAATCTCCCCCAAATTTAGTGGCTTTAAACAATAACAATCATCTATTATTATCATCCCTTATTGTTCTGAAGGTTGGCTGGGTTCATCTAGGGGTTTGTCTTGGGGTATCTGCATGTTTTCAGGTAAACTGTAACTATGGCAGGAATGATCCTGAAGGCTTCTTTGCACATATGTCTGATGCCTGAACTGGGAACACTCAAACACCAAGAAACTGGGAGAGCTAGTAGCTTCTGGGCAGCCAAACTTCCTACATGGCGCCTCTGGGCTCCAAAGTGGAGTTCCCATATAAAATATAGGATTCAGTTAAACTTTTAATTTATAGAAACCGTCAATAACTTTTTAGTATATGTCCTTTGTAGTATTTGGGATATACTTACACTAAAAAAAATTTTGTTATTTTTCCAAAATTCAAATTTAAGTGGATTTCCTGTATATTTAGACTTGCTAAATTTGGCAACCCTATTCCAAAAGCACGTGTTCTGAGATTGGGAGAGCCAGGCAGCCGCTCTGTTGCCCGTTTTGACTTTGTCTCGGAAGTTGCATAGTATTCTTTTGCCTGCCCAGATGAGGGGATGTCTACAGCACATGTAAGAAAAGCACACGGGATGGGGCATAATCCTTACAGTAGTCATCTTTTGTCCAGATTAGGAAACTTTGGTTCAGGCAAATGCCATGACTTGGTTAGGTGACGTTGCCAATAAGGGGTAGACCCAGGATTCGAATTTTTGACTGCCTGGTTCAAAATCCATTTTTGAGCTCCTGAGCGTCAAGGACAGGGGAAGTTTTGCAGTAAAAACACACAATCAGACTTTAGGGAAGCAGATTTCCCAAAGGTCAGAAGAGAGATAACCCAGATATCACGGTCAGAGATTTTTAGATGAATCCCGTCTCAAGAGGGTTGGGACACTCTGAGAAATGTCATCACTCTAAATCTGCGATTGAAAGTGCTCCTCTTTCAGAAGGAAAGGGAAGGGAGCTAGTAAAACCAGAGGCTGCACAGGACATCCTCTGATGCTCTCAGACTTTAAAGGGCTGGAACAAAAATGGGAAGGAAGAGCACTTAGCCAAGGACAAATAAGAATCAGTTGCGGAGAATTGTAGGAATAGCAGCAGGAAGTGTTACACCCCAAATGATTTCAGGGAGAATGTTTGGGAAAACAAGGCAGGCTAACAGTTGCTGCTGTAGGTCAATGGCACAACATTTCTGGGTCAGAAAAAGAAGGGACTTCTCCAAAACAATCACCTTGAAACTAAAACAGCCTCTGAGAAACAGGAGATGATCAATTCATATTGGTTCAATGCATGAATGAACATGCAAATATGTTTAGAAGGAATGAGAAGTTATGCCACAACTGACCCCAGGAAGAAAGCACCAAATTCTTTTTACATGGAGCTTCGGTGCAGAAGATCTACAGCCAGGTGGGATGCTAAGAGTAGAGACTCTAAAGGGATAAAAAGTCAGACGAGCAAACATCAGTCTAATGCCTACAAGGAGTAGTTAATAACAATTAAAATGAGCTACTTGCCAAAAATCATGACCACTGTTCCATTGAAGGGTTTCCCTGGTGGCTCAGTTGGTTAAGAATCCACCTGCAATGCCAGAGATCTGGGTTTGATCCCTGGGTTGGGAAGATCCCCTGGAGGAGGACATGGCAACCCACTCTAGTATTCTTGTCTGGAGAATTCCCATGGAGAGAGGAGCCTGGAGGGCTACAGTCCGTGGGGTCACAAAGAGTTGGATATGACCGAGCAACTCAGCATAGCACAGCATAGCATTCCATTGAAGAACTGGCAAAAGAAGTTTTGATTCAGAAGTACTTTTGGCTTTAGAGGTTACAATTCTAAACATAGATATTTGTTTTAAAAGATTTTCCTGTTTTAGTATACTGTAATTTAAAAAAATCTTCTAAATCTGTATTTTCTTGCTAGGGAGAAACTTTGAGTTCAATTTCTTGCTAGAGAGGTATCAAATCCTCAGGTTTGAGTATGTGTGTGAGGGTTTAGTTGCTTTAGTCGTGTCTGACTCTTTGTGACCCCATGGACTATAGTCTTCCAGGCTCCTCTGTCCATGGGATTCTCCAGGCACGAATAAGGAGTTGGTTGCTACACCCTCCTCCAGGGGATCTTGCTGACCCTGGGATCAAACCCAGGTCCCTTTTGTCTCCTGCATTGGCAGGAGGGTTCTTTACCGCCAACACCGCCTGAGAAGCCCCAAAACTCCTGTAGGTGAAACCATTATAGCTTAATTTGGTATTCAGAAATTTGTTGACAGACACCAAAAATAAAAGACATCAGACACATTTATTCAATCATGTTTTAAAAAATTCCTACCATGTATAGTCTGGGTTCTAGGCACTGGAGACAGAGTGATGAATAGGGTGAGTCCTGGTAAGTAAGTCATCAAATAAATTTCTAAGAAAAAGTCCAGAGTTATATATGCCATAAAAGAACAGGTGAGGGGATATGGAGTGAGTACAGAAACTTCTACCTTAGATACTTAGGTAAGGTTTGTATAAGGTGGTGACATAAGAGTATAGATTAAAGATAAGGAGCCAGCCATTGTGTATAAATTGATAATAAGCATAATAAAATGTATTATCCTTGTAGTAAATCCTATAAAATCATCTTTAGTTCATTCATTTGTTATTGAGGGATTTAGCGTCACAGAACCCTGGCAGCCAGTAACTAGCTGGTGTGCGGTTGTTGCTCCTATATCCTGTGATCCATCCTGAAGTCAGTGAGGCAGGCAGCTGGAAATGGTGTGGTGTGAAGAGAGGGAAGGAAGGACCAGCAGGGAGTGCAAGGATGGGTTGGAATCTGACTGGCCTCTCGATGCCTTTAAACCTCCATCCTCAGCGCCCTTGGTCACAGAGCTAGGTGTCCCCCTGGCCAGGAGCTGGAGTTGCTGCAGGAAGAGACCCCGTGGGAACTGAAGGAACTAGGGCTCAGCCGCTGGCCAACAAAGCAGAGCCAGAAGAGAAGCATCGTCTACAGCGAGCTGCGCCTGTACCTGGCAGCCTACTTTCCTAGCAAAAAAATACTGCTGCCTCTAAACCACACTTATGACTGTGCGCCATGCTAACCTGGAACTATGCATGCAACTCTGCTTGTCTAAGATAGACATTCAGCTTAACTGAGTTGACGCAATACAAGCCCACCTCTTGCACCTGCTGGGAACACAAGATGACCAGGGTGGGTTGTCTTCCTCATCTTTGTTTAGGTCCTATCCCATCAGTGAAGACATAACACTGCAGCCAGTTCCTGCTGGGCCAAACACAACCCTTCTAAATCCTCTCTAATGTCTCTTTACTTTCCATAGCACTCATCACCTTCTTTTTTTCTTTTGCCTCACTCTACAGCATGCAGGATCTTAGTTCCCTGACCAGGGATTGAACCCATGCCCTTGAAGTGGAAGTACAGAGTCCCAACTACGGGACTACCAGGGAATTCCCATTCATCACCTTCTTATATGTGTGTGTGTTTAGTTGCTCAATTGTGGCTGACTCTTTGCCACACGCCTGCCAGGATCCTTTGTCCATGGGATTCTTCAGGCAAGAATACTGGAGTGGGTAGTCATTCTCTTCTCCAGGGGATCTTCCTGACCCGGGGTTCAAGCCTGGGTCTCCTGCATTGCAGGCAGACTCTTTACCGTCTGAACCACCAAGGAAGGCCCACCTTATATCAAAGTGAAAGTCACTCAGTCATGTCTGATTATTTGCGACCCCATGGACTACACATTCTGTGGAATTCTCCAGGCCAGAATACTGGAGTGGAAAGCCTTTCCTTTCTCCAGGGGATTGTCCCAATTCAGGGATCGAACCCAGTTCTCCTGAATTGCAGGCAGATTCTTTACCAGCTGAGCCACAAGGGGAGCCCAAGAATACTGGAGTGAGTAGCCTATCCCTTCTCCAGCAGATCTTCCCGACCCAGAATTGAACCAGAGTCTCCTGCATTGCAGGCGGATTCTTTACCAACTGAGCTTTCAGGGAAACCCCTACTCAATTATTATTATTTCCATGCTTATTGCTTGCTTTTTATTTCCCATCAGTAGAACAGAAGTTCCATAAGAGCATAAGTATTTTTCCAACCACGATGTGTCCCAAACACCATGAACAGCTCCATCCCTGAGCAGGCCCTTAGGATTTGCTGTTGAAGGAAGGAGAATAATTGAGGGGGTCAGAGATGAGTCTGGAAAAGTCAGCAGTGGTCAGGTTAGGTAGAATGGATTGTGTTTTAAATGTGGTGAGAAGCCTTTGGGAGTTCTCAGTGGAAGAGTCAGGTGTTCTATTGAACATGTTTTAAAGATCACACTGGCAAAGTGTGTGTGTGTGAAGGGGTGGGCATGAGGACTATGGGAAGTGGGAAGCCCAGGTAGAAAGTGATCACCGTTGTCTAGCTGGGGATAGTTTGGACTATGATGTTTGCAAAGAAGTGGGGGCAAGTTGTCAGACTCCAAATGTATTTTGAGGGTGAAGCTGTCAGCACTTATCAGTTGGTTGGATGTGGAAGATGAGGGTGGCTCAGGGTTTTAACCTGAAATATGGAGTGAAATGGTGGGGGCCCATTGGCAGAGTGGAGACAGGGAGAGGGGCAGGTTTGAAGAGAGAAGCCCAGATTTTCATTTATTTATTCAGCAAGTGTCTATTGAGCCCCTGCCATGTGCTGGGCACTGTCTTAGGAATACAACACTGAACAAACTGGATGAAAAGCCTTGCCCTCAAGGAGCTTACATTCTAGTGAGAGAGAGTGAGTGAGTGAGTGAGTGAAGTCGCTCAGTCATGTCCGACTCTTTGTGACCCCATGGACTGTAGCCTATCAGGCGCCTCTGTCCATGGGATTTTCCAGGCAAGAGTGCTGGAGTGGATTGCCATTTCCTTCTCCAAGTGGGAGAGAAAAAAAAGCAAACAGGCAAGTCAGTAAGATATAGTGTGTTGAGAAGTGATGGAAGTAGGGATTGGTGAGGGGATAGGGAGTGTGAAGGGTGTAAATTTAGGAGGCTTGTTTAACATGGGGCCTTTGGTAAAGACTTGAGGAAGCGAGGGAGAGAGTCATGTGGACATACCATGAAAGAACTTTCCAGGCAGATGGAATAGCAGGTTCTCCCAAGGTTGAGCCTGTCTGCCATGTTTCAGAAACAGCAAAGAGGCCAGCATGGCAGTGGGGAGAGCAGGGAGAGAGGAGAACAGGAAAGTGATTGGCTGGGCACATAGATCAGACCATTCTGGGGATTTCTACTTGGCATGAGATGAGAAGCCACCAGAGCAGAGAAGTGACATGAGCCAGTCTAACCTCTAACCTCAGGTTTGAGACACCCATTGGACTTCCTAGTGGAGATGTCAAGGAGAGAGTTGGATGTGAGTCTAGAGCTCAGGGAAGAGATCACAGCTGGATTCGGGTGTATTGAATGCCAGGGATGCCAGCCAGAGGAACATTAATTACAGAGGAGAGCAAATAACGGCAGCAAATGTCCAAGAATAAAGTGTCATGTGAGGAGACTCAGGCCACCTGTAGTTACTCTGGTTCTGCTTGTTTCAAGTTAGGGGACCACTAATAGGAACCACAAGGCTTCCCAAGTGGTACTAGTTGTAAAGAACCCACCTGCCAATGCAAGAGACTGTTAGAGATGAGAGTTCGAGCCCTGGGTCGGGAAGGCATGGAGGAGGGCATGGCAACCCATTCCAGTATTCTTGCCTGGAGAATCCTGTGGATAGAGGAGCCTGGCGGGGTCCACGGGGTCGCAGGACGTGACTGGAAGTGACTTAACAGCACCACCAGTAGGAACCACAGCTGATCTAATTCATATGCAGTGCTCTGTGGGTTAATAATAAAAGAAGTTTATAAATTCAACATTCAGATTATACGTGTTTGCCTATTGCTGTGACTCTTAAGTGATTTCAGGTGGACAGATATAGGTAACAAGAACCCACAAGTGACCAGGATTCTCAGCTACAGGTAATTTCCAACCTTTGGTCTGAGAACCATAGGGGCTGCTTTTGGCAGAGGTTGATGCTTGTATAAATCCTGTCAAGGTCACAGTCAATTTGAAGCTTTTTCTAAAAACTTACTCTTGCCTGTTCACAAATGGTCAGACTTGCAGCCGTGTTCTGGTGAAGCGGCTCTTCTGCATGGGATGGGAGGAATCTGATTTGTTGTGTTTGCTGATTTGCATGATGTAAATACTCTTACCACAGCCAGTCTTAAGGTACTAGTCATTTAACAACTGACTCTCGAAATCCTGCGATTTTGCTGAGTATATAACAGCTGGCTCCGGTGTATCAATATTTTCCTGTCCATAACTCGTGGATAGGCTATACTTCTGCAGCCCCAACTGCTGTGGCTTCTCAGATTTTCTCCACTCCCTGTATCCATGCCTATGGGTCACACTGAAGACAGTCAAGTGGCCAGTACAATGGCCTTTACCTCTGGAATTAGGAATTCCTTAGAAGGCTTTCCTGGTGGCTCAGATGGTAAAGAATCTGCCTGCAGTGCAAGAGGCCAGGTTTGATCCCTGAATAGGGAAGATCCCCTGGAGAAGGGAATGGCAATCCACTCCCGTATTCTTGCCTGGAGAATTTCATGGACAGAGGAGCCTGGCAGGCTACAGTCCATGGGGTTGCAAAGAGTCGCAAATGACTGAGTGACTTTCACTTTTCTGGGACAGTTGGTTTTAGCCATGACCCCAGGAAGACATCAGCAAGTGTCTTCTGAACTGAACTGCTGTCCTTGTCATTTCCTTGTCCTCAGTTCCTTACATAAATGGAACTTTCTACATTATTAAGGTATTTTGAGATCTTCTGCAGTGAGGACCCTGAATTTGATGCTGGGGTTACCATAGGCACATATCTGCCCTTATTGTTTTTTTTTTTTAATCAGAATATAATTGCTTTATCATGTGTTAGTTTCTACTGTACAATGAAATTAATCAGCTATATGGATACATATATCCCCTCGCTCTTGAATCCCTCTCCCACCCCCACCCCCCACCCCATCTAGGTCGTCACAGAGCACTAAGCTGAGCTCCCTGCGCTACACAGCAGCTCCCCACTAGGTATCTGTTTTACACTTGGCAGTGCAGTATGTCAATCCCATCTCCCAGTTCATCTCATCCTCCCTCCCACCACGTCCACAGTGTCTGCACCACTATTCCTGTCCAGAGTCTTATTGGAGGATTGAGAAAAATGGAAAGAATACCTAGGAAGGCTATTAGCATTACTCTATGTGCTGTGCACGTGCTAAGTCGCTTCAGTTGTGTCTGACTGTTTGAGAGAGCATGGACTGTAGCCCTCCAGGGTCCTCTGTCCATGGGATTTTCCAGGCGAGAATACTGGAGTGGGCTGCCATGCCCTGCTCCAGAGAATCTTCCCCACCCAGGGATCAAACCCATACCTCTTATATCTCCTGCATTGGCACCCAGATTCTTTACTGCTGTGCCAACTGGGAAGCCCATGTCCCCCATGAAAGCTTGCCTGAATTTGCCTACAATGAACATCCACCATCTGTGCCCCTCATTTTGCGTGGAACATTTGCTAACCTTATAATAATGTATAATATTATTTAATATTAATAACATTATTATTATATATTATTATTGTTTCCCCAGAGCACCTTAATGATCAGCCAAAGACTGTGGATTTCAGGATTGTCCATTGAAACAAATACAACCGTTGTATATGTGCTGTACTTAGTAGCTTCAGTCGTGTCCAATGCTTTTCGACCTCATGAACTGCAGCCCTCCAGGCTTCTCTGTCTATGGGGATTCTCCAGGCAAGAATACTAGAGTGGGTTGCCATGCTCTCCTCCAGGGGTTCTTCCCAGCCCAGGGGTTGAACCCAGGTCTCCCACATTGCTGGTGAATTCTTTACCATCTGAGCTACCAGGGAAACCCCAAATTCAATAATTTAATTCTATGCATTGCTCTCCCCACCCCCACTCAAAATTGCATCCCATTTCTAAAAGTCATGTGTGGACAGCTGAACATCCTTTGGGCCTGAGCACTACTTAAAAGCAGGAAGAGGACTCTTTACTAAGCCAATTCACCACATTTAGAGACCAGCGACATTTCTCTCATATGCCTATTATTTGGAGAAATGATTCAAGCTCAGGTAGCCGGTCAGCTGGTTCCCTACCAGTCACTGCAACCTCCTGTTGCACGCTCATCAGCAGACCTGGCATAAAGCATCCCAGCGGGGGTCATGTGGCTAGGAGAAGAAGGAAGACACAGCTACCCCAAAGAGACACCCCGTCCAGGTCTACAGGACAAGGAGGCATTTTGTGACCAGTGGAAGACACAAATGTCTCCCGTCACCTTCTTTGTATACGTGATGGTGAAAACAGGAGAAAACGCACAGATCAGAAGACATCCAGACAGTGGGCTGTTCTCACTGACGACGTTTGTGCCGCATTCCTCCTCGCCCCTGGAGTGCATTGCGACACTCAGACTGGTGGTTCTGGGAGCCAAGCAGCTGATGGGGGAGCCTCAGGAGGCAGCAGAGACAAATTAATCTTCAGATCCACCATTTCCCCTGAAACACACCACTTGCTAAACTGAATTTCAAGCCAAGAGCAGCAATTTTCCACAGCCCAAGTCTGGAAAAGTCTGTGAAACCACATTGGGTCCGAAAACCAAAGTTGGTTTTTTGCTGTTTTTCGTGGAGCACCAGAGAGACAACTCCAGAATTCCAGATGTGAGGCAGCTGGATGGACGTGTGTGTCCAGGCATCTGCACAGCAGCTTCAGAAAGGCGACCACGGACAGCTGCGAAAAACCACCACTGACAACCTTCTTTCTCTTTTCTTATCTGAACCTCTGGACTTACTTGTCTGAAAAGAAAGAGGGAAGAAAAAAAAAAAAAAGCTGGCACTCATTGTTTTGTTTTCTCAATTTTCTTGTCAACTGACTCATGATAAAAGAATGTCCTTTTCAATCAATTTCAATTCTGCAGAACAGAAAAATAGAGAATTTATAGGCAACTATTGGAAACAAAGGAACCATCTGTTTTTTTAAGTATAATTTTTCTCTGCAATAGTCCTCTCCAAACACTTGGATCATTTATTTTCCCTCACCGCACCACTTTTAGTGAACCAGAGAACCCCATTGTCCAACCCAGGTAGGTTTCTTTGAAAAGAACCCCTCCTCCCCAGAGTGGGTGGGCTTCGGGAACAGAAGTCTAGTGGGGTAACCGGGACCTCTGTCTCTTACATGGGGAGGGCTTCGTTATCATGGGAAGCAGCCTGGGCGGCTGGTGGAGGTCATCCAACCCTGGTTATTCCGGTTCATTTGTCATTTTCTAGTGACAGTTTTCACTTTTCGGCCAGGAATCTTCCAGGGGTGTTTTACAACATTATGACTAAAATTCAGTCATGTGCTGGCAGCTGCCATGGACTAAAAATTTACTTATCCGAAAGCCAGAGATGGCTCTGTCAATGGAGATGAGTCTTATATAAGCCAGGGAATGGCAACAAGGTGTCTCTGAACCTCCCAGCCTCTGGGGTCCGTCCTTCCAACTTTTCAGTATATGATGCTCTCAGTCCCACCGCACGTTCAGGAACCATTTTGCATCCACGCCAAGGCTGCTGTAGGTCCCTGCTGGAGCCTTGCAATCTGCTCACCAGCCCCTGCCTCAGAGACTTTCCCGGTTCAGACCTGCCCAACTCAGCAGCCACCCTCCTGGACCGTCTCTTGTCTCGGCCTCTCTCCCTCTCCCACCCAAAAGCTGACTGCAGCTCCCTTCCCGTGAGACACGCTATCACAAGATTGTGGCACTTGGCCGACTTTCCTGCAGGCTGAAGAGCGGTGGGGTGGAGTTCCGATAGAATGTTTCACAGTCTTGACCTATGCCCGACTTTCCTTTTCAGGCTCTTGGTCTCCTGCTCTGCTGCTGGATCCCTTGTGTTCCCCAGAACTGGTCTTATCGCTCCCAGCTTCTCTCCCATGACTCCTGTTTCCAGCCCAGCCTCTCCCTCCTTTGGCTCCCCTGAAATCTTCCTGTAGCACTCACTTTATTTTGTCTCAGAGTTTTAGTCCCCCTTTCCAGGAAGACTATGGCTGGGGGCGGTAGGGGGGGGGCGGGGAGGAGCCCTCCTCCCGTGACCAAAAGGCCCATCAAACTCATGAGGGTATTTCCACCCTCATGGATGAAAGAAAGAAGAAATAGTGAACAGCACAGCGGACTGTGGGGGCTCTCCTATAAAGGCCTAACCAGGAATTTGGGTATTGGCCAAATTAGAAGTAGGTTGAGGTGGCCTCAACCAAGCCCTTGCCTGGCTCCCGTGGAATTAGCTGCATGGGAAACCACTGGTCTTTATTCTACATTTAAAACTTCTATATACCTTGCTTTCATTTCTTCTAAAACTGTCTGCTAGGCTTTCGTTTCTATTTTAAAAAGGCATGAAAATAAAATCACTGGTTAGTGATGAAGAAGCCACCCAAATCTTCCGTTCTAAAAGGAAAAAAATAAGGCAGATCAGAGAAATACACCTCCAAGTATACACAGCTTTTGTCTCTAAACAAAACAGTGAAATTATGAGTTATTTTATTGTCTTATTGGGTTTTTTGCAAGTTTTCTATGATAAACATGAATTATTTTATAATATAAAGATGAAAGCTACAAAATTATTATAAGAAAGATTTGCTCCTTAAAAAAAAACAACTGTATGTGCATCCAATAAACCATTTTTACACAGTTCATCACAACTAACAACCACACTAACTGGGTTTTTCTCTTTTTAATCATTTGTAGTCCCAGTATGAAATTTATCTGTTTCAAAGTCTCAAATATGGGAATAAATAGCTGCTATGCCTAGAGCCTTCTATGAATATATGAGATGAACTTTGCTTTTGTAAACAGCATCCAATGAAGGGAAAAGTCAGTTATCTGACATTGAGAGCTGTGGTCCCTTAACCACCCAGGCAGAACCTTCTCTTTTTAGCACTTCCTTTTTAGCTGGTTGAAAGTCATAACTTTTGCCATCACTGTTACCACTACTACACCATCACCATCACCATTGTTACCATCATCACCGTTATCCTTTCTTTAACTGAGTACCTACTGTGTGCCAGGCTAGATACCTGATATGTTACATACACAGTCTCGTATGAATGTGAATTCTCATTCAGACTCTATAAAGTAAGAATCCTGTCCCCTCCTTATAGCTGAGGAAATAGGCTCAGAGAAATTAAGTTGCTTACCTGATCATTCATGACCAATCCAGCATGAACTATAGTGATTTTTAAAAATTACATAAATATTTTACTTGAATAATAAAATAGATATTACAAAGATTTCTCTTTTTATTTTTTAAATTATGAAATATGAGAACACATTTACAGGTGACTTGGAAAATACAAAACAAATTTACATGTAGTTCCACTGTATATTACAATTATTTTTTTAAATTCATTCCTAGTTGAAGAATAATGATATTCTTTATGATATTGTATTGGTTTCTGCCACACATCATCATGAACAATTATCTTTTTAAGTAGATACTTTAAGATTTTTAGTTGGAGTTTTAATAACAAACTCTCAAAAATTAATAGAATGGATAGAAAAGTCAAAGGATGTAGTAGGCCTGAAATGCACTATGAACCAATTCAGCATAATTAAAATTTATACATTTTTCACACAACAGCAGGATATGAATCCTATTCAAGTTCCCATAGATTTGAGGAAAGAACGACAATGTTTAATTCTGCCAACCTCACCCAACAATATAACATAGCAGCTAGCTATATTACTGCAATTCAGTCATTCATCCGCCCACTGGGATAGTCACCAGGTGCATGGTATCCCATCTGTGGAAGGCATAGCCCTAGGGATTAGGAGATCTGCACAAGCATAAAGGCAAGTTCCCTGGAAAAATTTAGGAAAGGAAATAAGCCAAGCCTAACTATAACCCAAGTGCAGAGGTGGCAGATGTCCTGGCAAGGACAAATGCAAAATGGTACGAGAATCCAAAGAAGAAATTACCAGGTGGGAGGGAGTCTGCTTAAGGGAGATCTTCATGGAAGATAACTGTGGTTTCTCATTGAACTGTGTTTCAAATGGAGAGAATGACAGGGGCTAAGGAATTCACATAGCATGCAAGGAATCCAATGTAGCTGGAAGAAGGGGTAGCCATGTGTGGGTGAGCAGGGAATGGCTGATTGTGGAGGGGACCCTAAATGATTCACCTGAGGCTTTAAACCTTATTTCAGGGGTGCTTGGGCCAGGCTGTGCAGGAGGACATGACTACCGCTGTGCTTTGGGGAGAGTAACCTACCAAGGGCAGGGTGGTGGGGTCTGGATAAAATGAAGAGTGGGGTGGATCAAGAGAGTCAGCCTCCCCAACACTGTAAATCAACTGTATTCCAATAAAAATCTTTAAAAGTTAATTAAACGCACACAGAAAATAAAACATGAACCAACAACCACGAAAAAGAGGGTCATCCCCGGAGACTGGGAGAATGGAGAGACAAAGGAGAGAGATCAGACCTACATTCCAAGCCTGGGTGACCAAAGCCCTCACCATGGCCTGGGCAGCCTGTCATTCTAGACTCTCCTCTCCTTCTGATTTCATTTCCTTCTTATCTCCCGCCTTGTTTACTTGCTCTAGCCTTTGTGGTTTCTCTACACATCAAATACTGGACACACTCAGCCATGAGGACATCTCTTGGCTTGGAAACTCCTCCCCAGATATATGCATGTTTCACTGTCTCTCCTCCTCCAAGGCTTTGTCCCAAGGTCACCTCTTTGCTGGGCTCTCCACCCCCCTTATTTTACCAAGTTCTTCTCTGTACCAAATATTACTTTCTGACATAGTATGTACTTTACTTATTGATTATGTTCGATTGTTTATCTTCATCTGGCTTGTTCACTGCTGTATCCCTGCAGCTGGAACAGAGTAAATGCTCATTAAATATTTGTTCAATGGTAATGCTGACTTGGACAAAAACTGGGATGTCAGGAAAGAAAGCTAGCATGGGTAAGAGGAGAAATTAGGACTCATCTTGAACATTTGGTCTTAGGTGCTGAGGGATGCTAGGTGGAGAAGTCTTTCCGGCAGCTGGGAATATGCGTCTTGAATGGAGGAGCCAGGTCTGGCCTGGGAGCCTGGGAGAAGAAGCTGTCCAAATAGAGACGACAAAAAGTGAGTTTATTGGAGGGCTCTTTTGGTTTTTTACTTTTTAAAGATGATTACTGCTGCTGCTGCTGCTAAGTTGCTTCAGTCATGTCTGACTCTGTGCGACCCCATAGATGGCAGCCCACCAGGCTCCACCGTCCCTGGGATTCTCTAGGCAAGAATACTGGAGTGGGTTGCCATTTCCTCCTCCAATGCATGAAAATGAAAAGCGAAAGTGAAGTCGCTCAGTCGTGTCCAACTCCTAGCGACCCCATGGACTGCAGCCTGCCAGGCTTCTCCGTCCATGGGATTTTCCAGGCAAGAGTACTGGAATGGGGTGCCATCAGATACTTTTAAATTACACATGTGACTCACATTATATTTCTCTTTTTTTCCTGAACAGTATTATTTTGAACACAAGCATTTCTTATGATTTTGTGTATGTTTGTTGCTATCTCTTTTTCTTCTGCAGATTATCAGATGTTCTGAAGGGATGATGAAATGTGTCAACAAAGACTCCGTCTGCTGTTATATAAGCATCTCTATGCTCAATAAAAGAGAATGATCCTAAGCTCTAGTTACAAAGAACCATGACAAAAAAACTAATATGAAAATTTTCTAGGCAAAAAACCAGGCTGTTAGTTGATTTTAAATAAATATTTTAGTGAGAGTGGTTTTGTTTCAGCATACTGAAATTACTAAATCCTAGGTTATGAACCACCCCCCCTCCCCATTATATAAGTAGATTAGGAGGGCATGTTGGATATGATCTCATTCCTTCATTTGCTCATTCATTTACTCAAAAAGTATTTACATTTCTTTAATATTTAATGTAGTACTTAATATAATGTTGTAGATAATAAATACGACAAGTGTATTCAGGCATGTGTTTTTGCATTAATATTCATAGAACATCACCTCATGCCAGACACTGTAACTTAGGGATATTTGGTGGTCCATGAAGATAGTCTCTATTGGACACAGCTGGCTAGTCTGCTGGGGTTAAAAATTCAACAGCATTTATAAATTTGGTTTTCTGCCTTTCCGTCTTTCCTTCTCACTCTGCTCTCTCTTTCTCATCCTTTTTCCCTTCCTCCTGTCCTTCCTTCCTTCCTTCCTTTCTCAACAAATGCCTTTCAGCAGCTACATTATTTTCTGAATGGACACCTGATTAGTTGATCTTCCATTCTCAGTGAAAATGAATGCTTTTTATGACACAAAATCATCACATTGCTTTAGCATTAAGTTGCCTGGAACTATATCAAAGTCAGTGACATATGTAGTCCATTAGTTGCACTGAGCTCTTAACCTCCCTGGGAGAAAAAGAAACGACATAAATAAGGCTTCTTTTACATCAAGCAGCAAATAAATGAAGTCATTTGAAGAAACCACCTACATGAAGTCCTGGAACTGTAATTACCCAACTCTCTCTTTTGGCAAACAGAGGCTTTCTTAAAATATAGCTGTCTCCCCAGTAATGGTCCCTCCCGGTGGGATGTAGCAAGACTGTGGGTCACAGGGGCCCAAGACAAAGATGTTACTGATTTGGACACTTGAACTACTGCTCAAGAAGGAAATTCCCAGCGTTCATCCTGGCCGAGATCAGAAATTGTTTTGGAAGCTGTGAGGTCAGCCTTTAGTCTCTATAGGTCCGCTTGTAGGGCAGGGAGTTCACTGACTTCTCAGAAAAGAAAAAGAGCACTTAATAAAATAAATTGCTTCTACTCCCCTCTGGTTTCTATGAAAAAATAAAATTCAGTATTAAAAATTCTGTAGCAGTGTGGACATCCTTCCTAGAAGAGATAGAGAACTTTGAACTTGGACAGGACCCAAGAGGCAATCATTTCAATAGATGAGGAAGTGGATTCAGAGAGGTCCCATGAGTTTGTCCAGCAGCCGCAGAGTGGAAAGGAATCTCCCTGAGCCCCCTCCACCCATTCATCCTGCCATCTGCTACTACCTATGGCTTGCCTCTTTCCACCAGAGTGGTTTTTTTTTTTTTTTTTTTTTTAGGCTAATGAAAGTGTTCTTTCCTCAAATATTTATTTAGGAACTTGAAGTTTAAGTGAACACTTCTGGTAATCTTTAGTAATTTTTGTTATCAAGGAACAGTGAAAATAAAACCAAGATTAATTGATATTGTCTTAGGTTTGCGTGGCTTTAATCTAAGGACAAAGCAGGCATTATAAAACTTCCCCATGTAATGATTTCCTTTTTAAAAAAGAGGAGACCAGTTTGCATCCAGAGTCCCAGCTCATAGGTAGAACTCACCTCTATTAACGATGTCACCTTCCAGGTGGGCCAGAGTAGAGGGCAGGGTTCTCATTGACTGTGTACACCTCTGGCTATTTCGATATGTCCAGATTTCTCCGGAAGCAGGCCCAGAGATAAGGCCATGTATGCAAATGATTTATTAAAAGTCTTCCCAGGGACTGGAGGAGCAGGACAAGAAAGAGGAAACATCAAGTATAGATGAGCTCTCAGGTCGAGTCCCAGCTTCAGCCAGGTACCCTGGGGGAGCCCTGCAGTGTCAATTAATACCTCAGAGTCAGTCCACACCTGAGGCAGGAGAACTGGTCTTTCATCTCCCTCCACCAGCCAGTCATCAATCAAGGGCCAGCCTATCCCAGGTGAGCTCCCAGGTAGCCTGGCTCTTGGCGAGTGCAGGAACCCAGGGTGGTCTTCTGTTGCAGGCAAGAAGTGGAGCAGAGAGAGTCAGGGGCTGGACACAGGAATGGGAAGCGGGATGGAGGGGAGCTCAGGACAGTAATGTCAGTGGCTTCCTCATCACAGGTTTGGCCTGGACAGAATCTTGACATCTTCCACTACTCCATTTATGTCTGCCAGGGCTCCTTCCCCTGACATCTGGATTGGGAGGCGTCGTGGGCATTTGCGGCTTTTGGTTGTCCCATCTCCATCCCCCCCTTTCCCTTGATAATTATAATTTAATTATCATTAGAGTAATTTAGCAGTATTAAAATAATAGCAATTTCAGGAAATGATTCCTCTTAGTCTGTATCTCTTGGCAGAGGTGACTAACCCAGACTCTGTGGGTGGGAATGTGCCCAAGGCTCAGGCCATCAGCTTGTTCCTTTCCCTCTGGTCCAGGGACTGGCCCAGGGATGGGGCCTTGGTCAGGAGTCAGACACAGGGAGCAGAGATGACTCAGCAGTTTTTAAACAGAAAGATGTTTAATGCTGGGAAATAGACACTCGTGAAATCACCAGAAGAGCTCTGGCTGGGTCTCCAGGAAAGATGCTTTTTGCCCACCAGGGATCAAGGTGGAGAGAGGAGCACCACCTCCACCCTGCCATCCCATTCAAGAATACACCCAGAGACTGCAATCAGGCTTCAAAAGCTTCTGGACACCAACAAGCTGGAGACTGTACGTAGGACTTGACCAGGAGCCACATCTGAAGCAGCAAGAGAATGGTACCCAGCTCACTGCTGCCTTCTGAATCTCACGCTGGACATCTGATGAGTGGCATCTAATTTGCATGCAGAACCCTAGCTGAGAGGGGCTGAGGATGTAGGTTTCCACTTTGCAGGCTTTGCAGCACAGGGAGGTATCCTAAAGGGATCCTGAACTGGTTCACTGTGACCCCACAAATGGGGGGCACCAAAGCATCTTTAGGAGAAAGTCAGCACTTTCATTTGGCCAGCAATGGGGAAGAGAAGCTTTCTCTGTTTCCTGGTTAGGAGCTCCTGGGAGCCATCTTGACATCTCGGAAGGTCTAAGAATGAAGCTGTTGGGAGGTGGAGAACAGCCAGTTTGAAAGATGGAGAAAGATCAGATGCCAGTTAAGGGCCCAGAGAGGGGAGGTGACTCATTCAAGGTCACCACCTTGAGTGAAGGGCGGTGTTGGATCTAGACCACCCACCACCTGACTCCCAGTGCAGATTTTACCCCATCATGTGATCCTGCCATCCCTCGCCCCTCCCCGCAGCCTTCCCCCAACAGCTGGCAGGGTCCCACAGGCCCTAGTTAAAGACTCTGATTGGCCTGATCCCTTGGAGCATGCAGAGTTCCCAGGCCTGAGCAGAAAAGCACTCACTCGGCAAGCATTTCCCCACACACCTGCTGAAGCCCAGGTGTGAATGAATAACTCCTGACCAGTGCCTGGCTAGTGAGGAGCTCAGAGCTGGCTTGAAAACACCCTAGGGGTGCTCTCTGAGTGGCACTGAAATGTGGCCACACCGGTTTGGTCTATTTTCAGCTTCGGAAACAAGGGAGGTGAGGTAGGGAGGTGAGGTGGGGTGAGTGGCGGGCTCACAGGGCAGATGAGTTTCAGGCCAGCTTTCTGCATGCCTCCAAGGTCACCTTGGGCCCTTCCGCTGTCACCTGTGACCTTGTTTTCCTCTCCCCTCTTCTCCCTGGAGGGATGGGAAGGAAGGACCCTTCTGACCTCAGGGCAAGTGAGCTGAGAAGGGGTGGTGGGGTGGGGACAGGCACACCTCAGACCCTGAGATGGGTGAAGAAGGTGTCGTCAGCCAGATCCTGAGTGTTTCCCCTACATTTATTGGTGTACATTGCTTTAAAAAAAACCAACAACAACAAAAACCCTCCCAACAACGGTTTGAGGTCTGTACAACTGTTGTCTCCATTTGTAGTAGGAAGAAACGAGGCTCAGAGAAAGTGAGGAGCTTGCTCAAGGCCCAGAGTAACCCAGCAGAACTAGAATTTGAACCAGATAGGTCTGCGTTCCTGATTACTATGCCCTATGGTCTCAAACCCCAATAATCTGAGCTATCCTTTCCTACACATGGGCTACTTTCTATTCCTCCAGAACAGCTCTGAATGTTCCCTTTTATAAGCCCCATTTTTCTGATGGGGAAACTGAAGCTCAAAGAGCTTAAGCAATCTGCTCAAGGACAACCAAGAACATAGAGTCGAACATGACAGTGCCAGGCTGAACCTGGTCTCCCTCTGTGGCCCGATTCTGACCTTTATACTGTGCCAGATTTCTGTTCTCTGAAACGATTGCACAGCCTCTCATAGGACACCTATGCTGGTCTCTCCTCATTTTATGCCGAGGGAACTAAGATTCTCAAAGTTTGTGTGACTTGCCGCAGGTCCACTGGCGGCTCAGATGGTAAAGAAGTTGCCTGCAATTGGGAAAACCAGGGTTCAACTCCTGGGTCAGGGAGATCTCCTGGAGAAGGGAATGGCTACCCACTCCAGTATTCCTGCCTGGAGAATCCCGTGGACAGAGTAGTCCATGGGTTCGCAAAGAGTCAGACTCGACTGAGGGACTGATACACGCACAAGCCCCAGGCCCACACAAATGGCTGGATGGGCTGGAATCCAGACTCTGGACTCTTCGGCGGTGTGTACACAAACTCTATTTCTGATTCGTGTTGTAATTTCAGAGATGTTTTATCTCCATTTCTAGCTATTCTTCACTGGACAGTGGCTTCCACCACTTTGGCTTGGGTTTTCCCTTATCTCCTATCAAGCAGTTAATGATCTGTGATTGACTGAAGAGGAGATTGGGTTAGGGCTTCTGCAATTGCAACAGAATCTCTATGAGAAGACTCTTCAAAACAGGAACCCTCCTGTAAGGCAGCATTGACACCCATAATCTTTTGCCACAGAGGTCCTGAGCAAAAATGCACTAAAAATCAAACAGTGAAATTCCTCTAGGTACCTCTTCGTGTTTTCCTCACAAAAACACTTGTTGGAAGGCAGCAGAGGGCTATAAGGGGGTGAGCAGCGAGGAAAGAGAAAAAGCCTCGAATCTGGGAACCAGTAGGTATTGGATGGATTTTGGCTCTCCTTGAGGTTTTAGATGAGCCTTCTTTTAAATTTTATTTTTCATTGTGCTGAAGTAAATGATACAGTTCTAAATAATATGTCAAGTATGGCAGGAAGCCACATTTTAATTCCTTGACTTAATCCTCCTTTTCTGAAATCAACAATATTTACTGAACATCTCCCCTGCTCTGGGCGCTGCAGAAGCCACGTGCTGAGGATCCAGAAATAAATCAAACCAGGTCCCTGCCCTTCTGGAGCCCACAGTCTAGTGAGAGAGACAAATGCAGGGGGCACAGCTCCAAAGCCCCGTGTGCAGTGCTGTGACGTGGACAGGGTCAGTGTGGCCAGCAGCGTTTCCTTGGGTGGATAAGGGTGGGATGCTTGGGCTTTGTGGAGCCTAGGAGGCTGTGTTGGTGGGAGGTGGGGGCATTTCAGGCAAAGGGAATGGCTGGAATAAAGGCTTTGGGCTGGAATGAGTGACCCCAGGGCCTGAAGAAGCAGTGGCTGGGGGAAGAGCTGCTGGGGAAGGAGCAAGGAAGAGCTTGGCAGGTTTGGTTCTGAAGAGCCCTGGGTGTTATGGAAAGGAATTTAAATTGTCTCCTGGAGGCAATGAAAAACTATTGAAGAGGTTGATCAGGAATGTGACATGACAGGGTTTCTATTTTAGAAAGTCGCTCTGGCTGCCGTTGGAGGGTGGACTGCATGAAGAGAGTCCAGCCATGGGGAGGCCGTGTAGGAGAGGATGTCAGTGCTCAAAAGAGCACTGAAATGGCCCCAGCTGCCTGCGCTAAGGGCCAGAAGGCGGAGATAGAGGAGAGAGGATGCACGGATTGAGGCGTTTAAGAAGAATAAAGCCCTCAAGAATGAACACCCACATTTTAACTCGGTGTTTGCATGGCTGACTTTCTAAAAAGGAAAGGGAGTTATGTCTTTTTTTAATGGCATACAGGAACCTAGGGAAACAGAGTAAAAGGAAAAAATTACCCAGGAATCCCCTCATCATAGCATAACTCATGTACGTATTTTATTTCCAATCTCGGCCCCTAGTTTGTAACTCAGATTTTTAGATGACACTGTCTCTTGAGTGCTAGGTGGTAATGGGAAGCACTGAATGCTTCCTGAAACCTGTGAAAGACTCACTTTTAAGACTCATTGCTGGAGGTTCCATCCTCATTGCCTATTTTAAGGGAGGCCAAATTTCTTGCATATCTAAGAGCCAGTCACTTTGAACCAGGACTTGACCGTGAGCATTTTCCCGTTTCATTTGTTCCACAGGACACTGGATCCAATTATTTATTCTCATCTACCTCCCCACTGGCCATAAAAATGATCGAGATGCTGGAACATCTCATGCCTTTGTGTCCTGGAAAACTCAACCCAAGATGCCAAGAGATGACAGCACTCAGATGAAGCCTTGCCGTGGCCGGTGAGGCCCGCTCATTGGAGAAGGTGGTGGGGAGATCATAGGTTTTTCACTTCACTCTCTGGTGTTTTCACTGCCAGGAGAGTCTCTGAGCACAGTTCAGCTTTCAATTTTGCTCCACAGGGAGGATCCGACCTGGAAAATAAGAAGTAATTGATAAGAAGCCCACAGAAATGTCCCAGCTCTAGCAGGCCATTGACTATGAAGGAGCTCCATGTTTTGCAAAGGAAAGCTGCGGCCTTCCTTGGGGGAGGTGTTAGGCAGAAAGTCAGTAGACTTGGCTTTGAATGAAAGGCCTTGGGGACAATCAGACAGTGGCCTTATTCTGTGTTATCAGGCTGAAGGATGATCTTGGGCAAAGTAGATGTTTGATGAAGAGGGCCAAGCCTGGAAGGGGAGCCAAATTAGTTTGCTCACCCAGAGCTGAGACGTGGTTTCCATGGAGCCTTGGCAGACACGAGACCATTGGACGCTTTCCTTGGCTTCCCTCTGCCCTCTGTGGCCACCAGGAGACTACAACTCTCTCCTGGGCAGCTTCTGGGAGGAAATTCAGTGACCAAGGAATCTGGGACAGGAAGGAAATTAAAAGTAGGAGATGGGGCATTCCTGGTGGCTCAGTGGTAAAGAATTGGCCTGACAATGCAGGAGTCACGGGTTTGATCCCTGGTTCAGGAAGATCTCACATGCCTCGGAGTCACTAAGCCCATGCACTGCAACTACTGAGTCTGAGCTCTAGAGCCTTGGAGCTGCAACCCCTCAGCCTGTGTGCTGCAACCAGCTGAAGCCCGTGCTCCCTAAAGCCTGTGCTCCACGCCACCACAATGAGAAGCCTCTGCACTGCCATGAAGCGTAGCCTGCACAGCAGTGAAGACCCAGCACACCCCCAAACAAATAAATAAATAATTTTTAAAAGGCGGAGATGGACAGTGAAAATTGGGAAAATGCTGATGATCAAGGCAGGAGTTGGAACCATTTCTGCCACATGCTCTTGTTCAGGAACAGCAGGAAGGCATCCAATGATACGTTCTCTGGGGCTTTGCCCAGGCTAATTGTACATGACAATGGCTGCTCTATGTTCTTTCAGGGAGGGTTGGAATGATTTTGCAGGCCCCGTGTGGCCTGGTGGCCAGAGTTGGAAAAGGTTCCCTCTCGGACTTCCGGCAGCAGGTGAGGGACACCAGCCGTGATTACCCAGGAGGCTAGACCATCATTTCCCCTGGCCGCTCCTGCTGTTCTTCCAGGAGGGGACCTTTACTGGTCACCAGAGGGGCTTCCTGGTGCACGGCGTGTCACCGTCCCTGACTACTGGGCTCTTTCATACAGGCTGGAAAGGAGGTTGGACTTTTCATTCCACCTGGGTCACTGGGAGATTTTACAAGATGGTGCGTCAAAATGTTTGTGTGGCTTCCGGTGGGCCTGGCCCTTTGCCCTCTGTCCATGTGGAAATGCCCAGCCTGACCAGTGGAAGAGCAAGGCTTGGAAGCCAACCTGAGTTTGGGCCAGGCTAACAGAGTCGGACACGACTGAAGTGACTTAGCAGCAGCAGCAGCAGCAACAGCAAGAATGGAAGCTCCACGGTCAGCCGAGTTGCAAGCTGGTTTAGAAATTTACCAGTCTCAAGGTTTCCCTGGTGGTCCAGTGGTTAAGACTCCCGGCTTCCACTGCAGAGGGGGTGGGTTCGTTCCCTGGTCCGGGAACTAAGATCCCCTATGCTGCACAGTAGGGCCAAAATAAATAAAAATATATTTTTTTTAAAGACATCTACATTTGGCGGAGGGAGGGGTGTGTGGGGGGTGGAGAAATTTACTGGTCTCTTTAAAAATAGATAAAGAAAATAACGTTATTTTTTTTTGAAAGGAAACCACTGATAAAAGAATTGTGGCATAAACAAAGAAAAATGTGAGCACTCTGTTCTGAAAGCAATAAAGGCAGCAAACAGGGAAATGCCAGAAGCTGTGACCCATGGTTCGTGCTCTCTCCTCAGATCTCATTTCCATTTGCACACAAAGGGGAGATTCTTGTTCTCAAGTTGCCTTCAACAAAATGATAGAACTCAGTGAAGGAAATGAAGTGTAATTATCATTATTAATTTTTAGTTTGTTCTTTCAATCAAAATAGCTCTTAAGTAGGGTATTCCAGTGTAACCTAATCTCTTATGTCAACAGGCAGCCTGGAGTGCCTGCAGGGCTCCACACTCACACAGAGGACACAGGTGTTTGGGGAAGAACCTCTCCACGAGGAAGTCAGTTGCCAGGAACCCCGGGGCCCCCTCCACTTAGAGGGCTCCTTGGCTTCCCATGTGCTGTGTTCCTGAAGCCAGAGACAGAACCAAGTAGAACTTTCCTGACTCTTTGAAGTCAAATTTAAATGACATTATAGAGGCTTCCCTGGTGGCTCAGCGGTAAACAGTCCGCCTGCCAATACAGGAAACAAGGATTTGATTTCTGGTCTGGAATATCCCACATACCCTGGAGCAACTAAGCCGGTGCGCCACAACTATTGAGCCTGTGCTCAAGAGCTGGGGAACCGCAACTGCTGAGCCCACGTGCTGCAGCTAGTGAAGCCCGAGTGCCCTAAAGCGCATGCTCCACAAGAGAAGCCACTGCAACGAGAAGCCTGGGCCCTACAATGAAGAGTAGCCCCTGTGGGCTGCAGTTAGAAAAAAATCCCTTGAAGACCCAGCACGGCCAAAAATAAGTAAATAATACACTTAAAAAAAAATGACATAATCACATAAACACGATGGGAAGGAGTAGGGGTTGAAGGTAATTAGGTCATGTATCGGGTAAGAGGCAATTCCTTTCCCCTAATTTTTGTTTCCAGAAGAAAAGGAAGGGCAGAAATGTGATTAGAAATAACATCCTCAGTCCTACCACAGCCTCCGCTTTAGCACCCAAAGGGGACACCCAAAGCCTCCCCCACTCTTGCATTCCAAGATGCTACTGCTTGTCCGTGGTCACTGGGTATGTTCTACTTGGGAGCTCTTCTTTGATCTCAACCCATCTTCCCCCTCTTAGAGCACAAGGCAAACATCCCGCTGAAAATCCTCATCTTTCTAATGCATCTTCTAGGAAGATCAAAGTCCACAGGATAGCTTTGGACTTATATTAACCTGAGTACTGAATGGATGGGACACTGCAGCATTAGAATCTTGCATCAGGGTTGAAGTCAGTGAAGCAAGGAGATGCAACTCAGAGTTCTTCCCTTTCCATCTCAGTAAAATCACCCGCTCCCAAGATTCCAAGGAGGGGGCTTTTGACTGTAATTAATTTGCACTGCTGCAAAATGATCCCAAAGTCAATAATTATTGACTGCTTCCTGAGCTAAGGGATGGAAGCGGAGACTGTGGCATGGTTTCATTCTTGATCACACACATCAGAGACCTGCTTCGATGAGCTCAAATAAGGATTCCTATGATTCAGTTTCACAAAATCCAAGAACAGGGATGTCTGAGCGCTGGACATCACAGAGAATAGAGATGGGAGGTGATTCTAGATTCTTGCAAGGCGTGTCAATAAGGGGTTTCTTCCTTTTCATACCATTCACTGGAAATGTGTGAGGTTTTCTTGTTTTGTTTTGTTCTGTTTTTAGCTCTGAACTCCTGCTAGGCCATAAGGAAGTTGTTCGTCTCATTCAGAGCTACGTTCTCTCAAACCAGCCTAGAGTGAAAAAAATATAAGGAAGTGTATCTAGCATTTTTGTTCAATGAGTTAATGAACCTTCATTGTACGTTCCACTATTTCAATGACCAGCTGACTGGATGGATCTCTTTGTATCAGATCTGGTCTCAGTTGTTTCCTCTGGTTCCTCTTATGACCCAGTGTTTTCTCCCACAACTCTTTGTACCTCCCATAACAGATTGTACCTGACCCATCATGGTCTTCTCAGCTTCTTCCACATCATATGCTTTTGGTTTTAGCTTCCACCACTAACCTACCAATTCTATTCTAATTTATTAGCTCAAATTTGTAAGAAGGAGGAAGGGAATAAGAAAGAGAAAACCGATTAGCCAGGTCTTCTATTTGTACCAGGTCATTTGGGGCTTTCCTGGTGGCTCAGATGGTTAAGAATCTGCCTGCCAATGCAGGAGACATGTTCAGTCCTTGGGTCAGGAAGATCCTCTGGAGAAGGGAACCCACTCCACTATTCTTGCCTGGAGAATCCCATGAACCGAGGAGCCTGACAGGCTACAGTCTATGGGGTCACAAAGAATGGGACATGACTGAGTGACTAACACTGAGGCAAGTCATGAGCCAACCAGAAGACTGACTGTCCTTGGTATTGACGCCCACTTTGGTTATCAGTGGAGGTGAAGGTCAGGGGTCAATGTCAATAGGTTCAAAACATAGGTTCCTAGGAAGCAGGGTCTATGGGCAAGGCAATTTATCAAAGAATGGAGTATAAGTGTGGCAGGCAATTTTTGACCTTGTTTTCTTGTGATGCTTGGTTATTTATTTATTTATTTATTTTTACCATGATCTGCTTTTTTTCCTTGGGAAATTATTTGTAAGACTCCCTCTACACTAGGGATGCATTTTATCCAAGAAGATTTGTGTTTGCTTCTGCCAGGTACTTAGAAAAGTATATCACTTCAGGACTTTCAATCATATTAATGGCTTAAGTTTTTGGTTTTTTTTTGACCATCCAAGTGATATGAATTTGGGCTCCTGTGGTGGGCTGGATGAGGGTCCCCAAAAGATATGCCCACTTTTTAATCTCCAGAACCTATGAAGGCTACCTTATTTGGAAAAAGGGTGTTTTGCAGATGTAATTAAGCTCAGGATCTTAAGATGAGATCATCCCGGATTATCTGCGTGGGTTCTAAACCCAATGACAAGTGTTCTTGTAAGGGTCAGGAGGAGGAGAGATACACAGAGTAGAAGAGTCCCAGATTAGAGCGATGCAGCCACAAGCTAGGAAATGCTAACAGCCACAGCAGCTGGAAGGAGCATAGCTCTGCTGACACCTTGATTTCAGACTTCTGGCCTCCAGAACTGAGAGAACAAATTTCTGTTGCTTAAAGCCACCAGTTGGTGGTATTTGCCGCAGTAGCTGCTGGAAACCAACTCAACCTCTAAATCCACAAAAGGATTGACCTATTATTACATCTCTTCTGGGACTCCCCACCTCTTCCTACTCTGTTTGGCATCTTCCATCTCCTGGGAGTAGAGAATGTCCAAACTTATGAAGGCTGTCTCACCTATAAATTAGCTTGTCACAATTCCATGGATGTTGGCAGAAGATACAAGATTCCTGGGTCAGAGGAAAAGGACATTTTATTACTCACCATGATGGCAGTAGCCAGAATATCAACTTTGTGTTAGTTCCCTGCACCCCAGTTCCCGTAAGTGATGTGAACACACAGTGGGTTGTGTTAGAAAAGAAACTTTGAGTTTAGGAAAAACTTTGAGTTAGACAAGTTTTATACTGGGCAGTAAACATTTCTGTCTTTTGTATGACAAGGAGCTATTATCCTTATACAAGGTGGTAAGCCCACATGTCCTTTGCTCTGGAGGGAGAAACTACACTTCTAAGGCCTTGAAAAAACAATCCATGATGAAGGTAGGCAGTGCTTCTGCTTGCAAGGCGTGTAGAAATGGAAGAGATCCATGGAGGATTGTCTCCCAGCAAAGAGGTAGGAAGGAGCAGGCTGGGTTTTCTTCCAGTTCATTCTTGTTCTGGCTTCCCAGGTGGTGCTAGTGGTAAAGAACCCACCTGCCAATGTCGGAGACTTAAAGAGATGCAGTTTCAATCCCTGGGTCAGGAAGATCTCCTGGAGAAGAAAATGGCAACCCAGTCTAGTATTCTTGCCTGGAAATTCCATGGACAGAGGAACCTGACAGGCTACCGTCCATAGGGTTGCAAAGAGTCGGACACAACTGAAGCGACTTACCACACACACACACACACACACACACACACACACACACATTTGTTCTCTCACCAGAAATGGATTAGTTTGTGTATAACTGCCTGAAGGTAACTCAAATTGTAACCTCAGGATTAGATGATTCCTTACATGAAACAGCAATGAGAACAGTGCCAGCTTCAAAGTGTGTGACCATCTGAGCTTTGCAAGCTACTAAGAGATTTAACTGCTAAGCTATTATAGCCCACTGTCTTATAAGGCAATGGAAGGAGCCATGTGTTGTTGTTGTTGTTGTTGTTTATGGTTCCTCAGTTGTGTTCAACTCTTTGTGATCCCGCAGACTGTAGGACAACAAGCCCCTCTGTCCCTCCTCTGTCCCTGGGATTTCCCAGGCAAGAATACTGGAGTGCGTTGCCATTTTCTTCTCCAGGGGATCTTCCCGCCCCAGGGATCGAAACTGCGTCTCCTGCTTGGCTGGTGGATTCTTTACCACTGCACCACCCGGGAAGCCCATGAGCAGCCATAGCTTTGTTTAAACACAGGATGGAGGGTTTCCCAGGTTGACTGCTTTGAATCAAGCCTCTCTTATTTGGATACAGGGTTCAGTGTGGTTGTTATACAGCAAAACAGAAAGTTCACTGGTTTATAATTCACCCTCTTATTGACTGAGAGTCCACCAGGAGTGGGCTTTTATGAAGTGGGGAGGCAGGCAGAAACTCAGACAAGGGACAAAGTAAGAGAATGTCAGCTGCTTTAGAGACCTCTCCTTGCCTGAGATGGAGAGAGTCCATCCCACCTAGAGGGTCTCAGTATTCAGCACCTTGCTCAAGGCTTAAGTAGAAAACAGAAAGAGCTATAATTTGGAAAACCCTACCAAGGTCCCTGCCATTTGTTTTTGTTGTTTCTGTATTTGCAGAGCTCTCTAGGTCAGGCTGCTCTTCCACCCCTCTGCCTTTGTTGGGTATCTTATTACCGACAACTTATCCAGCTCCTTCCCAGCTATTTGGCAGATGGCAGTGCTAAAGCCAAAATGAAGTTACACCTTGTCGTTGTGCTTAGTTGCTTAGTTGTGTCCAACTCTTTGCAACCCAATGCACTAAGCCCACCTAGCTCCTCTGTCCATGGGATTTTCCAGGCAAGAACACTGGAGTGGGTTGCTATTCCCTACTACAGGGGATCTTCCTGACCCAGGGATCGAACCCACATTTCTTACACCTCTTGCATTGGCGGGTGAGTCCTTTACCACTAACGTCACCTGGGAAGCCCCACGTCACCACATTGATCAGTTACACCTTAGTTGAAGAGAAATGCCTGCTTTCTACCAGTGCCACTGATTGCGTTGGTATGAGACCAAACTCTGCTGAGGCAGAAAGCCACTAAAGCAGAATCAGATAAAATGGAGGTATAGTCAACTGATTGAGTTAGAAGGAGGAGGAGATACACACACACACACACACACACACACACACACACACAGATACAGACAGACAGAGCCCCACAGACAAAGAACATCCAAATTGCCTTTGTTAAAGGAAGTAAAACATTTCCGAATTCAGTAACTAATCCAGAATACACCCAACCCTTGAGATGGGAACTTTCTTTTTCTTCTTCTGTTTTTCCTTTTTATTTTTGAGAGCAAAGCACATGTTTCCCCCTGCGTCAGCAAGCAGGGCAAATGCTGAGTTTGAGGCAACCAAAGGACATGAACTTGAACTAAAGCTTGAAAATATAGACTGTCCTAGATAGAATCTCAAGATTAGGAGACATTTTGATATAGAGCTGAACATAACTCTTTTTTTTTTCTTCTCCAAAGAACCAGTTACCCTTTGTTCTGGCAGCAAAAGGGGATAGTCTATATTTCCCAGGGTGAAAAAAAAAATAAGGCTCCAAATGAGCAAAAAATCACAATTTTCCCAAGAGTTATTTTGGTTCGGGGCAGGGGGAACATTAGTCCTTGAATTGGAAGGTCCATTTAAAAGGGTGAAAGTGTCTCCAGGGATGAAACTTACAGGCTTTACTTTAGAGTTTTCTAGCAATACATGATAATCCTTGACACCTGTGGGTTAACTTGTGGTCCAAGGGCATTGTGAGCAGTCACATGCCAAATACTGAAGCAGGCAAGGTAGAAAAGAGCCTGATCACCATCCCTGCACAGATCCTGTAATGAGACAAAAGGGCTTTTAGGCACTCTCTTCACTCTGGATCAGAGTTTCCCAGGTGGCACTAGTGGTAAAGAACCCACCTGTTGCTGCAGGAGGCAGAAGAGACACAGATTCAATTCCCAGGTTGGGAAGATCCTCTAGAGACGGGCATGGCAACCCACTCCACTATTCTTGTCTGGAGAGTCTCATGGACAGAGGAGCCCGGTGGGCTACAGTTCACAGGGTCACAAAGAATAGGATACTACCGAAGCGACAGCCCTGCTCTGGATCAGGGTCTTGGATCTTCAGAAGGAGGCTTGAGAAAGTGGGCCAGTCCAGAGGGCAGCACCCAGCCTCAGCTGGAAAGTCAGTCTGGACCAGCCTCCAGACCAGCTAAACCAGGAGCAGGACGGAACTCCAGGAACACTGAGCCACCATCCTCATTCCATAACAGGGACAGGGAGACCTGGAAAGGAGAAGTGTTTTCCCCAAGGCTTTGTATTACTCCAGTCATCCAATAAATGGATTCCAAGACAGGAGTAAAGAGGTTAGGACTTCATTAGTGGAAACATGAGTGTGGGAAGATGAGGTGGGAATGAGGGAAGACCACCGCACAGGTCTGATCTGAGTGGAAGGTTGAATGGAACATCTTAGTTGCCCATGTAGTCCAAGGAAGGGTGAGCAAGGCTGTGTGTGTCTGTGTGGGGATCTCGCCCCTCCCCGCCAAAGTCAGTTTAGAGAACAATATGGTGTCTCCTAGGAAGGGGAGTGCCTCAGAAACCTGACCACATCATTCCAGAGAAACCTGACCACATCATTCCGGAGAATCCTGACCACATCTTTCTTTCCAGGAGCAGCACAGGGATGTGTGACCTCTGGGCAAGGCCAGTAGCAGGTTATAGGGGCAGCACCTGGGGCTCTTGGTTAATTACACTCCCTGTAGTTGGAGGTCTGCTCATGCATTCTAACAGCCACCTCAGTGCAATTGGTCTAGGAGTCACAGTTTCACTCATCCTCTTCCTCCTCCACTACCCACTCTAAATTCCTCTCACCCTCAGCTCTCACCTTGACAGGCACTGGCGGCATATTTGGTGGTATGAGCCAAATCTGCACTCCTAGGGGGGTCTGAGGTCTTGGTAACCTGCCCTTTTCATGCTATACAGATGTGAGAGTTGGACAATAAAGGAGGCTGAATGTGGAAGAATTGATGCTTTCAAACTGGGGTACTGGAGAAGACTCTTGAGAGTCCCTTGGACTGCAAGGACATCAAACTAGTCAGTCCTAAAGGAAATCAACCCTGAACATTCATTGGAAGGGCTGATGCTGAAGCTCCAGTCCTTTGGCCACCTGATGTGAAGAACCAACTCACTGGAAAAGACCTTGATGCTGGGAAAGATTGAAGGCTGGAAGAGGAAGGGGAGACAGAGGGTGAGATGCTTGGATGGCATCATCAACTCAATGGACATGAGTTTGAGCAAATTCTGACAGACAATGCAGGGCAGGGAAGCCTGGCGTGCTGCTGTCTATGCGGTTCCAAAGAGTCAGATGCGACTTGGTGACTGAACAACAGACATGCAAATGTGTCCCTCCATCCTTCTGTTTATCAAAGTCAATAGCCCCTGGCCGTATCGTGATTTCTCTCCTCACCTGCCGATCCTTGGGCACAAGGAGTTCAGAGTACACTGGAGGCAGTGATAAACTCGAGGGCAATGGGACCCTTGCTGTGTCCCCTGCCAAGAGTGGGCCCTTTTGGGAGACCAGAACATTCAAGTAAGCAGAGTCCAGAGTTGCAGGGACAGGAACCACAAGCTTCCTAGTCACTGGGAGAGATGGTAGGGGGAGCCCTGCTGCTTCTTGCCCATGGTTTCTGAAATGTATCCTTCCTACTGGAGACACAGAGTCATACAGGAATTTCTCATTTAATAAACATACTGTGTCCCGCAGGATGCACCCCGCCTTTTCTGAAGGTTTCCTTTGAGCTGGCACTTCAGCTGTGCCTTTAGAAGACGGTTCCAGCCTTTAGAAGATGGTTCCAGCATTTAGGAGGTAGGCTGTTCTTATAGAGGTCACCAAGTCAGCAGCATAAGCCGATATCCAATTACAGAATGATACACCCAGGTCCCCCTTTTGCAGTTATCTCCAGTTCTCAAGAGTGATTTACTTGAGTTCAGAGAAGGTGTTAAATTATCTGTAATTTACTTTGTTTAAAATTTTTTCTTTATTTTTGGCTGTGCTGGGTCTTTGTTGCTTTGCAGCCTTTTCCCTAGTTGCGGCAAGTGGGGGCTACTGTCTAGTTGTGGGGTGTGGGTTTCTCACTGCCATGACTTCTCTTGTTGCGGAGTACAGGTTCTAGGGCACTCGGACTTCAATAGTTACAGCATGTGGGTTTAGTAGTTGCAGTTTCCAGGCTCTAGAGCACAGCTGCAATCCATGGGGTTGCAAAGAGTCGGACACAATTGAGCGACTTCACTTTCACTTTCCACTTTCATGCATTGGAGAAGGAAATGGCAACCCACTCCAGTGTTCTTGCCTGGAGAATCCCAGGGACGGGGGAGCCTGGTGGGCTGCCGTCGATGGGGTCGCACAGAGTCTGGCATGACTGAAGCGACTTAGCAGCAGCAGCAGCAGCAGCAGCACAGGCTCAACAGTTAATGGCACACAGGGTTAGCTGCCCCTTGACATGTGGGATCTTCCTGGATCAAGCCCATGTCTCCTGCACTGACAGGCATATTCTTTATCCCTAAGCCACCAGGGAAGCCCTATGATTTACTTTAAAATACCGTACACAGTAAGATCTATGCATGGGTTTCCGTGTTAAACTCAGGGACCTTAGTGAATATTTGGAGTACACTAAGAACCCCCACTCTAGGGATGGTGTCTGCCTTTGCAAACTCTGACGTTTACTGCTAGCCTTCCACCAGATGCCTGATGACCTCCAGACCCACTCCCTGTCCTCCGCACTGCTGTGAGTGGACCCTAAGAGCTGACCTTTCAGAACTTCATCAACCCAGTCCCCTGGTCTTTGGCTTCCGGTTGGGTTCAGCTAGAGGGAGGCACCAGCAGGAGACTGGAGGCTGGAAAGGAAAGACTAGAATGCCTACCCCTCCTCCTCACCAACAATGCAAACAAGTCCTTTTGGACTACAGATTGGCAATGGCTGTGTTCCTCTGCTGAACGCTGCAGTTGCTGTTGGTAACCCTCTGCTCCTCATAAAGCTTCTTCCAGGTTCCAGGAACCTCTTCTTGTGTCCCTTCAGGTTCAGGAGAAGGAGAACAAAGGCTCTCACAGTTGCAAGCCCTGGGGTGCTTCTCCATCCTTTGTTGGCTTCTCCTAACCCTGACCACACCTTTGCAATAGTCCCTTCATTAAATTTTCTTCCATTACCTCATTGGAATGTGCTGCTTTATGCCAGGACTTTATCAGATAGAAATATTTTTATCTCCAGTCAACACCAGAGGGTTTATTAATTAGTGGAGGGATGTTTAGAAATGACTTTTATACTTGTGAAATGACTGATGTTCAAGATATGTGAATCAGTCGACAGGAATGGTGTACAAGCATGGCTGCCATAAACAGAGTATAAAAACCTAGAGAGTACAACTGCCTGTTCTTTTCAGGTTGCCATTTTGTGCCTAAGATCACTTCACTTTCTAGCTCCTTAGGATTCTTGATGATGGCTAGGTAGTCGGTTGAAACATGCCCGTAGAACATTCTTGCATTTGCCTCTAGAGAATCCAAGGATTGTAGGAACTTTATCAAGTTCACAGGCAGGTTGGAGGATTGTGTTTTGTTTTGTTATGCCAACTTGTTTATAAAATTAGTGTATGTCTGTTAGGTTTGGCTGGGACTTTGGGATTGTAGAGTGAGAGAGAGACTGTTAGCTCTTCCCTATTGTAAAACTATTAAAAGCTACCAATATATGGAAAAAATAGCTCAATAATTGCCAGCCATCACCTAGCTTAGGTCAGACCACAGTAGAGAGAAACACTCTTCTCTCCTCCCCAGTCAGAGGGACAAGAATCACCTTCCCCAAACACTCAGCCTCCCCAAAGGCCAAAGACCCTTTGTGCTCTGGTGAGGAGGAGGGAGGAAAGGTTTGCCACTTCTTATGCTGGAGGGGGTGAATGGCCCCGTAGCTGATGATTCTTTTCAGAGGATGGTACATAGCAACTCTGTTTTCATTTCTGGGCTCTTATTACTAATTTGGGGCCCCCACTAACATCAACATCTTATTATAATTTATATTTACAAATGCAATATTTCAGCACAGGAAACTTCAGATCATAACGGCTAACACATGCAAATCGCAGAAGAGGAAAAAGAACCCCAGGGAGAATGAGCCACTTGTCTGGAGCCACTCTCATCTGACCCCAGGTTTCCCCCCGAATCCAGTGCTCTGTGCGCAGCCGAGCTGACAGTTCAGGGAAGCTGGTATAGGAAGTTTAACTGCAGGGATCATACGGAAGCACATTCATCAATCACTGAGCATTCACCCAGCAGTTACTAGGTGCCCAGAACTGTGCCCTATGGGCCTCAGGAAGGAGAGGTCACTGTCTTGTTGGGGGGTATGACTAACACAAAACTGGCAATGAGCTAGCTCCCTGAAGTGGGATAGCTTTAGTGCTAAGAACGCAGGAACACAGAGAGTGGTAACTTAGGTGGCAAAGGTCTGTTCCAGACTCAGACAAACCTGCTTCGAATCCTGGTTCTCTTAGGTAAGTTATTTTACCCTTCTGAACTGCACTTTGTCTACATGAGCATAATGAGTGCCTGCATTATGGGATTAATTAACCCCTTATTTACTAATTATTTCCCTTATCAATTAATTCTGTTACTGGTTAATCTATTGATTAATTAAATAATGGATTCATTAATAAGATCTTGCCTGCTAAAATGCTGTCCATAGAGCTGGCCAATGTGGCAAATGCTCTAATGTCAGACTAATATTAATTAGTTAATTTATTTAGTAATCAAAGAGAGGGTACCTTAAACTTACACATTTCTTTTTTTTTTTTTTAAACCTACACATTTCTTGATCAAGCATCACAGTGCATATAGTATTCCAAAGGAGGCTCTTCAGGAGGTGGTGTATCCTTCAGTCAGTTCAGTTCAGTTCAGTGGCTCAGTCGTGTCTGACTCTTGGCGACCCCATGAACCGCAGCACGCCAGGCCTCCCTGTCCATCACCAACTCCCGGAGTTCACTCAAATTCATGTCTATCGAGTTGGTTATGCCATCTAGCCATCTCATCCTCTGTTGTCCCCTTCCCCTCCTGCCCCCAATCCCTCCCAGCATCAGGGTCTTTTCCAATGAGTCAACTCTTCGCATGAGGTGGCCAAAGTATTGGAGTTTCAGCTTTAGCATCAGTCCTTCCAATGAACACCCAGGACTGGTCTCCTTTAGAATGGATGGTTAGATCTCCTTGCAGTCCAAGGGACTCTCAAGAGTCTTCTCCAGCACTACAGTTCAAAAGCATCAATTCTTTGGTGCTCAGCTCTCTTCACAGTCCAACTCTCACATCCATACATGACCAATGGAAAAACCATAGCCTTGACTAGATGGACCTTTGTTGGCAAAGTAATATCTCTGCTTTTTAATATGATATCTAGGTTGGTCATAACTTTGCTTCCAAGGAGTAAGTGTCTTTTAATTTCATGGCTGCAGTCACCATCTGCAGTGATTTTGGAGCCGAAAAAAATAGTCTTGCACTCTTTCTACTGTTGCCCCATCTATTTGCCATGAAGTGATGGGACCAGATGCCATAATCTTCGTTTTCTGAATGTTGAGCTTTAAGCCAAATTTTTCACTCTCCTCTTTCACTTTCATCAAGAGGCTTTTTAGTTCCTCTTCACTTTCTGCCATAAGGGTGGTGTCATCTGCATATCTGAGGTTATTGATATTTCTGCCGGCAATCTTGATTCCAGCTTGTTTCTTCCAGTCCAGCGTCTCTCATGAGGTACTCTGCACAGAAGTTAAATAAGCAGGGTGACAATATACAGCCTTGACGTACTCCTTTTCCTATTTGGAACCAGTCTGTTGTTCCATGTCCAGTTCTAACTTTTGCTTCCTGACCTGCCTACAGGTTTCTTAAGAGGCAGGTTAGGTGGTCTGGTATTCCCATCTTGGAAAATGCTAATTAGATGGCTGATCCATCCTGTAAACAAGATTTACAAATGGGATTAGCCAAGGGTTGACCAATTATGGTGGGATTACTTGGCTGTGGCTGTGTCAGGGGTGACTGTCTCACACAGTATTTGGGAACCAGTAACCACCTGATTTGGAACTTCTCCAGTGGCTCAGTGGTAAAGCATCCACCTACAATGTAAGAGATGCAAGTTTGATCCCTGGGTCAGGAAGATCCCCTGGAGGAGGACATGGCAACCCACTCCGGTATTCTTGCCTGGAAAAGCCCATGGACAGAGGAGCCTGGTGGGCTGCAGTCCATGGGGTCTCAAGAGCTGGACACAACTGAGGCTGAACACACGAACAGCCACCTGCTTTCCTGTGCTCTTCCTCATCTTCAACCTTTCAATCTGCCACAAACGCAAGCACGGAACTAGACCGGATCAAGAAACCCATTTTCAGAATTGTTTTGCAGAGCAACAGCCATGCAGCTGTGTAGAAATGGATTAATTGTTCTTAAGGTTTCTGTTTGCTAATCTTCTTACCAGCTTCACAGGTGCCCTGATCACATTTAGTCCCAGATCAGTCTTTTGTAATGCAACCCCAGGATGATAATATCAGGAAGGCCAGACTGCACTCTCATCAGGAGTTAATTAAAACGGTGATCACCAAGCTACCTACACAAAGGAAACTAGGAGGAGAAGAGTGTCTGTCTCGCTGAGGCTAGACGTTTCCATAGAAGGAATTTTAAGAAGTCAAAAGTTCCCAAAGGTAACTCTGACTCAAAGGCCAACATAATTCCAAACTGAGAGATGTTTTCACCAAAGAACAAAGCCTAAATCTGGTGTAGAAACTTCAAGAAGCCCCATGGATCAGAATCAATGGGGAAACTCAGGATGTGAAACAACCTCAGTTTAATTAGGTCCATAATCTGACAGTTAATACATAGTATTTACTCTTCTCTTAGTACCCCTGGTGGTGACAAACCTGTAGCCTTTTAACTCAGCCTATGCACTGACTCAAGGAATCAATTAGAAAAAAACTTACTATGAAAAAATTCTGAGCTTCCTGACTTACCATCCATTCCTAAGGAAAATTTTTTACTTAGATTTATTGAACTTTGTCTTGTCATTAGCATTGCAATTTCTTCTAAGGATACTATTTTCTCAGTTACTTAGAAAAGGTTAATTTTTAATTGTAGTAGCCACTTCACATCCATTAGGATGGCTAACATCAAAAACAAACAAGCAAAAAACACCCAGAGGATTACAAGTGTCTGTGAAGATAAGAGGATATCATCAATGGAACCCTTGGTGAGATTGTAAAATGGGGCAGCTGCTATGGAAATAGTATGGAGGTTCCTCAAAAAGCTAAAAATAAAGCTGCCACATGATCCAGCAATTCTACTTCTGGGTTGTTGCTGTTGTTCAGTTGCTCAGTCGTGTCTGACTCTTTGTGACCCCATGTATTGCAACGCGCCAGGCTTCCCTGTCCTTCACCATCTCCGGAGGCTTGCTCAGATTCATTTCCATTGAGTCGGTGATGCCATCCAACCATCTCATCCTCTGTCATCCCCTTCTCCTCCTGCCTTCAATCTTTCCCAGTATCAGGGTCTTTTCTAATGAATCAGCTCTTCGCATCAGGTGGCCAAAGTATTGGAACTTCAACTTCAGCCTCAGTCCTTCCAATGAATATTTAGGGTTGATTTTCTTTAGGATTGACTGGTTTGATTTCCTTGATGTCCAAGGGACTCTCAAGACTTCTCCAGCACCAGTTTGAAGGCATCAATTCTTCGGTACTCAGCCTTTTTTACTGTCCAGCTCTCACATTTGTACATGACTACTGGAAAAATCATAGCTTTGCCTATACAGACCTTTGTAGACAAAGTAATGTCTCTGCCATTTAATATGCTGTCCAGGTTGGTCATAGTTTTTCTTCCAAGGAGCAAATGCCTTTTAATTTCATGCCTGCAATCGCCATCCACAGTGATTTTGGAGCCCAAGAAAATTAAGTTTGTCACTGTTTCCGTTGTTTCCCCATCTATTTGCCATGAAGTGATGGGACTAGATGCCATGATCTTAGTTTTTTTAATGTTGAGTTTTAAGCCAGCTTTTTCACTCTCCTCTTTCACCTTCATCAAGAAGCTCTTTAGTTCCTCTTCACTTTGTGCCATAAGGTGTGGTGTCCTCTGCGTATCTGAAGTTATTGATATTTCTCCCCAAAATCTTGATTCCAGTTTGTACTTCATCCAGCCTGGCATTTTGCATGATGTACTTTGCATAGAAGTTAGATAAGCAGAGCGACAATATATGGCTTTGATGTACTCCTTTCCCAATTTGGAGCCAGTCCATTGTTCCATGTCCAGTTCTAACTGTTGCTTCTTGACCTGCATGCAGGTTTCTCAGGAGACAGGTAAAGTGGTCTGGTATTCCCATCTCTTTCAGAATTTTCTACAGTTTGTTGTGATCTGCACAGTCAAAGGCTTTGGCATAGTCAATAAAGAAGAAGTAGATGTTTTTCTGGAATTCTCTTGCTTTTTCCATGATCCAACAGATATTGGCAATTTGATCTCTAGTTCCTCTGCCTTTTCTAAAACCAGCTTGAACATCAGGAGGTTCTCGGTTCATGTATTATTGAAGCCTAGCTTGGAGAATTTTGAACATTACTTTACCACCATGTGAGATGAGTGAAAATGTGCGGTAGCTTGAACATTCTTCCGCATTGCCTTTCTTTGGGATTGGAATGAAAACTGACCTTTTCCAGTCCTGTGACCACTGCTGAGTTTTCCAAGTTTGCTGGCATATTGAGTGCAGCACTTTCACAGCATCATCTTTTAGGATTTGAAATAGCTCAACTGGAATTCCATCACCTCCACTAGCTTTGTTCATAGTGATGCTTCCTTAAGGCCCACTTGACTTCACATTCCAGGATGTCTGGCTCTAGATGGGTGATCACACCATCGTGATTATCTGAGTCTTTAAGATCTTTTTGGTATAGTTCTTCTGTGTATTCTTGCCACCTCTTAATATCTTCTGCTCCTGTTAGGTTCATACCATTTCTGTCCTTTATCGTGCTCATCTTTTCATGAAATGTTCTCTTGGTATCTCTAATTTTCTTGAAGAGATCTCTAGTCTTTCCCATTCTATTGTTTTCCTCTATTTTCTTACATTGATCACCTAGGAAGGCATTCTTATCTCTCCTTACTATTCTTTAGAACTCTGCATTCAAATGGGTATATCTTTTCTTTTCTCCTTTGCCTTCACTTCTTTTCTTTTCTTAGCTTTTTGTAAGGCCTCTTCAAGGCACCATTTTTCTTTTTGCATTTCTTTTTCTTGGATATGGTTTTGATCACTGCTTCCTGTACAATGTGACAAACCTCTGTCCATAGGTCTTCAGGCACTCTATCAGATCTAATCCCTTGAATCTATTTGTTACTTCCACTGTATAGTCATAAGGGTTTTGATTTATGTCATACCTGAATAGCTTAGTGGTTTTCCCTACTTTCTTCCATTTAAGTCCAGATTTTGCAATAAGGAGTTCATGATCTGAGCCACAGTCCTTGTGTGCACCAGGACCAAGGGAAAGGAGCAGTGACCCCCACAAGAAACTGCGTGCTTTGAGTGCACTCAGTTTGAGACTTGCCTTTGAGTGCTTGATGGTCTCCTGTGGAGGCATGAGTCAGCAGTGGCCTGCCGTGGAGACAGAGGCTCTGGCAACAATAGTCCTGGGAGGTGCAGCGTGTGTAAGTCCTCTTGAAGGAGGTCACCGTTACCTCCACCACAGAGCTGCCGGGCAGGCAACTCACAAACTGGTGAACACTTATACCAAAGAAGTTCTCACACTGCTGCAAAATTTATAGGCCCCACAAGAGACTTCCCAACCTGGGGATCTGACAAAGGGAGTGATTATCCCCAGGGCACCTGACTTGGAAGGTCAGCAGGATTTGATTAGAGAACTTCCACAAGACTGGGGAAAGAGAGACTCTTGGAGGGCACAAAAAAAAATAAACCTTGTGCACACCAGGACCCAGGAGAAGGGAACAGTGCCTCCATAAGAGACTGAGCTGGACTCGCCTGTGTGTGCTTGGGAGTCTCTGGTGGGGGCGTGGGTTGACAATGGCCTGCTGCAGGGTCAGGGGCACTGACTGCAACAGTCCTAGGGGGCTCAGTGCGCTGGCATAAGTCCTTTTGAAGGAGGTCGCCATTACCCCTACCATAGTATGGCCTCAGGCCAAACTACAGGGAGGGAACACAGCCCCATCCACCAGCAGAAAACTGGATTAAAGACTTACTGATCATGGCCTTGCCACCAGAACAAGACCCAGTTTTCCCTACAGCCAATCCCTGCCATCAGGAAGCTTGCACAAGCCTCTTAATCTTCATCCATTAGAAGGCAGAGAGAATGAAAACTACAGTCACAGAAAACTAATCAAACTGATCACATGGATCACAGCTTTGCCTAGCTCAATGAAACTATGAGCCAGGCCATGTAGGGCCACCCCAGATGGACTGGTCATGGTGGAGAGTTCTGACAAAATGTGGTCCACTGGAGAAGAGAATGGCAAAACACTTCAGCATTCTTGCCTTGAGAACCCCATGAACAGTATGAAAAGGCAAAAAGATAGGACACTGAAAGATGAACACCTCAGGTTGGTAGATGTCTAATATGCTACTTCTGGGCATATCCCAATTGAAAGCAGGGTCTCATAAAGATATTTGCACACATATGTTCATAGTAGCACTATTCACAACAGCCATGAGGTGGGAGCAACCCATTCATCAGTAGATGAATGAATAAAAAAAGTGATTTATATGCATACAGCGGAATATTATTCAGCCTTAAAAAAGAAGGAACTCCTGGTACATGCTACGACATGGGGGAACCTCGAGGACATTGTGTTAAATGAAATAAACCAGTCACAAAAAGACAAATATTGTATGATTCTACTTATATGAGATGTGTTGAGTAGCCAGAGTTCCAGAGACAGAAATTAAAAGGTGGTTACCCGGGGCCAGGGCAGAGGGGAAGGAGGAGCTGTTGTTTAATGAATATAGGTTCCAGTTTTGTAAGATGTAAAAAGTTCTGGAGATCAGTTCCACAGTAGTGTGAATATACTTAACAGTACTGAACTGTTCACTTAAAGACAATCAGTTTTATTATGTGTTTTTTTAACCACAATAAAATATCAGCATAATAGGTGCCTCAAAAAGCTAAGATAAATTGACAGATGGACGAATGGAGAGACAGATAGATAGCTGATAAAGCAAGTATAATAAAATGCTAATTGTGGGTAAGTGGATCGGTATATGCATATTTACCATAAACATTTCCTTAACTTTTTCATATGCTTGAAATTTTTTTATAATAAAATGTTGGCAAAGAGTAAGAAAATGGATGTAGTAATTAAGATTTACATACATGCACTTGACCTTTGACACCTGTATTATACATATGCAGCTAATACATATGTGATTTGTTTTTCTTAGAAAGAATTAAACCTCCCTGAAAGAGTAGAATATTGTAGAAGTTGAATGGGGACTCTTCATTACATTAATCTGCTCAACATACTTGTTCCTATCAGACAAGACATACATATCGTCTTTCAGAAAATCAACTGGGGTAGAAGGGCTCTTAGGGTGAGTACAAATTGACCTCTGCTCAACCCTCTGCAACCCCAGTCCTCTCCCTAGAGCTACATTTCCTCCTTTTCATTTCTCTGTTTCTGTGGTGACTTCCCTATCTTTAACTAAAATGCTTATACCACAATTTCTTATTTTATCAGCTTTAGACATTGCTGACTTCCTGCCCTGATGGATACAGATTTGGCTCCCTGATACAATCTTTACCACCATCCCCTCATCACCACCTGCCCCCCAGCTCCTTCCTCCCTGGCGAACACTCCACCTTCAGTTCCTCCTCCTAGGTCTCCATCCTTTGGGTCACCCCCATCACCTCTGGAGTCTCTGTTGTAAGGTGGGATTTTGATATTCCCATCCTCCCCCTACTTCTCCCCATCCACTCACCTTCCACCCCATGGGCTATTCACCACACCTTTACTTTTATATCACTACATCAATTTGAATATGTCAAAACCAAACCAAAATCCCTGTCAGAGTGCCATATTGAAAGTCCTGTTCCAACATGGTGGAATGTGCAAAGACTGCTAAGAACACAGTAGGCACTTTGTAAACACCTGGATAACTGGGTATTAGTCATGTTTGCCAACATAAAGCTCAAGCAACAGAGGTCTCACCATAGCCTGTTTATCCTTGGGAGGCAGAGAAAAAGTTGGTCAAAATCCAAAGTGTGAAAAAAGACAAAAGGTATTTCACAAACTTCTGTGTTATTAAAAATTAGAAGCACCACATTTACTCAGCACCCTCTCAGAGTTCTGAAAGGTCTCTACAACTGCACTAGGTTTTTAAAAACAAGATTAAATAAATTAAAGCAAGATAGAACCAAAACGCACCATTAGAAGGAAATAAAGAAAATTTAGGGAACGACTTTGGCCTTCTCAGTTTGGCCGAACTGTCCACAAAACTGTTTCTTTATGTCTTTAACAGAGATACAGAATGTTGTGGATGGACCATGGGAGTGGCCCTGTGGCACATTCCTCCTGAGTTGCAGCCTCTATTTCATCCTGCCCTGCATCTAAGTGATGGGTGTGCTTGATACAATCATTAAATTATAGATCACTTTAATCCAGGGACTCAAGGAATTAATCATCTTTGTTTTCTCCTCACCCCCCAGCATCATCCCCTTACTGCACTGGAACCCAAGTCTCCTAAAATGCAAACCAGTTCACTTTACAACTTTGCTTGAAATCCAACAGTTGGATCCAGTAGCTATTTTCTCAGAAGCAGGTGGTTGATGATGGGCTCTGATATGCAATAGGCTTCCCAGGTTGCACAGTGGTAAAGAATCTGCCTGCCAAGGCAGGAGATACAGGAAAAGTGGGTTTGACCCCTGGGTCCGGAAGATCACGTGGAATAGGAAATGGCAACCCACTGTAGTATTCTTACCTGGAAAATCTCATGGACAGAGGAGCCCGGTGGGCTACAGTCAATGGGGTTGCAAAGAGTTGGACATGACCAAGCACGCAGATGTAGGCAAGGCATGGACACACACTGGGCGCTCTCTGGGGTCTGCAGAAAGCAGCCTCTTCCCAGGATTTCGAATAATGCTTCCGAAGTGGGACAACCTCAGATTGCTGTCTGACATGGCCCATGAGGTGGAGAAGTCCTATTTTTCTTATTTGGCCGGAGGGGAAAGCAAAATTGCAGAGCAATTCCATGCCTCACTCTAGTCCTGCAATCATTTGCTGATAGTGGTTAAGCTTGAACCGACCTGTTAATTTCACATGTGGAATCTTGGTCTCTATCTTCCAACACTACCCCCACCCCCAAGGGGTATTTACCTCTGAATCCCCGGAACTTGCGAACATGTTATCTTACTAGGCAAAATGGACTTTGTGATGTGATTAAGGTTTAGGAATTTGAGTTGGGGAGGTTTTCCTGGATTATCCAAGCAAGTCCAATCGAATCATCCAAATCCTTAAAAACAGAGACCCTCTCCTGGCTGCGGCAGATGAGGAACAGGAGATGTGAGTGCAGAGGGAAGGGGTCAGATTGATGTAATATAAGAAGGACTCAAGGGGCTTCCCTGGTGGTGCTAGTGGTAAAGAATCTGCTTGCCAATGCAGGGGACTTAAAGATATGGTGGGTTTGATCCCTGGGTCAGGAAGATCCCCTGGAGGGAGGCATGGCAACCCACTCCAGGATTCTTGCCTAGAGAATCCCATGAACAGAGGAGCCTGGCAGGCTAAAGTCCATAGGGTCACAAGAGTCGAACGTGACTGAAGTGACGTAGCACAGCATAGCGCAAGAAGGACTCAATTTTCTGTCATTGCTGGCTTTGAAGAGTGAGGAAGGGGGTCATAAGACAAGGAATGTGGGCAGTTTCTAGAAGCTGGAAAAGGCATGGAAAAACTTTCTCCCCTAGAGTCCCCAGAAAAGCAGTCCTGCCAACACCTTGAATTTAGTTCATTATGACCTACCGAACTGTACGAGTGTGTCTGGTTTTCAATGACTAAGCTTGCTGTAACATGTTAGACCAATACTAGACAACTAATACCCTGCCCTAGCCCCGACTGGCATGCCGCCAAAAGATAGAAAGGCGACCTCTTCTTCATAACTACTAGATGCTGGACAATTATAAATTGTGTGTAGAGAAGTCTCAGCTATCTGGACTCTTGCTAAATATGTTCTGATGACAATTGAGTTTTTCTAAAAAAGCTGAGGGTTTACTCATTTAAGACCTGAAACATCTTTTAGTTTAAACATGTTGTAAGATGAACATTTTTAACTTTTAGGACATTTCATTTTTAACATTTTGAGTGAAACATTCAAGTTTAACATTTCAATGTTTGGGAAGATTAAGTCCTTTGTGAATCATACATATGAGTCATATATATAATATATATTTCTTTATAGATGTATGAATTTATACATATATATATATTCCTTTCTACTTAAACAGAATGCATTAAACTTTATTTAACATTTTGGTGATGTGTTGGGGGGGATTTCTTACTTTGAACATAAACTATTTTCCCATGTAATAGCATCACCCTTGAGGATCATTCAGTATTGGAAAGCTCCATGTGTTGCAGATTTTCTGGACTGATTCCAATTTTAAAGATTCTATCCTACTTTCTTTATTCTTATCAGATTACATTTCCTGGTTTTCTGTTCAGGTACAGTCACTATAGCTGAAAGGCTACTTGTCTTTACGATAAGTGGCTCCAAGTAACAATGCAATAGGGCATCATAAATCATGTGTTTGCCTTGCATGAATTAAAATGAAATAAAAATATTTTGCAGTTTCCTGTTTGCTACCCTTCAACTCTGATAAATAATTTTCTGCACAAATGCTTTCATTGGTAGTAGCATCCCTAGGGGTCTGTTGGCATGGTGAGAATAGGTAACCGAGGCTACAGGAGGTGAACTGGCAATGGTATCAACCTCTTGATCTGTAGCAAGGCTGATGAAAACTTAGATTTCCTTAGGTCTCTCTCTTTTCTTTGGCCTGGTGAAGCTACCATCTTCCTTTTGACTTACATGGCAAAACCTGCATCTCTCCTGAGTTTTTATACAAGAAGAGAACTGCCAAGTCAGACAAACTAGCGTGATTATGATCTCCTTCCTCAAAATAATACTTCCTTTCTAAAGCCAGGCTCAGAAAATCTAAACCAACACAGGCCTCCAAACTCTAACCACAACCATCTTCAAAAGGCATATGAGACGTTCCAGTTCTTAGCAGTCTGGCTACAGCTGATAGAGTCACCACCTGCTTAAGTGACTGAGACAGGAGGCTCCCTTCCAGGGGGTGATGTGGCTGGAACAAGTTTCATATATGAGGCCTCCCAGCTTATTGGTCCTGAACCTCAGATATTTGATTAACCAAGACGCCCCTATGGTTACTAATCGCTCTTAATACGAAGAGGTGTCAACAAGCCTGTGAGTATCCAGTTGGTCTCCTGAGTTTACTCACCTTAGCCTAGAGAGAGAGCGGGGAGTGGGGGCATGCTTGTTTCTATCGACGTGTGAGAGTGTGAGTCTGGGAGAGTGTGAGCTGTGTGGGATTGTGTACGTGTTCAAGTGCATATCGTGTGTGTGTGAATGTCGTGTTCATGCGAATGGCCAAAGGGGAAGCAGAGAGATGGAGAAATGGAAGCACAGAAGGAAAAGAGACCCACAGAGCAATGGGCTTGGGTAAACACAGATACAGAGAGAGTGAGGGAGTGAAAGAAGCCAGGAGACGGGAAACAAGTGACCGAGGGCAAAGACAGAGGGCAAGAGCAGAAAGAGAAGCGAGAGAGAAGGAGAGACTCAGAGGTGCTAAGTCCTCATCCTTTCTGGTGTTAAGGAATGCCCTTCGGGGGCTTCCTGGAGGTTCAGTGGCTAAGGCTTCTCTTTCCCAATGCAGGGGGCCCAGGTTCAACCCCTGATTGGGGAACTAGATCACTGCATGCCACAGTGAAGACCCATGACCCCTTGTGGAACAACTAAGACCCAGTGCAGCCAAATATATGAAAGTGAAAGTCGCTCAGTCGTGTCCGACTCTGTGCGACCCCATGGACTATACAGTCCATGAGATTCTTCAGGCCAGAATATTGGAGTGGGTAGCCGGTCCCTTCTCCAGGGGATCTTCCCAGGGGATCTTCCCAACCCAGGGATGGAACCCAGGTCTCCTGCATTGCAGGCAGATTCTTTACTAATTAAACCACCAAGGAAGCCCAGCCAAATATATAAATAAATAAATATTTTTTAAAAAGAGAAATGCCTTTTGGGGCACCATGCAAACTCCCCGAAGAGTAGTGGCATTCCTTTGTCACCTTTCTGTCCCCTTATCACATGGCTGCTGTCTTCCTGTCCCCTCTCCCCCGACACCCTCTCCCAACCGAGGTTCTCATCACCCAGCCCAGCCCTGGCTCCAAGCCCCACTGCCCTGGAAGACGGTGATACACAGTCATACCCAAAACCTCACTGTGGAGCCTGTGGTTTTATTTTTTTTAATTTCCTTAGCAACATCAAACAGAGTCAAGCTCGTCCTCTGCTTGGGCAAGGCAAACAGTGGCTGCCCCAGCCTGGGTGTCACCCTCCCAGGACACACACAGTGGATGTGGGGTAGGCGGCTTTGGGGTTGTGGTGCTGAAGAGTCAGGGGCCTGAGAACGAGAACCACGAAAACCAAGTCTGGTCTTTCATGTGGAGCCTCGACCAAGGAGCGGGGTTGACCTGGGAAGGGACACAGTCCCAGCAGGAGCCTGGTCAGGCCTGTGGGACAGGCCATATGCACAGGAGGGACCCAGGCCCATCTCCCCCGCAGACCTCCTGAGACTTGGAAACACAGGTTTCCCTTTTAGGCCAGCGTTTGCTTTTTTTTCTTTTTTCCCCGAAGTATAAAATTAGATGTGCTTTTTAAAAATTATTACTGATGTATGGTTGATTTACGATATTACATTAGTTTTAGGTATACAATAGAGTGATTCAAAATTTTTATACTTTATACTCCATTTAAAGTTATTATAAAATAGTGATACTATTCTCTGTGCTGTACAATATATTCTTATAGCTTATTCATTTTATATACAGTAGTTTTTGTCTCTTAGTTCCCTACCCCTATCTCGCCCTTCCCTTCATCCTTCTCCCCATTGGTAACCACTAGTTCTCTATATCTGTGAGTCTGTTTCTGTGTTATTATTAATATATTCACTGGTTTGTTTTATTTTTTTAGATTCCACGTATGAGATAACATACAGTAATTGTCTTTCTCTGACTTATTTCACAAAGCATAATAACCTTCAGGTCCATCCATGTCATTGCAAATGGCAACATTTCATTTATTTTCTTTTTTTGTGGCTGTGTAATAGTTCGCTGGGCTTCCCTAGTGGCTCAGTGGTCAAGAATCCTTCTGCAAATGCAGAAGACCCAGGTTTGATTCCTGGGTCGGGAAGATCCCCTAGAGAAGGAAATGGCAACTCAATCCAATTTTCTTGTCTGGGAAATCCCATGGACAGAGGCACCTGGAGGGCTATAGTTCGTAGGTTGCAAGAGTCGGACATGACTTAGCAACTAAATAATTGTCCATTGTAGCCAGGGTTTTCTTTATGTACATCAAAAGGAGTTGCTCTGGATCAGTGGTTTCCAAATGGCTCTGGGGACTCCAGGGGGCTCCAGGGTCGATGGATGGGGGTAGACCAGTAAGTCCGGAATCAGTGTCCTCTCTGCTCTGACCTGAGCCAAATCCTGTTCATGATTTACTTTTGTTTGTTGACTACTAAGGGAAAGTGAGCCCCCTAAACTGGACGATGTCAGCATCCCTGACAGATTCTACTCCAGAGGGTGGCTTAGGGGACAGGAGGGAGGTTGAAGGGAGAAACTCACTGGGACTCTAGGACAGAGTTGGCAGTTAACTTTGGCAGAGGATAAGCCCTCTTTATTCGTGCGATTAAGGGCTCTAGACTCTTTCTGGCCAGCCCCGAGCACTGCAAACTCACCCATAGAGGCTGATTTCTGGGGGGCAAGTCTCCTCTGTACACGGGCTGGAGGAGGTGGAAGGCTGCACCCCACCCTGAAGGACACAGTCTCATCACTCTAGAATTTCTGAGCTGGGAAAATCATGAGTTGACACAGTGCCTAGCCATAAGGGAAGTTCCTTCCTTGAAATCAGTGCTATCTTGATGATTACAAATGGTGCAAGAAACCAGGAGGACCAGATGAGATGACTCTTTGGGTCAGAAGATCAGATTCAAGCTCCCTGGGATGGCAGTGACTGTGCCCCCCAGCCACTGGGCTCAGCTGTGTCCTTCCACGCCTCGATGGGACCTTCCCTCTTTGTCAACGAGCAGATATTATCCCTCAGGGTGTGTCACTGGCATTTGTCATTTCTGGGTTGCTAAGCTGCCCCTGCTCCCCCAGTGCCTACTGAACTAGCCAATCGCATTTTCTGGAAGGATCAGAAAGCAGACAATCAATGCAAAAACCAACCGTCCTGTGTTGAGTTCTCCTTGACTTCTCTTCTTTTTCTCTTGGATTTGGGAGCTTGGGGTGGGAGGGACCAGCCTACATGCCGAAGTGGGTGGGGGAAGCATTCACCACCAGACTGAAAAGTGACCAACCACTCAAAAGCCAGGTGGATGAATCTGCTAAATCAGTGAAATGGCATCCTGTTCCATTTGGAGGGCACAGCAAACACAGATGTACGAAGCAGAGTGGTAATTACATCCACTGCAGAAGAAGATGCTAACTATTTAAATGCCTCTCTGGCATCGATTCTTATCAGGGCATTTTGTGATGTTGGGTTTTACAAGCAGTAAACTTGTGTATTGAGTTATTTTTTTCCTCTCTTCTTAAAACAGTGCTGTGTCCACAGTGCGGGAAGGTGTGGGTCGGATGGATTGAAAACCTAGTATTGACATATATATACTATCACATATAAAATAGATAGCTAGTGGGAAGCTGCTGTATAACCCAGGGAGCCCAGCCTGGTGCTCTGTGATAACCTCGAGCAATGGGATGGGATGGGGGAGGGAGGCTTAAGAAGGAGGGGATGTATGTATATATAATTATGGCTGATTCGCATTGTTGTATGGCAGAAACCAACACAGCATTATAAAGCAATTATCTTCCAGTTAAAACATAAAACTTTGCTAAACATTGCTGTGTCCATATTTTTCCAGGTAATAGCTGGGAGCAGGAAATGGCAACCCACTCCAGTATTCTTGCCTAGACAATCCGATGGACAGAGGAGCCTGGTGGGCTGCTGTCCGTGGGGTCACACAGAGTCGGACACGACTGAAGCAACTTAGCATGCATGCATGCATTGGAGAAGGAAATGGCAACCCACTCCAGTATTCTTGCCTGGAGAATCCCAGGGACAGAGGAGCCTGGTGGGCTGCCATCTATGGGGTCGCACAGAGTTGGACACGACTGAAGCGACATAGCAGCAGCAGCAGCAGCAGCAGCAGGTAATAGCTATGTTCCCTTCATGTCAGTCATCAGTTGCCTTCACCCGCTCAGCCTCAGTTCTCACACTGGAAAGTTCTTTACCATGGTCATCTCTTAGCTAGAGGAATCACTTCATAACTGGACCATAGTTTACTCCTGTTTCCAGGAATAACCATCTCAGCTCTCTAGCCTGTGGGTGGTTTGCATATGTGAGTCTGAAGGTATGGCATTCCTCCAAAAGAAGCAGCTGTATCCTTTCCCCAGACCAGGGCTCTCATCTCCAAGCTGCTTGCCCCCCAACACAGTAGGGGGCACAGGGCCGGCTCCCTTGCCTCCCAGGAAGCACAACTGCCATATGGAAATGCTCTGGTTGCAGTTTACCTTTATCAGACCCATCCCTGCTCTGCCCTCCTTCTTGCTCTCCCATGGAGGTTTTCCTGAGAGGCACTCTCTCATAAATCACTTGCCTCAAACTCCTATGTTTCTGGAACCTTAACTAAACCAGTAGCACTCCACCCTCGTAACCTATGCGTGCTAAATGACTTCAGTTACGTCTGACTCTTTGGAACCCCATGGACTGTAGCCCACAAGCCTCCTCTGTCCATGGGATTTCCCAGGCAAGAATACTGGAGTGGGTTGCCATTTCTTCCTCCAGGGGATGTTCCCAACCCAGAAACTGAACTTGCATCTCCTGCATTTTGGCAGGCAGGTTCTTTACCACTGAGCCACCAGGGAATCCCTAGATGCTTATATAATGGTCAACTATTTATTGACTTTGTGGTCTCCCACATGTAAAAGAAAGCTCAACAAACAAAACCGGTGTGAAGGACCTGAAGCCCCTCAGACTATTCTTCCAAAATTTCCTTGTTGAGCCTGGTTCCATCCCCTACCCTCCCTTGTTTAAACTCTTCCCACCATGGCTCTGCCCACAGTCTGGCTCTCCTGACCCTTCCCTCCTTTCAGATCCCCCTTTACCTTCTAGGGTATTAACTTCTGCCCATTTCCAAAGCTCAGCTGTTTCTTTGTCACCTTGTTCTTTGCTCTGATTCACTACTTGATCAGCATAAAGCCCAGAGGTTGATTTGGGGATATTTACTGAATTCTTCTTGGCCAGGCCAGTGGGGGCAGGGATGGGGTACAAACAGAAGCCATGGGGAAGGGATAGTGAACCCATTTTCTAAGGAACAGTAAATATACTTCCTATTCACTGCCCCTTACAAAGTATTTTTGTCATGTCCAATAAGGGTTTTTATCTTTCTCAGACTTTATGTGTTTGGATCCTTGTTCATATTCTCATGAAATAGTGAAATGCAATTCAGTTCGTCGAGTTCAACAGACCTAATTGGAATCTACTATGTCGCAGATGCCATTCAAAGGATCAGAAATAGCATCAGCCCTCAAGATGCTTATGGTCTGGGCAGAAGGACACAGATGGCAAATGGAGGATTCTTCCCAAGTCACTCAGGCTCCATAGAAGCTCTCACTTAAGCAGAATGGGGGCTCCAGAATATAACAGTTTGTTAGAATGGGGTCTTGTGCCCTAGTTTTGATGACCATTATTTCTCTAGGAGGAGGGTCACTCCCTAACGTGGGGCAGCGTGTAGGGATGCCCCATGCATTTCAGGACATTTAGCAAACCTGATCCAGGTGCTAAAATGCTAGCAGAATCTTCCAACCCATTGTGTCCACAATCCTCAGAAAGGTCTTTATGCATTTCCATGAGCTTCCTGAGGGTACAGTGTTGCCTGATTGAGAACCACTGGGCCCAAGTGTGGATATAGAGCCCTTCCCATACACAGCTTTCCAAGAGACATAACCCTGGGAACTGACCAAGGCCAGAGCAAAAGTGAGAAAGAAGGGATCGGATGCACTGGAATGAATACTCAGGGAGCAGTAGGGGTTGGCTGTGAATCCCCCCAGGCCCCTCACCCAAGCCTAAACCTGTGGGATTTCCAGAGGAGCCCTTGAGATTTCCAGAGGAGCCCTTGAGAACTTTGACAGTGGTTTGATGCAGTTGGGACCCAGGGGCTGGCCTGTCTAAGCTAGAGTCTTAGCTAGAGTCTAAGTTCTGCCGGAAATCTGAAGGCCAGAGAGAACTAAGAGTGTCAGAGGTGGTTGAGTGGGACCCCTGGCTCCCCAGAGTGCTCTATGCAAAATTGCTTCAGAGAAACACAATCAGCTTGCTTATTAGGCAGCAGATTATTTTGGCAATGGCACAGGTTTTAGAATTGCACCCACCCTCCGACCGATTCAGACAATTAGACCACATCAGTCTTCATTTAGATGAACAGCGCAAAGTTCTGTAATTAACATATTGTCGTCAACTGGACGGCCTGCCTGGACTGAAAAATGCAATGTGTAATTTTTTGTGACTGGCTTTCATTGAATGGGATGGGGAGAAAAAAAAGTAAATTAGCCATAAATTTAGAGAGATGGCACATGGTGAAACTTTATGGAAACTGCAACATTAGCAGTCAGAGAAAAGGTCAGTTCCCAGGAACACATGAGAGGAAAATTTTACTTTCTGTGAAGCACCACCAAATCCTATGAGCACAAAAAATGCTAGTTTGAGCCTCAGATGTTTAAGGACAGGTGCTTCCAATTTTTCTAGGAGAGAAAGAAATGATATGAAGCCTCTGAGATCCTCAGGGCTCAAAAAGGCTTCACCAGTCCTAGGCGCTTGCCTAGGAGGTAATGGAAACCCATCAGAGCTGTCTGTGGTCCATGGACATGACTTGCCAGGTGTCTTGATGGCAAGAATGCCGGGAGGTTTGTTGCTTTACTTTCAGTGTCTGGCCAGCGCTCCGGCTGCTATAACAAAAAGACCACAGACTGGGTGGCTTAAGCAACACACACTTTTTTCTCTCAGTTCTGGAAGCTTGGAAGCCCAAGATCAAGGTGCCAGCAGAATCAGTTCTTGGTGAGGGCCCACTTCCTGACTGGCAGACTGCCCATTTCTTGATGTGTCTTGAAGTGTGGTGGAGAGAGGAAGCTCTAATATCTCTTTCTCTTCTTTTTCTATTTTTCTTGGCAGTGCCACACAGCTTGTGGGATCTTAATTCCCTGACCAGGAATCAAACCTGGGCCACCTGCAATGAAATGTGGAGTTCTTATCACTGGACCACCAGGGTTATAAGAGCACTGATCCACCTTGGGGACTGTACTCTCGGGATCTCATCTAAACTTATTTTCCTCCCAAAGGAATATAGACTGAAATAAAAATACTCAATGTGAGAGGTGTCAGTTTCCGTTTTAGTTGGGGAACTTACTGAGGACTATAGCCTGGGAGACAGTCTCTCAGGCAGCTCTGAGGAACTTCTCCAAAGAGGTGGGGCAGGAGGGAGGTCAGCATATATGTGATTTTGGAGAAAGGAGATGTGCAATCAGGCACGCATCTCAGTAGATGCTGCTGCTAGTCATGACAAACCAACATCTTAGTTAATGGCTTTGGTGCTTTTTTATGTACGGGAAGATGCAAGAACTGGGGTTCACAAATTTTCTCCTGAAAATAGCTAACTCCTCAAATACTTGTTTTGCCAGTTTTCCCAGAGCACAGAGTGCTTCACTCCCGATCTCCACCCTGAATTCCTTTTAGGATGTGTTGAAGGTCAGTGACTGCAGTAGCTAATGACTTAATTCTTGAAGAACCAGATGGCAAGGGACATTCTTTTGTTGGCAGGACCCACCTCCAAATACCATCACATAGGAGGTTAGGGCTTCCACATAGGACTTTTAGGGGGAATACAAGCATTCATTCCATAATGTGCATGTGTGCTAAGTCGCTTCATTTGTACCTGACTCCCTGTGGACTATAGCCTGCCAGACTCCTCTGTCCATGGGCTTGTCCAAGCAAGAATACTGGAGTGGGTTGCTGTGTCCTCCTCCAGGGGATCTTCCCAACCCAGAAATTGAACCCACAGCTCTTGTCTCCTGCATTGGCAGGTGGGTTCTTTACCACTTGCACCACCTGGGAAGCCCTCATTCCATAACACATGATTACAATCTTGGGGCACAGTAAAGGACCCTCTCTTGGATGTCCTCTGTACTTCAGTTCTGCCAACACTCAGTTGAGAATGCAGTTGCACCTCTGTGTCTGTGAGTTCTGCATCCATGGGTTCTGCATCTGTGGAGTCGACCAACCTTAGATCAAAAACACTCAGAAAAATGGGAACTTCCCTGGCAGGCCAGTTGTTAAGACTCTGAGCTCCTACTGCAGGAAACATGGTTTAATCCCTGGTTGCAGAACTAAGATCTCACAGGCTGCTAGGTGTGTCCACCCCCCACCAAGAAAAAAAAAAATTCCAGAAAGTTCAAAAAGCAAAGCTTGAATTTGCCAAGCAGCAGCAAATTTGGGCTTCCCTGGTAGTTCAGCTGGTAAAGAATCCGCCTGCAATGCAGGAGACACCGGTTTGATTCCTGGGTCTGGAAGTTCCCCTGGAGGAGGGTATGGCAACCTGCTCCAGTACTCTTGCCTGGAGAATCCCCATGGACAGAGGAGCCTAGCAGGCTACAGTTTATGGGGTCACAAAGACAGCACAGCAAATATTTCCATTGTATTTCCATTTCCATTGTATTTACACCTATTTACATAACACTTACATTGTTAGTTAAGTAACTTAGAGATGACTTAAAATATACAAAAGAATGTATGGAAGTTATACACAAATACCACACCATTTAACATAAGGGACTTTAGCATCCTTGGATTTGGTATCTGAGGAGGATGGGGAGAGGGGCAAAGATCCTGGAACCAATCCGAAGTGGATATGGAGGGACTTGAATAGATGGATAAGACCAGGGCTGTTTCCTTTTGCACATGCCAGGCTTTCAGGAGACAAAGCGGAGAGAAGAAAAAAGCCTGAGCAGCGGCATGATCAATGGACGCTTTCAAGTATTATTTGTTAGGGTAAGTGTGTCTCTATGTGTGTCTTGTTCTAAAAACAATTTAAGGTGGCTTGCAAAGATTAAAAAAAAAAATTAGAAGCCACTGAGAGAGACAACAAGGGTAGGGATGAAATATGTGGCTGAATCTTAAAATAGAAGACAACAAAATCTATGTTGTCTCAGGAGGGGAAACTGCCCTGTTTTCTGGAAAGCCAGCAGCATTCTCTTCCATCTCTCTTTTAAATTAAGAGTTAAACACTGTTAGCCTCAATTTAGGGGACTGCATTTTGATGAGCTTGTTCTGTTTTGGTTTTTGTTTGGTTCCCTGACCTTAAATCTCCATTTCAATAGGAAAAGCAGGCTCCATCACAGCCAGTTGACAGTTTTCTTGTAACTGCCTTCCTCTAGGGATCTCTTGGTGGGGAACTTGGCAACTCAAGAGGGTAGCAGAGGAAGTCAAAGGTTAAGGAAAAATCAGACAGCCTGCACAACACAGGAACTCAAAAAACAAAATTCTGGAAGGAATATCCATTTTACCTCTAGCACTTAGAGGGCTCAGGATTTAATTATTTTCTAATAGTAATAGTACTAGGTAAGCATCCTCCACTAGAAATAAAAGCTTCATAAATAAAACAGGATTATCTAGATACCTGACTTGACTTTCTGCTTTGGCTGTGCGGGCACAATGAAACAGTCGTGTTTGTTCAATTCTGTGATATTTTTATTTAATGGAAAAAAGGCTATCTTTTCCTTTAACCCTAAGACTTGTTTGCCAAGATTATCTCTATTTAAATGGTGCGTATTAACAAGCAACACCTCTGAAGTTTCATGTGGAATAGTCATTTTTAGAATTTAAAAAAAAAACAAATAAAAAAGAAGGAAGTTACACAAGTTTATTTTATTAATATTTGTCTAATGATCTGGTAGCTCAGATGGTAAAGAATCCACCTGCAATGTGGGAAACCCAGGTTTGATCCCTAGGTTGGGAAGATCCCCTGGAGGAGGGCATGGAAACCCACTTCAGTGTTCTTGCCTGGAGAATCCTATGGACAGAGGAGCCTGGCAGGCTGCAGTCCATGGGGTCGCAGAGTTGGACATGACTGAGTGACTAAGCACAGGGCAGTAGTGATCCTCTAATATCTACAGAGTTACATCTAATTTCTTAGCCAAGGATGAAAGGATTTACTGCATTCTTACTCTTCTAATGTGGTTCCTCATTTTTCCTCCAAAAACATTCCCAAAGGGACCTTTGGCTCCACTGAAGTCTCTGACTGGTGTCTCCAATTCAGATTCTGACACATCTCTGGCAGTAGGGAGGGGGACAGTGTTGGCAGGAAGTGCCAGAGAATTAAGTCCATTCCCTGCTCCTCCAATGGGACCAGTTAGGACCCCTTGGGAGATTTTAGGTTCATGGAATCACTTGGGATCGGGATTGTCATGGGCAGAATTGTGTCCCCACAAATTCACATGAAGCCCTAAGCCACAGGACCTCAGAAAGCACCTGTGTTTGTAAACAAAGTCTTTAAAGAGATGATTGGGTTAAAATGAGGCCCTTAGGGTGGGGCCTATTCCAACATGAATGGGGTCCTGATAAGAAGAGAAGATTTAGACTCGCGGAGAGACACGAGGGTTGTACACATTCAGGAAAGGCCACGTGAGGACATAGCCTGAAGGCGGCCACATGCAAGCCAAGGAGCAAGGCCTGTGGAGAAACCGCACCTGCCCACACCTTGGACGTCTAGCCTCCCAAACCGTGAGAAATACATTACTATTGTGGAGGCCACCTGGTCTGGGGTATTTTTGTATGGCAGCCCCGGTAAGCTAATGCAGGTTTCCTCCATAAGGTATTGTCTTTCAGCTGAAGTTCATTGAGATTGTTCTTCCTCTCAACTCAGTTTTTTATACCATTCATTTAAAAATTAATCCTGAAAAGTTAAAGTTATTTTATTTAACTCATCATGATTTATATTTTCTCTCCAATTCTTCATTCAGTCATTAATCAGGCCTTTGCTGAACACTTCTATGTCTTGTTCTAAAGCATGTAGATTGCCACGTACTCTGGCTCAGCCACAAATCCATCACAGAATCAAATAAAGCCTAGGACTTTGTCAGACTTAGAAAATACAACGGCCTTCTTTTTTTCAAGTCATCATTTTTCTGATCATCATGGTAATTAGAATTATTAAAGAATTTGGAAAATAAAAAAACAAAATAAAAGTTACTCATAAATTTCACTACTTGGAGAAAACTATTGTTAGGATTGAAGAATTTTCTTCAAATTTTAAAAATAGAAAAAATACTTTCTTATGTTGTGAAATAGCTTTGTAAAGCAATTTCTGTAATAATAATCTACTGTATGGATTTACTCATCTATTTTTACTGTTCACCTGTTACTGGACATCTGAACTTTATTATTATTGCTGTTATATGTTAAGTAGCCTTGCTTATTAACTCTCCATATGAATCTTTTAAAATTCAAATTCATTTTTATTTTATATTGAGTATAGTTGATTCACAGTGTTGTGTCCCCATACAAATCTTTGTTCAAATTCCTGATAATTTCCTTATGATGGATTCCAAGAAGAGATCACAGGAGATGAGTTTTGCCATTTTTAACATTTTTTACCAAATTGCTACTATGGGGTGATTTGCACAAACCGGATGTGGTTTTTACTATAAAATAATTATGAACATGCTATAGGTCCTTCTACTCCTTAGATTTTATAATCCCAAACTTAAAAGAGGAAAAATCTTTATAAGATAATCAGAAACACCTGCATAATGTCAAAAAATTGACTACAAAAATTCAATTTTTTGTTATTGCATCTTGAAAATAACATTATCTTTAAGCTTGTCTTACTCAAGATGCATATTAAAAAATTGGGTGTTTTATTTTCAAGTCTAGAATTTTAAATCTAGTCCAAAAGGAACAAGGAACTTTAGAAGCCACCTGCCAGCTTTATGGGTGACAGAATTGCAGGCTAGAGAAGTGGCTTTCTTAAGGTCATACGGTTACTAGTCAAAGATCTGGGGTTGGCATTTGTGTCTCCTGAGTACCAGTCTTGTAACTGCTCTTACAAGGTGCAGGTTAAGGCAGTGAATAGCAACAAGCATATGATTTATTCTTAACGAGTTCCAGCAGAGCTATCCCTAACTCAGCTGCTCAGAAATGCCTTTCCAAGCACTTTCTGCTAATTGGTTAATTAGGAAAACAGTGGTTTTACAAAGATTCTGAAATAAGGAGTATTTCTAAGTAAAAGGTACAATTGGAAATGATGGTCGTCCACTACAGAAACTACCATAGCTTCTTTATGGAGGAAAATGGGAACTTATCCTCCTTTAACTTGACTAACTGACTGGAGTCCTGTGCTTACCTCCCTTCTCGGGACTTTTGGAGCCAGTAACTAGCAAGAAATAAGGGATTGTTCTTTCTCATCTTGCAGTCTGGGAAATGTGGATTTGAATATCCAAGGAAGATGCGCAGGGCAAAATATTAGTCTTCTTTGCTAGAATGTAGAGACTAGAAGTAATTCTAAGAAGATAAGAAATTTCCTCTCCCAGTGACAGTCATCTTCCCCAGGAACTTCCTTCAGCTGAAAGAGAAAAGAAAAAGCACAATCCATAGAATGTAATGCGAGCCATATACATAATTTTAAATTTCCTAGTGGTCACATTAAAAAAGTAAAAATTAATTTCAGTCATCTATTTAACCCGATATATCCCTAACATTATCACGTCCACAGGTAATCAGTATAAAGCTTACTACTTTTACATAGTGGTCATATTAAGCCTTTGGAACCTGGCGCATATCTACAATTACAACTGATCTTAGCTTGCAGTCACTACGTCTGCAGTGCTCAGGAAACCATATGTGGCAGGTGGCTTCTATATTGGATGGCGATTCTGCCCTACACGGCAGAATTCAGCCCCTGGTGGGTTCAGGCCTGCAGGTTTCATTATTAAAGTGAGAGAGGTGTCTCAGATTAGAAAAGATAATATGGTCATTTTAATCTTTTTAAAACACATGGTCTAGCAGGCAATGTGTATAAGTTGTTATTAAAAAGTGGGTCTAGGAGAGAGACACAACGGCCTTGCCAGGGAGAAGAGTAGCAGGCGGGTCTAGAGCAGGATGCCGCAGCTGGCAGAGGGTTTTTCTTATCAGGGACTCACAGTCGGAGAAAGAAAATCTTCTTGTCCAGGGAGAGTTTCTTTTGTTTGGTTTTTCTTTTCTCTTTTAGCTGAAGGGAGTTCCGGGGGAAGATGAATGCCATTGGAAGCGGAAATTCTCTGCAATAAAGAAAAAAAAAAGGGGGGGGGGGAAGCAAAAAGCTTGCCCAGGCAGACACTTGCCTGCCACCCCCTTCCAGCCCCAGCCCCAAGCGACAGTCCCAGCTTCAAAGGATTCAGCAAGTGTTCAGGCTCTGCTGCTTGGGGTTGCATGAGAGCCAATCCTGGGAGAGTTGGCCGGGGCGGCCAGTGTAACCTACTCGTTTCCCTTCCTCTCCCTGGGGCCAGGGCTGGCTGCATGGAGAACAACGGTGCCGAATGGCCCTTGCTGATTTTAAAACCAGGTGTAAAATAAAAATTTTTTTAAAAAATAAATAAATAAAACCAGGTGTAACAAGGAAGGTCAGTGAGATCTAAGTGTTCTTTGTTCTGCAAGTAAGCAAGACTTAATTAAAAGTGAGATCGAGGAAGCTGGGAGAGGTCTGGAGACTATCATGCCCAGAGGAGGGTCCCAAGAGACAGAGGGCCCTTCCCCAAGGTACACATGCCTAGAGAGAGGCCAACCTGGGCCTGGGATGCGGTTCTGACTGGCAGCCCAACTGTCCTGCCTTCTAAATCACGTAGCACCTGGGCAGAGATGTGGGACCTTTTCTATGCTTTACCTCTGAAGTGTCACTGCGTATTTGTGGGTGCTGGGGGTGGGGGTATGGAGAGGGAGATCTGTCCACTGGAAGCCACACCACCCAGACCAGCATATGGTGGTTCCCACGGCCACCAAAGGTGACACTGAATCCCAGATTTGCCAATTCACCATTCAGTAGATATTTAGGTGCCCCTCCTGTGTGCTAGGCACTGTTCCAGGTTCGGGGGGTGAGGGGGTGGGACAGGACACAGCTGTGAGCAAGATGGGCAGAAAACCAGGCTTTGCCTCCCCACTAGTGAGGAGAACAGATAATGTGCAAAGTGAGTAACTTACAGGGTAGGTTAAAAGGTGACAAGCAGGGAAGGGAGACAAAGAATACAAAGAAGAAAAATTCTTATTTAAATAGGGTGGTCAGGCAAGGCTTCATGGAGGAGCTGACGATTGAGTACAATCTTCCTAGATATGAAATGTTTAGGCAAACTCCTTATTCTTTTGGGTTCATAAAATAACAGCAGTATAGTAATAATAATAGATAAATCTACTTAAAGCGCTTCCTCTGTACCTTTTAAAGGTCTTCATACACATGAAACTCAAGTTCCAAATTCTATGAAAAAGGTGCTATCAATAACCCCATTTTACAGAGTAGAAAACAGAGGCAGAGGAAAGCGAAGTGGGTTTGCCTGAGGCTACACAGGTAACCACTTAGGAAGGCAGGTAGACTCCCGAGCCCACCCCTTTCTTGTCAGCCCTAAAAGGGGTGGTCTTGAACCAAGTTCTCTTCAGTCCTTCTCAGTTTCAATGAGGAAAACCAAGAGGAAGTGTCTGCAAGCCGGTAGCTTGTGATTTATCTGGGTAGGTTGCTCTTGCTGCTTCCATTTCTGTTTCCAAAGTTGAATGAATGAAAGCTCTTCAAACATCTGTTTCTGAAGCATCGTGCTGTACTTAGCAGAGAATATAGAGCGGCATCAGATGTGAGTGTGTGTGCGCGCTCAGTCAGGTCAGACTCGCTGTGACCCCGTGGACTGTAGCCTACCAGGCTCCTCTGTCCATGAAATTCTCCAGACAAGAATACTGGAGCAGGCTGCCATTTCCTACTCCCGGGCAGTGTCCTGACCCAAGGATCAAACCCACGTCTCTTGCATCTCCTGCCTTGGCAGGCGGATTCTTAACCACTGCACCACCTGGGCCTCCCCACTGGATGTGAGGCCAGTCCTAAAAAGCAGCTCTTTTCTTTGGGGAGAAAGAAGCAAACTTGTTTTACAAGGTAAGCAGGACAAGATGCCACCAAAAGGCTACACAACCCAAGTCCAAGGAGGTCAGACCCCTTGGGGTGTTTAGGGGATCTGGCAAGACTCGTTCACTGGCTTAGGTGGGGCCTTTGGTAGTGGCGGGAGGGGGTGGGTACATTTCACAGATGAGGCAGCATAGGTATGAAGTGAGATGCAGCAAGGCATCCCAGGAGAGTGGCTTATTTGTGTACTTGAAACGCTATTCTGATGTCTGTTTCTCAGAGGCGTTGAGATTAATAAGTACAAAATTTCTTCCAATTCCTGACTATCTCTTCTAGTTTAGCAGGGTAGAAAGCTGAATAATCAATATCAACGAACCCAAAAGTAGTCTTCAGCTGGTTTGACTTCCTAATCACATTGGACGTGCATCATCTTGACCGGGTGGGAAACCATTGTGGAAGGTGAGCATTCACATGGTAGAGAAGGAAGAGCCTGGAAGGCAGAGTACAGACAGGTGAGTCCTATATGCCTCGTTATCTAAACTGTGACCTTGGGCGTAGCTTCTCTTTATCTTAGCTCCCATGTTCTGTAAATCAGCGGTCCCTAAACTTTATGGCACCAGGGTCCTGTCTTATGGAAGACAGTTTTTTTCCACGGGGCTGGGGCAGGAGGGTGGTGTCAGGATGATTCAAGTGCATTACATTTGCAGCTCCACCTCAGAGGCATTAGATCTGACGGCTGGGAACTCCAGACGTAAATGGAGGTTGTATTCTCTCCTATCTCCTAGAGTTGTTTAAGGACCAAGCAAGGTAGCTCAGGTGTAGCAGATCCTGTTGGTGCTGTGCCCAGGCCTCCTTAGAGCCTTTTGACAGGTTCTGTGTGCCTATCCCCCAGTTGCTTAACGTTGTACTTCCAAAGGCTCCAAGCTGAGACTGCCTTTGGAGAATGGTCCTTGGGCTGCTGGAGCTGCTTCTCCCAGCCCCTGGCTGGTTTCTCCTGGGAGCATCTCCATTGTAAATCACTTGCCCATAAACCTTCTCCTGAGTCCACATCTGAGGGACCCCACTGAAGACAATTTATGAGCATTTTGAAAACGTACAAGTGAAACATAATGTGAGAAATTGCCATTTGAATAACTGCAGAACTGACTGCAAATCTTCCATCTCGGAAGTACTGGGGTCAGGACAGAACAAAAGTTCAAAAGGTGACCTGAAGCTAATTGTTCCATAACATACGCAGCACAATCGGCCCCCGTGTGCTGTCCCAACAGCTAGGAGCTTTCATCTTCCTGGGTCTCAGGGGACCTCCTCCACCCTCTGTCTGCTAAGTCGGCACCATTTTCAACCCAAGGATCATCAGCACGTTCCCACTCCACTCTCTGTGTGACCTTTCTCAGGGCTCCAGAAGAAAGGCAAAGTCCTGAGCTTAGGACAAGGGCCCAGACTAGATTCCCTTTTGAGAGCTCTATCAGGATGGCACTTACTTTTGGAAACTGGCAGGGGGGTAAATGGTTAAACCAGATTTTTTAATCAACAAAATGTAAATAGAAACAAAGGCCGTTTTGTTATATCACCAAATTTAGTACTTTTCACAAGGAACACATTTGTTGTTTTTCAATCACTAAGTCATGTCTGACTCTTTGTGACCCCATGGACTCAGCATGCCAGGCTCCTCTGTCTTGCACTATCTCCTGGAGTTTGCTCAGATTCATGTCTAGCGAGTTGGTAATGCTATCTAACCATCTCATCTTCTGCTGTGCTCTTCTCCTTTCACCTTCAATCTTTCCCAGCATCAGGGTCTTTTCCAACTAGCTGGCTCTTCGCATTAAGTATTGAACCTTTAGCTTCAATCATTCCAATGAATATACAGGGTTGATTTCCTGTAGAATTGACTGGTTTGCTCTGGTTTGCTCCCCTTGCTGTCCAAGGGATTCACAAGAGTTTAATACAGCACCACAATTCAAAAGCATCAATTCTTCGGCACTCAGCCTTCTTTATGTTCCAACTCTCACATCCGTACATGACTACCGGAGAAACCATAGCTTTGACTATACAGACCTTTGTCTCTGCTTTTTAATATGCTCTTTAGGTTTGTCATAACTTTCCTTGCAAAGAGCAAGCAACTTGGAGCACATACACACAGGCTTAAAAAACACGTCCTCAGAATTCAAAGTCTTGTTTTGGTATCTTTCCTATGGCTGAGTTTCCACATGTCGGTGAGATCCATCTGAGTCTGGGGGCAGGACCAACCCATGACCATGTTCAGATCCTCAGTTTTCATCTTCATTAAGTGGGTACATTTCTACTCCCTTTCAAATCACTTTAAAGACAGTAATAAATAATCAAACTCACCTCAGGAGACCCAGCAGCCTTGTTTTTCTAGTTGCCAAGTTTTTCACTCTCTGTCTTGTATGCCTCTCATGCCAATAACCAGAGAAATCACACATGTGCTTGCGTGTTTGTGTATGTCAGGACTTCTTTAAGTCATGGTGTCCAGCCTGGCCCCCTCGGCTTCCATAAGACAGAGTGGGATTAATCTGGAATTAAACCCATCCAGGGGGCTGAAGGAATGGGAGCGGTAGAGGGGGCCAGGCAAAGCTAGCTGAGACCAGAAGGGAAGCCAGAGAGAGGTTGAGCCTAGTGGTTCCCAATCCTGATGGGACATCAGATTGGGAACCTGCATGTACACAGATGTACAGACTCTGAACCACCATGTGCTTCATTTCAACCCAGCCAGGTGAGGCTTTGGCACCAGAGAGGTCTAGTCTAAGATTGTTCCTTGTTCCGAGAGGTTGGCAGGACTTAAGGGCAGGGGATCCAGAACCCAGCTCTTAGGACATCTATCACAGACAGGGTTGTGGGGAAGAATGAGTGAGTGTTCAGGGTAGAGCTGAGCAAGGAGCCTGGTAGATGATGCCGAGGGCACAGAAGAACAAAGCACAGATGCCAAATTAGGAAACAGGCAGTTGGCACAAGTCAAAGCTGAGAGTCCAGGGCAGAGCTCCTTACATCCCTCCTGGCTTCTACAAGCCAGGCTAAGACTGAAGCTTTCCAAGGGAGCCAGGCAGGGATGGACCAGAGCCACACTCAACCCCAGGTCCCCCTAACTTCTGGTTCAACGGCTCCATTAACTGAAGCCACCAGAATCAAATAGCAGAAAACTCTAATTCTCATCTGCTACTCAGCCTCAGCCTACCTTAGGGAACCAGAAGGTATTTGTCAAGTCAATCTTTTCTGGGGGCCACAGAAGCAGAAGAAATGGGCTAGATGTTTGTGAAACATTTACTGAGCATGAATCTGGTAAAGGAATACTCAACTGGGCAAACTCAATAAACAGATCACTTATATAGAAAAGTCAAAGAGCATCTTTCTCCTACTGGACACATAACACCGTGAAAGGAAATGTCAAAATCTCTAGGTTCTGTTGGAACGCTGACATAGCAAATACAGACTGAAATTGGTGGGCCTCTAACAGGGTCTATTCCATGTTTTGGTTATCTGGAAACCCTGCTGAATTGTAGTGAGCAGATACAATTTTGGATGGGGGCCAGGGAGTCAGGAGGCCTGGCTGGGTTCCAGTCCCATCTCTGTTACCAGCCAGAAGGTTTCCTTCAATGACCCACTTCAACTTACTGCTGTAGGATGAGGATGTTGTCCTAGAAGATCTCCAGGATCCTTTCTAGCTCTAAGAACACATGATTTTATAACATAAATGGGGCACTGTGGCTAAAGCCAGGTGATGTTCATTTGAACTTAAAATCATTCTGATGGGTGTTTTCAGGCTTGGGAGATGGCCTGCCATGCACTTGCCAGAACCAGATTGCCCTCTTCCAAACCCCAAGTCCACACAAGCTTCGTGGCCTTGGGGAGTCATTTAGAGTCTCCAGGTTGGGCAGATGGTGCAGAATTTGGTGCCACTGACAATAAAGTTTGGTTGGTATCTGGCTGGACCTTGCAGTAAAGAACACATCAAGTATTTTCTTTCCCTTTTTAGCTGGATGGAGCTCAGTTCAAACACAGAGATGGAAACTCCAAATGAAGACATGAGTATTTTAATAGTCTGTCAAGAAGATTAAATCTCCTCCAAAGGGTGCTTCAGACCTGGAACTCCGGGCATCAGCCCGAGTCCGAGCTGTCAGAACAGCCTCTGAAACCTGGCTTTGGAGACTCTGGGGAGAAGCAGGACAACTCCCATGTGGGAACTGTCTTGTGGAAAAACTGGTTTCTGGCAGCAGCATCTGACCCCACATCAAATGTTTGCTGCTCTCCTTCAAAAAAAAAAAAAAAAAAAGGGAGGGGGTTTGGGGAGAGAATAAAGTAAAAATAGTTTTTCTTTTAAAAAAAAAATGTTATTGGACTATAGTTGATTTACAGTGCTGTGTTGGTTTCCTGTGTCCTGCAAACTGAATCTTTTATGCATATACATATAGCCACTCTTTTTTGGATCATTTTCCCATATAGGTCATTACAGAGCATTGAGCAGAGCTCCCTGTGCCAATTATAGGTCATCATTAGTTACCTGTTTTGTATCTAGTGGTGTGTATATCAATCCCAGTCTCTCAATTTATCCCTCCCATCTTACCCTCTTATAAGTTTGTAGTATACACGCATTATTCTATTTCTGTTTTGTAGAAACAGAAGTTCATTTGTAACCTGTTTTTAGATTCCACATGTTAGCAATATATATTTGTCTTTATCTGACTTTGCTTAACATGACAATCTCTAGATACTTCCTTGTTCCTGCAAATAGCATTATCTCAGTCTTTTTCAGTTCAGTTCAGTCACTCAGTCGTGTCCGACTCTTTGCGACCCCATGGACTGCAGCATGCCAGGCCTCCCTGTCCATCACCAACTCCCGGAGCTTACTCACACTCATGTCCATAAAGTCAGTGATGCCATTCAACCATCTCATCCTCTGTCATCCCCTTCTCCTCCTGCCTCCAATCTTTCCCAGCATCAGGGTCTTTTCAAATGAGTCAGTTCTTCTCATCAGGTGGCCAAAGTATTGGAGTTTCAGATTCAGCATCAGTCCTTCCAGTGAATATTCAGGACTGATTTCCTTTAGGATGGACTGGTTGGATCTCCTTGCAGTCCAAGGGGCTCTCAAGAGTCTTCTCCAACATCACAGTTCAAAAGCATCATTCTTTTTGATGGCTGGTTGATATTCCATTGCGTGTAAGTGTTGCATCTTCTTTATCCGTTCATCTGTTTCCAGTTTGATATAGTCCCAATCGTTTACTTTGCTTTTGTTGCCGTTGCTTTTTGTGTCAAATCCAAAACCAAAACCATTTCCAACATCAGCGCCAAAGAGTTTACTGTCTACGTTCTCTTCTTTATGGATTCAGGTCTTATATGAAAGTCTTTAACTGATTTTGAGTTAGTTTTTGTGTATGGTGGAAGATAGTGGTCCAGTTTCATTCTCCTGCATGTGGCTGTCCAGTTTTCCCAACATTTTTGATTGAAGAGACTGTCCTTTCCCCCATTGTATATTCTTGACTCGTTTGTCATAAATTTGTCATGTGTATGTGAGTGTGTGTGTATATATAGGAATGTATATTTATTTCTGGGCTCTCTCTATGCTGTTCCATTGGTGTATGTGTCTTTTATGAAAATACTATACTGTCTTGATTTCTATAGCTTTATAATACAGTTTGAAATCAGGACACATGATATCATCAGCTCTGTTCTTTCTCAAGATTGCTTTGGTTATTTGGAGCCTTTTGTGGTTCCACACAAATTTTAAGCTTGTTTGTTCTATTTCTGTGAAAAATGTTATTGGAATTTTGGTAGGGATTGCATTGACTCTGTAGATTTCTTTGGGGAGTACGGACATTTTAACAATATTCTTACAATCTATGAGGATGGAATATATTTGTTTATCTGTGTCTTCTTTGATTTCTTTCACCAATGTCTTATAGTTTCACCTTTTTGAAGTGAAGTGACAGTCACTCATTCGTGTCTGACTCTTTGCAATCCCATGGACTATACAGCCTGTGGAATTCTTTAGCCAGAATACTGGATTGGGTAGCCTTTCCCTTCTCCAAGGGATCCTCCCAACTCAGGTATTGAACCCAGGTTTCCCACATTGCAGGCAGATTCTTTATCAGCTGAACCACAAGGGAAGCCCAAGAATACTGGAGTGGTCACTTCCTTAGTTAAATTCATTCCTGGGAACTTTATTCTTTTGATGCAGTTCTAAATGGGATTGGTCTCTTAATTTCTTTCTTTCTATAGTGTATAGAAATGCAACTGATTTTTGTATATTGATTTGTTATATTTTTGTAAAATTGATTTTGTATCCTATAGTTTTACCTTATCTATTTATTCTAACGGTTTTTCTTTCTTTCTTTTTTTTTTTGGTGGAGTTTTTAGGGTTTTCTGTATGTAACATGCCATCTGAAAATAGAGACAGTTTTACTTCTTCCTTTAAAGTTTGGATGCATTTTCTTCCTTTTTCTTATCTAGTTGTCGTGGCTAGGACTTTCAATACTTTGTTGAATAAAAGTGGCAAGGGTGGGCATCTTTGTCTTGTTCTTGATCTTCGAGGGAAAGCTTTCAGCTTTTCATTGTTGAGTACATTAGCTGTGGACTTGTTATATCTGGCCTTTATTATATTGAGGTATGTTCCCTCTATACCCACCTTTTAAAGAGTTTTTAATTGTAATTTTTAAAAATTAATATGCAAAAATGGGTCTTCCGTTGGGGAGGGTTTCAGTTCTGTGGTCTTTCATTTTGCTTGGACCCCACCCCATCTCCTTCCTCTTGTTTCTTGTTTGTTAATTGCTTTAATCAGCTGCATTGATGAGTCGGTCCGTTCTGGCTGCGATAACATAATATCATAGGTTGGGTGGCTTGTAAACAGAAATTTCTCACAATTCTAGAGCTTTAGAATTCCAGGAACAAAATGCTGGCCGATTCAATGTCTGATGAAGGCCTGCCTTCTGGTTCATAGATGACTGTCTTCTTGGTTATGTCCTCATGTGGTAGAGGGATGAGGGAGCAGCCTGGGGTCCCTTTTAAAAAGGCACTAATCTCATTCATGAGGGTTTCACCCTTATGACCTAATCACCTCCAAAGGCTCCACTTCCTAAATATATCTCACTGGGGATTAGGTTTTAACATGAATTTTGGGGGAAGACAAAAACATTCAGCCCACAGTAATTTGTTATCTAAGGTTGTATAACAAGTTACCCCCAAATTAGTGACTTTAAATAAATATTATTTCATAATTTCTGTAGGTCAGGAATCTGGATATAGTCCTCTTCTCAGGGTCTCTCATAGGCTGTAATCAAGGTGTTGGCCTGGTCGAAGCCCTCCCAAGGATAACTGGGGAGAATTTATTTCTAAGGCTGCCTAAGTGGTATTGGCAGGATGCTCCAATTTCTCACAGGCTGGAGAGAAGCCACCTTCAGTTTCTTGCCACATGGGCCTCTCTGTAGGGCAGCTTACAATGTGGATCTGCCTTCCATCACAGGGAGGGTGTATAAAAGCAAGAGAGAGTAAGCAAGACAGAAGCCAGAGCCTCTTCATAACCTAATCTCAGGATTCACATCCCATCTCTTGCAAGATCCATTAGAAGGAAGTCACAGGTCCAGCCACTACACAAGGGGAGGGGATTACACAAGGATCTGAATTCCAGGAGGCAGGAATTCCTGGGGACTAACCTAGAAGCTGCCTATCACCTAGAGTTCTGTGGCTTCTGGTTTAGCCAGCCTGGTGGTGGCCTTGGAGGCTGCTATTGCAACAAAGTACCTCTCACACTGCAGACCCTAGAAGCAGTATTATCTCCTTGGAAAAAGATTCCAGCCAAACCTCCCCAGTGTCTGCTGTAAGTCCAAGGGGTTTCTGACAGTGAGTCAAGGTGCACAGCTGCCTTGGTTTAGGCCCCATTTACCAAGCCCCTGGAGGCTCCATCTAGCGTTCAGTCTCCTGGTTCCTCTCTGGGGAGGGGCCTCCTGTCCTCTCTAACTCCAGGCCAGCGGCCCTCACCCAGGGTTGGGGAGGAGAGGGGACACAGTAAATAGGTTCTTTGCCTGTGATCTCAGCTGGTGAACATCACAGGACACAAGCATGGGTACGTGAGATTGTCTCCTTTCTTCCATGTGATAGGCCAAGATTAAAATCCCTCTGCCCTTCTCCCCATCAGGTTCTTGAACTTGGATGGACTTGAAGCAGTTTATTCACAGCAGCTCTTGTATATGTGAGTGTAGAGTTTTTGGTTGGCTCAGCTGCCTCATAATCATGCCAGTTTATAATAAGCAGCAGAGGTCAGGGTTCAGTGGGAACAGAGGTGGCTGTGAGGAGGGGAGTGGCTGTGCGACACGTTCTGTGCATCCAAGTTGGCAGGTTCACACAGAGGAATCGGCAGCATTGTGCAAAGGAGAGGGAGGCTGAAAGGATGTTCTTCAGATTCAATGCCATGCGAGGGGCTCATGTTCATGTTTGCAGAGTCTTGAACTGCAAAAATTTCAAAGGAGGACAAATAGCTCATCATGAGAATTATGATTAAGGCTTAAAGGTTGTCCTTAAAATAATGCTCAGAAATGATTGCCGCTCTCCAGTGCATCCTCTGGTGAGAGAAGCTGGGCCATTTGCATCCACAAGGGCCCAGTGGCTAGTAATTCACAATCTGTGATCCAAAAGACTCTCAGGCTGCAAGGGACCTTACAGGGATCTAAACCTACTCATTTGGTGACAGAATAGTGAAGGCCCAGAGACCCTTTTCAGCCTTCTCAACATTTCCTGTCCTACCCCCGAACCAGATGCACCAAGGGCTCTGCTCTGTTTCTTGTAGTACTTGCCTCTCTGCTGTCTTCTTAAATCTAATCTCCATTCCTATAGCACCTACAGTTTAAGCTGTGGGCTCCAGTGGGTGTAACCAGCCTTCCATCATCCATTCGTCCACCCATCACGTAACAGTTGAACAAACTGCTGTAAGTCTTCCACTATGAACCGTGGATGTGGAGATTATTAGGGCAAGAGTCTTGCCTAACAAGCTTATAGTCTCATCAGAGAGAGGAAACTTGTATGCAAGTAGCTAGACCTCCAGCAAGACTCCTACAATGAAATACAGACTAGCTCCCCATCTATCAAATCATTTGAAGAAGTGGAGAAGAAATAGAGGACATGATAACTAGAGGACATGGTCTTCTATTAACCTATATTATATGAAAGTTGGTGGAATGTGTATTTATGTTTCAATTTTTCAAAGTAGCTCTGATTTTAAGTGTATTATTATCTTTTCAGTTCATGTGTCTTAACTATTGGTCAGGAAAATCTGGAGGTCATGTAGTCTAGAGTTTTCTCTACCTATCTTCTCTACCTCAGACAGATTAATTCTTTGAACTTCAATCTTGTTACAACGTATATGTCCTTGGAAGGGTAACACCCTAAACCATATATTAATATCAGGAGCACGTTCATCAGTCACCTGAAGCCCTGCTCTGGATGGAGCTTAAGGTGCTTAAGTGTGTCCAGGAGTACTGGGCTATTGGGCTGAATAGGATGGAATCTTATAAATATCAAGAAATAGGCACCAACTGAACACTTGTGGGATATTATCCCTGGGACTTGGAACAAGTATTGGGGATGACTGGGAAGGCACTGAGAGAGACTATAGGAAGTGAAAGAGAATCAGAGATTCTTCTGGCCATTTCATCACTTTGTCCCACCTCAGCTCTGTTGGACAGCTCACAGGCTCGGGGCATGGAGACAAAATGTTACAAGGGAGCGTCTTCCAAGTCTTTGCACTTCAGTTTTATAGATAAAGTGCACCCTGCTCTCTAGGGCTTCCCTGGTGCCTCAGACGATAAAGAATCCGCCTGCTATGTGGGAGATCTGGATTCCATCCCTGGGTTGGGAGAATGCCCTGGAGGAAGGCATGGCAACCCACTCCAGTATTCTTGCCTGGAGAATCCCCATGGACAAAGGAGCCCCGAAGGCTACAGTCCATGGGGTTGCAAAGTGTTGGACACAACTGAGCAACTAAGCACAACATAGCTCTCTCTTTCCCTAACAGTTTAGAAAGAAAAATATATCAGCATTGCTTTTTAGGTGAGTGAAAACACCTTTTCTCTTTGTATAGGGACAAATAGCTCCCTGAGAGGCAAAAATTCACTCAATCATGGAAACACGTAACCAGAAATCAGGGAGCATGCCAGGGAATGGCCTCAAGGCATCAGAGCTTCCTCCAGCCTGGCAGCCCTGACCCATGTCCCTGTGACGTCACAGTGGCCCCTTTCCCCCCAGAGACCTTGCTTCCTGGGGATTCAACTCCAGTTGTCAAGGTAATTTTCAAATATGCTCCATAGCATGCATAGCTGAAGTGGATGCACATGCTTAGAATAGGCTTGTTATAAACATTTTCCCTCGAGAAAACCTATTTTGTTCATTTAAATATATTTTGGGCACCAACTGTTTACCAAACACGAATGTGGCTGAGAAGGCAAGAGTCACCAGTGTGGGTGAGTTGTGCCTTCTGGGAACAAGCAGGACTGGTGACTTGTCCCTGCTGGGGGGCGTTCCTTCTTTAGACCTCAAAATGCTCTATAAGACACGCCATCAATGCAAGCCGCCCGAGAGACTCCCTTAAATCCATGACAAGGAATCTGAGGTGTTGACCCAACGTTCCTCGCCATCGATATTGTCTGAAACAAAGTTCAGAAAACCTCTGATTTATCAATGATATTTTACATTTAAATTTTATTTGATTATTGGAGTAAAATTGCTTTACAATGTTGTGTTAGTTTCTGCTATATAACAACATGAATCAGCTATATGTATACATGTATCCACTCCCTCCTGGGCCTTCCTCTTATCCCCTGTTTTACAATGTTTTGATTTCAGTCATCTGACCTGTCTCTTTCTCCCTCGGTGGTGAGCTTGCGTCTGTCTGCCCAGTCTGCCATTTGACTGTGGATTACAGGAAAGACCTTGGAGCAAAGCTCAGAGAAGCTCAGGACCTCGTCTGGTTAGACAGAGAGTGAGGCTACCAGGCACGGCCTCTCACATAAACCAGTTTACCAGGCCATATGTTTATCTCACCTCTGGCTGGGAAGGACCTTAGACGTTGTAGTCATAGCTATGTGGTCAAAAACTCTCACTATGTGTCAAAGCTCTCACTTTTCAGATATGGAAACTGAGACCAGTGTGGGCTACGTATTGTTCAAAGCCATGGAACCTTATGCTTTCATTCACTTTCATTGTTTTTAATTGGAGGATAATTGCTTTATAATGTTGTGTTGGTTTCTGCCATACAGCATCACAGATCAGTCATAACTGAACCCTCCTCCCTAGTAAGTCTCCCTCCCACCCACCCCCACTATCCTGCTTATTAAGCCTCTCTACTGAGCCTCCCTCCTACCCTACCCCCCACCATCCTGCCCCTTTAGGTCGTCACAGAGCACCAGGCTGGACTTCCTGTGTTACAGAGCAGCTTCCCACTAACTCTTTTTTACGCATGGTAGTGTATATATGTCAAAGCTACTTTCTCAATTCATCCCACCCTCTTCTTCCCCCGCTGTGTCCTTAAGTCCATTCCCCTATATCTGTGTCTCCGTGGAATCAGATGCTTTTAGAGATGGAAGACACCTTTGGTCTTTTGTGATCTAGCTTCATCTCTCACCCAAAGGAGAAACACTTTCCACACACTCTTTGCCAGGTGATCACTCAGCCTCTGCTTGAACACGTCTGGCTGTGGGGCGACACGATTTTCCCTGTCCATTCCATTCACAGACGTGTTTAATTGTTGTCTCGCCCTTCTCTGTAATCAGAGGGCATCTACTTTCCTGCTGTGTCTGCTGACAGCTGCTTCCAGAGCCACCAGAACAAAACCCGGAGCTTTCTGTGTCCCAGGGCAGTTACCCTCCCTCCCTGCCTCCAACCTCCCTCTTCACCCCCCACCTCCCAACGAATCCCTTTACTGATTTGACTGCTAAGCTTGCCCTGCCTTAGTTTCCAATGAGGGTTAGGTCCAAAGAGACTTCCTTTAGTGTAGCTTAGTATGTTTATTTATTTTGCTTTTATGTATTAATGATAACCATTACCTTCGAGAAGTCCCACCCATTTTCCATTCCTTTCTGAAGTGCAGAAGGCTCTCATTAGAACATGAATGAGTTCACTGCAGTCTTTAAAATTGGGCAACAACAACTAAAAGCTTGCATGTGCTTCCCCTGACAAGCCTGCTTAAATATAATCATAGATCTGTCACCAAATGTGCAGGCTTATGAGAGGTTGTCAAAGTCTTTGCTGAAGTGGGAGATGTTGGAGGGTGGAATTTTTTTTAAGTTAACTGGAAAGGAACAAAGAGGAACAAATCAAGGACCAAATAATTTTATGACAGATTTGCATAGCTGCAATGTAGCAAGCTTCACCTGGATTCATGATATTGCAGAGGATTCCTAGAAGAGAAAAAAATGAAAGCTCTGTGTTGTGCAGGTAATTGGTCTTGACATCTCTGTTCTTTTAACCTAGGGAGGAAGCAGGTGAGGAGAAAGAACCAAGTGATCAGTTTCACTCATTCAGATGCAAACCTGTGGTACTGCCAGGAATAGACCAGAGGGCAGCCACTGAATACACACTTGGGTTTCCTTAAGTAACGCCCTGTTCAAATGATTCTTATTATTAGTCGCATTTCACATCATGATGCCAGAGGGTGATGGGCTCTAAGGATTTCTTTAAAAAGATTTAAAGCTTTCCTTGTTAGGCCATTTGGATTTACATCACAACATGAAGGGAGAACAGTTCAGATCTTTCTGGGTTCTGTAGATGGGATCAGTGGTTGTTGTTCAGTAACTAAGCATGTCTGACTCTTTGAGGCTTCTCTGGACCTCAGCACACCAAGATTCTCTGTCCTCCACTATCTCCTGGAGTTTGCTCAGATTTGTGTCCATTGAGTTGATGATGCTATCTAACCACCTCATCTTCTGCCACCTTCTCCTTTTGCCTTCAGTCTTTCCCAGCATCAGGATCTTTTCCAATGAGTTGGCTCTTTGCATCAGGTGGTCAAAGTATTGGAGCTTTAGCTTCAGCATCCTTCCAATAAATATTTAGGGTTGATTTCCTTTAGGATTAACTGATTTGATCTCCTTGCTGTCCAAGGGACTCTCAAAAGTCTTCTCCAGCACCGTAATTCCAAATCTAGCACTGTAATTCAAAAGGAGCAGTGTTTCAGCACTCAGCCTTCTTAACCGTCCAGTTGTCACATTCATACATGACTACTGGGAAAATCATAGCATTCATTTTACAGACTTTGTTTGCAAAGTGATGTCTCTGCTTTTTAATACGCTGCCTAGATTTGTCATAGCTTTTCCCCCAAGGAACAAACATCTTTTGATTAAATGGCTGCAGTCGTCATCTGCAGTGATTTTAGAGCCCAAGAAAATAAAATCTGTCCCTGTTTCCACCTTTCCCTTTATATATGCCATGAAGTGATCAACAGAAGCTGTTCTAATTTTCTTCATTTTGGGGGGCTGCTTCTTTGAGGTCCTGTGGGTATCAGCCAGGGTTTCTAAATCCCAAATGGATTCCTCTCTGGCCTATGTACCTAGTTGTTTTGAGGGCTGGTGTAGACACAGCGCCACCTTGTACGGTTGTTACAGGAGCAACGCCAACTGAGAAGGGGCATGTGACTGAGCTGGTGCATGGGCTCCTCTGTGTCTGTCAGGCTTTTCCATGGACATTCCTGCATCCTTCCCTCAGCTTCCAAAGCTGAATCTCCCAGGCACTCGGCAATGCCTCAGCAGGAATAAGATTTCAGAACTCTGCCTAGTTTTAACATGTGCTTTCCACTTTCTCATGAGCCCACTGCTCTGACATGCCTTGCCCTGAATGAGAAGTCAACAGCAGGAAACCTCGCAGTTCTCAGACTGCTCCAGTGGCATATTTCTATCTAGTTCTCCAGAGAACTTCCCCCTCCTTCTTCATGCAGCCAGGTTAAATGAGGGCATCTCATTCAGACATGGCTAGAATGCCCAGCCCCCAAAACAGCATCATGAAAATCTGCTTACCCTTTCCTCCAAAGACAGCAATCCCACTCTTTTAAGTTCCCAGGAGTGATTGTAATGAGGATTATGAACAAGCGATGCAGATACCAATTTCATTTGTAAGAACGCTATCCAGTACCCTAACCCTAAGGGTAACCCTAAGGGTAATAAGTAAGTGTTAGTCACTCAGTCATGCCCGACTCTTTGCGACCCCATGGACTGCAGCCCACCAGGTTCTTCTGTCCATGAGATTTTCCAAGCAAGGATACTGGAGTGGGTTGCCATCTCCTTCTCCTGGGGATCTTCCAGACCCAGGGATCAAACCCAGATCTCCTGCACTGCAGGCAGATGCTTTACCAACTGAGCTAATAGTCCTTTTTCTAAGGGTAGACTAGAGCAGTATTATTGGAGGTGGTTTCAAAGCCAGGCTGATGATGCCTGGAATTAAGTTATATCTGCACGTGCAAAGGAAAGGGACATCAAAGAAAGAGTGGATTTGGATAGGAAACAGAAAGAAATATGTGCCGGGTGTAGACACTGAAGACATCTGGCTTTTCTGGAGCCTGATGTTTATTTCTTGAAAGTGAAAGTGTTAGTCGCTTAGTCGTGTCTGATTCTTTGTGGCCCCATGGACCCACCAGGCTCCTCTGTCCGTGGAATTATCCAGGCAAGAATACTAGAGTGGGTAGCCAGTCCCTTCTCCAAGGGATCTTCCCAATCCAGGGACTGATCCCTGGTCTCCTGCACTGCAGGCAGATTCTTTACCATCTGAGGCACCAGTGAAGACAATTAGGGACTTTTTGTGAGAGCTGGGTGTGGCTTTGTAATATCCTCTAATTTTACTGTAAGCCTCTTTCTGAAACCTTTTTTTCTGGGCACCAAGGATGTATCAATTGTCTTATTTTGTTACTCTTTAAAACTTATTCTTGTACCTGAACAAGGAAAGTAATCTTTCAGATGAGAAGTCAAGGTTCTCCTGAAGAATGCATACAAAGTCAGGATCAGGTTATTATCAAGGAAATACAACTTCCTTACACTCAACCTAGAGAAACAGCAAATCACTTGGGAGAGGGAGGTCTTTAGGGGAATTGCTCAAATGAAAGAATAACAAATATTTGTAATTAGGGACTTCCCTAGGGGCCCAAAGGTTTCCACTCTGTGCTTCCACTGCACAGAGAGGGCAGGGGTTTGATCCCTGGTTGGGGAACATGCCATGTGGTGCAGCCAAAGAAAAAGAAAGATAATTACTGTCATTTGTCCTTTTTATGGACTTTGTGTTTTGGAATTTATTCTCGGATATAATTTTAACGCTACCTCCTAAAATCTTTTTATACTTTCATTTACCTATCTAAAATGTGTCAGATGCTAAATTGACAATGTTTCAATAAAAAGGGTTTTGTTGCCCACTATGAAGCTGTATCAGCAGCTGCAGAGTTGCACAGACCTAGGTTTGAATCCTGGTTTGGCAGCGTTGCCCAGGTGATGTTGGGGGCGTGACTCTGAGGCTCCAAACAGTAAATGGGGGGTAAAAACAGCCTCACTTCCTGGAGGTGCTGTGAAGGATAGGATGACATACTGTACATAGTCACTGATACCAGGGCTGGGCACCTGATGTCAAGAACATTAACTTGTATCCAGGGATTTCAGGGGAGAATGGGACTGAGAGTTTATGACTCATCAGGCAAATTCTTGCATCTGTAAACATCTCTGCTCTCTGCCACCCTTCCTAGGACCAAACCAGACAGCCAGAACCTCCTGGTTGTGCCCAGGTTTAAACCCTAAGTAAATATCAGATATAATCTCACAGGGAGCAAGAGCATTTTGTTATGGGTACAGAAATATTTTATCAGTTTTCAGACAAAGTAAACAGGAGATGAAAGGGCATCATTTTTTCCAAGTTTTCTGATGTATAGAGTGAGAAAATACCATTATGAGAGTCTCAGCAGCATTTGGGGCATCTGGGGTATGGTAAATAAGACCATGATGGTGTTAAGTGTAATGGCCTTGCTAGATGCCTAGGTTCTAAGCCCAGTTCTGCCACTAACAGTAGGACTGTGTTAAGTCACAAGCTCCGTGGGTCTGATATTCCCTGAGAATATGATGGCTCAGCTAGTGGGTCTCCATGGCCCTGTGAACTTCTGAGTCCTCATCAGCTCTCCCAGGGTGTCACTTCCCACTCGGGGGGTCAATAAAGGCACTCTATAGAGCCATAGAAAAAGGCTCAATGCAAGATGTGTTTTCCTTCCCAGATAAATGAGTCCAGGGAAAGAGACTCCTCCCCCTGCCTCACTATGCTCTGGAGTGACACAAGGCAGCCCAGCCAACACCTCTCATGGGGGTCTACTTGGGGGGTCCTTTCAGAGTCACCCCCCAAGATGAGGCTGGTGGGAGCCATAGTTAAACAGAGGCATCTCCATTTGGAGAAGAAACACCTTTAACTGAAGCCGGCAATGATTAACCAGATGGCCAAAAAAATCTACCCAGTCTCCACCAGTGTGATGGAAGGTCTTCACAGGGAGTTTTAGGACTTTCCATATTTAGTTCCAAACTGCATGTCCTTGTCACCATTCTGCAAGCCGGCCAGCTGTCTCTCAGTGGGAGTGCGTGCTGCTGTTTCTTCCTGACGTGGGTTTGCTTGACACTGTCGTGCTTGCTCTGTTTGAAGGCAGAGTCCACTGGCCCTTACCAGAAGAGCTGGAAAATCCAACACAGATCTCTGTGGTTCATAGATGCGGGGAGCAGCCTTTTGTTGGACAATGGGCCACTAGTTCAGTCATGTGTCTGGTTTAATTGCTCATAACTTGTCAAAGTATAGATATCCTTTTCAAGAGATAACATAAGCAGCATAAAAGCAGAATTCACACAAAGAATGCCTTGTTTCCCATAATTCAGTCCCTGAGTAAGTTGTTTACTTTCCATCAACCGATCAGTTACAGTGACATCCATAGTAAGGGTATCATGAAACAGGCTTTGCTGCCATGATGGGTGGGCTTGCTTTCCACAAAGTGAGTTGACACTCTTGCTGTTTGCTTAATTATTTTTTATTTTCATTCATGACATAAATGAGTGAGTCAAGTTTAAAGAAAGAAGGGCTTATTTAATCAATCATATTTTAAAAGCAAAGACTGGTACTGAGACTCAGGGTCGAATGTGTGGTTATGAGGGGCACACTGATATACTGGGTGAAGAGAAGGGTAGGATGTTGGTGAATAAAGAAAGCGATGAACTTGAGAAACCATCCACAAATCAGTGAATGCTTTCCACCCAGACTGATGCTGGTACATCAAGCAAGCTAATCATTCTTTGACAAAGACCAATTTTATGCCCTTGCTTTAATCTTTAATCTGGTCACCATATGTTGTTTCTGAAGAATTAGTTAATTAAAAGACCTTATTTTGAGGACAAGCTGGATTGGCAGTGGCAATATGCTGGAAAAAAAAATTTCAGAAATGTCTGCAAAAATGCCTAATGATTTCTTTTATTAATAAAATTTTTGAAAACTTAAGCTGACCTGGACAGAGAACATAGATTTTGTTCCAAATTCTTGAGCTTTTAACTCACAAGAAACAAATGTCCACGATTCTTTTAAAACACACAATTAAACGTCAACTGATAATAGTAATTTGACAGTGCCCATGGGGTAGAGACACCTCTAAATTAACTATATCTATGAGGTAAGATTTAAACCAGTAAGAATTCTACCTTGTTAGAATTCAATATTGCTTTGTTGTTATTTTTTTATACAATAGTAAATATTTGTATAGAATTAATTTGTATCAGTTTCCTAAGGCTGCTATAGCAAAGTACCACAAACTTGGTGGTGTAAAACAAGAGAAAATTTTCTCTCCCAGTTCTGGAGGCTGTAAGTCCAAACTCAAGATGTTGACAGTCCAAGGTATTGAAAGGACCATGCTTCCTCTGAGTTCAGGGAATGATCTAACTCATTCCTCTCTCCCTAGCCTCTGAGGGCTTCTGGCAACTCTTCGTGGTCTTTAGTTGGTAGGTACATTACTCCAGTCTCTGTCTTTGTGTAGCCTTATCTCTGTGTATCTCTGGATCTCTATGTCTTCACATGGTCTCTCTCATGCGTCTGTGTCCAAATTTCCTTCTTTTTAAAAGGACACTGGTTGTTGGATTGTGTTGTGATATGCTTAGTTGCTCAGTCTTGATTGATTCTTTGTGACCTCATGGCCCATACCCCACCAGCATCCTCTGTCCATGGGGATTCTCCAGGCAAGAATACTGGAGTGGATTCCCATGCCCTCCTCCAGGGGATCTTCCCAACCCAGGAATAGAACCCAGGTCTCCGGCATTGCAAGCAGATTCTTTACCATCTGAGCCACCAGGGAAACCCATGAATACTGGAGTGGCTAGCCTATCCCTTCTCCAGTGGATCTTTCCAACCCAGGAATCAAACTTGTATCTCCTACATTGCAGGCAGATTCTTTACCAGCTGAGCTATCAGAGAAGCCCTGGTTGTTGGATTCAGTTCAGTTCAGTTGCTCAGTCGTGTCCGACTCTTTGAGACCCCATGAATCGCAGCACGCCAGGCCTCCCTGTCCATCAGCAACTCCACAGTTCACTCAGACTCACGTCCATTAAATCAGTGATGCCGTCCAACCATCTCATCCTCTGTCATCCCCTTCTCCTCCTGCCCTCTATCCTTCCAAGCATCAGAGTCTTTTCCAATGAGTCAACTCTTTGCATGAGGTGGCCAAAGTACTGGAGTTTCAGTTTTAGCATCATTCCTTCCAAAGAACACCAGGACTGATCTCCTCTAAAATGGACTGGTTGGATCTCCTTGCAGTCCAAGGGATTCAGTTCAGTTCAGTCGCTCAGTCGTGTCCGACTCCTCGCGACCCCATGAATCGCAGCACACCAGGCCTCCCTGTCCATCACCAACTCCCGGAGTTCACTCAGACTCATGTCCATCAAGTCAGTGATGACATCCAGCCATCTCATCCTCTATTGTCCCCTTCTCCTCCTGCCCCCAATCCCTACCAGCATCAGAGTCCTTTCCAATGAGTCAACTCTCTGCATGAGGTGGCTAAAGTACTGGAGTTTCAGCCTTAGCATCATTCCTTCCAAAGAAATCCCAGGACTGATCTCCTTCAGAATGGACTGGTTGGATCTTCTTGCACTCCAAGGGACTCTCAAGAGTCTTCTCCAACACCACACTTCAAAAACATCAATTCTTCGGCGCTCAGCCTTCTTCACCATCCAACTATCACATCCATACATGACCACAGGAAAAACCATAGCCTTAACTAGACGGACCTTAGTTGACAAAATAATGTCTCTGCTTCTGAATATACTATCTAGGTTGGTCATAACTTTTGTTCCAGGGAGTAAGCGTCTTTTAATTTCAGGGCTGCAGTCACCATTTGCAGTGATTTTGGAGCCCAGAAAAATAAAGTCTGACACTGTTTCCACTGTTTCCCCACCTATTTTCCATGAAGTGATGGGACCAGATGCCATGATCTTTGTTTTCTGAATGTTGAGCTTTAAGCCAACTTTTTCATTCTCCTCTTTCACTTTCATCAACAGGCTTTTTAGTTCCTCTTCACTTTCTGCCATAAGGGTGGTGTCATCTGCATATCTGAGGTGATTGATATTTCTCCCAGCAATCTTGATTCCAGCTTGTGTTTCTTCCAGTCCAGCGTTTCTCATGATGTACTCTGCATAGAAGTTAAAAAAGCAGGGTGACAATATACAGCCTTGACGTACTCCTTTTCCTATTTGGAACCAGTCTGTTGTTCCATGTCCAGTTCTAACTGTTGCTTCCTGACCTACATACAGATTTCTCAAGAGGCAGGTCAGGTGGTCTGGTATTCCCATCTCTCTCAGAATTTTCCACAGTTTCTTGTGATCCATACAGTCAAAGGCTTTGGCATAGTCAATAAAGCAGAAATAGAGGTTTTTCTGGAACTCTCTTGCTTTTTCCATGATCCAGCGGATGTTGGCAATTTGATCTCTGGTTCCTCTGCCTTTTCTAAAACCAGCTTGAACATCAGGAAGTTCACGGTTCACATATTGCTGAAGCCTAGCTTGGAGAATTTTGAGCATTACTTTACTAGCATGTGAGATGAGTATAATTGTGTGGTAGTTTGAGTATTCTTTGGCATTGCCTTTCTTTGGGATTGGAATGAAAACTGACCTTTTCCAGTCCTGTGACCACTGCTGAGTTTTCCAAATTTGCTGGCATATTGAGTGCAGCACTTTCACAGCATCATCCTTTAGGATTTGAAATAGCTCTACTGGAATTCCATCACCTCCACTAGCTTTGTTCATAGTAATGCTTTCCAAGGCCCACTTGACTTCACATTCCAGGATGTCTGGTTCTAGATGAGTGATTACACCATCGTGATTATCTGGGTCATGAAGATCTTTTTTGTACAGTTCTTCTGTGTATTCTTGCCACCTCTTCTTAATATCTTCTGCTCCTGTTAGGTCCAGACCATTTCTGTCCTTTATTGTGCCCATCTTTGCATGAAATGTTCCCTTGGTATCTCTAATTTTCTTGAAGAGATCTCTAGCCTTTCCCATTCTGTTCTTTACCTCTATTTCTTTGCATTGAACACTGAAGAAGGCTTTCTTATCTCTCCTTGCTATTCTCTGGAACTCTGCATTCAGATGCTTGTATCTTTCCTTTTCTCCTTTGCTTTTCGCCTCTCTTCTTTTTACAGCTATTTGAAAGGCCTCCCCAGACAGCCATTTTGCTTTTTTGCATTTCTTTTCCATGGGGATGATCTTGATCCCTGTCTCCTGTACAATGTCACAAACCTCATTCCATAGTTCATCAGGCACTCTATCTATCAGATCTAGGCCCTTAAATCTATTTTTCACTTCTACTGTATAATCATAAGGGATTTGATTTAGGTCATACCTGAATGATCCAGCGGTTTTCCCTACTTTCTTCAATTTGAGTCTGAATTTGGTAATAAGGAGTTCACGATCTGAGCCACAGTCAGCTCCCGGTCTTGTTTTTGCTGGCTGTATAGAGCTTCTCCATCTTTGGCGGCAAAGAATATAATCAATCTGATTTCGGTGTTGACCATCTGGTGATGTCCATGTGTAGAGTCTTCTCTTGTGTTGTTGGCAGATGGTGTTTGCCATGACCAGTGCATTTTCTTGGCAAAACTCTATTAGTCTTTTCCCTGCTTCATTCCGTATTTCAAGGCCAAATTTGCCTGTTACTCCAGGTGTTTCTTGACTTCCTACTTTTGCATTCCAGTCCCCTATAATGAAAAGGACATCGTTTTTGGGTGTTAGTTCTAAAAGGTCTTGTAGGTCTTCATAAAACCATTCAACTTCAGCTTCTTCAGCATTACTGGTTGGGGCATAAACCTGGATCACTGTGATATTGAATGGTTTGCCTTGGAGACAAACAGAGATCATTCTGTCGTTTTTGAGACTGCATCCAAGTACTGCATTTCGGACTCTTTTGTTGACCATGATGGCTACTCCATTTCTTCTGAGGGATTCTTGCCCACAGTAATAGATATAATGGTCATCTGAGTTAAATTCACCCATTCCAGTCCATTTTAGTTCACTGATTCCAAGGGATTAGGGCCACCCTAATACATTATAACTGCATCTTAACTAACATTAGCAAAGATCTCCTTATCAAATAAGGTCACGTTCTGACAGTTACCATTTCATTGTCTCCGAGTTTCCATCCATATAGTGGGAGTCATATTTCTGGTTCGTGTTTGGTTTTAGGGCAGTGGATGTATTATTAACCATTCTCCAATAAGATCTATTCTTTGAGTCTTACTCCTGAGGTCTGGTAAGATGGGAAGCCAAACTTCCTGTGGAATTATTTTCATGGAACATGAAAATTATTAAGCGAGGAGTCTCTTCTCATGTAAACTCTTCAGACTTGGATTTCCTAGAACACACCTTGAGGAAGATCAATTTAAGAATTTTGTCCAGTTAAAGGAATAAAACTAGAGATGTAGGGATGTGGTCTTCATGTTTATGTCTTTCCCAACACCCCTCATTCATATGTTGAAATCCTAACCCCCAAGGTGACAGTATTAGGAGGTAGAGCTGTTGAAAGTTGCTGAGGTCGTGATGGTGGAGCCCTGGTGAAATGGATTAATGCTCTAATAAAAGAGACCCAGAGAGTTAGCTCCTCCATTGCATCATGTGAGGACATGTGAGACACTGACAATCCAAAAACTAGGAGAAGGCTTTCACTTGAACCCAAGCATGCTGGCACCCTGATCTTGGACTTTCAGACTCCAGAGCTTGGAGAAGTTGATACTGTCTACAAGCCACCTAGGATATGATGTTTTGTTGTAAGCAGACTAAACAGATTAATTTCAGTTCAGTTCAGTCGCTCAGCCATGTCCAACTCTTTGCAACCCCATGAACCACAGCACTCCAGGCCTCCCTGTCCATCACCAACTCCTGGAGTCCACCCAAACCCATGTCCATTGAGTCGGTGATGCCATCCAACCATCTCATCCTCTGTCATTCCCTTCTCCTCCTGCCCTCAATCTTTCCCAGCATCAAGGTCTTTTCCAATGAGTCAGCTCTTTGCATCAGGTGGCCAAAGTGTTGGAGTTTCAGCTTCAACATTGTCCTTCCAATGGACACCCAGGACTGATCTCCTTTAGGATGGACTGCTTGGATCTCCTTGCAGTCCAAGGGACTCTCAAGAGTCTTCTCCAACACCACAGTTCAAAAGCATCAACTCTTTGGTGCTCAGCTTTCTTCACAGTCCAACTCTCACATCCATACATGACCACTGGAAAAACCATAACCTTGACTAGAGGGACCTTTGTTGGCAAAGTAATGTCTCTGGTTTTGAATATGCTATCTAGGTTGATCATAACTTTCCTTCCAAGAAGTAAGCATCTTTTAATTTCATGGCTGCAATCACCATCTGCAGTGATTTTGGAGCCCAGAAAAATAAAGTCAGCCACTGTTCCCACTGTTTCCCCATCTATTTCTCATGAAGTGATGGGACCCGATGCCATGATATATTAGTTTTCTGAATGTTGAGCTTCAAGCCAACTTTTTCACTCTCCTCTTTCACTTTCATCAAGAGGCTCTTTAGTTCTTCATATCTTCAAGTCCTAATCCTTCACACAAACACACACATTGAACCACTGAATGCCACTTTGAGCTTTTGGTTTTAGGAGACTGTTTTGGAATTTCTACAAGTACTGTATAACATTTTCATGAACTTTTGAGTAAAGGCATTTTTTTAAAATCTTTTAAAAGATTCACGATGACTTTGGAGATGGCTGCTGTTGACAATTATAATGGAAGAACAGTCTCATGAGTGCAAGGCAGGGAATGATAGTCCTTGCCTGGAATACAACCCAAGAGGATGGGGGAGAGGAGGTTACCCTGTGGCGTGATGGTCCGTAGAGCTCAGCTGACTCACTCTCTGATGAAACCAGTTAAAATTATAAGAAAGCAGCCATTAAAACTTCTGGAAATGGTCCTAAGAACAAACAGTAATGAAGAATAATCTACACAACTCAGAAATTCAATGAATTTCAAGTAGGATAAATACAGAGAGATTCACAAATAGACATATCATGGTAAAAATGGTGAAAGACAAGGGAAAAAACATTCAAGGGCATCTCAATAGGATTAACATCTGACTTCTCAGCAGAAATAGTAGAGGCCTGAGGTTGGGGAATAACATATTCAAGGTGCTCAAAGATAAAATATGTCAACCAGACAGAGTTGCTATAGACCTCAAGTTGAAGGGTATGGCCCACAACAAGATTGAGCCTATGTCAGATCAACTGACTACAAGCCAGAAGGGTTCAATAACTTACCAGAACAAGCTGCAGAACTCAGGACAACACCACAGTTAACCTGCAAATGAAGATAGAGGTAGTGCGGGGTCTGGGAGGATCCCAAACACAGAACTTCAATGCCTTCTCCCCAGGGAATCAGTGCATGTCCCCCTTTGGGCACACTGATGTGTTTGCTAACCAAGAGGCTCCATCAGTCATGCCTAGAGTTTTTATTAGGTTACCATTGCATTGAGGAGAAGGCAATGGCACCCCACTCCAGTACTCTTGCCTGGAAAATCCCATGGACGGAGGAGCTTGGTAGGCTGCAGTCCATGGGGTCGCGAAGAGTCGGACACGACTGAGCGACTTCACTTTCACTTTTCACTTTCATGCATTGGAGAAGGAAATGGCAACCCACTCCAGTGTTCTTGCCTGGAGAATCCCAGGGATGGGGGAGCCTGGTGGGCCGCCGTCTATGGGGTCGCACAGAGTCGGACACGACTGAAGCGACTTAGCAGCAGTAGCAGCAGCATTGCATTGAACATTGGCCATGTGAACTCTTGTCTCCAGCCCTTTCCTCCTCTCTCTTCCCTGGAGATCAGGAGGTCAGGCTGATATCATGTGGCTCAAAGTTCCAACTCTCTAATCACAGGGTTCTTTCCAACATGACCAGTCTCCATCCTGATGCTAATCAGGGGTTCACTGTGAGTCAACTCATTGGCACAAATTTAGGTGTAATACAAGAGGTTCACAAATAACAAAGGTACTTCATCACTCAGGAAATTCCAAGGATTTTGGAAATTCCACGCCAGGAACCCTGGGCAAAGAACAGACAGATCATTTATTATACAACAATCATCATGTGCCATTCTTTTTATATTAATATGTTCCTACATTCAGTTTGTTGGTATTTTTAATTGAGAATATTTGCATTTGTATTCAAAAGAGATATTGGTTTATATATTTCTTTTATAGATGTCTTTGTCTTGTTTTTGGTATCAGGCTCATAGGATGAACTGGGGAGTATTCTGTTATTTTTTGGAAGAGTTTTTGAAGAATTAATGTTAATTCCTCTTTCAACATTTGGTAGAATTTACCAGTGAAGTCATCTATTCTTGGAAAAATTTTTGTGAGCAGTTTTGCAATTAATAATTCAATCTATTGATTTTCTTAAATCTTTTAAGACTTTCTATTTCTTCTTGAGTCAGTTTCAGTCAGTTTTGTCTTTATGGAAATGTGTCCATTTTATCTAAGTTGAATTATTTGTATTTTTCATTCATAATCCTTTTTTAAAAAAATTTTTGTATTTGTAAGGCCAGTAGTAACACCTCTCTTCCATTTCTGCTTCTTTGTACCACTGTTTGGTAATGAGGATACTGCCCTTTGTTTTTGGAGTGACACTCATGGTTCATGAGCATGGCGGTGGGCAGGGTGGTAGCCTTTGGTCTTCTTGGCTTGAGTTTTATGCTATAGAACCTCTGCCAAATGAGTGAGGTGGGATGAGGGGCTCAGGCCCCAGGGTTCTTGGCTTGCTGTACCTGGAGTAGAGCCATCACTGTATAAGTGAGGCTGGGTAAAGGAAAGAAGTCCATGATCTCTTGGCTACACTAACCTGGAATTTCAACAGAGGCCGGTGGGGTAGGCAAGATAGACATGCAGGCAGCCTGCCTGCCTGCAGAACCGCTGCAGGTCTTTTTGGGAACTAGGGAGAGGTGGTTCAGTCCTCATGGACTGCCAGAGTGAGCCTTCTGTCACACTGATCTGGGGCAAAGGCTGCAAGAGTATGGGTCATAGTTCTAGTGCCACAGATTCTTGACATTTAAGTAGATTTTCTTGGTTCAGTATTTCTGCCTTTGCTGTATGCAATTGGACAATTTACAGAGATGGTTATTTATAGATAATTCCACCAGTTAAGGTTGTTCACTGGAAAGAGGGTCCTCAGGACTCCTCACATGAACTTCTAGAAGTATGCCCAATCTCCAGCCTTGCCACAATGCACTTCAAGTCTTGGCTTTGTAACTTTAGGTGGCTGTGAACAGTTCAGGGAAGGCTGACAGAAAATAGGACACAAAGACCACATAGGAGACGTATATGTAGGGAATTAATATTGAATTGGAGAAAATGTTAAAATATGAAATAATTACCTTTGAAAAGTAAAGTTTAAAGTTGTGAAGAGCTTAGGACATGTTCATTGAGCAACAAAAAAAGTGGAATGCTTGCAATGGAGAGCAAGACACATAACTTAGGCACAAATAATCTCTTTATAAGGTTGTTAAATAGCAGAGTGTGCTGCCCATAAATCTTGTAGAATAGCACTTTAAAACAAACTGGATCCTCAAAATTAGATAATTGATCTCCTGAGTAAGTAAAACGCAGCTTCCCTATCACCACATTCATTACGGAAGAATTTGACAGAAGTACTTTATTAACATAAATTATAAAAATAGCAACAGTGTCGTACATTTTACCTGCAACATTCAGTCGGAGCAAAATAAAAATATTTAAAAAATTTTAATATGTGTGTATGCTCAGTTGTGTCTGACTATTTGAGACTCCAGGGATTGCAGCCCACCACGCTCCTTTGTCAATGGGATTCTCTATACAAAAATACTCGAGTGGGTAGCCACTCCCTTATTCCAAGGGATCTTCCCTACCCAGGGATCAAACCTGGGTCTCCTGCATTGCAGGCAGATTCCTTACGACTTGAGCCACCAAAGTTTTTAATAGCAAAGTGCAATTAAACCAAATGATGTTCTGGGCCAGACAGATGAGTATTTTGTTCTTCCTCCAGGAAGTTAAGGATTTCCCTGGTGGCTCAGATGGTAAAGCGTCTGCCTACAATGCAGGAGACCTGGGTTCAATCCCTGGGTCGGGAAGATCCTCTGGAGAAGGAAATGGCAACCCACTCCGGTACTCTTGCCTGGAAAATCCCACGGACGGAGGAGCGTGGTAGGCTACAGTCCATGGGGTTACAAAGAGTCAGACATGATTGAGTGACCACTTCACCAGGAAGTTCAACAAATAAAAACAGCTATCTTTCCTTCTTGACTTCTGGCAAGGATGTTAGCTATGTTGCTGCCCAGACTTGTGCACAGGGTAAACAACCTCGTTAGATGCCTGGCAATGCTTGGGTTCTTAGGGCATGTCAGCTTCCGGAACATGGGTAAGCTATTGTTTTTCCCTTTCCAGGATGAGATAAATCATACTCCAAATATTTATCCTCCATATCTTGCTTACTCTAGTAAGGCACTTGGTTGTGCTGTCATTTCAAATGAAATGCCAAATATAGAATGATTTCAAGTTAAAAATATATACATATTATTTAATGAGATGCCTTTTTTGCAAGTTAAAATCTAAAAATCTTAAAGGAAATGCATGTTCTCACGTGTTGGCAAGATTATAGAACTTGGTCTTTCTTTGGGATCCTCCCAGTCTTCCAGTGGCAGTTAGGTAATTTCTTCAATAAGAGGAAGAAGTAGCAGATACAGTGATGCTATCTGACAACTTCTCTTAGCAACACAAAGTATTCTGAACATATATTTAAATGATCATTTGCACAGTATGGTTAAAATGACTACTTATTAAAGTTGTGCTCTGGGATACTAGAATTTGACTGTTGAGTCAAAAAGGAAAAACTAGGAACTACAGTTGGTGAAATACACAAAAATTATATGTAAACTATGAATTATATATGTAATTTCATATGTATGTTATGATTATATTCATATAGATATATAAATAGATATAGTGATCAATATATATTTATACTGAGTATTATAGCTCCCTGGTGGCTCAGATGTTAAAGAATTTGCCTGAAATGCAGGTGATCCGGGTTCTCTCCCTGGGTCAGTAAGATCCCTTGGAGAAGGAAATGGCAACCCACTTCCCTATTCTTGCCTGGAGAATTCTATGGACAGAGGAGTCTGGTAGGCTACAGTAGTCCATAGGGTGGCAAAGAGTTGGACACAACTGAGCAAGTAAGCCTTTCACTTTCAACTCATAGAGCTAAAAAGCTAAATTCTATCTGAGCTAAAAGAAAGTCAACTTAAAGTGCTTTGATGAATAGCAAAATGAAGTATAATACGTATAATACTCATTAATGTGAAAAAAATTCTCATCCTAGTTCACTAAAACCTAATGATTTAAAAGGGCTTCCCTCAAACTCTTCCAGAAAATTGCAGAGGAAGGTAAACTCTCAAACTCATTCTATGAGGCCACCATCACCCTAATACCAAAACCTGACAAAGATGCCACAAAAAAAGAAGACTATAGGCCAATATCACTGATGAACATAGATGCAAAAATCCTTAACAAAATTGTAGCAGTCAGGATCCAACAACACATTAAAAAGATCATACACCAAGACCAAGTGGGCTTTATCCCAGGGATGCAAGGATTCTTCAATATCCGCAAATCAATCAATGTAATACACCACATTAACAATAAAAGCCATATGATTATCTCTAATAGATGCAGAGAAGGCCTTTGACAAAATTCAACATCCATTTATGATAAAAACTCTCCAGAAAGCAGGAATAGAAGGAACATACCTCAACATAATAAAAGCTATATATGACAAACCCACAGCAAACATTATCCTCAATGGTGAAAAATTGAAAGCATTTCCCCTAAAGTCAGGAACAAGACAAGGGTGCTCACTTTCACCATTACTATTCAACATAGTTTTGGAAGTTTTGGCCACAGCAATCAGAGCAGAAGAAGAAATAAAAGGGACCCAAATTCAAAAAGAAGTAAAACTCTCACTGTTTGCAGATGACATGATCCTCTACATAGAAAACCCTAAAGACTCCACCAGAAAATTACTAGAGCTAATCAATGAATATAGTAAAGTTTCAGGATATAAAATCAACACACAGAAATCCCTTGCATTTCTATACACTAATAATGAGAAAATAGAGAAATTAAGGAAACAATTCCATTCACTATTGCCATGAAAAGAATAAAATACTTAGGAATATATCTACCTAAAGATACTAAGGACCTATATATAGAAAACTATAAAACACTGGTGAAAGAAATCAAAGAGGACACTAATAGATGGAGAAATATATCATGTTCATGGATTAGAAGAATCAATATAGTGAAAATGAGTATAGTACCCAAAGCAATTTATAGATTCAATGCAATTCCTATCAAGCTACCAATGGTATTTTGCACAGAGCTAGAACAAATAATTCACAATTTGTATGGAAATACAAAAAAATCTCGAATAGCCAAAGCAATCTTGAGAAAGAAGAATGGAACTGGAGGAATCAACCTGCCTGACTTCAGGCTCTACTACAAAGCCACAGTCATCAAGACAGTATGGTACTGGCACAAAGACAGAAATATAGATCAATGGAACAAAATAGAAAGCCCAGAGATAAATCCATGCACTTATGGACACCTTATCTTTGACAAAGGAGGATTAAAGACAACCTCTTTAACAAGTGGTGCTGGGAAACTTGGTCAACCACTTGTAAAAGAATGAAACTAGAACACTTTCTAACACCATACACAAAAGTAAACTCAAAATGGATTGAAGATCTAAATGTAAGACCAGAAACTATAAAACTCCTAGAAGAGAACATAGGAAAAACACTCTCCAACATACATCACAGCAGGATCCTCTATGACCCACCTCTCAGAATATTGGAAATAAAAGCAAAAATAAACAAATGGGACCTAATTAAACTTAAAAGCTTCTTCAAAACAAAGGAAACTATAAGCAAGGTGAAAAGACAGCCTTCAGAATGGGAGAAAATAATAGCAAATGAAGCAACTGACAAACAACTAATCTCAAAAACATACAAGCAACTCCTGCAGCTTAATTCCAGAAAAATAAACGACCCAATCAAAAAATGGGCCAAAGAACTAAATAGACATTTCTCCAAAGAAGACATACAGATGGCTAACAAACACATGAAAAGATGCTCAGCATCACTCATTATCAGAGAAATGCAAATCAAAACCACAATGAGGTACCATTTCACGCCAGTCAGAATGGCTGCAATCCAAAAGACTACAAGCAATAAATGCTGGAGAGGATGTGGAGAAAAGGGAACCTTCTTACACTGTTGGTGAGAATGCAAACTAGTACAGCCACTATGGAGAACAGTGTGGAGATTCCTTCAGTTCAGTTCAATTCAGTCACTCAGTTGTGTCCGACTCTTTGCGACCCCATGAATCGCAGCACACCAGGCCTCCCTGTCCATCATCAACTCCCGGAGTTCACTCAGACTCGCGTCCATCGAGTCAGTGATGACATCCAGCCATCTCATCCTCTGTCGTCCCCTTCTCCTCCTCCCCCAATCCCTCCCAGCATCAGAGTCTTTTCCAATGAGTCAACTCTTCACATGAGGTGGCCAAAGTACTGGAGTTTCAGCTTTAGCATCATTCCTTCCAAAGAAATCCCAGGGCTGATCTCCTTCAGAATGGATTGGTTGGATCTCCTTGCAGTCCAAGGGACTCTCAAGAGTCTTCTCCAACACCACACTTCAAAAACATCAATTCTTCGGTGCTCAGCCTTCTTCACAGTCCAACTCTCACATACATACATGACCACAAGAAAAACCATAGCCTTGACTAGATGGACCTTAGTCGGCAAAGTAATGTCTCTTCTTTTGAAAATGATATCTAGGTTGGTCATAACTTTTCTTTCAAGGAGTAAGCGTCTTTTAATTTCATGGCTGCAGTCACCATCTGCAGTGATTTTGGAGCCCCCCCAAAATAGTCTGACACTGTTTCCACTATTTCCCCACCTATTTCCCATGGAGTGATGGGACCGGATACCATGATCTTTGTTTTCTGAATGTTGAGCTTTAAGCCAACTTTTTCACTCTCCTCTTTCACTTTAATCAAGAGGCTTTTTAGTTCCTCTTCACTTTCTGCCATAAGGGTGGTGTCATCTGCATATCTGAGGTTATTGATATTTCTCCCGGCAATCTTGATTCCAGCTTGTGTTTCTCCAGCCCAGCGTTTCTCATGATGTGCTCTGCATAGAAGCTAAATAAGCAGGGTGACAATATACAGCCTTGACATACTCCTTTTCCTATTTGGAACCAGTCTGTTGTTCCATGTCCAGTTCTAACTGTTGCTTCCTGACCTGCATACAGATTTCTCAAGAGGCAGGTCAGGTGGTCTGGTATTCTCATCTCTCTCAGAATTTTCCACAGTTTCTTGTGATCCATACAGTCAAAGGCTTTGGCATAGTCAATAAAGCAGAAATAGAGGTTTTTCTGGAACTCTCTTGCTTTTTCCATGATCCAGTGGATGCTGGCAATTTGATCTCTGGTTCCTCTGCCTTTTCTAAAACCAGCTTGAACATCAGGAAGTTCACGGTTCACGTATTGCTGAAGCCTAGCTTGGAGAATTTTGAGCATTACTTTACTAGCATGTGAGATGAGTACAATTGTGCAGTAGTTTGAGCATTCTTTGGCATTGCCTTTCTTTGGGATTGGAATGAAAACTGACCTTTTCCAGTCCTGTGGCCACTGCTGAGTTTTCCAAATTTGCTGGCATATTGAGTGCAGCACTTTCACAGCATCATCCTTCAGGATTTGAAATAGCTCAACTGGAGTTCCATCACCTCCACTAGCTTTGTTCGTAGTGATGCTTTCCAAGGCCCACTTGACTTCACATTCCAAGATGTCTGGTCCTAGATGAGTGATCACACCATCGTGATTATCCGGGTCATGAAGATCCTTTTTGTACAGTTCTTCTGTGTATTCTTGCCACCTCCTCTTAATATCTTCTGCTTCTGTTAGGTCCAGACCATTTCTGTCCTTTATCAAGCCCATCTTTGCATGAAATGTTCCCTTGGTATCTCTAATTTTCTTGAAGAGATTTCTAGTCTTTCCCATTCTGTTGTTTTCCTCTATTTCTTTGCATTGATCGCTAAAGAAGGCTTTCTTATCTCTTCTTGCTATTCTTTGGAACTCTGCATTCAGATGCTTATATCTTTCCTTTTCTCATTGGCTTTTCACTTCTCTTCTTTTCACAGCTATTTGTAAGGCCTCCCCAGACAGCCATTTTGCTTTTTTGCATTTCTTTTCCATGGGGATGGTCTTGATCCCTGTCTCCTGTACAATGTCACAAACCTCATTCGATAGTTCATCAGGCACTCTATCTATCAGATCTAGGCCCTTAAATCTATTTTTCACTTCCACTGTATAATCATAAGGGATTTGATTTAGGTCATACCTTAATGGTATAGCAGTTTACCCTGCTTTCTTCCTTAAAAAACTGGAAATAGAACTGCCTTATGACCCAGCAATCCCACTCCTGGGCATACACACAGAGGAAACCAGAATTGAAAGAGACATGTGTACCCCAGTGTTCATCGCAGCACTGTTTATAATAGCCAGGACATGGAAGCAACCTAGATGTCCATCAGCAGATGAATGGATAAGAAAGCTGTGGTACATATACACAATGGAGTATTACTCAGCCATTAAAAAGAATACATTTGAATCAGTTCTAATGAGGTAGATGAAACTGGAACCTATTATACAGAATGAAGTAAGCCAGAAAGAAAAACACCAGTACAGTATACTAACGCATATATATGGAATTTATAAAGATAGTAACGATAACCCTGTATACGAGACAGCAAAAGAGACACAGATGTATAGAACAGTCTTTTAGACTCTGTGGGAGAGGGAGAGTGTGGGATGATTTGGGAGAATGGCATTGAAACGTACAATATCATATACAAAACGAGTCGCCAGCCCAGGTTCAATGCATGATACTCGATGCTTGAGGCTGGTGCACTGGGATGACCCAGAGGGATGGTACGGGGAAGGAGGAGGGAGGGGGGTTCAGGATGCGGAACACGTGTATACCTGTGGCGGATACATGTTGATGTATGGCAAAACCAATACAATATTGTAAAGTAATTAACCTCCAATTAAAATAAATAAATTAAAAAAAATAATAAAAGGGCTTCCCTTGGTGGTTCAGTGGTAAAGAATCTGCCTGCAATGCAGGAGACACGAGTTCCCACCCTGTTATCGGGAAGATCCCCTGGAGAAGGAAATGGTAACCCACTTCAGTATTATTGCCTGGGAAATCCCATGGACAGAGGAGCCTGGCGGGCTAGAGTCCATGGGGTTGCAAAAGAGTCAGACATGACATATCGACTAAACAACAGCAACAATCGATTTAAAACCTGATTTGAAGCAATCCTGTTTGTTTATTTTGAGGGGTTTACCCTCCTTGGAAAATAGCTGCACCGACACCTCATGGATGCTGACAAAGTGTTGTTCACCTCATTTCAGTTTAGTTCAGTCACTCAGTCGTGTCCAACTTTTTGAGACCCCATAGACTGCAACATGCCAGGCTTTCCCCTCCATCACCAACTCCTGGAGCCTACTCAAACTCATGCCCATTGCGTCGGTGATGCCATCCAACCATCTCATCCTCTGTTGTTCCCTTCCCCTCCTGCCTTCAATTGTTTCCAGCATCAGGGTCTTTTCCAATGAGTCGGTTCTTTGCATCAGGTGGCCAAAGTATTGGAGCTTCAGTTTCAGCATCAGTCCTTCCAATGAATATTCAGGACTGATCTCCTTTAGGATGGACTGGTTGGATCTCCTTGCAGTCCAAGTGACCCTCAAGAGTCTTTCCCAACACCATAGTTCAAAAGCATCAATTCTTTGGTGGTCAGTTTTCTTTATAGTCCAACTCTCACATCCATACATGACTACTGGAAAAACCATAGCTTTGACTAGATGGACCTTTGTTGGTAAAGTAATGTCTGCTTTTTAATATGCTGTCTAGGTTGGTAATAGCTTTTCTTCCAAGGAGCAAGTGTCTTTTAATTTCATGGCTGCAGTCACCATCTGCAGTGATTTTGGAGTCCCCAAAATCAAGTCTCCACTGTTTCTATTGTTTCCTCATCTATTTGCCATGAAGTGATGGGACCAGGTGCCATGATCTTAGTTTTCTGAATGTTGAGTTTTAAGTCAACTTTTTCACTCTCCTCTTTCACGTTCATCAAGAGGCTCTTTATTTCTTCACTTTCTGTCGTAAGGGTGGTGTCATCTGCATATCTGAGGTTATTGATATTTCTCCCAGCAATCTTGATTCCAGCTTGTGCTTCTTCCAGCCCAGCATTTCGTATGATGTACTCTATAAATAAGTTAAATAAGCAGGGTGATAATATACAGCCTTGATGTACTCCTTTCCCTATTTGGAACCAGTCTGTTGTTCCATGTCCAATTCTAACTGTTGCTTCCTGACCTGCATACAGATTTCTCAGGAGGCAGGTCAGGTAGTCTGGTATTCCCATCTCTTTAAGACTTTGCCACAGTTTGTTGTGAGCCACACAGTCAAAGGCTTTGGTATAGTCAATAAAGCAGAAGTAGATGTTTTTCTGGAACTCTTGTGCTTTTTTGATGATCCAGAAGATGTTGGCAATTTGATCTCTGGTTCCTCTGCCTTTTCTAAATCTAACTTGTACATTTGAAAGTTCTTGGTTCACATATTGTTAAAGCCTGGCTTAAATAATTTTGAGCTTTACTGTGATAGCGTGTGAGATGTGTGCAATTGTGAGGTAGTTTGAGCATTCTTTGACATTGCCTTTCTTTGAGATTGGAATGAAAACTGACCTTTTCCAGTCCTGTGGCCACTGCTGAGTTTTCCAAATTTGCTGGCATATTGAGTGCAGCACTTTCACAGCATCATCCTTCAGGATTTGAAATAGCTCAACTGGAGTTCCATCACCTCCACTAGCTTTGTTCGTAGTGATGCTTTCCAAGGCCCACTTGACTTTGCATTCCAGGATGTCTGGCTCTAGGTGAATGATCACACCATCGTGGTTATCTGGGTCATAAAGATCTTTTTTGTATTGTTCTTCTGTGTATTCTTGCCTTCTCTTCTTAATATCTTTTGCTTCTGTTAGGTACAGACCATTTCTGTCCTTTATTGTGCCCATCTTTGCATGAAATGTTCCCTTGGTATCTCTAATTTTCTTGAAGAGATCTCTAGTCTTTCCTATTCTATTGTTTTCCTCTATTCTTTGCATTGATAACTGAGGAAGGCTTTCTTATCTCTCCTTGCTGTTCTTTGGAACTCTGCATTCAGATGCTTATATCTTTCCTTTCTCCTTTGCCTTTACCTTTCACCTACTGAAAGGCAAATTTCAGATTGCAGGAGCTTGGAAATAAATTTGTTGTCATTTCAGTATCCAAGTTCCTTGATTTTATCTGCTCCTAAACAGCTGACTAGATAAGAATTGAGCAAAAAACATTATGAATGTCTTGATGTATCCCATGTATCGTGAAAAAAATAATCACAAAATAAAGAGAAATTTTTTGGAAAGTGGTTAAGATCAAGGTCACAAATCTGTAAAAGAGCACAATTAGCCCATGACTTTCTGTAAACCTTCATTTTAATGTATTTTAAAAATACTCTAAGTAAGGTTTTATGTACATAAAGGATACTTAAAATATTTATTGTGGCATATTCATAAAGCAAAAGGGAAGTTATACAAAATTATTTATACTAATAACATTGCATTGGGTTATCTATAAGTGTTTTAAGTAATTTTCTGAGTTCTATTAAAAATATGTGTATCTTTAAATGTACTAGTATTTGTAGTGTGTGTATTTCATTCTAAAAAATGTTTTAAAGTCCTAAGGCATAAATAATGAATTATTATTATTTTGAAGTAAAAGTTAGCAGAATTTTCCATATGTATTCCAAATCACAGACTCTTCGAGTGATTCAGAACTTCAGGTCATCTGGTTTCATTTACCACCCACTGTGATAAATACTGGATCTTACAACCTCTATCTGAAGACATTCATGGGCAGAGAACTCAGTGCTCTTGGCACATGAATGACTCAATGTTGGAGCATGGACTAGTTGTTAGTCACTGGGCTAAGTTCTTTTCTAATGTTATCATAAAATAATTCTGTGAGGTATTAATAGTTTGACAGATGAAGAAGCAATGTCAAAGGTGAAGTTACTTGCTCAAGGCTATTCTGTTATTTAGTTATAGTGTCAGGTCAGTTGACACAAATTCAGTGTTTTAGACATGCCACTATGCTGTTGACAAACTCATTCTCACTCTACGTGATTTCTCTTCACATATTCTAAGATAACCATCAGAGGCTTTCCTGACCTCTACGCCTCCAACAAAGAGTTTCTTATTCAGCACTGTTTCTCAGATTATTAATACTTCTCAATGTTCTTCTGGTTACCTTTAACAGGATGCTGATTGTGGGAGACAGAATGAGATTTTGGGAGACAGAAGTGATCTTTTTCCCACTTTCATTTGCCCTCAAAGCTATAAATATTAATTTGCAAAAGATCAAACAATAGAAAAATATTTCAGGTCAATAAATACTAGTCCTTACCTATCCCCTGTATTTAACTCTATATTTTGTTGCTGTTGTTAAATCACTCAGTCATGTCCAACTCTTTGTGACCCCATGGAGTGCAGTATGCCAGGCTTCCCTTTCCTTCACCATCTCCCAGAGTTTGCTCAAACTTATGTGTATTGATTTGGTGATACCGTCCAACCATCTCATCCTCTGTCATCTCCTTCTCCTCCTGCCTTTAGTCTTTCCCAGCATCAGGGTCTTAACTCTGTATAGTTAATTAGGAAATTATTGTGTCCCTTCTATTATCTATTTCTTGTTTCTTTCTATATTTAAGGCAGCCCTTGCTTTGAACAGTTCTGGTGTGCACAGTTTCAGGGACTACAGTTTAAATAACATCAGTTGCCCAACAGCACAACTTCAGCGTCAGTTATCATGGTATATTAGCTGTGAGTAATTTACCTATAGACAGATGCATCCCATGACCAGTGACTCATAATGCCAGCTTCAAAGCCTATTAGTGACTGGTCACTGTCCATGTTTTTAGTTCATGCATAGACAGCAAACCACACAGTTGTGCTGCCCTCTGGGTTTCTAGTCACAGAGCCATGTGACATTTTACAAAAGTGGAAAATCAAAAGAGGGAATTGGCCTTAAATATGTACAGCAACGGAACGAAAAGTGAAAACAGTGGAAGTGAAATTTGAATGGAATGTAAATACAGTTTCAGAGAAAATCGCTGCCCAGGAGAATGTCTGATGGACTCTAGGTACACAACCAGAGAAGCTTCGTGAGGGTGAATTTAACATAAGTGAGGAAAGTGAATGTAATGAAAAGAATTCACTGTCTCAGAGGAAGTGACTCTGGCCAAAAAAAAAAAAACCCACCACACACACATACATACCATGTTAAAGGAACTCTGAGAGATAACACCGCACTGAAAGCACAAAGGTTAAAATGCTGGTAGCTGATCCAAACTTAGAAAGGAGCGTGATGATTTGCCAGGGCAGAGAAAGGACACCTACTCTGTCTCATAAATTTGTGATGAGAAGAAAGCAAACACTGTTCAAATAGTCTTGGTAAGTTTTCTGCATGAAGAAATAAAAAGTTTAACTCTCAATATTTGTAAAGTTTTAAATTACAGTGTGCTAAATAAATAAAAAATAAATTTAGCTTCTTTTAAAAATTTTCCCCATACATGTATAATCAACATGAACGTTTTTAATATTTTAATTAACAAATAGTTTTAAAGATCGTGGACAAATAACACTTTCTTGCATTGATTATCAAGATTGCTTTGTAGTTCCAGCTTGCATGCATGGTCATTTTTATAATCTTGCATTGCTGTACATAGCAATGACCCTTTATGTAATTTGTGTGTGTGTAAACAAAAAGTTATGACCAACCTAGATAGCACATTCAAAAGCAGAGGCATTACTTTGCTGACTAAGGTTCGTCTAGTCAAGGCTATGGTGTTTCCTGTGGTCATGTATGGATGCGAGAGTTGGACTGTGAAGAAGGCTGAATGCTGAAGAATTGATGCTTTTGAACTGTGGTGTTGGAGAAGACTCTTGAGAGTCCCTTGGACTGCAAGGAGATCCAGCCAGTCCATTCTGAAGGAGATCAGCCCTGGGATTTCTTTGGAAGGAATGATGCTAAAGCTGAAACTCCAGTACTTTGGCCACCTCATGCGAAGAGTTGACTCACTGGAAAAAATTCTGATGCTGGGAGGGATTGGGGGCAGGAGGAGAAGGGGACGACAGAGGATGAGATGGCTGGATGGCATCACTGACTCGATGGACGTGAGTCTGAGTGAACTCCGGGAGTTGGTGATGGACAGGGAGGCCTGGCGTGCTGCGATTCATGGAGTCGCAAAGAGTCGGACACGACTGAGCGACTGAACTGAACTGAACTGAAACAAATGTATGCTTCTATAGAGCTAGTTGTTTATTTTTAAGTAGAACTTAGTACCTTTGACCCTTCACCCATTTTGCCTCTTCCTCACCTCCCCACCGCCTATCCGTTCTCTACATCTATGAGCTCAGATTTTTGGTTTGTGTTCTGTTTGTTCTTAGATTCACATGAAAGTGAGATTATATGGTATTTGTCTATCTGACTTAATTTTGCTTATTCTAATGCCCTCAAGGTCCATTCAAGTTGGTGCAAATGGCAAGATCTCCTTTTTTATGGCTAAATAATATTCTACTGCATATATTCATATATACACACATATATACATATACTATGCACACATCCATGTATCACATTTTCTTAATCCACTCATCCATAATTGGACACAGGGTTTTTTTTCCCCTCATATCTTGGCTGTTGTAAATAATGCTGCAATGAACATGAGGGTGTATGTATCTTTTCAAGTTAGTGTTTTCAGTTTCTTCAGATAAATACCCAGAAATGAAAAGACTAAATCATATGATAGGTCTATTTTTAGTGTTTTTTAGAAACTTCCATGCTGTTTTTCAGGGCTTCCCAGGTAGCTCAACTGGTAAAGAATCTCCCTGCAATGCAGGAGACACCAGTTTGATTCCTGGCTCTGAAGTTCTCCTGGAGAAGGGATAGGCTACCCACTCCAGTATTCTTGGCTTCCCTGGTGGCTCAGACAGTAAAGAATCCACCTGCAATTCGGGAGACCTGGGTTTGATCCCTGGGTTGGGAAGATCCTCTGGAGGAGGGCAGGGCAACCCACTGCAGTATTCTTGTCTGGCGAATCCCCATGGACAGAGGCGCCTGGTGGGCTATATAGTCCATGGGGTCACAAAGAGTTGGACACGACGGAACAACCAAGCACATAATGTTTTCCATGATTCCATAATGGCTGCACCAATTTACATCCTCACCAACAGTACACACACAAGGGTTCCCTTTTGCTACATTGTCACCAACAGTTTTTTGTTTTTGTCTTTTTGGTAATATATGTAGTTAAAAAAACATAATAGGATATTTACATTACCACATTCTGTTGACAGACATTTAGGTTGTTTTAAGTTTTTCACTAGTAGGGTTGCTGACATTCTTTTGTCCACATAGGCAAGTACTCTAATGAATGAATTTCTGTAAGTGCAACTACTGGGTCAAGACATTTATGCATTTAAAACTTTGATAGACATTGCCAAATAGCCCTTGAAAGAGATGTATAATTTATATTCCTTTAAGCCATTATAAAAGTGCCCATTTCCATGTGACCTCACCAAGTCTTAAATCTTGCCAATTTCATGAGCAAAAAAGTCAAATCTACCAGCAAATCTTAATGGGTTTACCTCCATGTGTCAGTTCTATCCAGTTCTCCCAAACTAACCCAACTCATAATTAACTTTTCAAAAAAGTTTTAAAATATTTATTGGAGTATAGTTGCTTTAGTTTCTACTGCACTGCAAAGTTAATCAGCTATAAGTGAAAGTGAAGTCGCTCAGTCGTGTCTGACTCTTTGCAACCCCATGGACTATATATAGCCTACCAGGCTTCTCAGTGCATGGGATTCTCCAGGCAAGAGTACTGGAGTGGGTTACCATTTCCTTCTCCAGGGGATCTTCCCGACCCAGGAATCGAACCTGGGTCTCCCACATTGGAGGTAGAGGCTTTAACCTCTGAGCCACCAGGGAAGCCAATTGTTTTGGGATTTCCTTCCCATTTAGGTCACCACAGAGCACTGAGTAGAGTGCCCCGTGCTATACAGGAGGTTCTCATTAGCTGTCTAATTTATACATAGTAGTGTGTATACATCAACCGCAACTTCCCAATTCATTCCATTCCCCCTTTCCCCACTTCATATCTGTATGTTTGTTCTCGATGTCTGGATCTCTATTTCTGCTTTGTTAATAAGATTGTCTATACCGATCTGTTCAGATTCCACATGTATCTGTTAAAATACAATATTTGTTTTTCCCTGACTTACTTTACTCTGTATGAGTCTCTAGGTCCACCCACATCTCTACAAATGACCCAATTTCATTCCTTTTTTTGTTTAATATTACTATTCCACTGTATATATGTTGTTGTTGATTAGTTGCTAAGTCGTGTTAGATTTTTGCAATGCAGCAGACTGTAGCCCACCAGGCTCCTCTGTCCATGGAATTTCCCAGGCAAGAATACTGGAGTTGGATGCCATTTTCCTCTCCAGGGGATCTTCCCCACCCGCGGATAGAACCCACATCTCTCGTGTTGCAGGCAGATTCTCTGCCGCTGAGCTGCTGGGGAAGCCCCTGCATTTATGCACCACATCTTCTTCATCCACTCCTCTGCTGATGGACATTTAGGTCGTTTCCACGTCCTGGCTATTGGAAATAGTGCTGCAATGAACACTGGGGTGAGTATCTTTTCGAGTTATGGTTTTCTCTTGGGTACATGTCCGGTAGTGTGATCGCTGGGTCACATGGTAGTTCTATTTTTAGTTTTGAAAGGAACCTTGAGACTGTTTACCATTGTGACTGTATCAATTTACATTCCCACCAACAGTACAAGAGGGTCCCCTTTTCTCCACACCCTCTCCAACATTTAATGTTTGTAGAATTTTGTGACGATGGTCACTCTGACAGGTGTGAGGTGATACCTCACTGTAGTTTTGACTTGCATTTCCCTAAGTGATAGTGAGCATCTTTTCATGTGTCTCTTGGCCATCTGTACATCTGTTTCAGAGAAATGTCTATTTGGACCTTCCACCCTTTTTTATTGGGTTGTTTTTGTGATACTGAGCTGCATGTTTGTATATTTTGGAAACTCATCTTTTTCATTTGCAAATATTTCCTCCCATTCTGAGGACTGTCTTTTTGCCTTGTTTATGGTTTCCTTTCCTTTGCTGTTTATGGTTTCCTTTGCTTAAAAACAAGTTTTTAAGTTTAATTAGGTCCTTTTTTATTCTCATTACTATAGGAGAAAGATCAAAGAAAGATCTTGCTGTGATTTATGTCCAAGAGTATTCTATGCTTTCCTTTAAGAATTTTATAGTGTCTGGCCTTACATATAGGTCTTTAATCTATTTTGAATTTATTTTTATGTATGGTGTTAGGGAGTGTTCTAATTTCATTCTTTTACATGTAGCTGTCCAGTTTTTCCAGCACTACTTATTGAAGGAGGCAGTCTTTGCTCCATTGTATGTTCTGGCCTCCTTTGTCATAGATTAGGTGATCACAGGTGTGTGGATTTATCTCTGGGCTTTCTCTTCTGTTCCACTGATCTGTATTTTTGTTTTTATGCCAGGACCATAGTGTCTTGCATAATTAACTCTTTATTGCTTGGACTAATAGCATGCTAACTGCTTCCTCTCTCTTGGCCCCATTTCTCATAAGCCGTTTTTCACATAGCAGGCACAGAGATCTTTAAAAACAAACTAGCTTACAGGACTCCCTGTTAAAAATTCCTTAATGGCTTCTAGCTTATTGAAATGCTAGAGGATGCACACCACTCAGTTTTGGCTGCCCCCTACCCTCTCGACATTGTCCCCATCCTCCTGACTCCCATCTGGTGCAGCAAGTTTGTACCAGCCTCACTGCCTTCTCTTTTTTAATGGAATGAAGTACATGCAGCTGCATTATCCAAAACCCCTGGTTTTAACCCCTCTCCCTAAAACTCCTGAATCACTTAACACAAAAGCTAGGATCATATGACTCACATCTGTTGGTCACCCTCATCTTGCCTCCCTGCCTCCTCCCACCCAAACTAAGCACCATTTTTAATCTGGATGATAGGATTCCAAGCAGTAAGACGATCTCGCGGTATACTTAAAACAGCATAAAAAAGAGAAACATAGCTTTAGAGGGAAAATATTTAATCTATTTCATGAAAAAAAATGTACAAAGCTTTAGAAAAGAGGCATTAGGTTTCAGTGTACAGTATAAACACATTCTGGTTTTCTATAATCACATGTATTATACACTTCTTTTGAGTTGGTAATGAAGGCCACTGTGCTCTCATTCCAAACCATCTTCTCTTAACACATGTACTTAAAAAGTCACTGAAAACAGACTTGAAATAAATGTAGAAATACAGTGTTGTACAAAAATATATTACTCTATCTACATGAAATGCTTACAAATGCAGACCAAGTCAATTCTTCTAGAACTCAACTAAGTCTAATACATGATCCTGTAAACTGGATTTCAATTGCATTTTTTATCTTTGAAGAAAAAATAGATATAATCAAATTCTTAGAATGACAGAGATGAAGTCAGCACAGCAGACCAACTCTATTCTCAAAGATAAAACCACAACTTTATAAACACACAAGAGGGGAAGAGTCTGAGTTTTTGAAACTTGACAAATTTATGAAATGTTACAATTTGAAAGTGATTGTGTGTATATATATGTATGTATATGTGTATGTATGCGATATATATGTATCACAGCACACTTGATTAATCCATAATCCATATATAAAGTAATGACAGCAATTAAAGCATTTCTAAACTGGCTCTCAATGCATCCTAACAGTGAAAACTTCAAACTTTTACAAAATATTAACCTATGTATAACATAATTAGAAACATATACCTCCAAGTAGAGTAAAATTGATTTTAAAGTCATGTAGCACAATGTTCTCCTTCTTCAGAAACTGACATATTAAGAATTTTAGAAAAAAATTTTACCACAACAAAACCAATCTGCTTTACCTGTCATTTGTGGAACCATATAGTTCCTCATTGAAACTTCTACAGACACTACTGTTTTCAAAGAGAGGGAAGTCTAAGGTGTGGAGAGGATGTGGTTGTGTATTTCTACAGGTAAATTTGGGTGATGAACATTAGAGGCACACAGAGAAAGTACATTCCAACTCCACACACACACGCACACACTTGTTAGCATCTGAACATGTAATGAACACAACAGGTAGCCCATTCTGCACATGCTCACAGAATGAACACATTTCAAGAGGGACTAAGAATGATGATGACAAAAATCTAAAAATAGAAGATAGTTCCTAGACTGAGCCCTTCTTCATTTTCAGCAATTAATGTGTCGACTTCTACCCTTCACTACCATAAGCGCAGGCAGCTGCGACTGGCGCGCTAAGCACGGTGGAGATGAGCTACCCCACGTCCGAGGTCAGGGGCAGAAGCCGGGAGGGCGCCATGCTCGAAGGGCGGAGGCCAAGAGGAGTTACCCCACGTCCAAGGTCAGGGGCAGTGGCTGAGTGCCAGGCTGCAACAGCACAGGAACAGCCGAGAGGAGCTACCCCACGTCCGAGGCCAGGGGCGGCCGGGAGGAGCCACCCTGCGCCCAAGGCCAGGGACGGCTGCCAGGAGGAGCTACCGCCTGTCTGAGGCCAGGGGTGGCGGCCAAGAGAAGCTACCCCGCTTCTGAGGTCAGGGGCAGCGGCTGGGAGGAGCAACCCCACGTCCAAGGAGCGGTGGCTGCGCCGGCGCAGGAGGGCCTAGAGGAAACCATACTCACAGAAAACTAGTCAATTTAATCACACTAGGACCACAGCCTTGTCTACCTCAAAGAAACTAAGCCTTGCCCGTGGGGCAACCCAAGACGGGCGGGTCATGGTGGAGAGGTCTGACAGAATGTGGTCCACTGAAGAAGGGAATGGCAAACCACTTCAGTATTCTTGCCTTGAGAGCCACATGAACAGTAAGAAAAGGCAAAATGATAGGATACTGAAAGAGGAACTCCCCAGGTCAGTAGGTGCCCAACACGCTACTGGAGATCAGTGGAGAAATAACTCCAGAAAGAATGAAGGGATGGAGCCAAAGCAAAAACAATACACAGCTGTGGATATGACTGATGATAGAAGCAAGGTCCAATGCTGTAAAGAGCAATATTGCATAGGAACCTGGAATGTCAGGTCTATGAATCAAGGCAAATTGGAACTGGTCAAACAGGACATGGCAAGAGTGAACGTCAACATTCTAGAAATCAGCGAACTAAAATGGACTGGAATGGGTGAATTTAACTCAGATGACCATTATATCTACTACTGCGGGCAGGAATCCCTCAGAAGAAATGGAATAGCCCTCATAGTCAACAAGAGTCCAAAATGCAGTACTGGATGCAATCTCAAAAACGACAGAATGAATTGGGCAAGCCATTCAGTATCACAGTAATCCAAGTCTATGCCCCAACCAGTAATGCTGAAGAAGCTGAATGGTTCCATGAGGACCTACAAGACCTTTTAGAACTAACACCCAAAAATGATGTCCTTTTCATTATAGGGGACTGGAATGCAAAAGTAGGAAGTCAAGAAACATCTGGAGTAACAGGCAAATTTGGCCTTGGAATGCAGAATGAAGCAGGGCAAAGACTAATAGAGTCTTGCCAGGAAAATGCACTGGTCATAGCAAACACCCTCTTCCAACAACACAAGAGAAGACTCTACACATGGACATCACCAGATGGTCAACACCGAAATCAGATTGATTATATTCTTTGCAGCCAAAGATGGAGAAACTCTATACAGTCAACAAAAACAAGACCGGGAGCTGACTGTGGCTCAGATCATGAATTCCTTATTACCAAATTCAGACTCAAATTGAAGCAAGTAGGGAAAACCGCTAGACCATTCAGGTATGACCTAAATCAAATCCCTTATGATTATACAGTGGAAGTGAGAAATAGATTTAAGGGATTAGATCTGATAGATAGAGTGCCTGATGAACCATGGAATGAGGTTCATGACATTGTACGGGAGACAGGGATCAAGATCATCCCCACGGAAAAAAATGCAAAAAAGCAAAATGGCTGCCTGGGGAGGCCTTACAAATAGCTGTGAAAAGAAGGTGAAAAACAAAGGAGAAAAGGAAAGATATAAGCATCTGAATGCAGAGTTCCAGAGAATAGCAAGGAGAGGTAAGAAAGCCTTCTTCAGCGATCAATGTAAAGAAATAGAGGAAAAGAACAGAATGGGAAAGGCTAGAGATCTCTTCAAGAAAATTAGAGATACCAAGGGAACATTTCATGCAAAGATAGGCACAATAAAGGACAGAAACGGTCTGGACCTAACAGAAGCAGAAGATATTAAGAGGAGGTGGCAAGAATACACAGAAGAACTGTACAAAAAAGATCTTCATGACCCAGATAATCACGATGGTGTGATCACTCATCTAGAGCCAGACATCCTGGAATGTGAAGTCAATTGGGCCTTAGAAAGCATCACTACAAACAAAGCTAGTGGAGGTGATGGAATTCCAGTAGAGCTATTTCAAATCCTGAAGGATGTGAAATCCTGATGCTGTGAAAGTGCTGCACTCAATATGCCAGCAAATTTGGAAAACTCAGCAGTGGCCACAGGACTGGAAAAGGTCAGTTTTCATTCCAATCCCAAAGAAAGGCAATGCCAAAGAATACTCAAACTACCACACTATGGTACTCATCTCACATGCTAGTAAAGTAATGCTCAAAATTCTCCAAGCTAGGCTTCAGCAATACGTGAACCGGGAACTTCCTGATGTTCAAGCTGGTTTTAGAAAAGGCAGAGGAACCAGAGATCAAATTGCCAACATCCACTGGATCATGGAAAAAGCAAGAGAGTTCCAGAAAAACCTCTATTTCTGCTTTACTGACTATGCCAAAGCCTTTGACTGTATGGATCACAAGAAACTGTGGAAAATTCTGAGATGGGAATACCAGACCACCTGACCTGCCTCTTGAGAAATCTGTATATAGGTCAGGAAGCAACAGTTAGAACTGGACATGGAACAACAGACTGGTTCCAAATAGGAAAAGGAGTACATCAAGGCTGTATATTGTCACCCTGCTTATTTAACTTCTATGCAGAGTACATCATGAGAAATGCTGGACTGGAAGAAACACAAGCTGGAATCAAGATTGCTGGGAGAAATATCAATCACCTCAGATATGCAGATGACACCACCCTTATGGCAGAAAGTGAAGAGGAACTAAAAAGCCTCTTGATGAAAGTGAAAGAGGAGAGTGAAAAGGTTGGCTTAAAGCTCAACATTCAGAAAACGAAGATCATGGCATCTGGTCCCACCACTCCATGGGAAATAGATGGGGAAACAGTGTCAGACTTTATTTTGGGGGGCTCCAAAATCACTGCAGATGGTGATTGCAGCCCTGAAATTAAAAGACGCTTACTCCTTGGAAGAAAAGTTATGACCAACCTAGACAGCATATTCCAAAGCAGAGACATTACTTTGCCGACTAAGGTCTGTCTAGTAAAGACTGTTGTTTTTCCTGTTGTCATGTATGGATGCGAGAGTTGGACTGTGAAGAAGGCTGAGCGCTGAAGAATTGATGCTTTTGAACTGTGGTGTTGGAGAAGACTCTTGAGAGTCCCTTGGACTGCAAGGAGATCCAACCAATCCATTCTGAAGGAGATCAGCCCTGGGATTTCTTTGGAAGGAATGATGCTAAAGCTGAAACTCCAGTACTTTGGCCACCTCATGTGAAGAGTTGACTCATTGGAAAAGACTCTGATGCTGGGAGGGATTGGGGGCAGGAGAAGGGGACGACAGGATGACATAGCTGGAAGGCATCACGGACTCGATGGACATGAGTCTGAGTGAACTCCGGGAGTTGGTGATGGACAGGGAGGCCTGGCGTGCTGCAATTCATATGGTCGCAAAGAGTCAGACATGACTGAGCGACTGAACTGAACCATAATTTATCAACTGTTTTGCCCTATATACCTTAACACATATTTATGAGCATAGCACACTAGATAATCAAAAATACTATTTAAACTGGTTCTAGTCAAATTTGAGTCAAATTTGCCTTTTTTCCCCCTCTCAGTATTATGAGGCCTCATTTCAAACATAAATATGCAACCCAGTATATTAAAAGCAAAAGGCAATAAATTCCACTGTCCCTTTAACTCATAAAAAAATCTGACAATTTTGCTTAGTTCTGTATTACTGAAAAACACCAGGTCTGAAAGTTGCTCCTTTAAGGGGAAGGCATTTGTACCAAGCACTGACATGTTCCAAAAATGCCTGCAAGTGTGGCTGTCTAGTGCTTCACGATGCTTGTTCAGGGCTTTTCAGGATACGGTTGGTACAGGCCAGGAAGTACTTACAATTCTTTCCTTTTGGTCACGGGGCTTTCAACAGAATAAAATGTCCTTTGGGCCACTTGAGAGTGACACGCCAGTGTGGAAAAGGGACATCCCAAACAAGGAATAACTATAGCCAGGCTAAGAGTCCACAGGTATCTAGGGTTCCACTTTCCAACTCCAACTTTTGACAAAAACTAAACCAAATCAGCACACTGAGAAACAAAGGGGATGCGGTCAGAGAAGCCGACCACGTTGCCCCCTGTTCTGCTTTTCCCAGGCTGTGAGCAGACCGGCAGCCTTGGCCCAAAGCAGCTAGGCTGACCCACAGTCTAATAATATATGAAAGGGCCAAGCTGTGCAGGGCATGGACTACACACAGGAGGTTAGCCCAGCCTCTAGCTCTTAATGCCATGCTTTCTATTATGCTACTGCAAGGAAAAGAGGGGGTGGAGACACACTTTTAAATATTCAGGACTAAATCATGATTTATGGTTACTATGAATTCATTTAAATAAACTGTGTGCCACTGGAGGAGGAAAAAGGAGAAAATCTTGGTGATTAACAGTTAATTCTACTTGTAAAGGCTAACACTCCCATCTCTTAAAGTTGATGTACATTTCCTGATAGATTTCTGATTTGGAATTTTATAACAATGTTAAAAAATTCTAATATTTAAATTAGCAGATGATAAATGAAAGCCATTTACATTCTTGTACCTGGATGCTCCTGAATCATAATCACCAGTAGGCAGCATTCTATGTCATATCTTTTAATAGAAACAAAAGCTGGAATAATAGGGTGATCTGGTGAAAACTTTACTAGAATAGAATTGCATAGATCTTGAGTCTTGGGGGGCAGGGTAGGATGAGGTCTATATACTGCAGTAGTTATGAATCAAGTAGGCAGATAATTCTGTGTGTTAACAGATAGGCCGAGTATTATGTTTCTATAGCTCACTTTGGTCATTAAAACAGTTATTTTCTTAAATATGAACAAGCTTTCAGAGGTTTGAGACAGTCCTGTACTAAGAATCCAGTTATACTTGTGACAAGGTCTTATAATTACCTTCTGAAGACCAATTAAAATAACATTGTTGGAACTAATACTGAATGGCTAGTTAATTCTTTAATACATCCATCTGCCAAGAAAAACTCTTGATAATATCTGAATTTAAGAAAGAATGGTACATAAAATCTTCTGGGAGAAACAATTATACAGACTGTTCCAAACCCTGAAGGATAACTATGTATAATGAAAAGTCCAAAAAGCTGATATTAATTAAATGGATTTACTTTAAACTTCAAAAACAATCACTACTGGGACTTTTGAAGTTCTTTGGGTTGATTAGTTACTATATATAACTATGGAAGATTTATGCTTAAAAAAAACACACACACTTTTAAAGGCAGGCATCCAAGCATGGTAGTGGAGTTCGGCACCCAGGTTCAGCCAGTCCTAAATGTCTGATCTCAGTTACGCTGGTCTAACTGCTTACCGCTTCTTTGTGTCTGTTTCCTCATCAGAGAAATAAGGAAAACTAGAACCTCCCTAATAAGGTGGTTGTGAGGATTAAATTAGTTAATACACAGAAAGCACTTAGAAAAGTGCCAGGCACGCAGTTAGCACTGAATAGATTTAGCTATTATTCTTATAACTTTATTCAAATACTGCAAAGGCTTAAGAAAGCATTCACAGAAATAAATATTCTTAATCCCAGTTTGTTTTCACTCTACGTCTAGGAGTAGAGCTAGAAATTAGTAGGAGATCTGTGTTTAAATAAAAGATCCATCACCCACTAGTCACTCTTAACCATTCAACAAAACTGGCTGAGCAACTACCTGCACCGGGCACCTCTCCAGCATCAGGCATTATTCGGGGAGTGCTGAACTTGAGACATGAAGCCAACATTCTGAAGCTGCTTCCTCATCTGTAAAATGGACATAATATCTACCTGTCTGATTCGCAAGGCAAAATGCATGAAGGCACTTGGAAGGCTTGGGAAAGCACCATCAGTGGATATTCTAGGAACATGGTTTAGGGTATGTCTGGACTCTCTCAAAGGAAGTTCATCAGTAATCATTACAGGTCTTGAAAAAGTTCTTAAAACTGTAGGTTTGTTTCTTTATAACATCGTTTATAAACCAGTAATATATTTATTATAAAACTATTTCTCTTCTTGAATCCCAGCAATGCAGAGAGTATTAACATACCACACAGCTGGTAGAGAATAGTTTCCTTTAGAAACTGCAGTTGCAAAGAAAAGTGTGAAGCCATGTGTTTCATGGTCATAAATTATTATCATTATTATTACTAGACCAATAACTGGCAGTTTCAGTATCTACTAATTGCTATACAAATACTATTTCACTGAGCCCTTACAGCAACCCCATAAGGCAGGTATAGTGACCCCATTTTATAGGACAGAATCCAAGTGACTGAAAAGTCTGTGTTCATAAACACTACACTACATCACACAATAAAAACACTAGCAGCAAAAGCCACAATTATTTTTGTCTCCACCAAATCACAAACTGAAGAGAACTGGTAGATCAAAGAGCTCTAAACTGAGTTCTGATCTTTCGTGATAAAAGTGACTTCAGAAAAAGTTATTATATAACAAGTGCTTACTGTTCTGTTCATTTTTAAGTCTTTAAAAGCATATTCCCATTTTTTAAAATAACCCATTGCTCAATTAAAAGAAAAACAGAAAAAAGTAGAAAATATTCACAACTCCACAATTTAAAAAAAAAAAAAACAGAAAAAGTAGAAAATATTCACAACTCCACCATTCCTAGTCCACCATATGACATAGTCCCTCTGCATATATTTTCATGCAATTTATGAGTTAAGAAATTTAGTTTTTGATGACTGTTCTTATGTCAAATATAATGGTTAGACTGTTTCTAATCGGCAGATATAAACTAATACTAAATGTTGGGCAAGTAGAAAATTACTTGATTAAAGAGGTATGTATTGTTAATGTCTTCCCAAATTTTCCAACTATGAAAAAGCAAGTAGAGAGCAACTTATCTCAGTGGTACTATCTCCAGAGTATACTGGCCATGTGAGAAATTTAGTTGATCTTTGTATCTGTTTAAGTATATAGACACATACATTCATCAACATATACTAAGATTTTGGGGGGCTGTAGTAAGATTTATAGCTTTCTGCAGGCCTGATAATACCATAATACTATAGGTAAATATATTATTACAATAGTTTAGGAGAAAGTTGCTTAGTCATTGAACTTTGCCAAAATTACACTTATGGGTGATTAAACTGTAAAGTTTTCCCTTGTGGACAGGTTAAATATTTGCTTGAGCATTTCCAAGATAACCAAAATTCTTTTCAGAGATATCAATCCTGACTATAAATTCAGAAAAGAAAATTTTACCATTTGTGAAGTGATATAAAGAATGGTGGAAAAAAAAAAAAAAACAGTGACAAAGAAGCAGAATAATTTACGGCAAATATTCCAGGTATTGTGTCTAAGTGTATGTAATGCCATGTTACTGGTATTTTGATTATGGTGACTAACACTAAAACTGCTTTTCAAACTATCACTGAACAATAACTTTTGCTTTTCTTCATGCCATAAATTTAAAAACAGAGTCAGGAATCACGAAAGTTTTTAAAAATGAACTTTCTAGTGCCTCCTCTTATGTAAGAGGTTTATTATGTTAGTCCTAAATTCTAAGAACCTATTTATATTGCTTAGCATGATTTACAAAAAAATCATGTAATCTGTATACATAATATTTTATATCTGAAAAACAATGTAGATTACTGGCTGGGTAGGAATAAGAATATTCAATAGAACTGTAGTTAAAAATCAAGAAGAGCTTAAGCTTAATACTAACAGAAAACTCTATACAGACAAAATGAACATTAATATATTCTAGAAATATTTTTGGATTTTAATGTACATGAAAATATATACTGTGTGTAAGTTCATGCACAATACTGAAAAAATAATTATCAAGCATTCCTGAATTAGCAAGTTAAAAGTGTATATATTTTCTTCACAGAGTGAAATTGTTTATGTCCTTAAATAGGAAAAAAATTAAGCCAAACTATTTTTATTCTGTCCAGCTGGAAATGAGAAGTATAGTAATAAAATGAGATTTTAAAAATGACTATGGCCTATTCTCCATAAAAAAGAATGTCAATATTATACATTCTTTTATTAGAGAACATTTTTTTTTATGGAGAGAAAAGGTTTATGAGGTACTTATATATATATATAATTTGAAACAGAACTTCTTTTAACTTTACATTTATTCTTCTCTTTAAAAATAGCTTTAGGAGGCTACAAATTAAATAGTCATGATCTATGCATTCCTTTACTTCATATTTAGGTAATCTGAAATAGTATGTTCAAAACTATATCTCAAAAGAATATAAAGATATGAGCAGATGATTATGCTTAAAAAATTACAATTCAAACTGAGCACTGGTTTTTAAGCGACAAGGTGTCTATAAATATTTACTGAATAAGTATGATTCACCTGTTGTTTTTAAAATCTTGTAAGCTGATTAAACCACAAACATGTGGAATCAGTCTTAGTAAAAACAAGCAGAGTCTTTTAAAATAGTTATAAAGAGAAAGCATCACTGAAAAGAAAAACCTTTCCAATATCTTCTGGTGACTATTTCTTTTAAGGTTAGAAAAAATACACCAAAAACAGGATCATCAAGTCACTGTATGTTTCAACCCTAATATTGTAAAGTAATATATTAAGATATACTTTACATAATGAAAGCATAAAAGTGCTTCATATTGAAATTTTCACCTTGAAGGCTTAACAGCTATTTTTTAAAAATTACAATAATGATAAATTCTCAATATGCGAACCAAAAAACCCCCAAACAGAGCAAATCTGCATGTAATGCTTCAACTGAAATGTAAATTTCTAATACGACATACATACCCATTTGCATTGGACTTAGCTGTAACAATTAATTCTTTACCATTAAGTGGTGTCACATGCAGTAATGTGTTCTGAAGTTCCATTCTCTTTGAAAGTCCTAATATTTCTAAGGAGTCATTCATTACTAAAGACTGTTCATTCATTACTAAAGACTGTTCATTCATTACTAAAACTGTTCATTCAGAAAAACTTTAAAAGGATATGTCCTTAGAGACTCTAACTTTGAGAAATATAGAAATATATTTTCTGTATATAGAAATATACAGAATATTTAACATACCATTAATAATGGTATGCTAAAATAGCAAATAATTTATAACCATAAATATATCTCAAATGAGAAAATCACAGAAGAGAACAAGGAATATTTTTACCACCTACATGCTCTTTAATCCACTACTGTGATGAAGACATTTTTTTTCTTGATCTAAAACAGACCTTACACCTTGAATGGCAGGTGTCCTTATACCAACACGTGGATCTTAAGCTCTATTTAAAGTTACCTGTGAAATTTATACATTCAGGTGTGCTGCTTCATAAAAGGTAAAAGTTAGTTAAAATATTTGGTATCATTATTGTTATCAGTATTCATTGAAAATTATCTCACAATAATATTCTTTCCTATAACATGGACTTAAGTCTTGTGCCAAGTAACAGCACAGATTACAGAATCATGGTTCAGATCATGGACAGTGACTTTGCTGGTACACAGCCAGAATGAAGGAATTTGTCTATAATAAATAATTAAATAAGGAGCATACTTTATTTTAATATCAGTTGCTAGAACTGAACAATGGGTTTCTAGGTACCCAGAGGCAGAAATAAAGTTTCTTTTCATAAATTACAGTGACGTGAGGATCAAGAAGAGGTGGCACTGGGTTGCTAGCCAGCTTGCTAAAATACATACTTGAGTTCTACTGGAGGTATGCAGTCTTGCTGTGTATCAGTTATTTGTAAAGGCTGACTGAACAAAACTCCCTTCATCATACAGGCACTACTGTCTGCGCTACAGTAACAGAGAAACACACTGATAGACAGAACGGCCTCAAGTGATAAACAATCTCCAGGAATCTGCAGTGAGATCGTTGGTTGATTGGAAATGCTCTCTATCTCTCCAGATGGTATCTGTCCTTGAAGAAGCCATTCATTGCCTAGAAAATAGAGATAAATTATTAAGATTGCATAAGAAATTGAGTAGGAAATCAGACAAACTTTACAAACACCAGATTTACTCAATTAACAATATTTACTGCTGCTGCTGCTAAGTCACTTCAGTCGTGTCCGACTCCGTGTGACCCCATGGATGGCAGCCCACCAGGCTCCTCCATCCCTGGGATTCTCCAGGCAAGGACACTGGAGTGGGTTGCCATTTCCTTCTCCAAGGCATGAAGGTGAAAAGTGAAAGTGAAGTCATTCAGTCGTGTCCGACTCTTCGCGACCCCATGGACTGCAGCCTACCCGGCTCCTCCGTCCATGGGATTTTCCAAGCAAGAGTACTGGAGTAGGGTGTCATTGCCTTCTCCAACAATATTTATTGAAAGCCTCTAAATGCCAGGCATTTTGCTCTGTGTGAGGAACACAAGATATAAGAAGTCCCTAATTTAGTCATCTTGATATCAAATTAAAATTCTTTCTTTGAACACTGCAAACATAAATTAATTTTTATTGAAATCAAGATGAATATTACAAGTATGGTTATAGATTTTAAATGTGGTAAAATTAAAATGGAAATGTAGAAATGAAACCTATTAATAAGTCCTAGAAATAAACATAAGACACTTCAGAAAATAGTTAATTTTTACCAGATAAAAGTATCTAGAAATATAATATGCAAACTACAAAACAAGCTAGGGAATACAAACGTATGTACAACTCTGCAGTGACTTTCCATTAAAGACAGTGATGAATTATTGATTATCCAAAGGTAATAAAAAAAATTGATTTTCTTTCAGAAACAAGTAACACTGCATACATTATTCCAATGGACTCACTGTGAAAGACAAATCTTTGTTTACTTCATTTTAATACATAAGACTCCTGAGACTTAAATATATAGATCATCTATACAACAAACATTTAAAAATCACTAAAAATCTGTCTTCTAGTATTAAAGTTTTTAAAACGTCTTCATTCGCCCAGTGCCTTCTCTCCAAAGGAAAGTGTATGTCACCCTGAGGAAGCACATACCTAGGCTGACAGCATTAGAGGGGCTTAGCTACTAAGAGCCAGTGTTTGGGAAATGCAGGGCATGCTTTCCAGCCATCTGAAATAGAATACACTGAACAAAATCTAATGACTTACCAACAACTCAGGGCTATCTGTACAACAACTGGACCATCTACTGAGCAGTGATGAAACTCTATGTCTGTTTTTTAGCTTCTCTTTCTTTTTTGACCTCAGGATGAGTCAACAGACTACAGCACCTGTCTCTACCTGTCCTCTTCATCTCTCCTTTAGTTTATTGCTTCTAATATTCTGTTGATTGAAAAATTAAATTTGAGAAAAATATATCAAGTAAGAGTAAGGAAACTGTGAAAGGTGAGACTCTAAAGAGTTAAATGCAGAGCTTTTAAACATAATTCTTTTTAAAGTCTCTGGCCTTCTTGGCTTATTTCTGGACTGAGGAATATGTTTGATTTTGGTATACAGCAGATTAGTAAGGGAACTTCTTATATTTTAAATGAAAACAGGAAAATAATAAATTATGCTATTTTAAAGTGTTTCTGTAGACAATTTTCAGATACTTCACATGAAGGATTTGTGAAGCACAATATGCCCTTGGGGCTTTTATACTGCCATTTATTAATTAATTTATTGGCTTAAAACCTTCCCATAAATGCTGGCAGCTTTAAGATTAGACCCACCAAAATTTAGTTAAAAATCAGTGTTACGGTCTCTAAATAACAGGCCAAGAAGTGTCCTTTAATCACAAGTTTACAAATGTATCCTATAAAATAATATACTCAAAGACTTAAATTATTAGGATTCTTGCTTGAAAGTTTGTCCCTATACCAAAAAAAAAAAAAAAAAATTGTTTCCCTGGTGGCTCAGTGGTAAAGAATCTGCCTGCAGTGCAGGAGATGCGGGTTTAATGCTTGGGTGGGGAAGATCCCCTGAAGAAGGAAATGGCAACCCATTTTCCATTGCTTGGGAAATCCCACGGACAGAGAGGCCTGGCAGGCTACAGTCCATAGGGTCACAAAGAGTTGGACATGAGTTGGCAAGTAATGCATAACAATACAATAAAAACAGAACCAATGCCTTGGATAAGTGTTAAGATAACTAAGAATTTTCTCTATAGATTATTTCATTTTCCTTTAACACTACCTATATTTTGTATTCTAATAACTCAATATTAATATCATTAACTTGTGTAACTGACAAAGTAGAGTTAAAATAAGCATGTTAATTTACCAATATCCTACTTAAAAATAATATTTAATTTCACAGAGAGAAATTAAATTAACATGATCTCCCAGTGATGCAATGCTTTCAGACTAATGGACCTAGGCAGAACAGCTGAACTGGCAGTCGAAGACTTGCTCTAAACTTACTGAGGAATGAATGGCCAGGGTCTGAGCTCTCTTCTGCCCACAAAGCTAGCTCCAAACATCCGCTAGTGCTGCACGGCTCAGAACCCTCCTCTGCAGGGAGTGGACGCTGGTGATCTTCTCACAAGCTCAGTCGGTCCCTCCAGAGCCAGCACACAATTTCTTCTGGCTAGCCTACCACGAGCTCTCTGCTCTCTTGCATGGATTCCAAGCGGGCAGTTGCAGGACAATAGCTGCTACCCTGAGAATGTACCAAGGTAAGAAGGCACATAGCCTGGATCTGGGTAATGTACAAAAGAAAAGTGTGTGAGAGGGCATGAGGGAGGCGGAGTAGGCCAGGAAACCGAAACCTGAGTGAGGACATGTGCAAGAGCGTGGGAGGCTCGGACAGAAGAAGATCACTAGAGACAAGAAGTCAGGATTCAATTATGGACAACAACTATTTCACTTTGGAATTACGGCCTACTCAGTTAGAGAGGCTGGAAAGCACTGCTATAAGATAAGCAGTATACTGATTACCTATAAATTCATGAAATAAGTTCACACTGATTCAAATACACACCCAAATCTTAACATAATTGACAGTAACTGAATACTTTGAGAATAGGCTCAAACAAGAAGTGTTCTTAGGCTAAAAGATCACAAATTAGACAGGACAAAGGCTCTGCCTGGATTCTAATCACAGTAATTCATTTGTATTCAATTACACATCCTCCTCCAAAAATGTTTTTTCTTCTACTCGAATGGCATACTTTTAAGCAATGGCTTTGGCATTCATTTTCTTGTAGCAAGCAAGTTAATGGGGCTCAAGTGCTACTTTGGGAATCTCTGGAGAAGAAAACACAGATTCAGGCTTAATAACTGGTCTCAATGGACAGGAATCTGAGCAAACTCTGGGAGACAGTGAAGGACAGAGAAGCCTGGTGTGCTGTAGTCCGTGAGGTCACAAAGAGTCAGACATGACTGAGCAACTGAACAAGTCAAGTCTTAATGATACTACTGAAATAAAATGAGCAGCAACTGAAAGCTCTAAAGTATTTGACAAGAAACTATCCGGAAAAGTGAAAGATGATACAACAACCAAAGAACTGAATTAGAATCTGTCAAGTTATTTCAGTTAAAAACAAGAATGAAAAATTTTTTAAAAATCATACTCAAGGGGGAAATCTAATTCTTTAGAATCTGTGAGATTTAATGGTAATCACATTAGTGGTGATCACAATTAATACTGGATCAGGACTTCAGAAAACTTCTGATTAAACTACTTAGTAACTACACTTCTTTCTTTTTAATTTATTTTTCACTGGAGGACAACTGCTTCACAATGTGTTGGTCTGTGCTGTGCAATGTGAATCAGCCGTAAGTAAACACATATTTCCTCCCTCTTGAACCTCCCTCCCAAGCCCCCCACCCCACCCCTCTAGGCTGTCACAGAGCTGCTCCCTTGTGCATAACCTTGGCTGGAGAAAAACCACTTCCTTGTGGACTAGACTGACTTTCAATTCATGACAGCCAGCCTCAAATGCAGCCTTTCAGCCGTTCAGCAGTCATACTATATTTCCCTCACGTGGTTACCCTTTCACCCTTCAGACCCTCTTTCTTCAAACCTCCAAAACCTCCCCATCCCCTTCTCACTCTCAGCTGATGGTCATACTCCCCAACATATTAATACTAAGAAAACAAGCATACAGAAAAACACTTCTGCAAGTATTCATCTCCACAACTTCCTATCCAGATCTCTGGGTCACACCTGGAGCCTTCCCTCCTCACCGTGGAAATGCTGCCCACTTCCCTGGCAAAGACCAGTTTTCCACCTGTGCACTCGAGCCTGTCCCCTCTCGTATCTTCCTAAAGGATATTCACGGCTACCACACATCATCTTTTCTCTACTGATCTTTGCCATCAATAACAGCCAACACACTGCTCTCCCAACTCTGCTTTCCCCTTCAAGCAACTGCTCTTTCCTGTTATCTCTCTAACTAAACTCCTCAAAGAGCCATCTACATTTGCTTTCTCCAGTTCCTTTCTTCTTTTTTAATCTGCTCTCATCAGGCACCTCTTTCATCATTCTGAAATAGCTCTGGTCGAGGATATAAATTAACTATAATGTTGAATCAAAGATCAATTCTTAGCCCTTATATTAGCTCATCCATCAACAGCACTTGACACAGCTGATCACTCTCTCCTAAAAACACCTGCTCTAGAAAACCACCCTCTCTGAGTTTTGCCTGTACTTGCTTGCTTATTCATTCTCAGTCTCCTGGGAGGGGCCCTCTTCCCCTCCTTGATCTCTATGCTGTAATGTGCCAGAACACAGCCACCAAAGTAGAGCCTATGGAAGCCTGTTGGTCCACAACACAATGTGTTAACTCAACACAGTGATGAGTTAAGTGCAGAAATAGAGAGTCACGTTTGGAAACTTCCGTAAAATCCAAATGTGTAACTGGTGGCCTTGAATTTTATATGTCTTTAGAAAATTAAGTTCATTTCAAGCACTAGTAAGCCTAGAGCTAGCTTGAGATGGAGTGGCACAGTGGAAGGGCTTCCCAAGTGGCGCTAGCAGTAAAAAATCTGCCTGTCAATGCAGGAGACGCAAGAGATGTAGGTTTGATCCCTGGGTTGGGAAGATTCCCTGGAGGAGAAAATGGTACCCCATTCCAAAAGTCTTGCTTGGAAAATTCCATGGACAAAGGAGCCTCACCGGCTATAGTCCAGGGGGCTGCAAAGAGTCGAACACGATTGAGCGACTGAGCACGCACACGCAGCACAAAGAAAAAGACACTAAATTAAGAACAAGCAGAGCTGGGTTCAAATCCCATCTTTTGACCTAATTAAATATATGCCCTTAAGCAAATAATTGTATCTCTTTCAGCCACTAGCCTCCTCATTTATAAGAGGCTTAGAACAGAGGGTGTCTTCGGATGCCTTTCAGTTCTAATATTCAAAGACCTACCATTCTAAGACCGCAACAGTCTGCCTCATGTGATGAACCTGCCTAGGAGTAAATGGCAGCAATTATGATTAACTTTGGGTGAGTTACACAGTTATTTAATAAAGAGAGAGAAAGAATCTCAAAGACTAAAGAAAACTGCTAAAGTAGGGTTAGATCTGGATCTTTTTGTGTTATAAGACCCCCTTCAAATCCAGCCTAACTGTAAAGGATCACATAACAAATAAGAAACATTTCTAGATCAAACAACAAGAATTCATGAAATATTTCCATTTGCAAAGGTTATTGTCATACCTTCAGCAGACAGAAACCAGCAACTGGAAGCTCCCTCAGTTAGCTTTGTTCCCGACGGGAGGTCTAATCTCAGCTTGAACTGAAGAGTCTGTCCGGGAGACGCAGCCACGGGGGAGAGTCTAATGCCTGGAGCAGACCTGGGTAGCTTGGGTAAGGTCTTTGGTTTTTCTGCTAGACTTGGACCATCCACCACAGCATTTTCAGATCTGAAGACTGGGAACTAAAAACAAGAAAATCTGTTTTCTAAAGCACAGGTACTTTACAGCACTGTAGACTGAGAGAGCTTATTTTCAGACTTCAGTACAAAAGTGAGGTTCAATGTCAAGGAAACTTGATTGCCATTTTCTTCTGAATCAGAATGCATTTACTTAGACTTCCTCATGATTATTTTGTGGTTCAAAAAAAACTTCATCCTGGCCAAAAGACTATCAACATTTATGAATGAAATGGAATGAAATTAATTGTTCAATATGTTTATAGATAGCAGGAAATTAAAATAAAACTTTATCAATTTAAATACAGTGGATGTAATACACACCCTCTTATACTTTTCACTGCCAACTATAAGACATCATTCATCTCACATCAGAGATCTATGTCAGGAGAAACGAACTTATGCTACAATGGCAATCTGTGTTTTTATTTTAAAATATCTTGGAAATTCCTATAATTTTAGACAAAGAACTCCTGCATTTTCTGGACAAATGTGACATAGAAAGGGATAACTTGAAATTTTATTAGAGACCATGTCCATTTCTTTAAAATTAGAATGTATTTAAGTTTCCTCTCATCTTATTTTTAAGTCCTGAGAAATGTGGCTTCTAGACCTTTCTTTAAAGATTATTTGGTAATGGATTCACCATAGGAAACAAAGATTACACATTAGTCTGAGGATTGTTTAAAAATTAAAAAAACAAAAAACACTCGGTTAAACAACCCACATAGTTTGTGTGTATCAGTATGCCCATACATTTAAAAACAGATGAGTCTTTTTTTCTCCTTTTCTGAAAGTTCATCAAATTCTCTCCAACTTCTAGTGTTTTTCTCAAACACTCTTGGCACAGATGGAATTTTTACTTTAAAAATAACAGGATATCCTTGGAAAAGGCACCCACTCGTTACTCTGTCTATATGCTTCACTTTCGCCACTAGTGTTGGCCTAATCAAAAGTGCCTCAGCTGTTGCTAGGGATTTCAGAATCTTTCTTAAAATGATGCCACTTAACTTAAAGATTACTTACCACGGACACTGTTTTGGTTTCTAAATCCAATACTTTAATTTGATGGTTATTGGTGTCTGCCACATATAATAATTGACCATTCTCTCCAATACACAAGCCTCCTGGTTCATTAAAAGTTGAGTCGGTAAAACTGGAACCAATAATATTACTTGCATTACCAGTTCCTGCCAATGTTGTACAGTTTTTTGTTTTTGGATCCACAACTTTAATCTAAAAAGGACAGAACAAAAATTTATTTATCTGAAGCTCAGTTTCACATTTGTGGTATGGAAGAGTAACATATTAATAGGGAAGGCAGAGAATTCCTGATTGCTATGAGTATTCTTAATAAACATCAGAGAAAGGACAGACACTTTCATATTTTCTTGAACAGCCAAATCAAATTAGTCTAAGGGGAGATAGTCCATCCTGAGAACTAAACACTATAAAATCCCTAGTTACAGCCTGTCTTCTAGAAGAAATCTTTGGGGAAAAAAAAATGATTTCATGTTATTCTTTTCCCTCACAATGAGACACAGTTGAACTGACTTCCTTCTTAGGGATATCTAATACCAGCTGAGGATTGGCTACTTATGTTAGACGCTGTGATTCCTGTGTTTCAATTACGTTAGATTCATAAGCTTCTCATCACAAAATACTAATATTTATGTTCCAATGATTTTATTTTTAAAATGCAAAGTAAAAATAAAATAGACAAAGAAAACAGAAATGTTGATGAAAACGAATTATCTGCTAACAGGCATGGCAATTATGCAAAGGCTCAAAAATGTTCATTTGTTAACTGGCATATTAATTTCCCTGTTACCTGCCCTCTCCTTATTTCCTGAAGATCTTACTAAACAGCTTTAGTGGCTTGCAATTCCCAATTTTGGGCTATCGTCATTGGGAATTTGTTTAGTCCTTTCCCCAGCTCAGAGTACTATCACATCATTTCTGCAAAGAAAGGACCAAAAAAGGAACAGAAAGGCTTATGTACAGTTGTCAAAGACTGTTATTCCTCTCTACATTTTAGAGTGGCAGTTGTAGGAGGCTCACAGATCTTTCAGCATTTTAAATACCACAAGTGAAAAGCAGGGTATTATATAATTCTGTCAAGACTCACCTTGTGATTGTAAGAGTCTGCCACGTACAGTAAATTCCTTTTCTTGTCCCAAGTTACTCCAAGTGGGTGCTGTAGCCTCGCATCGATTCCTACTCCATCAACATCACCAAAAGCAAATAAATTCTTTTTTTTTTTTGAAAAGAAAAAAAAAACAGCATGTATTAAAATTTTTTCACAGAACTTTGTTAGGGTATAAAGTGAAAATTCAGATGGCTGTACATGCTACTTAAGTTAAAGGGGGAAAAGTCTGATTTCATATAAATAGGGTTGGGCATTTGACTGAAACTAGAAAAAAATGACAGAATTCTGAACCTGATTTTTAATTTGTGGTTCTAAGGAATCTTATTCACAAAAATGACACATCTGATTCAGTTCTACTACCCTGGAGCTCTTTCCACCCTCATGCTAAATTATCTACTCTTCATCTTTCCCCTTGCTCAGTAATCAGTTTTATCCTTCCTTTCTCTCGGAAGCCTTGACATTCATACAGAATCAAATCAGATCAGTTAACTTTTCAAAGGTGGTTTTGTTACTTGTGCTTCTTTATAGTCACATTTCCTTTGGTTTGACTTCCATTTTAACATGGATAAGTCCAAGAATTTTCTCCTTCCTATGTCTTACTAGGGCTTCCCTGGTGGCTCAGAGGTTAAAGTGTCTGCCTGCAATGTGGGAGACCTGGGTTCGATCTCTGGGTAGGGAAGATCCCCTGGAGAAGGAAATGGCAACCCACTCCAGTATTCTTGCCTGGAGAATCCCATGGACGGAGCAACCTGGTGGGCTACCGTCCACGGGGCCGCAAAGAGTCGGACACGACTGAGCGACTTCATTTTTTTTTTTATGTCTTACTAACGTCACAATTCAGCAAATCGCATGCTCGCTCAGCAGGCACACGGCGCAGAGGCGCTCTTCATTACCGTGGGGTCTCTCTCTCCTCCCACGAGGGGTCTCACTGCTCCGTCTTTCAGCGAGACGGCTCTCACCGTGCTGCTCTCGCTGTCTGCCACGAACAGGCAGCTCCAGGGGTCCTCTGCGGCCAGAGACAGGCCTGAAGGCTGAGCAAAGCCTGCCTTATGAGGGTATGCATTATTCCGATTCTCTTCATTTCCACTTCCAGCAAACCGAAGGCAGGTTCCTTTTTTTAACTCACTAAAGACGACAAATTCACAGGTGAAGTGTCAACACTGTTACACTGACCCAATTTAATTACTAAACAAATGAATGTAAATGAAGCCAATGGTGATAGCATTATATATATATTTTTTAAATCTGCTAATCCTGACCTAGTTAAATTGTGCAAATAAGCTTTCATTGTAGTTTTTCTAATCATTAACTTGTTCACCCACTGTATAGGGACCTTTCTATCTTTCTGTTTTTAAAACATACACAAAAGTGAAACTATTCTCAATGATTAAACAGGAGATCCCCGACAAAGTTAAAAATACATGAATAAAGATCACATCACTGATGGGATAGTTTTCCTCCAAATGATCAGAGGCAGGTACAGCTAGATCCCACCTTTACATCCTGGTCTCTTCTTAGTTTCATGCAATATTAGATTCTGAAAGGGATTAAAAAGATCTAGGTAATCTCTTCCAGCTCTTGATAGTTCTGAGCTTAAATTTTTATTAAAAATGTTTTATTTTCTTGTACATAAGTAGAGACCAGGCTTTCCTGGTGGCTAAGTGGTAAAGAATCCACCTGCCAACCAGGAGACGTGGACTCAATCCTTGGGCTGGAAAGAGCCCCTGGAGTAGGAAATGGCAACCAACTCCAGTATTCTTGCCTGGAAAATTCCATGGACAGAGGATCCTGAGTAGCTACAGTCTACAGGGTTGCAAAAGAGTTGGACATGACTTTGTGACTAAACAACAAAAGATATAAGAAGAGACTAGCAAAAAGAATTAAAAGAATCATTTGTGAAAGATGGGTGCTCATTTTAAAGTAATAATATGATTTCGCTGCTTTAATCAATTGCACAAATCCATTTCCTATGCATACTAGGGAAATTTCTATTTAGAGGACTATTGTAATGACTTGTAATAATTTGTAATATGGAGAAAGTTTTATACCTTGGTTTCTAAGTTTATGTCAGAGGAACTGTAAGGAAGACATGCTAGTGTCTTGTATTGAGGGGAGGGAAGAAGCTAACTTGGGATACAAAACAATGAGAGACTCTGTATCATTTTCTAATACTGTAAAACATGCAAAAAAAAGTCTAAAATAACCATCAGTCACTTACTGGTTAATATCATCCCAATGCTAACGTATGTAGGGAACAAGGAGTGGAAGCAAAGGGATAGAAAATGTATAAATACAGCCATTTATTCAAGGCCTATTTATATGTAATAACAAATATGCCAAACAAAGGAGTTACAACAATTTTACAAAGGAGCTCTCTTAATAAAAGCTAGAAATAGTGGGGAGAAACAGTAACTTCTAAAAGTTCAGGAGTTATTACCACTTGAAGGTCAGTGACAAATAACGCATCCTTGAAATTGTAATACAAGTCAGTGTGATCAGACTGGACACTTTTCTATTGTGAATGAGTGACAACTCTACTTAGTGAAATTTAGACCACTCTTGACCGTCTAGGTCCAAAACAGTCATCATTGAGAACAAGGTAGTCTGGTCATCTCTGCTGCTGCTTTTTTCCTCATCTATGTTGTTGGTGACCTCACTATTCAGCTTCTGTCAGCTCTGGCCTGGATAACAGCAGTGGCCTCCTTGAACCTGTCTGTAGTATCGCCACACTCCAAATGCTACCAGTGTTCTTTCAAAAACACAAATCTTATGATATCACTTCCCAGCTTAAAACTTCCCATAATGTCATGTAGCATAACTTTCAAATCTCTTAGAAAGATTCTAAGGATCTGGCTTCTACTGACATCACAAGGGTCATTTCTTGCCTGGGAAACCTCTACTCTTCTGAACTCCTTCCTACCCTCTGTCAGGTTCAGTTAGTAGCTAAAAAGGAGAGCTTCTTCCAGGAAGCCTTCCTTTAATACCTTAAATTTTATTTATATTGGATGTTCCTCTGATTTATGTAAGAGACCATACCATTTCATCCCTACTGCAAAGCATAGTGCCTTGTTTGCTTAAAAAATATTTTTCAATGGATGATTAAATGCTGCTAAACATCTTATAAAGCAACACACACCCAATTCAGAATATCTGATATTCTGGATATCCTCTCTTCTGATAAAGGTAACTGAAGTGACTGGCACTTACTTTCTACAGTGATTTGATAGTCTTTATGGTCTACAAATTTCATTCATTTACTTCCACAGACCTTCACTGAGTTCCTGTCATGTACCAGATACTGTGCTAGGTGCAGGGGACAAGAAGTGAATGAGAAAGGGTCCTTTCCTTAAAGAGGCAGTCTAGTGGGAGAAAACAGCTTTGTAAACAAATAAGTGCAAACAAAAATACAGAGGTTAAGAGAAGAGGGGAGGATAGTGGGGTGAAGGGTGAGAGGGAGGGAAGAAGGGAGACATGGGAGGGGAGGGGAAGAGAAAGGCTGGAGTGTGAGAGGAAGAGGAAAGGCTTTACAGGAAAAATACAAGAAACTTTGTAGAGACACTACTTTTCCATCTTTATACCCCTGACAGTGGCAGCAATGCTACTTACATTCACTGCACAGACCAGGCACTAGGCTGAGCTTTTCACACATATTAATTCTCAAAACAAAACCTATGAGGTAGATATAAATAAGGAAAACTGAGGCTTAGAAAGTTAAAGTGACTCTCCTAAGGTCATGTGGGTAAGAAGTGGCGGAGCCAGGCTCAATTTCAGGCCTGACAACAAAACCAGAACTATTAACCATTCTCCCATGCAGTCTTCAAATATCTGAATTGATCAGGGATATTAGAAATATGTGTTAAAAGATGTTTCCAGTTCTCTTTGTGAATGCTTGCTGAAACTGCTCTTCCTAAGCTACTCAAGGTTGGGTGTGGTCCTAAGACATACTTGGGCTGATGAAACGTTAAGTAGAAGTGATACATCACTTCTGAAGAACAGTTTTAAGAGCCAGTGAACACCTCACCACCTCTCTCTCTCTCTGCCAGGACAACTGGCAAAGCTTCTGATGCTGCATCAGCTTGGGTGGCAGAGTAGTGCTCCCCCTGCAAACAAACCTTGTCTGAAGCCACCAAGAACCAGAGCTGTTCCTTATGGCAGCATAGCCCTGCATAGCCTGTCTAGTACATTGGGTGTTACAAGGACAGAGACTTTCGGAAAAGGAATTCTGTGAACTCCATGTTTACCCAAACTGAGATGTTACCACTTACTTTTTCTTTGGTAATCTGCCACAGTCCAACAAGAGTGCCCATATTTGATGAGTCCCTGCCATGGCTATCCACAGAATGTTATCTCTTTGGACCTCTGAACCTTTATGAAAAGAAACAGTTATTATCATATATGCATCTGATTAACAAACACCCCCAGTTGTTTCAGAAATTTAAATTAAGGGAGACAACAGTATGTTTATAAATCATCTGATAGAAGGAAGTAAAAACATTTGCAATGTTTTAAGTCGTTTTGGAAATTTTTCCATTTTCCTTGCAAAAGGTTTACTTCTTTAGACTTAAAAATAAAAATATACATTCACAGAAATCCAAAGTATTCTCAATAGCAAAATGTCCCTTTACATCTCTGGGCACAATGTTTTTAAACATTTGATTTCTTATTTTATGTGACAAGAAATGGCTTGACGCACACGCTCCAAAGAAACATTGGCAGTCAAGAACCTAAATTACATGCTTTAAGAATACAGGAATAGTTCTTTGAACAATTTCTCATGGAAGAATTGTACCTTTTAAGAGTTCAAGAAATGTATATTTCTACCACATATTAGCTTTTAGGCTTAGACTCACATCACTACTGCTATTTAAAAACCTACTGTTTAATTGTTGTGAACCTTTCTCAAAAAGATATAGTTGACATGTAATAAAGCTAAGAGTACAATATATTATACCTGTTTTCTAAAATTAATAAAGAATTGTTTTTTAAGACTGATATTATCACTTATTACAATGTGACAAGGCTCCATTTTGAAAATTAATTCTATTGGTAAAATATTTAATTATTTTAATTTAAACTGAATTCTGAGTCTACTTTTACATGTAGTTGAGATATTTTCACTAAAATAATTTGGTCAGACATATCTTATGCTAAAAGAAATATCTTGGTAAGATTATTTTCTTTTTACTTTCTTTAAGTAGTTGTGTCCAGAAGAAATTTTTCTTCATTAACCTGTACTGTTTTCAAGTGTCTTTCACAGCAACAAAAATAATGGTGATGATCAACAAATTGTGGCACTGTATGCCAAGCACATTATAGAGAATATTACCCAAATCTTCTCAAAAGCCCTAGAAGACAGTGGTGTTATTAGGTCATTTTTACAGGCCCTTTAGAGAAGGTCATTTTTACAGGCCCCTTACAGAAGAAACTGAGGCTCAGAGAGGTCATGTAACTTAACAGGCTCACAGAGCTAATAAATGAAGGAACTGGAATCTGAAGCCAGGCAATCCAACAGAAAATTCTATTTAACATGTTGCTCCTTTCTCTGTTAATTGCTATCATAGAAATCTAAAGGATGATACTTTATTTCAATTTAATTTTTCATAGTCAAATACTTTTATAAACAAAAACTGTATTAAAAGTGACAATGGTGTCCATATGCTCTGGGGACTCAGTTTCTGCTTAATCACTTTAAAACTAGATCAAAAGCTCTTCATTATTATATTCTTATTTTATTTTACCCCTGCCATGTGAAGACAAAGCTTAAAGGTGACCTTCTATAAGCCAGAAGAGAGCTCTCACCAGAAACCAATCATGCTGGCACCTTGACCTTGGACTTCTAGCCTCCAGAACTGTGATAAAATAAAATTCTGTTGTTTAAGCCACCCAGTCTGTGGCATTTTGTTATGGCAGCCCGAGCTAAGATATCACTCTGAGAATAGAAATGAGACAAGGAGATCTGCTATCAACACTTCTTTAGCATCATATGAAGGTTCTAATTCATACAAGTAAGAAAAAGCAGCAAAAAGCATAAAGATTAGAAATAAAACTGTAATCATTAGAAGATGACATGAGTTTAAAGCCTAACTTGGCCAAAGAACTGTCTGGTTTATGCACGAGTAAAAGATCAAATCAGGTGTCCAACTTCTCCAAACAGGCCAGTCTAGTTCAACTAGGGTTGACTGTAAGAGGCCAAAGCTTCAAAGTAATATTAGTGTGAGCCTCTGTTCTTGGTTTCTGTGTACTTATTTCCATTAGAAGCTGGGGGTATGAAAAAGAGTGCAGAAGCAGAGGCTGTGTCAGATTGGGATTCAGGAGTTTATGATTCTACACACCAACTGATGAGGATAATGATGGGGGGTGTGGTGGTGAAAAGGATAACTATTCAGAACACTTCCTATTTTAAGGCACTGAGCTAATAATAAGCCCTTTACATGGATTATTTCGTTTAATTTGACAACATTAGCAAGTCTTGTTATTATCATCTCTATTTTATAAAAAAACTGAAATTCAAAGGGGTTAAATAATTTGTTGGTATTCACAAAGCTAAACCTGGAATAATAATATCTTAGTGAGCTCAACTCCCTGGTGGCTCAGATGGTAAAGAATCTGTCTGTAATGCAGAAGACCCAGCTTCAATGACTGGGTTGGGAAGATCCCCGGGATATGGGAATGGCTACACACTCCAGTATTCTTAGAGAAGGCAATGGCACCCCACTCCAGTACTCTTGCCTGGAAAATCCCGTGGACAGAGGAGCCTGGTAGGCTGTGGTCCCTGGGGTCGCAAAGAGTCAGACACAACTGAGTGACTGCACTTTCACTTTTCACTTTCATGCACTGGAGAAGGAAATGGCAACCCACTCCAGTGTTCTTGCCTGGAGAATCCCAGGGACGGGGGAGCCTGGTGGGCTGCCGTCTATGGGGTCGCACAGAGTTGGACACGACTGAAGCGACTTAGCAGCAGCAGCAGTCAGTATTCTTGCCTGTAGAATTCTACTGACAGAGGAGCCTGGCAGGCTACAGCCCCTGGGGTCACAAAGAGTTGGACAGGACTGAGTGACTAACACAGCAGCACATAGCAGTGAGGCCAATCCAGATTATTAGTGTTCCGATCAGAATGAAGAACTGCAGAAGTGAGCTTGTGCTTTGTAAACACCAAGTCAATGTGATAATATTCAGATGCAAAAACACAACTGTTTTATTTTATTAAAATAAAAACACTCTAGTCACATTATATAAGATTCATTCCTCAAAAAACAATTCTGTTTCACCTGATTAGAAGATAAATGTTATTTTAGAGCATATTAATGGAAGTCAGAGAAGCATATTATCTAAGCTGTAAATTACCAGACAAGCATACTAAATAGTTGGATTTCAATCATTAAAGGTCAAATAAGTACAGCTAAATTTCTATCTAGGGAAATGCTGATTAAAGGGCCAAGGAAGGTTAATGGGATTCAGGCATACTATCTTTCCTTAAGTGATTTTAAATCAGGTAAAGTCTGAATTACTTACAGACTAGCAAGGGTTACTGAAAAAAAATTTTTTTATGATAAAAAATAATTCTTGGGTTATTGTCTTGTATGAGTAAGAGTCAGCACAGACTTAATATGCACATTAGAAACATGGCAATGTTTCTGCTGAAAAATGATTTTATTGGAGTTATTTTTAATTATTTTTAGTGGATGACAAAGTTCTGACCATATTTAGAGTGATAATCAAAAATAAAGATGAAAAAACTTTGGCATAAATGTTAATTATTTCCATGCTTTTATCACTGTAACAGCATAATTGGGTTAAATATTCAGGTACTATTTAAAATACAAACACACACATTTACATATTACATATATATTTAAAATAATCAGAGGTATTTCAAATCCCTTTCCTTAATGTCTTCTTTAAGTATGTTGTTCATTACCTGAGTCTCTTAGGGGAATATATATTCCACTGTGTATTTATCTTTTATTTTCCATTCTCTGACCTATTTTATTTCCTTTTAAGATCTTCTTTAAATATGCATATGAATAGATAAGTGTTCATTATAAAGTTTAAACAGTAAGTAAATATCCATGTGCATACCACCAGCTCAGCAAAAGGCAGTATTATTTGAAAGCTTCCTGTAACCCTTTATGAATATATCCTCCTCCTCTCTACCAGTCTAAAAATGTTTTATTATATTCTTCAGCTTTTAAAAATTACCATGTTTGAATGGCTCTCTCATTGTATAATTAGTCTTGCTTGCTACTGAACATTCTACAAAAACTGAACATTTTTCTGCTCAACAGATTTCCTAATACTCATCCATGCTACTAGGTATAGCTGTGGGCTCTTGTTTGTACTGCACAATAGCTTAATATATGAAGATATTACAATAAATACAACCTATTTTTCACGTTTTCCTTCTGATAATTCCATCCTCTTTCATATTCCTAACTATGGTAAAAATTCAGAAATATTCTATATAATTTTTAAAGTATTAAAGAATTTAAGTGTTTACAAAAACAATTTTTCTTAACCATAATCCCTGTCAAATTGCATTTAATCCCACATCTGCTTAAACCAGTTCTACAATTATATAACTTAAATATATATGAATCAATTCAACATGAATGCAAAAGGGAAGCTATTTCTCTGAAAACAAAGTTAATCGTTTGGAAAGACTCAATAAAGGCAAGTAGCTAAGTCAAATTATTAGTGAACTAGATGTGGAAAGATAACTGGAAAGAATAGCTTTTAAAAATTTCAGCCCTCAGTTTATCTTGCAGGTGTTTAAAAAACTCGCATCATGGTTTAAGGAAACCAAAATAATACATTTTGAGTGGCATAAGACTGTCAGAGGATACAATGTATATTTATAGTTCTTAAGGCATTTTTAGTTTTATGATTCTCAGATTTAACAATTTTTTTCTCTATGGATCACTTATCATAACCAATCACTTCAATAAAGGATTCTACTGGATTTATTCACTTCCACTTTTATTTTACAAAGTATTAGGTAGTTCACAAAGAAATAAACCCTAGTGAGATAAATAAATTTAAAATAATAAAATTGAAGCAATAGGTAAAGAGAGAAGAAAAAAAAGATGTAGCCATACTAATATTAAAATATGAATGTCATGTTTCCATTATACTTTGCTAAAGACAAACCTAAGTTTCCTAGAAATCAATATAACAATGCAAACACAATCAGTTAAGATATTTAAATTATCCAAGAGCTTAAAAATAAACTTGATACTGAGAAAAAAGTATAATTATCTATAACACAGAAAAGAAATTCTCTAGTAGATATTCAGAGAGGTTAAGACAGTAACTAAAATTAGCAGCAAGCCCTTACAGTAAAAACAGTTAACAGTCCCATAGGACTGTGTTTTGATGAAATATAAATATGAAACATATAAATAAAAATGAATGTAAGATACATTGATATGTTAAAATATTTTTAAATGAATGATATGATGCCAAGATATAGTTTAGTAAAAACAATTGTAAGGAGAGGAAGTAGTCTATGATCCAATTTCCCCATACCCTGACAAAATATATTAATCCAGGATTATATTTCAGAGTGGTTTAAAGCAGTGGTTCTAAAAATGATTTTGGGTAACATACCACTTTGAAACTCTGATGAGAATCTGACCAATTCCCCCCAAACCTTAAGTAGAATTTCTGGGAAATTTAAGTACTTCACAAAGTCTAACCACAAATGCCTTGGGTATATTAAGTGAAGGTTAAAAACTCTTGTGGTTAAAAAAAAATGAAAACTCTTGTAGCCATTGTGATTACAGGACATTCCTACAGTATTTGAAAACCATTTACTCTTAGCATTTGAAAGGTGCTGAGCTTATTTAAGGTTATTTAAATTCAAGATTATTTCTCTTGCCAATTATCTGGAAGAGAAGTCACTTTAAGTTCAGTTCAGTTCGGTCACTCAATTGTGTCTGACTCTTTGCGACCCCAAGGACCGCAGCACACCAGACTTCCCTGTCCATCATCAGCCCCCAGAGCTTGCTCAAACTCATGTCTATCGAGTCAGTGATGCTATCCAACCATCTCATCCTCTGTCATCTCCTCCTCCTGCCTTTGATCTTTCCCAGCATCAGGGTCTTTTCCAATGAGTCAGTTCTTCACATCAAGTGGCCAAAGGATTGGAGCTTCAGCTTCAGCACCAGTCCTTCGAATGAATATTCAGGACTGATTTCCTTTAGGATGCACTGGCTGGATCTCCTTGTAGTCCAAGGGACTCTCAAGAGTTTTCTCCAACACCACAGTTCAAAAGCATCAATTTTTCGGTGCTCAGTTTTCTTTATAGTCCAACTCTCACATCCATACATGACTACTGGAAAAACCACAGCTTTGACTAGATGGACCTTTGTTGGCAAAGTAATGTCTCTGCTTTTTAATATGCTTGGTCATAGCTTCTCTTCCAAGGAGCAAGCGTCTTTGAATTTCATGGCTGCAGTCACCATCGGCAGTGATTTTGGAGCCCAAAAATATAAAGTCTCTCACTGTTTTCATTGTTTCCCCATCTATTTGCCATGAAGTGATTGGACTGGATGCCATGATCTTAGTTTTTGGAATGCTGAGTTTTAAGTGAACTTTTTCACTCTCCTCTTTCACCACTTTCATCATTAGTAGGCTCTTTAGTTCTTTGTTTTCTCCCATAAGGGTAGTGTCATCTGCGTACCTGAGGTTATTAATGTTTCTCCTGGCAATCTTGATTCCAGATGGGCATTTCGCATGATGTCCTCTGCATATACGTTAAATAAGCAGGGTGATAATATATAGCCTTGACATACTCCTTTCTCAATTTGGAACCAGTCCGTTGTTCCATGTCCAGTTCTAACTTGCTTCTTGACCTGCATACATATTTCTTAGGAGACAGGTAAGGTGGTTTGGTATTCCCATCTCTTTAAACTGTTAAGTTAAATGCAAACCCACATGCTTTTAATGGTGCTTCCCAGGTGGCACCAGAGGTAAAGAAACTGCCTGCCAGTGGAGGGGATGCAAGAGATGTGGGTTTGATCCCTTGGTCAGGAAGATCCCCTGGAGGAGCGCACGGCAAACCTCACTAGTATTCTTGCCTGGAGAATCCCATGGACAGAGGAGCCTGGCAGGCTGTACTCCATAGGGTCGTACAGAGTTGGACATGACTGAAACAACTTGGCATGCACGCATGCTTTTAATGATCTATTGGGCTAAGGTAGCACTCATTTCCTTTCTAAAAACTGAGCCTAATAAAGATATAAGCCTCAGCACATCACTCCAGTTGGAAGCTGAGAGAGTACTTGTCAACAGAGCCAATATTTTCCTTGGAAAGCAATTTGGGTATACTCTCAATATGAGATAAACAACCAGAAATTCCATGCCATAAAGTAGGACTGAAAAATTTTTAGCCTAGAAAAATATGTAAGTACTCTACTAAATGAATCCAACATAGTAAAGCATCTGGTAAAGTACACCCTATTTTTAAACAACATAAATTCTGATTATAGGCGAAATTAGACAGTATTTGTCTTTCTCTGATATACTTCACGTAGTATAACACCTTCTAGGTCCATCCATGTTGTCACAAATGGCAAGATTTCATTCTTTTCTATGACTGAGTAATATTCCATTATATATAAGTATTATTATTTTTTAAACTACTCTAAATAAGCTATAATTTTTAAATTAAAATTTTAATAATCTAAAAAAATCCCCAGTTATTTCTTGATTCGGTTTTCACATGGCAGTAAATAAAAAGGACAATGCATGAATAACCTTTTGAAATTTTGAAACTATAATCCTTCCAATTTAAGAATATTCAAAACTATCTTACCTGAAAACTGCAACTAAGATGAAATTCTTTAACATTAGAGAAATATATAATCTATCTCGTATATAAAACACACATGTAATGTCACATGTTATATATAATGATATAGTTATCCTACCTTCTATATGTTATTGGTAGCTTTGCTTTTATACAATTAACAAATCCCAAGTCATGGATATAAAAGCATAAAATAACTAGTAACGATTAATCCAAATGAATGTTCCTATAATATTTTTAAAATCTTACTTTAACTGAGCAAAATTTACTTATTTAATATCAAGTTTACATACCTGACCTTCCAAAAACTACATCCCAAGGAGAACTAATGGGCTGTTCATCTCCTTTAGCTCCACCTTCTTTATCTGTACCTTGAATTCCAATGCCAGCCACAGTGCTCACCATCTCAGCTTCTAGGTCAATCTACAGAAATTAATACAGGTTTTATATAATATATCTATTTCCAATAGAACATATAGAAAACATGTGCTTTATTTATATACTATGTGTGAACTTATTATATATTAAAAAAAACTGAGTGGTTTTAGTATGTAAAATAAAAAAGGAAATGTGCAACATGAATACTTTAAAAAAAGCTTTAAAAAAAGGCTTATCAAGTACATGGTGACCTTGCTGTTAAAATGCATAAAACTTAGTCCTTTTCACTTCTCTATCACATCATCCATCCATTCCCTAACTTTCCTCTTACACACTCGCCTTCATCATGCCTCTATCAAAACTAGTATTGAACTCATCTCAATTATATTTTAAAAGAAGGTGACATTTGAAAATGTAAAGCAGCATCAAGAAAAACACGTCTTAAAATTAAATGTATATTTCAATTGTGCTTGGTTAGTAATTAACACATTTAAAGTTTAACATGTGGCAAGCACTGACCTCATCTATCCATCCAAACTCACATATCCCTACAACTGTGATTTTGATTATTGCAGAGGAAACTGAGGCACCGATCAGTAAGTAAGATCCCAACACCCACAGCCAGTAAGTCCAGGATCTTGGATCTGAACCACTTCCAGCTCTACTACATGCCTCTGCTTCATAAACCAAAAAACTAATGCATTCTACTGAAAAAAAAAAAAATACTCTGGTTTCATCTCCTGAGACTTTTCAACATCTTATGAAAATTTTCAAACACAGAGAAAAGCTGAAAGAATTTAATTCGAGTGCTTCATTTTTTCAGACCTCCATTTTCCTTTCTTTGAGGCAAAACTTACAACAAAATGTACAAATCTTAAGTGTACCATCTGATAAATTCTCAAAGATACATAAACTTATGCAGCCCCAACATACATAAAGATCCAGAATGGTACCGTCACTCCAGAAAGTTCCCTCACACTTCTTTCCAGTCATCCCCAACCCCAGTGGCAAACAGTATTAATTTTTTTTCCCCATCATAGATTAGCTGTAACTCTTCAGACAGATGAAATGATACAGTAATGAACTCTTTTTGTGAGGCTTCTCTCATTTAACATGTTTGAAATTTATTCATGTTCCTTTTGATTGCTGAATAGTATTCCATCAAAGGAATATATCCCAGCTCATTTACATATTTTTAAAAAATGTATTATTATTTATTTGGCTGCACTGGGTCTTAGTTGAGGCATATAGGATCTTTAGTTACAGCATATGAGAAGTAGCTTCCTGACCAGGGATTGAACCTGGGCCCCCTGCCTTGGGCACTCAGGTTCTTAGCCAATGGACTACCAAGTCCCTCATTTATATATTTTCTTACTGATGGACACCTGGGCTATTTCCAGCTTGGGGACCTTTAAGTAGGGATGCCATTAATATTCTTATATAAGCCTTTTTGTGGACATGCTTTCACTTTTCTTGGGTATGTACACAGGACAATAACTGCTATGTTATAGGGCGGGTGTATTAGCAGCTTGATATAAAAACTTCCAGAAGGCTATCTCCAATGGTCTATCATTTTCTATTTCTATCAATAATCCAGCTTGATATAAAAACTTCCAGAAGGCTATCTCCAATGGTCTATCATTTTCTATTTCTATCAATAATGTATGAGAGTTCAAACTGCTCCACATCCTCGCCAACCTCTTGTATTGTCTTTTTTTTTTAATCTATTTTTTAAATTGAAGGATAATTACTTTACAGAATTTTGTTGATTTTTGTCAACAAAAATGTTGTCAACCTCAACATGAATCAGCCATAGGTATACATACATCCTCTCTGTTTTGAACTTCCCTCCAATCTCCCAGTCTTTTTAATTTTAATCATTACAGTGGATATACAGTGACATTTACTGTGGTTTGAACTCACATTTCCTCTCAACTTACAATGTTGACCATTTTTCTGTGGTTATTGTCATATCTTCTTTTGAAAAATGTTAAAATCTTTGGCTCATTTTTTATTGGGTTGTCATCCCATTTTTCAGCTGTAGAAACCTTTATATTACACGGATACTAATCCTCTTCATAGATGTATTTTTGTGACTATTTTCTGATAGACTGTGGCCTTTCACCTTATTTTAATTATTTTGTGGCCACACCATGTGGTTTGTGGGATCCTAGTTCCCCAACTAGGAGTTGAACTGGGCCCTCAGAAGTGAAAGCATAGAGTCCTAGCCACAGGGCCGCCAGGGAATTCCCACGGCTTTTCACTTTAACAGTATATAATAATAAGCAGAAGTTTTATAGTTAAATAAATTTGAATCTACAGGTTTTTTTCTTTTCTGATTTTTGTTGCTGTGTCCTGTCTTTGAGAGACCTCTGCCTACATGCAAGTCACAAAGATATTCCTGTACGTTTTCTTCTAAAAGCTTCATAGTTTTAGCATTTACATTTAGGTCTGTGATGCATCTTGAATTGATGCTTGCACATGGTGTGTGAAGTAGGGGTCATGTTTATTTTTTTCCCCATGTGGGTATTTAGTTGTTCAAGCACAATGTACAGAAATGACTCTCCTTTCTCCTGATTGCTTTGATGCTTTTTAGAAAATCAAGTAATTGCATAGGTGTATGGTTACCTCTGGGTGCTGTTGTTGTTTTTTTTTAACTGATCTATATATCTATCCTTATGAAACTATCACATTGTCTTGATTAGTATATAGTATAGCATTAGTATACTGCATAGCATTATAGGGTCTTGAAATCAGGTAGTACGAGTCTTTTAACTTTGTTCTTTTTCAACACTGTTTTAGATGTAATAATCCCTGGCTTGCATTTCCACATAAATTTTAGAACCCTTTTGTTAATATCTACCCAAAATGTCTGAGGGTGTTTGGATTGGGACTGCATTAAGTCTATAGATCAATTTAGAACAAAATGAATTCGAATACTGAGTTTTGCAGTCCAATACTGAGTTAATTTTTGTCAGTTCAGTTCAGTTGCGCATGTTGGACTCCTTGTGACCCCATGGACTGCAGCACCCCAGGCCTCCCTGTCCACCATCAGCTCTGAGAGCTTGCTCAATCAAACTCATGTCCTTTGAGTCAGTGATGCCATCCAACCATCTCATTCTCGGTCATACCCTTCTCCTCCTGCCTTCGACCTTTCCCAGCATCAGGGCCTTTTCAAATGAGTCAGTTCTTTGCATCAGGTGGCCAAATAATTGGAGCTTCGGCTTCAGCATCAGTCCTTCCAATGAATATTCAGGACTGATTTCCTTTAGGATTGCCTGGTTTGATCTCCTTGCAGTCCAAGGGGACACTCAAGAGTTCACTCCAAAGACAGAAATACAGATCAATGGAACAAAACAGAAAGCCCAGAGACAAATCCACGCACCTATGGACACTTTATCTTCAACAAAGGAGGCAAGAATATACAATGGAGAAAAGACAATCTCTTTAACAAGTGGTGCTGGGAAAACTGGTCAACCACTTGTAAAAGAATGAAACAAGAACACTTTCTAACACCATACACAAAATAAACTCAAAATGGATTAAAGATCTAAACATAAGACCAGAAACTATAAAACTCCTAGAGGAGAACATAGGCAAAACACTCTCCGACATACATCACAACAGGCTCCTCTATGACCCACCTCCCAGAATATTGGAAATAAAAGCAAAAATAAACAAATGGGACCTAATTAAACTTAAAAGCTTCTGTACAACAAAGGAAACTATATAAGCAAGGTGAAAAGACAGCCTTCAGGATGGGAGAAAATAATAGCAAACAAAGCAACTGACAAAGAATTAATTTCAAAAATATACAAGCAACTCCTGCAGCTCAATTCCAGAAAAATTACAGACCCAATCATAAAAGGGCCAAAGAACTAAACAGACATTTCTCCAAAGAAGACATACAGATGGCTAACACACACATGAAAAGATGCTCAACATCACTCATTATCAGAGAAATGCAAATCAAAACCACAATGAGGTACCATCTCATGCCAGTCAGAATGGCTTCTATCCAAAAATCTACAAACAGTAAGTACTGGAGAGGGTGTGGAGAAAATGGAACCCTCTTACACTGTTGGTGGGAATGCAAACTAGTACAGCCACTATGGAGAACAGTGTGGAGATTCCTTAAAGAACTGGAAATAGAACTGCCTTATGACCCAGCAATCCCACTGCTGGGCATACACACCAAGGAAACCAGAACTGAAAGACATGTTTGCCCCAATGTTCATCACAGCACTGTTTACAATAGCCAGAACATGGAAGCAACTTAGATGTCCATCAGCAGACGAATGGATAAGAAAGCTGTGGTACATATACACAATGGAGTATTACTCAGCCATTAAAAAGAATACATTTGAATCAGTTCTAATGAGGTGGATGAAACTGGAGCCTATTATACAGAGTGAAGTAAGCCAGAAAGAAAAACACCAATACAGTATAAAACGCATATATATGGAATTTAGAAAGATAGTAACGATGACCCTATACATGAGACAGCAAAAGAGACACAGATGACCTGGGTTCAATCCCTGGGTTAGGAAGATCCCCTGGAGGAGGAAATGGCACCCCACTCCAGTACTCTTGCCTGGAAAATCCCATGGACAGAGCAGCGTGGTAGGTTACAGTCCATGGGGTTGCAAAGAGTCGGACACGATTGAGTGACTTCACTTTCACTTTCTTCTCACAGAAACGGATAGGATAGTTTAAAAATTCCTCTTGGAGAAAGCCTGGGCCTAGGTAATGTTATAGGAATTTTAATAAATATTCAAAAACCATTAATTCCTATGTGAGACAAATTATTCCCCCAAAAAAGAAAAAAACTCATTTGATGAGATCAGTATGACCTTGATTCCAAAATCAGGTAAGAACAGTACAAGAAAATATAGAATTTATGAATATGAATTTCATAACATTGAATGTAATTTTGGATAATCAAATCTAATTTGGCTTTAAAAAAAATCATGGATTAGGTAAGTTTTATTCCAGGGATAAAAAGATGATTCAACATCAAATACACCTAATAATGTAATTCATCACATCAGTATACATATAGTTTTTCCAGTCACATGTATGGATGTTGAGTGAAGTGAGTGAAGTCACTCAGTCATGTCCAACTCTTTGTGACCCCATGGACTGTAGCCTACCAGGCTCCTCCATCCATGGGATTTTCCAGGCAAGAATACTACAGTGGGTCACCATTTCCTTCTCCAGATCTTCCCGACCCAGGGACTGAACCCAGGTCTCCTGCATTGTAGGCAGACGCTTTACCATCTGAGCCACCAGGGAAGTCACATCAGTAAACTAAGGGCAAAAAACTATACAATTATTTCCATAAATACAGAAAATGCATTTAATAAAATTATATAATAATTCTTAGTAACTAAGAGAAAATTTCTTAACTTCATAAATATTTTATTTCCCAAAGCTACAGAAAATGCATGTAAACTTCTGGAGAAAGTTTACTTGCATTCTATTTAAGACTATGAGCATGACAAGATACCTACTATTACCATAATGCTTAAGAGCAATATAATAAAAGGTAATGAAGGATAAAAATGAAAAGGGAAAAGATAAAACTGTTGTGTGTTTTTTTCAAACAATATATTCACATGAGAAAGAAACAGAAGTTTCTGCAGAAATGGATAAGTTGATCCTAAAATTCTTACAGAATTGAGAGGGATTCAGGAACGGTAAAAAAAAATGTTGACAAAGAAGTAAGTAGGAAGACTCATACTTTCTGACTGCACAACTTATTAAGTTATGGCAATCAAAACAGTGTGTTATTACCACAAAGACAGATAAACAGACCAATGGAATAGACATGAAAGTCTGGAAATAAACCCATGCATGTATGAATAACTGATTTTCTAAAGGCTGCCAAGACTACTCAAAGGAGAAAGAACAGTCTCTTCCATAAATGGTTCTGGGATAACTGGATGTCCACATGTAAAAGAATGAAGTTGAACCCTTAGCTATGACAAATCTAGACAGCATATTAAAAAGCAGAGACAAAGGTCCATCTAGTCGAAGGTATGGTTTTCCCAGTAGTCACGTATGGATATAAAAGTTGGACCATAAAGAAGGCTGAGCACTGAAGAACTGATGCTTTTGAACTGTGGTGTTGGAGAAGACTATTGAGAGTCCCTTGGACTGCAAGGAGATCAAACCAGGCCATCCTAAAGGAAATCAGTCCTAAATATTCATTGGAAGGGCTGATGCTGAAGCTGAAACTCCAACCCTTTGGCCACCTGATGCAAAGAACTGACTCATTAGAGAAGACCCTGATGCTGGGAAAGATTGAAGGCAGGAGGAGAAGGGGACAACAGAGGATGAGATGGTTGGATGGCATCCCTGACTCAATGGACATGAGTCTGAGTGAGCTCCGGGAGATGGTGAAGGACAGGGAAGCCTGGCGCTCTGCAGTCCATGGGATCACAAAGAGTCAGACAGAGTGACTGAACAACAACAACAACCCAAAAGAAATAAAAATGTATGCCCACACAAAACTTCTATGTGAATTATTTGTAACAGCCAAAAATTGGAAACACCCTAAATGTCACCAACTGGTTACTGGATAAAATGTGGTTTATACATGCAATGGAATGCTCTTCAGCAGTATAAATGAACTCCTGACATGTTACATCATCAGTGAACCTCAAAAACATTACACAGAATGAAAGAAGCCAGACACACAGACCATACATTATATGATTCTATTTATATAAATGTTCAAAAGAGGCAAATCTATAGAGATAGGAACTGGGGGATGCAAATGGGGATTAATTATAACTGGGTATGAGGGTTCTTACTAGGAAGATGAAAATGTTCTAAAAATGATTTATGATAATGGTTTCACAATTTGTTAAATTTACTAAAAATTCCTAAATTATATACTTGAAATGGGTGACCTTTATTCTATGGAAAATATATCACAATAAAGTTCTTAAAATACTACAGATTTTATAAGGTCACATACAAATAAAATACTACAGATTTTATAAGGTCACAAACAAAAAGATGTGAATTAAACACATCAGAAAGACTGCCTATAGGTGTACTTATGTACAGGGAATGGCAGAGGTGACGGAAATGGAGATGAAGAGGAATTTACAAAAGTAAGTAAATTATTTCTAACAAGAAACAGGCTGACATGGAACAATGATGCTCATGAGGTATAAATATAGGAGTATGGTCCACCCTCTGCAAATGAGATCTTAAAAATGTAAAATAAACATCTTTATATATTTAAAAAGAGAGGAAGAAAAATTCTACATCATTTCCATTTTTTGAAGATACTAAACTGTCATAAAATATTAAAAATGACTCCAAGTCACCTATATTTGTTATGATGATTATGCTGTCAATACTCTAAAACCCACTAAGTTCTAAAGGAAGAGAAATTAACGTGTAATCAAAAAAGGACAAGTATTCCCTCTACCTTGTGGGCTAAATACCTTACTACCTCATTATTCTCTTTGATATCTATGATACTATGATGAATTTTAGAAGCACAGACCCAAAAAAGATAATGATAAAGAAATACTGACCTTTAAGGAGCAACGTAAAACCACGTTTGCCCGAAGTACCAACGTTAAGTTATTAGTCCTATGACAAGTTCTGTTAAACAGAGCTTCTTGGTCAAGTAAGTTTAAAAATACTGCACACATATCCCCCCACTAATGTATGCACAATATACTGGCATACTAAAATCTTAGAAATTCTCTAAGATATTTAAAAAACAAATCTGCTTTAATTTACAAAGCCACAAAATCTTTTTCTCATGTAACATCTTTTCATATTAGGATGAATATACACTTTAGAAAATGCTTCATTCAACAGATGTTACTTGCTGATAAACTTATTCAATAAATATCTATTAAATACACCTGCTGTGGGCCAGGCTCTGTTTTAGGTGCTTAGGATTTCAGTAGTAAAGAAAACAAATTTCACGCCTGTGTGGGGATTTACATTACAGTGATTATTATACGTTCTACATGTTTTTTCCTATTTTATGTATAATTATCAACCAAGTGGGAGAAGGCAATAGCACCCCACTCCAGTACTCCTGCCTGGAAAATCCCATGGAAAGAGGAGCCTGGTAGGCTGCAGTCCATGAGGTCGTGAAGAGTGGGATACGACTGAGCAACTTCACTTTCACTTTTCACTTTCATGCACTGGAGAAGGAAACGGCAACCTACTCCAGTGTTCTTGCCTGGAGAATCCCAGGGACGGGGGAGACTGGTGGGCTGCCATCTATGGGGTCGCACAGAGTCGGACACGACTGAAGTGACTGAGCAGTAGCAGTAGCATCAACTAAGTATATTAGTTAACAATTTTGTCAATATAAATAGGCAAAAACATCAAGAGAGAGAAATAGTGAGAAAAGCAAGGGAAGTGCCTGAAATAGTATGTTCAGACAGAATGGGTTAGATGAACTTATTTTCCAAATAGATGGCAAGTAAAAAACCAATAAATTACAGCCAAAATACTCATCAGTAAGAAATGCTTAAAATAACTAGGTAATACTATGCAGTCATATGAATATGACTAATATGGGAAAAAAAGAAGAATGTAAAAATTATGTATATTCATTATGATTCCATTTGTTTAAAAAAGAAGATTCTCTAAAGACAAAATTAATTTGCGTATGAGTAGAAAACTTCTGGAGACACAAATTTTAACAGTGGTTGGTTACCACTAGGGAGCCCAAATAGATCACTGGGGACTTTTTAAATCTTTAAGTATTACATCATTAAAAAAAATTAGATCATATATTACTACTATAATGAGACTAAAAAAAAATGTACGTCTAATTGACACATAAGTATTCCCAGAGAAAACATAAGAGCTGAACGGAGGCAGGAGTGTTTGTTTGCTTTTTTCCTAGATTTGAGAAAATTTAACTGAAAAGGGACAAAGCATCACTTTACAAACTGATTAAGAAAACACCTCAAATTGAGGAGCCTTAGGGTGATTAGGCACATGAGTTTGAAATAAAGGATTAAAAAAAGGACTTGATTTGCCCTCTGTGACAAGATACTGACACACCGAAAAACAAGTTACGTAAGAATAAAGTTAAAGCAAGTACCTCTGAGAAAAACTGAATGAGGATGATCTGAAATATTCAAGCAACACCCTCTCATTTCAAATATTTATGTAGCAAGTATATATGTTTTTCTGATTAGAAGTACTAAAACTTTATTTAAAATGGAAAATTACCTTTCTTATAAGGTGATTTTCTGTATCTGCCACATATATGATATTATTCATTATGGCTACACCTTGTGGTGAGTTAAAACTTGACTCTGAAAAGATTCCATCTTTTCTTCCAGGGTTGGGTCCTAAAAGACAAAACAACCGTAAGAGAAAATTTTTCTTATCTCAAAGTAAAACAAACAAACAAAAACCCCCAAACAAAAACTTATATTTAAAGCTGGGATTTTAATATAAATGATACTTCTGCAGTCCACGGGGTCACAGAGACTCAGACATGACTGAGCCACTGAACAACAGCAACAACCTAAAAACTAAACTGCTTCCCAAGATACCTGTTTTTCTCAGGAATAAGTTTTGCAAGTGAAAGGACTTACTAGATAAGGGTTACTAGAACACTTCGGTAGTTTGTATCAGTAGAAATTAATTCAAAAGGCATCTATTACCTAGACTAGAAAGAATTAAAAATAATTTAAATCTTTCAGCATCTAGATGAATGATTCTTAACAATTTTGGAAGATAAACTCTTTTGATGATAACAGTGAAAATTATGAGCCGTTCCCTTACAAAAATACACATGCCCATTAAATGTCTGGAGAAGGAAATGGCAACCCACTCCAGTACTCTTGCCTGGAGGATCCCATGGATGGAGGAGCCTGGTAGGCTACAGTCCATGGGGTCGCTAAGAGTCGGTCACGACTGAGCGACTTCACTTTCACCTCTCACTTTCATGCATTGGAGAAGGAAATGGCAACCACTCTAGTGTTCTTGCCTAGAGTCCCAGTGACGGCGGAGCCTGGTGGGCTGCTGTCCATGGAGGTCGCACAGAGTCGGACACGACTGAAGCACCTTAGCAACAGCTTTAAATGTCACAATTTCAAGGGGTTCACAGGTCATGAGGATCATTCAAGCATTTCTTAATAGCCCATGAATCCCAACTTAACAGACTTGGTTTAAACCCCAGCTCTACTTAGCTGTTGATCCAGGCAAGTTCTGTGTGACAAACGTTTACAAAAGTTTCTCTTCTGTAAAACCGAACTAATAATATATCTAACTTATAGCACTGTTTACATTAATACAGGTAAAGTGCTCAGAATAATGCCAGGCATATTTTTTGTTTGTTATTATTAATAACACTATTATTGTTGATGATGAGACCTCTCTGAGGGAAAAAAGAGGGAGAATACTGTGGTCACTTCAGATTGGAGAGTACTATGTACTCTATAACCCCTTCGCATATATTCTTGAGCGACATTAGCAGAGTAAAAGATCTAGTAGGATGAGACCACTACCACCAAGAATCTTTTAAAGCACACCTGATCAGTATCTCCTGAGTGTATCTGACCACAAAATTCTCTTTTAATATCTGCAGAATAACTATAAATCTATCACAAGATAATAGTATTTCTAGAAACATGTTTGGAAAAGGCAGTTTGCTGCTGGTTTCTCTGTTTAACAAAGGAGAATATCCATCTAAACTATTTAAAAAATTTTAGAAGCTATTAAAAAAACTTTTAATTATTTAAATGTAACTTGCTATAACACATGTTTTTGAGTCACAATTCTCTGCCTGTTACAAATTAAAATACAAAGTTGCCAAAGCAAAATAAACAACACAGAACACACACATACTCTAACAGAAACAACAAATACCTTCAAGGGCTAAGGGAATATTATCTTGGCATAATAAGAACAGCCCCTTATGTACTAACAGTGCACATGTGACTAAGTGAAGACTGCAAGGAGATGAATTACTTTTCTCTTTGACTAATATTTTGTTGGATGTCATTTCAGCCTGGAGGAGCAGGATTAACAGTGTACTTAGTAGATTTTATTAATTATGTAAGATGTCAATAAGAGCCCTTTTTAGATACAGACCAGGGAGATACGGAAGAAAATGACCTATGCCTACATGATACTTTTATTTTGCCACAACCAAAGGCATTGGATTCAAAAGTATGCTTAAGTTCTTATGGAAGGAGACAAAGGTATAATGTTATACAAATCCTAGGTTATTTACTTTATAATCTAAGTCTCGAGTTCTTAGGGTATAATCTTGGTCTTAAAAAAGATATGGCTGTACTTTGATGGAAAGGGAAATATAATACTTCCATATAAAATGCCCCAAATCTAAAATGTATACAATATTTTCATAAGGTACAATCAAGTGGCAGTTTTTTGAAAAAACAAGATGGGATATACAGATATACTTGAAAATTATACAAAAGATTTCCACCTTTTGATCTTAATGGAATTTTTGGGGGGTAATTTTGGTTGTTTTTCAGGAAGTGAGAAGGCATTAATTCAGATACCCCACATTAATTAACAAAGTAATTTCTGATGAAGTTAACAGTGTATATTGCCCGTATATAGTTGTTTACAGATTTCCATTTTAATACCTCTCTGAATAATTTTCACATATGTAATGTAAAATACGTTATATTCCACAATCAGCAGACTTTACCTCCAATGCTGTGCTGAGTTTGTCCATTCTTCCAGACGACCAAAATTCTATGGTGTCCAGTGTCTGCTATTACCAATCTGTTAGACACATGGTCCACTGCTATTTTGCCAGGAAACAGCAGTGGTGAAGGTGGCAAGGAGTCTTTATAGAGCTTTATTCCAATTTTATTAGCTCTGATCTGCCCCCTGTCTTTGTAATACTTTAAAGCTATTGAAGTATATAAAAATAAGTTCTCTTTATGTCCTTCTCCAATCAAAGAAAACAACATGTTTCCACGGGGTCCGAGTATGATCAGAGTTGGCCAGCAGGAAACTTCTAGTTCTTGCCAAAGGCTGGCATCTACATCATTAACCACAGGGTGGGTGATGTTGTATCGAAGAACGGCACTCCTAAGGTTATCCAGGACTTTTTCATTTGGAAACTTAGCCGAGTGAACACCAACAATCAGAAGACCATCTAAATGCGAAAAATTAAAAGTTGAACATTATTAAGTATTAAAATTTGACTATCACCATCCATATATTAGGGTTAGGGTCATAAATAAGTATAAACAGATAAAAAAGAGAAAAGATAGGACTAAATTAGTACCTTCAACTGTATTTAAACTCATGAATAAAAAATTAACATTTATATCTAAATTCAATCTTGATAACTACATAAAAACCACGTGATCAAAATCATGTAGCAACTTTAAGTTTAAAACCCTGCGTCCTTTTTCTAGATAAAGCTTTAAAATAATTTATTTTATTAAAAAGACGTTGACATTTTGTAACCTTTTCCCACCTATTTTAAGCCCCTTTAAAATTCACAAAGACTATGATTGCTTTCTGCTGGTATTGATTGTCACATTATCTTCTTAAATTTTTCTCATCTAACTACATCATAGATTAACAGAATGAACAGGAACAAGATAAGGTCCTTGACTTATTTAAAATTCCTACTGTATAGCTCTTAGAACAGACCATATTATAGACAGCAGAATTGCTGAAAACTAAAAACAACCTATTTCTTTTACTTAATCAATACAGCATGTCAAGAAAATAATACAGAAAAAAAAGTATAAAGTTTTAGGCTAGATTCAGAGAAAAACTCAGTACTGACTACCAAAGTGATAGAGGTAATAATAGCCATGTAAATTAGAATCTCTCAACATATTCATTAAAAACTATACAAACCAGTATGAAGAAAAAATAAAACCACACAAATTGGGAGGTCTAAGTACCAGACAGGCCATCCTTCCATTACAACTAGTAACTCCAAATCAAAACACACACACAAACACATGCCTGATGACTGAGAATAGTAAACAAAGGCAGGCAGACTGTTAGAGAGGGGTCAGAACTTGGAAAAGCAAATTACAGGAGGGCGAGTTTTCAGCTGTATTTTGTTTCCCCTTTCACAGCTTTGCATTGAGAATGGGCCCCAGTGAGCCCGTGGAACAGTTTCAGAAGGTCTACTATACATGCAACAGGAATCTTAGAGAGGCGCTAGAGACTGGGGCAGGAAAAATACATAACACCAGAGCTTTCAAAATGTGACTAAAGATATAAATGCACAGAATTCAAGAAGGTCAGTATACTGTAAAGAAGGTAAACTAAAAGAAAACCATCCCTACACACATCATTAAGTTCTGAAAACCAAGGATTAAAGAAAAAACCCACAAACGTCTTGAAAGCAGCGGCAGAGAAAAAGACACAGTGATGAGGGACACCTTGAAGAACCAGGTAGAAGGGCAGTGGGGAGGAGTGGGAAGGCCTGTACACTTAAAATACACTGTATGCCAAATATGCAGCAATAAAGTTCTTAAAAAAACAGAATAAGCTCCCTGAAGTCACATTCTGGCTTTACTACTCGCTGAGTTACCTCGGGCATGGCACTAAATCTCTCTGTGTACCAGTTTTCTTATTTGTAAAATGGGAAAATGACAGTCAATAGCCTCACAGGTCAGCTTTGAGGATATAAAGACAATCTGTATAAGACATTTAGCATAGTACCTAGTACACTGCAAAACTGTAAAACCTCAACAAATGTGCACTATTATTATTTTTTTAAGTTATAAGTACAAAGATAACCAATAAAAGAGAACTATAACGTTTTCTATGTATCAAAAGAAATTAGTAATGTAAAATAGAAAAAAAGCATATGTTGAGAAACAACAAATAAAACATAATATACAAAATAACACATAACTATACATATAATACTTAAAAATAAATGTGAATGGGTTTAATTCATCTATTAAAAAGATTTGGACACATTCTGTACATCAGAGACACATCGAAAACAAAGTGAACCAGAAAAGCAAAAAATAAAGATATGGGAAAACATATGTGGGCAAATGAAAGGATAGGAACAGAAGAGTGTAATTCTGGTAAGCAGGATATATCTTGGGAGAAGGCAATGGCAACCACTCCAGTATTCTTGCCTAGAGAATCCCGTGGACAGAGGAGCCTGGTGGGCTGCTGTCCATGGGGTCACACAGAGTCGGACACGACTGAAGCACCTTAGCATGCATACACGCTTTGGAGAAAGAAATGGCAACCCACTCTAGTGTTCTTGCCTGGAGAATCCCAGGGACAGAGAAGCCTGGTGGACTGCTGTCTATGGGGTCGCACAGAGTCGGACACGACTGAAATGACTTAGCAGCAGCAGTAGGATATCTCTGACAAGGTAGATGTCAATCCTCACAGCATTAAACAAAGGAAGAAATTTTTTCACGTGAAAAGCGTTTACAACAAAGATAAAACAACTAGGAAGACCCCCAAGCAATGAAGGAAGCAACTTGATAAAGCAGAGACACTCTGATAATAAAAAATAGACTTTCCTCTCAAGTGTACATGGGATATTTATAAATACTGATCACAAAGAAAGGATTATAAAGGTTACGTTCTAAACCACAATACAGTAAAACTGGTATTATTAACAAAAAAATTGTCTTTTGTTTCACAGAAACTCCACTCTTCTGGCATGTTTCTCCTTTACTCCTACACCAATGCCACTTACAACACTGCCGACACCAGATGGGTGGGTGTTTCCCCCACACTAGGCAACGGTTTGCGACAACTTTTGGGTGTTCTCAATTCTAACACAGGGACAGTCACTCACAAGCCTGCCCTCCCACTTCTGATGACAACAGCAAGTCACAGGTCCCCAAGCTACCCACACTTCTGTTCAACTTGGCTACAAATCAGATTTCCATGACCCTTCCCTTGGATTAGATTATTTGCTACAATAAGGGAATCCAGAGAAACACTTATGCTTTACTGGTTTATTGTACAAGAGTATGATAAAACATACAGCCAAACATCCGGATGGAGGAGTGAACACAAGGCGAGGTACGTGGGAAGGGGTATAGAGCTTCCACGTGCACTCCCAGCCTGCCACTACCCCAGCTGTGTTCACCAACTTAAGTTCTTTGAGCTCTATACCCTTGGAAATTTTAAAAAGGCTTCATCACAGAGGCATGGTCCATCATTAACTCCATTTCCAGCCTCTTCCCCTCTCTGGAGAAGAGGGATGGGAGGTGGGGGGGTAGGGGCCTGAACTAATCAAGCTTCTAATCATGGCCAGGAAAAGAAAATAAATCAAAAGAAAGTAAGTAATAAAGATAAACAAGAAATTTAGGAGACACAAAATTTTTTTTTTAATTCAGCATTCACTCCTGACAAAAAAATATAAAAAACTGAAAAACCGAAAATAGGAACTGATGGGTATTTTCTTTCAGTGGGAAAGTTAACCTTAATCACATTTATTGATGTGGTTTGTTGATCAAACCTTTTGTATTTCTCTATACTGTAATTACTGTATATTATGTTACAGTGTGTTTTCTCTATTTGGTGTGCCCATTTTTCCTTCTTTTTTAAGATTTTTTGGGGATTTTAGGAAGGTCTGTATTTTTGTTCCAGTGGCTATTTTCTAGTAATATTTTTTATCATATTATAAAAGTATTAACTCCCATTTTTATAATCTTTTATGATCTGGTCTATCATCTTTAAACGGTATCTTTTAACTGATTACCTATACAATTATCAGTAGTCTGTTTCCCCACTTTGCCTTTTATTTCCATTTTTCTTTATTTGCATTCTTTCTAATTCTGTCAGAATATATGATTTTATATTATTCTTCATCTCTTGGGTTGTATTCTGCTGATTTAGCTAGGTTGGAACTCTTCCAGCAGTCGTATTCCTTGTCTAGTTCTGACTTATCCTGGACCACGAGATATTTTGTGAGAGAACCGGAAGGTGTAAAAGGCAGCAGCAGCCCGATCCTCTCTGTGGGAAGGCTGGTGCAGGGCACCAGGCACCAGGGCACCAGTGTACACACTCTCCTCCTCTGCGGGCTCACCCGGAGGGCTGTGGGGGAGCGGCGGGGCACCCAGCAGCTGCACCAGCTTTAGCCAGATCTCCTCCCTCGGCGTGTCCAACTCCTGGGCCAGGTTGAGCTGTTAGCTCCGTGATGAAGTGAACAAACATATTCTGCTGGCCAACTCATTACTTATGCTGCACGCTTACATGGGCTCCAGCTCATCCTTAAGGGGATTCCAGTTTAGGCATTAGGTTGTAGTTTGCCCTTCTTCTCCCCTCCTTCAGATCCATCTTTCCTTTTCAACTGCCTGACCTCCTGACTTCGGGTAGAGCCATCAGACATACAGGCAACAGCTACAGGTAGACTAACTTATCAGCACAAAATGTATCCACAAGATTATTCACTGTTTGGGACTGCTAAATATTAGAAACAATGTATCAGCCTGGTGCTGCAGTCCCTGGGGTCGCAAGGAATCAGACACAACTTAGCCAGTGAACAACAAGGGTCACTACACAGGACAGGAGAGTAGCTGAATAAATTATGGCACATGCGCGTGCGTGCGCACACGCACACACTACTACGCAGCTATTGAAAATAACCGGGAAGTTTTCTATAAATTTATATGGAGTGACTGCCAGGAAAACTTACATGATAAAAAGTAAAGTGCATAAAAATGTCAATGGCATGTCACTTAAAATAATATAAAATATTAAAAAAAGAAATTTAAAAAAGAAAAAGAACAGGACAAAAAGAATGAGAAGGTAAGAATAAGCAGGAGAGATGGGTGGATGGAACTATATTTTCTGTGTGGTTCTGACTTTCGGATCAAGTTATAATTCTTCACGAAATAGTGAAAGTGTTAGTCACTCAGTCGTGTCCAACTCTTTGTGACTCCATGAACTGTAGCCTCCCAGGCTCCTCTGTCCATGGGGTTCTCCAAGCAAGAATACTGGAGAGGGTAGCCATTCCCTTTTCCAAGGAATCTTCCTGACTTGGGGCTCCTGCATTGCAGGCAGATTCTTTGCTGTCTAAGCCACCAGGGAAGCCCATAGTTTTGCATACTGAAAACCAAACAATATCAAACAAAAATGGGGGAAGGGGGGCTAAAAATACAAATAAAAACAAATGAATCTAGCTGTACTTCAAATTAATAACATAATCTCATGGGGGTGGGGAGTGGGAGGAACTAATTTAAATAATTTTAAAATTTAGTTGAAAGGGACTGGAAGCAAAGACACCCCAGTAGCAACAAGCACATCTAGTGTCCAGATCTTATTTTCTCAAAATCATTCTCAATATTCAATACTCAAAGGAATCAGAGGCTCCTTGGAAAAATGGCTGATTCAGAGATGGGGCTGGGAAAGTACAAGACGAACCTGGAAACATTTTGTTATTGACAAGAAGTGCTCAGAGAATGATTAAGGACAAAAGGACACAGGTGATAGAATAGCTTGAAGATGATCCTATTAGTCAAATAGGAAAACTGTGAAAATCAAAATAAATAATGACAGTGATGCTTTATAAAAACAAATAAGAATTCATGAGTTGAGTCCAAATATATTATATATCATATATATATTACATGAGATGGTTGGATGGCATCACCAACCTAAGGACCTCTCAAAGGACCTAAGTTTGAACAAGCTCAAGGAGAGGGTGAAGGACAGGGAAGCCTGGCATGCTGTAGTCCATGGGGTCGCAAAGAGTCAGACACGACTGAGCAACTGAAATGATATTATATTACTTCAAAATATGTATTTTTTTTTCTTCTGATCAATATACCCCAATACTTCTTCAAAAAAGTGATGAGTCAGGGTGAGATTCGAAAGACGAGAAGATGTTAACTGTGTTAAGAGAGCAATGAAGGAGATTCCAGGGAGAGAAAGTAACACACACGAAAGAGCCTGAAGGTCAGTGACTAAGCACACGGAACAAAGGGGCGCACTGGACAAAATGAGAATAAACCTACAGACAGAGACAAATCTCGTGAGTCGTATTAAGGACTGAGATCTTCATTCTTAAAAACAACGGAAGTCAGATGAAGAAAGAAGTGCAAGTCTCAAAGGTACTTCAAACTAAGCTCATGAACGTCCCCTCCAAACTTGTCCTTTCTACGGCATTTCCTGTCACAGAACGGCTCCACCATCTGTCCAATTATACAAGCCAGAAAACTACCTAGGATACCTCCGGCATGACCAACCAGCTCTCTATCATCACCCAACGTTAAGCCACGATTTTATTACCTAAAACCGACTTCAAGCTATCATCATGTCTCAGGGGGAACACAACCGCCTTGTCACAGGTCCACTCTTCACTAATTAACAGTTACCCGCCCAGGAGAGGAATGGATCTTCACAAAACACAAATCTGATCACATCACCCTCTGGCAGAAAACCCTCCATGGGCGTTCCATTGTTCTACACACAAAAACCACATGTCTTGTCCTCAGCAAGTTCTTCCACATCCGCCTCTCCCTCTCTCAGTGCTATAGCAACCAGGACTTTCTGCACCTCAAGAATATCATTCGTTATTTCTCTTACTTTAAAGCTTTGCTACAGAGCGTCTCTACGTCTGGAATGCTCTCACCTAGTAAAGTCATACCTGTCTTTCCGATCTCAAGCTCCATTTTTTCTCTTGGCTTTCTTGTTTTTGTGAGGTACATGCGTCCTTTTGAATTACAGCTTTCTCAGGGTATGTGCCCAGCAGTGGGACTGCTAGGTCATATGGCAGTTCTATTTTTAGTGTTTTAAGGAATCTCCATACTATACATAGCTAGTAAGATAGATAGATAGCAGGGATCTGGTAGCTAGATATCTAGCTACTATAGATAGCACAGAAGCTCAGCTGGGTATTCTATGATGACCTAGATGGGTGGGTTTGGGAGTCCGGGAAAGGAGATCCAAGACAGAGGGGATATATGGTTGATTCACGTCACTGTACAGAAGAAACTAAACAACACATTGTAAAGCAAATATACTCCAATAAAAAAGAAAAAACTTTCTATTCTTCCAGATTACTGTAATTTCCTTCTTAGCACTAATGAGAAATTATAAAAATATTTATGTAGTTATTTAACTTTTCTCCTTGTTAGACTGTAATTCCTATTAATTAGGGACCATACACTGTTTTATTATTTACCAACACAATGCCTAGTACAAAGTAGGTAATGAATGGACAGGGTATAAATGCTAAAGAAACTTTTATGTGTGCAATAAGCCATATTATATTGACAAAAGAGGATATCTATATTGATCTATATACAAGAACAACTGCCAAATAACTGCTTCTAATTTTTTTCAGTGTCAACAACCTTGAAGTACATATACAGAGATTTTTCTTAAAATATTTCGCTTGTTCTGTTAATCATACACAAAAAATAAAACAGGACGTAAAAGACTCTTCCCTTTTGGATTTTTTGCCATCACATGGATCAAAACTACTGCATTTAAAATAAAATATGGAAGGAAGAAAAGGAAGAGAGGGAAAAGGAAGAAAGTGAGAAGAGAGAGGAAGAAGAAAGGGAAAAAAGGAAGGTGAAACCAAATAGAGAGTAACAGCTTCTAAAATGTTAGAAATAAATTTAAGTTTTTAACTCATCATTGACTGGAGGATTTTCGCAGAAGCAGTCAATAATGTGTTAGGACTTTAAAAAAACTTTTAAGGTCTTATTTTTGTGAAATGTACAGATATACAGATTACAAGTATATATAGTAGTATATATATATATATGTGTGCGTGTTCAGTTACTCAGCTACGTCTGACTCTGCAACCGCATGAACTGTATTCCACAAGGCTCCTCCGTCCATGGAATTTTCCAGGCAAGAATACTGGAGTGGGTTGCCATTTCCTATTCCAGGGGATCTTCCTGACCCAGGAATCAAACCCGTATCACTTGTGCCTCCTGTATTGGTGGGCAGATTCTTTACCACTGCACTGAAAAGCCTCATATATTATATAGTATACAGCAGACAGTAAAGTTTGATCACAGGCAGTATAATAACTTAGTTCAATGCAAAAACTAAAAATAATGGGGAGTTTTACTGTTACAAAAACTGTAAACGGACACATCTTGAGATCTAGGCAAGAAAGGATCCAATGGAGCAGGAAATAGCAACCCACTCCAGTATTCTTGCCTGGGAAATTCCATGGAGAGGAGCCTGGCAGGCTGTAGTCCACGGGGCCGCAAAAAGTCGGACACAACTTAGCGACTGAGAATGCATACTCAAGAAAGGATGAAGGCAGACAAGGGAGGTTAGAAGACCCTGAGGGAAAGCAAGAAAGGTGTGGAGAGAGAGGATTTTAGGTTTTATAACAAGAGCACTGAAAACATGAGGTAAAAAAAAAAAAATCACAATCACTGACTACTAAATTAAAGCAGAGGCCAGGAGCAAATTTGTATGTTTTTTAAATTTCAAAAACTGACATGTCCCTGTGTCCACATTAAACACTCTGAAAGTTTACCATAAATTGGCCAATATTTTCATCATACTTTAGGAACAAAGAATAATAAACATATGGGCTGCTGCAAAAAGAAAATATGAAGTGTGTACAAAAAAAGAGTTAACAGCAGGCCCCACTGCTATTCTCTCAAAGGTCTGCTTACAGGGCTGGTCCTTGCCGGGATTTTGGGAGTGTTCCCATCATTCCCAGAACTGATAAGAGTGGCACACAAGACCTAAACTGTTTGTACAAACACTATGGTTTATGGTGAACACTTGCTTTCCTTCTGGGAGTTTGGAAATTTGGTACATGGCGCCAGGCAGAAGATGCCTCTGTGGCCAGCCCCCAACAAAAACCTCGGGTGCTGTCTCTAATGACCTTCCCTGGTTGGCAACATCTCAAACTTATCCTAACAACTCCTTGCTGGGGGAATTAAGCGTACCTTATGTGATTCCATCAAGAGGCGACTCTGGAAACTTGCTCCTGGTCTCCCCTGGACTCAGCCGCATGTGTCTTCTCCCTTAGCTGATTTTGCTTTGTATTCTTTTGTTGTAAAAAACTGTAGCCACGAGGAGTACAACTGCATGCTGAGTCCTATGAGTCCTCCTAAAGAATTGACCTGGGGGTGGTTTTGGGAACCCTGACAGAGTAAACTCATCAAATAATGACTCATTAAAAGTTTCATTTCCCAAAGAAGACATACAGATGGCTACTCTGTTCTTGTTGTTTTCCAGTGTTTGGTGGTATTCCAACTGACTCCTTGTGACCTCATGGACTGTAGCACGCCAGACTCCCCCATCCTTCACCATCTCCTGGAGTTTGCTCAAACTCATGTCCATTGAGTCGGTGATGCCATCCATCTCATCCCCTGCCACCCTCTTCTCCTCCTGTCTTCAATATTTTCCCCCTGCCGAGCATCAGGGTCTTTTCTAATGAGTCAGCTTTTCACATCAGGTGGCCAAAGTATTGGCGCTTCAGCATCAGTCCTTCCAATGAATATTCAGGATTGATTTCCTTTAGGAGTGACTGGTTTGATCTCCTTGCAGTCCAAGGGACTTTCAAGATGGCTAACAGACACATGAAAAGATGCTCAGCATCGCTCATTATTAGAGAAATGCATATCAAAACTATAATGAAGTATCACTTCACACCGGTCAGAATAGCCATCATCAAAAAGTCTACAAACAATAAATGCTGGAGGCAGTGTGGAGAAAAGGGAACCCTCTTGCACTGTTGGTAGGAAAGAAAACTGATATAGCCACAGTGGAGAACAGTATGGAGATTCCTTTAAAAACTAGGAATAAAACTACCATATAACCCAGCAATCCCACTACTGGGCATATACCCTGAGGGAACTTAATTGAAAATGACACATGTACCCCAGTGTTCACTGCAACAGTATTTACAATGCTAGGACATGAAAGCAACCTAGCTGTTGATTGACAAATGAATGGATAAAGAGGTTGTGTTACATACACACAGTGGAATATTACTCAGCTATAAAAAGGAATGCATTTGAGTCGGTTCTAATGAGGTGGACGGACCTAGAGCCTATTATACAAAATGAAGTCAGAAAGAAAAAAGCAAATCTTGTATATTAACACATATACATGGAATCTAGAATGATGGTACTGATGAAGCTATCTGCAGGCCAACAATGGAGATGTAGATATAGAGAACAGACTTATGGACATAGTCGGGGAAGGAGAGGGTGGGATGAATGGAGAGAGCAGCATGGAGATATACATATTACCATATGTAAAACAGGCAGGCATTGGGGATTCGTTCTATGACTCAGGAAGCTCAAACTGGTGCTCTGTGACAACCTAGAGGGGTGGGGTAGGAGGTGGGAGGGAGGTTTAACAGGGAGGGGACGTGTGTATAACTATGGCTGATTCATGTTGATATATGGCAAAAACCAACACAATATTATAAGCAATTATCCTTCAACTAAAAATAAATTTTTTTAAAGTTTACTTTCACTGTAAAATCAGAAATATATTCTTCTAATGTTTAAAAAGTATGAAACAGAAAAATAGCATATACTACATAATAAGAATACCAGTGGTTACTCAGAAGTATTATGGAATTTAGATTTTTAGAGTCTGATTTAACTATATATTAACATTCACCTAGTAAGCACATTTAAAAGTATGCCAAATTTTCCTACCAGATGTTTTCTTATAAAATCAGTGCTTTTCCTTAGATAGCCACTGTGCTAAATTTGCATGTTATATAAAAATATGCTATTAACATATCCAGTATAAAGAGGTTAAAAAAAAACTAGAAACCCTCAAGGAGAAAAGGGAAAAAAACCAGAGGTACCTGTCAATGTAATACAAATATATGCTAACTCATTACAAATTAATAACAAGCTCAGGGCCCAGCTACATTCTTAAAAACTATTTGAACATCAGAACCATTCGCTACTATTAAGTATCTTTACTTTTGCTTTAGATCTTTGACATTTATAATTTCTTGTATGCTACTGTGAAAGTGATACTGGTCACCATTACAAACCTGATTCTAAAAGCTGTTTTAAAGAGGAAGGAGACTAAGTATTAAATTGGCCCTCTTTCAGAGTGTTTTTAAATTAAAATCCACTTACTTACTCAGCTGAGCATTTCTGGCTTACTGATAAACGAACTCAAATTCCATGAAATAAAAACAGGCTACTGAATGCCTCTTCAAGGACATAAATAACATGGCTGCAGATACATTCATAAATATATCAGATAGTACTGAGATAAGACACAGCAGCGTGATTAATTAGGAGACTAGAATTAACATCTATAAATAACAAGAACCTACTATAAAACACAGCAAATTCTACTCAATATTCTGTAATAACAATCTATATGAGAAAGGAATCTGAAAAAGGATATATATATACCTGTGTGTGTGTACAGCTGATTCACTTTGCTGTACCTGAAACTAACACAATGTTGTAAATCAACTATATTCCAATAATTTTTTAAAAGACTCTTAGCAGCAAGAAAGCAAATTAATTTAGTGCCAGCTTATTGAACTTTCATATGATAATTCTGATTATGCCTGCTTTTGTGAATATGAATTGAACTTATCTTCTAAGCAATATAAAATTCTAAGTTACCAGAATTTTAATACAGTAGCATATTACTGAAGCATTGTTTCTTTGAAATTACAATGTTGAAACCAGTTACAAAGTATTTTACTTTTCAGAAGTGTATTTATATGCAAAAATTGTTATTATTTTTTGTCACAATGTGTTTTAAAATATTTTCAGTAAACTGGTAAAGAGATTATAAGGATCCATTCTAAGAAGCCACAGAATTTGCTTCAGATAAAGGTTAAACAACTGAGTTAACCTAAGAGTTTATTAGCAGTGATATGAAGCAGGAAATGGTTAACTTCGGGATTCTTAACCCAGTCTGTAAATACCATCCTGAAACACAAATCATATTGTCATTTTCCTATTATGCAAATAAAACAACCTCAAACGTCTCTGTATTTTCAATGGATGAAAAAGCATATTAACTTAACTATTAAGAAGGTTATACAAAGCTCTTCATAGTGAGTCTGAACCTAATCTACCTTCCTCTCCTTTCACTTTTCTAAGAAGCCCCTGTAGTCTTGCCACAGTAAACTATTTTTCACTCCCCAAATCTACTCCTTCCATTTGGTATCTAAGAGAGATGAAAATGTTTGCAATTTCCTAGGAGGATTGTAAGTAAAGCATTTCATGGACATTTCTAATCTTCGACTATATGAATAGAGTATCATGTTTAATTGTTTTATTGTAAAACTTGCTAATTTGAGTAAATGGATCAGGGGAATTAACTGCCTCTTATATTAGCTATAAATCTAACTTAAATAATTTTTAAGATGCCTAATCTTTTTCTTTTAAAATTTTTATAAAAGCATTTTATATACAGGTAACCATATAGCAAAAATTCAAACAGAAATATAAAATGTAAAACAAGTCTTCCTCCTTCAACTTTAGTCCTTCTTTGCTTCCTTGCTTGTTTACCTGTCATTTCCTCAGCCAGGAGTGTCCCTCCTGCCCCCGTCATTTTCAGCTACACTTCTGCTCATTTTCAAGTTTCAACCTAATTGTCTCCTCTGAGAAACATCTTCCAAAGCTTTTAGGCAAAGTGAGTCACTCCTTTCCCCACTGCTTTAATTCAACTTTGTTATATATTTCCTTAGCAGTTCGAGTGTCCTGCACATAATACATACTCAATAAATACATTTATTACATGGACCTGAACAAGACACACAAGCATCTAAAACCTAGGAGACAATGAAATACTCTTATTTCTTAAATATGGATGAATTTTTTAAAACATGATTTAATTATTGGGAATATGTGGGTTTTTGATAAATCTCATTAACAGGCAATTCCAATATAGTCTATTCCAAATTAAAAACATCAGAAGTTTCACTTGCACTGAAGATTTTATTCAACATTTCCTTTTTTTTTTTTTTACAACTAAGTTTCCAGATACCCTTCATTTTTGTACATGCATACTCTATTCTCATTTTTACTCTCACAAGATCAGTGACCACTTTTTAGTCACTGCAAAGAGGACAGCTTCAACTAATTTAAGCCTAATCAAATGGAGCCTTTATTTCATTTACTCCACATGTTCTCTTTTTATAGAAAGAAGTAAACAAGAAACAAAATCTGAAAAATGTCAAAGTTTTACAGAAAATACTTAGCATAATCTCCTGTTAAAATTTCAAAATTTGTAATACCATAAAAAAGGATTTCCTAGTGTGCTCTGGAAAGCCTTAACCTTTATAAATAAATAAAGCAGGGTCAAAGAAAAAGTATCTGTTATAATATTCTGCCTTCTAAAATATTAGTAGTAGTTTTAGGTCATTTGAAATTAAAAGAAGCCTAGTTATATTTCCTAAAAAGAACTTTAAACCTTTTTATCATAGTGAGAAAAGTATAAAATTAGTCATGCATTTTATTTTCTCTTTTTTTCATGGAACAAATTTAGGTAAGTCCAGATGTACAAAATAACGTTTTTAAAATACTTGATAATGAAAAAAGAAAACTATATCCTTATTTTTAAAGAAAAATCATATACTAAATGCTGGTTCTTTAGGAAAGCAAACCATTATCACTAAGCTTAACTCTTCACAAAAAGGTACATGGAGTCCTTAATTCACAGATTAGAAATTACTTTCAGAATCACTGAAGTCTTGCCAAATGTTCATTCTCCTATGAGCAAAATGAGTCAGCCACTCTCCAGTGACTATGCCAGGACAGTCTGTTAGAAACCAATTAAAAAGAGCAGATACCTTTATCAGAGTATGTGTGTTCTAATGCATGAAGATCAGGCAACAGGTGAATACAGTTTATGCAGCAGTAGGTGAAGAAATCAAGGACGACCACTTTTCCACATAGATCCTTATAGACAGAAATAGGTTCTTCCGTATTCAGCCATTCTAATCCTGAAATTTACACAAAATAAATAATGATTAAAGGAAACAGTGAAGATAATTTATCTAAAACTTTCCATTAAAATGTGAACCATTATCATTTTTAAGAAAAGATGGGGGGACAGGAAGGGAGAGGGGAGTTAATACATAGATAGCTACTATTATGAGGCAGTCTGTAAATACAGTTAAGAAAAAGCTACTAAATTCTCTCAGAAATAGCACATTAGTCTGTGTGTGAAAGGAAGATCAACATATTTGGGCAAAATATAGGGAGGAAGAATCAATATTAAAAGGACTTAAGTACATGATTAGGTACAAATGAGCTATTGAAAATCAACCTTAAGAATAGAATAAATATCAAAAAGGAACAGTGTTAAACTTTAAGGATAAACATGCTGTTGTGAAGTCCTTCAGTCATGTCCAACTCCTTGTGACCCCACGGACTGTAGTACATCAGGCTTCCCTGTCCTTCACCATCTCCCAGAGTTTGCTCAAACTCGTGTCTATTGAGTCGTTGATGCCATCCAAAAGTCTCGTCCTTTGTCGTACCCTTCTCCTCCTGCCTTCTATCTCTCCTAACATCAGTGTCTTTTCCAATGAGTCGGCTCTTCGCATCAGGTGACCAAAGTATTGGAGCTTCAGCTTTAGCATCAGTCCTTCCAATGAATATTCAGGGTTGATTTCCTTTAGGATCAACTGGTTTGATCTCCTTGTTGCCAGGGGACTCTCAAGAGTCTTCTCCAACACCACAGTTCAAAAGCATCAATCCTTAGGCACTCAGCCTTCTTTATGATTCAGCTATCATATCTGTACATGACTACTGGAAAAACCATAGCTTTGACTATATGGACCTTTGTTAGCAAAGGATAAACATATAAAATACCTAAGCCAATTTCATAAGAGAAAGAGCTAAAATGCTCTGGATTCAAATGAGACCTTAAATACAAAATATTTTAAATGAAAAGCTAAGCAAAACACAGTTTAAGATTTCATGAAAGCAATATTAATATCAATGAAGAGCATGTTCCCTTCTCTCCAAAGAAAAGAAAAATAAAATCTCATTAATCTATGCTTTCATAAATCAGAATTTATAATTACTAGACCATGATTTACAACTTTACACACTATGAAGAAAAATTTTGTCAAACAAAAGTAGATTAGAAGTGCAGCATCTCTGTTACCAATTTAAGAAACAAAGATAATGAGTTTGTTGCTTAAAAAAAAATGAGTTTGTTGCTTATAAGTAAATAAATGTACCTACTAAAACCATTAATTATACCTTGAAGCTTGGAAATAAATAATTTATAGAAACTGAAAACCAAAGTTGGGTGGAACAAGTGAATAATAACAGTTAACAACTAATAACAGCAACTGGAGTTACTCAAAACAAAATTTAAAAAAAAAAAAAAAACAACCCTGCAAATCAAACTAGTATTTCTGTCAATAGTCCAACCTAGTGAGGTTTTGGTTTCCCTGGTGGCTCAGACAGTAAATAATCTGCCTGCAACGTAGGAGACCTGCGTTTGATTCCTGGGTTGGGAAGATCCCCTGGAGGAGGGCATGGCAACCCACTCTAATATTCTTGTCTGGAGAATCCCCATGGACAGAGAAGCCCGGTGGGCTACAGTCTACAGGGTCACAAAGAGTCAAACACAACTGAAAGACTAAGCACAACAGTGAGGTTTCAGAGTACAGTAAGGTCTTAATTATCCACTTTAATAAAGTGTTAATTATATACCTGATTATATATCAAATTATATATCAAATGACCATATAAAACTTCAAACTAATTGATGTGTATTTCATAGTCCCTAATTTTAAAATATTTATGAGTCTCAAATATATTTTTTATAAATAATCAGCGATTTAGATTAGGGAAGTAGGGAAAGTATTATTATATATGTCAGTTATTGTGCTAGGTGCTTAGCAGACTTAATAATAATAATGCATTTTATAATAAAAATAACAATGAATACAATTTTAAAAGCTGCTAACATTTAGTGAGCTCTCATATGAAGTAAGAACTTTAGCTATATTACTTCCAAACTGCATAATAAACCTGAAAAGTAAATACTGGTTCCATTTTATAAGTGAGGAAAGTAAGGCTTGGAGAAGTTAAGTAACTTGCTCAAGATCATATAACTAACAAATGGAATAACTGGGATTTAATTCCAGGTCTGTCTGAATCCTTCATTTATATCATGCTGCTTCCCATAAAACATGTTTCTTTTAAGAAATGAACAAAGCAAAGTGTTTTTGAGAGAGTTATGACTCTTCATTACCATAATTGATAAACCAAGAAAAAACTCATATCCAGTAATCTGTCCTCAGTAATTATGTTAAAAACAAAGACTGAGTATTTTGTTATTATATTATGTATGAGTCATGGAGATCAAATCTCATGGTAATAAAATACACTCATTGTAAATACCAACAAGAAAATAAAAGCACTGGGCAAAAGCCTAGCTGCTGGCATGCTGGTTTATGACAGTGTACTATATATAGCTGATTTTGGTACTAACAACTTGGTGATGTCTATTCATACAATCATGTCTTGTGTTGTTGGAAAAAGGTGTTTGTTATGATTGCTGTGTTCTCTTGACAAAAGTTTGTTAGCTTTTGCCCTAATTCATTTTGTATTCCAAAGCCAAACTTATCTGTTACTCCAGGTATCTCTTGACTTCCTACTTTTGCATTCCAATCCCTTACGATGAAAAAGACATCTTTTTAAAATTTTATTTCTAGGTCTTGTGGGTCTTCATAGAATCGGTCAACTTCATCTTCTTTGGCATAAGTGTTTGGGGCCTAGACATGTATTACTGTGATGTTGAATGGCTTGCCTTGGAAACAAGCCAGTATCATTCTGTCATTTTTGAGACTGCACTCAAGTACTGCATTTCGGACTCTTGTTGACTATGAGGGCTACCCCATTTCTTCTAAGAGATTCTTGCCCACAGTGGCAGATATAATGGTCATCTGAATTAAATTCACCCATTCCGGTCCATTTTAGTTCACTGATTCCTAAAATGTTGATGTTCATTCACTCTTGCCATCTCCTGGAGTTTGCCCACTTCCAATTTACCTTCATTCATGGGCCTAACATTCCAGGTTCCTATGCAATATTGTTCTTTACAGCACCAGACTTTACTTCCACCACCAGAGAAGTCCACAACTGAGTGCTGTTTTCACTTTGGCTCAGCGGCTTTATTCTTTCTGGAACTATTAGTAATTGCCCTCTGCTATTTCCTAGTAGCATAGTAGACACCTTCTGACAGGGGTTGCAGGGGGGGAGGGGGGGCCGGTGTCATCTTCCAGTGTCAAATCTTTTTGCTTTTTCATACTGTTCATGTTCATTGGGAAAACCACGATGATGTGGTCACTCACCTAGAGCCAGACATCTTGGAGTGTGAAGTCGAGTGGGCCTTAGGAAGCATTACTACAAACAAAGCTAGTGGAGGTGATAGAATTCCAGCTAAGCCACTTAAAATTCTAGAAGATGATGCTATTAAAGTGCTGTACTCAATACGTCAGCAAATTTGGAAACTCAGTAGTGGCCACAGGACTGGAAAAGAACAGTTTTCATTCCAACTCCAAAGAAGAGCAGTGGTAAAGAATGTTCAAACTACCATACAATTGTACATGAACCAAGAACTTCCACATGTACAAACACAGTTAGAAAAGGCAGAGGAACCAGAGATCAAATTGCTAATCAAATTGTTGGATTGTAGAGAAAGCAAGGGAATTCCAGAAAAACATGTACTTCTGCTTCGTTGACTATGTGAAAGTCTTTGATTATGTGGATCAAAACAAACTGTGGAAAATTCTTAAAGAGACGGGAATACTAGACCACCTTACCTGTCTCCTGAGAAACCTCTATGTAGGTCAAGAAGCAACAGTTAGAACCTTATATGGAACAACTGATGGGTTCAAAATCAGGAAAAGAGTGTGACAAGACTGTATACTCTCATCCTGTTTACGTATCTTATATGCAGAGTACATCTTTTCAAATGCTGGGCTGGATGAAGCACAAGCTGGAATCAAGACTGCTCAGAGAAGTACCAACCTCAGATACGCAGGTGATAACACTCTAAAGGCAGAAAATGAAGAGGAATTAAAGAGTCTCTTGATGAGGGTGAAAAAGAAGAGTGAAAAAGTTGGCCTAAAACTCAATATTCAGAAAACTAACATCATGGCATCCAGGCCCATCACTTTATGGCAAATAGAAGGGGGGAAAGTGGAAGCAGTGACAGATTTTCTTTTCTTGGTCTCCAAAATCACTGCGGAGAGTGACTGAAGCCATGAAATTTAAAGATGCAGGCTCCCTGGAAGGAATGCTATGACAAACCTAGACAGTGTATTAAAAGCAAAGACATCACTTTGCCAACAAAGGTCTGTACAGACAAAGCTATGGTTTTTCCAGTACTCAAGTATGGATGTGAGAGCTGAACCATAAAGAAGGCTAAGAGAATTGATGTTTCAGAACTGTGGTGCTGTAGAAGACCCTTTTTTTTTTTAATTTTTATTTTTACTTTATTTTGCTTTACAATACTGTATTGGTTTTGCCATACATTGACATGAATCAGCCATGGGTGTACATGAGTTCCCAATCCTGAACCTCCCTCCCACCCCATATCATCTCTCTGGATCATCCCCGTGCACCAGCCCCAAGCATCCTGTATCCTGTATCGAACACAGAGACCCTTGGACTGCAAAGAGATCAAACCAGTCAGTCCTAAAGGAAATCAACCATGAATATTCATTGGGAGGACTGATACTGAAACTGAAGCTCCAATACTTTGGCCATCTGATGCGAAAAGCTGACTCGTTACAAAAGACCCTGATGCTGGGAAAGACTGAAGGCAAAAGGAGAAGCAGGTGGTAGAAGATGAGATGGTTAGATAGCATCACCAACTCAACAGTTATGAGTCTGAGCAAACTCAGGAGATAGTGAAGGACAGGGAAGCCTGGCATGCTGCAGTTCATAGGGTCGCAAAGAGTTGGACAAGAATTAGCAACCAAAGAACAACACGTATATAAACTTTTAAAGTTTCTTGGATAGGATAAGCACTAATGCACCCAATTCTTTAGACAGAATTCTACAATAATTCAAGTCCAGTATAGGATTAATAACAGAAAAAAATAAGCACTTCTGAAGGCCAGAGCAAAAGGCTTGGAAGGACACGGGGCTGTCATCAGGCACAGGGTTCCAACAGACCTCCCATGAGACACTGAACCCTGCCACAGCCAACCAATTAACTATACATGTGGTTTCAGTGTCATGCCAGGAGACACGCCAACACCACCAGGCAAAACAATGCCAGGCCCAACCAAAGAAGGTAACGTTCAGTTTCGTTTATCATAGCAAGATGAGCTTCACAAATAGCACTGCTGGGAATATCAGTTCTCTCATGCTCCAAACATTGACAGCAACAGGATTCAAACCTGGAGATGGGCCATAATTGATTCAGGTTTTTAAAATGACAAGTTTCACAACTTTGAAAGGAGTGTGGCCCAGTTAAGAAACCGGCCCAATGTGGGAGGCAGTGTCTGTATAATCCAACTTCAGCATTTCTTAGTTGCCAGGCCCTAGGCAAACGACTCTGTTCCTGTGCCTCAGTTTCCCAACTGTAAAACAGAGCTGACAAGACCACCTTGGGATTCTCTGGTGGCTCAGAATTCGCCTGCAATGCAGGAGACCTGTGTTCGATCCCTGTGTTGGGACCATCCCCTGGAGGAGGGCATGACAGCCCACTCCAGCATTCTTGCCTGGAGAATCCCCATGGACAGAGCAGCAGGCTGCAGTCCATGAGGCTGCAGAGTTGGACATGGCAGAGCGACTAAGCACCCACGCAATAAGACCACCTAGGTGGTTTGCAAAGATTAAATTACAAATACTTTGTGTTTAGGACTCTGTGTGGCCCACAAGTGATCCGTAACCGTTAGCCTGGATGATGCACAAAGATGATGATGACGATGGGCAACCAGACTGAGAGGACAGGGTGGCGTGGACACTGGAATCACTGCCAACGGGGGCCACGAAACTTTAACTCAGTGAACTGAGTTAACCCAAGGCCCGGGCAGAGCCGGAGGACAGAGACGAAGGTGCAGGTTCCCGTCCTCCACAAACCCTCGTTCGCTGCCGCCTGGGGACAGAGTCGGCTGGGCGAGGCGTCTCTCCGCGGCTCGGCTGTACAGCAGCCTCGCCCACCGCTTTAGGGGAGGGCGCGGTCCGCGAGAAAGGGGAGGTTCCGGAGGGGTCCCCACCCCGAAGCCAGCCCCTCACCTTCCGGAAACTCCGGCACCGACAAGTCCTGCTCCCAGCCGTCCACCTTCTGCAGATACTGGTAGACCAGGCCGTCCTTCTCCTCCTGGGTCACGGCGTCGAGCAGGGCGTACTCCAGCGAAGTCTGAGCCGGGAGCAGGCCCGAGAGGTTGCAGCTCCGGGCTCCGGGCGCCGCCATGTTCTCTCCGGATGGTCCAGGGGCCGCCCAGCCCGCGGGACGGTCTCGTGTGGAGAGAGAGGAAGCGCTTTATTGTTCTTTGGTTTCCAAACCGCACATTCGCCTCCCTTTCCACCAGCCCCACTCCACGCTAACGGCACTTTGTTCAAAGGCTAAAGTGTAAATCGGCGCGATTCCCAGGCACGTAATTAAACTACCTTCCCAAGGTACCCCGCCCCTCCTAAGTCTTCTCGCCCCAGGGGAGCCTGGACATTCGGAACGCCAGATTCAACAAGGAAAAGGCCCCTGGGCCGGCGTTCTAGAAGCTCCAAGAGAACAATTCCCGCCCTTCAGTTTGGAAATTAGCAGGTTTTAGAACTAAAATAAAATAAATCTGTAGAACTTAAAGGGCCCAAACTTTTTTTTTTTCTTTTCAAAGTTCCCGTTTTAGACCGGGAACAGCCGATTCGACACAGCGTTGGTCACGGGAAGCTGTTCCCGCCACGACATGAAAGGTAAAGGAGCAGGCTTTTTTAAGTTGGGAGGGACTAGCCAATGGCTTGGCTTATACACCAACGCCGCGTTTTATTACCAGGCGGTGCAGTGAAAGTGCAGGAGCGAACACGGGGACCAGGCGGACGAGGGGTGTCGGGGGGGAGCGGACGCAGCTGGAGCTCCTCGCAGCGGGGTGGGGGTGGTGAGGGTGCCAGGTGGGCGTCTGCCCTCAGAAGAGGGGTGGGGGCACCGGTGGCTTTTGCGGAGCGGGCTGTGTTGGCTCCCAGCCCTGGGAGTGGGGAGGGGAATGAGGGCCCCCTCCACTGGCCTTGCCGCCTCTAATGCCCAAACAGGAGATCGAGCCGGTGGGTGTCATCAGGCAGGTGAACCTTGGTTTTTGAGGCTGGTGGGAAAGAAAGCTGATCACTCGCAGGCAGATCACCTCTGCGATCTGAAGTTAGGCGTGGGGGTGTCCTCGGTGCAGGTCCAACTTCACATACTTGAATTTTGTTTGTTCATTGTGCAGCCCTTGTTCACTGCCGCTGGAGGAAGATACTGGACTGACCCAGGAAACCGAAGTTGTTGAATGTCCTGGAGTCACGGATAAGGGCTATTACTTTTCTTTTGCCAATCACACACATTAGATTATGGTATGACTAGAGTTGCTAGCAAGCTGAAGTAGCCTTTTAAGTGTTTGGAGCACCTGCTGAGTCAGTTGCCTAGGGACTGTGGTTGGATTTGTGATTTGGACACTTGTCCAGCTGAAAAAGAATTGACAGGAGCTTTATAAGGATTTTACAAAGCTCCTTCTAAAATTAGTCTGTTAAACCTATGATTTCCATTAGGACTTGGTATTCAAAGTATTACTGATTCTTATTTTTATGAATCAAGTCCTGGAAAAAGCCAAGAGACCTGAATGAAGTATACACAATGGAAAACTCAGATGCCATAAATGAAACAGCAAGTGTTCTTAGGTAAAAGGTTTGTGGTTTCCCAATATATTCAATACCAGAGCTTTAGAGTCCCATCAAGTTAGTAAGTTTTTTGTCACTTTTTTTTTCCCTCAGCAAAATAATTCCCTTTAATAATTTTGTAACAAGAAACAGACTGTCAACTTACTTAAGATTAGTGCTTTTTTAATGATCAGAATCATTTTGCCATGTTAGAAGATGCTTTTTTGGAAGAAGACATTTGGGAATACAAATCCAAAAGAAAACCAAAACGAGTACATCCAAATAATTGCTCTGAGAATATTCCAGATTTTGTTGAAAAAGCAACAGATGGACAACACCAGTCAAAACGAAACAGAAATAAAAAAAGGACTGTAGAAACTAAAAAGAAGGTCAAGACCCCAGAAACGTGCCTTAGAGAAACAGACAGTCAGACTTCTGTCGCTTCCAGTCAGAACTCCATTTGTGGAGATGGTATTCAACAGTGCCAAGACACAGAGGTCACTCCAGAAAAGCGCTGTAGGACTCACAAAAACAAACACGTGTCTCCAAAGACACGACCGGTTTATGATGGGTACTGTCCCAACTGCCAGATGCCTTTTTCCTGCTTGCTAGGTCAAACACCTCGATGGCATGTTTTTGAGTGTTTGGATTCCACACCAGTCTCCGGAACAGGTAAGATTCCAAAAAAGACAGTGGGCTTGAAATAGTCAACAAGACCTGAATGAGGCCAGACTTACCAATCTGGAAGGAAGGAAGGAAACCAGATAAGTAGTAAACCGGAAGTGAGATGAGATACTCTTAAGTAAGAATGACTCATCTTTGAAGGAAACAAGATAATGCATTGTGACCCTTCTTGTGAGGCTAAAAAGATACTAGTCATTGGTATAGCTGTAGAGAGTGTTGGAAACCTGAAAACACTTTGAATGGGGAATTCCCTGGTGGTAAGTGGTTTGGGCTCCTTTCCTCCACTGCAGGTGGAATGGGTTCAATCCCTGGTTCAAGAACTAAGATCCTAGAAGCTGCATGGCCAAAAAAGAGTTTCGATGCATTTTATTATTTCATAAGAGTTCCAAAACATCTGTGGTTTTTCATAAATGTTAATTGAGCACATATTAGGCTACTTTTACCTGCATAAGGTAGGTGGTGTTGACATCTAATGGGCTTCCCAGGTGGCACAGAGGTAAAGAATCCACCTGCTGGTGCAGAAGCCATGGCTTCAATCCCTGGGTTGGAAAGGTCTCCTGGAGAAGGAAATGGCAATCCACTCTGGTATTCTTGCCTGGGAAATCCCATGGACAGAGGAGCCTGGGGGGGCTACAGTCCCTAGGGTCGAAAAGAGTCAGACATGACTTAGCAACTGTGCTGTGCTTAGTCGCTCAGTCATGTCCAAACCTTTGCAACCCCAGACACTGCAGCCCTCCAGGCTCCTCTGTCCATAGGGATTCTTCGGGCAAGAATACTGGAGTGGGTTGCCATGCCCTTCTCGACTTAGTGACTAAATAACAGCAATTGATATCCAATAGGGGTGAAGTGAAGTCGCTCAGTCATGTCCAACTCTGCGGCCCCATGGATGTAGCCTGCCAGGCTCCTCTGTCCATGGCATTTCCCAGGCAAGAATACTGGAGTGGGTTGCCATTTCCTTGGCCAGAAGATCTTCCTGACCCAGGGATAGAACCCAGGTCTTCCTCATTGCAGGCAGACTCTGAGCACTTAGTGTTCTTAAAAGTTGAACGATTTGCCCATTTTATCTTTTATGAAACAGACTTTTAGAGAAGCATGAATGTAGTCCACAGGAGTCTTGAAGTCAAGAATGCCGTACATTCTTCTTAAGGTACAGAGAGAAGAACTAGGAAGGAGTGTTAGTTTATTAAGATTCTAGTAAATAATTGTGCCAAATGAGAACTGAAGTAATATTACATTTTTGTTATCTTTTAAACTATATAGTAAATGTCATGTTTAATGTGTAGAAAATCCTACCTATAGTATATGGAGAATAAGTTGTTATTGATGATTTGTTTTGTATATTTTAAACTTATATACCATATATAAAATTTTAAATCTCAAAGAATTGAAATTCAATAACATAAAAGTAATATTCAGTATGGCTTTCATGTTAACTATGATTCAAAAGACATTATTAACCTCTAGCTCTCATTTTAAAGTACTGCAAAGATGCAAAATAACAACAACAACAAACAAAAAAAAAACTGGCACTAGCCTTTCCTGTAAAAGTGGAAGCCTCAACAAATGCTAGTAATTTGGTTTTCAGTGGCTTGAAAATCAGAAATCGAAGTCCCATAATGATCCCCTCGGTGAAATGTCTTACAGATGAAGCCACCTCAAAGAGATTTTTCTCTTTGCTTTTCACTGATAAACTCTTTTGAACAGAATCTCAGATGGATTGTTCTTGAGTTTTTAACATATACTTTTATGAGGTAGTTTTAAGCAATGAAGTCTTCCAATTTAATGTAATATCTTTTTTGGAGGTGAAAGTGAAAGTCGCTAAGTCATGTCTGACTCTTTGCGGCCCCATGGACTATACAGTCCATGGAATTCTCCAGGCCAGAATACTGGAGTGGGTAGCCTTTCCTAACCCAGGGATGGAAACCCAGGTCTCCCACATTGCAGGTGGATTCTTTACCAGCTGAGCCACAAGGCTGGCCCTTTGGAGGTGGAGGGAGTCATTTTTTGATAGGCCGGGAAAGTGACATACAAGGGGGAGGTTATGCCAAGACGGTTTCCATGTTTCTCAATCATAATAGTATGCCAGAGAAGTTTCCAGATTACTTAAGCCTTATTAACCAATTTATCGAATTAAATTGCAATCTAAAATGTTTAGTATATGGACAGCTCTGATTAAGATTGCTATTATTGTTTTTGTATACATTGTGAATATTAAATAATGGAACCTAATTTGGCACTGCAATTGTCATACATCTGTGTTGCCTGATAAGACAAAAATTGGAGTAGAATTTTAGTCTGTGGAATTTTAAACTTATGATACAGACATACCAGCTTTCTCTATTCCTTTTTTTTTTTTTGCCTGAGCAATAGAGATGTAGTGAAACTGATGGGATCGATTTCTCGTGCAAACATGACATGCATTTTGGAGGAGCTCATCCTTCTGAAAGTTTTTAGTGGGAAGAAAAAGGTGTTAGTCTTAACTTTTTTTCCAAGAAAAGAGTATTTGAAAGGAAACTTAAAAGAATATTTGACTTAGAAATAATAACTAGCACCTTGTAAAACCATACTTGATTACTGATAATTGTGTGTTGATTTTTTGTTGGTATAAAGATAGCTATTGTCCTAAGACTGCGAAGTAGGGCTGATTATTTACCTGTTAAACCACTTACCTGTTAATTTATAGTGCTAATACTGTCAGAGCTTACTCTGTGCTTTGATCCAGTAATACTTTTTTCTTTATTAAAATTTTCAGAGTGTCCTGATGGCCTTCAGTGTTCCTCAACAATTCCTTCTCATTACCAGAGATACACTCATCTTCTGCTAGCTCAAAGCAGGGCTGGTAATAGTCCTCTCAGGGATCCTTCCCATGGGTCAGGGCAGAGTTTCAGTGAGACTAATTCAGACTTTCTTTGTAGCCTTAAGGAAAGATGGTCTCCACATCAGAAACAAACAGAAAACTTAAAAAATGTTTCAACTGATCCCTTGTTAGTGACCCAGTATCTAAAAAGCTCTCAGTCTCCAACTGAAACCGATAAAAAGATTTCCTCTTCGACAAATAGCCAAACTTCCCAACAAGTCCCACAATTTACAGGACATGTTAACAGTGACAAACTGGTAGGAGTTGGTTTGCCTCTTGCTGAAGAATTAGACAGCCAAAACAACCCAGAACACAGAAATTTGCCATTGCCAGAAAATGACTTTAGCAACTGTGAAATCTCCTATTCTCCACTTCAAAGTGATGAAGAAACTTACGATACAAATGATAAACTGGATGACTCACAACAGGAACGATTTTTCATGGAAAGTTCTAAAGATGGCAGTCTGGAAGAAGATGGCAGCAACTCCACTTTGTTTAAAAAACTATATGACCCCTTACTGGAGAACCAGGAGGCCTGCCCCAAAGTGGATAGCTTCTTAACGCAGGATAAATACAATGAAGAATTGTATGAATGCAACTCTCTTAATGATTCGTCTCAACTTACCTTCCAAAATAAGAGAATTGGTTCACATGGTCATCCAGCATATACTGATGATGATTTTATGTTGCTTCCACCTGCATTAGCAGAGAGGTTTACGTCTCCTAGTTACCAAGGCTCTAAAGCAAAACCTGATGAACCAGAATTTCGCTCATCTCAATCAAATAAAGAGAAACAGGTGATTGAAGAATCAGCTGTTTACAATCAAAATTCCCTTCCATTACTTAACAGTAAAATGTCAAAACATTTTGAAAACCAGGGAGGAGGATGTCATTCTTTCCACCCAACCCAAAGTAAAACTAGAGAATTATCAAATAAGAATTCCAAAGCTAAGAACAACGCAAACTCAACATGTTTCTGCAGAAAGGCATTAGATGGTATGCTGGACAATAAAGTTCCAGTTTTAAATTCAGAAACATTTTCTAGTACACCTACTGTTGCTAAGCCTTCGAAAATGTTGCCCTCTGGCCCTAAGTGTCATGCAACACAGCCTTCTACTAAGGTAATGAAGCAGATGGATATAGGTGTGTATTTTGGACTGCCACCCAAAAGAAAAGAGAAATTGCTGGAGGAAAGTTCATTAGAAGGGATGAACTTCAATACAGCTGTAAGTCCTAATGAAAAGAGGTCCCAGCAGCGCAAGAGGAAAGCAGAAAAATCTTTAAGTGATTTAGAATTAGAGGTAAAGAATTTAAGTGAAAGTCAGCCCTCTGTGGAGCTTTCTGATAGGGGGTCACAGCGTCAAAGAAAGAGACTTAAAAAGTCAGATTCATTGCAGGAAGGAGGACATCAGAAGAATCCAGGTCACCTTAAGAAGACAGTACCTGGAACAGTCAATTTAAGTAAAGACAAAGCCTTTGTAAAATCAGCTCATGGCAGAGTGCAGAGAGAGAACACGAAAATCTCAGAGTCATCTAATGCAGGAGAATTAAGGAAAAGGACATGTCCATTCTATAAGAAAATACCTGGTAAGTCAAAGTATCAATGCTTAATATATCTACAAAGATGCAACTTCTTTAAACTTCATTGCTTATGTGTGCATGTGAAACAATTTTTTCTGTTTCCCTTATTTTTTTATGTAACAGATTTTTTTTTTTTTGCCTATTTACTCTTTTTTTGCTCCATTTAGTTCAGCAAACTTCTACTAAACATATTCTATATACAAAATGGGGCTTCCCTGGTGGCTCAGACAGTAAAGAATCTGCCTTCAATGCGGGAGACCCAGGTTCCATCCCTGGATGGGGAAGATCCCCTGGAGAAGGGAATGGGAACCCACTCCAGTATTCTTGCCTGGAGAATGCCATGGACAGAGGAGCCTGGCAGGCTACAGTCCATGGAGTCGCAAAGAGTTGGACACAACTGAGTGACTAACACCACCACTATATACAAGATACTGTACTAGTTATATAGATATTACAGATTTGACAAAAATTAGTATAGATCAGCTTAATACGGAGGAAGGAAAGGATTTCTGTAAGTAACCATAGTAACAGACAGCCTCTAAGAACTTAAGAAAAATGCAAAGTACTAAAAAGCTTCAAAGAAGGGAAATGTCATGGGTTACCCAGGTCATAATAAATGCTAAACATTTTTAAACCATATCATAACTTAGTTTTATAATCTTTTCATATTTTGTAATTTTTTGTGCCTTCATAGAAGAGCTAATAGAAAAATGTGTAGTAAAATGAAGTTTATTATTGAAGAAACCAGGCATCCTTCTGAAAAGAATATAAAACTGCCAAAATGCACTTGGTTTCAGGAAGATTATTTAATGTGCTTTTTTGATACTATAAATGTATAATTTGCTCAAAATATTTATGTAAAGAAAAGTATGCACATTTTGATTAAATTTCTATATTTAAAGTGAGCCCAGAACTAGTGGGCCATGTGTGGATAGGCCTCTGTAGAATTGTGGAGGTATGCTTATTTACCTGCATGTTTTAGAACAGCTCAATCTTTTTCTTTTTTCATAATTGCTGCTCTCTGGAACCTTTTTAGGCTTTTTTTTTTTTTTCTCGTTTTCCTTTCTCCTCCCCACCTCCCACAATGAAATTCAAATACTATGGATATCTATTTACCTGTTGTTCTGTGACTCTTTGGAGGGCCAGTGAGATCATTTGGGTCATCAACCATCTTTCTCCTGCCAGAAGCAGGTCAATGTCACCCCTATTGAGATTTCATGTTTTAGAAGAAAGATAGCATTCTCCTTTTGCTGTTTCACAGAAGTAAAGGATTTTTAGGTGCCTAGTAAGTATCATGAAAATATTCAGCTAGCCAAATAACTGGTTTGTAGATTAGTACTTTTTCGTTTTTTGGCAAAGTTATTCTTTAAAAAGACTATACTGGGTATATTTAGTGTAAACTTGCAAGACTCATTTTCATCTCTAGGATCATCCTTTGATGAATTTGTGCGGTGTAGATTTTTAAATTAAATTGTAAAGTTAAGTTGGACATGAGATGTAAAGGTGTAAGAGTTTGCTATATAAGCAAATGGGTAACTTTTACTTCACTCTTGCTAAAGCAGCTGCTTTGGTGTTTTCGTTGTAGGAACTGGCTTTACGGTTGATGCCTTTCAGTATGGATGGGTTGAAGGTTGCACTGCCTATTTTCTCACTCATTTCCATTCTGATCATTATGCTGGATTGTCTAAAAACTGCATGTTTCCCATTTATTGTAGTGAGGTAAGTTCTAGTATTCTAAATTCTGAATTTGTGGAATGCAGTGAATTTCTAAGCAGTCTGGTTAAAAAATAATTAAAATTGTAAGATCATATTTCTGGAAAATATATGAAAAAGCAGATTCCACATTTTGGACTCTAAAATCAAATGAGTTATTGTTGATAGTTACAATAGATTTTTAAAAATATGCTTTATTTTATGGAGACAACAGATAAGCTAGTTCATGATGTACTGAAACATGTTTCATTCAGTAAATATTTACTGAATGCCTAAAAAGATACTCATGGCAAAATACCTAACTTCAGGGAGTTTACAGCCTACACATTCACCAGTACTCCAGTGGGTGCTCTATTTGTAGTAGAAAAGTAAACGGAATACCTAGAAGTAGGAAGTCGGGGGCTTTACTGTGTCCTAGGCTAAGGTTAGAAAAAGTTTCATGGTGAAGGAGACACCTCGAATTAATTATTAAAAGGTGAGCATCTTAATGTGTACTGCTAAGGACTTTGGCTAGAATTTGATTTAATCCTCAAGTATTCTTGAATTATCCTCTTTTTATTAGTGAAGCAGCTGAGGCTTGGAGGCTTAAGTAGCATGCCCCAAGTCACAGAGCTAGTAATGACAGACACAAAATTTGAATACAAGTCTGTCTGATTCCAGATCCAGGCAAAAGAAAGAGTAGAGAGCTTTCCGGGTAGAGAAGAGTTTGTGTAAAGGAACAGACACCTGAGAAGTATAGCCATTCCAAGAACTTCAGCTGCTAAAAACAAACTAAGGAATGACAGTAGATAAACCCGCAGAAATGGGTAGGGACCAAATCATGAAGGATTCTGTGTGTCATGCTGAGGTGATAGACTTTTTACAGGTGAGGGAGAAGTCAGAGATAGTGTTTAAGCAAAGCTGTGATGCAGTCGTTTGAGAAAGTTCTTCCTGGCATTCTGGTAGGTTTACATGAATATATAAGTGAAAGAACAAGGAAATTATTAAGATGCTTGAGTTCTTAAGTGATATGAAATAAAAGACTTATTTAGTGTTTTAATGTATCAGCAATAAGCACATCCTGTTTTGCAGATAACTGGCAATTTGTTGAAGAGCAAACTTCACGTACAAGAACAATATATCCATCCATTGCCAGTAGACACTGAATGTATAGTGAATGGTATCAAGGTTATTTTGCTAGATGCCAATCAGTAAGTATTAAAGTTACTTTATTGACAACCTGTTTTTAAATATTCAAAAGGAAAACACATTGCATGGTTATTTAAGAACTTTTTATTGAAACTATTATGTTTGATATTTCTTAAAACAAGTAAAATGTGTTTCTTCTTTTGGAAAAACAAAATGTACCCGATACAGAAACAAAGATTAAATGTAGAGAGATTCTCTAAGTGTTCTCTAGCCCTTTTTTAATACAGTTTAATTACTGTGCTTTACATATGAGACTCTAGCTTATTTTTTTTTAATCTTTTAACATATTGCTGCTGTTCTTTAAGAGATAACCTTTTGCCATTTTCTTTAATATCACATATAAATTAACAACTGGTACTCCATTCAGATTCTAGAGGATTTCTTTTTTTCCTTTAAGAAATCCTTTAGGTTTTTGATACTAAAGACTTGGAAGATTTTTTTCTTGAAAGAATTTTTTCTTTTTTGCCTCATTTTTTAAAATGTTAAGTACTGTCAGGATTCACAGTGCCAAAATACAACCATCAGTCAGCTGCGCATCTTTACACTTTCCGTGGAATGTTATCCTTATGTACCTTAGAGATCATAGATACCTAGAGAATTAAAATTAAGACTAAACCAAGGTCTCCTAAATTTCAGGTCAGAGCTGTTTTTTTCAGATTGCCTGTGAGATTTTATCTGCTAACTTTGCTGCTGTTTATTTTTTTAATCACCAATTATAACAACTCCAGTTCTGATTTTTTTTTTTGGGTGAACTTTATTGAGGTGTAATTTACATAAATAAAATGGACCTATTTTAAGTCTTTGTTGAATTTTGACAAAACTACACACCCATGTAATTCCCACCACAATAAAAATATGGAAAATATTCCCTACCACAGGAGTTTTCCTTGTGTTCCTTCCCAGTCAATCCCAAACCCCAACCTGGACTCAGAAAACCTTGTCTTCTGTGACTGTGGATTAGATCTGTCTTTGCTAGGGGTTCATCTGAATGAAATCATATGGTAACCCCTGTTTTGTATCTGGCTTCTGTTCCGGGTTGTATTTTTGAGATTCATCCATGCTGTTATGTGTTCCTTTTTGTTACTACGTAGTGTCTACTGATGACATAATACAGTTATTTTATCCATTCAGTTCTTGATGGACAACTGATTTTTGTTCTTTGACTTTGCATCCTGAGACTTTGCTAAACCTGATCATTAGTTGTTGTAGGTTTTTTTGTATTAATAGATTCTTGAAAATTTTCCACGTACATCTAAAAATAAAGATGATTTCGTTTTACTTCTTTCCATTTAGAGTGGTATTTTTTTTCTCTTATTTGTTGTACTGGATTAGACCTTCAGATAATGTCAAATCTAAGTGGTGAGACCAGACATGTTCCCATGTTCTTAATCTTAAGAAGGATGTATTCAGTCTTTCTCCATTAAGTATGATGTTAGCAATAGGTATTTCATAGATGCCTTTTATCAGTTTTGAGGAAAATCCCCTCTGCTGGAAGTTTGTGATGATGAAAGGGTGTTGAATTTTATCAAATGTTTCTTTGGCATCTATTGAAATTATAACATAATTTTTCTCCTCTATAATGTTAACGTGGTAAATGACAAAGATGGATTTAAACCAGGCTTATATTACTGAGATAAACGCCACTTAGTCTTCATGTATTACCCTTTTTGAAAATTTATAGGTGGGTTTAATATGCTAATATTTTGTTAAAGAATTTTGTCTTTTATACAATGTCTATTGGTCTACAGGTTTTTTAAAATAACTTTTGTCTTACTTTGATATCAGAGTAATACTGACCTCATGAAGTATTCCCTTCTCTATTTTCTGAAATATTTCATATAGTAATTGTTATTATTTCTTCCCTAAGTCTTTCATATAATTCCCCAGTGAAGTCACTGAGGTGTGGATTTTGGGTTCAGGGAAAGGGAAGTTTGTAATTATTTCCTGCTCCTGCTGCTAAGTCGCTTCAGTTGTGTCCGACTCTGTGCAACCCCATAGACGGCAGCCCACCAGGCTCCGCCATCTCTGGGATTCTCCAGGCAAGAACACTGGAGTGGGCTGCCATTTCTTTCTCCAATGCGTGAAAGTGAAAAGTGAAAGTGAAGTCGCTCAGTCATGTCTGTCTCTTTGTGACCCCTTGGATTGCCTTGCCATTGCCTTCTCCAGTTATTTCCTGTGTTTTCCTAGAATTTAAGAGTCTGACTCATAGCAACCCCATGGGCTGCAGCCCACCAGCCTCCTCCGTCCATGGGATTTTCCAGGCAAGAATACTGGAGTGGGTTGCCATTCCCTTGTCTAGGGGATCTTTCTGACCCAGGGATCAAACCAGGGTCTTCTGCATTGCAGGCAGATTTTTTACCATCTGAGCCACCAGGGAAGCCCTAACCACACATGGGACCTGTGACCAACCAGGGAAGCTCAGCTGAGCCTTAGTATCCAGGGATTTTATTGAAAGTCAGTAGTGTATAATTCTGGAGAAGGCGATGGCACCCCACTCGAGTACTCTTGCCTGGAAAATCCCATGGACAGAGGAGCCTGGTGGGCTGCAGCCCATGGGGTCCTACAAGTCAGACTCGACTGGGTGACTTCACTTTCCCTTTTCACTTTCATGCATTGGAGGAGGAAATGACAACCCACTCCAGTGTTCTTGCCTGGAGAATCCCAGAGATGGCAGAGCCTGGTGGGCTGCCATCAATGGGGTCTCACGGAGTCAGACACGACTGAAGCGATTTAGCAGCAGCAACAGCAATGTATAATTCTAGCACCCCTATGACTGACCTCAGTACTCAGACTCCAGTTCTGCTAAAGCAAAAAACAAGTATTCACCGCTGTTAGTAACTATCTGATCAAACTGGTAACATGTGGCCAATTGGGTGCAGCATCCAAAACACTCATAGCAGGCAGAATGCTCCAAGGACTCAAAACTCATCTCCCAAGGACCAGTCCCAAAGACAGGCCTTTCTTGAGGATGTGTGGAATTTTACCAGTCTTGGCCTGCTGAATTAACCTTTTCCTGCACACCATTTTTTTTGTGTGTGTGAGATAAATTCCCTTAAGTTAAAATGCTAGACTTCTCTGTAGTATAATGCTGTATCATTGTGGTCAGTTAATAAAGTATGTTAACTTGTTGATATGGAAATGAATACTCTTTCTTTAGATGCTTTGTGTAAATAATATTCCTTTGAAATGTTTGTGTTCAGCTGTCCAGGTGCTGTCATGATCCTTTTTTATCTTCCTAACGGCCATGTCATACTACACACGGGAGACTTCAGAGCAGACCCCAGCATGGAACGTTCTCTACTTGCTTGCCAGAAAGTCCACACACTTTACTTAGATACAACGTAAGAGAAGCTTTGTTTCTGTGCTTCTTTTTTCCACTGACAGCATTTCGCTTTATATTATGAATAATTTGAGCTTGTGCTTAGGTAATCAAAGCGATGACTTATTGTCAATTATCATTTTAAGTATTTATCAGAAAGATGGTTGAAAAAACATATACTTACTTAGGACAGATCTGGGATTACATGTCTTAATTGACTCCAGCTCAGTTTTTTTTTTTTTTTTTGTAATATCCCTTTGAAAATACGATTTATATGAGAATCTTGTTGCTGAAAAAAGGAAGGAAAATTTGAAATTTGGGAGCAAACTTTAGGAAAACATCCTTTAAGTTTATCCTCTTAAAGTATCTGTGTAACAATTAAGTGTGATTATGAAGAAAAGGAAACAGAGAATGAGGTCTATGTCTGAATATTCAGAATTACGTTGTTCCTTTCTCCAAAAGGTAACCTATAAGCAACAGTCTTGAATTCCCAAGTGCTATCAACATAATAGTATAAGCCATTGTTTTTTTTGAGTGCATGCATGCTAAGTTGCTTCAGCTGTGTCTTTCTGTTTGCGACTCCACAGACAGTAGCCCACCAGGCTCCTCTGACTAATAGGATTCTCCAGGCAAGAATGCTGGAGTGGGTTGCCATTTCTTCCTCCAGGGAGATCTTCCCTACCCAGGATAGAACCCATGTCTCTTGTGTCTCCTGCCTTGGAGGGGGGTTATTGACTACTAGCGCCACCTGGGAAGCCCCATTGTCTTTTTCAGTTCAGTTCAGTCCCTCAGTCGTGTCTGACTCTTTGCGACCCCATTGACTGCAGCACACCAGGCCTCCTTGTCCATCACCAACTCCCGGAGTTTATTCAAACTCATGTCCATTGAGTCAGTGATGCCATCCAACCATCTCATCCTCTGTTGTCCCTTTCTCCTCCCACCTTCAATCTTTCCCAGCATCAGGGTCTTTTCAAATGAGTCAGTTCTTCCTATCAGGTGGCCAAAGTATTGGAGTTTCAGCTTCAGCATCAGTCCTTCCAGTGAATATTCAGGACTGATTTCCTTTAGGATGCACTGGTTGGATCTCCTTGCTGTCCAAGGGACTCTAAAGAGTCTTCTCTAACACCACAGTTCAAAAGCATCAATTCTTCTGTGCTCAGATTTCTTTATAGTCCAACTCTCATATCCATACATGACCACTGCAAAAACTATAGCTTTGACTAGATGGACCTTTGTTGGCAAAGTAATATCTCTGCTTTTTAATATGCTGTCTAGGTTGGTCATAACTTTTCTTCCAAGGAATAAGCATCTTTTAATTTCATGGCTGAAGTCACCATCTGCAGTGATTTTGGAGCCAGAAAAAATGAAGTCTCTCACTGTTTCCATCGTTTCCCCATCTATTGCCATGAAGTGATCGGACCAGGTGCCATGATCTTACTTTTCTGAATGTTGAGTTTTAAGCCAACTTTTTCACTCTCCTCTTTCACTTTCATCAAGAGGCTTTTTAGTTCTTCTTCACTTTCTGCCATAAGGGTGGTGTCATCTGCATATCTGAGGTTATTGATATTTCTCTTGGCAATCTTGATTCCAGCTTGTGCTTCTTCCAGCCCAGCGTTTCTCATGATGTACTCTGCATATAAGTTAAATAAGCAGGATGACAATATACAGCCTGACGTACTCCTTTTCCTATTTGGAACCAGTCTGTTTTTGCTAGCATGTGAAATGAGTACAGTTGTGTGGTAGTTTGAGCATTCTTTGGCATTGCCTTTCTTTGGGATTAGAATGAAAACTGACCTTTTCTAGTCCTGTGGCCACTGCTGAGTTTTCCAAATTTGCTGGCATATTGAGTGTAGCACTTTCACAGCATCATCTTTGGGGATTAAAATAGCTCAGCTGGAATTCCATCACCTCCACTAGCTTTGTTTGTAGTGATGGCCCATTTAACTTTGCATTCCAGGATGTCTGGCTCTAGGTGAGTGATCATACCATCGTGGTTATCTGGGTCATAAAGATCTTTTTTGTATAGTTCTTCTGTGTATTCTTGCCACCTCTTCTTACTATCTTCTGCTTCTGTTAGGTCCATACCATTTCTGTCCTTTATTGCACCCATCTTTGCATGAAATGTTCCCTTGGTATCTCTAATTTTCTTGAAGAGATCTCTAGTTTTCCCCCATTCTATTGTTTTCCTCTATTTCTTCGAATTGATTGCTGAGAAAGGCATTCTTATCTCTCCTTGCTGTTCTTTGGAACTCTGCATTCAAATGGGTATACCTTTCCTTTTCTCCTTTGCTTTTCGCTTCTCTTCTTTTCACAGCTATTTGTAAGGCCTCCTCAGACAACCATTTTGCCTTTTTGCATTTCTTTTTCTTGGGAATGATCTTGATCCCTGTCTCCTGTACAGTGTCATGAACCTCCGTACATAGTTCTTCAGGCACTCGGTCAGATCTAATCCCTTGTCTTTTTATTATTACTGAAATACCTCTCATCAGTTTTTCAGAAATGATGTTAACTATTTCAGTCTGTCTCAATAAGGCCTGAGTTTGGATTGCATATTTAGTAAGAGATGATCTTCCATATCCAGTTTTCTAACACTATAGCTAACTTTTCCATTCTTCTATATGTACTTAAATACTAGGTGAATTAAGAAAATAATGTTTTAAAATAAACCTTTTTGTTGTTACTTTAGTCTACATACCATTCTGAATTTCTTTGTGGGTTTTTATAGGAGAGAGGACTGAGTTTTTTGTCTGCTCTTATAGCTGACCAGCAAAGAGTATATTTCTTTGATGTTTATACTTTATGAGTTTTTTAGTGAAAAAGTGCTGAACTTTCATGTCAAATATCTATAACTAGTAGTGTTAGGGTTAATACTAATAGTAGTATTTTTCATTGGCTGTTATTATATTGAGGTAGACACAACTAGATCTGCTATATTCTTATAATACTATATATATATTTCTGTATCTCCTAAGAGAGAATAACAACCATGTGAATATTAACTACTTGATTTAGTGATAATTCATCAAATTCATGTTCAGTTTCATTATTAAAAATATATGTTTTTGATAAAGCAGAATCTTTAGTCCATAAAAATAATCCCTATCAATAGTATTTTCTTTGATAGGGGTTGGGGTTAAAAAAAGAAGATATTAAGGTTTACAATTCATAGCTAAAATAGCTAGCTAGAAATATTCTTGAAGGAAGAAAATGCAGTTTCTTTATTTGAGAGTGATAAAAGAAATATAATGAAAAAGGTATATTGAAAATGTGTAATTCCATCATAAATAATCAATAGCTGTTAACAAATATTTTAACAACAGGCACTGGTGAGGTAACTGCGGTGGTGTTAATACACTATACTGCTCTTGTATATAATTTTGATAAAGCTTCTTTTGTAAAATAACATCCGACTTAATGCTATGGCTTTCTTGTTGTTCTTTTAATAAGACTGTATTTACATATTACAGATATTGCAGCCCAGAATACTCGTTTCCATCTCAGCAAGAGGTTATCCAGTTTGCCATCAACACTGCCTTTGAGACTGTAACTCTAAACCCACAGGCTCTTGTTGTCTGTGGCACTTACTCTATTGGAAAAGAGAAAATCTTCCTAGGTGGGTGATAGCTATAGCTAATTTACATTGCTGTATTACAAGGATCCGAAATTCTTTTTGCATAAAGCCCTTTCAGGCATCGTTCTTGTGCTTGATATTTATTTCCTGAAACAGTTCAGTATTACCTTTGAAGTTGAAGAAAAATTTGATAGAGTTTAATTCCTTTAAACTTTGAAAAACTTAATGGAAACATTTGATAAGTGTGTTAATGGTAGCCTTTATATCTACAAAGTGTTGATAGAGCAAAAGTCCATGCTACATTAATATTTTAGCAGACTGAGAGATGACTAGAGCATAGTTTCACTGCATTTTTTGATGATAACTATCAATTAATTATTTTAGAGGACAGGTTTAGTGTTTGTTCCTAAATGATTTCTGGAAATGCAACTGTAATTTTTCTAGATAGTATGGTACTACTTTGCAAAGTATTTTCCATTTCTTAACTATGGTCCCATAATGTCGAATACTAAGATGTAAAATGATAAAGTCAGGGTTTTAACGCCTGCAAACTTATCTTTCCCCCTCCCTCAACCCCTTTCCATCCATCTTTTGCAATTTTGAAAGACTAGTTCTTTAAAAATAAGTTATTGGATTTCTCACTATTTATTCCTTATGGTTAACCAAGAAAATTATTCAGCTTTTTTGAGACTATTGCAAAAGTGTGAAAGTTTTGAATTTCTATTTGGTAAATTCTTATTTTAAAGTTGATTAAGTTGTTGTTGAATCTTTTCATGAACTATAGCTTACTATTTTTGAACTTTTCCTGTAGCCATTGCTGACGTTCTGGGTTCAAAAGTAGGCATGTCCAAAGAAAAATATAACACATTACAGTGCTTCAATATACCAGAAGTCAGTTCCCTCATCACTACAGACATGTGCAAGTCACTGGTTCACCTTCTCCCAATGATGCAAATTAATTTTAAGGTAAGCATTCAAGAGATACGTCTTTAGGATGAACTAGAAAAGGCAATCTGATGATTGTAAACTAGAATGCCGTTTTACTTGCATTTAAGGTAGAGGAATTCATTTACAATGGAGTCAAAGCAAAGTTTGCCCTAGAAAATCTTTTAAGTGGAATTTGAAATGTTTTTAAGTTTTTCTGATGCAGCTGTATAGAGTGATTCATATGCTCACCAGGAGTTTAGGAGCTAGGGAAGGAAGAAACAAAAATAGAAAAAAGTATGCATCTCTCTGGTCATTCAAACCTTCTGTTTGTAAGATTATTTTCCATTTCTTCCTGGATGAGTGGGGAAATGAATGAAGAATTCTAAGGCATTCTTACGTTTCTTCAGGTCTATTCTGTATAATATTAAGCCACTATACCATTGATATATGTTGAAAATATATATGTGAGGATTAAATGAAATAGAATAAGTATATTTTAAAAGAAAGTTCTAGTGTTAGTTCTGAGGTATAAATTAAGATACGTATGATGTGACCTCCCTGTAATTTATGGGGGTTTGTTTGTTAGATTTATTCAGATACTAAGATTCATTCCTTTTTCTAACATTTTGACACCTTGCAAAGGAATACATCAAACCTGTGTGTTAAAAGCAATAAAGAACATGATGTACACCAAAAAATATATTTTTAATTTTGTTATAATATTTATGAAACAATATTATGGAGCCTTTTGAAATAGCTTAGTATGTATTGATTACTATATCTGTCATAAATAAGAACACTGATACAGTGTATTTTAGTATTAGTATTTTAGTTCTATCCCTTGAATAAGAAAATTTTCCTCTTTTCCTGAGATTATGATAAATCCTTTTGGCACCTATTTCCGTGAGTGTATAATTCATAAAAATATCAAGGATAATCAAGTCATAGTGTTGTCCATTAGTATTTAAGCCAGCTTTGCAAACATATGTTAAATTTGAGAAGCATCCAGTTTGCATGGAGGCTAATGAGAATGTTGCTTAATCAAAAAATGAACACTGATATCCTGAGGAGGGTATAACATATGTTTATGATTTTTATCTTACTGTCTTATTTCTTGCTTAGTTTGTTTCATTTGAACAAATGATCCATTTAAGGGGACAAAACGGGTAGGGGAGTCAGAATATTATGGAAGTGAAGGGGCTAGAGTTTTCAGGAAAGAATGTTTATGAGTACCTTGTGCTGTGGAGAGGTCATATAAGGAAAGGATGACGTTCACAAGGACTATTTCAGTGAAGTAATGTTGGAGGAAGCCAGAGTCAGCAGAGGGCTAAGGAATGAATGAGAAGGTATACAGATAGCCAGTAAGCACATGAAAAAAAGAGGATCAGCACTGTTAGCCATCAGGGAGCTGTAAATCAAAACCACAGTGAGATACCACTTTACACTCACAGGGATAGCTGTAGTAAGAAAGATAGTGCCAATTGTTGATGAGGATATGGAGAAACTGGACCTTCGTGTATTGCTAATAAGACTGTTAAGTGGTGCAGCTGCTTTAGAAAACAATTTGTTAATGTCTTTAAAAGTTAAACATGGAGTGAGTATATGATCAGTAATTCCAGTCCTAGGTATATGCCTAGGAGAATTAAAACATAATGTCCACACAAAAACTTCTATACACGTGTTCATGGCAGCATAGTTCATAGTAGCCATAAAGCTGGAAACAGCTCCGGTGTCCGTTAAATGATGAATGGATTAAAAAAAAGCTGTTATGTACATAAAACAGAAATATTCAGCTGTAAAAAGAAATAAATTACTGTTTCATTATTGTATGAATAAGCCTTGAGAACATGCCAAGTGAAAGAGACACAAAAGGCTACATATTTTGTGATTTCATTTATATGTAATGTCCAGAATAGGTAAATCTGGAGAGAGTAAGTAGGTTAGTGGTTTCCAGGACTTGAGGGAGAGGAAATAGGGAGCAACTGCTAATGAGAACAGTGTTTTCTTTGCGGGGATGGGTGGAGGTATTGATGAAAATGTTCTAGAATTAGACAGCAGTGATAGTCACACAACTTTGTGACTATACCAACAACCACTGAACTATATGCTTAAAAAAAAACTGTCAGTTACCTGCTTTGAAGAAAAAAAAAAAGAATATCTGAAATCTTTGTCTTATTTCCATTATTTGTTGTATGTTTTTGGTATTTTTCTGTAGCCTTTCCCCTTCTTCCATTAAAGTGACCAGATAATGATGACATTCTTTTTACAATTTCATATCTTCGAAATGCAGGTGGAGCAGAAGCAGATGGTTACCATAAGGCTACACTTTAGTTAGTATATAAAACCAATTTTTTAAACTAGGCAAAATAGTTTCATTGCATCAGAGATAATGACTTTTTTGTGAAAATGTTAACATGATACAATTGTCAGGGTTTCTGAGGCAGGCTTGAAAGGCTTAGAAAGAAGTCTTTACAGAAGACTGTAAATCAGAGATTCCCCCACCTTTTTGACACCAGAGACTGGTTTCATGGAAGACAGTTTTTCCACAGATTGGGAGGTGGGAGGGGAATGGTTCAGGGATGATTCAAGCACATTACATTTCTTGTGTGCTTTCTTTCTATTATTATTACATCAGCTCTACCTCAGATCATCAAACATTAGATCCCAGAGGTTGGAGACCTCTGCTATAAATAATAGCACTCATGCTACCTAGTTCAACATCCCAGGTTCATATATGTAAGAACTTAATTGACTACCACCCCGGATTTTAACCTGTTGATGGGATGTGGTAAACATTAGTTGTAGATAATTAATTTACATACCGAAAAATAACTTCAGTAGCATCTACTGAAGGCATTTTTATCACAAGCTAGTTACCAATAAACAGAGAAACGAGTCATAGATCAGGGACTTTCTGTTGACTAAATCATAATAAAATCCCTCATGATAGCAGTGCTCCAGTGGTGGTTAGTGAATGGCTGGCGGTGGTTGCAGTCTTTCTTGTGTGCTTGGCTTAGGCGATGATGTCCTGTGTTTTTGTTTCTGGCACAAGTTAATGATGTTTTTGTGGTAACTCTAATTTGTCTCATGAAAAGCCGAAATTACTTCCGATTCAGTTCTCCCGAGTGTTTTTACAGAGACACATAAGAATGGATAAATTTGATGACCTCTTTTTGAAAGTTGGGCTCTTAGTTTATGATATTACATGTATAATTGTTCTCAACCTGGCTCCTGTCATGTTCTTTTCTTTGTGAGAACAGGAAAAGAAGAGGATTCGTAATTAAGCAAACAGTATTATATTAGCTAGATCCTAGACTAAGCAAGACAAAACCCTGAAAATTTGCAGAGCCAGGGATATGATAATGAAAACTTATATATCTGTAACTGAAACTCTTTTTTTGGAGGAGGGATAGTAGTTGGTAAGATATATGGCCGTTTAATAGTAGGTGTACAAATTAGCAAAAGATCATTATTTGATATAAAAGAGAAATCAAAGGATTATTATTAATTCACCAGTGAAATATTAATGTCTGATAAACACAATAAAATCATCAGCCTCTAGATAATAAGAAGAAAAAAAATTTTTAATGAAACACAGTGATGTGTTTGTCTTCTACCAAATAGGCATACTTTTTAAAAAGGTAGTATTCCTATGCTGAGATTCAGAGAAAGTGGCACTCTTCATCCACTTATAAAGGAAATTAGGGGCAAGTCCTTAGCTATTCCATTTCTAGGAGTTTATAAAAAAATAAGTCCTTTCTGAAGAGATCAGTCTAAGATTCTGAGGTGCTGATGGTGTAATAGATGATGAGAGTTTTAAAAAGAAAGAACACATTGTTTCCATTAAAAAAAAGAAAAGGATTCAGAAAGTGGTGTTTATAGAAGTATGCTGTAGGCTTCCAGAAGGTGAAGGCTCTGTCTCATTGACCACTCGAACATCAGCCCCTGGAACAGATACTGAATGAATGAATGAATAGGTGGATGAGTGGATTTGTCTTTATGATTTCTTCAGAACTTCCTGCCAGCATCTTTTTAAAATTCAGTAATTTATATGTATGGTTAAAGAAGAAAAAGGAGATTTCTGGAAATCCAAGATGATACTATATACTATTTAGGTTTTTTTATTGTTTTAAATAAAACTAGGATGTTATTATAAATTTACACTAAGCCTTATGACACTCTGGGTTTAGTCTTTAGCCAAAAAGTATTGGTTTTTTTTTTTTTTTTCATATCCTTTATGCCATTTTGCCTTTATCTGGGTTTTTCTTATCTTTCGAAGGTTGAACCTTGGTCACTGATTTTCTAAGAATCTTACCCAATGTCCTCACTAGTGACAACCTTAGTTTGGAAAGTTCTATTCTACTCAAAATGTATTAGCGTTTTATTTCTAATGAAAGCAGCCGAGAAGTTTTGCAGTTATTCTGGTTCATGTATAAAGGGTGAAAAGGAGTGAACATTTGAAAAGAGCTACCGTGCATCTTAAAATGTATGTCTGTGCTGAGTGTGATGCTGTTATAAAGTTATTTCCATCTTTATATCCACCCGTCAGTCCTCTGTTGGTGTAAATGCATGGAGAGTATGGACTCACATTTATCAGTGTTAGTATCAGACCTCTAATAAGGGTTGCAAAAAGTCAGACACGACTGAGCTACTGACACACACACATACACACACAACTTCAGATAAGCAAAGGGGAAAATTTTTGTTTTTCAGTTATTTTGTTTTCTGGTGGGGAGCACAGCACTAGGTTTTCCAGTGCTCACCAACTGAAAACTCCCCCAAACTGTGCTGATGCAACATTTTAATCATTCTATGTTATTCCACATTACCCATCTTCACCAACCATTAAATAAATATCTTTTTTTTTTTTTTTCAAACAGGGTTTACAGAATCACTTGAAGAAATGTGGTGGGAAATACAATCAGATTTTGGCTTTTCGACCTACAGGTTGGACGCATTCTAACAAGTTAACTAGTCTAGCAGATATTATTCCCCAGACCAAAGGAAACATTTCAATATATGGTATATTCATTTTGCTTTTACTCTTAATGTTTGTAATTAGTTTACTTTTTTTTTTAAAGCAGTAAAATTAAGATTCAACAAAAAAGAGGCACCAAAGTATCTTTAAGAATTTAACAGGTAAAAATTGCTCCTCACTTTCTAAACCTGGCTTCCCTGGTGGCTCAGAGGTTAAAGCGTCTGCCTGGAATGCGGGAGACCTGGGTTCGATCTCTGGGTCGGGAAGATCCCCTGGAGAAGGAAATGGCAACCCACTCCAGTACTCTTTGGGCTTCCCTGATGGTGCAGAGGTTAAAGTGTCTGCCTGCAATGTGGGAGACCTGGGTTCAATCCCTGGGTCGGGAAGATCCCCTGGAGAAGGAGATGGCAACCCACTCCAGTGTTCTTGCCTGGAGAATCCCATGGACGGAGGAGCCTGGTGGGCTACAGTCCACGGGTCGCAAAGAGTTGGATATGACTGAGCGACTTCACTTTCACTTTCAAACTCATAAAGCAGTACAGCTAGTAGACAATGACTAATACAGAGGAACGCATGTGTGTTATCAGTGACGTGTCGGGGAGATTGTAGAACTTCCTGGCCAACCCAATGTACTACTAGAAAGGAGAGACGGGTGGTACCACTGTGTTTTAAATGATGCTGTGGCACTGAGAATAGGAAGACAGTGCCAGATGTGGTGGCAGCAAGAGTTACAAACTTGACTTTAATTTTTTTCATCTTTGGAGTACGTTAACCATTTCTGTCCTTAGAAACTGGCTTATGAATAATGGCCAATGAATAACTGGCTTATGAATAACTGGCTTTTTGGACCCTAGTTTACTCTAAACAGGACCCTTTCTCTGTGGTATTTGATCTTCAGTAAAGAAGATAATAAGATTTTGAATACTTAATCTTTTTTTTTTCCCCTTTTTATGTGTACAAAGCTTGGGGATGGAATCTGCTTACTTGCTCTAGAAATCAAGAATCTTTTGCTTGTTACCCTTCAGGTTTTACTCATATTTCATCTAGAATTTTCGTGAAATCAGTAGCTGGGCAAAGTGCTTAAGGGAAGAATTGTTTAAAAAGAAAAAATCTGTTTACAAATAAGAATCTATAGAAATGCATATTATTAAGTATCTACATAGAAAAGTAGAAAAGACCCAGGGATTGAACCCAGGTCTCCTGCCTTGGCAGGCGGAATCTTTACTATCTGAGCCACCAGGGAAGCCCACGTAGAAAAGTAATAGCATTTTTTTAATGTTCAAAAGTGTTTATATAATTTTAATCTTTATTATTTGTAAAAGACGGTTTCCCTGGTGGCTCAGTGGTAAAGAATCCAACTGCCAAGGCAGGAGACCTGGGTTCGATGCCTAACCTGGGAAGATACCCTGGAGCAGGGCATGGCAACCCGCTGCAGTATTCTTACCTGGAGAATCCTATGAATAGAGGATCCTGGCATGCTACAGTCCATGGGGTCGCACAGAGTCTAGCACGACTTAACGACTGAACAAAGGAAAAACAGTTTGTAAAAAATACTAGCAAATTTTGTTATCAGAAAAAAAAAAGCACCAAGGAGTTTTTGGCAAAACTACTTGGATTGCTTTCTTTTTCTCTTTTATTTTATTTTGGGTGTGTGCAGTTTTCTTTAGTAGTTCGTTTAGTAAGCACTGTCTTTTGTGTTGCAGGGATTCCTTACAGTGAACACAGCAGCTACCTAGAGATGAAACGTTTTGTTCAGTGGCTGAAGCCGCAGAAAATCATACCTACCGTGAATGTGGGCACCTTGAGATCTAGACGCACAATGGAAAAATATTTTCAAGAGTGGAAACTGGAAGCTGGATATTGACATTACCCCAAAGGGCTCAGAAATAGTTACATAACTTAGACCTCACTTGTTAGTAGTTACATCTTCAGTGATAATGAGGTACACTTTGTGTGAGAAACCTCATGAAGGTCACTCATTCTGCTTAAGCTCTCATTTACATTTGAGTAGTATGTTCATAGTGCTGACTATGGAGAGCATCTTAGCATGTCCATGATAATTGAGACTGGTCAGCCTAGTACCTTTGTTTTTTGCCCCTTCTTTTGGGGGCTATTGTATTCTGCATCCAGCAGAAGGAGGGGAAACACAGGCAGATTCAGGAACCAAAGAATTCAAGATAATGAACTATATTGAAAGCATTATATATAAGTAATCATATATCTTTAAAATTATTTAATATGGGGCATATTTTTATGATAAGTTTATATGATATGCATACTCAAATAAATTAATCTTAAATATCCTATAGTGTCATTTGTTTTTTAGGATTTATAATTGATGTTTATGTAATTTTATAAAATTTCAGTGACAGTAATTGAACATTTGACTCTGAAGATGACTCAGAGAGCCTAGATAATTACCCAATAAAGGATGGAGAAAAGCTTGCATGAATAATGTTTATCTGGATGGTTTGCTCAAGACATTAGAGAACTAAAAGTTTAGACTGCAATTTTTTAAGTGAGATTATGTAATTTATTTATGAATCTTGATCACCCCAACAGAGATGAAGTAGCTGATCCAAAATGAAAATTTGGGGTAATGCATGTTTTAAATGTTTTAATGGAGTTTAAATAAGAAAATATATTTTTGAATTGGGCTTCCCTGGTAGCTCAGCAGTAAAGAATCCACCTGCCAATGCAGGAAACGTGGGTTCAATCCCTGGGTGGGGAAATCCTCTGGAAGAGGAAATGGCAACCCACTTCAGTATTCTTGCCTGGGAAATCCCATGGATAGAGGAGCCTGGCATGCTACAGTCCATGGGGTCATAACAGTTCTACACAAGTTAGCAACTCAACAACAACAACAATTCTTGCATTTCCTCTAACAATGAAATTAATTTAGGGATTTCTTAATAAATATTTGAATAGAAAATTATTTTCCATAACAATTTTAGTCACTAGAAGGATGGTACTGCCAATGAAGTTTGTTTTCATAAGCTTGGATTTTACTTTGTTATGGAGGTAATTGTTAACAGGGATCACATTAAGGGAGGAAAAGCTTTGGGGGCCCAGTAGTAATAAATCCAGTGTAAGTATGTTCTTAGTTGACTTCAGTTACATATTTAAAATATTTTGACTTGTTTGGGCTTGGTGTTTTAAACTTGTTATAAGTTATTAAGAGTTATAATTAGAAAGACTATAGTCTACAAATAAAGGAATTTTTAACATGGGAGAGACAGTATAGTTATTTAAGGTTATTATTTGAGTAATAGTTTTTTCCTAGAATTGTATTTTTCATTGGCAAAAAAATTTTTTCATTATTTTGAATGTTTTACTTTGGAAATCCAGGCGTGTTATTTAAGAGCAGCCTCAGCTGTCTCATTTTCTAGTGCAGAAACATATTTCTACACAATAGTCCATTTATGGCAGCTTAGAATGATTTTGTTTTGCTATTATTATTGTAGAATATGCACAACCTCATTTAGAGACCATCCCAAAAATGGGATTTATTTTATAAATAAGTCACAACAACCAAACTTTTCAAGGCGCTGTTGAGAACTGTATATGAAATTCTTAGTTCTAATAGCCTAACAACCTAATTTGGTAGGTAAAAATTTTCAGTTTTAGAGTAAAACAAAAGAAGCAAAAAATTAAATGGACAGCAGCTCTTTAACAGGAATAGAGAGGGAGAAATAGAATTAAGCCAATGCAGGGGGAAATACTTTACTACAAGTTCATGTATTTGGGACTTTTCAGAAAGCTCCTTTATACTCTGACACTGAATATTCAATTACCAGATACAGTGATACATGACAGGTTGTTTGCAAGTTCTCATGACTTTGATTTAATAGGAAAACCTTTTCTACTTGATGTCAGAGCCTTTTATTTCCAAGTTATTTATCACTTTCCCTGCATTTTTTAATGTCCTTAAATATGAAACTGGTTTTCAGAAAAACTAAATTATTGGCTTTCTTCAGTTATTGAGTTATATTCCTGTGAACCAAATACATGAAGAATTTACTTATTTGGTCCTGAATAACCATCTGTACTCCAGGAGATAGAGAGGGACAGGGAGGCCTGGCATGCTGCTGTCCATGGGGTTGCAAAGAGTTGGACACAACTTAGCAACTGAACAACAGCAACAACAACCTATACTGGACCAGGGAGCTTCAAGTACTAATATCTAAAATTATCTGTCTTGAAAGACTATTGATTTTGCCTTGTAACTTTTCTGCTGGTTTTATTCTTGTTCATTCAGTTCATTTGGTATTGATATTAGAAAAACTCCAAATAAGCAGTTATTTGAAATCAGCAGAATTATAAGTTAATGGTTATAGATAATAATAGAAAGATCTAGTAAGAGAATTCATTCTAATGTGATTAGATAGAAGCTTTTAACTTGGAAATCATTTTATATGCTAATTATATCTCATCTTTCCATTAGTATCTACCCCTTCTCCAGAAAGTAGACATACTGTCTTTTCTTAGGAACTCAGTCCTTCATGATTTCACATTTCTATTTTTGGTAAGCTACAAATAATTTATAAAACACTTGTTATGGAGTAGACCAAATATACAACACCGAGTATAACACAGAATTATTCTTTGGTTAAACAGTCATAGCTGGGCCAGAACTAGGGTGAGGCAGGAGAGATGCCTAGGGTATAAGATTTAAAAAGGCAAAAGTTGAAAGTCTTAATTTTAAGGCTGTCCTCATGCTCACATGACCCTGAGAGTATCTTCTTAAACTCAACACTAGTAAATCTCTCTTGCCTCACACTAGTTCTAAGCCTTGATTCAGTTCAGTTCAGTTCAGTCACTCAGTCGTGTCGGACTCTTTGCAACCCCATGAATCGCAGCACACCAGGCCTCCCTGTCCGTCACCAACTCCCGGAGTTCACCCAAATTCATGTGCATCGAGTCAGTGATGCCATCCAGCCATCTCATCCTCTGTCCTCCCCTTCTCCTGCCCCCAATCCCTCCCAGCATCAGAGTCTTTTCAAATGAGTCAACTCTTTGCATGAGGTGGCCAAAGTATTGGAGTTTCAGCTTTAGCATCATTCCTTCCAATAAACACCCAGGACTGATCTCCTTTAGGATGGACTGGTTGGATCTCCTTGCAGTCCAAGGGACTCCCAAGAGTCTTCTCCAATACCACAGTTCAAAAGCATCAATTCCTCAGCATTCAGCTTTCTTCCCAGTCTAGCTCTCACATCCATACATGACCACAGGAAAAACCATAGCCTTGACTAGACGGACCTTTGTTGGCAAAGTAATATCTCTGCTTTTTAATATGCTATCTAGGTTGGTCATAACTTTCCTTCCAAGGAATAAGCATCTTTTAATTTCATGGCTGCAGTCACCATCTACAGTGATTCTGGAGCCCAAAAAATGAAGTCTGACACTTTTTCCACTGTTTCCCCATCTATTTCCCATGAAGTGATGGGACCAGATGCCATGATCTTCGTTTTCTGAATGTTGAGCTTTAAGCCAACTTTTTTACTCTCCTCTTTCACTTTCATCAAGAGGCTTTTGAGTTCCTCTTCACTTTCTGCCATAAGGGTGGTATCATCTGAGGTTATTGATATTTCTCCCAGCAATCTTGATTCCAGCTGTGCTTCTTCCAGCCCAGCGTTTCTCATGATGTACTCTGCATATAAGTTAAATAAGCAGGATGACAATATACAGCCTTGACGTACTCCTTTTCCTATTTGGAACCAGTCTGTTGTTCCATGTCCAGTTCTAACTGTTGCTTCCTGACCTAATTGCAAGCCCCTAATTGTGTTTTTTTTATTTTTTTGCTGTTTTGATAAATCCAAAATGGCTTTCTAAATAGCATATCACTATAGCTTTGTTTTTAATATATACTATTTATATGTATATATATATCGGAGAAGGCAATGGCACCCCACTCCAGTACTCTTGCCTGGAAAATCCTATGTACGAAGGAGCCTGGTAGACTGCAGTCCATGGGGTCGCTAAGAGTCAGACACGACTGAGCGACTTCCCTTTCACTTTTCACTTTCCTGCATTGGAGAAGGAAATGGCAACCCACTCCAGTGTTCTTGCCTGGAGAATCCCAGGGACGGGGGAGCCTGGTGGGCTGCCGTCTATGGGGTCGCACAGAGTCGGACACGACTGAAGTGACTTAGCAGTAGCATATATACATATACTTTTATATACACTGTTTTAATATCTATGTAAATACTGTAATCTGAATTTAGAAGAGTATATTTTCAAGAATTTCCAGATTCACTGATATAGAGCTAATTATACCAGCACCAAAACCCAGATTCGTTTGCTATTCTTCACCTGGGGTATTATAAACACTTTCAGGGCAGGGCTCATATCTTACTCATTTTATCATCTAGTACCTTTTTCAGTGTCTTGTCTGGTCCAGAGACATTTCTAACAGATGGTAAATGCTGGAATGAATCTTGAATAAACAGTGAAAAATCCATCTATATTATAAGAATTTGACTTCCAAAACTCTTTTATGTGCGTTCCTCAGGTGAAAATAGTTTGATTCCAGAAGAACCACTAAAAATAAAAATACATTGAAACTGTTCAGTTGATTGTTTTTTTTCGTATATTAAAATGTCTGTTACTTCAGTACATGATCAATTTAAAGAATACACTTTTTTTTTGTCAAGTTCTATCACTTTAGTTTGTCACTAAAATCAGTCATTGAGTATTTGAATCCTCCCTCCCAGAACTTATACTCTATCAACCAACATTATTTGTTGTTGATTGATAACTGCTTGTGCCCACACTGTTTTTGGTGTCATGGGGAAAGTGAGACTAATTCAATTGAATAAAGATTTATTGAGCGATTATTTTGTATAAGGTGAAAGGGATACAAATATGTTCTTTGTCCAGAAACTCATACATAAATAAAACAGTCTTCAATGTCAAAAAATAGTATTAGGAGAGAAAGACATGTCTCCAGGCACCATGTAAGTCCAGCCGTGATAACTGATGTAATACCAAACACTTAAAAGGGAGAACTTAATTCTGATAAGAAAGAGTCCATAGAGAACGTGACTTTTTACACAGCCCTTAAAAGATCAACAGAGTTCTCACAGGCTGGAGAGAAAACTAAGAGACAGTGGGATCCTGGAAGTATGACAGTGTAAGGCAGAGGTCTCCAGCCTCCCAGATCAAATACCCAGTGATCCGAGGTGGAGCTGATATAATAATAATAGAAATAAAGCATACAATAAATGTAATGCACTTGAATCATCCTGAAACCATTCCCCCTGCCTCAGTGTGTGGAAAAATTTTCTTCCACAAAACCAAACCCTGGTGCCAAAACGGTTGGGAACTGCAGATGTAAGGTGCGGAAGAGGAGCTTTGAGCAATTGGTATGTTGGCACGTGAAGCTCAGGCTAGAAAGAATAGGTGGGGAAGATGGCAAACAACTCTGATATCCCTACTGAGGAATTTGGAGGTTATTCTGAAGAAAATTGAAAGTTTTTGAGGATTTGGGTGTCACCAGCATATACTAATGTGTAGGAAATGAAGTAAAAGTGAGATAGATATTGATATATATACACATATATTAATACCTATATGAATAATATATGCAGCTTGACAGGAGAACTGGGCTAAGCGTTAATCTTGAGAACCATTATAATTATGGGGTATCTGAGATGTTGACATTTAAGACAAAATCCCTGTCTTTGAGGAGCTTAGCATGTCCTCAGGGGGCTGGAAAAGAAAGCTAACATATGTGAAATTATTAAGAGATAAATTTATGTAGCTTTATATCTTGAGAAAGGAGATTGGGGTAGGTTGGAGTTATATGAGCTAGCTGATGAAATAGAATACACGTGAAACTAATTTAGAAACAATATGTAAACAGTTCATGAGTGATCCATTGAACCGATCCTTAACAAGCTCATTTAAATCAAATTTGGTTTATATAAGTACTGCTCTTCTATTTGGACTGCATTGTGTGGTTTAAATCCTTATCAAGCTATTGTAGATTACATAGGGATTTAAAAACAGCTAAGAACACTATTTGCTCTGTCCTAAATATGATAGATTTTTTTCCAATGAAAAAAGAAATTTCAAAAAGTCAAATTACATTATCTGTATAACTCCTGCTATTTCAAAATAGAAAGCAAGGAGCTTAAAATTATAAAGCAATGCTCAAAGCAATGCTTTAATACACTATCAGATAATGTTATTAAGCTGTTTTTTTAAGTTTGTTTGAAAAACTGTTGTAGACTTCCTTCCGAGGCTCCGGGCTCTGATTACATATCACACAGGATAAGAAGATAAAACTGTAAATGAACTAAAAGCAACAGTGTCTGGAAGGGGATTAAAGGCCAAATACCCTTGTTTTGTTAAATCAGCCAATTTTTTTATTAGTGTCTTTTATCCATGGAAAGAGTGCTGAATTCTATTTTGTTTTTTTTTTTTAAATAGCTTTATTGAGTTATAATTCACATACCATATCATTTACCCATTTAAAGTGTACAATTCAATGGATTTTGGTATACTTACAGTGTTGTTCAAACATTGCCCCAATGAATTTTATATTATCACCCCCCAAAGAACTCCATGCCCATTAGCAATAACTCCCTAGGCCTCTGCTCCCCTCCCCCCACCCAGTGATTACCACCATCCTGTCTTCCTAAGCAACAGCTAATCTTTCTGTCTCTGTAGATTTACCCATTCCGGACATTTCATATAAATGAAATATAATACATGGTCTTTTGTGATTGACTTTTTTGATTTAATATTTTCAAGGTTCATCCATATTATAGCATGTATTTGTATGCCATTCCTTTTTATGGCCAAATAATAGTCCAGTGTTTGAAAATACATTTTGTTCATCCAATCATCAGCTAGTGGACATGTGGGTTATCTACTTTTTGACTATTATGAACAAACTGCAACTAACATTTTGTCCAAGTTTTTGTGAGAAAGGTTTTATATCTTTCTCTTGGATGTGTACCTAGAAGGGAATTGCTGGGTCATATGGCAAATCCGTTTACATTGCTTGAAGAACTCCAAATTGTTTTTCAAAGTGCTTCACCATTTTACATTCCCACCAGGAATCTATGAGGATTCCAACCTCTCCAACATTCTCACCAACACTTATTGTCTGCCGTTTTGAGAACTACCAGTAGATATGAAGTGGTGTCTGGTAGTGCCTTTTATTTGTATTTCCCTAATGACTAATGATATTGAGCAATTTTTCACTAACTCTATCTTGAAAGAGTACACTGTTCAGGAAGATTACTTAACTGGTTGTTGTAAAATGTGTTAGTTAAGCCTAAGTAAAATAGTTTTATAGACTGTGGCTTTGACTTGCTAGAAGATGATGATGTTTAGTAAAAACAGGTGTAAAATTTTGGTCCAATGAGAATTACTTAAATTAATAACAAATTTAAAATGCATAACAGCATTCCGAATACCATAAAGTGGTTATATGCAACGCAGGTATCACAGACTTCCTGCCTCAGTTTGCAAAAAGGAAGCAAAATGATCTTCATAATTATACGTTGGAAAGGAAGACTTGAGATAGGAAGACAGGAAGTTTTCAAATACTGTGGTCAATAACAGCAGATCATATTGAATAAGCAATGCAATTTATAGAAATGGCCAACAAGTTGATGTGAATATATAAATGTAAATCTTTATCCAATTTTTAAACTCTAAAATTGCAGCATGCTATTTAAGATATTTTGTGAAGGCTAGATAATGAAATAAACAACTTACTTGGGTCCTGTTTAGTCTTAAATCCTCTAATTATATAATTCCTGGTTAACATCCAGGTTTTTTTTAAGTACATAATAAAAGCACAGTGTTTTACACAGTTCAGCTATTCACTTGTCATGAGAATAGATAATCAGCCAAGAAACTTATCTTTTTGTTTTGAAGCTGTTGACATTTATATAAGAACTCTTTACTTATCCCAGGTTATGTCCTAGTAATTTATTCATATGTATTAAAATTTTTAACAAGTTTGTGACAAAGAACAGGTGAGATGAGTCAGGAGTCATGAGAAGGTCAGCATAAAGTTCTTTTTGTCACCGTATGAAATCCCCAGACAAGAGGAAACAGATGGGTTTGGTTACATTACCCTTGCTGTGCCAAATAAACAATTGAGGAAAATGTTAAATATCCTTTTGCTACATGTCTGTGTCTAGGCTAGGAATGGTGCTTGACGTTAACAATGCTGGCTTTTCCAGCTGTTCAATATTTAATGGCAGAAACTTGAAAATTTTTTAACACATAGCATGAAAAAGTTCATTTGAATCCTCATTGGTTGGCTTAGTTTATTCATTCAGGAGTCATTTACTGGATGTTAATTATATGTAAGACACTGTGTTGGGCAAGGGAAGGGGCTTGGATTCCTTAGGGAGGTCTTCGGGGACCAGGTAGCATTTAAAGTAGATTTTAAACAGCTATGTTTTTTCCAGTAGTCATGTACGAATGTGAGAGTTGGAACATAAAGAAGACTGAGTGCCAAAGAATTGATGCTTTTGAACTGTTGTGCTAGAAGAGACTCTTAAGAGTCCCTTGGATGGCAAGGAGATCAAACCAATTAATCCTAAAGGAAATCAACTTTGAATATTCATTGGAAGGACTGATGCTGAAGCTGAAGTTCCAATACTTTGGCCACCTAATGTGAAGAGCCAGCTCATTGGTAAAGACCCTAACGCTGGAAAGATTGAAGGCAAAAGGAGAAGGAGGCAGCAGAGGATGAGATGGTTAGATAGCTCACTGACTTAATGGACATGAATTTGAGCCAACTCTCGGAGACAGTGGAAGACAGAGGAGCCTGGTGTGCTACAGTCCATGGGATCTCGGAGTCAGACATGACTTAGCAACTGAACAACAACCATTGGGATACTGATAATAGATAAAAGCTCAGAGTGACAATTATATCTTAAGGAAAAAAAAATCAAAGTTGGTTGTGAGTAAAAGTTTCCACTCAAAGAAGAGGTGAACAGCATTCATACATCCAAGAAACATTTAAATGTCCACAAAAGTTCAGGCAATAAACAGAGCAGTTCAAAAGCAGTCAAAAAGAGAGATACCTGCCTTTTAGGAAGTAAAAATATATTATCTGGGAAATAAGATGGTAGGGGCAGAGATAGTGTCCAAGTTGGAGGTTGACAGAGGAGGAGTATGGCCCCATTAAAGCTGAGCCCCTGGTATCTAGACACAGTCAAGGGAACAATTAAACAAAAACATATTGGAAGACTTTGAATCTTTCCTGTAGACTCACAGAAGTGTCAAAAGGGGAGTCTTATTTTCAATGTGTATTTCCAAGTTAATAGTTATTGTAAAAGGAGATAATTCTTAAGGTAAAATGTTAATGGAGTGTCAGTTAAATTGATGGATATTTTCCTCCTCTCTGTCCCAAGATTCATTAACATGGTAGTAAATGTATTAAAAAGAAATAGATACATAAGAGTAATCCCATGGTGGAGGTCAACTGGGAGATTGGGATTGACATATATACAGTACTATGTAAAAAATATATAACCAAGGAGAATCAACTGTATAGTTCAGGGAACTCTACTCACTTGGTGACCTAAATGGGAATGAAATCCAAACAAATGGGGATATATGTATACTATGTATACATGTAGCTGATTTACTTTGCTCTACGGCAGAAACTAACACAACATTGTGCAACCACACTCCAGTTAAAAACAACAAAAAATGAATAATGCCACCAGTGGGTGAAAGATTTCAACAAGAAATTTTCGGCAGACAGAAAAAAGTCAGCTGGACAGAATAGATGACAGATGGTATGATATATACTTTGGAATGAGCTGAAACTGTGTATTTGTGTACATATGTGTATAATTAAGTAAGCTAAAACCAAATTATATTATTAGCATTAGGCAAACCAAAAGCTATACAAGAGATCAAATGGAAGCCCAGTTATACTACTTGGTTCTTCAATGAGCAATATTTGTATATCATGAGGACAGGCTTCACCAATGGCTCAGTGGGTAAAGAATCCACCTGCAATGCAGAAGACACAGAAGTCGTGGGTTCAATCCCTGGAGATCAGAAAGATCCCCTGGAGGAGGAAATGGCAACCCCTCCAGTATTCTTGCCTGAAGAATCGCATGGACAGAAGAGCCTGGTGGGCTATAGTCCAAAGGTGCGCAAAGAGTCAGACATGACCAAGCAATTAAGCACACGGGCATGATGATATGAACGGTGATGATGATTTCATCCAAGTCAGTTTTATAACAGTATTAAGGAATGGAACAGAGGAGGATGTGAGAGAGAATGGTTAAATCAGTTCCCTGCTGAAAAGCCTCCCGCGGGTTCCAATTGCACTTAGAGTGAAATCCTCACCGTGGTTTTAAAATCCTCACATCCTCTGGTCCCTGTCTATCTCCCTGAACCCACAGCCTCTCTCCCCAGCTCTTGAACCGTCATTCAGTGACATTGGCCTTTCTCTTCCTTAAACAAGTCAAGGTCTTTCCCACCTCAGAGCCTTTGCCCTTGATCTTCCCTGTATGTAAAATATTCTTTTGTTGACGAATAAGTTGATCCCTGTTACCCATTCTCTTCTCCCACAGGAATAGAATTTTAGCTCAGCACATGGCTGCCCAGAATAGAAACCCCATTTCAAGTTTCTCTTGAAGCTAGCTGTGTCTCTGTGACTAAGTTCTGGCGAAAAGAGTGTGAGCAGAAGAGATGGGAAATTTCTGAGTTGTGTTCTTACAGAGAAAGGATGTACCCTGCTCTTTCTTCCACCTTGCCGTGTGCAACATGAATTAGTGAAAATATCTTGGCCCTTACAGATGAAAAGCAAGAAAACAGAAGGAGCCTGGACCACTGGCTGGCCTACCCTTAGGCTACGATATAAGGCAAAAACTAATCTTCACATGTTTAAACTGTTGTCATAGGGCCTGTTACATGCACCTTACCCAGATCCTAATTAATACCATTCTTTCTTACTCTAGATCTTCAGAATACAGGCTCACCTCAAATGTCATTTCAGAGGAACATTTCCTTTAAAAAAATTTTTAATTATTAGGTTTTGCTGCGCTGAGTCTCTGTTGCTGTACTTGGGCTTTCTCTGGTTGTGGTGAGCAGGGGCTACTCGTTGCAGAGAGAGGGCTTCTCATTGCAGTGGCTGCTCCTGCTGCAGAGCACCGGTGCAGGCCTCAGTGGTGCATGGGCTCAGTTGCCCCCACGGCACATAGAACATGCATGCGATATTCCTGGACCAGGGAATGAACCCATGTCCCTGCATTGGCAGGTGGATTCTTAACCACTGGACCATCAGGAAAGTCCTACTTATTTGCTTTTTGATTGCCTTTCTCCTAGAATTAAGTTTTACGCATATAATAATCTTGTCTGTTTTGCTCATTGCCTGCAACAGTATCTGGCACGTAGTAGTAACATGTTTGAGCTGAATTATTGACTTGATCACAACAGATAAAATAAATCAATACAAAGTGGCATACCCATATTATTTGGAAATATAGAGATCAGTTAGGAAAAGCAACAGCTGAAACATTCTTAAGTAGCTCCTTGGTACCAGATCTGGAGGGTGGACTGTTGGCACAGGGTGCTATTGATTTTGTTTTGTTTTCTTTTTTATTATAAAGCCTTTAATACTATTTAATTTTTTTAACTTGTGCATTTATCACTTTGGAAAAGACCAAATTTAAAAATAAACAAATCAATGAAATACTGTATGGTCATCACAGTGGTAGAAGAATGTTTAATAATAGGGAAATATGAAAATAAAAAGAGTAGGTTGCATAACACATCAGTATGTAGCGCTAGATCTATTTCTGTGTGTATATATATGAAGAACATACGCATAAAAAAGATGCTGTGTTATAGTCAATGCATATGGCGAATTCCTGACTTTAGATAAAAATGGATATTCAAGTTTTATTAATAGAATCCACCTTTTCCTGATTAACAATGTTGAATGAATATTTAAAGACTTTAGCTTTGAAAAGACACCGTGTTATCTTCCTTCCTATGAGTCCTACAGGCCACTTAATGAGCCGTTTCTTGAGAAGTTTTACCCTTACCTAAGAGCAGTGAGGATCCACTGGGGTGTGTTAAGCAAAGAAGCTGGGATAAAATTGGCTTCAGGCAGGTTTGTCTCTCTGTATTGTGGAAATGATTTGAAGAGGCAAGCCTAGAATCAGAGAAATGATTTAGGAATCAGTTGAAGCAATCAAGGCAAGAAATGATGGATCCCTGAAGTGGGAAAAGAGTGATTGGGTTAGAGAGAAGGGGGCTGACTCAAGAACAACAGGATAGTGTTAGCAGCATCAGTGAGAATGAAGCATGTTCATGACTATAAGCTCTGTGAGGTCAAGGACCTTTGTTACTACTCCAGGGACCACCTAGCATGGTTCCTGGTACATGCCGATGCTCAGTGAATATTTGTGATCTAAAGAAGAGGAGAACTTCCGCAGCGAGTGGCTCAGTGGTAAATAATCTGCTTGCCAGTGCAGGAGACAAAGGGGAGATGAGTTTGATCCCTGGTTGGGAAGATCAAGGAGGGCATGACAACCCCCTCCAGTATTCTCACCTGGAGAATCCCGTGGACACAGGATCCTGGCAGACTATAACCCATGGGGTTGCAAAGAGTCACAGCTGAAGCCACTGAGCATGCATGCATGCAAAGAAGAGGAAAGAATCAAGGATGAACTCAGAAGTCTGACTAGGTGACCTGGGTAACCTTGCTGTTTGCTGAGCAATCACATGAGCGGCAACATAGGCGAGGGAGACCAGCGAGCAACTTGAAGATTCCTGGTGTTGATGGACATAAAGGCAGTCGGGGAACATTTGACTTTCCAGGGCTAGAAGATCTTGGCTAGAAATAGGTTTGAGAGTCACCGACATAAAGTGCTGCCAATAGAACACTCAGTTCAGATCTGAAAAATGGCCATTGTATTTAGAGCCAAGAGGTCGAGAGTGATGTTCACTTGGGAAGCTTAGAAATATATGAGGAAATAGGGACTGGGGGCCATTTTTTTTTGTGTTAAGGAGACTGACAAAGCTACCACCTTTTCCTCCTTTTTAGGGTTTTCCCCTTTTAATGTTCATGCTTCTCTGAACTTGCACCCACTGCTAAATTGTCACTTTCTTATCAAGTTTCCAATGACTAATTTGGCAGCAGGAAGGTTTTTCCACTTGGTCACAGTTGTAATCAGTGCTTTATCAGCAAGCTGACAGCGCCTTGTTTGTGCTGGTTCAGAACGTGACCCTACAAAACCGGTCCTCCAGATGCTTGCCTTTTCCTGCCTTATGGTCACATTCAGTTTCTGCCTGTCTTTTTCACCTTTCCTGTTATAACTACATACACACACTCAAGATCCAGAAAAAGATAATAGATTCTATAACTTTACAAATTACAAATTATGCTGCTGCTGCCGTGTTTTTGATTATTGATTGAGATTTGGAGTGTGTATTTTTCCAAATTTTCTCAACTAGGATATTCTCAGCACATGGATATCTCCTTAATATGGCATTCCCCCACCTGCATCTTTCTTCCCTCAAGCCATTATTTCTCTTTTAACACAGCTCCATCATAGTATTATTTTTCCTTTATAATTAACCAGCCATACTTCTTGCCTCTGCTTAACCAATATGAAATCTCTCTCCTCTATGGTATTTCATTATTTTCTCTTTATAATAACTCTTGGAGACAATAAGTGATTTGGCAAATTACACAGGAATATTAAGGGCCTAATTGTTTTGTGGTAGCTTGCACTCTGTTCAAACAAAATGTCTCTAATTATAAGCCACTTGTTTTATCATCAAAACATTTACTCAGGTACTTCTCAGCACGTTGTTGGTGGCAGATGCCATGTATGTGCTGTAAACTTCAGTGGCAAATACAGGCCTTAGCAGCTATTCGATAAGTCTGTGAATGAATGAGAAACCTCAGACTGATATATCCAGGGGTTTGTGGAGAGAGTATAACATGAGATTAGACCTCACACTTGGAAAACCCCGTAGATAAAGACTTGGCAGCTATGGTCGTCCTTGCTCTAGCAGCCCACAAAGAAGCAGATCAAGAGATGGATGGCAAGTCTTGAGTCCCTTTTGAGATGAATGTGAATGGGTAAGCAACCTCTTAGATGATGAAAACCTTTTGGTTGGAATGACCACCAACCAAAGGAGGAGGGAAATTTTTCTAGCTCCAATTAAACACGGTGGAATTAGCCAACTGAGCTAGGAATACTAACTTCATTTCATGTTGCTCAAAGGTGTTAGCTCGGCAAAAAAGACGGTCAGTATCATCATCGTGTAAAAGTATTAGTTGCTCAGTCATGTCCTACTCTTTATGACCCCATGGACTGTAGCCCACCAGGCTCCTCTGTCCTTGAAATTTTCTAGGCAATAATAGAGTGGGTAGCCATTCGCTTCTCTAGGGGATCTTCCCAATCCAGGGATCAAACCTGGGTCTCCTACATTGCAGACAGATTCTTTATCATCTGAGCCACCAGGGAAGGCCTTATCATCATATACAACCTGTAATCAATTTACAAATTTTTTTTGAGAAGCGACATTGCTGATGTAGGAGGTATAGTAATGAAAACTTTTGGCTTAGTGTCCAGAGACTATAATTTTCGCCTGGTTCTGCCACTAACTACCCACTCCAGTGTTCTTGCCTGGAGAATCCCAGGGATGGGGGAGCCTGGTGGGCTGCCGTCTATGGGGTAGCATAGAGTCGGACACAACTGAAGCAACTTTGCAGCAGCAGCAACCACTAACTGTGACCTTGGGCAAATTAATTCACATCCCTGAATTACTGAAATGAGGTCTGTTTCCCCCACTATAATGGGAGAGCTGATAGATCTCTAGATCGCGACTCTATAATTCTAAGTCCTGTTAGCTCAGTTGTTGTTTTGTTCAGAGTGTTTCATGCTTTTCCAGGACATGGATATGATGGTTTTGGTCAAGCTTCTTATCACAAGATATACATTCTATAATATTAAAATATGTCAGATGAAAAAAGGTTTCAACCAATTTATTTTGTTTAAGATATATTAAAGCAGAACTTCCTGCCATTTAGATTTGTGGCCTTGGAGGTAAAGCAATGGAAGAACTGATCTCTCATAGTGTTATTAACCAAAATAGTTGTGTTAACTATTTCAGCTCCTGGTCAGGAGCCAATATCAACAGACCAGCCCATCGGTAAGTAACTGAAAGAGTTGAGTAAGAAGAGCATGTTTATTCTTCTGCATTCTCAGGCAATAGTGAGTACATGAGAGCAGAACAAATCTGCAAACTCGGATTATTCATCTTGATAAGCAAGGTGTCAGACAAGCAGTTGGTAAGACCTATAATGGCTACGGAGCTAATGCTCAGTCGTGTCCAACTCTTTGCGACCCCATGGACTATGCCCCTTTAGGCTCCTGTGTCCGTGAAATTTCCCAGGCGAGAATACTGAAGTGGGCAGCCTTTCCCCTCTCTACCCCTTTCTCTTCCCAGATGGAAGATGGCTTAATTCTCTATGTGCCAAGCCAAGACAGAGGTCTGGCCCCTAGTTGGAGCAGTAGGGGACAGAGCTATTCTGCTTTTGGAAAAAAAGAGTGGCTTTTTAAAGTTCCACTGTCTCTGTCTCTCTCTTTCTCTCAGTCTTTGGAGCCAGCTCTTCAACCATAAGTAAAACAGATCCAAACCCACCAGCATTCAAACCCCACTGGCAATTGTTCACCCATTTTGGCAGTGCCTATCTTCCCAACAGAGACATGATCAAAAGATATTAAGCATTATCTGTTGTTTATCCCTAAAAGGGTCCATGGAGACAATTTATTTTTGCCATATCCTGGCCTGGTGGGAGAGGATGTTGCTCACCATCTGCCATTTACTGGTCAGATTACAGTGTCAAGACTAACTGGGCAGCTGGTTTGCTTCACCGATAAAAGAATGAAAGGCCTTGCTTGTAAATAGCTTTGTCTGTGTTAGCAACATCTTAAATTAGCCTTGCTACCCTCGCATTCCCCAAGGGCTACTTCAAATGCTCTGCCCATTCTTAGGCCGTGAGTCACCCCGGTGACTAATCTTGATAATCAGTTCCTGGAGGTTTTCTTTGTGGCAGAGTCTTAGTGCCTCTGTGTGATGGCTTTGAATTTGGTAGGAACTTGGGCTCTGTGTTTGCCTGTTCCTGGTAATGGGTGTGTTTGTGTGGAGTAGGGAGGGGTGGGGTGGTGAATTCTCCCTTGCTAGGATCTGAGCAATGGAGTGATGCTGAATTTCTCTACCACTTTACACACCTATCTGATTCACCCTAAAAATAAGAAAGGTAATTTATTCCCAACCAATGCCAAGATTCTGCGGAGAGCAGCTCTTTAGCTTCCCAGAAGTCCTTCAGTTCTGCTAGCATTTGATAATTTCTACCTACTCCATCTTCTTAGAAACAGTCACCTGACAGACTGCAATAGCTTGTGGGAAAAGGGGTTGGAGAGTGAAAGAAGAAAAGAATATAGTGCCTAAATGCACCAAAAAAGGAAGGGGAGGAGGAGCGAGAGGAGAAATGGGGGATGAGGAAAGGGAGGAGGGTGGGGGAGAAGGAGGAGAGAGAAGAGGAAGAAGGGGAGTAGGAGGAGAGGGGGGAGGGGAGAACAGGAAGGAGAAGAAGGCAACCAGGCAATGAAACGAGACCATTTTTTGAAACAAAGCATTTGCCTGTATCTCTTCCGAGGCCTCCAGAAACTTCCCACTGTTGAATGTGCAGTTCACTCCCAGAAGGACTTTTTTCGCTCCTCCTGGGTTTCTTTCTGAGCTTAGAGAACCCTCAGATAAGAGCTTAATAAGGAGGTGAGTAAACCTATGACCGCTCTCCTCCATTCCAAGGTTTCTCAGAGCCTGATCTGTGAGCATTTCTTAAAATCACCTGGGGCCCTAATTTAAAAAAAAGACCAATTTCTGGACCTAAATCAGTATCTCTAAGGGGGCTAGCGGGGTTGACCTGGGAATTTATGCAGGGTTAGCAGGGTTTTGCGTTTTTCTTTTTTTTTTAATTTTTTTATAGTTAAAGAAGGACTCAGATGATCCTTAATGTCACCAAAATTTTGTGAATCAGTGCTTTAATCCATAGGACTCAGGGCTCTGTTTTTCTCCCTGTGAAGGATAAAATTTAACAGTGTCTAGAACTTGTATCACCAGCCAAGAAATGTGGGTGTTGCATAGCTCTAAGCATCCTGAAACACTAAAGAAAGATGTGTGTACAAATATTGTAAGAGAAAACATTTGCTACATTGCTATGACACATAGCCAGATATCATAAAAGATACCGACATCATAAGTCCCAAAAAGAAAACGAATTAGGAAGCTCATCTGCAGGGGCTTAAGAATAATACGTACTATGTATATGGAAAGAGATAACACACCTGAAAGCAAAGTTTCAATGAGGAAGTGGCTTTTTTTAGGGATCTCAGCACACTGTACTGCAGTGAATTTCCAGCATAATTTACTGCCAACTCTCCATGCTGGAGGCATTCTTCCCTGCCTCGTGGTGGGCACAATGGCTCATTACCCACAGTCTGCATGCTGTAGAGCCAGGAAATGCAGCTGACAGAATAGTACTATAATCTGAGGCGGAAAAACATTGAGATCCAGTGCCTGGCCAGGTGGCTGGCTCAACCCTGAAATGCAAACCCGTGTTTCTGGGTTTTCTCTGCTGTGAACTCAGTGTGCAGGAGCTTCCCGAAGAGAATCAGAAATGACACACAGAGGGGAGGGAAGACAACCCACCTCACGGTGTTAGATAAACCATCAGGTACCCCTGAAAACCTGATGTCTGGGAATAAGCCAGGACACAAGCAACCAACCAACCAGAGAAGCACCTGTGCTTTCCATGTTGTATTCTGTAACGCTGGTATTGTTTAGTTGCTAAGTCGCATCTGAATCTTTTCCGATCCCATAGACGGTAGCTTGCTAGGCTCCTCTGTCCATGGGATTTTCCAGGCAAGAATGCTGGAGTGGGTAGCCATTCCCTTCTCCAGGAGATCTTCCCAAGTCAGGGATGTACCATGTCTCCTGCTTGGCAGGCAGATTTTTATCACTGTGCCACCAGGGGAGCCTCAATTCTGTAATGACCAGCCTCTTAAACTGTTTTTCATGATAGGAATAGAAGAAAGAAATTTTTATAAACACTCACAGCAAAGTCACTCTGTCAAAAAAATAAACAGTGGGATTGAAGAATGGAACATTCCAAGAAGAAAACTCAAAGGGAAAAAAAAAATTTAAAAAAAGAAGAAAAGTCAATAATTAAAGGTTTTTGGTTGTCAGTAATCCACTCTGCGTTGATTAAATGAACATTTTGTGGAATGATGAATAAGATAGAAAAAATTCTGTTTTGTATTTATAAAGGCTTATATTGCTAAATTATGAAGTTTTCCATTTTTATACAGTCCTTACAGGTTTCGACAAATACTGCTTCCCTACTGACTCTTGTTAACCTCAAACAATAGAACAGCTTTTTATTTGATCAACAAAACAAGTTTATTGGGAGCAGCAAAGACTTGCAATTCAGGGCATGCAACTATGGTGAACTACATGTAAGTCTAGTAAAACAAAAGAGAGAAAACTTTTATAGCGGAGAAGGGGAAGTTGGAAGGGACTGTTTATAAACAGAAAGTCCACTGGGAAAACCTGGAGGGTCTAAGTATGGTGACTTTTCATTGGCTGAGTTGTAACAATATTTCATTGATTTGTTGTCATGAATCAAGTAGCAAGAGCTGAAACTGACATTTCATTTTGCAAAGGTCAGATTCTAGAATGCCTGAAATCATATTACACAAGGATTACTCACAAAAGCTGTCCTTCCATTCTTGTGTTTTGTCAGCCTTAGAAATATTAGGCATGTATGGAATTGAATCCAATAAAAGATGCGTGCTTCTTATGTATCTTGGAATGAGAGTATCATCAGAGAACTTCACCTGTAGCAAGTTGAGGCTTTCTCCTGTGATGAAGTGAACAAGTAAGGCCACTCTGCACTGTAAAAGCTGAGACTGAGTTTTGTAACATTCTTAGTACTTTTTCTTGTGATTCCATATGTTGACAGTACAAATGAAAGTCATGTGTTTTTTGGATTAAAATAAATGATTTACAATAATCTCCTTTTTGCTTGTCTGGTGCTTTGTTATTTACAAATCTCTTTCCCACTCATCTCACCTACTTAAATCCAGACCAATATAAGCAGATGTCATGAAAGTCCTTACTTAGAGCTTCAGTTATCAGTTTGTGCTCTTTCAAGAAACAGGTCTGGACAAGCTGGGAAAGTTCCTGGAGGTAGGTTGGAACGGAAGACTGCTTCCACTTTTGTTCCACATCCTTATATCCCTCCAAATGCCACGACTCCTGCTTTCATGCGTTCCACTAAGACTGGCAACCTAGTGTCATTGCATCGTAGGGGACCTGTAGGGAGCTAAGGGGAATAGAGTGACTCCACACTTTTTATTGCTTCCTTATTTCTGGCAGCCTTTCAGACCACCAGATCTGCTATGTGATGTTTAATGCTTCTTACCAATTCATCCAATGAATCTAGAGGTTAGGAGTGCTAGGTTCCCATTCTCATTTTGCTACTGAGTTACCATGGACATGTCTTTGGAGTTTCTGGAGTGTTTCAGCCTTACTCAGAAGATGAAATTGTTAGATCAAATGCCCTCCCATACTCCATCCAATTCCAGTACTTTCTATATTATGGAGAATCTTTGAATGAGATGTATAGGAGACTGTGAGAAGGGACAGGAAACCGAGGTCTTGGTATCTGACCTTCAGTAACTACAGTGCAGTTGAGGGGTTACAGCCTTCAAACAAGTGTCGAATTATCAGCCCAAGGCTATGTGTTATGAAACGCCCAAGCAGCTGACTGCTGAAGCTCACAATTCTGATTGCAAAGCTTGAAAATAATACTGGATACAGTTTGTAAACAAATCTGTGAGCTCTTGGGAGGCCAAATATCATCAACAGTCTTTTGCAATTTATTAGAGGAGGGACAGGCATCTGCAAATTGCAGATATTTACAGAGATGAAATGCAATACTCTAAGGGGATTAGACTGCATCTCAGTAAAAAATGAAATGTCTAGTCACCGTATTGTAAATTTAATTCCAACCAGAATCTTTATTAAGCCTTTTGGGGCAGGAGGACATGTGGATATAAACATTTTAAAACTCGGCTGTTCTCCAGAAGCCAGCACTCTTTCCAGTTGCTGAGAAGAGAATGTCCTATTTTAGTCACACTTAAGTAACTTTAATTGAATTTTTAACTCCTTATTAGCTAGTTTGAGACACTAAGAAAAAGTCAAGGCATGTACAAGTATTTAGAACAATGACTACTTTTGTGATAAATATCCTTTTTTGAAAAATATTTTAATTCATTCATTACCTTTTGGTTACACTGGTCTTTGTTGCTGCACACTGGCTTTGTCTAGTTTCCGTGAGCAGAGCTATTCTTTTCAGCGCGAAGGTTTCTCATTTTGGTGGCTTCTCTTGTTGCGGAACACAGGCTCCAGGCCCATGGGCTCAGTGTTTGTGGCGATTGGGCTCATTAGTTGCATCTTGAGGGTTCTAAAGAGAAGGCAATGGCACCCCATTCTGGTACTCCTGCCTGGAAAATCCCATGGACGGAGGAGCCTGGTAGGCTGCAGTCCGTGGGGTCGCTAAGAGTTGGATGCGACTTCGCTTTCACTTTTCACTTTCATGCATTGGAGAAGGAAATGGCAACCCACTCCAGTGTTCTTGCCTGGAGAGTCCCAGGGATGGCGGACCCGGGTGGGCTGCCATCTATGGGATCGCACAGAGTTGGACATGACTGAAGTGACTTAGCAGCAGCAGCAGAGGGTTCTAAAGTGCTAGAGTGAGAATTCAGTAGCTGTGGCTCCCCAGGCTTTAGTTGTGCGTGACCTGTGGAATCTCACTGGACCAAGGATCAGACCTGTGTCCCCTGCATTGGCAGGTGGATTCCTATCAACTGTATCATCAGGGAAGTCTTCTTTTTTTTTTTTTTTTAAAAAAAAGGGTATTTATTTATTTGACTGCACTGAATCTTAGTTGTGGCACGCAAGATCTTTCAGTTGCAGCATACGCGATCTTTAGCTGTGGCGTGCAAAATCTTAGTCATGGCGTGTGGGATCTAATTCCCTGATCAGGGATTGAACCCAGGCCCCCTGCATTGGGAACACAGAGTCTTAGCCACTGGACCACCAGGGAAGTTCCTGTGATGAGTATTCTTAACCATACTTGGTAACAAGTCAGGGTCATCATTAGATAAAGCCCCTAGTATAGAGCTCTGTAGATGGGAGACTCTCAAAGAATGGTTGCTGAGGGACTGACCTTGAAATTCCAATATACCTGAAAGCCAACTTTAAAGAAAATAATTAGTACTTGCACACTTGAAAATTTTGTATGTGGTTTCCATTTCAATTGTTTTTCCGTCTAAGCTATATTTTTCAAATGAGAAAACTGGGGGTTATACAGATTAATTTGCTCAAGACCTCATTGTCATCGCATCAGGATTCCTCTACCTTTAATTTTAAATTCCATGATTCTTTCCAAATCCCGAACATGTAGGATATAAATACAGACATAAATATAGACAGATACAGCTCTTTCTCTCAATAACTTTGCATTATTTGGAAGCAAAGAAGTCCTTGAAAAAGAAACATCTTTTATTCTGTGATTTCTTTTCTTCTCCATTCCATTTTCCAGGCTTCCATACATCTTTGCCTTGGATAAATGTGTTGAACTTTCCAAATATCAGACCCAAATATAAGTTTTAGAAACGAAAAAACCACAACCTTGAGAATAATTTTCAAGAAGTCCTCCAGTTTTTAAAGATTCCTTTTGGGGCCCACTGGGTCAGGCTTCTTAACCAGGGCTGGCATCTGGCCTGGGTTTTTGTTTCCCTCTAGTGCTACCTGCTGGTAGTAAACCTGCAATGGCACCTTCTAGGCCATAGACCATGCAATCATTTGTTTCTAGGGTCAGATTCTCCATAAATCAATGATTCTCAACTTCACCTGCATATCAGAACCACAGGAGATGTTTTCAAGAGTGTTGATGCCGGGGACGTCCCTGGTGGGCCAGTGGGTAGGATTCCGTGCTTCTACTGCCGGTTTGATCCCTGGGCACGGAACTGAGATCGTGCATGCCACACGCTGCGCCCCCACGAAACAGAAGTTGCTGTACAAGTACTGATGCCCAAGCCTCACCCCTAGAGATTCTGATTCAATTCAGTCTGGGGAGGACCCCATGCATTTTTTGAAAAGCTCGCCAGAGAATTCTAAACTGTAGCCAGTATTGAGAGACACCAACCTAAATCAATCAAATTTCACTAGTACAGATAATAGGAAGGGTAATGTAGCTGTGAAAAATATGCATTCAATTTTTTCATAGCTAGACCGGTACCCCAGTTTATTCCATACCATTAATACAACTCACTGTGACTCTAGCTGATTTTTATGGATTAAAAATATAGAAATCAATTATTTTCACTGTAAACTTTTAGGATTTTCCTCATGACTAAACAGGAGTCCAACCTAACGTAAGTTAGCTTTATTATTTCACTGCATTTCTTATTAAAAGCTATGATAATGTATAATTCAGAAAGAGGTGGCTTGCATTTCATTTTAATGTTCCTGTAAGCTTGGCATTCTTTTAACACATGAGTCAGTGTTAGACTAAGTCAGAGGCTTTCTTACTATTATAAGCAGGCAGATTAAAAAGGCAGTTTATTCGAGACTGAATTTCTATCGGGTCATGAGGAAAACTGAACATTTCAAAAGGAGAAAATAACATAAGTTTTACACACACACACACCTTGCATCATGTACAAATCTTATATATTTTCAAAAATTACAAATGGATGGGAAAGGGGGTTTGATTTCCTTGGAAGTGAATTTGACAGATGATCCCAAGACCATCTATCAGAATAAATAAATGTTAATCTTGTGTTCCCAGGAGGTATTGTGTCGGCTGCAGATCAGGAAGCTTGTTAACACCCTAGGCAATCCCAGTCTCAAACAGCCCAAGGGAAAACATGGCATGTTTGTCCTTTTCTTAAAAGTTCGTTTTTAATTGGAGGATAATTGCTTTAAAGTGCTGTGTTGATTTCTTCCACGCAACAACGTGAATCAGCTATGTGTATACATACCTCCCCTCCCTCGTGAGCATCCCTCCCACTCCACACAGCATCTCACCCTCCTAGGTCATCACAGAGCACTGGTCTGAACTTCCTGTGTCATACAGCAGTTTCCCACTAGCTACCTATGTTACACATGGTAGTGTATATGTTCGGATAAGGCAATGGCACCCCACTCCAGTACTCCTGCCTGGAAAATCCCATGGACGGAGGAGCCTGGTAGGCTGCAGTCCATGGGGTCGCTAAGGGTCAGACACGACTGAGCGACTTCACCTTCACTTTTCACTTTCATGCATTGGAGAAGGAAATGGCAACCCACTCCTGTGTTCTTGCCTGGAGAATCCCAGGGACGGGGGAGCCTGGTGGGCTGCCATCTATGGGGTCGCACAGAGTCGGACACGACTGAAGTGACTTAGCAGTAGCAGCAGTGTATATATTCGGAGAAGGCAATGGCAACCCACTCCAGTACTCTTGCCTGGAAAATCCCATGGAAGGAGGAGCCTGATAGGCTGCAGTCCATGGGGTCGCTAAGAGTCAGACACGACTGAGCGACTTCACTTTCATTTTTCACTTTCCGCTTTCATGCATTGGAGAAGGAAATGGCAACCCACTCCTGTGTTCTTGCCTGAAGAATCCCAGGGGATGGGGAGCCTGGTGGGCTGCCGTCTATGGGGTCACACAGAGTCGGACACAACTGAAGTGACCTAGCAGCAGCAGCAGCAGTGTATATATGGGATTCCCTTGCTGCTCAGCTGGTAAAGAATCCACCTGCAATGCAGGAGACCCCAGTTTGATTCCTGGGTCAGGAAGATTCCCTGGGGAAGGGATAGATTACCCATTCTAGTATTTTGGGGCTTCCCTGGTGGCTTCAGACAGTAAAGAATCCACCAGCAATGGGGGAGACCTCTGGTTGATCCCTGGATTGGGAAGATGCCCTGGAGAAGGGCATGACAACGCACTCCGGTGTTCTTGCCTGGAGAATCCCATGGACAGAGAAGCCTGATGGGCTACAGTCCATGGAGACGCAAGGAGTCGGACACGACTGAGAAACTAAGCACAGCACACCGCAGCCCAGGGCTTGTATGTCAGTGCTACTTATAGAAAACGGACTTGTAGACACAGTGGGAGAAGGAGAGGGCGGGGTGAATTGACAAAGCAGCATCAGACTGCTTATCCTATACATCCTCATTATGGTCGGGAGGCTTTGTATCTTGTCAGGACAGAATGTCAGAATCTATCCATCACCCGTACCTGTGAGACCCTGACACTCTGACCTCCTGGACTTCATGGCATTTAGGAAACTACAGCTGTGGCGTTTTTCTTTAACTGTGTGAGCTTTCTAGAAAAAGAGCCAAACCCCAAACCGAACCACGACAAGTAGCAACAAAAAAACTCATCTGGTATCTTTTGGCCTTTAGGCCTTTCCTTAGCTTCAAAAATTTTATAAACACACAAAAAATTCACAATCTTGTTAAGTGCTTTCTCAGTCTGATGGGGGAGAATTGCCAGTGTAAGTCTCAAGTGCAATTTTTATGGAAAACATTTTGTAATAGAATATAACTCATTATTTAACAAGATTAATTCGAAAATTTCACTGAACTTAAAAGATTTCCAATAAATATAGCCTTACAAAATATAAGGACACATGAAAGGGAAGCAGAGTAAATTCATTTGTTTTTAGTCTTATTGCCTGATTAAAGTTCTGAAAATATTGTGCAATTATTTATTTTCATGGGTGAAGAAATGAGTTACAAAACTAGAGAGATGCGGTCTTGAAATTCTTTGAAAACAACGCACTAGCTCATTCTCTCACACTTGTTTTATCTAGAGGATTATAGTCCCGTGAATTTCTCAGCATTATCATTTTTGATTTAGCCAAGATTCCCATTCTGATCATCCAGAATAGATCTAGGGGAGATAATGTGATTTTTAAATCTCTGGTAAAATCATTTTGTACTTGGAAAGAAATAATTTCAGCACCTGTTCATACTGCAAAATAGACAGCCAGTTCTAAATTCCTGAGATTAGTGTCAATATCAGTCAAAATGTTATCACTAAGATGGATTATTCCACCTGGTTCTATTTTAAACTAAACAGGATTGCTCATAGAGACCCAATCTACTCCATCAAATTGTTCGGGAGGGAAGACTCTTTATTTGGAGGCCAGGTATGGGTTTAAACTGGAGAGCGTTGGGGACGAAGAGAACTTGTCACTCATCTAAGGTTGCACAGTGAGTCATGGTCAAGGTCAGACTATATCCAAGTATTTTGCTGTCCACCAACACCCCATCGCCTTGGGAACCCCATTGTTGAATGCATTGTTGACATTACTCTCTTTTTAATTCTTTTGATAAATGCAAACCTCTGCAAGTTCTTAATCAATTTCTTGCTTTTTCCAAATGGTGCACTTTCTCATTGGAATGTTAAATTCCAGACTTTTTATATCTAAAAGATGTTGCTAGGAAATGTCTGATCCACTCCAACTACCTTGTAAATGTAGCAAAATTATGAAGTGAAAAATATTTGAGGCCTTTTCAAGGGTACACATGTGGGATTGTTACTTCTTAGGACAAAACAGAGTTATTCAAGAGATTACATTTGCAAGGAGGGGAAAGCCAAAAACCACATTCCAGCAAGACCTAGGATCTTAGAAATTACAGCAAATTCATGAAAGTGTTTTGATACTGTCAGCATGTTAAGTGTATTTAAATGTTTAAATAGTCAGTTAAAATATGCATATTAATCAATAACACTGCTGCTGCTGCTAAGTTACTTCAGTCATGTCCGACTCTGTGCGACTCCATAGACACCAGCCCACCAGGCTCCCCCGTCCCTGAGATTCTCCAGGCAAGAACACTGGGGTGGGTTGCCATTTCCTTCTCCAATGCATGAAAGTGAAAAGTGAAAGTGAAGTCGCTCAGTCTTGTCTGACTCTTTGCGACCCCATGGACTGCAGCCTACTAGGCTCCTCTGTCCATGGGATTTTCCGGGCAAGAGTACTGGAGTGGAGTGCCATCACCTTCTCCAATCAATAACACAGTTATACTTAAATTTTAAAATACCTTATTTTTCAAATAAGGGTATAATTAAATAGTAACCAGTTCTCATATTGTGAAGTGAAATTCATATTTTATGGCAAGACAAGAAAGATTTAGATGTAAAAATTTTTCTCTGCTCTTTGGCCTCCTCTCTCCCTGCCACTGTGCACTGTATATCTGCATTATACAGCAATTAGACCTCCCCATTGGCAGAAACACCCTCTCAACCAAGAAAAGCAACTTTCTCCCAGCATCAGTAGGCAACTCCTTAAAAGGTAACCTTTCTTCTTGACCTTGTAAAGGGCCATGATGCCACTTAGATCTGGATTGTGTAAACTATCAATGACATGTCATTTAACGTATAGCCCTCAGTCTCAAAACACTTATATAACTGTGCCTTGACTTCTAACAGGTGGAACAATTCTCAGAGTTTTCTGAGATGCTCTTCTTGGGTTATAATCCTCAAATTTGGCTCAAATAAAAATTTCCATTTTTTCCTAGATCATCTGATTAACATTTCATCAACAATGTTATTTAGAAGAGTTTATTTTTTTAACAAGAGAAAAACAAACAGAAGCTTATTAACTTGTATACCTCAGGTGTTGTCCATGGGACACACAGAGGGAAAATCAGGAAAGTTTATGTTCAGTTCAGATGTCAGTCAATGAAAATTCTTCCTAAAAAATATTGGCAGAAAATACATACTCTCTGTCAATTTTGTATAGAAAACACATCCATTATTATAATTTCTATATTGGAGGTAATGTTTTTACCAAAATGTAAGGTCTATGAAAGCAGCAACTTTGCTGGCTTTTTTTTTTTTTTTTTTGCTTTTTTTAAAAAAAAAACAAGTAAGGAAGATTTTATTCCTTTATGCATTTCTCCAAAAACCCCCCACAAAAACAGAACCCACAAATGGAAGCAAAGAACAAAGTTTTCTAGCTCTCTGGGACATGCAGAAATATGTCTTATAGAAACACAGCTATGTATTAAAAATGCACTAATCAACATTGTCTTTTGCTTCTCCAGTCAAAAAATCTATAGAGAAAAACACTTTAAATCGTATTCTATGATAACTAACAAGGACCTACTGTAGAGCACATGGAACTCTGCTCAATGTTATGTGGCATTCTGGATGGGAAGGGAATTTGGGAGAGAATGGACCCATGTATACGTATGGCTGAGTCCCTTCGCTGTTCACCTGAACTATCACAACAGTGTCAGTTGGCTATATCCCTACACAAAAATGAAAAATTAAAAAAGAAAAAAAATTCACTAAAAGAAACTAAGTGAAAACCTACATAGGAACTCCCAGTACTATTTTTTCAACTTCCGTGGATCTTTATTTTAAAATAAGATTTTCTTAAGTGTTAAAAGAAATAAATTGTATTCTAATATAAATTTGTTGCACGCTTAAACTTCAACTTATTCAAAGACTTACTGTGTAATAAACTGCAGAAAATAGAGTAATCTTTAATAATCTGCTCACAGTGAACAGTTAAGCAGTAGACATGGCGATAAATATAGCATGTATTACTTATTTGTTAAACTTCACATTTATAACAAGCAGATGATTTATCATGAATAGTAACTACTTTCTTACATTTTAGGAGATACCAGATCCAGAAATGGAAGTAGGAAGTAATTTAATGAAACTGATTTTAGAAAATATTTCCTTGAGTCTGAGTCACTATGGTATTTATTCCATACAGTTTAAAAATGTAGATATTAACAGATTGATAATCTTCAGGGAGAGAATATAGTGACACCAATTTCTAAAGCAACACTCTTTGGGTTTATTGCTACAATTCTGGTACCTTGAATAGTCCCTAGAACATAAGACGTGCTGGAAATATCTGTTGAACCAGTGGCTTTTTCTTAAACAGATACAGTTTGGCCACCAAGTAACCAGGACTGGAAATCTGGAGGATTTACTAAGACCAAGGAGAATTTAATACTCGGATATTATTCCCACTTTCGGGCTTCCCAGGTGACCCAGCAGTAAAGAATCTGCCTACCAAGCAGAATACATGAGTTCAATCCCTGGGTTTGAAAGACCCCCTGGAGAAGGAAATGGCAACTCACTCCAGTATTCTTGCCTAGGAAATCCCATGGACAGAGGAGCCTGGTGGGCTACAGTCCTTGGGGCCACAAGAGTCAGACACGACTTAGTGACTAAACCACCGCTACCACCATTCCCACTTTCAGGTTGGGGTTGGTCATTGATTTGGGGATAAAGAAGGGATTTCCACTTTGACCTTGATTTATATTTTCAAATCTTCAGCCCATGTGTTGGCCATCATGTGTTCACTGTGATAATTTTCAACGCCTGGCTGTGGTGGCAATAGAAAGAAGAGTTATACTTCACCTAATCTTATATCTTCAGGATGTCTTGCACGTACTAGGTTTTCAATACACATCTACAGATTTGCATTGAACTATGCAATTTCAGTTTTAAGTGTAGCTTTCTATTTCTTTTGACAAATGTTAATCTAGGTAAAAATCGACATAAGGACCAAGCACGTAGACATACTGTTATTCAGTCCTGCTGCAATGATTAAGTTTGGTCTTATTTCCAACCTGAAATGAAAAGCAGTTCACATATGGGAACCCACTGCACAATTCCTCTCCACCTGCCAGTCATTCTTAAAGAAAGTATTGCTGCTGCTGCTAAGTCACTTCAGTCATGTCTGACTCTGTGCAACCCCATAGACGGCAGCCCACCAGGCTGCCCCGTCCCTGGGATTTTTCAGGCAAGAACACTGGAGTGGGTTGCCATTTCCCTCTCCAATGCACGAAAGTGAAAAGTGAAAGTGAAGTCGCTCAGTCATGTCCAACCCTCAGCGACCCCATGGACTGCAGCCTACCAGGCTCCTCCGTCCCTGGGATTTTCCAGGCAAGAGTACTGGAGTAGGGTGCCATTGCCTTAATTCTCCATGTGGTTTTCCAAAGAATTTATGTTACATTAAGATACTTTGGTTAAGTATTCCAATATGAGGCCCCCTCCAAGACCCGGTAGGTTGACAGGATATGGCTAAGCTTGCTCTATGCTACCCCCACCTAATCAAGACTCACTGTTAGGGGGGCGGCACAGCTGAATTTTCACATGAGACACCATGGGCAGTTGGGCACACAGGAGAGGGTACGGGAGTAGACTTCCCCACCACCTCACCACACCTTCTTCCTTTGTCCATTTATGTTCCTCAGAGTGACAACGGTGGTTATTATTAAAAGCCAGCTTTCAATATACACACACCTTCCCTGGAGAAGGGAATGGCAACCCACTCCACTATTCTTGCCTAGAGAATTCCGTGGACAGAGGAGCCCAGTGAGCTACTGTCCATGGGACTGCAAAGAGTCAGACATGACTGAGTGACTAACACTTCTTCACTTCAATGCAACTTCCCTTCCAAATGGTAATCTTTACATCTAGTGTCATGACATCCAGAGTTTTCCCTTCTGGAAAGACTTTATCCTTTGCTAGGTATTCATTTTAGTTTTTAATAATTGGTGTCCTGAGAAAGTCAATGCAATGTGTAACAGCAGCTTCAATTGATGGTCACTGAATCTTCAAGATTGCCACACATTCTGGGCACAAATTCCCACCAAGTGTTGGGGGCCCCAGCCTTGAAGGCTGGGAGATAGATTATGCCTTGAACATTTGTGGCTTGAAGTTGGCCGAGAGGTTGACTGAGTTTTTGCCACTGCAGATGAGTGAAAACAGATGTGGATGCTTGAAAGTGTGGTGGTCCTCTAGAGTAGTTCTTGCTGAACCCCAAAGGGCCAGTGGTCAAAGGGGGCTTAATTTGAAGCCCATCACTTCTTGACCCTTGAAGTCACACAGGCATAGTATTTGATTGTCGCATTGTGCAGTGCAGTGAGAAAGTGGCTTCTTATATGACATCACTTCTATATTAGAGGTCAAATGTTAAATTCTTGAATTGCTTAGAACACAAGGACTAAATATGTGATAGAACCAGAGCTTCTAGAGAGCCAAATTCTCTGATACACTAACGTGTAGGAAAAAACTGTATTAGTCAAAGGGCTCAAAGACAAGAACTGAGAGTTGAAAGCCTGGGAGAAAGAGAAAGGAAAAAATATCAACAGACACATGAAGAACACATCTAGAAATTATGACAATAACAACAACATTTGGCACTCTTGAATGAAATTAAAAGAAATTTGGACTACAAAGATCTCAAAGAACTATTTTCTCCTAAAGAACCCTTGGGAAATGTGTCTCTGTAAAGAGTTTCATCTGGTTACCATCTATCAGATGGAATTGAAGAAATAAATCTGCTTATTCATTGCCAACCTCTCCCTGTTGTTTTTCGACATGGGATAACAGACCAGTTATTAAGTAAAAAGTTACTAGATATTAATTTTGAAAAGAGGAAGAAAAGCTAATTTTCAAAAGGGAAGAAAAGTATGTAACAGAAACCACCTTGATTTTATAATGACATCAGAATATAACAAACAAAAACAAAACCTATTGACATGACAAAAATACAGTGGTGCAATGAATATCCAGAAAAGTCCAAATCAAATAAGTTGAGTTTGTTGGTCCATCAAAAGGTAGGAAAAATTACAGGAATTTAGGGAAGATATCTTTAGGGTGTCACATTTCTTAATATTTTGTGGGGAAAATTAATCCACATAAACTGATAATCTCAGTGACTACAGAAACCATATGATATTCCAGACTCTTCTGAATAACCTCTTTTTAACACATTGTCATCTTTCCTGGTTAGTCAAAAGCATGGAACCAGACTGCTGGTTCTACCACTTAGAAACTGTGTCACCCTGGGAAAATCACTTCACCTCTCTGATCCTTAGTTTTCCCATCAGTAAAATGGGGTTTCTCAAACAGCTAACCTCACAAGATTAGTGTGAGGATTAAATAAAGCAATGCTTACAAATTGCTTGGTGCACTTCTTGCTGTATGTTAATAATAAGCACACGATAAATGGAAGTTTTCTTTATCATAATGTGGAGTGCTCTTTTCCCTAACATGCTCATTTCAAATTCATTTTTCTTCCTTTGTTCAATCTGCTCCCTCCTTTGTCTTTCCAAATCTCATTCATCCTTTTAGTTCCAGTTTATCGCACTTCTGTTCCAAGCGGCCTTCTCAGAGAACATTAGCTTACGTGCATGTGATCTTCCTGTGAATTCCTGCATTACTCCTTGTGTGTATGGTAGATTTTAGCACTTTGATACATTCTTTCTTGTGTTACATAATACTTGTTTCATGATAGTCACATGTCCTCTAATGGATTTAGTATGACAGGCCTGAAAGGGTTACAAGGGTTTCTTACAATATTAGGCTGTCATTTGTCCAAAAAAGGTAGTATCATTCCCATTTTACAGATGCAGTAATTGAGGCCTAGGAGATGACATGAATGTTCCAGGCCCAAGGTCAAATGGCACTTAGGCGATAGATCAGTGGGACCCCAAAGCCTCATAAGGAAGTGCATGGTTTTTCGAGCCACACCACCTAGGTTTAAATCTGTGACCTTGAGACAATTACTAAACCTCTCTGAGCTTCATTTTTCCTCATCTGTAAAATGAGGTTGGTAGTACTTACCTTGGAAAGTTGTTGAGAAGTTGAAATGGAATAATGCACAGAAAATAGTGCTTAGTGTTATTGAATAGATGCTAAAAAAAAAAAAAAAGACCACTTTTCATTCCTTTTTGCATCTTAAAGAACATCTTCTACGACTTCTAAGCTCCAAGTTTTACTAAGCACCCACCACTGAGTAAATACTCTTATTGACTTAAGAGAAAAGTAGAGGAGTTTTGCTGATGACAAATGTTAGAACTCTATTATCTTAGCACTCTGAAGTATACAGATCTGAGAACTTATCTTCATTATCAAAACCAAGTGGAGACTTGGTGTGCAATGGGCATTGTAGCTGTACTTTGGGGAAGGCTCCATATTGTGAGATTGTAACCTCACATTTCACTTTAATTCGACATGCGTGTGTTATCCTGAACACTCTTACAGATCCTAATAATATAAAAGTGACAAAGATATGGCCTTGCTTGCAAAGAATCCACAGACTTGTATGGAATAACAGACATATTAACAACAACAACAAAAAGAATAGATCTACATGCTACAGAGGAAATGAATACAAATTGATGTGGAAACATGCATGGGGCAATTCATTCTACTTGAGAAAGCGAGGCAAAGGGATAAAGGATGACATTTGAGATGGACCATAGGGGTCAAGTTTGCTTTTAAATATGAGCATTTAAAAATGTTCACAGCGCTGTGACTAGCATTTAACTTTTTGCTTAACTCCTGCCTCGTAGAGAGTTAACCCGGCAATCCTGATATGGTTGTCATCTGTATTCTCAAATTCAGCAAGTTAGGAGAGAAAGATGGCAAGGAGGAAGGGAGGGTGGAAGATACTTTGAAGATAAGAATAATGTGCAGATGTCTTACAGCCAACATGTGAAGAGGAGCATCTTTTCTCAACTGAGGATGACACTAGTATCGAGCCTATTTATACAGCTCAATAAATAAATACTGCATTAACAATGTTCACAGCAGCGCCTAATAAACCCACAGCCCAGCTCAAGTTGGGCTTATGTAAGCTGAGAGGAATCCTGGCACAGCATTTGTGATCTCACCCACTTTGTTTGGAAGTGTGAGATATTAATTAAAGAAAAGCTGGATTATAGCATCCAGGCTGAGTTGAGCTGGCAGCATCTTGCTAGCCATCTGTAATTGGTTAAAGACCAATTTCTTCCTAAATCTCCCTCTTCTTGAACTACAGTCCTACTCTTCCTCCTTCTGGCTCATTGCTAGAGCTTCTGACCTCCTAGCTGGATCCTCTTGATTTGGGCTTTGAGAAGGCCTTTCTACTACAGTGTTAAATTTTGGGGGGCTTTGGGAAGACTTTTTTTACTACAGTGTTAATTTTTGTGTGTGTGTGTTTTGGTTTTTTTTGGTGGCAAGAAAGTGTGATTGCAAAGTAGTTTATGAGATAGTGGGATTGGATTTGCATAGAAGGCAGAAAACATTTGATCAAGGAGCACTTTCTTTGGAGCACAAGAAAATCCTGCCAGGATATATGACTCTGAACTAAAAATAACAATTATGTTTACTCAGCAATTCCTAGAAGAAGGCTTCAGAGGAGGGAATACAATTTCTGGCCACTTTACCCAGTGTCGATATCTACTTTGACAAGTTAATAATGTTATTTGTTCTGGATCTTATTTGTCTTGGTATGTTTACTGGTATATTTCCTCATTTGTTTTTGGCATCTGGCTGTGCACATCCTGCCCTTCCGGGCACTGAGCACATCCTTGTCCTCTCTCACCACCCTTCTGCTCTAAGATTTGTAGTCATTTATACCGTAGTCTAAACGAGACTTTAAATGGGATCCCATGTCCTAGAGGTACTTACATCTGAAGATTTGATGGTAATAAGAATTACCCCCATAAAAGAGTTAAAGATTATTGTTAATCAGGTGATCAACTGTTTCCTACAATGGGATATTCTTATCATCTTCACATGAAGTGTTTTAGGAAAGACTGTTTCGTCAGTCACAGGAAAGGCTGCTCCTGCCTTTTTGCTTCATCAACTGTAAGTGAACCCAAGGTTCAAGGTTGGGGAGATAACCTTGATATCCAGTTTCCCTACCCCAGGTTAGAGTCTATGAGGGAAATTTTTCTTTTATATTTTAAACATTGACATGTAATTTGCACACCATAAATTCACCTTTTTAAAGTGTACAGTTCAGTGGTTTTTAGGATATCCACAGAGTTGTACAACAGTCACCACTATCTACAACATTCTCACCTCAAACCCATTAGCAGTCACTCCCCATTATCCCCTCCTCCCATCTGTTGTCACCCATTAATCTACTTTCTGTCTATGGATTTGTACATTGTAGACAATTCATTTAAACAGAATCATATAATATGTGACTTTTTGTTCTTCACTTAGCATCATTTCAAGGATCATCTATGTTGTTGCAAATGTCAGTACTTCATTTCTTTTTATGGCTAGATAATATTCCATTCTGGAGAAGGGAATGGCTACCCACTCCAGTATTCTTGCCTGGACAGAGGAGCCTGGCGGGCTACAGTTCACAGGGTCGCAAAGAGTCAGACACAACTTTCACTTTCTATATAGTATGGGTATATCACATTTTATTTATTCATACATCAACTGATGGACATTTTCACTTTTTGACTATTAGGAATAATGCAGCTATGAACATTTGTGTACAAGTTTTTATGTGAACGTATATTTAATTCTATCTGCAAAAGTTTTATCCCTAAGCAATTTTTATACCCATATCCTTAATTAGGCTATCACATCCCTAAGAGAATGTATTTTATTTCTGTTGATGTCACCAGTGCTTGGTATCATTTTCTGAGCCCAAGATGTGCTTAAAATGTGCCTAAGGTGACAATTCAAAGGGCTTGGGTGGTGTGGCATCTGGTCCCATCACTTCACGGCAAATAGATGGGGAAACAGTAGAAACAATGTCAGACTTTATTTTTTAGGTCTCCAAAATCACTGCAGATGGTGATTGCAGCCATGAAATTAAAAGATGCTTACTCCTTGGAAGGATAGTTATGACCAACCTAGATAGCATATTCAAAAGCAGAGACATTACTTCGCCAACAAAGGTCCGTCTAGTCAAGGCTATGGTTTTTCCAGTGGTCATGTATGGATGTGAGAGTTGGACTGTGAAGAAAACTGAGTGCCACAGAATTGATGCTTTTGAACTGTGGTGTTGGAGAAGACTCTTGAGAGTCCTTTGGACTGCAAAGAGATCCAACCAGTCCATTCTGAAGGAGATCAGTCCTGGGTGTTCTTTGGAAGGAATGATGCTAAAGCTGAAACTCCAGTACTTTGGCCACCTCATGTGAAGAGTTGACTCATTGGAAAAGACTCTGATGCTGGGAGGGACTGGGGTCAGGAGGAGAAGCGGACAACAGAGGATGAAATGGCTGGATGGCATCACCGACTTGATGGACGTGAATTTGAGTGAACTCCAGGAGTTGGTGATGGACAGGGAGGCCTGGCGTGCTGCAGTTCATGGGGTCGCAAAGAGTCGGACACGACTGAGCGACTGAACTGAACTAGGTGGTGTAAGGGCCTAGAGAATTTCTTTGGTCCTGCCAGTCACGTTCTGATGTCAGTGCACTGGTGGTTTGGCCTGTTCTAGAAAATAAAGTAAATGTTATGCATTGTTCCATAGGTAAAATTTCACCTCTCAAAATAGATAAATAATATAAAAATGAATAAATAAGAATCACCCTTCCCAAACCAACCAAATAGGATTAATCCTTAAGTCTTTTACTCATTTAACACTGAATTTGTACTTTAACAAAGAATTCAGGGTTATTGGATTTGTCTTGCTGTTATCTATCCACGCGTTTCTATTTCCTCCACTTGATGAAAAAGGTTTACAGAGTCAAAGATGCTTCATTGCTCTTCTCCTGTCCACAGTTCCAGCCTCATACCTTTGTGCCACTGGAGATGTGCATTGCTTGTTATCTTGAATGTCCTGTGGAGACAGATGGCCATCTAAAAGGAGGGGTGTAAAACATGCTAACCAATCATAACAGGAGCCTCTGTAGAATCCCCCTGGTTCCTGGAACAGAAGGTGTGACTTTTATGGTTCTCCTGGGCAAGAGGCCCAGTCAATGAGTGGATATTATTGCAATCAGAGATGTATGAAAAATCTGAGTCATTCCACGCAGCTCTTGTTTGCACTTGAAAAGTACGCCTGTGCTCACTCCTGTCTGTGCCCCTGTTGCCTGCGGATTACTTGCCGAGCTCAAGTCCTCTCTTTCTCCAAGAAGCTTTCAGTGTGATGTAGAGTTAGACCTGTGGCCTCCAAAGTCAACTGGTCTGATATAAATTCTGGCTCTGTCATGGATAGGGGCTCACCTGGTGGCTCAGATGGTAAAGAATCTGCCTGCAATTCAGGAGACCTGGGTTCAATCCCTGGGTCAGGAAAATCCCCTGGAGAAGGGAATGGTTACCCACTCCAGTATGTTTACCTGGAAAATCCTATGGCTACAGTCTATGGGGCTGCAAAATGTTGGACACAACTGAGCAAGTATCACTATTGCTTTCTGTCACGTATCAGCCATCAGTTCAGTTCAGTTCAGTTGCTCAATCGTGTCCGACTCTTTGCAACCCCATGGAATGCAGCAGCCATAGCCTTGAGCAAATTATTTGGTGCTGATGTGCTTTGGTTTCCCATCCAAAACATGAGGGTAGTGACAGTCCTGGTTTTACAAAGCTGTTATTGGTTCACTAGTGTGCGTGAGCTCACTGAACATTAGTCATGATTGGCACTCCCTTCCACCACCACCTCTTCCTCTGTCACATGCAGTTTGGTATGTGATAATTGTCCTCTAACTTTTCTTATAATTTTACTTAGTCCCTCAGTCATTTTCCCAGAACACACTTGAGAGCCAAGAGGCAGGCAAATAACAATAGCTCCACTACCACCATCAAGATAACTGCACACCCCAAATTAATGTCACAGAACCCCTATACTAAAAATGAACGGGCTCCTTTGCTGCTCACCTGAAACTGCTACAACATTGCTAATCGGCTATACCCCAATACAGAATAAAAAGTTTGAAATTTGAAAATAATATAAAATAAAAATGAATGGGCTCTACTCATGAAACCTCTTATGCTGCTGCTGCTGCTGCTGCTAAGTTGCTTCAGTTGTGTTCGACTCTGTGCGACCCCATAGACGTCAGCCCACCAGGCTCCCCCATTGCTGGGATTCTCCAGGCAAGAACACTGGAGTGGGTTGCCATTTCCTTTCCCAATGCGTGAAAGTGAAAAGTGAAAGTGAAGTCGCTCAGTCGTGTCCAACCCTCAACGACCTCATGGACTGCAGCCTTCCAGGTTCCTCCGTCCATGGGATTTTCCAGGCAAGAGTACTGGAGTGGGGTGCCATTGCCTTCTCCGAAACCTCTTATACCCACAATCATAGCCTATTAACTCTTACTGTATATATAGTGAGAACATGAGGCACCATCTGCCTCCCCAGCCTACAGCATAAACAAAAGCAGTCCAAGATCATTTGGTATAAGTAAAAAAAAGCCTTCCATGTCCCAGTACTTATTAGAAAATACTCAAGAGTGTGGTAAAAATAAAGCCCATTACCATGACTCTGAGTAAGAGGAGTTTAAGATGGTGAGAGAACGTTATCAAATTTCAGAAAGATTGTGACGAACATAAGTTAAAATATAAACTATAGATGAGTGACTTTGCAAATGACATCAGGTAAACAGGAGATCACAGTTTGGTCATCTTCCTCTTTTATACCATGTCATAAACTCTTTTTTAAAGAATTTTAGATCTTGGGTATTGTTTGTGTCCTCATGAAAGCTCCCAAGATAACACTGAGTAGTCCATAGAAACCTGTTGAGAAAATAGCTTATATTAAAAATGTCTGCAGGTGGGCCTTTAAGTTAATTGGATCTGACCCCACACCAAAAAAAAAAGTTTATAAAAATCATTAAGAATATTTTATTTGAAAATATTATCAGAATAAAGAAAAGGTATAGACCTTGCTTCTTTCTTGCTGTAGAAAAGGTATATAACCCCATATTTAGTGATTCCTTCTGCCAACATATTTTTATAACATAATTTATTTATGTTAAATTTTTGTTTGGCTGGGTCAGGTCTCAGTTGTGGCGTGCAGGCACCAGAGTGTAAGGGCTCAGTAGCTGCAGCCTGTGACTTAGTTGCCCCAGAATGTGGGATCTTAGTTCCCTGACTAGGGATTGAACCTGCATCTTCTGCACTGGAAGCATAGTCTTAACCACTGGACCACCAGGGAAGTCCCTTTATATAAATGCATTAGCATTGGCTGTGCACAGTACACTGTATTTATGTGCTAGAATATGGTCCCGAGCAAGGCAAATATTCGTCGTTCCCCTCTAAGGGGTTTAACATACATTCTAGATCAGGGCTGTCCACTAGAACTTTCTGCAGTGATGGAAATACTCTGTATCTGTTTGTAGCCACTTGCCATGCAGGGCTACTGAATAATTCCAGTATAGCGAGTACAACTGAAAAACCAAATTTTTTATTTTGCTTTAGTTAGTTTAAAATTTTAAAGTCACACGTGGCTAGCAGCTACTGAATTGGGCAGCTTAGCTCCAAGTTCAGTACTGTGACTGCAAAGTTCACTTATACCCTTAGATTTCCAGAACCATCTAGCCAGAGTTGATATTGAGAATGGCTCCCAAGCTCTTTCCAGATCCTTGCTCATTAGACAAATACTTCATCAACAAGCACATGTTTTGCCTATCTGTAAATCCAGCTTCACCAGAGAACCCTGAGTTAATCCAGCTTCTGAATCTGAAAGCCCTCTCCCTTGGACCTGTTTATGATAGTTTAAATTCTCTTTATCATCCCAATGAAAGTATTTGACACAAGTTTTGAAGAGAAAGGGGAGGGGTGGAGCTATTGCAGTGCTGTAGCTTCTCAGCTGATTAAAGAATTATTATTGCTCCCTTCTTGTCGACTCCATCCCTGCCATCTACCTGCACGCGCGCGCACACACACACACACACACGTACACACACACGCACATCTATTGAAGAGCATAGCAGTTCACCCTCTACGTAATGATGAACACCTTTCTGGAATCCATGCTCACGTGTCAGCCGCTTTGTGTCGGAATGGATGCATTTGACCCTGCACTTGACCCTGCACGTTCATTGCATATCTTACCAGCTGCTGTTTAGATTTCACTCTGAATAGTTTGTGTCCTCAGCAGAAAGAACAAAGTGGAAAGAGACGGGCACCCTCTGGGGCTTGTTCTAGAGACATGAGGCAACCATTGGCAAAATGGAGTGGCCAAGAGGTGGCAGCTCCAAATGTCCTGCTGGAAAGTTGAACAAGAGCAGAAAAGATGTTGCCCTGGGAGCTGGAGGCACTGCATGGAGCTGGGGCACTCAGGTAAGTCTCTTTGCATGGCCAGGTCTGGTTTCTTCCCCAGCAAGACTGCACCAAATTTGGGCCTAGATTGTATGATGGCCAGGACTAACTTTATACACACACACACACACACACACACACACACACACACAAACATATATAGTTGCACCAGGTCTTAGTTTTGGCATCTGGGATCTAGTTCCCCAACCAGGGATCAAACCTGGGCCCCCTGCATTGGCAGTGCAGAGTCTTAGTCACTGGACCACCAGGAAAGTCTCCAAGGCTAGCTTATAATCCATTCTTGTTATCACCTCTCCTTCAGAAACACGCCCAGAACAGGGCTGTCCCTTGCAGGGACAGTTGGCTCCATCACTCTGCAGCCCTCTACTCCACCTTAACTCTGGTCATCCCCCTGGAATCAGGTGGCATGAACATCAAGGGCAGGTCAGGAAGGGGAAGGTCACAGAGGGCTCTGTGTACCCAGGATGGCTGTGGACGTGGCTGGGGACGTGCAGCGGGAGGAGGGTCTGTCCTCCCCTGTCTGCTTTCATGAATTATATTTCTCGGAGGCACTTGTCCTTTCAGCCTTGGCCTCAGACCTGCCCCCACCCATCCTCAGGCTGTCGTACAGTGCCCTTTGTTGAGTCACAGAAGACTCCAAAAGGTGGGCGCTGGGACAAAACCCTCAATCAGGAGGCTTTTGGGCCAGTTCAGTCACCAGCTTTCCTTGGAACCACTACCACTGTTAGGAGGAAGAAGAGCCATGTTTGGACCTAGATTAAGTCCTGGGAAAGAGTAGCTGGCTTCCCGCACTGGAAAGGAATGAGACTGGATGAGGAGCAGCCTGCAGCCCCATACCACATTCCTCTCCATCCTAAAGCTTCCGCACCTCCCCCGCCTCCCAGTGGCATACAGGGACTCAGAGTCAGGACAGGCTGCTTCTTCCAGGCCTTGGTTGACACTCCCCAGTGGCAGAGAGCCAAGAGTGGAAACCAGGCTTCTCTGCTCAGGAACAGGTTCTTTTCTGGAGGGGAAAAAAAGGATGGGGGATTATCATCAGCCTCTTCCAGAGCTATCGAAAATGAGGGTCATTTTCCCTTTAATGCCGTCCTTGTGCAGGTTCCGTGTTCTGCAGCCTCTCAGAAGATACACGGGCCTCTCCCCGTGACCCAGGGCAGTGATGCTCCCTCAAAGTGCTCCCCCTGGTCCAACAGCCATCCGGTCAGCCGAGAATGGCAGATTCCAGGACCCCACACCAGAACTAGTGCATCAGAATCTTTGGGTTGGGGGACACCTTGAAATCTGCCCTGAGACTTCCTTTGGGGGAACAAAGCCATTCATGTGGGAGAAAGCCCCTAGAGCAGAATCTTCATGACAAGTACCCCAGCTGGTTCAGCTTCAGGTGGAATGTTTTGGGAGGAAGAGAGGGCTGGGAGCAGGCTCACCTCCCTCATGGTACAGGGAAGAGCGTGGACTGGGAGCCAGGAGTCCTGTGTCCTCCCAGCACTTTTGGGAGTCATATAGACACTTCAGTGTCTAAGTCTTCAGGTGCTTCTTCCCCCCAGTGTGGGGAGGCTGAAGGGCCTGTGAGCTAAGGCTTGTCCATCCATCTCATCATAGTTTAAATGTCTGGGCAAAACAGAAGGAGGACTTCTGGGCTTCAAAACAGTGTATTGACCCCTACTGTTGATTCCCAGACAGTTTTATCTTGATGGTTTTTTAATTCCTTCAATAAGATGGCTTGATTTCTACTTATGAAGGTTTAATACATAAATATATTAAAATACATGTATTATTTATTTACTACACCTGTATTTATTTTTCATTATAAACATGACATATGCTCATAGTAAACAAAAGAGAGAGCAATTCAAACATTACAGAAATGCCTCCCCGCAAAGGCCAACTGTGATCATACTTCTCAGAGATGATTCTTATTGACAATTAGATGTATGTTCTAAGAAGACCAAAAACAAAAAAAGATTGTCTGAGCAGCAGTGGCAGAGCTGATCTTTGCTAAGTGCTCACTCCCTGTCAGGCAATGCGTCAGGTGCGGTATGCAGACCATCCATTTCAACCTTACAACAACCCCCACGGGGTGAGAATTTCTTTCCCTAATTAGGGTTGGGGAAATTTCATACATACCAACCCCAGTCATTTTTGTAAAAGTGTGATGATGCTCCACTTACTGTACGGCAAGCTGCTCCTTTCATTCTTAAGGCATTGTGTACATCTTACCTAATCGTAAATATGAAACTTGAAACATCCACAGAACGTTCACTTACATGAAGTCATTATAATTAAGCAATTCCCAAAGGATTTCTGTGGTGTTGTAACAAACAATGCTACTGTGAACAACTTTTTAACAGATATCTTTGTGTATTTGTGTGAATATTTCTGTAGGATAAATTTCTAGAAGCGGAAACAGTAGGTTGATATACACATATCAAATCATTATAGAGTACACCGTAAACTAAGGCAATGTTATACGTCCACTACATCTCAGTAAAACTGGGTAAAATGCAGACCCTTAATTCCAATAGATCTTTACAAAAATACAGAAAGAAACAGATCCAACAGGGCATATGAATAAACATTTTAATACTTTTCTGTACAATCTAGATGACAGAAAATAAACTGTATCTGAGTGTCTCATCTATGTGCTGGAAGTGTTAGTCGCTCAGTTGTGTCCGACTCTTTGTGACCTCATGGACAGCAGCCCACCAGGCTCCTCTTCCATGGGATTCTCCAGGCAAGAATACTGGAATGGGTTGCTATTCCCTTCTCCAGGGGATCCTCCCAACCCAGGAATCAAACCTGGGTCTCCCAAATTGCAGCCAGATTCTTTACTGTCTGAGCCACCAGTGCTGTCTATCTATGTGTAGAAAGAAGGTCTTTTCAAATCTAAATCCCAATCCAAAGAGAGGATCAGGACATTTGCCATATCTGATTTGGATTGTTGGTTCTGCCACTAAATAGCTATGAAACCAGGAGCCACAAAAAAATACATCAGTAAACGGTCAGAGGCCTTATTTCTTCCTGTGTAAAACGGCAACCCAGTAAGATCTATTTTCCAAAGCCCTCTTTTGCTCTACCATTCCTTGATTTGATTCATCCTTTTTAGTCCTCTGAATTTGTTTTCTTATTTATGAGAAAAAGTACTTCCCACCTTTCAGGATCAGTGGGTTTAATGCATCAATTACTTGCATGCGTGCTAAGTTGCTTCAGTCACATCTGACTCTTTGAGACCCTATACACTGTACCCCACTAGGCTCCTTTGTCCATGGGATTCTCCATGCAGGAATACTGGAGTGGGTTGCCAGGCCCTCCTCTAGGGAATCTTCCTGACCCAGAGACTGAACTCGAGTCTCCTATGTCTCCTGCATTGGCAGGTGGGTTCTTGACCACTAGCACCACCTAGGAAGCCCATCAATTAGTTTAGACCCTTCAAACTTTCAAGTGCTAAGCAGTTCTCTTAGTACTTGTAGAACAAGCAAACTTTGCTGGATAGAACCTTCAAACTGCTTTGACTTCTAAAATTCTTCCTGAGTCTTTAAGAAAACAAGACAATCATGGAATCCAAGAGGCCACTGATGTCTCAACATTCTGGACATGATGAGTAACAGGAGGTGTTTGGGAAGGCCGATATGGTATCACATCTCCCTGGGGAATCTTGGCTTCCCGGAATGAGTATTTCCAACTGTCCATTCCCTAACAAAGAAGAGATTGTGTGGATCATGACCTCACAGAACACACAGCGCATTTTAGATGAGAAACTTACCCAATCTCTGTCTGTGGTGTTTGGGACAAAGTCTGAGATAATAAGGTCTTACATGTTCACTGGGTTTCATAGACATTATTCCATTTGGCCCTCTCAGCATCCCTGATGCTAAAGCCAGAGAGGGGAGGGTCATTTCCATTGTTAAGATGCAGATGGAGAAATTCAGAGAGGTGTGCTGGCTGCCTGGTGTCACACAGTGGTGAGGGCCAGAGTCCAGCACAGAGTCCAAAGCCCGTCCTGGCTTGGTGGAGGTGGGCCCCAGCATGCTACTCTCCAGATCTTTTCTGCTGACCCTTTTTAATGGCTGGAGTCCTTTTCAGTGTTCCCTCCAGTACAGATGTAACCAGTTGAGGAGGTTTAAGGTCTTGTAAGGAGCACGTACAGGCTATTGTGTGAAATTTCTCTGAATTTGGGATACGACCGATGGTGAGTTTTACTTTCTAAAACACAAGAGAGAGGAACATTAAATGGTTAAAGATTATCCTTAGGACTGTTGATTCTCAATTTCAGTCTCTCCTCATTCACACCCTGTGAAGCTGGTTTTGAAGAAAATCTGGGCAGGAAAAAGCCAGGGGGAAGGTGGGTTTTTATTCTCTGGCCTCCACTGGCCTGAGACTTCAGGGCAGATTCCAGAGTACATTGGGGTTTCCTGGGTGGTGCTAGTGGCAAAGAATCTGCCTGCCAATGCGGGAGATGCAAGAGATGCGGGTTCGATCCCTGGGTTGGGAAGATGCCCTGGAGAAGGAAAATGGCAACCCATTATAGTATTAGTGCCTGAAAAATTCCATCCACAAGAGGAGCCTGGGGGCTACAGTCCATGGGGTCGCAAAGGGTCAGACATGACTGAGCAACTGAAGACACACACACAATCAGAATACATTAATCCTGCCCAGAAAGGCCCGTTTGTACCAAGAATTAAAAAGCCTCTTGAAACCAGAGCACTGGACAGGACCAGACTCTGACAAAATTGAGAGGAAACTGAATCTCTCTGTGTTTTCCCTGCAATCTAGCATCTCCTCCCCTTTTACACCCACATATTCTCTCCCCTCCCTGACCCCAGCCCCTGATCACCCCAAATTCCTATTTCCATCAGCTTCATGTCTCAAGGATGGAATACGCATCTGCTTGGTTGAACTATTCTAAGACATTATCAGTCTTTGATCACCCTCTCTAGGCTTCCCTTATGGCCCAGAGGGTAAAGAATCTGCCTGCTAGTAGAGGAGACCCAGATTTGATCCTTGTTGGGAAAGATCCCCTGGAGAAGGGAATGGCTAGCCACTCCAGTATTTTTGCCTGGAGAATTCCATGGACAGAGGAGCCTGGTGGGCTACAGTCCATGGGGTTCCAAAGAGTTAGACACTACTGAGAGACTAACACACACACACACGCGCGCACACACACACACACACACTTTTGGTTCCACATTTCCCCTCTTCCAACATTATTTTCCTTCCAGGGACCAGCTATTTGAATTTTAAAAAGGACCGGGTATTCATTTTTAGCATAAAGGAATGGTGGGGTGAGTAAGTTGGGGAATTTTTTGACCTTCCAATAATCATGTCAGTGAACACCCTGTATTTCTCCATAGCACACAGGAGAAAGTGAGGAGGCAGAACAGGCCCAAAACAAACATTGTCTGCCACTCTTCTGCAAGTGAGTGCATAGTGTAGAAGGCAGTCTTGATAAACTGCAGTCAACGATGCCCAGGTGGAGTTCCTGGATATGCTCCCAGGCAAAAACCCTTTTCTTGGCTTCGGAGCTGATGCCTGGGTCTCTGGATCAGAGTGTTGTTTGGTAACTTTCAGAAGATTATATTAAACATGTGGCCTCAGTGTGGGTTTTTGGCAGAGGAAATATATCACAGTTACTAGATTGTTGGGCTGGACTCCTGAAAGCTCCCTCTTTTTCCACCACACAAACTCCTATCCTAGGCTTCAAAACCCAAGCCAAGCATCCCTTTCTCTGAGACACCTTTCTGGCCTCCCTCAAATAGATTAACTTCATTTTTCCTCTGTGATCCCATGGCCCTCTGCTCATATCTCAAGGCACACACTGTACCTGTAACTAGCACATACTTGTTTTATCCACTAATCTGCAAACTCTTTAAACTCAAACATCATTTCTGTAGCGCTAGGACCTAGCAGAGAATCCAGCATACAATAGATGTTCAATAAATGGTGAGTGAGCAAATGAATGAAGGAATGAATGAGTCCTTGCTCTAACTATTTATGTATCATAAACAACTTACTCATTCTTACTAAGTTTCCCTATTTAGACAGTAGGGGCAGTACAATTTGTCTAACCAACAATGTTATTGTGTGATACAGATGAGATAAGACATATATAATCATAAACTCTCAGAGCTGGAAGAAATTTGAGAGATCTTCCAATAGAGCAGGTTTTAGAAATTTTAAGCCAAGCCACTATTTCTTCAAGGTAAGGTAACAGGAAATTCAAACATGAAAAAAAATATAATAAATATGTGTCAGGAGCCGCGTTAGGCATAACTGGCAAAATGGAGGCATGGCCTCCAACCCCCTCTCCTTGTCCCACAGGCACGGACCTGGGATGAAGGAGTTAGGCCTTATGATTCTGACTTGTTCTTTCCTTTCTTTGGTTGAGTTGGCTGGAAAGAATGTTAAGGTGCTTATTGTTCTTGAGGGGAGTATGAGAAGGCACAAAGCCTTTTGCAGTTGTGCCCAGAAAATAATCTATAAAGTAACCATTGACATTTGTTCAAAGATTTTTACAAAGAATGTTCCAGGATGAGCAGGCAGGCCACAGCTTGAGGCCATGCGAAGGATTGTTATCTGAGACCTGTTTGTGAGGGGAATGTTTATGGCAAAAGAAGTTTGCTGAGCTTAGGGTTTAGGAATAATTAAGAATAGCTAGAAGCCTTTTTAGGAGATAGTGATCTTAAGATGCTAGGGGCAAACAGGATTTAGAGAGATAAGAAATAAACTGAGGAATGTAGCATTTGGAAAACTCAGCAGTGGCCACAGGACTGGAAAAGGTCAGTTTTCATTCCAATCCCAAAGAAAGGCAATGCCAAAGAATGCTCAAACTACCGCATAATTGCACTCATCTCACATGCTAGTAAAGTAATGCTCAAAATTCTCCAAGCCAGGCTTCAGCAATACATGAACCATGAACTCCCTGATGTTCAAGCTGGTTTTAGAAAAGGCAGAGGAACCAGAGATCAAATTGCCAATATCCACTGGATCATGGAAAAAGCAAGAGAGTTCCAGAAAAACATCTATTTCTGCTTTATTGACTATGCCAAAGCCTTTGACTGTGTGGATCGCAATAAACTGGAAAATTCTGAAAGAGATGGGAATACCAGACCACCTGACCTGCCTCTTGAGAAACCTGTACGCAGGTCAGGAAGCAACAGTTAGAACTGGACATGGAACAACAGACTGGTTTCTAATAGGAAAGGAGTACGTCAAGGCTGTATATTGTCACCCTGCTTATTTAACTTATATGCAGAGTACATCATGTAAAATGTTGGACTGGAAGAAACACAAGCTGGAATCAAGATTGCCAGGAGAAATATCAATCACCTCAGATATGCAGATGATACCACCCTTATGGCAGAAAGTGAAGAGGAACTAAAAAGCCTCTTGATGAAAGTGAAAGAGGAAAGCAAAAAAGTTGGCTTAAAGGTCAACATTCAGAAAACGAAGATCATGGCATCTGGTCCCACCACTTCATGGGAAATAGATGGGGAAACAGTGGAAACAGTGTCAGACTTTATTTTGGGGGGCTCCAAAATCACTGCAGATGGTGACTTCAGCCATGAAATTAAAAGACGCTTACTCCTTAGAAGAAAAGTTATGATCAACCTAGATAGCATATTCAAAAGCAGAGACATTACTTTGCCGACTAAGGTCCGTCTAGTCAAGGCTATGGTTTTTCCAGTGGTCATGTATGGATGTCAGAGTTGGACTGTGAAGAAGGCTGAGTGCTGAAGAATTGATGCTTTTGAACTGTGGTGTTGGAGAAGACTCTTGAGAGTCCCTTGGACTGCAAGGAGATCCAACCAATCCATTCTGAAGGAGATCAGCCCTGGGATTTCTTTGGAAGGAATGATGCTAAAGCTGAAACTCCAGTACTTTGGCCACCTCATGTGAAGAGTTGACTCATTGGAAAAGACTCTGATGCTGGGAAGGATTGGGGGCAGGAGGAGAAGGGGACGACAGAGGATGAGATGGCTGGATGGCATCATGGACTTGATGGACGTGAGTCTGAGTGAAATCCAGGAGTTGGTAATGGACAGGGAGGCCTGGCGTGCTGCGACTCATGGGGTCACAAAGAGTCAGACACAACCGAGCGACTGAACTGAACTGAACTGAATGTAGCATGAGTTACAATGTAATCACAAGTTAAGTATAGGACACATAAGAGGAAGTAGATAATAGATAGTAAAGCCAATCGCTGAAGCAGGAACTCTGTTTGTAGGGCAACAATGATTTCTGGAGACAATAAATCTGGGTGGGGGAAACTAAAAATGTCAAACCTCTGATCTAATGCTTTTGTCAAAATGTAAAAGAAAACCTGAAACTTGAAATAAACATGTAGTCCCGTACTTTGAGTCAGAGGCTGCATCATCCCCCACCGACACCGCTCACCCCTTCAGGCTGATTTCCTGGCTGCTGGAGCTGGACTCTGGCAAATACACCCTGCTCTCTCTAGTTGAGGCCCTGAACACTGTCCCTCTCCTCTCCTCTCCTCCTGTCTTTTTCTCAGGGGTTCAAGAAGTACAGTTTGAAAATCAACCCTCTCTCACTTTAGAGAGAAGAAACTCAAATTCACTTGTCAGAGAAGGAAGTGACTTTCTCAAGGTCATGTGGCTCATCAGAAATAAAATAAGACCAGGAAAGGGATAACAATACTGGGAATTGCAAACAGGCAGAAACATGATGAGCCTTTTAAGAACATATGCACATGTGACCCTATGGACTGTAGTCTGCCAGGCTCTTCTGTCCCATGGCATTTTCCAGACAAGAACACTGGAGAGGGTTGTCATTTCCTACTCCAGGGGATCATCCCGATCCAGGGATTGAACCTGTGTTTCCTGCATCTCCTGCATTGGCTGGTGGGTTCTTTACCACTACTGCCACCTGGGAAGCTCAATTAGTATTATCATTATCCCTAATTTCACAGAAGAGAAAATTGAAGCACCGTTTGGTTGAAGGAGGCAGGATGTAAAGCCTGTCTGATTTCCCTGCAAGCTCTTTTTTGCCAGGTCATGCTGAGTCTGAGGTCTTGAACCCAGCTGTTTCAGTCTCCTAGCCCAGGGCTCCCTCCAAATACTACTTTATACGAAGAATTTTAAAAGGGTCCTAAAATAACATTCTTGTTATTTAGATGTGTAGTATGAAGTGTTATTTACACTTCTGATTCTCTTATTTAAATTCAGCGGCTGAGGACTGAAACATCTCATTTGTCTTCAGAGTATTGTTCAGATGTCAACCAAGGCCTTGATCTTGTTCTTTTTTGCCCTGCCCGGAGCCAATCAGCAACACTCACCTCCCTCCGGATGGACCGGCTGAGAAACAAGGAGACCTCCTCCAGGCTCTGGGGCTTCAGGTCATTCACAGCCAAAAGGTGATCTCCATGGAAAAATAAGCATCCCAGACGTGGAGGGGCATCCCACTGAGCCACACTGCAATGAGGGTACAGCATCCAACACAAGTGTGAGATGGTGCCCGCTGGGAATGCCAGACACAGATGGGGACACAGATTGGGCTCTTCACTCTAGTCTATTCTACCACTGTTACTAATTTCTTTAGCTGTGTTTCACCATATCTGAAACAATCAAACTCCTTTTTCTATTTGGAATATTTATTCCTCTATCATTACTCTACCAGCCTGAACCTTCTTCCAAAGTCCTACTCCAAAATATGCTGCTTCTACAAAGCCCTCGTCACACTTCCTTTAGCTTAATTAATCTCTCCTGCCTCTGGGTTTCTATTGTATTGTGTGAGCCCCTCACTTATTGTATATTTAAATAAAATGCGATTTTATATTTACTTGTTTATGTAGCTGTCTTTTCCACCAGGCTTTGAGACCCTAGGCATGTGGTACCACCGTTAAAATATTTTTATAATCCTATAAACAGAGGATGCTAAGTATTTATTGAAAGTGGGCGCATAATGATTACACAGTGAATGGCCAATGAACACGTAAATGAATTAACAGACGAGCAAGCTCAGACACAGAGAAGTCTATACTGCTAAGTCACTTCAGTCGTGTCTGACTCTGTGCAACCCCATAGACGGCAGCCCACCAGGCTCCCCTGTCCCTGGGATTCTCCAGGCAAGAACACTGGAGTGGGCTGCCATTTCCTTCTCCAATGCATGAAAGTGAAAAGTGAAAGAAGTCGCTCAGTCGTGTCCAACTCTTGGTGACCCCATGGACTGCAGCCTACCAGGCTCCTCCATCCATGGGATTTTCCAGGCAAGAGTACTGGAGTGGGGTGCCATTGCCTTCTCCAAGAGAAGTCTATAGTTCCTGTCAAGTACTGTGTTGAGCCTTGGATTGTGGGAAGTCTGGAAAAATGGCAAGCTATGGTTCCTGCCCTCTAATAAAATTGTAAGACAGTTGACATGTGATGTTTACGTTAGCAAGCTTTTTTCTCTTATAAAACTCATCTTCCATCAAAATGAGTTACAAAGTCTCAAAAAGAATATAGAGTCAAATAAACAGTGGCCATTCTAAGGAAATTCTCTGCCACACAGTCTTCTGTGTCTGAGTTTCCTGACCAGCAGGTGTTTAGCTGATGTCTGGACATCTTCTACCCTGGCATGCCATTTTCTTTTAGATCTTAGATTCTTGTTGACCTCAGTAACTTCATTCATTCATGAAACGATCACTGGTCATTGATTGGCAATGATTTCCTTGGACCATACATATCCCTGCCTATTCAAAACAGCAGAAATTTACTGTTTCCTGGAACGTTGGGTCCTTCTATACCCACCCACCCTCAGCTGACTCTCCTATACAGTAATATTCTCAATCAAAGACCCTTTATGACAATAGCATGGAGGAAGGCATGGCAACCCACTCCAGTGTTCTTGCCTGGAGAATCCCATGGACAGAGGAGCCTGGCAGGCAATAGTCCACAGGTTTGCAGAGTCGGGCATGACTGAAGGGACTCAGCATGCACGCACAACAGTGACACAAGTCCCAGTTCTCCAGTCAGCTTTGCCACGTACAGTGCTTCAAGGTATGACTCTTGTTTTCATATCATCCAACCCCATTTACAATCAATAACCCTCAAATCTACCTACCATATCCATCCTGCAGCTTCTTTGAGAACAAGATAATTTTTGATGTCAGGAAGAGAAAGGAACACGTTCAGTTTCTGCACTTGGCTTTCATCTGGGATATTACTGTAAGATAAGATGTTTGCAAAAATCAGGCAGCTATCGCAGGCTCTGATCTGTACTTTCTGAGGGGACTTGGCCTCTGACACCTGAGATGGTACTGTCCAGTTAAAGATTATCTAAAACATCTGGAGAAGAACATAGATTTAAGTTCCACATTAATGCCTTCCCTCATCCCTCCTGGAATGGGTTCATGATGGTAGACAATGAAAAAGAAGTAAAAATTGGACTAAATTCATTATATATCACATCAGATTGCACATTTTTCCACTGAAGGAGATACCAAAAAGTTAAAATTGAGAGCAATCTCATCAAATTGTTCTTGGCATCATTTAAAACCTAATTGATCCCCCCCTCGTAGTCTATAACCAAACCTGACATGGCTTGCATGCCCATAATTTTAATAGTAAAATCTGGGTGATGTGCTAACCTGATCAGAATGATCCAAAATGCCAGAATCAGAAAACCCAGCTAACAAAAAAAATTTTTTTAAGTATTTGAAAGCACCACCCACAGCCCAAGAACCACTGTATTCCTAGCTCTGGTAACTTACTGTCCTTAGCCACCACTTCAGTGACAAGGCTAAGGTCAGATTCTTGGCCGAGTTGGAGATTTTTAGGAACTGCTTGAAAATGTGAGTTCTGAGTACAAAAGAAAGTTTGCCTTGCTCTATGGGCCCATAAAGTTTTAGAAATGAAGACTTTACTTGATTAATATAGACAATTGCACAACAGTTAGTGAGGCCGACTGCTTTGTGTCATTCGTGGTCTGTGCTTCGGAATTGGCAGGTGGAAGATAAAAGTGAGTTCCTGAGGCTTGTTCTTGCTGATGAAGCTCCCCATTCTGGATCTCTTCCAGGGGCTGAAATTCCTCTTTGCCATCAACAGACTCAAGGGACAGCTCTTCGAGAAGACTAGAGCATAAGAAGTTAACACAAAAGCTTTCTCAGCATGTCTGTCTACAAATTTCCAGTGTGCAAACCAGATTTAAGTAGCTCACAGCCGTGTAAAAATTAAGTGTTTGAAGTATATCCAACCAGCAGAATCCCAACCACAGTCAGAATTAAATCCAATAGAATTTCCTTCTAAAAATGGATATGGAATCAAAATAGCTCTTTATATTGGGACGGTTTGGAGACAGAAGTCAGAGCATGAGAGATGTAAACGCAAGATAGGAAAGAACTGCCCCACAAGACAGAAAATGTCCCAAGGATGTCACTAACCATTTTCTATAGGTAGGGACACCATTCCCACTTTTTCTTATTTTGAGATAAATAATATGCTGAGCTTGGTCCATGGTAGTGCATCTGTGTTATTATATCAACCCTTGAAATGAGCTGACAGCAGTTGTTCTTGAACAGTACATTAGCTAAGAGCAAATTTTAGAGTATGGTAGTTTTACTTACCAGGATTTCATTGACAAGTAATGACACTCAGCTGTCTTGGAGACCTTGTCTGGACTACGAGGTCCAGTGGGGTGCGTGAGTTCACCAGAATCATTGGGAGCAATAATATTATCCAACTATAGAAAAGAGGCAGAGATGTAAGGACGCAAGTCTACCAATAAGCCAGGTACCTTGTTGCCCCCTCCTTGATGGCTCTGGTCCCTGAAACCGTAAGTACGTCTACCATTCAATGAACAGCGGTGCTTGTTCTGGGAGAATGAACCAGCACGGTTTCTGCAGACTCAGAGTTTGTTTTCTTCTCTTGGGTTCCCCACGCTCCTGATACAAGTACACTACTGGACTAAACTGCTATTTATTTTTTCGTTTCATCACTAGGCATTTAATGACAAGAACTCTTTTTCTATTATAGAATAATATTACCTAGGGTCAAAGGCTCTGACACAATGCAGGGCTGGCCTCTCTCTGTAGAGAGCAGGCTATGCTCACAGGCAGGCAAATTGCTCCAAGGGGCTGTGAAGGTCTAGAAAATACTGCCCTCTGGGGCCTTCCCACCAAGGTGGTCAGAACTGAGTCATTTGGGGCAATGGTTTTCTCAAAATTCCCTAAGGGCTTCCGATGGCCTACCTAAAAATATCATCAACCATTATTGGAATACTTCATTCCAGACAAGCCAGTCTCCCACTATGCCCCTTACAGTGTTTTTCTAGCGCCCATTTCATGCTGTTTTCTTTGACTGGAGTGCCCCTCTTTCTCCTCGGTCCGTGTGCGTGCTAAGTCGCTTCCATCATGTCTGACTCTTTGAGACCCTATGGACCACAGCCTGCCAGGCTCCTCTGTCCATGGCATTCTATAGGCAAGAATACTGGAATGGGTTGCCATGCCCTCTTCCAGGGGATCCTCCCAACCCAGGAATCAAACCCGAGTCTCTTATATCTCCCGTATTAGCAGGCAGATTCTTTACCACTAGCTCCACCTGGGAAGCCCTCCCTTCTGTCTACTGATGCTGTATTCAGGCCTGGCCTAAGGTCTTTCTGACCACATTAGCCACTGCCAACTTTTCCCTTCTCTAAACTTCTATGGCACAGTGTTGCACTTAATTTTTATAAAGGTCTCCCAGTTTGTTTTTTAAGATTATTTTTTTTTTGAGGGGGACTATTTTTAAAGTCTTTGGTGAATTTGTTACAATATTGTTTCTGTTTTATGTTTTGTTTTTTTGGCCACAAGGCACTTGGGATCCTAGCTCCCAATCAGGGCTAGAACCCACGCTCTGTTCACTGGAAGGTGAAGTCTTAACCACTGGACTGCTAGGGAAGTCACCAGCTTAGTTTTATTTGCCTTACTAGACCTTGCATCTCATAAAGCACCTAGAAAATGCCGGACATTATAGCTTAGTGTTCATATCACCTGACTGGTTGGTTCAACTGTCATGAAAAGACTAGTTGCCATCACTGTGTCCCAGAGAACACGGCTGTGAAAAAATCTGGGGTAAAGCAGGGTCCTGTGGTCACATGCTATGCGTTGTATTCTGCTTGGCTGTTTATAATCCACCACTGCATACTAAAGGCACAGAGAATTCTACAGCAAAAGAAGCTTGTGTAAATTACTTTACTGTTTCTAGAACTTACTTGAGCTCAGAATGCTTCCTTCATATGAACACATGTCATCATCCCTGGTTTGAGAACTGCTGCCCCCTCCCCCCAGTTCTGTCTTCCTACCTTCTCTTTCCATTCTCTTCTCTCCATTGTCCACGTTGAATATAGCTGCTGGGTTAATAGTGAGTGCTCAGTTGTGTCCGACTCTTTACGACCCCAGGGACTGTAGCCTTCCAGCCTCCTCTATCCATGGACTTTTCCAGGCAAGAATACTGGAGTGGGCTGCTATTTCCTACTCCAGGGGATCATCCAGACCCAGGGGTTGGACCTCTGTCTCCTGCAATGGCAGGTGGATTCTTTACCACTGAGCCACCTGGAAAGCCCTGGGTTAGCAGTCCTAGAAGATAATTTGGTTTTGCTCTTTCCTGACTGAGAAGCTGCTACTGCCCCCTGTGTTGCCTGTAGCATGAAGTCAACTTGGCATTCATAATCCATCATGGTCTGACTAAGTCTTTTTACTGGTTTTTGTGTGTTTTCCCCCAATAGGTCACTTGTTAGTGTTAGGTTAGAGCTCAGCTAAACTATTCATCACACCCATATCAAATGCCATTTTGTATCTTGAAGCTTTCCCTGACTCCAGTGGAGACAGAAAATCTTTTTTTTCTATTGCCTCCAGGGCTCTTTTGAAAAAAAAAATTTTTATTGACATATAGCTGATTGGCAATGTTAATTTCTACTGTACAGCAAAGTGATTCAGTTATATATTATATAAAGGCATTCTTTTTCATATTCTTTACCTTCATGGTTTATCACAGGTTATTGAACACAGTTCCCTGTGCTATACTATAGGGCCTTGCTGTTTGCTTCCAGAGCTCTTTGACCACACCTCTGCTGGAGCATCGTTCTGTAAGACTGGTAAGACTGAGTTTGGTGGGGGAAGGGGGGCAGGCATGATGTCAGGTCCTTCCTGGCAGCCACCATGCCTAGCACAGGACTGAATTAGCACAAAGAAGGCTCTCAGTGATCAATATACTGATTGGCACATACCACACAGTTTCTCACCCAAGAATATCGTGTCTGTTCATATTTACTGTTTCTATCCAGAAAGACTCCTCAGGTCAATCCCTCAAGTCTAAATTTCACCTGGCATAAAAGGCCAAATATCATCTTCATGGAACCTTCCCTGACCTCTGTCTGAAAGTCAGCTCCCCCTGCCTGCCACCCGTCAGGCCCTCTGAGCATTTTATAAGCATCTCTCTTCAGCATGGAGACTTTTCTGTTGTGTGTCCTGGTTAGCACCTATCAAAGTGTCAACACTATGAGCGCGTCACCTGTGTCTGATTCAGAACCTAGTCTGAGTGCCTGGTAGGGGCTCAGTAAATATTTGTAGAAGGAATAAATGACTAATGGGTGGGAGAGGTTACCTCTAAAAGAATGCTCCGAGGACTAATATAATGGCTGTCTTCGTCTGAATCTTGAGAGATTTCTGATGAGAAGTCATGCGATAGGCGAGCTTCTCTGAGTCCTGGAGAATGTTCTTTCACTAAACGCTGAATCAAGAGATCAAGACAGAATTAATGCTTTTTCTTTTTCTTTGCAAGAGACGGAATTAAACCACATGTTTTCTGGAAAAGGCATAATAGAGTAGTTGGGTTGAGAACATCCGAGGATCTTCCGGGGTTATATCCAGAAGCCTTTATGACTTAAATCTGCTTCTTGAGTCTGGGTCACCACTGATAGAAAATTAGAAGCGCATCTTTCAGGCTTTTCTCTACTATTGGGTCCTGGAACTCAGAACAAGTGATTCTCTCTGGTGCATGGTGTTCTAAGTCACTAAGCTCTGCCACAGAACCCTCACTCCCATCTTTTCCTGCCTTTCACCCAGTGCCATCTGAGAAGGTAAGCAGCCTAGAGTCAAGACACTGTATCTTTTCCCTTTCTGCTCATTGTTCCTTTTCTGTGTTCTGCTTCTATACCTCTATTGTTTCCAATGCAATTTTTTAGCTTTGATCTTGTGATAGTATAAATTATAAGGTTTCAAGGTGATCTAGGTTCCACCGATTATTGCTTCCCTTCCTCATAGATACAGGACATTCTGCAAAGTAGCTGCTTTGCCTGGCAGAAAAATTGTTATATGTATAATTCAGTTCTTTCAAGAACAATACCTTAGAGCAAGAGTGGGGGAGGTGGTGGGTTTGAAAAAAAAAACCCTGAATGTTCTCTAGGAAGGCCTTGAAAGAAAGTGACTTTTTTTTTAAAGATGTATTTAAGTTGTGTCCATTTTTCTAGCTCCAAGCTCATGGAGCCAGGCCATGCTGAATTGAGGATGAGGAAGGTTTCCCATTCTATTTTGGAAACAACAACCACAGCAGCTCCCAACAATGTATGTGGCGGGAACTGGTTGGAATACACCACATGAACAGACAAAATGACCAATAACATTATCTTTAGAGAGAAGGGTATGGAAGTTGAAAAGCAGGAGGGCAAGAGGCATTTTTTGAAAAGAGTTATCCTTCTCAGTCTTGATTCCTATCACCCTTACTACAAATCCCAAGTGAAGTATTTGGCCTGGTGCATTTGATATGCTACAAAAAGCTTTTAAAATAGTTGGAGAGCCTCCAACTAGATAAAACAGGAAGCTAGGCCCTGTTGAGATGTGCCTGGTACCCAGGGGTAAAAAAGGGAAAAAAAAAAGAATGCCAATGGTTACATCTCTAAGGTGCAAAATAGCATCCATGGCAGAAGAAAAAAACACTCAGCCTGTTTGTTAATAATATCCAAAACTAGGCAGCCTGCAAATCTAAGAAAGCTGAGGCATAATTACAAATCACTTTCAAGGGGCAGATGTAGTATAATTTTTTTCTCAAGTGGATTTCATTAGAAATGAAGTCACACACACACAGAAGTAAGACTGATTTGGGTGAATACATGAAATTAATAAGAATCTGATTTTGCCTCAGGAGTACAAATGGTCAAGTGGTGTTTGGGGAATTTTTTTTTTTTTTTTCAGAAGTAATCTTTGCCCTGTGGGTGAAAGGAAAGAGGAGGTTGCCAGCCAGGCTTTTGTTTAGCTGAAGGATCTCCACCCAATGTGGATACCTGGATGTGTATCAAGGAGCATCCAAAATGAAAGAATAGATTTAGAGGTAGGCAGGGCAAGCAGTGAGGCTTATCATGGTAGGTGAAACAGACTAAATATAGGATAGATCCTAGGACCAAGAATCATTCATGATGGGTTAGGCTTTGAGGAAGATGTCAAATACAATTGACTTTGGAATCAGCTAGCTCCAGGCATGGTGTCCTAACAAAGAGAGGTAAATCTGATTACCATGTCTGGAAGACTGTTTCTTGTTATGGTGGCGCCGACAGCCTCTGGTGGGCGGAAAGGTCCAAGGAGAGGGTCTGAAGAGGGCCTTTTATCACCTGATGAGAGTTTCTCCTGCTTATGGAAAAGGAATATTGGAATCAGGGCACAATTGATCCCTGGTCTAGAATGAAACAACAGCCTGGTCTTGGGGTCTTTGCTCCCAGTCTTTGACCACTAGCATTTATACTGCTGGTCAGCCTGCTCCCCATTAAGATTAAAGCTGATCTTGTCCCTCTCCTGTTCCCAAACCCTGGAGGACTTCCAGCCTGGCTTTCAGAGATGCTCTGAGTTTCCCTGTCTTTTCAATCCTGTATCCTTCTGTACCCAGCCCCTTCTAATTATCTGAGTACTTACAGACACACCCTTGCTTTTCCTTTCTCCTTGGCTTCTGCTTTTGTTGTAAGCATAGGACAACCAAGAAACCATGTCAAAATGGTACCTAGAGGCCAGTTTCATTAATAAAGGTCTGTCTTAAGAAAAGTGAAGTGAGAAGTGAAAGTCGCTCAGTCGTGTCCGACTCTTTGAGACCCTATGGACTGTATAGTCCAGGCCAGAATACTGGGGTGGGTAGCCTTTCCCTTCTCTAGGGGATCTTCCCCACCCAGGGACTGAACCCAGGTCTCCCACATTGCAGGTGGATTCTTTACCAGCTGAGCCACAAGGAAAGCCTATCTTAAGAAAGGACTTAGGCAAATTTAGCAAAGGTTCTTATGAAGCAAGTAAACAACTTAAAATTGCTAGCATTTACATCACAGAAACATTCTATTGAAAATGCAAGACAGGTGAGACGCATTTCTATAGAAACCAGCCTGGACTTAGTCATTCCAAAGGTAGCTGTTATGTACTTTGAATAACAATGATGGAAAATACTGTAGTTTCAGCTACTATTGAAAAAAAAAAAAAAAAAGCCACAGTTAAAATTTACCCCTCCTACTCCAGTAATGAAAATCTGAAGTGTCTGTATTTTAGCTTTCTTGTAAAACACAAAAGAATTTTTTTCTATTGTTAATCATAGAAATTACAAGGGTGTACATTCTCTCACTTATTTATTCCTTGTTGAATGCCAGTTGCCAAGTGGGGGAGAGAAGCTTGCATTGTTTTCTTGGGAAAGAGGGCTGTGTTCAGGGGCTCTGCGATTTTATTAGTGATATGGAGTCACCTCTGTATTCTGGTGCGATGCTTTTATATCCCGGCAGAGTGATGACAAGAAGGAGACCCAGTCTTTAATCTTCTCCCTGTTGAAAGAAATAAACTTTCAGCTGGCATGTGGCAACGGTGGTGCCTGCACTCCTTCTGAACCAGAGAATGAGTCTTTTATGAACACTGGAACAGGCAGTGGGGGTAGGTACCAGGCAGAAAAGGACTTCCCCCCCCCTCCCCCGAGTAGTTTAAATGCCCATCCCTGGCATTTAAACATCCCCTCCTCACCACCTCCACACTCACACACTAGAATTAACCCTCATGCCACCTCTGTGAGGAAAGCTCAGAGAAATGGGGAGAAAAGTGGGAGGTAACAGCGTAATCACAGGGTTTGGAGCTTTTGGCTTTGACATGTATTTCTTTTGTGTTCTCAAGCGGCCCCTCATCTGTCAGTGCCATTTTGCAGCTCTCCAGGTGTGTCTCCCGTTAGGGAGTGCGTGTGTTTATGAAGGATGTGTTTGAACGAATGTATATCAATCACACCTCCTTTTCTGTTGACTCTTGGGATGGTTGAAAAGAAAGCTTTTGCCTTGGGGTTGATCTACAGCAGATCCAGTTTCTTCATACTCTGGCTTGAGCGTTCCCTGCCTCCTCCATACTTCTTTCTGCCCTGACTTTAGCCTCTCTGTCAAGCAGATAATCATCTACAAAGGATCCATTAGGCATCTTTGCCAGCACCAGAAGCCCCTCTTAAAAACTGAAGACTCCTTCAGAGATGAGCACAGCCCCTCCCTAATGTATGTAGCTTGCACAGATGTTTGTATACTGGGTTCTTGCAATAAAGTGCCTCTGAGGTGATGGTGATTGTTATGGACTGAATTGTTCCCCCCTAAATTCATGTGCTGAAATCCCAGTCCTCAGTACCTCGGAATGTGACCTTACTTGGAAATCAGGTCGGGTTGTTGTAGATGTAATTAGTGAAGATGAGGTCAGACTGGAGTAGGGCGTCCTAATCCAAGATGACTAGTGTTCTTATAAAAAGGAGAAATTTGGACCCAGAGATGTGCACATAGGAAGAACATTATGTAAAAGATGGAGGTTTGCTGCCGCAGGCCAAGAAACTACCAGAAGTTAGGAATGAGGCCTGGAACAGATCTTCTATAGAACCTCTAGAACTGATGTGGCCCATGACACCTCAAATTCAGACTCCTAGGCTCTAGAACAGTGAGATAACAAATTTCTGTTGTTTTAAGCCACCCAGTTTATGGCACACTGTTATGGCAGCCCTAGGAAATGAATACTGTGATGTGTCAAGGGGCATAATAAAGACTAAAATCATAATTAAGAATGCTAAAGGACTTTACTAGTAAAGAGTCCACCTCCCAGTACAGGAGACAGGTTTGATCCCTGGTCTGGGAATATCCCATATGCCACGAAGCAACTAAGCCCATGAGCCAGAACTATGAGTCTGTGCTCTAGAGGCCAGGAACTGCGGCTGCTGAAGCCCACGCACCCTAGAGCCCGTGCTCCACAAGAGAAGCCATGGCAACGAGAAGCCTGCAGACTGAACCTAGAGAAAACTCCGTGCAGCAGCGAAGACCCAGCACAGCCTAAGCAAACCACAATAAAGGAAAAGACTGCAAGATGCTTTTCAAGGTCGTGGTCATGGGTTTCTTTTTTTTCTCTTTTTGACTTTTTATTTTGTATTTTACTTTGTATTCCCAGGCAGCACTAGAGGTAAAGAACCTGCCTGCCAATGCAGGAGATGTAAGAGATGCGGGTTCGATCCCTGGGTTGGGAAGATCCCCTGAAGGAGGGCATGGCAACCCACTCCAGTATTCTTACCTGGAGAATCCCATGGACAGAGGAGTCTGGCAGGCTACAGTCTACAGGGTCGTGCAATGTCAGACATGACTGAAGTGACTTAGAATGCATGCATGCATAGCTGATTATAAGGTTATGGCTGTTGGTTTCTATTCAAGGCATATTTATTGTTTTAAAATATTTTTGTTTGTTTTTTATTCTACATACAGGAGACACTCCATGTCATCTTACTACTTACCTGTCACAGCCAATGAGGAAGTATTCCCTGTTAGTGGTCTTGATGGACATCACTTCATCAGGGTGACATTTAAACATCTTCTGTACAGACTGCATTTTTTCATGGCTCCTGATGCCAACTTCTACACTGGAATTTCTAGGAGATATGAAGTATTAAACAGATGCAAATACAAAATTAGGAAGAAAACTGGCTAATATTTTTCAATTGTTAAGATCCCAACTGAATAAAACTTTAGATCTGCTTGATCAGTGCTTTGAAAATTGTCCAGTAGTTTTAGAAAATAAGTTTAGATCTGGTTTATCACTGATTAAAAATACTTTGTTCAGCCTAAAACTTAACTGAAAAATTCATATTTCAGTTAGAGTCTTGGTTCCACAAATTAACGTTTGCTAATTCTTTTTCTAATTTGCATGCAACATGTTAGTGTTTGTTGTTGTAAACATTTTCTTGATTGGATACACACCGGTCAATTTCAATAGAACCTCGGTGATGATGGTCTTTGTAATACGAAAGACTAAAGTCCTTTTTCCCACTCTTTGACAGAATGAAAAGCCGCTTTTTCCAAGAGGTCTGAAAAATGAAAACACTTTGCATCTCAGTTAAATCTCAGAGGAAGAGAAAGGATTTAAAAAATGCTCATGAGGCTGGTGGGAGGCCTGTTAAATTTTTTGTGAATACTTACCGCAGAGAAGAAAAGCTGAGGAGGTGGTGATTTAATAAAGTAATCTTGTTTGCGGACTTCATTTTCATAATAGAATGTAAATTGTTTGCCTAGTAAAAGAAAGTGAACAGGACTCAATCTGTTCTCTATAAATTTCTGAGAAGAAATGATTCAATTGAAAAACACTGTTTACCTCTGGAAAGGTCTTCAAATTATTCAGTTACGGAAAAGAACATCTATCATAGGCCAAGAGAACAAAAACCTCAGGACCAAGTGTGCGATTCTTATTCATCCACTGTTAGGACCTTCATTCAGATGACATTTAGAAGCTCTTTAATTCAGCTCACACCTGTCTGGCTCCCTGTCTCTGGAGGAGGTTATTGGCTCTCTAGATGTGAACCAAGATTTGTCTCCATTTCTGTTGAAGCACCAGCCACAGCCAGATAATTCTGCCTTACCCTTTGACTTACCAAACAAAAGCAAATTTACCTGTTATTGAAAATAAGGTGGCTAAGTCATTAAATAAGAGGTTTCCAAATTGTTAGCTACTTCTCTGTAAGGATTGAAATGTAGAGGCAGTTTCAATTTTTCCTATATTTTTTGAGAATGTCTGCAAGAAATATGAACTACTTTCATTATTTAGAAAAAAATTAATGTTGCTAAAATAGAATTTATTTTGAAAAGAAGACTTTGACTTTGCTTTTACATCCAGGCTAAAATTCTATTTCATCCATGGGTTTGGTAAAAGATAGCCTTTACTAAAGAATCTGTCCATGCTTGTGCTCAGCCATGTTCAATTTTTTGTGACCCCATGGACTGTAGCCCACCAGGCTCCTCTGTCCATGGGATTTTTCCAGGCAAGAATACTGGAGTGGGTTGCCATTTTCTACTTTAGGGGGTCTTTCCAACCCAGGAATCAAACCCATGCCAAATCTGACCAAATTTACACTTTGGACAAAGATGTAGTGACAGGATTTACTCTCTTGTTTAAAATAAACAAAATATATAAAATAGTGGTTTTCAAGACACTGGTCATAGGCAATAAAAGTCAATGGACCTTTAACAGACAGGAAACAAACTAGGTGAGCCCCACAATTCCCTTGATGGAGTTTCCAGCCCACAGCACAGAAAAGGGGAACTGAGGTGGGACCAGGTGGACCCCTGAACTAGGGGAAGAAAGATGAGGGTTCAGGGAGATCAAGGCAGCTAGAGCTCACAAGACAGAAGAAAGAGCTACATGAGAGAGAATCCCGGAGACATTAATAAGGTCCCCCTCGTTGGAGAAGGAAAAGGCAGCCCACTCTAGTACTCTTGCCTGGAAAATCCCAGGGACGGAGGAGCCTGGTAGGCTACAGTCCATGGGGTCGCAAAGAGTCGGACATGACTGAGTGACTTCACTTTCAAGTATTCATAGGACTTCCCTCGTGGCTCAGATGGTAAAGCATCTGTCTACAATTCGGAAGACCTGGGTTCGATCCCTCAGTCGGGAAGATTCCCTGGAGAAGGAAACGGCAACCCACTCCAGTACTAGAAAATCCCCTGGACAGAGGAGCCTGGTGCAGGCTACTGTCCATGGGGTCGCAAAGAGTTGGACACGACTGAATGACTTCACTTTCAAGTATTCAAGAATATTTATCAGTATATGTGTGTGGGAAAATTACCCAAGGCCAGATAAAGAACCATTAGAAAAAATTAGAGGAAATCATGCCCAGTGTTCTGGTGGGCCAGAGAAAGTGCTTGTTCCCTCCAGCTAAACTAGCAAAACTGATCATTTTTGGAGTTTTGGGAAGAGTACTCAGGAAAGTCATTCCTCAGTAGTGAGAACTGCTCCAGATCTAGCAAAGCAGAAAAGCAAGTCTTAAAAGCATTGAATTGCTTGCAAGAAACTTAACTGCATCCCAGAAAGAATGCTCAAGGTTTATTTTTTGTTTGTTCAGTTGCTCAGTTGTGTCTAATATTTTGTGACCCCATGGACTGCAGCATGCCAAGCTTCTCTGTCCTTCACCATCTCCTGGAGCTTGCTCAAACTCATGTCCCTTGAGTCGGTGATGCCATTCAACCATCTCATCCTCTGTTGTCCCCTTCTCCTCCTGCCTTCAATCTTTTCAGCAGCAGAGTCTTTTATAATGAGTTGGCTCTTCATATCAGGTGGTCAAAGTATTGGCGCTTCAGCTTCAGCATAAGTCCTTGCAATGAATATTTAGGACTGATTATCTTTAGGATTGATTGGTTTGATTTCCTTGTAGTCTGAGGGACTCTCAAGAGTCTTCTCCGACACCACAGTTCAAAAGCATCAAGTCTTTAGCACTCAGCTTTTTTTATGCTCCAACGCTCACATCTATACAGGTCTACCAGAAAAACCACAGCTTTGAGTATATGGACCTTTGTTGGCAAAATCATGTCTCTGCTTTTTAATATGCTGTCTAGGTTTGCCATAGCTTTTCTTCCAAGGAGCAAGCGTCTTTTAATTTCATGGCTGAAGTCATCATCTGCAGTGATTTCGAAGTCCAAGAAAATAGTCTCTCACTGTTTCCATTGTTTCCCCATCTACTTGCCATGAAGTGATGGGCCCAGAGGCCATGATCTTGGTTTTTTGAATGTTGAGTTTTAAGCCAACTTTTTCATTCTCTTTCACTTTCATCAAGAGGCTTTTTAGTTCCTCTTCACTTTCTACCATAAGGGTGGTGTCATCTGCATATCTGAGGTGATTGATATTTCTCCAGACAATCTTGATTCCAGTTTGTGCTTCTTCCAGCCCAGCGTTTCTCATGATATACTCTGCATATAAGTTAAATAAGCAGGGTGACAATATACAGCCTTAATGTACTCCTTTTCCTATTTGGAACGAGTCTGTTGTTCCATGTCCAGTTCTAACTGTTGCTTCCTGACCTGCATACAGGTTTCTCAAGGGGCAGGTCAGGTGGTCTGGTATTCCCATCTCTCTCAGAATTTTCCACAGTTTATTGTGATCCACACAGTCAAAGGCTTTGGCATAGTCAATAAAGCAGAAGTAGATGTTTTTCTGGAACTCTCTTGCTTTTTTGATGATCCAGCGGATGTTGGCAATTTGATCTCTGGTTCCTCTGCCTTTTCTAAATCCAGCTTGAACATCTAAAAGTTCACAGTTCACGTACTGTTGAAGCCTGGCTTGGAGAATTTTGAACATTACTTTGCTAGCATGTGAAACAAGTGCAATTGCGTGGTAGTTTGAGCATTCTTTGGCATTGCCTTTCTTTGGGATTGGAATGAAAACTGACCTTTTCCAGTCTTGTGGCCATTGCTGAGTTTTCCAAATTTTCTGGCACATTGAGTGCAGCACTTTAATAACATCATATTTTAGGATTTGAAATAGCTCAGCTGGAATTCCTTCACCGCCACTAGCTTTATTTGCAGAGATTCTTCCTAAGGCCTACTTAATTTCTCATTCCAGGATATTTGGCTCTAGCTAAGTGATCACATCATCACATTTATCTGGGTCATTAAGATCTTTTTTTTTTTTTCCATAGAAATAAAAAAATGGCTCAGATGTTAAAGCATCCGCCTCTGATGTGGGAGACCCGGGTTCGATCCCTGGGTTGGGAAGATCCCTTGGAGAAGGAAATGGTAACCCACTCCAGTATTCTTGCCTAGAGAATCCCATGGACAGAGAAGCCTGGTAGGCTACATAGGTCCACAGGGTCGCAAAGAGTCAGACATGACTGAGCGACTTCACTCACTCACTCACTCATCCAGTACCCAACAAGGTAAAATTTGCAAGATCTGGCAACCAATCAAAAGTTACCAGCTATGCAAAGAGGCAGGAAAGCATTATCCATAATGTGGATAATCATCAATACATCAAACCAGGTGTAGAACTGACAGAGATATGATAATTAATAGAGGAGTTCATTAAAACCAGCATTATTAATTTGATTTTTCACATTCAAGAAATTAGATATACAGAAGATATAGCAAAGATCCAAAGTGAACTGGAGATGAAAACTACAATGTCTCAGAAAAACAGTAATACCAGATGGGATTAACAGGACTACCAAAACAAACTCAGAGTGAAAAGCAAAAAAAAAAAAAAAAAGAACCCCAAACATTAAAAAAAGCGCCAGTGCATTGTGGGACAATTTCAAGTGACCTGATTCAATGGACATAGTTTGAGCAAACTTTGGGAGAGTGTGGAGGACAAAGAAGCCTCGTGTGCTGTAGTCCATGAGGCTGAAAAGAATCAGACTCAATTTAGCAACTGAATAACAACAACAATTTAAAGTAATTGGAGTCCTTGAAGTAGAGGAGAAAGGCAGAAAAAATATTTGAAGAAATAATGCTGAAAATTTCACAAATTTAAAGAAAACTGTCTCGGAAATCTAAGCAGCTCAGGAACTCCAAACACAAAATATATGAAGAAAACTGATAAGGAACATCATACCAAATTGCTCAAAATCAGTGATTAAAAAAAAAAAAATCTTTAAAACTATCAGAGGAAGAGAAAAGACATTAATGCATAGAGAAGAAAAAATACAGATGACATTAGATTTCTCATCAGAAACAATGCAAGCAAACAACAACAATAATAAAAACCAGTGGAACAAGATGCTTAAACTATTGAAAGGAAAATAGGTCATTTTAGAGTTTTATATGCAGCAAATATATCTTTCAGAAATGAAGGCAGTTTCAAGACATACTCAGACATACAAAAGTTGAAAGAATTAGGAGGACTGCTTTATAAGATATGTTAAAGGAAATCCTTCAGGTGAAAAATGACACCAGACGGAATCTGAATTTATACAAGTGAATGATGAACACTGAAGTGGTAATGGCAAGGATAAATATGTGGAATATTTTCCTTACTATTCAAAAGATAAAAATTCAATTGACTGTCTACACAAAAAACTTGATATATGTAACAACAATATAGGTGAATCTCAAAAGAATTAAGTTGAGTGAAAGAAACCAAAGAATTCATTCAGTAAGATTCCATTTGTGTAAAGCTCTAGTACGTAGGAATGAACTTAGAATGACAGAAAGCGGAACTGCGGGGAGTAGAATTGGTTCCTGGAGGAAAGAATTATAAAGAAGCACAAGAAGATTACTGGGAGTGATGCGGGTAATAATCTCTTCCTGCGGTGATCATTTCCAAGGCATACACACACAAACCATTTAAAATATGTGCAGTTGGTTGTATGTCAGTTATACCACAATGAAGCTATTTTTCTCGAAATATGAGCAATCCCCAAAGCATATTTGATGATACCTTTTCCGGGCTTGAAATTCTTCAAGGATCGCCAGGCTTCTATGAGGTCAATTCCTGGCACCAAATCTATTCTCTCCCGTCCTATTTTATAGCCATATTCTCCTTGAACACAACCTGCCTCTATCCTACTTCATTGCTTTTGGTCAAACCATCCCTTTCTGCTGAGATATGCTCTCTTTCCCAGTCTCTTTTGAAACTCGATTGGATCATTTCGGATCCAGTTCAAATGCCTTTTCCATAAAACCTCTAGGTTGCCACAACTATGTGTGTGGCTTTTTCCCCCGCTTTTTCTTTAAACTTTACAGCATTTTGCTCTTACCTTTCATAATCTGATTCTGATTGCATGTGCTTATCTTAACTTCTTAGTATAGCTACTCAGATGTGTTTATCTTAACTTCCGAATGAAATTACAAGTTCATTGAGAGCAAAGACTCTTACTAACTAGGCTGTACATCCTTCTGCAATGGGAAGTACTGTAACTTACTAATAATAGGTGCTTTGAATAATTGTTCATTAATATTTATTTTTGAATTGAACTGGATAGTTTGATTTCTAAGTTACTTCATCCTAAATCTGACTTTTCTGTCCAGTCATTTACATGGTGAGGCATATGAGCATGAAGCAAGAACATCTGAATGATGCCCCTTAATCTATCCACATAATACACTTTGGTAACTATTTAGGCAGTTTCTGTCCAAGTGAGAGTTTCCTGTAAAATTAAGGAAATATTTTCCAGTCTTCTCAGGGCTCTAGTGTGCTGTTAATATCAATACCATCTCCATAAAACATTTGATCCATAAAAGTTGGAAAATGCCAAAGTTCTAGATAAGTGAGCTCTTACAAAATAATTAACTGAATCTAACAGTCTCTGCTACATTCTCCACATCAACAACCATTACCCTAGAATGCCACCCATTATCCTTACTAAAACCATCTTCTGTATCCTGTCTACTTTTATGGGAATTGATAATGATTTCCAATAAAAAGGTTTTTCCTTGTGAGAGTATGCCCCTTGGGTACCTGAACTCTTCTGAGGTTTGTGCTCCATTATGGCTGTCTGTTCTCACCTGCAAAAAAGAAGGACTAAGTGTTAGTCCCCAAACAACAGTATGCTTCCCTGATAGCCACTCAGTCACCAAGTGCCAGAATGGCGCTCTCGAATGTTGGTGAGAAGGGTCATCAGCCCCGCTTCCCATTCTGCCCTTGAGGCTGATAGCAGTCATGGTAACGAGAACCATCCCAGCGGCCTGTGCTCACCAAGTGGCAGTTCTGTGGAAGTGTTGCTGGATGACTGAAGGAGCATCTTCCCTGGACTTTCTCCGTTTCTGCCTCTTAAGTGGCTCTGACAAGAGAGCCCCTGGAGACAGAAACACCAAACCAGGGAGACAAGAATAGGGCGGAGGGCAGGATGCTACGGACCAAACGCAGCGGATAAAGCATTCCTGGCTGAAAAGAAGCCCAAGATAAGCTCTTCTCTGTGCCAGGAACTCATTTGCTCTAGAGGGAAACCTGAGAGCAAGAACCAGGGCACACCCCTGTCCTTAAACTGCCTCTGCCATCCGAGAGGCCCGTTCCCACGGCTGCCCAGCCCTAGGAGCTCAGGCTGATATGATCAAACTGAATCTAGAGGTCAAGTCCTTTCCTGCACACATCTGCTGGCAATCTTGTGAATGACATGAGGCCCTGTGAGTAGGGGGGTCCCACAGGATGAAAGCCCAAGGGGCAGGTGTGATCTTTAAATCAGGAATCAAACTTTCACCTTGAATTCATAGGACTCTCAAACAGGAGGCAGCACTGAACAGGGCAGTGGCAGGGTCATCCCAGTAAATGGGAGGAGGCAAAGGGTCCTTTACTATCTGGTTGGCATGAGATCATTCCTCCTCTCCTGAGGGCTCCCTTTCTCCAGCATAAACTCTCATTCCTCCCAAGGTATAAATGATATAAATAACTCATAGAAGTTCTGGAAAGATATATATTCATATCACACACACAATTATTCATTAAATAACTCACGGGTGAAGGATGAAAGTATTTGAAAAGCACTTTGTCCCTTACCATCCCTGTGTGCTGCTTGCTGCGTGCGTGTGTTCTCAGTCACGTCTGACTCTTTTGTGAACCCATGGACTGTAACCAATCAGGCTCCTCTGTCCATGGAATTTTCTAGGCAGGAGTATTGGAGGGGGTGCCATTTCCTCCTCCAGGGGATCTTCCTGACCCAGGGATCAGATCCACGTCTCTTGCGGATCCTCCATTGGCAGGCTGATTCTTTACCAGCTGAACAACCGGGGAATCCTATATACTATGTACTATATACTATACTCTCCATATAAACAAACAAACATAGTATACTATATGTATGTATGTATATTATATGTGTGTACATATGTACATGTTAACCTCTCTACACCTCTGTTTCTTCATCTATAAAATGGAAGCGATACTATCACCACCCTCATAGGATTTGTCAGCATTACTTGAGATAATCTGGCAAGGAGCATTCAGTAATTTATAGGTGCTTAACAAGTGCTGCTTGTTAGGTCATGTCCAGTTCAGAGAGTCTATTGACTGCTTCATAATGACTGGCATGTACTAAGTGACTAATACATTCCAAGCATTTTTAAGCAAAACCTGTAAAATAGATTTTATATGTTTATGTATGTCAATGGATTTCATATATATGTATACATATCTGGATTTCATATAACATATATTGCATACTATATATATGCAATTTAATTTCTATTATATCAAATTCAAATTATTTTTATGAAATCCAGTATATGTATACATATATATGAAATCTACTATTACATGCACATGAAAACATAAAATCTATTATATAAACTCTGCTTATATAAGCAAAACTTTAATATTATCTATCACATGTATGAAATCTAATGAGATTCACCATAACGTAATAATGAGATACAACAATACTATAAAGTTTTCATTATTCTTACAGTAATACAATATCCATTTTACAGACTAGGAAACTGTTACCAGAGAGATTAAGTAATTTGCTTTTGATCACATAACTAAGAAAAAGCAGAGTCAGAATCATAACTTGAGAGCTGGTGTCTGAACTACTTTTCTCTTCCTTTTATCTGAGAAAAAAAGAATTAAATCTGTTCATAGTTTGCCTTTTATTTCTTGTCATTGCCCCCAAACAAAAAAGCTTTTCAGATTTAGCTCTTTGATCTTGTTCAGGAGACTCGACCCAGTCTTGTTGCCTAACCTGTTCATTATAATGAAATCTGATGAGTGTGATCCCAAGAGGTCCTATTTCCCTCTGATGGTACAGCCCAAGAAGGTTATGAAGAAAGAGTCGCGACAGCCCAGATTGGCATAGCCTTGAGAACCCAAACTCATCATGTCAAGCAGTACTTACTAGAAGCCAGGTGGTCGCTAGTGTGCTTCTCAGCAGAGTGCACTGTTCCTGTGTCTCTTGAACTCACCCCTGCTCACTCTGAGCTCTGAGGATTAAGTACAAGCTTTGTTTGAAATGTGAGCCAACGGGAAATTCCCAAACTTCTACCTTCGGGCAGATTTTACTCTTGCCCCAAGCTGAAGGAAGCTGGTGACCCGAGGGAAGTCCTGGGCTTTCATTCTTCTTGTGGTTTGGCAGAGAACTGCCCTTGGCATTCCAGGTGTCTAACAACAAAATGAAAACAAACATATAAAAGTTCCTGCCAGACTTTGGACCATGATCACAATGGCTGTTATTGAAAACAGTGCCAGCTCAGTCTTGACCTCCTAAGGCGACCACCAGTGAAACAATTCCTTTGCTACCCACCCATCCAAACCCTCCCCAAACCTCCTAGGGAAGTTAGGAAGGGTTCTTTTATGCCAGATGAAGAAACAAAAGCCTGGCTTCTCCAACACATTTGCACAAGCCAAGGGTCTTCCTGAAGATTTGCTTATATATCCATAATGGAGGGGTCATCAACAGCGTAGCACTGGGCAAGCTGTCTTGAACATCCTGCACAGCCACCAACAGCTCTTAAAAAGAATGGAGATGCAGAAATAGAGACCAGACTTGCGCCACCACGGGGGAAGCACTTGAGAGAGTAGCATAGAAACATGTACGTTACCATATGTAAAACAGACAGCAAAAGAATCTGCTGTGTGAAACAGGGAGCTCAACCTAGTGTGCTGTGGCAATCTAGAGGTGTAGGGAGATGGGAGTGTGGTTCAGGAGTGAGGAGACCTATATATACCTGTGGCTGATCCGTGTTGATGTGTGGCAGAGGCCAACAGAATATTGTAGAGCAACTGTTCCCCAATAATTGTATTTTTTCTACACTTCTCCATATTAAACAATTATAATCTTCAATAATTATTAGTTACTAAAAAAAAAAAAGGCAGGCCACCATGACTGGTCATTCTCAGTTATATCTGGTCACCAAAGGGCCCTAGATATATTTTCATTTCTATTAAATTGTTTTTAGGGGAAAGAGGAAGGGGCAAATGACTTTAACTTCTTATAACACCTTCAGAAGTAAAAGTACGTAATTTTAATCTTCGTCTTCACTAGCATAGCTGCATTTGAACCAGCTCTACCAGGTATTCACTGAATGGTTTTGGCCAGTTGCTCAAGTTCTCTGAGTCTGCTTCCTCATTTGAAAAGTGAGGCAGATAATGCTAACCTCACAGGACCTTTTAAAAATGAAGATTTCACCATAAAAACCCTATAGCCCAGGGCTTGATCCATGGTAAGCATTCAACAATGGTTATTTCTCTGCTTTCCCTTATGGTACCTTATGGAGGGTGCAGGTAATACTTCATTTAGCAAACAGATAAAGTTCAGAAATGCAGAAGTGAGTATTTTATAGGTTACTTCCTGCATGGGACAGGTTTTGCTTGAGTGAGAAGAAATAATTTCTTGGAAGTATTTCTTTAGATGTTTCCTTAGGCCAGGTTTTGACTACTCTAAAAATAGTTTTTAGTATCTTTACATTTGATTTTTGACCAGATATCATTAGTTTTTGCTCTAAGCAGCTCTTGAAAATCTTGTGCTGCTCTCTACTTACTCAGAAATATAAAGCTACAGACAGTACCACATAATCCAGGGACTTAACAAAAAACAGAGGAGAGAAAATTACTTTAAGACTGCATTCCTTTGGAAAGGCTATAAAACCAGTTAAACAGACAAAGGAACTCCCCATCCATCGATTCATCCATCTGTGTATCCATTCAAATATCTACCCACCCAGTTCACCTTGTTCTAGGTTTTCTCGTCATATTTTCCTAACAGTATTATAAAGCTCTTTGAAGAAAAGGCTTAATATATCTTACAGGTGCCTATGAGAGCTATTTGTACTGTAGATGCCATCTAGAAAATTTTAAAAAATGGCAAGTAGACACCAAATACTAAGCTTGTAAAAACTGACCATACCTATGAAAAGCAAGTATAGTTTCCTTCATTATCTTCAGTGACCTGTAAACAAGAGATCAGTGAAATACCTATTGCAAAAGGCCACTCACTTGTTCATTCAAAATATCAGGTAAATTATTTCCTGATTTTGCCAGTTGTGCTTTTCTATCGTGAAAGAGGTGCTTAGCTCTGCTGCCTTTTAAGCAAAACACAACTGAACAGTCTGTCTTATATGACCTAACACTTGGGAATTTTTCTTTTACATATAATATATTATGTAATCCCAACAATTTTGTAAGATAAGTGTTGTGGTGCCTTATTTTTGAAAAGAGGAAATTGAAATTTAGAGAGAAAAAAACAACTCGCTCAAAGACATACAACTAACATGTAGACCACAAGAAATCAGACTGTCTTGACTATTAAGCTTCTATGTGCCCTTTGTACCCTCTACCGTGTTGAATCCTAGGCTGGGATCCGTCAGCCCGGGCTCTTGGCCTGTTCCGCCACCAACGGTGTGACCCTACATAGGCTGATACTTTCTGGGCCTCCTAACCCCATTGCTGTCCCTTTGTTAAGGAGCTCCAAGTACCCATTCAGTTCTGATTATGATGATGCCTTTAAGGCAGTGCCAATGACTCATCAACAAGCAGGCTGTCACATTGCACTTTGCATGCTTGCTATCCAAGTGGATAGTATACATGCCTTTGCTGACGTCACCAGTGAAGGAGGGACATCAATCACATCACTTCGGGATATTCTTGCTGTACCTCTTCTTTAGAACAAGGACTCCAAGGGAAGCAAGGGGAGAGTTGTACACAGGAAAAAAGAATCACAACTCGGGTGCCTTTTAGATTGTGTTAAAATGATAATAGATGAAAATCTACTTTTAACAGCCTATTTCGTGGCAATCTAAATCATCTTAAATTTGCAAAGAGTACAGGATCGATAATATAAATCATTCTCTTCTATGACTGAGAATTGCCACACAGTTAGGATTGCTTTTGGCTGCAAGTGAAAAGAAAGTAGTCAAGAATAGTGGCTTATAATTTGCTTATCATACATCATGTAAGATGTCTGAAGTGAACCCGACTCAGAGTTGGTTTGATGATTCAGTGATGTTGGAAGGTTGAATTCATGTCTCTGATTTTCTTGATTTTTTTCTATATGGCCATACATTTGCTGTCAGAAGCATCATCGTTTCACAAGACAGCCTCTCAAGCAGCAAAGAAGGGTTGAGGGAAAAGGAAGATTCTTTTTACGTACCTTCCACTTTAAGGAGGAAAAAAATTTCATACAAAACCTGCAGAAGACTTCTCCTTACATCAAATTGTACAAAATAGGTCTTGTGTCACCTCAAGGTCTATTGTTGACCAAGAGGAAATACGATTTCCTGGGTTGGCTTGGACCAATCGTGATCCTTTTCCTTAGCATCTGAACAAAATTGGGGAACAGTTATCAGGAAGATAGAGGATGCAGAATGTCTGTTGATGACATCATCACCTGGTCCCTGACTCCCTCTACAAGATCACCTCTGAGAATTCCCACTTGTGCTCCCCGCCCTCTAGGCATCTTTACCTGTGTGCTTACTGTTCCCTCTCTCTGATTCATTCTTCTTTCATCTCTTCACCTGGATAACTTCTCCACTTCCCAGGGATTTCCTCTTTCCCCTAGATAAGGCCAGATTCTCTTGGTACATTATCATGGTGCTGTGTTAACTTCAGAACACACTTTCCCATTTGTGAGTCTATCCTCATTTGTCTGATTACTTGGTTAATGTCTGTCTCTCCCTCCACAAAATCCATGAGAATTATTAGTATCACCTTGGCTTCTACTGACCACTGCATCCCCAGTAGCTAGATTAGAAGCTTCTCCCAGTCTTCATTTACGGTGGGCCTACCATATGCAAGGTGTTATTTTATGGGTTAAAAGATGAACGTCTTTTGAGAGCTCTTAATGTGGCCGTGGAGGCCAGAGACAATGAGCTCTAATACTCCAGTGATACATCTGCTCCACTTCCGTACCCCAGTCCCACGGCCACACTTTGTAATTACCCATACCTGTCTGGCCTTTGATCACATTGAAATCCTGGTATCCTGTCTTCTGACTGTAAATTCCCATCCTTCTACCATTTCTTACTCCAATCAAACCTGTTATCCAGCCTCTCCGAACCCTCAAGATCCTTGACCTTTCCTCATACCTTCACACGTCTGTTGTGATCAGTGACCTTTTCTAGCTGAAACTGACATTCCTCAACTCCCTGTCAACGGAGATGAGCCAACCTGGGCTTTGGATCAGGTGAGCAGGTGACCCTAGAGCCACCCCTCTGTTGGGTTGGCTAGTGGCTGGTGACACAAAGAGATTTGCTCAAAAAATAAAATGGCAGTTAGTGAAGCCTTGTTGAACATCTCTTTCCCTTACTTCCAAGCTACTTTCTCTTCTAGCTCTCATCTCTGCGGATCCATCTTCGTCTCCTTTGTCCACCTCTCTCCCTGTGCAATTCCCTCCCTAGAAATTTACCCACTCTTCAAGCACCTTTTGATGCTAGAACTGTTGAGGGTTCATTGAGGTTGGTGACCATAAATCCGGCAAGATTCCTATCTGCCCAAGGTGTGATTTTCTACAGCAGCACCCAGCTGTTTACTAGCAGATGTGGGAAAGCCAGGTGGTGAGATTCATTCTGGGTTAGCATTTTTGCTGGGGAGATGCCACGAAAGGACAGAAGAGCAGGGCCGCTTAGGTTATTTGCAAAAGGGTGCCCAAAATGATGAACCACACAATCAGAGAGGCATACAGAGGCAAGAGAAGATAGGAGGGGCTCCTGGAGAGGAAGTAAAGGTGAGATTGCAGACAGGTAGAATAAGCTGGCTGGAAGGGTAGGAGCTGATCCTTGGAGAGAGTATGATTGACTGATGATCTTAAAAGGAGAACAGTTGCAGGGAGGGGATGGCTGAGTTACAGTGTATAAGAAGGTCATTGGCAACGAGAAGGTCACGGAACTTAGCGGCTAAGATGGTTGATCATCCACATGGATGTCTAGTTTATGGAACAAAATCCTTTTGAAATTCTCTAAATTTTTTTTGAAATTAACAACAGAATGAAGTTAATCATCTCTGCCCACTTCCCCTAACACATACATACATCAGTGTCCATTTTAATAGTTGAATTCCTTTGTCAAAGCAAAAGTAGACACAAATGTTGTAACATTTGTTACAAGGAGGACCCTTGGATCCATAGATGATAGAAGTCAGAAGCTTCTTAGTTTCACAAGAACATTTGGGTCCAGTTTCTAGGGGTTGGGGAATGTGTATAGGTGATAGAAGATTACCTTAAGGTTGTAGGCTGGGGAGAGCCAAAAAGACCACCTCTGGGGCCAAAGGGAAGATGAGGAGAGCTGCTTCTGTTTCCTTCCGTTACTTTCCCTTGTTGCACTGAATCCTTATATGGTCCACTTGGTTGGCACTGGGGCAGTGGGATCAGAGTTGGTAAGGAAGGAGTGGCAGTGCATTTACACCAGTGAAGAGGGAAGGACAAGCAGAGTAGAAAGGAGACCCCCCCCCCAAAGTGGGGACCCCATGCATAGCCAGTTTCTCAAAGCCCATGACGTGTATAGAATGTAGCACCCTAGGTGAGATCCCTCTGGTGGTCCTCTGCTGGCCTCCTTGCCCCTCTGGATTTCATCATCTGCCCAGTTTATTTGTACTTCAATTCTATTGCAATAGAAGTAACCATCTTTCATTTATGGGCTTGGAGGAGAAAGAGCATGTTCCGCATGAATTTTGTATGAACTGTGAATTTGAAGAATCAGGCAAAGCTCATAAAATCAGCAACTAGCATTCTTTCATCCTTCTGTCTTTTGTCTTGGGAGTTGTATAAACATTTAAAATGCATTCATCTCTTTCACTTCCTATTTAAGTTGAAGGCAGTTAATAGGAACGAATATTTTGTTTTGACATTTATTGGTACCAATTGTATAACGATACAAGCTCATATGGGAGATGAGCAACATACAAAAGCAAGCAGTGTGTCCATCAGGGTCCCAGCAGGGAACAGGACACTCAAAGGATTTATGGGAGAGAGTTACCAAAGGGACTATTTACAGAGGTGTAGCTGGCTTAAGGGCCTTCCCAGGTTGGCGCCAGTGGTGAAGAACCCACCTGCCAATCCAGGAGACTCGAGATGGAGGTTTGATCCCTGGGTCAGGAAGAGTCCCTGGAGGAGGGCATGGCAATTCACTCCAGCATTCTTGCCTGGAGAATCCCATGGACAGAGGAGCCTGGTAGACTATAGTCCATGGGGTCAACAAAGAGTCAGACAGGACTGAAGTGGCTTAGCATGCATGCAGCTGGATTAAGACAGCCCAAGAGTTGGTGAAGCACACAGGATCTAGGAGTAACTTTTTACCACTTCTAGCCCTGCTAGGATATGAGGAGAGAGCAGTGTTAGCAGATTTTCCTCCAGGCTGTAGCTACAGGAGAGAGACACCATGGTACAGGAGCAGCGGCTGTAGGACGGGGACGGAGCATAGCCACAGTCAAAACCAAGGTTCTGCATGCAGAGACCAGGGATGGATAGGGGTGGATGGAGAGAAGCCGGTGAAGGAGATCAAAAGGGAGCAGTCAGAGGACCAAATGAAAGGCCGGGAACATGTGTTGTCTGGAAGTGTCAGTAAGTGTTTCTGGGGGGAGGAGGCATCAGCCACACCAACACCGCCAGGAGGAGGAGGAGGAGGATGAAGACTGAGAATTGACCGCCAGATTGGGCAACACGGAGGTCATCATGGCCTTGCCAAGAGCTATCCTGGGAGAGTGGTGTCGAGTGGAAAGTCTGATGGCATCTTAGTTTTCGGTTGTGTTTTGTTTTTTTAATTCCTAATAGGAACCCATATGCAACTGGTACTAATAAATGCTGAAATAAAATATTCCTTCTTATTAACTGCCTTCAACTTCAATAGGAAGGGAAAGGGATAAAAGCATTTTAAATGTTTATGCATCCTCCAGGACAAAAGACAGAAGAATGAAATGCCGTTCAATGCTGATTTTATGGGCTTCACCTGATTCCTCAAATTCACTATTCATACAAAATCCATGTGGAACATGCTCTTTCTTCTCCAGCTCCATAAATAAAAGATGGTTACCTCTATTACAATAGAAGATCCAGTGCAAATAAATTGGGCAGCTGTGACATCCAGAGTGGCAGGGAAGCCCCACTGCAGACCAACAGAGAAACCTAAGTGAAGTCGCTCAGTCGTGTCTCACTCTTTGCGACCTCATGGACTATAGCCTATCAGGCTCCTCCATCCATGGGATTTTCCAGGCAAGAGTGCTGGAGTGGATTGCCATTTCCTTCTCCAAACTTAAGGCATCAGTAATTACACCCCATCCTATACATTTGGAGAAGAGCATGGCAACCCACTCCAGTATCCTTGCCTGGAGAATCCCATGGACAGAGGAGCCTGGCGGGCTACAGTACATGGGGTCACGAAGAGTTGGACACAACTGAAGTGACTTAGCACACACGCACTATGCATGTGACAGGCTTTGGGAAAGTGACTCCTGCAGGAGGTCCCCAGTTTGGGAGTCTCCTTTCTACTCTGCTTGTCCCTCCCTCTTCGCTATTGTGAGACAGGGAGAAAGGGTCCATTTGGTTGGGCCCAGAGCAGGGCTGAAAAGAACAGAATAATGGAGAGGGGCCCTGGAGGGGCAAGTGAAGATGGGCCAGGAGGAGTCCAGTGAGGATTATGCAGAGTGATGGCTGCAGATCAAGAGTCACAGGAATTCAGAGGAAGCAGCTGTTCCTCCAGAGAGGGAAGAAGAGGAAACCAAGGGAGGCTTCACGGAGGAGGTGATACTTCAGCTGGGTCTTAAAAGCTGCCCCCTCTCCCACTTCCCAGTGGTCTCTGGGACCCATGTGACTCTTGGATAATGGACTCACTGGGCTCCAGCATAGCCTCAGCTGCTGGTTCAGAGGCCGAGGGAATCTCAAGGCTTGTGAGTGGGATTCTGGGCCAAAGGCTCCTTCTCTTTCTCTGGGCAGCACAGTGTGTCGACAGGATAGCATTTTGCTTCCTCGAGGGGAAGCCAGCCTGATAATGCAGATGACGCAGGGAATGGTCAGAGCTGAAAGGATCACAGAGATAGAGCCGCTGCCTTGATGGCTTGGTAAACTTTGGATTAAACTGTGTTTGAATTTCATCCTTCCTCTGGACTTTCCTGTTAGAAGAAACGGAAATTCCCTTGACTGTTGAAATCAGGTTGCATTAAATTGTTTGTTTTGTGCAAATGGAAGTCATTTTGATTGAGGGGTGTTATGATTTGAACGTGTGGAACTGCCCTAGGGATAGAGATAAGGAGAGAGTTTATAGGAGAAAAAGGATCAGAAAGGCAAGGTAAAAAAGAAGATGACTGAGCACAGCATAGTATTTTCTTTCTTTCTAAGTTAATATTTATTTTTTAAAACGATTTGATTTTTGGCTCCACTGGGTCCTCAGTGGGGTGCTTGGGCTTCTCATCATTGTGGCTTCTCTTGTTGCAGAGCACAGGTTCTAGGTATGTGGTCTCAGCAGCTTCGGCTTCTGGGTTTAGTTGCCTCAAGGCATATGAGATCTTCTCGGACCAGAGATCAAACCTGTGTCTCCAGCACTGGCGGGCAGCCTCCCAACCACTGGACCACCAGGAAAGTCCTAGCATAGTATTTTCAAGCATAGAGTCAGAGTTCCAGAGTTCCTGGAGTTCATTATTAACTCTCTGTACTCTTGGAGAAGTCACTTAGCTTTTCTTGTGCCTTAGTTTCCTTGTCTTTAAATGAGAATGATAATAGTACCAACTTGATAGAGTTGTTACAAGAATGAAATGAGCAGATATTTATTTGCAAAGTGCCTGGCCCACAGTAAGCACTTTATGCGTTTGTCAAATAAGTCAGGGGCATCGTGCGTGGAATTTAACTTATAAATGAGTTTGCATAGGAGTCACACCTCTAATGGGAGGGGCTGGAAATAGCAATCACCTCAGATATGCAGATGACACCACACTTATGACAGAAAGCAAAGAACTAAAGAGTCTCTTGATGACAGTGAAAGAAGAGAGTGAAAAAGTTGGCTTAAAACTCAACATTCAGAAAACTAAGATCATGGCATTTGGTCCCATCACTTCATGGCAAATAGATGGGGAAACAGTGGAAACAGTGACAGAGTTTATGTTTTTGGGCTCCAAAATCACTGCAGATGGTGACTGTAGCCATGAAATTAGGAGACACTTGCTCCTTGGAAGAAAAGCTATGACCAACCTAGAAAGCATATTAAAAAGCAGAGACATTAATTTGCTGACAAAGGTCCGTCTAGTCAAGGCTATGGTTTTTCCAGTAGTCACATATGGATGTGAGAGTTGGACTATAAAGAAATCTGAGCACAGAAGAATTGATGCTTTTGAACTGTGGTGTTGGAGAAGACTCTTGAGAGTCCCTTGGACTGCAAGGAGATCCAACCAGTCCATCCTAAAGGTAATCAGTCCTGAATATTCATTGGAAGGACAGATGCTGAAGCTGAAACTCCAATCCTTTGGCCACCTGATGCAAAGAACTGACTCATTTGAAAAGACGCTGATACTGGGAAAGATTGAAGGCAGGAGGAGAAGGGGATAACAGAGGATAAGATGGTTGGATGGCATCACTGACTCAATGGACATGAGTTTGAGTAAACTCCAGGAGCTGGTGATGGACAGGGAGGCCTGGTATGCTGCAGTCCATGTGGTTGCAAAGAGTTGGACACGACTGAACAACTGAACTGAGCTGAACTGAAGCCTCCTCTCTGGGTTTAAAGACTTTCCAAAGCACTTTACAGTGGCACTGGGGGTGTGATGTCATTCTTTCCATGTTTCACATCAGTAAATAGAGACCATAGGAGGCTCAGTAATCATCTAAGAGTCATCTGGTAATAAACATCATGACAGAGCTGAAACCTGCCAGACCTAGAATCAGGATACCACGTTTATGCTTCTGGTCTGCTTCAATTTACTGGAAGACCTTGGGTTTGTCCCCCTTTTCCCTCTAGAGGAGTGGGGTATGTACCAGTTAAGCTGATTCTTCAGTTTACCAGTTACAAAACACTTATGCAGAGTCTCCTTCTGCTTGCATAAAAATCTTGCGAGGGAAGCAGGGCAGGTATTATTCCCAAGAAGGGAAGGCAGCTGATAAAAAATGTTTGATATCAGATAAGTTACACTGGTTCCAAATTGGGAAAGGAGTACGTCAAGGCTGAATATTGTCACCCCTCTTATTTAACTTATATGCAGAGTATACATCATGTGAAATGCTGGGCTGGATGAAGCACAAACTGGAATCAAGATTGCTGGGAGAAAGATCAATAACCTCAGATATGCAGATGATACCACCCTTATGGCAGAAAGTGAAGAACTAAAGAGCTTCTTGATGAAAGTGAAAGAGGAGACTGAAAAGGAGCAAGTGAAAATCCAAGAGGGTGTGGTGTCTGGAGGTGGCAGTAAGTGTTTCTGGGGAGGTGGGGGTGGGCACCCAGGGCCAAGGAATATAAAGCCTCTAGAAGCTGGAAACAGCAATGGAATAGATTCCCCCTGAAACCTCCAGGTGGAACACAGCCCTGCTGATGCCTCAGTTTTATATTTCTGAATTTCATAACTCCAAGAGAATAAATTAGTATTGTTTTAAGCCATGACATTCACAGTAATTTGTTACAGTAGTAATTAGAAACTAATGCAGAGAGAATGGATACTGGATGGGTTAACCCCAGGGTCTAGCATGGAAATTCAGTAGGTAGCTCAAATAACTTTTGCGAAACGGAAACCTTGATTTTCATTTTCCCCCTCTCCCACCTCCTCTTTCCAAACCCAGGAAACAGCACCATTTCATTTACCTGCTTAGCCTATAAACCTGAATCAACCCGGTTTCGTAGTTTTGCACATCCCTGCTCCAAACCCGCCAGCCAATCCTTCTGCCTCTGCCTTCAAGATAAAGCCCACGTCTGACATGACATCCCTGGCCATGCCACTGTGCCATCATCTCTCACCTCGGCCGCTTCTGAAAACCTGGGCTCCCTGCTTCTACTCTTCAGTCTAATCTCTAGAGTATCTTTGACAATAAATAGTTCATCAGATCCCATCACTTCCCCGCTCAAATCCTTTGAACAGCTTCCCATTTGTTATATTAGAATGAAATCCATGTGCTCACCGTGGTTGGGGACCCTACACAGTCAGGCCCTGCCCGTTTTTCACCCTTATTTCCCAGCATCCCGCTCTGCAGCACTGGCTTTCTTGTTTCTCAAACAGGCCCAGGTGGTAGCTGCCTCAGGGCCTTTGCACTTGCTGCCTGCTCTGCCTAAAAAAATTCCTTCTTTGCAAGTCCACAAGGCCTACCCCATCCCTCTACTCGGATATAGGCCTGGGAGAGGTCTTTCCCAGTCATTCTACCTAAATTGACCTTCTTCTCACCTACCTCACCATTCCTGAGCTGCTTAAAAAAATTGGTTTTAATTTATTAATTTATTTTTGGCTGCACAGGCTCTTTGTTGCTGCCTGTGGGCTTTCTCTAGCTGTGGTGCACAGGCTTCTCATCGCAGCGGCTTCTCTTGTTGTGGAGCACAGGCTTTAGATTGCACAGGCTCAGTAGTTGTGGTGCCTGGGCTTAGTTGCCCCACAGCATGTGGAGCCTGCTCAGAGCAAGGATAGAACCCGCATCCCCTGTATTGGCAAGCCGATTCTTAACCACTGGACCAGCATGGAAGTCCCTCCTGAGCTCCTTATCCTGCTTAATTTCCTCATACTTTTCACTGCATGAAATCATATTAACCATCTGTCTTCTGCACTAAAATATAAATTCTATGAGGCCAAAGACTGCTTTGTTGACTGTTCTTTCCCCAATTTTAAGAACAGTGCTTAGCACAGGTCAGTAAATATCAGTTGATTGAGGAAAAAAAACCCAAAAAGTATACAAAAGGCTATTTCCTTTTTGGTATCTATCATGATTAGTCAAAGACAAGTGGTGGCTTCCTATGTAGCTGCAGTTTACCCAGAACACAAAGTCGTGCATTTTTACATATCCACCCACACCTTCCAGATCTCTATGCCTGAAAGAGAAATTGGTCTTTAGTTCCCACAAGTCCTAAGTTGGAAGAAAAATTGTGAACTAGCTGTGACTTCGCTGAAAATACAAATCCTCCAACTGCCCTCTTCAGTCACAAATGGACCGTCTTGCCCTCTCAACTGAGAGGGACCGCTGTTCACATCAGCTATGTGGCTTTTAGGCACTGGTTGATTAATTACTGAAAATTCTTGCTTGGTATTCTTACCTAATCCCTGCTTCCAGCACACATCCAAATCTTCTGATTTTAAAATTAGCTATACGCATTTGCTCTTGGTACTTATATTATTTTTTAACAGTTTAGCAGATAGAATATATCCATCTTTACAGGTCCTTCCTGTCTTCTTTTTCGGTTTTTTTCCCTCCTCTCCTTCTTACACTCAGTCTCACTGAAGAGCGTAGTTATGCCTTAGAACCCTCTCTGGGCTCCAAAATTTCTAAACTGTCCAACTTCAACTGTCACCTCTTCCTAGGGTGTATTCTACCACTGGTTTAAGGTTTGGCTGCAAACTGGAATCAGTGTTTAACAGCACTGATTCCTGGTCCCACCCTCAGAGATCCTGTCTGAGCTGGTCTGGGATGCTGCCCAGGCTCTGGGACTGGAAAAGATCTCCAGGCGATTCTAGGGTGTAGCCACCACTGAGGACCATCACATCTAGTCCTTCTCATTAGAGTCTTTAGAACTCCCCCCCAACCCACCTGCTTCTACTTAAACTCCCTGGAATTTTCCATTTATCTCTTTAAATTCCCAAAGACCTGGCTTTTGCTTGATGACTCATGACAACACCCACCAAAGGAAATGTCTCCTTACTTGATTTTATAGTTCTTTGGAGCTTGCAAAACCCTGTCCACACATTTTTACTCTAACTCCTCCCAATATCCATGTGAGCTGGGTATTCAGGACCAAGAGGAGGTGATGGCAGCTATAACAAGGGTCTTCAGAGTTAGGGCTGGGGCAGCCAGACTGAGCAAAACATATAAACAAATACAATAAAAAAATAACCCCATAAAAACAGGATACCCAGTTAAACTGGAAGTCTAGATCAGCCACATATGATTTTTCAGGATAAGTTTATTTCATGGAATATTTGGGACATACTTACACACACACACACACACACACACACAAATTGTTCTATCTGAAATTCCAATGTAACTGACACCTTGTTTTCTCCTGGGCATCTCTACACTCAGTGCCCATTCCTCTTCTGAAGCTCAGGCTATTGGCTCCGCCATTCTTTTGCCTTCCTATATTGTCCCAGGACCTTGACAGCCAGCTCCTGCCTTTGTCTACCTCTCCTCTGCATGAGTAGCCATAATTCTCAGAAAGCCTCTTCTGTAGATTAGAGTCCACTTGCACTTCCGTTTCTCCCCATTCCTAATCTCCCTTCAGTGTCCTAAATTATTAATAAGGTCAGGTTGGGTTGTTTGCTTGTTTGTTTTATTTTTTTTGGCCACACTGCACAGCATGTGGCATCTTAGTTCCTGCATTGCAAGCTCAGAGTCTTAACCACCGGAATGCCAGGGAACTCCCACGGTTTAAAAACGTAGTTAAACATTCACTGAGTACTTTCTGTGTGTCAGGCATTGTGTTAAGGGCTTTATACTCATTATTCCATTTATTTCTCACAAGACTCTTCAAGGTAGATATCATTTCCTAGGAAATGCGTGTGCATGCATGCTAAGTCTCTTCAGTTGTATCCAACTCTTTGAGATCCTATGGACTGTAGCCTGCCAGGCTCCTCTGTCCATGGGGTTCTCCAGGCAAGAATACTGGAGTGGGTTGCCATGCCCTTCTTCCACATAGCCTAGGTACCTACACATGGCTATTTCCATTTTAAGATGGAGAAATTGGGGTTTAGAGAGCTTGAAAGATTCATCAAAGTTGTGCAACTTGGAGGTGCAAAAGCTAGACTGGGAACAGGGCTCTTCCTCCAGAGTCTTTGTTCTCAACTAGCACACTAGGAAACGGAGAAGGTACAGAGAGCTTTGTGGCTTTGCTGTTCCAATTTTCCAGCTTGTTCAATTTAGCTTTCTGAAGCTCCTGGGATTTAGAACAACCACTGGATAAACCTCTTGCACACCACGTGGGTGGCCTAGGAGATGATAAGTGTTGATAATGTAGCAATCCATAAGATGCATACATATTTTTGGAAACTTTATTTTTAACTCTAGAAAAAAAATGTGTCACCCACAAGGCTCTTGAAGAAAGGCTTCAGCATCCATTGCCAGCAAAGTAAACAGTCAACTCGGGACTCCGCTCTTTAAACACATTTGCTGAGGCTAAGGGGCAAATAGTTTGTGCTGATTCTGGGTAATGGGCTGCAAATATACTGTGTCAGAGAGACTTTTTTTTTCAAGTGTTCCATATCTTTTTTGGTATAAGCTGCCCCTATGCTTTAGTCTGTAAATATTTGTGTAGTTAATGTATGCTGGCAAACGTCTCAGGAGAAATGCAGGCTTCATAACACCAAGCAAAATCGTAATTAGCAACACAAAAGCAAAAGAATTTGTCTCTTTCATCTCAGTGCTTAAAAACTGTCAGCACTTAATACAGCTGGAAGCTTCAGAAAAGATAATTTGCAAAAGCTGATTTTCCTGTTTTTTAAGAGTTGGTCCTACACTGTGGTATAAAAAAACATTCACTTGAGAATTAATTTTTCCTCTTCTTACTTAACATTAACCTGGTTAACATTAATTATGAAAGATGTGGGAGAGATAAGTTCCTTTTAAACTGTTAGTAATGTTGTTAAAGGGAGTATTTTTCGCTGTGTACCTACGAGAAGTGAGAGGATAGGGAAAACACGAGTGGCCCATCTTGCCTAGAAATTACTGCCTAAGTGATTTGAGAGGAAGAGGAAAGATATGTGCCTGCAGATACCAGCTGGAGAAGCCTGGGCATCTGGACCCACTCACTGCAAACTCCCTCACACTCCCCGGGCTTCCTCCAAAAGTTACCCTGGGCTTGAAGTTCCTGTTCAGCCTCAGGAAGTACCTGGTCAAGTATTCTCTAGTTCTGAGCACATTTGGTATTGGGATAGGATGGCTAGCAGGGTATTATGGACTGAATGTTTGTGCCCCTCCCCTAAATTCATATATTGAAATGTTAACCCCCTGAAATGTGATAATGTTAGGAAGGGGGGCTTTTTGTAAAAATTTATTCATTTTTTATTGAAGCATAATGGCTTTACAGAATGTTGTTTTCTGTCAAACCTCAACAGGAATCAGCCATAGGTGTACATATATCCCCTCCCTTGTGAACCTCCCTCCCATCTCTCTTCCCCTCCCACCCCTCTAGGTTGATTCAGAGCCCCTGTTTGAGTTTCCTGAGCCATACAGCAAATTCCTGCTGGCTATCTATTTTACATATGGTAATGTAAGTTTCCAGGTTCCTCTTTTCATACATCTCACCTTCTCCTCCCTTCTCCCTATGTCCATAAGTCTGTTCTCTATGTCTGTTTCTCCACTGCTGCCCTGTAAATAAATTCTTCAGTACCATTTTTCTAGATTCCATATATATGCGTTAGGATACGATATTTATCTTTCTCTTTCTGACTTACTTCACTGTGCATAATAGGTTCTAGGTTCATTCACCTCATCAGAACTGACTCAAATGCATTCCTTTTTATGGCTGAGTAATATCCCACCGTGTATATGCACCACAACTTCTTTATCCGATCATCTGTCGATGGACATCTAGGGTGCTTCCATGTCCTAGTTATTGCAAATAGTGCTGCAGTGAACAATGGGATACATGTACCTTTTTCAATTTTGGTTTCCTCAGGGTATACGCCTAGGAGTGGGCTTGCTGAGTCAAATGGTGCTTTTATTCCTAGTTCTTAAAGGAATCTCCATACCGTCTTCCATAGTGGCTGTATCAATTTACATTCCCACCAACAGTGCAAAAGCATTCCCTTTTCTCCACACCCTCTCCAACATTTATTGTTTGTAGACTTCTCGATGATGGCCATTCTGACTGGTGTGAAGTGATATCTCATTGTACTTTTGATTTGCATTTCTCTCATAATGAGCAATGTTGAGCATCTTTTCATGTGTTTGTTAGCCATCTGTATGCCTTCTTTGGAGCAATGCCTGTTTAGGCCTTATTCCCACTTTTTGATTGGGTTGTTTGTTTTTCTGGTATTGAGCTATATAAGCTGCTTGTATATTTTGGAAATTAATCCTTTGTCAGCTGTTTCATTTGCTATTATTTTCTCCCATTCTGAGGGTTGCCTTTTCACCTGGCTTATAGTTTCCTGTGCTGTGCAAAATCTTTTAAGCTTAATCAGGTCCCACTTGCTTACTTTTGTTTTTATTTCCATTAGTCTAAGAGGTGGGTCATAGAGGATCTTGCTTTGATTTATGTCACTGAGTGCTCTGCCTATGTTTTCCTCTAAGAGTTTTATAGTTTCTGGTTTTACATTTAGGTCTTTAATCCATTTTTAATTTATCTCCACATTTAAGGTTAGGAGGGGTGGCTGTGAGGAGATACCCCTCGTCCAAGGTAAGAAGCAGCAGCTGCGCTTTCCTGGAGCAGCCGTGAAGAGATACCCCATGTCCAAGGTAAGAGAAACCCAAGTAAGATGGTAGGTGTTGCGAGAGGGCATCAGAGGGCAGACACACTGAAAACATAATCACAGAAAACTAGTCAATCTGATCACACGGACCACAGCCTTGTCTAACTCAATGAAACAAAGCCATGCCATGTGGGGCCAACCAAGATGGGTGGGTCATGGTGGAGAGGTATGACAGAATATGGTCCACTGGAGAAGGGAATGGCAAACCACTTCAGTATTCTTGCCTTGAGAACCCCATGAACAGTATAAAAAGGCAAAAATAGTAGGATACTGAAAGAGGAACTCCCCAGGTCAGTAGTTGCCCAATATGCTACTGAAGATCAGTAGAGAAATAACTCCAGAAAGAATGAAGAGATGGAACCAAAACAAGAACAGCTCCCAGTTGTGGATGTGACTGGTGATGGAAGCAAAGCCCGATGCTGTAAAGAGCAATATTGCATAGGAACCTGGAATGTTAGGTCCATGAATCAAGGCAAATTGGAAGTGGTCAAACAGGAGATGGCAAGAGTGAATGTCAACATTCTAGAAATCAGTGAACTAAAATGGACTGGAATGGGTGAATTTAACTCAGATTACCATTATATCTACTACTGTGAGCAAGAATCCCTTAGAAGAAATGGAGTAGCCATCATGGTCAACAAAAGAGTCTGAAAGCAGTACTTGGATGCAGTCTCAAAAATGACAGGATGATCTCTGTTTGTTTCCAAGACAAACCATTCAATATCACAGTAATCCAAGTCTATTCCCCAAGTAATGCTGAAGAAGCTGAAATTGAACGGTCCTATGAAGACCTACAAGACCTTTTAGAACTAACACCTAAAAAGATGTCCTTTTCATTATAGGGGACTGGAATGCAAAAGTAGGAAGTCAAGAAACACCTGGAGTAACAGGCAAATTTGGGCATGGAATACAGAATGAAGCAGGGCAAAGACTAATAGAGTTTTGCCAAGAGACTGCACTGGTCATAGCAAACACCCTCTTCCAACAATACAAGAGAAGACTACACATGGACATCACCAGATGGTCAACAATGAAATCATGTTGATTATATTCTTTGCAGACAAACATGGAGAAGCTTTATACAGACAACAAAAACAAGACCAGGAGCTGACTGTGGCTCAGATCACAAACTCCTTATTGCCAAATTCAGACTTAAATTGAAGAAAGTAGGGAAAACCACTAGACCATTCAGGTATGACCTAAATCAAATCCCTTATGATTACACAGTGGAAGTGAGAAATAGATTTAAGGGCCTAGATCTGATAGATAGAGTGCCTGATGAACTATGGATGGAGGTTTGTGACATTGTACAGGAGACAGGGATCAGGACCATCCCCATGGAAAAGAAATGCAAAGAAGCAAAATGACTGTCTGGGGAGGCCTTACAAATAGCTGTGAAAAGAAGAGAAGCGAAAAAAAAAAAAAAAAAAGAAGAGAAGCGAAAAACAAAGGAGAAAAGGAAAGATATAAGCATCTAAATGCAGAGTTTCAAAGAATAGCAAGGAGAGATAAGAAAGCCTTCCTCAGTGATCAATGCAAAGAAATAGAGGAAAACAATAGAGTGGGAAAGACTAGAGATCTCTTCAAGAAATTAGAGATACCAAAGGAACATTTCATGCAAAGATGGGCTCAATAAAGGCCAGAAATTGTATGGACCTAACAGAAGCAGAAGATATTAAGAAGAGGTGGCAAGAATACACGGAAGAACTGTACAAAAAACATCTTCATGAACCAGATAATCATGATGGTGTGATCACTCACCTAGAGCCAGACATCCTGGAATGTGAAGTCAAGTGGGCCTTGGAAAGCATCACTACAAATAAAGCTAGTAGAGGTGATGGAATTCCAGTTCAGCTATTTCAAATCTGAAAGATGATGCTGTGAAATTGCTGCACTCAATATGCCAGCAAATTTGGAAAACTCAGCAGTGGCCACAGGAGTGGAAAAGGTCAGTTTTCATTCCAATCCCAAAGAAAGGCAATGCCAAAGAATGCTCAAACTACCACACAATTGCACTCATCTCATACACTAGTAAAGTAATGCTCAAAATTCTCCAAGTCAGGCTTCAGCAATACATGAACCGTGAACTTCCAGATGTTTGACCTGGTTTTAGAAAAGGCAGAGGAACCAGAGATCAAATTGCCAACATCCGCTGGATCATCAAAAAAGCAAGAGAGTTCCAGGAAAACCTCTATTTCTGCTTTATTGACTATGCCAAAGCCTTTGACTGTGTGGATCACAAGAAACTGTGGAAAATTCTGAAAGAGATGGGGATACCAGACCACCTGACCTGCCTCTTGAGAAACGTATATGCAGGTCAGGATGCAACAGTTAGAACTGGACATGGAACAACAGACTCATTCCAAATAGGAAAAGGAGTATGTCAAGGCTGTATATTGTCACCCTGCTTTTTTAACTTATATGCAGAGTACATCATGAGAAATGCTGGGCTGGAAGAAGCACAAGCTGGAACAAAGATTGCTGGGAGAAATATCAATAACCTCAGATATGCAGATGACACCACCCTTATAGCAGAAAGTGAAGAGGAATTAAAAAGCCTGTTGATGACAGTGAAAGAGGAGAGTGAAAAAGTTGGCTTAAAGCTCAACATTCAGAAAACGAAGATCATGGCATCCAGTCCCATTACTTCATCAGAAATAGATGGGGAAACAGTGGAAATAATGACAGAGTTTATTATTTTGGGCTCCAAAATCACGGCAGATGGTGATTGCAGCCATGAAATTAAAAGACGTTTACTCCTTGGAAGGAAAGTTATGACCAACCTAGACAGCATATTGAAAAGCCAGAGACATTACTTTGCCAACAAAGGTCCGTTTAGTCAAGGCTATGGTTTTTCCAGTGGTAATGTATAGATGTGAGAGTTGGACTGTGAAGAAGGCTGAGTGCCGAAGAACTGATGCGTTTGAATTGTGGTGTTGGAGAAGACTCTTCAGAGTCCCTTGGACTGCAAAGAGGTCCAACCAGTCCATCCTAAAGGAGATCAGTCCTGGGTGTTCATTGGTAGGACTGATGCCAGAGCTGAAACTCTAATACTTTGGCCACCTGATGCAAAGAGTTGACTCATTTGAAAAGACCCTGATGCTGGGTGGGATTAGGGGCAGGCAGAGAAGGGGATGACAGAGGTTGAGATGGCTGGATGGCCTCACCAACTCGATGGACACGAGTCTGAGTAAACTCTGGGAGTTGGTGATGGACAGGGAGGCCTGGTGTGCTGTGATTTATGGGGTCGCAAAGGGTAGGACGTGACTGAGCGACTGAACTGAACTGATGGTGTTAAAAAGTGTTCTAATTTCATTCTTTTACATGTAGCTGTCTAGTTTTCCCAGCACCATTTATTGAAGAGGCTGTCTTTGCTGCATTGTATATTCTTGCCTCCTTTGTAAAAAAAAAGGTACCCATGGGTGCATGGGTTTATTTCTGGCTTTTATCTTGTTCCATTGGCCTATATTTCTGTTTTTTTGCCAGGACCATACTGTCTTGATGACTGTAGCTTTGTAGTATAATCTGAATTCAGGAAGGTTGATTACTCCAGCCCCATTCTTCTTTCTCAAGACTGCTTTGGCTATTTGGGGTCTTTTGTGTTTCCATATGAAGTGTGAAATTTTTTTTCTAGTTCTGTGAAAAATGCCATTGGTAATTTGATAGGGATTGCATTGAATCTGTAGATTCCATTTGGTAGTATAGTCATTTTCACAATATTGATTCTTCTTACCTAGGAACATGGAATATCTCTCCATCTGTTTATGTCTTCTTTGATTTCTTTCATTAGTGTCTGATAAATTTCTGTGTAGAGTTATCTCCTTAGGTAAGTTTATTCCTAAATATTTAATTGTTTTTGTTCCAATGGTGAATGGGATTGAGTCCTTAATTTCTCTTTCTAATTTTTCATTGTTAGTGTATAGAAATGCAAGTGATTTCTGTGTATTGATTTTGTATCCTGCAACTTTGCTAAATTCACTGATTGGCTCTAGTAATTTTCTGATACTATCTTTAGAGTTTTCTATGTAAAGTATTATGTCATCTGCAAACAGTGAGAGCTTTACTTCTTCTTTTCTGATCTAGATTCTTTTTATTTCTTTTTCTTCTCTGATTGCTGTAGCTAGGACTTCCAGAACTATGTTGAATAAATATGGCGAAAGTGGACACTCTGTTCTTGTTCCCGATCTTAGGGGGAGTGATTTCAGTTTTTCACCATCAAGAATAATGTTTGCTGTAGGCTTCTCATATATGGCCTTTACTATGTTGAGGTAGGTTCCTTCTGTGCCCATTTTTTGGGAAGAGTTTTAATCATAAATGGGTGCTGAATTTTGTCAAAGGCTTTTTCTGCATCTATTGAGATTATCATATGGTTTTTATCTTTCAATTTGTTAATATGATGTACCACATTGATTACTTTGTGTATATTGAAGAATTCTTGCATCCCTGGAATAAACCCAGCTTGATTATGGTGTATGAGCTTTTTGATGTGTTGCTGAATTCTGTTTGCTAAAATTTTGTTGAGAATTTTTGCATCTGTATTCATCAGTGATGTTGGCCTGTAGTTTTCTTTTTCTTTTTTTTTCTGTTGTCTTTCTCTGGTTTTGGTATCAGGGTGATGGCGACCTTGCAGAATGACTTTGGAAGTATTCCTTCTTCTGCAATTAAAAAAATTTCTTTTTGAAGGATAGGCATTAGCTCTTCTCTAAATGTTTGATAGAATTCTGCTATGAAGGCATCTGGTCCTGGGCTTTTGTTTTTTGGGAGATTTTTTGATCACAGCTTCAATTTCATTGCTTGTAATTGGGCTGTTCAAAATTTCTATTTCTTCCAGGTTCAGTCTTGGAAGATTGAACTTTTCTAGGAATCTGTCCATTTCTTCCAGGATATCCATTTTGTTTCCATATAGCTGTTCATAATAGTCTCTTATAATCCTTCACGGTCCACTAGAAAAGGGAACAGCAACCATTCAGTATTCTTGCCTTGAGAACCCCATGAACAGTATGAAAAGGCAAAACAATAGGACACTGAAAGAGGAACTCCTCAGGTCAGCAGTTGCCCAATATGCTACTGAAGATCAGTAGAGAAATAACTCCAGAAAGAATGAAGAGATGGAGCCAAAACAAGAACAGCACCCAGTTGTGGATGTGACTGGTGATGGAAGCAAAGCCCGATGCTGTAAAGAGCAATATTGCATAGGAACCTGGAATGTTAGGTCCATGAATCAAGGCAAACTGGAAGTGGTCAAACAGGAGATGGCAAGAGTGAACATCAACATTCTAGGAATCAGCGAACTAAAATGGACTGGAATGGGTGAATTTAACTTAGATGACCATTATATCTACTCCTGTGGGCAAGAATCCCTTAGAAGTATTGGAGTAGCCCTCATAGTCAACAAAAGAGTACAAAATGCAGTAGTTGGATACAATCTCAAAAACGGCAGAATGATCTCTGTTCATTTCCAAGGCAAATCATTCAATATCACAGTAATCCAAGTCTATGCCCCAACTAGTAATGCTGAAGACCTACAAGACCTTCTAGAATTAACAGCCAAAAAAGATGTCCTTTTCATTATAGGGGACTGGAATGCAAAAGTAGGAAGTCAAGAAATACCTGGAATAACAGGCAAATCTGGCCTTGGGATACAGAATGAAGCAGGGCAAAGGCTAATAGTTTTGCCAAGAGAATGCACTGGTCATAGCAAACACCTTCTTCCAACAACACAAGAGAAGACTCTACACATGGACATCACCAGATGGTCAGTACCAAAATCAGATTGATTATATTCTTTGCAGGTAAAGATAAGAGAAGCTCTATACACTCAGCAAAAACAAGACGAGGAACTGACTGTGACTCAGATCAGGAACTCCTTATTCAAATTCAGACTTAAATTTAAGAAAGTAGGGAATGCCATTAGACCATTCAGGTATGATCTAAATCAAATCCCTTATGATTATACAGTAGAAGTGACAAATAGAATCAAGGGATTAGATCTGATAGACAGAATGCCTGAAGAGTATGGACAGAGGTTCATTACATTGTACAGGAGGCAGTGATCAAGACCACCTCCAAAAAAAGAAATGCAAGAAGGCAGAATGGTTGTGTGAGGAGGCCTTAAAAATACCTATGAAAAGAAAAGAAGTGAAAGGCAAAGGAGAAAAGGAAAGATATACCCATTTGAATGCAGAGTTCCAAAGAAATAGCAAGGAGAGAAAATAAAGCCTTCCTCAGTGATTAATGCAGAGAAATAGAGGAAAACAATAGAATGGGAAAGACTAGAGATCTCTTGAAGAAAATTAGAGATACCAAGGGAACATTTCATGCAAAGATGAGCACAATAAAGGACAGACGTGGTAGGGACCTAACAGAAGCAGAAGATATTAAGAAGAGGAGGAAAGAATACACAGAAGAACTGTACAAAAAACATCTTCATGAACCAGATAACCACAATGGTGTGATCACTCACCTAGAACCAGACATCCTGGAATGTGAAGTCAAATGGGCCTTAGGAAGCATCACTACAAACAAAGCTAGTGGAGGTGATGGAATTCCAGCTGAGCTATTTCAAATCCTAAAACATGATGCTGTGAAATTGCTGCACTCAATATGCCAGCAAAGTTGGAAAACTCAGCAGTGACCACAGGACTGGAAAAGGTCAGTTTTCACTCCAATCCCAAACAAAGACAATGTCAAAGAATGTTCAAACTACCGCACAATTGCACTCATCTCACATGCTAGCAAAGTAATGCTTAAAATTCTCCAAGCCAGGCTTCAACAGTATGTGAACTGTGAACTTCCAGATATTCAAGCTATATTTAGAAAAAGCAGAGGAACCAGAGATCAAACTGCCAACATCCTCTGGATCATCGAAAAAGCGAAAGAGTTCCAGAAAAACATCTACTTCTGCTTTATTGACTACACTAAAGTCTTTGACTCTGTGCATCACAAGAAAGTATGGAAAATTCTTAAAGAGATGGGAATGCCAGATCACCTTACCTGCCTCCTGAGAAATCTGTATGCAGGTCAAGAAGCAACAATTAGAACTAGACATGGAACAACAGACTGGTTCCAAATTGGGAAAGGAGTATGTCAAGGCTGTATTTTGTCACCTTACTTATTTAACTTATATGCAGAGTACATCATGAGAAATGCCAGGCTGGATGAAGCACAAGCTGGAATCAAGATTGCTGGGAGAAATATCAATCATCTCAGGTATACAGATGACATCACTCTTATGGCAGAAAGTGAAGGAGAACTAAAGAGCCTCTCAATAAAAGTGAAAGAGGAGAGTGGAAAAGTTGTCTTAAAACTCAACATTCAGAAAAGTAAGATCATGGCATTTGGTCCCATCCCTTCATGGCAAATAGATGGGGAAACAGTGGAAATAGTGACAGACTTTATGTTTTGGGGCTCCAAAATCACTGCAGATAATGACTGCAGCCATGAAATTAAAAGATGCTTGCTCCTTGGAAGAAAAGTTATGACCAACCTAGACAGCATATTACAGGAGAAGGCAATGGCAACCCACTCCAGTACTCTTGCCTGGAAAATCCCATGGACGGAGGAGCTTGGTAGGCTGCAGTCCATGGGGTCGCTATGGGTCGGACATGGCTGAAGCGACTTAGCAGCAGCAGCAGTAGCAGTAGCAGACAGCATATTAAAAAGCAGAGCCATTACTTTGTGAACAAAGGTCCGTCTACTCAAAGCTATGGTTTTTCCAGTAGTCATGGATGGGTGTGAGAGCTGGACTATAAAGAAAGCTGAGAGCCGAAGAATTGATGCTTTTGAACTGTGATGTTGGAGAAGACTCTTGAAAGTCCCTTGAACAGCAAGGAGACCCAACCAGTCCATCTTAAAGGAGATCAGTCCTGAATATTCATTGGAAGGACTGATCCTAAAGCTGAAAATCCAATACTTTGGCCACCTGATGTGAAAAACTGACTCATTTGAAAAGACCTTGATGCTGGGAAAGATTGAAGGCAGGAGAGGAAGGGGACAACAGAGGATGTGACAGCTGGATGGCATCACTGACTCAATGAACATGAGTTTGAGTAAACTCTGGGAGTTGGTGATGGACAGGGAAGCCTGGTGTGCTGTAGTCCATGGGGTCGCAAAGAGTCAGAGACGACTGAGCAACTGAACTGAACTGAAGTGAAAGTAAACATTTTCTACCTATTGACCTTCGTTTCCTGTGTCTGCTGCCTCCTCTCAGCCTTGTTGGGAGGCTAAAATGGAAGAGAGTTATATATATCCTCTGGGAACCCCTCTGAATTCCTAGGCAGAGGGATACCTCTTCACCTATACTCCAGAGTAATGAATGCACAGCTCAATTAATAAACAAAAATAAGTCACTATTTTACTGGAGTGATTTCTTTGCCTCCTCTGGGGTAAGTATCATTTCTTGGCCATCTTTTTAGCTGCACCCCTAATAAAACATCTGGGATTTAGCAGTGCTCTTTAAATGTTTGCTGCATAAATCAATGTTTGGTGTAATGCCTGTACTTGGGAGACCTCAGACAAACCTAGAGAGCACATTAAAAATCAGAGACATCACTTTGCCAACAACGGTTCATGAAACCAAAGCTATGGTTTTTCCAGTAGTCATGTATGGATATGAGAGTTGGACCATAAAGAAGGCTGAGCACCGAAGAATTGATGCTTTTGAACCGTGGTGCTGGGGAAGACTCTTGAGAGTTATCTTGGACAGCAAGGAGATCAAACCAGTCAATCCTAAAGGAAATCAACCCTGAATATTCATTGGAAAGACTGATGCTGAAGCTGAAGCTCCAATACTTTGGCCACCTGATACGAAGAGCAGACTCATTGGAAAAGACCCTGATGCTGGGAAAGATTGAGGGCAGGAGGAGAAGGGGATGACAGAGGATGAGATGGTTGGATGGTGTCACCAATTCAAAGGACATGAGTTTGAGCAAACTCTGGGAGATAGTGAAGCACAGGGAAGCCTGGAGTGCGGCAGTCCATGGGGTCACACAGAGAGTCAGACACGACTGAGTGACTGAGTGAGCTGCTGCACCAATATAAGTAAATCAAAATCTAAGCCTATAAGCATCTCAAGTTCAGGAAAGAGAAAGCTAAGGGCAACCAATCACAGCCAACCTGGGTTTAAGCTACAATCAATAATTTCCTTACTTTGCTTCCACTTTTTCCCTGTGAAAGATTTTCCCCAGCTCCCTTTAGGGAGCACTTCTCACCACTTCCCCTTTGGCTTAAATAAATTCCTAAAATTTTGGTTTGCCTCAGTTTATCTTTTAATGGGACTCAGAGCCAAGTTTCTTTCTTTATTTCAAAGATCCATTTATTATTTATTTAGTTATTTACCTACTTTGTGTGTGTGTGTGTGTGCTGTGGTGGGTCTTTGTTGCTGCACACAAGTTTTCTCTGGAATGCAACTCTAGCTGCGGGTGCATGGACTTCTCACTGTGGTGGCTTCTCTTGTTACAGAGCACAGACTCTAGGCATGTGGGTTTCAGTAGCTGGAGCATGTGGGCTTGGTAGCTGTGGCACATGCTCTGTGGCATGTGGGGTCCTCCTGGACCAGGGATGGATCTGGTGTCCCTTGCATTGCAAGGCAAATTCTCAACCACTGGACTACCAGGGAAGCATCCAGAGCCATTTCTAAATATTAATGGTTATAGGCACCTCTGCTACTGCTGGTTCATAAGAAAGAATTTGATGTTGTGAGGACTGAGATATGCCTCAAACAACTGAAGCTGGAACTAACAACTTATTTTCATTTTTACTCTTTGGCTGTGCTGCACAGCTTGTGGGATCTCAGTTTGCCTACCAGGGACTGACCTTAAGGCCACAGCAGTGAAAGCATGGAGTTGCAAACCACTAAGCCAGCTGGCAATTCCCTGGAACTAGCAGTTTAGACCAAACCTATCAGACTGTTTCTACCTCCGTTTCTCCCAAATTCTTTCTGAACCTCATGCCATCTACCTGGATCTGGCCATCAAAGCTCAAGAAATGCCTGGCTTGTATTCCTGCTTTTATAAGCCAAGTGCCTTCCAAACATAAATCCTTTGACACAGTTTGGCTTTAAATGCTTAAAACAAACTTATTAGAAAATTGTAGTGTCATTAATATTTATATAAACCAAAGTTCACGCTAAAGTCAATTTATCATATCTGGCTTTTGGCTTTTCAGGTGTTGATCATGTGCTTTTAGACGGTTAGTCAAGCATGAACTTGCAAGCTAATGGTGTTTCCATATCCACACCAATACTGTGGTGTTGGCTGGGACCTTCCAAATGTGTGCTTGGTGTGTCTGTGCTAATGATTTATGAATCAGAATTATTTACCATCTGATCCAAAGCAAAGCACTGAAATCTATCAAGGGTGATCTATGGCCTGAGGGCACACTGGCAGGAAGAGGCAATTATTCTCTCAACTGGGAGGACAGGTGGGAAGAGAAAGGATCTGTGGTTTCAGTGCACAACAGCTTGTGCCTGTGACAAAACCATGCAAAGAATGGCTCCCTTAATCCCATTCAGTCTATGAGACATTTTAAAGCCTGCAATTCACATTCTCAAACACTTTGAGAACATGTAAACAATCTTATTGTATCATTCAGCAGAAGGCTCACTTAAAATGGAGATGGGCATAGAAAGCATACCATGGAGATTAACGGCATCGTATAATTTTACAAAAAGATTCTGCCGAAGATTAAGACATGCTTGAAACATGTCTTCTGTGAAAGCTCCAAAACATGTTATGCTCTTTCATGAATTCTTTTTAGGCATATGGTGCTAGAGAAGACTCTTGGGAGTCCCTTGGAAGGAGACCAAACCAGTCAATCCTAAAAGAAATCATCCCTGAGCCATGACATTAAAATACGCTTGCTCCTTGGAAGGAAAGCTATGACAAACCTAGACAGCATATTAAAAAGTAAAGACATCACTTTCCTGACAAATGTCTGTATACTCAAAGCTATGTTTTTTCCAGCAGTCATGTATGGATGTTAAGAGCTGGACTATGAAGAAGGCAGAGCGCTGCAGAATTGATGCTTTCAAATTGTGGTGCTGGAGAAGACTCTTGAGAGTCCCTTGGATAGGAAGGAGATCAAATCAGTCAATGCTAAAGGGAACATGAAAGTGGAAGTGGCTCAGTCATGTCTGACTCTTTGTGACCCCATGGAGTTCTCCAGGCCAGAATACTGGAGAGAGCAGCCATTCCCTGAAATCAACCCTTAATGTTCACTGGAAAGACTGATGCTGAAGATGAAGTTCCAATACTTTGGCCACCTGATGCAAAGAGCCAACTCATTGGAAAATTCCCTGATGCTGCGAAAGACTGAAGGCAAGAGGAGAAGCAAGCAGCCGAGGATGAGGTGGTTATATAGCATCACCGACTCAATGGACATGAATATGAGCAAACTCTGGGAGACAGTGGAGGACAGAGTAGCCTGGTGTGCTGCAGTCCATGGGGTCACAAAGAGTTGGACACGACTTAGTGACCAAAAGACAGAAAAATATTATGAAACTCCAGCTTCAGTGCACAGGGGAAGGTGTAAACAAGTGGTCCTTGCTGTCAAAACTGAGTTTCTCGAACTGTCACATCCATGCGGACCCCTGGGGCTCTGGTTAAAATGCAGGTTCTTGTTGAACATGTCTGGGGCAGGGCCTGGGATTCTGCATTTCTGACAAGCCCCCAGGGGATGTGGATGTTGTGGGGCACAGACATCGTATTTACAAGGCAAAAACATTTATAAGACAAAACAGTGTAAAAGAACCTTCTGACCTTGCACATTTTTGCAAAGAAATCTGAAGTTCTTTGCAGAACTCTGAAGGATAACTTTCCTTCAGAAATGCGTGCTACCTGGGGCTACTGTTCTTTGTGTCCATGCCTAAAGATACAGATGTATTGCTGCTGCTTTAAATTGGTGACCACAGCTTCTCACCTCTCCAGACATCTGATGGAAAAGAACCTGCCAGATGGAAAGCCAGACAGAAGGGTGTGTTCCTAGGAAGTCAAGAGGCAATCCTTGGTGCCCAGAGTATCCAGACCAAAGATTTCGGGTGAGGCACTACAAGGCTGGACAAGAGAAAGGATTTGTCAGCCAGTGTCCATGTCCTTTCAGTGAACATTATCTTCTTTCTTGGTTTCCTTGAGGTCTTAAACCATGCTGAATACACTGCATCCTAGTAGAGAGACCTATTTTGGGCAATTTACAAATATAATCAGCTTATGATGGTTTATGGAAGTTTGCTCAGAGGAAAAAGCTCAGGGCAGAGCCTAAAGCTGGTACTTAAAATAGGCCAGTGGCATTTTGAGAAAAAGCAAATAGAAACCCAGACCTGAGCCCATGATGCCAAGGGAAGCATCTTCCTCATAGATGTCAGCGCGCTGCATGGTATTTTTACAAGGAGGAAGCTTGGACTCTAAGTAACAATAACCAGGAATGTGTATTTACCAGGATTGAGTTCTCCTTTAGAGTACTTTTTCATCAGAATTTCAGATTATAAAGAGATCAAAAAGTTTAAGAATGGAGATGGGTATGAATACATAAACAACTTGGGATAGGATTTCTGATCTTGGTAAATGAGAGCATCTGCCCCATGATGTACTCCAAGACAAAGGCTATTTTCTAACAGTGATTTATATCTTGGGACTAAGGAGCATGAGGTAATATTCATAATTTATAAACTTAATACCTATGACTGCTCAGAGAACTAAAAAAAAAATTAATGCTGACATTAATGCTGATCACGTCTGCCTATTTAATGAATATTACAACGCAAATAACTAGAGTGCTATGATTTTTACTTCAAATTACAATGCACTTGGGCATATTCTAAGATAGGGAACTTTAATAGGATGGCCTATTTCCCAAAGAACAGGCAGTGAATTCTGAGAACAGTGGGGTAGATGGTTGTTGATTTTCTTGATTCATGATCACCACTTATGTTTTGAACATTTGGTATATTTTAGATGGCAGGAAACCAGGGACAGGTCTAAGAAACTGGCCTTAAGTTAGTTCTTTCATTGAAAGAAGATACTTTTACACGATCTGATTTTGTTGCCAGATTAATAAATGCCAGTCCATCACACATAGCTTTACAGGTTCATTAGCCATTTATGCGAAAATTTTCAGCTTCCTAAGAGATTATTTACTTGTTGTTTTATTAGCATCCTAGCTTCAAAAGAAATCATGAATTACATTTTGTGTTGAGGTCAAGTCATAGGGTCAGTTCTTATCCTGTTTTCTCATTTTCCAACTGCCATTAAAAAAAAAAAAACTTCAAAAGGAAAGCAAAAAGATTAGGAATTAAACAATCACATTTTAATCAATAAATATAAACACTTGTTAACAAGTTACTAGGCAAAATAAAACAGTAATTTATCAAGAATTCAAAAGAGAATACCACCTTGAAAAACATTTTCACCATAAACTTTTCTCCATTTAGAGAATTAGAGGTAACAAAAATTTATTCAGAATAAGGCTTGGGATAACCTAAAAAGTTCCAGGTAGATTATTAAGCTAAAACAGATGATTTTGCACATAGCAGGTAATACACAGATTGTCTGACAACTCAATGAATAAATGACTGAATGGATGAATCGCTGAACACAGGGAAAAGAATTCCTTCTGTTCACATTGTGAGCCAGGCCTGTAACCATTTCTCGTTCCTTCTCTGCCTCACTATGCCTGGCTAGGCTCTGTATTGCAGGAAATCACACTCCCAAGGACCGTTGCCAGATGGTTTTCAGGTAGAGCTGGAAGGGTAAGGTGTTGAAGGAAGACTACAGGGCAGGAGGAGAGGTGGAAAAAATCAGGAATTTTTCCAGGTCTGACTCATCTGGTGTTGCTTCATCTCGGGCAGTGGCTTTGTCCCTGCCATTGCTTCATTTCCTACAACTCCCGGGTGGTCCAGCTCCCCCCAGGCAGCCCCACCATGGTTCCAGCTCCTGTGCAGGATCCCAGTTTCCGGACTTGAGGAACCACACCTCCTCATAACCCTATGTGACAACGCACGTGCACGTTAAGTCACCTCTGTCGTGTCCGACTCTGTGATGCTATGGACTGTAGTCCACCAGGCTCCTCTGTCCATGGGATTCTCCAGGCGAGAATACTGGAGTGGGTTGCCATGCCCTCCTCTAGGGGAATCTTCTTGACCCAGGGATTGAACCCGAGTCTCTTACCTCTCCTGCATTGGCAGGCGGGTTCTTCATCACTAGCGCCACCCGGGTTACAGCTTCCTTTCATTTATCTTATCTTTCATCATCTACGTATGTCAATTTCCTCCATTAAATTCCCTCTACTGAAATACCTAGAGTGGTTTCCGTTTTCTTGACTGGATCCTGACTGCTACATATTAGAATCATTATATTTTTTCCCCCTCTCTTAACATATCTGGGAATTTTTGCACAAGAATCTTCCCTAAGTCAATGAAAAATTCACTCAAACCGCATTCAATATTCCACTTTCTGCAATACAGGAGAATGAATATCCCTTTGGCTGTTTTTTGTCAAGGACTCTCTTTGCCAGGTACAAATATGACTCTGACAGTCTACCAAAGTCACCACCAGTCATGGTGGACACAGTCAAAAGTCATCTGCAGAGGTCATTTTTGTTGTATGTACTAAGTGCAACAACAAGGAGAAAGACAAACAAAATGAATCTTAAGAGAAAAAGTCATCAAATGGATAACAATGTAAAAAAAAGTCTCTGAAAAGTCAGAGACCATAAGACAGCACCAGAGAGTTTCTTTCCCGTTGAATCAATAATTTTCCTGAAATTAAAATCTTTTAGAATTTCTGGATCTTTTAAGAGCATTACAAAAAAGATTTCTGATTCATCAACAAATGATCCGTAGCTTCTCAGCTGGAATGCACCCCTGGAATGAATTATCTTCAGAAGTAGAGTTCCTTGGTGAGCATGGAGACCACACATGGAATCTGCTTCTTCTCGTGGAAGCGTGGGTCATCAGACTGGGATTCAAAGTGCCTGGCCACCCTGTCATTCACCCGGGTGAGGATCTGCAAGATCTCCAGGCTCTTCCCATGCTCATTCAGGATGGAGCAGAGGGCCTGCACAAACCAGGAGCCACTCCCTGGGTTCCTCCATGAATAATAGCCTTCAATGGGAGAAGAGAAAGGAGATGAAGTCAGCTGACCTGGCTGCTGCTTTGCTCACTACCCAGCAGGAGCTGTCTGTGACTGGGGCCTTCACATGCGCTCTTCTGAGATGACAGCAGTCCCCACTTCCCCATACTGGATATGTGTCCTCCAAACTCTGTACTACAGGGAATCATTCTAAAACACAAATCTCATGTTGTCCCCGAGAAATGGAATATTTCCTGCTCAGTAAACGAGGATGTCACAGTCATCAGTGACTGCAGCTCTCCAATGTGAGCTGGTGAGCACAAAGGGCACTCAGGAAGGAGAAGAATACCTGTGAGCTAGCAGCCATCAGACTGCGGCCACTCCCGATAGTGAGCCCCAAGGGAGCTCGGGTTGTGAAAAACACAGGATACTGGCCCCAGTAGTTGATGCATATGAAAGCAGTGATTTCAGGCAGTTCAGACTTTTGCATCTTCCCATACATAGAGAGGCATTACATTAATTTGGGTTATCTGGTTTTCTTTCATTAACAATAGCCTTTTGATGTTCAAACTACCCACCCTTTCGTTGCAAAACTTCTATATAACCTGGCTCCTTCCCTTGTCTCCTTGGAGTTCTCCCAAGATTACTTGAGATGCTATCTCCCAGGCTTAAGTCCTAAAAATTTCCATGTAATAAAACATAACTCTCAAGTTTTAGGTTGTGAATATTTTTTAAGTTGACATCCCTCTCTCACCTAAAATGGTTCCTTCTATATGAGGGTGAAATTTAGGCTGCTTAGCACATCCCACAGGGCCCACCACAACTGGGTCCCCATTTCCCTGTCTAGGTTTGAACCTTGTTCATGCCCAGTCCTGCAGTCCATGGGGTCGTGAACAGTTGGACACAACTTGGCTAATGAACAACAACATGCCCAGTCATACCCTGGGCTACGGCCTTTCCCCTCCCTGGGCCACGTCAGTGAAGAGGCAGTGGTCTACAAGCTAGGGTAGCAGCTCTCTTCAGAAGCTACAATGCCTGGCACCTTGATCTCAACCTCCAGAACTGTGAAAAATGAACTTCTGCTCCCTAGCCTGTGGACTTACGTTAGAGCTGCCTGTAAAGACTAACACACCCTGTGGTCCAGCTCTTGAGTTTTACCAATGCACTGAGCCACCTGCCCCTGGCACTCTGTCTGATAAGCCATTTCAACCTTCCTCCTGTTATTTGATTTTTAAAGACTTGGTTATAGAAGTTCTTTCTTTGAAGCCTCTCTCTCCCTAGAACTCACCCTTAGAGTTCACCCTTTTTCCTTCAGTTCTGCCAGACCTGGCTTAGGGCCCCTCCAACTCGACTGACAGGTTGGATTACATAACTATAAGCTCCTATGACTCTGCCTTCCTCTCAAAGGCAGGAACCAAATTTCTTTTTTACAGGATTCTTAAAACTGGGAAGTTTTCATTCTCACAAAATCCCATCTGTACATCTTGCCAGAGCTGGTTTTCCAAACACAACAGCCAACTTACTGTAACCAATACTTCTATACCAAGCACTTGACAACCTACTATCATAGCTGGGAGAAGTCAGTGATGGTTTTTACCCCAAACAATGGAGTTCACTGAACTTGCTCAGGCAAACCCAAACAAGAGGGAGGCTTGCTTGCTGCTGCATTTCTGGTGCTTGTTTACAGGCTTGTTTAAAGGAGTCCTGGTCTGAGCTATATAACTCTATTATGTATGAAAATCTCTGTATGACCTTGGGCAGGTCACTTAAACTTACTCAAGCTCAATTTTTTTTTCTATCTGTAAAATTAGGACAGAAGTAACAACTTTCCTAACTACTACACAATTATTTCAGGGTAGAAGACACGAAAAACACTCAGTAAATAGGTACCATAGACATGCTTGTTCTTATAATTATCAATAATAATCATAATCATAATCATAAATGAGAGAATTCAGCTTTCTTTTGGAGAGAAAAGTGACTATATCGCCATGGTAAGCAGAACAGTGGCCCTCAGAAATGCTCACGCCATAAAGCAGGGGTCCTCAGGATCTAATGCCTGATGACCTGAGGTGGAGCTGATGTAAGAATAATAGAAATTAAGTGCACAATACATGTAATGCACTTGAGTCATCTGGAAACCATCCACCCCCACCCTGGTCCATGGAAAACCTATTTTCCATGAATCATGTCCCTGGTGCCAAAAGGGTGGGAACTGCTGCCCTAGAGCACTTCACAGATGGGGCTGAGGTCAAGGAAACAAGATGGAGAAATTATCCTGGGATTATCCAGACAGGACTAATCTAACCACAGGAGCCCTTAAAAGAGGGTCAGAAAGAACAACGTAAGGATGGAAGGAGGGTCAGGTACGAGGCTGCCAGCTTTGAAGCTGGAGGAAGGGGGCCACAGGCCAAGTAATGCAGGCAGTTCTAAACTGCTGAAAGTAAGGCTGTGGATTTGCGCCCCCTACAGTCTCTAGAAGGAACTGCTGTCCATTCTGGAATTCTGACCTGCGGGACTGTGTGTGTTCAGCCACCATGTTTGCCGCAATTTATCACTGCAGCAATAGGAAACTAACACAGCTCCAAGTCTCCATTTCGAAGGTGGGATGCACAGTGTGGTTAGCAGCCAAGGGACTTGATACCTGGAACTGTGGAATAGGCAAAGAGAAAGTCGGCTTCAACCGGGATCTTATATCGGGGATTAGCATCAGTGTCATTGATAGGTCCTGAGTCAGCCTGGATCCCGTCATCGAGCTCTGTCCCCCGGCAAGCCTAAAATCAAAGCAGAGACGGCTGCATGAAGCTGAGAATAGGAACACGTGTGTTACTCACAGCTGTATTCCACTGCAGTCCCAGAACTGTGCTTGGCATGTACCAACAACACAACGATGTCCAAGATAATCTGAAGATGTGTTGAATTAGCAAGCAGAGCAAATAAAAAGACTATACTGTCTTAAACTCAGATAATTTGTGATCCAATGCAAATACAGATGCCAAGCATTAGAGGTAGAAAAATACAACCTAAATTTGCATACCCCAATGGAAACAGCATGTAGATTTGTAAAAAATGATACAAGCCAAGTCACTCTGTAATCTTTTTTCATTTCTATTGACTTCGTTTTTTAAAATTATTTTCATACTTAGAGAAAATTAATTTATTTGTCTGTGCTGGGTCTTAGTTGCAGCTTAGTTGCACTTAGTTATAACATGTGGGATCCAGTTCCCTGACCAGGGATTGAACCTGGGCCCCTGGCATTGGGAGTGCAGAGTCTTAGCCACTAGACTACCAGGGAAGTCTCTCTATAGACTCTGAAAAGGGATTACCTGAATGAAGAAGAGTTTGGGCTTCTCTAACAGGGTTTTGCATCGATCCCCCCTAAAATGGGCTGTCAAGTCCTTTATTGCTGTCTTGCCATCTGTTCCATAAATTAAATTTTCTTCTCCATGGCTTAATAAGATGCAGGCGAAGCAGGCTGAATTTCTGTGGTCTTCTTCAGAAGCTGCAAGCCATCGAAACATTGAAAAGTTAAAATATGATTCCTGAGTGTGGGACCTCAGAGGTACTATTCCCTTTCAGTCTGGCAGCTGCCACTGACGAAGAGGGACAGGCAGAGGGTGGAGGAGCTCCCCTGTATGACACTGAGGAGAGGTTAGAGGGAGAATTCTAGAATTCCCACTGAGTCTGAAACCAGAATGCGGCTGCCTCACATGGAAGAGAATCCCACAGGCAAGCGGGCTTCAGGCAGCTCCTGGGACAGCATATTGGGCTGCTAAAGGCCGGGGCCTTGGTTAGGTCTGTGACACTGGGCAAGCTGCTTAACCATTTTGTGTCTTGGTCTTCTTGTCTGTAAAATGGAGCTACCCATTAAATGGGTTGATATTTGCAAAGCAGACCACATGAGTATCAAGCAAGTATTTGTTAAAGAAAATAAAACACGCTAAGTGAAACAAGACACTGACTAAAGCAAAGATGCTCTATGATTTCACATATATGAGCTTCCTAGGGTAATCAGGTTCACCAAGGCAGAAAGCAGGATGGTGGTTACCAGGGGTTGAGGGGATGGGAAATGGGGCCTTAGGGTTTAATGGGGACGGAGTTTCAGTTGTGCAAGATGAAAAGAGTTCCTCTGGAGGTGGGTGGTGGTGGTTGCCAAACAAGGTGAATATATTACTTTTACTGAAAAGAAAAGAAAGAAAGAAAGTGTTAGTTGCTCAGCCGTGTCCCGCTCTTTGAGATCCCACGAACTGTAGCCCACCAGGTTCCTCCGTCCACGGGATTCTTCAGGCAAGAATACTGAGGTGGGTTGCCATGCCCGCCTCCAGGGGATCTTCCCGACCAGGATCAAAAGTGGATCTCTTGCCTCTCTCCTGCATTGGCAGGCGGGTTCTTTACCACTATCGCCACCTGGGAAGCCCCAGTAAGTTGGCTTAGCTTGATCTCATCTAAGATTCCACGGTTCTAACTAACTAGCTACCTAGAACTATGTACTATAACCTTTCTTCTTCTCTTCTCTTCATCAGTGATGAGAGAAGAGTAAGATTTAAAATTTCTTAATTCCCTGGCAGTCAGGTGGTTAGGACTCCATGCTCCCACTGCTGAGGGCCTGGATTTGATTCCTGGTTGGGGAGCTAAAATTCCACAAGCTGTGATGTGGCCAAAAAAATAATAGTAGTAAAAGAATTTCCTGAACACCTACTACAGCAGTGATCTAGGTACTTTGCCCGAGTTACCTTACTTAATTGCTACAAGAGCCCCTTGAAGTAGGCCTCATTTATTTTTATTTCACTGATAAAAAATGGCATCTCAGAGACGTCCTAGAACTTTGCCCTGTCAAGAAAAATCACCACGTTGCTATTTTGATAGGACGATAAATGAGAATTCTATGATCCTGACATGACCTGGGCTTAGGTGGTATAATCTGCTTTTTAAAAAATATTTATTTTTATTTACTTATTTGGCTGTGTGGAATCCTAGTAGCAGCATGTGGAGCTTCAATCTTCCTTGTGGAATGTGGGAACTTTTTAGTTGTGGCATAAGAAGTCTTAGTTGTGGCATGTGGGAAATAATTCCCTGACCAGGGATCAAACTTGGGCCCCCTGCATTGGGAACATGCAGTCTTAGCCACCTGACCTCCAGGGAATTCCCAGTATAACTCACTTTTCATAAGAATAGAAACTACCATTGGGACAAGTCCTTACATCTATATAGGGCATTACCCTTCTCAAATCATGCTCACAAGCTTTCCCTCAGCTAATGCTAATTGCAACCCCAAGAAGCAGGACTTGCTGTAGGATCATGATCCACATTTCAGGAAAGCAAAAAACCAGGAGGGCACAGACACCCTGCCTTGCTCACCCTTGGACTGCTCAAACTTGGACTAGACCCCAAACGTGTACTCGTGATTTCCGATCTGCTCTACCATGTGACCTACTATGGTACAGAAGGTTGGCTCTTAAGATCCTTGTTTGAAGAAGTAAGGAAAAGATGCCCGGTTTTTAAAAATGTAAGAGACGGGTACTTAAGAGAGAGTGTTATAAGGTGGGGGGAGGGATCTTTTTCTTGTTTAGCTGCACATCTAAGAAAAGCAGCCGTGGTTGAAACTGTCTACCCTCTGCCCATGGGTCACTGTCTAACAGGTTGGGAGGGTGTTACTTTCAATTATTTGCCCTAAATGTGAGAATACCATAGGCAGCTTCCACTAGATGGGTGTGGGGTAATAGAAAACGTAATTGTCCTGGAACTAGTTAATGCTTCGGTTTTGGTTCTGCTCCTCCTAACTGCCTTCAGTATGACCCTTATTCTCTCTAAAGCTCTGTCCCTACATTTATGAAATGGGCGTGATGATGTTGTTGGCCAACACGGCAGGGGTTCCATTAAAGATCTAAAGAAACAAATCTGTGAACATGTTGTGTAAGAAGTAAGGTAGTTCTGAAGTGTATGGGGATGATTATTCTCTATCTGCCACCAGTGAAAATTTATACTTAAACTCTGTTCTGGACAGAAAGGTAAGATTTGCTACTTTATTAGCCTTTTGAAATTGAGACTGTTCTGTAGCTACAGAACCTATTGCTGTGAGGCAAGCTGCTTTCCTCCTTTGAGGGGGAAATCTAAGTTTACCAAGAGAGACAGGTGTCGTGGAGACAGGTATGCAGTCACCTGGAGGAAGGAAAGGCCTCCCATGCTGAGATCCCTCCCCCCGTCATGTGAAGGCAGCTTCTCAGACCAGGTGGGGCCCGGCTCCACTAGGGCGCAGGAAGATGACTGAAGGAGGAGGGGCAGGAGTGTACCTTTTTTCAGCAGATCTTGCATCTTGGCACAAGAGCAGTCGTTATAGACAGCCACATCGAAACCCAGGCTCCGGAAGCACTTGAAAAGAGCCTCTGCGTCTTTGTCTGTGCCATTGCGGACACCCATTCCTGTGGGAATTGAGCGCCGAGTTCACCGATGGGCGCCACATGCACAGAAGGGGAAGCCCCCCACCCCGCCACCGAAAGGTAAGCCCCTTCACGTGGCTTGTGCCCATGCTCAGTCATGTCTGACTCTTGCTGCTACCCCATGGACTGCAGCTCACCAGGCTCCTCTGTGCATGGGGACTCTCCAGGCAAGAATACTGGGGTGGATTGCCATTTCCTCCTCCAGGGGATCTTCCCCACCCAGGGATCAAACCTGCATCTCCTGTGGCTCCTGCACTGGCAGGCAGATTCTTTACCACTAGCACCACCTGGCAAGCCCCATCACCTGGCTTGGCCAAAGCCAAACAGCCCGTCCCCACCTTCATCCTCTGAGTCCTTTGGTCCAAGTCCCACATCTGCTAATCCACATGATGGGAATCTCAAACTGAAAGTTCCCAGTTTCCCCTCATGCCTCTCTCCTGGACATGTGACACCACCTGCAGAGGGGCTGTCTACCATAGCAGATAGACACAGCGGTCTTCTGATGAATGTCTGATACCAGTCTGAACGAAGCTGAAGGAACTGGAAGGGAACAGAAGAGCTGAGCCCATGCCCCCAGCACCCACCTGTTCTTCTGTCGAAGTTCTTGTTGTTTATGATGATACATTTGCCCACCTTCTCAAAATTCATGTTATACTGATACGTAGGCACTCGGTCCCGGGGGATGTTGACTGATTTCCCTGAGTCATTTTTCTTCTTCTTACTGGGGAAATATAAAGCCAGTCAGGGGCTGTCGAAGATGTCAAGACAGTAATGACCTCTTGATTTTACTACTAGCATAAAAGGGATGCCTAAGAAAGCTGCAATGTCTGTTGGAAAAAAAAAAAAAGACCTGGGGTGGACAGATTGCTCTGTTTAACTGTCATATTTAAAATGAGTAGGATCTCCTGCTTAATTTCATTAGATGCTACAGAAATGCCAACTGCAATCATAATGTGATACCAGTACGCTCCTTACAAGTGTTCCAGGGTGTTGGTGACTATACGTTAGAGTACTACAGGGCGTTCAGCACCTGGAGTTACTATTCGTTGCTGGGGGAGCCCACTTTGTACATCCCTCTGCGGAAGCTGGCAGAATCTACTAAAACTGAACTTAAACATATCCTTTGAGAGACCCGTTCCCCTCCTGGGTATCCAGCCCAAAGGAGAGCAGATGGTTATCTAAGGACAGAGCCACGCACATACACAGTGTTACTATTTAGTAACAGCCCCAAACAGGGAGTAATCCAAATGTCCATTTACAGTGGAATGGATTAACTGTGGAATATTCATATAGTGCAACACTACAGACATGGAGATGTGGGTTCAGACCACTGCAATCAAGCAAATATTACAATAAAGTGAGTCAGATGATTTTTTTTTTTGGTTTCCCAGTGTATATAAAAGTTATGTTTACACTATACTGTAGTCTACTGTGTGCAACAGCATTATTTCTTAAAAAAAAAAAAAAAGTAGGTGTACCTTTATTAAAAAGTACTTTAGTGCTGACTTCCCTGGTGGTCTAATGGCTAAGACTCTCCCAAATGCTGGGGGCCTGGGTCTGATCCCTGGTCAGGGAAGTAGATGCCACATGCCACAACAGAAGATTCTGCACGCCACAGTGAAGACTAAAGATCCCACACACTGCAACTAACGTTTGGCACCGCCAAATAAATCAATACATAATTTAAAAAATGGCTAAAAAATTCTAACCATCATCTGACAACATAGGGTTTGTCACTAGCCTTCAATTTTTAAAAAGAAAAAATACATGATCTGTGATGTGATGAATAGAGTGCATTAAAAGACATGCCTACAATAACGAGATGAATAAACTATGACAACACAGAGCCATGTGGATGCATCTCGAACAGATAATACTGAGTGAAAGAACCTAGACACAAAAGGGTACATAAGTGTGTGCACTTCTCGATATGGATGTTATCATTCAATTAACATTTCCATTAAAGGGGGGAAAAGGAATAGTAACTTAAAATGGAAAGTAGGCCCCTTCCAATCTCCAGACACTGACCATCCAGTTTTCTAAGAGTCAGCCACAAAGGCACTGAAGCTGGAACCTGGGACATTGTTGAGAGAGTAGAGGAAAAAAACATCAGATTGAGTGGGAAGCTGCCTTGCTAGTCACCCACCTGAATGTAAATTCCATGAGAGAAAATATATATTTCATCATATATATATACATACACACATATTTATCATATATATATATTCTGAAAATAAAATCTCTTCTAAAAAATTGCAGAATCCCCAATACCTAGAACAATGCCTGGCTTGTAAGTTGCTCAATAAATATTTTGCTGTAAGCTACAGATCAATATCCTTCATGAATATAGATGGAAAAATCCTTGATGAAATCTTAGAAGCCAATTCTGCAATCTATAAATAAGATTATACACCATGACCAAGTATGATTGATCCCATGAACACAAGGTCAATTTAACATCCAAAAATCAATCTATATAATCCATCATATTAACAGAATAAAGGACAAAACCTATGTGATAAACTCAGCTGGTACAAAAAAGCATTTGACAAAACCCAATACCCTGCTGAGTTAAATTCACTCACTCCAGTCCATTTTAGTTCGCTGATTCTTAAAATGTCAGTGTTCACTCTTGCCATCTCCTGTTTGACCACTTCCAATTGACCTTGATTCGTATCCTGAATATTCTAGGTTCCTATGCAATATTGCTCTTTACAGCATCGGACATTCTAGGTTCCTATGCAATATTGCTCTTTACTTCCTTCACCAGTCACATCCACAACTGGGTGTTGTTTTCGCTTTGGCTCTGTCTCTTCATTCTGGAGTTATTTCTCTACTGATCTCAAGTAGCATATCGGGCACCTGCCAACCTGGGGAGTTCATCTTTCAGTGTCTTATCTTTTTGCCTTTTCATACTATTCATGGAGTTCTCAAGGCAAGAATACTGAAGTGGTTTGTCATTCCCTTCTCCAGTGGCCCATGTTTTGTCAGAACTCTCCACCATGACCTGTCTATCTTGGGTGGCCCTACATGGCATGGCTCATAGTTTCACTGAGTTAGACAAGGCTGTGGTCCATGTGATCAGTTTGACTAGTTTTCTGTGATTGTGGTTTTCATTCTGTCTGTCCTCTGATGGAGAAGGATAAGAGGCTTATGGAAGCTTCCTAATGGGAGAGACTGACTGAGGGGGAAACTGGGTCTTATTCTGATGGGCAGGGCCATGCTCAGTAAATCTTTAATCCAATTTTCTGTTGATGGGTGGGGCTGTGTTCCCTCCCCGTTGTTTGACCTGAGGCCAAACTATGAAAAAGAATCCCTTAGAAGAAATGGAGTAGCTCTATAATCAACAAAAGAATACAAAATGCAGTCCTTGGATGCAATCTCAAAAATGACAGAATGATCTCTGTTCCTTTCTAAGGCAAACCATTCAATATCATGGTAATCCAAGCCTATGCCCCAACCAGTAATGCTGAAGAGGCTGAAGTTAAACGGTTCTATGAAGACCTACAAGACCTTCTAGGGCTAACACCCAAAGAAGATGTCCTTTTCATTATAGGGGACTGGAATGCAAAAGTAGGAAGTCAAGAAACATCTGGACTAACAGGCAAATTTGGCCTTGGAGTACAAAATGAAGCAGGGCAAAAGCTAATAGAGTTTTGCCAAGAGAACACACTGGTTATAGCAAACACCCTCTTCCAACAACACAAGAGAAGAGTCTACACATGGACATCACCAGAGGGTCAATAAAGAAATCAGATTGATTATATTCTTTGCAGCCAAAGATGGAGAAGCTCTATATAGTCAGCAAAAACAAGACTGGGAGCTGACTATGGCTCAGATCATGAACTCCTTATTGCCAAATTCAGACTTAAATTGAAGAAAGTAGGGAAAACCACTAGACCATTCAGGCATGATCTAAATCAAATCCTTTATGATTATACAGTGGAAGTGAGAAATAGATTCAGGGGATTAGATCTGATAGAGCGCCAGAAGAACTATGGATGGAAGTTTGCGACACTGTACAGGAGCCAGTGATCAAGACCATCCCCAAGAAACAGAAATGCAAAAAGGCAAAATGGTTGTCTGAGGAGGCCTTACAAATAGCTGAGAAAAGAAGAGAAGTGAAAGGCAAAGGAGAAAAGGAAAGATATACCCATTTGAATGCAGAATTCCAAAGAAGAGCAAGAGATAAGAAAGCCTTCCTCAGTGATCAATGCAAAGAAATAGAGGAAAACAATAGAATGGGAAAGACTAGAGGTCTCTTCAAGAAAATTAGAGATACTAAGGGAACATTTCATGCAAAGATGGGCTCGATAAAGGACAGAAATGGTATGGACCTAACAGAAGCAGAAGACATTAAGGTGAGGTGGCAAGAATACACAGAAGAACTGTACAAAAAACATCTTCATGAACCAGATAATCACGATGGTGTGATCACTCACCTAGAGCCAGACATCCTGGAATGAGAAGTCAAGTGGGCCTTAGGAAACATCACTACGAACAAAGCTGGAGGTGATGGAATTCCAGCTGAGCTATTTCAAATCCTAAAAGATGATGCTGTGAAATTGCTGCACTCAATATGCCAGAAAATTTGGAAAATTCAGCAGTGACCACAGGACTAGAAAAGGTCAGTTTTCATTCCAATCCCAAAGAAAGGCAATGCCAAAGAAAGCTCAAACTACTGCACAATTGCACTTGTTTCACACGCTAGCAAAGTAATGTTCAAAATTCTCCAGGCCAGGGTTCAACAGTATGTGAACTGTGAACTTCCAGATGTTCAAGCTGGATTTAGAAAAGGCAGAGGAACCAGAGATCAAATTGCCAACATCCTCTGGATCATCGAAAAAGTGAAAGAGTTACAGAAAAACATCTACTTCTGCTTTATTGATTGCACTCAAGTCTTTGACTCTGGATCACAACAAATTGGAAAACTTTTAAAGAGATGGGAATACCAGACCACCCTACCTGCCTCCTAAGAAATCTCTATGCAGGTCAAGAAACAACAGTTAGAACTGGACATGGAACAACAGACTGGTTCCAAATTAGGAAAGGAATACATCAAGGCTGTATGTTGTCACCCAGCTTATTTAACTTATATGCACAGTATATCATGAGAAATGCCAGGCTGGATGAAGCACAAGCTGGAATCCAGATTGCCAGGAGAAATATCAATAACCTCAGATACGCAGATGACACCACCCTTATGGCAGAAAACAAAGAACTAAAGAGCCTCTCAACGAAAGTGAAAGAGGAGAGTGGAAAAGTTGGCTTAAAACTCAACTTCAGAAAACTAAGATCATGGCATCTGGTCCCATCACTTCATGGCAAATAGATGCAGAAACAATGGAAACAGTGACAGACTTCCAATCAGTTAATCCGAAAGGAAATCAGTCCTGAATGTTCCTTGGAAGGACTGATACTGAAGCTGAAACTCCAATACTTTGGCCACCTGATGCGAAGAACTGACTCACTGGAAAAGACCCTGATGCTGGAAAGATTGAAGTCGGGAGGAGAAGGGGATGACAGAGGATGAGATGGTTGGATGGCATCACCGACTCAATGGATATGAGTTTGAGCACACTCCGGGAGACAGTGATGGACAGGGAAGCCTGGCTTGATGCAGTCCATGGGGTCTCAAAGAGTTGGACATGACTGAGCGACTGAACTAAACCGAAAACCTTGCTATGAGAAAAATGATAATTAGACTAGGATTACAATGGAACTAACTCAGCCTGCAAAGGGCATCTATGAAAAACCCACTGCTAATATCATATTTGATGAAATAAAATTTATATTTTTAGGCAGGGCAAGAAAAAATTAAACATAAACTCTCTGTGTTTGTTTGGGCTTCCCCTCCCTCCCTAATGTACAGTAAGCCTCTGCATTATACATTAACCAGGGCTCTTCTAGGATGCGGAGAAGGCAATGGCACCCTACTCCAGTACTCTTGCTTGGAAAATCCCATGGACAAAGGAGCCTGGTAAGCTGCAGTCCATGGGGTCACTAAGAGTCGGACACAACTAAGCGACTTCACTTTGACTTTTCACTTTCATGCATTGGAGAAGGAAATGGCAACCCACTCCAGTATTCTTGCCTGGAGCATCCCAGGGACAGGGGAGCCTGGTGGGCTGCCATCTATGGGGTCGTACAGAATCGAACATGACTGAAGTGACTTAGCAGCAGCAGCAGCAGCAGCAGCTTCTAGGATGGGGCTGCCTGCTCAGCTGCAGAGATCAATACTTCTTTTTTCTTCTGATGCTAGCAATGTATATAACATTCTTTCCTGATTCTGCAGGGGGTCATAGTGACTTGCTGCTGGCTTTGTATGTGCTTACCTGGACTATGTGTCTTTGGTGAACTTCATGTGAAATACCAGCATGTCATTTTTTTAAAAAAATTAAGTTATTTATTTGGCTGCTTTGGGTCTTAGTTGTGGCATGTGGAATCTTTGTTGAGGCATGCAGGCTCAGTAGTTGTAGGGTAAGGGTTTAGGTGCTCCATGGCATATGGGACTTTAGTTTCTCGACTAGGGATTGAACTCGTGTCCTCTGAATTGCAAGGTGAATTCTTCATCACTGGACCACCAAAATCCCCAGTATGCAATTTCGATGTATGATCCTATGTCTCAAAAATGTATACAATTTTGCCTTTGACTTCTAACAGGTAGAGCAGTTCTCAGAGCTTTCTGTGAATCTGCTTCCCGGAGTACAATTCTCAAGTTTCAAAATTCCTGTTTTTTCTGACTTGATAGTTAACTAAAAGGCTGAATGCTTCCCACTCAGGAAAAAGTCAAATATATCCACTCCTGCCACTTCTATTAAATACTGCAAGAAAGGTTTTAGTTGAGATAATCAGGATTTTAAAAGTGTCATATGAATGAATGAATGAATCAGGTTTTGTTTGCTCCTTTGGCAGACATGGAAACTGAGGTCCACAGAGAGGCAGGGAGTTGTTCAAAGTCACCCAGCTAGATATTAGCAGAGTGGGACCATCCCAGGTCTTCTTCATGTCAGAGTTCCAGAGCCCTATGCCCTTGAGTATTTGTTAGAGTGATGTGTCCAACACCCTCCCAAAACTTTGTTCAAAAGTTGGAAGAAGGAGCTTCTTTGGTGGTTAAGTGGTTAAGACTTTAATGCAGGGGATGAGGTTTCGATTCCTGGTCAGAGATCTAAGCTCCCACATGCCTTGCAGCCAAAACCCCAAACATAAAACAGAAGCAATGCTGTGGCAAATTCAATAAAGACTTTAAAAATGGTTCATATTAAAACAAAATTTTTTTTTTAAAGTTGGGATAAGTAAAGTGAAAGCTGAGTTTGTTCCCTGGTCCAAGGGTCCTTTACTCTGAATCTTCACTCAATGTTACTTGAGTTTATCAGAATCTGAAAGGAGGTGGCCTTTCCCCTCCTACTTTGGTCCACATCACAGATGAGTTGTGTAAGTTCAACATTCAGATTCCTTATCGCTGTTTTCAGCTTCAACGTGACTTTATCTTCTGCTTTTATAAGGTCAAATTTCTTCTGTCGTATCATTTTATTTCTAAAAGAGAAATGTCCTCAGTCTGGTGTCCTACCTTCTAAAGACTCCCCCTCTCCTTTGTTTCCTCTGTTTACAGGGGTGATGCCAATTCTCCTTCTTCCTACTTCCCCCAGGGTTCCCTGGTGGCTCAGTGGTAAAGAATCTGTCTTCAATGCAGGAGACATGGCTTCAATACCTGGGTCGGGAAGATTCCCTGGAGAAGGAAATGGCAACCCACTCCAGTATTCTTGCCTGGAGAATCCCATGAACAGAGGAGCCTGGTGGGCTGCAGTCCACAGGGTCGCAAAGAGTCGGGCACGACTGAGCGACTAAACGATTTCCCCCGGAGAGGCAGTACAAAAGAGCCCTGGACTTGGGGTCAGACAGAGGTCTGCATTATCCCGTGTGCCCTGGGTCGGTGAGTCTCTGCTTTCACAGAGCATCAGCTTCCTCTCTTGAATTCCCTGGGGCCTCTGTGACTGTCACAAAACAGTGGGGAGTTTCGGTGACAGCAGGTCTTCCCGTGGCGTCTTCTCCCACTCTAAAGCCTCCATAAAAGCTCAGAGATGAGTGTCAGCAAAAGTGTTTCTGTGCTGGTCAAGGACACCCCATTTGGGGAGGAGCAGGACTGGTTTCCTTATTGCCACAGTGTCAATGACCTCCACGGATGGTGTTCTCTGTGCAAGTTAAAATATCTACACCATATTTCACACATTTACAGAATCTCTGGTCTTCAACTGACACCTCTGAGGTAGAAGGATGGGGTATAATCACACCCATTCTACATGTAATAATAATAATTAGCATCTGTCAGTATTTCTCATGGGCTGCTATCTTGATAAAATTCTCGAATCTGCCTTTGCTCACTGACTCCTGACAGGTCTTTTGCTAACTTACGGCCACAGTCCATGGGTTTGCAAAAGAGCTGGACACAACCTAGCAGCTAAACAACAAAGACCCTAACAAGAGAAGCATTAAGTCTCACAGGCTGGAGGTCAAGTTTAAGCCCTTTAAGAGATAAAATTTTACTTTTGTTTTCTAAAATATAGATTATTTTCAAGCAATCTGTACAATGATATCCAAATAATAAACCTGTGATATCTTTAGGCTGCCATTAACCCAACCTCAGGGGTGATAAGTAAAACTACACCAGCAAGTATCTTTTATAAGAAAAACAGGCTCTGGGGATTCCCTGGCCATCCAGTCGTTAGGACTCTGTGCGATCCATGCTGAGGGCGAGGGGTTTGATCCCTGGTCAGAGAACTGAGATCTTGTAAGCCACAGCACAGCCAAAGAGAAAAAAAAAAAAAAGAAAAGAAAAACAGGCTCAGCTATAAGTTACGTAAAGAAAAGGACTCAGTTTCTCTCAGAACAGAATTTGGAAAATAAACTGCTTTAAAAATAGGAACACAAAAGTATGCATGTAAAGATACACACTTCAAAGAAAATACTTGCCATGGTTCTAAAAAGTACCTTAAAAATGAATATGAAATATGATTCTCATCCCGATTAAATCTCTTATGGGAGGTAAGGACAACTTCCCTTTCTTACTCTTTCCCCAAAAAGAAGGCTGAGTGCCAAAGAATTGCTGCTTTCCAATTGTGGTGCCAGAGAAGACTCTTGGACTTGGAGAGTCCCTTGGACAGCAAGGAGATCAAACCAGTCAATCCTAAAGGAAATAACCCTGAATACTCATTGGAAGGACCGATGCTGAGGCTGAAGCTCCAATAATCTGGCCACCTGATGCAAACAGCTGACTCACTGGAAAAGACCCTGGTGCTGGGAAAGACTGAAGGCAAAAGGAGAAGAGGGCAGCAGAGGATGAAATGATTGGATAGCATCACTGATTCAATGGACATGAACTTGGGCAAACTCCAGGAGACAGTGAGAGACAGGGAGTGCTGCAGTCCACGGGGTCACAAAGAGTCAGACACGACTTAGCTACTGAACAAGAACAACAACATTCTTCCCCTAAACTGAAATCTCATTTTTAAAATGAACTTCAGATCTGCTTCCTCCTTCTGGATTTGAGTCAGTCCGTATTCATTTTTCCTCCTAACCGAAATAGGTTAAAAAACCTATTTTGAAACCCAGGTCTTTCTCTACCAAAGATGTGCATCAAACAGTGATTATCAACTCAATCCCATCGAGTTCATCTTGCCAAGAGGCACCAGGGAAGTCCCGCTAAGAGGCACAGGCTTTGAGAAAACTCCACCTGTAGCTTAAGTCTGGGAAAGCAAACCCTGATGATTAGACTATGTAACAAAAGACAAGTAAGAGGAAGAAACAATCACTGAGAAATCACCAGGGGAAAAAAGCCAGGGAGAAACCAATTGGACCGGACTTTCCTGGTGGTCCAGTGGTTAAGACTCCGCCTGCCAATGCAAAGGACACCGGGTCAATCCCTCCTCGAGGAAGATTTCACATGCCTCCTCGGAGAAACTAAGCCCGTGCACCATGACTGCTGAGCCTACACACCTGTGCTCTGCTGCAAGAGAAGCCGTGCAACGAGAAGCCCTTGCCTTGCAACTAGAGAGAAGCCCTCACTCGACTCAACCAGAGAAGGTCTTCATATAGCAATGACGACCCAGCCCAGCCGAAAGCAACAAAAAGCAAAGCCCGAAAAAATAAAACACAAAACCCAAGTGGACTAGACTGTTGCCTGTGGATATATTCTGCAAGAAAGAGTCCAAGAGGCTAGCGTCTACCACCTACTAGTTGTGAAGCTTCAGGCTCCCTCTTCCTGGGGATTATCTACCTCCCTTCCACCCCATTGTCCTTCTTGTGCCATCTCTCCCACTCTGCCAGTTACTGCTGCCAGGCTGCAGGAGTGACATGAATTGAGCACAGTCTCACACGTAGGAAGGGGACTGGTTCCTGAGAGGGGCTTATGTTAGGAAGCCCCAGCCACTGATTCCGCAGGACACGGGACAATCATTGTGCTTAAGTCTTTCTTTTGTGTCTGACATTGTTTGGAAATACTTTTGGACAAGTTCTCCTCCATTTTTTCCCCTCCACTGTTCCCATTTCCAATTTTGAAACTTAATAATAGCAAGTCTCCTTGAAAAGACCTGGCTGGCAGACCTAAGTTTATTCAATTAGCCACTCCCTCTTATAATAACCAGCAGGGCAAGTATCAAGATCCAGTTCGGTCTCTACTTCCTGGATGGACTCTAAAAGAGAGGGTCTTGAATCCAAATCAAACAGTATTGTTAAAAAAGAATGGGGAGGCTCTCTCTGTCTTGCTGTGGCATGATTTCCAATAAGTAGCATTAAGTGAAGAGCAAAACAAAGCAGTAGAACAGTGAGAACACTGTGCTACCTGTCAGGAAAAACTAGTATTTCGCTTGGATTTGCATAAAGAGACTCCTGCAGGATGATACAAAGGATAAATACACAGATTCTGGGACTGGACTGCCTGGGTTAGAAACCCTGCACCAGCACATTGCTGAACGATCGTGGGCAAGTTACTTAACCTAACCTCTCTGTGCTTCAGTTTCCTCATTTGTCAAAACAACATTAACAGCCTCTGCCCCAAAGCTAGTAAACAAGTTAATAGCCACAAAGCACTTAGAACTGTGTTTGGCATGTATGGCACCTCATTCCAGTACTCTTGCCTGGAAAATCCCATGGACGGAGGAGCCTGGTAGGCTGTAGTCTATGGGGTTGCTGAGAGTCAGACACGACTGAGCGACTTCACTTTCACTTTCATGCATTGGAGAAGGAAATGGCAACCCACTCCAGTGTTCTTGCCTGGAGAATCCCAGGGATGGGGGAGCCTGGTGGGCTGCCAGCTATGGGGTCGCACAGAGTCGGACACGACTGAAGCGACTTAGCAGCAGCAGCAAGCTGTAAATAAATGTCATTATTATTACTCATGTTATTTACCACGTGCATGCCTGTCAAGTCTCTTTAGTCATATCCGACTCTTTGCGACCCTATGGAGCATAGCCTGCCAGGCTCCTCTGTCCATGGGATTCTCCAAGCAGAAGTACGGAGCCGGTTGCCACGCCCTCCTCCAGGGGATCTTCCCGATCCAGGGATCCAAACTGAGTCTTACCTGTCAGTCTCCTGCAATGCCAGGTGGGCTCTTTACCACTAGTGCCACCTGGGAAGTCCATGTTATGTATTAAGTAGCATCAGAAGTGATTACCTGTGTTCTAGGGGCCAAGGGTAGGATAGTAGGAAGGAGGAAGAATTTTGACTGTATACCTCCTTTTGTATCTATGAATAAGTTACCTATTCAAAGATTTTTAAAAGTTATTATTTATTAGTTAAAAACACTTGCTGCAAATGAATTTCAAGATCGGGTCTGCTTTGAACATCACTTTTTTGAAATTTTTGGATTCATACTTTTTTTGTGCAATTGTTGAGAGATGTCCCTGAATACCCCATTTTTCTGTTTTCTACTGCAATTTCACCTCTTTCCCTAACTTTTTAAACTTCTTCCTATGTGTCAATAGTAACAACTATAATCAATACAGTTCTACTGTTCTATTAAGTACCGCTTTTTGAACACTTGCTGCCTTACATATTATATCTCATGTAATCTTTATAACAACTCTATGAGGCATTAACCCCATAACTCATAGAACAGATTGCATTAACTTGTCCAAGATCACAAAGCTAGACAGTGGCAGTGCCCATGTTTATTCTGTGGTCTAACACCTTATTCCAGGGTTTCTCTGTTAAAACAGATTCCCAGGCTTCGCCCTAGATCCAGGCTCTGATTCCCAGGCCTGGGTGTTTTCTTGGAGACACTCACACCCGCTGAAGCCTGAGGGCCTCAGCACTAGTCTGGGCCCTTTTGACCTTGACCTTTCACTCCTGTCTCTGCTCTTGCTTTAAGCCTCTTGGTTACTTCCAGAGGCAGTGGAAGCAGAGGTCCCAGTCCTGGGGGGTAGACCAGTGCCTCTCCCTCCTAAACAAGGTAGGAAGCACCAGCTCGTCCACCCTATCAAATGCCACTCTTCACAGGGCTGCAGCCTTTGGGCCCCTTAGCTCTGGGCCAGAAGGTCACAGGAGATATGCCTCGGGGAGCACGGCCTTGTGGAAGGCACCCTGGGTCAGCAGCATGGCTATATTTGGGGTCACGTGTGGGATTTATGGCTGTTCATGAAATCTGCAAGGTGACAGAGGTGACAGCTGAGCTGAACATTAAACCGAAATTAACAGCAACAACTGAGACGCTTCCAGGAAACACCTCTGTGCCATCAAGGTCATCCTGATGTGCCCGTGTCTGCACAACGTTTGAGTGAGTCTCCAGCACTGCCTTGGTGGCCCCATAACTCATATCAGCACAGTGTGGGGAGGGCAGCTCTGCCATCCCAGCGTTAGCAGCTCATAAAGTTACCGTCTGGAGATCAATGGCCAGACCCAAGCAGATTGTTAGATAAACAACTGCTGTGGGACAGAATCATAAGACCCTCAAAAGCTCCAAAGAGATGGTACTAATCCATCAGCCAAGTGCACAGAGATGAAGGTGGTCTGGTCCACACCTCAGCAGGTTCTCGAAAGGTGGGGGGCCGGGGAGGGAACGAACAGGGTGATAAGGAGCTTTCAAGTATCCAGATTAAAAACTTCTTCAGCTGACTATCCTCCCCTGAAGATAAGATTTTCTAAAAGTGGCTGTTCTTGTCCTCTCAGGTTTATTTAGCTTTTCTGCAGGAGATGCTACCACATGTGAAAACGGCTATCACACAGTCCCCAAGAGGTGGACAATCGCACTTTGTTCCAGTCCGGATCACTGGAAACCAGCCCTTCTCAATCTGACAAATGGCATAAATGGTGGAGGAACCACTTGAGATATCCCCCAAGTCACCAGGAACAAGGATCATTGATATATTTTTTTAAATTTATTTTTTGAACTATAGTTGATTTACAACGTTGTGCAGCAAAGTGATCCAGATACACATATCTGAATATCTATATTCTTTTTTTCATATGTTCTTCCATTATGGAAGAATACAGTCCCCTGTGCTCTACAGTAGGGCCTTGTTGTTCCATTAATATTTTTTAATAGTGTTTAATGCTTTAATGAAGTCTGTGAATAATCATTACCCACATTTGTTCTACAGAGTACAAATGAGAGGTATGGAAGGATCTAACAAAAAAAGACCAGCCAGGGTACTTTTAAAGCCAGATTCTAGGCCTTCCCCTTCTACCCTCCCCAGGCCCCATTCTGTCCCCTCCCTTTGCTGATTTTGTGCTGATAGACTTAGTCTCTAACTTGACCTTTCTACATTCTGAACACACTGGCCAAGATTACTGCGCTGAGGAGAAACACCGGATTCTGGTTTTGAACCCTGCAGTTAAGTGCAAGGCTCTGATAAACCATTGAATTAAAAGCTCCAAAATCCTCTTAAAAGCTCATGTGTTACACAATTGGCTGCAGATTTAAAAAAAAAAAAACAAAAAACCAAATCTGACCACAAAATCACCATGCTTAATTTGGGCCAGACAAGCAAGATCACAAGAGCCAAGAAGGCCTCGGAGAAGGACTGACTTAGGAAGTGTGTTCAAGTGTGCACTCAGATACAATGAGCAGCCAATTTACAGAAGCAGGCTGGCTGACTATGGTGCTTCCTCACCATCCTTCCTGCTGCCTGCTGTGGTGGTTCCTCGCTCATATGGGGAAGGACCACTGTCTTCAACTCCCAAATGCGTTCCAGTAAGCTCAAATCTCTGCTAGGAACACAGCTAATGCCAGCATTGATTATCAGGAAGGAACTAGATAATTCTAACCTCTTAGATTGAGAGCCATTTTTCAGAACCTCAAATTTCACAGTACACAGCCAACTCAGTCATTTCAGCAACATCAAGAGGCAAAGAATTACAACCAAGCTCCAATGGTTATTTATACAAAAAGACTTCCTTGAAGAATCCACAGTCACTCGTACCAGAAAACATTATAGGATAAAAATACTGTGCCTACTTTACAAAGAAGTAAAAAACCTCAGAAGGCGCACAATAAATTTTTATAATACACTCGGCACAAGTATTATTTTCCCCATCACAGGAGTGAATAAATACAGGTTTTATCTTCTCACAGATCCCCTAGGCTGCTCAAAATGTGAATTATAACTTTCTATATTTGGAAGGGAATATATAAGCACCCAAACCCGCTCCTATTTATTTTCTAAAGTGTCTCCATGAATAGGATTCCCAGTAGCTCTGTTTGCAGACATTCATCAGCACCAAAGTAAACACATCACCAGGCACACAATTCCCTAGGGCTGCTTCAATCGGAACCAGAGCTCTGGTTTTCATAGCTGCTTTGTCTAAATATTTTTGCGATGATTCATTCATGTTTCAAGATTTAAGGAGAGGGCATCCCCAGGTTGGGACACACCAAGGCACAGAATAAGACCGACAGGAAGGAAAAGAGTGAAGGTGGTACCTCATGTCTCCATCCGAAAGCACCCCCCTCTGCATCAGAACTACGCTTCGCCCTGCGATGACCGGCAGCGAGTTTCCTTCTTCCCTGAAATAATAAAAACTCAACATGCTCGGAGCTCAGCAGGGGCAGGAGACTGGCACAGTCCGCCCGGCCCTGAAGGCCTGTGACTGAATCAGCAGTGAACTGCACGCTGGACTTTTCCATAGGACCATTCACACTGGGGCTGGGAACATCACACTGGCCTCCCCCTTCTCTGCTGACCGGCAAAAATGCCCAGGCTCCACGTGGCTGCCTCCTCCCCATTCCCGGACGGCTCCCTAGAGAAAAAGTGACTTTCTAGGAACTTGGGGTCCCAAGGGAAAACCCACACACCTCCACGAACATGCAGCCAGTAGCACCATCTTTAAGAGTGAAAAACTAGAAACAACGAGGCGATGGCTGAGCAAGGGACAGAGGACAGGGAGAATAAAATACTACACAGCTATTTAAAGTGATGAGCACGCAGATGCAGGCAACCCACCGAAGTGCCAAATGCACAGAAAGGTGGCAAAACAGCACACATAGGAACTGCGAAAAGATGCAAAATTTTATGTAAGTGAATGAAAGTAGGAAGTGAATGTGTGTTCAATCAGAGTTCAAATTCATTAAGGTTACTTTTTTTCCTTATCAAGATACTCAAGATAGTACTATATGTAATAAAACAAAAGACCACAAGCACCTTAATTTTCAAATAAGGCATGTAATCATTTTTCAAGGGTCCTGAAAAGAGCAAATGGTTCAGGAAATGACTACACTTTTCCCATTTCACTCCTCCAAATGCAATGAGGAAGAGGCGAACACATAAAACTCCACATTATTAAGCAAACAGCTCAGCAGTGCTGTTCTCAATTTCCTGGTTCAAGGTCACAGTCAGTGAAAGGTGTGAAGCTGATGAAGTCGAGTTACAACATCTGCTCTCCTGGGCAAACCTCCTAATCACTTGCCATCCTCAGGTTTGTGAAGGAGAGGAAACTGGCTCCATTCCTTCTCTGAAACTACGTTTGCAAAAATACACTTACATTGGGAAACAAAGTCAGTTTAAAGTCAGGCTAAGGAGAAGAATTATCAACCTTCATATTCCCAACTTCCTCCTTTAAAAAAGAATAGAGACCTTTGGCAATAAAAACTGATAAATGACTTTAAAAAAAATCATTCAGGGGAAATAAAGGACTGAATTCTCTTTAAATAGCCTAGAACAAAGTGGGAGACATAATGGTATCTGTATTGTGGCTGCAGGCTCCAGAACTGAGAACAGCTCAGACACTTCATTTTGATTCTCTTACAAGCACTTCATCTACCTTTTTCCACTTTCAGCTGCGGAGTTTACAGAGTCATCTTAAACCAGTTGTAGGCCAGGTAGAAAGCCCTAAGCACCAGTGAGCTGGGGTTTGACCATGCAAGGCCATAATGCACATTTCTTACTGTGACTACAAGTTCCTTTGAGAAACAATGGGTCTTATTCTCATAGCACTTTTCTATTACTGGACTTCTGTGCTAACGGTGTTTGAAAAGTTCTATTACTATTTACCTGCCTTTCTCACTTTTTTTTAAACCTCTTATTTTGCACTGGGGTATAGCCAATGAACAACGCTGTTCAGGTGAGCAGCGAAGGGGTTTGGCCATACATATACATGTATCCATTCTCTCCCAAACTCCTTCCTCACTCTTTCTGTTAACTTTATAGCTTTGTTATTTCTATTCTGGAAGAGCAATCATCTATACATGTAGAAGTTACGGCTTCAAAGTTTTATACTGCCTGATCATGTTTCAGAGGTGTGGCTCGCTGCTCCTGAAACGGTCACATGGCCCCCTTTATCAGAAAGCCCATCGCTAGCCCTGTTGAAATGCTGTCTGTATACCATCCCTCAGCTGAAGTGAAGCAGAAAGGGAGCAGTTTCAATGAAGAATTAAATTTGCTGACCCACTTGGGTGGAAGAAAAAAAACCGCCCGCTGGTGGATTAATATGGTTGAATAGCTCGATGCCACTGCACTTGTGGATGGTACTTGATGGAATGACCCCAAGTTAGACCTGGGTCTTGGTCTTGCTGGGTGACTGTGAACAGAGGACTTTACCTCTCTGGTCTTCACTTTCTTTGATCATTACAGAAGGGGAACTGGATAAATTACCTTTCAAGGAGTTCTCTGCTTTGAAATTACGGTTCTAAGATTTCTCCCTCATCAGGTCCTTTAATTCTCACAAACAACCCAGTGGATGGTATTGATATTTCTACCACACAGATGAGGAAACTGAGGCTCAAGAAAGCCAAAACATTTGCTCTAGTCGCTCAACTAGAGTGGGACCCAAGCGCCAGGATCTCAACCTGAGTTGTCCAATTCTACACCAGCACAGCTGTCATTTTAAGCAATATCATCACTGCTTCAACTACATCATTAAACCATGATTACTCTTTATATAAAAAATTGGGAGACAGGCCTCCAGTATTCCAGGGTCTGAATTTGAACGCTACCTTTACTGAAAACGTAAACTGCCTGGGTATATTTTAAAGTTCCTTTTCTCTTAGGGCGCTTGGACCTGGTCTCTTTCAATCAACGAGCATGACTGAATGACTTTTGCTTAATTAGGGACACAGTCTCTGGAATGAGTTAATGTCTGCTTTGTCCCTTCTTTTCTCCAATCCGCCCATCCCCCCTCCAAACCAGGCAGGCCACCTGGATCTTTCTTATAACCACACAAATAACACTTTTTTAAAACAAAATAGGGACCTGTTTACATATAACACTTACTGGTGGAGCAACGCAAGCTGCAGCCCAGGAGAAAGAAGGATTACAACCAAGTGCTATTTATGAAACATACTCCAGGAAGGACAAAAGTTGGACCACAGAGATGACACAGAGGGGAAAGCCCATGGGATCTGAGCCAGAGCCTCAAAAGTAGGGAGTTTATCAAGCTTCAGAAACAAATCTTTTCTCCTGCCCTCCTCACTCAGGAACTGGAAGGATAAACACACCCCTTGGCAGGGACACCCCTCGCTCCACCAAGGCCCCGGGGAAATTTGAGAGCCTGTGCAATCTGTTTTCTGCATTTTTTATTTCCTTTAATAGTGACCTTGAGCAGAGCTCAGAAAGGAGTCTGATTTCTCAGCTGCAGTGTTGCTGGGAGGGAGTATCTTCCAGGCTACTGGGCAGGGCTTGGTTTTGTATCTGCCTTGGCTTCCCGTGGTGCCACTGGGACAAAAAGCACCCTGTTCAAGGGCCTCCACTGAGACCTGTGCTGTGTGGCCTGGCCTGATCATCACTCCCCTGTGGCTTTGTGCCCCACCCCCCACTCCCCGCCAGGCAGGCTCTTCCAGTCCCCTGATAACCCACTGTCTATTCTCTGACAAGTCCCTTCTCCTGCAGCTTGCCCCCATCCTTCCTTTCCCAGCCTCATGCAGCTCCCAATACTCCATAATTCTGTGAACAGCTATTCCCGGTTACTAGCTATTTCAGCTGTGCCTGGATTTGAACTTGAGTTTATATCCAGAGCAGGGACCACATCGTTAACATGGATGGCAGGTAACCTGGGCTAGGATCTAGGGTTACTGTTAATATCAAGAGAGATCCTCCTTCCAGTGCTCAGATGACACGAAGTCTTGTTCAAAAATGATGGCTCATAATGAACATAGATGGTACACACACAGTTGTCCCTTCATATCTGAGGGCGATTGGTTCTGGAACCCCTGAGGATACCAAAATCCTTGGATGCTCAAGTGCGGTGTTTAAAATGGGGTAGTATTTGCATATCGGAGAAGGCAATGGCAACCCACTACAGTACTCTTGCCTGGAAAATCCCATGGACAGAGGAGCCTGGTGGGCTGCAGTCTATGGGGTCGTGAAGAGTTGGACACAACTGAGTGACTTCACTTTCACTTTTCCCTTTCATGCCTTGGAGAAGGAAATGGCAACCCACTCCAGTGTTCTTGCCTGGAGAATCCCAGGGACGGGGGAGCCTGGTGGGCTGCCGTCTATGGGGTCGCACAGAGTCGGACACAACTGAAGCGACTTAGCAGCAGCAGTATTTGCATATAGGGCTTCCCAGGTGGCAACAGTGGTAAAGAACCTGCCTGCCAAAGCAAGAGACCTAAGAGATGGAGATTCAGTCCCTGGTTGGGAAGATCCCCTGGGGAAGGGAATGGCAACCCACTCCAGTATTCTTGCCTCGAGACTCCTACGGACGGAGGAACCTGATGGGCTACAGTCCAGGAGGTCGCAAAGAGTCCAACATGACTGGAGCAGCTTAGCACTGTGTGCATAGAATATAAGCATATCCTCCCTTATACTTTAAATTATCCCCAGATTACTTATATAATACCTGCTGCTGCTAAGTCGCTTCAGTCGTGTCCGACTCTGTGTGACCCTACAGACAGCAGCCCATCAGGCTCCCCCCATCCCTGGGATTCTCCAGGCAAGAACACTGGAGTGGGTTGCCATTTCCTTCTCCAATGCATGAAAGTGAAGTCGCTCAGTCGTGTCCGACTCTTAGCGACCCCATGGACTGCAGCCTACCAGGCTCCTCCGTCCATGGGATTTTCCAGGCAAGAGTACTGGAGTGGGGTGCCATTGCTAAAACAATATAAATGCTGTGTAAATAGTTGCTGGCACTTTAGAAATCCATTTTGCTTTTTGAAACTTTCTGGAACTGTCTTCCAATATTTTCAGTCCACAGTTGGTTAGATTCACAGGTACAGAACAGAGGGCACACAGCACTTACTTCTTCTAACACATTTAAAACAATTTTTTTATGGAACTTTTTCTATTTAAAAAATTTCTTGGAATATAGTTACTAAGTCCAAGCATTTTACTAATTTAAATTTTACATTCTAAATATTTTCACTTTGAGGTTCTCTGTCTTTTCCAAGTATACTTCAGTAATCAGATAAGTAAAAGACATTTTAACAAAGTTTTGTGTTTTAAGAAATATGAATTAAGGAACAGTCTGGTTTACTCTGGAGAAAGAAATGACAACCTGGTAGGAGGACCCTGGTAGGCTATAGTCCATGGGGCCGCAAAGAATCGGATACGACTGAGCGACTTCACTTACTCAGGGCCCAATAAAATGGGCTTCCCCGATGGTTCAAGAGGCCTGGGTTAGATCCCTGGGTCGGAAAGATTCCCCTGGAGGAGGAAATGGCAACCCACTCCAGTGCTCTTGCCTGGAAAATCCCATGGACAGAGGAGCCTGGCAGGCTATAGTCCATGGGGTTGCAAAGAATCAGACATGACTGAGCATGAACGCAATGAAATGGAAATAAAACGATGCTGTCATGCCATCTAGTGGCAGTGAGACAAAAAAACCAAGACAAGTCTAAGGGCCTGGGACCACCTAGGTCACTGCGTCCATCCCATCCAGACTTTTGGGGGGGAAAGAGAGGTCTTTTTGTTTCCCGGAGTCCTTGGGGTTTCCAGTGGAGGGTGAGGGTCCTCAATTAGAGACAGATGGGGTGCTACTGCCCCCTCCACTGCCTTCAGTTCGGTTCAGTTGCTCAGTTGTGTCCGACTCTTTGTGACTCCATGGACTGCAGAACGCCAGTCTTCCCTGTCCATCACCAACTCCCGGAGCTTGCTCAAACTCATGTCCATCGAGTCCACTGCCTTACCTTCCTGCAATTCTGACACCTAGAGAAGGGAGCTGGGGATGGGCCAGGAGGGAAGGTGCCTGCCCTCAGCTGCAGGGAGCACCCAGAGCAGCAGCAACACTCCCACACCGCAGGCTGCACCCACCCCTCTGGCATGAGGGATGCAAAGTTCCCCGCACCCTGCAGAGGGAACCACGGAGGGGCTGCCACACACCTGCCAGACTTTCAGGAAACAACCAGCATCCAGGGCTGTGTTCAGGTCACCCCAGCTACAGAATTACAACCCCAGGCAGAATCCGTAAAGCACAGATGGTAAGTGTGGGTGTCCATAGGTCAGGTGTGATAAGGGACACTCCCCTTTGCTTTAGATTATCCTGTCTTAATCACACTTGGAGTTCCACCCCATCATATACGAGGTCTCTGACACCATCCAAGTTTCTCACAAGGTTTTGGTCAGCAAAGCCACAGGCAGCAGGCACGGTCAGGGAAGCACTGAAAGGCAGCAAGTGCTGCTGCAGTGCTATCACTGTGACATTGGAGACAGAAAGGGCTTTACCCCCTTGCCGAGCTAGAGGGCTCAGTGGGCACGAGCCGCCTTCAACGCTCCCTGGGATCCAGGTGTCACTGTCCCCTTGTCAACCTCTTCTCTGGCTTTTCCTTCCATTCAGTCAAAGTTTGACAACTTCTACCTCTCAGAAGCTCTGGAGGACCCTGTCCCGCTCCATCTACACCATCCACTCTGCCTGGGGAACTCCTAACCTGCTTCCTCTCCCCACAAACCCCTCTTCAGAGCATCCCTCTCCGTGCTGCAGCTTGGGTGATCTTGTGGGTTTCTGTAGGTATCATCGATCAAGTCACTCTACGGCTTAAACCCTTTAGTGACCTCCCCATCCTCAGAACCAATTCGAGATCCTTTCTGTGACCTGTAGACAACTCCTTCTAAATTCCGGCTCGGCCAATCTCCACCCCCCCATCTCTGCTCTGCCCACTCCTGACACCATCACACTTCAGTTACTGGTTTCACGTGTGGTTTCCCTACCAGAGTGTGAGCGTCTGAGGCAAAGACCACACTGATCATGTTGGTCTGCTTGCCGGATGCAAACCCAGGGCCAGACACAGGACCTGGCACATAAAGGTGGCAACTTAGAGTGGTGGTTGAGAGCTCGGTTTGAGAGGCAAGTGAGTAGAGGTTCAAATCCTGGCTCTGCCACTAGTCAACTATGGGACTTGCTGCAAGGGACTTACGTTCTCTCAGTCATTCCGTAAATATTTACTGAATGGGACTTCCTGGTGGCTCAGTGGATAAGAATCTGTCTGCCAATGCAGGGGACACTGGTTCGATCCCTGGTCCAGGATGATTCCACACGTGGTGGAGTAATAGAGCTCATGTGCCTCAGCTACTGAAGCCCACGTGTGTAGAGTCTGTGCTCCACAACAGGAGAAGCCGCTGCAAGGAGAAACCCACACACTGCAACCAGAACTACCTCCCAATGGAAACCCAGCACAGCCAAACATAAGTAATAAGTTTTTAAAAAATGAATGAACAAGTGAAATAATCAATTAGTGACCAAAATGGTATCTCAAGTGGCTAATTTTAAAGATACTCTACTAGATGAAAGAAATGTCTATCCTATTAAAGTTAAATAACAAGAAAAAATCAAACCAAAAAAGGGAGGAAAAATCTAAAATTTAAGGGGTTGTCACACATTTTACTTGAATTTTAACTGTCTCTTTGGTAGGTGGCTGGTGTATTATCTAACATATGGGTACAGGTCAGATCTGAGTGAAGGCAGCGAAAATAAGCAACTAATATTTCACAACCCGGATGAAGACAACATTAAATTGACATTTAATGTAGCTTGAATACTGTTTAGTAAGTCAATAATTATGGATGCAATTCATACAACTAAAATAAGCAGTTCAGAAGATGGAATTTAATTTAAATATTTTGCAAGGGTACTTACTGTTTATTTTGATAATATGAAGGCTGATGTTAATATCAGCCACACTATAAAAAAGGTAAGATCCCCTGGAGTAAGGGAATGGCTACCCACTCCAGTATTCTTGCCTGGAGAACTCCATGGATAGAGGAGTCTGGTGGGCTACAGTCCATGGGGTTGCAAAAAGTCTGACCAAGACTGAGAAATTAATACATTAAAAAGGTATAGTAGACTAGAATATAGGTTATATCCAGGCTTATTTACCTTTCCAAAGAATTTAGGGGGGTAAAAAATCCCTGCATCAAAGACCACACCTATTTTGGGCAAGATGATGGGTCTTCTAGGCAGTGGTCTCCAACCAGAGTACTCGAAGACTTTCTGAGGGATGCAGACAAGACATTTTTAAGTGAATGAATTGCCAGGTCCTCAGTTTCCATTTGTATTTTTCCTAAAACTGGTCTGCTTGAGTATGATACCACCTCCCCTTTACGAACTCCCATCTCGCCAACAGAAGAAAAGGGTGGACTTCTCACCAACCCTGAATGTTAGATGACATAGAGACTGCCACACACATGATCTAACAAAGGGCCAAACATCAGTGTCCCTGTGTCTCCCTGGCTCGCACTGAGGTGTGCTGAAGTAGGAGGCAGGGGCTCATTATTAACACTTATACAAGAGTCTGATCAGGGTGAAGGATGGCATTAGAAACAGGGCTGTTTGGGGCCACAGTGGACTGTTTAGATCCAATTATATATCAAAAAATATTTTAAAATGCACATGATAAGATGAAATGAGAGTGGGTGACTCTCATTTAAGGATTTTAACACCCTGATTATTCCCAAAGACTTTCTCACTTCTGAGCAAAGTAAACGCTTAATCACAAATAAGTGAATAAATAAAGCCCAGCACTGGGCTTTGTGCCCTTTCCTTTCTTCCTGATTTCCATTTGGTTTCGGGTGACTGTTGAAGAACAGTGTCAACAACTCAGGTGGAGAATAGAGAAGGAGAGTAGCTCACGAGCAGAAAGGACCAGTTTTCAAAAATAAATAAATAGCATCCAGTGTAAAAGCATCTCACCAAAATGATACTAACAAATATTTATTAATGTGATTTTAATTATCTTATATGTACTGGAGCATTTTGTGGTAAACAAGTTGCCTTTAAGTAAAAAAGAAACAGGTTGAATTAATAGTTATTTGAGGAGTTTTGATCAAGTCTTTTTGGTGTACTTCCCAGAAACTGAAAAAAATTAAAGGTCTCAAGGGTTGAATAACAATTTATTTTGTAAGTCAGATACTTTCCAATTCCTTATTTTCAATACAACTGAAGAAAGAGCTAATTGAGCTGTCATTTTTGGCACAGAACTCAGAAGGAACTGAAAGAATTAAGTGACATTATAACAAAACTGCTGCCATCCCAAGTACTTATTCACAGTTTCTCAGCACGTCTATCTCTAAAAATGAAAAGCAGGAGAAAATGATGATACTAAACTCTTTCTTATTCTAGCAAAAGGTATTATTTGCCCATTTCATCACAAACTAGCTTTTTAAATGCTCTCCCCTCCCATATTTGATTATTATTTCTATGAAAAATTATTTAACAGCACTAACAATTTATCCATGGGAAATAGATGGAGAAACAGTGGAAATAGTGTCAAGGTTTATTTTTTTGGGCTCCAAAATCACTGCAGATGGTGACTGCAGCCATGAAATTAAAAGACGCTTACTCCTTGGAAGAAAAGTTATGAGCAACCTAGATAGCATATTCAGAAGCAGAGACATTACTTTGCTGACTAAGGTCTGTCTAGTCAAGGCTATGGTTTTTCCAGTGGTCATGTATGGATGTCAGAGTTGGACTGTGAAGAAGGCTGAGCGCCAAAGAATTGATGCTTTTGAACTGTGGTGTTGGAGAAGACTCTTGAGAGTCCCTTGGACTGCAAGGAGATCCAACCAGTCCGTTCTGAAGGATATCAACCCTGGGATTTCTTTGGAAGGAGTGATGCTGAAGCTGAAACTCCAGTACTTTGGCCACCTCATGCGAAGAGTTGACTCATTGGAAAAGACTCTGACGCTGGGAGGGATTGGGGCCAGGAGGAGAAGGGGATGACTGAGGATGAGATGGCTGGATGGTATCACTGACTCGATGGAGGCGAGTCTGAGTGAACTCCGGGAGTTGGTGATGGTCAGGGAGGCCTGGTGTGCTGCAATTCATGGGGTCGCAAAGAGTCGGACACGACTGAGCGACCGAACTGAACTGAACAATTTATCAGCATTTATTTGTTCTGATCAACTGTCAATAAAAACCAAGAACTTAGTTCAGGAGAAATTTCTTTTAATACTCATAAAACCTAGAAAAATGTCTTCAAACTTATGTATATGTACATATGCATACATATACATGTTAAAGAAATGTATGATGAGGTGATCAATAGAAGACTTTCAAGCAACTAAATCTATTACATCAGAATAAAATACTGTGGAAATAAAGGGTTCGAGGGAAAAAAAAGAAACAACATAAAAATTCCAGATGTTACAGGACAGCTTGTTCACGAACCTTTCTAATGGGTTAAATTACTAAAGAATTAGACTCCATACACTTAAAGGGATGATTTTAAAATGTTAGTCTTAACAACACCCTTTTCATTTTCATAATTTCTGGGAAGTATAACAAAAGGCTTTACTAAGACTTATGAAATGACTATTACAGGATTCCAGTTTCTCTTTTACTTAGAGGCAATCTACTTAACCTGAATACTCAAGGGAGATGGGAAAACAGAAATACTATTACGTCCTTTGCAACTATTTTGACAAGAAATTTATATGTCACCTTAAAGTGTATGAGGAGGTGTGTGTCTTAGTTTTACATTATTTGGGGGGTATGTGAGCAGAAACATTTGAAGGCCACTGCACTGGAGAATGGTTTAGCCTTGACCACCTGACCTCATGACTTTGAAAAGTTTTCAGCAATTGGAGCTGTATTTTCTGGTTATCTCATGGGATATCTTTGGCCCTAAATGGCAACCAGTGCCAATGGAATGCAGATCTAGGATGCTGAGGTCTTCCCACTTTTCTGAGCCTTGTCTGGGATGATGTGACCCAAGGTTCTCTGTGGGATGTTGCAGGGAGCTAGCATGCCCCTTGTCACCAGCAATTCCCTTCCTGAGCCCTGCTAGGGAGCATTCCCTAACCTCAGACTTTATCCCCCTCTCTGTCTCTCCAACGTGGGGCTTGGGGTTTAGGAGCTAGCAAGAAGGCTGATGCTTCTGACCACAGACTATCCCTGCCTCTTGCCAGGGAGCTCCACTCACTGCCCCTCCATGACCAACATTAAGGAGGGGAGGTAAGGGGCTCCTCCACTTCCCTGCAGCCCTACTTTTAAGTAGAAAGCACAGCAGAGGTGTTAAGTGAGCAGTGCTAGTACTGCTTCGATTCTAATCTCAGCTCTATCATTTATTCACTGCCATCACAATGGAAGGCTACTAAATCTCATAATGCCTCAGTTTACCTACCTGTTAAGTGATGGTAACAATAGAACCATCTCCTGGGGTTGTGAGGATTACATGCAATACTGAGCTGGCATACAAAGGCTTAATAAAGGAAGCTATTATTATTAAATGTAAAGCTCAGGATTTAAGAAGTGAAAAAAGGAAAAGGAAATGGTAGGAATCAGTAGGGTGCTACCGTAAAATCTCCTATCCCATGGTCCCCAGTTCGGCCTTTCAGCCAAGCCTGGTCTCAACTGGCAGCAGTAATAGTCCATGTTTTTTCCCAAAGGAGGCTGGCTGCAATTTACCTCTGATGGGGAGCTTGGCTCCCCCACACCTGGGCTTACCCTGGACACAGGGGAGTGCACAGGGGGACCCCAGTGTTGTCATACACAGCAGCAGGATTCTGCACAAATCTCCCATGCACAGTACAGACTTCCTCCCCTGAGGGCCCCCTTCTGCATGGATGAGTGGAGATGACAGAGGCGTGACAGGCTGAAGTGACCCAGGGTTCCTCTTTAACTCAGTGAGAAAGGAACTTACCTCAAGATCGATGCGACAAAAGAGGACCGGTCTGGCTTTGCATCAACTGTATCATCATTTGTGGGATCCTCAGCCCCCTGCTCCACAATATGCCCTTGATCGTCTGCCATCTGGAAGGAAAAAAAACAACCAGATAATTGGTACCCAGTGGCATCACTGGCCTCATGATGTTTTAAATAACACTCATTCAGTGACAGTTTTTATTTAAGCCTAGAGATGATCAGTATTGCCTGTCTGGGCTCCAGGGCTGCCGTACCAATAATTCATTCAAATGCTCGAGTGCCAGCTCTACTTCAGGCTTCCCTGCAGAGTCTGGACACACAGCTGCAAAGAAAGCAAAGTCCTTGTCCCTCTGGGAGCTTCTAATCCAGCATTCATGATTTTGTTAAATGTTCACTGTGTAGGAGAAACTGTGGAAAGTCCATCAAGGTCTGTAAAAACAAGGAACTCCCCCAGAATTCCCGACAGGTTATAAGATGTTCATCCTTTGCCTGGCATCCCTCAAGCCCAGTTCAAAAAACAGGGACTTCCCTGGTGGCTCCTTGGTTAAGAATCCGCCTGCCAATGCAGGGGACACCAGTTTGATCCCCAGTCCGGGAAGATACAACATGCTGCAGAGCAGCTAAGCCTGTGCACCACAACTATTGAGCCTGTGCTCTAGAGCCTGGGAGCCACAACTACAGAGCCTAGGTGCCGGAAAAACATTAGCTCACATGCCCTAGAGCCTGAGCTCGGCAACAAAAGAAGCCACCGTAATCAGAAGCCTGCTGCCGCAGCTAGAGAAAACCTGTGCGCAGCAATGAAGACCCAGTACAGCCAAAAAATAAATAAATAAAACAGCAGCAACCTGGAGTATGAAGCTCTCTGTTTCAGATGATTTTACATAGTTCTACCAAACAAATTTTCATCAACTTACTTTTCTGCTCGAGAATCTTCACAAGATCCCTACAATTGAAAAGTTCAAATCTTAAACTGAACTCCTTGGCTCCTCAAGATCTAGTACTGGTTTCCTCGTCGCTCAGTCATGTCCTGTAGCCCACCAGACTCCTCTGTCCGTGGAATTTTCCAGGCAAGAATACTGGAGTGGCTTGCCATTTCCTTCTCCAGGGGATCTTCCTGACCCAGGGATCAAACCCGAGCCTCTTGTGTCTCCTGTACCAGCAGGCAGACTCTACTGAACCACCTGGGAAGCTCATCTATTACTACTGTAGATGACAAACTGTGGTCTACCATCTGTTTTTTTCGTTTGGGGATATTCTAAGTTTTATTTGTCCTTCCTTTTTCTAATTTTGTAAGGTTGAAGCTCAAGTTACTGATTTGTGACCTTTACTTCTTTCCTGCATACAGGTGTTCAGTGCTAAAAATCTCACTCTACGTACTCACCACCTGTTTTTGTAAGTAAAGTTTTATTGGAACACAGTCACACCCATTCATTTCCATATTGTCGGTGGCTACTTTCCCACCACAACCACAGCTGAATGATTGTGACAGACATCATGGGGCCTGAAGTGCCTAAAATATTCACCACCTGGCCCTTTAAAAAAAGGTTCACTCACCCCAATCTAGGATAATTACTAGCCAATAGGATCCCCTGGGACTTCCTAGGTGGCTCAAGAGGTAAATAATCCACGTGCCAAAGCAGGAGACAAGGGGCTTGATCCCTGGGTTGGGAAGATTCCCTGGAGGAGGAAATGGAAACCCACTCCAGTATCCTTGCCTGGGAAATCCCAGGGACAGAGGAGCCTGGTGAGCTACAGTCCATGGACTGGCATAGAGTCAGACACAACTAAGCAGCTAAACAATAGAATCTCCTACTCACCTACTACTTCCCTTACTTTAGGAAGCAAAATTAACGATAATAAAAATAAAAACTCACATTTATTATTTGCCAAGCTAATTGCTTATTAAGTATTATTTAATACTCTCCCAAATGATGTTGGGATCTCCCAGGTGATACCAGTGGTAAAGAACCTGCCTACCAGTGCAGGAGACATAAGAGATGGGGGTTGGATCCCTGGGTTGAGAAGATTCCCTGGAGAAGGGCATGGCAACCCACCCCAGTATTCCTGCCTGGAAAATCCCATGGACAGAGGAGCCTGGTGGGGCTACAGTCTATAGGGTCATAAAGTGTCAGATATGACTGAAGCAACTTAGCACACGTGCATACAAATACTATTTGATCAGCTCTAGGATCATTGCCTTTGATATATGAGGAACACGAGGTTAGAAAAAGTAACTGGCCCCAGGCTAAGCAACTAGTAAACCAAACTCAGAACTGAAGCCAGCAACAACACTCAGAGCCCAGCCCTCACCAACATACCAATCAGCCTCCCAGGCTCTGAGCATCCCTGGGCCCACCATGCTCCATCAGGGTTTATGGTTGTTTCAGTCTGGAAGTCATCACCCAAACCTTTGCTGGACAAGCCATCTTTGGCCAGATGGCTAGTTCCCCATCTTCAGAATTTGGTTCAATGGTACCTCTGCTGGGAGGTCCTCCCTGATTACACCTACCTCCCCAGCTCCTTCCCTTCCCCCAGTCGCTTTACAGTCCTTGTATTTGTCTTGATTATCAGCACTCTACTTATTGCCTGACATTGTCAAACATGACAAGGTAAGTTCACCATGACAGAGGTACTGGCACTCATAAAGTTTGTGCTAAACAAATATTAATTGAATGGGAAGCTGGAAGAAACAAACACCCCAAGGAAGAGAATTAGCTAAAAGTGACACAGCTGGTCAGAAGCAGAGCCTGTACTAGAGTTCTTCCTTCTAAACCAAGTCCTGGGTCCTTTCCTGTAAAGGGCATGGCCTTCTGTAACAAAGCGAAACCTCCCCAGACTCTGATTCAGCGATCGTGGGGTCACAGGTGGCAGCTGCAGGTCTATACTCCTATCAGTCTCACCCCCAGAAGTTTTCACCCAGTTGGAAAATAAGAAGGCATCTATCTGACTGTGCCCCAGAGCACAAGCAATGACTTTTGGAGGGGGCTGAAGGAATCTACATGTGGGGAGGCGTCCAAGATGGCAAAGCGCTGACTCTGTAGCCCTGAGTAGTATTATCCTGTCACCTTGCAGCTTATTTAGGGGTCAGCTGGGCAGTGAGAAGTGACAGGGAGAGTGAGTTTCGTGACCAGATCCCTACAAAGACAGTGAGAAGTCTGATGGCCATCTTGTTCCTCAACACATAATGAACACCCCACCATAGACACCAAACTGTTTCCGATTAGGAGGTAGTTAAGATTTTTCAGATTAGGACCCAAACCATTTCTCAAAAACAGAGATAACCCATATCCAGAGGAAATTAATGTTAAGTATAGACATGTCAGAGAAGGCAATGGCACCCCACTCCAGTACTCTTGCCTGGAAGATCCCATGGACGGAGGAGCCTGATGGGCTGCAGTCCATGGGGTCACTAAGAGTCGGGCACGACTGAGTGACTTCACTTTCACTTTTCACTTTCATGCATTGGAGAAGGAAATGGCAACCCACTCCAGTATTCTTGCCTGGAGAATCCCACGGACGGGGGAACCTGGTGGGCTGCCGTCTATGCGGTCGCACAGAGTCGGACACAACTGAAGCGACTTAGCAGCAGCAGCAGCAGCATAGACATGTAGAAAACACTCAATCATTTTTATTTCATCTCCTTCACATAGACTTAGTTACTTGTGGATCATTATTAGTAAAGCAAGGAGATATTTTCAAAATTAACAAGTTAGTGTCATACAAAATCCACCAGAAAAAGACAGATACCTTTGACATGCGGTGTTGAAGCCTTAAGTCTTTTGTCCTAGAGATTGTCAAACAGAGTGAAGTAAGTCAGAAAGAATCGTATATTAATACTAAGGCTAATCTTAAAGAATGAACCTAGGATGTATGATGATAAAACAATGCGACCATTATATAGACCATTATATCTATGTATCAATATATAGATACAAGTTCCTGGAAGTTCAATGCACCAGGTGCGTTCTAGGAGTCCGGGAGACACCTGACCTGGCCCTGCCTTGCTGAGAGACAGGCATTGACACATAGCATGAACGTTGACAACCATGATCAGGGCCACCTGTGGTCAGAGCAAGGACCTGACCAAGCCCCAAAGGAATTAGGGAGGGTTCTCTTGACCTGGTATTTCCGGTGGTTCAGACGCTGAAGAGTCAGCCTGCAGTGCAGGAGACCCAGGTTCATTCCCTGAGTAGGGAAGATCCCCTGGAGAAGGAAATGGCAACCCACTGCAGTATGCTCGCCTGAAGAATCCCATGGACAGAAGAGCCTGGCAGACTATAGTCCTTGGGGCTGCAAAGAGCTGGACATGACTGAGCGAATAACACTTTCACACTTTCACTTTTGACCTGAGGTCTGAAAAGTGGAAGCAGAGAGGGTGGAAGTGAGGGAGGCATTGAAATGCATACCCATCAAGCACCCAACACGCTCCATCGACAGAGGGGAGCAACATAAACCCCTCATCCCTCCCTGACACTTGAAAGGGGCTTTAGACTTAAGTGACAGGCTGATTTCCACAGCTCAGAGGTAGGAAGATCTCCAGAGTTTTCTTTGCAAACACTAAGCCAGGAGGGTCTTCTGTTTGAAACCTATAGCATTTTTCTGGGCTGAGGCCGAACACTGTCTAGGGGGCCACTGAGAGACCCTTCTAACAACATTTAGAACGTGTCTAAAACGAGGCAGTGTGCTGGAGCTTCATTCTTATATCTGTAAGGCTAAACATTCAGTGACTGTCTTATTCCTCTGAGGCTGGCCTTAATTTCTGGTTGAAGTAAAGTTCACCCAGAATGAGAGTGGTGACCGAGTGGGGTGCCTGCTCTTGGTCCCATCATTTCAGTTAAGCCAAGGCTTGGTGTTGACCTTTTATTTATGCTTCTCTTTGAAGCCCAAGATAATCCAGGCCTATCTCAGTTGGCTATGACTGGAGAGAGCATGTCTGGAGTCATTTTCTTGTATTCATTCCTGCTGTAAGGCTAAGGCTGCAAAGACCAGTCAGTCATTTGGGGGAATATATAGCTTATTCAATTGTCAAACATATCTATCTTCTTTTTAATAAATTAATATTTAATATACATACAGCATTAGCAATGCCAGGCACTCAGTTATTATTATTATTACTATTATCCACGAGGACTCTTATTTGTCGTTTGAGAAGTTATCTTAATCATCATGTTTTTTCTGTCTCAGTCATAGAAAAGTGCCAGGTATACAACAGGCACTCAATAAATATTTCTTCATTAACGTCACAACTGAAATGTACTTAAACATTTTAAATCCTTCAGGGCCCTGACTAAATTGTTGACATGGGACAGACAACAGAATCAAAGGGACTCAGGAAGGTGGCTGAGAGCCTAGTCACAGTGAACTGCAAGCCAGATGTGTAAATCAGCACCTCCACCTATATTAGCCATGGGACCTTGAACAAAGTTCTGGAGGAGGGCATGGCAACCCACTCCAGTATTCTTGCCTAGAGAATCCCACGGACAGAAAAGCCTGGCAGGCTACGCTCCACAGGATTGCAAAGAGTCAGACACGACGGAAGCCACTTAGCACAGATGCACGCACTTGAACAAAGTACTCAATGTCTCCAAGCCTCAGTTCCTCATCTGTAAAATGGGAAAACAGTGATGCCTAAGTCACACATGGCTATGAGGATGAATGGAACAATGCATGTAAGATGCTAAATGTTCTAATTTCACCGTGTCTAAATGTTCGATAAATACTCCCTATTATCACCACTGTCTGGAGAACTCAAGACTAAGACAACACTCTCCTGTCAACTCTCACTGGTATTTAAAAAGAATAGAAACATGTATATGCATGGCTGAGTCTGTTTACTGTTCACCTGAAACTGTCACAACATTGTTAATTGGCTATACCCCAATACAAAATGTTTTCGTGTTAAAAAAAATTTTTTTAATTAAAAAAGAAAGAATGCTACAAAGCATGAAAAAAAAATCACATTGATATTTTAAATAGCTTTTGTGAAGACTGAAAAAAAGTTACCCTAGTGATTATTTCTACACACGTTTAAGTGACTCATACTTATGTGGTAAGAAATCATTTCCCAGCTATTATCTGAATTTTATTGCAGCTGTTTCCCCTGAAAAGTGACATAATACAACTTGTGCCTCACCCTAGCCCCAGTGAAGACAATTTTTCTAAAAGGCTCAAAGAGAAGGCACCCAGAGTGCCTCCACCGCTCACCTCCAGCACCTGTGCAGGGGAGAGGGGAGTGGTTTCTGCTGGGCCCTGAAGTACTCTACTGTCCCCTGATGCTCACGGCACTGCCAGGAAGCTGGAGCCTATTACAGAAGAAACTTTGTTTTTTTCAGAGAGGTTAAAAAACCTGCCCAAAGCCACACAGCTAACAGGAAGCAGAAGTGGACTATGAAACCAGGCTGTGGCTGGCGACCTGGATGGCCATCAGGCTATAAGACCCTGAAGGAATAAAATGGCCTGTAAGTAAACAAAGGTTAGGGCCACGTCCTTGGCCAGCCCAGGAGTTCAAGGGAAAAGACCCGGGGATTACTCAAAATCACTCACAAATAATTTTACTGCCCCATAAAAGGCAAACTTGCATACAAGGGTGAAAGGTTGCAGACGGAGAGTCCTGCCTTTCTCCACTTCCTCAAGGAATCAAGAGCTCCGCAGGATGACAGCGGCTTAAGTTTACCTGTAGTGTGCTAAGCCCAGACAGAGGCACTGCTGTGCACTGCAATCACCTCATTCACCCTCCCGGCCCACCACCATATCCGTTTCACAGACAGGCACAGAAAGGGTCAAGGCCCCACAGCGGACAGGCCGGCCGCTGGGACTGGAACCCTGGGCTGTCAGACACGGGACCCTGTGTTAGCCAGACGAGAGAACAAACCCCTCCCGCCCTCCCAGGTACCCCCCTTCTCCCCTTCCAGATACCCCTCTCCCGCCCTCCCAGGTCCATCCCTCTTTCTTTTCCGAATCCCGAATAGCACCGAGTGTCCCGAGCCCGGGGACTAGAAGGGAAGGGAGGACAAACTGAGCGAAGTAGGTGATACTGGGTGGGGGGGTGGGGGGGGGAGAGCCTTCTTTCCCAAGTTTTACTGCTTTGCCTGAAGGGACCCGGCCCCCGACGAACGCGCTCGGAACAACCCCGAGAGGGCAGCCGGGCGGGAAGGGAGCAAAGCGGGAGAAGGAAGGGCGGCGGCCCACGAGAGAGACGCCAGACGGAGACGGGGGCCGAAGTTACCGTTCCCACGGCGACCGGACGGCCGGAGATGGCGTACGTCTCCGTCACTCCGCCGCGAGGGTCTGCGGCCGCTTGAACGAAATCGAAACTAAAAGCAACAGCGCAACCGGGGGAGGAGTCGCCCGGGGCTGGACCCGGACCAGGCGGGGCTGCGGGCGCCGCCTCCGACTCCGGACTCCGCGGTCCATACCGTCGGCCGCGCGCAGGAGTCCGCGCCTCCGCGCGCCCTATCGGGGAGAGCGCACCTACCCGCGCCGGCCGAGCGTCGCGCGCGCCGTCCCCGGAGGGCGCCCGGGGCAAAGCTGGCGAGCGTGCTGGGCAAAGTTTGCAGAGCTCTAAAGGGGTCCCGCCGCCGCGCGCGCCGTTCCCCCGAGAAATATTTGCAGAATCGATCGCGCTCCCAGTGACCCGAAGAGCGCGCACCGCAAAGCCGCCGCACGCAGTGTCCCCAGCCGCGCTGAACTGAGAGCGCGCCCGGCCGATTTCCCGGGCGCCGGATCATGGGGCGCTCGTCAGAGTCCGCGCTCCTGCCCTTTCGCTGCTGCCCTCGGTCTACAGCTCGACTTCGGCCTCCGCATCAGCCCCGGGACCCAGTTCCCAAAGCCCGAAGGCTGCTGCCCAGCCAGATCCTGACCCCACTGTGTGCGGGTCGGTCCCTGGGGGGACTGGGCGCCCGCATCTGCACGAGTTTACCAAGGGCAGGCGGTGGGAGCCGCCGTGGTCTCCAGCTCCCAAAACTTGGTTACACTCCGCGGCGCGCCTTTCTGCAGAGCGCGTTCCCACAGCCCAACACCTCCTGCTGGCCTGGCTGTAGCTCCAGAATCATTCCTGGGCTGTCTACTGAGCGCCACCACGTGTCAGCCACTGGGTGCGTGCGTGCCTGCTGAGTCGCTCAGTTGTGTCCTTTGCCACCGCATGAACTAACCCGCCGGGCTCCTGTGTCTATGGTATTCTGCAGGCAAAGATCCGGGTTCGGGTTCCCATTTCGTCCTCTAGGGGGGGATCTTCCCGACCCAGGGATCTAACCCCCGTGTCTTTTGTCTTCTGCGTTGGTTAGCCATGTTCTTAACCACTAGTGCCAGCTGGGAAGCCCAGCCACCGGGTGTGTGGCCCTAAGGTAGTCTAATACGGGAGAGACATTGTAGTTGCCCCAATACCACTTCACCCCTCACCCACGCGTGCCCCCACATTTGTCTTTCTTCAACCTGGAGACTCCAGCGGAGGCCTTCAAGGCCTTGCTCTCCAAGACTTCTCACCGGACTGGCTAATGAACACAGGCGCCCTGACGTGTAAATAGCGGAGGAGAAATTAGAGTTTTCTTCACACCAGAGACATTTGCTATGAAACTATCAACACCTTGAGTGAAGGGAGTGAATCTTCAGGATGTGACGTCAGGCAAGAACGGGCATCTCCCTCTTTGCTCTCCTCTGGGCCTGAGACTTCAATATCCTCCATAAAATCTCACCAGGTAAGGACACTTTCTTGGTTTAAGAAACACTGGCCCCAGGCAAGTGTAAGTGAATAATGATAATTTAATAAGTTCTGCCAGAATCCTGAATCCATGACTATTTTAAACAAGCCATTATACTGTTTACACTATGGCTATGCTATACTGAACGTCTGTGCACTCGTCCCCCAATTCATATGTCCCCCAATTCATCCCCAAAGTGATGACGTTAGGAGGTGGGGCCGTTGGGAGGTGCTTAAATCTTGAAAGTGGAACCCTCTGGTAGGTGCCCTTGTAAAGCTGGCCAGACAGAGCTTCCTGGCCTTTACCAAGTGAGGACACAGAGAGAAATTGCAGTCTGTAACCCAAAGAAGGCTTTGACTAGAACCCAACCATGCTGGCACTCTGTTCTTGACCTTCTAGCCTCCAGTACTGTGAGGAATAAATTTCTGCTGTTCGTAAGCTTTTCAGCCTGTCGTATTTTGTTACGGCAACTGCAACAGACTAAGACAGGCTGTCCTATTCTTTCTTGAATCCCCATATTTCTGAAATGTCAGGGCCAACTAAGTCATTGGATACCCAAAGATAAAATACTTTTTGAAGGAATTCAATTGTGAATCACTTGAGAAATGAAAAATCGTTTAGTAAGGCAAATACGTTACTCTTTAATCTGATTTACACAATTAAGTTTTTGCAAGTTATTCCTGAAATACGATAAAACAGTGGTAGATGTGGAGGAGGCTTCACAACTAATCCCTCTGCTCATATTATAGATAAAGAATCTGAGGTTCAGGGAGGTTGCCCGCATCACAAGCTTGCTAGTGACAGAACCAGGATGCTTATAAAAATGATACATTTTCCATCCACAAGAATTATGTCATAATTATATTATGCAATTATTAAAACGTGTTGCACACAGGAATTTGCTGCTGGCTCAGATAGAAAGATGATTTGAAGCAACACTTCCCTTTTTTCAGTTCTGTAGTGTGTCTGATGTGGCAACTCTGGAAGTGTTGCTCCAAGGCTGGATTCTCACAGCAGCAACAAATAAAACTGCAGATATGTGAAAGGAAAGAAACAGTTAGAAATTTTTCCTTCTCTGGTGAGACAGCAAAAGAGACACAGGTGTAAAGAACAGTCTTTAGGACTCTGGGAGAAGGCAAGGGTGGGATGATTTGAGAGAATAGCATTGAAACATGTATATTATCATATGTGAAATAGATCTCCAGTCCAGGTTTGATGCATGAGACAGGGTGCTCAGGGCTGGTGCACTGGGATGACCCTGAGGGATGGGATGGGGAGGGAGGTGGGAGGAAGGTTGAGAACACATGTATACCCATGGCTGACATGTCAATGTACAGCAAAAACCACTACAATATTGTAAAGTAATTAGCCTCCAATTAAAATTAATTAATTAAAAATCGACATTCAAAAAACTAAAAAAAAAATTTCCCTCTCTGGTAACTGTACTGACCTGTTAGATCCAAATGCTATTTTCTTCTAACTGTATTTCCTGTGTTTCTCCAGCTTTGGACCATGTCACTGTTTTCTGCTTCCTTTCCAAATTCACATGATTAGAACTAAGTCTTTCTCTTCACCCCAGAAAAAGCCCCAACTCCATTATTCAGAAGTCTTTAGAAGAGCTGACCTCATGGGTGCTCCTGGGTTGATCCCTCTGGACTTTGCCTCTGGCCCTCTGCTCTAGTCACCGGGATGCGGCTGCTAATCCTGCTGAGCTCAACAATCCCACCCTCATCCTACTGGGTACCACACCTCCATGGGGTGCAATCAGTCATTGCTTCTCTTGCTGTTCACAGGACAGCTCAGACCAGGCTATGACTTCGTACAGGACACCACTGAAGGATAATCCCTTGAGTAACAGAAATGCCCGTCTTAGGACTCACAGGCCCAAGCCCAGACTCTGGCTGAGGCACCAGCAGGCTTCTGCAAAGGGGGAGAGGGGTGGGTCAGGGTTCAGGCTGAATTCCCTGAAGAGAATAATTGATGCTATTAACCACTGCCTCTAAGCATTCTGTTCTGTGAAAATGGAACTGGGTCTTTTAAGTAATTTTCCTTTGCCTGTGGTCCTATGTTAAGCTTTGCCAGTTGGGGACAGTAGAGAAAGATTGTTGTTGTTATCCAGTTGTCAAGTCATGTCCGACTGTTTGCAAGCCCATGGACTGCAAAACACCAGACTTCCCTGTCCCTCACGTCTCCCAGAATTTGCCCAAGTTCATGTCTGTTGAATTGGTAATGCCATCCAACCAGTGATGCCGTCCCTTCCTGGATCACTGCCTTGTCGTGGTGAAGGGGCTTGTGTAACTCAGTGAAGCTATGAGTTGTGATGTGCAGGGTCACCCAGGACAGACGGGTCATAGTGGGAAGTTCTGACAAAACGTGATCCGTTGGAGGAGGGAATGCAAACCACCCCAGGATACTTGCAGTGAGAACCCCATGAACTGTATAAAAAGGCGAAAAGAGAGAGACTGCAGGAGGTAGAGGTTTTGTTCCCTGGTTCTGGTGTGTCTGGCATACTTTTGAGGAATCGGGCTCCTACAGAAGGGGTGCACACTTTCTAGGTTCCCATCACACACCTGGCTTCCCCAGCGCCCAGCTGGGCCTGCTGAGCACCAGTACCTGGCAATTAGCAACTTCTGGCACCCCCTTCAGGTGTCCTTCCATTGAGATACTTCCCCATGAACAGCTCTCTCTGGCACTAGAGGGTAGATTTCTAGAAAGTTCTTGAGAACAGATCGCTAACAAGTTCCACTGGCACAGTCCCCTAATAACTTCTCTGCATCTAGTAAGCCATTAACATGCTCTCTCCAATAAAGTTCGGATCACAGCCCTGGGGTGGTAAGAAGGTGCAGGGGGCTCTTCCTTAGGCCCTCTGGGGTAATGGCAAGTTGTTGTCGTTCAAAGTCGCTCAGTTGTGTCCAACTCTTTGTGACCCCACAGATTGCAGCATGCCAGGCTTCCCTGTCCTTCACCATCTCAAACTCATGAGCTTGAGTCAAACTCGTGTTTGCTCAAACTCATACCCGTTGAGTCGGTGATCCCATCCAACCAACTTGTCCTCTGTTGTCCCCTTCTCCTGCCTTCAATATTTCCCAGCATCCGGGTCTTTTCTAATGAATTGGCTCTTCGCATCAGGTGGCCAAAGTATTGGAGCTTCAGCTTTAACCTCAGTCCTTCCAATGAATATTCAGGATTGATTTCCTTTAGGATTGACTGATTTGACCTCTTTGCAGTCCAAGGGACTTAATGGCAAGTTATGTTGTGTTATATTATTGGGCTTCCCTAGTGGCTCAGAGGGTAAAGAATCTGCCTGCAGTTCAGACCCGGGTTCAATCCCTGGGTCTGGAAGAATCCCTGGAGAAGGGCATTACAACCCACTCCAGTATTCTTGCCTAGAGAATTCCATGGACAGAGGAGCCTGATGGGCTATATGGAATGAGTTGTTTTTCTTGCCTCCAAACTCATAGGTTGAAATCAACTCTGCCTCTGTCTAACCCCATGTGATCACCCCCAGGCACCTGAAAACACCTAAGGATGAGGGTGAGAGTGTGGTTGGAGTTCTGACCTGGGAAAGCCTGACAGCTAGAGGCAAGCCCTTGCCTCTTGAATTCTCCACCCCAAGTGTTGGTCACGTGTTGCACAGTGCAGAGAAGAGGAAGGAGGGAACAGAATTGACACCAGCAGCTGGAAAAGAAGACCGTGGGAGTTCATGGTGTATTTCATGTAAATGCTTTCTTTCCCCCTTCTCACAGTTAGTTTCCTTGAGTGACTGACCTTGCGGTACCCTATGCGCCTCTCCTTGGCTCATCAGTAACTCCAAGTGTGGCACCAGCACCCCCTTAAGTTCCTGCAGCATCATCCCCCTGCTTCTATGCCTCTGGGCTTTCTCTGAAGCTGTAGAAGTCTGTTCAGCTTGTGCAGACAGGTGTACTCTAGAGGTGGAGGGAGTTAATGCCCCTGAGATGCAGCCAATGGGAGATGAGAGTTGGGTGGATAAGTGTCCCAGCCTCTGTCCTTCAGTGGGATGGTCTGGGGAAACATTCTACACAATGCCTCAGAGGATCCCTAACAATATTGAGCCTCAGTTGCCCACAGTGGTAATTAGCTCAGGATGCGCCCTTTATTGACTCTTCTTTCTCTGCTCACTCACCTCAGACCCTCATTCTTACCTTGTGAGATCATCTCCCAAATATACCACCTGCAGCCAAATCCTCACCTCACGCTCTGCTTTTGGGAGAAGCTAAAGTAAGGTAGGCATGCACACACCCCCACCGCAGGAGGAACAAGCCCAGCCTAACCAGAGTGGCAATGACAGACTGGAGGCTTGATAGCTTTCTTTTTACTTCTCTTTGGTCATCTCTTCGTACTCTTAAAACCATTTCACATCCATGGCCCTGCAGGGCATTGGAAATGGTTCAGAGCTAGGAGGAATTACCTCATATTCTCAATGACAGAACCAGGGTTGAAAAAGATCTTGGCTGGCTGAAGCAATGGGGCTGCCATCAATAGGATGCCATTTAAAAGAAACAAGTGCTATGGTAAAGTTGAAAAAAAAATCGATTGTTCATGTACTGAACATGATAGTCACTAATATGAAATGAAATGTGGGCTTTTTCATTGATCACAATCTCCCTGGGAGTCAAGACTTGAAAAAAGAAAAAGCAGTATGGACACTGTTGACAAGCATCTAGGTCAGAGGTTAACAAGCCTCTACTTGCCCTAACTCTGGCTCACCACCACCAAGCCCAAGTCCTGGACTTTCTGCTGATTGGCAGACATATCCCACACCTCTCAGGAGCCTCTTTCCATCCACTTAGGCTCACCTGTCTTACGACTTATGCCAGTCCAGCCTTGGCAGTGGCAGCTAGCTCTATGTCGGTTTAGCCAACAGTGTCTTTGATCTGCTGTTGCCCTTGCCTTTTTCCCTGTTGCTATTGAGACATAGGATGCTGTGGGATTCCCTGGGCACATGCACAGCATGGATGTATAAGGGAGTTAACACCCAGTGAGTGGGGCCAGACATTCGTCAGTGGTGGGCAGGACCAGCAGGTACTTCCTTCCCGCTTCCTTCCTCTAGCAGATATTCCTGAGTAGCAGTGGCTTATGTGGCCTCTGGGAGGTAGAGACCAAGAGATCCAATGTCCAAAGCTTCTGTGGGAAATGATGTTAACTCTCCCCCTCCACTTCCTGCCTTCTTACTTCCGCCCCCTGGATCACACTTCTGAATAAAGTTCTCGCATGGAAGCCTTTGCCCCAGGTTCTATTTTGTGGGGAATCCAGACTAACACATGTTGTCTGAACCGAGCCCAGGGGCCAGAGGAGCACCCTTGTTCATTGGCTAAGATGTGGAGGATCTGATGTAATCGCTGTCAGAAAAGGGAGGGGCTCTGCCTGATGTGAGAGGGTTAGGATGCACACAGGGAAGGCCATCCACAAGGTCTGTAAAGCAGATGAGGGCTGTGTGTCTCTGGCCCCAGCAACGCATGTTCATCTTAGGTCTTTAAACTGTCCCACTTCCAATTCTACAGGGTTGTTTCTTCTCACAATTTCTGATACATAATAAACACCTTTCAAAAGCAGAAGTGATGGTACAAGTCAGATTTAGCATCTTGCGTTTGGGTCATCCTTGTTTTCAAGACTTATAGCAGTGATGCAATCACGGCCTTAGAGAAGCGTTAGGTCATTTTTCTTTAAAGGAAATCTGGCTGCAATTCCGCATCCCTCTGGATTGGGACAGAGCTCTTTCTCAGTGATCACTGAGGCTTCCAGCCCGTGTCCAGGTATAGCTGGAGAAATCCCACCCAGAGCAAAATATTCGGGGAAACTGGAGGTCTTTTTGTAAAAGGTCTTTATTTGGCCGGGTCTTAGTTGTGGCACACGAAATCTTTGTTGCAGCATCTTTAGTTGCGGCATGCGGACACTTAGTTGTGGGATGTGGGATCTAGTTCCCAGACCAGGGGTCGAACCCAGACCCCCTGCTTTGGGAGCACAGAGTCTTAGCCACTGGACCACGAGGGAAGTCCCTAACCTGAAGGTCATAGTTCTTTGCCTTTACTGTTCCCTTTTGTTCAGGCCGTGTTTTATCACATTTCAGCCTGAGCCTTCCTGAGTCCGGGGCCCCTACTCAGAGTCTCCTTCTGGTGCTGAGAAGGCAGCTCTGTGCCTGCGCTCTCTCTGTGGGGAACCTCATGGCACCCTCTCCTAAGCGTCACGGGGACGCTGTTCTTCACCTGCTCTGTGGCCTCCTCCTCCTCGTGGTTCTCCCGTCACAACACAGAAGCACTACTGAGTTCTCTCTGTCTTACCCGAGGTCCCCCCAGCAGTTTCCTCAGAGCCTTCTCTTGAGGTGGACAGTCACTAATTGGTAGCCTGCTGAATAAGTACTGCCCATGACCCTGTTTTATTGTTTTATTCCCAGGGTTTTGCAAAAAAGGGAATTTCGGGTGCAGATGCAGATAGCTGGCTTTTCTGGAAAAGTCAGAATATTTGTCCCGGCTGGCTACTGATTCCGTCATCACAAGTTGGCTGGGGTGGAGAGGTGGTTCAGATGGGGCCTGTGACCTATGGCTTCACCTTGTTCCCTGTAGGCATGTTGGCATCAGTGTTGATTTCTTTGATTTGATAAATATTTGTTGAGCACGTGTTCTGTATCAGACCTTGTTCTCGGCATCAGGGATACAGAAAGGATGATATGGACCAAGGACCCTATTTTGATGAAATATCTTGATGGAGGAGACAGATAATTTTTAAAAACAGATATACTTACATTTAAGGTGTCAGGTGGTGGTAACTGCTGTGAAGAACGTAAAGCAGGAAGAGGATTGTCGAAGAAAGACAATGAGCTGAGGGGTGGGGACAAGTGTGTTGCCATTTTTTGTAAGCTGTTTCTGGAAGGTCTGTATTCAGTGACATTTAGGCAATGAGGGGCTTCACAAAGCCAAGGAAAGAAAGGTTGTCTTCACACTGTTCCCTTCAAGCCTGGGAGTCAAGGGACTAAGCAACACCTGGATGGCAAGGACTTTTTGGAACCGCCTAAGATAACAGAGGTCAACACTCAAAGAGTTCTCATCTGCCCTTATTTTTGCATCCTTGCAGAAGCTAAACATGAATTGATATCTTAATAAATTTTCTGTCCTACTCTTACAAACATTTTAATCTATTTAAAAACATTTCATCGAAGTACAGTTGGTTTACAATATTGTGCTAATTTCTGCTGTACAGCAAAGTGACTCAGTTATACATACATATATTCTTTTTCTCATTCTTTTCCATTATGGTTTGTCACAGGGTATTGAATATAGTTCCCTGTGCCATACATACCGTAGGATCCCGTTGTTTATCCATCCTATCCATGACAGTTTGCCTCTGCTAATCCCAAGCTCCCAAGCCTTCCCACCCCCATCCAGCTCTCCCTTGGCAACCGCAAGTCTGCTCTCTGTGTGTGAGTCGTTTTTGCTTCAGGTACATTGATTTGTGTCATGTTTTAGATTCCCCATATAACTGATATCATATGGTATTTGTCTTTCTCTGTCTGACTTACTTTCAGGCATCTCTAGGTCCATGCATGTTGCTATAAGTAGCCTTATTTCATTCTTTTTAATGGTTAGGTGATAGCAAACATTTTTAAGAGATAAGGCTAAATTTTAAATATAGTATTTACCCTCTATGGAGTGAGTAAATCCTTTTCCATCTTCTTTGGAGGGGTGAGTTGGACCTTCTGCTTTAGTCACAGGCCTCACAGAGCGAGCTTTTCTCATCTAGTCGTTGTATGAGGGTGTAGGGTGTGCCTTTGGCTTCTTTTCCTGGGTTATGATCACAGCTAGTGTTAAACTACTGCACGCTGCCTGATCATACACAAGGATTTGGTCATCCATATAAACATGATGCTGTTGTGAGTTCACTTTTCTATTTAGAGAAACATGTCAGCTAGAAATACCTCCACCTTATTACCCAGACGCATGCGTGCCGAGCAAGTCTCCAAAATAGCCCTTTGAGTAAGTGGCAGCTTTAAAAACCGTCCAGCCGCCGACTTCAAACCAGAAGGTCAGCAGAGGAGAGTGGAAGTTGGATACTGAACGGTCAAGGGGCCCCGGGGAATTTAATAGGAGTCAGGATTTTGGAAACTTGAACGACCAGACAGCGGCTTCTCTTTGGATTTCTTGCCTGTTACCGGTCTTGGTCTTCTCTCTTCAGACTTCACGATGAATGTGCAGGCTTGCTCTAGGTGTGGCTACGGAGTGTACCCTGCTGAGAAGATCAACTGTCTAGACCAGGTCAGTAGACATTTCCTGGCCTTTGCAAATTGTCACAAACTTGGGAAATGTATCTTGTTACATATGGACATGTGGGTTTTTTTGAGCCACCAAGATAGGTTCTACCAATTTCTAGCTACATCTCTTGTATTGTCTCAAAAATTTGTAGCCGAGTATGAGTTTTATCACCATTTGATCCCTAAAGCTCTTTTTTTTTTTTTCGCCCTGAAATATGTAAGATTCCTGAGAGTGAAAGAAAAGGTAATTTTGCTCAGTCTTTTCTATTTGGTTTCTAGATATGGCACAAAGCTTGTTTTCACTGTGAAGTTTGCAAGATGATGCTATCAGTGAATAACTTTGTGAGTCACCAGAAAAAGCCATACTGTCACGCGTAAGTGTTTGACGCCCCTGCCCACCACCTCCTGAATTATATATATATAATTTTAATAAGTAACCAACCAGAGGTTCAAATCGCACACTCCAGGGTTAAATCCAAGAACCCAAGAAATGTCTTCTCAAAAGTTTTTACTTACATACAGTCATTAAAGAGATCTGACGCAGGATTTTATGCAATGGACAGAAAGTTGAAAATTTCAAATCTCTTACAAGTGAAAGACAAAATCTATCCTCTATAACCCCATGCATTAAAGATTGTGCAGAACAGTATAATTTCTATGGATATGCAGAAAGCTTTAAAATGTTTTCTTTTAAATAATTTCAGGTAAATAATTTCCAGTTAAATTTGGTGTTTACGTTAAATAGGTTGGATTTATTTGATTTGCTTTTCTTTCTTTACGACTCATTGCCTGGAGACTCTTGAATTTAATTATTACGTCTTATGTTTTTTTGATGTAAAAAAGTGACTCTTCCTTTAAGAATAGTCACTCAGTCATCTTGGATAAAGTACATTTCTAATTCTGATTTATATCTACTTTTTGTAGCCATAACCCCAAGAACAACACTTTTACAAGTGTCTATTACACTCCATTAAATCTAAATGTGCGGAAACCTCCAGAGGCCATTTGTGGGGTAAGTTACTTAATTTTGAATTTCAAAATAGTGTTTAAAGAAAATTTCTTAGCTCAGGCGTTTCTTAGGTTTTTAAGTGTCTCTGTAAATATGGAGAAACTGGGTAGGTTTACATCTAGGCAGAAAATGGGCAGGTTTACACCTAGGCATGTTTAAGTAACAAATATTGCTATTTGTCCTACCACAACATAGAAGCCCATCCAGGATAATCCAGCTTGAATATCTGAGGATCTTGTATCCATTTTAATCTCCTTGTGTCTGTCAGCTCTGTACACATTGATAAGCAGGCCATACATACACCAGGTGCTTAATACATAAAACAAATTATATGTAGTTGGAAAATACTACAAAGCCCTTTCTTTCCCCATTATATTTGGGTACAAACATGGAAACCTCTAGTTCCACACTCTTAAATCTCTCTGCATTTGGTAGTATTTAAGATCTCTTTCCCCATGGGTAGGGGTAGGTCAGAGAGATTTTGATCTGGAACTAATGTTTGGGTAGGCCAGGAGGCCATATTGATTAACCAACCTGTTTTGAAAAACTAACAGTAGAGTTTTGTCAGATAACTATTGATTGAACGCTTGCATTTATTAAAATGATGAATCATTTCACTTGCCTCCCCCAGGCCCCATAGCAAGTTGTTTTATGTGATGGAACTAGCAGCTTTCTAAAATTAGAGAATGACACAGGAGGTGGAAGGCTCTCTAGTAATCTGCCTTCCTCATGTTACCTCACCCTATCCTGACTCTCCTGCCTGCCCAGGCCATGTCCTCCTCAAGAAGATGGTTTAGCTTGAGCTTATCCTTATCATGGCTTTCTACATGTAATTGCCAACTAGCTTATTTCACTAAGTGCTTTGCTCCAATTGTGAGTTTATTATTTTTTTTTAACAAGTTTAGGTAACATTTACTGTGTAATTGCTTAACTAGTTTAATACATTACAATCCAATAAAGTAAATACTAATATTATCCCATTCTACTGGTGAGGAAACTGAGGCTTGGAGAGTTGTTCATATATCTATCATTGACTTCTAACAGTTGAGAAGCCTGAAGAATTCACGAGCCATCCATTACTGAGAAGGCTGATTCTTTTAGGATTTTGCTTTCATCCGTTTTTGCTTGTTTGTGTGGGTTTTGTTGTTTGTTTTTGTCTCTTAATGTCTAACACAGAATTGACAGTACTGAATTTAACTCTCAGTTCGACAGAGTGCCAGACACTTTGCAAGGCCCCTTTTCTGTATAATCTCACTTATTCTTCACAAAAACCCTCTGCAGTATTCTATTACAGTTGGGGAGGCTGAGGCTCTCAGAAGTTAAGTAACTTGCCCAGTTTTACCCGGCCAGTTGCATGGATACAAATCCAGATCTCTATGGCTCTAGGACCCCTATCCTGAACTGCTCAGCCAGCCTCCTCCCCCGTCCCTAGGGGGTGGCAAAATCTTACAACAGATCAGGCAGTACTTCCCTTCCTTTGAAGTGGTGGTGAGTTCACTTTTTGTAACTTGTATGACAGGCCGGACCTGGAGTGAGATTATCGCAGGTTCTATTTCCAGCCACAGGCAGTGACGTGAGCTTCCCAGGAAGCCTGTGTGTGTGTGTTAGTTCACATCTGTGTGAATATGTGTGTATGTGTGTAAATATGTATGTTTGCATATGGGGAGTGTATATATGTGTGTATGTAGGTGTGAATATGTGTGCACGTGTATACATGGTGTATATACATGTGCGTATATACACGAATGTGTATATACATGCCTGTGTGCACATTTGTGTGTGTGTGTGGTCTGTGTGTGTGTATATGTGTGTTATCTCTGTGTGTATATGGTGGATGCGTGTTTACATGCATGTGTACATACTTGAATGTGTGTGTGTGCATGCATGTGTATGCATACGTGTACACACACATGTGCGTCTCTGTGTATATGCATATATGTGTGTACGTGTGCATGTGTGCGTGTGCCTGTGTACAGAACAACTGGCTGCTGAGACCCCTTTCTCCTCCTTTCCCACCAGGGGAAAAATCAAGTGGACACTCATGTCCCTTCTAGGCCCCAGATCTTACAACCCCCCTGGGGAATGTTGTGTATTGCATCCTTACTCCCTTTTCTTCTCTGGGAGACTTTGCCAATTGAATAAAAAACAGATTCATAGTGCACGTGCTAAAATTAAAAAAGCAAAGAAAGGGATTCTTCAGTTACAGCGATGAAGGTGAAATGGCATTTGAAGCTGGTCAACATTTTTCTGTTTTTTTAAATATGGCTCTTTGAAAAATAAATACATAAATAAATATTTACGAAGACAGAGTTTCCTGTTTGGTAGGTGTGAATGGAACTTTTAGCAGAATAGAACATCTAGATTCTCTCCTATTCAGAGAATGAACTTTAGCCCTTAATGCTTCCTTATTCCACAAATAACATTTATGGCTTTTTTCCTCTTCCTATTTCCTCCGAATAGTCATGAGCCCTGTGAAAGGTCTCTAGGGAGGCAGGCACCGCGCCCCCCCCCCCCCCCCCGCTGCCTATACTGTGGGAGAAGGGCAGAAAATACAGATTCCTGTGGACTTTGGTCACGTGATTCTGATTCCTTTAGTCAGTGGCTCTAAAGGAGGGCGATTTTGCTCCCTAGGGGATATTTGGTGACATCTGAGGGACTTTTTCTGGTCAAAACTGGGAAGGTAAGAATACTGGTGACATCTAGTGGATAGAGACCACCCATCTTGCTCAGCATCCTGCCGTGAGCTAGACAGGCCGCCCCCAACAAGAAATAAACTGGCCCCAAATGTCAGTGGAGCTGCTTACAAGAAACTTTGCCATGAGTTTATGTAGTGTTCAAGGTAACTTCTCAATAGCCAAGTGAAAAGGCATGTAAAGATTCCTCAATTTATGTACTTATACACATGTTAGTGCTGCATTAAGGAAGCCCAGACAAAGTGCCCTTGACAGGGAACTAGAATTCCCGGGTTCTAAACCTGGCTTTGCTCACCTGCTGAATGATCTCAGTAAGTTCACTTCTCTTCTCTGAGCTGCTTTCCTCATCTGTAAAATTAATGATTTAGATTTCAACTTGTTTAAGTTGCAGATTTCTGGGCTCCATCTTGGATCTCAAGCATTATGATATCTGGGTTTGAACCTAAGCCCTGATATTTTCTTTTGTGGTTAGTTCTTCTTATGTTCTCCTTGAGAAATCTTTGCCTATTCTGAAATCATGAAAATATGGTTAGATGTCAGTTCTCTTCAAATTGATTGACACAGTCAGTGCAGTCCCAGCCAAAACTCTGGTGTTGTTCATAAAAATAGACAAACTGATTCTAAAATTGATATGAACATACAGTGATTCTAGAATGGCCAAGAAATCTTGAAGAACAAAATCAAAGGACTTAGGATACCAGGTTTTTAGGCTCCTCTGTCCATGAAATTTTCCAGGCAAGAATACTGAAGTGGGTTGCCATTCCCTTCTCCAGAGGATCTTCCCCATCCAAGGATCGAACCCAGGTCTCCTACGTGGCAGGTGGATTCTTTACCATCTGAGCCACCAGGGTGCCTCTTGTGGTTGTTAACTCAGTGTAGTATTGGCACTACTGTAGAACTGACAGCTCAGTGGAAAACAATACCAGGTCAAGAAGTAGAGGTGCACACATGTGGTCACCTGAGTTACAACAAAGGCACCGCTGCAATTCAGTGCAGCAAGAATCATCTTTAAATAAATGGTACCTGAGTGACTGGACACTTTACGTAGAAGAGATGGACCTTGACACCTACCTCATACCTATACATAAACACTAACACAAGGTGTGTTACGGATCAAGATGTGAAAGGTGGAATCATAAAGCATGTTCTCCTACACCTCATGAATTTGAGGAGCCAGCATTGAACAAGCTCCCCGAGTGTTAGGAACCACTGCTCTCACGTCTGGTGTTTTCTAAGCTGAATACTTGGTACTGTGTGATGAGCTTGTAGAGACATTGTCTTTTTATTAGCGCTGCCCAATAGAGCTTTGCACACAGTAGGTGCTATCCACTTGCCACTTGGCTGATAATACAGATGAAGCCGGTGGTGACACTTGACAGTGCAGTGTGGCTTGTCATACAGTTACGAAGCTCTGCAGTTGAGACGTAGGATCCGCTCCCCCCACCACCCCCAATTCAGTTCTGTATTGTCTGTTACCTTGCTCGTTTCTGATGGAAACATTGCTGATGACATCTTCACTGTGCAGACCGGTGGCCAGGAGGATGGTGAACGGTTTAAGTCGGTTTTTCACTGGGACATGAAATCCAAGGATGAGGCCGCCGCACCTAACAGGCAACCACTGGTGGATGAGGTGAGGCGAGAGTTAGAAACAGGTTTGGAAGCAGAGAAAAGAATGGCACGTTGTGCAGATGACATGTGTAGTCAGCATTACTTTGCGAGGGAATTGGTTAAGCTTTCTTCTATCCATCTTGTCATTCCAGCTGTCTACAGAAGACCTCCATGGTCTGTTTCCCACATTCTCACGATACTTGGTATTACCAGACAAAAGTTTTGACCTGTATCTTGTTTTTTTCTATTTAAACTTTCCTGATTGAGCATATTTTCACATATGAATGATCTGACTTTTCAGATCGCCAAAGGATGGTTCTACCCAACCTGTCCAACTTGCCATACCTCCAGCCCACTTGGCTCCCTATCTCTTCCCCCCAGTTCCAGTCAAATCCATTTCCTCATGGTCTTTCACGTGAAGTCTATCATTGCCCTCATGCTTTTACTCATGGCAGTCCCCACTCTTAGAATTTATTCAACATGTGTGTGGGGTATTTTTTTTTTTTTGGCCTTTTTAAAATCAGCATGTGTGTATGGAGTATTATATGCCAAGCACTATTCCAGGCTGCTGGAATACATCAGTGCACAAAACAGACAAAAATCTCTGCCTTCATGGAACAGACCTCCTTGAGCAGATGCTTTTCCTTGCCTCTCTGCATCATCTGGTAACCGACCTCATCCCTGGAGGTCCAGCTCAAATTCCTGTCCAAATCAGGGGGCCTCACATGGAGATTGGTTTTTGAAAACTCTCACTGTGTTTATCTTCAATACAGTACATATAATCACCAAACATTTTCTAATCACTGTTTCATATGTTAGTTTTATCTCCCTAGAGAAACCACACATATCTTAAAAGAGGAACTTTGTCTTCTTCTTTTTTGATTTTCTTTTCCTAGTGTTAATTGCTTAATCTAGCGCTTGGCACACAACAGGTAGCAGATTTTTGAAGGTTGGCTGAATAATGCTGATTAAGCTCAGATAGATGGCCTGTTCACATCAACTCCCCGCTGCCCCATCTTGGTGCAATAATGTGCAAAAAATGTTAAGTTACATTTGGAACTCTGCTATGGTATCAGTCAATCTCTGAAATTTTTGGTTATTTAGGAGATTAGGTTATTTTCTAGTTTGGAAAAAATGAACATTCTGGTTAGCTGAGACCTGCCATATATTAGGAGGAGTTTATCGTTTTTAGAGAATTTCTGTCTTTTCTATCTTATGTTGATGATGTGGGTGAGCATTGCTGGGAGGGTGAGGTAGGTAGGGTGATCTTACCAAGCAAGTGTGTGGGCTGTGTGTTTGTATGCATTTGTATTTCTCCTCTCCAGAGAGCCTATTGGAGTGGATACAGGGAAGGGAATGCCTGGTGCCCAGGAGCTCTGCCAGACCCTGAAATCGTAAGGATGGTGGAGGCACGAAAGTCACTGGGTGAGGTAAGGGCCCTAGAAAATTACGTTAGCAGTTAGCTTGAATATTCATTAAGATTGTGATAGAATACTGGCCCTCCCCCAAACATTCCCATGTCCTAGTCCCTGGAACCTGTGAATATGCTACTATGCATGGCCAAAGGTATGATGAAGATAGGGATTTTTTTTTTAACTGAAGTATAGCTGATTTGCTTCCCAGGTAGCTCAGTGGTAAAGAATCCACCTGTCAATGCAGGAGAGGCTGGAGACAGGGAGACACGGATTTGATCCTTGCGTTGGGAAATTCCCCTGGAGGAGGAAATGGCAACCCACTGCAGTTTTCTGGCCTGGAAAATCCCATGGACAGAGGAGCCTGGTGGGCTGCAGTCCATCGGGTTGCAAAGAGTTGGACACCACCGAACAACGGAACAAACGTACATATAGTTGATTTACAGTGTTGTGTGAGTTTCTGACGTGCAGCAGAGTGATTCCGTTATATGTATACATACATATGCACATCTATTCTCTTTCATGTTCTTTTCATTATAATCAATTACAAGATAATGAATGTAGTTCCCTGTGCTATCCAGTGGGACCTTGTTTATTTTACACGTAGTGGTTTGTATTTGCTAAACTCAAGCTCCTGATTAAGGTAAGGATCTCCTGATAGGAAGATTATGCTGGATGATTAACGTGGACCAAATGTGATCACAAGGGTGCTTATAAGGAGGGAGGCAGGAGAGTCAGAGTCAGAGAAAAGGAACTCAGAACTGTGGACAGCCCCTTGAAGCTGGAAAAGGCAAAGAAATGGATTTCCTGCCAGAGCCTTCAGAATCAGACCTGCTGCCCTAGTTTAGATTTTGGACCTGTAGCACCTTAAGAGAGATCTTAGTAGGTTTTCATCGTAGGAAAGACAGTTTTACCCCAGGTTATGGAATTCCTTAATGATTTGCATGCTGTATCCTCTAGTCCTCTCCCTAAACCCAGGGCACCTTGTCCTTTGAAGAAACCACTTTGGAACATATTGTAGTCCTGAGTAACTTTTCTTTAGCACATGGAAAGAAAGCAGCTGAAGCACAGTCGCTAAGGTGCTGTGTTTTGTTAGGAGCGCAGACTAGCAGAGAGATTCAAAAGTAAGGAGGAGAAAAGAACAGATATTTCACTCCCAGGGCTGTAGAAATGTCTGGTGGTGGTTTAGTTGTTAAGTTGTGTCCAACTCTGCGACCCTATGGACTGTAGAGCCCGCCATGGACTGCGGGCCCATGGACTGAGGAGCCTGCCGGGCTTCTCAGTCTATAAGGACTTTCCAGGCAAGAATACTGGAGTGGGTTGCCATTTCCTTCTCCAGGGCATCTTCCTGACCCAGGGATCTAACACGGGTGCCCTGCATTGCAGGCAGATTCTTTACCCACTGAGCCACCAGGAAAGCCCAGAACTGTGTCTAGTGGGTGAGTTGCGGAAAGCTCTCCTGCGTAATAATTGCTGTATTATCTTACAAGCCTTTGAGTCCAGGGGCCTCCCTTGGGTTGTGCCAGGTTCCATAGAGTTTAATATAAACATTGAAGGGGAAACTCTTTGACCTGGGAAATATGATTTCCTCATCCTTGAAGGTGTTAATTTAAATCACCAAGTGAATAATTTTCAAATTTATTCCAGGAGACCAAAATATTTTCCTAGTATCTTATACATCCAGTTGCCTCGGTTCTGATGATGCTTGCTATTGCAGTTTTATTCATTCTCATTGGAGATCCTGTTGGTTCTCATGCTGACATTGGTCTGACCAACAGGAGTATCCGGAAGACTGTGAGCAACAGAGAGGCAAAGGGAGTTTTCCAGCCATGATCACACCTGCTTATCAAAGGGCCAAGATTGCCAACCAGCTGGCCAGCCAAGTGAGTGTCTTAGTGCTTGCTCACTGTTGATTACACTAATTTTTGTCATTAGCGAATCCCTGGGATTCAGGTAAAATCCAACAGGAGAGCTCTTTGGGGGCAGTAGGTACCCTGAGTATGATATTACAAAGAAGACTGTGTTCTTATCTTTTCTGTATCAGTCATTCTCTGTGCCTGTGCTTCCTCTGTCAATGGAGAGAAGACCATGTCACTCACCCTGAAACTGAACCAAATAATTTTTCGAGGTTAAGCATCAAGGACACTGATTTTTATTAAGAGGATGGCAGATCCTACTGAAGAACAGCATAGCTGGTTGATTTAGAGCTCAGATTCTGGAGCCAGCTATATTGGGATTTGAATCCTGGCTCTCTTGCTTCGTAACTGTGGGACCCTGCACGAATTACTTAACCTCTCTTTTCCCCAGTTGCTCATCTGTAAAATGGGGAAAATCATAGTCCTGCCTCATGTGATTGTTCCGGAGACAAATGGATATTTGTTCAAGTTTAGCAGTTCCTGGCACTCTCTTGGACTGAACACATGTGCGTGTTTTTGGAGAGGAGCCCATAAAGCAAGCCAGAAAGACTTGCCATAGGTTTGCCTTGAGTGTTGCCCAGTTGTGTAGCTTCAGGACAGCTGCAGGGAGAGGTCCTACAAAGGCTGCTGGGTGTGATCTTGACTCCGTGCTGTCTCTTCACCAGGTGGAGTACAAGAGAGGGCATGATGAGCGCATCTCCAGGTTCAGCACAGTGGCGGATACCCCCGAGCTGCTCCGGGCCAAGGCTGGTGGACAGCTTCAGAGTGATGTAAGAAATGATAGAAGCCAGGGACTTCCCTGGTGGTCTAGTGGTTGGGACTCCATGCTTCCATTGCAGGGGGGCCTGGGTTCAATCCCTGGTCTGCGAACTAGGATCTCCCATACCACTTGTGGGTTAGTCTCTCAGTCATGTCTGACTCTTTGCAACCGCACGGATTGCTGCCTGCCAGGCTCCTCTGTCCATGGAATTTCCCCAGGCAAGAATACTGGGGTGGGTTGCCATTCCCTTCTCCAGAGGATCTTCCCAACCCAGGGATCAAACCCAGGTCTCCCACATTGCAGGCAGATTCTTTACTGTCTGAGCCACCAGGGAAGTCTGTGGAGTCCCATGCCATGTGGAGTGGCCAAAAAGAAAAGAAAGCAACAATGGTGGCCAGACGCTGTGATTCTTCTTTAAGGTTCCCCACTCTTTCCTAACATGGAGAAGGGTGGTCAGGTCAGATTCAGCAGCTAGCACAGACCACGTGAAAACTCTTCCTTAGAGAGAAAAGTTTACATGGTATGAGTAACAAACCAGATATTTCTGATTAACCTGAAAGAATTCTTTCCTTGTCACTGCAAATTATAGACTAGAACTTCCAAAGAATTTGTACCATTTGCCTTTTCGATTCCAGTTGCTCCACAGCATAGTAAGACGGAAAACTTCGTGTTGTTCTGATTGGGAAGTTTAAGCACGAATCCAGGTTCAGCTAGCTTAACGAGTGGCTTCCGCTTGCCTTGGTTGGCCTGCAGCAGGTGCTCCCAAGTATGTGTTGAATTCTGCCTTGAGCATCTCCATGTATCAGACACTGAGCTGGGTGTTGGGAATAAAATGGTAAATAAGAGTCCATCAGGTGCTAAACCTACTACATTGCCTAAGAGATCTGATGGAGATGTGCAGGTGTTATGGGAGTCCTTAGCAGCTCTTCTCGCTCAGATTGCCTGGTAGATGGTGGGATTGTGGTATGTGATTTAAGATATTTCTTTTTCCAGGTGAGATACACAGAGGCCTATGAACAGCAGAGAGGGAAAGGCAGTTTTCCTGCTATGATCACACCTGCTTATCAGATAGCCAAAAGAGCCAACGAGCTGGCAAGTGATGTAAGTGTCCCTTGCAATGTTGCCAGGTGAGGGGAGGAGTCAGAAAGTTACCCAGACCTGGCGAGTCCAGCTTCCTGCCTTCTTTTGTGTGCACTGTGGATCCAAGAAGGAACTTTCCTTCAGAGTTTTCAGTCAGTTTTACTAGAGCAATGATCAGGCCCTTTTATGTCTAAGAGACACTCCCTAGACTCGGGCAGAAAAAGAACATTCCGTAGATGTTCATTTTGACTCTTCTAACCCGTGTGCATAAGAGGCCTAAATTTACCAGGTGTATCCTTCTCTCCCCTCCAAATAGGTGAGATACCATCAACAATATCAAAGAGAAATGAAGGGAATGGCTGGCCCTGCTGCTGGAGCTGAGGGCCCATTGCCAAAGGATTACATGGACCAGTATGGCCAGGTATGTGATAAAGTGACTTCCTGGAAGACTACCCTTTTGGACGGCCAGTTCTCAGTTTGGCAACCCTCTAGCCCATGACACAACCTGTGACAGTTTAATCAGGGGTTGGCCTGTCGTTTATATTTGCCCTATTTATGGAAAGTGGATTTCAAAGCCAGAAAGTAGCAGGCAAACAATTACACAGGTTTCAACTTGACTCACTTAGGAAAATAAATTCTAAGTACTTTATCTTTCCTTTAAAAAAAAAAAATTAAGGACCTATATCAGAGTGGTGCGTTTGCTAGGAATAAAGCATCCTCATCTATTCATTGAAGAAAAATCCTGAGGACTCAGACTGGCTGTGTTTAGCCTGTCACTGCATAGTAGCACCAAAGGGATCAATGCATGTCTTGAAAAATATTTTGCTGAGTAGCAGGATTCTTTTTCTTAGAAAGTGAATTTCTTATCTAGGTTGCCAGATAAAGCAATATGCCAGAGGTAAAAAAAAAAAAAGCATATTGCTTTATGCCTCTTTTTCTCAATTTCATTTCTTCAATAAACTACATCTTGACAAGATGTAAAAAGACTGAGTGACAATTACAAGCTAATTTCATTTGCACATCCCTCTGTATTTTCTGGTACTAGACAGCTGTTGTAAGGGGAAAATGGAACATTATTTTTTCATGGTTGTAAGTAAAGAATGTTGGAAGACCAAATATGTGTATTGGAAGAGTACATTCAATTGGGCTTAGTTGTTTTTTTTTTCTTAATTTGACAGTTGTTTAAAATTTTTGGCACTGAGTAGACTTTACAACACATGTGACTTATTTGACATATATAATTTACAAAAGGAAACATAACTGATTTCTCTTCTTCAGAAAACCGAGTTGTTTATCAGTTCAGTTCAGTTCAGTTGCTCAGTCGTGTCTGACTCTGCAACCCCATGAACCGCAGCACGCCAGGCCTCCCTGTCCATCACCAACTCCTGGAGTTTATGCAGACTCATGTCCATTGAGTTGATGATGCCGTCTAACCATGTCATCCTCTGTCATCCCCTTCTCCTCCTGCCTTCAGTCTTTCCTGACTGTTGGGGGGTATATTCATGTGAAACTTTGAATGAATATAAAGATAGGTTTTGGTCCCTTTGCAAATATCTATCTGAACACAAATGTCTAATTTTGAATTTATAAGGCCATTTTATTAAATTCCATAATAATTGTTAGTCAAATGGTCTCCAGTGCTTAAAGCTCAATGAAAATATTTTTAAAAATAATTGTATTTATTTATTTCTTTTTGGCTGTGCTGAGTCTTTGTTGCCGTGCAGGCTCTTCTCTCTCTAGTTGCAGTGTGCAGGCTTCTCACTGCAGCAGTCTCCCTTGTCCCGGAGAACAGGCTCTAGGGCATGCAGCTTCAGTAGTAGCGGCACGTGGGCTCTAGAGCAAAGGCTCAATAGTTGTAACGTGTGGGCTTACTTGCTTTGCGGCATGTGGGATGTTCCTGAATCAGGGACTGAACTCATGTCTCCTGCATTGACAGGCAGATTCCTTACGACTGAGCCCCCAGGGAAACCCCAAAATACGTTTTTATTGATTTTATGTTGTAAATATGTTGCTCAGATGCTCTGGACAACTTTTCAAAGTCAGTTTTAAAAATACTTGGCTTCCATATTCAGCAGAAAATATTTTGTTCTATATTTGGGCCGTCCTATCTACCACTGTTATTACATACATATAATTTCTTATGTGTATCTAAGCCTTTCTATACACAGTGATGAAACGTAACTTCCTAGTGCCAGAGTGGAGCCTTGATTATTAGGGCATTTTGAAGTTTCCAATCTGGCGCTGCTGGTAAAAAATTCATCTGCCAATGCAGGAGATGTAAGAGACGTGGGTTCAATCCCTGGATTGGGAAGATCCCTTGGAATAGGAATTGGTACCCCAGTCCAGTGAACTTGCCTGGAAAATTCCATGGGCAGGGGAGCCTGGTGGGCTACAGTCCATGGGGCTGCAAAGTGTCGGGTATGACTGAGCGACCAAGCACACAGCACATGGAATCGGGATAATAACAGATATAAGAATCAAAGTGGGTCTGGTTTGATAGCACCACCAGCAGCTGTCGGTCAAGAGGACTCCATCCCCTGTGGTATTTCACTGATTTATGTGACATGTCAGGCTGAGAGTACAGGGCAGTGAGAGAGAAACAGGCAGTCAGATGAACTATAAATATCTGTAATGCCTAAACGACAAAGCAGTTCACTCTTTTTAATGCATATTTTTTAGGTTAATGGACTTTACCATGTAATCTATTATTTGTAACCAGTCATCTTCCCAATAGGATTAAGTGTCTCAAAAAGATTTACATACTAAAAAAAACAAAAATTTACATGCACAACATATATTCATATAAAGAGAGACGTTAAAATAAAGCTGCAAACCAACTCCAAATCATAAAGCAGAAAGGGCAAAAGGAGGCTACCAAAGAATTTGAGTCTTTGTTATTATTATTATTTTTAGGTTAACTCTTTTTACTTACTTCATGTGGCCCAGAACCTTCTGGCAACCAACCAAAAAGGAGCTCTTAGGCTAAGCAGTTGTCATTACTGGGTAGAAAGGAACCCTGGGCATTCTAATTTGACCCAACTGTTTCATATAAGAGAGTAGTGTGCCAGACTCTGAACCGTGTTGCTGGAGCCGGGCAGCCCCCACCGCGGAGGAGGCCAGAGTGAGATGGGGTCATAAGCCCAAGGGAACACACTAAGGGTTTCAGATCTGCGGGAGCACAGATAAGGAAGCAGCCGGTTCTGCCTGGGCCGGGCCCGGGAGTGAGGGAGGAGCTTCCTGGAGAGAGGGTAGCATCTGATGGACTTTTGAAGTACATCCGGTTCCTGATGGCCAGGGAAGGTGTACACCAGTGACGTGGGGTTTCCCAGGTGGCGCTAGTGTAAAGATCCTGCCTGCCAATGAAGGAGACGTAAGAGCCTTGGATCCGATCCCTGGGTCGGGAAGATCCCATGGAGGCGGGCATGGCAACCCTTTCCAGTACTCTTGCCTGGAGAATCCCATGGACAGAGGAGCCTGGTGGGCTAAGTCCGTAGGGTCGCAAAGGGTTGGATGTGACTGAAGCGACTTAGCACATGAGGACAGCTCCATGAGAAGGAAGGTACTCCTTTATGGGATTGGCTGGGTGATGTGGGGAAGAAGGAAGAAATCAAGACTCAGATTGTAATACTTAGTTTGAAATATACATTTGGTCCCAGTTGAGATCATCTTATGGAAATTTGAAATCTTTTCCTCCCAATATCAAAAATTCAAATCGTTATATAACCTTCCTTTGTTGGTAAATGAAATGAATCCATCACTGGGGGAGGCAGTTTGTGGGATATCAGTGCCTCTCTGCATAGATCTGCCAACAGGTCCGATAACAGTAGCATTCAAGACCTCTGGAAGACAGAGGGACTTTCCTGGTGTCTTTTAATAAATGATTATTCCATGGGCCTAGAAGACTCTTACAGTCTCTTAACTTATCTGATGGAAATGATGATGCCAATGACAATCACTTCCGTTTACTTAGTGCTGACCCCAGTAAGTGTGCTGGACAATAGTAGGTGGGTCTGCCTCCAGAATCCACCAGCTCAATGACCACATGTGCTGCTCTTAGGGGTGAACACAGGAGAGTTCAGTGTGGACCGGCCTCCATGGGAACAGGAGACATAAGAACAAGAGATGTAGGAGAGATCATTGCTAATCCCCTCCCCACTCCAGGGGTAGAGCATTACTGATTAAAGTTTTTTTAAAGTAACCAATTATTTGGCTGCACAGAGTCTTTGTTGCTGCTCAAGCGCTTTCCCTGTTGGCAGTGAGCAGCGGGGGCTATCTCTAGCTGTCGTGCATGAGCTTCTCGTTGTGGTGGCTGCTCTTGTTGCAGAGCACAGACTCTAGGGCACCTGGGCTTTGGTAGTTGCTGCGCTCAGCCTCCATAGTTGTGACACGCAGGCTTAGTTGCCCCCACAACATGTGGGATCCTAGGTCCCAGGCCAGGAGTAGAACCCGTGTCCCCAGATTCTTAACTGCTGGACCACTAGGGAAGTCCCCTGATTAAAATTTTCGATTGACCCAGCAGGGTTACTCAGAAGAGTATGGCGAGCACAGAGGAAAGGGCAGCTTCCCAGCCATGATCACCCCAGCTTATCAGAACGCCAAGAAAGCCAACGAACTCGTTAGTGATGTAAGTACCTCATTGGAACAACCCATGGAGCCACAGAAGCAGAGGAAAAATGAGATTCTGGAGACTGTGCTTCCTGAAACCTACACCCAGCTGAATTTTTCAGAGCTGAGTCAAAGCACAATGTTAACCTTCAATTCCTGTCCAGATTTCTGACATCTGCTCTTTGGGTTCATACTGTTAGGTCACATTTGTCTGCGTTAAAGGAGATTGACATGGACAAACCACATAACTTACTTGAGGTCAGCTGAAGCAAGTGCAGATACAGTCTAGCCAGATAAGATGGAGCTGGGAGAGTCTTTGCAAAATAACCCACTTTAGAAATTGAGCACTCAAGAGGAATAGCTGATTAAAATAAATAGTATGATTATCAAATTGGGTGTAACCCAGTTGATAAAATAATTTTTATTTGCAGGATGTTAGCCAGTTGGCCATCCTTGAAAGATAAGCTCTCATTACACTTGGTAAAGTTATTACACTTGGTAAAGCGGCACACACACTGAAGATCTTTCACCAGCTTGAACTTGATCAATCATCAGAGGCCCAGCGTTCTTCCCATACCCCCTTTGCCCTTCTCCTTTACTTCGTTCCTACTCAGTTATTAACCATTTCCCTAGAAAAGTGCACTTTGGCCTGAGAGGGGAAATAAAGGACACATTCAACACTCCAGACTGGATGAGAAATGGTTGTTAAAACCAAAGGTGAATGGGTTTTCGGATGATACTTCTAGGTATGGTCATTTTGAGACCTTTCTTCATGTAGAACTAGAATGTAAAGTGTAAAAAAATGTGAAAGGGGGCAGTAATATTTTAATCTAAAAGGGAGTGAGTGGTTTAGGGACTTAGTGGAGGAAAAACCCATGTGATTTTTTTTTTCCTCCAGAAAATTGTATTGAATAAACGTTGACATGAAAGGTGGAGTAGATGGAGAGTAACTTCTCTCCTGGAGAATGAAAACAACAGCTCTGGTTGTTCTTTGTGTGCTTCTTTCAGATAAAATACAGGCAGGACTTCAATAAGATGAAGGGCGCTGCTCATTATCATTCCCTCCCAGCCCAGGACAACTTGGTTCTGAAGCGGGCTCAGAGTGTGAACAAGCTCGTGAGTGAGGTATGTACAGGGACGGTCCCATCTGTGTGCTGTCACTTCCTTTGACTCCGACAGACAGTGAGGGGGTGACCCCAGAATGAAAAATTCTGTGTTAACGCCACATGAACTACACACGTGTTACCAAACACCCATGAACTACACACGTGTTGCCAAAGAATGAATAGACAGTCAAAAGCAATTCATAACAGAGCGTAGAACCAAACTAATTAAATCTTTCTCTGATGGTTCAGAAGTTTCCTCCTGAAATTCTCACAGGGCTGTGGATATTCCAAAGTTCCTGGTAGTAGATTTCTAGTTGCCAGTAGATTTCTAGAACCAACCTTTATAACCATATGTCATTCTTATAGAGTGGACATCAAAGATGAGGAGTGTTTTGAACATGGAACCTCCCTGATTCTCTCATTTTTGTAGTCAGGTTTCCAAGAAGCTCTATGTGCTGTATGAATTCCCGTTGCCTTAGAGGCAGACCTGGCTGCCAGAGACGGTGTTTTGTTTGGCCTGCCAAGGGGCTAGGAATTTTAGAATTGCCAGGGCTGTTTGCAAGGGAATATCCCCTCTAGTTCCCCATATCCTTTTTATTGTTCTTGAGTTTCTTATAGCAGCTTCTTCTCTGTTCACATCACCTATCAGGACCCTGAAGGCATTTGAGTTGTCAGCCTCTTGCCAGGCTATGCATAGGACTCATCTAATAAGTTGTCTGCAACTCAAAAAAGGATATGCAAAAATCCTAAAAGATTTTTCTTCTCTTCCCTGAGAGTCAGTCCTTTATCCCAAAAAGTGCCTTAGCCTGTGATGCTGCTCAGAATCACAAGAGTGTACATTTCCTGGCCATCTTCAGAAACGTCAGTTACTTAGAAATAGTGGATAGGTGCCAAGCTCTTGGAACCTGCATTTAAAAAAAAAAAATTGTATATTTGGCAGTGTCAGGTTTTAATTGCTGCACATGGGACCTGGTTCCCTGACCAGGGATCGAACCCAGGCCCCTTGCCTGGAACGTGGAGGCTTAGCCATGGGACCACCAGGCAAGTCCAGAACCTGCATTTTTAACAAATTATCCATATGATTCTTATGCTCTAGGCCAGAGGTCAGCAAACTATGACCTGAGTAACGAATCTGGCCCATAGCCTGTTTTTAGAAATGAAGTCTTATTGAAATACATCATGTATCTGCCTTTGAACGATACGGACAGAATTGATAGAGATTGTACATCGTACAGGGCTTCCCAGGTGGCACACAGGGTCGCAAAGAGTTGGACACGACTGAAGTGACTCAGTGCACACACACATACACACAGAGACACACACATCCTACCAAGACGCAAATGTTTACTATCTGCTCATTTATAGAAAAAGTTTGCTGAATCTTGCATTTTGACTCATGGAACATTAGATCTAGGTGGGGTCTTTGCAGTCTTTTGTCCCTGGCTTTGTCATAGACCTGGAAAAGTCAAGTGTCTTGCTCTGGTTCCGATAGACTTCTAGGGGCAGAACTAGAACCAGACCCAGGAATAACACTGTTACCGTTTTGGCCTTTTTCTAGTGAAAGTGAAAGTGTTAATTGCTCATTTGTGTCTAACTCTTTTCGACCCCATGGGCTGTAGCTCACCAGGCTCCTCCATTCATGGGATTTTCCACGCAAGAATATTGGAGTGGGTTGCCATTTCCTTCTCCAGGGATCTTTTCGACCCAGGGGTCGAACCTAGGTCTTTTACATTACAGGCAGATTCTTTACCATCTGAGCCACCGGGGAAGCCCTTTTCTATGTGAATATACTATAAACAAATATATGAATATAAAAACATTTTTATAGAGTTAGAATTCAACTGCGTGTACAGTTTTATGTGCCTTTTTTCATTTTATATCATATTATAAGCATTATGATGCATCTTGCAAACTTTAAGAGGCATATTCCCACCAAATGTTTTATAAAGTATGATAATAAATTGTGTTTCCTTTGGTAAGCATCACAAGGGAACCTTCCATTTCTTTTTGCCCTCATGCTTATCTAGTAAGAAACCAGCCCTGCCTCTATTAATGGTAACTAGCCTTCAGCTGCCTTCTCCAATTACCTGGAGTGACTTGGAGTCTATTTAATAATGACCTCACATCTTACATACAACTACCCAGAGGAGCTCAACTAGCCATTTAAAGTTAGAAGGCACTCTGTGTTTATGTGTGGTCTCATTTATTATACTCTTTTGTAAAGTAACTTTTTTGGTTAAATTCTACTGAAGTATAAGTGTTCAACAGGAAGAATTTCCACAAGTGGACTCATCTTTGTAATAAGCAATCAGATCAAAAAACATGACCAGAAGTCCTGACATCCCCCCCAACACCTGCCCCCAGAAGTGACCACTGTCCTGATTTCTAAAACTATTTTGCCATTTTTTGAGCTATATAAAAATCTTAAAGTATTTACTCTTGAAAGGGACTATATATTTTTTAATATCCAGAACCAAACTGATTATTTGCTTATTAACTATTTGAAAGGAAAACATGTATTGCTGACCTACAGTAGCCTATGCCTGCTATTTTAAAATCTTCGGTTGAAAGTTTTCTAAAAATATCCTAAGTTGAGCCCTGGTGACATTTTCAAGAGTGACTTCGGGTTTGGTTCTCTTGTGCATCTGGTGTTTTGGTTTCCAAGGTGGCGTATAAGAAGGATCTGGAAAGTAGTAAAGGTCATAGTATCAACTACTGTGAAACGCCTCAATTCAGGAATGTGTGCAAGATTTCAAAATTCACCAGTGATGTGAGTTTTTAATGCCTAAGCCTTTGTTTGGCCTTTTTTTTTTTTTTTAAATGACCTGAATTTCTTGGTCTCCTAAGAGACTGCGAACATGAATGCATCTGGATGTCTTGGAGAAGCATGGCTTCTTAGGCACAGATACTATGAGTGCTGGTAGAGACTGCCTGCTGGGGCTGGTCCATGGAGTGTTAAATCCCCAGCATGCACTTGACCCTGAGTCCTCAGGGCTGCATCTGCCCTCTTGCCTCCTTCATGTAAAACAGTATCCAGATCCTAGTGGCAAATGCTGGTGAGGAAGCCTAGCTGAGCATGCAGCGTTCCCTCTCAACTTGACTTTGTGCTTCTTAAATTAGTACACAATCTCAGTTACCCTGCACGGTCACCTGGAGGGCCAGGTGTTATTTCCCCATCTTACAGCTGAGCAGATGTATGCTGGCGTGGCATTTGCAAATTTGGAAATTCTCAAAGTCTGGGGATGTATCCTTGAGAACATCAAAGACTGGTTTATATGATTATACTTCTACTTAGTTGATTATAGTAGTAAAATCTGAAATCATGTGGGACTTTGTAAGGCTTAGCAAAGAATTTTCTTTTTTTTTTGCATACATGCCATAGTTGAGTGTACCAGCTTTGGAGCTGATGGGCCTGGTTCCATAATTGGCTAAGGGGCCGACTTTGGGCAAGTTGTTTGAGTTCATGGAGCCATTTTGCCTGTCTGTAAAATGGGGGTGATAATAAATCCTTCCTCCTCATAAAGTGTTTGTGAAGATTAACTGAGATAAGTAGAACTATATCTGATGTAGAGTAATAGTATTCTGTTAAAATACTCTCAGTGCCTGGAAACTCAGTGGCCTCCTAAGGTAGGTGATTTTAATGTAGCTTTATTAGAAAGTACTAGATTTTTCTATTTGTGACTTCTTGTCTTCTTGTTTCGTTCTTTGTAAGCTGCATTTGGGACATAATATAGTTACTTAACATGGTTGTGGTAGTAGCCAGTGTGTCATGTAAAAGGTGCAGAATTTGGCAAAGCTCAGGTTTTATTCTTCATATATCTAGCAAGAGTGGTAATAGCATGCAGTACAGGGGCTTGGGGCATGGGGTTGCATGCAGCCCCTATATGATCAGTGCTTGTCTTTGGAAAGCTCCACGTTCATATGATAGGTTTTCACGTTGGAAAAATCTGGTATGTTTACAACTGAAAATGTTAAAAAAAAAAAATCAGGTCGTTTTGTGCCGTCTATGCATCAGATCCTATGTTTGCTTGTAAGCTTGTTTTACCCCAACTTCCTGAATTCTAATTTTTTTTTAGGTTTGTCTTATTTTTAATTCGCTGACCCACTGAATACATAAATAGGCTCTATTTAATCATTTATATGTTGGATTTAGCTCACTAAGATGAGTCGTTTGTCTTCCATGAGTTGGGGAGAGAATACTTTTGTTGAAGGTTTTGTGTTCCCACGTAGAATAAATATAAAGAAAACTACCAGAACCGCATGAGAGGCCGCTATGAAGGAGTCGGGATGGACAAACGGATGCTCCATGCTCTGAAAGTTGGAAGCCTGGCAAGCAATGTGAGTCCTGTTGTGAAGGGCCTGCATGTCCTCGGGGTCTGTTGGGGTGGAGGGAGAAAGGGCAAGAAGAATTCAGCCAATTCTTTCCCAACCTCCCCTTTAAAAAAGTCAGTGTTTTGTTGTGTAAAGACTGACCTCAAAGAGTTTCTAAATGTTAATCAATACAACCAACGCTAGGTAAAAAATCCTTGAAAAATTTCAAAAGCTTCCATGTATTAATCTCAGCTTTCTCTGCTTTGAAGAGTACTTAGATCTATTGTAATTGATCCAGTGTAACAAAAACTTTCAGTTTCTGAGAGATAAAGAGAAATGGATGAGCGTGATTCTCATTTGAAATGCTTCAGATTTCCAAAGCGTTTGTGATTTATTTGAAATTGGTTGGTTGGTTGGTTGACTGATTTATTCGTTCGTTCCATCTTAGTGTTCATTGTAGATTTTCTGTGTCCAGGCACTGCTCAAGACAGTGGGATAACAAGGTAGCTCAGGTCCCTCTTTTTGCTAAAGCATGTGATCTATTAATCTCTGGCTTTGTCCTTTCAGTTTCAGTTCAGTTCAGTTCAGTTCAGTTGCTCAGTTGTGTCTGACTCTTTGAGACCCCATGAACCGCAGCACGCCAGGCCTCCCTGTCCATCACCAACTCCCAGAGTTTACCCAAATTCACATGCATCGAGTTGGTGATGCCATCCAGCCATCTCATCCCCTGTCATCCCCTTCTCCTCCTGCCCCCAATCCCTCCCAGCTTCAGGGTCTTTTCCAATGAGTCAGCTCTTCGCATGAGGTGGCCAAAGTATTGGAGTTTCAACCTCAGCATCAGTCCTTCCAAAGAACACCCAGGACTGATCCTTAGACTGGACTGGTTGGATCTCCTTACAGTCCAAGGGACTCACAAGAGTCTTCTCCAGCACCAGAGTTCAAAAGCATCAGTTCTTTGGCGCTCAGCTTTCTTCCCAGTCCAACTCTCACATCCATACATGACCACTGGAAAAACCATCGCCTTGACTAAATGGACCTTTGCTGGCAAAGTAATATCTCTGCTTTTTAATATGCTGTCTAGGTTGGTCATAACTTTCCTTCATTCAGTTTACACGTTTGCAAATGCCAAATTGTACATCTTGGAAGTAAAGGACACCAAGAAGAAGCTGATCTCGTTATTAAAACATACACATGTCAAATTTCATCTGCCTGAGAAAGTCAATTTGACCTTTAGAAAAAAATTTCAAGTACTTTGAAGACTCTTGAATTTTCATTTATTTTCTGGGCATTAGCCAAGAAGCTCTTTTATTGTATACTTGTATGCAAATACTTTTTCTTTGACAAAAAAATCTACAAGGGACTCCATGATTAATAAGAAAGATAAAATAAATGTGCTACAGATGAAGTTAGCTAATTTTGGGTTAATTAAGAAGAAGAATTCAAATTAATTAAAGGCAAAACTGTGAATGTAATTTAATTTTCCTTGGAGGTGATGAAACTGAATTAATTTTGTTTCTGGTTATTTAAAGAATATTTTTATGACATTCAAACAAGGTCACAAGAAAGTGGGGGCTAATTTCTCTTTTCTTGCTCTTTTCTTTGTGTTTCAGATCGCCTACAAGGCTGATTATAAACATGATGTTGTCGACTACAACTACCCGGCCACTCTTACCCCTTCCTATCAAACAACAATGAAACTGGTTCCCTTGAAAGATGTGAGTCCTTCCCCAATAGACCTTTATTCCTCATCACTTCCCTCCAATGGAGTGATTGTTAGTCAGCTAGATAGAAAGAAACAGGGTACAGCAGTTCTTAGGAGACACAAGGGACTGAGAAAAAGTAACTCTTTTCTAACAGGAGGTTTGTATATACATGTCTGGAAACTCTTGGATTTCCAACATAAGGCAGAGACAACCCTGGTTTCATCTTGGAAATATCTTAAAGTTCCATTTCACCTCTTAGAATTTGAGACCTATATCTGCTGCTAGGCACATTTAAAGTAATTATTTGCTAGCAGTGATGAGGTTTATTTTTTTTTAAGTTTTATGTTTGAGGACCAGAGGAAGTAAACTGAAATAGCTATAAGTTGAGAGGAAATGGCAGCATTGGCTTAATTATTTTCTCCAGGAGCACTTAATTATTTTCCCCAGGAGAAATATGAGTGTAATTTTTAAATTTAATTTTATATAATATTAAATAAAATAATTTAAGGTTAAGAAAATAACTTAATTTTATTATTTAATATTACAGCAGTGATTGGATTTACTTATAGTTTGGTTTGTTGCCAATGAAATGTGTATAATTAATTAATTTCATTGTTTTCTAATTACAAGAATTTTACTACATGTTGATTACAGAAAATTTAGAAAATACAGAAACGTACAAGGGAAACAGTAGAAGTTATCTGCTGTTTTAAACAGTACATAAGGTGGTTTAGAACTGAGTTGTCAGTTCATGTTTGTCAGTGAGAGTTATCTCTAGTCAATCATATAGTGTAAGGACTTCCCTGGTGGTCAGTGTTTAAGACTTCACCTTCCAGTGCAGGAGGTGAGGGTTGGATCCCTGGTCAGGATGCTAAGATCCTACATGCCTCAGGGCCGAAAAACCAAAACATAACACAGAAGTATATTGTAACAAATTCAATAAAGAGTTTAAAAAGGGTCCACTTCAAAAAAAAACCTTACAAAAATAATTTAGTATCTCATTCAACTTGTGCCCATTGAGTGCTCAGGGCTACTTTCCTTCACATTCTTCTGGAGGCAGCACAGCTCCAGCAGTTGACCTGGTCTGTGCTATTGGTAGATAGGTCTTTGCAGCTGTTCCCCTTTTGCTCTGAGTAGGAGCAGTGTCACGTTCCGCTGGGCATCTCCAGCATCTAACATAGTTACAGGACAGCAAAGGCCAGTCAGTGGCAAATGACAGCTTGATGGATGAAAGGGGCTTTTCAAATGTGTGATAAAGCAGGGGATGGGAAGTAGAATATAAACGCCCCCATTTTGCTTCTCCCTTTCCCGGGAAGTTCAATTGCATTGACTCACTCATTTCACCCTAATGAAATTCAAGTTAAAACTTGGCTACCAAAGCCAGGTTTCTCTTTTTTGGCTGCATACATTTTCTGAGAAACTTGAGGAATCAAGAGCATCTCATAAAATCTGAGTGAGTTTTTTCACAGTGGGCTTCTGAGTGAGTTCTTTCTTTGAGTGGGCTTCCATAGTAGCTCAGTCAATGAAGAATCTGCCTGCAATGCAGGAGGCCGGAGTTCAATCCCTGGGTCAGGAAGATCCCCTGGAGAAGGAAGTGGCAACCCACTCCAGTATTCTTGCTTGGAAAATCCCATGGACAGAGGAGCCTGGTGGGCTGCAGTCCATGGGGTTGCATAGTCAGACATGACTGAGCAACTAACACTTTCACCTTCATAGTAGAATTCTAGAAACAATGCATAGTAACACAAATGAAATGAGAGAGGGTCCTACAACTATTATATAGGGTCCTATAACAGCAGTCCTGTTATAACATGTCTTGCTATTACGTTTGCCTATGTAAGTCAGTGGATCAAACCAGCCACCTGAAATAGAGTCAGCTCAACCTGGAGAAGTCTGAGAGATGAATTAAACTAGACTGGATTAGAAATATTAATTGGAAGCAGAGGTAGATTCTGCACTGGCAGCCCATGAGCCAGATCCAGGTTGCAGAGGTATTTGGTGTGGCCACACAGCGTTAAGAAAAATTGTTTTTGAAACGATATGTAGAAATTGTGGGTTCACGTAGGAACTGTGGCCCTAGTTCCTGCATAGCAGCAGTGGATGGGGACTGAGTGGCCACCTCTTCTATCACCTCAACCTGCTTTGCTTTTTTTATTTTCCTGGCTCCTGTGTGAAAATTTTTACCGCCCTTGATGTAGGACTTTAGTTTTCAGGAAGTTTGGGAATCCATTTATATTTGTGGTCTCTCTTTCTGTCTGGTAGTCTTAAAGTTGGTCAGGTAGCCCTGAAATTAAATAAACAAGCATGGGCCCTTAATTAGAGAACATTCCTTTCAGATAGATTTTAAAAACACTAATAGCATTAAAATGAGACTCTACCCTCAGCAAAGGGACCTTTCAGAACGTAGACTGAAGCACTGACCAAGTATCTGTGATGTTGCAAAGATATAATTAATCATGGAGGGTGTTAATTATGTCCTGCAGAGGAAAGTAATTGTGCTCTGCAACATACTTAATGCAGAATTATCAGGAAGGCATTTGCCATTTAAAAAACACAGTTTTGTGACATTTTATCATGCATAATTCTGAATTCTATTAGACTTTATTATGAGACGATAATTTTCCCTCTGACTTAGTGCATTAGGAAGCTACTGTAGTGTAATCTCATTAATATTTGACATTGAAATGACCATATTGCCTAGTTTTTCTACATACCCCAGGTCCAAAACTCAAAATGTGCAAAAACTTTTCTCCTTGAATTGTTAACTAAATAGAATGAAGCAATGCTGTCCCTTTTCTCCGAATCCAACAAAAGATTCTGTGGTCTAGTATCTGGAACACTCTGATCTTCTTAGATCTTGTTCTAGAAGCTAATTTATAAGTCTTTTGTTTGTTTGGTTTGTTTGTTTTCTAATTTGTCATAATACATTTCCTTCTCGAAGCAGAGATAGCTCTGGTTATAGGGTACCCCTGGCTCATCTGTAAGATAACAGGTAACAGTTCCAAGCACACCAGCATTGGCAAAACCACAGTTATAGTCTGCAGTCTGGGAGCCACTTTGGGAGGCCAACTGCTGGGATTTGAACCCTAGCCCTGACACTAGGGACTTTCCTGGTGGCTCAGACAGTAAAGAATCTTCCTGCAATGCTGGAGACCGGGATTCGACCCCTGGGTGGGGAAGATCCCCTGGAGAAGGGAATGGCTTCCACTCTAGTATTTTTACCTGGAGAATTCCATGAACAGAGGAGCCTGGTGGGCTACAGTCCATGGTGTCTCAAAGAGTCGGACATGACTGAGTGACTAACACTCACTTTCTGAAACCAGCTGGGGACCTTGAGCAAGTCACTTCAGGGCTCTGTGCCTCATGTTGTGAGGTGGGGATAACAGTGCTCCCCACAGGGTGGTTGGGAAGATTTAATGTGTAAATAAATGTAAAGCACTTGCAGTAGTGCTAGGCGCATAGTAAGTGCTATTTTTCAGTCGTAATTATTGTTTAGCTCCTGTTGGAACAGGCAAGAATGTAGTCAGTCTAAGGAAGAGATGCCGTCTCAAGCTTTGCACTGGGTCTGTTTCCCTTGGGTCAGTGGGTTTTAAAATACTGAACTGTTTCTCAGCGTTTAAAATTGTAAGAACTTATATAATAATATGGGTTTCTGGTTTCTTTGGGATAACTGGACTGTCTGGCCACTCTGAGTCCCATTTAATCAAGATCACTATCTCTCAGAGCTGAGCAGTAGCTCTGCCCTTTGCCACAGTCCCCACCACTCCTCATTACTCCCCCACAATGAGGCCAAACGTTGAGCCAAGACGAGTGCCATCCAGCTAGTGGTCTGTGACTCACAGGGTTGAGCTGTCACCCAGGGAGGTGGCAACAGGAGGTGACAGCAAGTGGGTAGGATGACAGACATCAGACTCTGGTTTAGACAAACAGGATATAGTAGAAAAGTGCAAGGCTGCCCCCTGTGAGGGCACAGCCCCCTGCTATGAGATCATGGTCAGAGGCAGTAGGTGGAGTGTGGACAGAGAAGTAAGAGCTAGTGGGATGCTGGAAAGTGGCATGTGGAGGCCTAAAGAAGCTGCCATACTGTGCAGGATATTGGGTGGGGCCCTGGGCTTTGGGCAATTAAACAGAGGCATGAAGACCATGTGTGAGATGTTTGATAGTGATCTGACTGCTACTAACAGATCCAGAACCTAGTTGACTAAAAGGCCTAGCCTGCAGATGGTAGGTTTTAAAATTCCTTTCTCTGATTAGTGAAGTGGATGATCACCCTTACTTCCATTCCCTGGCCATTCAGTTGAACTCTTTTCGTGAGCTACCTGTTCAGTCAGTCACTCTTCACTGGGCTGTTTTTCCATCTTGGAGTGGGCTTGGAGTGTCTGTTGGTCTCCAGTTGGAATCTTCGGGTTTTTCTTTGGTCAATTGAGAATCACGGCTCTATAGGGCTGAGGGGGAGGGAGCTAAGGAAATCTTCGAGCAAAGTGCAGGTGACACCTTGTGCCTCTCTGCATCCAGGTCAACTACAGGCAAAGCATCGACAAGCTGAAGTACAGCTCTGTGACCAGCACTCCTCAGATTGTTCAAGCCAAAATCAATGCCCAGCAACTGAGTCATGTAAGTGATACCCTCTCCACCCGGCTAGATGTGGGGGACTTGCAGTTGCTTCGCAGTGTTCTGGATATCTGGTTCCCCAAAGATTTGACTTCCATTGATGGTGTCATATGTCCTGTTAAAACCATGAGATGGCTCGTTTTAAAAGTTACTATTTTTAATATTTATTTATGTCTGGCTGCACTGGGTCTTCCTTGCGCTGTGCGTGCAGCCTTTCTATAGCTGCGGCAGTCAGGGGCTACTCTCTAGCGTGGTGCTAGAAGCGTTGGGCTTCTCATTGCGGTAGCTTTTCTAGTTTCGGAGCATGGACCCTAGAGTAGTTGTGATGTGCCAGCTTAGTTGCTCCGCAGCATGTGGGATCCTCCAAGACCAGGGATCAAACCCATGTCCGCCGCTTTGACAGGCAGATTCTTAATCACTGGACCCCTAGGAGAGTCCAGAAATCACTCTCTTTGATTTAAACTTTATTTTATAAAATTTCAAATACATTCAGAAGTAGAAAGGACAGCATAATGAACCCCCAGGCAGCCGTCACTCAGCTTCAATGAATTAACTCGTAGCCAGTCTTGCTTCCATATGCACATCCACTGTCCCCTTCCATATTATTTTGAAGGAAATCCTAGGTATTGTATAATTTAATCTACAGATATTTTAGTATGAATCTCTAAACTATAAAAATAATTTTAAACATATTTATACAATTTTGATATATCACACCAAAAAACGAACAAAAATTCTTAACATCACCAATGTCCAGGTGACATTCAGCATTCCAGTTGTCTCATAGGGTTATTTATTTTTTTTTACAGTTTGTCTGAATCAAGCTCCAGATAAGGTTCCCATTTTGTGATTGGTTGATATGTCTTCAAGACTCTTTTCATCTTTAAGTTTTCCTCTTTATCTCTTTTCTTGCAAGTTGTTTGTGGAAGAAACTAAACTGTTTATCCTATAAAGTCTCCCACATCTGAGCTTTGCTGACTGTATCCCAGTGAGGATTGCACATGTGTTCTGGCCTCCAGTGCCTACAAAATAATAGTTGGATCTCTAGGTTTGGTCAGGCTCAGGTTTAATTTGGGGGCAAGACTGCTTCTCATATGATGCCGTGTTCTTCCATTGGGAATCATAAAATGTCTGGTTGGCTGTTTTTGTGTGTGGTTTATGATGGTCTGTTTCCAACGTGGGCAGACATTTGATAATTACTCTTTGAGTATCTAACTGCACATAGCGAGAGGTTTGGCATTGCAGGAAGTTTAAAAAAACAAGTTTCATAGCCTCAAGTGCTACCAGCGGGTGAGGTAGCCACAGGGAAGTCTCTTGCAAACTTGTAACTGTGAGCATGCCTTTGAGTTGTTTGACTTTTCATTTGGCATCTTCCGTCTGTTAATTTAAAACATTCATAAAATTACAGGCTTCCTTGTGAAATGCCTTTTCCAGAAATTCCTTTTCGGCTACGGGCCTACAAAAAGAGAGTGAGAAAGAGTACATTCTCTCCAGAGTTCTCCTTCTGCCATGTCAAGACCATGTGCTTACCCTGCGGGTTTATTTTACATCCAACAGGTGAATTACCGTGCTGACTATGAGAAAAACAAGTTGAATTACACGTTGCCCCAGGACGTCCCTCAGCTGGTGAAGGCCAGAACCAATGCAGAATTGTTTAGCGAGGTGAGCAAGGAGCATGGGTGAGAACACGGTGGGGGCTATAAACCGATGTGAAAATGAAGGGACGAGAGTGGTCCAGCAAACAGGGCCCAGGCAATCCTCTGTTCATGGAGAGGTTCGTCAGAGGCACCCATCAGGTTATAATTTTGAATGCTGCTGCTCATGTGGTAGTTCATGAGAATAAATTGATTACAGCAATTGAATTCTCAGTGTTCGTGCATGTGTATGGTGTATGGAACACACATACACACAGTCATACACACTATCATCATCACCATCATCATCCTGATGACTCCTAGCTGGTGCTTTGCTGTGTGAGTGAAAAGTTTAAGTTTGAAGAAGACAAAACTTAATCACCAGATTCTGCCAGGAGTCACAATAAGGCTATGACTAGGCTTCTTATTCTAAATGGGAATTGTAGGACAGGAAAAAGGAAAGAGGCACTAACCTGGGAGGTGGTGGTTTAGTTGCTAAGTCGTGTCCCACTCTTGGGACCCCGTGGACTGTAGCCCGCCAGGCTCCTCTGCCCATGGGATTCTCCAGGCAAGAATACTGGACTGGGTTGCCATGTCCTTCTCCAGGGGATCTTCCCGACCCAGACATCGAATCCAGGTCTCCGGCATTACAGGCAGGTTCTTTACCATCTGAGCTACCAGGGAAGCCCAGTTAAGAGTTTGGGATTAACATATGCACACTACCATCTATGGGGTAGGTGAACAGTCAGTTCAGTTCAGTTCAGTTCAGTCGCTCAGTCGTGTCCGACTCTTTGCGAACCCATGAACTGCAGCACGCCAGGCCTCCCTGTCCATCACCAACTCCTGGAGTTCACTCAGACTCACGTCCATCGAGTCGGTGATGCCATCCAGCCATCTCATCCTCTGTCATCCCCTTCTCCTCCTGCCCCCAATCCCTCCCAGCATCAGAGTCTTTTCCAATGAGTCAACTCTTCACATGAGGTGGCCAGAGTACTGAAGTTTCAGCTTTAGCATCATTCCTTCCAAAGAACATCCAGGGCTGATCTCCTTTAGAATGGACTGGTTGGATCTCCTTGCAGTCCAAGGGACTCTCAAGAGTCTTCCCCAACACCACAGTTCAAAAGCATCAATTCTTCAGCACTCAGCCTTCTTCCCAGTCCAACTCTCACATCCATACATGACCACTGGAAAAACCATAGCCTTGACTAGACAGACCTTTGTTGGCAAAGTAATGTCTCTGCTTTTGAATATGCTATCTAGGTTGCTCATAACTTTCCTTCCAAGGAGTAAGTGTCTTTTAATTTCATAGCTGCAATCACCATCTGCAGTGATTTATAGGGACCTACAATATAGCAGGGAAGCCTGGTGTGCTGCAGTCCATGGAGTCGCAAAGAGTTGGACACGACAGAGTAACTGTACTGAACTGAACTATATAGCACAGGGAACTATACCAAATATCTTTTAATAACCTATAATGTAAAAGAACTGAAAAGGCTATATATGTATAATGTTTATGTATCTATCTATCTATCTATCTATACATATATCTGAATCACTTTGCTTTACACTTGAAACTGGCATACTATTATAAATTATACTTTCATAAAAATTTTAAAATGGATAAAATAATCTTTTTTGTATGCTTATTCTGTGCTGGACACTGGGATAGGCATTATATATGGAATTATTCATATGTATTATATTCATATAACCCCTTGGAGTTATTTATTGCAGAGACACAGTTGGTGGCATGGGCTTTGGTATCAGAGAGCCAGGTGTTACTACCATGGCAACAACAATACCCTGTATCTGTTTGCACTTGATGCACTTAGGGTATCTGTTCTCATGTATATGGTATATTCTTACTGCCACCCTTGCGTTAAGTCACTTCAGCTGTGTTTGACTCTTTGCAACCCTATGGACTGTAGCCCACCAGGCTCCTCTGTCCATGGGATTCTCCAAGCAAGCGTACTGGAGTAGGTTGCCATGCCTTTCTCCAGGGGATCTTTTCCACCCAGGAATCGAACCCATATCTCTTATGTCTCCTGCGTTGGCAGGCAGATTCTTTACCACTAGCACCACATGGAAAGCCCCTTAGACAGATATATGATATTATTTTTGCAAATGGTAAACTGAGGACCAAAAAAGTGAAGTAATTTGTCCAAGGTCACATGGTCAGGCAGCAACAGTGTTAGGATGAACCCATGGGTCTTCTCATTGTCCTATCACATCATTGCCCCACATGGCTCTACAGTGAGGGAATCAACAGTGTTAATAATTGTTATTATCACTTCGGTAGTAACAGCCAAGATTCTGCTCTATAAACAGATGAAGGTGCCAACTTTGTAATTTAAAATACTTCTGTTCAACTTTTGGCAAGACTGGACAGTGATTCCCATTCACCTGTGATTCTGTTGGTCAGGTTAAGTACAGAGAAGGCTGGGAGAAGACAAAGGGGAAAGGATTTGAGATGAAGCTGGATGCCATGTCTCTGCTGGCTGCCAAAGCTTCGGGAGAGCTTGCAAGCAATGTAAGTTTCTCTCATTAACTCAGAAATGCATAAAAAATGGTTCCAGTAAAACATCAGTGGTCTCGCAGAAAAGAATAATGACTGTTAACATTGTAAACATTGCTACACTTTAATCTTCTACTGGCTTTGAGAAAGACTGGGAGGTGTTTTTTCAGAATAGTTCCCCTTGCACTTGTCACTTAGACATGGTCCCCCTTGCACTAACCACAGTCCCTCCCATGGCAAAGTTTATCTCTCACAGTTGGCTTTCCTCTGTCTCTCCAGATTAAATACAAAGAGGAGTATGAAAAAGCAAAAGGCAAAGTCCTAGGAACTACAGACTCGAGGCTGCTGCACTCCCTTCAAGTTGCCAAGATGAGCAGTGAGGTAAAATCTTTTCTACTCCTCAACCCCCTCACTTAGGGCTGTGTTGCTGTGAAAGTTTTTCCCAGCCTGCTTCACCTGAGACTGTTATTTTTCCACTTCCGCTTGTAATTTCTTTCCTGGCTTATGTGGGAAATGTTTTCTTCCTTTATCTTGGCAAAGACTACTGTTCTTTTAAAGTAGATGAGAAGTGTGTGGTCCCTAAGGGTGACCGGCATCTGCTGTTCGTGGTACAGGATGCTGGGCCACATCTATTCACTCTGAAATGTTTACTAAACAACTACACTGCATAACATATTGTGTGAGACACCAGGGCTGTAAGAGGAAACAACACATACCTGGTGTCTTTCTAATGCAGTTTAATTATGTTGGGAGCGTTAGATAGGAAGCATTCTGTTTATTGAGGTGGTGCCCTGGATGAATCCTCTTGTCCAAACACAAATGGTATTCAAGATGTTTGTTTAGCCAACAATTGGGACATCTAGGTTCCAGCCGGGAGAAGGCAATGGCACCCCACTCCAATACTCTTGCCTGGAAACTCCCATGGACGGAGGAGCCTGGTAGGCTGCAGTCCATGGGGTCGCTAAGAGTTGGACACGACTGAGCGACTTCACTTTCACTTTTCACTTTCATGCATTGGAGAAGGAAATGGCAACCCACTCCAGTGTTCTTGCCTGGAGAATCCCAGGGATGGGGAAGCCTGGTGGGCTGCTGTCTCTGGGTTCGCACAGAGTCGGACACGACTGAAGCGACTTAGCAGCAGCAGCAGCAGCAGGTTCCAGCCACTCAAAATGGCAGTGCTTGTAAACAACTATAGTGGCAGGTGGTTGACCTGGGTACGTATCCCTTAGCAGAAACCTTTGGGAAAGGAGTGGTCTGCCAAAAGGGTCAGGTTTGGTTTCCAGTTAAGACTTCCCTGTCAATGCTGAACAGGCAAAAACGAGGCATGGTCATCAATTCTGCTTTATGATGGTGAGGCTGGCTTATGCTGCTTTGGTGGTGCAGTCAGTTATGATTACCTGATGAGTCATGGAGGAACCAGGGCTTGAGTAGAAAAAGAGAATTGGCATCTTATAACCATTTTGGATGTGCCCTATGGAACAAGCCCTCTTATGTCCTCAGTCATGAAGTATACAGAGACGTTGAGCATTTGGCTTCAGTCTAGACAGAGAACAAAACTGATTTTGCATACTTGTAGTTGGAGCAAATGGGGCCAATAAAGGTGGCCTTGCCCTAAGTCATAATGTAGTCAGTGGTAGTGGCTGAGGAATAGAGAATCAGACCCTAGAAGTTAAGAACTCAACTTACTCCTAACTTACTCCTAGACTTTTTCTACTGTACCACACTTCCTCACCATCACACCATCATCACCACCATCACACTATCACCATCATCATCACCACCATTCATCCTCATTGCCAGCATTTATCAGGTGTTTTCTGTATACCATCCCTGCACTAAGTGGGTTTCGGCTTCTGTTTTGTTTACTTTTCACAATAGCCCTCCAAGGAAAATGAGCCTTTAGAGAGGTGATGTGGCTTCCCAGAGGCCATCTAGCTGGCAAAGTTCAGATCAGATTTGAACTCAAGCTTGGCTGACCCTGGAGCTCACACTTTGCTATATTTGCCTCTCAAAGCTTCCACAGAAACCATGGATCGAGTGTTTTCTTTCTAGAGCAGCTGGGTGAAAAGAGTTAGGAGGCATTTCTCGCAGAGTCAAAGTACTGTGAAACCTCAGTTCCCAGGTGCCACCACCTGGCAGAGCCAGGACTCGGGTCTCACGCTCTGGACAGACAGGTGGCATTGCCCAGAGTGCCAGTTCCTCATGGAAGCCTGGGCTTCTCTGCTGCGTTTGTTTTCACGTCACTCCCGCCAAGGCAGGCTTCCAGTAATACAGTGTGTTTTGGTGCCTTCAAGGTTGAATACAAGAAAGGCTTTGAAAAGAGTAAGACCCACTTTCACCTGCCCATGGACATGGTCAACATCAGGCATGCTAAGAAGGCCCAAGCTCTGGCCAGTGACCTGGACTACAGGAAAAAACTGCATGAATACACTGTGCTGCCTGAAGATATGAAGACTCTCTGGGCCAAGAAAGCCTACGGGCTCCAGAGCGAGGTGAGCTCTGACTCTTAGCCCGTTCTCCCCATGCAGCTCTTGCAGCTGGATATGGTGACACTTTCAGAGTGAGTTAGAACTTGTCCATGAGTCTGTTAGGCGACTCCAGACCAGGAAGAACTGCTGGAGATGTGCCAGGCTCAGGGAGGATGGACGGGGAGGTAGAGATAGAGATGGAGTTAGAATCAAGATGGTAGAGACCAGAGGGTGGAGGGTTGGATCTCAGAGCTATTGTGGAAGTCAAGGTGTGTTGGTATTGGGACGAGCAAAGAGAAAAGCAAGTGCTGAAAGTGGTAACGCTGATAAATGTTGTAAAGTACATCTAGGAAGTACACCAGCTTGGCAGATAAAGTCCTTAGGCAAAAAGTCTGAAAAGCCCTCCTTTTTGGTGAAGGTGGTGGTGTTTCAGAACTAAGGTAGAATTAGCCTCGTCTGCTTACAGGGTGGGTAGTGGCTTCACCCCCTAGCAGAGCTCTGCCTGACTATAAGATGTAGGGCTGAGAAAACGCAGGAGTGAGTGCTTTCCTAAGTCTCCGTTAACTTCTCCCAGGCTGCATCCATATGTCTTGATTAAGCTTGCTCTTCCTCTTGCAGCTGCAGTACAAGGCTGACCTGGCGTGGATGAAAGGGGTCGGGTGGCTGACCGAGGGCAGTCTCAACTTGGAACAGGCCAAGAAGGCCGGACAGCTGGTCAGCGAGGTAACCTGAGCCCAAGCCCCTGGCTTCTCGTCCTTCTCAGCCCAAGTGACCCCGGAGAGCCATCTTTCCCTCTGAATTCTCCTCAACCCCCAGGCTTAGTTTTTGAGTGAGACAGGGGAGTACTTCTTCATTTTGCACGTGTAGCTCACCCTGAACTAGCTTTCTACACCCTTACGCTTCCTGGGAGGTATTTGTAAGAAGCCAACCAATAGGGTCGCAGAGTCGGACTAATTGACTGGACAACAACGGTTCTCACCATCTGTGTGCCGTAAACTCACCATAGACTTTCGGCAAGTCATTCAACCTTTCCAATCCTCCTTCTCTCTTATAGAAATGAGAAAGTTGGCTAGGATCCTCCCCAAATCCCTGTGGCTCCAAGCCTGTGCTTCTCTTTACTCCGTGTACAGCTGGTGTTGGCAGCAGGCAGAGGAGGACTTTTGAAGGACATTTCATTTGCAAATGTGACTATTTCAGGAACCCCGTTTGAGATCTTCAAAGGGGGTTCTTATTTTGGTGGCAGGAAGGCTGAGTCGGCATTTTTCTTGCACATGGTAATCATGGTGCTGATAACAGCTGCCGTTTATAGGCTGCTAATAATTATGCAACCAGTGCTGTCGTTCATTGATGACTGTGAGTGTATTACACACCCATGGTTCATTTATCACTCACGTTTATTACTCCTCTGTGAGTAGACACTAGTATTATTCTATTCACATCCCCATTTTACATAGGTGGAAGGTAAGACAGAGTTACATTTCCAGAAGTGGCAGAGCTGGGATCTGTATGCAATGTTTTGCTCCAATGCACCAGCTCTGGACAGTTAAGCAATATTGGATTCCTGAAGCACCTTTTCTAATTTATTCTTATTTATCCACTGTACTCATCCTTCTCTCAGACACAGACACATTCAAGGTTAGGGTGTTTGAATAAGGAAGGTAGAGAGAAGAGAATACCCTTGAGGGTTCCCATCACTTAACTTCTTTGAGACCAGTTGAAATCCAAGTGGAACAAACCGAGCCCCGTTTGTCTTGGACAGGGGTGTGGTAAGGGGACCTTCTGCCTTAGGCATGCCTGATCCCATCTCACTCCTGTGCTGACTCATTGTTAAGCTCCTTGAGGGCCAGGAAGATACCCTTTCCTTTACCTTTTTCATAGCCCTGCTCTGCCCTGGGCAGGGTGGGCTCTTCGCTCCTCACTTGGCACTTCTGATTTGACCAATGCAGAGGCTGGGACACCCAGGGATTTCCAACCATGAAAAGGCAACGTGACTTCCTTCAATTATGTGATGAAGGAGTCTTCCCATTCAGCATGCTTTAATGAGAAAGGGAAAGTACAAGTCTCTTTGGAATATTTTTTGTAGAATTTCTTTTCTTCCTCGTGGGAGGAAGCTCGAAACTTTCAATATTCCAGTCCTTATTTGTGCTTCATTTGGTATCAGCAATCCTCTTGCTGACGGCACTGGGGGCTCTGCTCACCTGTGATCTCCCCACAAGTTTTTGTTCAATAAGCCATTCTCAGCGGCTTCCCTTCCCATCAGCTTTGGCAACTCCAATGGAAAAGCCAGAGGAACTAAACCTCTGAGAAGGACAAGAAGTCCCCGTTGGGGAACAGAATTAGCACGTGTAATTTTTGCCAGTGGCTTTGGAGCTGTGAGATGGGGACATGAGGAAGACAAGCCCTCAGTAATCTGAAACACGGAGAGCTGTGAGGGCAGAACCCACCTGGCCACCTGCCTTCTGGATGTGGCTCCTGGCCTTTCCTGTCACAATACTTCCTGGAACATCCTGACAGCACTGTGAATAACAGTGACTGCGAGCGCAGTGATCACTTACTCTGCCCAAGGACTCCCCTCGTGGGAAGGGAGGCTTTGAAGCCTCTGCACCACCCGCAGTAAAGCAGCTTCTATTGTTTCCCACATTGTACAGTCCAAGCCTGAGCAGCTCAGGGGATCCAAGGATCTGCCCAAGGCCGTGAAACCAGAAAGAGGTTGGGGGAGATTTGGACCTCAGGATTCCTGCCTATCAAGTCCAAGCTCCCTCCACTCAGCTCTCCTATGTCAGATCTAGGTTTACAAAATGGATCCATCCCAGGGCTCACAGTGACACACAGGCTTCACTGAAGGGAAGATTCAAGTCCCCATTCAGCAGAAGTGACTAAAACAAGCTCACCAGGCTGAAAGTCTCAGGTCTGAGTGGTCCTCTTTAAGCTAAAGGAATAGCTGGACCATCCCCCTTGGGAAAATTCTTGGGTCACAGAAAGTATGTGGGTGTTTGCATGTATGTGATGGTGGGGACAGCCCTATCTAATGCTACCGAGTCTCTTTCCTTTGCAAACAGAAAAACTACAGGCAGAGAGTCGATGAGCTGAAGTTCACCAGTGTGGCCGACAGCTCCCAGATGGAGCATGCCAAGAAGAGCCAGGAACTGCAGAGCGGGGTGAGTCCTGGGCTGCCCTTTCTCCTCCGAGCTGCTGTGTCATGGGCCTGGGAACCTCCGGGACCACAGCAGGTGCTGCCCAGGCACGAACCAGGAGCCAAGGAGCCTTCCCCTTAAATAGGCTGGGCCCTGCTTTCCATGGGCTTCCAGGCCTCCCTACCTCACTCACCATATTTCTCCTCTGGTTGTTAAAGACAGATGTCAACTGACATTCTTGCTTTTCGGTTTTCAATCTTGCCTAGTTCCTTCTTCTTTCTTTCTCCTTCTCTCTCCCTCATCAAGGACTCCAGAATTCTGGAGCCTGTAGAGGGTTATCTTAGAGGAGGATAGCATTATGCTTGTGAGATGGTGCACTTCACGCCCACTTGCACTGAAATGCGGAAGGTAGCACAAGGAAACACCACATGTTATTTACGCGTTGGGGATCAACAGCTGAGCAGGTATAGTTGCTGCCATCTGGCCAGGACGTTCCTAGCTTTCCTTTCTAAAGGTCCAGATACACCTGCCAGAAAGGATGCAATAAACAGAATTCAGAGTCAGCAGAAATCCACTGCATGGAAACTCGGGCTGGGAAGTGGGAGAGAAGGGAAGAGAGAAAGAGCAGGAGTGATTCGGTTTCCATGGAGAAGATGCTCACTCATGCTGCCTTTTTGGCCACTGTTCGCTTTCCCGGTGTCACTCCCTGTAGATGTGCTAGGTTTGACCATGGGGTGCAGGAGGCAGGAGATACTTCTAATTTTTCCCACTTGAGGAGTCCATCTTTGTCTTAGCCCTCTAGTGGGTCATTTGTGTGGCCATGGACACTGTGGATGGGAACAGCTTGGGGAAGTTGATGCCTCCTGGGAAAATGGGGCTTCCCTGATGGCTCAGATGGTGAAGAATCTGCCTGCAATACAGGAAACCCAGGTTCGAGGGTCAGAAAGATCCCCTGGAGAAGGGAATGGCAACCCAATCCAGTATGCTTGCCTGGAGAATCCCATGGACAGAGGAGTCTGGCAGGCTATAGTCCGTGGGGTCACAAAGAGTCAGACACGACTGAGCGACTAACATTTTCACTTTCTTTAAGGGAAAATGAGAACCTTAGAGGGGTTCTCAGATTGGTCCCCTGGCCGCGTTTTCCTCCCAGCAGCTCACTGCTGTTGCTCATTCCCTAGTCATCTATTCTGCCTTAAGCCTCATTTCCTGCATGCTGCCAGCCAGCATCTGCCCTGATTGATCCTGTAATGGATTTTCCAAGTAAGACACAGAAGAACCGAGCAGCCAGCCACCTCCTCCTTTGCCTTCTGCTCCTGACCCAGTGTTCTCTCCCAACAGGTGGCCTACAAGGCAGAGCACGAGCAGTCCGTCCATCAGTACAGCATTAGCAAAGACGAGCCTCTCTTCCTACAGGCCCGAGCCAACGCTGCCAATCTCAGCGAGGTACAGTCAGGGGCGGGGGGTGGCTGAGGGCTCCACTTTCCTGTATGTAGGCACCTGATCTGTAAAGGCCACCAGCTGTATCAGTGTGTCTGTGTTGGTGAGGCTGCCTGTGTACATCTGGTCATTGTAAACTCCTCACGAGTATTAGTGGGCAGGAGGGGCTTCCCTGGTGGCTCAGTGGTAAAGAATCTGCCTGCCAAACAGGAGATGCCAGTTCAGTCCCTGGGTCAGGAAGATTCCCTGGAGGAAGAAATGGCAACCCACTCTAGTATTCTTGCCTGGAAAATCCCAGGGACAGAGAAGCCTAGTGGGTTACAGTCTTTGAGGTTACGAAAGAGTCAGACGCCATTGAGCAATGGAGCACGCACACACGCACGCAGGCATGCATGCAGACAACCTTTGGTAGGAATGAGCATCGGCTATACGCTGGAGTAGGAGGCAGTGGTTATTCCGGGGTTGGAGTTGAAACAACATAAGAATAGTGATAGAGAAGGGAGTGAAAAAGAGCTCAGAAATTAGCTCCAAACTGTCCGGGTTTTTAGCACTTACTAGGTATGCAACCGTGGGCAATTTCTTTGCTCTCAGCAGTCCCACTGGCAAATGAGGGCACTCTTATTTCCCTCTACATTGGGTTGCCCTGAAGTCTCAGTGAGCTGATACACGGCAAGCACAGGGAGGAGCGTGCTCAGAGCAGTTATTCCTTAGGCACGAAAGCTTGTGGGGTTCCAACTTTTCTTCTCTTTCGTCTAAGGAAGAGTCTTTCTTGGCTCTTATGCTGGTCTCCCAGATCTTTGGAGTCCTGATGCAAGTATTTGGGAGAGGGGGTAGAACTGGATGGAGAAACAGAAGCTAAATTGATTGACACACAGAAATGGAGGGAGCCTCGGATGGTAAAGAATCCGCCTGCAACGCAGGAGACCTGGGTTCAACCTCTGGTTTGGGAAGATGTCTTGGAGAAGGAAATGTCTACCCACTCCAGTATTCTTGCCTGAAGAACCTCATGGACAGAGGAGCCTGGTGGGCTACAGTCCATGGGGTCGCAAAGAGTCGGACACCACTGAGCGACTTTTACTTTGTAGAAGAAAGAACTTGAAATCTGGAGGTGGGGGCAGGACAGGAAGTGGGAAGAGCAAAGGAAAGACCCACATGCGCTAGAGGCTGGGCTCAGAAAAAGAAAGGGGTACACCAGGAGCAGCTGCTGGGCTGGTGGGGTGTGCAGAGGCGGGGAGCAGACTCTTCAGAAGCGCTGCCGTGTACTGTGTGGTGTCATTCCACCTATGACCTGTCACCAGACTTCTGTGAAGACTCTTAGTATTTTCCAGGGCTTCTGGAGTTCAGTGTCTGCTTTTTTCAGCCAGAGCCCTGTAAGGCAAGAGGCCTTAAGGTAGGAACAAGAAGGCCTGGTATAGTCAGGCTATAGGTTTCTCTGGGTCTCAGGGTTTCTATAGAAGGATGTAATGGGTGTTTGTCTCCTGGAGAGGTTGTTACAGAGTCTAGGGGAAGTCCTCTCACTTCAGGATGATCTCTTTTCTCCTACCCTTAGAAACTGTATAAGAGCAGCTGGGAAAACCAGAAGGCGAAAGCATTTGATCTGCGTCTTGACTCCTTGGCCTTCCTGGCAGCCAAAGCCAAGAGGGACCTGGCCAGTGAGGTAAGTCAGTCTCCAGTTTGTACTCGGCATCATGAATCCTGACATCTATGTCTGGGCAAGTCCGAAGGTGTCCTGGCAGGTTTTTAGTCTCTCTGACCCTCAGGATTCTAATCTGTAAAATGGAGATAAGTATGACACCTTGAAGTGAGATAATCGTGTAAGTATCTAGCACACTGCCTGCCGCACACTTGTTTTTGGTAAGTGGTAACTGGTATTATCACTAGTAGTAGTGTGAGTAGTAATCCAAACCACTCATTTTACAGGTAAACTGATGTCCAGAGACATTCCTTGACTTTCTAGGGTTGTGGAGGCCTGCTGAGGTTAGAGTACAGGCTCGGGCGTTGGAATGACTCGGGGTAAAATCCCCGCTCCATCACCAAATAGCTTGTAACTTGGGGTAGGCTGTCTCACCTTTCAAAATCTCAATGAACTCATGGGTAAATTGGTCATTGCAAAGTGGTTATGAGGAAATGAGATGCATTGATGTGGGTTAAGTGTTCTGTAGTCCAGTGCTGTCTATTACGAGTCCGATGTGAGATAAGGAGCTTAGGCCAGCTTATTAGTCTGACATTGGTTGCTCAGACGATAAAGAATCTGCTTGCAATGCAGGAGACCTGGGGAGCAGCTTTCACTTTCACTGCTTCCTTCATCAAGAAAGTCTTGTTTCCAAAAAAAAACCCCAGATATGTGTGTGTGTGTGTGTGTGTATACACATTCTGTATCTATTGTGTATGTATATGTAATAATATATATATATACACAAAAATATACCCATAAATGTGTATAGGTATCAGCTGAACTAAACAATGGCTTGGCAATGTGGTTGATTTACATTATGACACAAGCCCTTTGTCTCATCACAAACCAGCACTTGTCTATAGATGCACTTTTGAGTGGCACAGATTTATACCATCCCTGGCTCATTGCAAGTGTTCAATAAATCGTGGCGGATAGTGATCCTGTTGTTCTTGTTGCCAGATTTGAGAGTAGAGCCCACGTCTCCTGATGACCTCAGTAATGACGATGTCGAAATGATGCCACACACCACCATCCTGCTACAGCTTTCAAAGCACTTCCATATTTATTCTTTCTTCGGATCCTCATAAATCTAGGTCTAGTGTTTCTTTTTCAGGCCAGTGCGTTCCCTTTTGCTCCCCGTAACTCCTAAATATTTACATGTACCTCAATTTCTTTCATTTGAACTTCTTTCTGAAATAGCAGTTGTATTTTAGGTATTCTGTGTCTTTTTCATTTCATGATGACTTTCCATACTATTCTTGCTGTTATCAAAAAAAATTACCAAACGGCTTTCATGAAAGCAACAGGCCACTTAAAAATAAACCCAGAAAGAGTAATCTCAAATAATATAGAGACAAGGTGGAATTGCACCAGGAAATGGGGAGAAGACTGTTCGATAGCTGAACTTTTAGTTTAGTTCTGAGGTTCTGGTAGTACAGGTGTAAAGGGAAATAATGAGTTGTAATTTTTTTTTTCAATAGTTGATGAAAGGAAATATATCAGTTGTTCAAAGGAGGCACAATTTTTATGACACTAATTCTGATAGGTCCTGTTGTATGACTTTAACTTTCTTGTGTGACTTGACGCTTAATTCCTTTAGGAGATATCTGCTAAGGGACCCCTGCTCTCTTTCTCTCATTTAGGTGAAGTACAAAGAGGATTATGAAAAATCCAGAGGGAAGCTCATTGGAGCTCAGGGTGCCCAGGGGGATTCGCAAATGAGCCACTCGCTGCAAATGTCCAAGCTCCAGAGTGAACTGGAATACAAGAAGGGCTTCGAGGACACCAAGGCTCAGTGCCACGTCCCCCTGGACATGATCCACCTCGTGCACGCCCGCAAGGCTCAGCACTTAGCCACAGACATCGGCTACAAGACGGCATCCCATCACTTTACAGCTTTGCCCACAGACATGAAGGTGGAGTGGGCCAAGAAGGCTTACAGTTTACAGAGTGATGTAAGCTCCTTGTGTGTGTGTGTGTGCGCGCATGCGTGCACACTAGTGTTCCCCAAACCCTTCAGGACATAGTCTATACTTTGAGATACCTGTTTCTGGATCCCTCAGTGGAAACATTTAAGCTTCCTAGTGCTTTAATTTTTCTCAGAACTATGCCCATTTTAGATTCGGTACTGCTGCTAAGTCGCTTCAGTCGTGTCCGACTCTGTGCAACCCCATAGATGGCAGCCCACCAGGCTCCCCCGTCCCTGGGATTCTCCAGGCAAGATTCGGTACTACCGAACAGAAATTTATACAGCTTCCTTTTTCTTCTTGGCATTCTGACGGACATAGGTTATCTTTGTTTCTCCTTATTGCTGGGTTAGCGGGGGGATGTATATGTGACATTCTTAACTGTGACCTGCCCGTGGAGAGAGCATTCGTGGTACTCAGGCCAAGGTCAGTCGTCCCATGTTTAGAAAGTGCAGCTTGCTAGTCCTCCACAAGCCTTCTCTCCCTTTCCGGTTGTGTTCTTTCATCTCCGGTTGACTGGCGAACGGAAAAGACAGGTCAGCAACAGCCAGACTGTCACCCCTGGAGGTGGGGTGGGGGGAGTGCAGACACACCCTTCCAGGTAGAGCTCGTTTAGGATGGAGAGGTGATCTGCTAGTTTCAGAGATATGTCCATATAAATGATTTTCCATTAAAACTACTACTCCTTCCATGGCAAAGAAAGAAATGAGAAATCCCTCCCCTGCTGCCCTGCGCTGAGGTTCTTAAGAAGGAATTGGCACCGTGGGAAGTCTTGCATGTCTTGTGAAATTCCCTCAGATAGCTTCCCACCCGGGTTCCGTTGTGGATTCTCATTTTCTTCTCCCCTGCGTGTCACTTTAAACAAGAAACTGGGGAAGGCAGACAATGAGGCCGCGCGTCTTCCCGAGGTTGCCGTGGACCTGTAATGAGGGATGCGACTGATGGGGGCCCCCCTCCATCCAGCTTCACCCCCAGCAGTGTCGGGTGGGGCCAAAGCCGCCATCTGCGGGTCAGCTCCAATTAAGGGAGAGATTAATTTACATTTTGGAGCCCTACCTGTGACTGTGCAGAAATGGATAAGACAAAAGTGGCATCTAATTTGACTCAGCTGGCACCAAGGTGGCATCGGGGAGCCATTAATAGCCCTTTAAATGTCTGCACACCGACAATGGCCTGCCTTTTTTTTTTTCCCCCTTTCTCCTTTGTCAGAACCAATACAGGGCAGATGTGAAGTGGATGAAAGGGACGGGCTGGGTCGCCACCGGGTCATTAAATGTGGAGCAGGCGAAGAAGGCAGGAGAACTCATTAGCGAGGTGAGATTCCCTGACAGCGTGCGGCGGGCCTGGCTGCATTAGGCGTGCGGCATTTCTGTATAAAATTAAAATAATTTCCACTCAAAAGGCAAAGAAAAAGGCAAAGCTACATGAAAGGCCTCCAAACCCAGACTAGGGCTGGTAATTAGAGGAAAACCACATACCAAACACACCCCAGTAGGGGCCCAGAGAGCCCTGGCAAAAACAAAGTGGGTGACAAATGATATTATGAATAATAATGACAATCAAACAGAGCTCAATTGCTCCCCACCAACTTACCTTTCTAATGAAGCAACACGGGAGAGATGATAAAAAGACACATTTATCGCACCCAGAAAGCCCTTTGGTGACTTCACGCACATTTTCTCCCTCTTTCTTTCCGAGGCAGGCAGTGTAAACAGTTTTTGAATATTCACGTGGTGTCGAACATGTGACACGGCTCTTTTTTTGTGGGAGGGTCTCACTTCTGTTTGACTCTCACTGCTGGCTACTTGTAGCCACCCTGGCTGGACTCACAGGCTTCTGAAAGGAGCCCTTTCCTCCCTTTTTAGGACAGTATCCTTGAGCAGATCTTTTAAAGACTAGGTCAGTGTTTCTTGACCTGGGCCCTGTGGACGTTCTGATGATTCTTTGTTGTGGGGCTCTCCTGGGCCTTGCACGGCATTTGGCAGCATCGCCGGCCTCTAAGCATTAGACGCTCACGGCAGTCTTTCCCAGTCGTGACAACCAAATATGCCTCTGGACACTGTTGCCAAGTGGCGTGATTGCCCCTGGGCTGGACACGTCAGAGTCATCTTTGTCTCACATTCACAGAGAGGCTGCACACCCTCGATGAGCCAAATCCACTCTGTAATGTCTGCTTTGGGAGGCACTTGCTCAGCAGCCTGGTCTTTCTGGATGTTCCTGGGGGAGGAGGAGACATAATGACTATAGCCCCAGGAGACTTCAGCCTTGACAGTGAGCAGCCTGGGACAGTGTGTGGGCCCAGGTCCTCCTAAATGTAAAGTTAAAGCAGAAAGACACCTGCCACGCATTGATATTTCCCCATGGGTGAGCATTCCAGTCACCTGACACGTCACAGTGTATGCATGATAAGTCGCTTCAGTCGTGTCCAACTCTTTGCGACCCTATGGACCGTAGCCTGCCAGATTCCTCTGTCCATGGGATTCTCCAGGCAAGAAGACCAGAGTGGGTGGCTGTGCCCTCCTGCAGGGGATCTTTCCCACCCAGGGATCAAACCAGCGTCTCTTATGTCTCCTGCATTGGCAGCTGAGTTCTTTACTATCAGCACCATCTGGAAAGCCCAGTGTGTCACAGAGCTGATTTCAAAAATGACCTTGCTCTGATTGACATAATTTTTAGAAACGTTAGTGGACAGTTAAGGCTCAGAAGACCCTGGGAGTTCTGTAGAGATTGTACTGCCCTAAGTGTTAAATAATTCAGTCTTATTAAAGAGAAGCTCCCTTAGGAGAGTGAACATGAGAAATTAACACATTTATAGTTGAAGATTCATGCTCCCAAACTCTCCATAGCGGACCCACTCATAAAAGATAAAGGCCTTTGTACACATCATTTAGACTTTCAGATGATTCCTTCATGTATTTAAGTCTGGAAGACAAGGGATCCTTTTTGGAACCATCCTTCCTATAGGGGTCTTAATTTTCCGCCCCATTTTGCAAACTTATTTAACAAACTTGCCTGTCTTCCGTGCTTTGTGTGTTCTCAGTCATTCAGTTGTGTCCGACTCTTTGCGACCCCATGGACTGTAACCCACCAGGCTCCTCTGTCCATGGCGTAGGAGATGGAGCATGTTGCCGTTTCCTATTCCAGGGGACTCTCCATGCTTTATACAGGTCTTCAGACTTCAGGAAGGACATCTTTCAGCAACTTTTCCAACCATCTCATTCCAGTTCGGCATGTTTCCAGTTCAGCGTCACACTGAATTGATTTCTTAGTTTTCAGACGGAATGCCAGGCTCTGTGAAAGAGCTACAAATGCACACACACATGTCGTTTAAACCAGGAGTTAGCAAACTTTTTTGTAAAGGACCTGATGGTAGATATTTTTGGTTTTGTGGGCCACCCCCACTTCTGTTGTAACTACTCACCTCTACCATTGTAGCCAGATACAGCCATAGATAAACGTGTAAATGAATGAGCACAAGTGTGTTCTAATAAAACTTTATTTACCAAACAAACGATGGACCAAATTCAGCTGGACATTTAACTGTCTTCTTAAGATAACCCAGTATACAAATATCCAACCTAAAGGAAGTGTTTCTGAAATAATTGTTTGATTGGATAAAGGATATACTTCATAATTCCATTAAGAAAGCAACTGTTTTACTCTCCCGGAACTATACTTTGATTGAAAAAAAAAAAAACCACAGAAATTAATTTAAGCATGATTGTCAGAATATTTCAAAATTGGGTATCTCAGACTTTGTTAGCATTTGTATTTCTTGTAACCCTTATTGTTTCAGTCTCTTTCAAATTGTCTGATGATTCCTTTCAATAATAGCACTCTTTTTCTTGTTATTATAACATTTATAGAATTACTGCATGTGTTAACTGAATTGGTTTGTACCGCCACTGACTGTTAAAGTAACGGTTTTGACTGTGGTAATCTCTTCCAAGTTCTTTTGTGGAAGGAACTTAGAAAGCTTCAATGATAAATGTTACTATGAATGTTCTTTCTTGCTTGGGAAACCCAAACTAAGGTATGTAAACAACTGCAAGACAGTATCTGAAGGCTACATAAAGAATCCTTTCCTAAGTGTGTGTCCTACAGTATTTTACCCGTATAACCTAATTTTGAGATGTTTTCTTTGCACCAGGTAGAAATACTTTAATGTTAATTGACATGAGGTTATTCTTAAATTGAAACAAATATTAACCTGAAGGCACCTAGGATATAAAGATGGAGGAAGCCGAATAATAATTATGTTCACAAATTCACTCTAATCTCAAGTAACCTATGATTTTCTCTTTCAAATGGCATGAAAGAGCAGCACAAAATTCACAGCTTTGATCTTTTTCTGCTCAACAGAAGAAGTACCGGCAGCATCCAGATGCTTTGAAGTTTACCAGTATTAAAGACACTCCGGAGATGGTCCAGGCCAGAATTAGTTATACCCAAGCAGTGGATGTAAGTGATAATGTATATACATTATGACTCTAAGAGTGGGCTCTTCTTTCAACCCTGCGATTGAAGCTGAGGGGTTCTTGGCTTGCTCCTTCTGTTGTTCTAAGGATGAAGGAGCTTCTTATCCTTTGCTGAGACTCACCTTAGCGGGGGTGCTTCTTCATCAGGATGCAAATGGGGTGTTACCGCTGCTCTTAGCTGCCAAGTGGGGCTCCACCACCCCAGTGCCCCGGCTTTCATTCCTTCCCATTTGCATGTCTCCAGGGTTTGTCTGTGGTCAAGGCCTTTTCCCCTTCCTTTTGTTTTGAAACGTTGTTTTCAGAAATGGGACTTTGGGGCGAAATTCTTGATGATTGGAATACTTGGAATGCTTAGGGTTTCTTGGGACCCAGGGCAGGAATTCTGGCTTTCTGAATTCCCCTAAAGACTTCGAAAGTGGTTTGGATCTGATTTATGTACATTAGACTAACTTTCAAGCCATTTCCCATCTTCCCTTTATAAAGTGAAACCAAGATCTGGCCTTTTGCCCTCTCAGCGCAGGGTTCCTTGGAGACTGGGAAGAATGACGAGGTCCTCTAAAAATTCATGTTAAGGCAGGATTAGCCCTGTTTGGCTGATTCTTCTGAGAGGGGGCCCCTGAGTCATTGCACAGGACAGACAGGCCTTTAAAATATCTTCAAACCTTTTAACTTGCCGCGAGGGAAATTGACATACCTTGGTGGGGAGGAGTTGCCAAATGTCTCCCTTGCTTCCCAATTGAAGAAATTACTCCTGCTGTGCCATATTCGGTAGACATTCTGAGATGGCTCGAGTGCCTATCTGAATATGTTATGGGATGGTTTACAGACTTATGGGTTTAGAAATTTATTATTTCTTGACAATCAGCCTGTCAGAAGCAAATTTAATTCTGAGAAACATAGATGGTCAAACAAGAACTTGTGTCAGAAGAGAAAAAAAAATTTGCATTTTCCTTATCCTAACCAACTCTAGGGGGCACTGCTGTGATACGTAGAAACTTGGACACGTCTAATAAGAATAAGATTTTGGATGGAAAAGCCCGGTTTAGAAACTTTCTCCAGTGGTGGATGCCAACTCCGTGTGTCACTGCTCACTGCTAGAATTATCATAAGCCCAGATCAGAGATCTGGATGGACAGAGCCCCAGACCCACCCAACCCACCGGAAAGAGGCTTATTAATTAGCATAAGAATCCTTGCGGTGGCAGGGATGGGGGGAGGATGGTGGTAGGTCCAGGGAAAATCTCAGCTCTGGAAGGACCATTCTCTCTTGTGCCTGCTGTATTTTGAGGTCCTCTCCTTGTTGTTATTGTTCAGTCACTCAGTCATGTCAGCTCTTTGCCACCCCATGGACTGCCGCACACCAGGCTTCCCTGTCTTGCCCTATCTTCTGGAGTTTGCTCAAATTCATGTCCATTGAGTCTGTGATGCCATCCAACCATCTCATCCTCAGCTGCATGTCCTCTCCTAGCTCATAGTGAATAATGAAATTCCTAGAGATTAACCAGACCTCATTCTCTCACTTGACACCAATCTCAGCAGTGTGCTCCAAAGGGAGTGTTCACTGAGAGGGCAGGTTTCAACCTGTCATGTTCTGGGAAGAACTCGGGAGGGAGTGACGTGCATGTCACCGGGTGGAGGATCACTGTGCCATCTGGGAGGAGGAAGGACACCCAAGATCCTGTCTCCACCGGGGTGGGGGGCACAGCGGGGAACAGCGGCAGCGCCTTTGTCTCCTGGAGGGTAACCTGGCTGATGGCTGCGTGGGGGAGGCTTCTGGGGTTAACACAAAATCTCTCTGCATCCACAGAGGTTGTACCGAGAACAAGGAGAAAACCTAAAGCATCGCTACACGCAGACTGCTGACCTCCCTGAAGTCCTGCTGGCCAAGCTGAATGCCATGAATATCAGTGAGGTGAGGCTGATGGAGGGAAAGGAGAGTTAGTCCTTCAGTTGTGTCCGACCCCTTGCGACCCCACGGATTGTAGCCCACGAGGCTTCTCTGTGCATGGAATTCTCTAGGCAAGAATACTGGAGTGGGTAACCATTCCCTTCTCCGAGAAATCTTTCCAACCCAAGGATGGAACCTGGGTCTTCTGCATTACAGGCAGATTCTTTACCATGTGGGCAACCAGGGAAGCCCTGATGAGGGGGGCGTTGGTTTTAATTGCGGGAGGTCGCGGACCTGCACAGTGGCGCCGCGCCTGTGCTTGGAAGCATCCTGCGCTCCCGCTCTTGGTTTAATGCTCTGCTGTCACTGAAATATGCAAGTTTCCTGAACAAGGGGCCCCATGTTTTCCTTTCCACTGGACCCTGCACACTATGTGGCTGGTCGTGCAGAAGAGCCAAGCACACTGATAAGGATGAGACTAGGGAAACTTCCTTCATACAAAGGGCATTTATACTGAGGGGCTGGAATATAGGTGAAGCCCTGTTTTCTATATAGAAGCTATATTCTATAGCCTCAGAATATAGGTGAAGACATCCAGCCAAAGAGAGACTTGGGAGACTGAGCTCTCTCCTTCCCTCCTCCCTGTCAGCACCCCCGTTGCCTCGTCTTCAGCGGAGACAGTCGAATTTTCATGATTCTGTCAGGAGCTGTGCACCTACAGCCTCATGCCTCCTTCTTCCAATCAACTTGCTGCTCAGAACAGTCTAATTCTGACTCCAGAGCTCTTGCCTTTTAAACCACCCCCCACCCCCAGCCCCATGGCACTCCCCTCCAAGACTGGGCATGAGACAGGTTCCAGCTCTCGGTTGATTTTTGCTGGACCACAGTGATCTCTTAATTGGGGGCAGCACTCCACAAGAAACCAGATTCTCGTTTTGATCATGGGAATTTAGGAAAGGTCTTTATTGGTGCCCATCTTCTCAACAGACACGTTATAAGGAATCCTGGAGCAAACTTCGAGACGGTGGCTATAAACTGAGACTGGATGCCATTCCATTCCAGGCAGCAAAGGCTTCTGGCGAAATCATAAGTGATGTGAGCTTCCACCCACAGTCCTGTGACAATGTTTAATACTTACCCATTTGTATTCCTTTTGCCCCTAACCCCTGCCTTCTTTTGCCTGTGGCTAATATCCTCTCCTATCCCCAACTGACTGTGTCAGGGCAATCAGATAACGACCGGTGAGAAAGAACATGCCTTACAACAACAACAAAAAAATCCCCTAGCCGGGGTACAGAGCTGATGCTGGACTGTAAATATGGACCCCGGGCAGATGAAACGCACCCTCCGCCAAGCGCTTTCCTAAAGCCAGTCCATGTGAAGAGACTGTTAACAATGCACCCACCTTCCTCCCAGCCTGGGCCGCCCAAGCGCTCTCATGTCCTGCCATTTCATATCCCAGCCCTTTAGTCATTGGGAGGCTTGCATATGAAAGAAGAGGCCTTTTGACGACTCCCGCGCCTTTTCTTTTAACTCACCCAGTTACTGTCAAAAGAACAAAACATTTTTTTGCCCAATACCCACCTCTTCCATTCCGTGTCCCTTGTCCCTGAGCTGTTACTCTCTCCCGCTCTCTTTCCCTTTAGTACAAATACAAAGAGGCATTTGAGAAAATGAAAGGGCAGATGCTCGGCTCCCGGAGCTTGGAAGATGATATCAGCCTTGCGCATTCAGTGTACGCGAGCTCTCTGCAGAGCCAAGTAAGTGGGAGAGAACTCAGTGGAGCCTGGACCCCCAAAGCTAATGATGACGCACAGCCCACAGATGTCCTGTGTCCTTCTGGTTGTGGCTTTTGGCTCTGTCCCGGCTAGCTGGGTGGCATGGTCAAGACCCTTGGCCCCTCTGGGCTTCAGCTTCTTCCTCGGTCAAGTGAGAGATTGAGCATTCTTTGATTCTCTCATTCTATGATTTTGACCAGCAGCCACAAATGGAGGCCTGTGGGTTGGATTTTGGACTGCAGAGGTATTTTGTTGGGTCTGCAGAGAAGATTAATTGCAGACTTTTCAAAATGGGAAACTTGGCATGAAAGTTTTAAAGTTCTGTGCAGAAGCCAGGCCTGGGTTCCTCAAGGCTACCGTTGAAGTTGATTACTGAGAGCCCCGTTTAGAAGGGATCTGTGCCCTCCTGGTCATGCAGCCAAGCCCTGCTCACCCACTTCCTCCTTCACTCAGTTACGCTACCTGACTGGCTCCTGGTGACATCTGAGTTTGCACCCCTTGACTTTGAATCTCTGGGTGCTGGCACACATGTGTACGGTATCTCCTTGCACATATGTGAGTTGACTAATGGCCAGGATGAAATCTAATACGTGTCCGACATGTAGTAGAGGACTAAACACGCAGTGTCTCATTTAACCATCAGCCTATTTCTAGGAACATCATTTGTTCATCCTGGTTACTGATAAGGAAAGCTAGACCCTGAGTGTCTCAGTCCCTTGCCCAAGGTTGGCTGGAAAGGGGCAGAGCTGCACATGGAGCCAGCTCTCCATCGCATGCTCTCTCCACAGCTTTACATGTTCTCTGCGTCAGTTTCCCTGTTTTTAATATTTCTTTCCACTTTCCATACTGGGGTGAGATTGGACATGAATTGTCCATGGCTTTATTCTAGGGGTTGGGGGAGGATGAGCAGAAGTGGGGGTGGGTGGTTAGGGAGGAGTGGGCGGAGCTTGGAGGGCAGTGAGAAGGCTGGAGGAAGAAGAGATGGCGATTATGCATCTGACTCCCCAGAAAGCCCAGAATGAGCTTTGAGGGTCTTCAAGCAGCTCCTCTGAGGACTGGGGTGGAGCTTGAGGTCTACAAACAGGCCTCCCCCTTCCTGCTGCAGGATGCATGTTGGGCTCTTGGGAATTCATCCCTCAGAACTGGGTTTTCAAGCATCCGCCCACTGCTCCCGGTTCCCAGACTTACTAGGATGTCATTGTTTAATGTTTGAAGACGCTCTCCATCAGCTAGCACACGAGGAGAAACCCCGGTGTCTCAGTCTGAACTTGAGAGGGTGATAAGAATTGCTGGGGAGCAGGAGGCAGCTCAGCCATGCCTCCTCTTGCTTTTCGAAAGCGAGACAGTCTCGACCTGAACTAGGGAACCACTGACATTTTATCTGCCCCTTGAACTTCTGTATTTTCCCCAAGTCAGGGAACCCTGAGCCTGGGTCATCCCAATCAATGACCGCCAAGAGCTGCGAGTGGCGAGTGGCAGGACCTAGAGAGGAGTCCTGCTTATTAAGCCAGTCCCCATAAGAACGGAGGACCGGGCCTGCCAAGAACACCCCTCGGAGCTCACCTGGGACAGTCGCTGCACATTGTTCTCCCTCATGGCCCTGATGCAAACGGCGGCTTTGAAATAACTGTCGATCTGTCTGCCCATCTAGGTGAATTACAAGAAAGACTTTGAACACTCAAAGGCGCAGTTCCATCTGCCGTTGGACATGATAACCCTGGAGCACGCCAAGAAGGCTCAGACCCTGGCCAGCGACCAGGACTACAGACACCCACTCCCCCAGTACACGTCCTTGGCTGAGGACCTGAGGCTCAGCTGCGCCAAGAGAGCTCACAAGTTGCAGAGTGAGGTAAGGGGACCTGCCTCTCTCTTCGAGCTCTTTTCCTTTTAAATTTGACCGTGAGGCAGTGACCCACAAACTCCTGTTGGCTCGGTGGGGGCTCTAGAGATGAAGAATCCTATACCTCGGGTTTATTTTGAAGCACTTCCCCTGTTGTTCCTGCCTTGCTCTTCATAAGCACAGTGACATAAATCTATTAATAATAGTAACAATTTATTGAGTGTGTTAAGTGTGTGTTTAGTCGCTCAGTCGTGTCCGACTTTTGCCACCCCATGGACTTAACTTTCCCCTTTGGAGTCCGCCAGGCTCCTCTAACCATGGAATTCTCCAGGCAAGAATACTGGAGTGTGTTGCCATTTCCTTCTCCAATTTATTGAGTATTTCTGCTGAATTCTAGGCATTGCGTTTACAAGCACTGTCTCTTTTAATACTCAGAATAACCCTATAGTTTTTATCCCCATTTTACAGAGAAACTATAGTGAGTCTCAAAGAAGTTAAATAGCTCATGCGAGATCACAGAACTATAAATGAGAAAGGGGGTGCTGAGATTCGAGGCTCACGGTTTAGCATGTTCAGGACTTGTCAGTGGTGTTGCCTCTGGCCCAGTTTGGGCTGGGGGTTCCTCTAGGGGCCTCATATGTTCCTGGGTCACCCGTCTTCTGAAGAGGCCTGAGGTCTGCCAGGAGAGGTGCTCAGAGCCCCTTGGGAACTAACCCAGTTCCGGCAGAGGAGAGTGTCGGGCGGTCGTCGTTCAGTCGCTCAGTCATGTCCGACTCTTTGCGACCCCATGGACTGCAGCATGCCAGGCTTCCCTGTCCTTCACCATCTCCCAGAGTTTTCTCAGACTCATGTCCATTGAGCCAGTGAGACAGAGGGCAGGGAAATCAGGGCTCCAGAGACCATCCCTGGGTCCTCCCAAGGAGTCTTCCGAGGCCTTCACACTCCCCCCAAGTACGTTTTTAGCTCATGCTGCCCGCTTTCTTAAGCAGACAGGCCTGGGAACATTGAGAAGTGTTGAAGAATTTCCTCACTTGCCGGATGTATCTTCCCAACAGACAGCAGCATCCTTTTTGGTGCTCATCTTATCCCCCAGCTTGCTACATTTCCATTGCTGGGAGATTTGCAAGTAATGGGCCTGAGTTGGAAATAAAACAAGCTCTCCCCTACCACCCCCACCCCCGCAAAAAAAACCCTGCTTTCTGGTTTGGCAGAGCCTGAGAGCTGAGTGGCGCCCAGATCTGGGTTGCTGTCGTCTGTTGGAATTTTCTGCCCGTGTGCGGCGTTTACGAGTGACATAAACTGTCAGGAACCCAGGAGCAGCTGGAGGAGCTAGCAAGCCGCCACGCTCAGCTAAGGGGCCCCTTTGTCACTTGAGCAGAGCCCTGACTGTCCCTGCCTCTCACTGCCTTAGCAATTGGAAGGAGGCATGCCCAGGGGGTGCCTTGGTGGCTGAAGGGGAGTGAATTTGAGGCCCTCTTTAAACTGTCAGCCCAGGCCCTTCAGGTTCACACCCCCGCCCCTACCCCCACCCCAACAGACTCGGGGCTTTGTCAGATTATTTGGATTCATTTATTAGTTCTTTCTTAACCCATGATTAATTCATGGCACCCTCTGCTGCTGGGGTTTGTTTTGAAGACCTATTAAATCATTTCCACATTTGCCCCAAGACAGCTGACTTTCTAACCACAATCCGCTCCAGCGATTATTTTTTGATAGCCCACATGAAAATAAAAATCCGCTGAGCACCCCTCTAACAGCTACAGAGACGAGTGACAGCAGAATTATTTTCTTCTGACCTACATTTTTGTTTCCCTAATGAGCATTTACTCAGAAGCCTGTGTGTGTTCGCTGAGTATTATGTGTCTGGAGAGGCTGGTTTGGCCTTGAGTTCTAATTGCGATGCTGTCTGTTGTGGGTCCTTCCTTGCTCGACAAGCTTGGTTTTTCTGATTCCTTGTAGAATTTGTACCGGTCGGACCTGAACTTTATGCGAGGTGTTGCCTGTGTCATTCCAGGCACGTTAGAGATTGAAGGGAGAAAGAGAGCATCTGAACTCATCAGTGAGGTAACTGGGGGCCCAGGGTGGGGTGGGGGTGTCAGGTATATTCCACAGTAGAGATTAAACAACTATCAGTTGTGTCTTACTATGGCCAATTAGATGCTACACTGTTAGCCGTGGTGACTCACCCGGCCTCTCCCCTTACTCTGTTCTCCGTTTAGACAGGGTGCCACGTAAGACAACTTTGCAGATTCCGGGTCAGGTCCTGTATTAATACCATACAGGAATTATTCACTGGTTTGCAAGATGTACTTTCCCAGAATCCCTTTGAACAGTGCCTTGTGAAAAGAGAGCAGGCTTTGGAGACACAGATGGTGATTCATTTGCTGTGTGACCTCAAGCCAGTCACCTGCCCTCTCTGAGCCTCAATATTTTAATCAGTCACATGGGAATACTGAGACCTGTCTCATTTAGTTTTTGAGAGGATCAACAGTCTTCTAAGCACTGTGCTTCTTTGTTGGCTGTATATGAAATCGTTGCCGTGAGCCTGGTGGTAATTTCTTGGTAAAAAGATAGAAGTCTGGAATTCTAAGCTTTTTGAACTCCTGAGGAATCTTGCCCGCCCCTGGGAGGGCTCTGGGACTTCCGTTCCCAGTAGACTGGCATAATGGAAGGCATTGGAAGTGAAAGGCGGTCAGCATCCAGCCTGGGTGCCTCAGAATGGCTTATGCGTTGATTGATTAGAAGCTCTGAGCAAGCAGAATGGGCCTCACAGTGGGAGTCGAGATTTAACTTTGTGCTTTGCTTTTCCAATGAAATCTCTAAAGCAAGTGGTTTCTAAACTTCATGGTGCATCAGAATCCCCTTTGGAAACTTAAAAAAAATTACAGAGGCCTGAGGCTACTGCCAATTTACCGAATCCCTTTTCCTGGGGTGGTGTGCAGGCATGTGGGTTATTTTAAGCTGAACGATTGTTTCCCATGTACCCCCAAAGCTGAGGAATCCAGGGTCTTCAGTGAGCAAAGGAAATTGGGGAGCAAAACATGAATTTCAGTAGTCATGTTCGTATTCGTGGCAAAGGACTAGCTCTCCCTTTCTTGTTAATAAGCCTCCGATTCCATCGGTCCTCCTCCTCTCTGTCTATTCATCTCACTGAGTTCTGAGGTCACAAGAGCGGGTGATGGACTGGATTCTGGGTCACAGACTGGCGACCTTCACAAAATGAGGGTTTATCACTAGTGCTTAAAGAGCCGATTCTTCCTCTGGTTTTGCACCTCACCTTGTCCTCTTATTCCCTCCTGTGTGTGGCTTCAGAGTAAATATCGTCAGCATCCCCAGTCGCTCAAGTACACAGCTGTGACAGACACACCCAGCCTCACTCACGCAAAACTCAGCAACCAGATTACAAACGAGGTAAAACCTTCGGATGACTTCGGGATGGGCTTTAAAAAAAAACTGCTAGATTGTTTAAAAAAAAAGTATGAATATTTGTGGGACGGGGGAGGTGGGGAGCGGGGGAAAGCATGCATGTTTGCATGGAAAGAAAGGAATATCATTAGATGAAACCTAAATGGTTTCCAGAAGGGAAAAAGGCCCAGTAGAAAGTCTGTGGTCTTGCCCCCCCACCACAACCCCAAATGCATTTACCGATTGACAGCATCATCATTGGGAGCTTGTTAGAAATGCTAAACCTCAGGCCCCACCCGAGAGCCATCGAATCCACGAGGTCATTTAAGACCGTCACGGGTTTGCTTTGCACATGAAAGTTTGGCAAGTACTGGTCTGTCACTTTTCTGTCCTGGCTGGGCAGATATTGGCTAACCCTTCTTCCATCGTCATTCCGACGATGGTGTTGGGGAGGATTTGTGGTTGTCCAGGGACGGTGATTGATACAGTGTGAAGTCTGCCAGGCTTCTTGGTTCTCTGCCTTCCCATCTTCTCGCTCCCCACTTACCCAATTCTCACTGTAATAGTCGAGCAGAGGGGGCCCAAGGGAGAGACTCTTCACTCCGTCAAATCATTGTTCCAGCTCTACCTCTTCGGAGTGGCTCTCTGACATGTTTGAAATAGCAAGTGAGCCTGGCAGAGAATGAAATGAGTTTTTCAGATTCTCCCTTCTGACCCTAGCTTTTGAAAGTCAGTTGAGATTTGGGTATTTATATATTAGTTTCCACACTTATCCCAAGACTGGGTTAAGAAGACCCAAAGGGCTCTGTAGCGACGTTATCGATTTAAGATTCCCACTGAACCTATCTTGCCTGCTTTGTGATCAGGGTACTGTGGGATGGTAATGCCTCCTTCAGTGGCCTCTGGCCTCGGAGAACTCAGCAACCGCAGGCCATTTCTAATTACAAGAGCATGTGTTTTCATGCCGGCTGAGGCCCTGCACGGGAGCACTGGTGTGTTTGCCCGTGGGAGGATCCTGGGACTTTAGTGAAGGACACAGACTGGGGCTTGGGAACCTCCTTTCCAACCAGCAGAATGGCTCCTAAATTTCCCAGATATTAATATTGTCTTTACACTGTGTCCTCAGCAAAAATATATATATATACAATGGAAAGACCCATAACAGTATTCCTAATGGTGTTTCTGCTATTAAGCAAAGTAGAGGGCAGGGAAAAATATCTTTTCTTTGACTCACCTTGGGTTCTCGGCTGGGGCTCTGTAACAAAAGACAGATGAGCAAGGGAAAAGCATACACATTTATTTAGGATGAGCTTTAGGGGACTTAGGCATCTTCGTAAGGAAATGGAGTTCAGGAGGAACCGTTAAACCTGAGCATTTTTTACCCCAGGTTTGATGAGAAATGTAAGATCGTGGGCAGGTGTAACAGAACAAAAGGGGGTGAGCTGAGGGTAGGAAGCTGGGGGACACTGAGCGAGGTCTGTTTGTTCAGATGCCTCTCGGGTTCCTTGGGGTTCAGATATCAGATGCCCCTTTCTCCCTCCACCAGAGGGCGGGCAGCTCCCCCAGGAGGCCTGTGACCTCCTTCGGGGGGAAGGTCAGAGAGAGGTCTTCCATCTCCTGCTACTTCCAGAATCCTTCTGCTTAAAATATGCACTATGCTAAGGTACCCTATTTGGGGGTAACATGTCCTGAACCCCGTCACAAGCAACTTGCAATTTTTTTAACGCATTCCTTTCATAGCACTCAATTTGGCTGATGAAGGACTATCTTTCCTTCAAGTTTTAAAAAAAATTTGATGTGGACCATTTTAAATCTTTATTGAATTTCTTACAATATTGCTTGCTTTTTTAAAAAAAATTATGTTTTTAGTTTTTTGGCTGTGAGGCATGTGGGATCCTAGCTCCCCAACCAAGGATTGAACCCACACCCTCTGCATTGGAAGGCGAAGTCTTAAACACTGGACCTCCAGGGAAATCCCATGAAAGATTACCTTTATTGAAAGAAACATCTTCCCCAAGCTGAGGGTGTGTCCATGACACAGCGAACGGCCTTTTACAAACATATTTCCCAGTTGCAAAGGAGGGACCTCCAGTCCTGCAGAAATGCACAGCGTTTACCTTCTTGGGTTTTTTTTCCCCCTTCTGCCCAGCGCCTCTATAAAGCAGCAGGAGAAGATGCGAGACATCAGTACACAATGACCCTGGGCCTGCCCGAGTTTGTCCGAGCGAAAGCAAACGCGGCCAATCTGAGTGACGTAAGCCTTTCTCACTGCTGAGGTTGAGATGATCTCCAAGGCCAAGTCTCTGTCTGTGATGGGACGTAACAGTGACCCTGCTGGCATTCGCAGAAACTTTCAACCTTGTATCTGGTCGACAAGCACGTTAAACGTACCTTTTCCCAGATGTGTTGATATGTGTGTGTCAGAGCCCACTCCCGGGAGGGTGCTAATGAGATTTTCTTTGCCAAATCGAAAGCTTTTGCTTGTCAGAAATCCGTTCTGCAACACCACAGTACAAATGAAGTGGGTAGCCTTTGTTCATGGAGTCATGTAATTTTTTTGGTTTTGTTTTCTTAAGAAAATCTACATGTGTTCCTACCATAGGCAAAATACAAGGAGTCTTGGAGGAATCTCCATGCTCAAGGCTACAAGCTGACAATAGACGCTCTGCCCTTCCAGGCGGCTCGAGTCTCTGGAGACATAGCCAGTGATGTGAGTTGAATGATACGACCTTCCATTCTGCCTAATTTCTGTTAACTTCATGTAAAACAATGTCTATGGCTGATTTCCCTGAATTAAAGCAGATCTTTCGCCATGTGAAACAGGATGTCATCCGTGGAATATATTAGTTATGAATGAGATTCTTTGATGGAGAGAGGGAAAGAAAGGCCCTGGTAATCAGAAGCTAAATGCAGGCAAAGATCTCCAGCAGAAAGGAGATTACAATTTATTTCTAATTGTAGCATCTAGGCAACCATCCCCCTGTAATGTGTGAACTGTTTTCTAACTCCACCCAGAATTAGAAAGAGAATTTGCAGTAGAAATTGTACTGTGGCCGTAGCACAGTCCCCTCTTGGCTCTGTGGATTCCCACATCGGCGGTAGGGTTTGCAGCTGTGTTTCAGCCACTCGACTCATAGCGTCCATAGCTTTGGGACATGAAGGTGACTTTCTCTTTCCCACAAACAAATCGCAGAAAATGTAGACTTCAAATAAATGGATCCTGTCTTTTGGGTTTGATGTTTTGCCAAGTGTGAGGGGATAAAGCACAAGTTTCTCTTTCACCTTTTTTGATAAATTCCTTTTGGCCATAGAACTCGTAAGGGGAACGGGCCCTCGCTTTGGTTCTAAGGATCTGGTTTTAATTAGATGGGAGGAAGGGAGCACTGTTTTAATTGTTCCTCCCCCAGCGTGGGGGAGGCAGGCTCTCCGGCCAGCCTCACTGTGCCATTTCTTATAATCATCCCCGTCTCGTGTAAGAACAGGTGATTTTCTTAGTGACTGCGAGGAAAAGGCACAGACAGAACATCAGTGGGCCAAACGCCGGCCCCTGACCGCCTGGTTCCCCTTCCAGTTTCTCTACAGACATGACTTTGTGAAGGAGCGAGGACGGCTGATCGGGGCCCAGAGCGTGAGTGACGACCCCCGGCTCCGGCACTGTCAGCGGATGGGCCAGCTGCAGAGCGAGCTTCAGTACAGGAGGCAGGCGGCGGGCAGCAGAGCGCAGTGCCACCTGCCCATGGACATGGTGCCACTGGTCCACGCCAGGAAGGCCCAGGCCCTGGCCAGCGACCTTGACTACAGGACACGGTGCCACGCGTTCACAGCGCTGCCCGAGGACCTGAAGATGGCCTGGGCCAAGAAGGCTCATGCCCTGCAGAGTGAGGTAGGGAGTCCGGGGATCACACGCCAGTCCCCGACCTTCTTCCTCCCACCAGGCCTGGGTACACATCCCTGCCTCTTCCTTAGCCCTTCAGATCCCTTCATCAGCCCCTGCCCCTCATCAGTGACTTGCTTGATCTGTATCATCTAGGTTGGGATTATTCAGTCAACAGATATTTGCAGAGCACCTGTCATGCCACAGGCATCCCTCAAGGCCCTGGGAATATAGCAGTCAGCAAAAGAGCCCGAAGTTCCTGGTGTCAGGGAGCTTCCAGTCTGTGGGGAGGAGATGCATCAGGAGTGAGCTGTGTGGTGCGTCAGGTGGAGACAGAGCAGGGAAGCGGGGTGTGTGTGTCAAAGTGTGAAAGTGTTAGCTCGGTCACATCTGACTCTTTGTGATCCCATGGACTGTGGCCCACCAGGCTCCTCTGTCCATGGGAAGTCTCCAGGCAAGAATACTGGAGTGGGTTGCCATGCCCTTCTCCAGGGCATCTTCTCGACCCACGGATCAAACCTGGGTCTCCCCTGTTGCAGGCAGATCTTTTACCATCTGAGCCAGCAGGGAGGGCCAGGTAAGTGTATGTGTGCAATGTGAAAAAATGAGGGACAGGGTCATTCTCATCCTCTGTCACCCGCTTCTCCCCCTGCCTTCAGTCTTTCCCAGCATCAGGGTCTTCTCCAATGAGTCAGCTCTTCCCATCTGGTGGCTTAAGTATTGGAGCTTCACCTTCAGCATCAGTCCTTCCGATGAATATTCAGGGCTGTTTTCCTTTAGGATTGACTGACTTGATCTCCTTGCAGCCCAAGGAGGATGAGATGGTTAGTAGCATTGCCGATTCAATGATATGAGTTCTGAGCAAACTCTGGGGGATAGTGACATACAGGGACAGGGACAAGGACGACACTGGTGTGTTGCAGTCCATGGGATCGCAAAGAGTCGGACTCGACTTAGCACCTGAACAACAACAAAGACAGGATCACTCTCGCTGCAGAGGTGACTTTTGAGCAAAGACCCTGGGCAGCAGCAGCCTCAGCATATCTGGGACTGGACTGAAGTGAGTGCCTGAGTACGTGAGTGAGGATGTCCCAGGCGATGGGATGGGGGTCCGAGAAAGAGACCCAGGGCCCGACTGTGTGCACTGAGGGTGTCCCTGAGGCGAGGTGGAGAGTTGTACCCAGAGCTGCCGTTCCCTGACTGCTCACTAGGATGGCACCCTCACTCCAGCACTTCGGGGTGAGGGCCTTGCTCCTCCTGTTGCACAGATGAGGTCACATGGGAGGGGCTGAGGCAGGCCTGGCTCCAGAACCCACACTCTCAACCATGCCACCCTCCTGGATCAGGGGAGTCACGCTTCCTATGATGCAGGTGCAGATGCTTAGGCCCAGAGAGGGGACGTCCTGGCCCATGCAGGGGCATTAAGTCCCACCCTTAGTGGACGTCTCCAGACTCAGTGCCTCTGAAGTCAGTTCCAGGCCATTCCAAGTCTCGGCTCCCTCACGAGGGCCAGGGTAGTGATGAAAATGTGGTCGCGGTCAGCACTTCCAGGCCCCATGCCCATGGCAGGGTCTGCACGATGTTTGCCTATGTGTACCATCTCCCCCAGCCCCACAGCTCCCCTGGGAGGAAGGTGCTCTCGTGAGATTTTAGAGCAGGTCTCATGAGACCGTAGTCACATGAACCCTTGTCATCCATATCGGGGTTTCCAAACTTGGGCACCTTTGACACTTGGGGCTGGATGCTTTGTTGTGTGGGCCTGTCTTGTGCATTGCCACATCCCTGGCCTTTACTCTCGAGATGCCATTAGCACCCCCTCAAAGTGACAATCAGAAGCGTCTCCATATATTGCCAAATGCACCTGGGGGTCTCAACAGTGTTGAGACCTCTGTTCTCAGTTGAGGACTGTCTATATGATGCACTGTGCTGAGCACAGACAGTGCATGGTCCATAGGAATATGCCAGAGGGTGTGAGCTGTTAGGATTATGTTTTCCACCAAGCCTTCCAAGGACCCTTCTGTTGGTGGCCTCTTCCGGGGAGAAAATAAACCTCCTGGGACAGGACAGGCCACTGTGGGGAGATTGGGGGCCCGGCAGCAGCCACTTGGCTTTCTAGGCCTTCATGTTTCTACTGGAAAAGCAAAGATGTTTGATTTATTGGTGATCTCAGATTTCAGGATTCATAGATAAATGTTTTTTTTAATGCTGACATCATCATAGTATCAGACTATTTTACTAAGTAAGGAGAAAGACCAAAAACCAACTCTTACCTCAAGCTACCATTTATATCACCGTTACTTCTGAAAAGAAAGGATATTTTAACACATACAAATAAGAACAACAAGAAAAAAAGAGAGTCCTTCCCAAGAAACACTTGTTGGCAGTCATAGACTTACACTTTACCAAATGCGGTATGTTTTGTGCTGAGAATTTATTGATTTGAGAATGACCATGTTGGGCTTCATGCATTGTTTTGAAACTTCAGGTTTGTTAAACTGGGCGGTCTTGGGCCCCAAGATCCTGTGAATAGCAGACCCCCAGAATGTCTGTCTGGTCTGGAGGCTTGTTTTCTTGCAGTCATCACTGAAAATCCAATTCCATGTGGTTATGTTCTGTTGCTGCTGCTAAGTCGCTTCAGTCGTGTCCGACTCTATGTGACCCCATAGACGGCAGCCCACCAGGCTTCCCTGTCCCTAGGATTCTCCAGGCAAGAACACTGGAGTGGGTTGCCATTTCCTTCTCCAATGCATGAAAGTGAAAAGTGAAAGTGATGTCGCTCAGTCGTGTCCGACCCTCAGCGACCCCATGGACTGCAGCCCACCAGGCTCCTCCATCCATGGGACTTTCCAGGCAAGAGTACTGGAGTGGGTTGCCATTATGTTCTACTGAAAAGGAAACAAAGGCTCATTGTGAGCTCACGAAGTTCAGCAGAGTTCTGGGCAGGAACAGTAGCTCCCATAGCCATCAGTCGTTCTCCTGACCTCTCCCATCCAAGCCGGAAAGCAAGCTGTGGGTCTCGGCGCTCACCCTTGGCGGGAGGGTCCTCAAGGCTGTGACTGCTGAAGTCTTGGGAAAGTTGTGCTTACCTCAGGGATGCATCTGAGATACGTGCTCTGCCCAGGCTGTGCTCCACCACCAGGGGGTGCTAGTTCAGTCACCTCTTGGTCCTTTCCAAATCTGCCACTCCACGCTCCACCACCAGGGGGTGCTAGTTCAGTCACCTCTTGGTCCTTTCCAAATCTGCCACTCCACGCTCCTCTCCGTGACCTCACATAAGGGCTGCAGGCATGCTGCAAAGCACATGAAGGGACAGTCAAGGGGACAGCCTTGGCCCCAGCCTTTATGGCTGCAAGGCCTCAGGAGACTCCTTAAGCTTCCCCGGCTTCCGTTTCCCCATCAGAAACAACAGCAATGACAGTGACAATACCTAAGAAGTACGGAATGCTTATCCTGGGCTAGGCATTTATTTAAAGATTTTGCACGAACGATCTCATGTAGTATCTAGGTAGGTACTGTGAGTACTTCCATTTTTACAGTTGCGGTAACTAACGCACCTATAAATCTTCAGGAACTTGCTCAGGGTCATAAGCTGCCAGGGAAATGACTTGCTCAAGACCATATGGCTAGTTAAGAGGCAAAGCCCAGCTCTGGGCTCCTGACTCTGGGGTTAGCGCTCTCTGGCTCCCCCTGGTGGCTAGATTAAGAACCCAGGCGCTCTGGCTCTTGAGGGTTCTCTTAAGGACCACCTGCGCAAGATCCCAGAGGACAGCAGCTGGTGACTCGTCTGAGAATCTGAGCAAGCATTTAACCCCCCAGATTGTTCTATAGTTGGGAATGAGAGCTCGTCCTTTGAGAATGGCACAAGGACTGAATGAGGTAATGAAAGTGAAAGCGAAGTTGCTCAGTCGTGTCCGACCCATGGACTGTAGCCTACCAGGCTCCTCCGTCCATGGAGTTTTCGAGGCAACAGTACTGGAGTGGTTGCCATTTCCTTCTCCAGGGGATCTTCCCAACCCAGGGATCAAACCCGGGTCTCCTGCACTGGCAGGCAGACGTTTTACCATCTGAACCAGCAGGGAAGCCCAAATGAGTCTGAAGCAAACCACACCCTTTGCAAGACAGTTGTTATAGTGATTCTTATTATTAATATGACAAATATACCCCTTCCCCTGGCCACCTCCTGGGCGCACCTCCTGGTTATGTAATTCCTGTTAGAGCTCAAGGGTTGAAAGCTACAGCTTGTGCGTCTCCAGAATGGGGGTGGAGGGGGGCGGGCGCCAGGAATCTCACGTGTGACTCTGAAAGTGGGATCCAGGCCTTCATATGTACAAGGGCAAGTAGTGAGGCTGCCACCTGGGGAAGCGAGATACAGCTGGGCAGCCTGAGAAGATCTCTTATTATCTTAGAATCCTTCTTGGAAACCTTCTTTGGGCCAATTCTCCTCAACTACCCTCCTTGCTCCTCACCCTCTCTTTTATGGTGAGGTCTGGGGCAGGCGTGTTGTTTTTAGGGTCTGCGTGAATAGTCAAAGCGGGGCTGGGAGCAGAAATATCAATAGACAAGCCATTTATAAGCGAGTCGGAGGCGCAGTCAGATCTTTGGGGAACCTGCGTCTTGCCTTCTGACTCACCTGCGCTCGCACTGTTCAGCTCAACAAAAGGCAAGTTGAAAGCATGCGCCCCCACTTCATCTCACTTATGAAAGGAGCAAGGCCCGGCTGTGAAGAGGCCCTGTAGGATTATTCTCTCTAACTTAGAAATTTATCCAATTTTCTCTGTTCTTTATCAGAGTGGAAGGCAAACGCTTTGCTGGTGTAGACTGAAAGATCGCGGTATAAAAAGCAATTTCACTGACATGGGGTTTTGAAACGTGCTCCCAAACCCGAGTGATGTCCCCCTTCACCAGTTGGAAAGCAGAGTGGAATTTGCTCAGGGGCCTTAACCAGCAGACAGTAGATCAGAAACGGACCCTCTTTGAGGCCAGCTGTGAGGAGCACTGTGATTCCTGAAATGAAAGAAAACTAAAAAGGCCGAAAGGCTGATTTCAGGAGTGGGTATTTTGCGTTACCGCAGAGCTTGTATCTAAATTAGAGAAATGCCAGCAACTTCGTTTAGTTCCAAATTTCACATTTCCTTAGAGAGTCCTTTTTCTTCCTTTAAAAATGCCTAACATTTCCATATGGAGAGGAAGAAAAGCTTTTTCAGAGACTGTCTCGATGTAGGTAATGGTGGGCAGATCAAGGAATGGTAATAAGATCAAACATTTCAGGAGATTCCTAATCAGGCCCGTTGTCTTAAAACCCCACTTACTGTTTTCTTCCTGGAACTGATGCTGTAGTTCTGATCTTCTGAGTCGTTAAGAGGAGAAAAATGGATAAAGTTTAAGCCTATTGTGCAATGTAGGCAAATCCTGAGTAACCATAGGAGGAGGGGTAAACTGAGGCATGGAAATATTAAGGCGGTTTACACACCATTCCCCAGTTGTAGCCAGGTTTGTTGCAGTTTTGAGAGTCCTGCAAAGAACTCCCCCTCCCCCACCACCACAAAGAGAAAAACAAATCTAACACGCAGAGTGTCTTTTACCCCTCAGGACTCTCAGGTGTTTTCATGAGAACAGAGGGATTGTCATGACCTTTGGGTATCACAGAGAGAAACTGAGTCACATTTTGGTACAGTGATTTGCCCTGAGTCACAGCAGGTTTGATCCAGAGCTCAAAGCCCTTTGATCCACTGAAAGTGTGTGAAACGTTTCTGTTTAGGCAGGCGGTCAATCGCCTCACTGCCAGAATGAAACCAAATAATCAAGGCTGACGTGTGGGCTGGGGTGTGTATCTCAGATCTTTCTTAAGGGATCATTCCCGTAGGTCACAACCTTCTGCTTGGAATCCAGCCAGTTTACATGTGGGACCTGCTTGTATTTTACGCATGATCCGTTACTTAATTCTGGGCGGAATGCACAAACTCAAATAGTTTGCCTTGGTGACATGCAGAACTCACCCAAATGAAGATATCGAATGTTGTGATGAAGCATTTTTATGGATGCCCCAATGGTTTGCAACCCTTTCCTGATAAAAGCCAGTGTTTTTTTCTTCCCACAGTTGCGCTACAAGTCGGACCTGATGGGCATGAAGGGGACAGGATGGCTGGCACTGAGTTCCCCACAGATAGAAAGTGCAAAGAAAGCCGGAGAACTCATCAGTGAGGTATTAACCTGACTCTACCACAAACGCAACCTGGCGTTTATCTCCTCCTGACGAGGGAGCTTGCAGAGGGACTGGAGAGCCTGGGAGGGCCCCATGGCACTGGACTCCCGATTTCTTTCAGGGGCGATTTGCAACCAAATCCCAAGACAGAACAAGATTTGGCTCCCAGTGAATTCACTTGCTGGGGAGTTAAAGGCTTGTTCCAATCAGGCAGTGAAAGAGGGGTGATGCATTAGATGATGATCAACAAATGTTTTATGCACAATTATGATCTAACCGGACCCATTATTTTCATGGAGGTAAGGAGAGGGTTTGCCACCCGTCTCCTGAGTTTACTCAGTTCAATGTCCTAGGGTTACCTGACTTCAGAGGGTGTTAAAAGTTGCCCAGAGATGGTTGCATTAACTGAACTCCCACCATGTTGATGACCCAGAGATTCTTGCCCTGGGAACTCCTTGAGAGCACAGCACTGCCTTCTTTAGTTCCTTAATAACAGAACCTACTTGAATAGGGTCTGGGCAGGGCCGACTTAAGGCTGAATCCTTCCGTCTCCTGAATTCCTTTTCTTGTGATGCGCTTTGGCATTTTGCAGCCTCTCTTGCCAAGAATGGAAATACCTGTAAAATGGTCCTTATCACAGAGGCAGCTTGAATCTCTTCTGTATGCTGGTGAGGTGGCCACAAAGAAGAGAGATTTCTTTCCCAAGCATGTCGTTGATACACCTGGTACTGAGTAGGTAGGGTGAAGCTGCACCCAGAAAAATGCATGGTCTTTGATTGTTTCTTGAGAATCTTGGTCTTTCTCTTACAGACCAAATACCGTAAAAAACCAGACACCATCAAGTTTACCACAGTGGTTGACTCCCCGGACCTAGTTCATGCCAAGAACAGCTACATGCATTGCAATGAGGTGGGTGTCTTCTGCTCACTCATCCCAGGCTTAATAGTGGGTAGGGCTGCTCAGTGGTCAGTGCTTAAGATGTAAGTGCAAACCTTCTGTCCCTTACCTGGGCGATCTTGGGTCAGTTTTCTAATGTCTTCCGGCCATGGTTCCCTTATTTGAAAGAAAGATAATGAGAGCAACCATTTCATAAGATGGAGTGAATTAAATGAGGATGAAGTAAATAAAATTTCATGAAGCTTTTAGCAAGTATTTAGAACATAGTAAGTCCTCAATAAATGTCCCTAGTTTGACTCATAACCATCACAATAGTAATTAATACAAGTATTATTGATGGATCCTTACCAAACATTAGATCATATATATCTAAATTGTCCATAGATGACAATGGAATTAAATCTTAACATAAGCCAATTAAGAAAAAAAAAAGCAGCTCTATAAAGAACTTCTTTCTACTGTATAATTTAGCCCCATTTCTTCTCTCCTGTATTAATTTTGAAGAATAGGAAATTACATATTTTCTTCTCTGAAACCCTCCAGGGATTGGATTTTTGCACACTGACAAAGCTGCCCCGTGCTCACAGAGTCTAAGTGTGGTACTGACCAGTTCATGTTCGCAAAACACAAACTGAATTTGGGAAAGGGTTGGAATGTTAAATATTATATTTCCTCTTTAAAACTGGATGAGACTCAACCACCTCCTAAAATTATTTCCAGTCCTTATATCACTGCCCTAAAAATAGCCATTAAGAGAAAGCTTGAGTTCTAAAATTGTGTCTTCTTGGGACACAGGGTGGACTAAGAAAACTTTAAATTTCTTAAGAGATATTAAGGCACTTAAGGTTTTTTTAGCTGTTATGTCTTTTTATTATTTTTATTAATGTTTAGTAACAAAGGCATTGAGACATCTTGTTACTAGTAAAAAGCTTGAGCAAATGCCTGATTGCAAAGATCCTCTGAAATATCCACCCATCTTTTACTGTTTGTGAAACACAGGTACAGTGACCCAGGATGATGGTTTGTGATCCTTTTGGAGCAAAACTTGATGAATATTTTAAATACTTAAAACCAGCTCCTCACCACCTGACCCTGGCCACTCAGGCACCTCCCTTCCTGGGTGGCGTCTGGAGGGATGCTCTCCAAGGGCAGGATAGCTTCTGCACCTGGGGTGGGAGGGGCAGGAAAGGGCATCAGCCCCCTCTTCACCTTTGACTGCAGCAAGTGTGGGTTCCCATTTACTGTGAGCCTTCTTCCCTGCAGCGCCTGTACAGGTCAGGGGATGCTGAATCCCGACACAGGTACACCCTGGTGCCCGACCACCCCGATTTCACCAGGGCCCGCCTCAACGCCCTGCATCTGAGCGACGTAAGTGAACCGGCTATTCATGTGGTGTTGCCCATTTCTGTAATATGATCTGTGCCCAGATGGGATTTTTTTTTTTTTAGAAAGAATTCCTAGGAAGGGAGCTGGGAACAGAAAGCACCCTAGACTGAGAGTAGGATGAGTGACATATATAACTTTGAGCCACTTTTCTTGCTGAGCCTCAGTCTCCCCAGCTGCAAAATGGGGATGGAGCTGGGCTAGCCCACTCCTGTGGTCCTGCCAGCTCTAGCAGCCCAGTGCTGGGCATGACTCCAAAGACCTCAGTCGGGTGCTGGGCTCCAGTCAGAGGAGCGGTGCCCTGGCCCCGCGGGTGTAGACACCTGATCTGCTTGTTCCCCGGACTCCTCTCCTTAGCCATTCAGAGCCTTGTAAGTCTGGAGACCGAGTGGCGCTTTCTCTGCTTTCTGCAGGTTAGAAAGACGCTGCAATTGTAGTCCATGGGATCCAAACACAATCCGCTCCTTTGTGCCTGAGGCTGTGGCCCCCGACACGTCTGTTCCCTTGGATGTGTGCCCTTTGCATGCATCTCCAAGATGCTGTTTCCTCAGCCCGGGCTTGTTGTTGGCAGGGGTCGGAGGCCCCTGGTCGTAATAGAATAGGCGGCCGCTCTGCCGGCAAAGCTGTGATCCTGGGATAACAGGTACCGAGGCGGCAGAATCAAAAGACGCTGTCAGATCAGAATAACACAGGCTGAGTGTGTCGGCCTGGGGCCGCGCGGGGCCTCCCAGAGTCCGGCCATTCTTCCCGCCCTGGCCCGGCCATTGTGTCCTGGGGCTCCGTGCAGATCAACAGCTGCTGCTGCTCACCCCAGAGGTAGCCGCCTCGCAGGGGTCGGCAAGAGGCGCCTTCTAGTTAGCGTGTGTATTAGTTTGTTGCGTTTGTAAAGCCCTGTGGGATCCCACGCGGTGAATGTGCTGGTGCTTTGTAAATATGAGTTATTATGACCATTTGATGCTTTTGAGGGATGCGCAGGCGATAATTTTAGAACAGCAGCTCTGGTGGGCTGACCTCCATCTGGGGAAGCGGGACCTCCCCCTCAGCGGATCTTGGACAAAACATCCATCTCATTAATGCTTCAAGGATGGGGGAAGGCTAGGCCTCCATGTGAGGAACTCCTGGAGGCCCATTTGCCCTGGACACTGGGATAGAAGAACCAGTCCTTCAGGGACCCGACTTAAGGAGGACAGCCGCCCTGGGCTGGCAGCAGAGGCATCCTTCCTTCCACAAGGGGTGCCAGTCTGCAGAGTCCCGGAGCTGAAATTAGCCGCCAGGGCACGCGGGTATGGAGGACTCACGAACCTCTTTTGAAAGAGCACTTCTTCGGGGGCGTGGAGGATACGCACAATTGGATCAAGTGCTCTGTGAGGAAGATGTGGAGGGAAAGTGACCTTCCTGGGCAAAGAAAGCCATTGAGATGTGCAAGGCAGCCGAAATAACTAAAAATCAAATGACTCTAATGTGTGAGGATGAGGGCAAAGCTGTGCCCACTGTGATAAAGAAGAGGAACGCCCAGGGTTCCAAATCAAAGGGCCTGCGGAATCTAAAGACTCCCAGTGGCAAGGCAAAAACCTCAACAGAATTAAAAAAAAAAAAAAAAAACCTCAGGGAGGAAGCGATGACAATCAAGCAAATAGTTTACAGGGAGAGGTGGGGTGGGAAGATGGGGAGCCAGCGCCTCGGGCAGAACCCCAATTTGGGCCTGCCCTTGAGTTGACTCCCATGTGGCGCAGTGGTAAAGAATCCGCCTGCCAATGCAGGAGACATAAGAGACGCGGGTGGGTTCAATCCCTGGGTTGGGGCGATCCCCTGGAGGAAGAAATGGCAACCCGCTCCAGTATTCTTGCCTGGAGAATCCCATGGACAGAGGAGCCTGGGGGCTGCAGTCCATTGGATGGCAAAGAGGCGGCCAGGACTGAGCGCCTGCGCCATACTTACACTTGAGTTGACCCCCAGTTACAGAGACTCGGAGGCTGGGGTGCCTTGACACCAAAGCAGGGTGACCTTGGAGTTTGATGCTGTGAAGAGATGGGTGTCGTTTCCTAGCCCAGAGATCTGGTGGAGAATCTTATTAGGAAGGCGCTGACAGACCCCTTTCCAGGGAACGATCAGGGTTTTGACTCTCCTTCCTAGTCTGATATTTGTAGGACCATCAAAACAAGGAAACGCAATGCTAGAGGGGCTGGTTGTCTGTCATGATCTGAATTCTGCCTCGCCTTCTACACACCTCTCAGTCCTGCCCACTAAACTCAACGACGACCCAGGAAATCTAATCCTTTGGGCCCTGTTTGTGATCTGCCAATGAGGTGATGACCTTAGTGATGATTAGTTCTGTATTTCTAGGTGCATCAACAGAGTAGGCACTTGGCTTCTGGTTTGTAATGTTGGGACTGGAAGAAGTGATGAAGGTAAAGGAGGTGATGAGCAGCAGGACTTAACAAACAGTGAGCTCCACCACGCTTGGCTCAAGCTTTCCGTGATCCCCTCTAGCTCCAGGCTCGGTTGTGGGGTGGCATGAGGGCACTCTGCCTTTTTCTCTGCCACTCTTCCTCTGCTTAATCCCCCCAATCCCCTGTAGAACAGAGTCTCAGCCTTGACCTCTATTTCCAAGTGACAAAAGTAAGGTTCTTAAGGGCCCCCTGACTTGCTGTGGCTCTGAGATGCGTGAGCGACCGAAACGGTCTGGGGCTGTCACTTTGTCATCTGCTGGCGATGCGCCTCGCCTGCTGTCTCCCTTCTCTGTGGCAGAATAAAGGACAGCCTTCCGCTGGGATCTCCAGATGACTCCTTTCATGGAGCCATTCCCTTATCTTGAAAAAAATATATATGAGCTACATGAAGGCGCGGGCGGTTTTGATGCCTCCGTAGGTGATGTGGGTCTACCTGAGGACTAAGAGGATGTGATTACAGACTCCCGGAGGGTGTGCAAGAACAACTTGAAAGGCGGAGAAATAAAAGAGGACGATGTGAAATGCAGGGGTCAGGAACTCGGTCAGGTTCCTGACGATCAATTTAATTCAGGTGAAGGCTCTCCTCTCGGTGCAGACAGCAGGAGGGCATGGGGGCTGCAGCACGCCTCACAGGGATGCTGTGACGTGGCGTCAAGGTGGCCCAGGGGCCCCCAGGAAGTGAGTGGAGCCCATGGACATAAGGGTGCCAGGACCCAAGGAATAGAACTGGCAGCGTGTGGGGAGAAACAGGGTTCTTTAACTTTGCATTCTGGCAGCTGGAAGCTGCAAACTTGAGGTGCTGGAATGAAAGCAAAGACAGGGGGAAGGGGGACAGGGGCGTCTGGTGCCCACAGGATGTAGCAAATCAGCCAGACCCTGAGACCCACAAGAGCAGGGCCTGATGCTCAGGCTGGGCGTTTAGAGCCAAAGCCCGTCATGGCCAGAGCTGGGGAGGTCCTCAAGGTGGCCGTGGGGCCATGGGCTCTGCCATCTGGGCACCAGCAAGACAAAGGGTACCTGTATGGGAATGACTCCCTCTGAGAACTAGCGGACATGGAGGCTTGGAGCTGCCCATTCACCTGTCACTCATTTCTTTGTTTCCCCAACTAGAAAGTCTACAGACACTCCTGGGAGCAGACCCGGGCAGGCGGCTACGACTTCAGGCTGGATGCCATCCCATTCCAGACGGCACGGGCGTCGAGGGAGATCGCCAGTGATGTAAGAGCTCACGTTCTCTCCCTGCCTCTGTCGCTGATAGGTGTCACTCTCGTTTCCCCTTTCTGTTGAAAGGCAGACCACTGAGAACCAAAGCTGAAAAAGTGTTTCAAGTGAAAGGAATAAAAGTTGGCCTTATTTTCTAGCATCTCAGCCAGAAATTTGGAATTAAGGAAGGTTTTATTTCTACTTCCTCTCCTTCAAGAGAGGCATTCTTAAACGTTGATGTATGTGGGCAGAAACTAGAAATCAGTTAGCAGAGGACTGATTTGTTGACCTTCAATAAAGGGACCTTGTTTTTCAAAGCTGAAGTGCACTATGGGATAGAAAGAAATTGGGTTTCCCCGCCTAGATTGACTTGAGTTCAGATCCTGTCTCAGTTGCTTAGGAGTTGGCTCTGTGGTCTTGAGCAAATTGCTTAAATCCTCTGGACTAAAATTTCTCCTATGAAATAGAGATCTAATACTTGTCTCTATTGGTGACAGGATTGATGTAGAGAGAGTGAAAGTCGCTCAGTCGTATCCAACTCTTTGCTACCCCATGAACTATACAGTCCATGGAATTCTCCAGGCCAGAATACTGGAATGGGTAGCCTTTCTCTTTTCCAGGGGATCTTCCCAACCCGGGGATAGAACCGTGGTCTCATGCATTGCAGGCGGATTCTCTACCAGCTGAGCCACCAGGGAAGCCTGGGATTGATGTAGGAATGTAACCAAAATGGTTCACAGTGTCATGTACAGAGAAGGGGGACAAAACACGGCAGCTGTTATTATCGAAGAGGTAGACATCACTAACTAGATAGGAAGACGTTACTAACTAGATACATGGTCATTCATGAACAATTTGTCACTGGTTCGAAGTGAAACAAGTACAGAAACCAAGCATTTAGCAACACTTTTATCAATGAGATATTCTGACCTCCAAGCCTGAGATGGGTGGACTTCTTTGGCTGAGCAGAATAGAAGCCAGTTTGGGTTTATCAAATGCACCTGGTACTTTTTACATATGAATCACAGGCTTCCCAGGTGGTGCCAGTGGTAAAGAACCTGAGTGCCAGTGCAGGAGGTATAAGAGATGCAGTTTGATCCCTGGGTGGGGAAGATCCCCTGGAGGAGGGCACAGCAACCCTCTCCAGTATTTTTGCCTGGGGAATCCCATGGACAGAGGAGCCTGGCAGCTACAGTCCATGGGGTCACACAGAGTCAGACACGACCGAAGTGATTTCACACACGTGCAGTCACAGGCAGAAGGACCACATACTGGACTTCGATGGATTGGAAATTTTAAAAAGCAAAACAAAGTGAATCAATCCCGGTTTTCACTATACATGGTTTGAGCAGCACTGAGTTGGGTCCCTGAAAGCTGGAAAGAATCAGAGGATGAGAGGCTGCTCATAGAATGGGTGCACTCCTTAGCTGCTGGATTAAATTGTTACCACAGCAGTATCGTCAGCTGCCCCTGGGTGGACGTGAGCCTGTGCCGGACACGAAGCTCAGCCCCGTCTCGCTGAATCCTCTTAAGATCCTGTGGGGTGGAGGTTCACACACCCATTTTACCAAGTGGGGAAACCAAAGCTCAGAGAGACTCAGTAACTGACCCGAGGCCACACAGCTAAAGGAAACAGAGGGAAACCTGGATCCCAGACCTACTTGAATCCAAAGCAGTGCCCTTGACCCACTGCTGAGCTTCCTGCTGAGAATCCCGAGGGCCGGCCCTGGAGAGAAGGGGGGCACCCGTGACCACCTCTCTGCTCCTCTGCCCTGCAGTTCCTGTACAAAGAGGCCTTCCTAAGGGACCGGGGCCTGCAGATTGGGTACCGCAGCATCCACGATGACCCAAGGATGAGGCACTTCCTCAGCGTCGGCAGACTCCAGAGTGACAACGAGTACAAGAAGGACTTCGCCAAGACTCGGTCCCAGTTCCACAGCCGCCCAGACCAGCCCGGCTTCCTCCAGGCCAAGAGGAGCCAGCAGCTGGCCAGCGACGTGCATTACAGGCAGGCCCTGCCCCAGCCCACCTGCGACCCAGAGCAGCTGGGCCTGAAACATGCGCAGAAGGCCCACCGGCTGCAGAGTGATGTGAGCTGCCCTCCCCTCGGGCCTAGGCCCTGCCTCTGGTTCTCTTCACCGGAGGTGTCCATAATCCCACATCCCGTGTTACCCTCAGGGAGGAGCCAAGCTGAGATAGAACCTAGGATACCTAACATGATAGCCCCAGAAGAAATGACAAGCATCCCAGTGTATCGGGCCCTTCCTGCGGGCCAGGCTCCGTGCCAGATGCTTTCCATGCTGTGCCTCGTGGCTCTCACAACCAGCCGGTTCACAGATGGGGAACCAGAGGCTTAGAGCAGTGAAGTCACTTACTCAGGATCCCATGGCAATCAGTAGCAGGTCTGGAATCTGAGCCCCATATGGCTTAATGTGAGAGCCCAACGTCTTGGCTGCTGTGCCTTAGTCTTTCCGGGGCTTTCCAGGTGGCGCTAGTGGTAAAGAACCTGCTTGCCTGTACAGGAGATGTGAGAGACACGGGTTCGATCGCTGGGTCAGGAAGATTCCCTGGAGAAGGGCGTGGCAACCCACTCTAGTATTCTTGCCTGGGAAATGCTGTGGACAGAGAAGCCTGATGGGCTACAGTCCGGCAAAGAGTCAGACACAACTGAAGCGACTTAGCACGTACACACTCTTTCCAAGGGATCTTTGTAATCAGCAGCCTGGGCCCTTTATCTCTGAGAGGCAACTGAAGCCCCTAAATGGGAGATGACTTCCTTAAGGTTACAGAGCAGGTCTAGAAAGGAGCTCGGCCTTGAACCAGATCTCTGACCCTCCACCTTCACTGCAGCCCCCTTGAGTAGAGAGATGCAGGGGACAGCGCTGTGCTGGCCTGACTCCCAGCACAGTGCATCCTCAGTGCCAAGGAGCTCCTGTGTAAGACTGCTTGGCTCCCATGTCCTGGTTTCACTCACAACATAGTCCCCAGGGCAGCCTTTTTAAGCCTCTTCACTCTATGCCCTCCTGACCTATTCCTCTTGCCTCCCTCGTTCCCCCAAGGTCAAGTACAAATCAGACTTGAACCTGACCAGAGGTATTGGCTGGACACCTCCTGGCTCCTACAAAGTGGAAATGGCTCGGCGGGCTGCAGAGCTGGCCAACGCTAGGGGCCTGGGTCTCCGAGGGGCTTACGTAAGTAGCGGGCTGGCAGGCAAGGCCACGGGGGGAAAGGCGAACTCAATTGTTTCTTTTCAAACTTTATTTTTGGCCAAAGGTTAGCTGGCTCTAAAGACGCATGCAATGCAGCTCAGGCAAGGCGCCTAATTTCTTGGGTCTGAGATGACCAGGCGGATGACACCTGGGTTAAACTTCCTGCGGGGTTTTCTCTGAAGTCACAGCCATTAGTTCTTCGGAGGCGAGTGTGCCGGGGCTACATCAATCCTGGCCACGCAGGCCAGGCTGTGCCGACTGCTTGCTCGTTACATGCGCGGACGGGGTCAGAGCCACGCTGTCTACCACAGTCTGGGTTTTGAACCCTACTTTGTTCAGAAGAAAGGTGCCCCGTCTAAATGAGAGATGGGCTCTGCTTCTTTCTTTCTTGCTGTGAGGTTCCTTTTTCTTGGGGAGGATGGAGAAGGAGGAAAGGAAGGAGAGGGTGAGCTTTTTAGACAGCTTGTCTTGTGGGAGCTTCCGCTTCACTCAGGGAGGTGTGTTTGGTTTCTGCAGGGGGGGGCAGAGCCTGTGGAGCCCGGAGATGATCAGAGGGGGTTTGTAAACCCAGATGCCACCGAGATTCTGCACGTCAAAAGAAGGAAGGCCCCGCTGTTCTGAGTGGGCGGTGTCCACCCTTGGTCCTTGGGAGAGAAGCTGGAGAGGAAATCTGCACGCCAGAGATGTGGCTTCAGTCGGAGCCAGCTGAAAATGGCACCCCTGCCCTAGTCCTCCTTTATTAAAATAACAGCTCCCTGGAAATGGGTGGAGAATGTTGTGTTTGGTTCTCTGTTTAACACCCAGTGGTGGGTGGCTGGCCCTGTTGTGCACCCTGAGTGTCTGAGGAATAAAGACGTAAAGGTGACCCCCACCGATGCTGAGCCGTCTGAAAGCTCACACTTGCCAATGTCCCAGGTGAAGGCAGGCTGTGAACACTGATTTTCTAGAAGCTACGATTGTTGGAAGGGAAGCAAACGTCATGCACTTCAGCTTGATTCTCTCATTTCTGGGTTTCCCAGGAGGGAGCCTGAGAAAGCGGGGGCCATGCTGGTCCCGGGTGCCCTGGGCTGGGCAGCAGTGGTCTCTGCTTAGAGCCTGTGTACTCAGAGGCTCCAGGGGGCGTCCATTGCTGCCCACAGGGCCTCGCCTTGTCTGGGTGCTCACAGGGCAGGCTATGAGCCTCACGAGACACCTCAGAAGCTAGCCTCCTTCTCCATGGTGGTTTTGATCCACGTTAGGAATTTGGTCACTTGAGTGTAGACCCCTGGCTTCTTCCCACACTCCAGGCCCCAGCTCACGATCCCGTAGACGTAGGAGGTGCCGTCCTTCTCACAGGTCAGAGGGCCTCCAGAGTCTCCCTGTGGGAAAAGATGCAAGAGACCACTCTGTGGTTCAGCATACACTCAGAGACACCCCCGCCTTCCATGAGGGGATGCTGGGGGGTGAGGGTGGGATTGTTGGCCAGCCCGGGGGAAAGTGGCAACAAGGTTCTTCCTATGCCTCATACGATGCAGTGCTCTGAAGGGAGAGAAGTAGATAACAACCTGTGTCCTAAGTCAGAGAGGGCTTGGCAGAGAAGCCATGGGGCCAGGCCCAGGTCACACCCTGACTCCCTTACCCACCATGACTCAGTGATGCAGGTATTACTAAGGGGCTCTCAACTTCTCATTCCATCCTAGGACCTAGCAGGGGCTGGACGGATGCCCTGTTTGGATAGAGCACCTTCCAGGGCCCGCAGGGCACACACTGGTCAGGAAGGATGAGGTTCAGAGGCAGCATGGCCATGATGCTCAGCAGGGTCTATGGGGTTAGATTTACCAGGCTCCAAACCAGGCTGTCCATCTGCTGGCCTATGGGGCCTCCATTTTTCACACTATAAACCACAGGTGGCAACAGAACCCACCCGAGGGTTCTTGTGAGGACTAAGGCTTGTAAGGCTTATGGGAGAGTGCGTGGTTCACATTAAACCCCCAGTTAGAGTGGAGAGGAGGAGGATGGTGGGGAGGGTAAGAATGAGAAAGACAGCTCACACACACACACACACACACGCACACACATATCTGCTCCTGCTTACACACCTGGTAGGATGTTTAATGAATTATTTCTTTCAATCTTAGCCACAATCTCCCAATTTTATGGGTACCCTAGTTCCATTTTATAGATTAGACACCTGAGATTGGCTAATTACTTGAGGGCGGCAGATTGAATGTTTGTGTCCTCCCTGCCCTTCTCAAATTCCTGTGTGAAAGCCTAATGTTTTATTAGAAGGTGGGGCTTTGGGGAGGTATTTAGGTTGGGAGGGTGGGGACCATGCACGGGATTAGTGCCCTTGTTGAAACCTTGTGGCTCAGTTGGTGTAGAGTTCACTTGCAATGCAGGAAACTCAGATTTGATCCCTGGGTCAGGAAGATCCCCTGGAGAAGGAAATGGTGACCGACTCCAGTATTCTTGCTTGAGACATCCCATGGACAGAAGAGCCTGGTGGGCTACAGTCCTTGGGGTTGCAAAGAGTCAGACACAACTGAGTGACTCAGCATACAAGCAGAAGGGACCTAGAGAGCTCTCTCTCTTTCTGCTACACGAGGACACGGTGAGAAGTTGGCAGTCAGAGAGGGTCCCACTGGAACCGTGCTGGCACCCTGATCTCAGTCTTCCAGCCTCCAGGACTGTGAGAAATGAATGTCTGTTGTTTAGCCACCCAGTCTACGGTCACTTATATAGAAGTCCAAGCTGACTAAGCCATTCAGTGACTGATAAAGGTCACAAAGTAAAGGACAGAAGCAGGTTTCAGAACTTTGACTGTCTTTTTAAAATCCTGCAATCTGTTTCCTTATCCATCTTGTAGGGACTCAGGGAAAATCACTCCCATCTGCTCACACCCTTCCTTTAAGTAGGTAGATACCCGTGGCTCCTTGGGAAAGGACAGAGGGTCACAGGAGAGCCACAGACCCTGAGAGAGACCATGATTTCCCATCCCAAAGCAGGCTCGAAGCTGCAGATCACTGTTGAGTTTCTTTGTAGGGAGGAGCTCAGGTTTGAGTGTGCCCATGCTTGTCCCCCAAAGTCCTATCTGGCGGTGGGTGTCAGGCAGGATCTAAATGGGCTCTGGCCACAGAGCAGCCACTCAGCCAATTAGTGTATTTGGGCTAAATCACCTTCCCCCTTCACACACACACATTTAAATCCACATTTAAATGGTGACTCAATATTGTGAATTCTCTGGCCCCTCATCTTTCTCTTTCTAACCACTGGTCTTTGCAAATGTCCCCTGCTTATTGGGATTTGCAGACAAGCTGCCCAGCGCTGAGGGCAGAAACACCCTCTTCACATTTTAACAGAGAGGAGCAAGTTCTTGCTCTGCACTTTACACCCAGGAGCTGTGAACCAAGATAATTTCTCTAAGCATCAGTACAATGGTAACAGTGACATCCTTCACCAGACTGGTCAGAATCAAATCCAACAACAGCGAGCAAAGTGACTGCTACAGTATCGATGCTGAGTCCTCCTGGTCTGGTGTGGATTCAGGTTTGCCAGAGGACAGATGTGCCCACCTTGACCGAATGGCAAGTGGGTCTCTGCCCCTCCTCCCTGCCAGGGGCTCTAAGGGCCCTTTGTGCCCCTGTGTAAGGCCCTGCTTTCTCCAAATGCCATGTGAAGTCTCCGACCTGGCAGGAGTCTTGTCCAGGCTTCTGGAGGTTTCCTGCGCAAATCATGTTGTCGTCGATTGAGTGGTCATAGAGTCGGCGGGAGTTGCATATCGTGTTGCTGATCAGCTTGACCTTAGCATCCAAGAGCTGGCGGGACCCTTCTCCTGAGGGTCAGAGAAAAGACGTTGCCACTGTAGAGACCAGGGTGGAACCTGCCCCACCAGAAGTCAGCCACCTGCCCCAAGTTCAGGCAGTAGGGGTTTTTCTAGGAGACAGGGAGAGAAGCCTACTTGAGATGATCTTTGCTTTCCATCATTAAGAACAAGATTGGAAGGGAGAGAAATCTGTTTTGAGTATTTGAGAGACACTTAAGATACTACTTCCCAATTTCCGTATTACAGGGCACATGCATTGGAAGGGCTGATGCTGAAGCTGAAGTTCCAATGCTTTGGCCACCTGATGGGAACAGCCAACTCATTGGAAAAGACTCTGATGGTAGGAAAGAAGGAAGGCAAAAGGAGAAGAGGGCAGCAGAGGATGGAATGGCTGGATGCATCACCGACTCAACGGACATGAATTTGAACAAACTGGGAGATAGTGAAGGACAGGGAAGCCTGGCATGCTGCAGTCCACGTGGTCGCAAAGAGTTGGACACAACTTAGGGCCTGAGCAATAACAACATAATCTTGTCAGTACTATATCTACCTAGGAAAGGAGGAAATTCTCCATGGATGCAAGATCAATGCTTGGTGAAAGTCAAGGAGCTAGGGGCTAGGGCCAAGGACAGATATGGAGATCAGAGGAGACTGCGAAGGTGATGAGATTTAACTAGAGCTAGAGAGATGGTCAGGAAGATACCCCAGAGTAGGAAATGGCAACCCACTACAGTGTTCTTGCCTGGAAAGTCCCACAGACAGAGAAGCCTGGCAGGCTACCATCCATGGGGTTGCAAAGAGTCGAACATGATTGACCACACACAGAGAAAGCTGGGGCAGTCTCTTTCTTTTGAATATAACTCTGATTTCTAGTCCAGGAGGGCTGAATGTGACCCTTTCTTGTCTGGTGGATGCAAGTAACCTGAGTGTCAGTGTCAGGAGAATGCATGGCCAGACTCACCTGTTTCTGTGACACCCCAGCCGGAGATATGGCACTCAGTCCCAGAGGGAAAGGGACCATCGGGCAGACAGACAGTTTTCACATATTTGGATTCCAGGGCACAATGACCATCCACTGGCTTTAGCTTGAGCAAGGCTAGGTAGAGAGAGGGGAAATGGGCGATGAAACCCTCTCTGTCAAAGAAGCATCAGCTTCAGCTTGATTGGAAGGTGGTTGTAGGAAAACCCCACTCCCAATACCCCAAATTCTTCTGTTATCATTTCATGCTTTTAACCTTCACCTGGGGAGGAGTCATAACACTTCAGGCTGAGAGTAATACCAAGAAATAATAACTGAGTTTGAAATCATTTCGAATACCGTTTTGGAAAAACAGGCTTTAAGTGGGGGGGGGGGGAAGATGTTGAGGACAGAAGAGCCTAGTCGCCTGCTGTCCAAAGGGTCGCACAGAGTTGGACATGAATGAAGCAACTTAGCACGCATGCACAGTGTTGAGGAGGGAGAGTGAGAAGTGTGTGAATGAAGAAATAAGATACAGAACTAAGGAGCAAGAAGCTTAAGTACATCATTGCCTACCAGGTGCCAGATGTACATGGGACCCACGTACATCATGTCACTTAGCACACGGGCAGTGAACAGCTAGGCATCAGTGTCCCTGTTTCACAGAAGAGGGAATTGAGACTTAGAAGGGTGAAACTGGTTAGGGAGTGGGGGAGTAGGGACTCAAGACAGCTCTGCACAGCACACCGTTCTTCATGTCGGATGTTCCTTCCCCTCAGTTTAAAAGTTTGTGCACATTTATCTGCAACATTAACAGAGACTTTTCAGAACTAAAACGCCCTGGAAGAAATGCTCTACTTAACAGGGCCTATGAAAGACCTGCTTAGAGCACCTTCCAGAACCAAGCCTCAACTTTCTGTCAGAAGAGAAATCCACCCAGGACAAGAGAAACGGGAAAGCCACAATAGAAGAGAAGAGACTTGCCAATATCGTTGTAGGGAATGTCGTCTATTTCAACATAGTGGCTGTACTTGAAAATCTTCTGCACCCCAAAGCTCTGCTCATGGAATTCCGTCTTCGTCAGGTCCTGGTCCCCAAGTACCACTTTTAGATATTTGGTTTTTATCCTGTAAGGGGAAAGTGTGATGATCAGGAACTAGTCCTGGAATTTGAGAGGCTGGAGCCACACCCGTGAGTTGTGTGACCTTTGACAGATGACCTGACTTCTCACTTGGTGGCATCCTCAAGACCATGTAATCATGGTCTTGCTCACCGAGCTCTCCTGCGGGTCATTCAGCAGTTTTGAGGCTTGACTGTCATAACACATGTAATGCACGTGGTAAGCATTCTACACACAGGAGCTTTCTTCTGTTGTCTGGTTTTAAGGAGACATGCTTTTGCCCTTGGAGCTAGATCAGACCCCCTAGTCCTGCCAGAGCTGTCAAGATGCTGATCAGATGGGAAGAGGCCAGCATCCCCTGGGGATTCTGGCCTCCCTGGCCTCTGCTCCCAGCAGGTGCTTACTCAGTGCAGTGGGCTGCAGTCAGCACCCAGCATGGGTGGATCAGTGCCCCCCCGCAGTAATGGCCCTGGGGCATGGAGACGGTCAGTCGTAGTGAGGTCTGCAGGGATGCCTGCCACGGGTGCTTGCCCGCCGTGCTCTTAAAGCCTCCAAAGATCCTCTTGAGCTTCTTCTCTGCTATCTCGGTCTTCCCGCAGGACCCAAACTCAGGAAACTTGGTCAAGGGCTCCACGGTTCTTCCCTCTGGGTTGGCAACGTCTGTGAAACACAAGAGAAATAAATCACACTTCCACCCTCCCTCTAGGTTCTCAGAAGGACCTTATCAGAGGTATGACTCTGCCTTAGAAGCTGAGCTAGTGTCCAGGGCTAAGAGACTGTACTGGTGCATACAGGATGGGCACATGTGCAGTTAACATTTGTTGGCAGAATTCCCTGATGGTCCAGTGGTTAAGACTCCATGCTCTCACTGCTAAAGGTCCAGATTCAATCCCTGGTCAAGGATGGAAGATCCCACAAGTTCACTCGGTATAGTGAGAAAAAAATAAAACAAAAAACCTACATGCTTATACATACCCTTAAAAAATTGTTGAGCACATTGATTAATACAAAGCAAGCCTATAGAATTAATGATGAAGATATTGCGCTTTCCTTCTTATTTTGATGTGCATACAAATACATAACAGTGTGTATGATTTATATATGGAATCTAAAAAATACAACGAATTAGGGACTATAACAAAAAGAAGCAGACTTGAGTATAGAGTATGAACTAGTGCTTGGCAGTGGGGAAACAGAGAGAGGAGAGGAAAGACAGGGGTAAGGGATTAAAAGGTACAAATGATTAGGTATAAAATAAACTACAGGGGGCTTATTTTGTTGTACAACAGGGAGAATATAGTCCATATTTTATAATAACTATAAATATAGTTCAACATTAAAAAACTGTGAATCCTTCTAGTGTATACCTGTAACTTACATTAACACTGTATAGCAAGAGTATTTCAATAAAACATGTGCAAATGAGTATCAATATAGAAATCCATCTCTGGTAGTCTAGTTGCTGTGTCCAACTCTATGGACTGTAGCCCACCAAGTTCCTCTGTCCATGGGATTTTCCAGGTAAGAATACTGGAGTGGGTTGCCATTTCCTCCTCCAGGGGATCTTCCAGACCCAGGGATCAAACACAGGTCTCATGCGTTGCAGGCGGATTCTTCACTGACCTCCAGGTATGTATCTAGCTATGTTAATGTACACATAGGTTTTTGAAGGCTTTTTTGGTGCCTAGGGGAAGATACCCAGATGACAGAGGTGGGTAGATGAGACATTTGCACAGATAATTGTCAATCAAACGAAAGAGCAACAAGAGATGTATGGGTGGTGCCCGATCTATTTCATGAGGTTTGTAAGGAGTGAAAGGTAACGCTTCACTTGGTAGATCACTTGGTAGGACTTTCTGGAGGAGTGATTGAAAGTGACAGTTGCTCAGTCATGTCTGACTCTTTGTGACCCCACAGACTAGAGCCAACCAAGATCCTCAGTCCCTGGAATTCTCCAGGCAAGAATTCTAGAGTGGATACCCACTCCCTTCTCCAGGGGATCTTCCTGACCAAGGGATTGAACCCAGATCTCCTGCACTGCAGGTGGATTCTTTACCATTTGAGCCAGGAGGAGTGATTACTGGGGGTGATTCTCAAAGAATGGGTAGATATGGACAAGAGCAAACATGGGATAGAGCCAAGGCACAAAAATGAAACTGTTCAGGGAAGCAATCCCACTGATCAGGGCAGGAGGGTACATAGCTTCAGATGTGGGCAGAGAAGTGGACCAAGGCAGACTTTTAGAAAGACCGTGAAGCCGGAACGCAGTCCGTGTTGCACCCTGAGAGGCTGTGGAGGCCCAGCCAATGTTTGATCCCCACTGTGCACTGAAGGCCTGGCACAGCGCCTGGCATACAGCACGCAAATGACCAGTATTTGCTGAATGCACTGACGGGGAGCCAGGAGGCCTGAGTCTGCAAAGCTGCCCAGGTCTGCTCTGCCTGAGAGCAGAGGGTTGCGGAGCTGGGTTGCCACGAGGATGGCAAATGGTGAAGCAGGTGTGGAGGGAGGGTGAGGGTGGGAGAGAGAGAGAGTTCCAGGAATATCTGTGTATCTACCACCTCCCCACTACCAGACCTCCAGTAGCCACGGTCTAACCTGGGGCAGAGCAGGCGGGGACATCACAGTACTCCCACTTCACCTTTGCATTGTTTACTTTAAAGAAACACCAGGGCTTTTTGTCTCCATCTGGGTTTCTGAAAAAAACAAACAACAAAGTAAGCCGGGGTTGAGGCTTGGTGAACCCACTGGACTTCATTAAAGGACCTTTGGGTAAAAGAATATCAAGTTCTTGCACCCTCTGCCCCGCCCCCCCCCCCCCCCCATGCCCAGAGCTAACTTCCATTCCATTCCTCCAACAGGTTAGCAAAGCTTGGCATATAAGCATGGTTATAGCTCTGGGACCAAGTCTTAACTTCTGGAGGGGAATCTCAATAAACAGAGAGTAGTTCACAAACTTTATGCCAGATCCACAAGACACAAATTGTTTTGCAGGAAAATAAATAAGATCCCTATTGAAGATCCTTCTTTGTTAGGAACATAAAGTAACTACAGAAACAGGGTGAGAGAAGGGCTCCTTTGCCCAAAGTTCCAAATTTTGAGCTTGAGAATTCTCTGAGGGAGGCTACCCTGCAGACAATCCCATGGAAGGAACAGCTCAAGGTCAACGAAAGTGGAAGGGAGCTTGTGTGTTGTGCAAGGGAAACCCCTCTGCTTAATGGAACCAGTTGAAAGCCATACACAAAATCCCTGTTTCTATATGGAGACCGTATAGAATGTCCTTGGCCTTGGTCAGACAATGAGCAGAGAGAGGAAAGCAACAGAATGGTCTGGAGGCAGCCGATGGGGAAGAAAGTAACTAGTCATCACCAGGGATGGAAATAACATTATTCTTATCTGGGAAAGCCTGCACATCCTTGTGGCAGAGACTGTAAGGCTCACCAAATTTTCTCCTTTGATGTTCCATTTCTCCCTTGAAGTTTATGTGGGACCATGTGACTATTTCTGGTCAATGAAGTACATGTGCTGAAATGACGTGTCACTTCTAGGCTGAGGTAGTAAGAATCTCATCCTCCATGTTCCAGGCTCTCCTTGTCCTCCCTGGATATTTGAGTAACTTTGTTGGAGTCACCCAACTGACATGACACGTGCAGTGTGCATGAGAAATAAACACTGATGTTTTCAAGCCACTGGGGTTTGGGGTTGTTTGTTAACAGAAGCATAACCTAACCTATACTGAGTGGGAAAATCTTCCTATTGATAGTAAGCTGATGAGTTTCAGTGTTCCATTTCAAAATCTCTAAGCTGACTCAGGAAAACTAGGAGCAAGGGCAGTGAGTGAGTGAGTGAGTGAAGTCGCTCAGTCATGTCCGACTCTTAGTGACCCCATGGACTGTAGCCTGCCAGGCTCCTCCGTCCATGGGATTTTCCAGGCAAGAATACTGGAGTGGGTTGCCATTTCCTTCTGCAGGAGATCTTCCCAATGCAGGGATTGAACCCGGGTCTCCCGCACTGTAGGCAGACGCTTTACCATCTGAGCCACCAGGGAAGGAGCAAGGGGAAGGGACAAACAAATCCTCACCCTGACAAGTAGCCAAGGCTGAGCTGAGAGGAAGGTGAGCTTTACCTGCAGAAATTGTGCTCCCCGATCCCATGGGCCTCAGCGTCCTCCATAAACACGTTGTACTTCTCCTGCAAGAGGAGGTGGGAGTTCCAGTAAAGGCACGAGTGCTGGTTGACTGTCCTACTCACTTTCCCTCGGTAAGAGTAGCCATCATCAACGTAGCAGTCATCAGGACCTCGGAGAGAGCAGGCAAGAACGTGAGCACTGACACGAACTGGCGTGCCGCGCCCAGAAAGGACTTGTCAGGCATGAGAGGACTGGCCTAAATACTGATCACCCTGAGATTTCACCACAGGTCCCAGAAAGAAGGTGGCTTGAGAATGTTCCACCTTCAACCCAGCTTAAAAACACAGAATCTCATGGGGGTGGGGGTTGGCAACCGAATTCTTTAATTTTGGCTCAAACAAGAACTGGTACACTGAGCTGCATTGAGGACCAAGGATGCCCGGATGTATTTGACTTGCCTACATATATCCCTGTTTATTGCATCCTTTACACGGAGCAGGACACACCCTATGCCCTTTGGTTGGAAGGCGGAGGCAATAGCAGCGCTTGGGAATCTTGACTTGAATCCTGTTCTGCCAAGTCCCCAACAGATAAAGGATTCCAGAGGCCTCCTGTGTGGCTCTGAGATTCTGGAGAAGTGGTGGTAGAGACCCATACCTATTTCACAGAGCTTCCCCTTGAACTGGTCAGGACAGGCGCAGGTGAACTTGGACCTCCGCCTCTGCCGGGAGCAGGTGCCACCGTTTTGGCAGGGATTTGGCCTGCACACAGGAACCACTGTAAACACAGGGAGTGGGTCCAGGAAGGCCCTTTAGGGGGAGTTGCAGCTACATCTGAGCTGATGAGGAGATGTTGGAGGCACTTTTCTGGTGTCCAGCCTTTCACAGAAGATGGGTCACCGAAGGGGAAAGAGAGACCCATTGACTTGCTAGTAAACATACACACACACCTTAAGAATGTAAACAGACTTGGGTGAAACAGTATGATGGAGGCCAGCAAAAATGAGTATATAAGTAGATGGGTTCAGTAAGGAACAGCAAGATGCATGGACTGAGCAGGAATTTGGGGCCAGTCTGAGCTAGACTGAAACTTAGCTCTGCCCCTTGATAGCTGTGTAACCATGAGCAAGTGACCTAACCTCTCTGAACTTCAATTTCTTCATCTGTAAAACTCTTTCTTGTAGTGTTTTTGGGAGAGTGTGAGAGAGAATGTAAATCTCCTGGGACAATGCCTGACTCACAGCAGTGAAAAAATATACATGACCCATTCTAGGAATAGACTGGGGCTTACTTCCTAGATGTGAGTTTCAAGATGATTTTTTTTTTATGGGAAAGCACACAGACTGGTCAATTCCCACTGGACTCTCCAGGGATAATGAATATTAAAAAATCTTAGTTAAAAGGGCCATCTTGAATGCCACCAAAACTTTGGGTTGGTATCTGGACTTCACACAGTAGGATACTGACATTCCAGGCATAAGTCAGGGGAGAGAGAGCTTAGCATAGAAGAGGCTTCCAGTACTTACCTCTGGAGCAGTCTGAACCCCTGTAAGGGTGTTTGCAGGCACAGCGGTGGTAAGGAGGACTCTGAGTAATGAGACAGTCTCCCCGGCCACATGGGTTGTTTTTGCACTTGTTTTGCACTGTGGGAGATCAATAGAGAAGTTTTGCGGAAGTACAGGACATTATTTGGGGCACATTTTACATTGAGAGGTACCTGCACAGTACAATATTTAGGAGGTGGTCCTGGGGGTGGTAGTGATGGTGACTGGTAGAGCATGTGCCCTTGTCCATGGTTCTGAAACACTATGCTAACCCCCCCATCCCCCATCCCTCACAGCCCCCCACCCCCCAGAAAATTTCCCTTATCCTTGGGTCATGGATGATTGCTTCCCAGTTCCTTATGAGTTCCTAGTGCTCATAGCCTTTATTATTCTATCTTTATAAGCACGTTGATAATGTTAAAACTTCAAAAATTCCAAGTGCATCTGCAATTTGAGTTTCTCCACTTTATAGCTGATTTTATGTTCCATTTACAATTTGGTCACTCTTCCAAGAAGTGGAGGGATAAACTCAGATGCTGTGCTTGTGCCTGATATCCCAAACCATCCTGAAGCATTTATCTAGACTTTGTAGGGTTGAAAATGATAGGACTGACTTCCCTGGTGGCCTAGGGGCTAAGATTCCATGCTTCCAGTACAGGGGGCCTGGGTTCAATTCCTGGGTGGGGAACTAGATCCAACATGCTACAACTAAGAGTTTGAATGCCGCAACGAAAGATCTCACATGCCCCAACTAAGACCCAGCACAACCAAATAAATAAATGAATTTTTTTAAATGGTAGGAATAATTGAAAAGGGCACAGAGAAAAGAAGTCAACCTCAAAACCCTCACTGTCTCCCCCCAGCCCCCCTCAGTTATATGGTCACTAGATAGGACAGAATCCAGGTTCTCTCTAAGGGTTTAACTGGCCCATAAGAATTCCATTCCCAATACTTTATCACCTCATGCTATGCCCACAAGAGGTCACTAAAGGCAGACACAGCTTTTATCAGCATCTTCATGAGTGAGGATGGCAGGAAGAGAGAACCTCCAGCTGGAATCAGGCCCCGGATCTCTAATTCCTGCTCTTCTCCCAACTAGATGTGTGGCCGTGTTCCCTGTGCACTCTGGTCCCCCTTTCTCTAACAGGATTGGGCCTTGTGAGCCCTGAGCACCTTCCTGCTCCCCTATTTGAGAACACTTTGCTGTTGAAGTTGGTCTGAACACTCTAAACAACAGTACTAATAAGCCCTGGTCAGGATCCAGTTCTTATCTCCTCAGTGTTCTCATCTGTGGAATGGACGTGTTAGTCCAATCTAACACGTGGCGATGAGGACTCAGGGAGATGTCGCCTTGACCAGGCTGAGGAATCCTTTATGCGTAATGTAATATGTGTGGTTTTCAGCCATTCCATGGGATTTCTAAGAGCCTTCATTACCCCCTTAGAATTGCAGGAAAAAGTGCCTGATATTCAACTTGGAGGAAAGAGTGGATCTGGTGAAGGTACACTCACCATTCTGACATCTGTTTCCAGAGAAAGGGTCCCGACAGCGGCACGTGAAGGTGGCCCCACTGATGAGGCAGTCCCCACCATGTGTACAGGGGTTGGACAGGCATGGGTCTAAAGCACACGGGCAGAAGTCAAGGTTTGCAATGAAAAGCAGGCGAGACGCCCCCCTTTGCTCATGGGATTTCTGCTTCCTGCCCCCAAATAAGAGAGGAACTACAGAGCCAGTGATCAGGGAAAGGGGGAAACACACTTTGCCCTTAAGGAGCCAGGAACACTGCCATCACAAGGGCAGAGGGAGGGTTTCGGGTTAGGAAGAGGAGAGGCGAGAAGGAACCATGCCTGGCTCCCTCGGCCTGGCTTTGGATGGGGCCTTTCTCCTGGAGTAACTCCCCTTTCCCGTCATCACTGTCTCTCTCCTCCCAGTCTCGCTGGGAGTGCCACGGGGTCTGTCTCTGATGCTGAAGGCATTTCACAAGCCTGAAGACCTCCCCTACTCCCAGTGCCCAGGGGTGGAGGTCAGGAGTGGGGAACGAAAACCCACCCCTAATGAAACACCAGCCTTCTGAACATCAGGAAAGAAGACCAAAGGCAAGAGGGGGACAGAAGAATTGACGGCGAGGAGGAAATGACCCAGTGGCCTTCATCTTTCTTCAACTACTTGTTCAGTTAGATTTTGTCATATTTCATCTGTGCCTTTGGCTTTTCATGGTTGTCTGAATGGATCTTCCCTTGGGGAATTCTTTATCCTTCTGTTCACACACATTGTTCTTTGGTTCAGGAACTAGGATCCCTGGGCCTGGCTCTTGTTTTGATGGTCCCTTCTGATGTTCCCCTGATGCCCCGGATCTTGGCCCTGCCTTCCAGGCCACTTCGCAGTTACACAGCTTTTATTCCAGCTGCTGAGTGCTTTCCATTCCTTCTCCTGGTTTAGTCACATGCCTGTGCTCAGGCCCAGCTTCTCATTTTCCTTTCTCTCCCTTTGCGTGGGTTGAGAAGCCACAGAAACAAAAACAAAGGTGGCCGAAGCACATGTGTGAATACACACACGCACACACACACAACCCAACAACTGTGCAAAGCTTCCAACGAGGGAAAAGAGAAAGGGAAACAGCGCAGCTGAAAGGGCAGTCCCAGTGCCAGCTGCGCATTAGCTACAGTCTGATGCCTGATGCTAAATGAAATTCTTCTGCATAATTAGGACCCGCATGTCCTGAAAGCTCTGGGAATGACTTTGAACATGACTGTAACCCCACAGGGTCGGGAGACCTGAATGACGATGCACTAACTTGCTGTGTAATCTTGGCCAAGTTAGCTCCTCTCGTGGCCTCACTTGCTTCCCCTGTCATTTGAGGGTGGAAGAGATGGTCTCCAACAACCTCCCCAGTTTTCACAGTGTATGATTCTAACTGAAAAAAAAAAAAAGCCACTCTAAATAACTTTTTTCAAAACCTACTTTATGATGCCATTCAGAGAGGAGGGGGTGAGCCCTTGCATGTGGTCATATGTAAACTCTCTGCTAGGTGGGCTGCTCTCCTTTCGGGAGGGCCCCCAAACAGCTTTGGTACCCACCATCCTCTTCGTAGTACCAGTCAGGGTTGTCAGAATAGGCAGGGGTACTGCTGGCATTCTCTTCCTGGTTATAATACTCTTGGCTGTACTCATACTGGTCAGGAGTCCAATCTACAGACGTGGGAACAGGACAGAAGAAACCCTAATTGTTAGATTTAAAGAAGACACCATTTTATTTCACTGAAAACTCCATTTTTCCAAAGATTTCTAGATCCTAAAAGAGGCTTCCTGTGTCTTTTCAGCTCCTGACACTGATAGGGTGTATAGAAGGGGTCAAGCATTGTGAATTCTCATTTGAGGGGGTTGTTATGACCCAGTGATCCAGTACTGGCATTTGGCAAGGTCAAGAGCACGTGACTGGAAATGGGCAGAAGATGTCAAGTTCTGGTTCTTCGTTAACCATGACCTGGAACACAAGCCAACTGTGTTCTTGGTGCCTCAGTTTCCTCACCTGTAACAGGAAGATGACTGTGGTCCAGGAATCCTCCAAGTTGCTATACAAGATCTGCCCAGGGTCAGATCCAGGGGCACTGGGGTGCCTTGTTGGGTGGTTCTATAAATGAAATTCCTCAGTGGGACTTTACCAGTCGCTTCAGCTCAATCAAGTCAAAGAAATTTGCCACCTCCCTTTCGGTCACAGCATCAAACTGCTCCCAAGTTATATCTATAGTCATCATAACCGTTAATATTTACTGAGTCTTTACTATGTACAAGGCTCTGCACTAAGCATTTTACATGAATCATCCCGTTTCATCCTCCTGAAAATCTAGGAAGTGTATTATTATCTCTGCTTTAAACTTAGAATCTGAGTCTAAAAGAGGTCAGTAACTTGTCCAAGGTCACACGCTATTAGATGGTAGCTTATGAACTAAGGCAGCTTATCTCTGCATTACCTCTAAAGTGCACACTCTCAACGTCTTCAGCAGGCCTCTCACACTGCCTCAGAATTCACACTTACCCTTGTCAAAGGAGTCCAGTCATTCCCACTGCACATCCAGCCTGTTAATTAGGAATCATGCAAGAACAACCTTGAGAAGGTTCACAGATCTTGCCCACTGAGAGAAAGCGCAGTGTATGGGCTTGGCCGTGGTGGTAAATCTCACACTAGACCAGTCCACTGGGGAAAGCAGGTGTGTGTAAGGCTGGGCCCAAGCTCTTTGTTGTCTGGGGCTTTGGAAGATGTTGGTAGCTCTGCTGCTGACAGAGAGAAGTTTGGGATTTAAGAGAAGTAGGGTTGACTTTGCTCTCGCCAGCTGGCAGGAGTGTGGCAAGTCGGCAAGCTGAAGCTGCAAGAAAGCCCTCCGGAGATGCATATGATAATGACGTAGGGGCAAATGCAGATAGCCGACTTGAAAAGGCACTCCCACAGAGCCAGCTGATGGCTCGGAGGATGCCACTTTACCCAAGCCTGATTATCAATCACATTATCTTACTGGTCTATCAGTCATTCCCTGATAGTCTTTATCTCTCTGGCCTTTGAAAAATCGACTTTTGCACAATGGCCGTTTTATATTTCCCATTAAAATGGGACTATCTTTTTATTTCCTTTTTGAATACGCCAACTCTGGTTCCTTGCCAAAGTTTCACCTCATTTATCACAGTGTCAAGTCCAGACTCCCTTTGCTTCCTCATTATTTCGCTCGAGCCGCTTTTCCCCACCATGAAAATGCTCCCAGAGGAGGGCACCTTCCCAGGCATGAGGATCTAGGTTGAAGATAAGGCCATTGTCTTCCTGGAGCAAATCAAGTTTCTTTCCAGCTAGCTTGATAAAGTAGAGAAAGAGAGGGAGAGAGTGAAGGGAAAAAAATGTTTTTCTGAATTTGACATGAAAGATTTCAAACTGACATTTTGCAGAGACAATGGGTTTGGTAATGAGATGATGGCCCCATTTCTTTCTTTCTTTTTTCTTCGGAGAATTGATTTTTGTTTTTCCAGCAGGTGTTTATAGATAAGCCCCTTCAAATTGCTCCTGTAATTTCTCCCATCACTCCCACAAGTTGAGGGGCAGACTGGCTGATCTTGGTTAGACCTTTGTGGATATTTGGAAATGAGGGGAGGTTTTTATAGATAGATGGAATGGTGTGATTTTTCCAGATGACGGGGGATGGATGAAATGTCTGGTGGAGGGTTTTGACTTGAATCCAGCTCTATTTACAAGGCCTGCTCACCCCTCAGTGAAGCTAAGGAGGGAATGAAACACGTAGATGTTGAATTATAGTCCTGCTAAGCAAGGCAGTGTGTGTGTGTGTTTGTGTGTGTGCTCACTCGTATCCGATTCTTTGCAACCCCAGGGACTGCAGCAGCCAGGCTCCTCTGTCCATGGGATTTCCCGAGCAAGAATACTGGAGTGCGTTGCCATTTCCTTCTCCAGGGCGTCTTTATGACCCAGGGATCAAGCCCACGTCTCCAGTATTGCAGGAAGATTCTTTACTGCTGAGCCACCAGGGAAGTTAAGCTGGGGGCGGGGGGCATACAAAGTAGATTTTTTACTACACTGGGGTCAGCATCCCTGACCCTCAGATTGTTCAAGGGCCGACTATATCATGTAGTAATAACAAACAGACCCACATAGCTTGATTAATATTCAATTGCTGGTAGGATACAACTTTTAGATACTAGAACTCCTCAATGGCTCAGCGGGTTGCAGAATTTTAGGTTGCATGGCTCAGTCTCAGGGGGCATAGCTCTTGTATTTCGTATTTAACGTGGTCTATCTGATTTGTTTCCTCCAACTACATAGTTGGCTTCTTAAGAGTAAGAGCCATGTCTGTTCCTCTTTTTCACAGCACAGTGCCCAACACAGAGCCCTGTTAGCCCCTGACATGTGTATTTGATAGACCAAGCTTTCCCTTGGTGGCCAAGCCTCCCTTCCTTCTGATCAACCAACACACAGTGGGCACACGGCTCTGCCAGCAAAGATGGCGTCTGTCTGGTTTAGAGTAAACAGAATTCAGGAGAGAAACTGTGCGATTTGGGTCATAGATATTTGGTGAAGACAGTGCCTGATGAGCTTGACAGGAGTATAGAGATTTGTCCAAGGGCTCACCTGGGGAGAGAAGGATTGCATGCAGCCCGGCATGAAATTTGGTTCCATTGGTAGATTTTGAAAAATCACTCCAGGTTCAAATACAGGTTATCAGAAACTTTCTCTAGTCTACCGAAAAGGAGAAAGCTTTGGAGGAAGAATGGGGCAGCTGTCAGAAGCATTTCACATCAGGTATAAAAAGAAACTCTTGTGGATTTGTCTAATTATCAGAGTCTGCTTTTGGAATTTATCAGGAAGAATGTTAAGAGTATCTTAACTCCAATAATCCAAAAAAGAGGTTAATATACACTCACTATTGTCTATGTATTGCTGACTATACTAAATAAATGTGATTTCACACAATCTGTTTAACCTTAACAAAACAAAACAAAACCCTACGGCATAGGTCTTCTTATTTCTATTTTACAGAAAAGGAAAAGTTAGGGCAGAAGGAGATGATATCAGAACCCCGGTCTACCTGACTCCAAGTCTAGTTTGCTTTTTATGAGCCCAGGAGCCTCTTGTGGGTTTGTGTTTCCTGCAAGTCCACGGGTTTTAGCTTCTAGGAAGTAACATGCGTTGGGAATCTCCTTTGGCACATGATCCAGGTCCCTGGACTGGGATTATCGTGGTCCCTACAGAAAAACTCCAGAGTTCCTGGGATGGGGCTCTGCAGCTGTTTGGGTTAAAGAGCTCGCCAGATGTGTGGAACGGAGTAGAAATCCCTGGAACGCCGTCCCTGTTGGCACCATCCATCACTGTGGCACAAACCGTTCCTCCGAGGGCCGCCCCCAAACCCCAGCCCTGTCGGCCTGCATTTGACGCTTCCAATCCGGCTGACAGGGCAAGCCCAGCAGAGACCCTTGCTGGCAGGCGGCAGGACAGCTGATGGATGCGCTCAGCCTGTGTTGCCGGGCCCAGTCTAGCCGCCTTTGAAGAGGCATTTCCATAGGCTTGTGGGCTGTCGTGTCACCTGCTTTGGGGAGATGGGCAGAGTCTGTGTTGTTTGATGGCCACCTCCTCCGCCACCCGTTGGGGACTGTGTCCTGGCCCTGTCTGTGCCAGCCAGGCCCTCACCACGCACTGACTCCAGCAGGATCAACCACAGCAGCAGCTTGCCCGTGGACATGAGCACAGTGTATCTCTGGCCCCATCATTGTCTAAAGACAGCGGGGAATCTGACAAAATTCCATCAAAGTATAACCCTCAGATGAAATTAAATCAGACACAAACAGAGGAGTCTTTAGAACCTAACCTGTTCTTTGCAGACAGACCCAGTCACGACATCTCACCCCATTCCACAGCCACAGGCTGACCGAACACCTTGAGAGGGACTCGGGAACCTGTGGGTGGCCTGCTCCAAGGTCCCTTCTTCTACTCACTGAACTCTCAGAAGCCATTGGCAGAGTTCTTATAAAGCCCAGAAACTCAGCATGTTAAATTCCACTCTTTCCACTCCCTGTTTTTGTTGTTTAGTCGCTAAGTTGTGGCTGACTCTTTGAGACCCCATGGACTGCAGCACGCCAGGCTTTCCTGTCCTCTCCTGTCTCCTGGAGTTTGCTCAAATTCATGTCCATTAAGTGGTTTTTCAGCCTGTGCTTGAATACCACCAGGGACGGAGAATGCACTATTTTCCAAGAGCCCCAAAGCCCATTGAGATTTTTTTTTGAGAACTCTGATGATCTACTATTCGCAGATCAAATCTGACACTATAGTTTCCAATCTGTTTAATTAAAACTGAGAGCTTCGTGGATGAATAGAACGTATTCAGTCCCTTTTCTGTGACGTCTGTTCAGCAGAACCATTGCATATAGTCCATGTTCTTTACACCGTTCACTGCACAATCCAGGGCATCATAAACTTAGAGTCATTGTAGATGTCTTTTGCAACTTTCTGGCAGGTGGCAGTAAAGTGTGTTGAGGTAAATACCCCTCTTAATTCCCACAAAGGCTACCTCATGGACTAAGGGTGGGGCTGCTTTTCAAATACATGCAGAGTGATGTCCCTTGAGTCTTAAATGTCCTGTTTCTTCCTCTGTGTGACCACACATTTCTGCAGCTCTGTCTCTTGGGCACCCAGACTACAGCAGCCCATTCAGTGGTGCCTGAGCAGTTTTGTGCAGAAGGCTGGGGTGGGGGCAGCTCGTTCCAACTCTGGACTTTGGACCTTTCCTGGATTCCGCATGTGGACACTGCTGGTCTGGCCATCCGAGAGAGCCCTCCCTGAAATATGATCCTTCCAAGGAATTACATGTTGTTGAATTCAACACTCTCTTGTGCTTTGAGCAAAGACCCCAATCCTTTCAAACCCCCCCGCATGCCACAGTCATGTATATTTCTTACCAATTTCACAAACATTCCCTAAGCACCTGGGGTGGGATAAGGTCGCTTGCCTTGAGCCGACACAAGTCTGTCTGCCCATGTGGGGCTTTGCTGCCAGAGAATATTGACTGTCAAGCTGAATTTGACCCGGTGCTCTAAAGAGACCCTTGATCCAAAGCTGAGACATGACTGTAGTCTTGTGCCTGGCTCGTGTCCTCTGCGGGTGACCAGCATGGGCACTACCAGTGGGGGATGCCTTCTGCCCCAGAGTGAAGTAGTGAGTGGAGTTAACTCCCTTGGGTCTCAGAGCAGCAAAAGGAGACTCAGACCTGGAGACAGAGACCCAGAGCAGACCAGATGTCAGGAAGGAACAGCTCTGCTCAGCCCAGGGTACCAGACAGAGGAGACAGGATGGGGAGAAGGTGAGAGGTGGCAGGTGCGTCTGTGAGAGAAGAGCTTGTGTGAGAGGACACTGAGGAAACAAAGCCGGTGGAGGAGCATCCCAGTGGGGCTGCTGGTGGGAGGCCATCAGCAGGGATGGGCCAGCCTGGAGCCTGCCTACTTGACACCACCGTCTCCACAGAGAGATGCCGGCCTCCCACTGATGGAGCGGAGAGAGTAAGGTAGCACAGGGCTGGCCTGCCTGGAGCCATTGCTCAAGACATCCTCCCTTTGCCAAGGCAAAGTGTCTCATCTCAGCCATTAGGAGGCTGTGTGACCTGGGGCAGGTTGCTTCCCCTCTCTGAGCCTGTTTCCTTCTCTGTGAAACGAAGGGGTTTAACTACTTCTGCAGTTTTGCTCTTGGAGTTCTGGGACTGAACATCAGTCAACTAAAAATTGTGTGAAGCACTGTGTGGCTATCTACACCCAGGAGTATATTTCTTTGGGGAAATCCTCAAAGGGGTCCAAGCCACTTCTGAAACATTGGAACCCTGGGGGCACACCCACACTCAGACCCCTCTTCTCCATCCCAGAACCAGCCTGTGGGGTGGGCAGCCCCAGGGCAGTCTGCACACTCACCTGGGTCCGGGTCTGTGAGAAAAGACAGCAGGGAGAACTGAAAGAGAAAATGACACAGAGAGCAAGGTTGAGTTCTCTGAGCTGGTTGAGCTCTTTCCTGAGCTCCTGTGAGCCGAAAGGGGCTGTTTAGGGGTCATAGCCAGGGCATAGCAGCACTGGGTACTTTCCGATGGCCGGGGGTGGGGTGGGGGTGTGGATTGGAGAGAGTGGTAGGGCCTATTTGACCATGTTCCCCACTCTTCCTGTGCTGGCTGAGCATCCGTAACATCACTCTTCTCCCCAGGATGGATGCAGAGTGCTCTCGCTTACCTGTTCTCATGGGGAAACCTGGCTGCCTAGGTACTGACCATCTTCTTAGTTACACCGATCACCAGGTATTGTGTGTCTCCTCTGCCTGACTATACATTGCTGCATTTAACTCTTACAACAACCCTACGAAGAGGCTTTTATTAGCCTGTTCACAGATGAGGAAATTGAGTTTCAGAGGTCACACAGCTGTGAGAGGATCCACATTCACGCCCATGTCTAGGTGATTGCCTTGGACTTCTCTGGAGGCTCAGAGGGTAAAGAATCTGCCTGCAATGCAGCAGGCCTAGAGTCAGTCCCTGGGTTGGGAAGATTCCCTGGAGAAGGGAATGGCAACCCATTCCAGTATTCCTGCCTGGGAAATCCCAAGGACAGAGGAGCCTGGTGGGCCACAGTCCACGGGGTTGTAAAGAGTTGGACACAGCTGAGCGACTCACACAACAGCTCTTTAAGGTTGGAGATGGACAGACGCTTAAACTCTCCAGTTGCTTCTCACTGTTCTTGGAACAAAATAGAAACACCTGCCACGACCTATGAACCTCACCCCAGACCCTTTTCTCCAAATGTTGTTTCTCTCCTGATGCTCCAACCAGACCTGGCTTCAAAATGGCACCAGCCGAGCTCTTCCCTCCTTGGGGCTTTTGCGCTTGTTCCTTCCGCCCAGATAGCTTGCCCCACCATTCCTCCCTTGCCACCACGTCAGCTTTAATGCCATCTTCTCTGCATTTTTCCCACCTCCCCCATCAGCACGGCACACCCCAATACTTTTGTCTCTGCACCCATTCATTTCCTCCATGGTCCCCATTAAAGCTTATAATTTTATATCTGTTTATTTGCATGTTATCTGTTGCTCACACCAAACTCTGATTCTCTAGAAAATCGAGGCTCTTTCTGTTTCACCACTGATGTATTTAGCCATTACCCAGCAGTGTTTGGCATATGGCATGCCTCAACATAGTTTTGCTGAAAAAACCGATAATGGTAGGAATAAGTGTTTGCTTTGCTTTTAAAATGCAGTCAGTCAGTTCAGTTGCTCAGTCGTGTCCCTTGCAACCCCATGGACTGCAACATGCTAGGCCTCCCTGTCCATCACCAGCTCCCAGAGCTTGCTCAAACTCATGTCCATTGAGTCAGTGATGCCATCCAACCATCTCATCCTCTGTTGTCTCCATTGTTTTTAAAATGCAGTACACCAGAAAAAAAGAGAAAGTTTTATTTATTCAATAGGTGGAATATTTTCTTTCAGTTAAATCAGAGATCAGCTAAAATTAAAAAAAAAAAAAAAGCCCTGAGGCTGAAGCCAGACTGTGTTTCTGCCAATAAAGTTTTATTGGAACATGGCCCCTCCCACCTGCTTATATACTGACTTTAACTCTTTCCATGCTATAATGATAAGACAGTTGTGACAGAGACAGTATAGTCCCAAATATTTCCTGTCTGGAACTTTACAGGCAAGGTTTGCTGACCTCTGACTTAGAAACCACGAGTTCTGTCTTCTGACAGGCTTCCCTTTGGTTCTCAGTGGCCAGGAAGCTGCTGTCAGTATGATGCATTTTCCTGGTACCCAGTCTAGGAAGTTTTGTATATTTGCTTCCTCCACCTCCAGCAGAAGCTTTAGTTTTCTGTTTCACTGTAGCCCCTTTAGTCATTTTGGGATAAAATGATAAGAAGAAAGAATGCTTTCTGACATGGTGTATGAAGGGCACAATAGTCTAGACAAAGATGCTTATCCTGAATCTCGTGAAGAATGTGACAGACACAAACCATGGGCTTTCTGCAAAACAGCTAGCCTCAACTCTGCGAGCCTGTCCATGTCATAAAAGATGAAAAAGATGGGAAGATTTTTCCTTATTAAATGAGACTAGAGAGACCTGATAACTAAATGCAGCGAAGGATCCTTGATTAGATCCTAAATTTCTTTTTAAAAAAGCCCTGACAGATATCATTGGAACTATCGGGAAATTTGAATATAGACTTAGGGTAGACAGTATTATTGTGTCAATGTTGAATTTCTTGAGTGTGATAATGGAAGTGTGGTTTTACAGGAAAATGTCTTTGTTCTAAGAAGGTCCTGAAGCAGGGAGTGGGATGGCTGCAATTTAGTTGTGAAGGATTCAGCAAACCAACCAACTAACCAACCAACCAGCCTAACAAATGTAGGTACATAAAATCAGGGCAGAAAGCGACTATGACAAGCGATCAGTGTTGCATCTGTCTGGGCGAACAATATTTACTGTATTATTCTTTCCACTTTTCTAGAAGTCTGACAAACTGTAAAATAAAAAGTTGGGGAGGAGAAAGGATGCAGAGACAGAGGTCATTTGCTGCCTGGAGTGTGCCTGTTTTGGAGAGGTGAGGGATGGTCGGCAGAGGAATGACGGGTTCAGGGCTCAGGGTGTTTCTTGCCCTGGGGAGTGTCTGACGTTGATACCTCCAGGCTTGGGTGCCAGGTAGGTGCCAGAGAAGAGGAATAAGGGCACCCTGGAACAAATGTCACCCCCTCCTTCAATCTTATCCTCGTCACAGCCAGTCAGCTCAGCCTTGATCCAGTCCTTTGTCTGTCTCTTCATCCCTCCATGAAGCTGTCTGGAGGCCAGGGCCTGTACCTCTCTACCGGCCTTCATCCAGACCTGCAGGACTTATGCCAGCCCAGAACCCCACATTTTAACTGAAAACTGGAGCCTGAGGGACAGCTGGGTGCTTCACTGCTCATGGCCAGCAGGTGGCAGACGTGCCCTTCCCAGGAGATGGAACCGGACCTGGCGCTCAAATGGAAACTAAACAAAAAGAAATCAGGACCTTCCCAAGCTGGGGGCCCTTCAGATCCCACAGGCTCTAAGTCTGAAGCAGCTGCCTCCCAGCTGTGCACCCTGGACTGATGTCAAGGGGTCCCAGGGGTCCGAAGCAGGCCCACTTATTTCGTGAATCACTGGATCCACCCGCAGAAAAGAGGCTGTGGTGGAAATGTGGTTACTGGCAGTCACAGCACCAGGCTGGACCAAACCAGAAAGGCCACAAGAATGCCAGCTGTTTGCGCCATACACCTGGATCCTGTAACTCACCTGGGTGATGGCAGGGCATGGGGATTGTGAATAGACAGCATCTACCTACTTTCATCCCAATAATCCATTCTGTTTCTACAGAGGGACAGGGAAAGGATAAGAATTCTTATTCCCAGGACTTGTAAATCCAAAGAGGAAGATCACTGGTGCAAAACAAGGAGAATGGGGGAGAAGGAGGGGACAACTATGATCTCAGTTCACATTTATTAAGACCTGACAGCTGCCAAGGACTGTGTAAATGTTTTATGTGCCTTTTGTCTCTTTTAATGCACATAATCTTCGATAATTTGAGTGCTATAATTATGTCCATTGTAGACATTAAGTTACCGATAGTAACTCAGCTAGTAAATGCCGGAGCCAGAGTAGAATGGAGCCAGTCTTATGCCAGAGCCATTGTGTGAGGATGAGGGACCCACCGCCTGCAAGCTTGATAATGAAGAAAGTAGAAGAGCCACCTAATCCTGAGAGAGGCAGGGCACTCAGTCTGGTGAAGAGACTGGGCCCCTGTCTTTGGAAAGTTTTTGCAGGTCCTACCCAGACTAGCTCAGACCCGGCAGACACAAAAAGGGCGGCTAGGCTCCAGGGACATCCAGGGTAGGGACAAAAGTCAGCTGGAGCCTCAGCCAGTTCACTGTGACAAACACATCTCAGCAAACATCTCCACCCAGATCGAAAGGCACACAAGCTACTGCCTGCTTCTTCCATCATGTGTATTCCCAGTCTCACCATGGCTGAGTGTTCACAACTGCCCCAGCTCCTCTGCGAGGGCTAGGAATGGCTACTTCTGGCACATGGAAAGGTAGACGTTTTGCAGTAGATTCAGTGAGACCCCTTGAGATCCAACTGCTGGTCCATCTCTAATCAGACTTTCACAATGGATCCATGCCTCAGGACTTTGGCCCTCCCCAGTTGGAAAGACTGATCCTGAAGCTGAAACTCCAATCTTTTGGCCACCTAATGTGAAGAACTGAGTCATTGGAAAAGATCCTGATGCTGGGAAAAATTGAAGGCAGGAGGAGAAGGGGGTGACAGAGGATGAGATGGTTGAATGGCATCACTGACTCAATAGACATGAATTTGAGCAAGCTCCGGGAGTTGGTGATGGACGGGGAAGCCTGGCGTGCTGCAGTCCACTGGGCCACAAAGAGACACGACTGAGCAACTGAACTGAACTGAACTAAACTGAGTTAGAAGCAAATTACTAGCAATGTTAACATCTCACCCCCTAACCCAGTCACCAGTGAGCATAATATGGTGTCTTCTAGGTTAAGGATGGTTGGGGGGAAGGTGGCAGGGGGGAGGGGGGCGCAGAGAGAGGGATCCTGTGACTTACAGCATAATCTTCTTGAGGGTGGAGGGCATTGTGGTCTGATCTCTTCTGTGCTATATTTAATCTAGTGATTATTTCAACACAGGCTCTTCCTCTACCTTTTACAATTCTAAACCTTCTAGAAAACAAAACAAAAAAGCAGAGACTAAAAGTCTGTGTTGATGGTCTCCAGGAATTAACTATTAGGACATTTTCTCAGAAGGCAGATGCCAAAGAATTGATGTTTTTGAACTATGCTGCTGGAGAAGACTCCTGAGAGTCCTTTAGATAGCAAGGAGATCAAACCAGCCAATCTTAAGGGAGATCAACCCTGAATATTCACTGGAAGGACTGATGCTGAAGCTGAAGCTCCAGTATTTTGGTCATCTGATGCGAAGAGCCAACTCACTGAGAAGACCCTGATGCGGGGAAAGATCAAGGGCAGAAGGAGAAGAGGGGGTCAGAGGATGAGATGGCTGGACAGCATCACTGGTGCAGTGAACGTGAACTTGGGCAAACTCCGGGAGATGGTGAGGGACAGGAGGCCTGGTGTGCTGCTCCATGGTGTTGCAAAGTCAGACTCAACTGGGCGACTGAAGAGCAAGAACAACAGCAATATGTTCTCAAAGGACTGGGAAGCAGTAGAGCAAAGAGCTGGGGCTAGACCTGACCGTTGGGGCTAGAACCGTGGCTTAGAATGAGCCAATAGCAGAACAACCTTTCACTTGGTAGGTAAGATTGGGTAGGTAAGAGATACCCTAGCCATCTCTTTCTCCTTGGATGTTCTTCCAAGCCCTGGTGGTAGACCAGATGTCACTACACACCAGGGAAGGATTTGCATTGCTCCCAAAGGCAGCTGGAGAGAACTGCATTGTGGCCATGTGAGGCTGCAGGGCTGGAAAGCGAGCCAGGGGCAGGAGTGCACAGCTCAGCAGGGCCTGGCCCCACTGCTGGAGCAAGGGCTCAGTGTTGGGGTACGAGGTGGAGGTGACAGAGTACAGGCGTTGCCAGTCACCATTCCAACTGCCGCCTCCCTCACACCATCCTTCTGTTCCAGCCCCTGCCACAAACATAAGCTATGTCCTGAGATGAACAATTATGCAAAGCCTCAGCCATTTTTTAAAAATTGTAAAATATATACACCATACTATTTTTCATTCTAACCATTTTTAAGTATACCATTAAGTGGCATTAATTATATTCACAGTATTATGTAACCGTCACCACTATCTATAGCCAAAACTTTTTCATCATTCCCAACATAGAAACTCTGTATCCATTAAATAATAACTCTCGAGCTTCCCTGGTGGTCCAGTGGTGAAGAATCCACCTTGCAATACAGGGAACACCGGTTCCAGCCCTGGTCTGGAAAGATTCCACGCGCTTTGGCGTAAATGAGCCCAGGAGCCACAACTATTGAAGGCTTTGCAGCTATAGTCTGTGTTCTGCAACAAGAGAAGCCACCGCAACGAGAAGCCCCCACTCGCCAAGACTAGAGAAACCCCGTGCACAGCAACGAAGACCCAGCACAGCCAAAAAGAAAGAAATTAATTAAAAATGAAAAAATAACTCTTCCTTCCTCCTCCAAGCCCTCAGTAACCTTTATTGTACTTCGTCACTATGAATTTACCTATTCTAGGTACCTCATGTAAGTAGAACCGTACAATCTGTTTCCTTCTATGACTGGCTTTATGTCACCACTATTCATAATATTTTCAAGCTTCATCCATATTGTAGCATACATCAAAATTTTGCTGCTTTTTATAGCTAAATAGTATTCCATGGCATATCACAGTTTGTTTATCCATTCATCTGCTGATGGACGCTTGGGTTGTGATATCCTTTGCCTATATGAATAAGGCTGCTATGAACATTGATGTATACGTACCTGTTTGAGTCCCTAATTTCCATTCTTTGGGGTTGATATTAGAAGTGGAATTGCTAGATCACGTTGTAATTCTATGTTTAACTTTTTAAGAAGCCACCATGCTCTTCCACAGTGGCTGCACCATTTAACATTTCCACCAGCGATAAAAGAGAGCTCTGATTTTTTCACATCCTCACCGATACTTGCTATTTGTCGTTTTTAAAGGGTCCCAGGCATCCTGATAGGTGTGAAGTGGTGCCACTCCGTCCTTTGTGGTCAAAGGAAATCTCATCCTTGCTTTAGCACATGAACAATCTATCCATTGCACATGCGCAATGCTATCCTAGCAGTGGCCTCACTGCGGCTTTGCTTTCATCTGGAGCTGGAGGGAAGGAGGGAAGGTCCTAATGGGAAAATTTGGGGCCAGAGGAGAAGCAGCAGCCAATGGCCCCTCTGGGTGTCCTCCTCCTTGGGAGACTGGGCAAAGCTGCTTATAGGACCACAGTGATGAGCCAGGAGGTGAAGAGGAGCTGGCCCAGACCCTTTACATGCACAGGAGGAAGCCCAGGCCCAGTGGGATGATGCATTCCTGAAAGAACACGAGTGGATTGGGCCAGGGAGGAAGTCAAGGCCGGATCCCTTCACTCTGAGGCAGTCACCTGTGCCCGACCCGGAGCCACCTACAGCACCTCTGCTCAGTTAGCTGCGGACTGGACTGCACAGCATTTGCAGTCGGTTTCTCTTCACATGGGATTCCCTGGTGGCTCAGATGGCAAAGCATCTGCCTGCAATGCGGGAGACCTGGGTTCAATTCCTGGGTCTGGAAGATCCCCTGGAGAAGGAAATGGCAATCCACTTCAGCACTCTTGCCTGGAAAATCCCATGGACGGAGCAACCTGATAGGTTACAGTCCATGGGGTCGCAAAGAGTCGGACACAACTGATAAGCACTTAGTGAGAGATACTGGGGCAAATGGGTTATCGCAGGGAGGGGGCAGAAGGATCGGGCATGAGACCATCCAGTATAAGGAGGTTGGAGAAAAATACTCATTTCTGGATGCGATCATGCTCTTGGGAGCCCACTGAAATGGCAAATGAACGAACAGAAGAGTGGGTTGGCCCTGTGTCTGAGGCCCACCACATGGGCACGAGCCCTGATATTCCCCTCCTCCACCAGTCAGTTCTCAGGAAAAGCCCAGGGCTTCCCAGGGAGGTGGACTTCCCTGGTGACTCAGATGATAAGGAATCCACCTGCAATGCAGGAGAACTGAATTTGATCCCTGGGTTGGGAAGATCCCCTGGAGAAGGGAATGGCAACCCACTCCAGTAACCTTGCCTGGAGAATTCCATGGACAGAGGAACCTGGCAGGCAGGCTATAGTCCACGGGGTCATAAGGAGTCAGCTGCAACTGGGCAACTATCTCTTTCACTTTTTTCACTTTCCCAGGAAACTAACTTCCCACAAATGGGAACCAATTCCATCCCCAAAGCCGTCTTTACGTCTGTGTTTTCCCTGGTGTGGCATGTGAACTGCTGCTAGTATCCAAGTTGATTCGGGTGGTGCCTGGCCAGGGAGAGACATCACGTCAAAACATAGCGTGAGAAAGCCATTTCCTTCTCAGTTTTACTGTAAACTCTCCCAGTCCCATAACCAAGACAGACTTGGGTGGTGCTGGTAAGTCCTTCTCCTCTGAAGTGAAGTGTTAGTTGCTCAGTCCTGTCTGCCTCTTTGTGAGATCATGGACTGTAGCCCACCAGGCTCCTCTGTCCATGGAATTCTCCAGGCAATAATACTGGAGTGGGTTGCCATTCCCCTCTCCAGGGGATCTTCCCAACCCAGGGATCGAACCCAGGTCTATCTCATTGCGGGCAGATTCTTTACCATCTGACCCACTCTTCCTAATCTTCCCTCCTACCAAGGAGGAAGCAGAGTTCTGCCTAGAGTTTTAGAATGACAGCTGTAGCCAGTTGGAATTCAATATCATTGTTTCCTTTTCTTTGATTTTCCAATTTATAGTAGTGACAGTTTCCTTTCAAAATAAATCTATTCAGGTTGACAGAAAGTATTAAGAAACTAGTCAGGGCCTTGGCAAAATTTCTGAAGATGGATTCATTCATGACTAAAGTTTTGAAAGCCCTGAGCTAACGGGCTAGCCATCTAGCAAGACTTGATCCCTCTTGTGTTGGAAAGAAAAGCTTCAGGGATTGTTGGAGAAGCTCCCAGGTGGGAGTGACTTTTCCTCCTGCCTGAAGCTGCAGTCTGAGGCCACTGTCCCTCTGGGCACGTCCCATTCCACATCGAAAGTCTCAGTCGTTTCAGGGTAGTGCTTGTCGCAGCAACCTCTAACACGGAAGTTATGAATTTGGAACGAGCATCAAGCCGTCCTGGGTTTGAATCCCAGCTCTGTAACCTCACAGGGCAGCCATCTGTGCAGATTATTTTATTTCTTTAAAGCTTAGTTTGTTATCTGTAAAATGAGGATGACAGCAGTGCTTACCCCATGGGGCTGTGGGGAAGCTATACATGAGGTAATATAAACCACACAATGTCTGACACAGAGCAAAGACTTAAGAAGCTTAATAAATACTTGCTACAGTGATTATTAGCCACTGTTGTCAATATGTTAATTTTTTTTTTTTCCACATTGTGAAGTAATTGAAGAGAGCTTGCTCAGCACAAACTCTTCCTGGAATTTGTTCATTGGGTCACAAGCACGTCACACCAGCCCCTTCCCCCGATTTTTCCTGGGATCTTTGCCAAGTCCTAAGCCAGGAAACCTTGTTATATTAATTATGAAGAAAAAGCATGTTTTATTTAAAATCCCGGCTGCCAAATATTCTGCCATGCTGTTTCTCTGTGACAGCAGAATTGCTTTCGCATTTAGGAAACTCTAATGAATTGAAAATATAAATATATCTGTGCTTACACACACATACGATTTCCTGCGACCTGATTTCCCTAAATACCAGCGTACACTACCAAAGCTAATGAGTTGGACTTGTGCTTAAGATCAGGTTGTTTTTTTTATATATAAGTACATGCAGTGCAAATCAGTACTTATCTTTTCCATAAGACTTTGAATGGGTTACAGCATGAAGGAGGGATGTCTCCTATGCCTGAAAGAGACTGACATTCTGGAGCATTGAGGATTTGAAAAGGGCGGTTTGTGTCTTCTCGTCAAAGCCCTTGTTTGGTCCTGGGGGCCATGTGGTTATGGATTCTTGAATTAATCAGACAAGGAGCCCTGTTACTTGACCACCCGAAACTGACTCTAATATTTCAGCATCCAGTGTTTCTGAACAATAATCAGACAAGCCTGCTCTCTGTGTTTCTTTCCTTGTTTGTCTCTCTCTTTCCAAGGTAGAACTGGACAGTAAATGTACACCCATTGAACAGAGACAGTGTCAAAAGTAGAGCATGCTGGGACCTGGGGGACCTGGGGTCTTCAGTTTCTAATACCAGAAGCAGTAGTTCCTTGTCCCCTCGGTGTCATATAAGAATGGAAGCCTGTGTTACTAGAATGTCTGATTTTCAGGAAAAGCTGGGATCTGTATTATTATATGAAGTGTCCTGATTCTCAAATGTCACCAGCAATCGAAAGGAAATGAAAACACTCTTCAGGTTGAACTTTTACCTGCCAAATAAAACATGGGCTGTGAGCAACATGTATCCCAAGCCACAAATTTGCAACCTCTTGTCTGTGCAGATATTTTTGTGACTCTCTATCTAAGAGGATTGTGGAGCCCTAGAGTTCTTGAGTTTAAATTCTGGGGTTTAAAAAGCTAATAAATGGGAGCAAACATGCATTTTAATTGCAAAGCCTCCTGTTGAGGATGAGCTGAGATAAACAGGGCAAGCCTGACAAGCCTTGTCCTCTAGCTTCTGACCCTGGAAGAAGTCAAATTGCATTACAGCTGAGCCCAGGGGCTCCCCAAGTCACCCTGAGAACCACAGCAAGAAAAGAAGTCAAAGCCTAGGAACAATGCACATAGTCGAGCAAACCTCCTGTGATGGGTGAGGAGTTAGGACAGAGCTGCGTCTCAGTTCTGGCTGGGAAGTTAGGTCACCTCTGGGCTTGTTTCTCCTTCAGAAAACGGGAATAACAACACGAGATGTCCTGGGGATTTCGTTGTTGTCGTTTAGTCGCTAAGTTGTGTCCAACTCTTTTGCACCCCCGCGGACTATAGCCCACCAGGCTTCTCTGTCCGTGGAATTTCCCAGGCAAGAATACTGGAGTGGGTTGCCATTTCCTACTCCAGGGAATCTTCCCGACCCAGGGATTGAACCTGATTCTCTTGCATTGGCAGGCATTCTGTACCACAGAGCCACCAGGGCAGCCCCTGTGCTGGGGACAGGTGTTCAACACTGACAGGCAAGGGAAAACAAATCTAGACCAGACCAGGAAGACACTATGAAGGATTCCCTGGAATCTATGGCAATATTTGACCACGCTTTTTTTTGGATCATGATACCTGAATATAAACCTAAGTTACAGATGAGCCCCCAGAGAAGTCATCATAATATTTGTGGTATGTTCTGGATGCATAGGCGCGTTTCGGGGCATCTCTCCAGTGGCCAGCAATGAGAGACCTGTAACTGCTTTTGTTTAAACTTTCAGAGGCACATGGAATCTGTGCCTGAAGCTTTACCCAGCAACGGGCCCCTGGTCTAAAAGCCCCCCATCCCTATAGGAAGGATCATACCCCTAAGGCTATATGTTGTTGTTTAGTCACCAAGTTGTGTCTGACTGTATTGCGACCTCATGGACTGAAGCCTCTCCATGTTCCTCTGTCTATGGGATTTCCCATGCAAGAATACCGGAGTGGATTGCCATTCCTTTCTCCAGGGGATCTTCCTGACCCAGGGAACAAACCCGGGTCTCCTGCATTGCAGGCAGATTCTTTACCATCTGAATCACCAGGGAAGCCCCCCTAAAATTAGTTACTCAGTTGTGTCTGACTCTTTGTGACCTCATGGACTATAGCCCACCAGGCTCCTCTGTCCAAGGAATTCTCCAGGCAAGAATACTGGAGGCTGCACGGACCAAAGAAATCTCATCCTTAGCCAGGGCCCCAGGCAAGAGACCTTATCCAGACAGATGGAAACGAGCCGTAGTCTAAGACTCAGCTCTGCCGCCTCCTAGTTTGAGAACACGTTCCTCAGTTTCCTGATCTGCAAAGTGGGAGCAATAACAGTACTTCTTTCTTTTCTTTTTAAACTTTTTATTTTGTGTTGGAGCATAGCTGATTAACAATGCTGTGATAGTTCCAGGTGGACAACCAGGAGACTCAGCCAAACATGTAACGTACCCATTCCCCCGCATATTCCCCTCCCATCCAATCTGCCACATACCATTGAGCAGAGTTCTCTGTGCTATACAGTAGGGACTTGGTTATCCATTTTAAATATAGCAGTGTGTACATGTCCATCCCAAACTCCCTAACTATCCCTTCTCCCCATTCTTCCCCCTGGCAGCCATAAGTTCATCCTCTAAGTCTGTGAGCCTATTGCTGTTTGTTAAAAAAGTTTATTGGTATCATTTCTTTTTAGATTCCATGTATAAAAGATGCAATATGCTATTTATCCTTCTCTGTTTGACTTATTTCACTCAGTATGACAATGTCTAGGTCTATCCATGTTGCTGCAAACGGCATTATTTCATTCTTTCTTCTGGAGAACTCAAGGACCAATCCCTCAAAAGCACAGCGCTCGGCACACAGGATTTCTCATTAAATGGCAGTTTATTCTTATTTTACCTACACTGGGGCAGGAGAAGCCACCCTGTCCATCTGGCTTTGTGGTTCCTTTCTTCCTGGTGATGTCTCAGACTCTCTAAACATCTGAGTGAGTTGGCCACTTTCCCCAGTATCTCTGTATTGGCCTATGGAATGCAAGCCACTCTCCCAGTCACCTGTCTGGCAGGCATCTGGAGTAAGAAAACATTCCAAAGCCCTGAATCCTCTCTTTGGAATTGACTAAGCTTGTTGCCTAAAGGCTAGTTCTCATATTTTCTCTTTTATCCATTATTGACTTACAATTTCATTGCTAACCCTAAAAATTCACTAGGGCTTGCAAAATAAGAATTTGGGGAGACCGTTATCTTTTGCTGAACTTCAAACAGACTGCATCCACTCTCTTCCTTGCCTGCAAATTTTAAGATTTAATTTCTTCTGAGTGGTACTTTCCCTGGACCCTTTGTGAGTCTGATAATTTCCATCGCTTTTCTCTAGACCTGTGCTATTTCTGTAGGGTCTTAGCCTCAGACATTCAATAGCAATCAGTGATGTAGAGGGTTTGATAACGACTGATCACTCCAGCAACACTACACACACACACACACATACACAAGTTATCAGTGGAAAAGAAAATTCTTTCCGAGATGAGTCATTGGCAGCTTAATATGGTACCAAGGTAGGTGTCCGTGTACAATTTATGAAAAGGGGAGGAGAAGCTGCTGTTTTGAAGGCATGCTAATCAGAAAGCCTAGAATCTAATCTGCTTCCTGCAGGAAAAGCTCTATGGAGTGAAACTTGAAATAAAATGCAAAGGTATTTAATATGATGACTGTTATTTCAGTTCTCATCCCTTTCTTGTACGTTACTCACCACCCTCCTCCACCCTAACAAAGGTGAGCCTTCTTTGATTTTTATAAAGAACTCATGTTCACTTTGGAAATTTCAAGGGAAAAGAGCTCACATTTATTGAAAGCCACATGCATTGCCCCGCTTAATCAGTCACGACCCTCTGCAAATCTGGGGGAGATTATCAATTGGTTTGCAGTAGAGAAAACTGAGGTTCACAGAGATGATGTTATTTGCACAAGGTTCCACACCCAGAATGTGGCAAAGCTGAGATTCAAACCCTGGCTTCCAAGCCCACACTCCCACCTCAGACCACCTCCAGCATGGAACTTAAGAGGTGTGAGGTCTGGTGAGGACCCCTCTCATATGCCCACAGACCCAGCTAACACTCTTGGACTACAAGGGCACGAAACAGGAGCAGACACCACCACACCTCATCTGCTCCCCAATGTCTTGAATCCCCCATGTAAGACCCCCCAATGTCACTTTCCTGCTCCACTCACCACGACCTCCTAGGCCCCTGCTCACCTCTGTGCCCTGTCAACTACAGCCACAGTCACAGGTTGATGCGAGAAAAAGTCCTGCTTGCGAAGCTTCTCTCCAAATTCGATCCATTTAAGTAAAGCTGTTGCCAGCAGGATCCTCCTCTAGGGTTAAAGTAGGGGGATTCTTACCCTGATGTCCCCCAAAGAAGCTGGAGAACTGGGTATGCGTGCCAGCATGTACAGAGAAAGAGTTGGTAGCTTTCAGTGGCTTCCCAAAGGGATCTCTGGGTTCATATCAGACAAAACATGCTGCCTCAGTGGATTTTTTGGCTCCGATTCCCTTAGTCGGAAGGTGTTCATGGAGACTGCTCCAAGATGGCGCAAGTCAATTGCATGGCTTCATAGAACTGGCCACTTAATAGCAACCGACACGAAAGACCTGCATTAGCGCTTGAAATCAGGACATATTCGACCTGGCAACAGCAGTCTTTCACAACTCAAGTTTCTCATTGCTCCTGGCCCAGCTGGTCTGGTCTTCCTGATAACCTCAGAGCCTCTCAACACCAGATATTTGAAAAGAACACTTACCCCGAAGGCTGTCTTTCCCGCCAGAACCATTAACAGGAGAACATGGAGATCAGACATTCTGGCAAACATCTTTGTAGTTTAAGAACTCTTGTTTTGCTCTAAATACAATTTCTTTTGTTGTCTCTGCCTTTGGGGGGGAGGGGGGAATGTCAGTCTCCCAGGATTCAGGAACAAATGAAGAGGATGCAAATTATTAACTAGGCATCAAATACTGTTTAATGTTTAATGTTTTGCAAACCAACTATCTTGATTAAACAAATGGTAACTTTGGGGCTGGGCTGAGTCATGGGGTTGGTTTCTTTTCTGGAGAGAAAGTCTCCAAAGAAAGCAGCAGAGATAAAGTGCCCCTGGCTCCTGGGGGTGGGGGCGGGATTGCCAAGGGTTCAGTGCAGAAGTCGCCACAGTTCACTAGCATCTCGGTTGCAGGATAAAAGCCTGGCCAGAGTGAGGCTCCTGCCACAGGCCTCTGACACTGCTGACTCGAGCAGAATGTTAATAGAGATCTGATTCATCAAATCGCAAACAGAATTAAGGCATGGATAGGCTCCTAATAACATCACGCTTTATATTCATGAAAGATAAATTAAAGGATGCAAAACTGCTATTGACAAACATTGATTCCAGGCCCTTTGAAGCATTGCCCACGATTGCTTGTTGGCTTCAAAGTTTTCTTTTAAATTTCATTACATAAGGCTTTAACTTTTTAATTATTTTTTTTTCCGTTTCATTAGAGTCTTTCTTTGATCAAGAGTGGGGAAAAAGTGCCCATGGTGCTCATATCTGGGGCCAATTGTTTCTTACACTCCTTTTTCACCTACACTGATTGCAGGTAGCATCATAAAGCAACAGTTGCCTGTGAAGCATGGGTGCTCTTGGATACAATTGATCTCTTTAATAGGCATCATTGTGAGCTTCTGTAAACACCTAGCTGCCCACAATAATCTATGCAAGGGCTCCAGGAATCCTCTCATCTGAGTCCTAAATCCAGGGTCTAAAATCCTGCTGATGACCAAGGCAGGTGCTCACCTGGCTCACCTGTTCACCCATCTGCCATCCCTACTTGGACATGCGCTTAGACTCCTGTGTGGCTGCTTCCACCCTCAGAAGCCAGGTTGCTGGTCATGGAGGGCCCCATAGGTAGTAGCCCAGGAGAAGACCAAAGTCAGTGCCCCAGTCACGAGAAAGATGGTCCTTGAAGAGCAAACCATCGAAAAACAGCAAATTACCAAAAAAATGACAAACCGTAATTTGTCTTCTGCTCACTTGTGTTTTCTCCACTCTGTTTTAGGCAGACAGCAATTCATTCCTGGTCAACATTCATCAAATCCCTATAAGACAAGCACAGTTTCCCGGGAAAGATCTCTAATCTTCCCCTATTCATCCCCAATCTTTCTCGCTTGCTCACTCAGTTGTGTCCGACTCTTTGATCCTATGGGCCGAAGTCCACTAGGCTCTTTTGCCCGTGAAATTTCCAGGCAAGAATACTGGAGTGGGCTGCCATTTCCTACTCCAGGTGGTCTTCCTGACCCACGGATTGAACCATGTCTCCTGAGTCTGCTGCACTGCAGGCGGATTCTTTACTGCTGAGCCACTGGGGAAGTCCCAGCCTTATTCCACTCCTAACTCTTATCCTAACTCCAATGCTGATCACTCTTTAGCAAATTCATATAGGTACCCAACTAGTTAATCCAACTTTCCAATGTCAGCCCAAACATTACTTCTTTCTAAAATTTTTTTTTATTATTTTTTTTCTACCTAATTTTATTTACTTATTTATTTTTGGCTGTCCTGGATCTTCGCTGGTTTACGCGAGTTTTCTCTAGCTGCAGTGAGCAGGGGCTACTCTTTGTAGTGGTGTGCCGGCCTCTCACTGTGGTGGCTCCTCTCATTGCGGAGCACAGATTCTAGACACCTGGGCTTCAGTAGTTGCAGCATGGGGGCTCAGAATTGTGGCACATGGGCTCTGTTGCTCTGCAGTGGAATCCTCCCAAATCAGGGATCTACAGGGCCACCAGGGCTGTCCCAAACATTATTTCCTCAAAAGCCCTACGTGCGTTTTTCTTTCACAACACTTATCAAGGTTGCAATTGCATACCTATATTACTCTTCCATTAATATTTGTTTCCCTACCGCCCCCACTGGACTGAAAACTCGTGTGGTAGGCACTCTGTTTTGTTCATCATTGAATTCTTTGCAGGGATGCCTGGCACTTGCCTGGCTTGTGATAGGCATTCAATAGATACACCATGAATGAATGAGGAAAGGAATAACCACCTTCTTACAGTGACAGCTGGACACTTTTTAACCCAGGCACCATAGATAGCATAGCCAACTCAACGTGAAAAGGAAAACTGGGAATGAAAAAAAAAAGGCAAAGCATTGGTACACTTGTAAACATCCTTCAATTTATTCATGGACACTACATGAATATTCATCAGCTACCCACTGATGATCTGCTGTGAGCAAGCGTTGGCCACACCGGGACAGGAGAGTTGGACATGAACTTTGCTCTTAGGAACTTTCTTGCTGGAAGAGTCGGACACGACTGAGCGACTGAACTGACTGAACTGAAGGGAGAGTTAGGCAGACCGTGAAAGGGTAAGCAAGTTAGTTTTAATAAGTGGAAGAAAAGAAGAAGTCTGGAAAAGAATGGAACAAGGTGATTGGACAGAAATCTTTGCGAGTGGGAGCCTTCCATAGACTGTGAGGTGGCGATGGTAGTGACAGTGGCTAAGCGGGTCATTGTAGGGTGTAGACAGCGTTACTGGTTATCTGGTCATGGAGCAAGGGTCAAAGAGGCAGTGAGCACAAAGAGGTTGCGGCTCTCCAGACTCAGAGCTGGAGCCTTCATAGTATCAGCTCAGACTGTAAAAGGCGGAAATGGACATTTCAGACAAGTCGAATCACTGAATCACCCATGTGACATACGCTTTTCTTTTAACCTCCACAGCCTCATGTGAACTAGCGACCTTCTGACTTTGTGGAGAGATTCCCAGAAAACAAATCAGAAGCTTTTCTTCCTGTGTCAACAGGAAGTGACCTGGTGAGTCTGTTGTTCACCTTCATTAATAGAATCTGGATTCATTTCCCTGACATGTACCCTTCCTTTTATCTCAAGCAAAAAGTGGACAATTGTGCTCTTTGTGTGATAACTGCAGGCCTCCCACATATTGTCTCAGTTCCCTAAAGTTTTGTTATCACAACAGTGTGAAACCGAATAAACTTCTGCTTGTAGCCCTGAAAGACAGAATTCTCTAGAAGATGCTTAATCCTTTTAATTTGGTGGGACAAAAGGCCTAGTTTATCATGTGATATGGCTTTATCGGGGAAGTTGAATCAAACCTATCTGCGATCTCTGTTTTTTAAGTCCAAACACATGAGACTTCACCTCTCATCCCGGCGGAGGTTTCAGATGTGATCAAGTCAATCTATTCTCTAGCGCTCTGGGGGCTGTTTTCTCACGTGTAGGGTTACATGTTGCTGGTGAGAATGTCTGTCCTGCCCCGGGAGGCCTTGGGACTCTGGTTCTCTAGCAGGCTGGTTCTTCCACCCTAAGGGAAGTAGCCCTCATAAAATGCCCTTGCTGGAGACCCAGCCTTTGATGGACTGGGTTACATGACATCTGTTGGGCCTGCACTGACCTGCTTCATGTTTGCTATTTACAAGTAACAGCTCTTCCTGCTAGGCCTTCAGTACGGGGAGGTAGCGGGCATGGGGGTAAGAACAGCAGCCCAGACTTGAAATTGACCTGAGCTCTGGCTCAGCCACATCTCTGCTTTGGACAGTGGGCCAATCATTTACTCTCTCCGAGTCTCAGTTTCCTCATCTGTGAAATAGGGATGCTGTGGCTCCTCCCTCATGGCATCACCGTGAAATATACATGAGAGAATAAAGGTAAGGCATTGAATGCAGTGTCTGGAATAAAGCAGACTTTGCAAAACACACTGGCTTTAGTATCAGAAAAGTACTTTCATAGGATGCTACTTGCTGAGCCCCCAGATCCTCAGAGATGAAAGGACCTGTGTTCAGTGAATCTAATCCCCAACCCAGGGACAGAATGACTGTATCCTCGGGAGGACTCTTGTCTTACTGTTCTCTCTAGCACAGGGGTCAAAAAACTTCTGAAAGTGCTAGATAGTAAAAATCTTAGTTGTTTTCTAGACTCCCAGTTTATATTTTGAATCTTCAGTTCTGCCATTTTTACACAGAAGCAGCTGCAGCTAACTCATCCAGCACTCCCCATGGTTCTGTATCCACAGATTCAACCAACCACAGATCAAAAATGTTTTTTAAAAAAATTCTAGACAATTCCAAAAAGCAAAATTTGAATTTGCTGCTTGCTAGCAATGATCAATATTTACATAGCATCTACAATTATTTAGTTTGTGCAAGTTCTGAGAATTGGTGATGGACAGGTAAGCCTGGCATGCTGCAGTCCATGGGATTGCAAATAGCTGGACATGACTTGGCGACTGAACTGACTGACTGACAGCTATTTATATAGCATGCTCTTTGTATTAACCACTGAAATGGTTGGATGGCATCACCGATTCAATGAATATGAATTTGGGAAAACTCCAGGAGAAGGTGAGGGACAGGGAAGCCTGGTGTGCTGCAGTCCACAGGTCACGAAGAGTCAGAAATGACTTGGTGACTGAACAACATTTATATTAGATATTATAAACAATCTAAAGATGATTTAGAGTATACAGGAGGATACGTGTAGGTTTTATGTAACTACTACACCATTTTTTATAGGATACTTGAGCATCTATGGATTTTGTTATCCACAGAGGGTCCTAGAACCAATCCTCCCCAGACACTGAGCGATGATGGTACTAATGCCAACAGCAAGACTATGTTTCAATAAAACCGTATTTACAAAAAAGAGCCCCATAGTCATGGACTACGACCCTAGGAGAGAGCCTTGAAGATGAGGCCAGAGCGCTGCACAACTGGAGGGGCCCTGGAAACAATGGAGACACTTGGGTAAACGTGGGAGGGGCCCTGGGCTGATGACATCGCTGTCCTCAGAGTGTTTGGTGGTGGCGGTTTAGTTGCTAAGTCTTGTCTGACTCTTGCAACCCCACTGACTCCGGGCTCCTCTGTCCATGGGATTCTCCAGAATACTGGAGTGGGTTGCCATTTCCTTCTCCAGGGAATCTCTCCAATCCAGGAATCAAACCCGGGTCCCCTTCATTGCAGGTAGATTCTTTACCAACTGGGCTACAAGGGAAGTCAGAGTGTTTACTCAGAAATTATTCCTCCCAAATCCCAGAATCATCAGAACTTCTTTGTGGGGTGGGGGGACTAAAGATCATTTGTCATTCCTTCTACAAGAAGTTATTGAGCACCTACTATGTGCCAGATGACAGACCAGGTGCCAGCTTCATGGAGTTACATTCCCAGGACCATCCCCGCTCAGAGTCATGTGGCCGATCTTTGGCTAAATCCTTCAGGTCATCCCTAATCACAGACGACATCCTGCAGGGACGTGTCCTTGCTCCTTCCTGTTGTTCCCGAAGACATCTGCCTGATCCATTCACTATCAGGGGCACTCTCTTTTGGGGGGATGGGGGATGGCTTGTTGACTTGTCATGGGGCAGTAACTTTCCCCCAGTCTACCTCACACCCCCTACCATGGTCTAGTATGTTCAGGTCATTGTAAACTTGTTGATACCACATACCCCATTCTCTGACCTGAAAGATACTAGGGTGCCACCCACCTTCTTTGTGAAAAGAAACCAGCATTTATGGAGCAGTTTTTGTGTCACAGGTGCTTTTACAATCTTGAGCTCATACAGTTTGTGTAACTACCCTGCAAGGTGATTTGGTCCATTTTGCAAATAAAGAAACTCAAGAGACTCAGAGAGGTTAAACACAGCGCCTAGGGTCACAGATCTTGAGGCAGAGCCAGGTCTGAAGCTCTTCCTACCCTACTGCATGGACTGGAGACTCTTGGGGTGCTGGTTTTGCCCTTAACCCCGAGCCACATTGGAACTTATTGATGAAAACAACATGTCTAAAAGCAGAGGTTGCCCCATTGCCTCACCAATTTCCATGTTCGCGTCTTCCTTACAATTACTTATTCTTAGGGATGGCACTGTTGCCACCAGCAATAGCAGCCATTTGTTTTAGGTTGGGTTTCCCGGGAGACAGAGATGTTGAGATCTGAGGGCAGGGAGTTTGTTGGGAAGTACTCTTAGGACCAACACCCATGAGGAGGGAGGGAGGCAGAGGGAAAGGCTGTGCTGTAAGGCAGTCACAACAGAGACCCATTTCATGAACTGCTCCGGAGCTGGGATGGCCTTCAGCATTGTCCTGCCGTGAGCCAAGGGGACTGGGACTTTGTACTGGGACCATCTTGTCATGGGAACGGGGTGAACCCTGGAAAAGAGGGCTGAGCTTGGGCAAGGCAACCCTGGTTAAGAGTAACTCTCAGAGAGGAACTCAGCTGAGAGCCCCTGGCAGCCAATATCTGTCCTCTGAGAGAAAGGGGACTTCATTTGGGAACTGAGGATCTGGTGGTACCGTCTAGAACACCCACTTCTATCATCATTAACTGGGAATTTACCCCATATCCCTCAGTTCAAATATCCAATTCAGGAAACCTGAATGGCCCAGTCAAGTTCTGAATGAGCATCTCTAGTTAATACTTGGTCTACTCAGGGATGGCTGGACCCACAAACATGGGCACACTGATCCGGATCCATGGGATAGACAGTGACAGATGTTTAGTTGAGCTAATCAATATCAAGGAGAAAACCAGAATGCTGTTATAGGAACCATAAACTCTACATAGTTATTAAGCAAGCCAAGTTACAAATTGATAGCTAAGCTCCCTGTTGGCCAAAGGAAATTGAAAGCCCTGATCATTTGGCATCATTTTCATGATACTTAAATCAACTTCATAAGAAAAATTAAAAAGAATTCCCAAGACCAATTCCAGGTCAAATTTTTTTTTTTAACCTTATGATCTGATGAACACAAGTGGAAGTTAAGTAAACGGGATGGTGAAACTCATGGTCTCTCTGATGATTCGAAGTTCACGTGGTCTGTCAGCATCACCCTTGAAGGGTCTCTGTCTGTCACACCAAACCAAGAGTCTGGATGAACCCATGACATGGATTTGCTTCTTTCTCTCAGAAGCAGGTGTTGAGTCTCTAGCAGATAGTAGGTGTCCAAGAAATGCCAGTTGGAGGACAGGAAGAATCAACAGCTTTTCCCAATCCTCTCCATTTTAGAAAATGGCATCAGTGTACACATGACTTTCCAAGTTCGAAATTTGGAAATCAGCATTTGTCTCTCCCTCTCCTTCCTCAATCCCAAAACATCAGTATGTTTCTACCTCCAGAATGCATCTCAAATCCTTCCAGTACCGCCCACCCTAGTCTAAGCATGCCTGATCTCCTGCCTAATCTCTTGCAAAAGCCCCTTTACTGCTTTTTCTGTCTTCACTCCTGCCGCTGCTACTGCTGCTGCTAAGTTGCTTCAGTCGTGTCCAACTCTGTGCGACCCTATAGATGGTAGCCCACCAGGATCCCCCGTCCCTGGGATTCTCCAGGCAAGAACACTGGAGTGGGTTGCCATTTCCTTCTCTAATGCATGAAAGGGAAAAGTGAAAGTGAAGTCGCTCAGTCGGATCCGACTCTTAGCGACCCCATGGACTGCAGCCCACTCCTCTTAAATTCATTCTCTACCATATAACAGTATGTCTTGTAGAAAACGGATTTCCAGGTGGCACAGTGGTAAAGAATCTACCACCACTGCAGAAGATGCTAGACTAGGGTTTGATCCCTGGGTTGGGAAGATCCCCTGGAGTAGGAAATGACAACCCACTCAAGCATTCTTGCGTGGAAAATTCTGTGGACTGAAGAGCCTGGTGGGATACAGTCCATGGGGTCACAAATGTTGGACACGACTGAGCATATACGCACCACTGTTGTAGAAAAGCCTAATCCAGATTACGTCATGCCCCTGCTTAAAACTCTTGGGTATTTTCTTTTTGCACTTAGAATGAAAGCCAAAATTCTTACTGAGATACTGTTTGATCTGGCCTCATTGTGGGTTCTTCTCAGACACACAGTATTCTCCGTTCATCTCAGACACAGTATTCTCCAGAAGACCACGTGACTGTCGTGTTTATTGGCCTAACTTATCCTCTGCCCCAGAGTCTGGTATCAGTTCAGTTCAGTTCAGTCGCTCAGTTGTGTCTGACTCTTTGCAACCCCATGAATCGCAGCACACGAGGCCTCCCTGTCCATCACCAACTCCCAGAGTTCACTCAGACTCACATCCATCGAGTCCGTGATGCCATCCAGCCATCTCATCCTCTGTCGTCCCCTTCTCCTCCTGCCCCCAATCCCTCCCAGCATCAGAGTCTTTTCCAATGAGTCAACTCTTGTCATGAAGTGTCCGAAGTATTGGAGCTTCAGCTTTAGCATCATTCCTTCCAAAGAAATCCCAGGGTTGATCTCCTTCAGAATGGACTGGTTGGATCTCCTTGCAGTCCAAGGGACTCTCAAGAGTCTTCTCCAACACCACAGTTCAAACGCATCAGTTCTTCAGCACTCAGCCTTCTTCACAGTCCAACTCTCACATCCATTGGTATGGTGTGTCAGTATTTATTCATTGGCTGAATGGGTGAATGGATTGGTGAAGAGACAGTGGGCAGCCATGCCAGATCAGATGCCAGAAGCCTCTCTTTTGGCAAGGGGTCACCATGGACTCCAAATCCAGAGCTCCTTCCCTCTTGCCAGAGGGATCCCTGGTCTTTGGTTATTGGTAGTTCTGGCTCCTGTGATCTATAAGGTTTGGAAAAATGTAAAACCACTGAGATGCAGTACAACTGTATACCCTCCAAACACAATGCAACCCATTAAGTATTAAACACCTCAAGGTCTTCACACAACAGCTGATCTATTTGTGCTTCTTTCCTTTCTTTAGTCTTTCACTGAGGCTTCGACCTTTCCTCTTTCATTTTAAATCTCCTCTGTTCAGTGGCTGTCTATGGCAGAGAGTGTATTTTTCCCCCAATCTCTCCCATTCCATCAATCAGCTCTACAGAAACACAGTATGCCCCTTGACTCTCCAGCCTCGCAAAGAGCTGTCACCTGGGCTGTGTAATGCTTCTTACTCTAAGTGCATCTTTGATTTATTAGACATTTTTGAATAAAATTCTGCATACATTTTACATGTTGGAAGGTTTCTCCACCCTTCAACATAACAGAAAGCTTGAAAGAGAAGTGGGATCTTGATCCTTGGGTGTTCTTTTCTGTATAGACTTGCCAGTATTCTGAATAGAGGGTGCAGTTATATTTTCAAAATCCTTTTCTCTTTAGGGAAAGGCAGACCTCTGAACACTTCTCCAAAATGTATATCTTCTAGACCCTGCCTGACATTGACATCTTTCCAAAGCACATTTTCTTTCTCTTTTAATTTAGTGTGAAAGTGAAAGTCACTCAGTTGTGTCTGACTCTTTACCACTATACGGTCTACGGAATTCTCCAGGCCAGGATGCTGGAGTGGGAAGTCTTTCCCTTCTCCAGGGGATCTTCCCAACCCAGGAATTGAACCCAGGCCTCCTGCATTGCGGGTGGATCCTCTACCAGCTGATCCATCAGGTTTCTCAGCCCAGCCCTCAAATCCATACTTCATGGAGCCAGAGAGCCACCTTCCAAAATGCCGATCTGGTTGTGCCACTAACCCGCTTAGAATTCATCAGTGGTGCCTAATTGGCTGCAGGACAAAGTCAGGATGAGTCACGTAACACAGGACGCCCTGCTAAACTGGCCTCTGGTGCCTCGCTTTCTCCTCACCTCCCTGCTCTGTTCCCAACTACCATCCCACTTCCCTCATATCCACCCTAAACACGCACCCTAAGCTCCAGCCACAGAAGCACCCACACCTTCATTTATTTACAATTGTGATTCCCTGGCCAGAAGAGTCTCCACACCTCTGGTGCCTGGAAAACTGTACCCTTTTCTCTTTTAAATCTCGGCTTGACAGACCTCCTAGGGGAAGCTTTCTTCCCCTATAAGTTGGAATCCGCTGCTACCCTGAGGATTCCTGTGGCATCTTGAAGTTTATGACCTTAAGACCCTGGTGTGTTACTCTTAGGGCTTCCCAGGTGGGTCAGTGTTAAAGAATCCCAAAGCAGGAGACGCAGTACGATTCTTGAGTCAGGAAGATCCCCCCGGGGGAGGAAATGGCAACCCACTCCAGTATCCTTGCCTGGAGGAGTCCATGGACGGAGTCTGGAGGATGACAGTCCATGGGGTCGCAGAGTCAGATGCGATGGAGCGTGAGCATATGTTACTCTTGGGGACACTGGAGCTGAGCCTGTGATTCTCTCACTTCTGCATTTCCAGTGTACGGCACACAGCAGGTGCTCAATAATTGTTTTCCGAATGAAGTTAATGTGTTTTTGTCACTTTAAGGGCATGGGATCTCACAAGGATTTAGGAACAGGGACAAGAAAGGGAAAAGAGAGATGAAGGCAGGCTTAGAAAGAAGCAGTGATGCCCTTGGAGATGCCAGGGCCCCAGATCCAGTCTGAGTCTATTACATCCCTGAGTAATCGGAAGCAACAGCAAATGAATACAAGGAGCATGTGTCAGTGGGCCCATGGAAACTGGTTCTTTCAGAAGCAGGCTGGTCTCGGCTGTCAGTACGCATGCTCCTGCTGGTTTTGGCTCCAGCCTGAACCCTCCGGCTGGCTCCCATGGAGATCTCTGCTGAGTCCCTCTAGAGGGCTGACGTTCATGTGCTTGAACAGTGGAGCTAGGGGTTGGGTTTTGGATCCCCATAACTTATTTTTTCTCACCCAGTGATCTGAGATTGTTTGGTTATTCAACCAGTTGGGACCAATAAGGGCTTAGATAATATACAGAAGCTCTTTGTACAGTAAGTGCTCAATAAATGCAGCTATTATTTCTTAGGCTACCTTAAATCAATAAATTTAACAATCATAAATTAATGCACATATTACAAGAGAAAATTATTAAGGTTCTTTGTATAATATCCTAATGATTCTTTTCTGAGGCTGGTCATCTGAATCCTTCACTTGGCAATATGTGCTCACAGAAATCACAAAACAATAATAATAAATATGAATTTGTTTATAGAAAAAAATCATACATTTTCTAAAAACAAACTCATTTTGTGGTTGGATTTGGGATTTTGTGATCACATTGAGGCCAACAGATACCAGAGGTCTCTGGGTCTCTTTCTAGGTGGTTTTTCCCCAGCCCTTTCTAATAAAATCAGTTCTCTGATATGTTCTTCTAACTTTAAAACATTTACACTGGAGATGGCACCGGCCCCACAGAGGGAAACATTTGCAGAGAGATATCAAAAGTTTTCCCTATTCTAAGAAATTATTGACTCATCAATGACATTTTGATCAGCTAGTCAATTCTTCATTTTATACTCAAGCAGTGGAGTCCTGGAAGCTGACTCCCACTAGCTCACAAGAGTCGGCTGTCCACATCTCTTGCCAATTCTGCATTCGGTAACGTCACACTGGTAGCTTAAAATCAGCCATGCAGAACTAGATCACAGAAGTTGGCAAACGCCATAAATCAGGGCTTCTCCCCCACACTCAAGAGTCACCTAGTAAAAACTTACCAGCATATCATGGATCCAATGGAAATGAGAAATAGAAAGATAACGTGACTCTCTCAAAGTCACACAGCACAGTAGTTTAGGAGAGACATTGTTAAGAAGGACTTTTTAGAACATGTAAGACAAATTTGGCTTCTAAGATAAATAAATAGAATAGAATGGAAAGATAGAAAAAATAATGGCCCCCCCAAAGATGTCCATGCCCTAATCCCACAAAATTTGTGAATATGTTACCTTGTATGGCAGAAGAGTCTTTGCAGATGTGTGTAAGGGTTTGGACCTTGAGGTGCTGAGATTATTTTGGATTATCTGGGTTTACCCAATTTCTTAAAGACATGAGTCCTAAAAAGCAGAGAACATTTCTTTTCTGGGTCAGAGGGATGAAACAGAAGAAAAAGGAGAGATTCAAAGTGTGAAAAGAGTCTCATGGTTGCCTAGTGGTTAGGAGTTGGGCTCTAACTGCTGTGACCCAGGTTTGATCCCTGGTTGGGAAACTAAGATCCTGCACACTGCAGGCATGGGCCAAAAAAAAAAAAAATGCCCAAAGCTGTGAGAGAGGTCAGGTGTCTAAGATGGAGAAAGAGGGGACTCCCTTGGTGGTCCAGTGGTTAAGACTTTGCCTTCCAATGCAGGGGGTACGGGTTCAATCCCTGGTCAGGGAGTTAAGATCTCATATGCCTTGTGGCCAGAAAACCAGAACATGAGACAGAAGCAATACTATACCAAAATCAAAAAGTTTTAAAATGCTCCACATCAAAAAAATATTTTCAAAAAAGGGGAGAGGGGAGAGAAAGGCCATGTGTCAAGAATATGAGTGGCCTCTAGAAGCTGAGAAATGATCCTCAGCTGACAGCTAGCAAAAAAAGTAGGGATCAGCAAGGAACATAGCCCTGCTGATAGCTTAAATGTAGCCCTTGGCGACCCATGTTGGGTATCTGGCCTGCAGAAGCACCAGGAATAAATTTGTGTTGTTTAAGCCACAGATTGTTATGGCAGCAATAGAAAAGTGATAGTGAGGCTAATGTTTAGCGGCTAAAGGAAAAATAGGGAAAGTATGGATACCCAAGCAAAGGAGGCAGGAAGGGCAACACATTTTCAAGGAACGAAAGTAGATGACTTGTCTGCATGGGGGCTTCCGGTGGAATCAGAGTGGGAGGAGACTTTGGCAGGTCCAGGGCTCTGTGTGGCCCTTCAGGAACTGCTGGCAAGTGGCGAGGACAGAAGCAAGGAACCACAGTACCGGGATGAGTCTGGGCTACTGATGTAGATGCCTGCAGAGGCCAGGCAGGAAATCTGAAATGAATGGAATGAGGGATGTGTAAGGAAAACAGCCTGAGGATGGCGATGGATGTTAGCTAACACTTAGCTTCAGGATGGGAAGCAAAATGGTTGGTGGAGACTGGGGGAACAGGGGGAACCCCACCCAGGGTCAGCATCCTAGAGCAGCAGGACTGTGGGCCTGGTGTGGCCAGAGAGTTAGCTTTTTCAAGAGAAGCCAGAAATCCTGAGTTCTTCTGAATTCTAAATGTTGACAACTATTTCAATGATTTTTTAAAATTAATTTATTTATTTTAATTGGAGGCTAATTACAATGTTGTAGTGGTTTTAGCCGTACATTGATATTTCAATGATTTTTTAAAACCTGTGTTTGTCATCATTGTCGGTGTCCCATTAAAGCACATCCAAAGGCCAGCTCTTGACCTCTGTCTCCCGCTCCCAGCTTTTTCTCCTCCTGGGTTTTAGATCCTATGCTGATTCCCAATTTGGATTGAGTAAGCTTCCGGGAAGATTACACAATTCCATAGTGGGAGGGCTCAAGGTGGGCAGAGTCTGGACTTCCTGCTAGTACTGGCCCAACTGCTTCATTATAAAAATGACAAGAGCTCATCCTTCCCCTCCCATTCCCTTTCTCTCGGCAAAAAAGGAAAACAAAAGTGTGCATATTTTGCTGTCTCAATGGCTGGCTTGCTAAAAGTTTGCTGACTACATCTCAGACCCTGGTCTTTGATGCTGAGAAAGAACAGGCCCAGCTGAGGGGTCTTCTCTTCAGATTGATGGAATGGCTGCGGTCCTTCCCACTCCCTCACTGTTTTGCCCAGGACCTGCTCGGACTTGCCTGGAGCCTTAGGGAGGGGCGGGGGAGAAGGAGGGCGATTATTTGGATTTGTTGTCAGAAACCAATTTATGCTGCATTTATCTGAACAGGATTCAATATTTTGTCTTCCCCAGAGCCACCGTTTATTTATTTATTTGGGGGGGGTAATTGATTCTTCATACTTTTCCTGTGCTACCTGATGGAGTGATGCTGAGGAAGCAGTTTCAAGTGGTAAAGTACACAGAGAGGAAATAATGAAAGCAGGGATGAGGGAGAGGCTGCCCTGGGGCATTTCCTGAAGGAACAGACCTTTGTTCCTGACATGGGCCCCTTCAACCACTTCTCAATGCAATCCTGGTCTTGATGGAAGGAGGAGCTCAAGCTGACTTTTGCAGGGCTGGGTGGTACGGTGGTTGGGAGCTCTGGTTCTGGGTGAGACTGACCCGCCTGCTGTTCTGAATTCACTTGTTAGGACTTGAATGATGTTAAATTCATCAAGCACTAGGAGCCTCAGCTTCCCCAAACCTTACAGGGTTTGGGGAAGATGAACTAGGGTAGGTTATGTAAAGGGTCTTGCTGTGACTTCTTGAGATGTTATATTTACAAGCTTGCAGCTCAGACTACACGCACCCCAAGTGTGGAGACACGCGCCCATATGCACATCGCCTGCGGATGTGCCTGTTCTCACGCCCACTCCTTGGGCCTCCCCTGCTTCAGTTTCCAGGAAGGGAACTACATTGATCAACTCTCTTGCCCTCTGGCTTCTGGGCAGGTTTGGCCCCAGGGTGGTGGTTGGAGGCAGGGAGGTAAAGGCGGGTTGTTGTTACTGTTTAGTCTCCAAGTCGTGTCTGACTCTTTGCGACCTGTGGACTGCAGCACATCAGGCTTCCCTGTCCTTCACTGTCTCCTGGAGTTTGCTCAAATTCATGTCCATTGAGTTGGTGATGCCATTCAACCATCTCATCCTCTGTCGCCGGCTTCTCCTCCTGCCTTCAATCTTTCCCAGCATCGGGATCTTTTCCAGTGAGTCAGCTCTTCACATCAGATGGCCAAGGTATTGGAGCTTCAGCTTCAGCATCAGTCTTTCCAATGAATATTCAGGACTGATTTCCTATAGCATTCACTGGTTTGATCTCCTTGCAGTCCAAAGGACTCTCAAGAGTTTTCTCTAAACCACAGTTCAAAAGCATCAATTCTTCGGAGCTCAGCCTTCTTTATGGTCCAACTCTCACACCCATACTTGACTACTGGAAAAACCATAGCTTTGACTTTGCAGACCTTTGTCAGCAAAGTCATGTCTCTGCTTTTAATATGCTAATACATCTATGTTTGTCATAGCTTTTCTTCCAAGGAGCATCCACACTGATATTGGAGCCCAAGAAAATAAATCTGCCACTATTTCCATTTTCCCCCCATCTATTTGCCATGTTAAGTGCTTTACATATATTTTAAACTTATTTCATCCTCTCAGGGCCCCTGTGACGAGGAGGCTACCATCATCAGTCCCATTTTACAGATGAGAATACTGAGTCTCAGGTTAAACTGCCTGCCATCCATCTCACCACTAGTCACCAGTGTCACCAGGATGTAAACTAACATAGTTTGATTCTCAAGCTTTTGCTCACCAAGGAATGAGCCTTATAGAACTGAGGGCTGGTTCAAGTCTTACTTCATTAGCAAACCATGACCCTAACTGCCAGGCCAGCAGGCTGACACCAGCCCACACTGGGCCTTGACAAGAAACACTTCCTGCACTACAGCTCCAAGGAGGGGAGAGCTGCCTCTAAAAGCTGCAGCTGTTAAAGTTTTGACAGACACCACTAGCTGGGCCCGAGAAAGCCTCTGCAGCTTTGATGGGTGACAAGATCCCATCCAGGCAGCTCCCGGAGATGGCTTTTCTCTGAACAGATAACTCAATATAAAGGAGAGGAAAAAGTGGAGGGGTGGAGGGAGGGAGAGAGGCAGGGAGAGGGGGCGGGGGAGAAAGTCCCCGATTTCACAGAGCCCAGCCCCGACCAGACACTCTCTGATGACCAGGGGAAAGGCTTTGAAAAGTGGAGGGGCAGCGCCTCAAATCCCGTTCCCTGAAAGTGGGGGTGGATCCTGGCAGAAATCACATGGAGACCCCTGCTGTGGAGCCAGGGAGCCCAGGAAAGTTCAGGTGATAAAAAAAAAAAATGTTAATAGAGGACTGAAATGCATTTGGCTGCAATTCAAGTCTTCTGATTCCCAGTTTGAAATCCTGGGGAAAGAAGGCAGTCAGGCTGCTGCCTCTCCCACCCAGAGGACTCCACTTCCCCTGGGGCAATGCCACTCAAGACTGGCACACCTTTCGTTGATGTGTGATGTGAGAGCTGCCATATTAAATGTGGCCAAGCAGACACCCTGGTTTGAATGGCTCTTCCATCAAGCATCTTCCTTCCTCCTAGATCCTTGAACCACTTGCTGGCCACAGATGAAAACATCTGAAGGCCATATGGACTCCTTGCCCCAAGAAAGACGGGATGTCCATGCCAGTGGTTGATGAAGAGGAACCCACTGACACCTCCAGTCCGTTCTCCAGAAAGGATATTGTAAGGTACAAAAATGGGATCACATTTCTCCCCTGCTGAAATATTCATGCCTTCTGCATGCACTTAGATTACAATCCAGTCCTCACTTGTCTAACTAGGTCCTACATGGCCAGCCTAAGCCTTCTGGAAACCCCATCTCAGACCGTTCTCCCCTTTGCTCACAAAGCTCCAGCAGAAGGGCCTCCTCTCAGTTCCTTGAACACACTCTGCTCCTCATCACTGCCACAGGGCCTTGGCACATTCACTTTCCTCTCTTGGGGTCCCCCTACAGGCTGCTCTTTATGAACCTGGCTCCTTTGTAAGCTCTGGCTCAGCTTAGATGCCTGGTGGCATGTCTCTTTAGAGAAGAAAAGGTCCATGATTTTCAATCTCAACATCCTTTAGGGCAGCAGTCCCCAGCATTTTTGGCACCAGGGGCTGGTTTTGGGGAAGATAATTTTTGCACAGACTGGGAGGGGTGGTGGTGAGGGGAATGATTTCAGGATGATTCAAACCCATTCCATTTATTTTGCACTTTATTTCTATTATTACTGCATCAGCTTCGCCTCAGATCATCAGGCATTTTATCCTGGAGGGTGGGGATGCCTGCTTTATGGCACTTTCACGGTATGCAGTTTGTTTATCTATTGGCCTCTTAAGCCCCTGTCCCAAAGTTCAGGGGCATTTTGTGTCTTTTACACATTTTTGTCTTCAGTGTCTAAGCAGAGGTGGTTGCTCAGTGAATATTGGATGAACCCATGACTGAAGCGGGCAGGAAGCAGAGAGCTGCTTCTTGAAGCGAAGGGGGACTTCCCAACTAGCCTGCAGGTGACTATTCCCGGAGGGAATGGGGACAAAAGGCCAGCTATTAGGAGCTGGCTGTTGAAGAGAGAAAATCCTGAAAGAGGGTCCACGTGGGCAAGAAGAGGTCTGCACTACTGTGCCCCCTGGCTTCCTCTGGCAGGTGCGTGTGTCAGCAAAAGCGGGGGTGGACTGTGATCATTTCGTTTTATCTGGGCCAGTTTCTAGACCTGGGTCCACCAGCTCCCCACGCACGTCACTCTCTCTTTTTTACTTCCCTGTGGCACAGTAGCAAAACCGTGACAATTCCACCCAGCCAACCAACTATTTTGACATCATGTAGATGAAGACACGGTGAAAGAACCAATGAAACAGAAAAAAAAAGACACTGAAGCAAATACAGACATAGACGTGAGTGTGTAAATATTAATAGTTGCTGTTGTTTAGTCCCTGCTGCTGCTGCTGCTAAGTCACTTCAGTCGTGTCTGACTCTGTGTGACCCCACAGACAGCAGCCCACCAGGCTCTCCCATCCCTGGGATTCTCCAGGCAAGAACACTGGAATGGGTTGCCATTTCCTTCTCCAATGAATGAAAGTAAAAAGTGAAAGTGAAGTCTCTCAGCTGTGTCTGACTCTCAGCAACCCCATGGACTGCAGCCTACCAGGCTCCTCCGTCCATGGGATTCTCCAGGCAAGAGTACTGGAGTGGGGTGCCATTGCCTTCTCCATTTGGTCCCTAAGTCATGTCCAAAACTTTTGTGACCCCATGGATTGTAGCCCACCAGATCCCTCTGTCCATGGGACTTTGCAGGCAAAACACTAGAGTGGGTTGCCATTTCCTTCTCCTGGGAATCTTCCTGACCCCGAGACTGAACCCAGGTCTCCTGCTTGGAAGGCAGTTTCTTTACCACTGATCCACCAGAGAAGCTCCATGTAAATAGTACATATTTTTAAACAATATACATTTAGACAGTTTAAACCAATGTGTTACTTAGATAAATGTGACAAATAGAGGAAACAAGAATTTTCATTTAGTTTGACTGGAGAAAAGGAAGAGGAAGGGATGAGTGTGTCCTGAGAGAAAAAACCCAACCCTCATCTATCTGAGTAGGAGATCAACAGATTCATAATCCATAAAACAAGAAGTGGTTGTGAAAGCAGAATATCTGAAGAAGGTCATCAGAAGGACTAAAAGCAGAAGAAAATTTTTAAAATTAAAAAAGAAGTTGCCTCTGAGCTTGAAAGAGGACGGTTGTATTTCATAAGCCATTGAGTGCTATTTTTTTTTAGTTGTATCCAAGTCACTCTGATACGTGACATGATACACTTTTTTAAAATTAAAAAAAGTTTGTGTGTGTTCCAGTGGCTTTGATAAACATTTAAAAATATTTTATACTTTCTAAAATATTCATATATTTAGTTTTTCAAAAGATAAAGACAGGTAAAATTGCAGAGGGGAAGGGGAGCTAGGTCAGATGGAATATGCTGGAAACCGAGTTAAGCCTGTATAACTCTCCATCAGCGTACTTCTCCCGGTTCCCAGGCTAGCTGCACAGATCATTGCCTCTTCTGCGTGTTCCACACCGCCTCCCATCCCACTCTCTCCTAGTACTCCTGGGAATATCTCAGACTGGGGACAGGGGTGCAAGCCCTTCCTCACCATAAGACTCTGGGAAGGGAATTAATTACAGAGAAGCCCAGGACCCTGAACCGGGTCAGAATGGACCTGCCCTGAGACTCCCAAACCCCCGTCAGCAGCTGTCCTTCCTTGTGCGCCCGGTTCCTGGAGGAGAAAGGACACGGGAGCATCTCAGGGTACCTTCCCCGAATGGTCCTTGAGGTGACACTCTGGTTCTCTCCTTCCTACATCCCTGCCCAGACCTGCAGACCAGGTTCCCATCTCCCAGTGTCTGCGTGGGGCTCCTGGGTGGGTCTAAATCCCACCTGGCAGTCCTCAAAGCCTCACGCAGAAGGGGGAACAGCAGTTTTTCTTGTAGCCAAGAGCCATCTCCCTCCCCTCTGACCATGACTCTTCTCCTATTCTTTCTTGATTTGGGGCCAGGTCACCTGTGCCACGGAGAAGGCGATGGCACCCCACCCCAGTACTTTTGCCTGGAGAATCCCATGGATGGAGGAGCCTGGTGGGCTGCCGTCTCTGGGGTCGCACAGAGTTGGACATGACTGAAGCAACTTAGCAGCAGCAGCAGCACCTGCGCCATCCTTGGAACCCTTCTCCCCCTCAGCCTCGCTTCGTAGGGCCCTCTGTGAGCTGGGTCATGTCCTGTTCATGCTCCTGAGACCTGGGGTTGGCAGGCTCCTACCTGAAGATGGGACAGTCCAGCCTATATGGGAATGACTGTGAACTCCTGTGACTGTTTTCAAGTCAGCCATGTCTCCAAATGTGCGCTGTTCCCTTGGAAGCACTCAGCTTTCTCTTGCAAGTCCCAGGGAACCACTCCTTCCTTTTGGGTCAGATGCCATCCACCCTGTTGGGACTCCCCTTCAGATGCTTCATCCTGTTAGCACCTCTGATGGCCACCTTCAGCCTTCAAGCAGGGCTTGGATTTCTTTGGAATTGAAATGGCCAGGGTTTTGGGATCAGGCACACTGCAAGAAGTGGCTTGCTTGTGCACGTGTTAAGATCCTCTGTGAGTGTCCTTTTGCTCAAAACCAGCCCGCCCTGCCCCTGAGTCTTGGCAGAACCCAGTGCCTGTGCTTTGAATGGTGTGCAATCAGGCAAGTCCGTGGCCTCCAGGCTGGGAAGGAAAGACACCTTGTTGGTGCAACAGAACATTCGAGCATCACACTTGGGGAGGCTGCTCCTTTTCTTCCTCCTGTGCTGCCCCAACTGTCCAAAGGAAGCGCCATCCTCTATTTGTCTCCTGTGGGCGCATCTCACCGTCCTCTGGCTGCAGGGAAAGGACGGTCTTGTTTCCACAAATGTCTCAATGCGGGGCTTTGCCAGGGGGGCTCTCTCTTATCTCCGCTCTCCTTTCTCACAAAGAATTGCAGGGCAGGTTTCAATTTGGGGATTAATCTCACCCAAGTACGGAATCTCCTTTTCTGTCTACATGGAGAATGCTCTCCACGCTGTTGTTTATCTGTCCCCCTCCCACCTCCCTCCCCGTTTCATCCTAATCTTTGGAGCTTAAAAAGGCTTAAAGTGCTTCTCAGGCTTGGAATCATTCCTAGGAAGCAACTATTGATGAGCTAAACAGAACTGACTTCAAAACTTATTGTGTGAACTTTCCTCCGTGACTATATGGCTGGATGTGGAGTGAAAAGGGAAGGCATGGGTTCTCCCTCCTATTGTCTTATGTTGTGGGATATCTTCTTTCTGGGGAAAGACTGGCCATTGGAATGTTCAAACACGGAAGCCTGAACCTGCTATGGAGGCAGCAATGCAGAGAGTGATGCAGAGAGCCCCCCTCCGTGTGCCCTTCACGTGGGAGGAAGAGTTGGTTCCCTTCACATCATCCTACTGCTTCTTGTTTTAACAGTTCACAGCAAAATGGCATATCAGAGTAGAATCCTAACATCCAAGTGGCCCCTTGCTGTGTGAAAACTGCTTTCACATACATCGTTTTGTCACTCACCACAATGCAATGGCATAAGTACAATGATACCCATTTGACAGATGAGAAGACTGAGGCTTGGAGAAGGGGAATGACTTACCCAGAGTATCTCAGTTACTAAGCTGTAGTGTTAGGATCAAACCCACAGTTCTGAAACCACAGTCCTTTTGCTGCGTGTTCCTGGTCCAGCTGCTTCCCATAGCCATGAGTGAAGCTGCAAAATGGGTGATGACTGGTGATTTGAGCAAGGTGTGAGTCCTTCCTGGTATTATTAATAGAAGAAGAAAGGTTTGTGCTGCTGCTGCTGCTGCTGCTATGTCGCGTCAGTCATGTTCGACTCTGCGACCCCATAGACGGCAGCCTACCAGGCTGCTCCATCCCTGGGATTCTCCAGGCAAGAACACTGGAGTGGGTTGCCATTTCCTTCTCCAATGCATGCAAGTGAAAAGTGAAAGTGAAGTTCCTCAGTTGTGTCCGACTCTTCACTACCCCATGGACTGCAGCCTACCAGGCTCCTCCGTTCATGGGATTTTCCAGGTAAGAGTACTGGAGTGGGTTGCCATTGCCTTCTCCAAAAGGTCCATGGGTCATTCCCAAATCAAATCAGTTGGAGACTTCATGCTATATGATGGGAAAGAAACGTCCCAGAAGAAGGTATCTCTGAGCTGAAACGAACACTCGAAATGAACACAGAATTTACCTTATCAAGTTGGGGAATTAGAATCCAGTGATCTTAAAATGACCTTAAAACCTGGGCTTCCTAGGTAGTGCAGTGGTAAGAATCCACCTGCCAATGTGGGAAACACAAGAGACGCAATTTCGATCCCTGGGTCAGGAAGATCCCCCTGAGAACGAAATGGCAACCTGCTCCAGTATTCTTGCTTGGAGAATTCCATGGGCAGTGTAGCCTGGCGAGTTACAGTCCATGAAGTTGCAAAGAGTCAGAAATGACTGAGTGACTGAGGACACACACCACACGACCTTACAAGCTACCATCTAGAGCTTGTTGGAGCTGACCCACCCACTTGGAAGGGGGAGCAGAAAATTAAGGGCAAAGGCAAGTGATTGAGAGCGTGCCAACTGTTCCTGGGGGGAGCAGAGGCTGAAGTGTCTTGCTAATCCCATGCCTTTCTCCTCACCCTGAGTGAGTAGACCGGCTGAGCTGAAGGAGCAAAGAGAATGCCTACCTTAGCTGCTCCATCATGCTGATTTTAGAGGCAAACCGCAATCACCAGTTTTGAGGTAGAAACCTTTGCTGCTGACACTAGTGTTTGAATCTTCTACTCACATTGTTGAGAGAAGAGTACATGTTTGATGCTTCCTTTAAAATCTTTTTCTATTCCCTCACCATGGAAGAACAAAATTGGCAAGAGGTGGAAAGGAGGAATTTAGTCATAAGCAGAGAGGTATGCATGGAAATCTGTGGTTATTGTCCTGAGTTCTCAGGGTCCCCTTCTGTCTTGTTTAATACACCCGAGAAGCATGATATTTACTCGGGGACTCCTGGAAGACCCAGTGGTGTCCTAATGAAATAATAATGGGGCATATCCTTCTCCCCAGCATTTTCTACTGGGAAGATATACTGTCATCCCAGAAGGGGATTCAGTTCAGTTCATTTCAGTTCAGTTCAGTCGCTCAGTCGTGTCCGACTCTTTGCAACCCCATGAATCGCAGCACGCCAGGCCTCCCTGTCCATCACCAGCTCCCGGAGTTCACCCAGAGACTGGGATTAGGTCTAATAAATTGCACTTCAGAATGCAGGATGCAGGGCAGCGTCCTCAGGCGGATGGCCCTGAGCACAGAAAATTCATCATCCTGGGGGGCAGACACACAGCAGGCATCAAGCAACAGGAAGTAGCCTGGAGTGTGTCCCTGCCCAGAAGTGGTTCTTGGAGCTGAGAAGGAAATACCGGCAGTGATGCAGGGGAGAGTGACTGTGTGTGGGGGCTGTGCAGGAGGGGGCACTCAGATGCTGTATTTGTGGGTCCCTGTCCTCTTCCTAAGAGAATGTTGCTCATTCCTGGGTCCACCTGGCTTTCTCAGCCTCAGCACTGTTGATGTCCTAGGTCAGATCATCCTAGGCTGGGACGGAGGGGGCTGTCTCGTGTAGTTTAGGATGTTTGGCATTTTCCCTGCCCTCTGCCCACTAGATTCCACTAGCACAAAAAACGTCTCTAGACAAAACATCCCAGGATGGGGGACAAATTGCTCCCAGTTGAGAACCACTGGTCTATACTAGGAGAGATGGAGTGGCTGCCAAGTCACCAGAACAGAGAATGGCTTTCAGTCTCACTCAGAGTCCACTGGGACCCCAGCTCCCCCTCACCCACCTATCCTGCCTCACCCAACATTTCTTCCCCTGCTCACCCCACGCTTGCTGGTCCTCAGGTGCCCCAGCTGTTCCCTGGTTAGGGACTGTGTGTTTTCCCTTTCTCCTGCCTGAAATGCTCTTTGCACCTCCCCCTCGCCGGTATACAAGTGGCTCATTTCCTCCCCCATTTGGGTCTCTGCTCAAATGTCAGTCACTTGGAGACATCTTCTCCCTGACCTTTCACCTTGAAGGGCACCCCATGGTCATTCTGACTTACTCTCCCCGTGGTACCCCTCCCCATTCTGTACCTGCTGCCCATCTTCCTCGTCAGAGCTCATATTCCTTGAGGACAGGACTTTGTCCGCTAAATCAACTGCTGAAGTCCCGGCTTCTCCAATAGGGCCTGGCCCCTCAGATGCTCAGAAACCTGTTGACTGAAAGAGGACGGAGTCTGTGCCCATAGCGGTCACCAGCGTGAACTCAGAGCCCACATGATGTTAAAGAAGGCTGTTGAGGTGTGATTAATGACTTCTCGGATGGTGTCCTCTCTTGTAGGTGTGAGATGGGCATAAATGGAAATCAGAAATAATCAAGCAAGATGCACATACTAGGTGTCCGCCTGGGCTCAACTCTGCATGGGGCTGAGAGCTTGGCTTGGGGTCAGATTGACCTGGATTCAAATATCTGCTGTGGGATTTCATGAAAAAGCCACACAGTGGCTTTGGGACCTTTGGTAACTGTTCACTCCTCCAGGCATCAGTTGGACAGTGGGGATATGGGTATCCCCTCCTGGCCAGGTTGTTCGGAGGAGAACATGAGCTGATGCTGACAAACGATCGGTCCACCCTCCTGAGACGGATCTGCCTCCAATCTGGGCCTCCGTGAGATGCTGCCTGCCCCCTCAAAGCAGATGCAGGCAGGGCCTAGTGTCCCCCTGTTTCCATGGCCCAGTGTGGTTCGAGTAGGCTGGGTGATGGTGGGAATGAGGGTGCTAAGAAGGAGTGGGGCTGCACTTTCAGCCTAGGCAAGTCCCACCCAGCACACCAGTCCAGAACTGCTATGAGCAGAGAAATGGGGCTGGTTGAACTTGGGCTTCAGGGTCATCAGGCAGTTCACTTGGTGGGGGCACCTGAGTAGTGCCTGCTGCCACTTTCCTCCTCCCAAACCCTCAGGGGGGTCACCTGGCCAATGTCATCCCAGTGTGGGCAGCAGGAAGCGGCCCCGTGGTTTTGTGAGCTTCCAAACAGCAGTCCGGAGCTGTATGGGCCTCCAGCCCAGGACATGACCTCTGCTGTCTTCCAGAGGTTCCCCGGGAACTGTGTCCATTTGGGTTTTGTATGCATAGTTCACAACAGGATGTGACCTGAGACACCTTTCCATATTTCTGTGTCTAGCATTTCTCCCTACAGTTTGCCCCAAGACCCTGAATCAACATCATACCTTTATACCAGTGGCTGCAAGAGAATATTGTTACAAATACTATTCTTAGGGTGTCCCCAAGCCAGGACGGAACCCTTTTGTTCCTACTCCTGAAGTTGAGAGTCTGAGAGCATCATTCCCTTCCCCTCACTCCAACCTTGCCTCTCCTCCAGGCTTCCTGAGTGCAGATGCAAAGATGGGAATACAGGTCAAGCCCCTGGGTGACACTTTCAACAAGGAGTCATTTACCACACCCCTTGGCTACCACGCTCCCCGCTGCCTTCCTAGAGTTGGGAGGAGGAGGATGTCACAGGGAACTTTAACCTTTCCTATTAAAAATTGTTGGGCTTCCCAGGTGGCTCAGTGGGTAAAGAAACTGCCTGCAAGGCAGGAGACACAGGAGAGTCGGGAAGTTTCCCTGGAGGAGGACATGGCAACCCACTCCAGCGTTCTTGCCTGGAGAATCCCATGGACAGAGGAGCCTGGTGGCTACTGTCCAGGGAGTTGTGAGGAGTCGGACACGACTGAAGGGACTGAGCATGCACGCACGCTTTAAAAATTGTTGGGGGATGAGACGATCATACGAGTAAATATAGGAATTGGAGAAAATGTGTCCTATTTAGGCCCGGGAAAGGAACAAAGAAACAAAGGGAAAGGAGCCTGAAGGGAGTCCAGCAGCTTCCTGAGGGTGACTCACTATCGGGAACATCTGATGGAAAGACTCTTTGTCCTGCAGACTGGCACCGGGCAGAACATTCCGCCGAGGTGGGCTCAGGCCTGGGCAAGCCGCACTTCTGGGCAATTTGTTTGCCAGCAGAGTCTTTCCTCAGAGGACTGGGCCCTTCCCCTCCATCCAGTGTGGAGCCCTGCCTGGGACACAGCTATTGATATAACACAGTGGTTAACAGTACAGGCTCCGAAGTCGGGATTCCTGGGTTCAAATCATTCTTCTGCCACTTAGTAACTGCAAGTCCTCAGAGGAGTTTGTTAATGTGTCTGGGCCTCAGTGATCCCTCTATACAATGGAGATACCATAATGAGCACGGAGCGAGTTATTACTAGTACGTGGTTCAAATGGTTTCCAGCAACATTAGTTGCTCAGTAAATGTCAGGTAGCATTATTTCACTGTGAATTTAACCCTCCAACAACAAATTGCCTTTCTACCTTACACTCCCACCTGTGAGCTAGGACTTCTCAGAACCTCACAGTTTTAGTCTGCTACTGGCCACCAGTGGTAGGAATTCTCCAAGGTCTCCTCAGGGACAGGCCCGGGGTCAAGTAAGGAATCTGTCTTTGCTTACTGGCCTTGGGTCAAGGACATTCCTTTGGCGTTGGTAGGGCATCCCCACCCATGGGTCAAGGGGCCGTAGCACAAGTCCAGGTGACTCCTCAGGAACACCTGTGCCATGCAGACGTGTGGAAACGAGAGCAGACAGAAGAGCCCTCAGACCCCCACTGGGGTACAAGCCCAGGGAACATGACTTGTGAGCCATGAAACTCCTACAGACTTCCTGAAGCCTCTCCCACTTCCTGGACAATGCAATGGATGAAGAAATATACACTCCTGGTTCCTATTAGCATGGGGTGTCTTTGTCCCCTTGGAGGACTTCCCAGGAATCATATCAGAAGCAAAAAAGATAGCTGCTTGTTTAAAATCTGTTCCTAAAAAAAGTTAGGTGATAGGCTAAAAAGATAACTCTCGTACATTCCGTGCTTATTACATGTCAAGCACTGGGCCAAATCTTCATATACATCATTTCATTTGATTACCACAACAGCACTATGAACTAGGTCCTCTATTATCATCTCCATCTTACAGAGGAGGGAACCAAGGTTCAGAGAGGTTAAGTATCTTATCCAAGGTCACACAGCTAGGAAGTGGTGAGGCTGAGGTTCAATTCCAGGTCTGTTTGACCTTTGAGCCCAAGTGACTTTATTTCACATTAGGAAATGGAGTCTCCTAATAAAGGAATTGTCCCTCTGACCTTTCTTCTGATTACTGGAGTATTTCAGTTAAATATATACTTTCTTTCTTAGCAACGGGGACATTCAGGGTCCTGTGTATGAGACTTACTGTATTACCAAAGAATACTTTTTTCCTCCTCATTTTAGGTGATATTGTGAAAAGGACACTTGACCCAGATACGCAGTTATCTTTTGGAATAAACCGGATTGCCGCAAATGCCTCTTAATTAAGCCATGACCTTTACCCAGTTTATCTTCTTTCTGAATGAAAGCTTTCATTTTCTGCCCAAACTACTTTGAGTGAAAATGAGGCTGGACCTGTAAAGCATTAACCTTTTTCTCTCTTCCTTTCTATATCTGCCACTCTGTTTCCCATCTCTCTTTTCCAGTTGGCCACAGGAAATTGCCACTGGCAGTCCTGAAGGCCCCTCCGACTCCACCCCTCACCCCAAATAAAGCACATCCACCCCTACTCCTGCTGGAGGTGCCATTGTTCTCCCAGCCTGCAGAGTTCAAGGTCAGTGAAGCAGCTTTCCTGGCATCACTTCCTTCATTCCTGATGTAGCAGAAGTCACCAAGCCCACAAAAGCTGCCTTCCCAGCATCCCGGGCCTTTGTCTCCATCAGCACCTTGTCCTGAGTTCCAGACATCCTCACCTCCTCTCAGGACCCAGGCCCATTCACAATCTGGCTGGCATGAGCTGCCAGAGAGGCCTTGCCTTCAAGGGACGTGATCACATACACTTGCCCAGCAACCTTCTGAGAGTCCCTTTGCCAACTCCGGCAGTCTTCTCAGAGTCCCAGAGAGCAGACCCTCTGTGCCCCCTCTTTCCTATCAGATCTATCTTCCCACTCATAATTTAGCTCACTTCACGCCCTCTGGCGAAGATGCCCTTCCCCTCCCTGGTGGTCTTCAACCACCCCTGTGCCAAGTGTTGGAAAAGGAAGTTAGACTCCATTTCCCACTCAGCTTAATTGTTGTAACTGCCTGGAGCTCTGTAACGAGAACTCTGAGGTCATATAGATGGTCAATGTGAGTGAGAGAGAGAGAGAGAGAGAGAGAGAGTGTGTGTGTGTGTGCACGCGTGTGTGTGTGTGCGCCTGCACGCACTATGATTGATTAGCAATGTCTGCCATGAGTGTAAAAGCCCAAATGATCAATTAGTGATGTCTGCCACAGGAAAGAAGGGAGAAATTGAAACCAGTGGACTCTGGCTAGGCTTTCACGGTGGTCCAGCAGTAAAGAATCTACCTACAATGCAGGAGACACAGGAGATGCAGGTTTGATCCCTGGGTTGGGAAGATCCCCTGGAGGAGGGCATGGCAAACCATTACTCCACTATTCTTGCCTGGAGAATCCTGGACAGAGGAGCCTAGTAGGCTGTAGTCCATGGGGTCCCAAAGAGTCGGACATGACTGAAGCAACTGGGCACACACAGGCTCTGGCGAGAGCCAGAGATGATAGCCTGCCTATTCCATGCAGCCTTGTGTCAAGGCAACCCTATCCGTCATCTTGCAATCAACGCACTATCATATGAATACACACCTTATTACAAAGGGCTCTGGGAATTAAAAACACTAAGGAGATCTGCCATTGAGAAGGCTATGATTAGGAGTGTATTTATGCCACTCTTTATTATATCCCACCCTGTTCTCGATCTGCATGAGACAATTAAAAATCTGATCTATAACAATAATGGCTAACACTTATGGGGATTGCTCTGTGCCAGGCCCCATGCTGAGGTTTTGCCATACATCGTCTCAATTAATCATCTTGACTCTGTGAAGGAGGAACTCTTACTAGGCCCATTTTGTAGACAAGGAAATGTCTGAAGTGGTGAAGTAACTTGTTCAAGGCCACCTAGGCAGTAAGTGGTGGGACCAGGATATACACCCGGGGCTGTCTGATCTCGAAGCTTGACTGGCAGGTTGACGGGCATTTTTATGATTTTATTAGTGTGCGGTGAGCTACTCACTTTTGGTGAGCGTATTACGAATAGACTGTCGGGTCTTTGAGGGCAGAAATCTGCCACACACTCTGTGTCATTTCCTTTCCTTCAACAGCCAGCTACTCAACATGGTGCTAAACCAGAACTGGTGGACGCTTGGAGTCTCTGATGCTCACTTTAAGGCCAATCAAGCCCATTGGAAGTGCTTCCCTGAGAGCTCAGTTGGTAAAGAATCCTCCTGCAATGCAGGAGACCCTGGTTCAATTCCCAGGTCAGGAAAATCCGCTGGAGAAGGTATTGTAGGCTACCCACTCCAGTATTCTTGGGCTTCCCTTGTGGCTCAGCTGGTAAAAAAATCCACCTGCAATGCAGGAGACCTTGGTTCAATCCCTGGGTTGGGAAGATCCCCTGGAGAAGGGAAAGGCTACTTATTCCAGTATTCTGGCCTGGAGAATGCCATGGACTGTATACCCCATGGGGTCCCAAAGAGCTGGACATGACTGAGAGACTTTCACTTTTCACTTTCACAAGCCCTATTCGTTATCTATCTAGCATTATCTTAACATATTTTCAAGCCATTGGAAGGAGGATCACAGATACGTACAGGGTATGTGGGACTGGATCAAAAAGGCTCAGGGATCCAAAAAACAGTGTTCCAGAAAACAAAAATATCTCCCTCTCTGTGGCTGCAGTGCAATCATTTTCAGATGTGACAGCAACATTTTGGCCACAAGAGGGCAGTAAAGACAAGGCTACCAGGACCAAATCGCACCAGATTCCATCCAGGCCTCAGAAGCAAGTGGAGACCTTGGTCGCAATCATTTCCTCTACTGATATTACAGCCACCGTCATAAATCTTCAGCTGAGATGTACTGCACGGCTGATGCGAAGAGCTAACTTATGGGTTCTCTGCAATTTCCAACAGAAACTAAGCTAAATGGGTTTGTATTCATAAATGTATTCATGCCACCTGCATTTATTGAGCACCTACTGTATTCCAAGTACTGTGCTGCTGCTGAGGATGACAGAGAAGTAAAGTGAGAATTCTTCTGCAGGCTCCTAAAAGGCACCTGCAACCTCAGAGGAGGCACTCGCGTCTTCCTGGAAGGGCCTGCGATGAATGGCATCGCAGGAGATGACATGGGAGTTGGGCCTTAAAGGAAGTCTAGGATTCCCCCATATAGAGGAGACTGGGGAGAGGGCATCTCAGGCAAAGGGAACAGGAGAATTGGAACTGCACAAGTCCCTGGCCTGGAAGTGAATCTTTTTTACTACTTTCCAGGGGTTGGGATTTGATGGTTATCCTTATATGAAGAATCCTGGGATTTTCCCGCCTCTTTTGTTCAGGTTTGTAAACAGAGACAGGAGTGGAGCTACAAGCTCCAGCTAAAGGGTAGCAGTGGGAACCATCTTTTCTAGAAAATTCCTATGGTTATATTCTTCCTGAGCACGTTTGTGGGAGCTCCCAGCAAAAGCTTCACAGATCTTCCTCTGGAACAAACCCAAAGGGACAAGGTGGGGACCCTTGGTGCACTTCCCACCCACACTCAGAGACGGCTGAGGGCCCGGCTCTCATCATGGAAAAGCGGCCACCATCCAGTCCCCGAGTAGCTGGATTTCCCAATCTGTTCTTCCTCCATGAGCTCTTTTTCCAAAGTGGTCTTTCAACCCCTCCCCCTTTTTCTCCTGCTTTAGGGAGATTCTGTGTCAAAGAACAGTTGCCCTGGCAGTTGATCTGAGCCTCTGGGTATAAGGTCATGAGGTCTCTGAGGTTAGCCCTGAGCTCAAATCTAGGTCATGTCCTCACCATGGCTATGTGAGCTTGGAGTTGAGGCTCAGTCTTTCTGGGCCTCCATTTCTTTATCTGAGAAATGAGAATCAGAGTCCTTTCCTCACAGGCTTATGCTGAGCAGCTGCAGTGGTACATGTGAGCTGCAGTCCCAAGTGAGGGCCTGGGCTCTGGACCCCAGGATGCCTGAGCATCGTGAAGGGCATGTCAGGGTATCAGGAACACCTGGGCAAGGGCCATAGCTTAATCTGCCCAGGGATCCTCCTGGGGAAGGTGAGTGCCTTCCCTCCCCAGCATGGGGGCCTCAGTGAGGAAAGCACGCCCAGAGACTGTCGGGGGAGGCTGAACAGTTCTCTCCGCCAGTGCTGACCCTTAGTCCAGGGAAGCTGGGAGCAGAGGGGCTAAAACGGATGCTGGAGGGAGGGTGATGGGGGAGCCGATGCCAGGGGGCAGCCATGGCCCCCACAACGCAGAGTTGTTCCTTCTCAAAGGGATCCCAAGAGAGGGCAGGGCCAGGTGAGAGCAGGGATTGTGTCAATCACAGTGTCAGGGCTGTACCCATGACAAGAAAAGGGGACCTCAACCCAGAAACTAGAAAGCCAAGAGCACAGGGGGTGTCAGGGCCTGGGGAGAATGTCAAAGTTGTGAGGCAATGGAGAGAAAGGTCCTGTGTGTCTTTCATCATCACCATCATCACCATAGCAATATTACTGCTAATAATAATAGAGGAGTACCTTGAATTTACTGAGCTCCTACCACACTTCAGGTACTTTCCACACATGAAATCCTCACAACAGTATTTCCACGTATTTGTCATTACTCACATTTACAGATGAAGACTCTGAGGCTCAGAGAGTCTAAGGAACTTCCCAACTTGCTAAAAAAAAAAGCAGCAAAAGGCAGGATTTCAATCCCAGGGCACCTGACTTCAAAGTTGAGCCTCTTTCCACTTCCCTAGTGCTTCTCTGAAAGAATGAGTCACTCTTGATTCCAAGGACAAAGACCCCATGCAAATATCCTTCAACAATTTGGTTACTCTGAGTTAAAATGCATGGAACTCAAAGGCAGATTGGGAAAATCAGCTGATGTTTAAGGGATGAGCAGGGGAAAAAAGAGAATCCTGGGTGCCAAAGAAAACAATGAGCTGTGGGAGGTGCCCCACAGACCTGAGACCAGCCAGTCCTGCACCCTTCTGTTCTCTCACCCGCTCCCATCCTAGCACCCAACTGACTGGGCCAGATTTTGCAATGACCCTTCTCCGTCTTCAGACTTGCCTGGGGAGGGGACATTCTGCTTTCTGCAGGGCTGGGACTTCCAACTCCTGCCCCATTGGAAATCAGCAACTGAAAGCCAGGCAGAGCCTTTTTCAAGTCCAAAGAGTGGCTGTGTGGCCTCCTCCGGCATGTCTCCTAATCTCTCCGGGCCTCAATTGTCTTGTCTGTGAGATGGGCTAATACCTGACTTGTGCACATGTAAGATGCCCTCAGTTATAAGATGCTCCATGATCTTATGTACCACTGCAGAAAGATTTCTAAAAGTGCTGCCAATAGAACTCTGAGTCAATACTGAGATGGCATGAACACTCAGACACATCCAAATTGTGGTGATACAAAAATATGCAATGGATGTTTGTTTTAGAATTGATGACAGAGGGCGATGGTCCCCACATCCAACTCTCAGCACAGTGCCTGGCTTGGAGCCATCATCCTGTGAATGGAAGCCAGATGGGGCTGCATTTGCTCTTTTGCCTCTTGTTTATAGAGTCCCCGCCAGAACTCCCTCCACCCTCAGGGCTATCTTTCCAGTGCCCCACCCCGGTGAGCACCCCGACACCTCCCCCCTTCACTCGCTGCTTCTCCCTCCCCGCTTCCTCCCCTCTCAGGAGCAGCTTCTCTCCAGGCAAGAACCTGGGCTCACATCCCTTCAGAAATGGAGAGGGAGAAAAAATACGATTTTAAAAGTTCTCGGGAAAGCTTTCTTTTTCTCTGTTTTCAGTGAGCCTGTCAGACTCCTACCTGTTCTTTGAAAGTTAGAACATTAGCTGGGTCAGCAGGGGAGCCCAGTGCACTGCAGAGCTTCTGCACTTGGGCAAAACTTTTCTTCCTGCTGCGGCAAGACCGCATCCTTGGTTCCTTCCCCTGCTCTCCTCCTCTGGCTCTCTGGATAGTGGGGCTGATTCCTGTCTTGAAAGGCATTCATAGTCTGCCTGAAGGGGCAGAAGTCGAGTTTGGCCATTCTCCAGCTCCTTGCAGCCCACAAGAGCTGCAACTGAGGAACCACCAAGCCTATTCTCTGTCCTCGGGGCTTACACAGGAGCTGGTGGTCCATCCACTGGCCCCTCACACACCCAACTCCTCCTAGCTTTGGTCTATCGGCTCTGGACCCCTTGCTTCCCCTTGACCAGAAATCAGGCATGAGGGAGGGGCAGAGATCCTCAGGGATGCTCCTGCAAAGGAGGGACACCCACTCCCCTCACACAGGTGGGTGGACTCAGCTCAGTCTTGTCACCTGAGCTTTGCCAATAGCGTTCATCTGGGCCTTGCCCACAGGTGTATCTCCCCGGTGGGTACCATGCACACCTCAGAGTTGGGAGATGCCCACCTGCTTCTCTGAGAGCCTTTGGTTTCTTTCTCCCGAGACCACCGTGGGCAAGGGGTTACCACATGTTGAGCTAAGCTCCCCATGTGTAGATGGATCAGACTCTTCCCTACTGCCCTGGAAACACTGTTCAAGAGACATGGAATATTCTAGAGCCACATTAACAGCTCCCAAGCCATGAGGATCCCAGAGAGGGGAGTCCTAGGTGTCTCATAAGAAAAAAAAAAAGAGCCATATTTTTGCTTTTTGTTTGCCCACTGATGTTCCTTCTTTAGGAGACAAGGAGGAAGAAGTGGGTTTATATAAAAGAAGGCTGATGCCAAGTCCCCGAGCAGTTGAGGAACCCAGGGGGGCGCTCAACACTCAGCTAGAGCAGCCAGCCTACGGCCCCGGAGGCAGGCCTCGCTGTGAAAGTGAAAGTCGCTCAGTTCTGTCCGACTCTTTGCAACCCCATGGACTATATACAGTTCATGGAATCCTCCAGGTCAGAACACAGGAGTGGGTAACCTTTCCCTTCTCCAGGGGATCCTCCCAACCCAGGGATTGAACCCAGGTCTCCCACATTGCAGGCAGATTCCTTATCAGCTGAGCCTCAAGGGAAGTCCTGCCAAGGGGGCTGGAAAGGCAAGAACTGGCTGACCTCAAATTCTGAAGGCTGAGAAGGAGACAGTGGAGAAACGGTAGCTTCAAATTAGAAGTGACTGAGATGCAGAGAGTGAACTTTTCCTTATCTGTCACACGGGTCTTAGGGTACAGGTCAAATTGCCTTCTTGTCATTCTGAAATCCCCAAACCTTTGAAAACAGAAAGCCTCACCTTTTTTCCCTAAATTTTTGGCACAAAAACTCAGTGAGTGGTGAAGTCTGACCTGCATTAATAAGAAGTAATGTATAACTTACTTGTCCCACCAAAGGTGAAAATAGGCATGTGTTTGATCAAAGTGTGGTACTGCTGATCCTATGGAGGCATCATGGACTGTATACCCTATTATTCTTTTTCTAAAATCTGAGAGGAAAAGGCTTAGTTTTGAAACACAACAGACCCCGAGAATTTTTGGCTAAGGGCCTGAGGACCTGCAATATCTTCTGCAAAAGATTATTCTAGAAATCAAATCAGATAACACGGGTAAAGCACTTACCATAGACTTTGGCATCTAGTAGGAAATCCACTGGCCCCTGGCCCCAGATGGTATCCCTAGCATGTTTGGACCTTGGACAGAAAGAGAGTTGGACATCCTTTTGAAAAGGGACCTTTTCCCTGAGGGAGCAATAGGGACTTCCCTTAACACCAGGATCCCCCTTGATCCCCCAAATCATATTTCTCCCAGTGAATCAAGGTAACCACCGTCCCCCCAAGTCAGTTTCCAGAAAGAACATTGTATTATACATGGCTTTCTCCCCCAGCTGCTTTAAGTTGCAATACTCCCTGTTGGTTATGAAGTTGAAAAATACATTCACATCTGTCCTTGATCTGGTAAGTCAAGAACGTGAAAACTCAGAAATACAAAGACATTCTTCCATGCTCCTTCTAAAGGGGCAGTTTCCATCAACTGTGCAGGCGAGTAAGAACTGCTTTACATATGTTTTTGATGCTGAAACTATAACATTTGACTTTCTTCTCCTGCCCCAAAGTGTTAACCAAATAAATAAGAATTAGATGATGTTTGCATAAACTCCGATACATGGCCTAAGATTCTTGTTTCTCTTCTGACTTCGGCATAGGGCTTAGCTACTTAATCCTTACACTTTAAAGCACATGTCCTACTTATTTATTTATTTGATCAAATCCAGTTATGTGGCGAATAACCTCTTCAAATATACAAGCAAGGAGGTTGTTTTGTAGTCTTACCAGAGTGGAATGAACACTGGAGCTTTGTGGCTGTTTAGGGGTGGGGCCACTGCACTTATTATCTGGATCAATATAGGTTCTTTTCTGTCTTCATCGCCTTGGTCCCCTGACTTCTAGCCACTGGCCACCAGGGGGAATGGGCATAGGGTGACCAACGGATTTCACTTATCTGAGACTGAACTGAACAAATTGTGGATAAACAGGGACCAAGTGGTTTCCTGGGCATGGGCGAGAGGATGGGTGTGTCAAAGTAAGCTACCTCTTCCGCTGGGTTGGAATGCCTGTGCCATCTTTATTTCTGAATAAGTGCATGAACAGCTGGTCACACTAGCAGGAGATGGAAGGCAATGGAAGCTTCAGGGTAAAAGGACATTGGCAGAAAGCCACTGTGAGCTGTGCAGGAGCAGGGGCCCAGCCCAGTCTCATCCCAACAGGTACCAGCCACGCGGGGCCGTGGGATGGAACACATCTCTGGAGAGCTTGGTGAAGGCCTGGGGTGTCACAGGGAGGAGAAGCCCATGGACACACACAATGCCTCATTGCCCAATGCCACACACACACGGACTCTCCCACAGTGCCAGGAGGGAACAGAAGTTCTCCCACCACAAACCAACAAACAAACAACAGCAACAAATGACAACAATGAATGATGATGCTGCCTCCTGGAGGAGGGCTGAAGAATGGGTAAGGAAAGTCCAGAACAAAATTGAGATTACATTCTGAAAAGGCAAAAATTCATCCCAAAGAGTTCATCTCAGACTGTTTTAAATCACAGACATTAAGAATGTCCAGTATGAGGTTTTTATTTCTTGGTGGTGAGAAAGATCTCTGTGCTAGATCAAGTTGACATTATTTAGAGGGGAAAGGTTACATTCTTGAGTCTTAGAGAATAAGTGTGGAAGCTCCTCCCCCACTGGCTTGATCACTATGACAGCTTCTGTTACTTTTAAGATAAGGTCCAGATCTCTGCCACAGATGCTGGATGACATCGTCCCTGCTTTGCCCCTTTCCAATCACATCTGGTACTATCGCCTCCCCTCGCTCTGCATACCCAGAGCACTGGCCTGCTTCCCATCCCCCACTCCCAGAGTTCGTCCTGTTTCAGGGCCTTTGCACCCCTCCTGATGTTCTTCCTGAATACCTCCCTTACTTCTTTTCCTAGATCATTCTAATTTTCCTTCTTCATCCCACATTAAATGTCTTTTCCTTGGGGATGCAATTCATGACCTCTGATATTAAGCATTTCTGCATCCCCAGTACCTGGCACAATGTGGAGCACAAAGTTGGTACTTAAAAAATATTTATCAGATTGACATAAGAACTCCAATAGTTCATCCCTCCTTAGAACGGATGAATAAACTGGTGAAAACTTCCTCAGAATCAACTTTTTTTTTTAAATTCTGGAAGTTAATCAAAAGCATGAAACAGTAAATAGAATTGTGGTTGGTTGTTTTGATCCGTCAGGTGGCTTCACAGAGGAGTAATTTAAAGGGCCTGCCATCATCTTGCCTAACTTAGGACTCTCCCAGTACTGAGACGGTTATCCAAAGGGCATTTGTCAAAGATATTTAAGGACGTGTACTAGTTCCTACTGGCTGGACAGTGTATAACAGCTGGGGCAAACAACAAACTAACCAAAAATTTGAGAGAAAAAGCTGGAGGATAAGATACTTTGAGAAATAAGGGCTTTGAAAAACTCTGGCGTTTTCTTGAGAGTATTGCAGGCTGCAGGCATACCAAGTGGTAGATCCATGCTCAGGGAAGAACTGAGAAGGTCTTATAGTTGGCTGACCTTAAATTGTTGCACAAATAGGAAGAAAAGGTTAAGGCAGAGTTGTCAGCTCTGACCTGAGTGTTGAAGGCGTGCCTCAATGGGTATCAGAACTCATCTATAAAGACTGAGAGTGTTTTGTTGTTCTAGACATCTCAAGACATCTCTTTCTACCCTCTGGCTGATTACTAAGCCAATGAAATAGAGACTTCAGTGATCGCAGTTGACAAAGAATACAGACTTTACAAAATTAGTTCAGAAAAGTCATTAAACAACTACAACAAGTAGAAATATAAACTGTGGGAAGGACGATAATCTAATTTCCAGAATTGCCATGTTAAAATGTTCAGTGTCCGGTTTTCAACAAAAAAATTATGAGGCATGCAAAGAAACAAAATGTATGGTTCATGCACAGAAAGAAAAACAATCAATAGAAACTCCCTGGGAAAACCTAGATGTTTGGTTTACTAGACCAAGACTCCATATCAAATATTTCAAATATGTGAAGAAAGCTAGAGAAAATCATGAGAATGATGCATTACCAAATAGAGAATATCAATTAAGAGATAGAAATTATAAAAGGGAATCAAATGGAAATTCTCAAGTTGAAAATTACAATATTAGAAATTAATAATTCACTTGTTTTAGTTGCTAAGACATGTCTACCTCTTTGCGACCTCTTGGACTGTAGCCAGGCAGGCTCCTCTCTTTGTGGGATCTGCCAGGGAAGAATACTGGAGTGGGTTACCATTTCCTTCTCCGGGGGATCTTCCTGACCCAGGGATCAAACCCACGCTTCCTGCGTTGGCAGGCAGACTCTACTGTTGAGCCACCAGGGAAGTGAGCCACGTATTATCTTTGTGTTATATTTATATCAAAAGGATTCTGGAAGATGTGTGTGTGTATATCTTTATCTGATGGGCTAAAAAAAAAATTCACTAAGTGGGCTCACTAGCACAGTTAAGCAGACAGAAGAAAGAATCAGCAAATTTGAAAATGGATTAACTATCTAATATGAGGTGCAGAAAGAAAAACTAAGGAAGGAAAACCAACAGCCTAAGAGACCTATAGGACACCATCAAGAATATCAACATATGTATAATGGGAGTTTCAGGAATAAAGAGAGAGAAAGGGAGGTATGTGGAATATTTGAAGAAATAATGACTCAAAATTTAAAATGTTGATGAAAACTTTAATCTACTCACACAAGAAGCTCAACAAACTCCAAGAAGGATAAATACAAAAAAGATTCACACAGAGATAAAGTGAAATCAAACTCTGTATAATTTAAGACAAAAAAAAGCTTCCTTGAAAGTGGTAAAAGAGATGTGACTCGCCCTGTATGGTTCAGTTCAGTTGCTCAGTTGTGTCTGACTCTTTGTGACCCCATGAACTGCAGCATGCCAGGCCTCCCTGTCCATCACCAGCTCCCGGAGTCCACCCAAACCCAAGTCCATCGAGTTGGTGATGCCAACCAACCATCTCATCCTCTGTCGTCCCCTTCTCCTCCAGTCCTCAATCTTTCCCAGCATCAGGGTCTTTTCAAATGTGTCAGCTCTTTGCATTAGGTGGCCAAAGTATTGGAGTTTCAGCTTCAACATCAGTCCTTCCAATGAACATCCAGGGTTGATCTCCTTTAGGATGGACTGGTTGGATCTCATTGAAGTCTGAGTGACTGTCAAGAGTCTTCTCCAACACCACAGTTCAAAAGCATCAATTCTTCAGCACTCAGCTTTCTTTATAGTCCAACTATCACATCCATACATGACTACTGGAAAAACAATAGCCTTGACTAGATGGACCTTTGTTTACAAAGTAATGTCTCTGCTTTTTAATATGCTGTCAGTGATCCTCAATTAGATTAATAGCTAATTTCTCTTCAGAAACCACGGAGGCCAGAAAGCAGTGGGATGACATATTCAAAATGTTGAAATGATAAAAACACCAACCAAGACTTCTATATCTTACAAAACTATTCTTCAAATATAAAGGAGAAATTAAGACATTCCCAGATGAACAAAAATGGAGAGAATTCGTAGCTGGTTGATCTTCCTTACAAGAAATGCTGAAGGGAGTCTTTCAGGCTTAAATGTCTTTCAGAAATAACTCAAATTCACCTAAAGAAATAAAGGACATTGTTAAAGGTAACTACATAGATAAATATAAAACACAGCATTAGTCTCTTTTTGGTTTGTTTCCTTTTTCCTATATGCTTTAAAAGACATCTTCCTAAAACAGTAATTATAAATCTATGCTGATGGGCACACAAAGCAGAAAGATGTAATTTGTGACAATAACCACATGAAGAGGGGACAGTCTTATAGGAGCAGTTTTTGAACACTATTGAAACCAAATTGGTATTAATCTGGACTAGATTGTTATAAATTAAGATGTTAATTATAATATCCAGAGCAATCACTAAGAAAATAAAAATATATGGCAAAAGCAATAAGGGAATTGAAGTAGTACCCTATAAAATATCTATTTAGCACAAAAGAAAGTAGTAATGGTGAAATTGAAGCCAAAAAAAAGGAAAAAAGATTTGATGTGTAGAATAGCAAAATGAAACGAGTAAGCCCTTCCTTATAAGTAATTACATTAAAAGAAAATGAATTAAACTCTATTCAAATGGCAGGAATAGGTGGAATGGATTTAAAAAACATGATCCAACTATGCACCATCTATAAGAGACTCACTTTAGGTGCTGCCGTGGTTTAAATTTCAAGGGGAAGACAGTGACTGAGGCTGCCTATTCAAGTCTATTTCTGTCAAACAATATCCCTTCTTCTTTGACAACTTGGGAGAGTGGAATCCAGGGAAATTATTGATATTCTGCCAAAAACCTAGAAACCACTTTCTGCTAAGCTAGATCAAAAATGAAAATAACACATAAATGGAAACTTTGAAGGTTATTCTCAGCCAATTGATAGTGGGCAATGACTATATCACCTGCCTCTTCTACTTCTGATACTTGATCATGTCCTTCAGTAATATCCATGGGCTGTATGTGTGGCCTTTTAGTAGCAAAGAAGGGGCTGGTACTCTTCTACATCTCCCAAGGGCATCTACCTTACAGTGTGGCTTGAGAGGAGAATTTGGGCCACCTGGTCTATATGACGGTTTGAACTGAAATTTGATTCAACATTGTTTTTTAGCACCAATCATTATGCTAAGTTTTGAGGCTGCAGTGTGAATGAATCCAAGTCTCCTGTCTCATGGAGCTTCTTTGTTAAGGTGGGGTGAAGGGATAGACAGATAGTAAACAAGGAAACAAGAATATATGAGTCACATGGCAGTGTATGCTTTGTAGACAAATCTCTTAAGGGAAGGGAGTGAGGCTGCGGGGGTGGAACTTGTCGATACTTTAAACAGGGTATTCAGGGACCCAGTAGGTACTTCTGAGTAGAGACCTGACACAAATGGGCAGGAGCCACAGAGATATCTGGGGGGAGATTGTTTCAGGCAGAGGGAAGAATGAGTGGGAAGGTCTTGAGGTAGGAGCTAGTCCTGTTTGAGGAATGGCAGGAAAGCCATGTGTATGCATCAGAGTGAGCAAGAGGTAGAGTGTTAGAGGATGAGACCAATGAAGACCAGACCACAAAGATTCTTGTGGACAAGTCTAAGATCACTGAACTTGAACTTGTGTCATGGTGTAGATGGGGGCTCTTTCTTGAGGGCTAGAAGATATTTGGGGTCTAGAAAGAGGACCAGACTCAATGAACCTGACTGCCACAAAATCATTTGCCACCTGGACATGAAACCCCTTGGGTGCATGGAGGGTCTATCCTAGACTAAGGCCGGGCAGGTCCTGGTCTATGTGCCAGATGCTCCAAAGAGAAAGAGCAGGGCAGCAGCTGGGCTGCCCCAGCTTCACCTGATTCCCTGCTGCTGCTAAGTTGCTTCAGTTGTGTTCAACTCTATGAGACCCCATAGATGGCAGCCCACCAGGCTTCACCATTCCTGGGATTCTCCAGGCAAGAACACTGGAGTGAGCTGCCATTTCCTTCTCCAATGCATGAAAGTGAAAAGTGAAAGTGAAGTCACTCAGTCGTGTCCAACTCCCAGCGACCCCATGGACTGCAGCCTACCAGGCTCCTCTGTCAGGAGGAGCAAGAGTACTTTCCAGGCAAGAGTACTGGAGTGGGGTGCCGTTGCCTGATTTCCTGGTCATTCTGAAATCATGAGGAAGTAAGCCAATCTTGAGAGCGGGTGCTAGAGCGAGCTGTCCACCGAAAACAAGCAGCTCTCCCTCCCTGGTGTGTCTTCCTCCTGCTCCCATCTCCCTCCTTCCAGAAGGTTTCTTCTGGGCTTGTGTTGTCTCTGTGTGCCCATGTGTGGCACATCATTATACAGCCTTCCTGACTCTGTTGAATGTTCCTGGCACAGCAGCATGAGAGAGAAGAGCCACAGGCTGAAGACATATTCGAAGTCTTGGGGCACAGCTGCTGAGTCACTTAAAAACAAAACAGGCTTTTAGCAAGCCTCTGTATCAGGGCGTAGGTGGGGGCTCTTTCTTGAGGGCTAGAAGATATTTGGGGTCTAGAAAGAGGACCTTATTCAACTTCCACACTTGAAAATTCCCTTCATTTTGAATCAATCACCCTGAAATCCTAGTGCTCCCAGCATCCATCCAGGATGAGTTAGTGACTGCCCTCTACTGATTCCACCATGGTCCACACAGGGTTAATTCAAATTTGCCTGTGCTCCCCTAACCGGTGAAAAGTTGGAAGCATTCCTGTTTTATTTCTGTTCCTCGATTTAATGGTTTTTCTAAGCCACTCGTTTTTCAAGAAGTAATTCCTTTGTCCTTTAGGAAGGATAAAGTCGTTTTTTATCTCATTGTGTTTATCCCAAACCCTTATCACCAATGGCTTTGTAACTTATGCCTGCTATTCCTTAGCTTCCGGGTATAATTAGTGCCCATTGTAATCATACAGCTGACCAATCATGGGTGCCCTCAAGGGGTCCAAGGCTGGAAGGGAGACTATTCATAAAATCATACTTAATATAGTCTTATCTTGCCAGGGAAAAAAAGCCATCTGTGTGGCGTCCCACAACCTAGCGCCATGCAGGCTCTCCAGCTCTCCTTGCAGTGACAACTCTCACCAAAGTGTGCAGCCAATGGGCTTCAAAAGAGTCACACACAGGAAGTGACCAGAATGCTTATGGACTTAGCAAAGGACAGTTGCCAGGGTGCTGTTAGTGGACAAATGCACCTCACAACTCAGAAAACAGGAAAGAATGAAAATAGAAAAGAAAAGTCAGGCCCCTCTGCATCACTTACCCATGCCAGCCTTGCAGAAAGCTGGTTTCTCCCTCTCCTAAAGACTTTCCTTGAAACTGCTGCATAAAAGCATTGCCAGGAAAGTTAATGAGTCCCACCCCGTCCTCCTCTCTTACTCCCTCCCAAAGAAGCGAAACAGGCTTATTTACATAGGTCAGCATCTGAAGGTAATTAAAAATGTAATCTTATGTTTGCAGCAAGCTCTCTCATCTCTAGTAAATTCCCATTACCGAATCATACTAGGTGGCGTGGTGGTAAAGAATTTGCCTCCCCATGCAGGAGACACAAGAGATGTGGGTTTGATCCCTGGGTCGGGAAGACCCCTTGGAGTAGGAAATGGCAACCCACTCCAGTATTGTTGCCTGGAAAATCCATGGACAGAGGAGCCTGACAGCCTACAGTCCATGGGATCTCAAAGACTTGGGCATCACTGAGCGAATAAGCACGCGTGCAAATTATACTACTGCCCAACGTCTGGAGTCGCACAGAGTCGGACACAACTGAAGCGACTTAGCAGCAGCAGCAGCAGCCAACATCTGGAGTGCACTTTAAGCTACTTTTTCCCATCCTTTCACTCAGGTGATGGATTTAGATCCTCATTGCAATCTGCCCCCACTGGGTGGGTAGGAAAAGAGCCAATATCCCCCTTTCACAGATAGGAAAACTGAAGTAGAGAGGGATCCCATGACTCATCTAAGTTCAGTGAAGCCAGGTGTTCCTGTTTCAAGTGAAGACTTATTTGGCCCATATCAGGAAGATGATAAGGAATGGTCTGTTCTGGTGCGGTGATGGCTTTGTTTAACTCAGTTTCCACATGGGCTAACTTAGGCTCCAAAATGTTCAAAAAAAGAAAGGAAAATGCTACCTTAGAGGATTTTATGTAGAATTTTATGCTGAATTTTGGAGCTAGAAGTTGACTTAAAGCACATGGAGGCCACTTCTCACATCATGGACAGAACTCTGTGCCCCAGAGGGGGCCATGTCAGCCAAGTGACACAAGGAAGGGGCTGGTCCAACCTGGGAGAGGGGGCTCCCAACTCGTAGAAGACTGATCCAGCATCTTCTGATGGATTCAGAAGTTGCTTCCAAATCTTTCCCCTATATAACCTTTCTACTCATTGTCAGGGGTTAGCATTGTGAAAACAGGTGGTTCAGTGAGTTTTCGAGCTATTTGGGTTCTAAATGGAGTTCAGTATCGTAAAACCAAATGAACACTAGAAAGTGGCATAATGTAGTGGGCTGAGCACTTTACTGAGAAGAGACACATCTTTTCTGACTTAAGTTCTGTCAATAATTCACTTAGGGAAGGGGTTGGAGGCCTGGGGTCTTGTTCCCCATCTGCCACTAACTGGCTGTCTGATTCCAATTTCTCTCCGTTTTCTCATCTGTGTAAGAGGGAAGGGAGGCATTGGATGAGTTGGTCGGGAAGGGCACTTCTGCCTTGAGAAAAATGTTGGTTTTAGGGCACATATGTAGTACTGTCTCTCCCCATCCTGCCAGGGGAAGATCATTTTGGAATTAGTGAATAAATTAGAAAGACATGTCTGATCTCAGTTGGACCTCCACAGGAACCTGCATTTCACTTACATTGTACTTGTGTTCCAGAGGGTATCAGACCAAGGTGGGTGTGTATGAGAAGGCTTCAGTTCCACAGCTGTTTTTGCTCAAATGTAATGGTACTCGTTCTAATAGGATTTGATCTATACACATGAACACTGAGCTTTCCTTAATAAACATCTTCCGTTCCCACAGTCCAGGGGCTCCTTCTTCCAGCAAATCCAGGACCGACTTATTGTGGAGATGACTGCCAGGTGACAATGCTGGGACACCTTCAGAGGAGGGGGTCAGTGGTGACTCCAAACCTCATCAGGGCCCCCGGCTTGCTGTGGCCTCTGCATCCAGTGACGACAGAAAAGAAGGACGCGCTCAGAAAGGAGTGGCCAGCGTTTTGCTGACTGCCCTTCCTTCTTCAAGCCCGTTAGAGAAGTCCGATCACAGGTCCATAGAGAGGGCACCTCCACCGCTAATGCCCCGCCACTCAGGGAGCAGGACAGGGAGGCAGTGGGGCGGCCGTTGCCTCTTCTTGCACCATCGGAGCCCAAAGCCAGCCTCCATCATGCCTTCTTTTCCAGTCTGCATCTGCACAACCGCCCCCATCCCCGGTCCCCGACACGCAATACTGAATAAATATGCCTGGCCCGGGTCCATGTGGGAATTCTGGAGAGTTACGATTGTTATTTCCAGGAATGCACAGACACCAGCAAAAATTCATTTCCCAGATGCATGGCTATTTTGAGAACCAAATCTCCTGCTCTGTAGCAATCAAATTGGGGGCTTTTCAAGTCTTGCTTTACAATAGAAACCTGTTCTGCCTTCAGCTGCCTTTTACCTACAAGAATTCAATCAGAGAGAGAGAAGCCATTAGAGTTTCCTTTCCCCATCTCCGCTTTGGCGCGACATATATTCCTGGCCAAGTTTCTCGACTCTACATCTTAGTAAATTCTTCCTGACAATAGTTAGTGACAAGCATGTCAGAAGCAACAAACTCCGTCATCTATACGGCTTATCAATAATTTAGTCTCTTCCCCCTCGTGAGAGCCTGTGTGTTTTGCAATAATGAAATATATGATTTTAAAAATAAATAATAGGCTGTTGTCAGCCCGATTGTAGCTGCAAGTTATGAATGTGATTGATTGATTGAACATTTGACTTCATCCGCTCGAGCAGGATCAAAGAGAGACTCTTCCACCCGCCTAAGGCCACTAGCAATTTATTTAGAGACTGTGTTCGTATCCCAGCAGGTAGCAATATTGGACTGAGGTACACAGAAAATCAGCTCTTTGAAATTTTTTCCAAGTCCGAGGGAAGCAACAAATGAGATTTTTTTTTCCTTAGTTCATTAAATCATTAACCACTTAATCACTAAAACAAGACATGATAAGCATTCCCCTTAGCTGGGTTACCCAGGACAAAAAGAAATGAGGCTTCGCCGAGATCTAGTGTTGGGAGATGGGCCCTTTTTACACAACGTGACAGTCTCTAATTTTTTATTTATATGGCGCTGTATTTTTTTTTCTTCATCTTAACTAATCAGCATGGCAACAACCACAATGACATCCAAAAGTGACAGGTGTCTGAATTGCAATGAAGTGTCTATACAACTGCCAGCACAGGGACGGAAAAGACAAAGGTATGGAGGAGATGTTTGTAAAACAAATACTGCAGCTGCTTGCAGTTGGATGGAAAAGGAGGGAAAAAAGAAAAGAAAATGCGGCGTAGGAAATTGCTGGAGGTGTGGAATATAGCCCTCCACTTCAGCCGGGGAAGAGATCCTCCTGAGTTTGGGTACCCAGCTGGCAGGGAAAGGCTGTCCCTTCTTTCTAAAGGGGTCAGGTGGGACCCTTGGTGCCTCACAACAACTTCCCTGATCTTTTAAAACCCTGCAATCCAGAGCTATCCCCACGAGCTGGGGAGCTGTACAGCATTCCGATGAGCGGGGCTGGTAAGGAGCCTGCGTCTGGTCCTAACCAGGGTGCCAGGAAGAAAGGAGACAGGATGTGAAGGCCCGAGGACATCCACCCACAGAGGGACAGGCCCATCTTTACAAGAACGGGTTGCGGTCTTGGTTGTTCTAGCAGGGGAATGGAAGAAAGGGAACAGGCTTTCCTTCCTGGCTCCCCTAGTCCTCGGCTGTCTGACCTCAGGCAAGGCAATTTAATAATCATCCAAGTGCTTTTGACTTCATAGGGCCTTTCATCCAAGGATCTCAAAGCACTTCACAAATACCAATTCATTAACCTTCACAACCCACCCTGGGGGACAGAAGGTGGGCACATTTCCCTTGTGGTGGGAACACTCAGCTGGAGGCATGGAGAAAAGCAGTTTTTCCTTCAAGGTCACTTGAAAGTTGACCAGGAAACTCCAGAGTGAGATCCAGAGCAGCTGGCATCAGCACCCAGTACTACTGATGCTGGAGCCTCAGTTTACCCTCCTTTGGGCTGGACCCACACCTCTGATGCTCCTCACAGAGCATAGAGGAGCAGCAGCTTCAGGGAGGACAGGGCAAACCACGTGGCTTACTGCCAGCTGCGCACTAGCCGCTTTCACAAGCCGTGTTGCATTCATTCCCTAGAGGATCCTCTGAAGCTCTACAGGCCCTATTTCGCAGGTGAGAAAATTGTGGCTCAGAGACGCAAAGAATTCACTCAAGGTCACCTAACTCATAAGTAGTAGAGTGACCATCTGTTTGTAGTAGTAATAGTAATACATAGATATTCACTTGAGAGGAATCTTGAGAGTCCCTTGAACTGCAAGGAGATCAAACCAGTCATTCCTAAAGGAAATCAACCCTGAATATTCACTGGAAGGACTGATGCTGAAGTTGAAGCTCTGATACTTTGGCCACCTGATGTGAAGAGCCGACTCACTGAAAAGACTCTGAAGCTGGGAAAGATGGAGGGCAGGAGGAGAAGGGGATGACAGGATGAAATGGTTGGATGGTGTCACCGACTCCATGGATATGAGTTCGAGCAAACTCCAGGAGATGGTGAAGGACAGGGAAGCCATGGGGTTGCAAAGAGTCAGACACAACTTAGCGACTGAACAACAACATAAGATATTCACAGTCACTTTCCTGAGGCCACCTCTAAGAATTTTGTTTTTGTTTATGAGCCTTCCTGGGTCGATGATCCGCTCACCAATTGAGCCTCTGAGCTGTAACAGGAAATGTTCAGGCCAGTGATGGCAAAAGCCTGGCTCAGTTTAGAGAGAGATTTTAGGGGAATGAGCTTGGCATATAGGATGCTTGGCATCGAGGATGGGAAGCAGCTGCTGTACATGTGTGAACTAATGATGGAGAGACGCAGAAAAAGAATTTTAAGAAGTTTTGCTTTGCAAATGTGATGTTGTTTCTTAAGGAACTATAATGTAGATTTGAACTACTTCTGAGATGCTTTTGGGTGCCAGACTAATGCTCCCTATGTGCAATGCTAGGCAGAAGCCAGCTGACGCTCAGTTTGCTGCTGTGAGTTACTCTTTTTGTCAGTTGCACATCTCTGCTCTTTTCATGCCTCATCGCCTGGCATCCCTCCCACCTCTGCTGAGCTTTTGCGCTCCCATGGTATTCAAAATGGGTGTTGACCACGTGCTATTCACCCCTTCTTGTAACCGTTTTGTGATAAACACTGTTTCCTGTGGTGAGCAGGGGTGAGGCTTGGCAGAACAAGAGGCATAACTGATTCTACCATCTAAGTAATCTTACACACATGCCAAGAGGCAGTCAATATGTGCAAGATGTATTAGTCAGGGTAGGTTAACTGTCATAACAAACAACTCCATTCAGTTCAGTTCAGTTCAGTCGCTCAGTCGTGTCCAACTCTTTGCGATACCATGAATCACAGCACGCCAGGCCTCCCTGTCAATCACCAACTCTTGGAGTTCACTCAAACTCATGTCCATCAAGTCGGTCGTTAGGTTGACATAATGAAAGATGATTTCCCACTCACGTGATGTCCCCTGTTGTTGTCCCTGTCCCAGATCCAGCTGTTCTTCTGGGCAGGTCACCTCCAAGCAAGACTCTGGGGCTAACCTTCTACAGTTCTGATATTCCCCCATCCTCTGGGGGCTGTGGAGCCCTGCACATCCAGTTGCAAGAATGGCAGAAAGATGGAGGGTGAAGAAGGGTACAAGGGCCCGAGGCAGACCTGAAAGTGTCATATATGTCACTCTGCCGATCATATGGTCCTGCCTAAATGTCAGGGAGGTTGAGACATGCCATCTAGCTGTGTGTCCATAAGGAAAAGGAAATCTGGTTTAATAAGCATAAGAGTGTCTCCAGGCTTCCCAGGTGGCACTAGTGGTGAAGAACCCATTTGCCAATGTAAGAGACATAAGACACATGGGTTCGATCCCTGGGTCAGGAAGATTCCCTGGAGGAGAGCATGGCAACCCACTCCAGTATTCATGCCTGAAGAATCCCATGGACAGAGGAGCCTGGCAGATTGTAGTCCATAGGGTTGAAAGAGACATGACTGAAGCAAGTTAGCACGCACGCAGGCACGCATACACGCAGGAAAGTCTCTGCCACTCAGGGTCCTCCACCTCAACACCAGGCCCTCATCAGTCAGACTTGGAACTCTGCTAGAGATGCTCTTGCAGGCAGTCGGGCATCAAGTTTGCAGATACCATGTGATTCTCTTTTCCCCCACATGGATTTATGAGTAAGCTAGAATTCTCCAGAGGGCGGCAAAGCTTGTTTGGGGAATTTTGAAACTGGACAAGGACAATCAGAAGGCATCTGATATTTTCTGGTTGAAGGGAAGACATGTCCGATTTAATAAATGCCTTTAAACTGACATTGACCAAGACATCCTTCTCTTTATTCTGTGAAAAACAAAAAACTCCACTGCACATCATGTGCAAAAACCTGGCAGGAAGGAGTCGATCACCTGGACACCAACGGTGAGTGCCAGCAAGTGCTAACACTCCTCAGTCTTCTATCTCCAGTGTCCATCCAGCTAAGGCCGACTGTGCTTTCTTGGAATATCAGTCAGTCTTAGGCAAAAGAGAACGATTTGTCCTTCATTTTCAGAGAACAGCCTCTGTTCTCCTTCCATGTGCAGTCATGGCCTCAGCAGTAAAGCTGGTAGGAGGTTTCATTCCTCTGATTCCCTGGAGAAGCTATGCTTTCTGGGTCACTATGACAATCCTTAAACATGCAGTTTTATTTTGGAACACAACTGTGCATACTTCTCATACATTGCAGGAGTTTAAAAACAGCAAAAACCTCTTAGCGCACAGTCTCTTTTCATTTCCCTTGAAAATACCAAACTCTGGTTGTCCCAGAAAACCAAGGTGAAAATATTCCAAAGAAAGATCTCACTCATCCTTTCTCCTGAGTTCTTTTCTCTGCTGCCTTCAATTCCCTTTCCCTTTCTATCTGTAGAGACAAAAGAGAAAATTCTGTGACCACTGGCCTCGGTCCAGGAATACAGAAGAAAATGAAGCAAGGCAAGCAACAGAGAAAAGTGAACAACAGCAAGCTCAAACGAAGCTGCTCCATGATCACATAGTGCCAGCCTGGCAGGCTTGTGCTTTAACTTCTTTTCCTCTTTTTCTTCAACATCCAGTTTGGGGTCAAAATTCTTAAAATAAAATTGAGGATGGTTAAAAGTGCTTGAAAATCCCTACATGGAAATGACTTGCCCATCAACATGTATCCTGGATCTTTAAAGAAGTTATCTGGTTTGACTCAGTAATTCTGCTGCTGAGATTCCATCCAAAGCTATGACTTAGCTTGGTGTCTCCTAGCAGCAGGGCCTGGGACAAGGATTTGGTGCAAGTGGGTGGTTTCCTTGGGAGGTGACCCCAGGAAGCATGGGAAAGGAGGGAGGATTGTGGGAAACAGGTATGAAAATGTTGACCTTAAAATGTTATTTTGCCAGTAAAAGAGGGTCTGTTCAGGAATAGCAGAGGAATTGCAATATGAGACAAGAAAAGCTGTCCCATGGACAGAGGAGCCTGGCGGACATGACTGAGCGACTAAGCACACACCCACACAAGCTAACCCAAAAGCCATAGGCAAGTCCAACAAACAAAGGAGAAGAATGCTGTTTTATAGAGAAAAAATAGGAAGTTGGGAGGGGTTGTTTTGAGAGAAACTCTGTTGGAGAAAAGCAGGAGTTCAAAGTAATGATGGTTTCTCGTTGACTGAGTTGTTGGGTTAGCCAATGTCTTGGAAGAGATGCAATGCACCTCTTTTCCTGTTGGGATCTGTAATTGACAACTCCTGTAATTGACATTGAGTGGTACCACATGAGAGCTCTGCCTTCTGGCTTCCTGACTCCATTTTCACAGGAGGAAAGATAATATGATCGATATGTTAATAAGCTGGCCACTCTGGGTAGCTGGGGCTCAACCCTATGGGAACTATCTGGCAGACTGTGTAGAACACACCCTTCTTTGGTCACCCAGATGAGCAAGGAAGCTGAGATGCCCAACCCCACTGGTTGAGGGTCACTTAGGGACATCAAGGCTAGGATAAGCATATTCCCATGGTCAGAGAATAAGTTCAGGTAAGTGATATAGGTGGCCAGCAGATGGACCTGGGAGAGTCTTCAGGTACCTCTGGGAAAGCCCTAGGGGTGGAGTGCTGACAGTATCTGTTATGGATAATAATCTTCATATAGGAAAAAATAAGCGTACCAGAATTGCAGCATTATCTATAATGGTGAAAAAGTGAAGGCGACTTTAATGTCTATGTTAGAGCGTTAGAGGGAGGGATCAGTGAGTTCTGGTATACCCACTCCATGAAATACTCCTCATCGTTGTTTTTTTCAGTAATATTACTGTCTGCCAGGCTCTGCGCTAGGTCCTAGGGTCACTATGATGAGAAAGACAGACTCTGTCCTTACTCTTCAGAAGGGTATGGTCTCATTTGTTTAAAAATAGGATTTAGAAAAAACATGAGCGCATGTCTTTGCTTCTTGCATTTCTCTTTTCACCAAATTTTCTATAATAAGAATGCCTTCTTCTCACAAGGGAGAAAATAATAAACTTTATTCGAAAATAAGAGGGAAAGAAGTCACCTGCCACGCAGAAGAGAACTCAAAGCTGGCCCTTCTCACCTTCTCCCTATGCCCAGCTTTTGTGTGTGTCTAACATTTCTGGTTTCCTGCTGCAGCTGGAAACAGAATCTAATGCGAAGTAATTTGTAATTTGGGGTGCCCTCTCAGGCATGACTGGGGCTTGATGGTAGCAAGCATTTCCTGATAAAATGCGAAGTTCAAGGGCATTCCAAAGAGAACAAGGGTATCTACTCCTTTTACTTTTCTTCAATTAACACATGGAAATGTGAAGTCCGCAGTCACATTGTCCGCACTGGCTCCTCTGATTAGCTTTGATGCCGTCTTCAACAGTTTGCTGGGGACTTCAGCATTGCCAATTTCTGGCTGCTGTTAGAAACTCTCCATCTTGCTAGACGGAGGGGACCTCCATGGTGGGGAATTTTCTTGTCAGTCATCTCTCTGATAGATTCATGAGACTTGGAGCTGAAAGATATGACCTAAATACAAAGTGTTCTCATCAAATGCTTTGAAAATGTACAATAAGCTAGGCTTAAAGGAGCAGAAATATGAGTATATGCGATGTAATTTCATGTATTGGAATAGTTGCAATTGGCAAAGTTCATCTTGAAATATTTTCCATGCCGTTTAAAAGAGTTAAATATCTTGGAAATCCCCCTCCCTAGACTCCCCCAAACCCTTTAACTCTAAGTTATTCCTGGGAGATGGAAATATTTTAGTTCTTAAGCTTCTCATTAATTCTGGATTTGGCTTCAAATCCAGGCTGCAGTGATGCGCGAATCTAGAGAACTCTATCCCAACAGGATTGTCCCTTGGGGCTGTGTTTACCCAAATTAAAAGACATTTCTTTTAAAAATAAATAAAATAAAATAAAATTTTTTTGTATTTATTTATTTTTGCCCTGAAAGATGATTTTTTTTTTAACTTTACAATATTGTATTGTTTTGCCATACATTGACATGGATCCCCCATGGGTGGACATGTGTTCCCCATCCTGAACCCCCCTCCCACCTCCCTCCCCACCCCATCCCTCTGGGTCATCCCAGTGTACCAGCCCTGAGCATTCTGTATTATGCATTGAACCTGGACTGGTGATTCGTTTCACATATGATAATACACATGTTTCAATGCCATTCTCCCAAATCATCCCACCCTCGCCCTCTCCCACAGAGTCCAAAAGACTGTTCTATACATCTGTGTCTCTTTTGCTGTCTCGAATACAGGGTTATCGTTACCATCTTTAAAATAAGTTTAGGAAAGGCCAGTTCAGTGGTGTTCAAAAGGATTTTTTACTCCAGGCCTTTGTACTTCCTGATCTTGAAGGTGCATCACGTATCTTTATGAATCTCCAAGAGGCTCAACTCCTAAGCCCGTGTGCCTCAACTACTGAAGGCCGCGTGTCCTAGAACCTGTCCTCTGCAATAAGAGAGACCATCACAATGCAAAGCCCTCACAGTGCAACCAGAGAACAGCCCCTGCTCACTGCAACTAGAGAAAGCCTGTGTGCAGCCAAAAGTTAAATAAATAAGATTATATATATATGTATGTATGTATGTATGTATGTATGTATATAAAAGATCTGCTCAGTGGGAAGAAGGCAAGAATTGGGTACAGGAAGTAAAGCATCAAGGCCAGATAACAAACCTGATTTACTGAGCACTTAGTCCAAGTTCCCTGAAAATACTTTTTTCTGGGACTGGTTTCTTAGTATAGCCCTGAGATTAGGACTGAAAGGCCCCTCAGAGAAGGACTATGGACCCTAGGAGCAAGACAGTCAGCCTGCCAGGTCTTGTGTTTCTCTCAAAGCCTTCCAGTGCCCACCCCCTCACACAATAGGTGCTCATTTATATCTGCTGCATAATCACTGTATTTGCTAGAGGGATGTGATCAACTTGATTCCAGGAGCAACTGAGCAATAACACATCGAGACTTTGCTTTAGTCAGTTTAGTTTGTTCTTCTCAGAGCAAATGAACAAAACCCAAAACAAAACAAAAAAGAAAATCAGACAAGGTTGTGTTCTGAAAGACACTGAACAAATACACTCGAGTTCTTATCACAAGAAAAATCAATAACTTTCCCAGTGTCTGAACCTTCAGCATTGACTTGGAAACCCTGAAATCCTGCCGGCCAGAGGGTCTCCCGAGTCCAGGGGCTGAGCACGCAGGCTCCAGCATCCCGACCGGCCAAGCCAGTGTGAAATCATTTCCTTCTTGGAGCGCAGGGCCATCGCTGCAGGTATTAACGCGCCTTCTGAGCCCTCTGCTTCCTGGCTAGTGTAGCGAGTGGGTAAAGGAAAGAGGAGGCAAGTCAGGCAGCTGTGGGGCTTGGGGTTTTGGAGAGCAGGTTTGGGAAAATCTCAGGGGGGTTCAGCAAGCCGGGAGGCTGGCCAAGAGCTAAGCAGATGCTTGGCTGAGCAGCAGCATCACCTGGGGACCTTTTATTAAAATGATTAGTAGTATTTAAATTATTATTTAATGACAGGTTCCTAGGTCCCACCCTAGAGTAGATTCACAGTCTTCATCTTAACATCCTCTTCTGGAGATTCCATGATGAAAAAACCTGCAGCAGTCAATTTACGTTTCAGTCTCAGAGACTTCATCGTTTTGAGCGATCTCCAACCTTTTGAGCGATCTCCAACATTTTGCAGATCTCCCAGGGGTCTCAGGCTCCAGAGAATTCTCCCCAAGCACTCCTCTTTGGAGGAGCAAGCTCATAGCACTGGGGAGGACACATGGTGTTTTTAGAACATAGAGTGTGAAAAAGAAGAGCTGGAGAATTCTCAGACTCTTCTCGTGGTTGCAGCCACATGTCTGTCAGTTCATCTTGGAAAGCGTTCCCTTTCAAAAATCATCACAAAGAGTGGAGAGAGGTGTGCCCTTCTGTCTGTTTAAAAGCATGTCAAGATTCCTCCTTTCAGCACTTTGGCTCCTGTGAAGAAAAAGTGGACCCTTTGGGTATCTCATTAACAAATGAAGGGCCAGTCGGTCCTTGTAGCTGGAGGGACAGTGCATGGCTGTCCAGCCCTCTCCTCTCTGGCTGTGCCTGCTCTGAGTGAGAGTAACTCTCAATATGGGGGCTCCTGTAGTAAGCATTTTATACAAAATGTCTCATTACTTCTCCCAACAACCTTACAAAATGGGTCAAGGGTTGGCAAACAATGGTCGGTCACCTATTTTTTTTCCTTAATGTTTACAACTGTTTATTTATTTGGCTGCACCAAGTCTTAGTTGTGGCATGTGGAATCCAGTTCCCCAAACAGGGATCGAACCCGGGCCCCCTGCATTGGGAGTTCAAGTCCCAGTCATGGGACCACCAGGGAAGTCCCTCAGTCACCTGTTTTTGTAAATACAATCATATTGTACTATGGGTCGTGTGCTCAGTCGTGTCTGACTCTTTATGACCCCATGGAATGTAGCCTGCCAGGCTCCTCTGTCCATGGGATTTCCCAGGCAAGAATGCTGGGAGATTTTCCTTCTCCAGGAGATCTGTCTGACCCAGGGATTGAACCGAGGTCTCCTGCATTGCAGGCAGATTCTTTACCAGCTGAGCCACCAGAGAAGCCCGTACTGGACTATAGCCAGCGCCTTTCATTGATGTATCATCTGTGGCCGCTTTTGCTCCACAAGGACAGAGGAGAGCAGTTATGACAAAGTCCCTATGCCTTACAAAGTCTAAAATATTTGCTGTGTGGCCCTCTATAGAAAATGTGGGTTGACCTGTAAAATGGGCCATTGGCACCACTTTACAGATGGGGAAACAGAGGCACAAAAGGCTCAATGTGTCGCCTAAAATCATTTAGGTTATAAATGAGTGTCAGAGATGTCTCTGGCCCCAGAGAAACTATTCCTGTGCTTCTCCCCACTCTACACCATAGAACCTCTTACTCTGTCATGTTGATGGATTCCTGCTAAATGTGTCAGGCAAGAGGGACATGTTTATTTGCTCTAACAAAATGTCTTCTGCTAATGATCACACAGAGAGGCCTGCAGGAGATGCTGGAGTCCCATAGAGGTGGTCATCCAGCCCACCCACTCCTTTCCCAGCCCCTAACATCAGGGTCCAACCTGCCCAGGGTTTATAAGGGGGATCATCATCCAATATAGAGACAGCTCTTTCAAGTTCAGGATTGGCCCAAGGATTTGCTGATTAAAGAACTAGAGAAAAGAGGACTTTACTGGTGGTCCAGTGCTTAAGACTCTGAATTAACTGCAGGGGGTACGAATTCTATCCTGGAACTAAGATGCTGCATGCTGCATGTGCAGCAAAAAAAAAAAAAAGAGAGAGAGAGAGAACTAGGAAGGAACCAGGTATATGTGTGTTGGCTGCTCAGGAATGTCCAGCTGTTTGCAATCCCATGGACTGTAGCCCACCAGGCTCCTCTGTCCATGGGACTCTCCAGGCAAGAACACTGGAGTAGGTTGTCATTTCCTTCTCCAGCAGATCTTCCCAACCCAGGGATCTAACCCAAGTCTCCCACATTGCAGGCAGATTCTTTATCATCTGAGCCACCAAGGAAGGCCCCAGAACTAGGTAACCTCAAGCCAAGAACAACAGCTGCCCTTGTCTGAGTGACACCACTAGGGGAGCTGAAACCTAGTCCTATCCCTGGAGACAGGCGTGTGTTCGTCTTGTCTGCCATTCTGCCCCTGCTAATGTCTTTCTGCTCAGCCTTGGCTTGACTTGCCTGCTGGTATTGCTCATAGTCACACTGCCCCCCCGTTCAGAGTTCCCATCCGGTCCTGGTTTCTGCCTGTCTGACCTTGGCTCACACTTGACCCTGTAGGTAAACAGGCCATGCCTCAATAGTGGTCTATAGCTCCTAAGGGATGTCAAAACTGAAGCTCTGTATCTTGGGGAGAAAACTCAATGTTTCCATATGTATTTTGGAACCAAACCAATTCCAAGAATAGAATGAAAAGCGAAACCAGTGGAAAAGATTGCTCAGCCAAAAGCCACCAGAATTTCCAAACATGTAGAAACAGTTATATCGATTAATGGCAAATCTATACAATGGAATATTATGCAGCCATTTAAAATGATATCAACAAAGATTTTAAAATAACATTATGCAGCAGAGTCAGAACCAGCTTCACTTGTGTTGCACGTATGCAGTTAAACAGGGACCTGTGTTTACAAGGGCCCCACACTTGGTTTAATTCCCCATGGCCACCATCTTGAAATTTTTAATAAATTTTGGACAAAGAGGGCCCACATTTTCATTTGGCACTGAGCCTAGAAGTTATGCAGTGATCCTAAGTAGACATATCTCCCAGAATTTATTCTCACTTGTCTCATAGTAATAGAACTTCCCCAACCCAAACCATATCACCCTGACTAATGTTTCATGTGAGAATGACTTTCCAGTATTTCTTGGGAATTTTTTATGTTTTTCAAAATTCTGGAAAAAAAATTAGAAAAGAAATTGGGATAATGTGAAAAAATACAGTAATCCTCCTGCAAGAACTGAAGCTTAATAATCAACATAGAGATATTTGTCTGCATCCTCCTGTGTTATGGCAAAAGCAAGAGCAGAAACTCGGACAAGTTAAGACTGACATTTCTGGGAACCAGAACGGGAGCACATAGGAGAGAACTGGCTATGACGTAATCAGTCACACTGGCAGTTCTTGTTCTGTTTCAAGTGTATATACGGGGCTTCCCTGGTGGCTCAGTGGTAAAGAATTCGCCTGCCAATACAGGGGACTTGGGTTCAATTCCTGATTGGGGAAGGTCTAACATGTCATGTAGCAACCAAACCTGTGCACCACAATTTTTGAGCCTGTGCTCGAGAGCCTGGGAGTCACAACTGCTGAGCCCATGTGTCACAACTGCTGAAGCCTGTGTGCCTTGAAGCCCGTGCTTGCAGCAAGAGAAGCCGCCACAGTGAGAAGCCCGTGCATCGCAACTAGTGAGGAGCCCTCTCTCACTGCAGCTAGAGAAGACCCTGCACAGCACCAAAGACTCAGCACAGCCAAAAATAAATAAATTAAAAAAAAATAATAAAACACCTTAGAAAATTTTAAATGTATACATGGTCATGACTGCTACTAATGGCAAGTCATTCTTGCAAATTATAACATATATTAAAATGCATTATATAATAAATATTGTTTTATGTGCATATGTACTTTATATACATATTTTGTTAGTGATATTCTCAGAAATAACAAGTTTGGGGGGGGCAAAATAAGCCCCTAAAGGGGCAGTATTGACATATGATTCTATATAGGGCTTTAATTGCTGGAAATTTAATTGCTACATTATTTAAATATTACCCAGTAGAGTTCACTGGTATTTTCCAATGTTTAATTTTTTATGACAGGCTATAATTGCTTGTAGGGCTTCCCACGTGGTGCTAATGGTAAAGAACATGCCTGCCAGTGCAGAAGATGTAAAGATACGGGTTCAGTTCCTGGATTGGAAAGATCCTCTGGAGGAGGGCATGCAACCCCCAAGTATTCTTGCCTGGAGAATCCCCATGGACAGAGGAGCCTGGTAGGCTACAGTCCATAGGGTCACAAAGAGTTGGACACAGCTGAAGGAACCGAGCAGGCATGCAGGCACAGTTGTTTGTAAATTCACTAAGTTAGTATTTCTTATTTATCAAGCTACTATTGTTAGATATCTACAGTAAGGAGTAAAGACTATGAAGAAAGTTGGAAGACCTTTAAGAATAATACAATTTCAGGAGCTTCCAGGCATTCCAGCTTCTCATTTGTAAACCCTGAAGATTCATGTCCATTGGGTAGTGGAAAACATTGCTTCTATATATAACCGTTCAGCTAGAGACTACAATTTCCAGCTTCCTTTGCAGCAAGTTATAGTTATGTTCTAAGTTTTGGCCAATGAAATGCAAGCCCATGTGAAGGGTGCACCTACTGGATCACGTTTTTGTGAGGAAGTTGCTTGCCCTCCATTCTCTCTTTCCTCTTCTCCCTGGCCTGGAAATGAGGAAAACTGGAGAAGCCGCCTGGGACTGGGATATGGAGACTGTGTGTTCAAGAAGAAAGAGTTGTCCATCCAGTTTGCTCCAAGGATGACCTTGTAGAACAGAACTAACTACCCACGATAGCCTATCTTTAGACTGTTAAATGGGAGATGAATAAATCTTGTTTTAAAGTGTAAATATATATATATATAAATATATTAATATATATATATTAAAGTCTGTATATTAAGTCTCTTTTTTTATAGCAGTTTAGTTTATACAAACACATGTGTGTGCACTACGTTGCTTTAGTTGTCTTGGACTCTTTGCGACCCCATGGACCATAGCCCACCAGGTTCCTTTGTCCATGGAATTTCCCAGGCAAGAATACTGGAGTGGGTTGCCATTTATTCCTCCAAGAGATCTTCCAGATCCAGAGATCGAACCTGGGTCTCCTGCATTGCAGCTGGATTCTTTACCGTCTGAGCCATATACACTTATGCTGCAATGCTACTTGACAAAGCATCACACACAATTGTATATTATATTTGTATATTATATTATATCACACTGGAGTTGTGAAGAGTTGGACACAACTTAGCAACTGAACAACAATAACACTATTCTGTGTATTATATTATACATAATTGTGTATGTAGTTCCAGAATGCCCCATGGATACAAAAATCTGCAGATGCTCAAGTCCCTTTTATAAAATGCCCTAGCATTTACATACAACCTACACACATCTTCCTGTATACTTTAAATCATCCCCAGATTACTTATAACACCCAATATAAATACTATGTAAGTGGTCATAAACCACAATATAAACGCTATGTAAATGTTGCCAGCATGCATCAAATTCAAGTTTTGCTTTTTGGAACTTTTTGGATTAAAAAAATATATATTTTTAGATCTGCAGTTGCTTGAATCATGCATAGATGCATAACCAGTAGATGCAGAGGGCTGACTGTATATATAACATAATCTCAACGGCTAAAAAACACACAAATAAAATGCCTGGGAGAAAATATGTCAGAAAGCCTGGCAAAAAAAAAAAAAAAAAAAGAGAGAGAGAGAGAAAGAGAGATGAAAGAAGACAAATCAGACATTATTTCAGAAAGAATTAGGTAATATTATCTCTGTAATTGGGCTTCCCTGTGGCTCAGGTTGTAAAGAATCCACCTGCAATGTGGGAGACCTGGGTTTGATCCTTGGGTTGGGAAGATCCCCTGGAGAAGAGAAAGGCTACTCACTCCAGTATTCTGGCCTGGAGAATTCCATGGACTATATAGTCCATGGGGTCACAAAGAGTCAGACACAACTAAGCCACTTTCATTTTCACTTTCATCTCTATAACTGGGGCTCCCCCGGTGATTCCCTGGTTAAGAATCTCCCTCAATGCAGTAGTCACAGGAGATGCAGTTGGGAGTATCCCCTGGAGGAGGGCACGACAACCCACTCCAGCATTCCTGCCTGGAGAATCCCATGGACAGTGGGGCCTGGCGGACTAAGGCCAGAGACTCACAAAGAGTTGAACATGACTGAAACGACTTAGCACACACCTCTACAATCATTGAACTAATACTCACTCAGCGTTACTCATCTTTCAGGCAGGGAACTAGAACAGAGAGCAAGAAAGATACATTCTCTGCATAAAATTTAAGGTAAAACTAGAAAGGAAGGTATATAATTAGTACACAATTACCAGCTTGAATGATATGAAGAATTTATTCCTTCTTTTCTATGAGTCTTTCTTCATGGGAATGGGAATATTGGTGAGATGCGGGGTTTTGGATAACCTCAGCCTCTCCTTCAAGGACTAATCCCTGCCTAATGCCTATAGAAGTTGAGCTTTCTCTGGGAGGTGGCCCACTCCTCCAGGAATCCTTCAAGGCTAATGATGGGCAGGAGAATTCAAGGATTTCCATTCACATTCCTGTCGCTTCTCTTGAGAAAGCTCTATCCAGCTTCTCCAGCCCTGGGCTAAAGAAAACTGGAATGTATCCCAGCCTCATTACACTCTCTGTGTCAAGGGAGCCCTCCTTATCTGAGAACACAGGGCTGGCTATTGGGTTGCCATCTTGGGAAAACCAAGAACATTTCTTTGGTTTGAGTTCGGGGGATAAGCAAAGAAAGCTGAACAAACACATAAGTGGAAATTTGGCGCTTGTCTTATACAGTAGCTATAATTTTCATAGCCTTAAAAAAGTGAGAAACTCAAGTGTTCTGCCATTAAACATGCTGTAAGAGGCTGTTTTAAGTCAGTGAGAGGCGGTCAGTTTGCTGTTGAGTAATACTCAGTGTTTACTGAAGACTTTACCTGCCTATCTGTCCATCTACCTGCCTGGTGAACACGTCTGGCTCTGCCAGCCACTGCAGGGCATTTCTGTCCACATTCCTGTCAGATTCCATTTTTCACCAGAAGCTTCATTAAGAAATGAAAGCTGAGCATTCTTAGAGGCGCTTTAAACCACTGAAAATAATGAAGGAGAAGTCAATGCAATTAGCCAAGCCCTTGGCAGTGGGATTTGAATAGCAAAGGAACTAATTATGTGCCCCAGGCACCCACACGTTGTACTGGCCACATCATCAGGCCACAACAAAGAATGTCTCAAAGCTGCTCATCTCACAGCGCCAGAGTGAGACAAAAGTTACCTTGGTGAATTCCTTTCCTTCCCCATTAAGAAGGCTAAATCTTGCAAGACAGAGTCTGCTCTTGTTTACCCACTATCATTCAGCCCTTCTTCCTTTCTATCAGAAACAAGATTTTACCCAGATTGGCAATGTGCCCAGATAAAAGAACGCGCTTCCTCATCTCCTTTGCAATTATAAATGGCCAATGAAATGTTAGTGGAAGTCAAACAAGTCTTCTGAGAAGGCTGTCCTTTTCCCTTGTCTCTTTCTACCTGGAATATGGATGTAAAAAGTGGAGTTTCAGCCATCATCTTGTTACTATGAGGCAATCTTGGGAATGGAATTCATCATCTGAAGATGGAAAAGCAGAAAGATTAAAGGAGATTGACTGTCCGATGACCATGAAGCTGCCACAGGATTCGCAGGCTCTAGACTTCATGTTGCATGACAGAAAAATAAAAGTAATTATTTATTGAGTGTTAATCACTCAGTCATGTCTGACTCTTTGCAACTCTGTGGACTGTAGCCTGTCAGGCTCCTCTGTGCATGGGATTCTCTAGGCAAGAATACTGGAGTGGGATGCCACTCCCTTCTCCAGGGGATCTTCCCAACCCAGGGATCAAACCCAGTTCTCCCGCTTTGCAGGCAGATTCTTTACCATCTGAGCTGCCCAGGAAGCCATAGTTATGTATTACAACTATTAATTCAGTTATCTGTTTCTAGCAAGAAGTCTAATTTTAACACATACAACATGCATGCAATTTCTACCTTTTCCACAAGTTTTTTCAAGAGCCCCTAGAAAAATTCAATCACTGACCGAGGCATTAACATAATGTCCACCGTCAGCCCAACTCCGCGGTCCACATGGGGGAACGGAAAGGTAAGCATGCGTGGTCGCTCATGCTAGGAGCACAGTTCCCCACTTCCCCATTAGAATTAGCTGTTCTCTCCCACTGAGCTTTCAGTCATTGTTAGAGTTGCCTTGCAGGAAAGGAATTGTGTAAGCTGCTGGAAGGCAGAGAACCTGCTTTGTTCATTTTAATATCTTTCTTCCACAGTCCCTGGCCCAACTCCTTCCCCTTAGGAACCCAACGTCCAGGGCAGGGCTATAGAAAGGTTGAGCCTTCAGCCCAGCCCAGTTTGTTTCAGCAACTCCCCACGTCTGACCGTCACTGTATAAACAGTGGCCCCGTTCTGACTCAGGGTTCACTAACGATGCTCATCTCTCTCCAACCATGTGCCCTGAGGCTCAGATCTCCATTTTATCCTCACCATTCTCCATGGTGCAGATACAGTGCAGAGGAAGATGGGACTTCCTCTCAATTCCAACTCTGCCTCTCTAGCCTGACTTTGCTTTGGATATGGCCTTGTCAGTTCAGCTGGGCCCCAGCCCCACCAAGCAAGGAATATCCTTTGCGTCCTCCACCCAGTCACGTGTATTCAGGGTGAAGAAACCATCAAATCTGCCAGGCAGTAGCCCCGTTCTATCATCTGGTTTAGAGTAGGATCATCCCTGAAGATGAAGGGTTTCGCTGAAGGGAAGCCAGTGAGCGCCCCCACCATGATATATCCCTGGGGGTCATTTTTAGCAATGGAATTTGGGGGCAAGTACAGCATTTGTTTCTCTCCAGCCTTCTCAGGCTCTCCAGTGTGCCAGTTCCCAAGCCCATCATGACTGAGGCAGGCCCTTTTTCAGATCCTTACTCTGGTCTTCTGATGAGGGTCGTGGGGCTGGGTGAGGGGCATCAGTTCTTGCTGTCCAGGCCCAGATTATGCTGGAGGGCAGCGTGGTCTGCATACCAACTCCATTCCTGCCCACCCCTGGGACTGTGGAATGTCAGTTGTCTCACCTGTCAAATGGGAGCAACACACTGGCCTTACAGACTTGTTATACAGATTAAGGAAGTCAGCCAATGTACAAAAGCCCTGTTCCTAGGACAGAGTGAACTTCCAATCAACGATAACTGTCATCATCAGTGCAAGGAAAACCTGGCATCGCCTGTTGTTAGAAATGTCTCATAACTTCATAAACATTAAACACTGTTGCCGTTCAGTCACTCGGTTGTGTCTGACTCTTTGTGATCCCCAAGAACTGCAGCACGCCAGGCTTCCCTCCCCTTCAAATTTCCCAGAGTTTGCTCAAACTCATGTCCATTGAGTCAGTGATGCCATCCAACCATCTCACCCTCTGTTGACCCCTCTTTCTCATGCCCTCAATCTTTCCCAGCATCTGGGTCTTTTCCAATGAGTTGGCTCTTCACATCAGGTGGCCAGAGTATTGGAGTTTCAGCTTCAGCATCAGACCTTTCAGTGAATATTCAGGGTTGATTTCCTTTAGGATTGACTGGCTTGATCTCCTTGCTGTCCAAGGGACTCTCAAGAATCTTTTCCAGTACCACAATTTGAAACCTTCAATTCTTTGGCATTCAGCCTTCTTTACAGTTCAACTCTCATATGTGTACATGACTACTGGAAAAACCATAGTCTGACTAGATGGACCTTTATCAGCAAAGTGATGTCTCTGCTTTTTAATACACTGTCTAGGTTGGTCACAACTTTTCTTCCAAGGAGCAAGGGTCTTTTAATTTCATGGCTGCAGTCACCGTCCGCAGTGATTTTGGAGCCCAAGAAGATAAAGTCTGTCACTGTTTCCACCTTTCCCCTATCTGTTTGTCATGAAGTGATGGGATCACTTCATGCCATGATCTTCGTTTTTTGAACACTGAAAGCATTAAATGTAATTAAGGTTATAATATTGGTGAAGAATCTCAATTAGATTTTTGGGGGGATTAGGTAATTTTTTCAAGTGACCGCCTCCCTTATTTTTCTCAACTCTCTTCTTTATTTCCCATTCGTCTCTCTAGGGATATTTTTTGTCCCTGAGGTCATAAGGAAACAACCCCACTGCAGTCTAAGCTCTCATTCTAATATCCTTGCTCTGAAGCATCTTTCTTTCTCCCTCTCCATTGCATTTTTTTTTTTTTTCCTTTTGTGAAGTTTACAGTAAAGGGTCAAATTACCTGCCCATTTTCTTCCCAGGATGCTCCCATCCATGGCCGTGTCTGAGGTGTGGTGAGACAGGCAGAAACATAAAGACACATGTGGGAATAAATGTGTAAATGTATTTAGACTTTATTTGGGGAAACAGGGCTTTTGCCGTCATCCAAGTTCAACAGAGATGGCTGTGCAGACCAAACAGTGGTTAGTCGTTGACACCAAAAACCATTTGCAGCCCAAATTAGACACAACAAATCAGAGAAGGAATTTTTAAAAATCCTAACCTTGCAACCCACCCCTCACCCCGGACTACTTCAGGCATCAGAAACGAAGGAAAATATGCATGCCAAGAGGAGGCTCGGGAGGCCAGAGCTGATTCCTGGGACTGTGCAGGTGAAAAGCACATTTATGAAAGGAGAGCACATCTGGGGGGCTGGGAATGGAAAAGCTGGGAGAGTTTGTGAGATGAGGCCCTTGGTCCCGTCTCCCCTTTATTCCCAGTGTGAGAAACTGTCCGAGCTGAGGGCTGGGTCATCCCTATGCCGGTGCTATTGGTAATAAAGTAGGAAAACTCAAGGATTCTGGCTGGGACCTAGCAGGCAAGAGCCTGCAAAATTCAGACAGGAAGATATGTCAGTGGAGTGGGTTGCTTAAGACCAAAGGGCTGGAGGGCCCCGTGGTGAACCAGACCACAGGCCCTGCAGGAGAAGAGAGTGTCCCCCAGGGGGCGCTGTCTAAGCAGCCCTGCCTGGTGGTTGCTGTGAAGAAATGTAGGCCGAGAGTGGCCAGATCTTTAGATGTTTTAAGAGATGCTATAAAAGATCCTGATTTTCAAATGCTTGGCAACTGATTCAACGCACTTTACAACACTGTGTACAGACTGAAGAAAACAAATCTGTCGGCTGGATCTGGCTTGCAGGGCAGCCAGCTTCTGAATTCTGGGTGGGGGCTGACTTTTATCTCATCTCTGAAGCGTGGGGGTTTCGGGGGCTGGGTTGAGAGCCCACATGTATCCACGTTCGCTCTTCTGCCCAGATCGTCCCACTGCTAAATTAATCTAGCCTAAGAACTCCTTCGCAGCACTGAGAAAAGCAAAGCTCCAAAATCAAAGTACAAACCCAGACAAAAACCTTCCAGGTAGAAGCCTCAAAGATTGAGCTTTACTTTTATTTTTTTATGTATTTTGTCATGTCCCAGAATGCTTGGCCATTTTAAAATCACAAGTGGAATGAGAGTCACCATCCTCTGTAGCTCCTGGGGACCGGACAGCTGGGAGAAGGAAGGGAGAAGTGGGAGATGTTAAGTGATGGCACCCAAGACCACCCAGGAGGCTGGAGGTGGGGGTGGGGGCGCTAGTCAGGGGCCAAACTTGTTTCCTCCTCGTCCAGCTTTTAGTTTGAAGCCTGTGTTCCCAAGCCACCCCCTGGAACTTGGAATATCCAGACAATGGCTCTGGTAGATTGCTTGGGGAGCAAAGTTTGAAGGGAAGAGCACCGTGTGTAGGTGGAAAGAGTGAGGTCAGAGGATCCCCCGTTGGCAGGGCAGAAGGGAAACCCCTGCCTGCCCCCGCCGCAGGTCATGGTGGCCCCACTGTCTTTTGCATCGACCAAGCAAGGACTGTCCACAGGAACCCGAATGTAAAAAAAAAAAAAAAAGCCAATGCATCTTAGGGCGAGGACTCGAGTCAAAACAGACTCTGCACAAAAATCTCCAATTCCAGGCAAGTGCTGTAACAACCCAGCCAGCCAGGACTTCTAAAGGTTGACATCCTCCTCTTCCTGCCCTGTACGCCTTCACCACTGCCGCACATCTGGGGAAAGGGAAGAAGAAGAAGGCAAAAAGCAAAAATACAAGAAACAACAGAAACAAAACCCAAAACCACAGAAAGGCAAGGTACGGGGTCTCTAGCCCATGATTACACCCTAAAGGGCTGGCAGCTCACTGCCACAGCCCCGCACCCACCTGGCGTTTCCCCCGCAGACACCAAAGTGCCTCCCTCACCTACCAGCTCACACGAACCTTTCACTTTGTTCCCTAGAGCTCAGACACTGGGGCTGCTCAGAAAGATCTGGGAGCTCGCAGAGCATTGTGGGTACTGACATGCAAATGAGGAGCGCAACCAAGCGTGTCCCACATTGCTTCAGAGGACCTGAATTTTTTATGGCTTGTATGTGCTTTTTGATGTTTTCATTGTCTCCCAGCATAACTGATATGCATTCCGATTCTGACAACTAGAAGTTGTCTTTTTTTTTTTTCTTTTCTTTTCCTGGAGCTGGTTTTCTCCACCTTAAAACAAAACAAAACAAAGCAAAAAAAAAAAAAAAAACCCAACACCAAGTGTGGGTGGGGGGGGGGAATTAAAAAAAACAAATCCACCACAGTAACAAACCGAGGTTACTTTAAGGAGTGAAATATTTTAAGCAAATTGAACCACAGATGCAACCGGGAAAGGAAAACATGTTGATTTTCTTAAATTCCTTGGAGGAAAACAACTCCAGCTTGTCTACCTCATTTAAAGGGACAACTTCCAAAGAGAGCAGAGTAGGGAGAGAGTCACTTTTCTTTTTTTGCTGGCGGTCAGTCATGAAGAGCCCGCCCGTTTCTGTTATGAAATTCACCCTTCCCATCTGTTTGCACTTGCTCTTAATTAGGTTGGGGAAGTTCATTTGGAAAAAGTGAGAGCCTTGTTGGACACACTTCCCTGCACACACACACACACACACACTCCAAGTACTAAGTGAACTTTTAAGGGAACCATTTTCATTTTATAGTCATTTGCCCTTAGAGGATCCAGAACACCATAACCCACGCCAAATATCTCAGGCTCAGTGGTTTTTCTGGTTTGGCTGAGGCAACGAATAGCTGAACAAATCACAAGAAAGTCATTTCTGAGAGGGTCCTGTCAGTGGCCGCCCCCACCTCCCATCTCAGGGGACTAAGATCACAGGGGTGATGGGCTGGATGGCAGAAGGCCTTTCTGAACCTAGACATGGGACCTTCAAAGCACTCTATCCTTAGCCGCGCAACAAGCAGACAGAGACGTCTTGTAAATGTGAGCACAAGGGCAATGTCTGTAAAAATGTAACACACCTTGTGTTTTACTCGCCATCCAAGGTCTTACAACTCGTTGTTCCAGCCTCCATATGCCTCCTTTATCCAGACTCAGCATCATTTTTTCCTTTTGGTCCCATTCTCTTGTGTCCATTGGCTTTGGATGACTCAGCCAATAAAAGCTAACCACCCACTCACCAGAGCCCCCAGTCTCCACCCTCCTTCAGTTCAGTCGCTCAGTTGTGTTTGACTCTTTGCGACCCCATGAACCACAGCATGCCAGGACTCCCTGTCCATCCCCACCTCCCGGAGTTTACCCAAACTCATGTCCATTGAGTTGGTGATGCCATCCAACCATCTCATCCTCTATCGTCCCCTTCTCCTCCTGCCCTCAATCTTTCCCAGCATCAGGGTCTTTTCCAATGAGTCAGCTCTTTGCATGAGGTGGCCAAAGTATTGGAGTTTCAGTTTCAACATCCTTCCAATGAACACCCAGGACTGATCTCCTTTAGGATGGACTGGTTGGATCTCCTTGCAGTCCAGGGGACTCTCAAGAGTCTTCTCCAACACCATAGTTCAAAAGCATCAATTCTTCAGCGCTCAGCTTTCTTTATAGTCCAACTCTCACATCCATACATGACTACTGGAAAAACCATAGCCTTGACCAGACAGACCTTTGTTTACAAAGGAATGTCTCTGCTTTTTAATATGCTGTCTATGTTGGTCATAACTTTCCTTCCAAGGAGTAAGTGTCTTTTAATTTCATGGCTGCAGTCACCATCTGCAGTGATTTTGGAGCCGCCAAAAATAAAGTCAGCCACTGTTTCCACTGTTTCCCCATCTATTTCCCATGAAGTGATGGGACCAGATGCCATGATCTTCGTTTTCTGAATGTTGAGCTTTAAGCCAACTTTTTCACTCACCTCTTTCACTTTCATCAAGAGGCTTTTTAGCTCTTCTTCACTTTCTGCCATAAGGGTGGTGTCATCTGCAATTTGAGGCTATTAATATTTCTCCCAGCAATCTTGGTTTCAGCTTGTGCTTCTTCCAGCATAGCATTTGTCATGATGTACTCTGCATATAAGTTAAATAAGCAGGGTGACAGTATACAGCCTTGATGTACTCCTTTTCCTATTTTGAACCAGTCTGTTGTTCCATGTCCAGCTCTAACTGTTGCTTCCTGACCTGCATACAGGTTTCTCAAGAGGCAGGTCAGGTGGTCTGGTATTTCCATCTCTTCCAGAATTTTCCACAGTTTATTGTGATCCACACAGTTAAAGGCTTTGGAATAGTCAATAAAGCAGAAATAGATGTTTTTCTGGAACTCTCTTGCTTTTTTGATGACCCAGCAAATGTTGGCAATTTGATCTCTGGTTCCTCTGCCTTTTCTAAAACCAGCTTGAACATCTGGAAGCTCACGGTTCATGTATCACTGAAGCCTGGCTTGGAGAATTTTGAGCATTACTTTATTAGTGTGTGAGATGAATTAGTGTGTGCGGTAGTTTGAGCATTCTTTTGCATTGCCTTTCTTTGGGACTGGAATGAAAACTGACCTTTTACAGTCCTGCGGCCACTGTTAAGTTTTCTAAATTTGCTGGCATATTGAGTGCAGCCCTCCCTCCGTAGCTTGGACAATTTAGACCCAGGGGCTCTTTACTATCTTTCCTTGATACTTCCTCCCACAGCTGGGGTGAGTGGGGGCAGGGGGAGGGGCAGTGGAGGAGGGTGGTACAGGTTCCAAAGCCAGAGCTGCCGAGACCAAAGGTCAGCAGCTCTGATCTTTGACCTCAAGGTCAAAACTGCTCCTCAGACAACTTCTATTAATATCTCCATCCTCAGCTCCGAGCAGCCCATCTTAGGCACCATCAGTTTTGCAAAATAATTATGAATGAAAGTGCTTCATTATTTACTCGGCAGTTTCACACATATTGTGTCTAATATTCACTAAAGGCCTAAGAGGTAGGTATTAGCATATCCATTTCCTGAGGTGATAAAACTGAGGTGATAAAACTGAGGCTGTGAGAGGGCACATGACTTCCCCAACTATTCAGTGTCCAAAATCTGCTGCTGCTGCTGCTAAGTCGCTTCAGTCGTGTCCGACTCTGTGGGAGCCCATAGACGGCAGCCCACGAGGCTCTGCCATCCCTGGGATTCTCCAGGCAAGAACCCTGGAGTGGGTTGCCATTTCCTTCTCCAATGCAAGAAAGTGAAAAGTGAAAGTGAAGTCGCTCAGTCGTGTCTGACTCTTAGCGACCCCATGGTCTGCAGCCTACCAAAGTCTAGTGATCTCCAAAAGAGATCGGTCTCATCCCTTTATCTTTTCAGATCACTTCCACAAACAGGCTGACCCTGTCAGATGGAGGTGAATAATAACCCTGTTTTACAAATGTGGGATCAAGTAGCATAAACCCTTGCAGTCCCATAGCAGTTCTGTTCTCTTCTTCCAGAACCTTCTTTGGAAGACCACGACAACTGTGGTGATTAAAAGGGAGTCTGATTCTCCCACAGCATTAGCTCCCAGAGGCGCAAGGGAGGTCAGGTAGGAGTCTGAAGGAGCCGTGTTAACCTTTTCAATTACAAAAGCCTACAGGGACTTAATTCACCAAACCACCCTCAAGACCACAAGAATTTATGATCCTTCTAAATATACCCAAATGAGTCTCCGGAAGTATCTCAGGTAGCCAGAATCCAGCTCCATAAAGCATATAAATACATTTAAAATAGCAGTAAATGTTTCCACCCTTCTGTTTTTCTAATGACTGAATGCACCCCAAATAGAAATGTTGGCAGTCAAGCCTTTAATAACGCTATTTACATTTAACTTATCAGGGTATAAATAGAAGCACAGTAGGCATACATACCAGACCTTGGTTTATGTGTTTTCAACCTCAGAGCCAGCCAGTCCTTTATTTTGTACTGACAATAAAAATGCAGAGAGGCCCAAGTGTTCTCACTTCATCCTCAGCTTCCAGCTCTGGTGCCCTTCAGTATCTCAGAGGAGAGCATCTTCAAATGGACTTAGCTTTCCAAATCATGAATGAGAGGGGGATTTCTTGTGAAACGTTTTGGAGTGGTGGCTGCAGTGGAACTCTAGAAAAAAAATCAACTGGCACGAATTAGGGTGGACATAAAAAGAAACGGTATTTCCTAACTGCACATAAGCGTGGCCCAGACACCCCCACCCAACCCTTTCTTGCACCCTCATGTTGGTTAGATTTCAGGTTCTTGAAGGAAATGTATTTCTTTTGACATTTAATAATGTCTGTTGACATGCAGCATCCCTGCTAGGGCTTCTCATTTTTTTATTGAATGATGTAAGTTCTGTAACTGATACCAGTTGTCATCAACCATCTTAAAGCCAATCAGGACTCGAGTCATCAATATTTATTGTCCCTGGTGGGGGAGAGGCTGTTTTCAGTTTGGGGCAGATGGGTTTAATTTTTAAGTGGAATAGTTAAAGCAGACGCACCTAGTATAAAATATCAGACCGGCAAGGATCTGCCGACATGGTACAATTGAGATGTTCACACAGCTGAAAGGAAGAGGATGGGGGAAGAGAAGGAGAGAAAGGGAGGAGAGAAAGAAAGAGGAGGGTGCAGGCACAGATGAGAGACCAGGAAAGAGTGGATGTGGGGAAAGGAATAAAGAAAGGAGAGAGAAAAAAGAAAAACAGGTGTGGATTCTCATCAGATGTATGGTGTGTACACGAACAAAAATTTCTGTTCTAGTGAAGGCTATCAAAAGAGGAAGACTTTTTGACTCTACAGTCTCAATGCAGGGGGCCCAGGATGGATACCTAGTCAAAGAATTAGATCTCACAGGCCACAAGTGAAGATCCCTCACCCTGCAATGAAGGTAAAAGCTCCACAACCAGGACCCGGTTCAATCAATCAATCAATCAATCAATCAATCAATATGTAACATGACTTAAAAAAAAAAGACTCAGGGCCATGAAAGGAGACACCATACTCTGCAAGGGCAGGCTGAGTACTACAGTGCAAAAGGAATTAGAGAAAGTGAAAGGGAAATATAAGAGAATGAAAGTAAAAGAGAGAAGGTGAAAAGCAAGGCAAAAAGGAAAATAAATAAGATATAATGTGAGAGAAAGTGAAAGACACAAAACAAGAAGGTGAAAAATGAGTGGAAAAAAATCAGTGAGGGATGGAGAGATCTGTAGAGAGGGAAGGTGAAAGAGGAGTGAGCCAGAGGCAGGGTCAGGAGATGCTAGTGGGTCTGACAGTGGGTACCAGTCTGGGAAGAGAGGAGACCAGGACACGGGCCAGCATCCTAAGGGCAGGGTGGGATGGGGTAGGAGCTTGGGTAGGCTTTGGCAAGCTAGTCACAACCAGAGCTGGGGGAGTGCATCAGTTTATCTGTGGCAACTTCATCTGTCCTGCCTGTGTCCTCTTCCCCGTTGGAGGTCTCCATCTTATGTGTCTGGCTTCTGGAATCTTCTCACACTCTACCTCGGGAAAGGCTCTGAGTATATCATTCACATTGAGGCATAAATGACCAATAAAGCTTAATAGGATACTCCTGGCTGGTTCAAGTTTTACTTACTTGATTTTAGGGCTAATGGCAAATACACAGACCAGTGTCAGCCTGTGTATGTTAGTCGCTCGGTTGTGTCTGACTCTTTTTGACCCCTTGGAGTATAGCCTGCCAGGATCCTCTGTCCATGGAATTCTCCAGGCAAGAATGCTGGAGTGGGTTGCCATTCCCTTCTCCAGAAGATCTTCCTCATCCAGGGATCAAACTCAGGTTTTCCGAATTGCAGGCAGATTCTTTACCATCTGAGCCACCAGGGAAGCTCTCAAAGTTGGCCAGGTAAGGAAAATTTCAGATGTGAAGCTGGCAGCCAAGCCACATCCCATAGACAAGTCTTTCCTGCCTCCTGAATGTTCTGTTGGGAGCACACTTTTTAGACCCAAATTTCTTTTTTTGGTGGGTTAGGGTTTGCTCCAATACTTTGGCCACCTGATGCGAAGAGCTGACTCATTGGAAAAGACCCTGATGCTAGGAAAGATTGAAGGTAGGAGGAGAAGGGGGCGAGAGAGGATGAGATGGTTGGATGGCATCACCGACTCAGTGGACATGAGATTGAGCAAACTCCAGGAGATGGTGAAGGACAGGGAGGCTTGATGTGCTGCAGTCCATGGGGTTGCAAAGACTCAGACACGACAGTGACTGAACAACAGCAGATGGGAGTGATAGAAGTATGATTAAGCCTTGAGCCTAGATGGTGCTAGACATACCTTGGGAATGCAGTCCTGAGCTGCTGAACAGAGGGACCAGAAAGTGGGATCTCCAGGGAACAGAGGATGAAGAATGTTGTCCCTCATCCTGGGACTTCAGGGGCCTCTTGCAGAGACCAGGGCCTGGGGGGAGGAGGGGTCAGGAATGGACTCCTTGCCCTCGGTGTCCTTGAACGCCCAATTTCTGCCCACGCTCGCTTCTGTGCTGACGTCAAAGTCAGAGGGAAGAAAGGAAGAAGGAAGGAAAAACCTTAACAAAGACAGCTTCCAAAAAAGCTCCTGGTGAAAAAGAAATAGGTCAAACCTCAAAGCAGCTCAGCACACTCTTCCTAGTGGTTCAGCCCACCACTTGCGTTTTGAAATTACAGGCCTTCGTATTTATGTAACCTGGCCTGTGATGTAGGCGGGGGCAGGGTGCCCTCCCATGGTGTGGATAAGGATTCTGAGGCAGGGAGAGTCCCCACACAGGGTCCCAGAGAATGTTCAAAGCACCAGAGGAGCCAGACCCAAAGACCTCACTCGTATCTGCTCTCTTCCTTCCCTCCTCGGAAGAATGAGAGGCTGGGGCAGGTATTAATGTTGCAATATCCCGTAACTGACCTCTATTTCTCCCAGCCTATCTTGTACATTTCTGAGTAGAAAGATGCTGTACTCTGTAGCTCTCTCCTGAATTTTCCCATCTGATCTGGACAAGTGTCAGAGCCTGAACGCCACCCTGGTTTCTTCTGTTGATTTGCATCCAGGCCACCCTTGGAGGTTGCCTGGTAGCTCACTGACCGCTCACCTTGCATCACTTGAAATGGCTGCGCGCCATTCCTTGTCCAAGCACCTCGCTAGCAACCCAGAGCTCACTGGAGATATTGTTGTTACTTAGGCACTCAGTCGTGTTGACTCTGCAACCCCACGGACTGCAGCACACCAAGCTCCGCTGTCCGTGGGATTTCCCATGCAAGAATACTGGAGTGGGTTGCCATTTTCTTCTATCCAGGGAGTCTTCCCAACCCAGGGATTAAAGCTGCGCCTCCTGCATTGTCAGGCAGATTCTTTACCACTGAGCCACCAGGGAAGGCCCATTGCAGATATTACGGTCCTTGTATTTCTAGAGAATTGAGCTGATTGGAAGGTTCCTGTTTCCCCTTAATCCTCACTAACGTTTTGTCTTTTGTTCTGACTTTCCGAATTGTTGCCAGCTGGCATCTCATTGCTTTTTAATTTGCATCTGTCTTATTACTGATGAGGTTGAAGAGTTCTCCATAAATTTATTGGCCACTTCACTTTACCTTCTAAGAGCTGCCCATATCGTCCCATTATGTTTTCTGTCTTTCTCTTGTTAGTTTCCAGTATCATATTCTAGAGTCTATTCCTTTGTTAGTTTTAGACAATGATCATTATTTCTTCCCAGTCTATCACCCATCAGTTAATTATGGCTCTAGTGGCCGTGTTTGAACAGATATTTTAAATTTTGATGTAGTCAAGTTCACCAATTTTTGCCATGTGGTTTATGCTTTTGCTGTCTTATTGAAGAAAGCTTTACCACCCTAAGGTCAAAAAGATATTCTTTTACATATTCTTCTATTGAATACACAGCATTTTCCTTTCACATGTAGGTCTTTTTTTGAGTTTATTTTTGAATGTGGTTTGAATTAGAGTCCAACTTTATTTATGTTCACTCAGTGAGCCAGTTACCCCAACAGAATCTATTAAATAATTCACTTTTTTCCCTCTACTGAATCCTTGTGCCTGTTTATCATATATCATCAATCTCTTTCTGAGTTTTCTTCTTTATTCTATTCATCTGTTTGTCTGTTCTTACACGAATACACCATAATCTATAGTACCATGTCTTCGTGGAATGTCTTGATATCTAAAAGAGCAAAATTTTCTTTCTTTCCTTTTATTTTTCAAAATTATCTTAGCTATTTGTATAGCTTTGTCTTAACTTCAGAAGATTTATAAAGGTCAGAAAAAAGGTAAAATTTTATGGAATAGAATTTTAGGAATTGATGCGGAGAGGACTGACATTTAAGTTGCTCTATGTATAAATATGTTCTTTGTCTCTATTCAGTATTATTTTATTTAAATTGTTTTCTCTGTAAAGATCTTGAGTATTTTTAGGTGGACCTCTAGATACTCCTGGTAATAGAGGGTGATAGTAGATTGTTATGAATCGTGACATGGTAGTCACGATTTTTATAGCAGATTATGTCTGATATAATGGAACCCCAGTGGGTTTTTTTTTAACTTTTTAAATCCTCAACTTTACTGGCACAAAAATTTACAGACAGTAAGATATACCCTCTTTGACTATAGGCTTTAATGAGTTTTAACAGGTGTATGCACTGATGTAATCCCCACCACAATCAAGATATAGAACATTTCTGTCACCTGACAAAGTCCCCTCTTGCTGCTTTGTAATCAATCCTTATAATCTCTAGTCACCCAAGGCAACCACTGGTTCTCTTTCTATCTCGATAGGTTAGAATTGCCTTTTTAATAATTTTATTTCCTAATTTTTCTTTAGTTGTATATGGAAATAAATTAATTTTGTATATTGACCTTGTATCATGAAGTACTGTTAAATTAGTATATTAGGTCCAGTTTCATGTTTGTAGACGCTTGGAATTTTGTACATAGACAATCAGATAAATTCTCTAAATAAAGATAATTTCACTTCTTTTCCAATCTTCATCCCTTCGATTTAAAAGTTTCTTCCCTATATTATTGCACTGTCTGGGACCACCAGTACAATACTGAACAGTCATGGTGAGAACAGACATCTTTGCTTGTTTCTAGCCTTAAGAAAGAAGTCTTGCTTTTCACCCTAAAGTATGATGTTAGCTCTAGGTATTTCTTACAGTTAATTTTGTCAGTTTGAGGAAGTTCTTTCTTATTCCTAATTGGTTGAGAGTTATTATCATAGATGGATATTGAATTTTATCAAATGTCTTTTCTGTGTCTACTAAGATGATCGTATAAGGTTTCTCCTCTATTCTATCAATAAGGTGAATTGTGTTTGTCGGTTTTTTCTTTTTTCTTTTTTTGCATCTCTGAGACAAACCCTACTTGGACATAATGTATTCTCCATTGTATACATTATTGGTTTAGATTTACTAAACCTTGTTAATGATTTTTGCAGGTATTTTATGAAAACTATTACTCTATAACTTTTTTCTTTTAATTTCTTTTACTTTTTTGTCTTGTTTTGATATTCAGGTAATACCAACTTTATGAGTTAGGAAGTGTTCCCTCTTGGTCTATTTTCTGAAATAAAAAAATTTAAGATTGATGTTGTTTCTTCCTTAAATGTTTGATAGACTTTACCAGTAAAGACATCTGAGCCAGGATTTTTCTTGTGGGAAAGTTTTTGATTACTAATTTATTTTTAAAACTGATTTAAGAACTTCCCTGATGGCTCAAATGGTAAAGAATCTGCCTGCAATGCAGGAAATCCAGGTTTGATCCCTGGGTTGTGATGATGCCCTCAAGAAGGGAACAGCAACCCATTCCAGTATTCTTGCCTGGAGAATCCCATGGACAGAGGAGCCTGGTGGGCAAGAGTCGGACATGACCAAGCCACTTAGCATACACATAGAGTAGGTTCTCGCTAGTTATCTATTTTAATAGGGATACATGTCAATCTCAATCTCTCCATTCATTCCACCCCCTTTCCCCCTTAACTATGTTTGTTTTCTACATTTGTGACTCTTGTTTCTCTTTGCAAATAAATTCATCTGTACCATTACTTTTAGATTCCACATAGAAGTGATGATATATGATTATCTATCTTGCTCTTTCTGACTTACTTCATTCTGTATGACAATTTCTAGGCCCATCCATGTCACTGTGAATCATGGCATTATTTCATTCCGTTTTATGGCATGGAGTTCTTTCTCTGTCTGACCTCCTTCCTCTCTGGTTCTCTGCCCACAAGTTCCAGTCTCCTCAGCCACATCAAACTCTGACCTCTTTCTTCCCAGCTCAGTGAGGCAGCCATGAGCTGCTTGAGGAGGTGCCCTCAAGACGGGGGTTGGTACTCCAAGTACCAGCTGTCACTCAGGTTAACTTGAGAAGTGCCCTCTTTGACCTGTATTCCAGAATATTCTTCCAGGCAGGTCAGGGATTGAAAGATTTCCCTCATTTGTTTGCCTTTTTTGAAAGATCACAGTCCTGCGTTGCCTGTTGTTCAATACCTGAAAACAGCTGTTTCATATATTTTAACCTATTTTCTAGTTATTTACGGAAGGATGGTAAGTCCTGTCCCAGGTCTTCAACATAAGTGGACCATAAGCAGAAGTCAAGGCTATGGTTTTTCCAGTAGTCATGTATGGATGTGAGAGTTGGACTGTGAAGAAGGCTGAGCGCTGAAGAATTGATGCTTTTGAACTGTGGTGTTGGAGAAGACTCTTGAGAGTCCCTTGGACTGCAAGGAGATCCAACCAGTCCATTCTGAAGGAGATCAGCCCTGGGATTTCTTTGGAAGGAATGATGCTAAAGCTGAAACTCCAGTACTTTGGCCACCTCATGCAAAGAGTTGACTCATTGGAAAAGACTCTGATGCTGGGAGGGATTGGGGGCAGGAGGAGAAGGGGACGACAGAGGATGAGATGGCTGGATGGCATCACCGACTCGATGGACATGAGTCTGAGTGAACTCTGGGAGTTGGTGATGGACAGGGAGGCCTGGCGTGCTGCGATTCATGGGGTTGCAAAGAGTCGGACATGACAGCGACTGAACTGAACTGAACTGAACTGAACTGAAGCAGAAGTCAGGGGCTTCCCTAACCTGCAATGCAGGAGACCCATTTTGATTCCTGGGTTGGGAAGATCTGCTAGAGAAGGGATAGACTACCCACTCAGTATTCTTGGGCTTCCCTTGTGGCTCTGCTGGTAAAGAATCTGCCTACAATGCGGGAGAGCTGGGTTTGATCCCTAGGTTGGGAAGATCCCCTTGGAGAATGGAAAGGCTACCCAGGGTTGCAAGGAGTCAGACAAAACTGAGTGACTTTCACTTTCAAACAGAAGTCAGAGATAAATTTTTTTCATTGAGGTATATAAATACTCTTGTATCTAGCAGTCTTACCAGGCGGTTATGAGTCTTAAGAGTTGTTTTTTTTTTTCTATTGATTCTGTTGGATTCACTGTGAAAATGATCATTTATAAATAAGTATAATTTTTTTAAAAAGTTCAATTTCCATGTTCCGTCTCATTTTCTTATTGTTGTATTAGACAGAACATCCTATAGTATATTGTTTAAAAGCATAGAGCATATACTGATCTCATTAACAATCTTAATGAAATTTACCTGACTTTTTTTCATTGAGTTTAGATTTTGCTCATGTGTATGTACTGAGCATTTATCAACTTAAGGAAAGCTTTTTCAAAGTACCCTTTCTCTGAGTTAAAAAAAATCATAATTAGATGCTGAACCTTATGGAAATCATATTCTGAATATACTGAGATAACCATGTAATTTTTCTTTAGTACATGAAATATGGTGAATTTCATTACTCTATTTCTGGAGTTAAGCTATAGTTTGTCATTATTTATTTTAACTAAATTGTTGAATTTGGCTGTAATCATAATATTTTTCTAGCATACTCCCCTCATAAAATATGTTAGATAGCTGTCCCTCCTGATTTCTGAAACAACTTGTGTGAGGTAGGATTATCCCTTACTTTGACGATTTAATAGAACTTTCTTCTACAATTGATATTGGCGTTTACAGTGGAAACATAGTTGATCACCATGTCTCTGGCTGATACTTGAGCAACATAAGGTTTAGGGGTGCCAACCCTTCGTGGAGTCAAAAATCCACAAATAACTTTTCAGTTGGTCGTCCATATTGTGGTTCCATCCAGGTACATAACCGTGGATCAATGATGTAATACTATAGTACACATTTAGTGAAAATAATCCACCAATTAGTGGACTCGCACTGTTTGAACCCATGTTGTTCAAGAATCAACTGCATTACTTTATGAGCTGTTTCTACTCAATATTTCTATTTGTCTTATCCTAGTTTTGGCTTTTTTTTTTTTTCCTGACAATTTATCAATTTTGCCTCAGTTTTCCAGTCTTTTGGCATATAGCTGTTCTAATATAATATTTTGTTGTTATCCTCTGATTTTTCACTGCATCTATAGGTATCTACCTGCTTTAATTATGTGTCTATTTATTTGTATCTCCTCTCCTTTTATTTAAAAATCAATTTTTCATGATAAATCCTTATGAAAAAGAAACTGTTTGGTATCTTGGCTGAGGTACCAGACGTACAAAACTAAGCATGTGCCAAAGTCACTTGGGACTTATATGTGTGTGTGTGTACAACTGAATCCTTTGCTAAATGCTTGAAACATTGTAAGTTAATGGTACATCCATAAAAAATGATAAATTGAGTGCAATAAGTTGAAAAAATTGCATAGAACTAAGTACACACACATGCATACATACAAATATGAGTAAGTAAAACTGTAAAATTCTAAATGAAATCAGTATACTGTATTATTGTCAACAATATGATTGTGCCTTGCACTATGGTTTTGTAAGACGTTACCTTTGGGGGGAAAAGTACATGAAATTTCTCTATATTATTTCTTATGATTGTATGTAAATTTACAATTCTTTCAACCAAAATTTCAGTTAAAAAATCGGTTTTACCAGATGTTTGTCTCATCTCATTAATCTTTTCAAAATGCTAACTTCTGGTCTTGTTAGTCTTGTCAGTGTTTTTCTGTTCTCTGTTTTATTCATTTCTAGTCTATTTTTATTTTTTCTTTCCATCATGCCTTTTTGAAGTTTCTGTTTTGCTGCTGAAAACATATGAAAGTTTAAATCTCAAAGCTTATTTGATTTGTTTTCGGGTTTGCTTTTTTTTCCCCTGGACAAATGTATTTAAAGCCATATGTTCTTTCTTTCATCTGTTGCGCAAATTATGGTATAGTGTTTGCATTTGCATTTGGCTTTAAGTATTTTAGAACTTCCCTCATGATTTTCTCTTCAACTCAAAAGTAATTAAATAGTACACTTTTTAGTTACACAGTGGATATAATTTCTAAAGCTAATAGTTTGATATTGGTTTCTTCTTTTCCTGACATAAGAAAACATTGTCTGATGCTAATTCTTTAGAATTTATTGAGGTTTCTTTAATGACTAAGTCAATAGCTAAGTTTTTGTGCATGTTCTATGCGCACTCAAAAAATGATGTATTTTCTGTATTAAATACATTATTCTATAAGCATCTATTAATGTGAGTTTGCTAATTGTGTGTATTTCTGGACCTTGTTTCTTATTTATTTATATTTTTGGTTTTTACTTTTGATCCAATCTGGAATCTTTTTTTTTTTTTTAAATCAGTGAATTTAACCTATTTACAGTTACTATTGGGTTTCCCAGGTGGCGCTAGTGGTAAAGAACCTACCGGCCTGTGCATGAGACATAAGAGACTCAGGTTCGATCCTTGGGTTAGGAAGATCCCCTGGAGGTGGGCATGGCAACCCACTCCAGTATTCTTGCCTGGAGAGTCCCATGGACAGAGGGGCCTGGTGGGCTACAATCCATGGGGTCTCAAAGAGTCAGACAGGACTGAAGTGACTTGGCATGCAAGCATGCGCAGTTACTATTATACTAAGACAAATTTTTGCCACTTTATTTATCCATTTCCATTTACCATACGGGTCAAGTTTTCTAGAAGCAGAGCCTGAAACAGGGATTTTTGTTCAAGAGATGTCTTAGCCGAGAGCTCTCAGGAGAAGGAGGAACATAGGACAGGACAGGGGAAGTGGACTAAGACAGTATTTTCAGCTGGAGCTGAGCCTCCACTGAGTAGGATGGCAGACCACCCTGGCTAGTCTGGAGTCCACCTTGATGCTGGCCTGCTTCCTCCAGCAGCTGCTGGTGGGCACCGCTGTACCTCCCAGAGGAGATAAAGACCTGTGGCCTGCCTGGGACAACGTGAAAAAGAGAAAAGGGCAAACCTTAAAGGCTCTCCCACATCCAGGGAGCTGACCCTGTGTTATTTTGGAGGTTCCTGCTCTTCAGCCTGGAGACCCATCATCTTCTTTCTGCTTAGAGGTTGCTTCCACATGTCTGCCCTCTCATTTTGCAGTTTCATCCACCTTCCTCTGGTCTCCACGGCACCTGCAGGGCTGGGATCAGGCAAGGGCACAGCAGCCTCTGTCCATTTTCCATCGTGTGCTGCTGAGCTTCCACTCACTTCCTTCTGTCACAGGCTTCTCTGAGGACCCAGGTCCACTTTGATGAGTGAGTTGGAGGTTAACCCGAGTTACAGCCTGCACTTGGAGTTCCAATCCCCATCTTTTCCAGTACTGTCGGTTCTCCCATCCTCTAGGATGAGTCCTTTCCCAGGAGGCGCCCCCATCTTTCAGGTGGATAGATTCCTGCTAGGCAGTCCTCAGATCCCTGACCTGGTTCCCATATGCTTACATCTTTGGAGGAAAGCAGTTCAAACTCCAGCTAAGACTCCCCTTTCGTTGTATATTATACACGACTTGAACTGGACCAAACTGTCAAGTGGCTGCAAGTGAAAGAAGAATATATAAAGGCAGAAACAAAACCCTTACAGATAAAATTAGGAAGATTACCAGTCATACACAAGGAGAGGCCAAAGAATTCTTTCAGGAAAGATATTTGTATTTGAGCTTTAACTTTACCTGGCAACTAAGGTAAACCAGACAGGCACTGGGCCACATTCAATTGGGGATTAACCATGCATGGATCATTTGGAAAATCAAGAGCAAACATTTCTAATTTAAAAATTCCTCTTTTTCAAAGCCAACATATATTTAAACAGGTTGGTCAGCTTCTTCCTCACTTCTTTGTTCGGGCTGATTTTTTTCTTCAAACTCACTTGACAAGTGAAAAAATAATCACGTTCCAGACCAAGTCCATAGATTTCTTTGCTTTGCCTTTTGCTTCCCTCTTATTATTGGATTTAGAAAAATATTTTAAAGCTGTGTCTTCATTGTCCCCTCACCAAGCTTTCATGGGTTCTGGGAGAGAGGTGCAGGATTAGGTTCAAATGGTGTGTCTGTGTGTTTGCGTCTGTGTGTGTGTGTGTTTTCTGTCCCCTCCCCAAACAGTTCATGTCATACCTCGAAGCCTTGTGCTGGGGGTTTTTTGTTATAAACTATCCCCACTTCACAAGTAGCCTCAAGCAACAATTAGTCCTGCATGTAATTTCTGAATCAAATGGTGGATTTGGGTGAGAACTGTGCAAGCAGTTTGGAAGCAGATGTAGCCCGAGGTGAAGTCACTCTCCATGTTTAATGGGAGGCAGGAAGGGGGTGAAGGGAAAGAGGGGACGCACAGCCTGGTGTCTGACCCAGCTCTCTGAATGAGGCACCAGAGAATGGAGATCACCATGCAGTGGGCAGAATAACGGCCCCTAAGGATGTCCACACCCTCATCCCCCCAGGCCTGCGAATACCTTATCTGACAGGGCAAAGGAGACACTGCAGATGGGATTAAGGTGGAGGACCTTGAGATGGGGAGGTTAGCCTAGATTATCTGGGTGGGTGCCACTAGTCCTTAAAAGTGAAGACCCTTTCCTGGCAGTGGACAGAGGTATGCCCTACAGAAGGGTCAGCAAGATTTAATGCTGCTGCCTTTGAAGATGGAGGAGGGGACCGTAAGCCAAGGCAGGCAGTGGCCTCTGGAAGCTGGAACGGGCAAAGAAGTGGATTTTACCCTAGACCATCCAGGAGGAAGGAAGTCCTGCTGACACCTCGATTTAAGCCCAGTAAGACCCATGTCTGACCCTTGTAAAATACTAAATTTGTATTGCTTTCAGTCACCGAGTTAGTGGTACTTTTATAGCATCACAGAAGATGAATACAGCCTGCCTGCAAAGCTGCCTCTTACTGCCTAACGTTTGGCCACACCACTGAACTTTCCGTGAGCCTCGATGCTTTCATCAGTAAAATGGGGACAGAGTCACTTTTTACCATCCAAAACAGTCCAGGCCTGACCAGCACATGGGGAAAGGGAAGTCAGCTAAACTATAACATACAAATATGTGCCTCTTTCTGCCCCGTTTCTGAGCAGCCAGCAAGCACCAAGCCCCCTTCCTACCCACCTTTCTGCAAGACAAATTCTACATCCCCTTGCACTCAGGAAGTGGCCTGTAGCTTTTTAGCCAGGCCCTACATGCCAGTTTAAGGCTTACCAGGTGGTACTAGTGGAAAAGAACCCACCTGCAATGCAGGAGATATAAGGGACATGGGTTCAGGCCCTGGGTTGGGAAGATCCCCTGGAGGAGGAAATGGCTACCCACTCCAGTATTCTGGCCTGGGGAATCCCACAGACAGAGAAGCCTGGTGGGCTACGGCCCATAACGTCACAAAGAGTTGGACACTACTGAAGCGATTTAGTATGCACTTGCCTGTTTCAACCTAGCCCCACAGAAAGGACTCTGCTGTCAATTTCACAGCCCCTTACTGCTCTTTGATGCTAACCCCTCAACTCAGTGGTCAGCAGCCTCTATTACCACTCCCCACTCATCTTGGGGAGCATCCTTGACCTTGTACCCAGAATTCCTTTCCGTCAAAATTTATCTGTCCTATGTCCCACCCCCTTCCCTCAGGAGCTTGCCCTCGACAGATCGGAAAACTTCCAGGAGAGTGGGGAGGTGGCAAAAATCATTATTTTCCCCTTGACAGCTTTGCCCAAGGCTGGCCCTCAAGCAGATAATCCACCCAGAGCAAGTTGGGGGCACAAGCTGCTTCATGCTTTTTGTGATGCAAACGTGCACAATCTGTGTGACCCTTGTTTGGAGTAACAGCTTCTAGGAATCAGCCTCAAAGCACCCAGTCAAGGCTGTGCTTCTCCCTTTCAGGAGGCCAGAATGTTTGGGGAGGGATCTGCTGTCTCAACAGCATCCTCTTGGAATCAGCAAGAAGCTTTTCCACCTGGAGTCCTCGGGGGCTCTTGCCAGGGTTGCTGATCAACAAGACCTTTCAGGTTCAGGCTGAATCTCTCTGTGGAAGCTCCATTCAGCTTTCAGAAGCTGAGCCTAAGTATCCATGCCCACCATGGACGAGGATCCTGGACAGTCATAAAGCAGCTCTGGTGGACGAAGCTGCTTCAGACACAGCCACCCTCCATGACCTAAACTCTGAGCTGAGCCCAGGGGTGCGGGACACACCGGGGTCTCTCCTTCCCAACTCTAGGGGTAGTGTGCGCTCCTGAGAAAAGAATTTGAAAAACCTCCTAGGAGTTCTAAAGTGCATTCTGGTTGTGCTTATTTCCGAAGGCAAAACTCCAAATCCCCAAATGATAGGCAAACACAACTTGGTCGCCGCCCTGGAGCAGGAGGAGTGAGGTCAAGATGGAAACGTGAGGTGCCTTCCAGGAGCTGGTTGTTGAAGCTGGCCAGAGAGCATCTTGCTCTGGCCTGAAGGTGCCACAAGATGGCAGCATTTCTGAATGTTTCAGACCCACCCAGGGGCTGCCTCTCAGGGCGCTGGGGTGCCTTGGCGCCTGGTCAGGAGTACAACCTCCCTCGTGTTCAGGAGGATTAAGAGTCCCAGCCTGAGCTGCTCAGTCCTCAGCCAGAGACGGGAGAGAAGAGGGCCAGGGCAGAAGGGCTGGAGCTCCGTGGTGAGCATTCAGCTGTTTCAACACAATCAGCGCTGAACCCAAGTGTCTGTTGGCCAGTGGCCACTTTGGATGTTGGCTGGTTTGTCTTAGTTTGTCTGAAGAACTGAAGGCTTATTTGGCCAGATGTTGTGCCGGGGTCAAGGAACTTTGCAGCACTTGAGAAAATACATCCACCCCCCACCCCACCCCTCACCATCCCTCTTCTAAGCCTCAATTTATGTGCTCTGGGGGAGTTTTTCAGCACGGCCTGGCATCCTTGCCAGCTTTTAGATTCCCACCCCACCCCCACCAGACTGGATGCTGGCAGCAATCAATTGGGGTGAAAGGGTGGACAGTTTTTTGCTATTAAGATCCTTCCTGGTATTTGTCTAACTCTTTATTCATTTGTTCATTCAATAAAGGCACTTTTCATTAAATATATATTCGGCACCCACTACGAGCCAAGTGTTCTATTGTGTCCTGGGGATACAAGAATGACCGTTCTACTATCATAGAACTTGCATCTAGTTGCAGGGCGAGGACAGTGTGTATGTGTGTGTTAGTCATTCAGTCATGTGCAGCTCTTTATGACCCCATGGACTCCTCTGTCCATGGGATTCTCCAGGCAAGAATACTGGAGTGGGTTGCCATGCCCTCCTCCAGGGGATCTTCCCAACCAAGGGACTGAACCCAGGTCTCCTGCATGGCAGGCGGATTCTTTACTGTCTGGGGTGAGTTAATTAATCACAATTATAAAAACTGCTCTGTAGGCAAAGTGCAGAGTATTCTGGCAGGGACTCTGGAAGGCTCTGATCTTTATTAGCGGTCGACCTTGGATGAGTTAGAGAGGGCCTCTGTATAGTCCCTGAGATTTTGCACGAGATGGTGGCGAGGATTAAAGATTTAACACATGTGACTGTCTGGCACATGGTAAATGCCAAATGCCGTGCAGCCCTCACCAGCAAGGTGTGCTATCACATGTACTCTCCACACATGCAGCAGGTGGTGGCATCTTTGACTTAACCTCTCCAAGTTTCAGTTTCCTCATCTGTAAAAGGAAGTAATAATGCTGACGTCATCATACCACTGTTGTGAGGATTAAATGGGGTGTGGAAAGGGGGTAAGTATTTAGCCTGGTACCTGGTATCCGTTATTATTATTAGATGTAGAAGGCATGATATCAAGGCTACATGTAAAGATTTAAATCTGCATTTCGGAGTCACACGTATAGCCCCAGGGTGCCCATTAAGGCGTGTGTTTGGCTAATTAATGGCCCCTTTTCATCTGGTAACTGCCTGCTCTTCACACCACCTGAAGGGGCTGTTGAGAAAGCTGATGCTGATGGCCTGGCAGTGTGCCCATGCCCAGCTTTCAGGATCAGGTTGGTGCCCATCTCTGTGCAACAGAGAAAGGTCTGTCCAAGCTGCTGGCCAGTCAGATCAGCAAAACTGGCTGAGGTGGGAGGAGGGAAGACCAGGCCCTTTGTGGAGTGACCCCGAGTGACAGCTACTGGCCTGATACGTCACCTCATGTCCTCCTCAGCAGCCCTAGAACAGAGAACCCAATTTCAGCATCCCTATTTTATAGATCAGGACATGGAGGCCAAAGTCACATGTCAAGCATGTGCTGGAGCCGGGCTCACACAGGGTCAGCCTGACGGCAGATCCTGAAGGCTGTCTGAGAGGTTTAATGGAATCTCTAGAAAGTCACCACTTAGCTTGTTGACAAGAGGCACTTAAATGCTAGTTGAACTGGGCCAAGGGGCCAATTCAGTCCAAACAGGCCATCCGTTGGCTCCCATGTGGATAAACACGGCCTGCTAGAAAATGATTAAATGGTGACTCCACCAACTTGCGTGATGCTATTAGCTTCCTTCCAGCCCACCCGCAGCTGTCCCTGGGTGAGCAGCCTGAGGTGGGCAGATTGTTATCTGTGGACGGGTCATTACTGAGAACAGGGTTGTTCTGACAGTATGCTGTCTCATCTGACATCCAGGAAGAAAGTCTCATGGTCTCAAGACAACCCCGGCTGAAGTCAATCCTGTTCAGACCCCCGAGGGAAAGGCTACTTTTTTTGGTTCCCATGGGAGAAGGGAAAGAGCAATGTCTCTAAATACTGCCCTCCACCTAACGGGGATGGCAGTGACAGCAAGCAACCAGCAGGGCCAGGGACGGTGGCCGCAGGCCAGAGGACGGACGGCGGCTAAGCCCACACACAGGTGCTACTGCTGACTCTTCTTGACACCTTGGTTTTTGGGACATCCTGGCAGAATAATGATGAAAGTGCTTCTCAGATACAGGAAATTTCAAGTGTTGTCATCAGAATGTTTGGTGACCGAGGGTCTGGATCCAATGAGGCGTCACAATGGACACACTGTCACACAACAGCTTTTTCATTTCTCAACACTCATTTTGTCAAGCTGTAGGGGCTTCCCTGGAAGCTCAGCCGTAGAGAATCTGCCTGTCAGTACAGGAGACAGCTTTGATCCCTAGGTCAGGAAGTTCTCCTGGAGAAGAAAATGGCAACCCACTCTAGTATTGTTGCCTGGAAAATCCCGTGGAGAGAAGAGCCTGGCAGGCTACCAGTCCATGGAGTCATGAAAGAGTCAGACACGGCTTAGCAGCTAAACAACAAAAACAACAGTGAAGAGCAGGTATTTATCCTGGCCTAGCACCCATTCCCCTTCTTCTCAGAATAACATCCTGGGTTTTCCCATGGGGGCTACCCCTTCCCTCTGCCCAGTCTTCTGGTTTGAATGGGACTGACTCCTTTCACCAATTCTGGGGGTGTGCACATGACCACAGCTGACCAATCCCCATGCTTTATGCCCTGGAGGAGTGATTGTTCCCAAGATGGGTGTGTGTCTTCAGCCAGACCAAAAGAGAGTCAGTGCTCCAGTTTCGCTGGAATCTGGGGACAGCACACTCTCTTTCTCGGGAGTTATTAGGCTGATTGCCCATCAGCCTGGTTCTGCTGGTAGCTATGTTACTGCCACCTGAGATGAAGCCAGCCTTCAGGAAAGCAGAGGGAAGAGATGAGAATGAGATTCCTGTGACATTTCTGAGTGGCTGGATTTAGTGGTGGTCTTTTCCAGTTAGCGAGTTAATACATTTCTTTTGGAGCTTTTGCAAGTTCGAGTTGAGTTATCATCTCTTAGACCTGAAACATCCTGTCTGATGGAACATTTCCAAAATATACCAGTGAGTTGGGTGCTGAGAACACAATGAAAATTTCATTTGAGATGTGTTTGACACTTAGTAGCAATCGTGATTGTTTTGTGATATTAAAGGCGTAAAAGATGTGATATGCCGACATTATGTCACAGAAAAAAAACAAACAAAAGTAAACAAACACACGCTACAACATTGTCTAGTAAATCCCTGCTTCTCTGGAGGCAGTAAGGTCTGAGTTTGAATTCTAGCCCTGCCAATTATCTTGGGTGACTGTCATAACTGTCATGAGCCTCACTCCCCTCACCTGCAATGTGGTGTTAATGAGACTAGCTACATCACTGGATCATCATGCAGGACTATCTGAAATAGTAAGAATATCCATCCTTACAGCAGTTCTGTGAGATAGGAACTCAGGGTCAATAACTAGCTCAAGATGAGCCAACTAGTAAGCTGCAGAGCTGGGGTTTGGGCCTGGGCGGCATGGCTCAGGGCTTCCACCCTTGACCACCGTGTTTACGAACTCTTGAGCTAAGAGAGGTTGAGTCACTTGCCCAAGGTCGCGCTTCCTAACATGGTACACAAAGTGTTTTTCAAGTGAGCGGATCCGTAGTAAATCTCAACAGATGTTAAGGAGAAGACAGAGAGAGGAGAGTGTTAAGCAGCTGGTTACACTTTAGGGCAGGGTCATGTCTGCAGTAATGAAGAGAAAAGGCAGAGTAGGATTTAGGATACCCGGTTTTAGACTCTACTCTGTTGCAAACCATAACACATGACCTTAGCAAGTCACTTGCTCCTCTGGTCTTTGGCTGCTTATCTGTAGATGGGAGGATCAGAATTATCGCCCTCCAAAAGCTTGTCCACTGTAACCATCTGCTGGTCCAGGGTTTGGAGCCATTTGTCACAATCAAGGTGAGTGAGGCTACAAGAACTAGACGTGGAGAGATGGCTAGATGAGAAGTGCCCATCTCCTGTGGGTCAGTCTGAAGGCTGGGCTTCAGGACTTCATCTCCGTGCTCTACACTGCTTCCAGCTTGGGTCTTCTCTCCCAAGTTTTCCACCGTTTTCTAATCTACTGTATTTCCAAGATCAAGGAAAAAAAATGTGACCAACATAGTCCTTCTCTGCACTAGAGTGAAGAAAGCCCAGACTAGGCCTTCAGCCTCCTCACATATCTGACTCATGATCAGCTCCTAGCCTTTTCACTGGAATTGTTTTAAAGGCTTTTTATCACATCTGAAAATGCTTCCCAAATGGCAACAAACTCTTTAAGGGGAGGAAAAAAGAGTGTTCTGATGAGTTAAGTTTAAATGAATCAAAACCATATGGATTAAATTTCCCCTGAAATACACTCAGGATTGATCATTAAGGACAAATGCTTTGGGACAACACAAGCTTTTGGGTGGGAGGGGTGGAGAGGTTAGGGTCCAACTTGGAACTTCTACTCTGCTCCTAACAACACCTCCCCAAAGTCCCAGACCCCCTAACTCACTCTCAGTGTGGAACAAATGAACTGATCATCTGAGGCTGGGACTTAATGGAACTTTTGTTACCTGAATAACCAAGGGCATCTCATTTTAGCTGCTCTTGCTGTGAGAGTCTCTATGAAAAGGTGGTAACCTTGTTGACGGCAGTAAACAACCTTGAACAAACAAGTCAACTTGTTTACTCAGTCAAAGAACATTTACTGAGCCCCCACTTTGTGTCAGAAACTGCAGAATAGGAACTTACTTGGCAGTCCAGTGGTTAAGACTCAGTGCTTCCATTGCAGGGGATATGTGTTCAATCCCTGGTTGGGGAACTAAGACCCCACAAACCATGTGGAACAGCCAAAAAGAGGGGGAGAAAAGAGGAAAAGAAACTGCAAAGTAGTAAGAAGCAAAGAGAAATGAGACCACCCCAGCTGCTCTGTCTCATCCACCTGCTTCATGACACCATTTGCCCTGCTGCTGCTTCGCTGTGGGTCTCTCTTGTTCTTGATGCCACCAAGCTCTCTGCTGAGAAGGTTTTCAGACCAATCTGGTAGTATTTTATCAAGGCTTTGGTTGTAGCCTGGGATGTACTGGATGGCAGTTTATCTACTCTGATGCACGCTTGTTCATCAGACACTGTTCATAAGACATCTGTCTTATGGAAGCACCAAGGCAGACTCCTGATGGTTCATCTTGTTTGTCCCCTTCCAACCCTACCACCAGCACAATCTGCCTAGACCTCAAATCTGACCACATCATCCTACTGTTCCGAGAGTCAGAGCTCCTGTGCATCCCCTCAGTTAAATGCAAGCTCCCCAGCCTGGCAGACAAGGCCCTATAGGACTGGTCCTTCCTTGCACTGATGCTTCTTCAGTCCTTTCTCTCCATTTTGTACTTCACACTCTGGCAACACCAAAGTGCCTGTAGCCCTTGCTACCATGTACCCCATGATTTTCCATCTCCATCTCCTTGTTCATCCAGAATCTTCTACGATTTTTTGCTGCACTAATTCAAGCTCTTGGCCAAATTCCTGAACCCTCCTCCGAGGAACACTGGCTCAGTGAGATGTTGACTATTTTTGCTCCATGAAATAAAAGGTCTCATGGTGAAAAATGTATGGAAAGTACTGAGTTAGCAAAAGTGAAGTGGGATTTTTTTTCTTTTGCTGACCTTCTCAGAGCCTTGACTCTGCTTTGCTCAGAGTGCTAACATGCACTGAGGATCTTCAGGATCAAACCTCATTTGATCACAGGATCATGTTTGTCTCAAATACTTATTGTCATCTGTCATTTCTGGAAACATAGTTGAGGAAAACTATCCTGGAAGTAACTGATTCTACAACTTTGAACTGACAAGTTAATTTGAACATTCAAAGAACATTTATTATTGTGTCAATCTGAAAAAATTGAGGCTATGAGCAAGCTTAAAGCCTCAAAAACTTTTTTTAAGAAAAATATGTGCAAAGCACTTATCTGACTAAAGACTAGTTTCTAGAATATATTTTTAAAAAATCTCAAATCACAACAGCAAAAACCTACATAATCCAATTATAAAATGGGCATAAAACATGAACAGATATTTCACCAAAGAGGTTATCCAGATGGCAAATAAAAACTCATGAAGAAAATAGTTAATATTTTCCATTAGGGAAATGCAAATTAAAACTATAGTGAGACATCACTATAGACCTACCAGAATGGCTAAAATTTTAAAAATGACAACATCAAAAGCTGGAGAGGATGTAGAGAAACTGGATCATTTATCCATTGCTGGATATATAATAAATACATTATCTATATGGATATATATAATATATATCCATTGCTGGAATATAAAAGAGTACCTCCACTTGGGGAAATAGTTGAAAGTTTCTTATACAGCTATTCATGCAATCACCACATGACCCAGCAGTTGTACTCTTGGGCATTCGTCCCAGAAAAAATGAAAACTTATGTTCACACAGAAACCTCTATCTGAATGTTTATAGCAGCTTTATTTATTAAACCCCAAACCTGGAAACAGCCCAGATACCTTTGAATGAGTGGACAGTTTGTTTAAACTGTGATACAGTCATACCATGGAGTACTACTAAGCAAGAAAAAGGGACTATTAATACACACAACAGCTTGGATTGAATCTGCAGAGAATTATGTGGAGTTAAGAAACTCAATCCCTAAAGATCATATACTATATGGTTCCATTTATATAACATTTTTGAAATGACAAAATGATAGAAATAGAGAATACATTAGTGGTTGCTAGGGATTTGCATGAAGGGCAGAGGGCAAGAGGGAGGTGAATGGATGTGGTTATAAAAGGGCAAAAGAGAGATCCTTGGGACGGTAGAAATGTTCTGTTTCTTGACTGTGGTTGTGGTTGTGGGAACACACATGTGATGAGATTGAATAGAACCTTGTGCAGAGTTTCCATTTTGCAGGATGAAGAGTTCTGGAGACGGATTGCATGACAACATCAACACGTTTTACACTGAGATGTATACTTAAAACGGAGAAGGCAACGGCACCCACTCCAGTAGGAGTGGAAAATCCCTAGAAAATCCCATGGATGGAGGAGCCTGGTGGGCTGCAGTCCACGGGGTCACTAAGAGTTGGACACGACTGAGTGACTTCACTTTCACTTTTCACTTTCATGCATTGGAGAAGGAAATGGCAGCCCACTCCAGTGTTCTTGCCTGGAGAATCCCAGGGACGGGGGAGCCTGGTGGGCTGCCGTCTATGGGGTCGCACAGAGTCGGACACGACTGAAGCGACTTAGCAGCAGCAGCAGCAGTGCAATTAAAACTTGTTAAGTAGGTAAATTTCATATGATGTGTATTTTACTAAATGAAAAAAACTGTTTTAAATACATGGAACTAAATACGCACACATACTAGAGCATAAGTGAAACTGGAGAAATTTGAATAAGATCTGTAAATACATCCTTCTCAATATCTTAGATGTGACTTTGTACTATAATTTTGCGAGATGTTATCATGGGAGGAAACCAGGTAAAGAATACATGAAATTTATCTGTATTAATATTTTTTTAACAACTGCATGTAGGTCTACAGTTACATTAAAATAAAAAGTTTATTTTAAAAATCTGCTGTCTCAAACTAAACAACCTCTACCAACTTTTATATCATCTTCTAAGGACATTGCTATTTTTGCTCTTGTATAAGTGTCTGGTGCACTTTTTAAAATAAATTAATTTTTTATTGAAGGCTAGTTGATTTACAATGTTGTGTTAGTTTTTGGTGTGCACCAAAATGATTCAGTTATGTGTATATATATATATATTATTTTTCAGATTCTTTTGCATTATAGGTTATTACAAGATATTGAATATAGTTCCCAGTAGGACCTTGTTATTTATCTATTTTATATATAATAGTGTGTGTTAATCCTAAACTCCTACTTTATCCCTCCCCGCCCACCTTTCCCCTTTGGTAACCATAAATTTGTTTTTAAAGTCTGTGAATCTGTTTTGTAAATAAGTTCATTTGCATCATTTTTTAAATTCCACATAGAAGTGATACCATATTTGTGTTTCCCTATCTGACTTCGTTTAGTATGATAACCTCTAGATCCACCCATGCTGCTGCAGATGGCATTATTCATTCTTTTTATGGCTCGTTAATACTCCATTGTGTGTGTGTGCGTGTATATTTATGTGTGTATACCACATCCTCTTTGTCCACTCACCTCTTGATGGCCATCATTTAGGTTGCTGCCACGCCTTGGCTATTGCAATTAGTGCTGCCATAAACATTGGGGTACATGTATCTTTCTGAATTAGAGTTTTCTCCAGATACGTTTCCAGGAGCGGGCTTTCTGGATCACATGGTAAGTCTATTTCTAATTTTTAAAGGAACCTCCATACTGTTCTCCACAGTGGCTGTACCACTTTGCATTCCCATCAACAGTGTGGGAGGGTTTCCTTTTCTCCACACCCTTCTCTGGTGCCCTTTTTAAAATCGCATATTGTTTGTTCTTACTCTTAGAGTCCACAGGGTATGTTTCATACAAGTTAATATATGGTACATGAATTCACAATGATTTTTTAAAACTGCACACATATACATGCATTACCACGTAGTGGGCACTATTAGCACGTAGCATTAGATCCAAGACTGTAAGAAGGGAGTACAAAGTGAAAAACAAAAGAGCATATTCCTTGAACTTGACTGTGATTCTGCTTGATGGGGTGGGAAGCAGGGGGATTGGGGGTGGGGAGAAGGAGGCAATGTGAGACTCCCAGAGTTATCTTGTCGTGTAAGATGGCTGAGGAATCAACTCGGCATTCCTTACAGGAAGCAGCCAGTTCCAACTTGGAGTTTCAGAGGCACTCAAACTGAAATCCATGAGGAGTGTTTTGCAGTTAGAAAGAAGGCACACCAAAGTGAATTGGTAGTGACTTTTATTTTCCCAAGGAAAAGAAAAGTGGGGGAGAGAGGATTGAGTCAAGCCAGAGGCAACCTGAGAGTTTAGGAAGTCTGTCCCTAAGTTAGGGCGTTATACTTCTGGGAGACTGAACATACAGACAGACAATAGCCGGACCAGACATGAAAACGGAGCTTAGACCCGCAATCCGCAGCACCCGTTCATCTAGGATAAACAGCCCAGGAAGCCAGCCTGCAATGAATCAGACTTGCAGGAAGCCAGATTGCTATCTCCAGTGATAATCCTGGAAGCTAAACAATAACTTCTGTGACAGTCGGCCTTAGATAATCAGGATTTGATTAGTAACTGATGGCTTCCCTCATTTTTGACTCTGCTTCCAACTCAGGGCCAACCAGAGAAAGCCAAATATGCATGCTTCACTCATCACATAGGATAGGATGCCCCACCTCTATTTATCTGCCTTCAGCACCCCCAGGCTAACAGCCTCCAACCAGGGCACGCATGAAGCTTCCTTATTTTTCCATTTTAAAGCTCATCCAACCCTCTGCCACCTTTGGAGCCTCTGTCAAAACACAAGTAATGGTGGCTGACACCCTCACTATAGCAAGCTCTGAATAATCCTTGCTTTTCTCATTTGGTTAGTCTTTGCTTATTTTCACACATCTTTCTAAATATTTGTGGAATAAACAATTCCAAGCAACCAGTGGTATCACCTACTCTCCCCACGTCTGTTTCCAGTGGCACCAGCTGGTAAACGGGTAACTGACAGGTGCTCCCACTTCTCTGCTTTGCAGCCAGAGGTTCCTTCACAGGCTCCATCCTGGGTGTGCCATGATGGGTTCCCGAGGTCTTGAGCAGGCCTGATGGGCAACTCTAAGATGCACTGGTTGGGCCTGAGTGTTTTTTGATGGCTGGCATCCATTCTGATTGCTTGAGGCCGCTGACTCAATACAGCACTGTGTTTCTTACTCATAAAACTGCAGTGGGCTGGTTTCTAATCCCAGCACTGGCCAGCAGGGCAAGCCACACCCCTCCATGGTCCTGCCTCTGCTGCTGTAATACGAGGATGGGGCTCATTAATGTCTTCCATCCCTGCTGAATCTAATCCAGCTGAACCTCTTCTCCATTGCCACCCAGCCCTCACAGGTTGGACATTATAGAAATTTCAAAAGGACCACCAGTGGGCTTACCCTTGCAGAAGGAGGGTGAACCAAGCTAGTGGCATTTCTACTGCTTGGCCAGTGACAGGCAAATCCAGGATGGAATCAAGCCCCTGTTTTCCTACACTCGACCTGCTGTTCCATTTAAGCCCCACCAACTTTTGAGCTCCTGCACCCTTGGTTATAATTCACGCCCACAGACTTGATTCCCCGGGGAACAGGTTTTTAAATGTTGAATGAATCCAGAGTTCACATCTGTTGCCTGAATGCGACATGGTGTAAGACTTTTTTTTTTTTTTTTCCTATTGGTAGCATCGCCCCTCCTTTAGAAACTCACTCTCATTGAGTGGCTTAAAAACAAAACAAAACAAAATCCTCACTCCCACTCAGAGGCCTCAGTCCTGGGGAGCCAGAGCAGAGGAGAGATTGTCACCTCCCAAGTTCAGCAATAAAAATGACTTTCTCCTTTCAGCTGCTGTTCCCTGATGTGACTGTGATCAGTATCAAATGCTCGGTAGCAAGGATTTCTGTGTAGCTTCCTCAGCTAAAATAGATTGAACCTGCCCGCTGCTCTTTGTGTGGGAACAATGGACGTGACAATGAGGAGCTGCTATATTGTTCATGCCTGAATAGTCCCGATTCTAGATATTTGTTGTTGGGCCCTGTAGATTACCCGCAAAGAATGTCCGGCTCGCCCGGCTGAGAAAGGTTATGCTACCGTTGAGCAGTCCAGGCTGCTCCATGGTAATGAATCAAACAGGGGCCTGCAATTAATGAAGTCTCATTGCAAAATGGTAGGGAGTCACCTTGCGAAACAGGGTCTGTTTTTACCTCCAGCTTAATTGCACAGCCTAGGATATCTCCAGTTTGAATGGGTCAACTTTGTGTGTGTGAGCCAGGGTTAGGGGGGCTGGCAGGAAGGGGCAGAGGGTGAAAAGCAAGGTGGCTTTGGGGGCTTACTTGGGCAAGCTCTGGGAGAAATGAAACCCATATGTGTGGTTATTAGCATGTGACTTGGAACCAGGCAAACAACAGAGGCAGGCTGGAAGGGCAAGAACATATTCTGAGTTTCCCAGCCCCGGTTTTTCAGCTGGGCAAAATCTGAATCACTAGGGACTCCTGCTATGCGGCTGCAGGCTGAGTCTGGCTCATGGCTACTGCATGGTGGTGCTGGTGGGAAAAAAACCCTCACAGAGTTTGCATCTACCACTCTGAATCTCAGTCATTACACTGTTGCTTACCAGCTGTGTGACCTTAGGCAAACTGCTCAACCTCTCTGAGCATCCTGTCTCCTCTGTCAAACAGGGGTATATCATCACCTTCCTGCAGGGCTCCCATTTAAAAAAAAAAAAAAAAACATTCCCCCAGTGGGCGTTTGGGCTTGCCTGGTGGCTCAGATAGTAGAGAATCTGCCTGCATTGCAGGAGACCTAGGTTCAATCTCTGGATTGGGAAGATCCCCTAGGGAAGTAAAAGGCTACACACTCCAGTATTCTTGATTGGAGAATTCCATGGACAGAGGGGCCTGGTGGGCTACAGTCCATGGAGTCAAAGAGCTGGACATGACTGAGTGACTTTGACTTCACTTCAGTGGGCATTCAATAAATGGGTGAGACAAATATTGCTAGTTTCTCTATATCTATCCTCCCTTTCTTCCCTACGAACAGAATCTCAATTTTCTTTGGGGCAGCAGTATTCAACTGAGAAAATCTCAATTTTGCAGAGTCCCTTGAGGTTGCAGTGGCCATTGGACATTGTTCTGGTCAATCAAAAGTGGACGTCTGTTGGATAGGGCTTTCCTGGAAAGCTGATTTTTTTTTTCTTGATTAAAAAACAGACAGACTTCACAAAGTTTTTCCCTTTTTCCCTGTCCTTTCCTTCCTTTCTGGAAAGCAGTCACAATGCCCGGAAGTGTGGGAGCCATCTTGTAAATATGAGGACAAGTTGGGAAGGACACGGGAGAATAGAGGTGAGGGGAAGGATTGAGAAGGTACTGAAGCAGCTGTATTGTGTCTTGCTCAGGACTTCTGGTCCAGTGAGAACAATAAATCCTTGTACATTTAAGTCCCATTTCTTGACATTTCTCTTGCATGCAGCTAAGAACAATGGCTAACTAATACCTGGTGATTGTTATTTCTTCAGGCAGGCAAAACAGGCCCTTGGAAACTTCCCAGGAGGCTGGCTAAAGGAAGGAGAATAAACACACTGGCAGACAAACCAGCCAGTCTCTGTTACATCGTGACCTCACGACCTTTTCCTGTATCTACCATCCATGTACTCGAGCTTTGTACTTATGTAAGTTTCCTTGCGTGCTGAGGGCTAAGTTGCTTCAGTCACGTCTGACTCTTTGCGGCAATGCGGACTGCGGCCCTCCGTCCATGGAATTCTCCAGGCAAGAATACCAGAGTGGGTTGCCGTGCCCCCCTCCAGGGGATCTTCCCTACCCAGGGATCGAACCCACATCTCTTGAGGCTCCTGCATTGCAAGCAGATTCTTTATCACTGAACCACCAGGGAAGCCCGTAAGCTTCCTTGCTTACTATTAAATCAAGGCTTCTGGGAAAACGGAGCTAAATTAAGGGAGATCAGAAGCAAAGATAGTCATGGTACTGTATAAAAATACCTGTTCGCATCACATAAGATAGTGGAGTTAATCAACTCCAAGAAAAAAGGCAGTTTCTAAATGAAAACATTGCCATGGCCACCCTGCTGAGCACAGGAAGTAAACATGGGAACTGGTAGGTCCCCAATAATAATGGCAATAAGATTTTAAAAGCGTCATCCCTAATAAAGAAGCCTCTGCTGAATTCTCACCCCCCTGAACAAAGAGCCAAGAATACTGGGCTTATCCAAAGAGACTTAACAAAAAGTTGAGGGCAGTGTAGACATGTCTTAGTCAGATTGGGTTGGGGGCCCCTTGACTCAGAGGGAGAGCTAAAAGGGAGCCTTCTAGTGACCTTTGAAGGTCAAGCCACTGGCCTACCGCTCTGGGCAGTGTAGTTTAGAGGCTACTTCTCTAGGAAAAGAGTGGAGTAAAATGAGTCGCAAATGAGCTAATCACCATTAATGTTCCAGCTGAAACTGCCAGTCTGACATCCCTCCTAATGGCTGACAAATGTCAGGGTGACTTGTGTGCTTTTTTTGTTAATTGAATTGGTTAATTAGGTCCCAGAGGCCTAGCTGCTAATTATGAGCTACAGCCGAATATGAACTTAAGAAAAAAAAGATGCAAGGAAGTTAAAACAAAAGAGAAAACACACACAGACACACACACACACATGATTGCTTTGTATTCTTTACAATCTGTACTATTACCTTCCCTTAATTTTTGACCTGCCACATGTTAGTACTTTCTTGATGTGCTCAAAAAAATTTTTAAAGAGAGGAAGGAAAACTCCAATTCTGCCTCTTTCCATGAGGAGCATCTGCTCAATCAGTATTTCGTTCATTAATTTTCTGCCAATTAGCAAGGAAAAAAAAAAGACAGGCAAAGGGGAGAAAGAGTCCAGATTTCCAGCCTAATGCATTACCTTGTGAAGATGGTGTCTGCAGAAGGGACATGTTGCCTCCTGTTTGGGGAAAGAAACTGCAAGGGTCTACCAGACCCAGCGGACTTGTCGATGTTTAAGAAAACTTTCCCAGAACTTTCCAGAACAGGCTCCAGATGCAGAGCAATCTATACTGTCCCGTTGAGGAATATCTTTAAAGGTAAATAAAGTGCCTTGTAACTCATGGAGGACTTGAGAAATTTAGCGCTGAAGGCGAGAGAAGTAGCTCTCTACTCTCGCCCACAAATTCCTGGCATTGTCTTTGTTTTTTGCTTCCAATTAGGGGAGAACATTAAAGGAAGTTGAAAGTTCCGGCTTCCTGACTCCAGTTCACACTACTCCTGGGAGCTGGCAGACCCCAAATATCTGATAAGCTAGTCCAGCATCCTTTGGCTGGTGGGGGGAGGAGGAGAAACAGGGCCGGAGGCACACTGAGCTGGGGAGGGGGCTGGGGAGGGAAAGGGGAGGAACTCAAAGAACCTTTGTGGCAGAATCAGATTCTTCCAGCCCCTGAGGTTCTGGCAAAGATATTTGGATGGGGAGAAGCTGCCCAGGACTGCACTCTCAGCCTCAATCTTGGATTGGCAGAGCCTGGGAAAGCATGTGGCCAGGAGCTTGAGGCCTTGAAGAATGTGTTTGACCCAGACACTGCTTGGAGCATCTTCCCCTGGCAGATTCAGGTACATTTGACTCACCTTCCCCATCCTACAATCTGCCCTCCAATTTCAGCTGCCAAGTCCAGAGCCCTCCTCCCAGTTTCTTCCAGTTCCCAGCCTTTGCCCTGTTACATCCTGTACCTCTGCTCCTGGGGGTGATCCCTCAGGATGGCACCAAGCCAGTTTCCAGGCTCCTCTGTTCATGGAATTCTCCAGGCAAGAGTACTGGAGTCATTCCCTTCCCTAGGGGATCTTCCTGACCCAGGAATTGAACCTGGGTCTCCTATGTTACAACAGATTCCTCACTGTCTGAGCCACCAGGGAAGCTCCTTAACACTTGCCCCATTCCACAGTCTGCCCTCGAGGCTCAGCCGCAAGTCCAGAGTGTGTGTGTGTGTTCAGTAGTCCAGTCATGTCTGACTCTAAGTTCAGAGCACTCCTCCCAGTTTCTTCTAGTTCCCAGCCTTCGCCCTGTGCATCTGTGCCCAGAGGGTGATGCCTCAGGATGGCTCCAAGCCAGTTTTTGGCCCCCTGATGTTCCCAAGTCCTCCAATCAGAAAGGCTCTAGTTTTCCTGAAGACTTGAGAGGGAGGAGCCACACCCAACACAGAGCCTCTGCCTTCTGCAAAGCTCTCCCTCCAAAGCCCCAGCACCTTTGGCAGCCCACTCCAGTACTCTTGCCTGGAAAATCCCGTGGGCAGAGGAGCCTGGTAGGCTGCAGTCCATGGGGTTCGCTAAGAGTCGGACATGACTGAGGGACTTCACTTTCACTTTTCACTTTCATGCACTGGAGAAGGAAATGGCAACCCACTCCAGTGTTCTTACCTGGAGAATCCCAGGGACGGGGGAGGCTGGTGGGCTGCCGTCTATGGGGTCGCACAGAGTTGGACACGATCGAAGCGACTTAGCAGCAGCAGCAGCTGACCCCTTTCTAAGGTCATGGGATTGTAGGCTGCCTCACCCACTTCAGGTGGACAGTCACTGAGACATGTGCAAGAAAAGTTCAATATTTGAAAAAAAAGCTGCATGTTTTACACATGAGTTTCTGCGTTTTTACTAGCAAGTGCATGTGTGTGCGTGCGTGTGTGTGTGTGCCAGCATTACAACAGCATTGACTCTCTGGGTTCATCCTGAGCAAAGCATCCCTGAAGGGTTTTCAGAAAATCGTGGTAAAATCTATGGGGACCTTTGGTGAGCTTGATTTTGCTGGGAGCACAGGAGATCAGCTGACCATGGAGCACCCTGGGCAGGGCCACGCAGAATGTTCATCAGCTGAAAGGGAGGATCAACTTCCACATCCTAACCTTGATACTTGCTACTTGGGCGACCTTAGCCTCGCTGCTTCATCTTTGAGATGCATGTTTTCAACTCTGAAATGCAAATAATAAGAGTGCCTGTCTCCTAGGGCTGATGCGGGGGAGTAAAGGAAAGAAAGGGTGAGAGCTGTGAGCACCACACACCCAGGAAACACCAGCAACCACACTTGGTTTCCTCTCTCACTCTATCCTTTCAAAGCCTAACATCCACATAAACACTGGCAACACCAGGAACTTACCATCAGTATCTTTCACTTCATTTGCTTTGCTTACCACAAGCTTCTCACGTGGCTTAGATGGTAAAGAATATGCCTGCAATGCAGGAGGTCCAGGTTCTATCCCTGGGTTGGGAAGATCCCCTGGAGAAGGGCATGGCTACCCATTCCAGAATTCTTGCCTGGAGAATTCCATGGACAGAGGAGCCTGGTGGGCTACAGTCCAGAGGATCGCAATGAATCAGACATGACTGAGCATCTAACACTTCCCCTTCACTTTCTTCTTCTGTCTTATCATTAGATGAAAGGGAAGATCATTTGACTACCCTAGAACATAGGGTGATTAAATGTGGCTGAGGAGTGCCCAGGACAGAGGAGGTTCTGGGACATGGGTCTTTCAGAAGAGGAACAGCCCAGGCAAACCAGGATGAGTCGATCACCCCCTAGAAGGGAGAATTTTAATTGTTTGTTTAAGAGAATCACTGTGGTTGGGGGAGGTATGATGCCAAACCAGCCAGCAAGTTAACAAACTCAGTAAAAACCTGGGGCTGCTCAGGGCATCCACAGATGTTAAGTGTGTACATGTGGCTTGGCCGGTGCTGATGGCAGAGGCCACAGAAACACAGCATTGCTCATCGCACAGGACTAAGGCTGTAGAACTCGTGCCCTTTGAAGTTGAAGTCCCATGTGGGAACTTGTTAGAAAGGAAGTCATGAGTTAACCAAGCTGCTCCCCACATGTTACATTATGGAACATACATACAAATATATATATGCATATATATACATGCTCTATAGTGTATATATTAATATATATGTTCCATAATATACTGGCTTCCCTGATAGCTCAGTTGGTAAAGAATCTGCCTACAGTGCAGGAGATCCTGGTTTGATTCCTGGATTGGGAAGATCTGCTGGAAAAGGGGTAGGCTACCCACTCCATTATTCTGGAGCTTCCCTCCTAACTCAGCTGGTAAAAAATCTGCATGCAATTCGGGAGACCTGGGTTCAATCCATGGGTTAGGAAGATCCCCTGGAGAAGGGAAAGGCTACCCACTCCAGTATTCTGGCCTGGAGAATTCCATAGACTATATAGTCCATGGGATCCCAAAGAGTCAGACACATAACATATATATATATATATATAGGGATGTGTGTGTGTAGTGACAGAGAGAGGAGATTTTTTTTCCTTTATTTTGATACTTGGAGTTTCAAAAAATATTTTATTTACTTATTTTAAATAAATTTAAAAGACACTTGCTCCTTGGAAGAAAAGTTATGACAAACCTAGACAGCATATTAAAAAGCAGAGACATTACTCTGCTAACAAAGGTGTATAGTCAAAGCTATGGTTTTTCCAATAGTTATGTATGGATGTGAGATTTGGGCCAGAAAGAAGGCTGAGTGCCAAAGAATGGATGCTTTCAAATTGTGGTGCTGGAGAAGACTCTTGAGAGTCCCTTGGACTGCAAGGAGATCAAACCAGCCAATCCTAAAGGAAATCAACCCTGACTATTCATTGGAAGGACTGATGCTGGAGCTGAAACTCCAATACTTTGGCTACATGATGTGAAGAGCTGCTCATTAGAAAAGACCCTGATGCTGGGAAAAATAGAAGGCAGGAGGAAAAGGGGATGACAGAGGACAAGATGATTCAATGGCATCACCAACCCAGTGGACATGAGTCTGAGCAAGCTCCGGGAGATGGTGAAGGACAGGAAAGCCTGATGTGCTGCAGCCCATGGGGTCACAAAGAGTCAGAAATGTCTGAACAACAATGTTTTTAATTAATGTTTAAGATTGAAGATTAGTTGATTTATAATGTTTCAAGTATATAGCAAAGTGATTCAGTAACACGTATATATGTATATACATTCTTTTTCAGTTTATTTTCCATTGTAGGCTATTACAAGATATTGAATCTAGTTCCTTATGCTATACAGAAAGTCCTTGCTGTTTATTGAGGAGATGTTTAGGTGCCAATAAAACAAAAAACCCACAGGGGCTCGAGGACACTGCTCACCAGGGGCACAACCTAAGAGATGTCAACCACGTTCTTACATCCTGATGCCAGCTCCTGGAAAGTTGCCTTTCTCAACTGGGGTGATTGCTTTGAAATTAAACCGCCAAGGATGCCTATTCCAGATTTGAGGGTTATATCTCTCCACAGAAGGAAAGGGGAAATAAACACCAGGGAGGAGAACAAATCTGCACTGAGCACCTAAAGTATGCTGGTCTAAGGGTCACAGAATATTTTCAGAGAATTTTAAATATTAAAAGAGAGTAGTTTTGTGACTCATATTTAATAACTTAGAAAACCGGGGCTCAAGAAGGAATGTAAGTGTTATAAGCTCACTCAGCTAAGAAGTGGCAGACCTGGAAATAGTAATAATGACAATTATTATTATTAATTAAATTGATAATTATTATTTAGTAAAAATAACCAGCATAATAGAGCAACAGTTTATATGTATTAAGTGTTTCTTAGGTCTAGGTACCAGACTATATACGCTCTTTAATGTTTAATCCCATTTAGTCTTGAAACAGCCTTCCAGGTCAGTACCACTATTAAGCCCATTTATCATGAGTAAATTGAGGATTAGAGAGTTTCTATAAACTGCTGGGGGACATCCAGCCAGTAAGTGGCAGCACTGGAGTTTGAACCCATGTTTGTCTGGCTCTGTAAACCAGGGTATAAGACATTTGACCCATCTCAGCTTACAAAAACACTTCTGTGCAGGTTATCACATTTGACTATTGAGACTAATATTTTCTAGATTTAAAAAGAGAGGCCAAGAGAGCTTCTGATTTGTCCCAACTCATATAGCTTTTAACTGTGGGAGAGTCTGCCAGAAAACTGACCCCTGATCCCAGTACCCCACGAGAATAGTGGGCCAATGTGTCCACTGGGAAAAGAATATTCTTCCAAAATGCTAGCTTTCTTCTCTCTGCTGCAACAGGAAACTTCTTAGGTAAACAGATCTGCCCCATAGGAGATCACCGGGTGACGCAGAAAGAGAAAGGAGACGGTCATACTAAGAAAGCACAGCCGGAAGAGCCTCTACCATCCCAAGCGTCCTCCCCCAGACAGTGCAGCAAGGCCTGGATCTCGCCTGCACATGCAATATTGACCTGGTGATATTGATGCACCCCCTGCAGGGTTGCCTTTCCTTATTGATAACCAATGGCAGTGCCTAAAGTTCAAACACTGCTGGGCGGCTTTCATGTTTGTAAATAGTATTGATGCGCATAAATAAAGGCCCATCAGACTGCAGGATTAGACAGGATGGAGGCAGAACATTTGGGACACTAAATCCGGAAGCAGCTAATTAAAACCAGAGCTGGGAAGGAAGCCGGAAAGGGTGCCAGGTAATGTCAATGCCTCCGATCCTGGACACTCCAGTACCCCAACTCAGCCTCTCCCAAGTTGGTGGCCGGCGATGCTGCCTCCTTCTCCTCAGGAAGGAACTGCTCCAAGGCTGGCTGCCCTTGGTTTACCCCCCACAGAGCCTGGTGAGCCAGTGATCCTGAGGGAATAGTCACACTGTCTGAGAAAACTAGGTGGTCTGCGGAAGAACACAGACATCTGACGTCACTATTTTGACCCAGGATATTCTGATGAAGCCTAGAAAACAATCGCTTAAACTTTCAATTTATATTTAAAAAATAATAATAAATTAAATAAAAATAAATAAATAAAAGATGTAGTTAAGAAATGTGTACAGAGCAACACTTCCTCTTTGACTCCAAGAGGTCAGTTTTGAGAACAAGATTGGGTTCAGGGAGAGAGGAAGGCTCAAGGTCAGTTGTCCTCATTACTTTTAATTTTTTTTTTAAATCCATTTTCTCTCAAAACAGTTAAGAAAATGGTAATAGGATCATCAGTTCAGTTCAGTCGCTCAGTCGTGTCCGACTCTTTGCGACCCCATGAATCACAGCACACCAGACCTCCCTGTCCACCACCATGTCCCGGAGTTCACTCAAACTCACATCCATCGAGTTGGTGATGCCATTCAGCCATCTCATCCTCTGTCGTCCCCTTTTCCTCCTGCCCCCAATCCCTCCCAGCATCAGAGTCTTTTCCAATGAGTCAACTCTTCGCACATATCAATAATTACCTTAAATGTAAATGGATTAAAGGCACCAACCAAAAGACATAGGCTGGGCGGATGAAAACATGTGGGTGTATGCACTTCCACTTCCCACATCACTCAGCTTAATCCCTCAGACTGCACATAATTATTTTATATAGTTAGGTAATCATGTTTCCATTATGGCTTGCGATTGTAAGCATCTTTTATATTTTGTCTGGCTATTGATTGTGAAAACTGATAAACATCTCTTACTACTGTGATTAGGTAACTATTACTTAATACCATTGTATTATGATTGGTCAACAGAAAATAATTGAATTCTATATCATCAATACTACCCTTTAATAGAAAAACATGTACTCACTTTTTAAAATCCAGATATATATCAGAATTATCTTGGAATTTTTTGAAAAATACAGATGACCAGGTATTGCTTTTTTTTCTCCAAAGCTCCAGGTATGTTTCTAATGAGCAGCCATGTTTAGAAACAATTGGACTATACGATAATCTTTTACTTTTATCTAGTTTGTTTCACTTTTTCTATTTCATATTCAGTGCTCCCATTTCACTTAGCTTATGTTCTCCAATTTCTCCCTCTTTTTTTTTTCCTTTGATGTTCTTTCTTAAGCCTTTATCAAGCTTACTAGAAAAGCCTTTGTATACACATATATACATAAATAATATGGGTAATGTATATATTTTAGAAAACTTGTGAATTTTTGTTTAGCTAAAAAAATTATGAAATGTGATTTCATTTGTTTGACTTAGTATAAGCAGAATGCTAGATTTCTAATTTTTAAAAAATGGATACACAATAAGCAATGAAGATTTAGTGTATATCACAGGGAAATCTAGCCAATATCTTATAATAACCTATAATGGAAAATAATATGAAAGGTAACATATCTGTGTATGTATAACTGGATCACCTTGCTGTGTACCTGAAACGTTGTAAAGTCAATTATACTTCAATAAAATATATATATTAAGGAAAAAAGGATGTTTTCTGCATTATGATGGATCAATAGCAAAAAGGTCACATTGAAATGTCCCATCTCAAAACAGCTCTGTCCAAAGTGCCACCTCACTCTTGGGCAACCTAAGTGTGTGACGGCAGGCGCTGGTTGTCTTAGGATAAAGAATCTCTTGCCAACTGCTCGGGAGAAACACCTTAAGAGCTGTTAACAGCAGGGAGGTAATTCATGTTTTTTTGGTGCCACATTTTCTCCTTTTCACTATCCTTAGCGAGCCTTCATTCAAAGCCAGTAAAAATAACAGCTAATATTTGTTCAGCACTTACTGTGGGCCAGGCATTATCTTAAGCACTTTACCTACATAAGCTTGTTTAATTTTCATGACAACCCTAAGAGAGGAAGCTGAAGTACAAAGAGATGATGTTATTGCCACAATGACTTTATTTCCCCAAGTGATCTTGGAAGGGAAATAATGTGAGTCCCACTTTTGAGATGAAGAACAGAAGCCTAAGGGGTAAAAATGACTTTTCAGAGTGAGAGGCAGACGCCTAGCAGAGCATTATTTTGAGTGCACCTAAATGCCTTGCTTTTGTAGAGCAGCATGTGGGGGCCATCTTTTGCCCCCAGACACCATTCACCATTATCATGGGCCAGTCACAGCCCAACATGCTTCCAGAAGCATTGTATTGGATTTAAGAAAAGATAAGGTAAGATAGCCCCAACACTGGGCTAGCATGAAGAACAATGCCATCTAATGCTGTAAAGATGTCCTAGGCTATAGTTCCAAGGAGAGGAGTTTCCCCTAAAACAGATCCCAAGGCTGCCTTTTTTCTTGGCTGGTCCCAGCAAAGGTACCCTCTGCTGGCTCAAATGGCAGGGGGTCTGCATTGTGCAAAAGCACCTAAGATTTCTGGGAGCTACACAGGGAAAGGGGAGGGAGGGTGAGCGCATGTGAGTAAGAAGGATCATGTTCCTGGTTTTAGGTTAGCTCCAGGACTGGAATGCTTAACTCATGTGGTTTTTCAAGATTAATCATAAGTTACAACAAGCTACTTCCCCTTGGGGTATTTCATTTGCATCATTTTCTCTCCCAGAGGGTTGAAGGAAGAAAAAATATCCGCTGCACAGCTTTGGAAATTAGTTGCTTGTCACTCACTCGCTTGGAATGGGATTTGGATCTCATGGCCTTCGCTCCAGAGCTCTGGACCAGCTCCCCATTAAGCAAGAGGCGTACAGCTGGAAAAGACACTACTGCCAAGACGCTCAGAGCGAGGAGCCAGTTGTGGGCAGCTCAGCAGTAACGTGAGCCCCAGCTTCCGAGTGCCATCATTTATCTGCAGTTCCCCAGGCACTTCAAAACTAGGCACTCAGCCCGCCATATGCATTTGAGCTTCAGGAAGGAGTCTGCATGCCCCATTCTCCAAGGAGATGAGAGATCGTGGTTGAATCTCGGGGGAGAGAGTTTTAGGTGAGGTATTCGGGGTCCTCAGCTGTCCAGGTAGGGCAGCTGCCTGGAAACTGACCTGGCTGGGAGATTGCTGACTGCCTTTTGGAAGGGCAACCCAGGGTCCCTTTCTGTATTATACAAACTGGCCAAGTGAACCCAGATTCGAAAGAGTCAGTGTCACGGTGGAGCATGTGGGGAGTGGAACATGTTCCCAAGGCACAAAGTCCATACCATCTGAAGGAGGACCTCAGCCAGAATCTGGGAGTGGAGGGTCATCAGAGCCCAAGATACAAGGCTGATAATCAGAGCAGCAAATTCAGAGTGGTGGGAAAATTGGAACAGAAAACCAGGAAGGCAGGCAGAAGTGTGTCCCACGGGCATGGCCAGCACCAGGAATGGCCAGGGCCAGACTTGGCAAGATTGGTTTAAGGCTGGGCTCCCCGACGGCAGGCCTAGGGTAGCACAGTTCCACAGAAGACCACACCTTCTGGCTAGTTAAGACTGAATATGCTGCCTGACTTCAGTGGACTGATTCACGAACAGGACTGGTTGGCATCCAGAGAGATGAACCCAACCAGGTGCCTCCAGGCCTGCCAAGATCCCAAGTGCCACTTCCTGGGGTGCTCACTGAGGTGCCACCACCAAGTGATGAGACAGATCAGAAGTTTAACCAACAAAGTGGCATCCCCAGGAAGCAATATGCTCAATTGTGTAGCCAGAAAGCGCTCTATTTACTTCAGCAAAGCCAATCACTCTAGAAAATCATTCATTACTTTATTACTAAATGTCTCGACTTCTGATTTCCTTTGCTCACCTAGGACTTATTCCTGATTACATTTTGACCACTGGCAAACCCGAAATCCTCCAGAAAATTCTTCCTTGGAAAACTGTAACAGTTTTTTTAATTGGTGGAAAAAAGTATACTTCTTTAGTGCATGATCAGAATTATTTGATTTTGAACTCAGAGAGGACTAATCAGTGCTAATATGAAAAAGAGCTGCGTGCTAAAATAGGAAGCAGAGACCACCGATAGCAGGCCACTTCAATTGTCTTCTAAGAGAGCAAATGTTTCATGGCGAGCAGGAGGTATAGGTCTTGTGCACAGAGGGTACATGAATGCAACGAAAGTCACATTACTCAGCCATGAAAAGAACAAAATGATGCCACTTGTGGCAACTGGATGGACCTAGAGATTGTCGTACTGAATGAAATAAGTCAGACAGAGAAAGTCAAATATCAGATGACATTGCTTATATGTAGAATCTAAAAAAAAAAAAAGATTAAAAAATGAGCTTATTTACAAAACAAATAGAGTCACAGATGAAGAAAACAACCTTACAGTCATGGGGGGAAAGGGAGAAGAATCAATTGGGAGATTGGGACTGACATATATGCACTGCTATATATAAAGTGGATAATAAAGAGCGACTGTACAGCATGGGGAACTCTACTCAATACTCTGCAATGACCTATATGGGAAAAGAACCTAAGAAAGCAGGGATGCATGTATGTGCATGACTGATTCACTTCGCTGTACAGCAGAAACTAGCATGTTTTTAAATCAACTACACTCCAATTATAAAATTTTTAAAAAGTAAAGAAACTAACACAATATTATAAATCAACTACACTCCAATAAAACATTTCAAAAAATAGAAAATACACTTCATCAGTTAAAAGAGGCTAGGTTTGGGGAAACATACAACCCCATGACGTCTATGGCTTGCGGCCACAAAGGTTTGCCTCTTGTTCAGGCTGTGTGTCCCCTCTGAGCTCACTGCCTCTCTGCTCCACGCTGAATGCTCCAGGGGATCCAGGCAGGTGATGAAGCAGCCTCGAGCTGGAACTTGGACAACTTTATGGCAGAAGGAAGAGACATATGGCAGGTCACTCAGAGCTCTTACAGCTTCTTCTTGGACAGAGCTCACATTTCGCTGGCCCAGGGAAGTCACCTGGCCCAGTGTGAAGTTGAGGCAGGAATGTGTAATCCTCCTGCAGAGAGGGGCCACTGCACGAAGAGGCACTGAATGTGAGTTCAACCCACCATGAGAGCATAAGCTTCCTAACATATTTCTGAGAGAACCAGCTTTATGTGACGTTGGGTGGTCATTTTATTTCTCTAGACCTCAGCCTTTTCATTGAGTAAATGGGAATCATAACACTTACCCGCTCTTCCTTACAGGGCCATGGAGAAAATTAACCACGCGATTAAATATGAAATTGCTTGATGAATGATTCTTAAAGCACCCCAGGGACAAAGGGCATACATTGACCATATTTGGGATATAAATTGCAGTTTATGTCAAAAGCAAAGACTGGTGGCCAGTGACAAACCATGTCTTTCCCCTGAGCTGTTGGAAAGGAAGGCAGCCTGGTGGGTGAGTGGGTTCAGTAAGGCAGTGCCCATAAGTGTAGCCTAGATAGTTGGGAGGACTGGGGAGGGAGAGGCCATCTTGCTGGCACATTAGTCTACTCACCGTAATGGACTTTTTCCTTTAAACAACTCTTTTATCCACCTGCCTTCCTGGTTACCTGCTTAGTGCAGGTCTAAACACTGATCCACACTCAGTTCAGTTCAGTTCAGTCGCTCAGTCGTGTCCGACTCTTTGCAACTCCATGAATCACAGCACGCCAGGCCTCCCTGTCTATCACCAACTCCTGGAGTTCACTCATACTCACGTCCATTGAGTCGGTGATGCCATCCAGCCATCTCATCCTCTGTCGTCCCCTTCTCCTCCTGCCCCCATTCCCTCCCAGCATCAGAGTCTTTTCCAATGAGTCAACTCTTCTCATGAGGTGGCCAAAGTATTGGAGTTTCCGCTTCAGCATCAGTCCTTCCAATGAACACCCAGGACTGATCTCCTTTAGGATGGACTGGTTGGATCTCCTTGCAGTCCAGGGGACTCTCAAGAGTCTTCTCCAACACCACAGCTCAAAAGCATCAATTCTTCAGTGCTCAGCTTTCTTCACAGTCCAACTCTCACATCCGTACATGACCACTGGAAAAACCATAGGCTTGACTAGACGGACTTTTGTTGGCAAAGTAATGTCTCTGCTTTTCAGTATGCTATCTAGGTTGGTCATAACTTTTCTTCCAAGGAGTAAGCATCTTTTAATTTCATGGCTGCAATCACCATCTTCAGTGATTTTGGAGCCCCCCAAAATAAAGTCAGCCACTGTATCCACTGTTTCCCCATCTATTTCCCATGAAGTGATGGGACCAGATGCCATGATCTTCGTTTTCTGAATGTTGAGCTTTAGGCTAACTTTTTCACTCTCCTCTTTCACTTTCAACATTAAAGGGATGTAAATGCAATAGGATGTGTGCATGCTAAGTGCTTCAGTCGTGTCCAGCTCTTTGCAACCCTATGGACTGTAGCCTGCTAGGCTTCTCTGTTTATGGGATTCTCCAGGCAAGAATACTGAGTGGGTTGCCATGCCCTGTTCCAGGGGATCTTTGTGATCAAATCCAGATCTCCTTCATTGCAGGCAGATTACGGCTGTGCCACTGGGGAAGCAAAATGTCGTTGGATTGCTACCTGCATTTTGTAGCTAAGGAAACAAGCAAGACGTTCAAGGTCACACAATAAGTAAACACATAGCGTCTCCTTTAAGCACTTACATACAGTAATATTTAATCCTTGCAACAACTGCATGAGGCAGGAGCTGTAACTATGCCCATATCACAGATGAGGAAATTGAGGTACAGAGAGGCTAAATAATTTGTCCATTGTCCCACAGTTCATTAGTGGCCAGTATTGGGGGACCCTTGGGGTTGAGCATTCACAGTTGCACATTTTTCTTCCCACAATTTAACATCTCTGAAATTTGGATGTGTCTTTAATTGATTGTGTATCTTAGCTGAGGAATCAGTATTTTTCTTAGTGGTATATAAAATAACGGGGCTTCTTAAAATTGATGACATCTTAGTTAAAATCAATGTAATAAGAGACTTGATTTCTTCTTGATCCATCCCTCCCCACTTCCCTTCATCAGTTTTGAGATTTAAAAGTGATTCTTCCCCTTGGATGGGAGGGAAATCAGACATAGATCCTATCATCATTCTTTCTTTTCCCCTCCAGCCCTGTAGGTGAAAACACAGGAGATGTTGTTGACAAAAGGTGGCCAGTTCGGGAGCAAGGCAGCACACACGGAGTGGACTGCTCCTGGGCAAGATGGGGTATTTGGGAGACAGGGGTGCTATCCAGCCAGCATTTCCAGGAGGTCAGAGCCCCAGCCAGATTCCCACACACAGCACCCATTTGTGAGCCCCAGTGCTGAGAGCAAGCCCATTCCCTGACGTGCAGAGATGAAGCTAAGAAACCCGAGTAGGAACTCAGGGGCAACTGCAGACGGCACGTCTAAGGCGCTGCAGTTACTGAACAAGACACGAATCTGTGTCCATTTCTTGGGGGGTAAATACAACCACATGTGGCTGAAACCCTCACATCATTTAGTCTGCGCTGACATGAATTCCCTTGGAAGAGTTAGCATTTGGTAACTCTCCCTCCCCTCCTCACCTCCCTTGTTCTCCATCAATATCTTGCAGATGTTGGAACAAGCCGCTGACGGACTTCTTTCCCACATTGGAATGCTGGCCTGGGGAACGATGCCGCAGCGCTTTCTGGCCGCCTGCTACCCTCGGCTACAATGGGCCTCCTACACTCTCTTACTTGCGCATCAAGCCTCTGGCTGCTTGCTGCCAAGTATTAAGTGCTTGTTCCACAAACCTGGTGTAGATTATCACTTCGCTGTATAGATGTATCTAATAGAATTAAATAGTTGGCTCCTGACCAGTAACAGATGTGCTACATATAATGCAATAATAATGAGACTGAAACCACCATGTAATATCGAGGGAAGAGTGGAGGGCAACTTGCATTTCTCTAGTTTGAAAGAAAAGGAAAGCAGAGAGGATGGCCATTTATTTGCACCGAATGAGCTGTATCTCTGTGTTACAAATTCCGCAAGGAGTGCCTCTTGCAACCCTGTGGACACCCGTGAAATGAGAGGCAAATAGGGTAGGAATGGGGGTGGTTTGTGCTAGAGGAGGATTGGTCCAGCTCAATGACCCCTGCCTCTCCTCCCAACCTGGTGCTGCTGGCTTTGGAGGGCTGAATTGGGATCATACTGGGACACACTCTTGCAGGGTGCTTCAGGTGAGAGATGACCAGTGGAGCCTAAGCTTGGGAGGTCAGCCACGTGGGCAGGAGGAAGACAGAAGTGCAGACAATGGAAAAAGGAAGCCAGGCTGCTTGCTGGGCAGGCCCCCAGTGGGCCCAAGTGGGGACTGCAGGGCTCTCTCCTGGTGTTTGTGCAGTTCCAGAACCTTCCTCAGAATTAGCACAAGCTGGTCTCTGGAGATGCCTGCTTCCCAACAGTTCTCAACTCTGGTTCCTAGGACTGCTAAACAGGAGACCTGGGAGGGAGTATGCGTACAGTGAAGGGGTAGCCAAGCTCAACACTGGAGGTCAAAGGGCGACCACAGGGTGGAATTCCTGCTGTACAGCAGTGCTTACTATGAATTCAGAGCTGCCGCTTTTCTGAGTGTTTTGATCTCTCACTGCATCTTCTTCCTGTCTTCTTCAACTCCATTGCCCTCCTTTTCTCTACTCTTCAATATTAATGTCTTTGTCCATTAGTTATTGCTGAGTAACAACCCCCAAAAACTTAATATATGCTTTATTTATTTGTCTGTTTTTCTCACAATTCTGTGTCAGTTTGGTTGATCTGAGGCGACTCGGGCCTCAATCAGTTGTCTTGGCTGGACTTGCTCATGTGCCTGTGATCAGTTGGTAGACTGGCAGAGGACTGGCTGGTCTTGGATCGCCTTAGGTCCTCATAGCTCTCACAGTCCTCCAACAGCCTTGCCTGGCTATATTCCTCTGCCAGGGTTGGAGCTGTGACAAGAGAGTTGGTGGAAATAAGCCTGCACTTTCAAACTTCCACTTGCATCCCACTGGTTTCCCACTGGCCAAACCAGTGTCACAGCTAAGCTCGAATCTGAGCAGGAAGGGACTGCAAAGTTACGAGTCAAACGGAGGTCATGCAGTCAGTCTACTACAGTATCCGTGACACTTATCAGAGGTTTTCAAGTACACAGATTAGGAAGAGTCAGTGAAACAGGTTAATGACATACCCTGGAAACTCAAGTCCCATTTCAGTCCATCCGAAGACATGGTCAGAAGGCAGTCAGGCCAGTTTCTGCTCTCTCTACCTGGACTTCCATCTTCTATCTTCCTACAATAGCACTTTGAGACTGCCTGCTGTCTCCCACCCCCGATTCACATACACACGCAAGGACAGACTCTGGTCCAATTTCTGGGGCCACTTCCTGCCACAGTCCTCAGTCACATAAGGATAGGCAAGACACATAAAGTTAAGGTATGAGAGCACAGCACATAGTCCCAGAAAGTTTGGGTCTCAGGAGAGGAAAAATCAAGGGGAAAAACAGACTTGATACTGAGAGGAGACCAAACAGTAATTAATACAGGGACTCCCTCATGCCCTGGACCCAGAGGTGCAATTGAGATCAACACAAGACGGTGGTAAATAGGCCCACCTTGTCAGGTGAACAAAATAAAGGGTAGCATAGTCAAGTACTCCTAACGGCACCCAAAGGATCAAGCTAGGAAAGCAAGAGGAAATCTACTTGGCACATAATAATCACTCCATGAAATTTGTAGGCTGACTGGCTAGGAAACTATTCTAAGAAACCCACAGACTCTTAAAGATTTAAGAACAAGGAGAGTCATTGAAACCTATTTGTAAAAGTGGAAACAAACCAAATGTTCAACAATAGGGAATGATTAAATAATTTATGGCACATCTATATAAATGGCATATGATGCAGTTATTTAAAATGATGTTTTAAATTAAATTTTTACAACTGGAGGAGAAATTCAACGTGTAATTTAAAGTGAAAAGGCGGGTTCCAAAACGATATGCAATCTGATCCCAAGGAGGCATAAAATAAGTGTGGTTTTAGCAGTGGTTTATGGGAGATTTTTGTATCTTTACGCTTTTTACATTTTCCAGGTTTTTTGTAATTCCTCTATGTTTGTAAAAATAATTGAAGTTCTGGAAAGGACATGGATCTTAATTTTGAAACAAGGACTGAGATGTTAACATCCTCTTGTTGTTACCTCAGGCACTCTCAGACCCTCTCACCTATGTTCCTATATTTTCATTGGTACCACTTACCACACATTATATGTAGTTGGCGGTCCCTTCTGTCTTCTTCAACAGAATGTAGACTCTAGGAGGAAGGGTTTTGCTTGTCTTGTTCATGGATGTGTCCCCTGCATTCACCAAGCCTTATGGACTGCAGACCCTCAGAAAAAACTTGCTGAATGAATGAGTGAGTGAATGACTGAAAGCACTCAGAGGGAATTCCCTTTCCCTTCTTTGTCTCCTCTAGGATGTCCTGAAGCATCAGTATTAGGTGCACCTTGATTTATCCACAGAGAGAAGTGTTAGGAACAACTTTGATTTGCAAATACCCATTGCCTCTGATGTCCATAGATTTCCTGCTGGGCTCAGCATAGTACCAAGCACTATGGTGGACAAGAAGGCAGCAGAGTAGATTACAGGACAGGGCATCCATCAGACCAAAGAAGGGAACTCTAGCACACAGCACAGAGACCCAGTTACACATGGCCACCGCGTCCCATTGATATCTTCGAGAGCCAGTGAAACTGCCCTTCCTCTCACATCATTTGGGAGTCAGCACCAGAAACGCCACATGTGTCCTTCCACGCATCTTCCTGAAGCAAATGACGCCCCTGCTCTGCCGTTTTCCACTGCATGGAACTCTCTTGACTGCATCTCAGCCAGCTCCTTGTCTAGTGTACTGGACCAAGAAGCAACTGTTCTATTAGTTACTACTAGGCAACCATTCTACTAGTTATTCCATTCTCTTTTTAAGAAATATTGATTGATTGATTGATTTGGCTGCCCCAGGTCTTATATGCAGCACACAGGATCTTTGTTCTTCTTGGAAGCATGTAGGATTTTTCACTGTGGCATGTGGGATCTAGTTCGCTGACCAGGGATTTGAACCCAGGCCCCCTGCACTGGGAGCTCAGAGTCTTAGCCTCTGGACCTCCAGGGAAGTCCCTAATTATTCTATTCTATTCTTCATCTCTGTCTTGTGTCACTCTTTCCCAGGCACATAAAGATAGCTTTTATTTCTATTTCTCTCTCCTTGTCCCTTCTCTCTCAGTCCCAAGTTTGAGCCCTCTCTTTCCCTGTAAAGCTATCAAACACCACTGAAAAGCAAATAAGTCTTACCAGTGACAGAAAAGGAAAAAGAAAGTGACCAGCAGAATCATCCAAGAGAGCACATTCACGGTGTGAGATCCTTGCAAGTGTCCAATACTCATTTCAGACACTGCTCACCATTCTTTAATTAAACCTGCCTTTCCGCACCCACTAGTGCTTGAGACAGAGGAAGCAAATATTTTCATTTGGAGTGTTGTTTGTCCCTTTTGTTAGAAGTGAGGTTCTCCACTATTTTTTTTTTTGAACACATGCTTGTAGGAATTTCCCTGGATGTCCAATGGTGAAGACTCTGTGCTCCCTCTGCAGTGGGGTACAGGTTCAATCCCTGGCTGGGGAACTAAAATCCCACATGCCACATGGAACAGCCAAAAAAAAAAAAAACCCAAAACAAATGAATAAATAAATGGGTTATTTTTTTTTTACAAGTCATTGTTTAAAAAAAACAAGTATGTAGTATTTCACTTTATAATAGCAATGGTTGCTGCTCACTGAACTCTTACTGATGCCCAGACAGTGTGCTAAGCACTGTGTCTGCCTGAATTATTCAGTTACTTCAACAACCCATGAGCTCAGTTCAGTTCAGCTCAGCCGTGTCCAACTCTTTGCGACCCTATGGACTACAGCATGCTAGGCCTCCCTGTCCATCACCAACTCCTGGAGCTAGTACTATTCCCCATTTTTCCAGATGAGGAAACTCGAGGGAGTAAGCAACTTGCCTAGTTACCCAGTTAACCTCTTAGACTGATATGGAAGAACAATTGTCATTCACAACATTGTATGAAGAAATATACAGTTGACCCTTAAATGACACAAGAGTTATGGACCCTGACCTTTCCCCACTCGCCATGCTATTGAAACTCCATGCATAACTTTGACTGTCCCAGAACTTAATTACTAATAGCCTATTGTTGACCTGAAGCCTTCCAACAATATAAACAGTCAATTCACACATATTTTGTATATCTACATAAATTTTATGTATTCATGAAATATCTAGCTTTCTCTTAATTTTTTTTTCAGTATTCTTAGGCTACATGGTTTATCTGTGAATTTTTTCAAATTGTCACAAGTCTCCAAAATTTTTTCCAATACTTCAATTGGAAAAAACCCACATACAAGTGAACCCACACGGTTCAAACCTGTGTTGTTCAAGGGTCAGCTGTATTCCCACTCCAAAGGACCAACACATACACACACACACACACACACACACTCCTCAGGAACACAATCTGCTTCTTCTTAGTGAAGAGTCAACATGTGTGACACTTTTGTCCCTGTCAAAGATTCAAATAGGAGCGGCTTCTGGTAATAGATCAATAATCTACCTCTGGACTAAGGGGAGGGCTTGTCTTTTCCCAGCCACAGTGATTGGTCCACAGGGTGAATTTGTAACTTAAGCTGGACCAATCAGATCCTTCCCTAGGGTTTAAAAAAAAAAAGAAAAAGAAGGGAAATTGGAAACAGCCTCCTCTACCTCCTATCTCTTCAGGGACAGGCTGTGAATCCAGGGTTGCTGAAAGCTGAAGAAAGAGGGAACAGCCTGTTGAAGGAGAAAAGGCAGCCAAGCAGAGGGTAGCAGAAACTAGCAGTGATGGAGGGGAGTGTGATGGTGAGACTGAACTCACTTGTCCCCAAGCTTCTCTTTCCATTTTTTGAGCTGTTGCCTTCTTTTTACAATTCAGGGAACTGAGCTAGGGAGACCGAAGATACATGTTCAAGGTTAATATTAAGCTCATGGAAGAGCCCAAAGCACAAGTCCCTGACCCCCAGAAGAGCCCTCCTAAAGACACTCAAAAGGCCTGGCGGAGGGAGGGTAGGAACCAACTGAGAAGGGAGAAGCGGAGACGCTTCATGCTTCTGTGAACGCCCACGGCTCAGTCAGCTATGCTAAGCCCACTCCCCAGCTCCACACCTGCTGCCTGATGGCTCCGCCGCAGCCCAGTGGATGCCTCATTAACGGGATCCACCTGTGGGCACTTTATTTAATTATCGCAACTGGAACAGAGTCAAGTTACTGGAGTTAATGTCCTTCCGCTTTCTGAGAGCTAACTATCACCTGTAGCTTGGCCCCAGGCAGATACAGAAGGGGTCACCCACGGCACTGAAATTGTGTTGCATGAGTTGAGAGCGTTCTCTCTCATTTTGGTAGGAAAGTTGAGTTAAACATGACAGGGGGTCAGGAAGCATCTGGTCCAGTGCCTGCCTCCAGACATTAGACCCTTGTGCCCTGGGTCGTCCATTTCCATCACCAGCCTGGGCATAAAGAAGGGCCCAGAATCCTGGGGCCTGAAAACAACTAAAACTGTCTCTTCTGGAGCACTTACTGTGTACCAAACCCTCCTCAGCTACAATCACAAGTTCTCACAGCAGCTCTGAGTGTATATTTACCTGCCCTTCTGCCTGGAAGGTTCCTGTTGGCTCAGAGAGATTAAGTGACTTACCTGGAGTTTCACGGGTAGGCGAATGAGCTAAGATGCAAACTTCAGTCTGGTTAACACTGGAATCAAATGTTCCCCTTGCCGCCTCTGTCTCAGGGAGTGTGATTGATTGCCTACTGCGTGCCAAACACTGAGATCAGTTTGGGAAATAGAAAGATATATTTACTTTTTGTATATCCCTTGGCTTACTTTGTATTAAAATAATTATACTTGCTGATACCATACTAGCAAGGTGCCTCAGTTTCTTCTGTCTTTAAATGTAGGATCTTCCGTATACCACCTGCCCCCTATCTTGAACCATGGAGCATGGAATTCATCCTATCTCCCTTGTTTCACGGGGTCGCTAGGACCTCAAGTCAAGGAACACATGGTGAAAACTGTTTACTAATGCACAGCTTTGTTTGTTGTAGGCAGTATTATTATTGGACGGAATCCTAGATTGACTTTACTCCTCCAGGAGTCAGAAGGTTGAATGTAGCATTATTCACAAGCAAGAGGTCTCTGCTTATAAAATAGGTCCCAGAAATGGGAATGATGGCCCTGCTCAGAAATTCTTTTTTTTGCCTCACACAGATCCAATGGTAAGCAGAAGGAGTTCCTCTGGGCCTTGAAAGTGACCTGATGGCTAATAAATCATCAACAAAAATCATAATTTACTTACAGACTTTCTGGAACTGGAATTTAAGATGATTTCCTCCCGTCTTTGCCTAGATCGTTCCAGGGGACTATTGCTGTTTTGTTAAACAACAGTAGCATGTGTCATTACTCTTTCCTTCTTCATTGTCATGTATCAGGATGATATTTTGAGGAGGGGCAGGGGAGAAACGGGATTGCCTTTGCTAGACCAACTTGCTGGCTCCCCTTACAGAGACAGAGCTACAGACACCGGTGCCTGCTTTTCTGGAAAAAAAAAAAAAAAAACAACTCTGGCCGTAACACCCAAGGAGGTTACTCCGAGTTGGAGTCTAACTCCCATACCCAGGGTGAACAACTCATCCCAGTTTGTCTGAGACTTTCCTGATTTTAGCAACATAAGTCCGGCAATCCTGGGCACCCTGGGATAGTCAGTTAGTCTGTCCACACTTTTTCCCTCTGGGGCAGACAGCACAGTGGAGCTGAGTCAGCTCTGGTACGCAGTGAGTGGCTCATCTCTTCTCTCTCAAGTGGGCAATGTGTTTACTTCTCTGATGCCTTAGTTTCTCCATCTGTAAATGGGGAGAACAGCAAAACTTGCCTCACAGATCATTGTAAGGAGAAAACAAGTCTGGAAGGTTCTCCATACAGAACAGGCCTGTGTGCATGCTCAGTCAAGTCTGATTCTTTGCGACTCTATGGACTGTAACCCTCTAGGCTCCTCTGTCCATGGAGATTCTCCAGGCAAGAATACTGGAGTGGGTTGCCGTGCCCTCCTCCAGGGGATCTTCCCAACCCAGGGATCGAACTCATGTCTGCCTGCATCTCCTGCATTGCAGGCAGATTTTTTTTACCCACTGAGCCACCTGGGAAGCTCACAGAACAGGCACAAAGAGCCAAATAATCTTCCATTAATGTCATTGCCTGGTGCTGGCCATAGGAGCTTACACTCAAGTCGAGGAGACAACAAAGACCTTCCAAGATAGTTCTGTTTCTTCTTCCACTTCCCTTTGCATCTCTCTTCCTGGTTTTACTGCCTTCATGACTCCTGGCTCCCCAGCCCTGCCCCACTGTTTCTTGTTCCCTCATCCAAGGATACACAATGCTGTCGCTTTTCACAGTGCATTATTCATTTCTTGGCAGGGAATGCTGTGCTCATAAGAATTAACATTTGGGTTTTATTTACTAGTTTACAAAGTGCCAGAATTGCACGGGGGATTCAGTTGCACAAACTCTCTTGATGGGAAATCAATGACAAATTGAGAAGAAGGGGGCTTGAGGATCAAAGCAAACTGTTCACAACCCTTGTTTGAAAACTCAGTCCTGGCTGCTTTATTGCCACTGATCCCAAAGTGGTAGGGGGGAGGGACAAGGTCTCTCTCCATAGTCCCCTCGTTGACCACTAAATTGAACAATTAGACTCGTTCCCAGTCTTACATGAGATTAGTCACAGGATATTTCATTTTAAATCCGATGGAATGTTTTCCCAAATCAAACAAGACTCTTTCAATGTTTATGGCTGTTTTGTTGGAATTCTCTTCGGCTCCAGGAGGGATTTGAAAATTAAATACATTTCCTTTTGGTGACCTGGGGCCAAGCTGGAGGGAGATGAGGCCCCAGGCTTGGGCCAGCAGGAACTTGTCAGGATGGTTCCAAGAAGTCGCTCCCATTGGCCAGTCTTGTCGAGCACCTGCAGCCCAGCACAGGGCCCCAGCAGTCACCTCATCCCTGCAGCCCTCCTCTCATCACCCGGCCCGCTGGTGCACCATGGGAAACTGGAAACACAACACAAATGTTTTGCAAAATTAAAAAGGTGGGGTGAGCTCAAGCCATTTGGCAGAGAACATGGAAGGCTCACATGGGGCTTCTTTTCACATTCAGAACTTTCTTTTTGCCTGTGTGGTAGGTCAAAATACAGACTTCTTATCAAAGTTACTGGGCTTAGAGGTTGCAGAATTCATCCAATATGGTAGGTGGCTATTTCACTGATTTTTAACACAGATGAAGAGATGAAAAGAGAGACAGTCCTAGAGAAATGATGGTGAGATGAGATGAGGAAAAGAGAGCATGGGAAACGTGGGCGTTTACTTAAAACTAATACTCTCTTCTCCAAAGCTTACAATGGCTTCCCCTGACACTGATGGAATCCTAAAGGTGTGTTTTTCCCATTTTATAATTTCAAGTGAACTCTATTTTAAGTGATTGTTTCTGCCTTTTCTTTTATATGATTTTTATCTCTGGATAGTAGGACCGCCTCAAAGGAGAAACAATTCAGTCAGGGACACAGACTCTGAAGCCAAGCAACTCCTTGAATTTGAGTCTAAGTTCAGCCACTTATTAGTTGTGCATCTCTGGACAAGTGCCCTAATGTCTCTATACCTCAGTTTCCTCTACCACAAAAGGTATGTCATGGTAGAACCGAATTCAAAGGGTTTTTTGAGAAGCACAAATAAAGTCTGTAAACTGTTCAGAAGTGACGCTGGTCTATAGCAAGCTCTTGCTATTATCAAATCTGACTTAATTCAGAAGGTTGACATTACCAACATTTGTGTTTCCAGCAGGTCTCCAATTATACAGGCTGTCAGAGGAGCAGAGATTGGACTGAGTATGTTTCCCCTGAGAAAGACCAAAGCCATGATGAAGCCAAGTGGAGGTACAATCATTTAAATAAATTCCTGGTTCTGTTTTAGCAAGAGTCTCCATTAGGACTCATTAGGCCACAAATGATAGAAAACTCCATTCAAACAAGCCTAGTGGCTCAGATGGTAAAGCATCCGCCTACAATGCAGGAGACCTGGGTTCGATCCCTGAGTCAGGAAGATCCCCTGGAGAAGGAAATGGCAACCCCCTGCAGTATTCTTGCCTGGAGAATCCCATGGACAGAGGAGCCTGGCAGGCTACAGTCCATGGGGTCACAAAGAGTCAGACACGACTGAGCAACTAACACACAATCACTAGGAAATGTATTGCACTTCAAATGCAGGAAGTTGAGAGGTAGCTGGGCTTCCTGTTGGTTCTGGCCCATCAACTGGATCATCAAGGACCTATGTTCTTTCTGTCTTTCCATCTGGTAACCATGAGGTTGTGTATCCTAAGTCAGGCTTCCCTCATGATTATAGTATGTCTGGCAATGGACATCAGGTGAAGTGTTTCTCTGTCATATTCATCAGGATATAACAATAGAGAGACACTGTGAAAGCCCTCCAATCCATGTTTCCTCATATCGTATTGTCTTCAATTGTTGCATTCTCAAAGTCACTGTCTAGAAGGATAGGATTAGCTCCAGTTCAGTTCAGTTCAATCACTCAGTCATGTCTGACTCTTTGTGACCCCATGAACCACAGCATGCCAGGCCTCCCAACTTGTCTATCACCAACTCCTGGAATTTACCCAAACTCATGTCCATTGAATCGGTGATGCCATCCAACCATCTCATCCTCTGTCATCCCCTTCTCCTCCTGTCTTCAATCTTTCCCAGCATCTGGGTCTTTTCAAATGAGTCAGCTCTTCGTATCAGGTGGCCAAAGTATTGGCGTTTCAGCTTCAACATCAGTCCTTCCAGTGAACACCCAGGACTGATCTCCTTTAGGATGGACTAGTTGGATCTCCTTGCAGTCCAAGGGATTCTCAAGAATCTTCTCCAACACCACAGTTCAAAAGCATCAATTCTTCGGCGCTCAGCTTTCTTTATACTCCAACTCTCACATCCATACATGATTACTGGAAAAACCATTAGCCCCAGAGCTATGGTCAAATCACAAACAGCTCTACCATTACTTTATTAGGACAGGAGCAGACAGACATTGGGGAGTCAGTCTCATTGTTCCCCATTCTGTAATTTAAGTGCTCCCACATTAGACAGTAATTCATGTTCAAGGTTGCATGAGTTTCCAGGAGTTCCAGAAAATTCTATGATGTCATTTAATTTCATAGAATTCTGCATGATGGGATTGGTAGGAATAGAGTTCTGAAGATGAGATTTTTAAAGCTATGTCCTGGTGAGCACGAGGTCTGCTGTGTGTCCTCTTCACACATAAGCTCTCGGCTTTGACCTAAGTATTGTCTGTGATTAGACAGAATATTTCAGCACCCTCCCACGGGGCTTCCTCTGCAATGACCAGTGGGAACAGGGATTACTTCTGCCTCATTCATCATTGTTTCCATACTACCTGGGCAATAGTAAAAATCGATCTTTATTGAATGCATGAATCTTCCCCTCTCCAAGTCCTTTTTATTAACTTGTGCTCAGGCTCTGTTCCTCTTGCTCTAAATGTTCTCTCTCCTTCTCTCAACTCCTTTAAAGCCTCCATGGCCTGGAAATGACCCCTTCCTCTAGGAATAATAATAGCTTTCATTTGTTTATTGAGCACTGACTATATGTCCTGCCCAGTGCTAAGTGCTTCACAGATATTACCTCATTGCATGTTTACAAAATTTTATAAGGTGAGTTTATAGGTGAATAAAATGTCTTACCAATGGCGACATAATCTGTAAACAGAAACAGAAGAGAGATTCAAGCCCCCAGGGGCACCGACGTCTGACATCCTAACCACTGTCTGGATGTCCTTCCAGACTTCTGAAGTCCACAGGCCTCTCCCCCTAGGGACGCTCTCTTGGCCTGTGCTCCCCTGTCATCTACGAATGCCTGTGTATCCATCTCACCTCCTCCATGCCATGGGCTGGAAGAGTTGTGTTTTTATACTGCAGGGCCCCCTGCACTCAGCAGAGATCCCCGTCTTGAGCAGATGTCATTTGACTTGAACTGTATCCAGGGCCTCTGGATGGCCCCACTGCAGCCCACGTGCGGAGGTCGCTGGGGCTCCCCTGGCCCAACCTGTGTGTATTCTATATCTTGGCCAAGCCAGCTTTAAGCAGGCCACTGCTTCAGACAATCACTCGAGCATGGAGCCCAGTGTCCATCCGACTAGAGATGAGGTCAGCCACGGGGCCCCAGGCTGACTGGCTTGGCTCAGTTCTCTTCAACACAAGCAAGCTCAAGGACCCTGACTCCCCGGCTCTGCTGTTTCTCTGCCTCATGCTGTCCATTAAAGTATTTGTCTTTGTAAACATAGTTCATCCAGGCCAGGGAGGAGCCCCCAAGCTTTCAGAGAGGGCCAGGGCACTGGACTCTTCCTCCCCCATTAAAAGAACCGTGAAAACTTTTGACCTCTAGCTGGAGGCACCAGAATGGAACAGTTTATAACTCCTTATTATAGGTTGTGTCTCATATGGCACGCTTTAAGAGCTTTCGGCTGGGCCACACATATACACACAATCTGCTTCACGCAGCCCTGACCAATTGGCCCCAGAACCCAGCCAAATTTGGGGTAAGTGTGTGGTCACTGGTTTACTGGGCCAGCCATTGGACAAGCTAGCAATGGACTGGCTGAGTCTTCTGGAAACCAAAAGCAATTGCTGACATCTGGATGCCATGGGATTGGGTTCCAAAATGCTGGGTCATTCCACAGTCATGGGAGAGAAAAGCTGATAGTGAGAGCCAGGGCGGACAGAAAGTCTGCTCCCTTCTTGCTGGCCCCAAGGATTCAGAAGGCTGAATGGAATCCCTCTGCCACCAAAGCAGAGTTCCCAACGAATGAATCAGGTTCTGCCACTGAGGTTGTGAAGTTTCATCTGGCTCTACCTGGTAGATCTCTAAGCTACTTATTCAACCAGTCCATTCTGAAGGAGATCAGCCCTGGGATTTCTTTGGAAGGAATGATGCTAAAGCTGAAACTCCAGTACTTTGGCCACCTCATGCGAAGAGTTGACTCATTGGAAAAGACTCTGATGCTGGGAGGGGTTGGGGGCAGGAGGAGAAGGGGGTGACAGAGGATGCGATGGCTGGATGGCATCACTGACTCGATGGACGTGAGTCTGAGTGAACTCCGGGAGTTGGTGATGGACAGGGAGGCCTGGTGTGCTGCAATTCATGGGGTCGCAAAGAGTCGGACACGACTGGGCTACTGAACTGAACTGAACTGAAGCTACTTATTGCCATCTTCTCTGCTTATTGCTCTCTCTGATATCACCTTCTCTCCTTTTCCTCTATTATTATGGGAGGAGTAAGACCAACGGAGCAACACTGCATTCTCTTCTTGGCTCAGCAGCCAGTTCTTCCCTTCCTATGCTGTCTCCAGGCTGCAGGGAAACCAACGGGCTTCTCAGGTGGCGCTGGTGGTAAAGACTCCACCTGCCAAAGCAGGAGATACAAGAGATTCAGGTTCCATCCCTGGGTCGGGAAGATCCCCTGGAATGGAAAATGGCACTCCACTCCAGTCAATTTCCATGGGCAGAAGAGCTTGGCAGGCTACATACAGTCCATGGGGCTGCAAAGAGTCGGACATGACCGAGCACAGCACAGGAAAACAAATAGATTGGGAGACTCTGGTCACAAAGGACAGAATTTCCTACAGAGGTCAGGGATGCACCCATGTGTAACCTTTATCTGAGCTAAAAAGGCAGCAGAACATTTTATCTCACCCCTTATGCTCAATACAAACCAAGTTGGGAAGATAGAAAGATTTAGTTGATGAAAAAACACAAAAGAAAATGGTTTGAATAAATCCAAGCTGCTGAGCCATCATCATAAATGTGAGTGGATCAAAGCTATCATATTAAAGGATAAAGACTTTCAGACTGGATTTTAAAAAATACCCCAAACTGGCTTTTTGTTACTTAAGAACAATATTTAAAATAAAATGACACAAGATGTTTAAAAATTAAGGGGTGATAAAACAAGCTCCCCAAACAGTGGGGAAGTGCTCGTGGAAAATGGAGAGAGAGTGGCTACCAGACCTGTCCCCACTCTCCAAGAAACAATATATTTCTCAAAAAAAGAAAAATGTTGTTTGGCTCTATTCTCAGAATAACCTTGAAGGAAAGCATTTAGGGAAAACATGTCACATTGGGATCTGCAGGGCAGACTCCATGTTAAAGCTTCTCCATTCATGCCCCAATTCTTCCCATTTTAGAAGCTGAGAGAAGCACACAAGTCTCTTGGATGGACTATTCCATCAGTCTCTTTTCTGTTTCCAAACAAAGGTGTTGATGTTAAGTTAAAAACACGTTCAGAAATGTCCTCATGCTTCTTCTCAGTACCACCCTGGGAAAATGGCTTCCAGCTGGCCAGCTGGATAATTTTCCAGGCAAAGAGGTCACATACAGGCCACAGAGCCTATTTTGTGAGTGGGCCAACTGGGCTGTCCATTTAAGCAAACAAGTGAAATCAGCACAAAGGAAAATGGTGACGATCAGACAAAGAAGCCAATGTGTATATAAGTGAATATTCCATAGATGGATCTCAAGAGTTCGGAAAAGCCTTCATATTGTATGAGGACTTTGAATCTGTGAGCTCCCCCACACCAACCCGCCCACTGAGGAACAGATTTCTTAGCTTCCAGCACATTTCCAAATGGATTGCTGGCCTCAAAATGTTTTAGAACCATTGGATGGTATAATAATTTCAAAGCTGCAGTGACAGTCAGTGGCCTCCAAGGACCCCCATGCCAAGGCTTGGGGTCCTACTGCAGTTCACAGAGCAGAGAACTAAGCTCAGAACTCAGCCCTCGATCAGCAGAGGTAAAGAGCAGCTATGCTAATTGAGTTTGAGGAGGGAAGGTGCTTATGTGGGTCTCACAGTGAACCAAGAGTGGAATTGTTCTTTCAGTGGTTCCCTGCCCCATCACCCCATAGCCCATTCATATGGGAAAGCATTTTCTAGAGTGTTCACACACTCCACCTTGAAAAATTGGGCTCATTGGCAGAATAAATTTGGGAAATGCTAGATAGAAGATAGCCAAATCTTCTCCAATGAAGATTCACAGTGCATATTTTTATGATAAAGGTTCTGACAAATCCTGCAATAATTTAAGCTAACCTAGCATTTAAGTTAAGTTAACGTAGTGTTTCCAAAAGTTATTTGAGCAGACTTCTCTCTTCCCCAGAATGTCTCTTACATTCAAGTTAACTACAGTTCCACCACACATGCTTTGGGGGAAGCAAAGAAAGTCAAAGTCTAAAGTACTTCTTGGTGCTCAAGGCCTACCTTCTGGCTCTCCTTCCCATCTTTAGTCAAAGAGGGTGCCCAGGCTAACCCCCTCACATCTTGTCCTTCCCTGCTTCTTGCTTCTATGCACGTGATGCTACTCTCTCCCTATAGACTCTTCCCTGTCCTCCTGGTGATAAGTCACATCCATGGTTAGCGCTAGGCACCATCCCTCCTTTCTTCCACAAAGTCTTTCCAACAAAGAGCAGATGCAAAATAAAATTGTCCTGGGGTAGGAGGGATACAGAGGGAGGTAATCCTCTGTGGTCGCCTCCTACCGTCTCCCAGGCCCTCTTGGACAGACTGTGTTCTCAGATGTGGACATTGAACTTTCATCTTCTTTCAACAGGGCTTCTGCTGCCTGGTCACCTCCATGCATTTCTAGGCTGAAGGTAACAGAATGATAAGAAAGAGAAAAAGCAAGAGATGAGTATCAAGCAAAAGAACATAGTTGACACAGACATAAGTTCTCTAGATAGGGATTTGTTTTTACCTCTGCCCCTGCCATTCATACCAGCTCCTATGATGAATCCACAGTCTGAAGTATGTGCCTTATGAAGCCTGGGCCAAAGGGCAGGTAGGCTTTTGTGGCAGGCTCAACTCCAGTGAACATCAAAGAGTCAATAAAAGGGACACTGGGCATTAAGTAAGTTACCAGCTCCCCTAAAAATTCCCTAGACTCCCAGCCAAACTTGAAATGAGTCCTGAGTACAGCAGAGAGATCTGTGGTTGGTCAGGCCTCCAAGTTCAGAGGGCTTCCCTTGTGGTTCAGCTGGTAAAGAATCCAGCTGCAATGTGAGTCTTTTCTGGCAGACATCATAGCCCCCTCTTCTTCCATGATTCCTTCTCCCAAGGAACAAGATCATGTTCCTTAGTCTTAGGATTAAGATGTGGGCATTAACCACCCTTGGGTCTGTAGGAGCTCCTCGTCTTAAGAGGACCCAGAGCAGCAGAAACTGGTCCTCAAGGCAAGCATGGCAGCAGGAGATAAGAAGAGTGATAATATCCTGCCTCCATCACTTGTGGGCTGTGCAGCCTTAGGCAGGTAAATTAGTCTGTCTGTGCCTCAGCTGTTTCATTTGTGAAATGAGGAGAATACTCACATCATAGGCCTATTATAAGCTGGATGAATGTAAAACCCCTTAAAAAGTACCTGGCTCATACAGCTGCTTTTGAGTAACAATTGTCATTATCATTATCATCATTATTACTCTAGAATGCACTGGACTGGGAGTTGGTAAGTCTGAGTTTTAGGCCCAGGACTGCACTTAATGTTCATACTGGTCTTGGAACACCGTGGACCTCAGTTTTGCCATTTGTAAAGTGGGAGTTCTGTACTTCCTCAGGAAAGTGTCATAAGGCTTAAATGAGATGAGAAGTGTTAAAGTACTTTTGACAGTGAACATCTCTGAGTTTTAAGGCAACATCAAGAAGAAGCAGGCAACCACCACATGCATTTTGGGTCTCTGGCTTGTCTCTACTCATCTAGAGCATCACAGGGGACTTTCCTCTCTCTCAACTCTTCCTTCTTGCTGAGGTTCTGGACTCAGATTGCTCACACAGAAGTGTCTGATGTGATGGCCAGGATTTCCTCTGCTATGGCCCCAGCCTTTTAGGATTCTCAGGAGACTTAAGAGATGATGAAGAACATTCTATCTTCCAGAATCTCAGAAGGCTTCCTTAACTTCATTTATTTCATGTTGTCTGGCTGGAAACCAAGCTGTTTAAAATAACTCCAAAACTGGACCTTCTGAGTAAGACTTCCACAAGAAGGCAAAAAATGCTCCTTATGACATGAATATTCACTGGAAGGACTGATGCTGAAGCTGAAGCTCCAATACTTTGGCCATTTGATGTGAAGAGCTGACTCATTGGAAAAGACCCTGATGTTAGGAAAGACTGAGGACAGGAGAAGGGGGTGACAGAGGATGAGATGGCTGGATGGCATCACCGACTCAATGGACATGAGTTTGAGCAAAGTGAAGAGATAGTGAAGGACAGGGAAGACTGGCATGCTGCAGTCCAGGGGATCGAAAGAGTCAGACAAGACTTAGCAACCAAATAAAAACAAATGACATGATTCATTACTTTTATCCCTATTACTGTTATGGCCATTATTATGCTTATGACTATGATTCAGATCACGACAGCAGCTCTATGAACCCAGCACTGTGCTGGGAGCAGAGCAGACACACATCCATTCCTCACAACAGCCTGATGAGAGAGGTACTGGCATTACCCGACTTACAGATGATAAATCTGAAGTTCAGCCTGCTCCTGGTCCCATAACAACACACATCTCCAGGTAGGGGAGAAGGGATGGTGGTCAGGAAAGGAGAAGGCCGCCTCCTCTGACGCTGTCATCCTCCTCTGGAGGGCACCTTCGCTGGGAGAGTGTCTTCTGTCTTCTCCTGTTAGGTCCTCAGCATCTGGATCTGCAGCCCATGAGCCTGGCAGGATTCAGGCTGAGCCGGACATCTTGGTGTCATCGCGTCTGTTGGGTTCTTAGCTTCAGATCTAGCATTAGGAGATCACCCAAATTACATTGCTCTTCGTGATTTTAAGGACAGGGGGTTGAGTTAATCATACTCTCCAGCTCATGGTCTATTATCATCATTGATAGGTCGACTCATTCCTTCATTTACTTTCTTTCTTTCTTTTGATCCTTATTTTCCATTTCTATTCCTCTCCTCTTGTAGGCACTTCCAATGTGCTTAATGTGATCTTTTAATTTTACATGTATTGCTGCTTTATGAGCATCTATTTTTGATTTAGGTAAATCATAGTGTTTTATGTCTCTCATTCTATTTCTCTTCTCTTAAAACTCAGGATCAGGTTTTTAAGATCCAGCCATGTTGGTGAATATGCACCTATGCTGAGGCCACTTATTTGAACAGTCTGGTAGTTTTCCAAGGGAAGGGCGAAGGCAAATAAGACAAAGGGCATGCGGGCTGCGTCATCAATGAGTCCATGGAGCAGTCGGAGAGGATATGGGGGAAAGTTCCACCAAGTGAAACAGTTCTGGGCTATCTTCCTGACAAGTCAGAATGGATGCCCACAGACAGCACATTCAGTGAGGCCAACCAAGAATGGAGAAAGTAAAGAATCAAGGACTAGAGATCAAGTGCATTGGACCCTGACCTAGTCACCTTGTCTTCGACAAACCCGCATCTTCTAGGATGTCTGTGGCACCCAGCCTCAAGCAAACCTTCCCAGCTGGCAGTGCTGGCCTTGTTAGGAGTGTATGTGTGGCTCTATAGCTGAGACCCTCCTCTCTATCAGCCACAGAGGAGTCTGCCATGTGTCCTGGGCAAAGAAAGTTAGCCTGAGGGGCTGCCAAGGTCCTCAGATGTAACCTGTCTTATGGTGGCTCTTCCTGCCCTCTCTGCCTCTACACAGAACCAAAGGAGTGGGCTGACTTTTGAATAAATCAAAACCAGTTCCATTCTTTAAAACTGAAATTTCACAGGTGATCAGCCTACCCCATGGCCCACTGGCCTTGGAGAGGATGGAGAAATAATTGGAATCATATGAGTCAGTTTGATTAGAAAAGCGAATGTGGTTTGGAGGGAAGGCCTGGATTCCCTGTCCTTGGTGACCAGCTTGACCTCACCTTCCATGGGCCTAAACTCTTTAGAGATAAAACTGCCTACTTGCCCAGAGACATGATCCCATTTAAGAGGCAAGAGGTCGCCTACTTCCCCAGAGGCCAAGACCATTCACCAGCAGAACAGTCAGTTGAAAAGTCAAACATTCAGCCCCACAAGCCGAGAGGGTGTTTGCAAACCTTTGACCCACAGCTGCCCCTCCCCATCCCCCGACTCTCACCCTCACCCCATTGACTTGACCAGTTGTTTGGATAGGCTGTAACTGTACCTCTGTAGATGACACAAGTTCATCAATGATCCCATGGATCAGAGTTTGTTATGAAAAACTATTTCATGATTACAAAGTAGCTCCAGAAAGGATGATATAGGTAAAAAGGGAGGGAGTATGCAAAGGGTTTCTTGGGATGCCTTCCTGAGCATTTTCTGATCAGACGCATAGCTCTGAATTTACCAGCAATTATGTCAAATTGTGGAGTTGGATATGACTCAGCAGCTGAACAACAACAACAACAACAGTGTCAGATCAGGTCTGGGTGGTGGGAGCAATTAGTTTGCTAAGTCCCACTTCATGGATAATCAAGGAGTTAAGCAAACTCCTCACAACCCATCTTAGGTCCCATCCTCTCTTCTTGGTCATCCTCAGCTAACGTGCAAAGAAATACTTACCAGTAGTTAATGACGGAACACGGCTCTCCTCTAATGGTGTTTGCACCCAGAAATTTTGCCGATCACTTTGCTGACAGAGGTCCGTATAGTCAAAGCTATGGTTTTTCCAGTAGTCATGTATGGATGTGAGAGTTGGACTGAAAAGAAAGCTGAGCACTGAAGAATTGATACTTTTGAATTGTGGTGCTGGAGAAGACTTTTGAGAGTTCCTTGGACAGCAAGGAGATCAAACCAGTCAAACCTAAAGAAATCAACCCTGAATAATCATTGGAAGGACTGATGCTAGGGCTACATTTCCAATACTATGGCCACCTGATAGGAAGAGCTAACTCATTGGAAAAGACCCTGATGCTGGGGAAGGTTGAGGGCAAGAGGAGAAGAGGGTGACGGAGGATGAGATGGTTGGATGGCATCACTAACTCAGTGGACATGAGTTTATGCAAACTCTGGGAGATAGTGAAGGACAGGAAAGTCTGGCGTGCTGCAGTCCGTGGGATCACAGAGACTCAGACATAATTTAGTGACTGAATAACAACAACCCAGAAATTTTATAAACTATGCTTTGAAAGTTGAGTGACCCTTTAACTTGAGTGGCCTCTTCTAAGCTGTAAGACACTCTTGTCTCCTGAAATCTAGCAAGTCACAATCCCAGCACCCCACCCCCCTTGTTCCTCTAAACCTAGAAACATGTCAGGGCTTGACTGGCAATCTTACTTCACTGCCAAGAAAAGATTTTCCCATGAGGCTTTACATCTGGCCACAAAAAAACAGCTTCCATTCAAAGCAAAGAAATCAAGACAAGCGTTTCGTATGAACACTTCATAAACCTAAAATCTCCCAGTTCCAAAATTTAGAGTGGGGAATTGCCTCTAGCTGCCTGAGCTTTCCTGATAACCTGCTTTGACCCCATAAGCCAATCTCACAGCCATATTGAATGCAGACCAGCAATGACCTGTAACAACTCAGACCATAACAGCCATGTGTCAAGAGTGGCTTAAGCCATATGTGCATACAAAATAGAGCTAGCAAATGCTTAGAGTTTTTTTTTAATGCTTCTTGTTAAGCATGTTTTTCCCAAGACCTCCAGCTATCTATTGCTCTTTTTTTTTTTAGGCTTAGTGAGGTGAACTATCTTTCCCCTGTAGACCTCCCCTGCAAATTGCTTTTCAATAATCCCAACACAACCTGCTGGCAGCCATATTCTACATAACAATGCAGCTCACAAATGCATCACCTGCAATTATAACTCTAGCTTTGATGTAAGACCAATTTAAAGATAGAGAATCTGGGTCTAATTAAGGCAGCTCAAGCTCAGACTGATAAGGGCCACCTTCATTACAGCTCAAGTGAGCTGAAAGCAGTCCCAAAGACTCAGGAATCGCTTGGGAATATTTTCCCAGCATTTCAAAAGCACATTATATTGTGAAACAAGATTCTGGTCTCTACATTTCCTTCTCTGGACTCATTAGCAGAGTTTTTCGTCTATAAATATAAAGGACTGTGCTCAGCTGTGTCTGATTCTTTGTAACCCCATAGACTATAGCCCGTCAGGATCCTCTGTCCATGGAGTTTTCCAGGCAAGAATACTGGAGTGGGTTGCCGTTTCCTCCTCCAGGGGATCGTCCGGACCCAGGGATCGGGGTCTTGAATCTGCTGCATTGACAGGCAGACTCTTTACCACTGCACCACCTGGGATGCCCCGCCCTCTGCAAAAAAATTTCTCAGCATTTGAAAGAGAATGACAAAGGGTGGTCCTGGATGGGAAAGTGTTTACCCTAGGTCAGTCCAGTGATGTCAGTTCAGTTCAGTCACTCAGTCGTGTCCGACTCTTTGTGACCCCATGGACTGCAGCACGCCAGGCCTCCCTGTCCATCACCAACTCCCAGAGTTTACCCAAACTCACGTCCTTTGAGTCGGTGATGCCATCCAGCCATCTCATCCTCTGTCATTCCCTTCTCCTGCCCTCAATCTTTCCCAGCATCAGGGTCTTTTCAAATGACTCAGCTCTTTGCATCAGGTGGCCAAAGTATTGGAGTTTCAGCTTTAGCTTCAGTCCTTCCAATGAACACCCAGGACTGATCTCCTTTAGGATGGACTGGTTGGATCTCCTTGCAGTCCAAGGGACTTAAAACCCTCCTGTTGCTCTAGAATAAAATCCCAGGTCCTGGGCTTGGGCCCCACCTGCAGGTCCATCGTCATCTCGCTGCCTACTCTCCGTGGCTTTGAAATTCAGCCCATAGGCCTTACGGCTGTTCTTGGAACCTAAGGAACTGTTTCTGCCTCTCAGGCTTGGTGTTTACTGTTCCCTCTGCCTGAGATCTTGTTCTCTCTGCTCTTTGCATGGGTGGCCTTTTTGCATCGTCTCAGGCCCAGTGTCACCTCCTGGGAGAGATCTTCCTTAACTGCCTGATTTCTTCCTGTTTCATTTCTTTAGGCCATCTTTTCATTCACAATTGAAGTTTTGAATAATTTCTCTCTTTCCATGGCAAGTTCCCTGGTACCAAGTATAACACAAGTAGGCCGTCAATTAAAAAAAAAAGATAAAATGAATAAGTTGAAAAAAGACCAACAGCCCTGAGTTAATGGACTGATACAGTATTCAAAGCTACTGTTTTGAAACCAACCCTGAATATTCATTGGAAGGACTGATGAATTCCCAGTACTCTGGCTACCACCTGATGCAAAGAGCCAACTCACTGGAAAAGACCCTGATGCTGGGAAAGATTGAAGGCCAAAGGAGAAGAAGGTGGCAGAGGATGAGATGGTTAGATAGCATCACCGACTCAAGAGACATGAATTTGAGCAAACTCTGAGAGACAGTGAAGGACAGGGAAGCCTGATGCGCGTAGTCCTGGGGTTGCAAAGAGTCTGACATGACTAAGAGATTGAACAACTACACTGTTCCCCTAGCTGCACAGATCAAAGGAGTGTGAAAGGAGGTAGCCCATGCCTCTTGCCATGTTAAAATTCCCTCTGCAAGGTTGTAAATGAGTGTCCCCAGCCTCTGCTAGAACAACCCACGTGACATTAGTCTTGTTGGCCAGGGGAGCCCATTTTCCACAACGCTGTTTTGAATCTCCATGAAAAAACACTGGCTAGATGTTTCTCAAAAGGCTTATGTGGTAACTTACTTGAGCCAACACTCGCTGCATTGAGCAGAATGCAGGGAGGGTCATCGTGTTGACTTCCAGCTTTTTCCACCTCAAGAGCCTTGAAACTACATTTGGAATGGTACTGAAGAATACAAACACATATAACATTTAGCACACACCATGCACACGCAGTATGTTAAACACCAGATCCGTCTTGTGTCATTTAATCTTCCCAACCCTAGGAGATAGCCACTAGTATTATTCCCAATGTGCAGACAGGGAAAAAATGCTCAGAGAGGTTAAGTAACTTGCCCCAAGACACACAGCTAGCTCATGAGTAGTTCAAGTCCAGTTCTGCCCCTACTTCCTAACTCCCTCACCCCAATTTTGTCCTGTTTTTAGTCTGAACATCTCAGAAGCCAGGCCTGGATCTCCATAGGTGTCAGAAGGAAGATTCCAGAGCCAAAGTGGATGTTTCCGCAGAGCCGTGGGCATGCGATTAATTTGCAGGCACAAGGCAGTTCCATGCCCTCCCCTCCCAGTCCTGAGCTCGCTAATGATCTAAGTCTGAGAGTGCGTAGGCAGGATGCTGAAGAGCCAGCTGGGCCCAAGTTCGGCCTGGGGACCCCCCCCCCCCCCGGCTGCCCCCACCGGCGTGCCATGTAAATGATTTCACACTCCAGCAGCCCAATCAATTGGCTGTTTCTCTGCTTAAAAATCACTGGGTTAAAATGTTTCCCTGTCTATAGTCAGGGCATGTTCTTGGCCCATCAGGGGGCCTTTGAAAGGGGCTGGTTTTGTATTTAAGAATAAAGCCTCGCTATCAAAAAATTGTAATGTATTCTCCAGCAATTGAGAGATGACACTCGTCTTGGGATCTCCTGAAAGAGATGGCTCTGAGGGGATTTAGAGGCATCCCAGGGAGGAGGCTTCCTACGTGGCACTAGTGGTGAAGGACCCTCCTGCCAAGGCAGGAGATGTAAGAGAGGCGGGTTCAATCCCTGGGTGGGGAAGAGCCCCTGGAAAAGGGCGTGGCAACCCACTCTAGTGTTCTTGCCTGGAGAATCCCATGAACAGAGGAGCCTGGTGGGCTGCAGCCGTGGAGTCCCAAAGAGTCGGACATGACTGAAGCGAAGGAACACACACACACAGGGAGGAGGCAGGTTGTGTCTCAGGCTCTCGGCTGCAGAGAGGCAGGTCTGGGCTGGACTTGATGTCAGAGCCCTGGAGACGTGCCTGGTACTCAGAAACATGGGTGGTGGGCAGAGAGCAGGGCCCTTGGGCTCCGAGGTCCCCATGAAACAGGAAGCCGAGCCGAGCAAGGCTCTGTGGCCTGCTGTCCAGAGGACCTGTCGGTGTTCTTAGTGGGTGCAGGGAGCAGAGATGCTGCTTCTCTTTTGCTCGGGGACCTATATGCCCCCAGAGCTTCCTACCTGCCTTAGAAAATGATTTGTCAGGTCCTGGCACGAGTGTATAGCATGAACTCCAAGGCAAAGCCAGAATTTCAGCACCTTGGAACTTAGGGCTGGTTGGACATGTTTGAGGCAGAGGCATTGTTTTTATCCAGAGCATATATTAGGGTAAAGGGAGATAGGCTGGATATAGCCTAGAGTTCACCTGGACCACCAGGAGTCAGTTTCTCCCTGAAGCATCTTCTCCGTGGCCCTGGATGGGGTCGGGGCGCGATGAGGTTGTTCCTGCCAGCGTCACCTCTTGGTGAGGGCAGCAGGGAAGACGAGAGAGAGGAAGAGAGAGGTATCTGGGGAAATCCATGGTATTTCTGGATGTACTATCCACCTGGGAAGGCAGAGGCGAACCCACCTGTGCGTAGCTGGAAAAAGCAATTCAGGCAAATAGCCAGTCAGTTAATGGGGAAGACCTGGACTGAGTCAAAATACTTGTTTTTCTGATAATCTAATCAATGCAGTCAAGGTGATTGATGCACCTTCCCTAAAGGTCTAAGGAAAGCAACTCCCTATGTGATATCTGTGTTTCTGGAAGCTTCCCCCAGCCATTGTCTGCAGGGGAAGCGCAGCAGACACATTGAAGGTAAAGGCAGCTACTTTTTTTTTTTTTTTAAGACTACACTACAACTTAGAAAAGAGGGTGGTAGAAGCTGTCAGAGTCCCTGCCCACCTCTGCTCCTCAGACTCTCCCTAGTCCAGGAGAGAAACTCCTGGAACTGCTCCAGCCCTCTGCATGCTCAGCACAGTTAATTCTCTGATTATGGGTCTCACGCAGTGATCTGAACCTAAAATAAGAGTTCCTGATCTTAAGGTCAATCATTGAATTGACTGTAATCTTTATTAAGAGGAAAATTAGTAGTAATTTCATATTTCAACAGGGATTTTTGAAGTAGAAAATCTGACTCATAATGGGTTGAGAAGATGGCAAAATCTAATAAAAAGGGAAAACTTCAACTACTCACAGTGAATTTTCCAAATGAACAGCTCATACATTTGCATGAAAAATAAAAATGTAACAACTCAAGGGTGAACAATCATAAGTAAGTAAATGAGAGGGAAAGCAGGTGAATTTTCCATATCCCAAAGAAGGTGGACACTGTTGGCACGGGGCGGGGTTGTACATACTCCTACAAAATTGAACAAATGAGACAACTATCTGTGGAGCTAAATCCCATTCCCCTCAATATTCAGATGATTGGAGCCACAAAATGTATTGCCCTAAACAGGGCAGAGGGCTTGATTCCTTTTCTTTTTATTGGCATATAATTGCTTTGCGATGTTGCATTAGTTTCTGCTGTCCGAGGGCATCAGCTATATGTGTGCCCCTCCGCCTTGAACCTCCCTCCCACCCCTCTGTGTCACCACAGAGCACCGAGCTGAGCTCCTGCGCTATACAGCAGGTTCCCACTAGCCATCTGTTTCACACGTGGCAGCGTACACATGTCAATCATAATCTCCCAGTTTGCCCAGCCAACAGCTGCCCGCCCCCGCCCCCCCCCCGCCCCCCCGCAACTCCCTGCCCACCGCCCGGCTCACGCGTCCGTTCTCTCCAGCTGCATCTCTATTCCTAAGGGCTTGGTTCTTGTGGGATGGTAACCCGCCAGCAGCTGCCTGGCCCCCAGTGACCCCCACCTGGCAGAACAATAGGTCGGGACCCCCCGCCGCCCCTCGCACAGTCCACTGGCAGGGTGGGAGTTGGGGAGAGGTGGCTCAGGAGGTTACTGACGTGCCTGCCTTCAGCGCACTGGGGAATCGCTTCAAGATTTTTGATGCCTCCTATCCAAAGATCATTAGCTGAGTCTTCAGGCGCATTCAATATTTTCAACTTAGGAGAGCAAGAAGAGCCAATTCCATACCTGGCATCTTTTCACATGGAAGCCTTTCCAATGCATAGCTGCATGAAATATGCTCATCCCGGCCAGGACACTCCCCACAGCATGAAAAAATGGAGCCTGTGAAGCCTGCTTGACATTTGAAACTTGGTCTGCTTAGACCTCAGTCTGCCTGGGGAGGGAGCGCTGTGCTGAAAGGGGGGCAGTGGTGTCTCCCCAAGGAGCAGGCCCCCTCACAAAGGCCCTGCAGCACCCCTGCTGGGTGTGTGGTGTCATGAAGACCTGGAGCCCCATGCTGGGCAGAAGGTTCATTCTGTTTGGTGACATTGAGCAACAGCTGTGTCCATTGAGCGCTTGAGGACACCCAGCTGCCACCTGTTCCAACCCTGACGCGGTCCTCCATGGTATGACTGCTGCTCTGCCCTGAGCCCACAGCCCTGTGTGCAAATCTGGGCCCGTTGCCCCCACCTGTCAGACATGTTTAGATGAAATGATTTTCAAGGCAACCCCAGCATGCATTTCCCTTCTGGCCAACTGTACTGATTCCATAGGGCTGGGCTGCTCTAACAAATGACCACAATCTGGATGACTTGAAACAACAGAAATGCTTTCTGGAAGCCAGAAGTCCAAAATCAAGGGGTCAGCATGGCTCTGCTCCCTCTGAAGCCTCCGGGAGAGAATTTCCCCCTTGCCGTTTCTGGGGAATGGCTGGTGGTGGTCGCAGGAGTCCTTGGCATTCCTTGGCCTGCAGCTGGATCCCTCTATACTCCACCTCTCTTCTCACATCTTCTTCCTCTCTCTGTGTTGTCTCTGTCCAGACTTTCTCTTTTTACAAGGACACCAATCATTGGGTTAGGATCCTCAGTTCCAATACGACCTCATCATAACTTGATGATATCTGCAAAGACCCCATCTCCAAATAAGGTTACAGTCAGAGTTAATAACAATGTGTATAGGAACAATACGTGTAGGATCATATCCTGCAAAGCAGGAGACCCTGGTTCAGTCCCTGGGTCAGGAAGATCCCCTGGAGGAAAGCATGGCAACTCACTCCAGTATTATTGCCTGGAGAATCCCATGGACAGAGGAGCCTAGCGAGCTACAGTCCATGAGGTCACAAACAGTCGGACGTGACTGAGCGACTAACACACTTTCATTGAACTCAGGATAGATGCTGTACGTTTCCCTTCCATTGCACTGATCTGTGGATTTTGAAGCAGAAATTGGCATTTGTGTTGGCTTCCAGGGGACCACAAGTAATGTTAAGCAGATGCGCTTTGTCTTTTAGGCCAAGGAGAAAAGTCAAGCCACGTCTACAGAGATTCAGACTTCTGTGCCCCGAATGGAGAGTAACTTTTACAAAATGCCCCTCACCTTTTTTTCCAAGAATCTTCTTCAGACTTTCTAGAATCTGCTCTACGAGATGGCTTGAGTTTGCATAGCTATGACTGGGTGAGAGAAGCATCTAGTGGCCCAGGGCACTCTGTCACCAGTCCTGTTTTTCTTTTTTCTAACTTTTTATTTTATTTTGGAGTATAACCAATTAAAAGTGTTGTGATAGTTTCAGGTGGACAGCAAAGGACTCAGCCACACATATATATGTATCGATTCTCCCCAAACTCCCCTCCCATCCAGACTTCCACATAACACTGAGCAAAGTTCCCTGTGCTATACAGTAGGACTTTGTTGGTTATCCATTTTAAATATAGTAGTGTGTACACGTCACTGTCAAACTCCCTAACTATCCCTTCCCCCCACTGTCCCTCCCTGGCAACCGTAAGTTCATTCGCTAAGTCTGTGAGTCTGTTTCTGTTTTGTAGATAAGTTCATTTGTATCTTTTCTTTTTAGATTCTGCATGTAAGGGATGTCACATGGTAGCTCTCGTCCTCTGACTTCACTCAATTTGACAATCTCTAGATCCGTCCACGTTAGTGCAAATGGCATTATGTCATTATTTTTAGTGGCTAATAGTCCATTATATATATATATATATATGTACCATACCTTTTTTATCCTTTCCTGTTGATGGATATTTAGATTGCTTCCGTGTCTTGGCTATTGTAGATAGTGCAGCTATGAACGTTGGGGTGCATGTATCCTTTTGGACCACGTTTTTTCTGACTTTGCCTCACTCTCGCTATGTGACCTTGAGCACATCACTTCACCCCATAAACTGAGGAAGGATGAAGATAACATAGCACTTGCCTCATAGGGCTATAGTGAGGATCAAGTGAGTTCATAAACAATAAGTGCTCTTGTTGTTTCGCCTGGAACTCAGCAAGGGTTAGATAAAGTTTAATGGGTGTCATTAGCAGACACACACATTACCCGGTGTGGGGCAGCATGGAGATGCCAAACCCCATGCTGGGCAGAAGGTTCTATCTGTCTTTGCTGGCCATGGAGAGCACTGTTGGGTCTAGGGGTGTGGGTTAGTAGATTTCTGCAAAGTTGCAAAGTCGGATTGATGTTATGACCCAACCACACATCTAAGAGATTGGGCAGGATCTGCTACCAATAAGAATGAGAATGCTTAGTGACATCTGCTGCTGCTGCTGCTAATGATCCCCTATTGTGTGTCACGGCTGGGACTAAGCACTTTACATTCCTCATCTTCCTACACGATGAACCTAAAAATGTAGGTCCTGTTTATGCCCCCATTTGACAGATGAGGAAACTGAGGCCCAGAATACTTTAGTAACTTGTGCAGGTTACACAGAACCCCTGTGGCACCAGGCTTCAAAGCCAGGCAAAACTGTTCTACTGCTGTGAAAGCCCCACCCCAGGATCGTCTCTTGAAAAAAATCTGGGTCTGGAGTGGAACCATTCTGCCCTTGGCCTCAGGAAATAAGCTGATCACCGGGGGAGCATGGCATCCGTGGCAGGACACACACACCTGAAGGAGGAAAGGCCCTGGCGAGCTCAGCTCAACCCCAGCTGGTGCTGTTCTCCAGCCTCTGGGTTCACAGTCCCCTGCTTCTTCTTTTTCACCCTTCGCAGCCAGGGAGGAACCACAGTCATTTCCAGACCCTCCTCACGTTGAGCCTCAGGAGCACCTGGCAGCCAACAACAACAGCAACAACAAAAATAAAGCGCATGCGCGCGCACGCACACACACACACACACACACACACACACACACACACACACACACACACGAGAGTGAGAGCTCCCATCCTGAAGCTAGGTTTCTCCTGGTTCATACACACACACACACACACACACACACACAGAGGAGAGTGAGAGCTCCCATCCTGAAGCTAGGTTTCTCCTGGTTCCCGGGCAGAGTCATGTAGGGGTGTAAGCAGAGCCACCGGGGTCAGCGCTGGTGGCCAGGTCCCCTGGGGCCTCGGGCCTCGCTACCCCCAGCTGCTAGCTCTGTGCACCACTATTGGCATTGCTGGAGCTAACAGCTTGAGTGCACTCAGGGCTATACACTGTCAATGCCACTGGGCAGTTACCCTACTCTATGTGGGCAGGGAGAGCACATAGAGCAGGGATCTGGAGGGAGGGGGCTGGCAGGATACTATTTCCCCACCCTCGCCCCCCCCTGCCCAGAGACACTACCACTTCTGGCTGCCCACCTTCATCCATCCCACCAGGCTCACACACCCTCTTCTTCCTGCCTGGCTGAAAAGGCTTGGACTTAACCTCTCTGAATCCTCAGGGTCTCACCAGGCAGGAAGTCTGTGACCAGAGCAGCAGGGAAGTGCACCTTCCATCAAGAGTCTGGACTCCTGCCCAACTTGTTGACTGTTTTCCTGCTGACGGGGCAAGTTATGAAGCCTTCCTCAAACGTCAGTTTCCTCATCTGTTAAATGGGTATAATGTCATCCTCACTGTGAGATGCAAAAGAATGCAGAGTGGCCCTGAAGCACGCAAAGCCCATCACAGCAATGGATATAATTTGCATTCTCCTCATTATGAGGGGAGGGGCTTCCCAGGTGGCACTAGTGATAAAGAACCCACCTGCCAATGTAAGAGACAAAACAGACTCGGGCTCGATCCCTGGGTCGGGCTCATCCTCTGGAGGAGGTCATGGCAACCCACTCCAGTATTCTTGCCTGGAGAATTCCATGGACAGAGGAGCCTGGTGGGCTATAATCCATAGAATCACATAGAGTCAGATACAACTGAAGCAACTTAGCATACACATGCATGCATTATAAAGGAGAATAAATGTCTGTGAACTTGGAAACAGCACTTAGCTGTAATTTTGGGGAGGGGAACGGAAAAGATGGTTGGCCCAAGGATTCATGGGTGAAGGATGGTTTTCCATGACTTTTGCTTCCCTAGTTTTTGCTTTGCAGAAATGGGGAGAATATGACAGAACCTAGAAAGGAAGTTGGAGATGACGCAGGTTAGAAGGAAGTGGAAAACAAAGCCTGACTGGTGTTGGGTGCTGAACTATAAGCTTAGATGCTGTTCATTAGGTCCTCCCCTTGCCCAGCAGAGCAGGTAAGGTTTCTCCCATTTTACAGAAGAGGAAGCTGAAGTTTGACGATAATAGGAGTCTCAAGTCTCTTAGTTGACTAAGTGGTTGTGTTGAGATTTGAACCCAGCTCTGGCCAAACTTGTGACGGCAGTTCCAGTCGTGAGATGGACACAAAGCTGGTTGGGAGGAAAGCTACCTCCCTGACCTAAACATCAACAAAGACTGGAACTGGAAATTATCTTCATCAGTGAGTCCTATTCTCTGTTTGCAGATGAGGAAACCAGGCTCAGAGAGGTTGAGTAACTTGCCCAGGGACACACAGAGAGCTGGTGACGGGCGAGGACCAGAGCTCCCATCTGCATCCTTGTGCTGAGTCATGTCAAAACAGCCTCGAATCCTTACAGCTCAGAAACACAGACTTGGATTCAGAAGAGAAAGAGATCTTTAAAACGTACAGAAAGAAAGTTCCAGGGCTCTCTTGGTGAGACGTTTGGGTGAACCATCTTTTCCAGGTTTCTTTTTCAACTTGTGTCAGGGGGCATGCCCGCTGGGAAAGCTCCATCCTCCTTCTGCTCTCGGCCGATTTCACAGCCCGTTGCTGAAGATGAATGTCGTTTCCTCAGCTCGGTCCTTCTGAGGAGAAAGGATCAAACACATCACTTCCAGGATTTGTGAACTCTTGTCCAAAGGGTAATATACCCCTGAAAATGTAATTTTTCAAGGAATATTTGTGTTTTGAAAACATTCCTTGTGTCAAGAGGCCACATTGTTTGAAAGAACCTTCTTGCCAATCCTGACAGGATCTTGGTGGCTGTGGTTGAGAGCTGTGCCCAAGGAAAGGGGTTGAGTTAAATGCTCCTTATTAAGCTAACCTGACAGCCTCGTCCTCGTCGGTTCTGTTGTTCTTTAGCCTCTCAGCCGTGTCTGATTCTTTTGTGACCCCATGGGCTATAGCCCTCCAGGCTCCTCTGTCCATGGGATTTTGCAGGCAGGAATCCTGGAGTGGGTTGCCATTTCATCCTCCAGGGGAACTTCCCGACTCAAGGATTGAACCTGTGTCTCCTGCATTGGCAGGCAGATTCTTTACCACTGAGCCACCTGGGAAGCCCCCTGGTCTGCTTAGGTGCCTTCAGTTTGAATCGTTATTGGATTATAATCAGTATTAGCATAACGACAATGATATTTTTCACAACTATATTTACTGAACACTGATTTACGTGTCAGGTATTGTATTAAGTATGTTACATGATTTCGTCTTTCACATGCACCCTCCACACACTCCCTGATGCCAAATAGGAAGGTAGTATCATTAATATGCAGAGAAGGCAATGGGACCCCACTCCAGTACTCTTGCCTGGAAAATCCCATGGATGGAGGAGCCAGGTAGGCTGCAGTCCATGGGGTCGCTAAGAGTCAGACACAACTGAGCAACTTCACTTTCACTTTTCACTTTCATGCATTGGAGAAGGAAATGGCAACCCACTCCAGTGTTCTTGCCTGGAGAATCCCAGGGATGGTGGAGCCTGATGGGCTGCCATCTCTGGGGTCGCACAGAGTCGGACACGACTGAAGCAACTTAGCAGCAGCATTGTTAATATGACCACTTTACAAATGAGAAAACTGAGGATCTGAGAGGTCAAGTCACTTGCCTGAGGACACACAGGACTTTAGGAGCCAGGTTTTGAACCTGGGACGCGTGCCTTCAAGCTGTACCCTTCACCGTGAAGCTACTGATGAGAAGATCTTATAGGTCCTTAGAACTCAGACGTAAGCATATTCACCTATTTTCCTGTCTCTCACTAGTCACGTTTTTCAATCAGATATGGCCAGTTCTCTGATCTTAACCAGGAGCTGTAGCCTCTTAGAAAACCTTTAGGGATCTAGTCGGTAAACATCTCCACCTGTGGACTATCTAACTAGGAGGCAGGCACTGTCCTGTGCTTCGGGGACCCAAGGAAGAAGAAGACAATGTTCTGCTTTCAAGGATCCCTTTGTCTGCGGGGTGAGGGAAGCCAGAAACAGGCAAACGATGGTCCCAAATGAGAGCAGAGCAAAGGGTGGTGGGACAGAAAGGGGAGTAGCCCCCGGAGGATGTGGCACTGAAGCCGGAACTCCAGGAGATGTGAAGGATGATGGGGAGTTTGCCAGACACAGAGGGAGGCGCAGGGAAGAGAATTTCACGCTGAAGGCGCGGCATGTACTCTGGTACCGAGGCAAGAGAGGACGGGGCAGGTCTGAAAACAGTAAGAAGAGCAGCCTGGCGCTCAGGCATCGCCTGACCTGTGGGTGCATTCACAGCCCACCGCTCAGGGCTGTCCTAAATTCTCGCCTCCCTTGTTCCTAATCCCCTTCTTTGATTCCCAGGCATTTCTAGTTCTGACAGGCAGCTGACTTCCGGAGATTTGGATGGGTGTGTCTGCTCGACTGTTGACTCAGGATTCTGTCTCACGGCATCTCTTGGCTTATATGCTGCTGGGTCCTAAACTTTGGGGGGGCCAAGATGGCTTTTCAACCTAGCTTAGGATCTCTGCTCCCCAACACCATGCTGGGCATGCAGAAGGTACTTAAAAAGAAATGGCGGTTTAAAAGACCTGTCCCTCCTGATGTCTGCTTGGTCCTCTGTTGTTGGTGCCTGAGTGCAGACCACACTCAGCACCATCCCCCAGGCTGAGGGTTCCAGAACTCTGCCACCAGAGCCCATGGTGGTCAGGGTGCTTCTCACTGCCCTCCCTCATCTATCTTCCCCTTTGTCTTGCAGCTTTAAAGATGCACTCTCTGCAGCCCAGGCTTTCTGAGCCGACATCACCTAGCGGGAAAAAGAAGGCCACTCTACCACCCGATGGTCTGTGGTAGGGTTTGTTGTGAGGGGTCTGGAGCCCTCGACATGGTACGCAGTGTTTTAGTATTGTTACAGAAGTAGTTCAGTATTGAGATTAAGGGGTCAGATTCTGGAAGCTAGACTCACTGTTGTTGTTCAGTCACTAAGTCATCTCTTTATAAAAAGGAAGCTAGAACACCTGGGTGCAAACCTGACTTTACTACTAGCTTTCGAAGTGTTGATTGTGTTCTCTAATAAAATAAGCTGAAGTCCTAATGTCCAGGACTTTAGAAGCTAAACTTATTTGGAAACAAAGTCCTTCAGTTCAGTTCAGTGCAGTTCAGTCACTCAGTCGTGTCCGACTCTTTGCGATCCCATGAATCGCAGCACACCAGGCCTCCCTGTCCATCACCAACTCCCAGCATTTACTCAAACTCATGTCCATCGAGTCGGTGATGCCACCCAGCCATCTCATCCTCTGTCGTCCCCTTCTCCTCCTGCCCCCATTCCCTCCCAGCATCAGAGTCTTTTCCAATGAGTCAACCCTTCTCATGAGGTGGCCAAAGTATTGGAGTTTCAAGCTTCAACATCAGTCCTTCCAATGAACACTCAGGACTGATCTCCTTTAGGATGGACTGGTTGGATCTCCTTACAGTCCAAGGGACTCTCAAGAGTCTTCTCCAACACCATAGCTCAAGAGCATCAATTCTTCAGTGCTCAGCTTTCTTCACAGTCCAACTCTCACATCCATACACGACCACTGGAAAAACCATAGCCTTGACTAGATGGACCTTTGTTGGCAAAGTAATGTCTCTGTTTTTTAATATACTATCTAGGTTGGTCATAACTTTCCTTCCAAGGAGTAAGCGTCTTTTAATTTCATGGCTGCAGTCACCATCTGCAGTGATTTTGGAGCCCCCAAAATAATAAAGTCTGACACTGTTTCCACTGTTTCCCCATCTGTTTGCCATGAAGTGATGGGACCAGATGCCATGATCTTCATTTTCTGAATGTTGAGCTTTAAGCCAACCTTTTCACTCTCCTCTTTTACTTTCATCAAGAGGCTTTTTAGTTCCTCTTCACTTTCTGCCATAAGGGTGGTGTCATCTGCATATCTGAGGTTATTGATATTTCTCCCGACAATCTTGATTTCAGCTTGTGTTTCTTCCAGCCCAGCGTTTCTCATGATGTACTTTCCATATAAGTTAAATAAGCAGGGTGACAATATATAGCCTTGGCGTACTCCTTTTCCTATTTGAAACCAGTCTGTTGTTCCATGTCTTGTTCTAACTGTTGCTTCCTGACCTGCATATAGGTTTCTCAAGAGGCAGGTCAGGTGTCTGGTATTCCCATCTCTTTCAGAACTTGCCACAGTTTATTGTGATCCACACAGTCAAAGGCTTTGGCATAGTCAATAAAGTAGAAATAGATGTTTTTCTGGAACTCCCTTGCTTTTTTGATGATCCAGCAGATGTTGGCAATTCGATCTCTGGTTCCTCTGCCTTTTCTAAAACCAGCTTGAACATTTGGAAGTTCACGGTTCACATACTGTTGAAGCCTGGCTTGGAGAATTTTGAGCGTTACTTTACTAGCGTGTGAGATGAGTGCAATTGTGCGGTAGTTTGAGCATTCTTTGACATTGCCTTTCTTTGGGATTGGAATGAAAACTGACCATTTCCAGTCCCCTGGCCACTGCTGAGTTTTCCAAATTTGCTGGCATATTGAGTGCAGCACTTTCACAGCATCATCTTTCAGGATTTGAAATAGCTCCACTGGAATTCCATCACCTCCACTAGCTTTGTTCGTAGTGATGCTTTCTAAGGCCCACTTGACCTAACATTCCAGGATGTCTGGCTCTTCAGATGTATTTAGTTATGATGTTGTTAGTTATGATGATGTATTTAGTTATGATGCAGTCCCTTTTAGCTAATAGCCCAATGTTGCCTGACATCCAAAGAGGAGAATGACACAGAGACGCACAGGGAGAAGGATGCCAAGTGACAACAGAGGCAGAAGGGGAAGCTGTTCGGTTGCAAACCAAGAAATGCCAAAAATTGTCAGCAACACTGACAGCTGAGAGAAAAGCATGAGGCAGATTCTCTCTTAGCACTTTTGAGAGAGCCTGGCCCTGCCACCACCATTTTGATCATGGACTTCTAGCCTCCAGGACTGGAAGAGAATAACTTCCTGTTGTCTTAAGTCACTTGGTTGTATTTTGTTACTGAAGCCCTAGGAAACTCATACACTAAATAGAGCAGTGGGCAAGTTAACTAAACTTTCTGCGCCTCAATGTTTGCATTTGGTGATAATAAGTATCAGTAGTGTCTGCCTTCAAGCATTGTTTCAGAGATGGAAGCTATCAGCACAGTGCCTGGCACACAGTAGGTGTTTAGTAAAGATTGCCATCCTTCCTCCCAATTTATTATTTATTTACTATGAAGAGGGACTGTGGCTTTCATTTGATTCTCAAATAGGCTATGTAAAAAAAAAAGGAGGGGGTTAAGAAGAATTTCCCTAGGTCTTTCCTCCCAGGTGACAGCAGCAGAGCCTGGGGCCCCTACCCCTTCCTCCAGCACCCTCCACCCTGTAACTTGTGCTTGGTGTCCTGTCTTCCCATGAAGGAAGGATGCTGGAATCCCTGTGAGCCTTGTCTCTACCTGAGTGATGCTCCTCTACATGGCCACGTGTGTTGCCTCCCTGTCTGCTGCCAGCCACTCCAAGAGACAAGCAGTCATCTCCACTTTGCAGATGAAGTCACCAAAGAATGGTTCTCTTGCTCCCTCCTGCCAGATGACTTCCATCACCCACCCTACTAGGTATGCATCTCAGGAGACCACGAACCTGCACTGATTTGACCAGGGGTGTCAGTTGAGAATCCCAGAATCACAAGATCTTGGGGATGAGTCCTCAACAAAGGCCACAGCCTGGCCACTGCTGCTGCTGCTAAGTCATGACTTCAGTCGTGTCCGACTCTGTGTGACCCCATAGACGGCAGCCCACCAGGCTCCCCTGTCCCTGGGATTCTCCAGGCAAGCACACTGGAGTCGGTTGCCATTTCCTTCTCCAATGCATGAAAGTGAAAAGTGAAAGTGAAGTTGCTCAGTTGTGTCCAACCCTCAGCGAGCCCATGGACTGCAGCCTACCTGGCTCCTCCGTCCATGGGATTTTCCAGGCAAGAGTACTGGAGTGGGGTGCCATTGCCTTCTCCACAGCCTGGCCACAGAGAGGAGGTAACTCTGTTAGACAGAGTCATAAGGGTTCAGAAGACAGAATTGAAATGGAACCGTCCCCGGGCTTTTCGTGTGATAATGGAAAGAGCTGTCATCATTCGTGTAGTTACAGACTGTTCCCGCTGAGTCCTGCTGTGCCTATTTCTCCCTTTCCATCCCCAGCCATTCAGCAAATGAAGCCAATGAATGGGTAAGTTCTCTGCTAGGAGAAGGCAGACACCATGTCGCCCAGGGCATTTCCTTTTTGGCTTCTGCTGCTAGAAATGTCCAGCCTAGGTCATTGCCCAAGCCTGAAAATCTACTCGTCTGTGTGCCTCCAAGCGATGAATCCTTTTCTCACTTCCATGAGATAATCTTGGCTTCCTTTTACTTGGCCGAGCACAGTCCTTTCATACATGAGCAGCTTCCTCAAGCCATCCAGGAAAAAGATTGGCGTAAACCCTAAATGCACACTGTGAAACAAACCATCAGCTTAAAGTCTCCAAGACATTGGCAGGAAATGGGCTTTCCCAGATGGCACAGACACACCCTTGGAGAGACAGAGGGAGTGAGGGAAACAATACAGAAACAGACCTCTCTGCCCAGTGGTGATGCCTTCATCCCAAACTGTGGATGGGCCATCTCTCCATGTGTGGAGCTTGGTGAGAAAGGGTGATTCTTTCTCTAAACTGGTTCAACCCTTTTGACTGATTTTGTGGATTGATTCACTTCCCCAAGAGTCAAAAAAATTTTTTTTCAACATTTTATTTAAAACAACCACCTTTCTCTCTATTGTCTTAATGATCTAAGTGAGTAAAGAACCAAGCTTGTCAGGTATACTTATACACACACCGGTGTCCACACGTGCAGACCAGAATGGATCAGAATGAAGACGTGACTGAGTTTTTTTAAGTATTGGCAAGAATACTGTCTTGTTTCTGGGATGGAAGAAGGATTTAAGTATTTGGCCGCCTGATGCAAAGAGCTGACAGGTTGGAAAAGACCCTGACGCTGGAGAGGATTGAGGGCAGGAGGAGAAGGGGGTGACAGAGGATGAGATGGCTGGATGGCATCACTACTCAATGGACATGTGTTTGAGCAAACTCCAGGAGATAGTGAATGACACGGAAAGCGGGCATACTGCAGTCCATGGGGTCACAAAGAGTCAGACACCGACTGAGTGGCTGAACAACAACAGCAACATCCAACCTGGTTTGAAGTCACAGAGTATGTGCCTCTCATTGTCTTGGACTCGCCACACCTGTGTTGATTTGGGTCCAGTAGTGACCAGTCTAGGGTTTGGATTCTGATAGTTTGGGCACCTTTCCCAGGAAACAATGTCTTAAGAAGAGATGTTTCTAAGGGTGGTATTTCTGCTCCATCTCAGATGTAACTTTCTTGGCTATTTCAACATTTCTTTTTCAGATCTGAGATAAGATACTGGATGTGAAAACAGACCACCATCCCCATCTGGAGAGCATGTTGGTATCAGTGCTCTCCTCGTGGTGGTAGGAAAAGGGATCGCAGAGACCTCAGTCAGCTTTCCCGGATGGCCCAGGATTGGGGCAGCCACACCCAGAGCAGGCCATGTGGTGAGTAAAGAGGACAGCAGGGATGTGGGGACGCAAGGATGCCAGGTGGGCTCCAGCACCTCTGAGGACGGACAGCGGGAGCGTGCTCAGGTTCTACTTGGCAGGCAGACACATGCAGACCGCAGTCTCTCACACGGATCTCATAAAAGGCAGGAAAGTTCCCTGGAAACTGTGGGCCCTTTTCTCAGTGTGGCTCAGCAAATACCTCCCAACTCAAGGGTTGGGTTGTGGGTCTTTCTTTCCAGCTATTGTTTAAGTGTTTATGTCCCCCTAAAGGGATTCCCCGGAGAAGGCAATGGCACCCCACTCCGGTACTCTTGCCTGGAAAATCCCATGGATGGAGGAGCCTGGTAGGCTGCGGTCCATGGGGTCGCTAAGAGTCGGACAGGACTGGGCGACTTCACTTTCACTTCTCCCTTTCACACATTGGAGAAGGAAATGGCAACCCACTCCAGTGTTCTTGCCTGGAGAATCCCAGGGACGGGGAAGCCTGGTGGGCTGCCATCTATGGGGTCGCACAGAGTCAGACACAACTGAAGCGACTTAGCAGCAGCAGCAGCAAAGGGATTCCCAGGTGGTGCAGCGGTAAAGAATTTTCCTGCCAATGCAGGAGACACAAGAGACATAGATTTGATCTCTGGGTTGGGAAGATCCCCTGGAATAGGAAATGACAACCTGCTCCAGTGTTCTTGCCTGGAGATTCCCGTGGATAGAGAAGTTGCCCTAAAAGTCACATGCTGGAATCTTAACCCCAGAAGGTGATGGAATGAGGAGGTGTGACCTTCCGGAGGTGCTTGAGTCAGGAGGGCAGAACATCATGACTGGGATTAGTGGTTTATAAGAGAGACTCCAGAGGGATCCTTCATTGCCTTCTGCCCTGTGAGAACATGGCAAGAAGTCTGCAAACCCAAAGAGGACTTTACCCACCAAGCTGGCTCTGATCTCAGGCTTCCAGCCTCAAGCCTAAGAGAAATACATTTTTGTTGTTTCCAAGTCCGTCAGTCTGTGGTATTTTGTTCCAGCTGGCTGAACAGACTAAGACATTTACCATGATAACCTGCCAAGCGCTCACCTCACACTGCGGGCTGGACACCCATTCAGAGCGTGGGTTCCTCTAACAGCCTTCACGTATACCTGGAACATAGCAGGAAAATCCAAGAGCATTTGCAATATATGTTGAGAAGTCTAAAGGACAGGGGTCTATCCACCAGCTCTCCCATGTCTGGAGGACTCAACAGCTGTACCAAGACTGATGGTGCAATGAATCCACCACCTTATTCAAAGAGCAGACTCCCCAGAGCCAAAATCAAAAAGGGCCAGACATCAATCATTCCCCAAATGGGATGTTTCACTCTCCCCTAAATACATTCTGTATGTTCAGAAATAGAGTGAAGTTGATTATTTCTTCTTGAGGACCCAGTGGCCGCAGCCACTTCCCCACAGCTCCATTGCCAGCCTCCCCAAATTGACTGTCTAAATATTTATCAGAGCATAACATGAGGTCGGCTTGAGTTCATTGGTTTTTCTGATTATCCCCGGCATCTGATGTGAGAAGGAAGTGCCGCAAACACTGTAAATATTTACAGATGACTCGGATCAGAGAGTCTAGCTTTGGCTCCAAACAGCTCACCCCACAACCCTCCCACAGGCGAGCAAGGCGCCAGTGTACATACATGGAGAAAATACCCGACGGGGACAGGCAGGCGCCGGCGCTGCCGCCAGGGAGCGCTGCTCCTAGAAGGCACAGCTCAACAGAGGGCTGGAGCTTCGTGTTTCCATCCTGGAAGCACCTTTAATTATTCATAAACGTGAGGGTTTCACACTATTTATGGTATTAAAGTTAATCATTTATTTAGCACCGTTTCTCCAAAAGAGTTCAAGATAACCTTTATAATGCTCATTAAACAGTAACTTGTAATAATTAGTACTGTTCTTTTTCTGTCTTCTTGGCTGGACCATAGATGTCCCAAGGGCAGGGCCGGCATCTGACTGGTTTGCTGCTTTATCCCGTGCTTGGAACACAGCCTTTTACATAGTAGGTGCTTGATGCATATTTATAGATGGACCACATCGACTTAGACTTTTGCTTTTCATTTGACTTTCAAAGAGGCACAGGAAAGATGTTATTTTGAACTTTAAACTCAACTACATTAAGCTCCTAAATCTGAGATATTACCCTAAGTTTCCCCAAATGGTTGACACTGAGGTCTCCTAAAGAGTCCCAAGCAGAGAGTTACAAAGCTCAGTGCCCTTTCTGCCACTAACCAGCTGTGTGACTTTGAACAAGCACTTACTTAGACCACTGATCAAGAGTCATTTTCTTGGGGTCTTTGGGTCCCCTAGAGATCCACAGGTGGACTGCAGGGGCTATAAACCCCTGAAGTTATATGTGTAGGTGTGATGACCCAGATATAAAGGGCAGTCTTATGGACATGGTGGGGAAGAAGAGGGTGGGACAAACTGAGACCGTAGCATTCACATGTATACACAACCACGAGTAAAATAGGTAGCAGGTGGGAAGCTGATATACAACACAGGAAACCCAGCCTGGCACTCTGTGATGACCCAGATTGGTGGGGTGGGGTCGGGGGTGGGAGGGAGGCTCAAAAGGGAGGATGGATATGGCTGATTCAGGTTGTTGCATGGCAGAAACCAACACAACATTGTAAAGCAATTATCCTCCAATTAAAAAGTTTTTAAAAGGTGCATGATACAAATGGGCACTTACATTGGGTGGGAGAAAGTCCACAGCTTCAATAAGATTCTCTAAGGACTCCATAATTAAAATTAAAGTAAGAACCATTTCCTGTTTTCTTAATGTTTGCAGATGATGGTGAAACAGATTAAATCAGGCTGACTTGACATATCAATCAAGGTTTCCTGTACCATATACCCCCCACTCCTAGCCCTGGACACCCCCTCCAGCCTACACCCCTGCCTGGGGTTTCTTCCCACCCCAATCTAGTAGACCATCCTCCTATCCCCACCCCATACTTCCAAACCAACAGGTGACCTTGCAGGCCAGAACCGAGGACTGCACATTGGCTCATCACCGTGGACACTTCCAGCTCTATGATCAATGAATCCTGTGCTCAGTCTTACCCTTCTCATCTTTAGCAGAGTGTATGACATTGTGCAAACCTTTTGTCACATCCTAAAGCAATACTTTCTTCTATCTGGACCTGCCTGCCCTGCTGGCTTTGTGGAATGTTTTTGTGAAATGAAATGTGAGTGTCTCTTTAGGGTTATGAGGCTAGTGAGTCCAGGTTCTATTATCTCCTTCAGTGTAGTGCAGCCATAAATAGAGTCAAGTCTGGGTCCTAGTAGCCCAGAATTTTAGCCAAGAAGTAGGTAGGGGTCGGGGTGGTGGGGAGGAAGTACTTAATCTCATTAGTAGAAGCTTCTAGTAACTGTGTACAGCATCAATTTGGTGAAGACCGTATATGTCTTGACCCTTCTGCCTGTCATTCAATCATTAGCACACTTCCCTTCAAGTCCAAGACTCATTTTCAAAGCCCATTTGAAAATACAGTGGTGTTTATAGAGGCGGTGGGGTTTGGGATTGATGCTGTGTTTTAAGGTTATTAGCTAACACCTTAAGTAAGTTGCATGGGCTTCCCTGATGGCTCAGAGGGTAAAGCGTCTGCCTGCAATGCAGGAGACCTGGTGTTCGATCCCTGGGTTAGGAAGATCCCCTGGAGAAGGAAATGGCAACCCATTCCAGTACTCTTGCCTGGAAAATACGATGGACACAGAAGCCTGGTAGACTACAGTCCATGGGATCGCAAAGAGTCAGACGTGACTGAGCAACTTCACTTTCTTCTTTCTTTTCTTTAAGGAAGTTGTCACTTTAGCAAGTCCAGGGAAGTCTGCTACTCATAAGAAGGTGAGTCATTTGACCTGTGTACATTCTTATTTTCTCATCTTTAAAATGAAATCACTGGACTATATTAAGCAAAGAGGTTTCAGCTCCAGTATATCTCCAGTATATCCCTGACAAAACGTGGTCCACTGGAGAAGGGAATGGCAAACTATTTCAGTATTCTTGCCTTGAGAACCCCATGAACTGTATGAAAAGGCAAAAAGATAGAATACTGAAAGAGGAACTCCCCAGGTCAGTTGGTAGGTGCCCAATATGCTAACAGTGGAGAAATAACTCCAGAAAGAATGAAGAGATGGAGCCAAAGCAAAAACAACACCCAGTTGTGGATGTGACTGGTGATGGAAGTAAAGTCTGATGCTGTAAAGAGCAATATTGCATAGGAACATGGAATGTTAGGTCCATGAATTAAGGCAAATTGGAAGTGGTCAAATAGGAGATGGCAAGAGTGAACATTGACATTTTAGGAATCAGTGAACTAAAATGGACTGGAATGGGTGAACTTAACTCAGATGACCATTACATCTACTACTGTGGGCAAGAATCCCTTAGAAGAAATGGGTAGCCATCATAGTCAACAAAAGAGTCTGAAATGCAGTATTTGGATGCAATCTCAAAAATGACAGAATGATCTCTGTTCCTTTCCAAGGCAAACCACTCAATATCACAGTAATCCAAATCTATGCCCTGACCAGTAATGCTGAAGAAGCTGAAGTTGAATGGTTCTATGAAGACCTACAAGACCTTCTGGAACTAACACCCAAAAAAGATGTCCTTTTCATTATAGGGGACTGGAATGTAAAAGTAGGAAGTCAAAAAATACCTGGAGCAACAGGCAAACTTGGCCTTGGAGTAGAGAATGAAGCAGGGCAAATCCTAGTAGAGTTTTGCCAAAAAACACACTTGTCATAGCAAATACCCTCTTCCAACAACACAAGAGAAGACTCTACACATGGACATCACCAGATGGTCAATACTGAAATCAGATTGATTATATTCTTTGCAGCCAAGGATGGAGAAGCTCTATACAGTCAGCAAAAACAAGACTAGGAGCTGACTGTGGCTCAGATCATGAAGTCTTTGTTGCCAAATTTAGACTTAAACTGAAGAAAGTAGGAAAATCACTAGACCATTCAGGTATGACCTAAATCAAATCCCTTATGATTATACAGTGGAAGTGAGAAATAGATTCAAGGGACTAGATCTGACAGACAGAGTGCCTGATGGACTATAGATGGAGGTTCATGACATTGTACAGGAGGCAGCGATCAAGACCATACCCAAGAAAAAGAAATGAAAAAAGGCAAAATGGTTGTCCGAGGAGGCCTTACAAATAGTGGTGAAAAGAAGAGAAATGAAAGGCAAAGGAGAAAAGGAAAGATATACCCATTTGAATGCAGAGTTCCAAAGAAGAGCAAGGAGAGATAAGAAAGCCTTCCTCAGTGATCAATGCAGAGATATAGAGGAAAATAATAGAATGGGAAAGACTAGAGATCTCTTCAAGAAAATCAGAGATACCAAGGGAACATTTCATGCAAAGATGTGCACAAAAAAGGACAGAAACAGTGTGGACCTAACAGAAGCAGAAGATATTAAGAAGAGGTGGCAAGAATACACAGAACTATACAAAAAAGATCTTCATGATCCAGATAATTACAATGGTGTGATCACTTACCTAGAACCAGACATCCTGGGATGCAAAGTCAAGTGAGCTTTAGGAAGCATCACTACGAACAAAGCTAGTAGAGGTGGTGCAATTCCAGTTGAGCTATTTCAAATCCTGAAAGATGATGCTGTGAAAGTGCTGCACTCAATATGCCAGCAAGTTTGGAAAACTCAGCAGTGGCCATGGGGCTGGAAATGGTCAGGTTTCATTGCAATCCCAAAGAAAGGCAATGCCCAAGAATGTTCAAACTCTCACACAATTACACTCATCTCACACGCTAACGAAGTAATGCTCAAAATTCTCCAAGCCAGGCTTTAACAGTACATGAATCATGAACTTGCAGATGTTCAAGCTGGATGTAGAAAAGGCAGAGGAACCAAAGATCAAATTGCCAACATATCTTGAATCATTGAAAAAGCTAGAGAGTTCCAGAAAAACATCTATTTCTGCTTTATTGACTATGCCAAAGCCTTTGACTGTGTGGATCACAATAAACTGTGGACAATTCTGAAAGAGATGGGAATATCAGATCACCTGACCTGCCTCCTGAGAAACCTGTATGCAGGTCAAGAAGCAGCAGTTGGAACTAGACATGGAACAACAGACTGGTTCCAAATCAGGAAAGGAGTATGTCAAGGCTGTATATTGTCACCCTGCCTATTTAACTTATATGCAGAGTACATCATGAGAAACACTGTGCTGGAAGAAGCACAAGCTGGAATCAAGATTGCCGGGAAAAATCTCAATAACCTCAGATATGCAGATGACACCACCCTTATGGCAGAAAGTGAGGAAGAACTAAAGATCCTCTTGATAAAACTGAAAGAGGAGAGTGAAAAAGTTGGCTTAAAGCTCAACGTTCAAAAAACTAAGATCATGGCATCTGGTCCCATCACTTCATGGCAAACAGATGGGGAAACAATGGAAATAGTGACAGACTTTATTTTGGGGGCTCCAAAATCACTGCAGATGGTGGCTGCAGCCATGAAATTAAAAGATGTTTACTCCTTGGAAGAAAAGCTATGACCAACCTAGACAGCATATTAAAAAGCAGAGACATTACTTTGCCAACAAATGTCCATCTAGTCAAAGCTATGGTTTTTCCAGTGGTCCTGTATGGATGTGAGAGTTGGACTGCGAAGAAAGCTGAGTGCCAAAGAATTGATGCTTTTGAACTGTGGTGTTGGAGAAGACTCTTGAGAGTCCCTTGGACTGCAAGGAGATCCAACCAGTCCATCCTAAAGGAGATCAGTCCTGAGTGTTCATTGGAAGGACTGATGCTGAAGCTGAAACTCCAATACTTTGGCCACCTGACTCAAAGAACTGACTCATTTGAAAAGACCGTGATGCTGGGAAAGATTGAAAGTGGGAGAGAAGGGGACAACAGAGGATGAGATGGTTGGATGGCATCACCAACTCAATAGACATGAGTTTGAGTGAGCTCCAGGAGTTGATGATGGACAGGGAAGCCTGGCATGCTGCAGTCCATGGGGTCACAAAGAATCGGACATGACTGAGTGACTGAACTGAACTGAATATCTCTGGTTGCTTAGACTCATGCTTCTCAAACTTTATTGTGTGTATAGTTCATCTAGGGATCTCATTAAATGCATATTTCAGCTCAATAGTCCTGGGGTGGGATTTGAGATTCCAAATTTTTTCAAACTTCCAGGTGATGCTGATACTGCTGGTCCATGATGCATACCTTGGGAACAAGATTCTAAACTGCTGTGTTGGAAGCATTTGGAGAATAGTCTGGACCCATGAGGAAAGAGCAGCAGGACCGAATAGTGATGCCTGCCCAGGAAATAAAGGAAATGTTAAATGGCTGTGAAAAGACAATACTCAGACAAGATGGTTCTTAAAGAATCTTCCAGCACAGTCATTCTCGAAGTGGTCTCCTAGCCCGCAGGATTAGCATCACCTAGGAATTTGTTCAGAGAAGGCGATGACACCCCACTCCAGTACTCTTTTTTTTTCTTTTAGTTTTTTATTTTTTTAATTTTAAAATCTTTAATTCTTACATGCGTTCCCAAACATGAACCCCCCCTCGCACCTCCCTCCCCATAACATCTCTGTGGGTCATCCCCATGCACCAGCCCCAAGCATGCTGTATCCTGTGTCAGACATAGACTGGCGATTCAATTCTTACATGATAGTATACATGTTAGAATGCCATTCTCCCAAATCATCCCACCCTCTCCCTCTCCCTCTGAATCCAAAAGTCCATTATACACATCTGTGTCTTTTTTCCTGTCTTGCATACAGGGCCGTCATTGCCATCTTTCTAAATTCCATATATATGTGTTAGTATACTGTATTGGTGTTTTTCTTTCTGGCTTACTTCACTCTGTATAATTGGCTCCAGTTTCATCCATCTCATCAGAACTGATTCAAATGAATTCTTTTTAATGGCTGAGTAATACTCCATTGTGTATATGTACCACAGCTTTCTTATCCATTCTTCTGCTGATGGACATCTAGGTTGTTTCCATGTCCTGGCTATTATAAACAGTGCTGTGATGAACACTGGGGTACATGTGTCTCTTTCCATTCTGGTTTCCTCGGTGTTTATGCCCAGCAGTGGGATTGCTGGGTCATAAGGTAGTTCTATTTGCAATTTTTTAAGGAATCTCCACACTGTTCTCCATAGTGGCTGTACTAGTTTGCATTCCCACCAACAGTGTAGGAGGGTTCCCTTTTCTCCACACCCACTCCAGTACTCTTGCCTGGAAAATCCCATGGATGGAGGAGCCTGGTGGGCTGCAGTCCATGGGGTCGCGAAGAGTCGGACACGACTGAGCGACTTCACTTTCACTTTTCATGCATTGGAGAAGGAAATGGCAACCCACTCCAATGTTCTTGCCTGGAGAATCCCAGGGACGGGGGAGCCTGGTGGGCTGCTGTCTACGGGGTCACACAGAGTCGACATGACTGAAGCGACTTAGCAGCAGCAGCAGCAGCAGGAATTTGTTAGAGGTCCAAGTTCTTAGACCGCAACCCACACCCACAGAATTAGAAGTAGGTTCCAGCAATCTAAAGTTAACCACGGAATTTAATGGAATTTTGTTAAGCCTCATCTGGCCCAGTTCCCACTCTTCAGATGATTCTGGTGCATACTCACATTGTGGTGAGCACCTTTGATCCAACATCCAAGTCATATATAAAATTGATGATTATCAGCTGAGGTCAGGAATGAGCACAGGTTCTGCATGAGAGATGGGCTGGGGGGGGGGGCGGTGGGGCGGGGCAGGTCAGTCCCAAGGGGGAAAGGAGTCCAGGCAATAGAATTGAGTTGAAACCAAGATACTCTTCCTTTTGTACCCTGTTATTTAAGTGTGGAACTCTGAAAAAAAAATCATTAAATATTAAGAGTGCTTTTCAGCCTTCTTTGGTCTTGCTCAGTGAAGTTCATCTTCTGACCTGCATAATATGTAGCTGGTTCACGTTTTTAAAACCTATCAGAATTGTAGCATGATCTGCTTGTCATTCCCATAGGCTTGGGTATCGGGCAAAAGAGTCATGAACAAAATTCCATTTTGTTCATAGCTGGTACATGCGCTGAGTCTTGAACTTGACCGACTGTTCTTTCTTGGTTGGACTACTTCTGTATTGCTGAGAAATTTTAAATAGCAGACCCCAGAGAAAGCGGGATGCTAAAACCTCAGGGTCAAAATAAAGTCTTAGCCCAAGGGAGGTTAACAGTGATAGCCAACTGCCAGTGTCTCCTTCAAAAGGAAGGAAAAATCCTCTCTACATCAGAACGTGGGAAAAGGCTCTCTCTACCCCATCTCCACAACTGTAGGAAAAGTACAAGAATCAAGCAAAACAACACCCAGGTGTGGAACAGATTATGGTGCACAGCTGGAGGCAAAGAAGTTATAACTCTATCCAATTACACCAATTTAATTGGGTGTTAAAAAACTCTTAGGTCCCAACAGTAGTTCCTTGGCCAGACAGCAGTCTGTAATGGGAAGAAGCAGCATCTCTCTTTGCTTGAGTTGTGATTTGGGGCACATTGTTTAGCATGCCCCAAGGTGGGCACCATCTTAACTTTGAGGATGAACTTGACGTCTGGTTTCGGTGTTGAAGACTTCAAAGCTCTTCTCCGTGGTTTATGAAAGCACAGGGTGAAGAAGAGTCGTGCAAATTCTTTCAGTCTGTGGACTACTAGGAAGAGCCCTGTGTTCAGGCTCTCCCATTTACATCTTACAAGTCTAAAACCAACCCTCTAAATATGGAAAAACTTGGACACTAACTGAATGTCCAGCATCAGAAGAAAGGTTAAGAAGCTTATGCTGCATCAGTCTCATGGCAATAATCGCAGCCAGTATAAGTATTCATGAACAATGTCTAATACCACGAGGAAATGCTTGTGATATAATGCTAAATCAAAGATGGAGGATATAAAATTATCATATGTATGTTCTCATTAACATCCAAAAGGCACAGAAAAGTAACCACAGTTTAAAAACGATTTCCCGTTAATGATAGACAGGCAATGGCTCTTATTCCTCTTGTTTTACTGTATTTTCTAAAATTCCTACAACTTCATGTATAAGTTTTATACACAGAACCAAAAACTATTCAACTAAAAACATTCACTCCTAGTCAGATGTACCATTTTTATCTGACTGGTCTGTTCTCTGTACCTGGCTTGAACTTTTTTTTTTTTCAAACCTTCTGTTACAAATCATTCCCTTTCCTGGCATACTCTGCTTGCTCTTCTCTGCTTATCCAAAACTTCCCTATCCTTCATCTGGTTGGGTTTCCTGCTCCTCCAGGAAGCTGCTGGGTCCCTTCCAATCATATACTATTCCCCTCCTGAACACCTGCACCACAGTTCATCCACACCATTTATGAAGCCAGGGGATGTTAGGGATCTTTTATCCCCAGCATGCCATCTTCATGCCTAGGCCACACCCCTGACCACTTACCCCAGACTCTAGGGTAGGGCCCAGACATGAGTACTTTTTTAAAAAGCTTACTAGATGACTCCAACGTATAGCTAGGACTGAAAATCACTGATCAAAAGTCACCTCCCATACATACAAACATTTTCCCCAGATTTTCAAATTCAACTATCTGTGAAGTTGATCCCATGTAAACCATGGAAGCTTTTAAGAAATTTTGATGTTCCAGTCTTTACCTACTACTATTATTATTTTAATCATATTAACTATGTCTCTGAGATGCACTTGGACACCAGACTCACGTCATATCTTTTGGCTGGTTGAGATATATTTGGTTCGAATTCTTGGAGAATTGTCAGATTTAACAAATAAGAATACAGGCTGCTCAACTAAATTTGTATCTCAGATACACAGTGAATCATTTTTAAAGGGTGCTGCTGCTGCTGCTAAGTCACTTCAGTCGTGTCCGACTCTGTGCGACCCCATGGACGGCAGCCCACCAGGCTCCGCTGTCCCTGGGATTCTCCAGACAAGAACTCTGGAGTGGGTTGCCATTTCCTTCTCCAGTGCATGAAAGTGAAAAGTGAAAGTGAAGTAGCTCAGTCATGTCCGACTCTTCGCGACCCCATGGACTGCAGCCCACCAGGCTCCTCCATCCATGGGATTTTTCCAGGCAAGAGTACTGGAGTGGGCTGTCATTGCCTTCTCCTTTAAAGGGCGAGTATATCCCAAATATATCCTGAGACATACTTACCCTAAACGTGTATTCACTGCTTATCTGAAATGCAAAGGTAACTGGGAACCTGTGTTTTATCTGACAACCCTTGTTTCAGGAAATAGGATTTCTGAACTCGAAGGCTTTAATTTCCTGTTGTGCTAGCATGAAGCCATCATATAGTCCTGGCTGAACCTCCAAGGTAGCTGAGTCACTGACTGCAGAACTAATCCAGAATTAACAGGGAGAAAAGCCCTGCTTCCCAGGCTCTGTCACTGATGGAAGCTTGTTAGTAACATTTCATTTGCAGATGCACACACGAGGCCAAAATATAAATACCACTGCCAGCCTGCATCTAGAATCTGAGAATCACTAGCCTATATTGGGCAGGCTTCTCAGGTGGCTCAGAGATAAAGAATCCTCCTGCTGATGCAGGAGGCGCAAGAGCTGGTTTGATCCCTGGGTCAGGAAGATCCTCTGGAGAAGGAAGTGGCAACCCACTCCAGTATTCTTGCCTAGAAAATCCCATGGACAGAGGAGCCTGGTGGGCTACAGACCATGGGGTCGCAAAGAATCAGACACGACTGAGTGACTGATCACACACACAGCTTAAGTTGGGCAGTGGCTCAGAGTACAAGATTCTAGAGTGTGATAGTTCTGGGTGTGAATTTCAGCTCTCCCGGCTACCGCACAATTCTAGACAAGTTAATGAACTTTCTTGTGTTTCTATTTTCTCACCTATAGGTTGGGGATAGTTATACATCTCTACCTAATTAATTAGTCTTAGGATTAAATGCAGAGAAGGCAATGGCACCCCACTCCAGTACTCTTGCCTGGAAAATCCCATGGACAGAGGAGCCTGGTAGGCTGCAGTCCATGGGGTCGCTAAGAGTTGGACACGACTGAACATCTTCATTTTCACTTTTCACTTGCATGCATTGGAGAAGGAAATGGCAACTGACTCCAGCGTTCTTGCCCGGAGAATCCCAGGGAGGGGGGAGCCTCATGGGCTGCCGTCTACGGGGTCGCACAGAGTCGGACACAACTGAAGTGACTTAGCAGCAGCAGCAGGATTAAATAAGATCATGTTTTAAAGTTTTTAGCATAATGCTTGAGTCATTATTATTACTCATGTGAAAATAATATATATATATATTCAAATTCAGTCAACAAGCAAACAAATAAGCTGTCACCCGCTAATCCAACAACCTTCTGGCCCTCATCCTACTGCTTCTGAGAGATGCAGACAGTGATGACCAGAAGGGGCTGGGAAAAAGCCTGCTGTGAAAAAAGAGGGTGAGACTCTTCTAGAAATTAAAGACTGTTTAAATAAGGCAGATACTAGTTGGTAGAATGTCATGCAAATTACAACCAAGTGGCTGGCCTTCATAGCAAGATTTTATGCGCTTGATTATGGTCTGCTAACAAATTCAAGTGGAAATGAGTGGCCAGGGTCACCACAGACCCTGGGGCCTTTGATCAGCCCCGAGTGCTGGCACCAAGGGCCAACACCACACTTGTGTGTCACCTCTTCAAATTCCTGCAGGTCAGAAACCATGTTTCTCTCTCAGCAATAGTTTCTACCCTGGGGCAACTCAGGATCACCTCGTTTGATGCTACCTACAGCCACCCCTTCTGGAGCAGCCAGACACTAACCAGATCTGATTTTTAGGTTTTTCATAAACAAGTTTGAAAAATATCACTTGGGACAGCCGGTGAAAGAATCCCAGGCCGACTGCTCCACAAAGAGACACGTCAGCTGCCAGTCGCTGTCAACTTCCTGCTTGGACAGTGACAGACTGTCACACGGAGAGGAGAAGGCCACGCACCCAACCTAGGCACTGGGCACACCGTCCCACACAGATCCCGGGAGAGGACTGATCAGGGACCACAAGAGGAGGGGGACGTGAAGGAGGCAGGGGGCCCAGCTGCCTCAGGTCATCCTTCCGGGTTCATCTTCTGCTCTAAGAATGGCACATTTGGGGGGAACTCTCAAGATATGCTTTGGGGAGGGAGCAGAAGTAGCAGGCTCACCCCATCGCTACATGGACAAACCCCTCAACCTTTCTGATCCCAATATCTTCCTCTGGGAGTTTGGGATGGACTCTGCCTTCCTCTCCCTACCATGGTTGAAAGGGGAGCGGAGGTCACAGATGGGAAAGAGCTTGAAAGCCCTGAAGATGTTCTGTGTGTTGCTAGGATGACACCCCTGTCTCCTTGGGGACAAGGCATCCATCCAGATGTTGAAAGAGCCCAAGTATGAAGACGCCATGGTCTCCACTGGCCTCCCTCAGCTGCAACCAGGAAGGCAGCTCACAAGCCCATGATGAACCATTGCCACCAGCCTGTCCTGCCTGCCCCCCACAGGCCCCTGCCACCATGTCCCTGAACTCTCTTCCAGGGTCTGTTCTGTTTTCAGAAAAGTTGAACTGGTGAGCCGTGGGGGAGGGAGAGAGCCAGTGGCTTTCAGGTGGTCAGACTAAGGGGAGTGTGAGGCCAGCAGGACCAGAGAGGTGTGGAAAGCCGTCTACTTGGCTAAGCTTGGCTCACAAATGAGGTTGACCCCCTCGGCCTTCTCACTTGATGCACACCCAAATGAGGTGACGACGCACTGCGGAGGGCAGGGGGCCGGTCTTGTGGTTTCCCATCTGGTCTCGTTGGGCTTGTGGGGTTTGGCGCCTCTGACAGACACATGGAGAACAGCCTTGTCGTCTTGAATCAGACAGTCGGCCTGGGTGCGCAAGAGTATGTGTGAGATTTCACACATGTTCGCTGGAGGAGAGGGGCCGTGGCGTAGGAGAGGAGGCATATTTACATTCTCTGCGAATGTTTGGATTTTTTTAAGGAAAAAAATAGACATTTCACAGGGCATGTTATAAACCAATGTCAGCTTTCCCCCTGCATGATATTGAAGAGACGTGAACAAGCAGGAGACAAAGCTGACTCTGCGCTATTAGCGTTTGGAATGACCACCTGCTTCATTCAAGAAATTCTTTTTCTTATGGTTACTGGAGGGAAGGATGAGGGGAAGGGATAGTCAGGGAGTCGGGGATGGGCATGTACACACTGCTATATTTAAAATAGATAACCAACAAGGACATTCTGTATACACAAGGAACTCTGCTCAGTGTTATGTGCCAGCCTGGATGGGAGGGGAGTTTGAGGGAGAAAGGATACATGCATATGTATGGCTGAGTACTTCTGCTGTTCACCTGAAACTGTCACAACATTGTTAATTGGCTATACTCCAATACAAAATAAATTTTTTTTTTAAAAAAAGGAATTCTCTTGCTGTATTTATTCTGCTTACTAACATTTCACAATGAGACTTTCCTCAACAAGACTCAGGAGTAGGATAAGATTCATCTGCTATTTAAAAAACCTGTTCTGGGTAATACAGATTTTGTTACCCATATGCCAAGAACCGAAAGATTAAGTAACCTTGAAACCACAGAGGTGAACATTTTAAAAATAGAGCCATTTTTACTTTTCTGAGCTTTTGGACTTTTCACAGTAACCATAAATTACTTGTCAAAGACAGTAAGATGATTGTTTTGTTTTGTTTTGTTTTGTTTTAATGGGCACAGTCTACATCAGTAATGGAGCTGGAGCTGGAGACAATGGGGATGAGAGCTGGAGTGGATAGTGTGGCAGGAAGAACTCTCACTCCCACCCACCTCCAACTTTGATATGGGTAATTCCTCTCATTCAGCAGCATTCTGAGCCAACTTGAACTGTCTTGAAGCACACCATGTGAAATCAGCTAAGAGGCATTCATTAGGATGCTAGAATGTGCTAGAGTTGACCAAATACCTCCACAAAGGATTCCGTTCACATCCCAAATAGCCCTGTTGTGGTTCCTGTTCAGTCACTAAGCCGTGTCCAGCTCTTTGTGATCCCATGGACTGCAGCCTGCCAGGCTTCCCTGAGTTCACTGTCTCCTGGAGTTTGCTCAAATTCATGTCCATTGAGTCGTGGATGTTATCTAACCATCTCCTCCTCTGCTGCCCTCCTCTCCTTTTGCCTTCCGTCTTTCCCAGCATCAAGGTCTTTTCGCGTCAGGTGGCCAAAGTATTGGAGCTTCAGCGTCAGTCCTTCCAGTGCATATTCAGAGCTGATTTCCTTTAGGATGAACTGGTTTGGTCTCTTTCCCAGGTGGCTCAGTGGTAAAGAATCCTCCTGTCAAGCGAGAAATAAGGGTCTGATCCCTAAGTCAGGAAGATGCCTGGGAGAAATGGCAACCCACTCCAATATTCTTCCCTGGGAAATCCCATTGACAGAGGAGCCTGGTGGGCTACAGTCCATGGGGCCGCAAAAGAGTCAGACACAACTTAGTGACAAAAACAACAAGAACTAGAGCTAAGCCTTCCAAGTCCATGTCTCCCATTCTTAGACTTAGCGGAAGTCAAAGTAGCCCAGTGGGGAAGCTTGCAGGCTCTCCTCCCAGGCTGTCTGCTTTAAGTCCCAGATCTGATGCTTGTTTTGCTGGCCCTAGGGAAAGATAACAGAAATTATCTCACTCTCAACTCCCTTATTTGCAAAATAGGAATGATAATAATAAGATCCCCTTTGCAAGGTTCTCATGAGGATTCAACGAAACAACCAGGTAAAGCACTTAGCCCAATGCCAGACACTCAGCGTATATCAGATCCATGAACTCGGGGATTATTAAGAGTAATGTATTCTATTCAGATTTCCTGATACATCTTGTTTTTCAATCATCTTTGTTATAGAACCCAATAGTGACGGTACCTATGAAAAGTTCTCTCCAGACCAAAATCTCTGTTTCTTAGAGGTCGGACATTCAGGCCAGACCTGCTTTATTGCAACAACGTAAAAATCTCTTCCAAGACATCCACCACAGCTAGGAGGAAATAAGCAGAAGTCTATAAACTCCTCCAGGCTTGTCCAAGGTGCTAAGTAAGTGAAAGGAGTCAAGCTCTTCCCTGGGCAATACAGATATACCTTTTTTGGTGGAATAAAACTTTATTTAAAATAATTTCATACAGGAGAGGAAGGAAGGTTTTTGTTTTTGTTTTGTTTTTAATAAAAAGTCTGGACAGGAAGAAGGGAACACCCAGTGTGACTGATTGTGAAACCTGGAGCATGTGGACAGAAAGTAAGGACAGTAATTTGTAGTATTTGTACATTCAGCAGTGTTTGAATTTCTTACCACCAATAGGCATTATTTTGTAATAAGAAATTAAAAGGTGGCTTTTTTCTTGGCTGGCTAGAGGGTGAACCCTGTAGGAACTGGCCCTAGGCCCTTCTCAACAAGGAAACTCGTAAGTTTTTCCTTATGACATTCAAGGTATTAAGGGGCTTCCTAGGTGGTGCTAGAGCTAAAGAACCCACCTGCCAAGTCAAGAGATGTTACAGATACAGGTTGCAATCCCTGGGCCAGGAAGATCCCCTGGAGGAGAGCATGGCAACCCCCTCCAGTATTCTTGCCTGGAGAGTCCCATGGACAGAGAAGCCTGGTGTGCTACCGTCCATAGAGTCGAAAAGAGCCAGATATGACTGAAGTGACTTAGCATACACGCGTGCAAGGTACTGAGAGGACAAATTATAAGTTCTCATCACAAAGGGAAAAAAAAACAAAACAATCTTTTTTTCTTTTTTCTTTCTTTGTATTTATACGAGATGATAGGTGTGAAGTAAACTTACTGTGGTTGTTGTATCACAATATATGTAAGCCAAGTGATTCTGCTGTACACCTTGAACAATGTTATATGTCGATTATATCTCCATGAATCAGAAGGTTAGAAAGTACCTAGCTCAACCGTTAGTTCCTCTAGGAAGCCATTCCAGGTGGAATTCATTCTCTCTTCTGTGATCCAATAGTATTTTGTGCCACCAGTGTTCTAGAAAAGTACAGACATGAAAGTGTCAGTCGCTCAGTCATGTCCAACTGTGTGTGACCCCGTGGGCTGTAGCCCACCAGGCTCCTCTGTCCATGGGGTTCTCCAGGCAAGAATACTGGAGTGGGTGTCCATGTCCTTCTCCAGGGGATCTTCCTGACCCAGGGATGGAACCAAGGCTTCTGCATTGCAGGCGGATTCTTTACCATCTGAGCCACCCGGGAAGCCCACCAGCATTCTGACACTTCATTAATTCAGCCCTTCGTTTGTTCACCTATTCAACAGCTGCTCTATGAATAAGGCCCTGGGGGAGGCTCTGGGGAGTAAGACAGGCGAGATGCCTGCTTGTTGGAGCTTGCTTTGATGGGAAAGATGGACAGCGACACCCTCCTCGCCTCCCGCCTTCCTCCCCACAGCCAGTCCTGGATTCTTTAGCTGTCTTTGTGTCGTGAGCTCTGATGGAGAAGGGGCAGGGCCAAAGCAGCAAACACTCTAGAGACCTGGCATAAGCCAGGAAGCCTGGGAAAGTTCCTCTGTCCAAGTGACCTTACAGCTGGGAGCTAAGAGATGAGAAGTATTAACTAGGTGAAAGGGTGGGAGGAAGACCGTTTGAGTGTTGGGCTGAGCACTCAAGCCGGCACTGCAAGAGAGGGAACAGGGCTCACCCATGAAAGGAGAAGTTGACCCAGCGGAAGGGCTAAGACGAGATCCAAGAAGAAGGCAGGGGCCAGATCGTGTGATGCTTTGCAAAATACGGGATGTTCAACTTCCCCTAAGAACAGTTACAAGCCACTGAGAGACTTACACCAAGGACCCCATTGCTTTTCTTCCCTTTGTTCACCTCCACTCTGACACACCAACTCCAGGCTGTCAGCTCCTGGCCATCAATGGGAGCCTAATTATTACTGGTTGGATGGTTGAACCAAGTCACCCTAAAGAAGAGACTGCAAGCAAAGCACACAACTCAGCCCACCTCTCTCCTCCCTCTTGTCTCCCCCAGTCCAAGCCTGCAAGCTGATAAGTATAAAATCCACACAATGGGATGATTAGCAATGAGAGGAAAGGCTAAGCCATTTCTTCCGCCTCATGGTCCTTCCAAAATGTTCACCACTGGCATCAGATATCATTATCCTGACCGATGAGACAACCAACAAAATTGGAGACTCGGAAGGGATGAGCATTTGCTAAAGGCTGTACAGCAAAGCTACAGCTGCTCTGATTGTGTCTTGGCTGGTTGTTAAGGGCCGATTCCTCCATCGCCTGGCTAAAATACGTATTTATAGGCTTAATCATCTGAATTTTGCTTTCCTTTGGCTCAAAGAGATTGGGTGTAGAGGCATTTTTCATGCTGCACAAAAATGAAAGTATACTGAAAACATCCTCACCTCAAACCGAATGTTAGAGCAGTTGGATTCCTCAGCAGCAACTGAATACTTTTTATAGAAAGGGAAGTCAATTGAGAAATCATAAAAAATTACAGTTGGGAAGGACCTCTGTGCTCACAAGGGTCAGGTCCCAGGAGCTGCTGTCGAATTGTTCCCTGCAGTGAAGGGTCTAATGTTTTGTCCACTCAGGTTTTAAATATCTCTACCAATAGCTCGTCCCTGGGGACGCCTCTCCACGGGGCGATAGATCTTGCTGTCAGGGCTTTTTTCCTGCTATTCAATCTCAATTTTCCTTTCCTCCACTTCATCCCATTTGTCTTTGGCAATGATTTAGACAAGAGTGTGCTGACATCTGAAAACAAAAAGCCCTGTCTTTGCCTTCCACTTCGTTTTCCAGACCCCTCCCTCTACCTATGGCAACGTGGAGATCTGGGAAAAGGGGACGCAATCAAGCTGATGTTCATTCTGGATGAGCTCATTTCCAAAGGCCAGACCCAAAGCCTCGAGCCTCCAGGTGGACATGAGGGATCGTTAATGCCTCGGAAATGTGCAGGGAAGGCAGAGGGGGCAATCACCAGGTTTTCCAAAGTTAAGCAGCCTCCTGGTGTGACGGCTGGGACAGAAGGTGGCAGCAGAGCATCAGGCTCTGTGGGCCGAGCGGTCCTTCCGGATAACCCAAGTCCCAGCGTTCTCACTTGGAGGGCACGTTTAACCAGACCAGCTGAGAAAGCTGCGCTTTAGCCAAGAGTAAGCTGGAATCAGGGCTCTGCCCAGTCTTTTAAGTCAAATCCCAAACAGTCAGGATTCTGTGACCACGGTCCTTTTTCTCCCGAAGTAGGTCCTGCAGCCAGAATTTAATCCCAAGAATAACTGCAGTCCTAAACAGGGATGTTGCTCTAAGCTGATCTAAACACATAAACGTGCCATCTGGTCTGGTGTGGTGACACCCAAATTTTTGTGTTTAAGGAAATTTGGGGCTAGTGCAATTTTTTCTTTATTCTTTCTAGCCCCGGGCTATTCGTTTCTGCATTTGGTTCTGGTTTCCTAGTTTCCCTTCACTCCCTCAATTGCTTACTTCTTTGGTCGTGTTTGCAGGCAGCCCTTCCAAAGCAGTGTTCTAGAGAGTAAGCGTTTCTGACTTCAGGCTGGCCTCCTGCTGGGGAACCAATTAAATGTACTACCCACCAGGGAGAGTGTGATATTTTTTATTACTTTCTAATTTTGGGCCCTGAAATGGCTTCAGTGATCAGAACATTCTTCTGCTTCAGAACCTGAAGGAGCCGGTGGAATGATGCTTTTGAATGGTGTTTCATTTACAATGGTCCATACTGGCCAAGCATACTCCAAGGATTTCCATGGGGCCTCAGACTCTTGAAGTGGGGGGAAAAGCGGGACAAAGAAAACCACCACAAAACTTTCTCCTCGCTTTACCTTATTGCACTGTAAACTGCCAGATACTTTGGGAAAGTCTTTCTTTGAGAAGTCGGTGAATTGAGAAAAAAAAGAGAAAAATTAGAACAAAACAATGTCCCTGGGTTCTAAATCTATTTAAACTACAATAGTACATCAACATTGTGCCTCTTTCTCATTACTGATGGCCTGATAATAGGGCCTTCAAAATGCTCATGAAGGAAGATTTATGTTGTATTTCTAAAAACAGTCGCAAAATTTAGCAAAACCCCCACCCAAGGTTCCCACTGCTATTTGATTTGTGCTTCATTTTCTTTCTTAGAGAGTTAGCATGAAACAAAAAGGAAAGGCATGAAAAAGGGGAGTGGAGGTCCAAATAGGTTCTAATGAAGAAGGAAATCGAAGTCCCGTTTCCTTCAGTGTCTGAATTTCTGTTTCTTTTGCAACAAGGAAGGATGCCTTAAAACCCAGAATTGCTCTTGGATAAAATCAAATACTAACAACTTAGCAAAACAGCTAAAAGCCCAAAGTATTAGCCTTTCCGAGTTCTTCTTACTGGCCATGGGGGTCCTGGTTTAGGGTTTTTACATTCTTTCTTTTTTTCCCTTCCCTCCTCCCCAGCTTGCTTGCTTTGCTAGAGATAAATCTAAATGTTTATCTGAAGTATCTCACTGATACTCTGAGGGGACTTTTCTCTCGAGCAAAAGCTCCCCTGAAAACAGAGGCTTGTTTCAGTTCCCATTAAATATTGCTCAGTGTTGAGTCTGTTACTAGTGAATGGCTTCTTTTAGCAACAGTGACAATAACAAATTGACAAATATAACCCTGCTCAGTGGCGACTTTTGTAAATGTGACTCAAAAATTAACATTTATAATTTGATAATAAACCAGCTATCATATTTGCTATTATATCGTGCTCTGTTAAAAACCATCTTTCCTACTTTTAAATAGAAGTCCCATGAGAGCAAAAATGTTTATCTTTATTGTTTATAGCCCCGTTAAGTACCTCTTTATCATATGATTTAAAATTCAACAATCTAACTTAGCAGTCAGTATTTATTTATTTAAAGAAAGGGTAAGTGTTTCTTCAGAGTTTGTCTAAATTTAAAATCATAAACCAAACCATCTCTCTTTCCTTCATTCTTTTTCTTCCCTCCCTTCCTTCCCGCCTTTCCTTGCTTCCTCCCTCCTTTCCTCCCTTCCTCCCTCCTTTCCTCCCTTCGATACATTCATTTTAAAACCCAGTAACTGAATGTTGTTGGGTCTAAATGTTGCATAAAAAATTCAGCTTCTCTTCAGGATTATTTGAAATGACCAACTACCTTGACAGGTCTGTAGGGAGAATACTCTATAATAACCGGCTAAAAAAGCAATGTTCCAGATCAAAATATAGTCCAGCTCTACATTGGAAAGGAGACTAGAGCCAATAAATAGTGAACAGAAGCACGAACGCATGAACAGAGGGATACCCAGGCAGACGTGAAGCAGAATCACAATGCTCAAAGCTTCCAGTTAACTCAGTTCTCCACAAAACTCCCACCTGCAACTGAGCAAACACTCACTGGACCACCTCCTATAAGAAACAACAGATATCAGACTCTAGGAAGCAGTACTATTTCAATCAACCCATTTGGCGGGTTGTATTCTACAGTTTCTAAAATTAACACGGAATCCAAACAAAACCACAGCCAGTGTGCAACTATAGGCAAAGGACCCTGCTGCGTGGTTGCTTTGAATCTCTTCGTTATCAAAATTAGCTGCCTTGTCCATCCCGCTCCCATTTTTGAAGGCACACCTTTCATTAAAGAAGCTGTCATTATGTGCTGGGGATGGCCAAATTATCCAGGATTCTCATTTTTAAATCCAATGTTGGTAGGAGTCCTAAAGCTGGGAGCTGAGGGGGAGGTGGACGCAGCAGAAATGTTTGGAGAATTTGCAGGTAGCACTCAGGCTTGCTTCTGGCTCCTCTCCTGGCTTCAGCAAAGACAACACATGGAAACTGTGCCAGGTTTTTCCTTTGCATTGAGCAAAGCTACATTTTCTGGGCTTGGCCAAGGAATTTTCTGCTGCGTGAATTAGGAAGCTGACTTCCAGCCAGATGCCAGGCGCTCTGCCCTTCCTGTTCACCCAGGGTCTATCGACATTTGTTCATCATGTTGCACGCTCCTCGTGTTTGCATCTTTTTCAACCTGTTCTCATTAGGAGGGTCGAAAGGAGTGGGGGTTTCTTTGTAAGTCACTCTGATTTTACAGAGTTTGGATGAACGGATCCATGCACGTCCGAAGAGAATGTGGACAGGATAAGTGGAGAGGTAAGGAAGGAGGGGAGGGAGAAAGCAGAGCAGAGAGCAGAGAAAGCAAAGCTTGATATAAAACCAAGCCAGAGAATTGTTAGCTGTGATGCATTTTCCCAAAGAGTCACCTGGCCTCATAGGTAAACAGAAACCATCCCTGGGACATTCTCGTGGCAGTCACTTTCCGGGGGCAGGGGTGCTGCCTCCAGTAAGCATATCCCATGAAGGCCTTTGCAGGAAGCAGGTTCAGCGTCACAAGGAGCCACAGCAGATACTTAAAATTCTGTCTTTCATACCCTGACCACTTAAACATTCTTGTTAAAAATTTCCTTCATCATCCTTAACATACACAATTTTCCGAGAGAAAGAATGACTTTTTAGAGTCTCTCTGTGCCCATAAAATTCTGTCTCAGAGATTTTTATTAATAATCATAAAAACATCAGTATCCATCAGGATCACTGTGGAAAGAGGGAGGCAGTTTTTCCTAAAAATGTGTTCAAATTGTCTGAGACCGATATTGACGTGAAAAGGGGGTTAAGTCGAGTCTGACGATGGATAGATCTCTCTGCTTCCCCATCCATTCACCGTAGAGGACAGGACGGCTGGAAGCTCACACAAGCACACATGGGGGGAAACAGGCAGCCACACCTGCAGAGTATTCCAACCTTCACAGCGACAAGTTGTGTGTTTATCCAGGACATGGAGGGAAGGGGAGGGACTGGGAGTTCAGCACTACATAGCTTTTTATGGCATGAGGATATGTTTCTTGGGACTTTGAGAAGTCTAGGATGACATGCTTTAAATGACTATTCGACTATTCCCCAGCTAGCTCTAAGTACTGGCTGAACAGCCCTGGATTGTTGATTGTCAGTGAAGAGCAACCAAAATAACAAATGGTGAAACCATGTCTGTGGAGGGATTTGTAGGGTAGGCTCCTTGGTTCACCTTTCAGAGGAGGTTGATGAAGTGATCACGATCTGTCTTCCCATAAGCTCCCTTACTTTTTCTTCTCACATTGTACCTTAAGCCCTGCAGTCAGGCAAAACTTTGATCTTAGAAGTTCAAAACTCTAAAGACCAAAAATTCATGAGGGGTTTTGAGGGGAGGGGTTCCTGCACAATGCAATGGCCCCATCAATTGGAGAGTTACTGGAAACGATCCAAGGCACTCATAATCCATCGATATCCAGGCAGCGTGGGGTGGTTCAAGGGCATGCATGCTGCAGTCAGTGAGGCTGAAGTCTGTGCCAGTTCCATCACTGCCAATTTCTAGACCTCTCTGTACCTCAGTTTCCTCCGAGCGAAAATTAGCATGAGAGTATCTACTTTCATGGGTTCCTGGGGGTTCAAGAATCCGTCATGACACTATGCCTGGCGACTAGTTGGCCCTCACAATATGCTATTATCTTCTCCTAATCCCAGCCAAGAAGTATTCTGTGATGAGTTGCTGTGACAAAAATGGGTCTCTCAATTAGTTAAGCAGCAACCTGAACTGAAGCCCAGAAATCTTCCTCAGGTGAGCCTAATGCAGGCCACCTGACCTAGGACCATGCACCAGTACTCCCTGACTTCTACCCTCAGATGCCGGTGGCACACTTCCCCTCGTTGTGACAACCAAGCATGTCTCCAGACACTGCCAGACACCCCCTGGGAGGCAAAAATGGCCATTTGAGAATCACTGGCGTAAGCTAAATGAAATGCATTCTCAAAGGTTGTACAATACTTCTCTCAGCCAATGTTTCCACACTGTCCTATGTCCCTTGCGCATGACCACAAGGTGAGATAAGCAGGCATCTTCACTTGACAAGTAATTACTGTACAAAGCTGATTGTAAGGCAACGCATTTCCCCCAAACTGGTTTATAATGTAAGTCCTTACAAAGTTTCTCATTCCTGATGTTTTCTCAGTTACCTTATTTTGAATATCAGGAAGTGTTTGGGGGTGAATTCCCTGGTGGTTCAGTGGTTAAGACTCCATACTTCCCCTGCAGGGGACTCTGGTTCCATCCCTGGTTAGGGAATGAAGATCCTGGAAGCCACGTGGTGTGGCCCCCCAAAAAAATTTCAAAAGAAAGTTTTTGGGGAAGACATTAGCCCCAAAGGACCTGAACCAATGATGATGATCTTGGTGATGATGGGGGAGGCTTAGAGATGGCATCTGATCATACCAGGGGAAGAAAGAGAGTCAAAAATACGTAACACAGATATGGGATTTATTTTTGAAGATATGACTTCATCATTTAAAAATATTAAAGGTATTTAAAGCAAGTCTTTCAACATTCATTTTACGGGGGGAAAAAAGGCATATTTTAAGTGGTAACCTTCTAGGTATCATAAATATCCACCCAGAGAACAAATGAGAAAACCTCTTGGGGATTAAAATAAAATTTTCAGTAACAGCATCTTAGATGGGTTCAAAGTGCCCTTTTTTGAACAACTTGAAGTACAGGTGATGTGTGACAGAGAATTATGTTCAATGATTCAAAAACAGCTTTGGTGATGATGAAGACAAATGACAAAACTGCACAGGAAGAATCTGAATACAATTATTCCATGACCTTAACTTTATTTTTTAAAGATTGGGAAACATTATATTTCTCAATGTTTATGCTATTTTATGTAATATGCCACATATGCAAATAAAGTGATTGATGAAGTATGGAAGCAAACATCTTCCTGTTTCCTAAAAGTTGGTTAGTAGGGTTGGCTCTCTCTTTGGACAGGGAAGCTCTGCTCTGTATTGCATGCTAAGTCGCTTCAGTCATGTCCAACTTTTTGTAACCCTATGGACTCTATTGTGAGAGTTGAACTATAAAGAAAGCTGAGGGCCAAAGAATTGATGCTTTTGAACTGTGGTGTTGGAGAAGACTCTTGAGAGTCCCCTGGACTGCAAGGAGATCCAATCAGTCCATCCTGGAGGAAATCAGTCCTGAATATTCATTGGAAGGACTGATGCTGAAGCGGAAACTCCAACACTTCGGTCACCTGGTGTGAAGAACTGACTCATTTGAAAAGACCCTGATGCTGGGAAAGATTGAAGGCAGGAGGAGAGGGGACGACAGAGGATGAGATGGTTGGATGGCATCACTGACTCAATGGACGTGAGTTTGAGTAAGTTCCAGGAGTTGGTTATGGACAGGGAAGCCTGGTTTGCTGCAGTCCATGGGGTTGCAAAGAGTCGGACACGACTGAGCAGCTGAACTGAACTGAACTTGCCCTGTATTGCATGCCTGCTAAGTTGCTTCAGTCATGTCCAACTCTGTGTGACCCTGTAAACTGTAGACCACCACATTCCTCTGTCCATGGGATTCTCCAGACACGAATACTGGAGTGGGTTGCCATGCCCTTCTTCAGGGAATCTTCCTGACCGAGGGATCGAACCTACATCTCCTGAGGCTCCTGCATTGGGAGGCAAGTTCTTTATCACTAGCCTTATCCTCAGACATATACTCAATTGAAGCGTTTACTGTTTTTAAGACTCTGTGTGAGTTAGCATAACACTTGGAGCACATGTTTCTGGCCCCCGAGAGCTTATGATCTCTGTGGGAAGATCAGACAGAAGCAGGAGAAGCAGCTTCCACATAACTCAGTGTGATTTGGCTCCAGGTAAGTGGTTCAGATGATGTACTGGGAGGAGGAGGCAGGATGACCTTTGAGAGATGCCTCCAGATGAACTTCTTGAAACTCCCAATCAGATGTGTGTGCCCTACTCAGGATTAAAGACTGACATCCCCAGGGCTTCCCTGGTGACTCAGTGGTGGAGAATCAGCCTGCTTATTGCAGGAGACACAGGTTGGATCCCTGATCTGATAAGATCCCACATGCCACAGAGCTAAGCCAGTGCACCACAGCTATTGAGCCTGTGTCCTAGAGTCCAGGAACTGCAGCTATTTGAAGCCCACGTGCTACAACTACTGAAGCCCACGTGCCCTGGAGGCCATGCTCTGCAGCAAGAGAAGCCTGGTAGCGAGAAGCCTGCACGCTGAAACTCGAGCGTAGCCCCCCTTGCTACAACTAGAGAACAGCCTGCGCTGCAGTGAAGACCCGGTACAGCCAAAAATAAATACATAAAAATTGTGTAGAAAAAAAGATCGACATCCCTAATGTGGTTTCCAACAGTCAGTGTGGCTTCGATGCCTCCTTCCTGCCAACCCCATCTCTGCCTTCAAGAGCCCTTCTGCCAATCCCACTCTCTGACTATCCCTTGGACACCTCACCCCCTGCTCCAGTTGAAACTCTCCTCCCACTACCGGCCCCTCCCTGGACTGTACCTTTCTTTCCCATCTGTCTTCCTCCTGCCTGCCTTTCTGCCTTTGCAACTTGCTCTTTGCTCCTCTCCCCTTGCAAAACTCCTTCTCATTCTTCAGCTGTTAGCTCAATCCTCACTTACCTGGGAAGCCTTCCTGGATACCCCCTCTTGTGGTCAGGTTCCTTGGCTGTAGCTCTCACAAAACTGGTTCTTTCCTTTAAAGTATTCTCTCCTTTATGCTTATGCATTCATTAGTCTCATTGTTGATTGATGTGTGTCTCTCCTTTACGCTACAAGCCTGGTGAGAGCAGATCCTTCATCCTTTTCCACTCATAGCTGTATTCCCAGGGCCTGGCCCCAAAGTTGATACCCAATAAAGAGTTGTTGAGTGAACTGATGATTAATTGAACGTGTGTTTGCTACAACCTTTAGCTTAAGGCTTGTTATTACATCATTACTGCATGACAAGAGCTAAGAGCCAATAGCATTACTGTAAGTTAAGTACCTTATGTGTTTTGTTTCATTTAATCCTCAAAAAATCCTATGATATAGATTCTTCTGTTTATATTACCCTTGTTTTCTATATGAGAACTCTGGGGCTCAAGAGAGAAGTTAAATAATTTAGTCAAGGTTGCAGGCACAGCGAGGGTGTATAGGAGTTAGGATTGATCCCTGGTCCATGTGGGTTCAGAACACTATCACCTATATTGTATTGTACTGTATTATATTATATTATATCTCACTCGTGATACTCATATGAAGTCCACCCATATGACCTGGTGTGAGATCTAATACCACTAAGAAGTTCTTAACCATGCTTCTCATCTCTGCCTCCTGATACGACTTTTAGCTGGTTCCCCGCCATTGGTAATGGATGTCCTGGCTGGTGGAGTCATTCTTACCATTTATAAACCTATCAAATATACCCTTGTTATATTACCCTCTTATTGAGACTAGGTTAGAGGGTGCCCCACCAGGCAGAAAGTGCCTCTTTTGTTTTTGTGGGACCCACGACATCTGGTGAGTGCTTAGCACCCAGTGGACACTCACCTATTACTCCATTATTGGTTGATGACATCACACCAGTTTCCTTAGAAGTAACAACTCAGGGTTCAGAACTGGGGTTGGATTTCATATGCCTTTGATGTTATTGCCTTTCCAGAATTTAATCTACATCATGTCTTGTACGGGCCATATTCATTTTAAAAATCTCATACATTTTATTCTAATCCATCAACAAATATTTGTTGTGGGGGTGGAGGTGTCAGTTGCTGGACAGATCCCTCCACCTTTCTCATCTGACCCCACCTGTCAGCTTGTGGAAAGAAACACTGGTCCAGATGACCCTCTGGCCTGTCCTTGGTCTTGAGTATCTGAGTGGCTTCCTTAACTCACTTGGACCATCAGGCGACTCTGTAAGAAGCCCCTCCATCGTATTTAGGGAACCGCTAAAGTTCCCACAGCACATTTGCTTTTGAACCCCACCCTCAGATACTTCCCCAAGACATAAGGGAGACCAAGAAACAGGGCATCTGCACAACTACAGAGGTTTTACATAAGATCAAAGTAGCATCAGGACTTTTTAATTGTGAAACAATGAATCAAGAGAGGAAGAATCAAATGAGAGATGGTAAATATTCCATAAAGAGCAGGATTAGAGTTCTCAGGCAGGGAATACCCACAGCTATCTTTATACCAACTTAAATCAAGCAGAAGCTCTAACAATGAGGATAAAATGAAATAATGGATGCATTATTTCTAGTGGGACTTGCATTGCTATTTGGCCTAATTATTCGTGATATTTCACCCATATAAGAAAGCTTCTTCAGAGGAAAGAAATAACAGTTTGTCTCCTTGAAAACAAAGAACAAAGGCCTCAGTGCTCTCTAGAAGCTCGCCTATCATTAAGAGGAAAAAGAATCTGTCCATTAGCAGGAAATTCTCCTTAGAGATCTTGAATATCTCCCCAAATAATCCCTCAATGAACTGCAAATGCCCGCATGGATGCAGATTCAGAAGCTATAGGTCTTGCTGCAGAGGTGAGAGAGGGGCAATGCAAGCCAAAGAAACTTTCTCTCTAGCCTTGGTCTATGGTGACTGGTGTGTGTGTTTGTATGTGTGTGTGCGTGTGTGTGCATGTGTGTGTGCATCATGTACATTTTAACTATAAATTGGGAAAATAGGGCACACCCCCAGAATTGCTTCCTTTAATGCCCTCTAGTGGAGAAGGCAATGGCACCCCACTCCAGTACTCTTGCCTGGAAAATCCCATGGACGGAGGAGCCTGGTGGGCTGCAGTCCATGAGGTCGTGAAGTCAGACATGACTGAGCGACTTCACTTTCACTTTCACTTTCATGCATTGGAGAAGGAAATGGCAACCCACTCCAGTGTTCTTGCCTGGAGAATCCCAGGGACCGGGGAGCCTGGTGGGCTGCCGTCTATGGGGTCGCACAGAGTCGGACACGACTGATGCGACTTAGCAGCAGCAGCAGCAGCAGTGTAAAGGACTAGGTTTCGCTGAGAATGATAGAAAATCCACAGTAACAAGGGCCTGAACAATATACACATTAATTTTCTGTCACTGGGGAGTGTGTCCTTGTAGTTCAGGCTGCAATGGCCATCTACAGGGACAAGGCCCCAAGCAAGACTGGACCAGGGAAAGAGTAGTTGCTCTAGTATCTGATGTCTTTCTGGTTCTAGGGGTCCACGGCATTTCCTTCCTTGGGTTGCACTGGAAACCCCTGTGTTTTTATTAAAGTTCTCCATTTGGGGCTTAGGGTTTTGGAGTGGTTTCCCTTCCTTGCAGACCCTGAGAAGACAATGTCTTTGTGTGGCTATGGCTCTGAGCAGAGGACAACAGACAACTCAATGGTCTCCTTCTCATCCTGGCTGCCTGAACAGGGACAAAGCACATCCCTCTCCCTCAGGAAAGTATTAGTCATTCAGTCATGTCTGACTCTTTGGGACCCCATGGACAGTAGCCTGCCAGGTTCCTCTGTCTGTGGAATTCTCCAGGCAAGAATACTGGAGTAGGTTGCTGTTTCCTTCTTCAGGGAACTTGACTTAAATCCATTAAGTTGATTCACTTTTAGAATATAAATTGTTCTCATCCGAACAGTGAGGCACTGGAACTTGAGTAGTAGATGCTGCAGCTAGAGATAGGGTTTTCTGCTTTGCATATTTCAAATAGTTAACACTTGGAGAAGGAACCCAGTGAATGCCTCTGGTTAACAAATTCTGTCTAACCCAGACTCCTAAGCATACTCATCTTGCTTAATCTTTTGCCTCTCTGGGCCTCAGTTTCCTCTTTTATAAAATGAAGGGGTGGTATTAGAAGTCTCTTCCAACTGAGAGGTTTTATGAGCCCCCACTCACATAAAAAGCTATGACAAACCTAGCAGCATATTAAAAAGCAGAGACATCACTTTGCCAACAAAGATCCATTTAAGTTAAAGTTATGGTTTTTCCAGTAGTCATGTACGGATGTGAGAGTTGGACCATAAAGAAGGCTGAGCATCAAAAAACTGATGCTTTTGAACTGTGGTGTTGGAAGGGACTCTTGAGAGTCCCTTGGAGAGCAAGGAGATCAAACCAGTCAATCCTAAAGAAAATCAACCCTGAGTATTCATTGGAAGGGCTGATGCTAAAGCTAAAGCTCCAATATTTTGTCCACCTGAGCACAGAGCTGACTCATGCTGGGAAAGACTGAAGGCAGGAGGAGAAGGGGGCGACAGAGGATAAGATGGTTGGATGGCATCATCGATTCAATGGACATGAATTTGGACAAACTCCGGGTGATGGTGAAGGACAGGGAAGCCTGGGGTGCTATAGTCCATGAGGTTGCAAAGAGTCAGACACAAATGAGTGACTGAACAATAACTGCTCACAGAGAGGGTAGGATCACCTGGAAGGTCCTGAAGATGGAAAGGGAGAACACCGATTGGCTCTGCCACTTCCTAGCTGTTTACACATGGGCAAAAAAAAAAAAAATACCTTCAGCCCTACACCTCAGTTTCTGACCTGTAAATGAAAAAGAGTGACAGTGTCTACTTTGTGGGGGTCTCCCCAGGGCTTAGCACAGTGTGCCTGACAGCTGGGATGGGAGCCTGGGGTGTTGATCATCACAGCACTGATCACTGCAGGCCTTCCTCAAATGATCCATCTTGCAGAGGATCATACGTACCCCCAATACCACATCACACACACACACACACACACACACACACAGGCTGACTTGTCATCTTGGATAAATGTCGCTTTTATTAATTAACCCTGTGTGAGGGAAAAGCTGAAGTAAAAGGATGGAAGGCATAGGAGTGAGCCCGCCTGTGTTGGGGAAAATTCCTGAGTTATTTTCCAAATAGTCTGGCGTGACAAAAGAAAGTAGGAAACATCCCTTCTTAAGCACATGGCCTGTTAATTTTAAAATTCAAGTGTATATTTCAACGGAAAGTTAATTCATATGTTTCTGAATCTTTTGTGCTTTACCTATCAAAAGATTGTTTAAAAATAATTATTTGATGTCCAATAAGCAGTCTTTCATGTCAATTTTCCTGTGCAACCACCTGGGTGATAGTTGCCTGAAAGGCAAACAGCTCCAGTTGAGACTCAAGTGTCTCTTGTCCCCAGCCCTGTGGTCTAACCAGCAAGCATTATAACTCTCCCCTTCTGGCTAGAGTTGATCAGCTGGCCTGGGATGGCCATCCATGGACATACAGGCCACTGCTGAATGCAGCCTGACCTAGAAAGATGAGCTTGTCTCTCACCAAACAAGAGAGCTGGTCTCTCTGTAATTTGGACAAAGTGACTCAGGATGTAGGTGCCAAGGAGCAGTAGAGCCTAGCGCTACAGTCATGGGGACGCTGGACTGGGGCTACCACTATGGGCTGTTTTAGTGCATTCCTCCAGAAGAAGACCTTTGAGTGTCTTTGGGATGTGGTCCCAGAAAATACTGGTCAGGGGAAAATAGGAGGAAAGGGAGCAACAGAGACAAGCACGTTTCCATGGTGGGCAAATGGAGTTTCACCTTGCTGGGAAACTCAGAGAGACAGGATAGAACAGGTGCCTTATTTTGGTTGCAATCAACAGAAACTAATGCTGATGAACTTAACAACAAAAAAAGTGATCTGCAAGAAAAATTTGAGGTCCCCGGGGATAGAAAAGGAAGTCACAGAATCCAGTGAGGGATAGACAGGAAGCATCATAAGGTCTCAGTGGGAAGGTCTCCCCTGGGTATTGCCACTGAAAGGATCTCCAGCCCGTCTTTCATCCTCACTGTACAGTCAAGGGTCCAGTTAACCAAACTTAGGTCATACAACCACTGCTTGATCATCCTGGGTAGCGAGAGAAAATGCCTACTGGGGACTCTACAGAGTGAGTGAGAATTCTCAGAAGAAAAGGCTATTGGGAAGGAGGAATGCAGGCAGGGTAGTGGGGAAGCACACACACACACACACACACTATATTTCCAGAAGTCTATCACTTAATGAGAGAATTAGAAATTATAACCTTTTATAAGAAATGCTACAGTGGAGACATAGACACACGAAAAATCCAAAGAGTCCAAAGAAAGAAGTAGCTGGGGCCAAGTGGCAGGAAGCAAAGTTTTCCAGAGACCCATATTCAAGAAACACTCAAAAGGTAATTATTAAATGCCAGACAGTGTGTCCACCATGATATTTAAGCAGAATCCAGAAAACTGGGAAAGAGTGCTTAAGTGGAATCTATTTGCAAAAGGGGGCATTACAGGTCGAAAGAAGAGAAGGTATAAAGCTGCGGAAGTGTGAAATAACAAAGGCAATGGACACTTGACACGGAAGAGATTTACGGCAAAAAGAGGCGGGAAGCAGACATGATCGTAGGTCAAGATATCAATGGGCTTTCCGTGTCAGATGCATGAGACCGGATACACCCAAAGGCAGCGGTCAGTCCTAAAGGATATCTAGTGTGTCATGGGGCTGAGCTCTAGACAGACCATTCTGGTGGATTGTGGTGGCTGGATCATGAGGATATTACAGGAAGAGCAGTTCCCCTGTAGCTAGAAGGTCAATTAAACGCCAAGTGCACTATGCCAGAAGGCATGTGATGAGGGATGATTTGGCTCATGATTTAGAGAGGGAGAGGTGATGATTAGCAGAGTTATTTGGAGAGTAGAATTCTCAGGACTTGGTCATCAACTTTGGGAAGTGGAGGAAGAGAAGAGATATTGTAGTCTTTTTTTACAATATAAATTTATTTATTTTAATTGGAGGCGAGATATTATAGTCTTAATGGAAAAAACTCATGGGGTGACCCATAAAGTGGAATTTGACAGGAACTGCAAGGCTTTTCCTGGCCTCCCATTGGGGAAATGGAAAGTACAGTCCACTCTTTCTTCCAGAAATGCAATGGCCATCCACAGAATTCCAGGTTGGTTGTCAGAGCTCAGCAGAGGATGGAGCAGGATCCAACGGGGCTGACTGTGGACATGCCCATCCTCTTCCTGCCTTCTTTCCAGTCAGGATTTTCCAAAGGCTGATGCCAATTTGGTGCATCAGCTTTATCTTCCAACACAGTCCTATACATAAAGTGAAAAATGAAAGTAGTAAAGTGTTAGTCTCTCAATCATGACCGACTCTTTGCGACCCTATGGGCTGTAGCCCCCCAGGCTCTCCTGTCTGTAGGGATTCTCCAGGTAAGAATACTGGAGTGGGTAGCCATTCCCTTCTCCAAGGAATCTTCCTGACCCGGGGATCGAACCTGGGTTTCCTGTGATGCAGGCAGATTCTTTACCATCTGCATCACCAGGAAAGCCCTCTGATACATATATTGCTCCTAACAAGACTCATTCCTTCCCCACCTCCAGGCCTTTCTTCAGGCCATTCCTACCATCCAGATGTCCTTCCATATCCTCCAGCTTCCAATATCACCTCCGACTTCCACGAAGACAGACAGAGGTCCACCAGCAAATCAAAGCCATCCAAGAAACCCACTCTTGGCTCTTCTGAGTAGGCTGGGGAGTATGGTGAAGCAGGAAGCGCTCTCGGCTCCCCAGGAAGTCTCCTGCCTCTAGAGGCCTAGGAAGAGGATGCTGGAGATACAGTCGGCAGTACCTACTGGGAAAGCTTCTATTCAAAGCTGCAGGAGGGAGAATCCGACTGCCCTTCTGCCTGGGCAGCTAAGGATGGAGCCCATCCTCTCAGCTTCCATATGGGAAGTGGGCACTCTGACTTCGATCTTTGCCAAGACTTCCAAAAATGGCATGGGGGAAGGTGCTAACTTCCTATCAGGAACTCAGGGTGCTGGAGGCAACTAGGAAAGAAATGTCTCCCATGGTGGGGAATGGGCTAGACGTTATTTCTGATCAGATGGGGCCAGCAGTCACCAGTGTCCCTGTCTCGCTCTGAAACCATGCATGATGGCTGCACTGCAGAGGCTCGGAGGCCCCCTTCTAGGCTGAAGCAGAGCCTGGGAGGGAGATTTCTCTTGCCTGTTTCCAGCCTTGCTGCGGGCAGTAGACTTGATCGACTTATACTGATTGGGATCTTGCCTTGAGAGATCACACAGATGCCTTTTTCTTTTCCAGTACAGGACATTCGGAGTCAGAGGAAAGTAAAATTGAAGATAGAGGCTAAGGTCACAGAGTCAAGAGTTCCAGTTTTGTCTTCCGTCCTCTAATTTATGGCTCAAGGCAGATCTCCGTTTTCTCCTGTGTAAAATAGGCATGCCAAATCACTTGCCCGACTTACCAGGATAGAATTAAGTCACAGCTGCAAGTATGGTTGAAAAAACGTCATATCAATAGATCTGGCCTTCACCATTAGAAGCATCTCATCGGCCCTCATCCAAATTTGTATGTGATTATAACTGACCTCTTCCTGCAATTCTCTTGCAAAAAAAAAAAAATATGTGTACGTATGTGTATATACTTGCACGCACACATGCACTGGAAACATATATATACATATGTATATCAGGGAGGCTTTTGTATAACCACTAATGCTCTTGGGTTTCAACTGAAAAGAATCTAGCCCCCTCAGATATCTCCCCAGGGGGAATGACCTATTGAGAAAGGCTCTGAGTGTTTTATCACTGTTCCTGTAGCAACCTAAATTTCTTTGGGTTTCTCCCAAGTCAAGTAAAACAGAGTAAAATGCAGGCTCAGCATTTCAGTTTCTAGGAGGACATGTGCCAACATGATATGGATCATGAACCCAGGGGAGTTTTCAAACCAATAATGCAAATGAAAATAAAGTAAGTTTGGGCAAGCAGCCTGCTATGTTAATTCTATGTTCAGTGTTACAAGCTACCTTTCCCTGAAAATTATTGCCCCTAGAGGAACTTGCTGGAAAACCAAAAAGTGCTCTCCTAACTTGGAGATTTTAAACCTGGAGTTTGAAACCTGCCAGATGCCAACATTTTCAGTGGGGTTTCTTCCAACCTTCTTTTGCATGTTAATTACAGTCCTTGGTTTTATCTCACTGATCCCTCCATATTTCCATGATTTCTATTCTATTCATAGCTTCCCTGGCATAGCTTTGAATATCCTGGGTAGAAACAGTTGTTCTCTTGTCAGTGGTTTCTAAACATGTCGGAACTCTTTCCAAATTGTAAAATCTTATCTCGCTCCCAACTCCAGTGCACATTTCTGATTACAGCAGTTATAAAGCAGGTTTTTGTGAAGGGAAGTAAGCAAAGAAAAATACTGTTGGCATTTTGTCGCTTAGTCATGTCTGACTCTTTTGCAGCCTCATGGACCATGGCCCACAAGTCTCCTCAGTCCATGCGATTTCCAGGCAAGAATATTGGAGTGGGTTGTCATTTCCTTCCCCAGGGGATCTTCCTGACCCAGGGATGGAACCCCCGTCTCCTGAACTGGCAGGCAGATTCTTTACCATCAAGCTACCAGGGAAGCCCAAATGCATTAACTTAAAAGTAAACCTAAGAAGAAAGTTCTTTTGGCCTAAGAAGTGAAAAATGATCAATTTTACACTGTAAAAAATGAGGGGATGCCATGAGCAGTTGTGAGCTCCCCACCTTCTGCTCTGGCTCATCCCTTGCTTAGAAGGAGATCACTGTGTAATCATGTTCCCACCTAAGTGGTGTGGGGTTGGGGGCTGTAAATCCAGGGCCTCAGAGACCCTAGGCAAGATGCGTGTTCTTCTGACAACAGTCAGAAGAAAGGAATTTCCCAAGATCTTTGGCAAACTGGAAGGAAACCTGACAGGGAGCCAAAGGGCTGTGCATCCTCAAAATAAGTGGGTGTGGCTTGTCAATACCTTATTGGGGCAAAAGATTGTGCCAAGTCCACAGCAGTCCACAAAATCAACCACAGACATTCTGGCCCATGCAGCGTCTGGTACAGAGTTTGGGGGTAACTACCATTTCTGGAATTATTTAATACCATACCCTCATTCCTTACTGGCTTTCCAGGTGGCTCAAGTGGTAAAGAATCCACCTGCCAGTGCAGGAGACGCAGGAGACCTGGGTTCAATCCCTGGAGCAGGAAGACCCCCCAGAGGAGGAAATGGCAACCCACCAGTATTCTTGCCTGGGAAATCCCATGGACAGAGGAGCCTGGTGGACTGCAGTCCATGGGGTCACAAAGAGTCAGACCCGACCAAGTACACACATGCACACAGGCATCCCTAACTGTACAAGCTCTGGCAAGTTCCTTCCTCCTCAGCTTTACAATGGGTTGGTAATAGCCTCAACCTCCTAAGGTTGTCCAAGGCTGGAAGGACACATGAAAAATGCTGAGAACAAGGCCTGAAATCCAGCAACTGTTCAACAAAGATCAGTGACTCCCGTTTGCTCTGAGGCCGTATACGAATTGCAAAAGTTTATCCCTGCTAGAGCATCAAAACAGAGAGTGGCCTATCTTCTGATGAGCCCACCAGCCCTGGATCTCGTTTATTTGCTGCTTCTTCCTCTCTGTGGGGTACTGATGTTCTCATTCCATGCCTCTTAATGATTGTGTGTGGGGAAAAAAGTCAAATTAGCTTTCCATGAGACTTGATTCATCCGCAGAGTTCAACAGGCTGATCATGTGTGACAGCAGCCCATGGATATATTAAATATAAACGAAGAGTATATGCTTCCCCACTCGATACCCGTCACTGAGTGTGGTCCAGTATGTGCTCAGCACTTGCCTAACCCTCATTCCATCCTTTAAAAATTTTACAGGATAAGTATTACTATTCTTTACAGGAGGAGGAGAGGAAGAAAGGAAAGGGTGAATATACACACTTCATTTCCTTTTTTCGGGGCTGTTTTGGGCAGCCTCTAAGATGACCTCCTGGATATGATTTTGAGCAAACTCCAAGAGATAGTGAAAGACAGGGATGCCTGGCATGCTGCAGCCCATGGGGTTGCAAAGAATCAGACTGAACAACAACAAGATGACCTCCCTCAATCCCAGCCTCCTGGTAACCACGCCCTTGTATAATATAATCCCATTTCCTTGAGTGTGGATTGAATTTACTGACTTATATCTAACAGAGTATAGCTGAAATGGTGAGATGCCACCTCCAAGATCCCCTTCTCACTTTCACACATGCTAGTTCTGAGAGAAGCCAGCTTCCAGGTTACAAAGTGCCCAATGGAGAGGTCTGCATGATTGAAAAAAAAAAAAAAAGGCAGACTACTATAGCCAGCAAGGAACTGAGACTCTAAGTCCAAGAGCCCATGAGAAACTGAATCCAGTCAACCACCACATAAGTGACCTTGGAAGCAGATCCTCCCCAGCCAGGCCTTCAGATGAAGGTACTGCACACGACGTAGTGACCAAACATTGACAGCAGCCCTGGCTGACAGTTTCCTCCAGCTTTGTGAGAGATGATAATGCAGAGGCAGTTAGCTGAGCTGCAGAAATTGGGAGATTATAAATGCTTATTGTTTTAAGTTGATGAATTCAGAGGTAATTTGTTACACAGCACTGTATAATTAATACAGGAGTCTTTTAATTTATTTTTCCATTTTTTAAAATATTTCTTATTTTTAAAATCAGTTACTTATTTGTTTCTGGTTGTGGTGGGTCTTGGCTACAGCTTGCAGGATCTTTGCTGTGACTCACGGGCTTCTCTCTAGTTGTGGCATGAAGGTTCCAGAGCTCATGGTCTCAGTAGCTGTGGCCCGAGGGCCTAGCTGCTCCAAGGTGGGTTGGATCTTTGTTAACTGACCAGGGATCAAACCTGTGTCCCTTGCACTGAAAGGTGGATTCTTACCCACTAGTCCACCAGGGAAGTCCCCAGAGTTCTTTTTATATGTAGCTTACACTCTGACTTTATGCTTACCGTCAATAACCTAATGTTTGTTTGTTTTATAAGGATTGTTCAAGTTCAAAACACTTAAAATTTAAAACTCTTTTCATGACAGTCACAATTTCTTAAGATCCTGGGCCTCACCCACTTCTTTCTGTCTTCTCTTTTTTTCTTTACCCTCTTCTTATATCTCAACTAGTTGGCAGTAGGAAGAAGATGCTGCAGAGTCTGGCTTAACCTTGAGGGACATGCACTTGTCTTGGGTTGGCCTCCATTCACAACACTAGGTGGCCAGCCAACCCATTCCCACTCGCACATTCTCTGGCCACACAGACACAGCTCTTAAAAGCACCAGCCAGGATAACCACCTGAAACTAACCCTGGTCATGGCCAGGCTTTGGCCATGGTTTAACATACATCATTGTTTCATTCGGGCTTCCCAGGCGGCACTAGTGGTAAAGAACCCACCTGCCAGTGCAGGAGACGTAAGAGATGCAGATTCAACCCCTGGGTTGCAAAGATCCGCTGGAGGAGGAAATGGCAACCCACTCCAGTATTTTTGCCTGGAGAATCCCATGGACAGAGGAGCCTGGTGGGCCACAGTCCATGGTGTCACACACATGCATTATTTTATTCAATGGTACTGAGATTCTACAGACTACTTGGTTCTAATGCAAACATTTGGCCATGCTGAATGTTCTAGTTCCACAATACTCTTTCGGGTTGAGCCAGGTAATGCTGTTTTCTCAGTCAGTAACAGGGCTTCCCAGCTGACACTAGTGGTAAAGAACCTGCCTGCAAATGCAGGAGACATAAGAGACCCAGGTTCGATTCCTGGGTCGAGAAGATCCCTTGGAGGAGGGCACGGTAACGCACTCCAGTATTTTTGCCTAGAGAATTCCATGGACACAGGAGCCTGGTGGGCTTTAGTCCTTAAGGTTGCAAAGAGTCAGACACAACCGAGGGGACTTAGCAGCAGTCTGTAACATTCTTTCCCTTACTTTTTCACACTACTTAATGCTTGCTCTTGATCTTTCATCTTAGGTACCACTTCTTCTGTGATGTGCTTCCTGACCACTTAGCCCAAGTCTGAGTTGGGTACCTTATTCTCCAATGCCCTGTACTTGCCCAATCACAACACTTCTCACATTATATTCTATTATCTGGTGGCGTGTCCTTTTCTCTCACTAAACCTAAACTGTAAGCCAAGGTATCAGGTCTTTGAATCACTGTTGCATCCTCAATGCCTAGTGCTGTCTTTGGCATCAAATAATTGAATAATAAATATTTGTTGAATGAACAAATGCTTTGTGGTCTTCAGGCCAAAATTTTGCTTCCAAAACTTATCCATGCTTCTTACCGTCAAAACCTCAGAAAGCAACAACCTGGAATAAGAATGTAGGCAATAAAAGGCTGTTGGAATGCAAAAGAGAACACAAATTCCAAGGAAAGCGGAAGAATGAGACAGCTGTCTAGATAACAGAAGCCATCAGACACACTTTGGCTAAAATTCAGTGGTTAATTCAGGTGAGAGTGCTCAGTTGGCCTAAATTATCTGGATAATTCATTTTGCTTTGGTCCATAAATTCTTTTATCTCCTTTACAGTTGGATGGTTGGCAAAGCCTATCACTCCCACCAAAGAATGCAGATGGGTTCCAAGGCACTGACCTCCCTTTTATCCAGTTTCATCCCTTTTAGTTCCATTTCATTTCTTCTGGTTCCAGTTGGTTCCCTGGGTCAAGAGTTTCAGAACTGTTTAAGAGCGACTTTCTGTTTCCACCAATCTTACAATTGAACCTCCTCAGTGAGCTTCAGTGTTTGGTGTTTGCTTTATACATTATTCTGGCTTAAAGAATGTTGATGTCAAACTTTTAAAATATGATGGGAGGAAAGACTTTAAAATACTTCCAGAAAAATCCTTATTGATGTCTTAAATCTTCTTGTTTTTTTGCAATTAATCCTAAGCCACGTGACTATACAAAATAGCTGCCAGAAAGATTGCCATATCCCAGTCTATCTCTACAGACAGAAATTGTTTTGAACAAAAATCAGGCAATTTAAATGACTGATTGATTCAATCATCAATAATAGAGCCTATTAACAAGCTTTTGCTGTGTAACAAGCCACCCCCAAACTTAGTGACTTCAAATGACAACTTTTCATTTAGCTCACAAGTTTGGGGGTTGGCTGGATGGTCCTCTGCTCTGAGCTGGCTTGGTTGATCTCTATGACTGGTCACTCCCCTGCTTCTGGAGTTAGCTGATGGGAGGAACAGTAGCTGGATGATCTAGTCTTACTCCTCTTACACGTCTGGCAGGTGACAGGCTGTCCGCTGGGTCACCCACGTGGACTCTCATCCTCCACTAGGCTAGTTCAGTGGCACTTGCATACCGGATTCAGGGTTCCAAGTCCAACAAAAGAGATAAACCTCCAATAGGCAAGCAATTTTCAAGTCTTTGCCTGTTTCACATTTGCTAATGCTCCAAGTCACATGGCTAATCAAGATATGAGAGGTGGAGAAATCGGCTCTACCTCTTAATGGGATGTCGCAAGGAAATGGATGTAGAAAAGGCAATGACCATTTATTTTGACAATCTAGAAGAACAGCATTTCCATACGACTTTGTTTTTACCTCATGGCAACCCACTGAAGGAGTATTCATTTCCATTTTATGGATGAAGCCACTGAGGCCCAGATGGGTGTAACACATACATGGTTATAGCGCTAACAAGTGGCGCAGCTGGGATTTGGGCTCGCTTCTGCCTTGCTCTAAAGCCTGTCTTTCCCATCATTCTGCTTTGTGCCTCAACCAGGGACTGGCTGGTTTCCCACAGGTTGCTACTCTGAATTCAGGGCTATTTTTACCCCCATGCAACTAGGCAGCAGCTTCAGTCTGTGTTTATCAAATATTTTCAAAATATTTTTGCAAAGATTATTTTCATTACCAGTTCAATAAAACCTCAAGCCCCAGATGTGGTTTAGTCAGGCTCTCTTCTCCTGAACTTTCAAGCCCTGAGGCACTTTATGGTAATGCACGCTCAACTCCTCCAGCTCCTCAGTGACATGCTTTCCTGCTTAGAAACAGAAAGTATCTTCTTTTTTGAAGCCATGAAATTCTGCTGCAGGTTCCACCCTTGGAAGAGACAAGACTCAGAACCTCCAGGCTCATTCCTGGCCCCAGCTTTCCTTTCAAGACCAAGGGGGGTCTTGGGGCACATCTAGAGATGTTGCCTTCTTGCATCGATAGGAAGAGGTCACGAGAGCTCATCAATTTTCAGACAAATGAGGAACCACACAGAAATGAAACCAGAGCCAAGCGAACAATGCCTCCGAGCTGGTCTCTGCCCAGTGTTTGCAAAGGTAGATTTCCTGCATTTCTCATTTCTGCTCCTTCTTCTTCCTCCCATCGCCCTCCCTTCCTCACTCCTCCCCTTGGCAGCTCTTCCCACCCACTTCTTCATTAGAGCTCTCACTTCTTCCACTGCCATTTCTTAAAATCCAGACATCCTTTCTTCTCCATCCCTTGCCTTCCTTTGGCTGCGGAATGCCATTTAGGAGTAGAAATGAGCCCCCAAGATGCCTTGGGCTGCAATTTGAAAAGATGGAAGACCCAGGAGGTGAGTTAAATGCACTTGATGAATCTGGTCACCGTTTATTTTAAGGGAATAGAAACACATTATTTTGTACTTACATATATTCTGAGTCTACTCTGAAGTTTCCCATTGAGTAGGAATGAATTTATCTTCATTTGACAATTTTATGACCCAAATCAGCCAGCTCTGTCCATTTATCTGATTTAAAATGCAACCAAAGGACTGAACTGCTTTGACAGAAATCCAAGCATGGCCAACAGTGCTTACCATCAACATAGATTTTTTCATAATATGAGAGTTTCCCAGCGTGGCTATCAGGGCCTCCTGGTTAAGCTTCCTTCTTGAATGACCATTATTCAGCAACAGCAAATGATTCAGTAATGAAAACAAGTGCTTGATTTTTTTTTTTCTTTTCAGATTTATTAAAGCTCCTCGGAGGCTGTTTTTATAAAACCCAGCCCTTAGAGTGGCTGACCTTAAAAATGTGTTTATCTAAGCTATATTCCCCAAAACGTTGACCAACATGATAAATAATTTATTTAATGTTTCCTTAAATATTATTTTATTTGGTTTAGACCCAAAGTAGAAACTTCTTCTCCCCAAAAAGGAACACTGTCTCCATTTTTTGGTATACAATGGAAACTTTTGGGGACAAATAAAAGGAATATAATCTTTTTCACAAATTTTGGTTTACAAGGTGACTGCTGGTTAATCCAGGGGCTGTGGAATACATGTTGTGACATTTAGGTGTTAAATTAGGACCTTGGTTAATGGTTATATGCTTATTTCAAGCATTTCCTAATACTGGTAGGAAAACAAATATCCACAAATAAACACAGCAAGTAGGGCACAAAGGAATAATCGATAGAAAAATGCCCCCCACCCAAGCCACAAGCAACACAAGGGCAGTGTTCATGTTAACAAAAGGTCCCCCCCTCCCCCAGAGGTTTTAGTAAATCTATAGCTTGGCTATATTGGAACCGTCCTTCAGGAGAACTTGTTAAAAATTCCCACTTTTCCTCAGAACAGTTCCGCAGAACTGTTCCTCAATCCGCACAACTAGTAATCCCAGAATTGCCAGCCCTGGGCCACAGAGGCCAGCCCTGATGTAGGCTAGACAATCAGAATCCACTCTCTGGGACTTGGATGGGTCATGTCACACATAGGCCCAACCTAAACCAGTTTTAAATCTTGGGAATTTTTAAATAAGGAACAGGATGAGAAACTGCCTGACTCTTGGAGTTATAGAACTAGAAGCAAAACAAAAGGCTGCCCAGGAAGGAACCTGACTACAGAAGACCATTGGGAGAAGCAGGTCTCAGCATGGAGACAGTGATTTCTGACAATGCTGTGTAAGCGCCTGGATCCAGCCGAGCCTGACCATAAATGCCCCCCTCTTGTTTTAAGCTGGCTGGAATCCGTGTGGGCACATCACCTCTAATAACCCAAAGAGTCCTGACTAATCCAGTGAGTCAAGGATGAGACGCAAGGGCCCTCAGGGGGTATTTGTTTTTTTGTTTCTCCCTAGCTTTCTGTTGGTAACTTAGATTTTTGTCTATCTTAAATCCTAGCTTCACAGTATAGCATTCTGTTCATTTTTTTTCTTTTCTTTTTTTTTTTTAATCTTGATGAAAAAAATCCCTATAGGAACACGAAGTCAGAATGCCAGTTAGATTCTTGCAGGGAAAAGCGTGATGAATTATGTTATAACAAGCCAGTCCTTGAAAGCATTTTTGTTGCTCTCAGAATGTATCCTTGAATTAACAGTAAACATGGGTGTATGCTCAATCCATCTGGGGATTCTTACATTTGAAATACAGTTATGAAACTAGTCTGTGAAGGCTCATTTGGGGTCCAGCTGGAGACCTTTGGCATCTTAAAACTGTCACTCTTTGAGTGATGACTAGACACCACGCATTGGATGGCGTGCCTCATATACAGAGTCCCAATTAAGCCTCCCACAATCCTGTGTGGTAGATACCAGAACTGCCCCATTTCACAGATAGGAAGAGACACTCTGAATGGTTCAGAAATCTGCTCAAGGTCTCTCAATTAATGAGTTGTAGGGGCTGGATGAAATCCCAGATCTATAATTTTCCATCCACCCCCACCCCCCAAACCCAGGTCACTATGCTGGAAAGTGAAGAACAGAGGGGAAGCCACAGACAATATCAGCCCTGCCCCACAAGGTGGAGGAGGGGCTGTTGAGAAGAGTCACTATTTAGCAAAGAACACTGGAGGTGGAGCTAGAGTGTTCCAGGCTGACATCCTAGCCTTGCCACTTTCTTGCCACTTTGGGACACATGTTTCTATCCCTCTAAGCCTCAGTTTCTTGGAGAAGGCAATGGCACCCCACTGCCTGGAAAATCCCATGGGCAGAGGAGCCTGGTATGCTGCAGTCCATGGGGTCGCTAAGAGTTGGACACAACTGAGCGACTTCACTTTCACTTTTCACTTTCATGCATTGGAGAAGGAAATGGCAACCCACTCCAGTGTTCTTGCCTGGAGAATCCCAGGGATGGGGGAGCCTGGTGGGCCGCCGTCTTGGGGTTGCACAGAGTCAGACACGACTGAAGTGACTTAGCAGCAGCATGCCTCAGTTTCTACCACTAGAAAGCAGGCTATAGTAAGCGGTCTCCAAACACAATCCCCCCAACCTGTGTCCCTCCTTAGATCAAGAAGAGATGTCCAGGTCCCTCTCCTCAAGGATGGACTAGCCTTGAGATTTGTTTGAGCCAATAGAACAGGAAGGAAGTGATGACCTGGGACTTCTGAGTCCAGGCCTTCAGCAACTGCTTCTTTTCTCTGGGATCCCAGACCCCATGTTCTTGGGAAGTCCAGGTTAGATTGGCGAGTGATTGGGCAATCTGGAGGATGTGTCCATTTGAACTGAAGCCACGACCAGTCTCCCAGCAAAATGCAGCTGCATCAAACTCTAAGCAAGATCAGCAGAAGTGGCCCAGGTGAACCCCAGACCTGTGAGACAGAATAAATATCGTCCTCTGAAGCCATTCCATCTGGGAATGATTTGTTATAAAGCAACAGATAGCTAACAAACTTACCTCACTAGGTGGTTGGGAGGATTAGACAAGCGAATGTATTTAAAAGCAAGAATGCCTAGGGCTTCCCTAGAGACTCATTGGTAAAGAATCCACCAGCTAATGGAGGAGACAAAGGTTCGATCTCTGGTCCAGGAAGATCCCACATGCCACTGAGCAATGAAGCCTGTGCATGGGCCACGACTACTGAACCTGTGTTTTAGAGCATGGGAGTCACAACTACTGAGCCCAGCACACCTAGAGCCTGTGCTCCACAACAAGGGAAGCCTGAGCACTGCGAATAGAGAAGCTCTTGCAGCAATGAAGACCCAGCACAGCCATTAAGAAATAAAATATTAAAAAAAAAAACACTTAAAAACACTAAAAAAAAACAACAAAAAAAATGGGCAGAGCACCTGGAATGGTTCTTAGCACTGGGGCCCTCAAACATGTTGACCGAGCAAATACCTTGGGCTCACTGTTCAAGGCAACTTGGAGAGGAAGACTGAGGAGACACTGTCCCCGCCCTCCTGGAGCTTACGTTTAACAGGCACAATGGGTAGGCACAAATAAGTGATCTTCAGTCAAGTACTGATTCCTGCTGGCAAGGGTTGCTACCTAGTAGCCCTACCCTTGCATGTGTGCTGATGTTGTTCCTTGGCTCATGTGCCCCCAGTTCCTGCCTTCAGACAGGACAGCAAGCTTGAACATGTGCCCGAGACAGAAGACCTATTTGGATGGTGCGGTCAAAGTAGATCCCCCTATGTGGGAGATCTGAACAGACATCTGAATGATACCAAGAAGCCCACTTCCCCAGCATACCCATGATTCCTAGAGCTTGCCCGTTTCCATGGTATGTTCTCATTGTTTTGTTTTCATCTCTCCATTCTCCCTCTCTGAGACCTAGCAGGGCAGATGCAGGTATTTCTCATTCCGATTCTCTATGCCTTGGGCAGAGTACTGAAGAATTGATGCTTTCCAACTGTGGTGCTGCGGAGAAGGCAATGGCACCTCACTCCAGTACTCTTGCCTGGAAAATCCCATGGATGGGGGAACCTGGTAGGCTGCAGTTCATGGGGTCACTAAGAGTCGGACATGACTGAGCGAATTCCCTTTCACTTTTCACTTTCACGCATTGGAGAAGGAAATGGCAACCCACCCCAGTGTTCTTGCCTGGAGAATCCCAGGGATGGGGGAGCCTGGTGGGCTGCCGTCTCTGGGGTCGCACAGAGTCGAATACGACTGAAGTGACTTAGCAGCAGCAGCAGCAGCAACTGTGGTGCTGGAGAAGACACTTGAGAGTCCCTTGGACTGCAAGGAAATCAAACCTGTCAATCTTAAAGGAAATTAACCCTGAATATTCATTGGAAGGCTGGATGCTGAAGCTGAAGCTCTAATACTTTGGCCACCTGATGTGAAGAGCCGACTCACTGGAAAGGACCCTGATGCTGGGAAAGATTGAAGGCAGGAGAAGGAGGGGACGACAGAGGATGAGATGGTTGGATGGTATCACCTACTCAGTAGACATGAGATTGAGCAAACTCAGGGAGATAGTGAAGGGCAGGGAAGCCTGGTGTGCTGCAGTCCATGTGGTCTCAAAGAGTCGGACACCACTGAGTGATGTACAACCACACAACAAATGCCTTGCGCAGTGTTGACACCAAGTAGGTACTCATGGTACGTTTATTGACTGACTGTATGAATCAAGACCACCTATCACTCAACAGTGGGGTTACAGTCACTGGGCTAAGAAGCAGCCCAGTGAACTCTGCAGGAGACTAGCAGAACACGGTCCCACTGCCTGCTTCACGAATAGGTTAGTTGGAGACTCACCTGTCATGTGACACACCTGTCATGTGACTCCACGCCCAGCCTGAGGAAGCCTTGCTGTGGCCCAGTCACCCTCCTCTCACACACCCCTGGGCCAAAACCTCCGTAACTATCCTCAGAAGGGAAACACCTACACCTGCCTTGAGCTGAACCCCGACACAGAGAGTCCACAGAGGCTCAGGCAGTGGGATCTCTGGGGCTGAGGAAACCCTGGAGGTCTGGGCTGTGTCTCCTTCACTGAAAGTTCCAGAGAGGACTGGGTGGGAAGGAAGCGTGAGGAGCAGAGGTTTCTGCCCAGCAACCTGATCTCCACCTCATCTTCCACTGGAAATAGCATTGCAATTTGAAAAATATGCCTGATGTCAAAAACAAACAACACATTGGCTGCACACAGCCACGGGCCCAGGGTGTGCTGCTCACAAAACTTCCTACCTACCAAACTCTTCCGTCCTTCCTACCTACCAAACTCTTCCGTCCTTCCTACCAAATTCTTCTTCATTCTCCGAGGGCCAGAAAGTGGCGAGGTGTCTTGTCCTCTGGGGACATCCACATTCCACAAAGGGGCTCCGGCTGTTGCCAGCAGCCCTGGGAGAGAAAGCCCATCCAGGGTCTCCCCCACGGAGCTCTCTCTGTCTCTCTCTCTCTCTCCCTCTCCCCGCCTCTCCTCCAGCTGCTCCTGGTTCAAGCCGCTGCCTGCCCCGGCTAATAATGCCTTGTCACGCAGCGATAGAATTATGGTCTCACACTGGTTTCACATGTCACAAATAATTGCGTTCCTTGCGCATCATATTGAAGTTGTCAGGACTCTCTTACGCCTATAATTTGTGTGAGTTGATCATACTTTGGTAAATCAGCAGGTCACGACCTGTGCCCTTCTGCCCCAGTGGCTGGCTGAGAACGACCTACAAATCTCGTGACAGGGACAACAGAGAGGATATGAACTGTTCAATTGCTCGTGTCTATCAGCTGCCATGGAGAAGTGTTCTTTCCCTCCGCCATTGTTTTAAACGGGCTGACGCGGCACCCCATGTCATCCTGTCTTCATTTCTCCACATCTGTTTTTTTTCCCCCTCCAGATTTCTTTTAAGCACTTTTGGATATTTCTAATTTTTTTTTCTTTACCGCAAGACATTTTGGTGCCAAACCCAAGTGTCTTTCTGCCATGTGTTTTAAATAAATTAAAAAAAACCTCCAGCATCTGTGATAGAGCTGGGAGACCTCACTCTGCGTCCAGCCCAACTGAATAGCGTCTCCCTCTTGCTCCAGCAATGGTTAAATCCCTCTGGCAGCTTTACGAGCTCCTTCGCTAACACTTTATTGGGTAACACGTCCACAAATATTGTTCCCGAGCCTTTGCTTTCATTAGGGTACAACATGTACCATCAAGTTGCATTTAATTCACTGCTTCATGTTTTATACAAAGTATCACTGACCGAGGCCTTCAGTATCTAATGCTGAAGAACAGATGATGAAGTTGAAACTGCCTTTGTTAACCAAGATGTTGAATAATCGGCTTCTAGAAAATCAGTGGAAAAGCAGCAAGATGACCAAGTTCTGGCCAGGCTGATGTTCTGCAGATTCACTACAGTGAGGTCAAGCATAAGATGTCTTATGTGGGTCCATTTCCAGGGAAACTGTTGGAAGTTTGGTGCCTGGAGAGTGGCTAGCCCCCCATCCTTGATTTGAGGAAGAGAAGATTGTGGGAACATGGCTGTGGATGGCCACCCTGGTGGCTTCCCATTCTTTGGCCAGCTACTCCACCTCTGTAGCAAAGCACCAGTGGGGTGCCGTTCCAAAGGCAGGTGGCAACATCTGACTCCCCTTCCCTTGATGCCAGGGTGTGAGGATCGCGCCATCTGTTTGGTGCAACAGAAGGTGTCAGAGCAACAGGTGAAGTGGAAACTGAATGAGCCAAGCACTCTCTCCACACAGTACAAGCCATGTGCATTTAATTTCTGAAGGTATCGGCCAAAGGGACGTGAACCAAGGATAATTACCAGCACACACAAACATCTCAGAGTTGTTACAAAGGACAGAAAGCCAAGGTCTTCCACTGTTTTGGTCCCTTTATCCCTCACCTCGGTTGTCTGGTTTGTAGGCACAGCAGTGATGCTTCCCAGCCCTGGAAGACAATTCACTTTCGATGCAATTTACAGACAGCCAACCTTCCCTTGCAGTCAGCTGGTAAAGAATCCACCTGCAATGCAGGAGACCTGGGTTGGGAAGATCCCCTGGAGAAGGGAAAGGCTATTCACTCCATTTTTCCGGCCTGGAGAATTCCATTGACTGTATGGTCCTTTGGGTCACAAAAGTTGGATGCGACTGAGTGACCTTCACATAACCACCAGGCTGGGATGGGGAGTGGGTGCGGAAGTGGGTGGGAGGAGAAAATGTAGCCTCCAGGCACAAATGTAAACTTCTGAAAGCCCTACCTACAGGGCAAGTTCAGTGCAAATATGAATGATCGTGGACTTCAGCTTTACTTCTTAGCTCTCTTTGCTAAAAGATTGAGTGAAAAGGGCAGACAGACAGGGGTTCTCATCACAGTACCAACTCTGACCATCCTGGTGATATTGTGGTTGCTCAGTCATTAAGTGGTGTCCAACTCTTTGCAACCCCATGGACTGCAGCACACCAGGCTTCCCCATCCTACACCCAGTCCCGGAGTTTGCTCACACTCATGTCCATTGAGTTGGTGATGCCATCCAACCATCTCGTCCTCTGCCACACCCTTCTCCTCTTGCCTTCAATCTTTCCTAGCATCAGGGTCTTTTCCAATGGGTCAGCTCTTCGTAACAGGTGGCCAAAGTATTTTGGCCAAAGAGTTTCAGCTTCAGCATCCATCCTTCCAAAGAATATTCAGGGTTGATTTCCTTTAGGATTGACTGGTTTAATCTCCCTACTGTCCAGGGGATTCTCAAGAGTCTTCTCCAGCACCACAGTGACCTTGGCAAGACCTCAACTCTCCAGGTCTCAGTTTCCTCATCTGCAAAATACTTGGTACATAGTAGGTACTGAGTATTTCTTAATATGTCTCAGTCCAGATTCTCATTTATAAGCAAAGGAGCCTAGTGGTTAACTTAAACAGAGAAGACATAAGGACAATGTTGGGTGGCTCAGAGTCTACAGAAAGACTGGGAGCTAAGATGAAAAATCAGCTGGAATCCAGAGGGGTTAGAGAACAGAGAACACAGTTGAGGTCATGCCTAAGGTATTGTCTGGTTATGATGCCACCCCTGGCAAAACCTCCACTGGCCATTTGGTGCCACCACCCTGTGCCAGACTTCTCCAAAAACCTCTTTTTGGCTTTCTCCAGATTCGAAGTTCCAGGTTTTACCTCTGAATGGTCAGCCCCAGGACACAGGGACGTGGCTGAGCTGTTCAAGAATGAGAAGAGAGAATACATAGAGAAAATTTAGAAGATGTTAACTGTGGCTGTTGGTAATTCTTAACCAAGTATTCTCTTCATTCTCATTCTCTACATGGAGCTAGAAGAGAGGGGAGTCCAGGCTTCAGATTTTACTCACACCCACTTTAATGTATTACAGCTTTTTAATTTCCTTTTCAATAAAGGGGTAAACGCATGTAAGAATTAAAGATTTTAAAATTTTAAAAATAAAAAACTATATTAAAAAAATAATAAAAAAATAAAAAAAATAAAGGGGTAGGGTTAGGGGGCGCTGCATTCAAGCAGACTGATTGACTTGTTCAAAGCCACTTAAAGGGCAAGTGACACTGTTCGCAACGAACACACTTCTCCAATTCCCTTAAAGTTGTACCCACACAAGCTCTTGGAGTGACTATGGAAAAACTCCAGAGAAAAGAGTTGAACCATTGCTTTCTGTAGCAGCCTTGAACACTGGCTAACAAGGGCAAAGTCATTGCTGACTGCCTTATCTGTCACTGATGCAACAAAACTTTAAATAATTACCTTGGCTGGCCAAGCAAAATGGTGATTCCACCAAGCCCATGCTTAAGGAGAGAATGAAAAAAAGTATCTGGAAACCTTAGTTGCATATTCCATCATGGAGCAGGTATGTTCTAAGCACAAGGCTAAGTGCCTTTGTGGCATTATTTTACTTAACACTCAAACCAGAGATATCGATGACTCTTCACATTCGTTTTGCAAACGGGGAAGCTAAGGTGCAAAAGTTAAGAGCATGGGGAGAGCATAGCCGTGGCAAAGACTTGGGTCTCAGAGCTTTGCCTTCAAAGTGGAACATGCACACAGGTGTCTCTGGGTGGTGGCGGCATGTGAAAGGGACTCAGGAATCTCAGGGCACAATGTCATGAGTACTTAAGAAATGCCTGATGATCTCATAATCTCAAAACTGGTATTGTTTGGGCTGAGAGATCAAGAGAAAAAAAACTGAGGGATATTCTGTAATCTGGAAACTTTCAGTTTCCTTTAATATGAAAATACTCAACATACAGTATGAAAGATGTAAGGATTCAGAGGTTGCAGGAGGCCAAAGAAGATTAAGAGCTTTCTTTCCCCAAATGAAGTGCACAGTGTATCCATTACGGGGCATGGAGATTTTCCCTCCCCTCCCCTCCCCTTCCCACTTAATAGAGAAAACGCTGAAAACTTTGAAGAAATGCATTCTTTGTTCCTTAAGTTCCATGATTAATTAGGTATAAGCCATGTTTCAAAACGTTTCGGCATTTATTTGTAATTCTCCCCAGAGCATGTACAGTAACTTGGCTCAGAGCACATAGATTACATTGCAAATGCTACTCATATGCTGGAACTTTTCACGTTTCCTTCTCTTCCCTCGTTCTGTTTTCCCCTGTAATACTGGAGTCAAAGGACAAAGCTGGACTCCAATCCAAAAGCACCCCTTGCTCTCTATGGGTTTCTCTGACTTATCAGTAACCCTTAGAAGGGGGACAGCAACTGGAAACAGCAGGGGTGAGGTGGGCAGCCTCATGCCCACACACAGATGGGACCTCCAGGGCTGCACCAGCCCCTTGTCCAGCAAAGACATGTATTTGCTTTAAGACCACTGTCATCTCTCCATCTCCATTGAAGCTCCTCCACCCCCATCCCCCCGGGGTACAGACTAGTTCACAAAGTTGTGTTAGTGAGAAACCTGCAGAATTCTGCTGTGGGGGTCTGATGCATCTTGGAGCTCTGGTTTTTCTGTAGAATGGCGATAGCAACAGCCTCTGAGCTCCACTGGCTCAACTGTAGAACTGAATAGGATTCAGCACAGTGCTTCATTCAGAGTACACACTCTAAGGATGTTCACTATTATTTTGATTATTGTTCCTCACCCCAAAGAGGCACACACGCACACATACTCACATGTACACAGAGGCTGTTCCTTTTTGCCTTCTATCAGACTGCCCAACTTGTTACTGAGACAGCCCCCTGTTTCAGAATACCTTTGTTTCTGTGTCTTTGCTTCTGTTCACTCTTTTTTAAATATAACATTTACTTCTCTTTTGTTTTTTTTAAATTTATTGGCCACACCACAGGGCAAGTGGGATCTTGGTTCAATCAGGGATTGAACCAGTGCCCGTTGCATTGTAAGTACAGTGTCTTAACCAATGGACCACAGGGAAGTCTCTGCTTCCCTTCATTCTTGTCAAAAACAACTCTTCCAAAGCTCAGATCAAATGATGCCACCTCCTCCTGGAAGCCCAGGGAAGAACATGTCTGTAATCCTCGCTTTGCAGACTAGCAGGGCTAAGCGATTCCTTGGTCTTATGGATTGTGTGGTGTCAAGGCTGCGCCCTGGTCTTAGTAAACGTTATCTGCCTGGAGAGTTTAAAAGTGTGTTGAGTTGATTCACTGGTTGAATTAGTGTCACAGATCTGCCATAGCAAAATGCCACAAACTGGGTGGCTTAAACAACAGAAATTTATTGCTTCTCAGTCCTGGGCTAAAAGTCCAGGATCAAGGTGTCAGAGGTTTGGTTCCTTCTGAGCGCTCTGAGGGCCAATCTCTTCCTGGCTTCTTGGCCAGCGTCTGGTGCTTTGCTGCAATCTTTGGCAATCCTTGACTTCAGAAGCATCACCCTTATCTTCACATGGTCTTCTCCCTGCTTGTGCGTCTGTCTCTATGTCCAATTAGCTCTTTTTATAAGGGCACAATTAGGTTAGGGCTCACCCTAACGACCTTACCATAAATTGACCATCTATGAAGACTCTTTCTGAATAAGCCCGTATTCACAAGGGTTGGGACCTCAATATCTTTTTTAGGTGGACACGATTCAACCCCTAACAATAATTCAACTCATTAAGCATGAGAGGGTAGCAACTCTGAGGCCATGTTTGGAGTCAGAGGTAAATGACAACCCTATAGGCTCATTCTACTCCTAATTACAGCAAGGGCAGGCGCTGAGGACTCTGGGAGGAAGTCACCATAGTATCACCAGAGCATGTTTTTCTCATCAAACTTAGGATAGTGGTTCTCAAGCCTGGCTGCCTCCATATTATTCCCTGGGAGTCCTAAAGACAAAAACAAACAAAACCAAGCAGCAGCACCGGGGGGTAGGGCAAGACAGAGTCAGTCTGTCTTCTTAGGGGCAGCCAAGGTTGAGAACCACTGTGTTAGACTAACATACAAACAACCCCTGTGGTTTTCCCTGGTTTAGCCTGAGAGACGTTTCTCATTTGGAGGCTTACAACATACTCAGGATGTTTCAATGATCATTAACAAATAAAACTGAAAAATAATACTAAAGAAACAAAACGGATCTTTTATATAGAATTCTATGAAAGGATACAGAAGGTTAAAATCCTTCAGATGGCCTAGATTAAGGAGAAATACACTCTTTCCTAAAAGCGGTAGCCATTGCTTAATTGTTGGGCTACTTTTGGGAGAACCAACTTTTGCCAAATGGAAATGGGTATGCTAGGGTTTCCGTACCATGTAGCTGTAAATGCTTTGAGATCCAAGAGGGGAAGATTTGTAAGTGAAGACACTGCTGTTGGTTATTTCCACGGTGGCCAGAATGACATGCCAGACTTACACACAACCTAGCTGGATACTTCAGCATGGACTTAGAATTGTTAGTGCCTATTGTGTCTACTGGAAAAGTGAGCTAGTGTATGAGGAGTATGCAGACACCTGGAGAGAAATAAGCCATCCATCAGTCAGCCTTTTAATAGAAAAGATAGTGGGAACACTAATAATAAGAGCTAAGCAGTTAAACTTCAGTATATTGTGCATCTGATGTATACAGTAGTAAGGCTGCCATTGCTACTAAATTTTTATGCCAATTTCCTACCTGACAAAAATTCCATTTTGAATATTCAGCTACTTGAATGACTACATGCTTCTTTGTGTCTTAGAAATACGAACACAAGGAAGATTCTTTGGGAATTAAATGCCTCTTTATTTGGGAGGTTTTAGTAAAGGGTCTAGTGAGAGTGCAAATGTTAGTCACTCAGTCGTGTCCAGCTCTTTGCAGCCCCATAGACTGCAAGCCGCCAGGCTCCTCTGCCCATGGGGATTCTCCAGGCAAGAATACTGGAGTGGGTTGCCCTGCCCTTGTGCAGGGGATCTTCCTGACCCAGGGATCGAAGACCCAGGGGTCTCCTGCATTGCAGGGGGATTCTTTCCTGTCTGAGCCACCAGGGAAGAATGACCCTAAAAATGCCTTGATTAGAATTTTAATTTTTGATGAACTGAGGTTCAGATGCCTGAGAAGCAGCAAAATAATGAGCATGGAAGTCTTATAAAAGGATTGGGAAATTCCTCATTCTAAACAAATTCGATTTGCTTTTTTTCTGAGAGAGTTGGGGGAGGAGGAGCTGAGGAAAGTGGGTTAGTGGATTAGGACTAACTGCTGAGATTTGTTGCCAAGCCTACAAACCACAAGGATATAAATGATACCTACAGCTCTGCCACCTTCGCTACAATGTATATAATGACACAAATACTAATTTATCAATTGCCACAGGTTTGCCTCCAGTTGATTACCCTGGTCATAGCAGAGCAGACCCAGCAGAAAGGGGAGTAAGAAGTCACCTTTTGCCTGGGTCATGTGGGGGACCTTGGTGAGTTTAGGGACCACGAAACCCCCTTCTGCCAAGAAGTTGATCTCCAGTATTTATTTGGGTGCAAACCAAAGTAGAATAATGGGAAAGGAGGTCCTTCATGTAAAAGAAACTCAAAAGCTTTACAGACTGAATTAGGTGTAATCCTTATGGGATCCCTAACAGCTCATAAATAACTTTTAATGAGATTTCCAGCAAGTAAAATAGCACATGGGGGAAAACGTATTCTTTTTTATTTTTGTTATTTTGTTTTCAATAAAGCACATACTTCATCTCTCGTTGTTTTCCCAACCCATAAGCGAAAGAAGGGAAACCATTGCAATAAGAAGAGATTAGTACTGAAAATATTTAATTAACTGATAGGGACAGGAAACGCTTGAATATGTCATTGAAAATTCTTGACATTGACCACTAATCTATGGAAACTTATAGAGCTGAGTCTAAAGCATGTTCCGGAGTTAAGCAGAGAAATAAATCAAGGTTTGCAAATGTCATTTAGGTTTTCACCTGTCCCACGATTCAAAATTATTGGCTTCCCAATGAAAAGCATATGTTGTGTCCCTTGCCTGGGGAGTTGTAATGAAGTGAGGCAGACACTCTCCAGCTCTCCCTCCCATCGTGCCCCTCTTGGTTTCCCATCGAGTGAAAATAATTACTGTATCCTTAAGGGAGCTCTTCCTTGGATTCCCTGCGTCTGGTCTCCCGATAAGCACTGCCATGCTGGCTCCTCCAGCCCTGCCCCTCTTCCTTGAGGGACCTCGATTTGATTTATGAGAAAATAGTTGGCAAATTGTGATGTCCATCTTGATGGATGACATCATTTGGACCATTTTGCTGATCATGTATGACTACCTTTTTTTGTTGAGCCTGGTTGCAATTGATCCGCAGCTCCAACAGCTAAAGAAGGGGGAAAAAAATAGCAATTGCCTTTTCTTGGAGAGGTCACCAGGCAGAAAGAGCTCTGGCCTTTTGTTACCTTGAAACTCACAAGTCATGTTCAAGCCCTCAACAAAGAGCTCTTACAGGCTTTATCTTAGTACAAAAGAGGACTCCTGCAGGTAGGCAAGACAGGTATGGTTCCACTCCTTTGGAGGATGAGAAAAGAGAAATTCAGAGAGACTGAGTGCTTTGCCCAAGGTCACACAGCTAGAGAAAATCAGGGGTTCTGATACGGGGCTTTGGACTCTAAAGCAAGTGCACATTGGTCTTCCCACTGCTTCTGCCTGGAATGAGGATGTGCATTTAACGACAACATCAAAACTCCTCTGTTCTTTTTCTTTTTAAGATTTTGCTCTAAAATTTGCTTATTTAAAGAATCGGCTGCACTGCATGTGTACCTTAGTTCCCTGACCAGGGATCAAATTGCCGCTGTTCCCCGCCCCCCCACCCCCACCCCACTGCCTTGCAGTGAAAGCTGAGTGGCAGCTCAGAACCACCAGACCACCAGGGAAGTCCCCTAAACCCCCCTCTGTGCTAAGCTATTCAGTCCCACCTTCCCCTGCCCCAGTTATTGTGTCCTGTCTCTGGACCTCTAACACCGTCTGCCCCAACTTCCTCTTTGCTGTCACCAGCAATATAATTCCCCAGAAACAGATCCAGCCATGTCATTGCACTGTCCACCCACTTCCTGCCCATTCTGCTCTGCTCCCTTCTCAAAGTCTTCTGTCTCACCTCCTCTAACCGAAACTCTATGGAGGTGTAGGGTAGAGTCCAAAACTGCCTACTCTGAATTCCTTTGAAATCTCATGCTTTGTTTTAAAACTGAATGTGGATTTTTAATTCAACTCTAAATATCCACTTCTTTCCCCGCACTTAGAAACAATCATTCTCCCTTGTATTCCTTTCCCTTATATTCTTTGAGCATAAATGATGCCCTGGAGAGCTGCCTCGTGTGTATCCCATAGCTTTGTGCCATAGGATCATTTTCCCTTATATTTCCCTTGTATTCCCTCTCCCTTATATTCTTTGAGTATAAACGATGCCCTGGAGAGCTGCCTCGTGTGTATCCTATGGCTTGGTGCACTCCTGCTTTAACGAGCCAGGTCTTGAAGTCTAGGACTTTGGCAGAGACTCTAAGGCCCTTATCCAGCTGGCCCTGCCTCCCTCCCAGCCTCGTTTCTGCCACCATCCCAGCTCCCTTACAGGAGAGCTGAACTGACTTTCCATATAGCCATGTCTTTCTATTCTCGCAGCCTGTAAGTCTCTTCTCCCTTTGCCTCAGAGACATCAGCCTGCATAGCACATCTGACTGCACCTTCCCTTGCTCCCACTCACCCACAGGACATGGCAGTAGTGTAATCTCCTGCTCCCCATTCACGGTAGCACGTAACCCTCTAGATCCCGATCTCCTATGGGCATGTCTGTCTTTCCTCACTACACTAAGTGATGTCATCCCACCTCCATCATCACTTACCAGTGCCCAGTATGCTTGGCACAAATCAGGCACTAGACAAACGCTTGTAAAATGGAGGAAAAATATTAATACATTCCCTCTAGGAGATTGGTTTTTAGGAGGTAGCTTAACCTCAGTTGTTTATATTGTACAGTTTAGAAGAGCACCCATACATTAAAAAAAAGACTCAAGTGGGCTTTTTTTTTATATGCCAGGTACATTATCTCATTCCCCTTCATGTTTATGCTACAAAGTGGGCAGGGGAACTCCAACATACCTCATCTCCTGGCCATAACTTAGAGGTGAAGTCCAGGCATTGGGCGTGGGCTGCCTGGCTCCCAGATCCCCCTCCTTCCCAGCTTTGTGCAAGCTCAGCGTCCTCATCAATGAGATGGATAAGAATGGTACTATTGAGAGGCAGCATGCTCTGCTGGTGAAGGCATGAGCTCTAGAAATGATAGCTGAGGTCAGGGGTCTGCAAACTATAGCCCGTGGTCCAGTTCCAGCCCTCTATCTGATTTTGTGTGGCCTGCGAGCTAAGAATGGTACTTGTAATTTTCAAGAGGTTAAACAAATCAAAAGAATAATATGGTATGACACATGAAAATGATATGAAATTCATATTTTGATGTCAATAAAGTTATACTGGGACACAGCCCTGCTCATGTGTTTATATGGTGCTTGTCATTGCTTTTGTACAACAACAGCATTGCTGAGGAGCTGTGATAGAGACCATTCAGCCCACCAAGCCTCAATACTTGACCCTTTCCAGACGCTTGCTGACCCTTGACTTATGCTCGAATCTCAGCTTTGCACTGTATGAGCTCTGTGACCTTGGGAAGGTTAGTTAACTTTGCTATGTCACAGTTTTGTCTACTTTAAAATGCAAATGATAACAAATCTTTGCCTCACGGGGCTTTATGAGATGAATAAAGTGCTTGGTAAGGACCTAGTAAATGTCAGCTAATGTTACTAAGCTATCTTTCCAGAGGGCTGGAATTTGCCAAGTAGTAGAGTAGAGTGAGAAGTGGGTACCAGTGCCAGTTGTGTGGAGAGTTCCAACCTGATGTAATTAGAGATGCTGAGACCCAGCAAGTAAGCCAAACTGAGCTGCAGGAGAAAACCGAGGACCAGCAAGCAGATGCCCAGCGGACACCTTTACAAAGGGGCCCGGGCAGGATGGAGCCTGGGGTCATGAAGTCAAGACTTCAAAATCGGGTTTAGGTGGGACCAGTGCAGAAGCCACTGAGAAACAAGCAAGGGGTAGGAGGGGAAGGTTCTAGAAGATTCTCCAGGTTCCAGATAGCACTCCACCCAAGGGCTGGCTTAAAGGGACAAGCACGTCATTCCCATCTACCAAGCAGGAGACAGAAGTTTTGAGTGGTTAAATGACTTGCTTAAGATAACACAACTTGTAAACAAGTAACTCCAAAATGTAAGATGTCCAGATTATGGATGCGCCCTCTGCCCCATCCTGGAAACTTTCCCACCCAACATTTCAGGGTCAAACCCTTTGGTGACCATTATGAACATCTTTGAGTCCAGGGGAAACAGCATGTCTCTATTGTTGTTTGGTTTTATTCCAAGAACAGAGAGTTGCCATTTTTTTTTAAGCCATCAAGCAAGCATTCAATGTGTTCTCTCTTTCCTCATTGCTGGGTGCAGCAGGCATTTGCTGTGCAGGCTCAGACGGTCAGCAAGTTTTCTGACAGGCCCTCTAGCCCATGGGCGCGTTTCTTTCCCACAGTTCAGTGGCAACCCTGCAAATGAAATTGGGTATGATTTGAGGAGTGCAAGTATCCAAGATGCAGGGAAAGAAGAAGTTGGCAGGGAAAGCAGTCTAAGAAAACAACAAATAACGCAAGGATCTAGGCCACACACAAACCTGTAGATTTCAATGTTATTCTTGTTTAGTCGCTAAATCCTGTCTGCCTCTTTACAACCCCATGAACTGTAGCCCACCAGGTTACTCTGTCCATGGGACTTCCCAGGCAAGAATACTGGAGTGGGCTGCCATTTCCTTCTCCAGGGGATCTTCCCAATCAAGGGATTGAACCCTCATCTTCTGCATTGCGGGAAGATTCTTTACCACTGATCTATCTGGGACGCCCCGTAGATTTCAAAGATGTCTTTATAAGCATCTTTGAAAAATCCATGGCTCATCTTATTTCTTATCCCTAACATGATTGCTGAAGAAGATGGGGTTCATGTTGCCAACTCTTTTTTTGCCACTATGGACTGTAGCCCACCACACTCCTCTGTCCATGGGATCTCCAGGCAAGAATACTGGAGTGGATTGCTATCTCCTTCTCCAGGGAATCTTCCTGACCCAAGGATTGAACCAGTGTCTCCTGCAAGCCTCCTGCATTGGAGGCAGATTCTTTACCACTAGCCAACAGATGGCAGTCTCCAAGGGTAGGGTGAAAACAATTGTGCTTTAGAGCCTAGGAATATGGAATGATTTTTCTGCAGCGTCAAAAGTGGAGCTTCTTGTTTATTTGACGATTTTTCTTCCTTGGACCATGTATTTAAACAAGTGTCTCCTTTTGGTGCAGTGTTTCTTCAAATTTATTTATAGAAGAACTTTTCCTTCCCCCTTCTAATCTGTTTTTCATATTTTGGTGAAAGGGATAATATATAAAATTTTACAAGGATTTAGCTTTCTTTACATTTCCTCTATGCGGACATCTGGCCTTCTCATTAAGGACGTGATGTTCATTCATAGACCCGCTCTGTCCCTAATTCACGCTGAAGAGCAGTGCAGTAATTTGAAGAATACACTGTCTTCCAATGCCTTTTAGAAAGGTTCTTTTAAAAAAAAATCTATCTAGCACTCTTCAGTGTGTTTTATTCTGCTCATATCGTTAATTTCCTAAATTTCCCTTTCAGTGTCTTTTCCCAGATAAAATACATAGCATTGTTATTTTCTGGATTTTGCCAAAAGTGTGCTTTTTTATGCTTCAAGTCTCTCACTAGGACCCATCTAAATGTTAGGGTTTAGGGCTAAGGAAACAGGCAGAGCAAGCAAGCAGACTGCCCACAAAACATGCTTCATTTATGCATGACAATGACCTCTGAAGTGCTCTATTCCTGCTGAGAACACCTCAGGTTTGGTCAGACTTTGGAAAGCTTGAATTAGAGTTCATAATCTTTTGAAAGCGATATAAACCTAAGGTTGGCTCAGTTCCTGTGATGTCATCAAAACATTTAATTATGTGAGAGAAATGTTTGGATAGGGTGCATGGAAAATACACACACACACACACACACACACACACACAGATAAAACACAGATACACACACACTTGCTCACATACCCAAGCATGTGAAATGCAATAGTTCAACCCTGGGCCAAGGAATTGATGCCAATTTCAGAATCTTCACCTAAAAAAATCTTGTCTAGAAAGCCTTCATGATGCATTTATATTGTGGAGGTCATAATAACAATAGTTTAAAACAGAAACAGTGGTTTGAGCAGAAAATATTGTTGTCCTTGTTTGATTTCAGCAGGGATGTGTATTTCAAACAAGGCTTTGGGTGATTTGCATCTTTCTAATGTGCTGGTACAATAAGTTTCTCCTTAAAAGTTCTCTGCACTTTAGAGAATCAGTTATATATAGGAATCTATTTCCATTGACAAGCTGATGAATGGCCTGCCCAGTAATACAGATGAATGTGGGTAAACATATTGGGTGCAATGTATTTTAATGACGTCTAAACAGTCAGAGGTTGGGATACCTAGCTGAGAAAGGTCTGCTGAAATTGAACCTGCTTGTTTTCTTCAAATTTATTCCCAGTAATTTATGAGTTTGAATGTGGTCTGAAAGTTTGTATTTCCTGTGGTTTGCCCTCCTTTGGAGTTGAGTTGGGGCTGTGCTCCATTTAGGATGGCAAACGAGTTGCTTTAAATTTAAGTGGTTTCTGGAAGTGGTATTCCTTAATAACCATTAGGTCCACAGAATTAGAGTGAATCACACATTCTTCTGAAACCTCACACAGCACCTGGTGTTCCAGTCCTAGGAATAGGCCTTAGAAAAGCAAAGGATCTGGTAGGTTAACTAGAAATTGTGATGCACCAACAAACACATCACATAGCATCACTCACGCTGTAGTGTAGCCCAAAGTGCATACTTGAATTCATCAAGACTTCAGATAGAACATCTATCTTATGAGAGAAACAGGGGCTAGAAGAACAAGTTAAACACCACCACAAGGAAGCAACCAGACAACTCTACACGGTGGAACATTCCATAGGACCTCTGGCCTGACCTCTTCAACAAGTCAGCAGCATAGAAAAGGGAAATCCTAGATGACAAGAGATTTGAAAGCTATAGGAACTAAGTGCAATGTACAATGCTGACATATACAGTGGTTTGGACAAGCAGCTGTAATGGACATTTTGGGATCCATTGGAAGAATTACAATATGGTCTAGCTTTTAGAAGAGGACAAAATTTACTAAAGTGACAGCAAAAAGTAGATTACAAAAATTCAAAAAAACACATGTCTGTTCGTGTGCGCATGTGTAAAGATTTGGAAGCATATACGTTGGGAGCCAGCGTGAGGAACTCCGCCCATGGCAAAGGTCATGAGGAAGGAAGCTTGGCACACGCAAAGGCGTGATCAAGCCTCAGGAAACCCCCTGTTCCCGAGCATCTACCCCAAAACCAGAGTACTTTACGGGGAGCTCTCCCCCATAACCATTTCTCTCAGAGAAGGAGTTAACTTGCAGCTCCAGTTAATAAAAATTCCTGGGCGTGACAAGAGTGTTTCAACTTACGAACTCTGGAGGTTCTCTGGCCTGCCTGATCAGGCCCGTCCGGCCGCATTTGATTGTTTACAGCCTCCCAACAGTGAGAGGCACGGGATGTTTTAAAACTTTCTAAATACAGACTCTTTTGAGAAGTTAGAAGATAATTAGTATAGCATTAGTAGGTTGATTAGGAATTATATTGGTGAAGGGTTTTTTCATTTGTCGTGCCAATAATTACTGCTAATTCCCTGCCCTGGGTGTGACAAGGATGTCTCAGGTCAAACCTCTCTGCTGACAGACTAGCTCGTGTGACAACCTCTCAACCATAAACAGCACAGAGAGTTTGGAGTATTAGCATAGGGCTTTTTTCATTGTTGAGTCAGTGATTGCCATCAGGCCTCCATATCCTTAGGCACCTGGGAATATATTAATCAATGTATTTGGAATATAGAAAAGGAAATATAGTAGTTTTTTGATGTTAGCAATACTAGACTTTTTGAGTTAATGAATTTTCTCTTTTATTATAGACCACTGTACTTTGTTATAAATCACTGTGTCCTTGCTATGCAAAAATGTAACTTTATCACTATCTTAGGACAAAATAGATCTTAAGGGAAACATTGGTGAAGGGTTTACATTTGTTGAGCCAATTTTTGCTGCTAAATCTCCATATTCCTGCCCTTATAATGAATATAACTAGCATATAGGAGAAATAAGTATTAACCTTTAAGATTAATCATGTTAAACCTTAGGTTAAGTAAATTCCTTTCTTGATTGTAACTCACTACACCCTCACCCTATAGGAATGCAACTTTATTTGGAGGGTGGCACCTGATTTAAGAAAAAATCACCCCTGGAAAAATAAGTTTTCTGGTTGACTGACCAGTATCAGAAAGGGCCATAAAATGTCAGCAGACCTCATGGCCAAAAGATGATGAAACTCATAAAACCTTTGTATAATTTTATATGAAGCACCTGATTGTGACAAGGGTCAGGTCTGCTGACCCCCGCATGACTCTGTATTCATCCCTATGTATAACAAAAAGGTATATAAACAAACCTGGAAAATGAAGAAATCAGATCAGTTTCTGAAAAGACTGATTCCCCCATGTCGTTTCTTTCTTGCTCCCCACTTTCCTGGCTGAATTACCATCTGAAATGTGGGTACTCACCAAGCCTGCTGATTCTGCCTGGGCTTCTGAGATTGGACCGGGGAGGCCTCAGTGCCTCCTCTCCTTTGGGAGAATGGAAAGACGCCTGTTACCTACGTAGGTGGTGATTGGTATTCCATGTAAACAAGTTATTCAGCCTCTTTTCTCCACTAATTCTCCCACTACACTATCTGTTTCTAATCTCCCTCTATATCTGTAATTAAATAAGTTTTTTCCAGGACGCCGACTCCGTCCCCACCTTCGAATCACCCTGTATCCACCGGGGCTGGACCCCAGCACATATACACACATATACTAAATTATACTGGTGATCTTAGGGTGGGTGGATGCATGTATTTGTTTCCAGTGGCTGCTGTAGCAAATTACCATCATCTTAATGGTTTAAAACAATTCAAATTTATTATCTTATAGTTCTGAAAGTCAGAAGTCTGAAAACAGTTTCACTGAGATAAATTCAAAGGCTCCTTCTGGAAGCTGTAGGGGAGAATTTCTTCCCTTTGCTTCTAGCTGCTAAGGGACACCTGCATTCCTTGGTTCACAGCACCACCTCACTCTGACCTCTACTTTATCATCACATATTCTTCTCTCTCTCTGCTTTCTTTGTTACACTGCCTTCTCTGACTCTGACCATTCTGTCTCTCTGTTACAGTCACCTTTGTGATTATAGTCAGTCTACCAGACAATACAGGATAACCTCCCCCACTCAAGATCTTTAACTTAATCATATTTGAAAAGTCCATTTTACTGTTTAAGACAACATATTCACAAGTTCTGGAGACTAGAATATGGATACTTTGGGAAGGGCAGGGGATTATTTGGCTACCATAATCAGTTCAGTTCAGTCGCTCAGTTGTGTCTGACTCTTTGTGATCCCATGGACTGCAGTACATCAGGCTTCCCTGTCCATCACCAACTCCCAGAGTTTACTCAAACTCATGTCCATTGAGTTGGTGATGCCATCCAACCATCTCATCCTCTGTTGTCCCCTTCTCCTCCCGCCTTCAATCTTTCCCAGCATCAGGGTCATTTCAAATGAGTCAGTTCTCTTCATCAGGTGGCCAAAGTATTGAAGTTTCAGCTTCAGCATCAGTTCTTCCAATGAATATTCAGGACTGATTTCCTTTAGGATGGACTGGTTGGATCTCCGTGTTCTCCAACATGTTTTCTTCATCTCTTTATCTTTACTCATCTGATTTTATGCAGTGCACATGTCCTGGTTCTTTAGTATTAGAAGTTAAATAGCATAGTTTTGCCCATCTGAAAGCTTTGCAGTTGCCCCTTCAACTGGATGTGGTGCTCGCTCGGCTTTTCTGTGGCGCCTCTAAACCTCAGGCTTGCTTAGATTCCAGTATGAATGTCTGAAGTTGATGATTTAAATAGCCTTGCAATTGGTCTCCCTTACTCCAACCTCCTCTGACACTCTGTTTAACCTGTCTATGCCGGACCAGAGCATCACCTGGAAGACCAAATTTGACCAAGAGTCTCTCTTTCAAAATCTCTCAAGGGTTCCCTGTGGTCTACAGGATAGGGTAGCTACTTCTCCAAGCCCTGGCACAGGCCACATCTCAGTGGGTTAGTTCATTTTCCCCTCAAGGCTGCCCTGCCAGTGCCCTATTGCATCAACCCTTCTGCTGGCTCCTACAGATGACGTCAAGGTGCTGGTTCCTATGGATGTCATCAGGGTGAATTCTGATGTTCACAGCCCTTTGTTGTTATCTCAGATCCTGACAGAATCTGACTGAGTGGGCAGAGTCACTCCCCACTGAGGACAACCAGAGTCTGCAGCGACCCTACTGGAGCAGGAGGCAATGCCAATGGTGCTGAAGACCCATTCCCCTGAGATTCCTGGACCCCCTCAACATCAATGCCACTGGGGTCTTGGGTGTTTGGTGCCTTTTCTATGTTAGCGTCCACAGAGTCCCTATGCCTGAAAACCTAGGATAAGATTTTGGAGGTGGAATGAAAAGACTGTCTAGATAAGAGAACCCCACCCATTCCCCAGCACTGGCCCAATGGCTCCAAACTGTGGCTCCTACTCTCTCTTTCCTAGGACAAGCATGTAACCAGGCAGCTCCACAATTCCTCATAAAACAGACCTTGGGTGGGAAGTGCCCACAGCCTCCCAACAGGCCCAGATGTGGCTGAAAGCTCAAGCAAATACATTCTGATATATTTCATTCCATAGTATGAACCAGGAACTATCTCACTGACAATAATATGACTAAACTAAATGTGTTCAGGACACCAGGTAAAATGAACAAATACTTTCTTCAAGACCATGCTTCTGAATTTCTTAATTTTGATTTATTAGCACTTTCAATGCTTGTGTGTTTGTAGCACGTATACATGTCAAAGCTATAAGAAAAATGTGTGCAAAAAAGCTTGAGGCTGAGAAGCTCCTTTCAAGTAATTTAATGATATTTTGCAGATCTGGGAAAGCCCTTTTTTATCCCAGGGGGTGCTAATGGTAAAGAACCCACCTGCCAATGCAGGGGACGTAAGAGACACGGGTTTGATCCCTGGATTGGAAAGATCCCCTGGAGGATGGCATGGCAACTCACACCAAGATTCTTGCCTGGAGAATCCCATGGACAGAGGAGACTGGAGGGCTATAGTCCATAGGGGTGGCAAAGAGTCGGACATGACTGAAGTAACTTTGCAGGCACATAACCCCATATTCAGCAACAAGTTGAATGGTTCTGCAAAGATGCAGCTTGACAAATGTTCTTTTGCAGTTTGCAAATAAGAAAAATGTCTCATAGGGAGAGTAAGAAATCTTCCAAGACCTTCTTGAACCCATGTCTCTGGCCTGCCTTGTCACCACACCTACTCCTTGCTCCTATTCTCTATTAATAGTGATACCTCGGTAAGCAAAAACCAAATAGCTAGGCAGAGCTGTCGACCCACCGGCAATTCCATGCAATCCATTTTGTTATGTAGCATGCTTTACAGATGATGTTACAAAACTCAGAGTTTGGCAAAAAGCCCTTCTTCTCAAATATTTTATGTGGAAAGAAGAAAAAAAGAAGATGAAAAACATATCCAGATCTTTTTTGAAAATTACTTACAATCAGCTGGAAGGTATTCAGTGAACTTTGTTTTACAGCGTTTTGTGGCCAGTTACAAATTTGGGTCACGCCCTGCAATCAATCTCTGCCTGGAACTTTCACTGAAGCCATCAGGGGAATTAGAAATAAAACGTTAGAGGCAGGCTCAAGAATGCGCAGATGAGCCGGAGAAACTTGTAACTGACTCTCTGGATGCGTGATGAAAGGACAGCTAGATACCTCAGCTCCAAGCCCTGGACCAGGTTCTCATCCAATGTCACTCAAAATGAAACTTGGAGTGTGTTTCCTCCATTGCTTATGGCACAAAGTCTTTACTGACTTAACCGAGACCGAATCATCTCTCTGTGATTATTTTATTGGCTGTAAGATCCATGAAATAATGGTTACAACATGAAACTGTACTGTGTCTGAGAAACTGGGGGGAACAGCCAAGTCTGATGGGCGTTCTATGTCTTTTTCGGCAAGCATCTGCCTTCTTTGCCTGGGAAGCTTAGCATATTTCTAAAGGAATAAATGTGATTCCCCACAAAATCTGGTGAGTGAAAGTGACTCTCTTTAATAAACATTCTTATTTGTAAAGAATCTGGCTTTCATCTCCAAAAAGTGAGGGAGAGAAGAGCCTGGGAATGCCGCTTTCGTTTTCTTCAGAGGACCACAAAGATGTCTCCAGTTCTTCCTGGAAGCAAGCTACTATGTGTTGCAGTCCCTCAGAGTCACTCTTTGAAAGGAGTTCCAGAGCAGTGGAAACTGAAGGTAACATTCAAACTGCTAAGGATTTAAATGGAGAGGTTAATCCCTTAAACCCCCAAATCCTAGGGAAGAAATTTTTATCCTAAACATGGAGATCCTTGTCAATATTCCATTTAGTATCCAACCTCTTTGATTTGTTTTCAAAGAAAATCAGGCAATGAAAATAGTGGAAATCATGACCCGGACTCCAAACTTTGATCCCTGGAGATGCTGGTTGCATAATAATATGGTAGTTCTATAACAGAGAAGGCAATGGCACCCTACTCCAGCACTGTTGCCTGGAAAATCCCAGGGATGGAGGAGCCTGGTGGGCCACAGTCCATGGGGTTGCTAAGAGTTGGACACGACTGAGCGACTTCACTTTCACTTTTCACTTTCATGCATTGGAGAAGGAAATGGCAAGCCACTCCAGTGTTCTTGCCTAGAGAATCCCAGGGACGGGGGAGCCTGATGGGCTGCCGTCTACTGGGTCGCACAGAGTCGGACACGACTGAAGCGACTTAGCAGCAGCAGCATAATAGTTCCATCCACAAGAAATAGCTACCATTTATTGAGCATTTATATGCGATTCATGGGGTCTCAAAGAGTCGGACACAACTAAGCAACTAACATTTTCACTTTCATGAGTTAAGTGCTTTGCATTAAATACCTCGTTTAATCCTTACAAGAACTGTACAAATTTGTACTATCATCCCTATTTTATTGATATAAACAAGAGAACTGAAGCTCAGAGAGGTTAAGTAACTTGTCAAAATCACACAGCAGTTCAATTATGGAGCTGTGGGTTGAACATGTTCCATGCGGCTCCCAATCCTGTCTTTTATCAGTGCACAGAACTGTAACCACCCCCAACTCTGAGACAGGTGGCAGAGATCCTAGTTAGACTCGGGGGTACTGAGGAGAGGTCCATCCTGAGAGGGACAGTGTGGAGCCTGAGAAATAGAACCAGGATGCTGCCAGGAACCCCTCTAATATAAGCAAAGGGGACCCCATTTGGACGAATGGTGATGGCAGGAACTGAGCCAGAAGCAGGCTTCAGAGCAGCAGAGAGGAAGTGGGGCTAATGACCAGAGGTGCCCAAGAAGACCAAGCAAGTCAAGTCAGGGAGCTGGGTGGGATCTCCCTACGGAGAAACCAGCTCGAAAAGAGAATCTCTTCTTCCTTCTTAGACTCTCAGGCTGCCTGGCAAGGCTGTGGCAGCACCCAGAACAAATGAAAAGTTAAGTCCGGAGCCCTGCTGGCTATGGTGATGGCTGTTGCTACACTGACTGGTATCTTATTTTGGATCTGCTGAGAAACAGACATTAGTCCTGGGAGGGCAAGTGAGGGCTACACCTATGAGGAGAATGGGGAGCCTTCAGACTGCAATGCCAGCCTGAACCCTGAGGAGGAAGGAAGACAGGGAGGGAGGAAAGACTGGGAAGAATCTCGGGGGCACGGTTCTGAGGAGGGTTTGGCCAGGCTGACGGGGTACTGCTTGAAGCAGAGTTGCCTGTGGGAAGAGCCTTGGATCTCTCGGAAAAGGGTCACCAAGGGAACCCGCCCTCCGTCAATGTCTGGGAGCAGCCCACACAATGCGGGCTCAGCACAGACTCGGTGGTGGATCTGGAGAGACGGTGACGGCCATCAGTCAACAGGCCGGGTGGTGGCTTTTCACAGTCACCCCAACTGGCTGTCTCCTTGCTGGCTCCAAAACAGGGTAGGGAACTCATGCCGAACCACTGGGATGGCGCGCGTCGGGGTTAACGGCGCATGCGCCACAGTCTCTGTGCCGCTTTAGTGGGAGAGTACGTGTCAGCGTCCAGCTGAGCCCAAGCAATCCCAAGGCAAGGGCAGCTCTCGTTTTATTAAGCCATTTAAGAGGGGGCAGAGGTCATCCTGAGGAACCACACCCTGGTCTCAGCTCCTTCCTGGGATTACCAGTCGTGCTCTTCTGAGGAGATTCCTGCAGCTTCTAGAAACTCCATCTCTCTTCCCACCCTCCCCGCACTGCTCTCCCTCCCCACCCAGTCAAGAGAGCCAGGCTGAGTTACACGATGCTCCTTTGGAGCACAGGTGGAGAAATCAATCCACCTTTCTTTCTCTTGACCTGAGCCTCCTGATTAGAGAGTCAAGCCCACTTCCCTTTGGAGCAGAATTCCTCGTCTGAATTGTAAGTTGAACTCACTCGGTCTCGTTGAGATAAAGACCAGCTTCTGAACAGAAACGGTTTTGATTACAAAACGAAGACTGTGAGATGTGAGGTTTGGGGCTCCACCAAAGGGGTGCGGTAGGTCTGAGGCGGACCCTATTGATTAGCGAGTTAAAGAAAATAGCGTTGTGTTCTGTCGATGCCCTTGGGTAATGCCATTCTTGCCCTCCCTGGTGACCATTTCATTTAATTATTTTAAGGCAGGGTTTTATGGACTGTATTTGCCAGACCTCATGTTTGCTGGGGGCACCTCAAGTTTCAGACATTTACAGGGGTTGACTCTAGTTAAGATTCTTTTTGTTGCAGATGAATTCAGTTCGGGAACTAGCGTGTGGAATGGAAACCTCAGCTAGAAGGGCAGTAAAAACAGCCTTCTTCTAGAAAACATTAAGAAAATCCTAGAAAAATTTTCAGAATGAGAAAGGCATGTACCCACAGAGATTCTCTCAATTTGGAGGATTTCATCATAAAAATACAGTAGCATCTGAAAGATAAGCACAGAGGGAAATTAAAAGAAAAGTTCCTCCATCAGAGAGCCTGGCATTGCCTTCCTGTCCTCCACTGACAAAGAGCCCAATTTTCTGGCATTTGAGAATGAGTAATATTTAAAGATTTAGGGAAAATTAGTCAAATGCACCTTGATTATAAACACATGGACCCATTTCATTTGGCTATTTTAAAATGTGGGTTTTAACCAGCTGCCATTAATAGTGAGGGTGCTGCTGGCCTGTTTTCCCCTCTTCTTGTAATAGACACGGCCGAAAGGAAGAAATATTTAGCCTTTTTGGATCCCTTTCCAGAGCAGGAAGAATTATTGAGTATAAATTGTATCTTCCTATCTCCTGAAACAAACAAAACCTTCTACATTAAATAAAAGGAAAATTAACAATCAGGATTAGGTAAAAAGCATTACATTTCCTTGGGGCTCAAGTTACAAAGATATGTTTCTGTAAAAGAAAGCAAGGTCAGTTACCACTATTAAACTTGTATATTGTTTTATACTAAGTCCTTTCAGTGGCCTCTCTGAGGGACCGTTTAGTTTGTATTACAGTCTAATAAACTCCAGGTGCACAGGACAAACTGAGTAATCAGAACCCGATGGCCCAACCTAGTTAAAAATAATGTGGTACATTCCTGGTTCTCTGCGTTTAATTTATTGTTAATCATTGTTATTACTTACATTTATTGGGTAGTTTTTCCAGATTTATTAGGCACTACATTTAACAGTGTTATCGCTTGTAACTGACCATCAGTGGAATCGAAAACATATTTTTGTAAAGACTCTTACCCTAATTAGTAAGTTGTTTTCCTTTGAGACGAAACAGACCCCCAAAATGACTCTGTTATTTTCCCCTAGAGTCAGAGAGAAACTCTGGCGCAAAACCCACTTTTGCTAAAACCACCTGTCTGATGATAGAGAAGGGGTATCATTTCTGAGATACTGAGTGACCTTTCCATTCAAAGCAGAAAAATGAGGGATGTTATTCTACACGTCAGAGGTAGTTGCCCACCCCAGTTGGACAGAAAACCTCCTGGGGCGAGGTTTCCAGGATACAAACGACAGACAGGTGAGAACCTAGTTCTCCACCTGCCTGGAATTCCATAATCCAGAAGCAAGCCTTTGGATGAATGGGAGAACTGATGTTTTGATGAAAATTCACACTCAGGTATAAGTGACTGATACTCTCTTGACCTTTTCTAAGAGCTGTTTTGGAAAGAAGGTGGGAGAGAGTGCAAATTACCACAAGAAAAAAGATTAGAAAGAGGAGAAACCGAATAGAAGCCTTCTTCTCTTTTCTTGTCCCTAATTTCACGGGTCCCAGTCTTGCCAGAGAGCAGTATCTCCCACTTGGAATGCAGTGAAGGCAAGTGGCCAGGACAGAAGATTTGTCCCCAGGGAATGGGGTCATTCATTTGGCTCTGTACACTGCACACCTGTGAACCTGAGCAAGGTGCAGGCTCAGAGCTCAGGAAGTGGCCCCTAAGTACTCTCCAGTCTTTGATGAGCTCTGATTTCTTGGCACGCACCAATGAGGTGCATTGATAATTACTTGCTGGATGTCCGAATGAATGTCAATTCCCTTCACATTCTAAAGACTACTAGATGGTAGGCAAGAATCATAGGCTCTGGTCCCCAGTTTTCTGAGTGACCTTGGGCAAGTGGTTGGTCCTCCCAGGAAATTCAGCTTGCTCTTCTGTAAAATGAGACAATGTGGTCATCCATTGATTGCATTGTTCGTTGTTGTCGTTATTCTGTCACTAAGTCACATCTGACTCTTTGAGACCTCATGAACTGCAGCACGCCAGGCTTCCCTGCCCTTCATTACCTCTCAGAATTTGGTCAGATTCATGTCCATTGACTCAATGATGCTACCTAACCATCTCATCCTCTGCTGCCCCCTTCTTTTGTCTTCAATCTTTCCCAGCATCAAAGTCTTTTCCAATGAGTTGGCTCTTTGCATCAGGTGGCCAAAGTATTGTAGCTTCAGCTTCAGCATCAGTCCTTCCAATGAGTATTCGGGATTGATTTTCTTTAGGATTGATGGGTTTGATCTCCTTGCAGTCCAAGGGACTCTCAAGAGTCTTCTCCAGCACCCCAATTCAAAAGTATCAATTCTTTGGCCCTCAGCCTTCTTTATGGCCCAGCTCTCACATCTGTCCATGACTACTGGAAAAACCTGATTGCATTAAGGCTTTCAGTTATTCACAGATCCAATCCCTGTTCCAATTCACACCCAAATCCATACTCTTCATCAATTAGCTTTACAGTGCCTCTCACCTAAGAGGCAGCGTCCACTTCCCTATTCCTGGAATCCAGGCTGGTCCTATGACTTGCCCAGCCAAGAGATGCAGCAAGAGTGGAAGTGTCGGCTCTAAGTGAGTCTTTAGTGTTTCTGCTTGCCCTCTAACCTAGTGTCCTGGGGGAGGAGAGACACATGGAGTGAAGCTGAGTCACCCTGGTCTCCCCAGCCAAAGTCAGCCTCGGCCAGCTGACAACCACCAATCCCTGGATATGTGAGTGAGTCCAGCCAAGACCAACAGTCCTGCTAACTCCAGACAGGAGAGCGCTGAATGTTTGTTATCCTGTGCCACTGAATTCATCACTGTTTGTCATACAGCATTGTTGTGACAATATATGACTGATACAGCTTCCCTTATAGTTCAGTTGATATAGAATCCACCTGCAACGCAGGAGACCCAGGTTCGATTCCTGGGTCAGGAAGATCCCCTGGGGAGGGAAGTGGCAACCCACTCCAATATTCTTGCCTGGGAAATTCCATGGACAGAGGCGCCTGACCGGCAACAGTTCATGGGGTCACAAGAGTCGGACACGACTTAGCAACTAAGCCACCACTCCAGACGGTGCCGTTAGATGATCTCTAAGATTCATTTCTGCTCCAAATTCTACAGCAACTTAGAACCTACTCCAATATATCAACAATTACCTAGCCCTAATTTTATCCCCCCAGGAGACCCCCATGGGTCTCTTTACCTCCCTAGGCCCATTTCAAATAGAGAATGATAATCTTGCCACTCCCCGTGTACCTCATCGGCACGGCCCCTCACAGGGGTATTTTCAAGGACAATTTGAATATTTAATATGGAATCACTTTGAACCATTCAAAAGGCAGACTCCATTATGAGTTAACACTTAGCCATAAAAATGTTCCATCTTCTTAGGAATCTCATTAGGAAGCCCCCTAAGGTGCCATGGCTTCGAAGATAAGCAAAAGAATCAAGTAGACGCTATTTAAAACCCCTTTGGGTCTCTTACAAGGTGTCCACATTCAGTCCTCTAAATTAGTATTTTTGTCTCAGAGCCACTGTAGAGCAACCCCTTTTGATGCCTCGGAGGGTATTTCCTCACTCATTTCAGGTTTTTGATCCAAATCATTTTGACCCATGGTTTAGCTACGTGGAGCCAAATGTGAATTTAAGATAAATTGTTGGGCAGTGAAATGGAAAAGACAAGAAAGAGATGAGAAGTTACTCCATTCATTCCTCCATTCATTCAATAAATAGCTCACAAGTGTTGACCATGTCATAGGCCTATATTTCCCGTTTTTGTTTAGGATTCCGAGGTGACTAAAAGCGATCCTGGTCTTGCTGTCACAGGTGTTCTGGGGTACGTGTTAGAGGACAGAAAGACACCAAACAATTAATTACAGGAATGTTAAGGAGCCAAATCATTAATTTGGCAATTAGAATGTACCACGTGTTCTTCCTACCCTTCCAATACAAACTGTATCCTTGGGTAACTTAAATAGAAATGGAGGGCAAGTTTATCTTTTAGACATGTTATAGCTAATGAACAAAGAAAAAATCAAAATGTCATCATTTTGTAATCCTTACAACAAATGTTGAGTGTCAAAGACCACTAACATCAAAGACATTATATGCCTTTTGAGGGAAGAAGCCATCACTTCCTAAGAAGAAGCCTTATGATAGATACAAATTTTTTTTTTTTAATCGAACTTTAAACCAATCAACCCTTAAGACAAATTTTCGATTTATAAGAGATTCAGAGAACAGAAGAACATGTTCAGTGCACCAAGGGGATGCAGTCAGCAAAATCTTGACTGTGGGAAACTCTGCAGAACAAACAGAGTTTGTTGTTGTCTTTCAGTCACCAGGCTGTGTCTGGACTCTTTGCAACCCCATGGACTGCAATACGCTAGGCTTCCATGTCCTTCACTATCTCCTGGAGTTTGCTGAAACCCATGTCCATTGAGTTGGTGATGCCATCCAACCATCTCATCCTCTGTTGCCTCCTCCTCCTGCCTTCAATCTTTCCCAGCATCAGGGTCTTTTCCAATGAACTGGAATTTTCTCACAAATAAATCACAAGGGGAAAAAATGAGACAGGGAGGAACTTATAGATTAACAAAAACTTAAAAGATATATCAAAAATGAGACAAAACTAAATGAGATTCTAGGATGCACACTCAAATAATAAAGCAAAGAAGGAAGAAGATTGAAAAAAAAAAAAAGGAAGAGATGAACATAAAAGTTAAGAGGCAGGAGGCACCCTCTGCAGAGCATCAGGGTTGGCTGGCAACATTCTATTTCTTGAGCTGAGTAGTGCTGTCAGTCTTATTCATCTTACAATAATCCTTGAAACTACACTTTTCGTGTAGTTTTATGCATCTACATTTTACAGAGCAAAAAGTTTTTAAAGGCTTAATTATATACATTTTTTAAACATCGCAATTTATATAAATGGTCCAAGGAGAAGTTTCAGGGACTGAAAGACTTTTCCTAGTATGGCAGAGACAGCTAAGTAAGGAGATAAAAGACTTTCACGCAGACAAGATAGCAAGAGCAAAGGCCCTGAGGTGGAAAGGGGGATTAATAAACACAGTACCTGCTATAGAACTGGAGATAAATGGTAGGTCTTTCCACAAATGCTTATTACACTGAGGTTCATACACAAGGGGCATACAAATCTAGTGTTAATGGGAGAGTTCACCACAATCTTAGTCACTCAAAACAACACAAATTTATTACCTTATGGTCCTATAGGTTAGAAGTTCAACCCAGGTCCCATGAAGTTAAAATCAAGGGGCTGGCAGGGCTCTGCTCCTTCTGGAAGTTTTAGGGGACAATGCATTCCCTTGCCTTTCCTGGCTTCTGGGGGTCCCTACATTCCTTGACCCTCTTCCTCTGTCTCCAAAGCGAGCAGAAGAGGATTGAGGCCTCTTCACACAGCATCAGATGAGAGGACATTCTCCTCCACTCCCATTGGAAGACACTTGTGATCACACGGGGTCCATTCAGATAATCCAGGATAATCACTCTGGTTTGAGGTCAGCTGTCTAGCAAAGCTAATTACCATCTGGAACTGTAGGTCTCCTTGGCCATGTCACAGAACATAGTCACAGGTTCTCGGGATTAGGACTTAGACATTTTTTATTATTCTGCCACCACACTGAGCCAATGTTTATTGAGAAACTGTTATGTAAGAAGAGCTTCCCCAGTGGCTCAGTAGGTAAAGAATCCACCTGTAATGCAGGAGATGCAGGAGACACAGGTTCAATCCCTGGGTCAGGAAGATTTTCCCTGGAGGAGAAAATGGCAACCCACTCCAGTATTCTTGCCTGAAAGATCCCATGGACAGAGGAGACTGGCGGGTTACAGTCCAAAGGGATGTAACGAGTCAGACACAAACTGAACAAATGTGCACTGACTTTATGTACCAAGCTCTCCCTGGGTGCTGAAGATGTGGGAGAGGAGACATGGGTAAGTTCCTTGCTTAGAGAGCTTGCAACTCAGAATTGCAAGCATATACAGATTGTCCCCAGTGACTTGAATACAAATGGAAAGAAGAGGGATAAAACCAATGCTGCTGTTCCCTTTAAAAATGTGAGTGTGTGCTAAGTCACTTCAGCCATGTCTGACTCTGAGACTCTATGGCCTGCAGCCCAACAGACTCCTCTGTCCATGGGATTCTCCAGGCAAGAATACTGGAGTGGGTTGCCTTGCTCTCCTCCAGAGGATCTTCCCAACCCAGGGACCGAACCGGAGTCTCTCATGTCTCCTGCATTGGTAGATTGGTTCTCTGCCACTAGCACCACCAAGATACTGTTTGTTAACTTTTAACCTTGCAACAATTGGCACTAAAGCCCAGTATCTCCATTTATCTGACCCATAGCATTATTCTGTTTCTAGTGGGGGTTTTTTTCATATTTAAAAAAAAAACTAAAAATTAAGTGGGGTTTTTTCTTTTTCTTTTTTTTAAATCTAAAAATTAAGAGTTGTGTTTTTTTTTTTTAATACCCGTGTGCTTATCTTTGGAATCCAATTTGGTCTGAGTTTTAAAACATATTCTAAAGCATTCCTAATGTAAAACTTTTCTGCTTCTGGTTTCCAATGGAAATTTATTATTTGAGGGCAGACTTTTAAACATGTCACTCTTTGCCAGCATGCCTCAGGGTACAAGCACAGTGAATAAAGGGTATATTGAAATAGAATATTTCAAATAACTAGCAGCATCATTAAAACATCAAATTAAGTGAACAAAAAACAAACAGATTCTAGTTTCCTTGTATAATCAAATAGTCTTCATTAAAGGATCTCAAGTGGATTGTAATACCAGCTATGCCAGCTGTGACTTCCAGTTAAGTACTCATCTTACTGGGCAAAAAAAAAAAAAAAATAGTGGAGGAAAAGGAAAAACACTTCAGCCCCACCAGACACCCAAAATTTATGTTAGTTTGTCCAAGGGTCTACGAAATCTCTGAAGGTGAAGGTGAATCTTCAACCCAAATGCTAAATCAGGAATTGTGGGGTGAGCACAGTCACCAGTCGTCAATGCTTTCTGGCCTCTTTCAAGAAAAGAAGTGCTTCCCACTCAGCATCTAGAGTTCAGTGATACCCAGTCGTCCGAGGTCTCTGTAGGCTCCTGACATTCCCGATGGAACAGCTCGTCTCTGCATGCCAGGAACCCTAGCATTCTTGCACGCACCTGCTAGATGTCAGGCACTGCGTTAAGCAAAAATGCCTCCAAACATTTTCAAATTCTCTCCTGGGGTGAGACATCCACCCCCATTTCTAGCAAAAGATTTGCCCAGCCGTCTCCATTCGTAGTGAATTCTCCTTGACCTTGTCACACAGTAGTACGCTCTGTTCATGAGAGATTGAGCATAAGCACCACTCTAGATGGTCAACATGGTGGAGATGCCCCTGGCTGCCTGTGACCAGATGCCAGTCTAGCTTTATGATGACAGTCTTAGCCTAGCCCTGGCCCTGAGTGGGATCTCAGCCAATAGTCCAAAGGGAAACAAAGGGTGAGGCCCTTAGGAGAACAGGCCAGGAATCAAGGGACCTGGGTTTAAATCCAGGCTCTGCCACTTCCTTCTATGTGACCTTGAGCCCTTACTTTATCCCCATGCCTCAATTTGTCCATCTGTAAGTAGAGTAAAACCTCCCTCTTACCTCCTAGGTCATGAGAAAACTGAATGACAGAATATATGTAAAGCACTTGGAACCACACCTAATGCTTAGCAAACACACCAAAGAACATCACTGTTTTTATTGTCAATGACGATGAAAGTAAAACGGTGCTTCAAAAGTGCATCTTAAGCAAATTCCTATTTATTCTACACATGGTGCTCAATGTGTGGGGTTTTTTTTTTTCCCCTTGGTGTTACTTTCTTCCTAGGAAGGAAATCATTCCTGAGTCCCTATTCATTGCTTCTTACTGTTTACTGGAATTTTGTTCCCATGCTGATGAACATGAGACAAAAAGGATCACATATCATTGGCCAGGAAAAGCAACATACGAAGGTAGCAGCAGTGCCCAGAGACATGATGCACACAGCAGGTTCTCTGTGGCCCTCCGAATCTCTGTGGATGGCAATGCCATTCACCACTCTGTTCAAGCTGAAAACCTGAGACTCAGTCTTGATTTTTCCCTATCCTCTTCTCCTAGCATATACCCAAAATATGATCCATCAGCAACTGCTACTGCTAAGTTACTTCAGTCGTGTCCGACTCTGTGCGACCCCACAGACGGCAGCCCACCAGGCTCCCCCATCCCTGGGATTCTCCAGGCAAGAACACTGGAGTGGGTTGCCATTTCCTTCTCCAATGCATGAAAGTGAAAAGTGAAAGGGAAGCCGCTCAGTCGCGTCCGACTCCTAGTGACCCCATGGACTGCAGCCTACCAGGCTCCTCTGTGTGTGGGACTTTCCAGGCAAGAGTACTGGAGTGGGGTGCCATTGCCTTCCCCCCATCAGCAACTGATATCCCACAGATATCTTGTGTCTATCAACTGATCTCCTGCTCTGCTGCCATGGATCCAAACCACCATCATTTCTCACCTGGACTTCTATAGTGTTTCTCTTCATTGATCTACCTTTGCTGCCCTACAACCCGTTCTTCCATAAGGTAACCAGAGTGATCCTTTAAAAATTCGGAGAGGCCCTTCATTCTGTTCGGGCGTCTTTAGTGCCTCGTCATTGTCCTTAGGATAAACTCCCCAAGTCATCTAGTTCCTGTCTGTCTCTCTGGACCTCATCATTACATACCATGTCCCCCCCATGCTTACTGTGTTCCAGCCACACTCTCCTTCTCTTTGATCCTCAGACAGCCAAGCTCTTTGTCTCCTTAGGGGCTTGTGCTGGCCTGTTCCCTCTCCCTGGAACATTCTGCACCCAGATCCTTGTGTGTCTGGCACCTTCATATCACTTGGATCTCCACTCGAATGTCACCTCCTCAGAATGACTTGTTCCTTGCTGTCTTCCCTGCATTTAGAAGGATGCCTGGCACATAGTAAGGCCTCCATTGATGTTTATGGAAGAATGAATGAATGAAGAGCCAAAACAACTGGACCCAGTTTTTTATGGAAGACAACCACCCCACCCTAAGTGAAGGGTCACAAAGATCATTCTTTCTATGAGGCTTTACATGTACTTTAGGAGTGATCAATCCACCCCCTCAAAACACCCATCCAACTATGCCAGAGAAAAACCAGAAAGCATGACTCCTGAGAAAAACAATGAGCTGAGAGTCGTGCTTCTTCGAGCAGATGAGGATCCACGCCAAATGCCTTAGATAGCTTTTAAAGTTAAGCAACCACACCATTGACAACAGCCAAAGAAAATGCTAACGCTCATACCAGAAGAGCTTGGGCTGACATTTCAACACAAATCAGGTTACTTTGTACTTCCTGGAAGTGCCTGATCTGGTCGCATAATGGGACACAATTCGATTAGCAAGGTTCCTGGCTGTTCTGAAATGCATCGGAAAAGGGATTGACTTTTAGAGAGAGCCTTGTGACACAGTGGACTCTGGCTCCTGCTCCCCAAACTCACCCTAAGCTCATCTGGCCCAAAAATGCAATTAGATGACAGTCTTGACAACCAGACAGAAACTCTTCTCTCTTCAGTCAACACAGTACCCCTGCAGGAGGAATTTTCCTGGGAGATCTATCTGAGATTCCCTGGTGGCTCAGAGGTTAAAGCGTCTGCTTCCAATGCAGGAGACCCGGGTTCGATCCCTGGGTCGGGACGATCCCCTGGAGAAGGAAATGGCAATCCACTCCAGTATTCTTGCTTGGAGAATCCCATGGACGGAGAAGCCTAGTAGATTACAGTCCACAGGGTTGCAAAGAGTCAGACACGACTGAGCGACTTCACCTTACCTATTTGAGATCAGAATGTTTCTCACTGAATATACATAATTTGTTGGCGTTGAGTCACTAAGTCATGTCCAACTCTTTGCGATCCCGTGGACTGTAGGCTGCCAGACTCCTCTGTCCATAAGATTTCCCAGGCAAGAATACTGGAGTGGGTTGCCATTTCCTTCTCCAGGGGAATCTTTTCAACCCAGGGATCAAGCCCATGTCTCCTGCATTGGCAGGCAAGTTCTTTACCACTGAGCCACCAGGGAAGCCCATATATATAACTGGCATTCAGTTAATCTAGTTCTTTTAACCATGATTTTAATACATGGCTCTGTAGAGAGGTGATAATTGCAGACATGGAAGACAGGTCAGAGTGGGAAGAAAAAAATGGCAGAAAAGGAGGTGGAGGATGCATGGAGAGATGGGCAGGCAGTAGCAGAGGAATTAAAAGAGAAAGCAAAGACAGGGGTGAAGTGGGATACTGTAAAGACTTGACCCAAGACCCAAGTAGGTCATTGTTTTCCTACTGTCCCTTCAACCTCATGAGTACCAGACCTATCAGCTCTTCAAAAGCCAGACAATACCTAATTTACCATTTTATCTTTTCTTACGCAGGGACTAGCTCTGAGTGTAATGAATGAATCAGAAATCTAAAGAATGGAGATACGAATTTAACAGTTTCTGAACTTGAGATTGCAACAGCATAGTCAGTATGCAGCAGAAAATCAAATGCGTGAAAATCACCAGCATGTGGGTGCCGTGTGCACTGGGACTGCTTTTATCCTACTCATTTTAGGGTGGAGGATGGGTGCAGGTCTGAGACATGGAATGGCAGAAGGGCGATCAGCTCATCCCATTTGTCTGAGACAGCCTTAGCTTTAAAAGTAAAAACCCCATGTCCTGGGAACCCCCTCAGTCACCCTAGACAGAGCTTTCAGCCAGTATTTGTTCAATGATTGAAAGATGTGACTATCTCACAGAGCTGTCAGAGGATCAAAGAAATTATGCCTAAAAAAATGATATGAGAATTTCAGTGAAAGTCTCTCAATCGTGTCCAACTCTTATGACCCCATGGACTATACAGTCCATGGAATTCTCCAGGCCAGAACACTGAAGTGGGTAGCCTTTCCCTTCTCCAGGGGATCTTCCCAACCCAGGGATCGAACCCAGGTCTCCCACATTGCAGGTGGGTTCTTTACCACTGAGTCTCCAGGGAAGCCCTATAGTGTTGGTAGTGTGTCTTAACTGATCCCCTCACTGCCCCTTTACAAAACCCTTCTCAGAGATTATTCCTTGTGGTCTTTGGATTAGAAATCGTGCTTCTTCTGACTGCCCAGCCAGGGTTAAGTGTAGGGAAACATGACATAATCTGATTCGGGAGACACTTCCTTTACACTCGGCCAGTGCGAGAGAGCGAGCTGGGATTCCTCCTCGGATAGATGACAGGCTGCGGCCAAAGGAGAGAGACAGGAAGAACTCAGGAATTGGGTCTGCAGCATTCAAGAGGAGGGAAAAGAGCCCATGATGGGAGCTGAGCATGTTCCAAGGCCTCAAGCAGGGCCTGCAGCGTGGAGCAGGCCACCGGGAGCACGGTGGCAAATTGTCCTTTTCAGGGAACACACTGTGGGCATGCGTGTGTCCTCCAAATCTGATCCCTGTTTTATTTTCTTCTACCCATAAGCCCTCTGAGCACATTGATACAGACACAGAAATTGACTGAAAGCCATCAGCATGCCCAACCTCAGGGCCTCTCATCAATAACATAAGAGCTGAGATTCTGAGTGTGCCTTTGTGTTCCCTAGCATGCCAAGGGCTCCAAGCACATGATCCTACTGTTTGTGACTGTAGCCTAGCAAAAGGAGGCAGATAGGATCCTCCCCATTCAGCTGGTGAAGAACATGAACCCCAAAGAAATCAGCCTGAAGTGACCCAAGCTGACCTGCGCAAAGCTGATATGAAATCTCAGCTTCCTGATGGCCCCTTCCTGCAAACCAATGCCTCTGGTTTCCAGATAGAAGGAACCAAGGCAAAGGGCACGGCCACAGGGTCTGGGAATCTGGCTGGGCTCCTGGAGCTGACCTCAGCTCAAGGTGGACACTGATTCCAAACAGGCTAGTAAATATGACCTTGGGGCTTGATGTCTCCTGGTAGTCTAATCAGAAGTTTCCATCAACTCTTTTAACCACAGTTTTTGTGAGTGAGAAGGTTGGAATCTGGCCCTTCGGAGGGTTACTGGTGAACTGTCAGCAGGGTCCTTTGGAGCCTTCTGTGCAAAAGCCCAAAATACCTTACCAAAATACCCCAAATTCCTCAGGGGCACAGGAGAATCAAAAGGCTGACAACCAGCCAACTGGGGAGCCCTGATGTAAACCGCTAGGTCATATTTTTGTATAAGCATTGTCACCTACTTAAAAGTCTGAGTCATTTTGCTAGTCCTGGGGGTTGCGGGTGTGTGTGTGGATGAGTCACATTGATGAGAAGGATACCTTTTTTTCTTTAACCTAGTTCTCTAACCTTTTACATGAACACTCATTGGTTCTGCCCTGCTCTTAAAATATCCAGATGGGTTGTGTAAGATCCAGCATCAGGATTGTTTGTGCAAGGTCACTTCATTTGTGAATTTGAGCCTTTTATTGCTCAGAACTTATGTTCTTATTTTTAAAAAGCTCAACCCACATTATAATAGCCAAAATAATTTTATATCCTCCCACAGAGCTGGAAACTTAAACTCAATTATGGAGGAATTGGGCCTCGGAATCAGAACTGAAAATGACTAGTTTAGTTTCCCAGTCCAAACTAAGCAAAGAATTGGAAGAAAGAATAGGAAAAAATGAATGAAATGTAAGGCGTTCTATCATTTCCAGAAAACAAAAGTTACCCGAGTGATTTAGGCTAGGGTTGTGCTTTCTCAAATTTTATTTTTAATTGAAGAAGTCCTTTGGAATTTGTTGACACAGTTAAGAAGAGAGACCTCAAATTCTTTTCCTTTTTGTGAAGTGCAAACACCAGCTGAAAGAGGAATAAGGAAGCCCAAGAGGAAGTAAAGGCTTCCCTATGAAGAGCATCCTGAGTCACATGATGCTTTGACACCAGGGTGACTCAACTCAAGATGCTGCTTGGGGAGTCTTTCTTAGCTTGATAGCTTGATAGACTGTCTTTATTCCTTCAACACTGAAATCTTTGAGCCATCCATGTTAAATTCCCAGAGTTTACAGAGCTGTCCAAAATTCCATAACAAGAATATATTTTAAGCCTGTAAAAGGTCTTCAACATGTTTTTGCCCTTTTAATAAGAACAAATAGGGTGAGGAATCAGGATAGTGTCTGCATAATTCTAACTTAAAACCTTCCCATTTGGAAAAGAGTATTTATTCACTTGATCAGAATTATACAAATTTATGAGTTACATGGATCATCTGTATCCGCTTTTGCTGCAGGAACAAACACCCTCAGCATCTCAGTGACTCAAACAACACTTATTTCTTGCTCAGAAACACTGAATGCTGTGGATTAACTGTGGCTCTGCTGAGTTCTGTTGGGTTTTGCTGCCATTAGCTTAGCTCAGCAACTTGGGTCTTCTCATTCAGCAACCTTGGTGAAAAGAGCCTCAGGGCCTTATGGTGGAGAGCAAAAGTGCGAAGAGACAAGTAGAAACTTGTGATACCTTGTAAGGTCTCTACTCAGAACCAGAACACTGTCACTTCTGCTCATAGCCATTGATCAAAGCAAGCCAAATGGCTGGGACCAAAGACAGTGAGACAGGGATACAGGATGTAGAGAGTGAAAGAGTGAATATAATTGAGTTGTTGTTGTTCGGTTGCCCAGTCGTGTCTGACTCTTTGCTACCCCATGGACTGCAGCACGCCAGGCCTCTCTGTCCCTCGCCATCTCCTATAGTTTGCCCAAGTTCATGTCCATTGCATCAGTGATGCCATCCAGCCATCTCATCCTCTGATACCCTCTTCTTCTGCCCTCCCTCTTTCCCAGCGTCAGGGACTTTTCCAGTGAGTCAGGTGTTCGCATCAGATGACCAAAATACTGGAGTTTCAGCTTCAGTATCAGTCCTTCCAATGAGTATTCAGGGTTGATTTCCCTTAAGATTGTCTGGTTTGATCTCTTTGCTGTCCTAAGGACTCTCAGGAGTCTTCTCCAGCACCATAGAGTGAAGGCATCAATTCTTCAGCGCTCTGCCTTTTTGGACAGTCCAGCACTCTATAGTTGAGTATCATCATCCAATCTACTACAGTCTGCCCTCTTGGTCACAGATACTTACTTTCCTACCTTTTCTCCCTAAGACAGCCCAAAAGCCTCACTCAGTCAAACTTAAAAGCCAAGGACCTCATGACCTATATCAGATTTAGATGTGGCTCTTCCTGCTTTGGAGACCTATGAACTGAAAGACAAATTATTGATACCCCCTCACCTACACACACACACACACACACACACACACACACACACTCACTCACTCACTCACTCACTACAACACAACAAACACTCCCGGTTGGAAAGGGAAGAAGAGCAAACACATAGTCAGTGAGTAGTTGCAGTGGTTAATTTGATGTGTCAACTTGCCTGGGCCGTGGTGCCCAAATATTTGGGCAGAATCCACCTGCAGTGCAGGAGGCACAGAAGGTGTGCGTTTGATCCTGGGTCAGGAAGACTCCCTGGAGGTGGAAATAGTGACCCATTCAGTATTCTTGCCGCGAAAATCCCAGGGACATAGGAGCCTGGCCAGCTACAGTCCATAGGGTTGCAAAGAGTCAGACATGACTGAACACGCACATTTTAGACCCTTTAACCTGAAATGTGTGTGGAAATGCAAGAACTTGAAGGGGGAACACAGCCAATCAGAGGTCACAGCAAACACATGATGGCCAGGCTGCCACTCTGGTCTTTGTCCTCAGGTTGTGTCTTAATTTGAAAGCATCTTGCTGGCTGGAAAGACATCCTTTAACTCTACAAGTCTGCAAATTTCTGGATTCTCCTGTGTCTCTTTCATCCCTGCAGGGTGGGAGGGCTTTGTTATAGATGCCTTCCAGGGCAGACAACCCTAAGTTGAGTGTGAAGAATAAGTAAGTGTTCAGCCACTGAATACAGCAGGAAGGCAGGCATCTCCAAGAACCCACCAGGAAGAAGGCATGAGTGAGCCAGCCAGGAAGGCATCGTGACTCAAACTGGGCACCTAAGAGCTGGGCAGGTGAGGAAAGATGAGGCTGAGAGTCTGCAGGCTGTTCTGAAAGGTCCAGAGGCAACTTGGATGTCACGCATCAGCTTGTGAACGGTATTCATAGGGCATCTGAGTCTCACTGTAAATACTGATGTTGCCTGGTCAGACGCAACTCAAGGCAGGCAGCCTTCCTTTTGCACAGTGCGTGTGTACAAGACAGAGTCATGCCTCATCACAACTCTACAAGACCTTTTCATTCTATTTTTAAACCTTTAAAACAAAATGCATGGAGCTGGCTGGAAAGGACAATCTGTTGTTGCAGGCAGCAAGCAAGGACGACCTTTCATGTGAAGGCAAGCAAACCAAGGCCCCCGCGGTGGCCTGCTACTCATTTTTATGTTTTCCAAAGACCACGCTTTACTCTAAAAGCGTCCATCTTTCTTAGGCATTTCCACAGGCCCTGAGTGCAGACCAGCAGGCACAGGCAGGCTGCTTCTTGTCTTACAGAATAAAAAACCTCGTGATGCTATCTGCAAGCCGTCTCCACAACTTTGCAGCTCTGCCTTGAGTGTCAGGAGCAGGCTGTTTCTAATTCATCCCGGGGATTAGGAACTGTGTGAGGCAGTGGGATTCTCTTGTTTGTTTTGCTCTGTTCTTTGTGTTTCCTCTTCCACTTCACACCTAGAAGCCTAGGGAAGAATCTCCCCACCTGGCTTCCCAGCCCTGGTCTCAGCACAACAGAACTGGCCCAGTTGGATTTTAGCCACAAACACAGAACTGAGCACAGGGGTGGAGTCAGGTCTTGGGTCCTGCAAACCAGGGTCCTGGTCTCAGCTTTGCTATTTTCTTGCTGTGCTTCCTAAGGACACTCTCTTTATCTCTCATGAGGAAAATGAGGTGAAAAATCCCATGCCCCCTGGAAATGCTGAGATTTCCAAAGTCTGTTTCTTATTTTTTCAATATAGTATAAGCTTTTAATTTTCCATTGGGGTGTAACCGACTAACAATATTGTGATAGTTTCCGGTGGCCAGTGAAGGGACTCAGGCATACATACACATGGGTCCATTCTCCCCCAAGTTCCCCGCCATCCAGGCTGCCGCGTAACATCGAGCAGTGTTCCCTGTGCTATACAGGGGGTCCTTCGCCATCTTTCCAGTGATGTCCACTCAGGGTCCTTCAGACAGCAGCCCCGAGCTGTCTACAGTGATTGCCCCTTGTCATTTTTAAATATATGTATAGTTGAGTTACAGTATTATATTAGCTTCAGGTGTGCAAAATAATAATTCTACATTTTCATAGATTATACTCCATGTAAACTAATCACAGTATAATGGCTATATTCCCCTGTGCTGTACAGTATAGCCTTGCTGCTTGTTATTTATACATGGCACTTCATACGTCTTACTCCTATACACCTATCTTGCCCCTCCTCTCTCCCCTCTCCCTTCTGGTAACTGCTAGTTTGATCTCTGGATCTGTCAGTCTGTTTCTGTTTTGTTATATGCATATTCCAGTATTTTATTTTTTAGGTTCCACGTGTAAGTGATAACATAGAGTATTTGTCTTTCTCGGACTTATTTCACTATGCCTAATATCCTTCACATCCACACATGTTGCTGCAAATGGCAGAATGTCGTCCTTTTTAATAGCTGAATAATATTCCATTTTGCATATATGTCTTATCTTCTTTATCCATTCATCTGTTGAGGGACACTTGGGTTGCATCCATACCTTGGCTATTGTGACTAGTGCTGCTGTTGAACATTGGGGCGCATGTATCTTTTTGAGTTAGAGTTTTTGTTTTCTTTTGATATATACCTGGCAGTGGAATTGATGGATCATATGGTAGTTCTACTTTTTGCCTATTATTTTTGAAGAGTAACTCTTGATTCCTGAAAATGTCAACCCAGAGAAAAAAGCATGGAGACACTGGAATGCCGCTATGGCTGGAAAAATGGGTTGGATTGGCAAAAACCCTAATGAAGTGTTGTATAACAATCTGGAGAACCCAAGAAAAAGGCGTTCAGTGACTTTTTTGTCAAATGTAGCCATATATGCATATGGAAACTCTAATGGTGACAAAAAAAACATACCTCACAGAAAATACATACAGAAAAATGAAAGCATTATAAGACTTCAAAATAATAACTGCCAGATTTCCTAGAGATTTGCTTTTAGTTTATTTATAATAGCCATTGCCTGTTGAACATTTAACATAATGTGAATCATTGTCACAGCTTAAAAAAAATAACAATTTTCTTTTCTTTTCTTTTCCCTTGGAATGACATCTGTTAATGTTGAAGAGTCAGCCTTTGAAACTCTTAACAATAGCGCTGCTGCAAAAATAGAATTCATGTGTCCTCAGTTATGAAATTAAAGGTTATTCAAGACTTGATTTGTCAGGATGTTGTCTTTTAGGTGAGGAAGGTGTAAACATATAATTATTAATTCAATTTCACTTTAGTAATACATAAATAATTCTAGCCTCAGAGTTTTTCTGGACTTTAGTCAAGCAATATGTTCTTGTCATCAATATACTTTATCTTAGTAATTACCTTTTTTTTTAATACCAAATGAAAAATGAAATTAGTTATCATCACTTGTAGGAAGTGAAACTTTGGATGGACTTGCTGAATTTTCTAACTTCTCTTTTATCACTGTCCCCTCCCTGTCACCCTGAAAGGAAAGTGAAAACCAGTGATACCAAAGAGTCTGAAGTTCTATCCAGAGGAACACAGAGAACAAGGATGCTGAGTGGGACTGAGTGGCAGATGTTAGTGATTTAATTTCATTCTCTTCACTTAAAGAAAAAAACCTTCACAGGTGACCTGGGGGACAGAAAGGCAAAATGAAAAAAACAGCAACAAAGGAACTGCTGTGAGTTTTAATTACATATACAATCACAGTCAATGGTAAGAACCTGTCAGCTTTACCGAGGAGAAGAATTCAGCAGTGCTTGGTATTATTATGAGTCTTGATGCCTCCAGCACATCAGGATCAGCCTGGTGTTTTTCTCTATAAGAGGCTGGGAAGATGAAATGATGGAGAAGCCAACAGCTTGGTTAATCCCAGGGCAAGGGGAAGAGATCCCGAATGAGGGTCCTGCATCTTTCACCAACTAACCGCATGCCTGAGGTTTGGGTGCAAACAAACCAATCAGTGAACTTCCAGGCTGGGAACAAGATGACCTTTGATTGCCATGAAGCAACCCTGAGCTCATCTGCCCTCCAGAGCTTTTCTGAAAGCGGTTCAGCACTCAAACATGGAACTTCAAGGTGCTTGCCCACCACAGGCTTGAACCACAGCCTCATTGCAAATGGCAAATGCAACATTTTTTAACTTGCTCTCTGGGCTGTCTGTGGTCCTTGCCTACTATGCTGCTGGCCTTGGTAGGTTAGATGGATAGTCAGCCAGTGAGCAACCTCTGAGCTCACATGCGCATGCTCCCTACATGCAACAGGCTCCCCAGAGGCAGATATTATAGCTCAGGGCATCACCTCCTCTGCTATTTCCCAGACTCAAAGACAGGTGGGCGGCTTGCAGGAGCCAGTGAAGAACAGGATGCACCAAAGAAAGGATGCAGGATACAGGATGCTCGGGGCTGGTGCACTGGGATGACCCAGAGGGATGTGGGAGGGGGATTCAGGATGGGGAACACATGTACACCCATGGCAGATTCATGTTGAGGTATGGCAAAACAAATGCAATATTGTAAAGTAATTAGCCTCCAATTTAAATAAATTCATATTAAAATAAATAAATAAAAATAAAAAAAAAAGAAAGGAAGTCCAGAAGAGGCTCTTCCCAAAGACCCAGCTGGAGAAGAAGCCGTGTCCCTCTTTGACACAGCGCGGCTTCTCTCTGCTGTGTTAGTACAGTTCCCATGCCGCAAACAATGGCTATGACAGCACTGTGGAGTGGAGGACAATCCGACCCAGTGGTCCCTGCAGCCAGCAGCTCAGGGCCGAGCCAGCCCTGCAAGGTGCAGAGCAGGCTGCCCGGTGAGCACTGATGGCGCTGCACCTGTGCAACGCAAGTCAATGTCTGCTCGACAGGCTACTGTGTCCTCAGTCTCGCGGGGGTCCAGCTCCACAAAAATGTGCTTTACTTTTGTTTTGTAGATGATGAGGTGGAGGGGGAAATAAAGATGAGACACTGAGTAGACCCCAGCAATAGTGGAAGCTCTTAATTTCCTTCCAAGTAGTAGCATGCATTTGGAATCCTTTTATAAGAATTCCAGATCAGTAAGGTGCGAACAAGGAGCTAACATGTGGAGCCACCTACCGTGCCCCGAATAACATGCTAAATCCTTCAGGTAGTATTTGATTTATTTTCCAGGGCCTATTGACCAACCTAGATAGCATATTCAAAAGCAGAGACATTACTTTGCTGACTAAGGTCCGTCTAGTCAAGGCTATGGTTTTTCCAGTGGTCATGTATGGATGTGAGAGTTGGACTGTGAAGAAGGCTGGGCGCCAAAGAATTGGTGCTTTTGAACTGTGGTGTTGGAGAAGACTCTTGAGAGTCCCTTGGACTGCAAGGAGATCCAACCAGTCCATTCTGAAGGAGATCAGCCCTGGGATTTCTTTGGAAGGAATGATGCTAAAGCTGAAGCTCCAGTACTTTGGCCACCTCATGTGAAGAGTTGATTCATTGGAAAAGACTCTGATGCTGGGAGGGATTGGGGGCAGGAGAAGAAGGGGACGACAGAGGATGAGATGGCTGAATGGCATCACTGACTCGGTGGACGCGAGTCTGAGTGAACTCTGGGGGTTGGTGATGGACAGGGAGGCCTGGCGTGCTGCGATTCATGGGGTCGCAAAGAGTTGGACACGACTGAGCGACTGAACTGAACTGATTAGGGGAACACTGACATCCTCCTTGTGTTTGGAGGCAAACCCCTCATCGGGTACCATTTCTAGCCTCCTTCCCCATCTTTTCCACTCCATGGGAAGAAGAGTTACTTAACTATTGGAGGAGAGGGAGGACAGAGCATACGTGGCTCTGCCACTTCCCAACCTCTGTTTGGGGTCCACCTGCTTGTATTCTCCTTTAACTCTGTCCTTCCACTCCCTGAGTTTAACTACTAGCCTCTGATCCTGGGGGACCACTAAGTGGACCACACTTCAGGCTTGCCTGTGTCTGCAAGGGTAAGTCTGACTCCATCTAGTTTTCACTACTTGGTAGCTCCCTGTTGCCAACTTGCCATGGGATCTAAATCACATCTTTCCTCCTCCCTATGAAGGGAATAAAGATGGTGTTTTCATCTCCATTTGCCTATTCTCGTATCTATTTCTCAATTGCTGTCAAAGTCAATTAGTACCAAACTTCCTGTGTGGCCTTGGCCAACCTCTTAAACCCCTCCTGAATTCATCCATTCTGCAAGTGTTAAGCATCTATTCTGTGAGATGTGTGGGAGATAAAGAAGAGACCTAACTTAGTCAGCACTCTCCAAGGGCTCATCACCTTGTGGGAGAGTTGCACACAGAAACAAATATCAGGTTGGGGAATAAGAGTGCTAGGATGGATTAGTGATGTCTGCTCTGGGCATGGAGTATGAAAGTGGTATTTGCCAGCCCTGCTGCATGAGATTAGAAGGTTTAAACAGAGCGTCTGTTTTCTGGGTTCTATTAAATCTGGTGGCAAAACCTCCCTGCCTCCTTGTTTCATGTGATTTAATTCAATAGACTTTTGTGGTTGCTTTCTGTGTGCCAGGCATTTATATTCAATTTTTTAAAATTCCTATGACATGCCTATCTGGCCATTATGAATGTCAGTCTTGCCTCAGTTGAGAGCTGCTTTTTAGAGGATTTCAACTTACATGTCTTCTTTTAACCTCTAAAAATTCAACACAAGACAAATGGCAACACATGACAAGATAGGGCATTAATTTCTCTCTGAGACTGTTGACTCAGTTTATGAAATCTTAATTAGTTAAGATACAGCTGACAATAAACTCTGGAAAATTCTGAAAGAGATAGGAATACCAGACCACCTGACTTGCCTCTTGAGAAATCTGTATGCAGGTCAGGAAGCAACAGTTAGAACTGGACATGGAACAACTGATTGGTTCCAAATAGGAAAAGGAGTACGCCAAGGCTGTATATTCTCACCATGCTTACTTAACTTATATGCAGAGTACATTATGAGAAACGCTGGGCTGGATGAAGCACAAGCTGGAGTCAAGATTGCTGGGAGAAATATCAATAACCTCAGATATGCAGATGACACCACCCTTATGGCAGAAAGTGAAGAAGAACTAAAGAGCCTCTTGATGAAAGTGAAAGAGGAGAGTGAAAAAGTTGGCTTAAAGCTCAACATTCAGAAAACAAAGATCATGGCATCTGGTCCCATCAATTCATGGCAAATAGATGGAGTAACAGTGGAAACAGTGACAGACTTTATTTTGAGGGGCTCCAAAATCACTACAGGTGGTGACTATAGCCATGAAATTAAAAGATGTTTACTCCTTGGAAGAAAAGTTATGACCAACCTAGACAGCATGTTAAAAAGCAGAGACATTACTTTGCCAACAAAGGTCCATCTAGTCAAAGCTATGGTTTTTCCAGTAGTCATGTATGGATGTGAGAGTTGGACTGTGAAGAAAGCTGAGCACCGAAGAATTGATGCTTTTGAAGTGTGGTGTTGGAGAAGACTCTTGAGAGTCCCTTGGACTGCAAGGAGATCCAACCAGTCCATCCTAAAGGAAATCAATCCTGAATATTCATTGGAAGGACTGATACTGAAGCTGAAACTCCAATACTTTGGCCACCGGATGCGAAGAGCTGAGTCATTTGAAAAGACCCTGATGCTGGGAAAGATTGAAGGCAGGAGGAGAAGGGGATGACAGAGGATGAGATGGTTGGATGACATCACTGACTCGATGGACATGAGTTTGAATAAACTCTGGGAGTTGGTGATGGACAGGGAGGCCTGGTGTGCTGCAGTCCATGGGGTCGTAGAGTCAGACACGACTGAGCTACTGAACTGAACTGAACTGATGTCTGGGAAGCACACTATCAATGGTTCCACAAATTCATCGTGTGCCCTACCGTGCATGAAGCTAAGCTTGACTGCTCCGTTTCACTGAATCATCACCACTACCCATGAAGCAGCTTCTGTTGTCATTCCCATCATTTCCACTTTACAGGTGAGAAAATTAAAGTTGAGAAAGATCCGGGGTTTTCCTAATTAAGTAGGTCTGTAGAATGAAAGAGGTAAAGACTCTGCCTGCAATGCAGGATACTTGCAGGAGACATGGAATCGATCCCTGGGTTGGGAAGATCCCCTGGAGTAGGAAATGGCAACCCACTCCAGTATCCTTGCCTGGAAAAATTCCCTGGACAAAGAAGCCTGATGGGCTATAGTCCATGGGGTTGCAAAAAGTCGGATGCAACAGAGCACACATCTACACACACATAAGTGAAAGAGCTGAACCTTAAATGTACGATTGCAACTCCAGAGCTTACATCTCTCCTATCTCACCATAACACAGTCCTTCACTACGGGGGAAAAAAAAATCTCCTGGGTTAAAACTTTCCTTCTGGAGAGTATTAAACATCACACTCATTGAACTCCACTTTCACCAGTTTGAGCAGGACATTCCCAATGGGTGATCTTGGACAAGTCACTTGCCTCATGGACCCTGGTTTGCACATCTGTAAAATGTGAATACTTAAGTACTCCGAGTTCCTGCTAGCTCAAAACCTCAGGATGTATATTTTGAAATCAAGCTAGTGGGGCCCTAAGAAAATTCATGTGTAATTTACCTGTGTCATATATTAATTTCATAACACTCCCAAGTTGATAATTAGGTTACCATTTTCTCCCAGTGCCAAGTGGGGAAATGATTCTCTTTCCAAGTCATTGAAAGTAAAGACTGAAAGAATCGTGTTTTCAAGCTGCCATTCCAAGCTGCTGTCTTCATCAGCACTAATGCATTCTAAAAGCAGTATTTGGCATCTGTAGGTTGAGGAGCTAGAGCTGGATCACATTTCTAAGTCAAAATGCAGTAAAGTTCACATTCAGAAGGATTTCACCATAATCCAATAGTACCTTAATGGGGCTTTAAGCCTCAAACCACATTTTAACCCATGAATTCTCAGGGAAGGCTTGGTCATATCATTTTTCAATAGAGATATTTCATGGTCTATTGTTTTTATCCAAGAATAAGAAAAGGCACTTATGGATGGAAAAAAAAAAAAAGGCTCCGGCTTATTTTGTAAAACTAAATGGATCCTGAGCTAGGAGGTTTAGAGGAGTCTTGTATGCTAAACACCACACTGAATGAATTGCATATAAACAACTGGGCCTGTATTAACAGCAGCAATTGTTTCTTTTACCCAAAATTACAACAGCTGCACTTCACTGAGGACAGGAGTATTTCTCCTTTATGTGCTGCTAAACTGCAAGATGGACCATAACCTGGCTTTCTTAGGTTTTTGCCAAAGCACTTGAGTTGATTCTGAAATGCCTAGGGGCTAAGTAATAGATCATACAATTCCTTAATGGAAGTGTTGAGTCTTAAGAAGAAGAAATCAAAGAGGTGGAGAGAGGAGAGGGAGAAAGAAAGGCAGGAAGCCAGGAAGCCAGGAAAAAGAAAGAAGAAAGGAAAGGTGTATCATGGGTGGAGATGAGTCAGGAGCTTTAGTCTCTCTGTTGTTGTTAGTCATGTCTGACTTTGGGACCCCATGGATTGCAGCCCACCAGGCTCTTCTGTCCATGGGATTCTCCAGGCAAGAATACCAGAGTATTCTGCATATTCTTGTGTTCATGCCATGCCCTTCTCCAGGGGGTCTTCCCAACCCAGGGATCAAACCTGCGTCTGCTGCATTGCAGGTGAATTCTTTACTGCTGAGCATGAGGGAGATCCACTATAGAGGGTACCAGCTTACAATGGTTGGGCTTATGATTTTTTTTTTTTGACCTTATGATGATGTGAAAGTGATACGCATTCAGTAGAAACCGTACTTCATATTTTGAATTTTGACCTTTACTCTCTTGTGCTAATAGGCAGAAGCCACAGCTCCCACTCAGCCATGAGATCACAAGGATAAGCACCCGATACACCTGCAGCCAGTCTGCACCCAGATAACCATTCTGGTTCTCTCTTTCAGTATAGTTTTGTAAATTACATAGCTATTCAACACTTTGTTATAAAATAGGCTCTGTGTTAGATGATTTTGCTCAACTGTAGGCTCATGTAAGTGTTTGAGTACATTTAAGGCAGGTGAGGCTAAGCTCTGCTGTTCCGTAGGTCAGGTGTACTGTGTTAAATGCATTTATGACTTAATATTTTTAGCCTGTGATGGGTTTATCAGGATGAAACCCTGTTGTTGTCAGAGGGTCTGTATAGAGGAAATCACAGAGGAAAATCCAGAACCTCTGCTGACAAAAGATAGAATGTATAGCCCCCAAGTTATATATGCAGAGATGCCTTTGTATGCTGTTCGTATGTAGAAGCAGAAATCCAAATAGAGGTCAAATCTAAATGGTAATGGCATAGGAAAAAAATGTCCATTTAGTGATCTGATGAATACACCTCAGCCTGCTCTTCACTGGGTTCTGACGGGTTCTGTGGGCAGAGAAGTGAACAAGGCTGACCCACTACACGTGTAGCCTGGTGGAAGAGAAATCGGTGCAGAGTCCAAGAGAGCGATTTGGTGGTGGGAGGTGGGTGGGGAAATTTGTCCTAGTTTAGGCCTAGAAAGGCTTTTCTAAGGAGATGACATTTCCTGTGAGACCTGAAGCAGGAGCAGGAGCCGTATTGGGGAGAGGAAAGTGTGTCCCCAGCAGGCGGAAGGTAGAAAGGTCTGGAAGTGGAACCAGCTTGGTGTCCGAGGTGCTAACGAAGGCGAGTGGGGAGGAGAGGGAGGCGAATGGTACACGATGCAGCTGGAGCCCCGTGGGCCTAGGTGGGGGGTTTGGGTTTCTTCTGAGTATAATGGGGGCCCATTGAGGGCTTAGGAGCAGTCAATAGAGAGACGCACAAAGGCATCCGGGAGGGCTCGGAGCCATAAGCCCCACAGTGAGGCCTCGCTAAGCACTCTCTGCACTGTCACCATAGACTCCTTTCACAACAGACTCTCGGGCCCTGATTTTCTCAGCTCTTTCTTTCCACGGCTCTCTTACAGCTTCAGAATGAACCAAACATGGGAGGAAGAAGAAAAGCCCCCAGCCCCAGGGGCCCCCTGTCTGCCCCACTTGGTGTGCAGAGCCGGGGAGCACAGTCAGATGTTGCACGCTGAGAGCGGCCCTCCACAAGCAGAGGCAGAGAGAGGATGAGAAGAGGGAGCCAGAGACCAGAGCAGGCACCTGTGCAGACCCTCAGTCTTCCCAGGACCCCCGGGGGGTGGGCCAAGGGAACAGCAGAGGAAGGGAAGTGCAGGAATCTGGGTAACTCATTGAGATGGGCCAGGGGCACTTGTCTTTAAGACCCAAAAGAATGTGCGATCTGGGTCACAAGACCTGGTCCAAGTCCTGACTCCAACCATGAGACAAGAGTTATGCTTTATAGGTTCTGTTTGCCCTGCAGACTATCTCTGTCCTTCCCCGCTCTCTGTTCTATGCCCGGAGAGTGAGCTCTGTTGTCCTCAGCTTCCACTTGGGTTTGGCCAGTGGAGGTAGGAGCTTGGAGGAGAGGACAGTGCTGATATTTATGCCCCCAGCCCCCTCCTTACCCCCAGGCTGCAGATTGTTAGCTGATGGGTTTCTTTTCTGCTGGCCTTGGTCTGGACCAGGCAGTCCTGTCCCACGACCCTCTCAAGAGCCCAGCTACAGCTTTTCCCTTAGCCCCTGCAGGCCTGGAAGTAGGCACGGCTTCCAGCTGTGGCCATCCCTGGGTGCTGCCATATCCCTGTTGGTTTCCTTGCCCCCAGTGGCAACTGTCATCAGTGGCACCTTCATTCACCTTTCCACATCCCCCCTCCCCTTGGAATGGACCATCTGTTTCCTCCTTGCTCCTTTACTGATGCAAAGGGATCAGTTCAACCTCTCCCACAGGATCACTGTATCAGTTTCCGGCAGTTGCTGTAACAAATTATCCTAAACTGGTTGACTTAAAACAACAAAATATACTATCCTAGTTCTGAAGGCCCCGAGTCCAACAAATCATGATGTTGACAAGGTCACTTGCTCTTTGAAGGCTTCAGGGGATAATCGTTCCTTGCCTTCCTTCCCAGCTCCTGGCTGTTGGAGCCGTGCTGGCCTTCTTGGCCTGCAGCTGCGTCGTTGCCATCTCTGCATCTGTCATCACAAGCCATTCTCTCCCTGTATCTCCACATCCCTTCCCTCCATGTGTGTCTGGCTCTGTGCCTCACCTCATCTCACCACTCACAGTGGATGAGGGAGCCACGCCCCTCCAGGATGTCATCTCACCTAATTATATCTATGACAGCCTTATTCCCAAATGAGATCACATTCTGAGCTTCTGGGAAGGTTATGAATTCTTGGGGGATGCTAATCAACCCAGCACAATCACTTTCAGAACAATTACAGCAAACTCCTAATAGCACTTCCCATGAGTCAGGCACTGCTTTATGTGTTTTATACACATTGACATTTAATTCTCAGAATGACTCTAAAATGTAGGTATTATGATAACCTCCACCCTACAAATGGGGAAATTGGGACACAGAGAAGTTAAGTAACTTGCCTAAGGTTATATAGCTAATACATAGTAGAGTGAGCATTCAAACTCAGACAGAAGCTTCCAGAGTCTGTCCTCTCAATGTTACACTGATTATTGCTCAGAAGAGTGGGCTGGTCCACTGCTTAAAAGCTACCTTCTGATAGAGACCAGGAAGTAATAATATAAATAGTAGCAACCAGGACTTCCCTAGTGGTCTAAGGCTCCGTGCTTCCATTGCAGGGGACATGGGTTCCATCCCAGGTTGGGGAACTAGGATCCCACATGCCACATGACACACCCAAAAGATTTAAAAACAAAAGTAGCAACCAAAAGTACAATAAGAAAAGGTAACACAAGAAGTGCTTTAAAGGTGGGAGGTAGATTCTGTCAATAACCCTCATTTTTATAGAGGAAGATACAAAGACCTGGAGATGGTAAGTGAACTGCCTGTCTGTGAACACAGCTGGTAAGCTCTAGAGCAGATTCCTCAAGTACGATCATAATTACTATTTTATGTTGGTGGCCAGATCCTCCCATCCACCTTGGGCATTGGTAGCTATTGTCATATACTACCTGAAATATCATTTGCAATGGATCTGCATAGGTGGGAAGACGGACTTTCTGCAGAAACAAACACAGAGCCTCAAGTTGTCATGTTTGCCAACTTCTGCCATGTAAATGCTCTCGCCACTGCCAATTTCAAGCCCCAATGTGACATCTCAGACCCAAACTTGGGAAGAGGTCCAACACATTTAGGCCCCGTCAGCCTAACAAGCTGGCTCAGTCACATGCCTGCCTCAAGGATCTTCTGTAAAATGTTGATGTGGACTCTTGAAAACAAAGCTCCAGGTCTTCTGGATCAAGAGACAAAGATTTCTTTAGCTTTGAGAGGTACAGCCAGGGCGAATAGGATCAGGGGGCCGATTTCCCGAGCAGGCATGGAATGTGGTTGGTATGATCTCAGGAGGTCTGTGACACTTCTGAGAATTAAGGGGTAATATTTGTAGTTCATATGTGGAAGACGGGCTTCCCAGGTGGTAAAGAATCCACCTGCAAGTCAGGAGCTGCAGGAGACACGGGTTTGATCCCTGGGTCGGGAAGATCCCCTAGAGGAGGGCATGGCAGCCCACTCCAGTATTCTTGCCTGGAGAATTCCATGGATAGAAGAACCTGGCGGGCTACAGTTCCTGGCATTGCAAAGAGTCAGACACGACTGAGCAAATAACATGCACACACACACACAGGGCTTCCCAGATGGTGCTAGTCGTTGATATAAGAAGCTGAGGTCCCGACATAGGACCTTTCTGAAAATCTAGAAAATCAGGTCCTAGGTAGTGTTCTATTGTTGTTTAGTCACTAAGTCATGTCCAACTCTTTGGGGACCCCATGGACTGTAGACCACCAGGCTCTTCTGTCCATGGGATTTTCCAGGCAAGAATAATGAAGTGGGTTGCCATTTCCTCCTCCAGGGGTTCTTTCTGATCCACGGATAGAACCCAAAGTCTCCTATATTGGCAGGTGGGTTCTTTACCGCTGAGCCACCTGGGAAGCCCAGATAGAAGTCTTGATGTTGCTGTTATTCAATCGCACAGTTGTGTTGACTCTTTGCAACCCCATGGACTGCGGCATGCCAGGATTCCCCTGTCCTTTGCCATCTCCCGGAGTCCATTGAGTTGATGATGCCATCCAACCATCTCCTCCTCTGTCGTCCCCTTCTCTTGCCTTCAGTCTTGCCCAGCATCAGGGTCTTTTCTGAGTCAGCTTTTCACATCAGGTGGCCAAAATATTAGAGCTTCAGCTTCAGTATCAATCCTTCCAATGAATATTCAGGATTGATTTCCTTTAGGATAGACTAGTTGGATCTCCTTGCAGTCCAAGGGACTCTCAAGTGTCTTCTCCAACACCACAGTTCAAATTTCAATGCTCAGCTGAAGTCTACAGGGAGATAAATAAATATTTGTGGTCTGGCCTCTGCCCTTGGCTACACATCTCACATAAACAGAGCTCCTCATTTTGTTCTAGAGAAGGAAAGTGGTGTGACTGCAAATATTATCGAATTTAGGAGGCAAAGAGCCTTTTTAGGAGCATATGGGGAGAAACATTTTTCTGTAGGAGCAGCAAGATATTTCCATTTATTTATTTATTTATTTGTTTGTTTGGATGGGATATCACCTCACACCAGTCAGAATGGAACCATCAGAAAAATCTACAATAACAAATGCTGGAGGGGATGTGGAGAAAAGGGAATGCTCCTACATTGTTGGTGGAAATGTAAACTGATACAGCCATTATGAAGAACAGTATGGAGAGTCCTTAAAAACCTAGGAATGAATCTACTATGACCCAGCAACCCCACTACTGGGCATTTACCCTGAAAAAACTACAATTCTAAAAGACACATGTACCCTCAGTGTTCACTGCATCACTATTTACAATAGCCAGGACATGGAAGTAGCCTATATGTCCATGGACAGATGAGTGGATTAAGAAGATGTAGGACATTTACATAAAGGAGAAATTTTTTAATGCAGTCTATGCCACTCTCTCATGCTCTCTCCCCCATCTACCAACACAGCAATATTTTTACATTTTTGTAACTTTTTATTTTGAAATGATTGCAGGCTCCCAGGAAGTTGTAATATAGGACATAGAATAGTCCCATGAACACTTCACCTAGCTTCCCCCAGTGGTGACATCTTGTGTAACTAATACAATATCGAAACCAGAAAATTGACTCTGATACAATACTGTGTGTTAACTACACTACTGACCTTGTTCAGATTTTACCATTTTTCATGCATCTCTGTGTCTTGGGAAAAGGAGGTATAGTCCAGTGCACCTTGATTCCTCATATAGAGTCATATGCTGCGCTGTGCTTAGTCGCTCAGTCATGTCTGGCTCTTTGCAACCCTGTGGACTGTAGTCAGCCAGGCTCCTCTGTCCATGGGGATTCTCCAGGCAAGAATACCGGAGTGAGTTGCCATGCCCTCCTCCAGGAGATCTTCGCAACCCAGGGAATGAACCCAGGTCCCCTGCATTGCAGGTGGATACTTTACTGACTGGGCCACCAGAGAAGCCCGCAGACTCATGTAACCACCACCAAATAGGATACAGATTATTCCATCACCATTCTTTATAGACTCAGCCCCACCCACCCCTGTCCCTGTCTCCTGGCAACCACCCATCTGTCCTCCATCTCTAGAGTTTTGTCCTCTTGTGCATGTTATATGTATGGAATCATACAGCGTGAAATCTTTTGAGACTGGCTTTTTTCACTTGGGGCTTCTCTGGTGTCTCCAAAGGTAAAGAATCAGCCTGCAATGCAGGAGACCTGGGTTTGATCCCTGAGTCAGGAAGAGCCTATGGAGAAGGGAATGGCAACCCACTCCAGTATGCTTGCCTGGAGAATTCCGTGGACAGAGGAGCCTGATGGGAGTTGCAAAAAGCTGGACACGACTGAGCAATTAACACTTTCACTTTTTTCACTTAGCATAATGCCCTTATCTATGTCGTTGCATGTTATGAGTTAAACTGTGTCCCTCTCAAACTTACTCAGTGTTGGAGTTCTAGCTCTTACTACTCCTACTAACTCCTACTAACTCCAAATAGGACTTTATTTGGAAACAGGGTGACTGCAGATTTAATTAGTTAAGATGAAGCCATACTAGGGTAGGATGGATCCCTAACCCGGTGTTGGGGGTCCTTATAAAAAGGAGAAATGTAGACAGGGACACGCACACCAGGTCAACACCTTGTCAAGGTTGGAGTTATACTGTCACAAGCCAGGAAACTGCCCAAAGCTAGGAGAGAGGCCGGGAACATTGCTCCCCCAGCACCCACAGAGCGAGCATGGCCCTTCTGACAGCTTGGACTTCTCGCCTCCGGAGATGTCAGACAAGAAATTTCTCGTTGGAACAACTCAGTGGCATGATATTTGTTACAGCAAAGCTAGCTAACTAATATACTGTAAATCTCCAAAGTTTGCTCCTTTTTATGGCTGAGGAGTGTGACACTGTGTGGCTGTAGGCAGGTGTCTAACTATTTACCTACTGAGGACATTTGGATTGCTCCTACTTTCAGGCTATTACAAATAAAGATGCTGTGAACAATCATGTACAGGTTTTTGTCTGAACATAAGTCTTTATTTCTCTGGGATAAATTTCCAAGAGTGTGACTGCTGGGTCTTAAAAGGTAAATATATGTTTGTTGTTGTTTAGTCGCTCAGATGTGTCTGACTCTTTGGGACCCCATGGACCATAGCCCACCAGGCTCCTCTGTCCATAGGAAATCTGTCCATACTAGAGTGGGTTGCCATCTTCTTCTCCAGAGGATCTTCCTGACCCAGGGATCAAACCCATGTCTCCTGCATTGGCAGGCGGAGTCTTTACCACTGAGCCACCAGGCAAGCCCAAGTGTATGTTTAGTTGGCAAGAAATCACCTAACAATTTTCCCATATCATTGATTTTTATGGTGCGTAGATTCTTTCAGCCTCTGATAAGCACGCCTTCCTTTTTTTTAAAGACTGCAATGGACTCTTAGAGGGAAAGTAGAAGGAGGACGAAGGTGGTTCAGAGCTAGAAAACAGGCAAATATGCTAGAAATATGGCATTCTGATAACTTATGCTGCCACCAGTGGCAAAGTGGATTAACTCAAAAGAGCCACAGTCAACCCTGGTTTATCTGAATAAAGTCAGCAATTCGACAAACACCAGTTCAATACTTACCATGCGTCAGACACTAACCCAGATACTGGGAAGGGTGCACACACTAGTGCGTCAGACACTAACCCAGATACTGGGAAGGGTGCACACACTAGGATGGGCACTTGTTCCTCAAAACCTCTCAACCTGGTGTAACAGGTGGTGGACATGTTCACAAATCACCTTCACGTTATCCAGTATGACGAGGAGGGTGGGGGAATTGTGAGATACGTATAATACAAAACAGAAGCTAAACCCAAAATTACAAGCACTGAGACCTGGAGTGTTTGACGAGATCTTGCTCCTGTCTTAATTTCTCCTTACTTAGCCTTTTACTGGGGCTTCCCTGGTGGCTCAGCTGGTAAAGAGTCTTTTATTATCCAAAATACAAGTAGACAGCTTGGAGATAGGACTGAGAAGAAATTTTAATCCTGCACAAACCAGAAAGTGAACTTTAAGGCTCACAGGCACTTTTCGATGATTTGAGCTCCTGGAAATGGAGTGTGACAGCTGGATTAGTTACAAAAACAGGAAGTGTTTTATTGGATTATCTGGATCATCCGTCAGGTTGAAGCCCTTCACTCAGGGATGGCCCACCTCTCATGCTTCCAAAGCCTTCTTCTAGGAGACACATTCACCACCTGCCAGTTCTCCTCGTAAACCCCTCACTTTTTCCTTCCTTGCCCTTCAATGGAACAATCTGAGGAATTCAGTCGGAGCCTTGATTAAGGGCTTATGGGCAAGTCTGTGGCTTCATCATCTCTTCTCAATGGAGAGCTTTTAAGGCCCAAAAGAGGACTAACCCAGCCTTAAGTCTAACCAACAAAGCTCTTTTAAATAAAGTGAGTAGACCTTGCCTTGTCCTCAGAACTTAAAACATCCCATGAATATTTTTCCCCTTGACGTGTCTTCTGTAAGTTTCAGCTGAGTGCAAGATGATATTTTGCTTTTCAGCACTGACGTTCCCTGACTTTCTAGTGTCTACTTGAGGGATGGAGAGCCCAGGGCTGAACCAGATAGGAGAGCCATGACTGTGATATTGTCTGTCAAGACAGCTCTCCAAGATCACAAACCAGAAATAGAGTATAATGGAGGCTGCTGGTTGTCTGAATCTCCATTTACTTCTGAGCTCTCACTGAGCATGGACGCCAGCTGGACCACATTTCTCAGGCTTCCCTGTATCCAGGTGCTGTCACTGGATCAAGCTCTGGCCTATGGGATGTGAGCAGAAAGGATGGGTGCAATTTCCATGCCATGGCCTTTAAAGAAAGGAGAGTGTGTTCCTCTGTCTCTTTCTATTCTTGCCTCATGGAAAGTTGACAGGGTGGAGAATCACTTTGGAGCAGGCACTTAAGAATAATGCCTCAGGGATGGTGAAAGAATGAGATAAGATTCTGGGTCCTCACATCTGTGGAACCATCTCAACAACCAACTGCTTATTCTTGGGCAATCATAACCAACTCCTTATTCTTGGGCAATCTCATGAAAGTGAGATTAACTTCCATCTTTCTCTCTTAAATCGATATTATTTTGATCTTTGAAACAACAGTTGAATCTGCATTCTGCTAATATTAATACATGGAATAAATCAAAGGGAGAGAGCCGATCTCTGTATGAGATGGAAAGAAGCAGGAAAACAGAAAAACAGGAAAGAGTCCACAATGGGAAAAGCAAGTGATGGAGAATGGCACAATCGAGTATACGGTGTGGCTCCCCAGCACTGAACAGGTAGTAGCCACTCAACTAACGTATGTTGATGGATAGGTCTCTCCTAGCAGTCAGTGTTCATCTCTCAAGTGCAACGCCCTCCTTCTTACTTCCTGGCCTTTGCACGTGGTTTCCTTTAACCTGGATCCCCTTGTCACCCTCATCGTTCCCAACACTTGGATGAATCCTACTCATCCTTCAGACTCTCCCTGCCTGTCCACCTGCCTGACCATTCTTCTGGCTCCACTTCCAGACTGAGAATTCTAGGAGGGCAGGGACCACACCTGACTGTAAGCCACTGAATCCCCAAGGCTGGCCCCCAGACTACACACAGGACACTAAATGACTCTGGTAAGAGTCACAGAGTCATAAAGAATTAGGCTTTTGAAGCTTGACATAAAGCCCTTCCTCCTGGGGAGACCCAGCCAAGTGCCCAAGTGCCTCTGTTCTTGGGGAAGACAACTGTGGGACTTCATCTACCATCAGAGGCTGCTGTGCTGTGCTTAGTTGCTCAGTCATGTCTGACTCTTTGCAACCCCATGGATTGTAACCTGCCAGGCTCCTCTGTCTACGGGGATTCTCCAGGCAAGAATATTGGACTGGGTTGCCATGACCCTCCTCCAGGAGATCTTCCCAACCCAGGGATTAAAACCAGGTCTCCCACATTGTGGGCGGATTCTTTACCATCTGAGCCACCAGGAAAGCCCAAGAATACTGGCATGGGTAGCCTATCCCTTCTCCAGGGGATCTTCCCCACCCAGGAAATGAACTGGGGTCTCCTGCATTGCGGCAGATTCTTTACCAGCTTGAGCTACCAGGGAAGCCCTCAGAGGCTGTTATCCGCTTGCAATACTGATTAGCCATTTCCTCTCTCAACTTCCGTTGGTTTCAGCTGTAGTCGAGTTGAGGGTTTGTTTTGCTCTATTTCCTTCTCGCTTTTCACCTGGGCTTTTATATTCTGATTGTCATTCTGCTGTCTGGAGCTGGAGCACTGTCCTTCACAGCTCTCGGGCCGCACTCCCCCCACCACCCCACGTCGGCTCTGTCCCACACCGCCCCCCTGCCTCTGTTAAGCGCACAGCACCAGGCTCCTCCGCTCCTGTCGCCTGCAGCGCCAAATGAAAGCTCCACTTTCATCCCCAGGCCCTCTTGGCCTGCGATTTTTTCATATCATAATAAGGCTCAAATCAGTTCAAGCAACTTCTTCAAAAGCCACACAGATTATTCAAAACAACAGCAATAGGGGAGGAATAAAAGCAGTTAAACTATAAAAATTATCTGGTACACACAATCCTTGGGTCTCTTACTTCCTTTGACGATCATGCCTTGTTACAAGAGAGCAGGGACAGCAGCCTGCTGGAAAACAGCCCGGCTTCCTCCAGCACCAGGTCACCCCCACGGCCCAGGCTTCTCCCAGGAGCAAGGTGACTTGCCCAGGCTGCCAGTTCATGGGCCTACCACCCACACAGAGCCTAGAACTCACAAGGACCTATGCCTGGTTTCACACTCCACTGTCTCAGTTTTACATGCTTAATAACTTCTGAATAAGGGCTTGTGTTTCCATTTTGCACTGAATCCTGCAAATTAGGCAGCTCCCACTGCCCTTTGGGGTCAAGTCTTGGGAGTCACAGCTGCCTTCCCACAGGCCAGGCTCAGAGTATCTTTAGAACCTCAGAATTCTGGGCCATCGGAACCAGAAAGGATTACGGGATGAGAGTGCTGTAAGACAAAGGTCCAAGCTGGATTCGGATCCCACCCTCCGGGTTGCCACCCGTAGACTAATTATCACCGAGTTCTGAGCCTCAGTTTCTTATTTGTAAAACAAAGGAAACCTGACTTTCCCTCCTAAAGTTGTTGGGAGGATCAAAGGAGATAATTTATTAGAACAAGGCACCTGGAAGAGACTGGGACTTTAAATATTTGAGGCTGGAAAGCGGCCATTTGGGGAATTTCAGACAGTCTCTGCGGTTTATGAGAGGAAAAAATAAATAAATTTGTCTTTGGAACAGACATTCCCTTTGTTTAAGGAGAGGCCACATCACTGAGTCATTTTGGTCCTACTGGTAAAGCCAGTTCCCATCCGAATGTATACCATTTACAAATGTCAATTGGAGACTCTCCAGATGAATCCTAAAATTAAAAAATTCTTTTATATAAAACTTGGAACTTCAGTGTCCAATGCCTGAAAAATATCATTGTATACTCTTGGGAGATGAGTTTGTTGTTTTGACCAAAAATGAGCTCACAAGTAATCCAGTGCCAAGACCTACCCCCACGAGGAGGGAGGTGCAGGCTTGGCCCCCAGTACTGTAGGGCTGAGGCTGTTGAGCTGCCCCGGCGGGACTATTTAAGCCAAGGAAGCAGACTTGATGAACACAGAAAGGTCTTCAGTGATTGTGAATGGCAACCTGACAGGTGGGGGTGGGCATTTCCCCCAAAGGGATCATTTGTTCCCACTGTCAGGCTTCCTTCAACTGAGCTGAGTCCTGGGGAAGAGGAGAAGGTGGCCTTTGTATCGGAACGGATGACACTTTTCTTTTCTCTGAGAGTGGCCTGAACTCCTCAGCAGAAATATTCTGCAAGTATCTTTCGGGTCCTCTAGTCTTTCGAAGGCCCAGTGGCAAGGCTGAGCTTAGTCTTGTTGTTAAACTCTGTTGTCCCCATTCAGTAAAGTCATGCCATTTCCTTTTTTTTTTTTTTAATCACATTGTACAATTTCAGTTCAGTCCAGTTCAGTCACTCATTCATGTCTGACTCTTTGCGACCCCATGAACTGCAACAAACCAGGCCTCCCTGTCCAACACCAACTCCCAGAGTTTACCCAAACTCATGTCCATTGAGTCAGTGATATCATCCAGCCATCTCATCCTCTGTTGTCCTCTCCTCCTCCTGCCTTCCAACTTTCCCAGCATCAGGGTCTTTTCAAATGAGTCAGCTCTTCACATCAGGTGGCCAAAGTATTGGAGTTTCAGCTTCAACATCAGTCCATCCAATGAACACCCAGGACTGATCTCCCTTAGGATGGACTGGTTGTATCTTCTTGCAGTCCAAGGGACTCTCAAGAGTGTTCTCCAACACCCCAGCTCAAAAGCATCAATTCTTTGGTGCTCAGCCTTCTTTATAGTCCAACTCTCACATCCATCCGTGACTACTGGAAAAACCAGAGCCTTAACTAGACAGATCTTTGTTGACAAAGTAATGTCTCTGCTTTTTAATATGCTGTCTAGGTTGGTCATAACTTTCTTTCCAAGGAGTCAGCGTCTCTTAATTTCATGGCTGCAATCACCATCTGTAGTGATTTTGGAGCCCCCCCCCAAATAAAGTCAGCCACTGTTTCCCCATTTATTTGCCATGAAGTGATGGGACTGGATGCCATGATCTTAGTTTTCTGAATGCTGAAGATACACAATTTTTACTTGTCAGTTGTATCTGAATAAAACTGGAAAGGGTAGTTATACCATTTCCATACTCTCTTAGCTGAGCTTTGAGGACTGAAGGAAGGAGCTCACACCCATGTCAGGGATGTAGATAATCAAGGGTTAAGTATCAATAGCCTGGAAAAAGGTTGCTAGAGTTGCCAGTGGGGCCAAGGGGAGCAGTAATGAATGAGCGAGGAGGCTGGCAGGGATGACAAGGCACCACCTGGGTTGGCTTGTGAACACTCACACATTACTCAGGGGTCCCGGAAATACCCTAGAGGAGTGAGCCTTCTTGAAGAATGGGCTTCCTTTATCCCGTGAGACGAGGGTTTGGATTATTGTTATGTGGCCCCAGATGACTGAAAGGTTATAGGAGCTGGAAGGGAAGAGAGGAGGTCAGTTGGGTTCCATAGGTTAAATGATTTAATCTGACACTCAGTGGCTAATACAGGGCTTCCCTGGTGGCTCAGTAAAGGTTAAGAATCCATCTGCCAATGCAGGAAACACGGGTTCGATCCCTGGGCTGGGAAGATCCCCTGGAGAAGGAAATGGCAACCCACTCCAGTATTCTGGCCTAGGAAGTCCCATGAACAGAGGAGCCTGGCAGGCTATAGTCCATGGGGTCGCAAAAGAGTCAGGATACCACTCAGCGACTAAACAACAATAGCAATGGCTAATATAATAATTATTATTATTATTCTGCAGTTGAAGACAATATGACCCAGAAAGTTGAAGCAAGTGTCCCAAATGTCCACGATTGCTTTGTTCCATTCCCTGACTGAAGCACCTGCTCAGTCCACAGCTCCAGGAGGAGCTGCCCACCACCTCACAGGACCACCATCTCTGATCACAGCTGATCTGACCAGGAGCCAACATCTGATCCAAATTAAGCCAATCAATTTTTCTCTCCTCGATATTAAAACAAAATAATCATTGGTCCCAACTGTGTCAGTAAGCTGTGAAAATTCAAGAGTGACAAGTCCAGAATCACGGCCCAGGTTAGCCAAAGCCATGGACAGAGATGTAAGGAAGAGTAGAAAGGAGGCCTGGCAGGCAAAGTCATCCGCAGAGGAGAGTTGAACCAGTGTCTCAGATGTGGTGTAAACAGGCTTTCTGGGTGCCCGGGGAAGGGTGGTGATTTCCCACTGGCTGCGAGGTCAGGCTGGACTTCCAACAGCGGGCTCCCAGGAGCTTATGATAAGGTCGCTGTTTTTTGTTTGAACTAAACTGAAGGAGTTTCTTTTTTCCTCAATCAGCAATCCCTGGGCCAACTCACCAGAGAGGGTGGAGGCTAGCTGGTGGACTCCCAGCCCAGAGCTCTTCCTGTGGCTCTACATCGCCTGCCTCCTCTCTTAGGATAATTTAGAATATCCTAAATTACCTTAGCAGATTTCTTTAATATTAAGTCGACCTGCCCGTGCATTTTTGTAGTAAAATATAGTTTTTCTTACATCCTCACAAAGTTGTGGATAGGTCACAATGCTCAGAAACAGCCCAAGTCTATCTGAAGATCTAAGTAGGAATAGTCAGGTGATGCCTGAAAGCCCCTCAGTGGACATCTGGCCAAGGCAGTGGCTAACGCCAGCTCGGAGACCAAAGAGGCCTTTGTCTGTGGTCTGGCAGAGCTCCTTGTCCTGGACCAGCCACTCAGGTTGCAAGTCCTGACATGAGGTGATTCCCAGAAAACAGTGAGACTCCAGCCCATGGTGGCCAAGTTCCATGTATTATTTCCCTGCTAGAAAACTAATAACTTGGCAAGCAAAGCCCCTTGGGAACTTACCACCATCAGTGAGAAAGCCAGAACCATTCTGTCTAGGGTTCTCGTAACATAATGGTCCACTTAACTTCTCCATCAGCTCATTGTTCTGCTGCTGTTTATCTGTGACCCTCACTCAAAAAGTAAACTTCCTCAGAATAACAATATGAGTAATAATAGCTGAGTCCCTGTTAGCACCACACCTTTTGTGTACATTCTTGTTAGCCCCCAAAATCACCCTTGAAATAGGTGGCATCACTGCATTTGACAGATAAACAAGCTTCGGCTTAGCGAGTTATTAACTGTTTCACTTAAGTCACCGGGCTGATAAGGAACAGTGCTGGGGTCCACTCCATTCTGCCACTCACAAAACCTAACACTTAACAGGTCATAAACTAAGCTCTGGACACTGTCTAAATTCCTCCATTTCCTTTTGACAAACAATCCTGTGATACAGTTACATAGGGATAAAACACCTGAATCAGAAGAGGCTAAGTGGGACCTCCCTGGTGGGCCAGTGGCTAGGACTCCACTCTCCCAGTAAAGGGGGCCCAGGTTCAATCCCTGGTTGGGAAGCTGGATCCCACATGCTGCAACTAAAGATCCTGCATGCTGCAGCTAAGCAGATTAAATAAATAAATGTGTGCTCAGTTGCTTCCATTGTGTCTGACTCTTTACAACCCCACGGGCTGTAGCCTGCCAGGCTTCTCTGTCCATGAGATTCTCCAGGCAAGAATACTGGAATGGGTTGCCATTTCCTCCTCCAGGGAGTCTTCCCAACGCAGGGATCGAACTCATGCCTCTTATGTCTCCTGCATTGGCAGGTGCATTCTTTACCACCAGGGCCAACCGGGAAGCCCCACATAAATAAATAAATATTTAACACACACACACACACACACACACACACACGAAACTGTGGTCTGCAGGCCAAATCTGGCCAACCATGTTTCATTATTTTTTAAAAAAAGGCTAAGTTCAGTTCAGTTCAGTCACTCAGTTGTGTCTGATTCTTTGCAACCCCATGGATTGCAGCATGCCAGGCTTCCCTGTCCATCACCAACTCCCAGAGTTTACCCAGATTCATGTCCATCGAGTCAGTGATGCCATCCAATCATCTCATCCTCCGTCATCCTCTTCTCCTCCTGCCTTCAATCTTTCCCAGCATCAGAGTCTTTTCTAATAAGTTAGTTCTTCACATCAGGTGGCCTAAGTATTGAAGTTTCAGCTTCAGCATCAGTCCCTCCAATGAATATTCAGGACTGGTTTCCTTTAGAATGGAATGGTTGGATCTCCTTGTAGTCCAAGGGACTCTCAAGAATCTCAACACCACAGTTCAAAAGCATCAGTTCTTCAGCTCTCAGCTTTCTTTATAGTCCAACTCTCACATCCATACATGACCACTGGAAAAACCATAGCTTTGACTAGATGGACCTTTGTTGGCAAAGAACATCTCTGCTTTTTAATATGCTGTCTAGGTTGGTCATAGCTTTTCTTCCAAGGAGCAAGCGTCTTTTAATTTCATGTCTGCAGTCACCATCTGCAGTGATTTTGGAGGCCAAGAAAATAAAGTCTGTCACTGTTTCCATTGTTTCCCCATCTATTTGCCATGAAATGATGGGACCTGATACCATGACCTTAGTTTTTTGAATGTTGAATTTTAAGCCAGCTTTTTCGCTCTCCTCTTTCACTTTCATCTAAGGCGCTTTAGTTCCTCTTCACTTTCTACCATAAGGATTGTGTTTGTTTCTGAGTTTATTGATATTTCTCCTGGCAATCTTGATTCCAGCTTGTACTTCATAAGTAGTTTGCCCAAATGGATGGTAAAGGTGAGATGTGAACTCAATTTTGCCTCATCCCCAAATCAGAGGTTCTACCCAGAATCCCCGCTTAGTTCTCTTCTGAGCCCTACTCTGGCAGGGTCTGGCTGGAGCTGACTGTTAAGATCCAGCTAAGATGCTAACTGATGTGTGCGTGGAGGCATTGTCCCTTCCCCATGTGGTACACAGCATCTCCTTGACTTCACAGCTGCTCTGTACGGTGGGCTCATCCTTGAAGCCTCACCTTTTGAGGCCCAGACAGGATCTCACAGTTGGTAAGTGGCAGAGCTGGGCCTCAGACAAGGTCCCTCTGCAGAACCACAGTGCATCTTTAAGTGATTTACAACAGGAAAATCTGGTGCAAAGAAATGAGGCAAAAGGTGGCATTTGAGGTGGGATAACAGGTCACTCAAGAGGAGATGCCCCAACATCATGAACCCCTGGAGGTTGCTCCACCACTGTCGGTGATCTCAGGGGTTCCCAGGAGCCCTGTTTTCAGAAACACCCAGTGAGGCTGTGGATGAAGCTGCCTTCGTGATTACACACAGCAGATCTGCCAGTTCTCATCCACCACCCACCTGAAATGAAGAAGAGAAGGCAATTAGTCGGTAGGCAGCTTCCGTGGACGGCAACCCGAGACCTGGAGGTTTGCATGCGTGGGAGGCGTATTGGGGTGTGGCCCTTCATCCACATCCGTAAGGAGAGGGAGGGAAGGATGCGGGGAGGCGGGGTGGGGTCAAGGGAGAAGTTGGGCCACCATACAGTCACAGCAGAGGCCCCTGTGATCCCACGGGGAGCTCTGGAGCCTGGATAACCCCCTCTGTTGTCCTGAATCCACACACAGGGCTGAGGGTGTGGGCCCTGACATGGTGCTGTTGGTGGTTTAGTCGCTAAGTCGTGTCCGACTCTTGCGACCCCATGGGCCGTAGCCCGTCAGGCTCCTCTGTCCATGGGATTTTCCAGGCAAGAGTACTGGGGTCTGTTGCCATGTTCTCCTCCAGGGGATCTTCTCAATCCAGGGATCAAACCCCTGTCTCCTGCACTGTGGGTGGATTCTTTACCACTGAGTTACTGGACCCCAACATGGACCAGTCATTAAACTCAGGATGCCACAGAGATTGGGCATACAGTCAAACAAGCAGCTCCCTTTGGTGAGGGCAGCTTCTGACTGTGAGCCTCCAGCAGCCCGGCACTCCCAGCAGCAGGATGAATAAGCACCCCCGTTCTAAAGAGGAAGCTGAGGGCACACCATAGTGTCCACTATAAATAGGCTTTAGGATGTGCCTGCGTGCAGGCACTTGGCAGGGTGTATACACACACACACACACACATACACACACCCTCTTACACACACATCCTCCTGGTCATGCCTAAGCCCCTGCAACCTCACCCCATCCCCTAAGAATTCAAATTGGTGAGAAAGCACTGTTAGATATCACCCTCTGGAAGAAAAAAGACTTAACCCTCCCCCCACCAAACTGTTGCTTTTTTAAAAGCTAAAGTAGGAAGAATGAAACAGTCTCCGCAACTTGCCCTGGCTTTGGCCTGCCTCACCATTAGGATGGATTATGTTGTTACTCAATTACATAATAGATGGTTGCCTAATTTATCCAACTGTATATAGATATAAAAAAAATTCATTTCCCCCATAAACAAGAGCATAATTTCAACCACCAAACCACTCAAAATCTTAACCCCAAGCCACCTTATTTGCATTTTTTCCCGACAGAGCTTACATTTTTATTTCTTTAATTGGACAATTTTGAGCATGAAGCCTGACCACCAGCCGTGCTGGGTGATAACAGCCTCCCTCTCCAGCCACATTCGCCCCTCTCCCCTCCATTTCCAGAATTAAAGGAATGTTTAATGGCCTCAGGCCACTTCCAGAGTTGAAAGAACATTAAAAGAGTTGGGGCTCAGTCCATTGGGTCAGAAGAGGCTACAAACTGAGAGGACAGGTCCCCTGAGCCCCTTCTCAGTTTGGGCATCTCTAATAGTCGCTGCAAATGTTAGGGCTCTTAAACTTCCACGTGCTTTCTTGCTGGAGTTCTGAGAGTCTCAGAGAAACATTAGAAAAATGAAAAGAGAACAAAAGAAAAATGAGTAGGTCATTTGCTTAAAAAAAAAATTCTTCAAGTGTCTACCCAACTGTATCTTTTCCCCACTCTCTCTTTTAATTATTTCATCTTACAGAAAAAAGCAACGGTGACTCAAAGTTTCCAGACCCAACATCATCCATTTCCCTATTCACAGAGATGTGCTTTTCCTAAAGAGCACAGGTGGCAGATTTACAGTATAATAGCTTTAAAATCTCTCTACTGGATTCCCTGCTTGTTCACATTTTTTTTCTCTTTTGTGTATTTGTTTGTTTTTATTATCGTTGTTATTTTTAATCTTCCAAGTTCTCAAAGAATGCTTCTCCAAGGCAAGGTTTTTGGGGCCCTTTAATGCCAGGGTAACTCTGCACTTAACTTGCAGCCGTGGTACCATTCAAGATCAAAGAGGCAAGGCGGGATTAATGGAAAAGAATTGCTGTTACTTTGTAAGAATTTCTGGATGTTAACCATCTCTGACCGTGTGTCAACTCCTTCCAACTTCATTCATCAGTAGACTCTCTTGAAACCTCATGGATCCCTGGCCCATAATCTTCTTTTGTTTCTGTAATGAGATGAAGGGAAATAACTTCCACTGAAATAAGTTCCAATTAATTATGCCTCTGAGTAAATCTTTTGGATCACGATAAATGGCTCACAGTGAGAAGCGCCAGCTCTCCTGGAATATGTGTGTGTGCGCGCTTGCTTTTTGTTTCTTGTTTCTTTTAGAAAGTAAGGAAAAATCAAACCAGATTCCAAAACTGAAAAACCGATTGCCAAAAAAAAAAAAAATTTGATTGCAATTAACTGCTTTGGAGGATAATCCACAGTTTAGAAGATGAGGCTGATAAACCCTCAAACCTTCTGGAAACACTCTTTGGGCAGGAGGAACTGGACTCACTCTTTATTTTCCTGCTAAATTTAAACCTATGAAATTATCTACATATAGAGATGTCTGTTTTAAACAGAAATTGTGTGTTTTGAAGGCAAAAGTTTTTTTATAAGTTTGGATTTTGCAAGGGGGGGGGTTAACATTTTTTTTTTTAAGTCAGTGGATGGCTTTGGATAAGAGTTTACCTGAGTTTCTAAACTAGGATATTATTGGCCCCCAAATAATAATGTGAAATTTACAGATGTTTCATAGCCACAGCGTGTGCATGCTCAGTCGCTTCAGTAGCGTCTGACTCTTTGTCACCAGGCTCCCCTCTGTCCATGGAATTCTTCAGGCAAGAATGCTGGAGTGGGTTGCCATGTCCTCCTCCAGGGGATCTTCCCAACCCAGGGCTCAAACCCGCATCTCCTGCATTGCAGGCAGATTCTTTACCACTGAGCCACAGGGGAAGCCCTCATATTCACAGATTATGTATGAAATTGGCATGGGGGCGGGGATGGCACTTAGCCAGCTGAGTGCTAATTCTCCACCAAAGAGAGGTCAGAATAGAAACAAAAGAGAGCCCAGGGAACACCATTGTGTAAAAGAAAGCAGACAAGGAAGAGGCGCTGGGACAGGTGCCTGAGACAAAACAGCCACACTTTAGAAAATCCTTTTAAGATATTTTTTTTTAATTGAAGTATAGTTGATACACAATATTATGTTAGTTTTGGTATGTGAAACAGTGATTCGAGTAAGTCTAGCAACCATCTGTCATCATAGTTACGGCAGTATTATTGACTGTATTCCCTATGCTGTGTGTTACATCCCTTTGGTTTATTTATTTTGTAAATGCAAGTTTGTATCTCTTAATTCTTCACCTATGTGGAACAATGCTTCACCCTGATTCACTCTGGCAGCCACCAGTCTATTCCCTGTATCTATGCATCTGCTTCTGTTTTGTTTTGTTTGCTTGTTTTGATTTATTTTTTAGATTCCACACATAAGTAAAATCATATAGCATTTGACTTTCTCTCTGATTTATTTCGTTTAGCCTAACGCCCTCTGGGTCAATCCATGCATTCACAAATGGCAAAATTTCATTCTTTTTTTTTTCGGTCTAGGTAATATTCCATTGTCTGTGAGTGTGCCTGCCCGTGTGTGTGTGTGTGTACACGTGTGTGTGTGTACACAGACATACCACATCTTTTTTATGCATTCATCTCTCAGTGGACATTTAGGTTGCTTCCATATCTTGATTATTGTGAATAATGCTGCTGCTGCTAAGTTGCTTCAGTCGTGTCCGACTCTGTGTGTAACCCCATAGACGGCAGCCCACTAGGCTCCTCTGTCTCTGGGATTCTCCAGGCAAGAATATTGGAGTGGGTTGCCATTTCCTTCTCCAATGCATGAAAGTGAAAATTGAAAGTGAAGTCGCTCAGTCGTCCCGACTCTTAGCGTCCCCATGGACTGCAGCCCACTAGGCTCCTCCGTCCATGGGATTTTCCAGGCAAGAGTCCTGGAGTGGGGTGCCATTGCCTTCTCCGGCAATGAACACGGAGGTGCATATATTTTTCAAATTAGTATTTCTGTTTTCTTTGGTAAATACCCAGAGTGGAATTTTATTTTTATTTTCTTTTAACTTTTTATAAAGGAAAGTTTTATTTATCATTTATTCAATTTTATTTTATTTCTCTATTTTTGGCTGTGCTGAGGCTGCATCTTCATTGCTGCACACGGGCTTTTTCTCTCAAGCTGTTGCAAGCAGGGGCTACCCTTCTTTGTCATGTGTTGTCATCCCATTGCCGTGCTTTCTACTGTTGTGGAGCACGGGCTCTAGGAAGGCAAGCTGAGTAGCTGTGGTGAATGGTCTTAGTACCTCCAAGGCATACAGGAGCTTCCCAGACCAGGGATTGAACCTAGGTTTCTTGCACTGGTAGACAGATTCTTAACCACTGGACTACCAGGGAAGCCCAAGGAAGATTTTTATTTATTTTTTATTTTCTCTTTGGCCACACTGCACAGCATGTAGAACTTCCCAGACCAGGGATCAGACCTAGGCAGCCCCTGCAGCGGAAGCTCCAGTCTTCACCTCTGGACCATCAGAAAGTCCACTAGTTCTTATTTTTAATTTTTAGAGAAACCTCCTCCATGCTTTGTTCCATAAGTTGCTACACTCGTTTATATTCCCATCAGAGTGCATGAGGCTTCTCTTTTCTCCACATCTTCACCAACACTTGTTATTTATTGTCTTTTTAGATAATAGCCATTCTGACAAGTGTGAGGTAATATCTCATTGTAGTTTTGGTTTGCGTTGCCCTGATGATAAGTAATGCTGAGCATATTTTCATGTGTCTATTGGCCATCTCTTGGCTTTCTTGAGAAAAAGGTGTCTTCAGGTCTTCTGCCTATTTTTCCATCAGGTTTTTTTTTTAATACTGAGTTATGTGAGTTCTCGCTATATTTGAATGTTAATCTCTTATCACATATATCGTTTGCAAATTCCCTCCCCCATTTCTTAAGTTGCCTTTTCATTTGTTAATGTGTTTTTTTTTCTCGTTATCCAAAAGTTCTTTTAGTCTGATATAGTCCCATTGGTTTATTTTTGCTTTTATCACCCTTACCTGAAGAGACAGATCCAGAAACATATTGTAATAGCAAAGTGAAAGAGCATTCCACCTATGTTTCTTGTAAGAGCTTTATGTTTTCAAGTCATAGATTTAATTCTTTAACCCATTTTAAGTTTATTTTTTAACATGGGGTAGTTTGATCCTTTTGCATGTCCAGTTTTCCCAACAACATTTATTGAAGAAACTGTCTTTTCCCCATTGTATATTTTCACCTCCTTCATCATAGATTCAGTCAGTTCAGTTGTTCAGTCATGTCCAACTTTTTGCAACCCCATGGACTGCAGCACGCCAGGCTTCCCTGTCCATCACCAACTCCCGGAGCTTGCTCAAAGTCATCCATAGAGTCAGTGATGCCATCCAACCATCTCATCCTCTGTCATCCCTTTCTCCTCCTGCCTTCAATCTTTCCCAGCATCAGGGTCTTTCCCAAGGAGTCAGTTCTTCGAATGAGGTCGCCAAAGTATTGGAGTTTCAGCTTCAGTATCAGTCCTTCCAATGAATATTTAAGACTGATTTCCTTTAGGATTGACTGGTTTGATCTCCTTGCAGTCCAAGGGACTCAAGAGTCTTCTCCAACACCACAGTTCAAAAGCGTCAATTCTTCAGTGCTCAGCTTTCTTCACAGTCCAACTCTCACATCCATACATGACTAGTGGAAAAACCATATCTTTGACTAGACGGACTTTTGTTGGCAAAGTAATGTCTCTGCTTTTTAATATGCTGTCTAGATTGGTCATAGCTTTTCTTCCAAGGAGCAAGTGTTATTTCATGGCTGCAGTCACCATCTGCAGTGATTCTGGAGCCCCCCAAAATAAAGTCTGTCACTGTTTCCATTGTTTCCCCATCTATTTGCCATGAAGTGATGGGACCAGATGCCATGATCTTAGTTTTTTGAATGCTGAGATTTAAGCCAACTTTTTCACTCTCCTCTTTCACTTTCATCAAGAGGCTCTTCAGTTGCTCTTTGCTTTCTATCATAAGGGTGGTGTCATATGCGTATCTGACATTATTGATATTTTGCCAGGCAATCTTGATTCCAGCTTGTGCTTCATTCAGTCCAGCATTTCCCATGGTGTATGTACTCTGCGTATAAGCTAAATAATCAGGGTGACAGTATACAGCCTTGAAGTACTCCTTTCCTGATTTGGAACCAGTCTGTTGTTCCATGTCCAGTTCTAACTATTGCTTCTTGACCTGCATACAGATGTCTCAGGAGGCAGGTCAGGTGGTCTGGTATTCCTATCTCTTTAAGAATTTTCCACAGTTTGTTGTAATCTACATAATCAAAGGCTTTGCCGTAGTCAATAAAGCAGAAGTAGAAGTTTTTCTGGAACTCTCTTGCTTTTTCGATGATCCAAAAGATGTTGGCAATTTGCTCTCTGGTTCCTCTGCCTTTTCTAAATCCAGCTTGAACATCTAGAAGTTCATGGTTCATGTACTGTTGAAGCCTGGCTTGGAGAATTTTGAGCATTACTTTGCTAGCATGTGAGATGAGTACAATTGTGTGATAGTTTGAGCATTCTTTGGCATTGCCTTTCTTTGGGATTGGAATGAAAACTGACCTTTTCCAGTCCTGTGGCCACTGCTGAGTTTTCCAAATTTGCTGGCATATTGAGTGCAGCACTTTCACAGTATCATCTTTTAGTTTGAAATAGCTCAGCTGGAATTCCATCACCTCCACTAGCTTTGTTTGTAGTGATGCTTCCTAAGGCCCACTTGACTTCACATTCCAGGATGTCTGGCTCTAGGTGAGTGATCACACCATTGTAATTATCTGGGTCATGAAAATCTTTTTTGTACAGTTCTTCTGTGTGTTCTTGCCACCTCTTCTTAATGTCTTCTGCTTCTGTTCAGTCTATAGTCTTTCTGTCCTTTATTGAGCCCATCTTTGCATGAAATGTTTCCTTGGTATCTCTGACTTTCTTGAAGAGATCTCTAGTGTTTCCCATTCTATTGTTTTCCTCTGTTTCTTTGCATTGATCACTAAAGAAGGATTTCTTATCTCTCCTTGCTATTCTTTGGAACTCTGCATTCAAATGGGTATTCAAATGGTTACATCATAGATTAATTGACCATATATGTACAGGTTTATTTCTGGTCTTTCTATTCTGTGCCAGTGATTTTTGTGTCTGGTTTTGTGATAGTACCATATGGTTTTGATTACTGTAGCTTTACAATATAGTTTAAAATCAGGGAGCACGATGCCTTCAACTTTCTTTTTCTTTCTCAAGGTTATTTTGGCTATTCAGGGTCTTTGCATTTCTATGCCAATTTTAGAACTATTTTATTCTATTTATATGGAAAATTCCATTTAATAGGGACTGCTTTTGGATCTTTATTATTTCACTGTTTATAATAGAAAAGAATGGAAACAACCAAAATGAGGTTCATCAAATAAATCATGTTATGTGCACATAACAGGATATGTGGCAACCATTTAAAATGATATAGAAGACTATCTAATAACTTCAACTTATGCTTAATGGGGCTTCCCAGATAACTCAGCTGGTAAAGAATCCATCTGCAATGCAGGAGACCCTGATTCAATTCCTAGATTGGGAAATTTCCCTGGAGAAAGGATAAGCTATCCTCTCCAGTTATTCTTGGCCTTCCTTGGTGGCTCAGCTGGTAAGAAATCCTCCTGCAATGCAGGAGACCTGGGTTTGATCCCTAGGTTGAGAAGCTCCCCTGGAGGAGGGCATGGCAACCCACTCCAGTATTCTTGCCTGAAGAATCCCCACGGACAGAGGAGCTTAGAGGGCTACAGTCTATAGGGTCACAAAGAGCTGGACATGACTAAGCAACTAACCACAAACACACATGCTTACAATATATTGTTAAGCGAACAAAGCAGGTTATAAAGCATTTTGAACAAAATTATCGATTTTTGTTTATATATAATATTGAATTTATATAATATATTCATGCATACATACACACTAAGTCGATGGAAAAAGACTGAAGAGATATAAACATTAGCAGTGGTTGAGATTATGGGTAATTTTAACTTTCTTCTTTACATCATTCCATACTTTATAAACTTTCTACAACGAGTAGCTCTTATTTTTACAGAAAAAAAGTATTAAAAATGTATACACAACATACTTTCAGTGAATTTAAGAGTAAAAGAGGACCCATGTATTCCTCCTCAGGTCAATTATTTCCTATATAGGCCCCACCCAACCCTGAAGACTCTCCAAGAGATCCATAGACTTGTGAGTCCACATAATTGAAAGAGTCACAACATTCAGAATGAATGTGATGACCATGCGTCAGCACCTTCTGTGAGTCAAGGACCTTGTTGAGGCAGAAACAGACTAAACGAACCACTATACATGCTGTCTACCTGAAACTATCACAGCATCGCTAACTGCTGCTGCTGCTGCTAAGTCGCTTCAGTCGTGTCCGACTCTGTGCGACCCCATAGACAGCAGCCCGCCAGGCTTCCCCGTCCCTGGGATTCTCCAGCCAAGGACAATGGAGTGGGTTGCCATTTCCTTCTCCAATGCATGAAAGTGAAAAGGGAAAGTGAAGTCTCTCAGTCGTGTCCGACTTTTAGCGACCCCATGGACTGTAGCCTACCAGGCTCCTCCGTCCATGAGATTCTCCCGGCAAGAGTACTGGAGTGGGGTGCCATTGCCTTCTCCGACATTGCTAACTGACTACACTCCAAATACGAAAATATTAAAAAAAAAAAAAAAAAAAGAAGAAGAAGAAGAAGAAGAACCAAGATACAGCCTCTGCTCTCATGTAGCTCACAGCCTTGTGGGGGAGGAGAAATGCCTGTAAGAGCAGCTGTCATGCAGGTCAGCTCTCAGAGGCCCCTGCAGAGGGTCTGCAGGGTGTCAGCGGTACAACACTGAGGTTGGGTGGAAGTGAACGAGTCCAAGGTTGAGCACACTCTCAGTAGGCACCAAGAACCATAGCTCAGCTTATCTTCCCAACAACTCCTAACATGGGGAACACGCTTCAACACGGGGAAACTGAGGCCCAGAGCACCAGGCACCTGCAGCAACCTGAGGAGGATGCCCTCACCCAGGGCTCCTCTACTCTAGGGTTCTCGTTTTCCTTCCACTCCAGCGGGTCCCACAGTATGAGGAACAGACCACCACTCTCTGGAAACAAATGTTCTTCAAAAGGGCTCCAGGAGCAAAGATTTTGAGGCAGTGATCTCAACTCCCTGAAGGAGAGTGATCGACCACATCAGCACGTCAGAAGGTCCTTTGGCAAGATCCTTGCAAGAGCGTTTTCCACTCTTTCTGGACCACCAAACCGTATTTTCAAGTACCATCCGTGAATCCTCTTGGAAACTGGGAGGATTCGTGCTCTGTCACAGTGCTGCATTCTGACCAGGAGAGGCAGAGATGACAGAGAGCAGCTCAGGAGAGGAGAGCTTCTAGGCCCTGAAAGGTGAGGGGTCTTTCGCAGGTGCAGAAGAGGGGACGGTTATTATCATCCTTTGGGGAAGCAGCCCAAGTGGCAGCCAGCGAGGCGCCCCAGATGCAGCCCTGTCACCCCTGATGCCAGTGATGGAGCGAGAGGACTGACCCAGCTGCATCTTCCTGCAGCTGCGATGACGCTGAAACCCAGGAGGCCACGAAGAGAGCATGAGTGACAGCCAAGTCAGTGACGAGTTAATCTCCCTGATGAGGATTTGGGCCTGCGCGGCCTTAACGCAATTTGCCTAATTTTCCCTCAAGGGATGTGTCTTCCTCCTCAAGAAAGTCACTAAGGACTTCTTCACTCTCACTTGTAAACAACCATGGATAATGTCTTCCCATGATCTCTCTGCTGCGCTGGCCTTTGGATGCTCATTTAACCTAAATGGCTGTGGGCTCCACTGGGGTCCCTGGAGGCCCACGCCTGCCTGAGAGGTAGCCTCTCCCAGCCCCCTCCAGATCCCTGATCATAGCTCTCCCAGCGCCCAGGGGAAAGGGCAAGGCAGAGGAGGCTGTACACATCACATGGATACAGGGTTTCTCGGAGGAGGCCACTGGCTAAGCAAAATTAGAGAAGGCGCATGTTTGTGCTTATCATTCAAACACTTGGGAGTTAGCCCTGGGTTTGAATCCTGCCTCCGATCTGTACCCACTATGAGACTTTTGACAAGAGACACAAGGTCCCTTGGTCCAAGATCCTCAGTGGTAAACAGGAAAGAAACAGAGGACTGTCCCAATGTGAAGCATCAGGGACAAAGACTGGCCAGTGGCAGGTCTCAGTGATAGCTCTGATGATGGTGCCAACCGAGGCATAGACCCTGGCCCAAATGAGCTCCCGGAGAAATGTTACTCCCAAAGTTCCAGTGCTAACTAGAGATGAGTCCTGAGATGAAAGACCCAGGGTGCCAGCGCAGACAGAAAGCTTCATCAAGGATACTGAGTCTTGAAATAAGAGGGTGATCAAGCAGGAAGAAGGGAAAGGAGAACCGCATGAGAAAAGGTCCAGAGGCTGACCCTGTGGGGTAGGTTTAAGCTGCCCCAGAAGATTAGAGTGGGGCCAGAGACAGGAGGACCAGGGTAGGGAGACAGGAAGGGGCAGAGAGAGACAAGCTGGGACCAGTGTTGAAAGCCAGGTTTGCCCTGATGCCACAAGACATAGAACCTTCGAGGGTACCTGAACTCAGACACAAAGGATTAAAATGGTCTTTGGAAGACACTTACTGAGCCTCATGCAGATGATTTGAGCAGAGGAAGAAGAGGACAAAAGAGAGTAGTCACAAGACCAAATCACAGTGGATGTCATCTGAAAACCAGAGCAGCGTTTTGGGGGAAGGAGCATCAGAAACAAGTGTCAAGAACCTCAGCGCTCCTCTCTGGGATCATTTGCTGTGATTCTGTCGGTACTAACTGGTGATGGGAGTGCATGAGGACCCAGGAGGGGAGTGAGAAAGCTGCTCTAGCCTTGTGTGTAATGATTTAATTTTTACAAAATTGGATTAATGCCTTGTGTAATGAAAAATTAATTGAAAAAAAAAAAAAACTAAGAAATCCATCTTTCCAGCATTCTAAAAGAGAATTCCTCTTAGGGATTAATTTTTGATTTTTGTGCAGAAGTTTTCACAAATTAGCCAAATGAAACACTGATATTTCTGGGAGGATTTCTTTCCGAGGCCTAGAAGCTGCCTGCGCACAACCTCCTCAGTGTCCTGGGCTAACAGGCAAGGGTGCCTTTATCGAATATTTGCTGAAAATGAACAAACCCAGAGGCAAAGCCAGTGGCCTCCTGTGTCTGTTAGCTCAGGACTTACCAACCGCTTCTCCCAAGCTGACTCCTCTGAAACCATCTTTCCTTCAAGAAACTGCACTCTCTCCTTACTATGAATGCTCCAAAGTCCAACTAGCAGAGGGACAAGGTTCCCACTGCAGATGGAATTTCAGGGTGCTGTGGTCCTTGGCATTGGATAGAGACACGAGTGCTCCCAAGTAGAAACCTAGAAAGCCAGTTGGATCCCCATTTTATGCTCATGTCCCTCACCGCCTTGTCAAAGGTCCCTTCTGTCTCCTATCATCATAGGGGGAAAAAGACAGAAGGCTGCTCTGGCTGGGCAGTGAACAGCCGCATAGAAGGCGCCAAGGGAGGGAGAAATATGCATCATTAATATTTAATGCCCCTTTTCCATTTTCCCCTAATAAGCTGAGCGCTACAGCAGGGAGAGCTGATTTATTTTGTCAGCAGTGGAAATATTTCAAGTATGATGCATGTCACTGGGTCACACAGAACCCATCACACAGAAACACACACTGCGGAAGCATCCACGGGAAGAATCTTCCGAACTTGATCTCAAAGCCTTTAGGCTTCAGGAAGTCTTGCCAATAGCACAGGATTTCAGTATGAACTGGTTGTAGGACAGGCAGTGGGGTGGATATTGGGCCACAAGGCTGTCCCCCGCAGTTGGTGCAAGGCACTGGGGACCACGGCAGAACAAGCGGTGACTGGAGGCAAACAGCATCAGTGTCCTGCCCTTACCCACTCCCACGCCCTGCCCAGCTCCTGTCCATGTCCCTTGGCATCAAAGGCTTCTCATCACAAGTCCCCGAAACTTGTTGAGGACTTCTCCGGCCACCAATGCTTGTTCTACCTGTTAGCTAATCAGGTTGGAACAAGCCAGGCAGTTAAAGCTTTTGGGAATAGCCTTAGAAGGATATCAGGTGGGGCCTGATGAATAATTAGTACAGCTTCTTCATCCTTCTGAGATGGGCTCTACACTGTCTCCTAGACTCCTCAGTCGAATTCAACCCCGAGTGCCTACAGCCATAACTTGCCCATTAGCACACCTTGTACTGGCTTCCTTCCTGCCCCACCCCGACCCCCATCTCACATCTCCAATCCCCTCCCCAGTTCTTTTTGGAATTGCTGCCCAAATAAACTTACATTCAAACTGTTGACTTAGGCTCTGCTGGCCCAACTATTTCATTCTTGATTTTCTCATGTGGACGAATGGGGAGAGCAGCAACCATCCAGTTGGTGGTCTTGAGAGCCAAGTGGAATAAGATCTATGACAGCACCAGCAAGCATGGCGGGAGGCCAGTAAATGCAAGACTCACTCATTCTTAGTAGGAATGTGGGCTTCTCGTAAGCCAGGCATCAAACCGTGGTGTGGGCTATAAAATAAATTCTCCTTGTCTCTCTGTGAATATTAACGTCTACTCCAACCCTTGTAGGGTCCTTCATTTTCTCCTCGCCATGAGAGGTTAGCATGCGGATGAGAAGCAAGAGATTAGAGTAAGTGCTAAAGAGATGAGGGATTCCCTGGTGGTGCAGTAGTAAAGAATCTGCCTTCCAATGCAGGAGACACCGGTTCGATCCTTGGGTCGGGAAGGTCTCCTGGAGGAGGAGATAGCAACCCACTCTGGTATTCTAGCCTGGAAAACCCTATAGACCAAGGAGCCTGATGGGCTACAGTCCGTGGGGTTGCAAAGCATCAGACACAACTGAGCATGCACACAGAGTTTAAAGAGATGATGGTAGAAAGGCACCTGCCTCAAGGTCAGAGGTTTTGGGTGTGTCATGGGTTGAATTGTGGCTCCGGAAGATTTGTCCGAGTCTTAACCCCCAGCACCAGCAAACATGACTCAACTCGAAAAGGGGCCTTTGCAAACATAATGAAGTTTCTTAAGATGAGATCATCCTAGAGTGGGTCTTCAATCCAATGACAAGTGTCTTTAGAAGAAGAGAAAACACAAAGAGGACAAAGGCAGGGGAGAGGGCCAGTCATGTGGAGATGGAGCAGATTAGAGTGACGCTACTGTTAGTCAAGGAGCCCCTGGAGCCCCCATTAGCTGGAAGAGGAAAGGAAGAACTCTCCTTCAGATGCTTCAGAGGGAGCATGGAACTGCAGACATCTAGATTTCAGACTTCTGGTCTCCAGAGCTGTCAACAAATTTCCGTTGTTTTAAGTCCCCAAGTTTGAGGTAGTGTTTAAGAATCAGCCTTGCAATGCAGGGGACATGTGTCAATCCCTGATGGGGGGAACTGAGATCTCACATACCGAGGAGAAACTAAGCTGGCAAGCTGCATCTACCAAAACCCAAGCACTCTGGAGCCACAGCCCACAACTAGAGATTTTGTGCACCCCAATGAAAAATCCTGCAGCTCACAACGAAGATCTTTCACGCTGCAACTGAGACCTGACACAGCCAAAGAAATAATTTTTTTTAATTGTTTAACTTTTGTTTATTTATTTATTTTATATTTTACTTTACTTTACTTTACAATACTGTATTGGTTTTGCCATACATCAACATGAATCCACCACGGGTGTACATGAGTTCCCAGTCCTGACCCCCCTCCCACCTCCTTCCCCATACCATCTCTCTGGGTCATCCCAGTGCACCAGGCCCAAGCATCCTGTATCCTGCATCAAACCTAGACTGGCGATTCGTTTCTTACATGATATTATACATGTTTCGTGAGACAGCAAAAGAGACAAAGAAATAAATAATATTATTTTAAATTATAGAAGCTTAGCTTCAATAGGCTGGTTTGGGCAGACGATAAATCTATTGGGAGGATGTCAAAGTCTGCTGTGTAAGTCAGGATGGACTAACTGCTGTAAGAACTGACTCGCAGTCACAGGGGCTGAGGACGTGAAGCTTTCTCCATGCTTTACAGGTCACTGGTCATGCAGGGACCCAGGCCCTCCCATCCTGTTACTCTGCCCTCCTCTAAGACCTCAGAGTACTCTGTATTCAGCCAGCCCCCGGGCCAGGGGTGGGGGAAGAGAGAGCATCAGAAGACAACAAATGAGGGATTATTGGTTTATTCTGTTTTACGTTGGGGTTTAGTGGGTTGAATAGTGTTTCTCTGTCCCCACCCTGCAAAAAAAAAAAAATATATATATATATATACACACACATATATACAAGTCCTAACCCCTGGTGCCTGGGTGTGTGACCTTATTTGGAAATACGGTTTTGCAGATGTAATGAAGTTAAGGATCTTTGGATGAAATCATCTTGGATTTCAAGATGATGACCAGTATCCTTATAATAGAAAAGAGGAGGAGTTAAGACCCAGGGACACAGTGGGAAGCTGCATAAAGACTGAGGTAGAGATTGGATGATGCGTGTACAAGCCAAAGAAGGCCAAGGGTTTCTGGAGCCACTGGAAACCAGAAGAGAATGGATTCTTCCTCAGAACCCTGAGAAGGGACCAACCACTCCAACACCTTGATTTCAGACCTCTGACCTCCAGAACCATGAGAAAATACATTTCTATTGTTTCAGCCCCTGTTTCCAGTAATTTGTTACGGCAGACCAGGGAAACTGATCCATCGGGTAAGGCCAAGAGAAAGCAGTGCTCACATCCACTGGCCCAAACGTGCTCACGTGGCCCCATGTAACTGCAAGTCTGGGAAGCAAAGTCTGGCTGTGTGTCAGGAAAGCACATGATTCATGAGCCTGAAGACTCACTGCCAGGTTCAAAGAACCAACTGCCAAGAGGCTGGGCAGCCAGAACCAGCCAAACTCATGCAACAGGATGAATCCGTTTAGGACAGCCACTGCAGCCGCCACAGAAACCTGGAAAGTGCCACCCCCATTCCCAGCGGGAAGTGCTTGCCACACCCAGCCGTGGGCACAGCTGTCCTCTCTAGGCACCTTTTTCCTCAACACCTAGCTAGTGTGATTCTAGCTGCACACTAGAATCACCAGAAGGCGTGGCCCTTTTAAAACTACCATTGCTCTCATTCCCCAACAATTCTGATTTAACTGGTCTTCAGTAGGACCCAGGCGTCAGTACTTGTTAAAAGCCCCTGGGGATGATTCTAAAGTGTAGGCAAGGATGAGAACTGTCCTCAGCTGTCTTAATACAATTTTTTTCTTGTAGATTATATCATTTGAAACTCAACCCCAGGAATGATGATGGCTTGATAGCATTGGCCCCATTCCACAGATGAGGAAACTAAGTCCCCGAGAAGTGAAATGACTTTTTGATGCCACACAGTTACATGGAGCACAGCCAGGATGTGAATTCAGGTCTGTAATGTTAAATCTGCCGTCCCCAGACCAGAGCTCTCCTATAACAAGACCCTGGTTATGAAACTTACCATACCTTATTAATGAGGCCCTGGACTGATAGGAAGGCATTAGTGAAACCTGAATTCAAAGCATAAGGACTATTTCCTTCTTTCCACATCAGTTCTCTGACAATTGAAGAGACATTTGTCCAGCTCTTCATATGTGAGGCCACGGAGCATTCTAGGCACTGTGCCCAGGGCCTGCACTCTTGGCAAAAGCTCACAAAGATGCTTGAGATCTGAAATCTTTGCTTTCAAAATACAAAATGCAAAAGTGCAAACTAAAAACAAGCAACTGCTTAATTAATATATACGAATGTCATTACTTGTTAAATTTAGTATGCATTAAAATTTTACAGCATTTGAATGCAATTTGAGGTTATGTTTTCTTGCTTTGCTGTGCACAATTAGCTGTGAAACCTGAGGAAACATGACTAATTATAAAATAAATGAGTTACTTGGAGCCATACCATTTCCAAAGCAAAGTCATAAAAATTCTTTGAAGTTTTTTTATAGCAAAAAGTAAATTTTGCTATAACGTGGGTGCTTTTAATGTCTTTGACATGATGGAAGGTAGGATTATCAAAATCAGAGCATGCCTGAGACATTTGATGGCTCTGGTTATACGTGAAACCACGGTGCTCATCACCCCCACCCTAGAGAATGCAGTTCAAGCCTGGTGACAATATGGATACAGCCATGCCCACAGGCCTGGTCTCTCCTGTCCCTGAGCAGAAACCCCAGGACCTCCATGACTCAGGGAGCAATAGAACGATGTTGGTAAAAAATGGGACATTTTTTGTGGGTAAAAATGTAGGACTTTTTCATCTTCATCATAACTGATTGAGAAGTCTCCATTGGGTTGTTTTTTTTTTAATTTAAGAACTTGGTATGTTAAAAAAAAAAATCTATACCCAATGGAGACTTTCATCAATCAATTATGATGAAGATGTGTGTGTGCGTGCTTAGTCACTTCAGTCATGTCTGACTCTTTGTTACCTTATGGATTGCCAGGCTCTTCTCCCATGGGAATCTCCAGGCAAGAATATGGAGTGGGTTGCCATGCTCTACTCCAAGGGATCTTCCCAACCCAGGGATTGAACCTGAGTTATGGTTTTTTATGTCTCCTGCATTCTCAGGCAGGTTCTTTACCACTAGCACCACTTGGGAAGCCCCCATGATAAAGATGAGAAAGTCCCATTTTTACTCATAACATCTTTCTATTGCTCCCTAAGAGTCACTGTGGTCCCCGGGATTGCTGCTCAGGGACAGGGGAGGCCAGGCCTGTGGGTATGGCTGTGTCCCTCTTGTCACCAAGCTTGAACTGTATCCTCTGGGGTGGGGGCAATAAACGCTATGTTTCACATACAACCAGAGCCATCGAATGTCTCAGCATGGTCTGATTTTGGTAGTCCTATTTTCCATCATGTCAAAGATATTTTAAAAAACACCCACATTATAGCAAAATTTACTTTTTGCTATAAAAAAACTTCGAAGGATTTTTATGACTTTGCTTCAGCAATGGCATGGCTCCAAGTAACTCAAAAGTTTTTAATGTCTTCTTAAAATGAAGCAAACTTTCATTTATTCTTCCCATTGGCTCCTCACACATCCCTGAATGGCCTTCCCACACTGAGGACACTTGATTAGACCAAATATGCCTCTCTTAGCTCAAATTTGGGATTTTTCTGATTGGTTTCCCTTCTTTCCCATCCTTGAAGAATACTCTTCTCCTCTCTCTTTTTCCTTCTCCTTTTTTCCTTTCTTTCTCCCTTTTTCCCTTCCTCCCTCCCTTCCTTCCTCCTTCCTCCATCCTTCCCATTCCCACAGCACTCACTCTCTTAGATGCAGTGATAGATACTAGAAACACAGAATTTGTGATGGTATGAGGCCTGGCTCAAGTAACTGAAATCTAGTGAGAAGGGAAGATGAGCAGAATAGGTGTGTGGATAGATAATCAGGATTCCAGATTATGCAGATAAGCAAGTGGAACCACAGGTGTCTAGAACAGGATATAGAAACAACAAAAAGCAAAACCAAACCTCTATTTGAAGAAGCTGGAAAAGGCTTTTCTAAAAGCATTTCCTCCATAGAAATGTGATGTCATTCCAATTCCATGCTGTTTGAAGTAGATCTGGGGAGAAGTTTGAGGGGGCCAAGCACGAAATGCTGCTGTCTGAAATACTTGCTTGGAGCCCCTGGTCATTTTGTCAGGTTAGAAAATAATGATTTTATGATGTTACCCAATATATTTTCAATATATGGGCCCATTTAATAAATTCCTCCAAGTACTTGGACCCAAGAAAAGGTTTGCCTTTCCAAACTGAATTGGCACCAGTGAGAGTGAAGTCATTAAACAGATTTTCCTTTTTGCCTTAGCTGCCAGGAAGCTCAGAGATAAATTGCATACCTATTAGCAGGGATTACCTCATCCTTGGTCTCTGGCGGAAAATATTATTCATGATAAAAGCTGCTAACATTTGAATTCTTAGCATGGCCCAACTTAACTGGTTTTTGCTCAGTAGCCTTTGTAAGAACAAGGCTGCATTATCTTTTTTCTAGAAAAGAACATTTTTGAGAAGTTTATATAACTAAACTATTAGCTCTGTGAAGTCAGAGGCTACATCTGTTTTATGTATCACAGTAATAATTATGTAGGAAAGTTTGGCAAAAGAATTAGTATTCAACAAGTATTTGTCGCATGAAAAAGTGGATGACTAAATGAATTGGGTAACCGTGAAGAGAGAACCATATACCTGAAAGTATAGTCACCTATTATTTCTCCTTGCCACAAGTCAGTTGTTGCTCCCTACCACCCAGTAATACCAGATCAATCTTTCTCCAACAAAGCAACAATTGTATACCTCTCTCTTCCTGTGCTATCACATATGCACCGCTGAGCCTCACCTGAAAGCTTTCCACCCTTTGCCCTCCTAGTTGAAGTAGGGGACGCGTATTACTTGTGGTCCACGCTGCTTCCCTTCCCTCCAGCTACTGACCTTCCTATAATCCCTACATTTTCTGATAGGAATCTCAGGCTCAGGATTCTGTATCCTCTGCTATAGGATGGTCTAGAACTCAGACTGGTCCTTTGGTAGGCTTGCAAACCAAGCATGGCCCATTAAAGTCCTTTGGGGGAATTTATATAAATACTGGGAGGCGGAGGGTATCTCTCAACCTGAGACAAGAATCATGTAAGTCTAGTGTTTCTGGGATCCATTCTCTCCAACAGAAAGAGTTTGCCAGAAAACAAAGCCAACATAGAGAACACAGAAAAAAATGATGGGGGGTGGGAGGGAGATGCCCTTGAACACCTGAATCAAGCCACTCTTGCATCTGTTGCACTTCTGAGAGTTGATATATTCCTTTTCTTCTTGAACTAGCTTGAATTGGGCAGCTTATCCTTGCAACTTTAATACTCCTGAGTGAGGATATTAAGTGTAAATTCCTATTTCCTCTCTCTGACCTTTGGAAAGAAATCTGCAATATATTGTCATGGATAGGACAACAGTGTTAATTCTCATGGTCTTGCTTCTCAAGCTATCTGGGTGAAGGACTTTAAAAAAATGTTTTTTTCTATCAACATATATCCAACAAGAGTGATAGTCAGAATATGAAAGTAACTCCTACTCTTCAATAACTAGAGACTGAAAATCCAGTAGAAAAATGGGCAAAACACTTGAACAGTCACTTAAAAAAATTAAGGATACACCAAAGGTCATTAAACATAAGCAAAGGAACTCAACTTCAATAGTCATCAAGGAAATGCCAAAAAAATTCACAACAAAGGACCACTCATTCTGGTTAAGATACACAAATGGGAAAGATCAGTTGAGTTTAATTCACAGACTGACATGTGGTCCAACAACACAGCACTTGTCCATGGCTCAACCACAGGCAACACTCCCCTGGGTCAGTGATGCCTGAATTGGCCCATGCCCATCCCAACAGGCTGGGAATCCTGCCAGTGAGGAAGCGAATGCAGGCAAACTCCATGTAGGAATCAATATTGGGAGAGAGAAGGTCACCCCATAAATGAAAGTGTGAAAGCGTCAGTCTCTCGGTCATGTCTGTCTCTTTGGGATCCCATGGACTATAGCTCTCCAACTCCTCTGTCCATGGACTTCCAGGCAAGAATACTAGAGAGAGTTGCCATTTTCTTCTCCAGGGGATCTTCCCAACCCAGGGATTGAACTCGGGTCTCCTGCATTGCAAGCAGATTCTTTACCAGCCGAGCCCCCAGGGAAGCCCCACGCCCCCTAAATGGGGAGGAACAATTCCACTCCATAAGCCATGTGATTCACAGGTTCAAATTCTGCTACTGATACCATAGTTATGTCTGCAAAACCCTCCAGGGGACCCCCAGAGCTGGCAGCTTCCCTTAAGGGAACAACTGGCTCCCTGAAGTCTTGGCTGGGTGCTGTGGGATCCCTGCTCCTGAGAATTTTTTCAAAGACCCTTCATGCTGGGTGTTTTCAAAGCAAATAACCCCAAGGCCCTTACTAGCTCCATCTTGTTCCCATTGTGAGGAGTCCTACACACCAGTGTGTTAAGAACTCCTCTGAAGGGAAGAAAAGAAACAGCCTCCCGCTAACACCAAGCTAGTTCTGCCCTGGCCCTGTGGCTTTATCACAGAGTGCGGGGCCAGGCATAGGAAGGCGGGGTGGTGTGCTGCTAACGAGAGCTCCTGTCAGTCACCGAGATGCCTGAGTCTTGGTGGGGGCCCCCGCTAGCCCCTGGGTGTTTATGGCGTGGGCCACTGGCTGGGGCTGTTTCTTTATTTCTCAAAGCATCAGGGAGCCTCAGGGCTGGCTACTGGGTGAGGAGGAGTCAGATGCTTATAGGAGGTGCTTGAGGATAGTTGGATGGGGGCAAAGGAGGTGTTAGTGGAAGATCCTTTCTGCAGTGGATCTCTGAGTTGGATTGGAGCTACGGCTGCTGCTGGGGACTCAACAGAGAGGCTCTGTGTCTTTTGTTGTCCAGGAATTTTCCCTAGTGCAGCCCACCATGGGGACAGCTCAATACACTTCAGAGATTTTGGGCAAGTGGGCCTCTGGGGCCGGGCTCATGTTCATTAATCTGCCCAATGACGAAGCTCAGTGATAAGAGGAAATTGTTTCACGCTCACCAAAAGACATGGGGAAAGGGCTTGGAGTAGGAAGAAGGCCCAGGCTCAGGGTGCTGGGGGCATCATCCCCAGAGGGCCCAGGGAGAGCAACCTCTTTGGGGAGCAGGCCAACCCTTCCCCAGGAGGACCTTGGAATTCTTGCTGCTAGGCTGTTAATTAGCCCAGTAAATGGGCCCGGCAGGAGCGGCTGGCCTGAAGCTTTGGACCTGCAACCATCAGGGCAGTGAGGGGGACATGGAGAGTGAGGGGGTGGGGATGTGAGCCTGAAGAAATGCATGGACAAGAGGATATGCCAGGGGCAGATCGCCATCATAAATTTTAAAGGCAGGCTTCTCAAGGCAGGAGAAAGCTGGAGTGTCACAGAGCCTGCGTTGGGACCTTTCTGTCAGTGTGTTTGGAAGAGACAGCTGTTGAGGCTGCATACGCGGACAGATGGCTCCACCTCCGCAGAGGCACCCCAGCAGCACACAGAGGCTGGGACTAGGGCAGAGTCCTTTCCACATGCTTCTGGGAGGACTAGAGCTCAGAGCTGCATTGGGGGGAGCTCACCCTGGCTGATGTCTGATCAGGAATAAACATCAGGAACAAAGGTGGGGGGCGGGGGAGGTGGTGAGTGAAAAGTGAAAGTGTTCGTTGCTCAGTCGTGTCCGATTCTTTGAGACCCCATGGACTGTAGCCCGCCAGGCTCCTCTGTCCATGGGATTCTGTAGGCAAGAATACTGTGTGGGGTGCCTTTCCCTTCTCCAGGGGATCTTCCCCATCCAGGGATCGAACCTGGGTCTCCTGCACTGCAGGCAGATTCTTTACCATCTGAGCCACCAGGGGGAAAAGTTGCTCTTTATAATACCAAAGAGATTCCTTATGAAAAAAAGGCCCTGGCTCTACTGAGTACCTGAGTTGGAGAGCTTCTATGGAAAGGAGCTGGGAAAAGCCCAACTGTTCTTTTTTCTTTTTTCTTTACTTTTTACTGCAGTTTCACTATGTACAGTCAAGTGTCCATATCTCAAGCATATAGCTCTTTATAACAAAGGGGAAGATATTTGGAGCTCCCAGGAGCAAACCAGGTGGAAAGGATGAGGCAGAAATGGAAGAGGAGGTAGACATAAATGGCAGCAGAATGGTCGGGGCCCAGGCCTTCTCCCCATTTTCTGCTAAGTCAGCCAAGCCCTGAAAGCCCAGTGGGGGTGGATTTGGGCCGGTAAAGAGGCCATTGCAGGCAGATGTGGGGTGAAAGGACCACACATGGGCAGGTGTTGGAGGTGAGGAGCCACAGGAAGGAGCAGACATCACCTCCAGGGCTTCGGGGATTTGTAGCCCTGGCTCGCCAAAGGACAGGGAAGCCCAAGGTGATCTGTGGGTCACAGGGGGGTCACCAGGTGATGACACCCCCATTCCTTGGCCAGATACCTCTTCTCACTGCCTGTGCACCCACCTGAACGTCCGAATGCATTCTTCACGTCTTTTCCCTGCCCCATTTCTTGTTATAATTTATATACAATAAAATTCACCATTTTTAATGTATAGTTCTACAAGTTTTGATATATATGTACCACTGTGTAGTCATATCAAGATATAAAACATTTCCATCATCCCAGAAAGTTCCCTTGAGTGCCTTTGAAAGTCAAGCCCCGGTCTGTTTTCTGTCTCTATGATCTGGCTTTTTCCAGAATGCCATATAAGTGAAATCATACAGCATGTAGCCTTTTGGGCCTGGCTCCTTTCACTGAGCATAATGTATTCGAGATTCATCTAGGTTGAACATATGAGGGGTTTTTTTTCTTTTGATTACCGAGTAGTATTCCGCTGTGTGGACAGATCATAGTTTGTAGGTTTATTCCCTAGTTGGGAATCATCTGGGTTGCTTTCTTTCATGTCCTTTTGATCTTGCCTTTTGTGGAACATTTTATTGGTGAGAATTACCAAAAAAGTAAGCCTAACCAGAGTTTGATAATTCCTCTCCTTCTCAAGGGAATCTAAGTTAGTTTTCCAGGTCTGTTTCTTCATGAAATATCTGCCTCCCAAGCTCACTGTAAATACGTAATTGTGTAACTTACAAAGAGACTTTGTTAGTTTTCTTATATAATAGTTTTATCGAGAGGTGATTCACATATTGTACAATTCACCCATTTAAATGAACAACTCAGTGGCTTTTAGAATATTGACAGAGTTGTGATTCATTACCTGAATCAATTTTAGAACATTTTTATTACTGGATTTTTAAAAAAGCCCACACCCTTTAGCTGTCACCTCCAGTCCTGATCTACATTCTGTCTCTATAGATTCATTTATCCTGAACATTTTATATAAATGCGGTCTTTGGTGTCGTTTCTTTCATTTACCGTATTTGCACATTGTAGCATTATCAGCATTTCATCCTTTTCTATTGCTGAATAATATTCCATTTTGTAGATGTACCACTGGCTTACCCATTCATCAATTGAAGGACATTTGGATTGTTTCCACTTGGGACTATTATGAATCATGCTGCTATGAACATTCATGTACAAATTTTTGAGTGGTCATGTGTTTCCAATATGTAACTAGGTGTGAAACTGTTGGATTATATGGTAACTCTACATTTAACTCTTTGAGGAACTGCTAAACTGTTCTGCAAAATGGCTGCACCATTATATATTCCATAAAGGCACTTTGGAAGTATAAAAGTATAAAGCAAATGGTTATAGTTTAATATTACCCATTGAAGTGGCAAGAACAATATTTGATCATGGTAATAATTTAGATTATACTAAAGTGCCTATATGCAGGTCAGGAAGCAACAGTTAGAACTGGACATGGAACAACAGACTGGTTCCAAATAGGAAAAGGAGTATATCAAGGCTGTATATTGTCACCCTGCATATTTAACTTATATGCAGAGTACATCATGAGAAACGCTGGGCTGGAAGAAGCACAAGCTGGAATCAAGACTGCCAGGAGAAATATCAATAACCTCAGATATGCAGATGATACCACCCTTATGGCAGAAAGTGAAGAGGAATAAAAAGCCTCTTGATGAAAGTGAAAAAGGAGAGCGAAAAAGTTGGCTTAAAGCTCAAGATTCAGAAAACGAAGATCATGGCATCTGGTCCCATCACTTCATGGAAAATAGATGGGGAAACAGTGGAAACAGTGTCAGACTTTATTTTTGGGGGCTCCAAAATCACTGCAGATGGTGACTGCAGCCATGAAATTAAAAGATGTTTACTCCTTGGAAGAAAAGTTATGACCAACCTAGATAGCATATTGAAAAGCAGAGACATTACTTTGCCAGCAAAGGTCCATCTAGTCAAGGCTATGGTTTTTCCAGTGGTCATATATGGATGCGAGAGTTGGACTGTGAAGAAACCTGAGCACCGAAGAATTGATGCTTTTGAACTGTGGTATTGAAGAAAACTCTTGAGAGTCCCTTGGACTGCAAGGCGATCCAACCAGTCCATTCTAAAGGAGATCAGCCCTGGGATTTCTTTGGAAGGAATGATGCTAAAGCTGAAGCTCCAGTACTTTGGCCACCTCATGCGAAGAGTTGACTCATTGGAAAAGACTGTGATGCTGGGAGGGATTGGGGGCAGGAGGAAAAGGGGACAACAGAGGATGAGATGGCTGGATGGCATCACTGACTCGATGGATGTGAGTCTGAGGGAACTCTGGGAGATGGTGATGGACAGGGAGGCCTGGTGTGCTGTGATTCATGGGGTCGCAAAGAGTCGGACACGACTGAGCAACTTCACTTTTACTTTTCACTTTCATGCATTGGAGAAGGAAATGGCAACCCACTTCAGTGTTCTTGCCTGGAGAATCCCAGGGACGGCGGAGCCTAGTGGGCTGCTGCCTATGGGGTCGCACAGTCGGACACGACCGAAGCAACTTAGCAGCAGCAACAGCGGCAAAGTCCCTCAAGTACTGATTCATGTCAATGTATGACAAAAACCACTACAATACTGTAAAGTAATTAGCCTTCAATTAAAATAAATTAATTAAATTTAAAAAATAAAGTGCCTAAAGTAACCTGACCCCTCCAGTCCCACTAAACTCCACAGACAAAAAAGCACTGGAAACAATTTGGTATATAGTCATCCTTTTTTCTCTGCTCAACACACATATACCAAATTTTTATCTTTTTGCTAAAATGAAAATGCATTCTTACTAGACATGATTCTAAGGTCCTTTTTAAAATAGTGGTAACAGACACAGAAAACAAACTTACGGTTACCAAAGGGGGAAAGGGAAAGAAGGGATAAATTAGGAGTTGTGCATTAACAGACACACACTATTATACATAAATTAAATAAACGACAAGGTCCTACTGTACAGCATAGGGAACTCTATTCAATATCATGTAATTTAAAAAAATCATGTAATAACCTATAATGGAAAAGAATCTGAAAATCACTTTGCTGTACATTGTAAATCAACTATACTTCAACTAAATAAATAAATAAAATTTTGAAAAATAGATGTAACACAAAGTTTACCATTGTAGCCATTTTTAAGTGTACAGTTCAGTGGCATTAAGTATATTCATATAGTTTTCCAACCACTATCACCACCCATCACAGCACTTCTTTTTTCATCTTGTAAAACTGAAAGTGTACATGTTAAACCATGACTCCCCATGACCGTCCCCCAAGAACTGGCAACCCCCATTCTACTTTCTGTCTCCATGAATTCAAATAATCTAAATACCTCATATGAATGGAATCACACAGTATTTGTCCTTTCGTGACTGACTTACTTCACTTAACACTGCGTCTTCAAGACCCATCCATGTTGCCACATAGGTCTGCATTTCCCTCTTTTTAAATAATCTAAATCTCTATCTATCTATCTATCTGTGGGAAATTGGTTCCAGGACCCCCAGAGATACCAAAATCCAAAGATGCTGGGGTCTTTCATAAAAATTGTATTGTATTTGTATATAACCTAGCACATCCTCCCATATACTTTAAATCATCACGAGATTACTTAACAATACCCAGTACAATGTAAATGCTACATAGATGTAAGCACAATGTAAATGTTATCTAAGTAGTTAAAAGAAGGTGGCAAATTCAAGTTTTGCTTTTTGGAACTTTCTGGAATTTTTAAAAGATATTTTCCATGCACAGTTGGTCGGTATGGAGGACTGCCTGGACACACAGTGTGTATCCATTCTTCTGTGGATGGACACTTGGATTGCTCCCAGAGTTTAGCTATTATGAATAATGCTGCTGTGGACTCAGATGTATCTGAGTTATCTCTTCATGCCCTGGCTTTCAATTATTTCAAGTACATGCTCTCTAACTTTTTATTGAGATTTATGTCACTTAAGAAAATCTTAATGGTGTACTAGTGTGCTTCTCCCACATTCTAAATCACCTTCGGACTTTAAATTGTTCTGTTTTCATCTATAGTGTGGAGTCCTATAACCTACTTCACCATTGCCCACCCAAGAAATTGAGTAGCATTTCTAGTGGCTGTTTCCCATGGACTGGTCATGGTACATGGCTCTTCACATGCACTGGCTGATGGGGCTCTTCCAGCAATTCTTCGAGATGGATATAATTAATAGCCCCATTTTAGAGGCAAAGAAACGGAGGATAGACAGCTTAGGTAATCTCCCCAAAGCTGTTCTGCTAGTAAGGGCTAAAGTTAGAAATCATAGTCTGTCTAATGCCCAAGCTTCATAACTTCAGCACCATAACTAATGATATTACTAAAGGGTTTCTTTTGGTTGACCCAAGAGTGGTCTGATGGAGGCAGGGGAGGGGACATGAATGTGTGTGGATGCTCAAATCCCAAGAGCCATGAGCCGATCCCCCTAATAGACCAGATCAGCCTTTTACAATGAGTGTTCTTTCTCAGAAGCCAGGCTTCCTACAGCCTCAGAAAACTGAAGCAGGTTCCCACCTCCCTAAAGAGGGCTGTGGGATCATGCTTCCTCCCTCCCCTTCCCTTCCTTTCTCTCTTTGGTTTCTTATTTCCTCAGTCCTGCCTTCACTCCTGACCCCACACCCACCTCAACCTGCAGACTACCCAGGTTCAGGTGAAAGAAACCCAGCACAAATTAGCTTTCAACCCAGATGAATGTTTGGGTTCATTTAAATGTGGAACATAAGGATGCATCTGGCCTCAATCATGATTGGATCCAGGGGCTCAAATGACGTCATTAGGCTCTTTCTCAGCTCTGCTTCTCTCTGTACGTTGATCAGTTCTTTCCTGCAGTGGACAGGACTTCTCCACAAAACTGGAAAGATATTCTGAAAGCTCCAAAACTACTACATCAGACTTAGTTATCCCACCAGAATGAGGACCAGTTTCCTTCTCCTGTGTGTGTTAAGTTCACTGCAGTCGTGTCTGACTCTTTGTGACCCTATGGACTGTAGCCTGCCAGGCTTCTCTGTCCATGGGATTCTCCAGGCAAGAATACTGGAGTGGGTTTCTATTTCCTCCTCGACGGGATCTTCCCAACCCAGGGATCAAACCTGCATCTGTTTCGTCCACCTGCATTGGCAGGCAGGTTTTTTATGGCACCCCACTCCAGTACTCTTGCCTGGAAAATCCCAATGGAGGAGCCTGGTGGGCTGCAGTCCATGGGGTCACTGGGAGTCGGACATGACTGAGCGACTTCTCTTTCACTTTTCACTTTCATGCATTGGAGAAGGAAATGGCACCCCACTCCAGTGTTCTTGCCTGGAGAATCCCAGGGACAGGGGAACCTGGTGGGCTGCCATCTATGGGGTCGCACAGAGTTGGACATGACTGAAGCGACTTAGCAGCAGCAGCGCCACCTGAGAAGCCTTCTTCTAGTATCCATAAACCAGTTTCAGGGAAAGACTTCAATTGGCCAGCCTTAAGCCATATGCTAATTCCTTAACCAATCATGTGGCCAGGAAGAGGCAGTATTAGGACTGATGCAGATTCAATGGCATAGAAGGCAGTTTGTGTTTCCAAAGAGACAGCAGGAAAAAGCACGTGTGCCCCAGACAGAAACTGGTCAAATGGTTCCTCCAGGCAGCCACAGACTCCCCACACGTGGCTACTGCTGTTACCACCAGCCCTGTCACTCAGGCCTGCCATCACCAGAGAATGAATGGAGCGGAACCACACTGCCTTAGGAAGAATCCAAACCTCTCGTCTATGGAGAGATCCAAGCCATCCAGCCCTGTGGCCCTTGCTGGAGGAGATGCTGCACTATCTAAATATTTTCATCATCTGCTGCTTCTTCCAACTCGCCCCCCAGGCTTAGCTCATCTTTCAGAGGCCTTGTTTCTTCCCCACTCGAAGGTACAAGAACATGAGGTGCCCAGACGTCCTGGCTGTCTATACCATGTGGAGCACAGGTCCCTGCGTGTGGCTTCCCACTTGTCCCCAGATTCTTTCTCCCCAAGGTCCTAGGCTGTGCCGATCACTACAAGCCAAATGGTCACGGACAAGCCTGGTCATTACACGGCCTCTTCCTCTTGACTCGCTGCAGACCCGACCAGATGAAATATTTGATTTTCTCATCATAAGGAGGCCTGGTTGCTTTGCCATTTGATTGACTGTAAAATGAAAGCCAGGCCCTTTTGTTTGGTGTGGCGTTTTTTTGTTTGTTTGGTTTTTTCCAGCATGTCATGATTAATTCATCCCTGGCCTGACTCCACAGACAAGCTATGCTACTTGGCACTTTCTTCCTCCTTTCTTTGTCTCCCTTTCCTTCCTGTACCCCAGGCCCACCTTGATGAAAAGCTTCTCTTCCCTCTGATGTCACTAAATACTCTTGCTGTAGGTGAACTTGGACCGACATTTCAAACTGCCAGAGACTAGGGCTTTGGGAAATAATAACAATATGTGTTTAAAATAGTTGGATGCTCCTGAACCATCTGCCCGTGCCAAATTGAGAAGTAAATCACAAAATGTAAACCAGATAAACAGAACCGCAAAACTTTCATTTTCAAGCGAGTCACAAACTAAAGAAACTGTAGCAAAACGAGCAATGGGTGCTCTTGTCATTGTAACTAACTCTGTCTGAGTAAGACTTAATCAAAGCACTTTCCTATCTACCAAGTCATTTCACTTTCTACAGCCATAGCTAAGGGAAGTAGGCTAGGAGTTGTTCCCGTTTCCATCTTGCAAGTGAAGAAATGGTCATAGCAGATCCAGGTCTCCGGATAGGGCTTTTCAGGGAGCCTTCTGGAATGAAATCCCTAGTGTGCTCCCTGAGAAATTGAGTCAAGAAATGGAAGATCAGGTATGAAGCTGGAACAGAGAAGATGAGCACTGAAGTCTTGTCAACTCATTTTTTCTCCCCTGCACACATTCCCAGGGCACCATCCAAGGTCAGCTGAAACAAGGCCAGTTCTTTTAAAACTCCTAGCCTGGAAGCCAGCTAAGCACACAGTATAGCCCCATTTTACAGCTGAATAAACTGAAACAGGAAGGGTCACTCAATGCCTGGGATAAATCATACAAACAGCTGACCAAGAGAAAAATTGAAACAAATTCTTACCCAGACACGGCATGTTTTTCCTCTTTGTCGCTGGAGTATAGGATTATTTTCCATTTGCACGCTTGACAAGAATGTGACTCCCATGAAGAAGGAACAAGAATCACACATTCCCTGCCCCTCAGTCTCTCCGGAAAGCTAAGAATATAAACACGCAGATTACTGTTTATACGCTAGGGTTTGGGGCTCGAGTTGAGAAATTCACAAAATCTATTCTTTGTACTCTGAGCTTTGGATTCTTGACTTCCTTTAAGACAACAGGGACATGAATGCAGTGCTCTCAGTGGATCCTCGCAGTTACGGGTCATTCTGAATGGATACCATAGGTTTAAGAAAGCAGAGAGGTGGCAAAAGAACAGGATTCTACAGAGTGATGCAAAAGATATGGGCCATGTGTAAATAACTAAAAAGGAAGACATGCAATTAACAGTCAGTCATCCATTTAATCATTCATTCAATCGGCACCCATTACAATTCTCAGATGCCCTTGAGGTTCTTGTGGGAGATAAGTGAGAACAGTCATGCACTTGAGGAACCCAGGGTGGTGCCCATCACACGATGGGCCTCCAGTCAACACTGGGTCCTTTTGTTCCCAGGGTCCCAGCCCTTGAGCAAGTGCCTAGTAACAAGAGTAATAGTGGTGTCTTTGTAAGTGAAGGCTAGAGATGGTCTACAAGCAGGGGGACAAGGGGAGATAACTATGGTCATGAGGGTGGGCTGGGCAGGGTCTTCCTGCATGTCAGCCCCTCAAGAATCTCAGACATGGGTTGCTATGGAATTTCCAATAATTCCCATAACAGTGCCAAGCTGGGCAAGTTTAGAGTTAATCTCACGGTCAAGGGAGGCCCTGAGATGTAATAGAAAGTATACTGGGCTTTATCCTCTCTAGTCCCCTTTTTTCAACTGCAAAACAAAGTGGGGAGGACCACATGCTTCCTAAGGCCCTACTGGATGAAGCACGACTGTGAGTCAAGGTTTCCCTCATGTGGAGCCAATGTCTTCACTGTAAATTTCAACTCACTTCCTTTCATGAAATCAGCTAGTTCTAGTCTTCCTAACATAATGAAAAGATCACTGGACTGAGTGGACCGAGACCCATCGGAAGGGACCCAACCTGAACAGGACCAGCTGGCTTTGGCCGCTCCCATGGCCACATCTGGTTTCAGGAGCTGCTGAAGTTTGGGGAGCATCCTGCCCCATCCACCAGAGACCTCTGTGTGGGGCCAATGACTCGAGCTCTCAGGAAGCACGCTAGGGATTTTGTTCCAGAAGGATTGCTATAAAGGCCACCCTGAAAAATGGAACCTACAGAAGTGATCATGCAGGAACCCTTCACAGTGGGTTCCAGGGACCACCATCTCCTCTGGTACAGACTCATTAAGCCTTCAGAAAGAACTTCTGTGTCTAACACTATCCTGGGCCTTGCAGATACACCTTCACAGAACCTCACCACCTCTCCACTGTGTGGCTAAGGCAACTTTGCCTCAGTGACATTAAAACATCTTCCCAGGGGCTCACAGTGGGTAAGGGGTGAACCACGATTGCAACCCAGGTCTGTGTGAACCAGAAGACTACTGTGAGCTCTCTAGCTAGAGACATCAAAGAGAGCCTCGATGGGGGTTAGATTTCCTAAGAGAACAGTATAAAGGGGAGGGACAGAGGGAAAGTCCTAGAAGAGGACGCTGGACAAGCCTGCTGGGAGAGACTGCCCACATGCAGACCTTAAGGGCTGGAAGGGCACTGCCCCCCAGGGGAGAATGCTGCCTTCTGGCCATCTCCTGCTTCCCCGAGAGCCCATCACCCAGCATGACACAGACCAGGATGTCTTAAAGTCTGGGGCCCGGGACATCAGCCCCAGTTCCTAAATCTAGGGATGACCACTGCTGTGTCTGTGCCTTGTAGCCAAGAGAAAAGGGACTTCACCCATCCAGCCATGTGTCCATTGGGCAGATTCTGCCTTCAAGGGGGGTAATTTTCCTAATTCATGCAAAGGCACCCAAAGAGTGAGCCCCACTTTGAAGAGCCCCCTTTCTGGGTCTCACTTCACTTCTTCACTTCACTTCCACTTATCTATTCCATGAACATTTGTTTCCAGCCAGGTCATACAGCCATGCAAAGAAGATGGAGACACAGCCCCTGCTCTTGAGAAGCTGGAGGTCGAGTGCAGGAAGCAGGCACGCAGACCATGGGAAAGTACAGGTTCAGAGAACAGGGAGGCAAGGGGCCCCTCATCTGAATTCCAGAATCTCTCATGGCTGATCACTCTCTATTGCATGCTCCTCCTCTCTCCCCCTTACTAGGCAAATCAGAACTCAGGAGGGGGACCCCCGGCCCCCAACTCCCCAGCTGTTCTCCAGCTCATCTGATCCCCAATTTCGTGTGACCTGAGCTGGCCACCCTTCACCCCCAAGTGTAGTCAAAAGGTCCTTTGTCTCTGGGGACTCTGGGAAATTCCTTCCTTCCTTCCAGCTTGGGGAGGGACCTGCCACTCTTAATAGGTTTAATATTTGATTGTCAACAGATGGAAGGTCAAGTCTCTAAAAACAAGGGGTTTGGGGTCTGAACTGTTTTTTTAAGTCCCTCCAACTCACCACAGGATCTCAGGCCAAGATGTTAGGCTGCACCTAGAATCAATCAGAACTCAGGATACAGAAAAAGTGGCTCAAAATATAAAACGTGTTCTCGAAACACGGCACGAAGCCTCCCCCTCCAGAGAACGGATGCTCCTTGTCTCTGGGCAGTTTAAGGAACAGTGCAGACACTGGGTCTGAGGGACCTGACAACAACAATAACAAAGGGTCATCTCACTTAGCATTTCCAGCCTGCCATCTATTGAAACCTCATCTTCCAGCAATTTCTCTCATTTACAGAGCCGGGCTGTAGCCACATTGGCCCCTAGTCTTCTGCTGCTTGCAATGTACCACAGAAAGGAGGCCAGGGACTTCAGAGAGAGTGAGAGAGAGAACGAGGGGCCCATGTGGAGCATGGACATGGGATTCTACTGGGGTAGCCTTTCCCGAGTAAGGGGACTGAGCCCACTGCCTTCCCATCATGTAAGAGCAGACCAAGGTCTGCCAGGGCCATCCTGGGGATACGTAGGGATCCCCATGGTCGGGGGACCTGGGTGGACCAAGGACTTTGGGCAAGAGTGTTGCTGAGTCAGTAAGAAACAATTTCTCACTAAGAGGGGGTGTCAGCCATCCGCTGTCCCTGGGACCACCTAACCCAGCCCCAGAAATTCCAACTGTGAGAATAAAGTCAGCCAAAGGAGCTATCCTCCATGGAATGGGAGGTCGCTTTGGATTTTATAAAGGTATCACTGAACATGCTAAGAGCTTAGCTCCAAAAAGCCGCATGTACTTCTCCCGGGGAGGACCCCTGGAGTTCCAGCAAGGAACCCCAGCCACAGTCTGCCCTACCCTCCTCTGGTTCCCAGCCTCGCTCAGCACCAGGTTCTGGCACAAGGATGGAGTGGTCGAGGGCAGATGGCAGAGAAGATAAACATCCATGGTAGGGAGACTTCCTTATACAAAAAGCAAGTGCATGGCTACAGATAGCATGCAGCGATGTATACAAATCATAGGAAAAGCCACTTGAGAGTGCTCACTCTATTCAATATTTCATGAGTACCGAACAACTCATGAAGTAGAAATATTAATAATGGCCAACATTTATTGAGCACTTACTGTATGCTCAAACTGGAAAACCAGGGCACCAAGGGAAAGCGTCAGACAGGAGGCTTTGCAAGAGAGCTGAGAAGTGGAAACGGTGTTCCTGGAGAGGAAGGCTAGGAGCAAAGGCCCTGGGGCAGGAATGGAGTCCAAAGCAGACCTCCAACAAGACTTTGGTGAGGGCAGGCAGGTTGGCAGCAGGTGGGGGGCCTCACCTGGAAGGTGCCCACTACTCACCGAGGAAAGGGGAGTGAGCAGTTGCTTCGTTGCCCTGGTCTCTTTACCAGGCTGTTGAGCCCAGGCCAGAGCGAGGCAGAAAGGTTTTGACAGTTTCATTTTATTTTGTTCTAAACAAGAGATAATATGAAATAGGCACCTGGGAGTGTTTTGAATTAACAACCCAAACCAAACGAACAGCTGCATCCCAGAGAGTGGGGGGAAAGTTTCCTGCCTTGGCCATATTTCCTTTCAGCAACATTACATTAACACTTATGAAATACAGCCGAAAAGTCAGGCGGAATTTAAGGGGAAGAGAAAGGTACTTCCATACTGCGTGCGGAACGCGCTGCCAACTAATTGGCCGTGTAAGCTGGGTTTTCAACTCATCTGCAGGAGTCTCGAGGTTAATGAAACCATTACGTATGCACGGATATTGTGGAAGGGGAGGGGCGGAACGGGGAAGAAATAATTGACAAGGCTCTCTACCTACCTTCGCGGTGTGGGCTATTCTTATCTGACAGTGCTTATCAAAGTCAGGGATGTGGGTGGAATGGGTCTCTCCGGGTGTGTGCATGAGTGTGTGTGTGTGTGTGCGCGCGCACAACCATGCTAATAAGAACAATTCTGTTTCCCCATCTGGAATCCATTAGTCGTGATTATGATGACGGCCTCTCCTTCCCTTCTTACTATCAGGGATTAGCTAACCCCATTACTACCCAGGCCGCTTTCTCAATCTGCTCCGCCGAGCGGAGGAGACGGTTTCCTGTCATCTAAGCCGGCTCCCCCTCTCCCACTCTGGAGCCATCGTAAACTCCCTCACCCCATCTCAATTACAAGCGCCCTAATCGACCCTCCCGTCCCAAGCGACAGGCCTCCGCAGGTGTCTAGGAGGCGGGGGCGGGAAGGCCGGCTGATCTCCAGCCTCACCCGGGCTCTTCCGTGCTCACGGCGCCAGGCCTGCATCTTGCAGGTGTTCAGCAATTATCTCGGCCGGGTTACCTCACCGTTTCTTGGGGTGGATGGAAAAAAATAAAAACGGCACATTCAAAAGATGGTTATGACAAAATAGGAAAGGCCTAAGAGACAGGCAGGACCCCAAATGGAAGGCTCGATTCCTTTAATCAAGCCTGTGGCTTGGAGAAGTAGTCCCGTCCCAGCGGATCCCTGGGATGGGAGACACGGAGGTGAGTTAAGGGTGATCTCCGATGGAAACACGAATAGAGTTAGTAAGGCTCGTGGACTTTGGGCTCCCCTCTCCCTGCTTCCCAAGGGACCTTATTTCCTGGCCACCCCACCCCACCCCCACTGGTAGGCAGCAGCAGCAGGCAGGGACTTAAAAAGGCCATCGGAGGAGTCGCTAGGAGCAAGCACAGGTGGATTATCTGGCCCTTATTTCCCGGTTTGGTTTAGTCTAGTTTCTGTTTGTTTGGAATGTGGTTGGAGGTGGGCACCATTTTTCAGGACTCAGTTCCTCTGTGACCAAGTGTCCCTTTCGTGTGCCTCAGAAAGCAGTGTCCCCACAGGGCTGATACTGTATTATCTTCATGTGCATTGGGAAGCACTGCCCTGAAGGTTTCCTTTCCTCCTGGCCTAATCTTCCCTCCTCCCTTTTTTCCATGCTTAGACAGTCAAAGCCGTCAGGACCCTTAAATTGGCCTACAATGTCCTCTGTTGACCACTGAGGACAACGAGGCCCCTAGGGTTCCAGGACTCACCTGAGGTCACACAGCATCCTCCCAGGGATTGGGGCAGAGCTAAGATTAGAACTCAGGCCTCTCTCCTCTGCCTACTTCTTGACTTGAAGCAGACAATTTTCCTGTTTTCTGCACTTTAGAACTTGCCCTCCCTTTCCCTAGGCCCTACCACCCACCGCCCAGTCTCATTCCTCTCTCCCTTGCTGATCAGCAGGCACTGACTTGAATTTCCAGTCTACTAAGCGGAACAACCAGGCATCAGGAATATATTCAAGTAGGAGACTTGGATGCTTGCTTGCTTTCATGCATCTAAAACCAGAGGGGAAAGCAGGACCACTCTGTGTTAATCTGCCACTCCTAGCTTCAAGACAGCAAGGCATTTCTCAGGAGGGCCAGGTTGGGCTACCTTTCTGTATCATGGGCAGATGCATGCACTTGCTGCCTTACTCGGCTTTGAGCCCTAGGGACGAGGGGGGAAAGAGGGTCCTGAGTGCTAATCCCCCTTCACAGCCCACTCATGCCACTATGGTACCCAAGACTCATCAGTTTAGAGAGGGCAGGGTTCCATGTGGGCACTTTCGGGGGACCATGCATGCCTGCATGCATGCTCAGTCGCGTCTGACTCCTTGCAACCCCCATGGACTGTAGCCTGCCAATCTCTTCTCTCCATGGGATTTTCCAGGCAAGAACACTAGAGTGGGTTGCCATTTCCTCCTCCAGGGGATCCTCCCAATCCAGGGATCAAACTTGTGTCTCCTGCATTGTAGGCGGAATCTTTACTGCTGAGGCATTGGTGATACCCTGGGGGGACCACAAATATTCCTTTTCCAAGCTAATTCCAAAATCTGGACTTTGGGAAATGAGGGAGCTTTGGTGAAGGTGGGCAAGCCACAAAACTCTTGTCAGACTCTCCTTGACTCTACTTGAAACTCCATCTGAGCATCTGTCCCTGTGTTTAAAGATGGGAAGGTTATTTTGGGCACTGTCTACGTGCATGTTAACCCCTCTGCAAACAAAGAATTTCCAGCCCCAGTTAAAGATGGCTTAATCTGATTAGTGTCCAGGGGGACTCAGGAGATGGTGAATGTGTCCTAATTCTTCACCACGGAGGGGGCAGGATGATTCTAAATGCTTATTCCTCCAGGTCAAGAAGATTAGTAGCTCCCACATAAAGCTGTCATGTCCATACCTCAGAAAACTGGCATCATCCATAATTTCATCCAAACTATAGCTGACAACCATTTGGAGATCGGGTGGTAAATGATAAGTTGACTATATGAGTTGCCTAAAGAGGCTCAAGGTATTTTAAAAGAAATCAATAATGGTGGTGACAAGGAAGCTGGGGAATGGGTGCTCTCCTAGACTGTCGGTAGAAATGAAAATTGCAATGACCTTCCTGAATGGCAATTTGACAAATATGTACCAAAGACCTTACAATTGAGCACTCTTTGACTCAGCAATTCTAAGACTTTTACCCCAAGGAAAAATCAGAAATGTGTACAAAAATCTACATTATGAATTTTCATGACAGCAATGCTGTATAGTAGGAAAAAATGAAAATAACTTAAACCCTAATAATAGAAATTCACTTTTAAAAATAATGATGCCTTGCAAGAGAGTCCCCTGAAAATAGGGGATTAAAAATTAAAATGAGAAATTTCATAATATAAGTAAAAAGGAAGTCAAGCTACAGAATAACTTCTCCAATATCATTTCAATTTTATAAAAAATCTTCATGTGTGTGTGTGTTGATTAGACCATATATTTGAAGGTTATACCCAAATTTTCCCACAATGACTATATATTGCTTTTATACTCGGAAATAAAATTTTTAAAGAAATTAAGTCAATTCCTTCAGCTATGAAATAGAGGGAAATGGAGTAACTTTTCTTATTATTATATATATTAATATAATCTAATCATCTCAGCTCTAAATTCAGCTCTCAAAATTTTTCTCAAGGATCAGATCTGATCCAATCAAAACCCTCAATCAACTAAACTCATCTAAGACATGAACTTAATTTTATCACATATGCATCGGTACTGTGTAATTTTACAAGGAAAATGGAAAAGTCTTCATTTTCTTCACTTGTGAGAAAAATACATGTATCTACCCATTGAACGTTTGGAACAGACATCATCCTGAAATCTAAAGAACTGGGGCTTTCCCTGCCCACACCTCTGTTATCAGTTGCCTCCTATAGAGCATCTTGCTGGATCCACCAAGGCAGAGCTTTTTGGTGAACCACCTTACTTGCTGTTTAGTCACTCAATCATATCCAACTCCAACCCCATGGACTTTAGCCATGGGATAGAGCAAGACTAGCCCACAAGACTCCTCTGTCCATGGGATTCTCTAGGCAAGAATACTGAAGTGGGTTGCCATTTCCTTCTCCAGGGGAACTTCCTGACCCAGGGATCGAACCTGAGTCTCCTGTATTGGCAGGCAGATTTTTTCTTTTTACCGATGAGCCATCAGGGAAGCTCACAGTACACTGCTAAATGGCATCTGAAGCCACCATAAGACAAACTTAGAGAGTGCTCTCACTGATCTCAAAAAGCTGTTGCCAACCAAATGGACTCAAAACAGGTTTTCAGTAGCATTAAGGGTGGTCTCTGCTGCAGAGCAAATCCTGGAGATTTAGCCCCGTTTTTTCTCCCACAGCTTCCAACTTCACCATTGTCCCTTCTGGACTCCTGATGTCTCTGACGGACCAAGGTGCAGCATCGAGAACGTCCCCTCTCCAGGTATGTCTAGTGACCAAAATTGCTCCTCTCTCCTTCCAAGCTATCAAAAATACTATTGCCTTGAGAATGACCGGTTAGAGGTGTTGATAGGAAAGCAATCTGATTGAATTAGTCACTTTAAGATTAAAAAAAATGACTATCACCCTGGCTCTCCCTGTTTGTGTGCTTAGTCACTCAGTCATGTCCGACTCTGCAAACCCATGGACTGTAGCCCAGCAGGCTCTTCTGTCCATGGGGATTCTCCAGGCAAGAATACTGAAGTGGATTGCCACGCCCTCCTCCAGGGGATCTTCCCAACCCAGGTCTCCCCTATTGCAGGCACATTCTTTACCATCTGAGCCCCGCTCTTCCTGTGGTGTCTTTTAAATAACACTAATTCATTCTTTTCTTAAGTATAACTTCTGATTCATCTGCATTAGAATCACCTGGCTGCTTGTTGCAATTATGGGTTTCTGGGCCCCAGTCCTATCAGAATTGGAATAACTTCTGGTAGGCTCCAGGGATCTACATTTTAAACAAGTCCCTTTGATAATGGTGTACCCTAAAGTCTGATAACTACTGGAGTGTGAAGGAGTTGCTATCTTTGAGCAGAGAAGCCTTCACAGTTAAATGACCCACTTTTCACTCCAGGAGCACCCACATCAAAAAACAGGGGTTAGAAATTTCATCAACACTAAATAAATTTTTACAAAACTTTTATACAGCAGGCACTGTTATCATCTACATTTTAACACTGCAGAAAACTGAGGCTCAGAATGATTAGGTAACTTCCCCAAGGTCACACAGCTTTTAAATGTTGGATCTAGCCTTTGAACTGCAGCAGCCTTGAGAAAGCCTCCTGAGGACTTACTTCAAATATCAAGTTATAACCTGTCTCCATCACAACTTCAGCTTCGCTAAGACAGGCAGCAGTGCCCAAACTTGAAAGATTGTGCTGAGCTGTGTTCAGTCTCTCAGTCGTGCCTGACTCTTTGAGACCTGTGGACAGTAGCCCATCAGGCTCCTCTGTCCATGGAGCTTTCCAGACAAGAATACTGAAGCGGGTTACGATTTCCTACTCCGGGGAATGTGATGACATCCCTAAAAAGAGAGATAGGAAAACCAAAAACTGGCTGAGGTGTGAATTTCTTCGAACACTACACCATGTGTCAATTCGCATTGAACATTTTGGACACCAGTTTAGGCTGGTTGACGTATTACAGTTTTGCCTGAGAAGGCTCAGAACTTTGAAACTGTTTCCTTTCGAGCTTTGATTACACATTCGCTCTGACTTGAAAAAGGATTATGTTGTTAGGAGCCACACACTCCCTCTCAGCAGCCGCTTGGAGCTGTTTTCATCTGTAATGATTGTTTAATGACTGTTTAAGAAAGTGCTGCCTGAGGTTCTCTAATCACCCAATTTTTATTAAGCGCTCACAGAAATCACACAGGTGCAGAACTGCCTAATTGACAGGCAAGTCACTAGGTGTGCAGAGCTCCTTTCCTCCAGAGGAGGAAATGCAACGCCGATGGCAATGTGCACCCCACCTTACCAGCAAGGGAGGAAACACAGAGGGGAACCACACATGGGCTTCCCCAAGGGGAACAAAAGATAGATTTGAAAAATGGAATACAGAGCAACAGATATTTTAAAGAGGGGAGCAGCAAGGTCTAGAAAGATCACTAACGGTATGGAGGTCAGGAACTCTCATCTTCCCTTACCCTGATAAGCATCCTGAAGATCCAAGTTCCCTCAACCAAGAGCTATAGAAATCTCCAACCCTAGCTGGAATGAGCTTTGGAGCTGAGTAGTTCAACAAATGGCTATTGATGGCAAATACTGTACTAGTTACCATGAAGTTGGCCCACAGATGAGTGATGAACATCTTGTCCTGTGAGACACTCCGAGTCTGAGGTGGAGGTAACTGCACAGGATGATACCCCAGCAATACCTACAGTTTATGCGCCCTTTTTATGCAATACACACTGTTAAGTGCTTTACAAACATAATGGAAGAATAGACATAAACCCATCTCCATATGAGAAAACAGGGACTTAAGGAAATCAGGTTCTTTACCCTAAATCATGTAGCTAGTAAGTGATGGAGCCAGTGTTTGAACTACAGTCTGGCTCTGAAACCCTGCTCTTAACCACTCTCCTAGACTGAGAATTTATTTTAGGAGTTGTGAAGACGAGGAGTAGGTGTGCCCAGGGCATGATGGGAGCATTGACTGCGGACTCTTGGCCCAGCTTAGATTCAAATTCTGGACCAGACACTTGCTAAACATGAGGCCTTGGTGTAAGGCCGGACCCGGGGGCCATGATGGGCCGCCCCTCCTCTCCCTCCTGCCGGCTGGGGAAGTCCCTAACGGAAGGAGCCTCCCAGATCCTGGGGACCAATGACAACACACTTCACCAGCTAAAGCCGCCCCACCCCAGCCACATAGAAAGACCCGTCAGCCAGAGACGTCTCGGCCTGGCGACCTATCCGAACCTCCATCCATCTAACCTGACCATCCCTCGCAAGGAACGTATAAAAACCACCCCCAGCAAACCACCCTCAACCTGCCTCATTCCTGTCTGGGATCCCCACCTGAGAGCTCTTCGCCATTAAAAAGCCTGTTAGACACTTTTGGTGTCCTGGTCTTTTACCTAACATTTGGGTTAAGAACTTAATTTTTCTCAGCCTTAGTTTTCTTGTGTGTAGAACAGTTTCAGTAATATCAACCACAACAGATCGCCCTAGAATGAAAGGGGATACAGTACGTAAAGCATCCAACTCAGCATCATCTAATAGGTCACGTGGTAGGCGATGAGTTAATATTGCTTTCCCTCCCGTTTCTGCTTTTCAGGTAAGAAATGGTGGAGCTGGCAGCCTAAAGCCAAAAATGGCCCAAAGTGCCTGGGAAACAGACTAATGGGCATGTGGACAGGGGCAGCCACTGTGGGGAGCACTCTAACATTACCTAATGAAAATTAAGAAAGGGCAACCAGGTCTGTATGGAGATGGGCATGGGGTTTCAGGACCACATTGTCTATCACAGTGGGGAGCTGGAAGCAATCTACATGTCTATCATTGGAAATGAATATGAAGATCACGGGGGAAGTCTGTTATAGAATACATTGTAGGAGTTGGGGTAATGTACTATCTATATAAACAACATTTAATGTTAAGAATCAGTCCTGTAGCCCACGTCCATTCATTCAAATAAAGAACCCTTACACATTCAAAATAACATTGCATTATTTTGCAGTGATACACACGTACCTACCTTAAGTACATGTCTTATGTGTATAATGATTCTCAGAGTTGTCCACACCCAAATCCCAGTAACCTGTGAATACCTCATGTTATGTGGCATGTTATATGGTGAGAGGGAATTAAGGTTGCTAATCAGCTGACCTTGAGATGGACAGCTATCCTAGATTATCCAAGTGGTCCCCATATAATCACAAGGGCCCTAATAAGTGAGAAAAGGAGTGGGAGAGCAAGTGGAAGAACTCAAGTGAGAGAGACTAGGGCAGCCATTGGTGGCTTTGGAGATGAAAGGGGCTGAGAGCCAAAGAACATAGGCGGCTTCTAGAAACTGGAAAAGTCAAGAGAACAGATTCTTCCCTAAGCTTCCCAAAGGAACACAACCCTGTCAACAGATGATTCTAGCTTAGTGAGACCCACTGGGATTCTGACCTCCAGAGTTGTAAAATAATGAATTTGTGTCGTTTTAAGCCACCCCATGTGTGGTCATTTGTTACCGTAGCAATAGGAAACTGATACAACCTCAAACACATACCTGAGTACCAGCAGTAGAAGAGGAATGGAGGTCAAGACTGGAAAGGAAGGGAGTGCCATGCATGGACCAAAGCTGATATCTTGCCCCATGCTGAAGAGTGTGCTGAATTCAACTCAGTACCTGAGATGAAGCAAAACAGACAGGAGGGAAGGGGGAAGGAGAGAGAGGGATTTGGGGGCTGGGGGTAGAGCTGGTTGGTTGCATGGTCTATGCCACACAACGCCCTCACATCCAGCGCAGTGTACCAGATGTACTGAAGAAGTCAAAGCGCAGGTGAGAACTGATGACTCTGAAGGGGGTCCACAATAAAGGAGCACTTGTGTTAAGGTGGGTTAGACTGGAACAACTCCTAGAGTGGGCAGGAACCTGGGTTATGGTCCCCTGGTTTCAGAGTGCGGTACAAAGCCATCCTCCCTACCACACTAACCAAAAGGTACCTTTCAGTTGGGTAGAGAAGATTAACCAAAGAAAATCAGAACTGCCTGTAAAATGGTGTATTAATACCAATTTTACAGAATCTCTTCCAGAAAATAGAAGATGGAATGTTTCCTAACTCATTTTACAAGGTTAGTATTATCCTGATACCAAAACCACATAAAGACAGTCCAAATATCCCTCATAAACTTAGACACAAAAATCCACAACAAAATATCAGCACATTGTAACCTGTAGTTTATAAAAAGAATTGTTTACCATGACTAACTGGGATTTATTCCAGGCATGCAAGGCTGGTTCAACACTTGAAAATCAATGTAATCTACCATATCTACAGGCTAAAGAATAAAAATCATATGATCATTTCAACTGATGCAGAAAAAAAGCATTTGACAAAATCCAATACTCATTTGTGATAAAAATGTCTCGGCAAGCTAGAAATAGAGGGAAACTTCTCAACTTGATAAAGAACATCTATAAAACAGCTACATACTAACATGATATTTAATGGTGAAAGACTGAATGCTTTCCCCCCAAGATCAAGAACAAGGCAAGAATGCCCATTCCTGCTACACTTATTCAACATAATAAGCCAACATCTGGACCTCAGCTCACCTCAAGACAGGTGAGAATTCAGGAACACAGCACCTGGGACCTGCCCTTAGTATCTAGGTTGCCCAGATGGCACCATTTCAGTCTCACTGACCTCTCCCACACACTTGCGTTTTTTAAGAACTAATTTCCCCTCAACAGCAACTATTGAATTTAAACCCTCACTGCATCCCTTTGTTCTTCTGAAGCTAGAGCTTTCCCAAATTACCATCAATCCAGTCCAAACCAAGAGAAAAGAATGCAGATTGCATGCTGTTTTGTACTACCTGAAATCAGAATATAAAAGAGAATACCTTTTCTAACTGCCCACAGATTGCAAAATGCTTTCTTGTTCTCCAGCTCGTCAGCTCCAGTCCTCTCCTCTCACTTCTGAGCTTTCCTGGGGATGCCCCCTGGCAGAATGAATGGCTCCCTCCTCTGAGCTCCCACGGGGTTCCCAGGTGGCTCACTGGTAAAGAAGCCATTTGCAGTGCAGAACCACAGTTTGATCCCTGGGTGGGACAGATCCTCTGGAGGAGGGTATAGCAACCCACTCCAGTATCCTTGCCTGGAGAATCCCATGGACAGAGGAGCTTGGTGGGCTACAGTTCATAGGGTCGCAAAGACTCAGACACAACTGAAATGACTTAGCACACCTGCACGATGAGTTTCTACAGCACTTGGTACAATTCCCTGTGGCCACCCCTGGCACTTTCTATTAAATCACTAGTTCAAGTCTCTTTGTGCCCCACTAGACCAGGAGGGACCACACAGTGAGTAATTTAGCATCTTCTCCCCAGCACTTAGTATGAGCTCAACCATGGGGTTTGGGTGCAGTTCAATTGAGAGGTAGGTATTATTGGCACATAGAAGGGACTTGGTAACTGGTAACTGAAGTGGAAACCAGAGGAAGAAGCTAGGATTTGGACACAGTGAAGGACTCCATCAAGGTCACACAGTGAGATGGTGATGGAGCTGGGCTTCGATGCAGATCTTTTGCTTTTCATTTAGATAAACAGACACTTTTCACCCACTGATGTTCTGCCCTGTAGCTCTGGAGGGATCATACCCAGGAAAGCAGCTGAGGGTTTAATGCATACCTCCTCCGTGTGGAAGCTAAAGAGAAAAATAAAACAACCTTGTTCCGTGCCATCATGCAGAGGCAGCACAGAAGCAGAAAAGCGGCCAGGATTCTGAGAACCTCTGAAAACAGAATGCAAACCACAGAGCCCAGCCTATCACGAGCTCAATAAAGTTTCCGAGCGTTGAACTCTGAACTTTGAGAAGTCTGGAATCTTTAGCAATTGCTTATTGCCTGCAGGATAGACGCAGTTAGTCCCGTGCCTTCTGGGCATGCCCTTAGCTGCAATCCTCATTGAAGTTTCTATGCTGCTGCTTTCAAAACTGCTCAAATTCCTTCACTCAAGTGTTCTTAGCACTTATGTTGATAGGGAATACTTCAAAGGGTACATCTTTACTTTATCAAATCTGATCTAATTTTGCAGATGGAATCAAAGAGGTTCATTTTGAGTCTAGTCAAGTTTGCCAACCATCCCGGAGAGGAGGCACCAATGCTTTGTCGTCTGTATAATTAACCTTAACTGAGAGGTCCCCAGAGACACCGGGGTCTTCGGCCATCTGGATCTAGAGACCCTTGGGCAGAGGCAGGGGTGTCCCTCAGAGTGAGAGAAGCATCAAGAAGGGAAAGATGAGTTTCCGACACCCAGGGATCCACGGTTAGTCCTTCACTACAGCAGTCAAAGGCAGGATGGGTGTTCCAGGGGAGCTCTATGAAGACAGAAAATCTAATGAGCTTCAGTGTGCCTGGCGGTCTTTATAGTGTGCTGTGTGGTAGAGGGGAGCCCCGGACACAGGCAGCCAAGGCCCGGAGTATTAACCTTCACCCTCGGCTGCAGGAACAATTACACGTCTCTTCTCCCAACCTGGCACTTTTTATAAAATCCAAAAGTTGATGCCGGTGCTAATTTGCCCCTGAAACCTGCGTTTGAAGCTGAATCCAGGCATGAATTCAGCTTGCCTAACCAACTGAGCTATTATAATCGTTACTGTAAAAATGCCTGTCTGCATACAACACACCAGGTTGGAGGAAAGCCATTGAGTTTGGGGTTCAGAAAAGTTCTCTGTGGCTCAGAGCAGAGACAGTTCTGGCTGATGTGATATTATTTGGAGATATATATATATATATATATACATATACATATACAAGGGCAGCCATTTCGCATTGAATTGAACACGAAGGCAGGGGAGGCTCGGGGATTCAGCTCTTAATGTCCTCAGATCTGGGGTCTCCCTTTTAAAAAGCTCTTCAAAAACTCCCACACACAATGGGCCCCCACCCCCTGGCTTTGGACACTGGAGGGAGTCACGCTTATCCACCAGCCTCTGGGAGGTCAGGGGGAAAGTCGCAGAGCCTTTGTAAAAGGCCCACACAATTGACCATGAAAAAGCTCCAGGGCTTAGATCTCTGCCCACGCATTCCGGTCATCAAGGGTGTGGGCGTCACTCTCCCATTCCCTCAGAAAAGAAACCAGGCCAGGTTTGGAGAGGTGGAGCACCCGCCTCAGCTCTGAAGCCTTCAGGCCTCCCCAGGTTGCCTGGCCCCTTACCCCTTGCTAAGAGCCACCCATCTGGCTCCCCTCCAAATGATTCTCAACCCAGCAGAGTGACCCTGCAGAAACAGATCCAGCAAGGCAAAATCCTGAACTTAGCCTTGAGAGCTCTATGATCTGCCTTGATTGCCTCCCCAGACTGCTCTGTCCATCCAGGGCTGGTTTCATGGACCTGTGAGACCTGCAGCCACATTAGACCCCATATCCTATTCTTGAGATTTTTGCCATTCTTAATTTTTTAACAAGAGATCCATATTTTTATTTTACACAGGGCCTTGAAAATTGCATAGCCTTCCGCTATGCTCCACACACCTTCCCATGCTTCCTCGTACCAGGAGCCTTCGTGCATACTTTTCCCTCTGCATGAAATGATTCTACACACCCAATCCCCACCATTGACACTGCCTGCTACTTTCCTCACTCCTACTCATCCCTTGGATCTCAACTAAATTGTCACTTCCTCCAGGAAGTCCTCCCTGTCCTCCCCTGTTGGATCAAGTCCCCTTTTACAGGCTCTTAGAGCACCACGCTCTTTCTTCCATAACTTTTTCTATGGTTACAATTCTACATTTATTATATGTGCTGCATGCTAAGTCACTTCAGTGGTGTCCAACTCTTTGAGACCCCATGGTCTATAGCCTGCCAGGCTCCCCTGTCCAAGGAATTCTTCAGGCAAGAATACTGGAGGAGGTTGCCATGCCTTCATCCAGGGCATCTTCCTGACCCAGGGATCAAACCCATGTCTGTTACTTCTCTTGCATTGTCAGGTAGGTTCTTTACCACTAGCACCACCTAGAAAGTACCAACAAAGGCTAGTCCACTTCATGTAGTGAGGGCAGGCCAACCGTTTGAACGCATTTGATTATTCCCATCTGGAATATAATTTCCAAGAGGGTAGAAACCACGTCTGATTTTCAGCTCACCATTGTAGCTTCAGTGCCCAAGAGAGTGCTAGACACATAATAAACATTACATAAATGTGTGTTGAGCTAATTACATAACATAAAAGGATAATAGTGGTCGGAGGTAGGCTCTGCAGTCAGACTTCTCGACTTCACATCTGTTTCTGCTGCTGCCTTTGTGATCTCAGGGAAATTCCCTAACCTCTCTGGGCTTCATTTTTCTCATCAAGAAAAAAGAGGATAAAATAATTCATAGAACCATTGTGAGCTTTCAGTGAAATGATGTACACAGAATAGTTGAGACAGGCCTGACACGCAGTCAGCAGCCCAAATGTCCACCATTCTTATTACGGGATGGCTGACGAGCACTGTACATGCACTTTCCATGTCTCACGTGTTCCTGCAACAATTCCACATGGCAGGAATTGTACCCAGGCGGTGTAGCTAACAAGTGTCTGGGTAGAACAGGAATCCATTAGAATCCATCTTCTTGACCTGTGTTTGTGTCAAAGGCATAGCAGCTGAGAAAGGACCGGAAATGGAATTCTCAAGGGGTGGCAGAAACCCAGGCTGGCCCCACACTTTAGTATTTGTGTGATTGTGGACAATTTTTCTTGGCCTTCGTGGGTCTTAAGTTTCCTCATCTATAAATCAAGGATGATAAGAAATGCATCTCATAGGGTTGCTGTGAGTGTTAAGTGAGACAAACCTTGCAAAGTGCTTGGCACAAGGCATGGCTCCTCATTAAGGATTTGGTAAGGTTTAGCTCTCAGTGTTATGATTAAATTGAAAATACAGTCCATGGAATTCTCCAGGCCAGAATACTGGAGTAGGTAACTGTTCCCTTCTCCCAGGGATCTTCCCAACCCAGGGGTACAACCAAGGTCTCACGCATTGCAGATGGATTCTCCACCAGCTGAGACACCAGGGAAGCCACTGGTCAGAGTCATGCTGCTCAGGGTGAAAGGAACCACATGACGCCTCAGTTTCAGAGCTGCCTTGCTCCCATAATCACAGCTACCAAGGCTTCTAAAGAGAATTCAAATTGCTGCATAGAGGAGGGCATCACTGTCCCGAATTCCTTCAACTTCCGGCATTTCCTCCACGTCACCCTGGATGAATTGTGCTGGTGGCAACCTCTCTGCTTTTCAGATCAAGGGATGATGTTCCCCAGGGTGGAGGGTTTCAGAAGACCAGAGGCCCCAGGTGCGGCCTCAAGCCCTGCTCTTGCCCTCCATCCACTCTCCCTGGAGAAGATAAAGTCCTGGACAGCAAAGGGTTAATTCACCAGGTGCCTGCTTCACACATCACGAGCTGAGGTGACAACCTCATGCATCCAGAATGGCTAGACTATGCTGATATGGGATTAAAGCAGAAATCCTGTTCCCTCTTCAGCCAACAACCAAAGAACCAGAATGTGCTGGGCCCGTTGCAGACTTCTCAACAGGAGAAAGAGAGTTCCCAGGAGAGAAAGAGTTCTAACCGCTGATCCTGTGGGCTCAGTAAGAGGGGTCCTCTCCTCTGCTCAGAATGAGCCAGGGCAGCTAGTAAGGGGAAGTCATGTGTGACCCAGAGGTAGGCCCGAGGAACCTTGACTGCCATCCAGACACATTGTGTCCCCCCGTCCGTGAGCTGGGGGCCCTGGAGAAATGCCTTGGAGCAGCTGCTGGGGACCATGGAGGTTGACAGGGCCCCTCCTCCACTTTGGTCAGAGCCCTACAGTTTTGTCTGACATCTGTGATGTGTGTGTGCACATCACATACACATATATATACACACACACACATATATGTATGTATATACATGTACGTATATGTGTATATATATACATATATGTATGTATGTATATATGTATGTATACGGACGTACGTATTCTAGAGAGGGTTCTGTTTGAGGGTGGAAAGTCATTCTTTAAAGCTTATTATTAAAAGTAAGCAAGTATGGAAACGCAGAGGCAGAGAACAGATACGTGGACATCGGAGAGCGACGGGGGATGAGCTGGGAGATTGGGACTGACCTGTGAGCACTGCCATTTGTAAAACAGATAGCCAGTGGGAAGCTGCTGTATAGCACAGAGATCTCAGCTCAGGGCTCTGTGATGATTTAGATGGGGGGAGGTGTCCAAGAGGGAAGGGATAAATGTGTGTATATCTATATATATTATATATATAATATAGTTGATTTGCTTCATTGTACAACTGTGTAAGGCAACTATACCCCAATTAAAAATACATAATGTTTTTGTCCATTTCCCACGTCAAACTAAGACTCATGGAAATCTCCAAGACCGCCCTGCACAGCTAATTATCAGCCAAGGAGAGGCCAGAACCTGAGCCCCTCCGTGTCGGCCGGGACTGCTCTACCCCAGCACAGGGGGCCCTGAGTAGTGGCTTTGGCAGATGGGATCAGCCTGTGAAAGCTCTTCTTGGAGAGAAGAGAAAACTCACTGAGCCAGAGAAGACCTGAGAAAAGTTTTCCCTTCCCGTTATAGGAAAGGTAGGACTGCATACAGGTGTACTGACCCTCTCCTTTGCCTCTTAGGTGAATACAGCTGTGGGATCCACTACCAGAGAAGAGTGGGTCCCTCCCATTCCTGGAGACCTCCCTTCAGGTGCTTTTCACTAGGAGCTTCCCAGGCCTGCCAGGCAGCAGACCTCAGCATTGGAAGTGCATTTTTGGGTGGACATTAGCTGGGGGGAGCCAAAACCAGGAAGTCTCATCTTTGGGTGGATATTGTGGGTTGCTCATCTCTAAATTCTTTTGAGTCTGGCTTCAAAGTTCTGGAGCCCCAGGCTGATTAGCTGGCCGTGAGGATGTAACTAATGGAAGTGAAATGTCCTTCTGGCAGAAACCCTGAAATCTGCTTTGGTGGGTTGTGAAATTCAAAAGATTGGGGGTAGAGTCATCCAAGTTTATCTAGACTAATGCCTATTCTACAGAGGAAGATGCTGAAGCTCAGAAAGAAAAAGTAACTTGCTCAAGAAAAAGTGAAAATAAGTAATGATAGACCTTTGCCTCTGGTGTAGAGGAGAGGAACACTTGTGTCTCATTTCTCCCCAAAATGTAACTGCTCATTTCAAATCAGATCCTCTTTCTTGAGCTACGAATCTTTCTTCACTCCATCTTCCACCTCCCCCCATTCCCCAAATCTTACCCTAAAAATTGCTTTCCCATTGATAAGAATTCCTAACTTCTGGGTGATTCATAATTCCCCATCTCTCTTGACTGAGCCAAGTAGGGGATATTTTCAGGAGTCATTAGTCCATATGGGAAGTCCTAACTCACTGAACTGAAGTCGATGCATATAGCTGACACAGAGCCAGGCCCCATCTCTCAGCATGGGAAGGACTCCATTCAACTTGGTCTTACCCAAGCTCTCCTCCCAAAGCAGTGAATCAAGTTAACAAGAACCAATCTGGAGAAAGCAGGTCATGTTAGCTAAAATCATTAGAAAGAAGTTTCCATTTAATTGGGGCGATATAAGTCAGGCAACTGACACTTTACTTGGATCTGAGGAATCCACAGGCATGGACTCCATTTCCCAAATCACAGCACAAACATAGAATCAACAAAAAGATAAGCAGTCCATGCCCTGGTCAATCAAAACAAGAAAAATGACGATCACAATTCAACTTCCTCTCTTGAGGTAGGAGGTTCACGGCTCATTAGTCTCTTTTGCTCTAATCACCCCCATCCACCTTTCAGTCTTTAAAACTTTCTTTTACCTTCACTTATTCATCCATTCAATAAAAGAGTCAAGGTCAAGATGTTGGCCAAACCCTTATCCCCACTCAACACACTCTACCCAATACCCCCACCATCCCTCCCCAGCCAGCCTCTTCTCCTCCAAAATGAGCCCACGATGAAAGTACAGCAGGCTCTGTGCATTTTAAAGAGCTAGCCTATTTTCAACTCTAAAATAATATGTGGCATAGAAAACAGCATGTAGGATGAAAAAAGATCCTGTTTAGTTTCAGTGTGACATTTGCCTGGGGGAAGAAGTGCAGAGCTCATTGGCAAGCCGATTGTCGAAGCCCTGACCAGTCAGTTACAAAGTGTCATCATTTAATATGCCAGTCAGCTCTGCCTTTTCGAGGCCAATCACTCCTTTTGTGCCGGGGGGGAGGCGGCGGTGGGGGTGCAGAGGAGAAATTGAGCAGAAGAGGGGTGGAAGCAGCAGAATGAAGGGGGTAAGGGGCCCACAAAAGGGCAAGTGCACAATGTTGGATGGCTTGAGCTCTCTCCCACCCCATGGCGTCCTCACTGGTGCCCACTGGGGCAAAATGGCCAGAGCCCAGTGGCTCTTGGTCACGGTAGCTGCCCAGGTGAGGCATCCATAAAGTATGCCCCCAAATCCCACCTAAGCCAAGACGCGGGCATATTGGGCCCCAAAGTCACAGAGCTTCCATCCATCCCCAGAGCTGGGGTCATCTTCTGGCCCCAGATGCTACCAGAAATCCCAGCTTCTTAAGTTCTGGGCAAAAAGGTCAACGCATCTGAACCTATTACCAGCTCCTGCAAGCCTGACACAATTCTGTGTTCAGACATCAGTGCAAGATCCCAGCTGCCTTTCATGACTCTGAGCTTTGTATCCAACTTACCATTAACAGGGTTCAGCCAAGGCATGGCTTTTGACTCGCTCTCCCCCCACCACGGCCCCCTCTCTCGGTCTGTCAGCCTTTTCTTCATCAACTATATTTGTTACAATCAAGTCCTGTCAACTGTCACGGCTTACATACAGACTGCCAGTAAATATGTCTTTCCACTCATTAGACATTCCTCCCAGTCACCTTGGGATTTCTACCTTGTCTATCTCACTCCAAAAAACTTTTGTTCAGAAGTATGAGACACCCACTGAGCAATGTCAGCTTGCGGCCATTACCTCAGGAAGTGACAGAAAACACCCAACTGTCACTCATTAAGATCCATTTTTTCCAGAGTTGATGTAAGTCAGACTTTGCCCCCAAAACGAATCATGATTTATTTAATATATTTGCTTCTACAAGTGTCAGCTCATCAGCTTAAAATGTTCCTCCTTTAACTCTATTGAGGACTGAACAGAAAGTTTTCTTTGAAACCTCGTTTTTGCTTTAAGGCTTAATAATTAAAACAGGAACAGGAACAGTGAAGACTCTGCTCTATCGGTGCACTTTGGTGGCCCCTGGTTTTATAATTATATGTACAAAGCAGTCGTGTTGGAATTGTCGCCGGACACGCTGGAGAAATTGCCCCCCACTGAGCAAGCTGGCTTTTTCTGCCGGGCACACCGAGCTGGGGCAAGATGAAATGAAAACCTGGGATGGTTTGAAAGCAGGGACAAAAATAACAATTAGGGAAGCCAGGAGGAGAAAGATGTGGTTTCTTAATTGCTCGGCCCATGTGCCAGCAGGCAGCTCCCCACAACGCTGCAGGAACGTGGGGTCCCTGATGCTGTCCCGAAGCCTAGGGGATGTGGGCAAAGGAGCACTGGCCACAGCTTTCTGGGAAAGATGCCCGAGGCCTGGCTTTGACCTGGATTTCAGGAGAGATCAAAGCCTGAGCCGAATAGGAAGGTGATTTGACGGGCTGATGGCTTCCTGTGGGGATCTTCAGCTCAAGGTCATATCCAGCCACCCTCCTCTTTTTCAGATTCACTCTGGTCAGTGCCTTCTCCAGGAAGAGGGAGATTGAATTCCTCAGGAGGGGCCATTTGGAAGGCGATTACCATGCCCCTTGACATCCCTTTGGCCTTCCTTGGTGTCTCAGCAGTAAAGAATCTGCCTGCCAATGCAGGAACCACAAGAGACACGGGTTCAATCCCTAGGTGGGGGAGATACCCTGGAGAAGGAAATGGCAACCCACTCTGGCAATTTTGCCTGGAAAATCCCATGGACAGAGGAGCCTGGAGGGCTACTGTCCATGGGGTCACAATAAGTTGTATGAAAGAGCACACGCATACATGGTGAGTGATGTCCCTTTGGCCAGACAGTTAGGACTATGACTAATTCTCCCTGCACCCTGGAGCTTGCTTCCCTCAATCCCATGGCCTGGGCTGGGGACCCCAGTGAGAGATTAATCCTGAGCTCACCCTATCACCTTTAAAAGGACTTCACCCCCAGACCCATATGCATCCAGGTAAAGGTTAGTGCTGTACAATGGGGACTGCACAGAAGAGTACAGGAGAAAGGAAAAAAATCCATGTGAATTTCCCCAAAAGGAGATGGATGGTCTGGGGAGAAACTGGGGCTCCTGTCACCAAATGTTCCCACTCCACAGCCGATTGCTGGGGTGCAGCATGGGAGAGAGACCAGCCTCGCCTGGCAATCAGGTTCAGTGACACTCAAAACCGCACAGTTGGAGATCTTAGGATTCTGAGGTTTAATATTTTGCCAGATGCTCTTTCTTTGTGTCTGCATTACCAAGACAATGTGAACCCCATCCTTCAAATCTCCCCCAACATCTGGTCAAGGTGGGTTAGGGCATCTTCTGGGTTAGGGCATCCATCACTGATTGACATGGGGGTTCAGGGGAAGCTAGAAGCGTAGAGGAGGCTGTGGAAGGCCCATGGGAGAGGCAGGAGCTGCCATCTGGGTCCAGACAACTGCCCTGCTCACTAAGATGATAGCCCTGGCTTTTCTGCGGAAACAATGATGTTCTTCTTTTTTGAAAATAAATTTATGTATTTATTTGGCTGTGCTGGGCCTTTGTTGCTGCAGGAGATTTTCCCCAGTTGTGGTGCTAGGGCTTCTGATTGTGGTGGCTTCTCTCGTTGCAGAGCATGGCTCAGTCGCTGCTGTTCCTGGGCTCTAGAGCACAGCCTCAGTAGTTGTGACGGACAGGCTTAGTTGCTCCACGGCATGTTGGATCTTCCCAGATCAGGGAGCAAGCCCATGTCTCCTGCATTGGCAGGTGGATTTTTTATCACTGAGCCACCAGGGAAGCCCCACAGTGACATTCTTAAAATATAGACTTGATGGCAACATCTCCCTCCCACTTCAAGCCTTCCAATGGCTTCCCATGGTTTGTAGGATAAATGTCAAACTAAATAAGAGTGTGAGCAAGGACCTCATCCCAGCTCTGTCACTGTAAAATTTTGGTATCTCTATGGCCTGTGCCAGACTTGGGTCCCCTGAAACAGATCCAGCTCTGAGCCAGGTGATAGCTGGAGGGGGAAATGGCTTCTCAGGAGATGGAGAGGAGGGTGAGGAAGTAGCTATTACTTAATCATAGTACCCTATAGTTGCCAATGGAGTTTCCCCAGACAGGTGTGTCTGATTGACTAAACCAGGTCATGTGCTCAGTACTTAGCTGCCACAAGGACTGAGAAAGTGGGCACTGCCCTTTCCTACTTCTGCTCCCCTCCACGACTCAGAGAGTAGAAAATTCCCAAAATATAAGGAATTTCAGATGCTGGCCTCCAATACAAGAAAATGTCTTCTTTCAGCTCAGTTCATTGCCAAAGTATAGCTTTCCCAGGGAAACTGGCAAAAATCCCCAACTAGGTCTCATGAGGGCACATTTTCCATCTCTTTAGCTCCCCAAGCACCAGGAAGAGGGTCATCTACTACCATCCACCCAACCACATCTGTATCCATCTCCTTGACCCAGCATGACAGGCAAAACTCTAAGGGAGGAAAACACATTAAAAATTGGTCTACAAACAGAACCCTCTCACATTACCATGACCCATAGCTCTGAAGGTGGATCAGACGTGGAAGTGTTTGATGAGGCTCAGTCCGTTTCTAACCATTTATTCTAGAATTTAAAACCCGTGCCTCTTGGTAGAACTCAACACCCCTAGGAATGTGATCAAGGCCCCAGATGGAGCTGTCAATTTACAAGTAGCCCAAGAGGACAGAAGAACATGTTAAACTACACCACAGAAGTGCAATCAGCAAAGTCTAGACTGTGGGAAACTCTGTGGGACAAAAATTTGGATGTCTTACATAGATGACTTTCAAGGGGATGAAATGACAGATGGGGTGGGGGAAGGGAGAGCTTATAGATTAAAAACACCTAAAAACATTTCAATCATTTGCAATGTTTAGACTTAATCTGAATCACAAACAAATGTTAAAAAATATATATATAAGACAAGTCTTCCCTGGTGACTCAGACAGTAAAAATTTGCCTACAATGTAGGAAACATGGGTTCAATCCCTGGGTTGGGAAGATCTCCTGGAAAAGGAACTGGGTGCCCACTCCAATATTCTTGTCTGGAGAATTCTACAGACAGAGGAGCCTGGTGGGTTATAGTCCATGGGGTCACAAAGAGTCAGACAAGACTGAGTGACTTATACTTTCCTTTCACTTTTTAGAAACCTGAATATTGGATATTTGATGGCATTAAGAAATTACTGTTAAATTTTCAGATGTGATGATGATTTTGTTTTTATATATCTTTAAGTGTCCCTATGTTTTAGAGGTATATATTGAAATGATATTAATGATGACATGATATTACAGATGAAATGTTATTAATGTCTGAGAGGCAAAGGGTGAGAATGTAGGATTGCACAAGGTTGGCTCTAAGTTGTTAATTGCTGAAATTTGGAGGTGGTACTCATGCTTTAAAAAAGGTCTATTAGCTCAGTTGGTAAAGAATCTGCCTGCAGTGCAGGAGATTTGGGTTCAATCCCTGGGTCTGGATGATTCCCTGGAGAAGGAAATGGCAACCCACTCTGGTATCCTTGCCTGGAAAATCTCATGGACAGAAGAGCTGCAGTCCATGGGGTCGCAAAGACTCGGGCACAACTGGGCGACTAACACTTCAGTTCAGTTCAGTTCAGTCACTCAGTCGTGTCCAACTCCTTGCGACCCCATGAATCGCAGCATGCCAGGCCTCCCTGTCCATCACCAACCCCTGGAGTTCATTCAGACTCACGTCCATCGAGTCAGTGATGCCATCCAGCCATCTCATCCTCTGTTGTCCCCTTCTCCTCCTGCCCCCAATCCCTCCCAGCATCAAAGTCTTTTCCAATGAGTCAATTTTTCACATGAGGTGGCCAAAGTACTGGAGTTTCAGCTTTAGCATCATTCCTTCCAAAGAAATCCCAGGGTTGATCTCCTTCAGAATGGACTGGTTGGATCTCCTTGCAGTCCAAGGGACTCTCAAGAGTCTTCTCCAACACCATAGTTCAAAAGCATCAATTCTTCAGCACTCAGCCTTCTTCACAGTCCAACTCTCACATCCATACATGACCACTGGAAAGACCATAGCCTTGACTAGACGGACCTTAGTCGGCAAAGTAATGTCTCTGCTTTAGAATATGCTGTCTAGGTTGGTCATAACTTTTCTTCCAAGGAGTAAGTGTCTTTTAATTTCATGGCTGCAGTCACCATCTGCAGTGATTTTGGAGCCCCCAAAAATAAAGTCTGACACTGTTTCCACTGTTTCCCCATCTATTTTCCATGAAGTGATGGGACCAGATGCCATGATCTTCGTTTTCTGAATGTTGAGCTTTAAGCCAACCTTTTTACTCTCCTCTTTCACTTTCATCAAGAGACTTTTTAGTTCCTCTTCACTTTCTGCCATAAGGGTGGGGTCATCTGCATATCTGAGGTTATTGTTATTTCTCCTGGCAATCTTGATTCCAGCTTGTGCTTCTTCCAGCCCAGCGTTTCTCATGATGTACTCTGCATATAAGTTAAATAAGCAGGGTGACAATATACAGCCTTGATGTACTCCTTTTCCTATTTGGAACCAGTCTGTTGTTCCAGTTCTAACTGTTGCTTCCTGGCCTGCCTACAGATTTCTCAAGAGGCAGGTCAGGTGGTCTGGTATTCCCATCTCTTTCAGAGTTTTCCACAGTTTCTTGTGATCCACACAGTCAAAGGCTTTGGCATAGTCAACAAAGCAGAAATAGATGTTTTTCTGGAACTCTCTTGCTTTTTCAATGATCCAGCAGATGTTGGCAATTTGATCTCTGGTTCCTCTGCCTTTTCTAAAACCAGCTTGAACATCAGGAAGTTCACGGTTCACATATTGCTGAAGCCTGGCTTGGAGAATTTTGAGCATTACTTTACTAACATGTGAGATGAGTGCAATTGTGCCGTAGTTTGAGCATTCTTTGGCATTACCTTTCTTTGGGATTGGAATGAAAACTGACCTTTTCCAGTCCTGTGGCCAAAGCTGAGTTTTCCAAATTTGTTGGCATATTGAGTGCAGCACTTTGACAGCATCATCTTTCAGGATATGAAACAGCTCAACTGGAATTCCATCACCTCCACTAGCTTTGTTCATAGTGATGCTTTCTAAGGCCCACTTGACTAACACTTACTTACTTACTTACCCATGCTTTGCTATACTAGTTATTTTTTTTCTTTCTGTTTTAAAAGTTTTATTGAAGTATAATTTACATACTACACAACTACATACTATTTACATACTATACAACTTTGGCCACCTGATGTGAAGAACTGACTCATTTGAAAAGACCTTGATGCTGGGAAAGATTAAAGGCAGGATGAGAAGGGGACAACAGAGGATGAGATGGTTGGATAACATCACTGACTCAAGGGACTTGAGTTTGAGTAAACTCCGAGAGTTGGTGATGGACAGGGAGGCCTGGCATGCTGCAGTCCATGGGGTCGCAAAGAGTCAGACACAACTGAGTGACTGAACAGAGCTGAACTGATACAACTACATACTATACAATTCACCCATTTAAAGTGCATAATTTAATGACTTTTGTATATTTGGAACTGTGCCTCCTATCTTAAAATACTATCTTAAAATATTATCTTAAAATCTATCTTAAAATATTTTCATTAGTGGAACTATGGTGTTGGGGAAGACTCTTGAGAGTTCCTTGGACTGCAAGGAGATCCAACCTAGAAGAGGAATTGCTGGGTCATATGGTAACTGTTTAATCATTTTAAAAATTACAAACTATTTCCTAAAGCAGCTGTATCATTTTACATTCCCACCGGCAACGTTTATGTCTCTTTTTTTATATGTTTGAGAGCTTCCATAGTTAAAAAAAATTGTTTTAAACAAAGGAAATGGCAACCCACTCCAGTATTCTTGCCTGAAAATCCCATGGATGGAGGAGCCTGGCAGGCTGCAGTCCATGGGGTTGCGAAGAGTTAGACATGATCGAGGGACTTCACTTTCACTTTTCTCGGGCTGAAAAGCACCAAGGCATCATCACCATGTCAGCACCTTCAACTTTTTCTGATCTCTCTCTGTCACTTTTACTGACGTGGGCACTCTGCGATAAGATCATGGTCAACTTTTATATATATGTACATTTACCATTATTTCTTTATTTGCTTATTTGTTTGTTTCTTAGCTGTGCTGGGTCTTTGTTGCTGCACACAGGCTTTCTCTCGTTGCAGGGAACAGGCGCTACTCTCCCACTGAGGTGTGAAGACTCCTCACTGTGGTGGTTTCTCTTGTTGCCGAGCACAGGCTCTAGGGGCACAGGGTTCGGTAGCTGCAGCCCTTAGGCTCAGCAGTTGCGGTTCGTGGGCCCTGCAGAGTGGTTGTGGCCACAATTTTTTAAATGCTTAGTTGCCTTGTCCCATGTGCAATTTTCGACCAGGGATGGAACCCATGTCCCTTGCATTGGCAGGAAGATTCTGAACCAGTGGACCACCAGGGAAGCCCCCATGGTCAGTTTTAATGCCTTCTAGTTTGCTAGGTTTTTAGGTGCCTAAGGACCTTTCATTTGAAACCTCTCTCTTTCATTTGGGGGATGCAGCTTCTGAAGAAATCAAAAATATTACATCGTTAAATGACTCGCAGCGAGTTCCTGGAGCAGAGGAAATCCGAAGCAGCCGTCTTGTCCGGCCGGGCCGCTCAGGAAATGTGTGCGTGATGCTGACTGTACTGACATAATTACACAAAATGAAGGCTGCTCAGGAAAGAATCGCTACGGTAAGATGAGCACAGGGGCCTGATTCTGCTGAGCCCCAAGGTTAAATGCTGGGGCATAAAGAGATGTAACGAAGAGAAATCTTTCAGCACAACAATTTGGGTCATAATGGCGCAGAGTCGTATTCTGCGGGTGTACAGCAAGCACTTGGCTGCATTATTCCATCCAGGGCCCCCATTTTCTCTTGTCAAGAGGTCTTTGACTGAAGACACAATTGTCTTCCAAAGAAAGGCTGAAATGACATGTGAATGACTTGAGTGATAGGCTGCAGCATCTTGGATGCTCAAGAAAAAGTAATGCTAATGGATTTGTACACTAAATAACATAAAAGGGAGAAGGGGAAAGCTCCCCCACCCGACCCCAAGGCACTGCAACAACACATCCCAGAGCCTTCATCTGAGGCACTGGTAAGGAGCCAAGGCTTCGATAAAAATGTTCCTCCCCTGGTGAAGGCAAAGGATACCTGGGTTCCTGGGAGTCCATTCCTGAATCTGCCCTCCCTTTCACATTCTCAGATCCTCAAAGAACCAATAGCAGGTGTTCCCTCTACAAATCTGAGGCATATATTTCCCTGGATAGCCTCCCACACACAAGATCTCTGACCCAGACCCGATGCAGGCCTCCCCTCTCAGGCAGCAAAGCTTCCTGGGAGATTCCCAGCCTGCCTGGCAAAATGGTCCAGCCCTTCTTAGAAGTTTATAAACTCACTAGGAGGCTCAAGCACTCTTCTGGAATAACAAGGTGAAAGAAATATAGAACACAAGCCAGAAAAGGACCTCGGGGTTCACCAGATCCAACACTCTCTTTTTATAGACAAGAACTCTAAGAACCATGGGGACTTCCCTGGCGGTCTAGGGGTTAAGACTTTGCCTTACAACGCAGGGGATATGGATCCGATCCCTGGTCAGAAAGCTAAGATCCCAAATGCCTCTCGGCCAAAGAAACAAAACATAAAATAGAAGACATACCGTAACAATTTCAATAACGACTTTAAAAAAATGGTCCACATCCAAAAAAAAAAAAAAATACTTAGGAAAAAAAAAGAACTCTGAGAACCATAGAGGGTGAGCAACTCTGTGAGATTACGTCATCAGCTCGTGTCAAGCTGTGTAATTCCGCTCCTTTGCCCTGTGGTAGGTGGAGCTCACTGCAGGAAAAAAAAAAAAAATGAAAGAGCCACTGAAGAATCCTATCTCTAATATGTCTGGTTCTAGGGATGAAGCAGGACAGGGAACCTAAAGTTTTTTATATTTTATTATTTTAGGTAACCATGACCCAGAAACCGCAGCTCAGGAGTCCCTTTTGAAGAGGACCATAGCTTTACTGCAGGTTAGCTTGTCCTGGTCTGTGGGTGTCAGCCATGGGGCATTGGACAATGGCATCTGAGATCATTTGCTCCACCCCTTTTCACACGAACAAGGAAACTGAGCCCTGAGAGCCGATGAGATTCTCCAGGTCCACAGAGCTCATCCTGCTCTGTCTTCCAGTCCCAGTGAAGGGAGCCACCCTCTATCCCTCCAGATAAAGGAACCAGAAACCAAGGAAACACCCCCAAGATGCCCCATCCCCACCCATCCCCCCACCTGATCCAGTCGGTCCCCAGCCCGTCATCTCCAGTATCCTTTCCATTCCCTCCGCCTCTAGCCTAAAGCAGGTTGTCACTGCCATGTGCTCAATTCCTAACTCTTCTCAAGCATCCACCCTTGACCCCTGGTCCCAGTCATTCTCAAAACTGAATTTGATCACATTTACTCCCAGTCTAAATCCTTCAGTGGCCCTAGAGAGAAACCTCAAATCCTGACAGCTGCAAAACCTGCCTGGCTTGGCCCCCAGGGGTGTCCCTGAACCATACCCCACGCCAACTCTCCTGTTCAAGCCACACCGACTAACCCTCTTTCCATCTTTCAAATATACCATGTTCCCTTCTGTCCCACAGCTTTTTCAAGGATGCTGTTGTCTCTCTGGAAAGTTCTTGTTCCACTCATTTGATTGTCCTTCGGGATTTGGCGGCTGCCCTTCCTCAGGGAAAGCTTCTCTGACCCCCAACACCAGGTGAGCCCCTGATGCTTGATGTTTTCATAGCAAAGCTCCTTTCCTTTAGAACATTAATCCCAGTTTATAATCCTGTGCTTATCAGTGTGATGAACACAATCTATTTCTTCAGACAATAAAGATGAAGTCTGCTTAGTTTCACTGTTCTTCCCCAGCTGCTAGCATAGTGCCAGATACTAGGTGTATATTCAGTGATAGGAGCAGGACAGTGGTGAAAACATTGAAATGTTTCTGTATCCAGTGGTAATTAACTACTGCCCTAAACCTCCCAAGTGCCCCCACAGTATATTAGCCATATCTCCTCCCCTGGACCTTTCAGACCACCCCACAGTCCAGTGATTAAAGGAGTAACTTCTGGCACAGCACTCGGATAATAATGGCTAAATATTTTGAATATCACTCCAGCCTGCCTATGGCAGGCACTTAATAATTATGGCTTGACTAAAAGAGTAATGGTAGAGTTAGCATTTCAACCCTGATGTATCAACTCCCTGCTCATCATTCTTTCTGCTTTGTGCTGCTGTTCTCTATCTTCTACCCCTCAACTAGCATAAAGTGTTTTCTCTGCACGTCCTGGAGGGCGGCATAGCTGGGTTCATGCTTGGATCTTTCAAACGATCCAACCTTTCCAATCTTTCACTCCCCACTTCAGGGCTTCACTGCAGCACTGTCTGCATTGACCCTGAAATCCATGGCCCCTGGTTATCACCGGGAGCAGAGGCAAGTGGCTAAACTTGCCAGAATTCTCTAGGGAATCTCCAAGTCATCAGAAGCCACCGCTGGAGGTGACTCTGGAAAAATCTGTTCACCCTTTCAAAAGAGTGAGATCCACTGCATGTCGACTCTTTGCAGGCCAGTCTTCCCTCTCTGAGAAGCAAAAGGGAGAAAGGAAAATCTTTCTGCCATTAAAGAAGATATTCAGTTGCAAGCCGTTTTTGATTCTTGGGCCGCTGTCACCATGGTTGAGCTCCCTAACATCTGGACATTGAAAAGGTAGTTCCTTTCTTAATTTGGATTTTTCCAAAAGTAGACCCTGAGGATAATATTTTGATATAAGCAGGTTTGAGAGATGAGTCAAGAAAATTCTCTAAAGGAGGAGGACATGAGACCAATCAAGGGTGTGTTAGTGAAGAGGGTACTTTTGTGGGAGACGGGGCTCGGTCTCACAGTAGAATCTGCGGATGGAACAGCGTGTTTCTGTCAGAGGGGTGAGGAAGCTGGGTGATTGTTTACCAATTCCCATCCCTCACTGATTGTGGGTCCCTCTTGGACATTCATCCTCTGCATTCCTGCTCGCCCTGTGATCTGGTCAAGCAGTCAGGAGGCCAGAAAAGGCCTCAGGCCAAGAGACCCACAAAGTTATTAGATGTTTGGAAACTGTCTGCAGGTGACCTCATGGGTGTTAAGGGGTGTGTGCAAGGGGACCTCAGCAGCATCCTCTAAAGTGTTCAAGTGCCTTAGAGGGGAAAACCCTTGGAGGTCACTAGGGAAGCTGCAGTTCTGAGTGGTGATGCAGCAGGAAGAGCTTCGGCTTCAGAATCCAAGTCCTGGTCTCGATTCTCCTCTCTGCCACTTAACTAGCTGGGCTACTGGGCTAATTAACCCCATGTGAACCTGATTTTTTTTAATCTAGAAAGATTATGAAAGTGAAAGTGTAGTCACTCAGTTATGTCAGACTCTTTTCGACCCCATGGACTATAGCCCACCAGGCTCCTCTGTTCATGGAATTCTCTAGGCAAGAATCCTGGAGTGGACTGCCATTTCCTTCAAGGGATCTTCCCAACCCAGGGATCAAACCTAGGGCTTCTGCATTGCAGGCGGATTCTTTACCATCTGAGCCACAAGGAAATAGAAAGATTATAATAAAGATCAAATTGAGTGCTTTGTAGAAAGTGATTGGTACAGTGCTGGGCCCATAGAAAGTATAGCGGTGGTCACATGGCATGTGACAAAGACATAATAATAATAATCATCATCATTACTATTGAAATAAATCATTTGCTTTTGGGATTTTCATGATCTAGAAATCTCTCCAGACTGAGGGTCAATAAAAGGTGATGTCTTCTCAAGTTTAACTATTGGTTTTCTTTAATTCACTCATGAATTGATTCACTCATGAATTTGTTCATTCAACAAATATTTTTGAGCATGTCTTTCAATGACTTCATCAGCAAAAGAGAGTGATGGCTGCAATAGTTCTTTCTATTGCCTTCTAGCATTTACCATCTTTGAGTCTTCAACTGTTCTCTGCAGGAAGAAAGCTTCATTTAATGAAAAAAAGAATATTATAATGACATCAGTTCAGTTCAGTTCAGTTCAGTTCAGTTCAATCGCTCAGTCGTGTCCAACGCTTTGCTTAATGGTGTTTAAATATTGATAACTTACTAGGTACGTGACTTTAAGTTACTTCACTCTGCTACCCTGTATCTGTGAAATAGGCATAATAATGCCCACCTTGCAATAATATTTACAAGAGATGGCATTCTAGAAATCTCTTACAGCATCAGGAACATGTTAGGAAGATGACATTGGTTCTTTCCCTTAACAAATGTTAAGAGGTGTTGAGAGAGTAAGCATTTCAGATCTCTGTGAAAAGATGAGCATGACCCATAAGCCATGCCTGCAGCTGAGCTCATCAGCAATAGTCTATGTTACATTAAAGAACACACACTGGCAGATTCTGATTCAGCCCGTCATCCTCTCACTCCCAACAGGGTGTCTGCACATAGTAGGGACTTTGTCAATATTTGTTGACAAATATTTGTTGTCAATATTTATTGACAAATAAATGAGACAAATCCAGACTGTTTTTCTGCATAACCACACAATCATAAACAAAGGAACAAACAAACAAAACTACTTTGAAAAAAGACACCATGCACAAAGCTTAGGTCCTTAAGGACAAGTAGAGAGGCATTTCTTGGTACCAATGGCAAGCCTGCGTGGTCGAATAACATCCAGGTAAATGAAATAGAATGTGGCCCAGGATCCATCTGCACTACAAATATAGACCATTGCGTTCGAAGGCCCTGTTCTGAAGAGAACCACTTAATCATTTAATCTTCCTACTCAGAATATGGTCCACCCAGCAGTGCAGACGTCACCTGAGAGCTTGTTCAGAAAGGCAGGATCACAGGCCCCACCCCAGACCTGCTGCAACAGAATCTGCATTTTATAAGCCGCCCACGTGGTTCCCAATTTAGAGCCATGCTGAGACTGTTTTTCTAACTCGGCTGCACATCATCTGGGGAGTTTTTTGTTTTTAATTGACACTGGACTCTATCCTTAATATTCTGGTTGTTTGGTCTGGAATGCAACTTGAACAAAGTGATTATTACAATCCTCTGGGCTTCCCAGTGGTAAAGAACCCATCTGCCAATGTGAGTCACAAAAGACACAGGTTTGATCCCTGGGTTGGAAAGATTCCCTGGAGGAGGAAATGGCAATCCACCTCAATATTCTTGCCTAGAAAATCCTATGGACAGAGGAGCCTGGCGGGCTACAGTGCATGGGGTCACAAAGAGATAGACACGACTTAGTGACTAAACCACCAGCACCAAGGTTTTCTAGTACCTCCTAGCTGGATACTCCCTCACGCGGACTTCCTTCATAACTCAGTCAGTAAGTCATCTGCGTGCAATGCAGGGGACCAGGTTTGATCCCTGGGTCGGGAAGATCCCTTGGAGAAGGAAATGGTAACCCACTCTAGTATTCTCGCCTGGAGAATCCCATGGTCAGAGGAGCCTGGTGGGCTACAGTCCATGGGGTCGCAAGAGTCAGACACGACTTGGCAACTAAACCACCACACCTGGATATTGGGAAGAAAGCTCTCGTGTCATCTGAGAACCAAGTCCCCAAACCAGGCCTGCACCTCACGAAAGAAGAAAGCATTAAGCCCCAATCCGGCCTGCGCTCCTCTGCTTTCGTGAGTCACCCACGACGGGCCCCACAACCGTCACTGCAGCTTGTACATCTGGTTCCGCTCCTTGGAAACTTCTCCCCTTCTTACTGCTTCCCTCCCACCGGAGACAGCTTTCCTGATTCCTGCCCAGAAGAGTGACCTGGGGCCAGCAGGATCCAGCCCCGGAATGTCCCCACAGCCTCTTCTCTGGTCCAGACCTCCAGGTGGGGTTTGAAACGATTACATCAGTCATGGCCCGGGCAGCCTGTTCATCAGAAACCTTCCAATCCTCCCAGGAATCTCCTTGGGACAAGCACAAGGTTCTGGCTCATTTTAAATGTAATTAAAAGATTTTCTTCCTTTCTTTCTTTCAAGGCATGCTCAATTTCCATCACTCCCCTTCTTAGAATACAGTTCCTCTGAGGTCTTCTTTTTTTTTTATTTTCCAGATTTTTCCCCCTAAATGAAAACACTTACAACAGATGCAAATTCTTTGCTTATTTGGCCTAGTTTATCAGCAGATAGTATTTTTACCATACAGAAAGGTTTTTAATGGGATGTGGAAAATGTCTTTTCTCCCAAAACACTAATAATAAAAAAAAATAAAACCTCTTTTTAAAATTTTCTTCAAATTGCTTTTTATAACCCATTCAGCATTTTCAGGGACATAATTAAAACATCAAACAGTTTTCCTGCTGGTTATGCTAAAATTTGAATACTTGAGGCAGCCACTATTATTAGATATTAAAATGGACTTGAGTATTTATTAAAAAGATCCTCTTAAGTAACTATTCATTTGGGTTTGCTCTGTTTAATATAAAGACAAGCCCCATAATGTGAAAATACCTGTTTCTAATAAAGTCCATAATTGGTAGCAGGAGGGTATTTTTTAAAAATATAAAATATGTATTTTGTTCACTATTTTTCCAGCTTAATGTGACTAATTTCCCCATTCAACTTCATCCCTAAGGAAAACTATAGAAAGAAAGGCCATTACCAATACATGAAGCTCAGTAGTTTGGTTTCGTGGGATGTAATTGCTATCAAGAAGGCTAGTAGCTGGGTAATCTTGGTTTAAATGAGTACATAGCCTGAAAAAGGATACATTAACCTCGGTAGAACTGAAATTAGATTCCAGTGAAGGACTGTTCTAACTCAGCGCACATTGAATCCCGGGCTGGTGAATGTGCTATTGTTGTTATTCAGTAGCTCGCTCATGTCCAACTCTTCTGCAGCTCCACGGGCTATAGCCCACCAGGCTCGCCTGCCCGTGGGATTTCCTAGGCAAGAATACTGGAGTGGGTTACCATTTCCTCCTCCAGGGCATCTTCCCAACCCAGGGACTGAATCCTTGTCTCCAGTGAGCCATCCGGGAAGCCAGGAGAATATGCTGCCCAGGAGCAAAGCCAGCGAGGTGCTGAGTGCCTGATCAGTGGTACAGGAAGGACATGGTAGGGAGGAGAGGGTAGGGCAGAAGTGGAAACCAGGACTATTTGTCTCTTTGACTTTTCCAGGGGTCTGTAGACACTTTCTAGATAAGTACAGTTTTCCCTTCTCATGAAACCCCAGTGGGCTTCTCAGAGACTGAAGCAGATCAGGTCAATTCATTAGAGATGCCGCCACTGCCAGCATATGACGTGAAAAAGCCTTCTCTGCTCCACAAAGAATAATGGTAGAATGAATGTTTGAAGACCACGTGGAAATCAGCTTTCATCTCCCTGAGGCTTATTAGGGAAAGTGAGAATGATTAGCAAATATAGACGACAACCTGGCAGGCTAACTGCCTGTCGAATGGTGCCGCCGAAAGGGCTCAGAACACAGTTGTTGCTTCGAGACGGGGACAAGATGGAAGTCTTCTCAGCAGAGGTGGCATTGAGCTGGACCTTGAAGGTCTTATCAGCTAGAGAAATCATATCCAGGTAAGTCTTCAGCCTTCTAGAAATGCCTGTAACACTAGAGGGTGTCAAAACTCCTAGAATTCCATACCTGTGACTGCCTAGATAAACTCACACCGCTGAGTTCAGTCCTTGCTTTCTTTTTGAGACAAAGGAAGAAGGTTCAGAGGCTCTGCAAACATTAACTAGCACTGTTAAACTAACACCCCCAACAAGTCCGTGTTAGATGCTGCTGGAAAATGAGGAGAAATGAGGTAGCGAAATCAGCATTTGCAACTGGCCATCTACTGGAAGATTCAGATGCCTAGCACCTCTGCCAGCCACATCTAACAACTGTAGGAAATACACAGTGGGCACCAGGTGAGTGCCAGGGTTGTTGATACGATAGATGGGGAGGAGAGGAATAGACCCCTCCGGTCCTGGCAGCTGGGAGGGCTAACTTAAGAACATGAAACTTGAATGAAAAGCTAGGACAGCAAAGAGCCCATCGTGGGTAAAGAACATTAATAGTGAAATGCAGGGGAGTGGGGGCAGAAGGGAAAGGAAGATGCATTCCCTGGCTGAGACATTATTTGGCACTTTCAAACCAGAGAACAGACAATTTGAATAAGGAGTGAGAGATTTCCCAGAACATTTCCCTTGCCCTCTCTCTGCTTCCTCTGTCCTTTTTAAGCACATCCCAGTCCCCAAGCCCTGGTCTAATTTGATGAGGCTGGCCAGTGTTATTTTGGGAGGAACAAGGGCTGGAAGAGGCTCCACGGCCAAATTCTTCTTGATGAAAGCCTTCTCGTTCTCAGCTCCGTAACCCCCACCCACTCAGAGGGCTGGCCCAAGCCTCCAAGCCCCAAGGTCAAGATAGCTGCACTGCAGGTGGCGGGATGGGGGGCGCACCTGGGAATGTCACAGCCCCTCCCAAGGCCTCCCAAATGGAGTCCCAATGGATGATAAACACAGAAGAAGGGATCAAACTCTCACCGAATGCATCTCTATAGCCAGAGAATTTTGTTTCGCTACCCTCTGTTGAAGTCAAAACAGCTCCAGGAGAATTCCCTGGAGTGTGCAAGAGCTCTCTCATCACACAGGGTTCAAAGACACTGTGAGGCATGCAGCATAGCTGAAAGTGTCTGTATGTAATAATGCCTTTATGATGTTGTTTTGTTTCTGGCTTGCCTTTACCTGAATTATCTGAAGACATTGTTTGAGGCTATGAAAAAATATGAATAATATTAGGCCTTGAGATCAAAAATCATTTTTTATTTCCATGGTTGTTAGCCGTCAATATCCCACGCACGGCTCTCAATTTCCAAAGCAGTAGTGAAAAGCTGGAGAGACCAGGTGAGGGCTTTTTTTTTTTTTTTTTTGCTTATTTTTATTTTTGTTATTATACACTGGTCTTGATTTTTGAAACTGTTGAAAGCTATTTGATATGGCAGAACTTATCATGGGTGAGAAACCACAATTTTAATGTAAGATAAAAAGAAGCTCTGCATATATGTGTGACGAGCTGTCCACCCAGTGAAATGAATTATTTGCCACCTTCCAGGATGGCCCCAAGTGCTCCGGATGCTGCCAAGGATCCAGGGCTGGTTCTGGCTGTGGTCCCAAAGAGGGCTTTCCACACTAGGGGATAACACCGCGGTCCTTCCTTTGAAATGACGAACAGGCCTTTTCTGCCTGTTTTTCTCTTTACCACTCTGCTCACTCAATCCTGCCGGGTGAACTTAGTTTGAAAAACTAAGTGAGGAGTTTGATCATTCTTCTTTTTTTGCCCCTGTTACCTAATCTATGGACAGTGCCCAACTCATGTCCCAACAAGTAGATGAGGGCCAAGACCACAGCTGACAGACGTTCACCTCAGGCTGACCTGTTTCAGTCCTGGGCTCCAAGAGCCGCCATGTCTCACACAGAACCCCGGACGTGGAACACCCGCCATGGTGAGACCGTTCTGACAGGGGAAGACAGAGCATCTGTTTTCTGGCCTGGCCTAACCTCTAAGGAGGTTCCAGACTTGGACACGTCACCCACCTGCCAGGCCTCCATTTCTTTATGCCTTCTGCATTTTCTCAGTTAGGAAACCTCATAATCAGAGGCCAAATGATGCCTCAGTCTTCACTGGGCATATTCCCAACCAGTTTCTTTTTGTTTTGTTTTTAAGACATTTGGTTTGATGTGGACCATTTTTAGTCTTTACTGAACTTGTTACAATATTGTTTCTGTTTTCTGTTTTGGTCTTCTGGCCACAGGCATGTCGGATCTTAGCTCTCTGACCAGGGATCAAACCCACATCCATTGTGTTGGAAGGTGAAGTCTTACCCGCTGGACCACCAGGGAAGTCCCCCAGGCAGTTTCTGAGTCTCAGGGGTGTGGCCTCTAACCACGCTCTCCCTTTCCTTCTAGCTGCACTTGCCCGCCTTCCTAACCCGTCTCCCAAACCCCAGTTTCTTCCCTCTTCCTTCCTCTGCTGCGCCCTCTTGCCGCTTTCAGATTCACGTCATAAGCGCTTCTCTGATTCTGTCCTCAACCTGTTCAGAGGCTGTCAGCGTTTTGACATCGCCCCCTCTGTTGATGCCTGCCAGCCATTACCTGTCTGCCCCAGCCTACCTGTTCATCCTCAGCACCTGCCATGCCCCTAAACGCACCCACCTCTTTCACTCACATGTCATGCTTCACACACACACTTCTGGGCTTTCCACCTCCACACACTTGCTTGTGCTGATTTTCCTCCTGGAACACGCACTGCCTACCCTCACCCTGACCTCTGCACATGAAATTGTTCTATTTGATTGATGGAAGATGCGGCAACATATGATTGCGAGAAAATGGAAACAGAATGCCTGATTGGACTGAAATGATTAAATAAATTATCGGCCAAGCATAATCTATAAGCCATCATTTTGAAGAATATTTATGATATGTGAAAACTCATTATTCTGTTAAGAAGACCTCGAAGGTAGTTATTCAGTATCAGCCCAATTTTATGAACTTGTGTGTGTGTGTGTGTGTGAGTGTGTGTGAACATATAGACATATACACACACAAAGACAAAAGCCTACAAGAAAGACACCAAGATGTTACTTCTGTTTTTTTCCTGGGTGCTGGGATTGTGAATACGTTAAAATTTCTCCTTTATGTTTTTTAGCATTTTCTATAATGAACATATATTTCTTTTATCATTTAAAAGTACCATGAATAATCATTAGCTATAAAACAGTGAATTAAAGGAAACTTATCATTGCTCAAGTGTCATCTCAAACATTATCCTGTCCTCTAAGCCTTTCTGGATGGCATCCCCTGACCACTCACCTCCACCAGGTGGATGTAAGTTTTTCTTCATCAGGGCCTTTGCTGTGGCACATGGCCCGATCTGCTTTATCCTGATTTCCCAGTGGCTCCAGCTGGTAAAGAATCTGCTTGTGATGCAGAAGAGCAGGGTTTGATCCCTGGATCGGGAAGATCCCCTGGAGAAGGGAATGACTACCTACTCCAGTATTCTTACCTGGAGAATTCCATGGACAGAGGAGCTACAGTACATGGGGCTGCAAAGAGTCAGACATGACTGAGTGATTCACACTTTCATTTTTTTTTTCAAGCTCTGTATCATGCCTGCCTCCTCTCTCAGCCCAGGCACACAGCTTGGCATCCATAAGCCCCACACTCAGTCTCTAGGACTAAAGGGGTCAGCAGCTGGACCGTCTACATGTCTACAGCAGCCGTCCTGGGCATCTTAGCACATCTTCCTTTCTTGTAGATCTGCAGGGAACTAGTTTGAAAAGAAGTAGCTCAAATAGCCCATATCTATTCATTTCTTCAGAAAAGAAACGGAAGTCAGCTCCACCTCACCTCTGGTCTCTTCTTGTTAGCAAGTTCAAGAGATACTCGGCAGTATTGACCCTGGAATACAAAGACGGCGGTTAGGGTTTCCTCATGAGTGTTTGTCCTGAGAAGAAAAGAACATCCTCATTCTTGGAAACCTAAAGTAATAGATGTACAGCCATCACTTAAACTTGGCCTCCTGATTCCTGAGCTAGGAAGCCTCTGTCAGATACTAATAAATCAAGACCAGCATGGCCTGGAGTCTCACGATGATCTCTAGTCAGTGACTTTTCCGAGAGTTGTCATCAACTTGGACCTCAGTCCAAAACTCAGAGGCCTCAAAGAACCTCAGTTGCAAGGACATTCTTTTCTGGCCTCCTGTTGCCTTGCCACCAGGAACACTTCTGCAGCCCCCACCATTTCTTTTTCCTTCACCAAGGTCAGAGAAACACAATCCTCTGATGTCTGTAGGAGGGACTGATAGACATGAATGACTAGGTTGCGGCTCAAACACTCAGGGAAGAGTGGGACAGAGTCTCTACTTTTGAGGAGAACCATTCTGTGGAAGAACGATTTAAGAGCTACCACAAACCAACCTCCAAGCGTGCCCAGCCTTCTCTGAGTTCTCTTTATCCTTCAAGTCCCACTCAATTCCCATCCCCTGAAGGAAATCCTCAGACCATCCAGCCATAATGACTTCCTTTCCTGAATCCCCACAGCTGACTCAATACACTTGCCTCGTGAAGTTGCATATAAACCACTGATGCCAATACAGCATCCCAACAAAGATGAGCACGCAGTAGTTGCTCGATAATGATCACTAAGCACTCATTATACAGTTCTTATTAGTGTTCTTCTCTCCAACGTCATGTCAGCTCCTCAAAGACAGGGATCCTGACTTCAGCAGTAAAGCCTTGGCTAATCATCTTTGCTGGGAAATGGATTGTTCTAAATCTCAGGAGTCTCCTGGGTGACTCAGAGTTCAACATTTTGAGGATGGTGCAAAAGATACTCTTAGAAGCTGCTGGATCTGACCTCTTTCCTACAACCACCCCTGAGTCCTGACACAGAGCATTCTAGGTGCTGGAAGTTGGTATCTTCAGGGACCACTGTGGTGCGCAAGGCTTTCCATGTTCCTACCATGTGCAATCCTGCATCTCTCCTTGCCCCCCGACTTCTGCCTCCGCTGTGTGACAATCTGTTCCTTGTTCCTTCATCATTACATCGAATCCCCCAGCAACTCCTGTAATCGCCTGCCTCCTTCGACTCTCTGGGCCCTTGGTTCACTCTTTTCCCTTTCGTCTCCTCTGACCGCCTTGGCTGTCACGTGGAAATATGTGACCTCCCCTAGGCATCACTGGGTGTCCCTCTCAGTCCACAGCCTTTGGGATCCTCCCTGCTAGGATCCACCAGCCTTCACTGCCACCTTCTTCCTCCCCAAGAAGCCTCCCTTTCCCCATTACACCCAGGCCAGCTATCATTCTGGACGATGACAATGAACCTCAAGACGTTACAGGTTTCTCCCCTCCTCCTAAATGACCTCTGTTTTCTGGCAGAGAGTTAAAGATGTTTGATTTTCAATAAAAAACTGGCTGCTTGATTCAGGGAAGTAGTTAGAGAACAAGAAATGACAGGCTCAGGGCTATATTCGGCCTCAGCAGGTAAAGGATGAGAGTGATCTGCAGAAACTTCCCGAAGCCACCCAAGGCTGTGCTGAGTTTTGAGGGGAATGGAAAGTTTTAGGTGAGTTAGTTTGATTTTTGTCATTTCCTAAAGACATTTGACATCAGAAGCTTCTATGGCTCCAGACGTCCTGGTCTCTGCGGCATGACCCAGCGTGAAGCGAGACATAGGGAGAACAGACACTACCTAGTCCCACCGCCCTCTGCAGATAATTAGCACAGCTAAGGAGCAGACCGATTCCTGCCTCCCGCTCCGTCTACATGGCTCTTGCTGAGGTCTGGGACAGAGGGACTCTTTCCTCCTCTACCGAGGCATGAGGAGGTGACTGGGGAGAGGAGCAAGGAAGATGAAAACACTATCTCGAGAAGCAACTCAGCAACAAGCTCTGTGAACTTCCTCTGATTTGCAAATGCGATTTCTCCCACAGACAATGCAAGCAGCATCAAGCCCTGACTGAAGACACAACTTACGAAAGTCTCCAAGTCAGACTCAGAAAAACCTCCAGCCACTGAAGGCAGAAGGCAGTGCTGGAAATAATGAACCACATTAACTAAGAAATCGCAAAAGCCATCTCTATTAGACAGCTGTGCAGGTCAGAAAGGAAACCAGACAGGAGACATCAAGAGGAAACTCAGGCTCCTCAGGATAATTGCAGCGCAATTAATACAGGGTGAGTCACTGGCCTGGTGGAAGTGGGATCGCTCGGCTAAGGGGAGCAGGCTTGCAGACCAGTCCCCCTGGTCTCTCAGCAGCAATTCCCCTTCCTCACCATCTGTGAAGCCCAAGGAAACATCCTCAGGAAACAGGTCAGTACGATGACATCATTATTTTAAAAAATCAAATGCAGCATCCACAAATATCAATACAGAAAGTGCATCACCTGGAAACCTGGAAATGATTTCAAAGCTGTCCATCCCAACACAAAGGCCCATTGGACTGCTGACAGAAACTCGAGGGGACAGCCAGTAACCAAGAGAAGGCTGAGAAGAAAAAGAGGGAATAAGATGAAATTGACATGCCTTGTACACCTACCAGCTGCTGGGTGCTGGGTATGGTGGTTTCCTCCCCATTACCTTCTGGGCTAAATCCCATTTCGCAGATGTGGAAACTGAGTCTCAGGGAAGTTAAAGAAAAGTAAACCAGGAGGAAAACACAAAGAAGCAGAGGTACAGGGTGAGAGTAGGGGATGAGAGGAGAAAAAGTATGATTTAACCTATGGACAGAAGAGGAGCCTGGCGGGCTACAGTCTGTGGGGATGCCAAGAGTCGGACATGACTGAACAACCAAACACAGTACAACCTATGAAAGGTCCACCACCTTCTCCTCTTCACCCCCGTGGCCTTTTTCCCCTGGGAATCCTGAATCTCCCATGAGGCAGAGATCACTGTGCTATAAAAATAACCCAGGGCTCTTTCAAGAGCCACATTCAAGCCACATGCAGGGCTGAACAATATCCCAGCCCTCCTTGTGCCCACTGCCATGCACCAGACCAGGGGGAGACGGGTAGCACTCAGAGCACAGTGCACACCCACTGACTGCAGGGAGTTACAAATGCAGACGCTGGGGGCAGACTGGATCAATAGGTGATTCTAAACAAGGAAGTAACCGCAAGCTATGCTTTGAAAAACATGACAGAAGTTTTAATTCCTCGGATTGAACGTCTGCTGGTTGGTGTCATTGAGCTTTTCTCCCTCCCCATCAAGGAATACCTGTGGAGACATGAGAACGTCCTGGGATGGAGAAGGGCTGAAGCAGGCCAGACAAGGTCCCTGGTTACCACCTCTCTCATCTCAATAGCCTCGTGGGAAAGCAAATTCATAAGGGCTCTTCAAGTCACAAGCAGTGGTGTCCTTGTACAAGCTCACAAAAGCCAATTGTTAGATATTCAGAAATTTGCAAGCTGCTTGTTAAACCTTGGCAGCTTAAAATCTGACACAATGGGAGCATTTACACCATGGTAACTGGCAAACACAAAAAAATCAAGTCTCCTCTCTCTCTCTCTCTCTCTCTCTCTCCCCCCCTCTCCTTCTCCTTCTTCCTCTCTCTTTCTTTTTTCCCAGCACACCACTGGTCACAAGTGGCAGAAAGGCCACTCAAATGACTTAAATAAGAAGAAATATTTTTTAAAATCGGTTTGGCTGCACCAGGTCTTAGCTGTGGCATGCAGGCTTTAGTTCCCTGACCAGGGATTGAACTCAGGCCCCTGGCATTGTGGGTGCAGACCGCTGGGTCACCAGGGAAGTCTGAAGGAATATTTATTTGCTGTTACAACTAGAAAGTCCAAGGATGGAACTGCTTTAGATACAGCTGGATCTAAAAGCTTAAAGGATACTGCTAAATGGTTTTGTTTCTCCCCTATTTCAACTCTGCTTTATTCCATGTCGCTTTTAATCTGAAGACAGACTTTCTCTAGGTGACAAAGAAGATGGCAACTCCCTGCCCCATGTCCATATTCACTGAACTTAAAAAAAAAAAAAACAGATTAAAGGATTATTGCCCCCCTGTTGGCTCTACAGAGCAGTGGGCTCTGTGGAGGGCTCTGTAGAGGGCTCTGTAGAGGGCCCTGATTAGCTTTGGGTCACAAGCCCACCCCTGAACCTATCACTGAGCCAGAGAAGAAGGAAGATTCTAATTGGCCAGCAAGGATTATGCACCTTGTCCCGAGATGGGGATATAGCCATCATGGTTGACTTTTGTTGTTATTTATTTATTTAAAAAAAAAATTTAGAGCTTGAAGTTGATATTTGACCAACCTCTCTGACTTAGGTGAGACAATGGACAGCAAGGCCTTCTGAAATTATAGGTTTTGCTCAGCTTATCCTGAAAAGGGGGAAGGATTTAGGAAGTCAGTGGAAATCAGGCAATGAAAGTGCATGTAAAGGACTTAATAATTGTCAGAGCAATCAGACAGGAAAATGGTAGCATGGGGACATCAGAGCCGGATAGCCCTAGGTACCATAAGGTACTATGCCATGGGTTGTTTGCAAGGATTAGGCAAGATCTACATGAACAGAGTGAGGCAGACACCTGGCACGTTTTGAATGTTCAATAAATGGTATACACTCCTCTTATTATTACTTCTATTTTGTGGCCTCTATTCCTCACCTATAAAAGGAAAACGATGAGAATGCTCATACAGTGAGCATATGAGACATTATAATAGGTCTGGTCTATTATAGCTGCTCCATATAAATTGCAACTATCCCTTTTGGGTGGAAACATTATTTTTCAAGGTTCCTTTGCTCTTGCCTCAGCTCCTTCCTTGAATCATCAAAATAAACACTTGACATTTTCCTTCCTTTCCTCTGAGCACATCAAGAAATAGTCAAGGAAATACGACAACCATTTTGTCTCCAAAAAAGAACCTTCTGGAAATGTGTTTCTCTGGCAGTTTTTCCAGAGCAAGTGGGTTTGGTTGAAGGGAAGTCAGATGTTAGCAAATATTTTCTCTCATGCTGATTTCCTGAGAAAATTGTACAAGATACTGAAAGGTTAAAAAAAAAAAATCCTCCATCTTTCCAACTTCAAAAAAGACATTGAAGGGGGGTATCACTGAAGTACACAAGATCTTTAGCAGAGTGGATAATATCAATGCATGTTGCTACTTTTGATATTGCCTCAATGACAAGAGTGGCGGCAGAAGGGGAAGTTCAAAAAAAACAAATTCAGAAAAGACAGATGGGAAGAGCTTTGTCACTCAAAGAATAATAAATGTTTGCTATGGCCTACTGGGCAAGGCTGTTGAGGTAAAGACAGTGAGTTCGTTCAAGCAGCAATTAGATGCTATCCTGGGGGAAAGACCGTGTTACAAGAGAGAGGCATCAATGTGGTGAATGGCTTTTCATGCTCCTGACACTGCCTATGTTCTTTTCACACTCTTTAGGGTCTGCAGTCCCAGCAGAATATGTGAGCACAGAAATGAGGCCTAGAAGTATGCTCTGGGAAACTGGGCCAAGAGAAATAATTGTATTCAGGCAGGACCACAATTTGTGATGTTCAGCTATAGCATCCATTTCATTTCTGCTGTTTCTTACGTCTTGGAAAACACAGATGATGCTAGGGCAGGGAGTGGGAGACAGTCAGATTCTCAGGGCCCTGTTACCAAAGTTCAGTTTTGCCCCATGCTACATTCCTGGTATGGGAAATTCAATATAATATCCAAATGAGGTATTAAAGTATGTTAAGGTCTTAAATAAAAGATAGACCTTTGGCCAAAGGCCACTGCATTTCTTCTTGGAAGTCCATCCTGATCATTGCCTATCCTAGTCTCTGGGAACTTCATTTCTGTGCCATTTTCCCAGTATGGGGAAAAAAAATCAGTATTTTGGATATTTTTTAAAACATATAATTTCCAGACTCCCTTTGGACAGTAGAGTTTCACATATCTACATGTAAGGTCTTCTAAGTTTTGTGTCAAGGATGTAATTCAAGTTTACAGTATAGCTTCTTTATTGCAAAAGATAAAGCATTAATTAGCATGGTGGCCTCCCAAATCCCACTCCCAAGTCACATTTGAAAAAATAGGGAGAGATGTGGAACCTGCTGAACACAAAGGAAAAGATACAATTGACAGGTGTCATTTGACAGGTGTCAATCTCAAACACGAAAACTAACACTAAGGTACAATTTATTCAGGCAACAAAAAACGATTTTAGAATTTGTATAATTAAGGTCTGCAAAAAAGGAATCAAATAGAAACCTCCAAAATTAAAATTCTGTACACAAAAATAATTAGTAGGTAGGCTGGCAAACAATATGAAATGGCTGAAGAGAAATTTAATCATGTAGAAAATGGAGAGGAAGAATTTGAGCAGAATACAACTTAAAACAACAATAAACACAAGTACGAAAAAAAAGCAATTGAGATGTGGAGTCAAGATTCAGTTGTTCCAAATTTCATCTAATAGGATTTCTAGATGGAAAAAATGCAGGCAATAGAGTAGAGGAAATAAATTATTTTAGTAGGAAAACTTCCTAGAGATGATCATTTATATTGAAAGGACCCGGTAAGTTTCCTAGAAAAACAAGATGACTTTAAATATATTATGTAAAACTTTAGTAAAACTGAGTATAAAGTGAAAAAAAATACTGTAAAGTTTTCAGACAGAAAAAAATAGTTTATCTACAAAATAACAAGACTAAAATTGGAATCAAGATTCTCAATAATTTACTGAAAGAAAAAAAGTCAAGTAATATCTTCAAACATCTGAGAAAATAATATTTTACCTAAAATTTCATATCTACTCAAATTACATTCAAGTGGGAGAACAAATTAAACATTTTTCTGACATTTAGAAAATCATAAAGTTTATTTACCATACATATTTACTGAAGTAATCACTTTTTAAAAAATAAGCAAGGAGTAGATGAAGAATTCATGACAGTTTTGTACTATAAATACAAATAATTTTGGTACATAAATGTATAAAAATTAATATCTGGAAAATGGAAAAATCTCAAATGATAATTCACATGAGAACATAAGGAACTGTGGAGATGGAGTGAAAGCAAGTGTGTGTGTGTACTTCTGATAGAAGATCAATTTCTTTTTTCTATTATGCATATTTGATAGTCCTAGAACTATTTATTAAGTCTATCACTTCTCAAGAAAATTTTAATGGTGTCTTTGTATGTGAAGTGTTCATATATACATGGGTATGTTTCTGGGCTCTCTCTCTCTTGTCCTTTAGCCAATTTGTCTATTTCTGCATCAATACTACTTTAATTATTGTGGTTTTATAGGATGTGTTAATATCTGGCAAAGCAAATTTTCCCACCTTATACTTTTTCTTCAGGCTAGTCTTGGCCTTTGTTTTATATATATATAAATTTTAGAAGAAGCTTGACAAGTTCCTCAGGGTGGAGGGCAGGACCCTGTTGGGATTTTTATTCTCTTAACCCTAGAGCCTATAACTACTATTTCAAAAAGTCACTGTGCCCTTAAAACAAAAATATGAGGAAAGAAAAATCCAAAGCTTTTGGAAATAAAAAATATGATTGTTGGGAGTTTAAAATGTCGATAGAAAGACCAGGGGCTAAAAATGAAGAAAAATGGCAGGAAGCAAAGCAAAAAGAGAATTTTTTTCATTGTAAATATGACAGAAAAGATAATATTTAAATAAAAAGTCTACTTACAACATTAGACTAAAAGGAATTCCTAAATGAGAGAAAAATCAGGCAAAACAGTATCAAACAACACAGGAGAATATTCCAAATTTGAAGTACACACATTGTCAGACTATAAGGAAAATGAATAGGAAAATCACACACTGGCAAATGAAAAAAAAACAGAGTCAGAACATCAGAAATAAAGAATGAGGCAGGGAGTGAAGGGAGTAACATTTTTTAAAAGGTTGCCTACAGAGGAAGTAAAATTGGATAGGCATCATATTCTTCATCAGCACATTAGATATCAGGAGATGATGGAGAAATAGCTTTGAAAGTCTTTTAGCCATGCATTTTTATACCCAGTGAAACTATCACCAAAGGGTGAGTGGTAGAATAAAAACATTTTCAGACATACAGGGACTTGGAATTTTCAACTCTCACATTTCTTCTTCGAAGTTATTTGAAGCTGTGCTCTAACAAAACAAAAGCATAAGCCAAGAAAGAGAAAAATATGGAATCCATAAAAGAGTGGAACAAACCAAAAAGTGTAATAAATGGAAGTCCTAGGGTAACAGCAATAACTTAATCTTATAGGGCTGTAAGTTCATACGTATGAGGCTCATGGAGAATTCAGGACCAGTAACCCTGAAAATAGAATGAGGGAGGAAGAATTTGAAAGATTTTAAGGCCGTGATTTTAAAAGCGATTCAAGAGAAAGAGAAATGTCATTAGAAATGTTTCAACAGGAACACGAAATACATAACAGAAATATACATAATGAAAGATATTTTTAAGATACCCATTTAAAAGATATCAACTTCTCTAGTAGTATTATTCGATTATTAATGTATCAATTTTGGCCAATTAGTTCAATAAAAATTAAACATTGATTATGCCACTGAGAATGCAATTAAATGACCACTTTTATATGCTACTGGTGTCCTTTTGAAAGGCAATTTGGCGATAACTATCAAAGATTTAAAAATGGGCATCTTTGGTCCAAACAGTAACTTCCAGAAATCTAAAATAAGAGAATGTTTATATGTATTTCATAAATATTCACTGAAATATGGTTTATAGTAGTAAAAATATAAAATGATAACCGTCAATAAATAGTGAGTTGATGAATTATGTATAAATTATAGCACAACCACACTGCAGTATACCATGCAGCCATTTTAAAAAGTATATGTGAGGACATGAAAAATTCCAAGGACTATTGTTTAATGAAAAACAAACAGCAGAACAATATGAATAAACAAAGATATAATTACTGTAATGTAGTACGTAATGGGGCTTCCCTAGTGGCTCAGATGATAAAGAATATGCCTTCAATGTAGGAGACCCAGGTTTGATCCCTGGGTTGGGAAGATGCCCTGGAGAAGGGACTGGTTACTCATTCCCATATTCTTGCCTGGAGAATCCCCATGGACAGAGGAACCTGGTGGGCTACGCAGTCCATGGGGTCATAAGGAGTCAGATGTGACTGAGTGACTAACACTTTCACATCACATAAATTATAACACCCTTTACCAAAGACTCAGGAGGACAGCAGCTGCTTCCTCCAGGACTCATGAGATCTTCTCAGTGTAAACAGAACCCTCTGCTGGGGCTCCTCAACAGCCCAGGCATCATCTCAGGGAGACAGGCATCACTGCCATAGGCCAAGTCCATTGCCAGCCTGACTCTGCCAAGAAACACGCAGTTCAACTACACTTGATTCTCAAAATAAATACTTTAAGTCAGAACACATGCTGTCAGCTTGACCCAGAGCCATTGATGGCACCAATAGCAGGGAGAAAACTCTTGGACCAGAAGAAACACAGCAGGAGGCCCCTTGGAAGGGGCCGGGTCAAGCTTTCAGGACCTCTGGAGCATACTCCCTGGGTGGAGGCAAAGAGTCTGCCCAAGGAGACATTTCGGGAGAGAAGAGGTCGTGGTGCAGCTAACAGATTCCAGCCAAGGGCCGAAGAGCCAGCTGTTATCCCAGCTCTGCAGCTCTTGGCAAATCTCTCTGCATCTGGGACTTAGTTTCCTGTAAAGGAAAGTTGTTTGAAGATTCGAAGAGCCTTGTGAACTAACTGTCTGGTAGGCGGAGGATTATAGTAGCCTGAGATCACCCTGAGATGTCCTCTGTTGCTATCATCAGGCAAAGAGAAGAACCAAAAGGGGACTATTCAAGTGGCCAGGACCTGAGGGCTCAGACTGAAGGCTGTGGACAGAATCAGGACCTCTTCTTTCCTCATTTCCAATCAGAAGGTTCCTGAACATGAGGTTACAATTTTCTCCGTCTGCTGTACCTTCTCCCTCTTTTCTTCCTTCCATCTCTCTCTTCTTTCTTCCTTCTTTGTGCTGCAGGGATCCAACCATTGACAATTCCTCTTCATTCTTGAAACAGTCTGTGCTTTCTCCATCTCACTGCAGGACTTTTTACCAACTGTGCCCTGCCTGTCTTCCAGACCTCAATCTAGATACAGCCTCCTCTGGGCTGGGAGAGGGACCCCTTTACTAGGTTCTTCTAATGTCCTATGTCCATGATGGTCTCACCTCAGACTCTGAGCTTGCAGGGTAGGGACCATATCTTATCCACCAGCCTCCCTTCCAGCAGAGCCTTGGGAGATGAGCACTGAGTGAACGAATAAGCTAAACATTTCTCAGGGACACAGCAGAGGGACATTCTCTGTCTACGATTCCAGTGCTTATTCATTCACTCATTCCACCTTTCAATTATTTTCATGCAGCAAATATTTGCTGCACATCTTCAAAAGTTAGGCACATGGTCAAGGGCTGGGCATACAGTGGGGAAAAAGACAAAGGATTTGTTCTCAAGGATATTGCATTCTAGATAGAATTAGGAAGTTACAAAGAGGATAATTATCTGAGAAGGATAAGTTTTACATAGAAAATTTGAATAGGCTAATGGGATAGAGCTTGACCTGGTAGATATTTTAGACTGGATAAATAGGTAAGGCCTCTCAACAGGTGGGACTGAAAGAAAATAAACCAAAAAAAGCCCCTTGGGAGTGTCAATAAGAAGAATATTTCAGGAGAAGGACAGTTTAAACGGGAGGTGGGAACAGGAGGAAAGTCAGTGGGGTGGAATGCAAGGGGTGAAGAGGAGTGTTTGTGAGATAAGGCTGGGAAAGCAAGGAGAGGCTAGTGTGGTGGTGGGGAGGGGGCTTGTTCTATTTTAATCAAGTGGAATGAGGTCCACTGGAGAGTTTTAAGCTGATGCGATATAATTCATGTTGTTAAAATACTAGCCTGACCACCCTGTAGAAATGGTTGGAGGGGTGGACAGGAGTGAAGGTGGAGAGACCAGAACGGAGGCTGGCGTGCTAGCTCCTGCAAGAGTAACACTGACTTGGGACTTCCCTAGTGGTCCACTGGCTAAGACTCCATACTCCCAAATGCAGGGCACCTGGATTTGATCCCTGATCAGGGAACAAGATCCCACATGCCATAACTAAGGATCTGCATGCTACAATTAAAAATTCCACATGCTGCAACTAAGACTTGGTGCAGCCAAATAAATGTTGTTGTTGTTTTTTAGATAATGTTGACTTGTGCAAAGATGGTCGTAGGAATGATGGAGAGAAGTGGATGGACTCTGTTGGAAGGTAGAGTTGGTCAGATTTTTTCCTGTTCAGAAGGAGGAACTGACAGAAAGTACACATATCCATACTAAAGGAGATTAGTCCTGAGTGTTCATTGGAAGGACTGATATTGAAGCTGAAATACTTTGGCCACCTGATACAAAGAGCTGACTCATTTGAAAAGACCCTGATGCTTTGAAGCAGTTGAAGGTGGGAGAAGAACGGGATGACAGAGGATAAGATGGTTGGATGGCATCACCGACTCAATGGACATGAGTCTGGGTAAACTCCAGGAGTTGGTGATGGACAAGGAGGCCTGGCATACTACAGTTCATGGGGTCACAAAGAGTCAGACACGACTGAGCGACTGAACTGAACTGAACTGAACTGAACACATGGTATGGATAAAGGGGTGGATGAAGGAATGGGGACTCAAGGAACCCAGGTGGCTGGGAGTGCCCTGTACTGTGAGGGAGAGAAAAGACTGGAGGAAGAGGAGGCTTAGGGCAAATGATCAAGGTTTCTTAGACCCTGTTAGTTTTTGGATCCCTGCTAGATATCTAAAGGGAAATGTCTCTTAGCAGTTGAGCACACAGACTTTCTGGGGAGAGATCAGGGTCAGAGATTTGGGGATCATCTGCTTTAGGTGACATTTAACGTTATGGGTCAGAGAGAGAGAGCATGCAGGGGGAGACTGGAGCTCAGGTTTATACTCTGGGCATTCTAGCACTGGAGGTCCCTAAAAGAGGAACAGCCAGGCAGCAAAGAGACCAAGAAAAGACAGCCGGAGAGGTAGGAGGAAAACCAAGGCAGTGTCGGGCCCAAAAGCCAGAGGAAGAGAGATTCAAGTTTGTAACCTTGCTTCCCTACCACCCCTAATTTTCCTAATCCGTCCTCTGTCCTTCTAGAAAGTACCCTTCTGCTCCTCAGCTCAGCTGTTCTCAGTGGCACCACACTCACCCCACTGACCAATGCCCAAGTACCACCCTGCTTGGCCTCTTTTGGCATTCTAGCACTAAACGACACAGCCTGATCAGGTCCTTGCCCCTCCTCAGCTCCCTGCTCCTCCCTGGACCAAGGAGGAGGCTGGAGATAGCAACACCTTGCCAACAGCCCTCCCTGAGCCAATGTGACCTCAGGTCCCTCCTCCGCCTGCCTGCGCCAGGCTCTCCAAGTCTGGGCTTTGCTCGGACGTGGCTTCTATTTCTCCTCTTGTGGGGCCTTCCGCCACAACAGACCAGAGAGCTGGGGTCTCTGGAGACAATGCCAGGGATGCAGGGAGTCGGCTCAGAGCGTAACTCAGAGGTGGGGCACGTCCGGGGCCACAAGAAACCCCTGGGGAAGACCCAGAGGAGCGTCAGGGGCACATAAGGGCCTCAGGCCCCGGGCTGTGGTGTGGGCTGTCCATGACATGTCTTGTCACTGGGGTGCTCTGCTGATTAAAGACGGCGCCCTCAGATCTCCATTCGTAAATTTATTCTTGTTCACACAAAAGCGCCCTGGGAGTAGCACCACGGACCCCTTTTTGAGCCTGTCTCCTTGCTCCTGACACTTCAGCTTCTCTGAGTTACTGCCTGGCATCTTTAGGCTCACAGCCTGAGGTCCGCAGGCCCATCACCATTACCTTTACGCTGACCACGTGCCCTCTTCAGGCATGCTGCCCAGCGCCTGGGCGGGCCTCCTGATGCCTGGGGGCCACCCCACACTTTTTTAGGTTAGTTCTCTGGATTATTGAAGCCTGTTGTGTCATAACGCTAGGCCTGCTGCCAGATTTCCCAAAGACCTGGGAACTGCGGCTGCTGCTGAATATCAGAGCTACGTGGCACATGAACGCTGCTCTCTCGGGGCGCTGTCAGGAGGAGAAGGCAGGACCCCCTCTCTGGCCTCCAAGGGTGACCACTGTGAGTAGGCCAGGGGCTCAGCCAGGCTTTGAAAGGCACATTTGTATGGTTTGTTTCCCTGTGCGATACCTCCAAGGCCAAATCCCCCAGAGACCGATTCATGTACCCATTTGCTTTTTTTTTTTTTTTTTCGGTAATCCATGTTTAATAGGGAGCCGTGTGTATAGCGCCCTGTGCCTGCAACTCGGGGCTCAGTGCTGGCAGGGCAAGCAGACAACGAATGGCCAGCAGCAGGGGTAGGAGTGGGCCAAGAAAAACCCCCAGGCCTCCAGCGGTGGCAGGAGGGCTGCCCGGATGGCCTGCCCACCAGAGCCTGGCCTCAGAGCTCCCAGGGACCCGGTTGGCCGGGTGCCAGCAACTGCGGCCTGGTCCCTTTGCAGAGAGCCAGGGAGACAAAACAGAGCCTGGTTTTAAATAAGACACACAAAGTGGTCTCTTCAGAGAGCCCTGCAGCAATTTGGACCAAGACAGATGGATGCTCTCATGCAGGGAAGGGGCCTTGAGAAGCATACTGTACTACGTCCATTACATGCACGAATGCTGAGCTTGGACAGAATAACAAAGAGGGCAGCTCTCATTCAGCAACAGCCTCCCCCACCTTACCTGCCAGGCACTGTGTCACACGACATGCACAGGAACACCACGAAGGCCCACTGGTCTCCACCTTGGAGATCAGAAACTGAGGTTCACACACCTAGTCAAATGACTAACATTTTTTTAAACTGATAATATCAAGCCCTGGTGAGGATGTAGAATGGGGACTCACACATCGCTGGTGGCAAGGCAAAGTGGTACAGCCACTGTGGAATACAACTTGGCGGTTTCCTGTAAAGTTAAATACACACGGACCATATGACCCAGCAAGCCGACTCCTAGTTATTTATCCAAGTGAAATGAAATCTGTATGTAAATGTCTGTAGCAGCTTTATTCACAATCACCCAAACTGGAAGCAACCCAAGCATCCTTCAACAGAGGAACAGATAAACTAGCTCGTCAATGCCACAGAATGTTAGTCAGCAATAAAAAGAGACAGACTGTTAATACAGGAAAAATATAGATGAATCTCAACTGCATTATGCTAAATGAAAGAAAACTGAAATCAAATGGTTACATATTATATGACTCCATTTATCAGTACATGTGGTCATGTATGGATGTGAGAGTTGGACTTTGAAGAAGGCTGAGCACCGAAGAATTGATGCTTTTGAACTGTGGTGTTGGAGAAGACTCTTGAGAGTCCCTTGGACTGCAAGGAGATCCAACCAGTCCATTCTGAAGGAGATCAGCCTGGGATTTCTTTGGAAGGAATGATGCTAAAGCTGAAACTCCAGTACTTTGGCCACCTCATGTGAAAAATTGACTCATTGGAAAAGACTTTGATGCTGGGAGGGATTGGGGGCAGGAGGAGAAGGGGACAACAGAGGATGAGATGGCTGGATGGCATCACTGACTCGATGGACGTGAGTCTGAGTGAACTCAGGGAGTTGGTGATGGACAGGGAGGCCTGGTGTGCTGTGATTCATGGGGTCGCAAAGAGTCGGACACGACTGAGTGACTGAATTGAACTGAACTGACGTTCTCATGAAAGATAAACTATAGGGAGAGAAAACAGACCAATGGCTGCCAGGGACTAGGGGGGTTGGTGGTGGATATAAAGGGACATGGATGAATCTTAGGAGGGTTTTGAAAACAGTCTATATATCTTGACTGTGGGAGTGGTTCCACCCTTGTGTACATGTTTATCAAAACCAGCAGAACTGTACACTCAAAGGGGTAAGTATTGCTAGATGCAAATTAAACCTTGATTTTTTTCTTTTTAATGAGAAAAAAATTAGAAGTTCAAGGAGATCAAGTAACTTGCCCAAAGGCAACTAGTCAGGAAGTGGAACAGTTGAGATTTAAATCCAGCTTTTTCACCACTAAACTGGAGATTATCTGATCCAAGCCTGCTTCATCAAAAGACCTGGATGCCCCAGGATACTTAGAGAATGGTCGGTTCTGGGGAGCTGGCTTTCAAAAAAAAACAAAAACAAAAACGGTTAACGGAAAGGTTATCTACGGACCACTTTTTTCAGCCCCTCTTGCTACAAATATTTTTTAGTTATCTGAAAATACTGCCATGTCTTACTACACAGGTTACTAACTCTGATATGTCTGAGAACTGTGCAGAGGTGCACACCCACAGTTTGAAGGATCTGGTCACCTGCCTTTATCTGTCACTATTTGCTGTGTCAGCCTGGATACGTCATTCACTCCTTTCAGACCCCAGCTTCCTTATCCACGAAACGTGTACAACTTCACACACCTCTAGAGGAAATAGGGAGATTAAAAGAGACTCCTAGAACTTAGAGTTTTAGATCTTCGTGATATAATTCAGCTGCTTTCTCTCTTTTTTTTAAAGATCTCTCTCCTTTTTTTTTTTTTTTTTGATGTGGACCACTTTTTGTTTTTTAAGTCTTTATTGAATTTGTTACAATCTTGCTTCTGTTTCACGTTTTAAGTTTTTGGCTGGAGGGATGTGGGAACTCAGCTCGCCAACCAGGGATGGAACCCCTACCCCTTGCATTGAAAGGTAAAGTTTTAACCACTGGACCACCAGGGAAGGCCTCAACTGCTTTCTTTTATCTCAGGGGATTGATTCATCCTGCTGGTGATGATAAATAATAGTGAATACTTACTGAGTACATACAATGCATTTTACAAACATCAATCCTGCTCCTGCGCCTTGAGGTGGTACTATCTCATATAATACAACAGGACAAGAAGGCACTTAGAAACAAAGTCATTTGACAGGATTCCACAGCTAAACAAAAGAGTTGTTCAATTGCTAAGTTGTCTCTGACTCTTTACAGCCCCATGGACTGCAGCATGGACCGGGCTTCCCTGTCCTTCACTATCTCGTGTTCGCTCAAACGCATGTCCATTGAGTCAGTGATGCCATCTAACCATCTCATTCTCTGTCACCCCATTAGAGCCGGAATTGAACCCAGGCGTTCCCATCTCAACTTTCCCCTGCCATTTGCAAAGAATTGCTGGTTACATCTTTTGTCCACATGTCAGCAATAACCTCTATGAAGCTTTCCCCAGAGGGACTCTGGATGTCCAAAGGGATTTTTCTCCCCTTTGGGAGATGCAGCCAAGCCACAGAGGTCCGCCGTCCTTCTTTTGGCCACCTGACCTGTCCTCTGTCCCACCAAGCATAGGTGAGAGAGGACAGTAGAGAGTGCCAGAGGGTCATTTGGCCCCAGGAGGGAGCTAAGAAGAGATGGAAGAAGAGAGAGGCCATGTTTGCAGGGGAAATGAGCCTGTGTCAAGCTCTAACTCAATCCGGGAGGTTTCGTTCGGGCTCATTGTTCCTCATTATCAGAGCTAACTATGTTCAGGCGAAGGGCGAACATGTTCCTAAATTTATGTCTCTGTGTGCGATCACGACAATGCGTGTTTTGTGTGCTTTCCCCTGAAAAACTCCTCGGGTGACACGGGCGACCCAGCTTGGACTGGGGCTTTCATGTGCGGTACCCACTCCGACTGGCCCCCGCTGGCAGATTTTTCTTAAAGTCGAAAATGAGGGGCTAACCTTCTCTTCTCGGCTTTTTCTTCTCCGCTACCTATAATCTTGATTTGACTCACACAAAAGTGACTCAGTGGGAGCCCCACTCAAGAAGGCTTTGACAGGGAACAATGCACGGCACCTCTACAGAGGCCGGCCCGCCGCGTCGAGAGAGGGCAAAGGGATTAAAGTTTAAAGATGTCATGTATGTTAACCGATCAGTATCGGTTTTATGTATTTTGTCAAAGAGACAGCAGTGAAGCTGGGCCTGTGAGGGTGAAGGGGTGCAGAGGAGGGAAGAGGTGGCCCCCAGGAACTTTGGCCAAAGGCCTCACCAGAGATAACGAGCCCAAGAAGCTGGAGTGTTTGAAAGGTAATAATAACAACAATAAAGAAGAAAGGGCTGAGTGGGGAGACTGTCGTGGGATTGTTGCGTGTGTCAGCTTTGTCCTTCCACAATGGCCCAGGGCCAGGAGCCAGGCAGGCGTTGGGCAGCAGAGCGGCTCCTCCTGAAAGCGGATGCTGCTCTTTCAGCCCGGATGGCTTTCTTCCCTGATAATGCTCCGGTGGGGCCCCTGGAGCAGCCGGAGCCCAGGGGAGCCCTGAGTGAGGTTTGGGGGGGCTCTGAAATGAACAGCTTCCTGCCAGCCAGCTCTCTGTCACCAGGCCCAGCACAGGGCCCCAGAGCAAGGGGCCTCATGCCTGCAGGGGGCCTCAGCCCTGGCCTGGCTTCTTGTTCCGGGAGGAGGGTGCCCCTAGCACCTCTCTCCCCTAACAAGAAGTCAAGAGAATAGATGTGACCTCTGGAACGTCTCTTCAATATCCCTGAAGGAGAGTGGAATTCCCCACGCTGGTTTCTCCAGACTTCTGAGCACTCTTCCTTTTATAGGAATCTCCCTTTGTGAGGGCTGCTAGAATTTTCTCAAGTATTGAACAGACAGAAAGTTGGGTATCTTTGAATCCTCTTTCTGAAGCAGTCTGGCCTCAGACAAGATGAACTCGGCTTGGAGGAGATGGTGCATGATAGAGGATACGTTTGTAAACTGGTGACCTCCCATTTTACTCTGGACTGTAAGGACTGGTAATGGGGCAGCCATCCTGGCTGGGCTTGTAGTGTGAATGCTTCAGAGACCCGCCAGGGGAAGGTTTCAGAGCTTGTCTGAAGAACGTTGCCCTGGCTTCTAATGGCCATGGGGATGAGGGCAGGAATATGCTGAATCCAGCTCAAGCTGGCTTAGGAGAGCTGATTTCCAGTAATTCTGCATGCAGTTTTATTTTTCCACTTACCACAAATGTATTTTTTCACAGTTCTGGAGGCTGGAAGTCCAAGGTCAAGATGCCAGAAGGGTTGGTTTCTCCTGAGGCTTCTCTCCTTGGCTTGCATACTTCCCATGTCCATCCCTCTGTGTGCCAAGAGACAGTTTTTAACTCTTGTGCAAACTTACAACCAGATAAATCATATTAACAGCAAAGGTGATAAACATTCAAAGCATCACTTATTTTACCATTATCTATACTTTTGTGGTGATGCATGTCTATTACATCTATGAAAGTGGAAGTATTAATAACTCAGTCATGTCCGACTCTTTGCGACCCCATGGACTGTAGTCCACCAGGCTCCTCTGTCTGTGGGATTCTCCAGGCAACAATACTAGAGCAGGTTACCATCTCCTTCTCCAGGGGATCTTCCCCACCCAGGGATCAAACCTGCGTCTCCCACACTGTGGGCAGATTCTTTACCGTCTGAGCAACCAGGGAAGTATCGTAGGAATATTGCGTAATGTATGTTTCTGAGCATCTGTATCTAACTCCATACAGACACGTGGATAGACAGAAATTGGCCATGGTAGAGTATTTCATTTACACCACAGAAATCAGCAAATGCTACAAAGCAGGGCTTTTCCTCTTGAAGTTGTTAAACATTTATCAGTGCCCTGGTTTGGGGAGGGGAGGGGTCTGGCCCAGCTCCTTGATCACTAGACTCAGTAACTGTCCCTCTGAAACAAAAGGAAGAAGAGCTGGAATGGTGGGTGGATTTGAAGACAAACTGTATAAAACCAGAAGGGCTTCTGAGTTTCTTGACCCTCCATTCACGCTGTCACCCATTCATCCCCTCTTGTCTCTTTCTCACTCAAAAATATCACATTAGAAAAATATAAATCATTTCTGGTTCTGAGAGCTTTTTATAAATAATCTTTTCCAATGTCTGCCTTTAACCAGGATAATTCAAGGCCAAAAAAGTGGATCTGCATGCTGGGCTCAGGAATGGGGGCCAGAGGCCAAGTTTCAGGCTCTGGGGGCATCACCTGCCCTTGAGCCCACCTGTGTCCTCACCAGGCCTCTCTCTCTCGGGGCCTCAGCTGAGAAGGCTGAAGCCGTCAGCCCTCCCCTGGGGTGTCTGCACTTGAACAGGAGTCTGGGGAGACTGAAATGTCTTCAGGGCCACCCTGAACAATTCCATGGCAGGGGTCTAGGCCTTGGGGGCACTGTGCAAATTTGAGTTTGGCGGCCTTCCAAAAGCATATCATGTGGGCCACGGTCTTCTCGTCCTAGAACTCTGCCCCTGGTCAGGGTCCTTCTTTCTCCTGCCCCAGACAGCACAGGGCAACAGGAGCAGTAATGATAACCAGTGTTCATAGACCAGACCCCATGTGTCCGTCGCTGGCCCAAGCATTTCCATCTCACCAAGCTTCCTGGAAACTGGCTCAGTGTTTTAATTCCACTTGACGGCTGAGGAGATAAGGCATGGAACAGGTCCTTAACTTGGCCAATAGGCTCAGCCAGGAAGCCACGGGATGGGGTTTACACCCAGCCAGGCTAGCTCCAGAGTTCTCCTTCTTAACCACTCTGCTTAACTGGTTCCCAAGAATTATCCTTTCTGACCCAAAGATATAAGCCTAGCTGGCTCCCCACCACCAAGTCTGGTCAATGAGAAACAGGAAAAAGCCAGGAGAGAAGGATAGGGATGAAGACAAGGAGACCAGAAATGGGGTGAAAACCAAAGTAGGAGGAGGCCTAGCTATTATCCTGATGCCTCTACTGGGCATTCCCTTGGCCCCTGAGGCCTAAGGGTTTACAGGGGTACCCAGTCCTTGATGGCAAAAGGAGAAGAGGACAGCAGAGGATGAGATGGCTAGATAGCATCACCGATTCAATGGACATGAACTTGGGCAAGCTCTGGGAGATGGTAAAGGACAGGGAAGCCTGGTGTGCTGCAGTCCAGGGGGTCGCACAGAGGCAAACTTGACTAAGCGATTGAACAACAACAACACTTCTGTAGGGTGAGGCTCACTCCTAGAATGTCCCTCCTCCCCTGACACATGGGGCCTGAGGCCCGAGTGGAATTGTTTCAGGTCTTGAAGGGCCGCAGCCTGAGGTCCTTGGCACTGGGCACGCACACCCCCCTTTCCCCAAAATGGAGAACATCGCTGAACAGGCCCCCCTAACAAGAGTGGGGATATACCATGGTCCTTTTTCCCCAATGGCCTCAACACCTACAAGGCACTTTCAAAGTCAGTTTCTGATTTGCTCTTTACGATCCTGTGATGCCAGCCTGTATAACGAGAACACCTTTTGCAGAAGAAGTTCATACAAATGCCTCTGGGGGTGGGCCTGGACCGCTCAGCCCAGCTGGCCTGAAGCACGGCCTCTGGACTCGCAGCCCAGTGCTCACTTTACAGCAGCATCCTCATGCACAACCCTACCCACCTGCCCCCACCCCGCCCTGCAGGAGGCCTAGTTTCTCAGAAGCAGATGAAATCAATTGGTCCTTGGAAATGTGTCAACCGCTGAGACCAGGAGACAAGTGCCAGGAGGAAAGAAATAGCTGAGATTCCTGTTAAAGAACAATGTTGGGTTTGACCTGAATAACACCAGAGAAAAAGGAGAAAATAATAATGTCAGACATTACATAATCTGTGGAGACGCAGAAGGAAGCTGGAGCTAGAAGGAGCGCAGCGGGGGAGATTTCAAAGGGGTCACATTTCCCCACGGAAAGGATGAGGGGGTGGACAGGGTCACTGACGTACACTGAGCTGTTGCCATCTACTAGGCGGTGGGCAGTAGATTGTTGCCATGACAACCCTGTGGCCTAAAGATTATTACCTCCAGTCTGTAGATGGGAATACTGAGAGAGCGAGGGTGATTTGATCCTCTCCAAGCAGCACCGAGATGCCCAAGGACTCTTCCTCAAATGGGGAGCGGGCTGAGGGTTTCAGTATGGTGTTTAAGAGCAAGGACTTTAATAGCCAAAGCCCACTAGTGAGTGGCTAAACAAAATGCAGCAAGTCCATACAATCGAATACCACACAACAATCAAGGGGAAAGCACAATCTGGATGGACCTCAACATTATGCTGGGACTTTCCTGGTGCCCAGTAGTTAAGACTCCATGTTTCCAAGGCACGGCAAGTGGATTTGATCCCTGGCTCGGAAAACTAAGGTCCCACATGCCACGTGGTACAGCCAAAAATATTATATATATGTATATATATATATATAATAAAATTACACTAAGTCCTACATTCTCCACCAAATGATATGAACCCTAAAAGGGAGAAAGCTGGGGGCAAAAACTTCTAAGCTATTACAATAATTTGTGGTTTTCCAAAGCTCAACTCAACCAGACAAAATCATATTCCTCAGTATATAATTTCTGTCTTTTGGGAGAATTTTAATTAAATATAATTTTTCCCCTTGGGGAAGGTGTGGATGATGAAAGAAAGGTTGAGAAGCACTGTGCTAAATGAAAGAAGCCAGACGCAAAAGATCATAAAATGTGTGACTCCACATGTAGGAAATGGGGAGAAAAGGCAAACCTACAGAGAAAGAAGATGAGCAGTTGCCCAAGGCTGGGCGTGGGAACAGGGTGTGACTGCAAATGAGCAAAAGGGACCTTTCTGGAGTGATGAGAATGTTCTAAAATTGAACTGCGGTGATGGTTGCACAACTCTGTAAATTTCCTCAAAGTCACTGAATTGTACTGTAAGATGAGTGAGTTTTCTGGTATTGAAACTATACTTCAATAAAGTTATTTTTAAAAAAATAGGAAGAACATGGGCTTGGGGCTCTGAGAGGCCTAGCTCCAGTCCTGGTTCCCTCACTCCCGTGGCCCAGGCAGCTCCCTCTGGGCTTTCAGTGTGCTGAAACTATGAAATGGAGCTGTGAGGAGAGCTTTGGGAGGCTGGGGGATGCGGTGAGCCAGGCACCAAAGAGTGAGACAGGCCTAGACAACCTCTCAACCTTCAGTCCTCAGATGACACAGCACCTCCCCGAGGGGCCCCCTTGATGCTTGGAGGCTCTTGCCCATCTGACATCGGTTCACTTCCCTGTGGCACTTACTGAAATCTCAAGGGGCCCTTTTGTTTACTTGGCAATTGTCTGTCTCCCCACCCTCCCCTGGAATGTTAGCTCTGGGCGGGCAGGGACCTAACCAACACCGTCCCTGTTAGAAGGATACCCCGCACTAGCACAGAGCAGTGATGTAAAAATGTTAGCTGTCGTTATTACTGGCAGAATACCCAATGAACTAAGGCTTGCAAGCTACGTTTGCAAGCCGAAAGTTGCACGTTTCTGGAGCTGTCTTTCCTTCACAAAGACCTCGATGTCAGGTGTGTAGAGGTGTGAACAATCCTAGAGAAAAAAAAAAAAAAACTGCTTTAATGACATTGATTCACTGGCCCTACCTGACTGCTGTGGTGATTCATAGCCTGAAGGCCACGGGGGTTCGTGAACTACTGAAAACAGATGCAGCCCGTCGTTTGTAATCAAGCATATACATTTCGGGGGTGAGGCAGAGTGATGGTTATTAGCATGGATCAGAATTTCAAAGGGTTCATGATGGTTAAATAAAGCCATGATTCTCTGGTGCTTTCCAGGTGAAATGGAGACTCCTAAGTATGGAGGCCATGATTCTACTTTCTCTCTTTCTCTGTATTTCAAGTACTAAACACACACACACACATCTCATCTGAAGCTCCAACCCTAATGGAGAACGTGGGGCTGGGCAGTGATGAGGAATCTTCTTCGTGAAGCTGAAAACAGATCAGCTGAGACAGGAGCCCAGCAAGACGGGAAACAGGAAGACTGGAGACCTCAGGGCTTACACATCTGTTGCTAGAATAGCAAATTGTGCAATTAGAACTTGGGCTGGGCACGCATAAGGAAAGCCACAAAGAGAGAAAAGGAGACCGAACCTCGCTTTGCTTCTGAATGCCCCTCAGAGGGGCAGGCCATCCACCTGGGAGCACCTGCGCGCAGGCGCAGGGCACGGAGGCGGGGGCGGGGCCAGCCTGGGACGCTTGGGGCGGGGCCAGTTGTCCTGGGGGCACCTGACAGCTGGGCCCTGTAGGTTGCAGGCTAAGACTGTGTGATCCATCAACAGGCTTCTGTGGGTGATTTTCCAGGGTATGTGTGCACGCAACACCATGCGAGTGCAATAGGGAGAGAGAAGAGAGAAAAATAAGCTCTCTACCATGAACAGAGCATACTTCAGCATCCACTCTTAAAACAGGGTGTCAGACAGCCAGGGGCCCAGGAAACCAGCTCCTATTCTCTGAACATCACAGCCCTTAAAGAAGAAAAACAAGAAGGGAGAGGTCAGGGGAACGGGCTCATTACACCTACCAAGCGACAAATCACTTGGAAAACATAAATACGTTTTCAAGGACACTCCTCCACTAACGAAGCTAAAGTGTTTTTCTTTCAAACCCCGGCAAGAAAATCCAAGGGATGAACAAACTTCGCTTATTTTAGTTTCTACTCAATTACCTGTTAATGGAAAAAATCTGGCACCACGCGTAATGAGGCGGGCATGAGCTCACTGGCGCGGGGGTCGGCGCTGTCAGGAAGGCTGCAACAAGCCGGGCATTTATCTGCCTCTCTGTAACCCTTTTCAAACTCACTGTCAGGGAGCCCACGCCAAGCGGGCAGGAGAGGAAGGGCTTGGAACCTGCTGCCGGCCTCCGAGGCCCTCTGGGAAAAAGAAAATTGTTGTTGGCAAGTCTGCCTGGCTCCAGAAATTGATCCAGTGCCCCCCACTTGTCCGAGCAGCAGCAGACAGAGCTAAGAATTTTGTTATAATTAAATAGAGTGCTGATTGGTTGCTAGAGGTGGTCTTGAAACTGGTGTTTAAAAGCAGAGGAGAACAAGGGTTACTATTCATAGGAAAAGCTCAGAGTCTTAAAAATCCATCTGTTTCATTCCCAAATTTAGGCCAAAAAAACGCTCACTTGCTGTCTTTAAAAATACCACCTGCTTTGCAATGTTGTATAATGTGCCATTATATAAGGTGGAGGAGGGGCGGAAGGAACGGCCAGGCACAAGGATGCGGTGCGGTGGCCCAGCCCTTCCTGGGAGAACAGAGGCTGTCTGCAGAGGCCAGGCTGTCTGCTCCTAAGGCTGAGGGCTCCTCCTCAGATGCCCAACAACCAATCTCAAGACACTCGAGAGACTTTCCAGTATCACCTTAGTGAGTTGCATTCAAGAGCCCCCAAATGCCAGGCTCTGGTAACTACAGACATCCATCGTGCACCTGGCCTCCGGGATCAACCATCTGGAGGTTGCACTCAGGGCTGGACTGGACTCTCCCTACTGCTCACCACAGCTGGTAGCACACAGCGAAGTCACGGCTCCTGGAACCAAGAGAAGGAGATGTCTTCTTAGCCCTGGAGCCAGGGCGACTTAGTACCCTCCCCCAACACAGCACGCTAACCCTAGGGCAGAGCAGCCGAGGGACAAAGGGTTCCCCACGGGGCAGCCCTGTTTCTCCCAAGTGGACAGATGTCCCAGTCCAGCCTCGTCCTAACAGCTTTTCCTAAGCCTCGGAGAGGTGTCGGGACTCGGTTTCTCTTGTAAGATTCTCATATGCACGGTAATCGAAGAGAATCAGCTAATTTTAAACCCAGCTCCAACACTTTTCCGCTGACTGATGCTGAACGTGTTGCTGAGCTCCTTCTCATGACCATGGAAACAGGGAGATTCTCATCGTAGTACTTGGGTGAAGAACAAATAAAATCATGTGTGCTGTGCCAGATGCCCAGAAGCCTAGTATGGTGCCTGGCATGACGGAGGCGCCCACTAACAGGTGGCTCCTGAATTCCTGTAAGCTGTGCAAGCCACTCCTCCGTTGCCTTGGAGTCTGGACACTGACCCAAGATTGGGGATGAGTCTCAGAGCTGGCAGCAGGATGCAAATCCCCCATCCTCAAAGCCAGTCAGTAGAGGATTCAAGGCTGGGGTCGTTACTGGAGAGATCCCTGGTCTAGATTGCAAGGAATCCTGGCATCTAGCCTAGAACCTGCCAGCACCCAGCTGTGTGGTTTCAGGCAAGACACACTTGGGGCCTCTTCTCCAGGCTACAGGTTCCTCTGGTCCCTCTTTCCAGCTCTTGGAAATGAAGCAGTCTGACTTTGTTTAGAGCAGCTGTTCTTGGCCTTACAAGGCCCTCCTGGAACTCCTACCCAGAAGGATAGAACTTACATGTTTCCGCAGCTCCCTCCTGGAAATTCTGATATCCTGGGTGGAGGTGGGGGGTCTAAACAGGAGCCCCCTTCCACACCTTGATGCCAATGGTAGGCTCTAATTTCATAACAAACCCATGATTTCCATTTCCATCCTCCCCTCCAACCCTTATACCCTGAAAAGCAAATACAGAACCAGAGTGGTTTCTAGCAGGATATTATCTGCAAAGTTATTAATAGGAATTTAATGTGTAAGTTTAGTATTTATCCTTAGGGGCCACTCCAGTAGCCCCACTCCATCCACATTTTTTCACTGTGAATTTCCTTCCACCCTTGGTCTCATAAAGCTAACAGGGATATGGGTGAGAGGTAGGCAGTACTTAGCTTGTTTTAAGTAGTAACCACTGCTACCTTTAGAATCCAGAGGAAGTTAACATTGCTTAACCCGAATTCTTCATAATTCCATAAACCGAGTGAATAGGGGGCATTACATTTTTTTCAAGAGGTTTGTTTCATGACTTCTGGCTGTGGTCGCTCGCCTGCCAGGCCCGAGGCTGTAGACCACGTGGTGATCATAGCTGCAGTCTTTTATTGCCTGCTCCAGGCAAGACAAACCACTGAGAGGACTTCTGTCCCCCTCACCTGCCCAATATCACCTCCAGCATTTCAATGGAATGGAGTGTGTATCATCTATGGGAAGAGTCCAGAGGGATTGTGAGCGCACTGGATGAGAACTACCCATGTATGAAAGCCACAATGTATCCATCCTATTATTGATGGACAGTGCGTATGAGTCCAGTTTATGGTCATTATGAATAAAGCTGCTATGAGCATCTACTAAAGGTAAACTTATGCTATTGGAATATTCTTTTTTTGCATATCACCTAGTCTCATTTTTGTTTGGTTTTGTTTTCGTTTTTGCCCACTTTCAGTTGATTAAACTATCTTTCCTTTTGATATTTAGGAACTTTTTTATTCTCCTGGATATCAGTCCTTTATGAGATAAATGTGTTACAAATATTATCTCCTACCTGTGCCTTGCCTTTTCACCCTTTGAGTTTGTGATAAATGCTCTCAACAAACTAAGACTTAAAAAAGCACATATCTACAAAAGAGGGCTTCCCTGATGGTTCAGTGGTAAAGAATCTGCCTGCCAATGCAGGAGACATGGGTTTGATCCCTGGATTGGGAAGATCTCCTGGAGAAGGAAATGATAACTGACTCCAGTATTCTTGCCTGAGAAATCCCACAGACAGGGAAGCCTGGTTTGCTGCAGTACCTGGGGTCACAAAGAGTCAGGCCCGACTTAGCAATTAGACAACAATCTACAAAAGCAGCTGACAATACACATTATTGTTGTTCAGTCGCTCAGTCGTGTCTGACTCTTTGTGACCCCATGGACTGCACCACGCCAGACTTTCCTGTCCTTCATTATCTCCGAGTTTGCTCAAACTCATGTCCACTGAGTTGGTGATGCCATCCAACCATCTGGTCTTCTGTTGTCCCCTTCTTCTCTTCCTGCCTTCAATCTTTCCCAGCATCACTGTCTTTTGTAATGAGTTGGCTCTTCACATTAGGTGGCCAAAGTATTGGAGCTTCAGCTTCAGCATCAATCCTTCTAATGAATATTCAGGATTAATTCCTTTAGGATTAACTGGTTTTATCTCCTTGCTGTCCAAGGGACTCTCGGGAGTCTTCTCCAACACCACAGTTCAAAAGCATCAATTCATTGTCATTCAGCCTTCTTTATGGTCCAATTCTCACATCCATACACAACTACTGGAAAAACCATAGCTTTGACTATATGGACCTTTGTCGGCAAAGTAACGCCTCTGCTTTTTAATACCCTGTCTACGTTTATCACAGCTTTTCTTCCAAGGATCAAGGGTCTTTGCTTTTCATGGCTGCATTGTTTCTGCAGTGATTTTGGAGCCCAAGAAAATAAAGTCTGTCACTGTTTCCATTGTTGCCCCATCTATTTGCATGAAGTGATGGGACTGTATGCCATGATCTTCGTTTTTTGAATGTTGAGTTTTAAGCCAGCTTTTATACATATGGTAAAATAGTGAATGCTTTTCCCTGAGTTCAGAAAAAAGACAAGGAAGTCCAATATCAGCACTTCTATTCAACGTTCTATTGGAGGCCCTTGCCAGTGTAATAAAGAAAAAAACAAAAAAGCAGAAGAGGGAGTATAAAGATTGGAAGAGAAAAAATAACATTATCAGTATTTGCAAGATAATACAATGGTGTGGATAGAAACATCCAAAAAAGCTATAGCTAACCTATTAGAATTCATACATGAACTTAGCAAGGCTATTGGATGAAAGGTTAATATAAAAAATTAAATATAATTTGATACACTAGCATCGATCAAATAGAACATAAAATTTTTTAGATACTACTTATGATGATTTCAAAAAACATGAAATATTTGGGGATAAGTTGAATGAAAGACATGCAAAATCTCTATACATAAAACTATAAAAACTTTTGTTATGGGCTACGACTCCTGCAACTCAATTCCAGAAAAATAAACAACCCAATAAAAAAATGGGCCAAAGAACTAAACAGACATTTCTCCAAAGAAGACATACAGATGGCTAACACACACATGAAAAGATGCTCAACATCACTCATTATCAAAGAAATGCAAATCAAAACCACAATGAGGTACCATCTCATGCCAGTCAGAATGGCTGCTATCAAAAAGTCTACAAACAATAAATGCTGGAGAGGGTGCAGAGAAAAAGGAACCCTCTTACACTGTTGGTGGGAATGCCAACTAGTACAGCCACTATGGAGAACAGTGTGGAGATTCCTTAAAAAACTGGAAACAGAACTGCCTTATGACCCAGCAATCCCACTGCTGGGCATACACACTGAGGAAACCAGAAATGAAAGAGACACGTGTACCCCAGTGTTCATTGCAGCACTGTTTACAATAGCTAGGACATGGAAGCAACCTAGATGTCCATCAGCAGATGAATGGATAAGAAAGCTGTGGTACATATTCACAATGGAATATTCAGTTCAGTTCAGTTCAGTCGCTCAGTTGTGTCTCACTCTTTGTGACCCCATGAACCACAGCATGCCAGGCCTCCCTGTCCATCACCAACTCCCGGAGTCCACCCAAACCCATGTCCATTGAGTCGGTGATGCCATCCAACCATCTCATCCTCTGTCATCCCCTTCTCCTCCTGCCCCCAATCCCTCCCAGCATCAGGGTCTTTTCAAATGAGTCAGCTCTTTGCATGAGGTGGCCAAAGTATTGGAGTTTCAGCTTCAGTATCAGTCCTTCCAATGAACACCCAGGACTGATCTCCTTTAGGATGGACTGGCTGGATCTCCTTACAGTCCAAGGGACTCTCAAGAGTCTTCTCCAACACCACAGTTCAAAAGCATCAAGTCTCTGGTGCTCAGCTTCCTTTATAGTCCAACTCTCACATCCATACATGACCACTGGAAAAACCATAGCCTTGACTAGACGGACCTTTACTCAGCTATTAAAAATAATGCATTTGAATCGGTTCTAATGAGGTAGATGAAACCGCGGCCTATTATACAGAGCAAAGTAAGTCAGAAAGAAAAACACCAATACAGCATATTAATGCATATATATGGAATTTAGAAAGATGGTAATGATGACCCTATATGCGAGATTGCAAAAGAGACACAGATGTAAAGAACAGACTTTTGGACTCTGGGAGAAGGCGAGGGCGGGATGATTTGAGAGAATGGCATTGAAACATGTATATTACCATATGTGAAATAGATCGCCAGTCCAGGTTCGATGCATGAGACTGGGTGCTCAGGGCTGGTGCACTGGGATGACCCAGAGGGATGGGATGGGGAGGGAGGTGGGATGGAGGGTCAGAGTGGGGAACACACATACACCCATGGCTGATTTATGTGAATGCATGGCAAACACCACCACAATATTGTAAAGTAATTAGCCTCCGATTAAAATAAATTTTAAAGAAAAAAACTTTTGTTATGGGCTAAATTGTGAATGCGCCTGAGTGTGCATCCAACTCTTTGCAACCCCAAGAACTATAACCTGCCAGGCTCCTCTGTCCATGGGATCATCCCAGAAAGAATAGTGGAGTAGAGTGCCATTTCCTCCTCCCGGGGAATCTTTCCAACCCAGGCATCGAACCCATGTCTCCTGCATCTCCTGCATTGGCAGGCAGATTCTTTACCACTGAGCCACCTGGGAAACCCTGGGCTAAATTGTATCCCTCACCAAATTCATATGTTGAACTCCTAATCCCTTGTATCTCAGAATGTGACTGTATTTGAAAATAGTGCCTTTAAAGATGCAATTAAGTTAAGAAGATCCAGATATGTGTCTTTGAGTAAGCCACTTAGCCTTGCTAAGTCTCAAAATTTCTACACTTGTAAAATGAACATAAAAGGAGTCTCTATTCCCATGAGGGTTAAATGAGAAACACAGGTAGAGTTTTTAGCACATCCTCTGGTCATTAACCTTCTGTGAAGTCACTTTCCAGGTGAGCGGCTTGTCCAGGCTTCAGGAATGTTGGTGGCCCCTTTTCTTAAAGACTCTGCCCTATTTAGATACTGCAGGACTGAGCTGAGAGGGAAAAACAGAGAACCAAGCTGACTTTACCCAGACCTCTGTGCCAGTTCAGTTCAGTTCAGTCGCTCAGTCGTGTCCGACTCTTTGCGACCCCATGGACAGCAGCACACCAGGCTTCCCTGTCCAGCACCAACTCCCAGAGCTTACTCAAACTCATGTCCATTGAGTTGGTGATGCCATCCAGCCGTCTCATCCTGTCATCCTCTTCTTCTCATGCCTTCAATCTTTCCCAGCCTCAGGGTCTTTTCCAATGAGTCAGTTCTTTGCATCAGGTGGCCAAAGTATTGGAGTTTCAGCTTCAGCATCAGTCCTCCCAATGAATAATCAGTACTAATTTCCTTTAGGATGGACTGGTTGGATCTCCTTGCAGTCCAAGGGACTCTCAGGAGTCTTCTCCGTCTTCTCCAACACCCCAGTTCAAAAGCATCAATTCTTTGGCGCTCAGCTTTCTTCACAGTCCAACTCTCACATCCATACATGACTACTGAAAAACCATAGTTTTGACTAGACAGACTTTAGTTGGCAAAGTAATGTCTTTGTTTTTTTAATATACTGTCTCGGTTGGTAATAGCTTTTCTTCCAAGGAACAAGCATCTTTTAATTTCATGTCTGCAGTCACCATCTGCAGTGATTTGGAGCCCCACCGAAATAAAGCCTGTCACTGTTTCCACTGTTTCCCCATCTATTTGCCATGAAGTGATGGGACTGGATGCCATAATCTTCGTTTTCTGAATGTTGAGTTTTAAGCCAGCTTTTCACTCTCTTTTACTTTCATCAAGAGACTCTTTAGTTCTTCACTTTCTGCCATAAGGGTGGTGTCATCTGAGTATCTGAGGTTATTGATATTTCTCCTGGCAATCTTGATTCCAGCTTGTGCTTCATCCAGCCTGGCATTTCTCATGATGTACTCTGTATACAAGTTAAATAAGCAGGGTGACGATATACAGCTTTGACATACTCCTTTTCCCGATTTGGAACCCGTCTGTTGTTCCATGTCCAGTTCTAACTGTTGCTTCTTGACCCACATACAGATTTCTCAGTGCTTGGTTCAAATTGGTGCTCAAGAAATAGTTGTTGAATGAATGAATGAGTGAATCAGTGTGCTTACAGCTCCCATTAAGTGCACTCACAAAATTCTAGCTTTAAAAAACCCAGACTCAGAGTTCACCAAAGTTGCCCGTCAGACCCACACCAGGGTTCACGCCGGCCTCTGCCATCACAACAAGCCTGGGAATGCCGGACGTGATCTGAAATGGGAGATGAGGACGCCAAGCCCAGAGGGGAACCCTCTAGAGCATCAGACCTCTAGCTTTGTTTACTACTGATTCCACGCTCTGGTTTCTGCCACTTGCCTTGACACACAAGACTTTTAGGCTATTCTTTAGTTTCTTTCCAAAAGGCTTTAATTAAAAACATACGTCCATGTCACAAAAAGCATGTCAGCCAGAGCTGTGGCCCTCCAAAAGGTAGAATTATTCCTCGGACCATGAAGTTCCAGGTAAAGTAATGACTGCGGATAGTCACAGTATCCCAGGCCTATGGTCCCTCGGCTACAATAAGGACGGGTCTTCCACATCCAGGGGCATCCCTGGTGGCTCAGCTGGCAAAGAATCCGCCTGCAATGCGGGAGACCTGGGTTTAATCTCTTGGTTAAGAAGATCCCCTGGAGAACAGAAAGGCTACCCACTCCAGTATTCTGGCCTGGGGAACTCCATGGACTAAGTCTATGGGGTCACAAAGAGTCGGACACAACTGAGTGACTTTGATTTTGACTTTCATTTTCCACATCCAGATTTCTGTAATTCTCTAACCTAGGTTTAAAGATTCAGATTAGTGGAATCCCAAGGAGAAATAAGGAAAACAAATAATTATGACCAGCCTTCTGCTTTTGTGATAATAATAAACACTACGATTTATTATTCCAGGCCCTCTGCATTCCAGCCCTCATCAGGATCTGTCAAAATGACACTTGTCATGTTGACAAAATGACATATTGTCACCAGGTGTTAGATGAAGAAAAAGAAGCTCAGAGAGATGGAGGCATCGCCCAAGGCCACACGGTGGAGTCAGATGGAGGATACTCCAAGCTCAGGTTCATGCCACCGCTCCCACATGCTTCCCCTCTTCAAATCCTGGATCCAGACAAAAGGCTCTGACCCTCTATGTATCTACATCATCAGAGTAAAAAGTGAATTTTCCATTATCTGAAATGGAAACACATCTACTATAATAATCACTCTTGGCATGGGATTGTCCAAAACCATCACCCACAGTGGAACAACTCCTCATTCTGGAGGATTCTGTTCTAAGACCCTGCCGATTGTCCCAGAATTGGCAGACACCTCTGTTGTGGGCTGAAGGGTAGCCCCTTAAAGCATATGTCCCTATCCTAAGCCTAGAACCTTTACTACTTTATATGGCAGAAGATGTGATTGAGTTAAGGACCTAGAGAGAAGCGGCTTATGCAGGATCAGCCAGGGGGCACAAACATAATCCCAGGCATCCTTGAAAGAGAGAGGCAGGGGGACTTTCAGGACAGATGCAGAGGAGGCAATGGTGAGAAGGTAGAGGCAGAGATCTGAGTGATGTGGCTGCAAGACGAGGAACGCGCAGGACTGTAGGCAGCCACCAGGACATCCGGAGAAAGCTCACACTAGCTTCAACTTCTGGCCTCCAGAGCTCTGAGAGCTGTGCCACCAAGTCTGTGTTCACGTGTTAAAGCAGCCACAGGTGACTAATACACACTGCTACTATGGGGAGAAATACCAACAGCCTCAGATATGAAGATGATACCACTTTAATGGCAGAAAGCAAAGAGGAGCTAAACAGCCTCTTGATAACAGTGAAAGAGGACAGTGAAAAATCTGGCTTGAAACTCAACATTAAAAAAACTAAGATCATGGCATCCAGTCCCATCATTCCATGGCAAATAGACGGGGAAAAGGTGGAGGCAGTGACACATTTCCTCTTCCTGGGCTCTAAAATCACTGTGGATGATGACTGCAGCCGTGAAACTAGAGGGCCACTGCTTCTTGGCAGAAAACTGGTAACAAAAATTAAAAAGCAAAAACATCCCTTTGCCAACAAATGTCCATATAGTCAAGATAGTTTTTCCAGTTGTCATGTATGGATGTGAGGTGAACCATAAAGAAGGCAGGGTGCCAAAGAATTGATGCTTTCAAACTGTGGTGCAAGAGAAGACTCTTGAGAGTCCCTTGGAAAGCAAAGAGATCAAACTTGTCAATCCTAAAGGAAATCAACCCTGAATACTCACTGGAAGGACTAATGCTGAAGCTGAAGCTCCAATACTTTGGCCATCTGATGCCAAGAGCCAGTTCATTGGAAAAGACCCTGATGCTGGGAAAGATCGAGGGCAGAAGAAGAGGGCAACAGAGGATGAGATGGTTGGATGGCATCACTGATTCAATGGACGTGAACTTTGGTAAACTCTGAGAGAAGGTGAGGTACAGGGAGGCCTGGCATGCCGTAGTCCATGGGGTTGCAAAGAGTTGGACATGACTTGGCGACTGAACAACAACTACACAAACTTCCTTGGCCAGGTCCCAATAGAGGTCAGGAAGCATATGGCTCAGTGATTGAGTCACGGGCTCCTAGACGTTGTCTTAGGGTCCCTTAATAACAAAAAGCCAACAGATTCTTCCCATGGATGAAATGGGAAGATGTTCAATTTGAAAGTAAACTCCACAGTTAGGAAGAAAACAAACTGATGTCAAGAGAAAAGATGAAGGGCAAGGACTTGGCTGGGCATTTGACAAGCTTGGAGGGAAAGGAACTTCTACATTGGGGTAGAGAGAAGATCCTCAAAGCTCAAGTGTTGTAGGTCAGGAACCACAGAGCTGGGTGATCTGTATTTTGAATTATAGGAAGAGATCTGTACCCAGGCTGGACTGATGATGGAGGATCAGCCCCTACCCCCACCTGGTGTTTTTCAGCCTTTATAACAAGGGCAATGAGTCATATTCCAGCAAAGCTGAAAGGATTAAGGAAGTAACTGAGAACTTGAAAGTTCTAGGAACACATTTGGAAGCATTATGGAAAGCTTCCATTCTCTTGCTTCCTGCAATACATGTGTGGAGTTGGCCAACTTCATTTATTCTTTCCTCCAATGAACATGAATGGAACACCGTCTACGTGCCAGGTACTCAACCAGAACCCTAGTATAGATCAGTGAGCAGCAAGGCTTCTGTCCCCTTGAGGGGCTCTCTAGAGCAATGGGTCTCAACTGGGTGTGATTTTTGATCCCGAGGAGGCATTTGGCAATGTTGGAGGACATTTCTGATTGTCATGACTGCCGGGGAGTGGGGTGCTTCTGACATCTACTGGGTAGAGGCCATGGATGCTAACACCCTACAAGGCATAGGACAGTACCCAGTTATCCAGCCCAAAATGTCCATGAAACTCAGTGGTGCTGTTACTGGCCTAACTTGGTCACGTCCAATGGACACGATGGTGGGTGAGAGCATTAATGGGAGGGAAAAACAGGAAGCTGAAAGGTCACAGAGAAGACAGACATCATCACTATCATCTACGAGGGGAACTGAAGGAGGAGGGGCAACGAGGCTGCAGGAGCAAAGCAGACCTTCCCGGCAGAGAGCAACTGCATCTCTGAAAGCAGAAGAGCAAAAATACATTTATGGGAAACAGTATGTGCTGGGGAGGAAGGGGTGGGGCAAACAAGGCAGTCTTCAAAAGGACCGTCCCATCATTCTGTTTGGGAGAAGGACCATCTTTATTATGCAAGGAAGTATATCTTAGTATTAAGAGCATGAGTTTGGAGTCAGGGCTGAACTTAAACCCCAGCTCCATCACCCTACAGGCTATGTGGTCTTGAACAAGACACACACTCTGAATTCCTAAACCCAGTTTTAGAAAATAAAGCAGAGGGTGGAGGTAGAGGATAAAATCTACCTCAGGCTGGTAGTGTTAGGAAGAAATGAGAAAATGCTCATCAATGGCTTGGCACACTGCCACAGAAAAACAGATACTGTGAAATAACACAAATGTTTTCAAAGGTTACCCTGGTCCCAGTGTGCAAAATAAAATAGGGAAGGACAATCAGAATCACTTTTTCTTGGATATACAAAACAACTGAAGACAAAAATATCAAGATTTTACAGGACAAAAACCAACTTGAGCAAAGCAGAGCTTCCAAGGAGCTTTAAAGTCCTTGATGACGATACTGTGTAACTGGAAGTAACAAGGGCGAGGACACAGACTGCTTCTGTGTCCAGTGAAATCACGTCCTTTGAAGGTGAGGTTATCCAGACAAGTGGAACTACATATGCGCCCATCTATCCAACCATTCATCCTAGCCAGTGTGAGGAATGAATGCAGTGGAAATCTTGGGAAGATCTTTATTGTGGCCCTTGTTGGTGATGGCGGTGAACTTGCATGCTGGCCAGGGTGGAGTCCTGAACTTGAGTCTCAGGGATAGCAAGAGTCCTCCCTGCAAACTTGTAACAGAAGTACCTTGATCTATTTTCTAAAAACCTTCTTAACAATCGCTCACCCTGGCATCTCTCCTTGCATGTGATTCTTACAAAGAAATAAAGATACTTTCACATCAATGATCCTTAAATGATAATGATGTGCTTTCTTAAATTCTCTCCTGGTGAATTAAGTTTCATCAATAAGAATTAAATCATTTCTGCTTGATACTCAGAGGGCCAACTCAGATATATCAGAGTGACAGTCTTATAGCCCTAAGAGGGACATTTGCTTTCAGAAATGAACTAACCAGGTACACAAACTATGCCAAACAGGCATTAAGAATGAGACAGGAAAATAAAAAGAGTGCAAGGACCCTTTCTGGTATCCACATCACCACCCATCACCCACACCAACCACAGGCTCTCAAGTTCCACCTTGGGAACACATTTCTCTTGCTGAAGGCAGATCTAGCTTCCCCAGAGATAAAACCCAAATTATAGAAACAAGTGACCAGCCTTTATCTGCACATACTAAGTTGCTTTTATTAATCCAGAATGGCATGCTACAGATACTGTACAGCATGAACATTTATTCATTACAAAAATGGCTTCCAAACCATTAAAAATGAAATTGGAATAAGAGCATAAAACGGAACAGTAACATCACAATTGTTAGGAAACATTCAAAGTATTCACAAAAAAATGTTATAGTTAGCATTTTAATAAACCAGAGAAAAACCGGAGACAGTTTTACAATCGCTTCATGTCAACTACAATGGCACTGAATGAACAGGTTTTAGCTTTATACAGCATTTTGTAACATCAACATGCCTAGGTTTTTTTTTTTTTTATTTTTAAAGTTTGCTACCTACTTGTATGTCATACAGGTACATAAAAGTGGCAGCTGGTTTTTCCTTTAAGAGTAATCTAATATACAGAATTTTTGGCCCTTAAGGGTTTATACCTCTTCATTTAAAATGCTTTCTGGACAATCTGCTACCAAACACGTCTTGTTATAGGTGACATTAAAACTACATACAAATCTACCTATGTAACATCACAGCAAAACATGATGAACGAAAATTACAGCATCGAAAAGAGGGAGAAAGCTAAAGTCACTGAGAATTTTGGCACATAAAAAGTTTTGCACACAGTCAGTCCATGTCCTCAGGGTGCACGGTGCTCGCCTGTGAGTTCACAGGGGAAACGGGACAATTCCCACTGCTGCTGGTACAGCGTTCTAAGATTCCCTCACTAATGTTCAAGTCTTGTTTTACATAATGGCTTTTAAAGCAACTTTTGTTAATGCTACTGATCCTTTAATGCAACTATTAATGTCCATTTGGCGGTATCTGGGTTTCATACGGCAAAAAAAAAAAAAAAAAAAGTCCAAAAGGGAAACAAAAAATATATATATACACATTTTATATATAAACTTAAAAACCTTGTACAAATGAGTTGTTATATATAAGATGCTTATGCTAAGGGGAAAAAAACTTTATACAGTTTCAAGAAAAAGGAAAACATATTTTAAAAGGGACAACGTACAGGTTCGACGAGCAATCTCTAAAGCAATAAATACTACTGGTCCAACAGCAATGTGATTCCATTAATTGTTGAATAGCAACCCCCTCCCCCCAAAAGAACAACACCATGGAACAAGGTATATTAACACATTTTAACCCTTTGTTTCTGTACATTTAAACAATAACAAGTAACATCACAATAAAAGTTGTTTCACACAGAAAAAAAAAAAAAGAGTAAATGGCACTGCATTCCTTGTGCCCTTATGGTTTAAAAACCAGATGTAAAATGATTGGTTCGCAAGCTCGTATTTAATACAAATAATACAGAACCAACTCCTTTTGGAGGGCTGCTTCAAAATTGCTTTTTTTTTTCTTTTTGCTTTTTAATCAGTCTTTTAAAACTAAGCTATCCGAACTACATAACAGTTATGTATATATATATATTTTTTAAACGCTACAAAGACTTTAAACAGCTGTTGATAAAAATTTTGGTAGAATCATGAGGTTCTTCTCTCATCTACATATTTAAAAGGAGAAATTGAAATAAGAATGGGTCAAATATTGACCAATGAACTCGATAAACATTAACTAATGTAGCCACGTGGCACAAACGGAAGAGGACAACACGAAAACCGGGCAGGAGGGTGGGGGTGGGGCGGAACCGGAAATAAAGAAAAAGCGAGAGGAAAACACTCCACAGAGCACCCGGGGCTGAGGAGGGTAAAGCTATTCTAAAGACTTGGTGACGAGGGACAGCGGCTGGGGCTGGGTCCCGGCCAGAGCGCCGTGGGAATGTAAGGAAGATGTCGACGGCTGTGCCAGAGATGCGGGGGGGATGGCAGGCGGCTGCAGAGCGGCGGGGGGCAGGTCCAGGGCCCCGTTGGCACAGAGGGCGGGGGCCTTGCCGTGGGCGGCCTCGGCAAGCAGGAGGGCGGGCGGCGGAGGCATCATGGACAGGTGGGCCAGGGGGTCGGGCTTCAGGGACAGCGACAGAGGCTGGGTCTGCTCAGTCTGTGACTTGGCGTCCTGGGGGGGGGAGCCTAGCAGGTTGGGGGAGGAAGGAGGCGAGTCTAGTAAGCTTCCATCTGAAGAGGGTGGACTGAGGCAGCTGCCTTCACCTTGTATGTAGCGAACGCACTTTTTTTTTCTCCTAGAAACAGGGGAGGGAGGGGAGAGAGTTATCTGTGAATAAAGGGCAAAGATGCCAAGGGAGAGAGTTATCTACTGCTCAGAGCCAAGAGGACTGCCACCTAACGGTGCCCCCCCGGGGAGACATCGCCCAGCGGCCAGGGGACGTTTAACGCCTCGCTGGGGTGCCCGGCTCACTGAGCTACAACGCCCGCTCTGGCGAATGAAGTGTGTCAGACCGCACAGCTCCCTACCTACCTGTTTCCCCTGCCCCACTAAACACCCGCCTTCCCACTCCTGACCAAAGAGAAGTGAGCGGGCTCAAGGGCGCCACCTGTGGACCGTGACAGACAGCGGCTACGTCCACACCGAGAGCAGCTCAAGAGCTTGTTCGTTCCTCTTCTGGCTTAGACATCCCTTCATTTCCCGTGGTAACTAACCATCCCCCTCCATTCCCACCACTACCGCCCCCACCCCTCAGTGGGTGTGTGTGTGTACATGTGTGTAAAAGAGAAAGACAGCGCTCCCTCCCCAGGCGCCTCATATCCATCTGAAACTCAAAATGCAGACTGTTGAGCCCACAGAGCTTAAAGGCAGCGTGAGCAAGAGGCTGAAAAGGTTTCATCCCACCACCTCCACCATCACCACCACCAAACACCACCACCACCACCAGAGGCTGCTGGCGCCCAGAGAACTTTTTGGGCTTGTCTGTTAAGAACCACACCAAATCAAGAGAGGTCAGAATCAGTTGTGAAGGGGGGTGTGGACGGGGGTGGGGGGGAGAGGGAAACGAAAAGAAAACCAAATAAACTCAAAAACAAAACAAAAATAAAAAACAAAAAAATAAAACCACCAAAAAACAGGTAGAAGAGGATAAACAAAGGTGGGGGAGGGGGAAGAATAAGAAAAACAGAAAATGATCCAAAGGAACAAGAATAACTGGTTGTATGGCCTGCAGGTTGTGGATTAAATTATGATTCAAACTTTTTTTTTTTTTAAGATTCGGGGTCTTCCCCTCCCCCACCCCACAGTGAGAAGGCTAGAAGGAGAGATGGTGAGAATGGGGATGGAGGGGCAACTTGCCCTGGTCCATGTGCCAGGGCCAGTGAGTAAGGGTTCAGCCCGTCACAAGGAAGTGACAACAAAGAAGATGTGCCAGGGAGTCACGGCATGGACTTTCCTGAATGGGGGGTGGGGGTGGGGGGCTATCAGGAGTAGTGTTTAAACCAGAGAGACTAATTTTGCCCTGTGCCAAAACCAGAGTCTCCCCTCTCCATTTCCTGTTTATGTAAGAAATAGGATTGAGAATTTCAGAGCCTCTTGTGCTTATCCATCTGAGGTGGGCGAAGTCAGTTCAAGACACTGAGCGTGTGACCTCACAGCTTCCCCCTAGTATTTCATCCCAGTTTGATGGGATCATATGTGGTAGGACAGGTGATCCTGGTAATCAACCCCATTCATGCTATTAAAAATAATGCAGATACAGGGGATGTGCTGACCTAAGAATACAGTCTGAACCGCGGCTGATAACACTGTCTAAAAACAAGTATGGAAGTACCGGCTGGCTTCCAGTCATGGGAAAGCAACCGAGATGCTGCCCAGTTGAAGCCCACCACTGTCAGATGTCAGTGGCCTTTGAAAGGAAGTGAGTGCACTGAGTCCCTCCTTGGGTTTGTGCCCCAGAGCTGTCTGATGATGCCCCTCAGTGCGTGGGGTGTGGACTCAGCAAGATGGCAGGAGGGAGGGGAGGCGGGGGGCGAAAGGGCACATGCTCAGTCCTTCCTGCCTCCCAGAGGCCGAGACCCATTGTGCCAGTGGCTTCAGGGCCTCTCCATCCCTGCTCTGGGTCGGAAGGAACCCCAGGAAAGTGAGGACAGTCTGCCTTCGCCTTCCAGTTGACAAGGTTCCTTTTCCTCCTCTGGGATAGACTGAAATGGACTATGGGTTCTGTGCCCATCCCAGAAACCCAAGATAAAATAATTAAGCCTCTTAAGAGTTTTAAACCACCTTAGCCTGCAGATCAAAACATGCTCAAAAAACTAAGATGTCCATGCATTTTAAAAATGGGAGAAGAAAGGGAGGGGCATAAGCAAAACTGAGAAAGCAACAGGGACAAATGAGAGAGAGGGGAAAGAGGAAAGGGACAAAGAAAGAACGGGGGAAAAAATAACAGGAAACAAGGGAATGACATCCAGCAGCGTTCCATGCTATATTAGGGCAGAGTGAAAAGATGGGAAAAGCAACTTGGTGGGCTCAAAACAGAATCTTGTTAAAATGTCCTCAAATGTCAAGTAAAATTAGAAACCCTGTGCAGGGAGCAAGGAGCCCTGATTAGCTGGGAACATTTCTGGTGCTCCCCTCCCCCCTTCTGCCCTCCTCATGGTATGAAGTTTCCATGTCCTGGGGATGAGTGGGGGGCATTTGAACACAAGACATGTGGACTATGAATGACACGGTGACCGCTCCTTCTAAGAGGTGGCAGAGCGGATGGTAGTTGGAACCCACGCATTTCGGACAGGCCAGAAAATGCCTTGTTTTGCAAATCCTTTTACTATTTTTTAAAAGCACATCTTGTATTACTGGTTTAGCATCAAGCCAGAGATCCTAGCAAAGTCAAGAGGAAAAGTGGAGGAAAAAAGGGACAAGACCCATTCTCTTATCCTCCCCCACCTAGGCTCCACCTCTCATCAAGGTGTGGCCCCTGAAAAATCGGTTTTTAGCTTCTTATGGATTCATTCTGAAAGGAAAGTAAGAGTTCTTCCTGACCTTATTTTGGAATCACACCCTTAAAGGAGCAGATATGCATTGCTAAAGCTTTTTAGAGTGGGAAACAACCACCCCAGTGAAGGAAAAATGGCCCCCGGGGAAGGTCTAAGGGTGCCGAGGCAGGAAAGAGGAAAGATGGCGCTGGGGAAGGGGGTGTGTGGCTCAGTGTCTGGGCAGCCAGGCTGCACGCTGACAGCTGCCCTCGAGCTGCACTGTAGAAAACCATGTTTATGAAGCAGTTCCGAAGCCTTGGGGTGGTTTGTTTTTGTTTTGCTTTGTTAAAAATGTCATGAAAATTCTTGTTTCTGAGGAGGATTCCACACTCAGGGTTTAAGTGAGGTTGGAGCTGGGTCTGAGAAGGGACTATGTAGTTAGTCAATGTTGGACATGATAACTTTCAGCCCCCCAAAATGCCAGGTCTAACTCGCACTTAACTGCTTCCAAAGCAGGAAGAGGGATTCATACACCACCACTCACCTCCTACAAATAAAATACACAAACCAGGCCACAAACCACATTGCGAGGGGCACACAAATGGTGTCAGCTGCACCTTTCTACAGAGCATGAGGAACCCTCCCTTAGGAGTGTGCCCTGTGATAAGCTAACCTTTTGCCATGGCAGAGCAGTGATTCTGCAGCTAGTCATATTCCTACTCAGCACATAAAGGTCTGATACAAATTCACTGCCTATAAAGGGTCATCAGAGGTTCCATCTTCTAGGCCAGCCCTAGTGAAATCTCTGACACCCTCCACCAGCTGCACCATGAAAACTTTTCTGTTGCAAAGACAAGATCCCAGGACTGAGTGGCAAAACCATCTGTCACCTCCAGGGACACTGTTGTCTCTCAGAATGGGTGGGGGTTCCCTCTCCTGCTGGACGAGCACCCAAGGCCCCCCATCCTCACTCAATGGGCAGAGGGTTGCCTGTGGAGGGAGGTCTCTCTCAAGAAAGGCTCTTGGGCCCCAGCTCCCCTCAACGTCTGGTCAACATGAGGTGCTTCGCTGATCTCTCGTAAGGCATCGGGGCAGTGGGGAGAGGCACAGGAGACTGGTGGGCATGCACGTGATGGAATGGACATGGGAGCTAACGTCTAAACACGGAACACATGGCGAGGGCGTGGAGGAAAGGGACACGTTGACAAGGGAGGCACTACAGACAGGGGGGCGTGTTTGGGTGTTGAGATACCTACCATCATAATATTCCAAATTCAAAGACTGCTTGTATCAGAACAAAGAAACAACAAATTTAACCAAAGGTGGTCATTAAAGGAAAGGAAATGAGACAGGAACTAGCTGGTATCCCTCCACCAAGAAGGAAGTACCTATACCTTCCCTGAAATTACAGGTTGGATGGAACCTGCAGGTGGAACACAGGCATTTAATTTGGACTCTTCTGATTCCCTTTGGAACCAGAGCTCTGTCTCTCTAAATATATGTATAGATACATATACATATTTCTTTTTGTCCATCGTGCAGGCCAGTGGCACTGCAGTGCATGACCTCTGCTTGTGGCCCTGTAGCTGGTGCATGCCGTTGAATGCCACGCTTCTTTTCAGCACTGTAAAACAATGTCAGCTAGCCAAGCTCCTCTGTCCAGAGATGTGGTTTTGAAACAGAAAATAAACAAAAACACAAAACAAAACTAAAAGAAGCCTTCCCCCAGAGCCCTTCTCCACGTGTCTAGACTCCAAGTACATGGGAATGCTATCACTGCCTATCTGAGCTCCTTCAAACCTCGGGACACGGTGGGTCTCCCTCTGTCCTGCAGACATGCCACAGAAGCACTGACAGGGCCAGGCCAGATCCAGGATGCTGGCTTTCAGAGCAAAAGGATAAGTGCCCGTCCTGGTCTGTGAGGGCTGTGGTCTAGGTCCTACCACCAGGGATATGTTATTTATAAGAGCAGGGGAAAGAGAGAAAGAGAAAAGTAGGGAGAGGACACAGCATAAAATTAGCAAGGAAATTTTGAAGAATGAAGATCATTAGTCATTGATGCCAGCGGGGAAGTAGATGGGAATGAGGTCAAAATACATTGACGCACTAAGGTACCAGAAGGACAGAATGCTTTGATTTTTCCCAAAGGCCTTGCAGTAGGGAATATACCTGCACGGTTTGCACCATAAAGTCTGTCGGTCAAGCCCGAACAGTGCCCGACACTTCTTTGGAGTATTTGCATCTGTTAGCATAAGGTAAACACAAAAAAACACAACACAATGGTGGGTCGTGCTCAGTTGGATATAAAATCTCGGCTACAGCTGACTTGTCTTCACTATCACCTTGGTTCTATGTGGCTGTCTTCCCTCACCAAGGACATGAAAGGAAAGGACTTCTATGCGTCAAAAGAAAAAATAATAAAATAAAATGATAAAACACAAAAAGAAAAAACAACAACCAGAAACCAAAAACAACCAGGAAAAAATAAAAAAATAAAAACAGAGAGAGAAGAGGAGGGGGAGAAGGTGACGTTGTTTGTTTCTACCTAGGCCAGGCTTACGATGGATGTCACTGAGCCCCCATCCCGGGTGGGCGGGAAGAAGGGGTTGGCAGGCAACACTCCCTGGGAGGGGGCGCGCTGGGGTTTGCTGTCGCTGACCCAAGGAGGCACAAATGATGCTGTTTTACAGTGGCATTTTGGCTAGCAGCAGCGAGGAGGACAAGCACGTCCCTCACAGAGCAGTGTCCCGCGCCCTCCTGTCTCCTAAGATCCACACACAGAGCTACAAAGCAACAGGCCAGAGAAGGGGGGAAAGGACCGAATAGACCAGCTGCAAACCAGCACAGCGAATCTGGGAAATCTATACACACCTGCAAGGGCCGCACCAGTTATTCTGTTGATCAAGGCCAAAGCGCGCTCGGCATTTCTTAGGAGCGCTCAGGTCTGAATGAGTTCAAGAGAGAAGCGAGCAGAGGAGAAGGACGTGGGAGAGAGGGAGAGGGAGAGAAGAGAAAAGAGAGAGAGAGGGAGGGAGAGAGAGGGAAGGGGGGAAGAGAAAGATACAAATAAGAAAAAAATAAAAATAAAAAAGGGAATAAATCAATGACCTGGTTACTAATTACAAAATATTGACTTTTGATTTTTAACTTTCTTTAATTAAAAAAAAAAAAAAGGTAAAAAAAAATCACATTCTTATTCAACTCGTGAAATTAGCTGTTGCAAATAAAGCTGCAGTATCCCTTCTTTGAGGACTGTCTCTCCGATTCATTTGAACTGATAAAGGGATGTTAGCTCCTCAAGAACTAGCTTTTAAATAATGTTTTTCTTCTTTTGGTTCTGCTTTTTCTTTTTTTTCCTCTCAATTTGTTTTTCTTAAAGAAGAAAATAAAGCAAAGAGGGAATTAAGTTTGTGACATGCTCTTTTCTTCTCAGAGTACAACAGTTTAAAAAAGAAAAAAACAAGAAACAAAAAACTACAAATAAAACCAGAACAAAACAAAACGAAACAGAAAGAAAGAAAGAAAAGGGGTTGTGGTACTGGGATATTGCAGCTTTTGGAATGTTCATCTTTTCTTTGACTCTATTTTCATTAATATTAAGAGAGGAACAGATAAAGGTCAATAGGCTGTGTGAATGAGCTGTTAGGAGTTAGTCAGAAGCTCACAGCGGCATTTAAGCAGGTACAGTCAGTGAAATGCTAGTGGATTTGCAAGTTATGAGCAGAAAAGTGAAAGAAGAAAAAAAACGAAAATTAAAAAAAAAGCAAAGGAAAAAAATAATCATACTGCGGATGCATGCTTGCGTGAGAAAACTTAGTGGGAGCGATGAAAAAATGCCATTAGATTAAGGAGGTTTATTGCTGAATTCCTTCCATTTTGTTGTTGTTGGTTTTTTTTTTTTTTTTAAACCAGTCTCTTTGAAAGAAATACTGCATATTCAATTTGCACAGTTAGTTCAACTCTAAATCACTGTCATCATGGCTTAAACAACTGTTACGGGAAAAATAAATAAACAAAGCAGAAGTTAAATTAAATTCAAAAAAAAAAAAAAAAAAAACAACAAAGGCAGAAAAAAAAAAAAATCTACCAAAACATACGAAATCATGTAGATGGTCATTTTAAAGAATGTTCAAAGGTCATACGTGTTTTCATGTTAATAAAACTATAATGGCAAGAAAAATTAAAAAACAGTTTATCAACTATTTTAATGACTCAAAATGACATTAGCACCTGTAATCGGAGGAAGTGAAAGGCAAGGATTTAGGAAACATTCGCTGTGTTCTGAAAAAAAAGAACAAATTATACAAAGCCTTCACAATGTTTTTGTCGTTGTTTGTAAAAGCCTGGCCTTCTCAAAGGGCCCTCTGAGATTGCCTATGCAGTATTTCTAATTTCTTCTAGAGAATGACAAACCTCCTTAATTTAAATCGGGTGCAATAGACCACTGTAAAGGCATGCATCAGAACATTCAGGAACAGCCCAGTTAACATCAAACACTCGCACACACCCCCTCTGCTCCCCTAGCCCCCTCCTCATCCTTACTCAGACACATACAAAATAAGCAGACTGTATAAATCCCCGTCTAGGCATGCCTACTGCTCTCCACTTACAGGCTCTGCAGTTATTTAAAAACACATTCCACTAGACTTACAATGTGCTTTTCATGCAACAATGAATGTTACTAGCTTTAAAAGGGCAGTCATGAAGCAATTAATTAAAATGCATAAACAAAAAGGCTGGCTAAGATGGGTTCCCCCCGCCCCACAACGTCCTGGCCTTGAATTTCTCCTGCCTCCCCCAGATAGAAGCCTGACATAAAAGAGTGGTCCTCAGAGTACAGCTCCCTTCCTCTATCCTGCTTATTCTAACTTACCATTGGTCTCCCCAGGCTGCTTGTCCCTTTTCCTCTTCTTCTTTTTCCCCTAGATAAACAGATGAAACACAGGGCATTATCTCAGGAAACAGATGGGAGGACGACAACGTCTGGGCTCACCTGGAGAAGAGGTGGCAAGAGGAGGGACACCACCTGCCCTCTCCAGCCACACCCACACCTGAGTGTTTTCCAACCCCCGGTTCCCTTTAGTCCAAGTGCCCTTCAACTGTGCTCCAGCTAGAAGAGGGCATGCCTAGCGGAAGAGATGGAATCAGTGGGGCAGACAGGAAGACTTCTTTTCTTATACATCTGTGTCCACCCTCAAACCCGATCCAGAGCATCCATAAAAGTGGAAATGAGGCCTGGATGGGGAAAGATTCACAGAGGTGTGGAGAGACAGGATTGGAAGTGGCCCAAGAGCCAAGGGACGAATGATTGACTTTGAGATGGCCATGAGAACCCCTTGCCCCATGCAAATCTCTTACTAAGGCCAAAAGCTGCTCACTTGGAATCAAAAAATTAAGACTTGGTAGGGGATTTTCTTAGCACTGTAGTGTGGGTCTTGATTTTAAAGTCAGAAGGGGGAAAAAAAAAGCAAAATAAAACCAGAAACTATCTGAGCTCCTTTTCAAACTGCTGAGTGGACATCCATAAAGGAGAACATTTGGTCCTCACCATTTTCCACTTGTGTAATGACTGTAATACTCCTAGTAATATGGACTCCCCTGTAGCTCAAATGGTAAAGTAACTGCCTGCGATGCAGGAGACCAAGGTTTGATCCCTGGGTTGGGAAGTTCCTCTGGAGAAGGGAATGGCTATCCACTCCAGTATTCTTGCCTGGAGAATACCATGGACAGAGAAGCCTGGCAGGCTACAGTCCATGGCGTAGCAAAGAGCTGGACACGACTGAAGTGACTAGCAATAACAGCTCCCATTTATTGAGCACATACTATGTGCCAGACATGGCTCTAAGTGTGCTATGCCTAGAGACCCATTTATCCTCACACAATCCTGTTCAACAAGCACGATCACCATCAGATTTTCCAGATAAGGACGCTGAGATACAGGGTGCATGCAGTTTCCTGAAATGACACAGCTATCAGATGATGCTGTCGACGGGAACCCAGGTGACCTCAGTTCTACAGCCCTTATCCACTAGGCTATGCTACCTTCATATTTACTGCCTTGTCCTCTGAGGAAGGCTCTTAATGGATTATGGGTCAAGCATTGCATGGAGTCATTCACATCCTCCACCTGACCCTCCATGCTATCTTGACGGTCTGGCCCCAGATGTGGATATGCAAAGGGAATGGGGATGAATGCTGCAGAGGTAACTACCTCCTTCCTTATCTGAAACTAGTTCTCCCTCACCCCAATAGCTCTGGTCCCATCCACGTGAATTAGCTGCCTGGTCTATATGAAATGTCACAAGCAAAATGTCACGTCTATTTGTTTCAGAATATCCAGATATCCTTTGCCTCGTGGTTGGCTTAGTTTGGGCTTCCCTGATAGCTCAGCTGGTAAAGAATCTGTCTGCAATGCAGAAGACCCCCCTTCAATTCCTGGGATGGAAAGATCCCCTGGAGAAAGGATAGGCTACCCACTCCAGTATTCTTGGGCTTCTCTGGTGGCTCAGCTGATAAAGAATCTGTCTGTAATGTGGGAGACCTGGGTTCGATCCCTGAGTTGGGAAGATCCCCTGGAGAAGGGAAAGGCTGCCCACTCCAGTATTCTGGCCTGGAGAATTCCATGGACTATATAGTCCATTGGGTCGCAAAGAGTTGAACACGACTGAGTGACTTTCACAAGTTCTCATGGTGTGTTGACATCAACTCAAAAAGAAACCAGAAAGAAAAGCCATAGGCAGAAAACCTGAGAACCCACACGGCTCTGTGAGGGGGACGCCAAGGCAGGGATGCCTCAGAGTCTTAGATCTACCTGAGGGCTGAGGGTCAAGAGTCCTAGAGAAAGCCTCTCAAATCTGGGGGCCTGTGGCATCAGGGAAATCTGTCTGGGCCCTCATTGTTTCCACTAGAAACATGTTCCATTCCTTGGCATACAACTTTAAAAAAGAAACAAAGAAAGGAGTTTGTGTGCTTTTTCATGAGCCCTAGCAGCCCACCTTCATGTCTGTGCCTAGCAGCCCACCTTCATGTCTGTGCCTCCCTACGCCAGCAGCAAAGCGCTACCCAGCCATCCTGGAACAGGCAGGAGGAGCTAGCTTCAGTTCATTTAGGAACCTGGAAGAAAACCGCAGCCAGGCACAGAAATGGTTCAGATGCTGCACGGCCTGGAACTGAACCATTTCTGTGCCTGGCTCACCCATGTTCAATCTCCTGAAATATATTCTGAAAGGCAGATGACAATTCCTTCACCCCTGGGAAGCCATCCATGTGGGATACAAAACTGAGATGTTCATGACTGAGGCAATGACTATTCAGACTAAAGGCTTCTAGAGGGCAGGGACTGTGTTTTTACTGGAAGAAGATATGAAACAATGAATCAACACTGCAAAGTGAATTAGGGAGATGCCTTTCAAGGGAGGTGGCCCCCTTGTTATCTCTTTAAATGTAACAAAAGAAAGAAAAGGCCTCAAATACGGTGGTGAGGAAAAACCCACGCTATGCAAACTACTGGGGATTTATCTCATTGACTCAGTACAGAAGAGCTGGAAAGGAAGTAACTTCTATTACAATGTCACGGGTTAGACATTACTCTCTGACCGAAATCTTTTTTTGTGTGTTCCAGAGTGTGTACCAAGTCCAACCCCCCAAATGCGACTGTTTTACTCAATTCTATGCAGCTAAGGTAGCATATAAAGGCTTCTATCACCACCGGGCTGGAAAAGCAGGAACGTGCAACTGGCATAAGGATATTAGCTCAGAAAACTTTTTCCAGAAGAACCTTCAGAACTTGACAACACCCAGAGTAATTTATAGAAGCTTCTATGTCAAGTCAGTAAAAGAAAATGCTAAATAGCTTCCACCACAATTGAACCTCTAAACAGTTTAATTCTTGTTCCAGACCACTTCCTGAGATGATAGAGGAAGTGAATGAGAGGAAGAAGAGAATGAAAGGAGGAACAAACGGAGGGCTGTGTGTGCAAAGCCATGTGCAATGAGCCACTCATAAAGGAATCTGACAGTACCCCTTGGAAGTGGTAAAGCTCCTACAGCCCCAAATCCAGGTATTACCTCTAAACGTGATCTCTCAAGTCTTTTCAGGGGTTCCCCTATTACACCAAACCTCGTCCCAATGTAAAACCAAGCTAAAATCATTTCAAGTGTCTTGAGAACCTTCTGAAACCTAGAAAACATTTCTTAAGAAGCCTCGGGCAATATCTTGTCTTGAGTCCAGGAAAGTCCATGGCAGTATTCTTTTGAAGCTCTCACAAAGTCAGCCCATACCTTTGTGGAGACAGAACGCTATACAGCTCCAGGAGGTAATGTGCACACAGACCACGGTGTGAATGGCACACCCTAAAGTTGTGCAGTGCACGCCCTGCACAGCTGTACACGAAGGCTATCGTCTGACCCAAAATGTCTACTGGGGGTAGGATACCTAGAGAGTAGCTGAATTCCTCTCTGTGGTACCATTCTAGATTCCTCAAAGAACTGGGTCTGTAGCAGGGAGAAGATGGAGATGAACTCTAAGAACTTCTGACCCGGAACCAGGAGAGCAGCTGTCCTGAAATGAGATGGCTCTTGTGTGGGGAGCTGCAGGGCCTGCCTGCTGCTGGCAGTCTCCACCTCGAGGTCAGGTGAGGTCAGCAAGCCTGTGGGAGAGCGTTAGCTTTCTTATCCTCTTCCTTTCAGCTCCCGAAGAAAGGCTCCTCCACCGCGCACATGCTGAGGACGAATGGAAAGGTCCCAAGCAGTTAAGAGCCCGCGCCTGACTGTCTGTGAGTGACGAGGGCTCTGAGAGGAGCCAGTGTGTCATTGGGAAGTACAAGCACTGACTCCTGTTTCGACTCCCCAGGAGGAATCTGTTCTATTGCTGAGTCAAGCGCGTGAGACCTACGAGGAGACTGGTGGCTGTGGAGATGGAGACACAGGTGTCTCGGTCCTCCCCAAGCACATGGCAAAGAGTGGAGAAGCACGCGCGTGTGCAAAGGTGTGAGACCAAAGAGTGATGACACTTGGAACAGCGGGGCAGTGGAAGCAGAAACCAGTCTTATTCCAGGACCCACACATTCAAAGCAGATGTCTTGTGCTTCCTGGTTAAGTTCTGAGACAGCTCTGATTTAACTCAATCCCCTCAACACTGCGCTGACAGTAAGCTCACAAACAGCAGTGACTGAATGGATCTCAGCTCACATACACAGAGAGCTTCCCCACCACAGGTGAAGGCCAGAGGACAGCTAGGTCAGGGAGCACGGAGGGTAGAAGAACCATCCACGGCTCAGTACCATCAACAAGCAACAGGAGGAGATGCCTGCTGCCAGCATCAAGACGGGTTCTGTCTGGCCCCAAAGAGTGGATGGTAAAAAGCACTTCGTGAAACTAAGTGCCACGTAATGAAGTATGAGGCAAAATAAGAGACATTACGTCCTTTAGAGAGGAGAACGAGCCCAGAACTTGAGTTCCTGGGCCAAAAACCAGACTAAGAAAGAATGCTGAGGGTGACAGAAGAGAGCCAGTTTATGGGAGAAGAATCCACAGTGTCACAATCACTGTGACCAGTAAAGACAACAACCCCTACAGTGTTTTCTGAAACGAAGGAGAAGGGATTAGGCAAATCCCAGAGCCAACAAAAGGCTGAGGGACACACACATCACCCCCCACACACACCTCCCTTGTGTCACTTCATCCATTCTGCCAAAAGATGGCTTCTACTGCCTACTTACTTTCAGAGATATTCCCATCATGCCTCTCTCAAGATGCACTAGGCTTCCAACTTCTACTGTACCACATCCTAAACCAACGGTTTCATTTTTCCCTCGTAAGGGTGAAGGCCCTGCTAGAACAGCCACGAAGAAGCAAATGTTCTTCTTCCAGCTGGCATCACTGCTGAGAAACACACAGGCCTCGCTGGGTGTATTCTAGAGCCATGTCTCTTCAAAGATGTGGGCAGAAGGTGTGAACAGCCCTAACCTGGCCCCACAGGTCCCCTGAGCCAGAACGCCAGCCCCCTTCCTCCTCCTTGAAGAACTACCCCATGTCTATAGAGCCCTGCAGGAGGCTAAGACACAACCCTCCAATCTGGTGCTGGGGTAAGGTGCTAACAGTCACAGCTGGCAGACTGAGTGGTGCTGAAGCCCGATTCAGGTTGGCAGGTCACATCTCCTTTGTCCAGATGGACATCCACCACATTGCTATAGCCTCTAGTCCCGAGAAAAAGGAGCCACCTACATAGTTATCCCGTGCGGACCAGCCGGGGTACAGCTGCATGTGAAGCTGTCGCTCCTTTCGGGCCAGTTCGTAGTACTTTGCTTGCTCTTCTCTGGACAGTGCGTGCCACTGGAGGAGACAGGGTGAGGGGGCAGAGAGACACGCAGAAACGTCACAAACCACACTGTGGCCGGGGGACGGACAGTGCTTCCATCACAAACAGTGTCATCTGAAGACGCCTATGGTCTGCAGGGGCCTGGCACTAACAGGAGGGCCCAGACCAAACCTGACTTGTCGTCTATGATGTTCAAGCCTTTGCTCTCTGCAGGTGGGGAAGACCAGGGTGTGGCTGCTGTGAACACCATTCGAAGGCAGAGTTACTGCTGCCACCTCCACGAAGACCATGGAAGGAGTCAAGAGTATGGCTGAAGGGGAAGGACGCTCCAAACCAACGGGGACAGGGGCACGTCACGCCACCCACCATGTCCCTTTCTGGCCCTCCTCTCCCAGCAGGCATGCCACTTACCCTCCGGCCCAGGATCTGGTTGATGGCTGCACTTTCTTTCAACGTGCACTCGGCTACAACCTTTGCTCTCATTTCCTTCATATACAACATGAATGCATTAAGAGGTTTCTTTATGTGGGGCTTCTTCTTTTCTTCTTCCTTTTTGGAGTCCTGATGCTTTCTGGATAGGGACAAAACAGACAGACGCAACCCCAATGAACAACCTTGAGGTCAGCTTCCTCCACACCAGAAAGCCCGCCCCCTTGCCTGCTCAACGCCTTAAGTGACTCAGAAAAAGCACACTTCTACCGGGTCTTCTCCATCCTGGGAAATGGAACAAAAACAGCCTGGGGGTGGGGGATGAGGGAGATTTTGTCATCACTTCCTCAAGGTTTCAGTTCAGTTGCTCAGTCGTGTCTGACTCTTTGCAACCCTATGAACTGCAGCACACCAGGCCTTCCTGTCCATCACCAACTCCCGAAGTTTACCCAAACTCATGTCCATTGAGCTGGTGATGCCATCCAACCATCTCATCCTCTGTCGTCCCCTTCTCCTCCTGCCCCAAATCCCTCCCAGCATCAGAGTCTTTTCCAATGAGTCAGCTCTTTGCATCAGGTGGCCAAAGTATTGAAGTTTCCGCTTCAACATCAGTCTTTCCAATGAACACCCAGGACTGATCTCCTTTAGGATGGACTGGTTAGATTTCCTTGCGGTCCAAGAGACTCTCAAGGTTTACAAACACAAAATTTTCCCCAGCCAGAGGGAAAAGCACACTGTGACCATTTCCATCTCAGCCAGTGTCTCTTGCGGCATCAGGGATGGAAGGTGCATGTGCGGTCAATCGTGTCCGACTCTTTGTGACCCCATGGACTGCAGCCCACCAGGCTTCTCAGTCAATGGGATTTCCCAGGCAAGAATACCGGACTGGGTTGCCATTTTCTCCTCCAGGGAACCTTCTCAGCCCAGGGATCAAACCCGAGTCTCCTGCGTCTCCTACATTGGCAGGCAGAAGTGCTTGCAAATCCCAGCCCCTCCAAGGACACAAAGAAAGAGCTGTGTTCTCCCCGACAGTGGGCACATGCCTCCCTCTCTGTAAGGCAGGTGCTTACTGAAGTCTGACCAACCTCGGGCAGGGCCACCACCCAGGCACCGCGGGCTAAACACACGGTGAAGCAGAAGAGGAGGACACTTACGCGCTGTGGAGTGAGCCGACGTCACTCTGCGAGGACTCCTGTTTGACTGTCGGCGTGACTATGGCCGGGTGGGGAATGCCAGTCGTGTGCAAAGTGTGATGTGGTGGGACCATATGGGGAGGGAACCTGGAAGACAGAAAGCTGTGTAAATCGTCAGAATCAAAATGAATGAATGGGGAGGGATGTGTACACACAATTACAAGGAAAGAAAGAAAGAAACAGCACGCAACACTCACATGAAAGCAACCCAAGGCATATGAAACCTGTCAGCATTAATTAGTGACAGATTAAACATAATGACTCTCGTAATGTCATTAAAGCCAATCTTCCCCTTCATTATTGCTACTGACATGAGACATTACGATTGCTAACATCTTCAGCAAAAGACAAGTTCAGCTGGTATACTTGGGCGACAAAGTAGGCTTGGACTACTTGCTGGAGACCACATGTCCACTGGTTTGGGAGGACATTGTTAGTGGCATCTAAGACTATTTCTTAAGTCCTAATCAGCACTAGAATGAAAGATGAAATCTTTTGTTGCATATTGACAGCTAAATAAAATATTAACGTGGCTGAAGTATACATACATTTTTTGACAACGCCGCGCATGCCTCATTAGGCCTCATTCTGTTGATGGGAACGCAATAAAATTTTTATTTCCCTTTTGCTGCTGTGGTCCCATCGTTTTGACAGTAATGGGAGAGAGTGAGGCAGAAAGATGAGGGGAATCCAAATCACTGCCATCTGGTTCCCAACATACGTCACAGATGTTTTAAATAACTTTGTATCAGAGATGGCCCCAAAAGAGCATTTTACACAGACAACCCCCCTGAGTGAAGCTTTGAATTCTGGGATTTGTATATCCTTTCCCACTCTAAAATTCTAGGGTTCCTAAATTATTTTTACTTAAAATACTGCCTATGCATTAGAAGACCTTATAAAGAATGATCAGAATTACTAATAAAGAAAAGAATAGTCTGTGTTTTTCCTCTAACACTGTTTACTTTCAGGCATGTTATTTTGGACATGGTTTAAGCTGTAAATTGGCATTTCTCAACCATGCAAACTAGCCAGAACATTCAGAGCTAATTTTAAAATGCTCTTGGTTCATCTCCAAACTGACAACAGGATGCAACCTATGCTACTGCTGCTGCTAAGTCGCTTCAGTCGTGTCTGACTCTGTGCGACCCCACAGACAGCAGCCCACCAGGCTCCCCCGTCCCTGGGATTCTCCAGGCAAGAACACTGGAGTAGGTTGCCATTTCCTTCTCCAATGCAGGAAAGTGAAAAGTGAAAGTGAAGTTGCTCAGTCATGTCCGACTCTCAGCGACCCCATGGACTGCAGCCTACAAGGCTTCTCCGCCCATGGGATTTTCCAGGCAAGAGTACTGGAGTGGGGTGCCATTGCCTTCTCTGGATGCCACCTATAGCTCTAGTCTTTTCTGATGATACACTTGGAGTCACAATTTGTTCTCGGTTAGAAGAACCACCCTCTTAAAGGAATGTACATTACTGTACAGAAAGGTGGAATGAGGGATTACAAGGGGTGATTCCCCCAAAGAAAAAAAAGGGCAGCCCCCAGGTTCTGCCCTGACAAGATCAGGCAAGTTCAGGTGAAGGGGGAACCCAGATCAAGCAACTGCTGCCTTCAGCATAAATCCAAACCATGGCCACCCCACGTAGCAACCAGGGAAGGACCACCTGCTCTTTAGGGAGTCAGTTCTGCCGGTCCCTGGAGGTGCTAATGAGACTTTGTTGTGACAGTTAGTTCACAAGGATCCTGTACTTATTTGCAAGGTTCTTTTCCTATGTGGACTGGAAATCTAAGTAGTTTTCATTTTACCAAAAGAATGTAGCAAATGCTCAGCAGAAGAAAGGTGAAAAATTAAAAGTCCTTACTGACTCTGCACAGATCAACAGAGAAACTACCAATAAATAATGCAGATTTTTGAAGAGGGCCCAAAATCACAGTGGGCATTTGACTTGGAATTTCTACCCTGATGTGGCTTTCTCCCATAGCTGCCTTGACAAATTTACCAAAGTTTGGTAACAACAGCATGATTTTTTAATAAGAGTCATGTGAGTTCTCTTAGGGTGTCAAGAAAAAGAAAAAAAAAGAAAAGAAAAACCCTGAGAGAGAGAGAGAGACTGAGGGGAAAAAAAAAAGTAACTTCCATTCCCATCCCCTCTCCCCCAACAAAAAATAAAGAACAAAGCTTGGGAGGTACTTGGGCTCCCAAGTTACACCCTGTTCCTTCCCAGAGTTTGAAGGCCTCTGAGAAAACGTAAGTTAAGAACATGTGTTCTTTGAAGCCCTTGGGTGAAGCAGTGGGTGGAGTGGCAGCTTTTACTGTGAATTTTAAAGGCTTGACATTCCTCAAATACATACATTCCCTTCCTGCTGAATGAGAATATGTGTACAGACAGAGAGAGAGAGAAGGGGGAGAGATAAAAAACACTCTGTGTGCATGTATGTGTGTGTGTGTCTGTGTGTGTACACCAAACACCACAGTGCGACACCAGAATCTGAGTACATTCTGGGGTGGGGAAACATTTCTAGTGTAGCCATGAAGACCAAATACTTCCAAGTTCACATACCCACACCCATATTCCTATACCTGAGAAATGTATGGCAGAGAAAGGGACTCACGTGTGAGTGTGTGTGTGTGTATGGGATATACACATACTTTCATGTAAGAAATTCCTTTCTGCAGACAACTATTTCGTGCAATGCAATAAACACCCTAAAAATTCTAAGCAGCTCATTATATCCCCCCGTCTGCTTTCATGGCTCCAAGCCAGAATATAATGATGAACCTTAACTTGTTAAGGACAACTAATTTTTGTTTCTGGCTGTCTCAGGGGCTTCTGCCTCCCCCACTCGCGCTTTCCTTCACTGTTGACACGTTTCTGTTAACTGGATGTCATCTGCCGGCCTTGATTTTATGCACAAGCAGTGGGATGCATTTTCCTGTGCAACAAGCCTGCTTTGAGCCGCATTAGGTTTGTCATTATTCTCTCATTTCCCCCCTTGCACTTGTAACATTTCATCTCTTCCTGCCTTATTTTTTGTGAGCCACGGTGCACCCACATTATGGTTTATACATGATCTCGCTCCCTTTGAAGCCGGCAGATTTCAGAGCCCGCTCTCGTCAGGAGAAGAGCCTTGCGCCAATTTAGCAGGCTGAGGGCCCGGAGCTCCAACATCTCAATCTAAAGGGGGTCACAGGGTGGCACAAGTGAGTGTCAGCAAGAGCTGTTTAATTGCCAATCTAGGCTTCTCCATGGTGTTTAAAGTATAATGACCCATCACTTAATTCTGAGAAGCCCTGGCCCCGCTGCTGAAGAGAATGAATATCAAAGGGTGTTCTGGAACAGGGCAAGCTGCCTACATTCCCTATAACTGCCATAAGTATAATAGACCCATACTTCTGTCGCCCCATTACCACAATAATGTATTTAATTTGCTGTATACGCTTTTTAACTAGCTACCTTTCATAAGGCCTACCTGGGGAATCGGCCGCCTACCCCCCGCACCTCGAGCCCCCTAACCTTCCCTCCCACCGTTCCCTTCCTCTCCTCCACCCCCTGCCCACCTAGAAATCATCGGCTAACCTCCTAATGATAATTCAATCAATAAGCTTAACCTCAATCCCTATCCTACGATTACTGCACCGCTTTTAACCTCTGGAACGCACCGAAGAAACAAACACGAAAAACAGCCCAGCGCGTCGGAGGAATGCTGGTTCAGAGGAGGTAAGCCGTGGGTCCACGGTGCTCAGGAGCAGTTCTCCTCCTGGGAGACTCCCTATTCGTTCCCAGGCTTTCCGAGGTTGTGGTAACATTACTTAATGAGAATAACCTTCCTCTTCTTGCTAGAGAAGAGGACACACAAGCATTTTCCCGCCTAACCAATACTGGTGTGGATTTAGAAACTGACATGATTTATCATAGGTGGGAAACAGATCTTTACGGCTGCACAATACCCATGGCGTGATGACAAACGTTAGAGATGCTACAATTTATGCTTCTTCATGAGTGTGGTTCTTACTCTTTCCTCCACCAAAATCACTGTTTCCTAAGTAGGAAAAGAGGCATCGTGGCCCGTCTTTCCAACCCTTCCTTTGGTCTAGGGTCCTCATGCTGGCTACAGAGATTGGGGAAGGAGGCTGGGAGGTGGCATCCCTGCCATGTAAATGCATGCTAATTTAATTAGGTGCCATCCTCAAAATGGATTTGTTGTTGCAGCCCATCAGGAAAGTCTAAACCTCCACCGATTTAATTAACTTGACTGAAAATCAGATGAACAGAAAATAAAACTATCATTAGGAGCAATTAGTGATTACTTAAACATACTGCTGCCAACCAGTTTGTAAATAAACGAGCAGTCACTGAAAAATTAGCCAGAATTAATTAGAAAGGGGGGAAAGAGAACATGGGGGTTAAAAAGATCTAGGTACACACATGTGGGTATATGTGTATGTGTTCTATATACATTTATACGCTTAAAGACGTGTGAACGTATACACAGTCAAAGTGAAGTCGCTCAGTCGCGTCTGACCCTTTGCGACCCCATCGACGGTAGCCTACCAGGCTTCTCCATCCATGGGATTTTCCAGGCAAGAATACTGGAGTGGGTTGCCATTTCCTTCTCCAGGGCATCTTCCCGACCCCGGGATCGAACCCAGGTCTCCCGCAACACAAACAGATGCTTTACCCTCTGAGCCACCAGGGAGGATTTTTTTAAACTTCAAAAAAATTTAGAGCCGCACAGGCCAACATGGTCTTCATCAGCCACATATGGCTACTGTGTACTTGAAATGTGTCCAGGCCAAATTGAAAAGTGTTGTAAGTGTGAAATATACATCAGATTCCAAAACTAAGTACACAAAAAGTTAAGAATTCATTAATAGTTGCTTACAGTGATAATGTGTCAGAATGATATTTTGACTAATTAGGTTGAATAAAATCAATCATTAAAAACTGAGTTTTCTTTTCTCTTCTTTTAAAACATATGGCTACTAGAAAACTTAAAATTCCCTTCGTATATTCCCTACATATAAGGCTCACCTTCCATTTCTACTGGACATTGCTACTTTAGACAGAGATGTGTTTGGGTAGGTGGGCGAGAGGGGAATGCTCTTTTTTGCTTAAGAGCCTGGAGCTTTGCAAAGACCAATAACCCTCCCTTCAAATTCTTCTTTGTATATACAATAATAAACTTACCTACACCCTTTCCTTTCTTCCCTGGTTTAGGGCAACAGAGAAATAACACTTTAAAAAGCTCCCCACGTCCTAATTATTTCTTCCTGCCTTCTTAAATTCTTAAAAATACTGACTCAGTAATTCAACCTTAAAATTGTGGCATCACCTACCTGGGAAATTCAGAGCAATTTTTTCAGGATTTTCTAGGAGAAAAGCCTAACACTCTATGGGTCTTTCACCCTTAGACCTACACATAACAGACCTGCCCGGATGGTCTGGGAGCATCCAGAGAACTTTCTGAAAATAGACTCATGACTTTGGTTGAAGGTGCTGGGTCTTGGAACTCACCTGGACATGGAAGCGTTGACAGTCAGAGCTGTGGGGTAGGGGTGACGGAATCCTCCTGTCGTGATGGGGTACACTGGCTGACCTTGCCTACAAAGAGCGGGGTACATGGTGAGAACGTGCAAATGGGGGTGGGAGTGGGGAAAAGGAAAAGAAGAAAAAGGAAAAGTTCTCTCTGCACAGTAAGCTTTATTCTCATTTGATCAGAACAAAAATCTTGGGGATTGTACAGGAAGGATCAAAGGGAAGAAACACAGAACAATTTGAATGCCATAAATCTGATAGGAATGGCTAATTAAATTTTATAACCTTTGCTTATGTCAATAGAGACCCTCTCCCCAAGCTGAAACTAGGTGTTTTGTTGTAATAATTAAAGGCGAAGTCTCGCTTGCTTTAATGGAGCCATCACACTAATTGAGGGCTACACATCCAAAGGAAAACAATAATGAATGTAAATTTATACCAAAATAAAGTGCAGTGAATCAAAGGACTTCAGTTGCGCTTTGGGCCTCTTTCGGTATTTAGATCTCGGTGAGAAAACATTAAATTAACAGAGCTTAATTTGTAGCCTTTTGTCAAATTAACAAGTGTTGACAAGAGTTACCGGGGGGAGAATCCCCAAGAAGAATTGTGGGTAACCAATAGACAATCACACCTCATTACAATAATTAAAAAATACAGCAACATGCAAAATAGCATCCTCATGAAAGACACACAACTTTTCCTGACAGAGGGTTGTCTGAGTTGGCTATTCCTTTTTATCTAGCCTTCAAATATCTCCCCATCAGCTGAATGGGGCAACTGATGACTGAGGACTAGTGGAGGCACAGCCCCACCCACTGAGGAAGAAGAAACAGGACACACATTCCCATCCACATCCACCCTTCCTAATAAAATTCAGGAGCAAAAAAATAAACTGAAACTACACCTGGGCTTGGTATTTGGTACAGCCACTGTGTAATACAAGTGGTTTTTTTTTTTTTTTTTAAATAAAGAACAGAAATTGTAGAATATGCTGAGCTGGAGAAATCAAGGTGGAACTGGGGAAAAGAGGTGAACCACTTTGAAACTGTATCTTCTTTAAGGTCATGAAAGGTTAACTTCCCCAAGACCCAAACTTGAGAGTTTTTCCACGATGTATTCCTGATAGGATTCAACAAATTGTCCTGTGTTTTTCAAATAGTAGAGATCACCGATACACATGAAGAAAGATATACACAAAAGCACACCATCATAAAGCACGTATCACACGCATGCACACAAACACAGTACGCTTATACGTTAAAGGACTTTCTGCTCTGATTTTAAAATACATGTTAAAGCTGTCTAGGAAAGGTTAATGGGTGGTGCTATAAAAGCAAGACTAGGTGATAGGAAGACAAACTGTCAAAGGCAGTTTGATGATGTGGAGCGCTGCCAAGACCTAGGGCTGATACTCAGGAAGGCCCCGTACCCTGTAGTGAGGATTCCAACGACCCCACACTCCCTCCCCTCAGAATTTGGTGAGCCACTTAACATGCAAAGACTCTCAGAGAGAGATGCTGGTTGGAGAACATGGAGCTTCTCAAAAGACGCAAATTTCCACTGTGGCTGTCAATCTTGGGAATGACAGTTGGGGTGGGGGATGGGGTTGTGACCTCCCACTCCCACTCCCACTCCCTGATTTCAAAACCAACCCACTCCTCTGCTGCCTCAGTCCAATGACAGGACTCCAGTTTGGGCTGCCACCCTAAGGGGCAGGATAGGCCTCACAGGAGAGAAGCCCTCAGAGTCTTCTGCGATTCCCAAAGTACCTTAAGGGTATCTTTGTTCCCAGAGAAGAACCTAGAGCCTTTGGCGACCACGGGTTAAGAATGCTGAATATCAATAGCTTTTCTCTTATATCATCCATCTAAATGGCTATTGACTTGCCTGCTTTTCCACTGGGCAGATTAGCAAGCATCTTCCCCACAACTCCCCACCCCTGGCCCTTCCTCCTCTCTCCTGTCTTCTGAAGACACACACACACACACACACACACACACACACACACACATATACATGCACAGAATAAATAATAAGCATGCCCATGTAAGAAACAAAAAGGAAATTAAAAAATGGAACTCCTTACTGTGGTACTAACCATCCTAGCGGATGGGGGATTTGTCCTACGGTGCCAGGTGACAGCGGGTAGTACGGAGATATATCTGGAGGGTGCGGAGGCCGTGGGATTCCTGGAAGAAGAAGCCACAGTTTCGGTGCAAGAGAAAGAGAGAAGGGAAGAGAAACCATCAAGTGATGGGAACAGGGAGAGGATAAAGAGAGACATCGCCTCTGTAATCCTAGCATGAGCTGTTTTCCGTGAGTCTGATCCTAAGACTTGTCGGTAAGTTTCATCTCATTATCCCTCTGCACCAGCTTGAAAAATTCATCTTCTTCTAGATGGATCATACACTGGCTAAATACATACAGACTTAGAAAATGCCGGCTTGGATATTTCTGCCTCATGGGATCGGTATGATTATTTGAATTGGAAAAAAAAAAAAATCTAAAGGAGCTGGCACATAGTAGGGGATGGAGTAATATTAGATTCCTTTGTCCTCACAACTTGTCATTTTCTTCTCTTTAATTCTAATGACTTTCCTGCATGAGAGTTACTCCTCTGGTTTCTAAAATACTTTTTGAGTTATAGCTTTTAGAAAGGTTACTTCTAAAAAAGAAATCAGCTTCTAAAAATTAACATCTAAAAACGTTGTGCTAAGTCACTTCAATCGTGTCCGACTTTGCGACCCTGTGGACTGTAGCCCACTAGGCTCTTCTGTCCATGGGACTTTCCAGGCAAGTGGGAAGTCCAGGGTGGGTTGCCATTTCCCTCCTCCAGGGGATCTTCCCAACCCAGGGATTGAATCAGTGTCTCTGACATCTCCAGCACTGGCAGGCGGGTTCTTTACCACTGTTTAAATCTGTCAAACTCTGCCTTGAAGATGAGCTGTAGGAGAAACTCGACCAATGCCTTTACACCGTATCTAAGGAAGAATCTGAACTGACCAGACCAGGAGATGCTGGAGGCCTGGTACACTTGGCTCTAGAACCTGGCTTTCTAGAGGGCAGAGGCCACCTCAGATGGGGTACTGCTGGACCATGAGGCTGCGGAGTGAGTTCTGAAGGTCCATGCACCACACACCCATTAGTTCCACAGGCACATATCCTGCAATTGAGAAATCCTTGGTTTCTTAGAAATCAAGAGGGCTGGGAACAATTCAGGCCCAGAGCAGTCGACCGACACCCCTCAAGTGGAAAGCAAAACGAACAATTCCTCAGAATTAAAACAGGACTGAAGGGAATGAGCTGTGTGTTCGCAGATGAAAACTATTTCATTTTTTTAAAATTCGTTCAGGAAGCTTTTAATCTGTAAATTAAGCCTCCCTGGGTGACATTTTCATGCAGACACTGCTTTCTCTCTATTACAAAAACCAAACAGATTAGCTGGGCTTGGACCCTACACCAAGCCACTCGCACACTTGAAAGAATGTTCGCAGAGGAAAAGTAAACAGTCCACAGACGTTAATCATATGTTTTACGATAACCATTTAAAAGCTATTCCCTGTACTACCATTATTTAAATGAGACGTTGAAACTGCCATTCACTCGTGGAGCCTGGGGCCGGCTGGCGGCCTCCTCCAGCCATCCCAGCGCCAGGCTCGGTCCCCCACGAGCACAAAGGGGGCTCAGAGGCTGCTGAAAACCAGCTAATGTGTGGCTTCATTCAGGGGCAGCAAAGACGGCCTGAACAGGCAGTCTACCTCGGCCCAACATCCAACAATTCCTTCTGATCAAGTGACATGGAATAGCCATTCTGAATTCATCCTGCTAATTAACCAGCTAAGAAGAGAAACCAACGCCAGCAAGTGCATCGCCTGGCCGGAAAGAGACACCCTGGCCTTAGCTGTTCTCCCAAGACCACTCCAGTTTGTTTTAAATCTTGTTTCAGGGGAGCTACAAGTAACCTCGCCTTCTTCCTCTCCCCACTTCTGGGAAAAGGCACCTGGACGGAGCCACGTGGCATCTTCTGCCTGAGACCCTAATGGCTGCTCCTTGATGCAATGAGGAAACCACCTTGGACTTGGGTCTTCCTGTCTGTAAAATGGGCTTGAGAATAAAGACTCAGGATATTACAGGGGAGGAAGAGCCCATGAGCAAAGAGAATGCAGAACCCAGTGATGTGATCTCTCAAGGATACACCAAGTCATTGCCAAGGGACTATAGTCCCTTAGCCACCAAGGGAGCTGGGGCTTCAGGGAACCATGCTGTTAGGGCTCTTAAACTCCCATGGAGCTGAGGAGGAGTCCATGAGATGCCTCCAAAACCATTACCGCTTCCGAGTCTGTCTGAGGTTCTTGGAGTTATAAGCTACTCCTGAGAATAGCCACTCCTGAGAACAGAACTCATAGCAAGGTTCCCAAGAGAGCCCCTCAGGGGTAGCTGGAGCTCTGGAGAGACCTGAGCACTGAAAATGGACTTCTCCAAAGGGGAGGAGAGATCCACTCCCTCACCAGGCTCTGGTTTCCCGAAAGAGGTTCCTGGCCAACACGTGGGAGAGGAATAGGGGCCCCTCCACTGCCCCCAGCCCAAGTCCCCAAACCACCCCCTGGCCCCCGCCCACCGCAGCAGGTCCTCCAGTGGTCCCGGGACCAGCACCCTTCTCTGCACCCAAGCATGCGTCCTACCTGTTTTGGGGTCTACGTCAGCTGGTAAGTGTGGAGGTGGGTTTCCCGGCGTGAAGTGTTCATTGCTGTATGTGATAAGAGGCGTGAGAGGGTGGACATGATGCGGGTGCTGCACAACCGGCACTTTGTTCGACTGCAGGGAGGGAAAGACACAGTCACACCGGCTCTGCAGCCCAGGGGCCCGACCCGGCAGCCCCGACCACGCCCTCCCACCTGGATTAATAAGCACAGAAGAGGACACAGTCACGGGCGGCCCAGGAGCCCGACCCGGGCAGCCCCAACCACACCCTCCCACCTGGATTCCTTCAGTGCAGTCAACCCCGCCTGGCCCTGGTCCCTGTACTAAAATAGCAGAGGGTGATGATTCAGCTCTCTGGGTAGGTGTACCTTGGTCTTTACACCCCCACCCCACCCCCACCACTGAGCCTGGCTTTTAAAATGCTTTCTCCACCACCACCACCACCACCACCACCACCATCCCGTCACAGAGCCCAAGAATCTGCACTTTTCCCATTGGCAGGTAAATTGGAAGTGATGGCTTTAATCCCTCAGGCCTACTGTGCTTCTGCAGGTGGGGGTCTCTCCCACTCCAGGGCCCCACGGGAGGGACCTTCAGGAGGCAGGCAGGCTTCACGGGGGAAGGCTTCCGTTGTAAGAAACTGGCAGGACCCTAATCCCAGCCACCTCATCCACCACCCCAGGCTCTGAACCCCTCCCGGCTCCTTAGAACCAGTGGGCAAGCTACAATCCTTCACAGGCAGCGAGGATGAAAAGCCTCACTCTGGTCTGGTTGGGAGTGTGAACTTTACCAGAAAGCTCTAAATGGCCAGCCGAGCACCTGCATATTTTATGCAGATTACAGCAGCCTGGATTCATTACAAATCTCATTAGGAAGTCACAGGAATGCTAACAAATTAACTAGATGATGATGAATTGGGCTAATAAAGGGTGTGTACACATTTTAGAAACAAGCAGTTCTGGAAAACAACGTACAGGCAATTTTTATGTTTGGGAAGTGTTGACAGGTGAAGAGAAGGAGGATTAAAAAAGAAAAGAAAAGCATCTTAATGATTTTTCTAGTTGCAATGATCAGACCTGCCCAAATTATTCTCCATTCCTTCCCCTACCCTTCTTTCAACCATCCCTCCCCCTCCCCATGCGATGCTGTAACTTAGCCCAGCAAGATCACAAAGAAAAAATTAAGCTGAAACAAGCGAACTACTGGGCCATTTACCGAGAGTAATCCAATTGCAAAAAACCCTATTCCCAATAGAGGATTTTCACTAAAATCCTACAACAGGGACATTTAACCAGATTAGGTACCAGCGAAGATAAAGAGGCTAGTATTAGATGATGAATGGATTAGAGTCAACTTTCATTTTAGAACGTGTCTTCATTTCCTTTTATTACTTTTAGGAAGGCACAACTTGCATTAACATCAAGGAAAAGGAACTGCATTAGAAGAAAAGAAGGAAGGTTCCAGTGCTGCCCACTAGCGCCTCTTGAGTTCAGGGACCGCCAAGCAGTAAATTCTCTTTATGGTTTTCTTGTCTTTTTAAAAAATAAATAAAAATAGGTGAAGAAGGGGTGTGATAGAGTAAGAGTATTTCTTACCACAGTTAATTGTGCGGAAGGCATTTTAAAAGGTGCTTCTAACTTTCCCATGGGTATGTATGGAAAGGAAAATACACACTTTCTAGATGCTCCCGGAAAAAAACCAAAACCAGAAAAAGAAGTCACATGTCCAAGAGCCGGGCTTAATGATTCCTACAAACAATTGGATACTTTCAGAGAAAGACAGATATAACTAGTGGCTCACAGAAGCCTTGTACTGTGAATTACCATTCTGCAATCAGAACACTGAAATTCAAAGCACCCAGTGACACTTTCCCAGGAACAGCCACGGAAGTCTGGACATGACCAAAGTGAGCAGACTGAAGGACTGCCACGCCAAGGCCAGGGCCAGCGTCTCAGCGTCGCACAGACACGCACTGAGGAGTTTTCAGGAACCATTTCTGTCTCAGACAACTCGAAAACTGCCCAACGAAAACGCTCCCACTGTGTGCTGGGGTGGAGATGGAAAAGAGCAAGGGGCACACCTATCAGATGGACTGGAGACAATCAGGGGGAAAGGAAAATGAGAGTTGCTGCCTTCTAGAAGTTTTCTATCTGGAGAGATACACAACTGCTGAAATGGACGCAGACCAGCCCCAGACAGTCTAGAGTGACTGCGGGAAAACTCTGGGACCCTGGGAAGAGCCACAGAGAGGCCAGGGTGGGGGGACACTGTCCCTGAGGAGCTGAAGGACTTTGAGGGAACGGGGCCACAAAAACCATGAAAGAAAGTAAGTGTGTAAGTCTATGATGGGAGAAGAGCAGTGAGACTTGTATTTCTCAGCCTTGCCGAGTCAAGCATCTTTCAAGATGATTATCACAAACATGGGTCCCTATTACTAAGAAAGCTTCACAGGGACCTGATTCAGTAGGTCTGGGCTCAGGACCCAGGCATCTTGGATCTGCCTATGGAGGGCCACAGGCACCTCTTCCTTTCAGCCATGACCCCTAGACCAGAGAACCAGAAGGTTCCATACAAGCACAAAAGGTTAAGAGACTTGAATCCTAATCATAGATCAAGTCTTAGTTCTGAAAGAATTCATGGGAAGGGCTTAGTATTAAATATAAAACCTGAGACACAGTAAGCACAGGAATGCTGGTTTATTGTTATTTTTATTCTTTGGGCGAAGCTGTTTGAAGGACGGCACCGTTCCGTTTTGCAGTTCAGAAGCACAAATTCTATGACTGTCTTCCAGGCAAGAAATGCAGGGGAAACCCTCTCTCTCTACTTGTGCATCGAAGGATGAAGATAGCGTTTCAGCAATAGTGAAGTTCACGGATGTGTGAGAAAAATTAATTCTCCCTCTTCCAGTTAGACACATGCATGAGAAGAGGATTCCAACAAAAGCTGGACACGTGTTATGCCAGCATCACTATCATACTATTTTGTATGCCTGAGTCTGCAAGCCAACTAGTTTTTTCCTATTCGTTCAAAACTCTATAGTGGGGCGGGGGGAGCGGGGCAGAAAGGAGTGAAGAGATATGACGTTTTAACTGCTGCCTGGCTTTGGGGGTGGGGAGGGAGAGGGCTATTGGGACATGGAGCTCTTCTCTGATATGACTACATACTAGGCAGGTCCCTAGAAACAATACAGTCTTTACATGTTGGGTGGTTCCCAAACAAGGTAGGGGGAATGCAGCCGTGTGTGCAGAGACCAGGGTCTAACTGCCGCTCGCACTGAACCTGCCTATACCTGGACTGCTTTTATGATGGGAGGATGTTCTGGAAAACGCCCGTGTCTCTCCAGCCTCAGATAGCCACAATCCTTTCTGTCTACACCATACTATGTCCACTGCTTGGATCATGAGGCACCTTCCCTAGTCCTACCATAGCTAAGTCCCTGAAGGACAAAGACGGTGTCTTGTAGACCTTTGTGTCCCCTGTATTGCTCAGCCTGTGCGAGTGGTGAGTACACTCTTATAAGCTGTAACAGTAAGCACCAGAAGAAGAGAAGGCTAGAGCCAGTCTCCCAGATTCATTTCATTCAAATGGCAGTGCTCTTAAATGGAGTCTACTCAACATCACAGAACAGAGCTAGGGGCAGCGGAAGCCTTCAGTAACCATCTAGTCTAATACCTTATTACAAGCGTCTTTTGGGGGAAAAAAAAAAATTGGTTTTCAAGCCCATTGGCTTGAACATGGTGACTAAGAGCGAAGTGATAACATTCCAGGAAGACCTGCGTTTAAATCCTATTTTAATCCAGCTGTGTAACCTCTCACAAGCCTTCATTTCTGTGCAAACTCCCGGTGAGAACTAGGTCTACCTAAGAGGGTTGTTGTGAAAATCTAAAGAGATCATGCTTGGGAAGTGTGTATCAGCCCAGTGCCTCACACATCCACACACATAAGGCAAAGAAGCTTTGAAAAATGAGAAACACAGTCCAGTGCTAACGATGAGGGCTCAGTGAAGGTCACGTTCGCTACCCTTCCAGTCTCTTCTAATTAAATTCACAGGGGGCAAGGCAGCCATAGCCCATACTCCTTACTGCAAAGGCTAAGACGTGCGTGGCAGGGCAAGAGCACAGGGGTGTTTTGCGGCCTTTTCCTCAGGTGCACGCCTTTCTTGAAAATGCAACACTTAGTCCACACATATAGTTAATATGTCATTTGAGAAAAACCACCCCTTGATTATGCTAATAAATAACACTGTCACAGAAGAGTTGGAAGTTAAATAAGAATAGTTGGAGATGACCAAGGTCCTTCAAGAATTAAGGGTAAGGCCTTGAAGCAGAAGCTGATACAAATGATACACAGAACAACCACCCACACAGGAAAAGTTCCCCTAGACTTACCCCTTCTCTACGACCAGCTCCCACTTTATTTTTTTTTTAATGAAAATAGTTTTCCTTTTTTTTTTTTTAATGAGAAGCTTTGGTTTTCCAGCAAACCCTTTTAGAGCTCTTTAGCTGAATGTGTTAAGAGCACCACTATATGCTAGACACAGTATAAAGAGGCAAAACTCCGTTTTAAAAGTTTTTGTGGATTTTCCAAGTCATGTGGTCCTAATGGAACTGGGTTATAATTGCTATAATGAAATCATCACTAGAAATAATTCTTTGCAGTTTAAGGCCTTGGGGATGAATGTGACTTGATACCCAGTTCCTCCAGTGCTGTCCCCACTTCTTTAAGGAGGCCTTTACAGACTGTGTTCAAAACCGTACCACCCTAAGAAAATTCGGATGTGAAAAGTTCCTTTTGTGGAGGACGATAGAAAACCTTCCAGAAGTGCATCTGGGAAATCTAAATCAAAGCCACGCTGTATGCTGGGAGTGCTGGTGGGGTAAACAAGCTGAAAAACATATCTCCTCCCTCTTTTTACAGAGTCCAGCGTTCAAGACAAACAACCATAACATAAAACCAGGCGCCTCTTAGGTTAAGTGTTTTATCTAAATATTAAATATGTCTTCGAAACTAGCCATGCATTTGCAAGAAATCATCCCCCTTCAGGGACAGCTAACTAAAGATCAAGGTTGAGAGAATGGCAATCATGGGAGGCTGCCTGGAGAGCTTAAGCCTTAAAGAATATGACGAGCACTAGGAATCTGTGAGCCAGGAAAAAAAAAAAAAAACCAGCAAACATTCATAAAACATTCATAGAATGGAAGTTCAGGGAGTGAGGCCACAGCTGCTCATACACACCAGCACTAGCAATGCCTGAAACTCACCCAGAGGGCCGCTCCGGACCCCTTGTTGAGACGACCATCTCACTGAGGCCTCTCCGGCTCACAGCAGCGCAGCTCACGGCTGCCACACTAAGGGAGCCCCGGCCCCTGTGTTGACTGCAACAGACTATTCAGTCCTCACAAACCTACACGGCAGCTGCATTTGTTACCAGTTCCACCCAGCAGGTGAGAACACGGGTCCCAGGCCCACCTTCTGCTGCTGAGTCTGCAGACATGGGCTCTGGATGGGGCCGACTGCCAGGTGGAGGTTGTGAACTGCACCCAACAAACGTAGCCTGGGCCGACCTCCCCCACCGGATACAGATGATTCAGGATCACAAGGGGACACTCTGGAACCCAGACCAGTTCGGCACACAGTGCTCCCCCGAACTCCCAATTAGGAGTAAGCTCAGGGCTCTCCGCCTTAGTCAGGCACACCCTTGCCACGGAGCACGAAGCATTTTTAGTAGGGATTTTCATACCATGTGGCTGCTTATAGAGGGAGGGGTGTGAAACATTCAGTGGGGATATTTCTGCTTCTCAAATACAGACACAAGTGACATCAGGAGACAGGCGTGGTCAGTCCCAGCAGAAAAGGAAAAGTCAGCTTAAAACCCGAACTTATGAGGTAAATAGTAACTATTTAAAAGGAATCAAAATCTTCCTGTGACTTTAAATCCTGGAGGCTTTCTGTTTTCTACCTGGAGGCATGGCTGTGACTCATTTCTCGCCGGTTCCCTTCATCTAGCTCTCTGGATTTTGAGCACTGAATGGTTAAATTAGAAAGAAAGGGTCCTTTAACAGACCTCAGAGTGCACAAAGCCTTTCCACCCAAAGTATTCGTCTCACTGCAGTGGGGGGAGGGGGGGATGGGGAGGGGGCACCCCCTGTGGCTGACCTTTGACCCCTGGAGAACCCTTAATCCCGGTGTTCTGCAACTCGGCCCTGCCACCCTCATCGCGCCCACACACCCGTCCACTGAATGCCGCTCGAGATGGGGAACCCAGCAAGTGAGAGGGTGATTTAGGCCCTTCGAGATCCCCCTGCCGGCCCTCTGCTCACCCCAATCCCTCCACCTTCCCTAACTGTGGGGAACCCAAAGGGAATGAAAGCTCACCATTCACCTCGCAACCTATTAATCAACAGACGTTGAAAACAAATAGAGCCATTGCTGGCCCTGGCCTCTCGGGCAGCCGGCCCTCCTCTTCAATACTCCCCTATGGCTCTCCCTTTCTGCACAAGAAAAATGGGGCCAGAAAGTGCCTTTAGGAGCCCAGCACAATAAAACAAAAGCAGCACAGAGGAGCACTTGTCAGCCTTCTCCCCTCCCTGGGGTGGGCAGGGAGGGTCTTCAGGGTCTTAGATGACCGGCCCTCCCAGGGTCTGAAATCAGCATCAGGAAGGAACACACTTCAGGCTCTGTTTACTGGTTTGTTTGTTTTTCTTAATGGGTTTATGGCTCATCTTGATACATTTTTCCCAGACACTGCTTCCTATGGCTGTACCAAGGCCAATGGCACCTAGCAAAACAGTAACAGGCACTGCATGTCACTGGGGCCATGGAGCGCTGATGGGCAGGAGAGGTTGGGACAAAGAAGCGCTGTTTCTTCCTTATCAACCACCAGCCGCCACCCCACCCCATGATTCAACTAGTCCTGTTTCGGGGGGGCTGTGATCCAGAGAGGAAGGGTCAGCGATGGTAGTCTTCCTGCCTTAACAACCCATCGTACCAACAGTGAACAGCCACTTCAGTGCTGAGATGATGACGTCAGGGAGTGCCCTGGAACCAGGCCTGCGCTCACAGCCAGACTTACCTGCTAAGCATCTCACTACTCTATCCTGTAACCCTCCTGCAGGCACGCACGCATGCACAGAAGGGAAAGGTGGTGGGCGGCCCTCCACTGGGGCTGGGGCCAAAAGGGCTGTTTCCCACCTTCGCTGTGACCCTGTGCCCAGCCACCAAGGGTCTCCCCACCTCCCTCAGGTGCAGGGGCTGTTCACAGTTGGGTGCTGCTCCTCTCTGCCTAAGGCTCTGTGCCACCCCCCCAACCTGGGCCAAGAGGGCATTGTTTCCTGGGGATCAGACTTCTATGGATGGCTACAGCACTGCCCGTTGGAAATGGTAAAACCAAGAAAGCTGCACAGGGTTTGAGTTTTGTTGAAGAAATGAGGTGGTTCAGAGAAAAGAGGTCTGCCTGGAAGATGCAGAAAAGAAACACGACCCTGCAACTGTGGTACCCACCATGCACCGCCTGGCCTGAGTCATGCGCCCACAAGGCTGCAAAGTTATAGCTTCTACTAGCGCCAGAGTCTGACACTCAGAATGTTGTTGGTTTTGTGAACTATCAACGGCTGACTTTTTCTTCCCCCTTCCCCTCTTCCTTCTCTGGAATCAGATCCATTTAGACAGCAAGAAGAAGGAGAGAGAAGATTCCCCCAGCCATCTACGAAATTCTGCCGACTCACAGTTCCTCCCGCACTCACACAAGTATTAAAATTCTTTGAGCAGGGAAATGATTGAACAGGGCAGGCAGGGAGAGGGTAAATGTGCAGCCAATTTTCATCCAAATTCTCACATACACATGAATATACATAAAACTAACACAAACCATCCTGAGCCCTTGGCCTTTTTTTGGGTGAGGTTTTTTTTTTTTGCTGGTTTTTTTTTTTTTTTTTTTTTTTGCCCCTTCTATAACATAACAACATAGCAAGTTTTATAACCAGACTGCTGAGCATTAAGGGTCTAGGGGGCCAAATTCAGCTCTTCTTAATGACCATGTCTCAATCACCCAAAAGGAGGAGGGGAGGGGAGGCAGGGGACTGAGGTGTCAGGATGGGGAGTGAGCACACGAAGGGGAACATTTAAACCTTGAAAATAAAGATGTGGTCCAGCTGCCTGGCTTTGGGAATGTTGCAGTCAAGGCCCGACCCAGGAAACCTGTGCGTTCACAGACTCTTGAACAATTACTTCCAGTTAAGTTCATTAAACAGAATTTATTTCCACTCACTCACATTTATTCTCCAATAAAAAGAAAGCATCCCATTGTGCTTCCCCCAACTAACCTTTAAAGCACTTGGAAGCTTATGCCTTGGCCTACCCAGTCCAGGCTTGTCCCTGACCACTGAGTTCCCAGGGTTTTCTTCCTGACTCCTGCCTCCCTTCAGTATCTTGCCACAGCATCCTGGAGGGTGGAGGCGAGGGGAGGGTGGTGTGCAGGGCAGTGCAAGGGGGCCCTTTGACAGTCCTAACCCTCCACCAGGTCTCAGAGATGAAGGACCAACCACTTCACCCTGAAGTAATTTCCCAGGAATTTGCAACCTCCACCCTCCAGCCAGCAAGATATTTTTCTACTACTTGGGCATTAAATGATTAGTGTTAGCATAATCAATCTTGTTAAGTCCGAGTTTGCAGGGAATGTTTGGGACTTGGGTAAGAGGGTACAGCTGTTTCTAGGAGAGTCAATTTTCAAAACAGAGCCAGGGATAAAACTAACCTATTCCAAATGAAGAAATCCAAAAGCTCAAATTCAAAACAACTTTTTTAAAAATAATGATTTCCAGACCATCTCCCCCAAAACACAACCACCCCAAATCTAAGGCTTCCTAAATAGTATGGAAAGGAAATCACCAATTTTGATTTCGAATAAATTTTAAGTACATAATGGTTATTACATCCTGGGAATTTCAAGTAAGAAGCAGTGAACAAAATTTGATACCACCTTTCTAATTTACAATGCCCAGCTATATAAAAATGTCTTTAGTGTTTCTTAAACACGCTGTGCCTAACTTTCCAATCTAGGCGGTATTTGAAAGCCATACCTGTTACATGAGTCTGATAAGAGCTCAAGAAACAGTCACCTTCAGAGAGCAGGTAAATTTCTCCCTAGTAACAAACAGATGAACTGAGAGGTGGGATAGACATTTTCATGTGACCCCACAGATACAAATGACCCAAACTCGGAATTAGCAGGAACCCAGCAAAACCAGACTACAGGGAAGACGAATTCAAATGCAAAACGGGATTGTTCTGCTCTGTTCTGCCCTGTTAGTGTCCCAAACACAGGCATTCTTCCACGGACATCTATAGCCTCCATAAACGATACACATAGAAGGACACGGAGCTACACTGTGGTGAGGAGGACACAGCACCACCCTCTCTGACTGCAGCTGTCGAAAGTTTAAGGTAACAAGGGAATGACCCAGGCAAAGTTCACTTACAAAAAAAAAAAAAAAAAGTCTTCAAATGTGTGCAGAAGTATGTAATCTGGATGGCATGTCAGGATTTCATCACATTCCAAAATATTGCAGAAGGAAAGAATTCCATGACATAGCTCAGCCAGGCCCCCCACCATCCCCAAACCACAGAGGGGAGGTTTCCTTAAAAATATAAGGTTGCAGGCTCTGTTGCTTCCAGAAAGTACGGAGGCAGCAGCCTGTTGTGATAATATAAAGATCATAATATCTGTATCATCAGAGTCAGGAATTTACCCTTTCAAAGGAACTCCCTTCCCATAAGCCATCAAGAATAGAGGCTTCCCCATACCAACACAGCAGGACTGCTATGAAGTAACCCCAGTAATTTGAGTAAACAAAGGTCTGGAACCTTTTAGGAATCTGGAAATTTGTGGCAAGACAATTTATACATTTGCAGTGCCAGCCTGCACTCTTCTCCCCACAATTCTTGACAGTTTACACCATCATACACTGAACTGGAAAGTTGCACGGAACCAGAAAGGGAAACCAAGACACACATCCCTTCATGTTCAACGAGAGAACTACCCACCACTTTGAGAGTTCAATATGACACAGAGGATTTTAATTCATGATTTTGAAAACATAAGGACTCTTATAGTCTCTAGTATATTTCACTCCTTCTTCCCCTAAATATCAGACCTAAGAGTTGACTGACCACTGCAAATGCACTGTTTCTTTGGCCGTTCGACAACAATAAAAATTAATAACAAAAAGCAATAATTAAGACAAGTAAGGAATCACCTCCAAGAGAATGCCCTTACAGCTTGTGGCAAAGGATTTGACCTAAGAGTTGAACAGAGTATCAAGTATTCTAAGCCCCAAATAGGTACTGCAAAGGGGCCTTCTCCCTGATCATTAACAGCGCAATAGGCTGTCATCAGTCTTCGCTCACATTTCCAAAACACATTTTATATTACATTTACAAAATACAAATACCACAAGCAAGACTGGAGCCCTAAAAGGCTGGCAGCATCTAAATTTGGAGATTGAAAATAAATACAACCAAAGACAGAGCAACACAAAGTTAGTATTAAATATGAAACCAAAATACACAGTTTACACAAGCCCTGCTACTGGAAAAGCCTTATTGTTCAAAAATGTTTCAAGCTTCCAAACTATGCTCTTCCATGAGAGCACGTCATTTTTCCTTCTCTTTCTCCCAGTGAAGCCCACCCTGGTGGTGAAACTGGGCGGGGGCCGGGGGGGGGGCTATTATTTATTAGAAGAAATCCCAAATCCATCCCACCACCCTTTTCCAGATTATAGCTCACTTGCACTTGGGGAGCTGGGTCTGCATTGCTATAGAATCTAAGGATGGTGATAAAAGTCAAGCTTTCTCTACTCCCCATTTTTTTTTAATCTTTCCCCAGCTTCCCCAAAAAACCGCTATGTGAGAGAGAACAAACCGTACATAGTGAGAGAGAATAGCTTGAGTTGACCATTTACTCTTGTCTTGGTTTTCCTTCCCACTGTCTGAATCAAAACAAAAAACAAAAAACAAAAAACCCAAGCACAATGGTTTAATGGTCAAGACTATATATAAGCAAGGACACGAGCGCGCACACGCACACACACACACACACACACACACCCCACTACTCACCCAGCAATTCAAATTGAGGTGCCAACCGCCCAACTGGTGGAAGAGAGTGAGCCCAGAGGCCCCCGCGCCTCCCTTCCCACTCAGATCTTCCACTCCCACTAAGACGGTATTCCTAGGGTCCATAATAGGTTTGGTTTTCTTTCTCTCCACCTCAAAAAAAAACTTTCTCTGTACCTTCAAGATGGGACTGGGCCAGCTTTTTTTTCTCCTCCCTTATTGCTTTTCTCACTTTTCTTCTTCCTCCCAGCTTCCCCTCCCTTTCTCCCTTTCATTTTAAAGAGCTTAAAAAATGCATCTTAAAAGATGGAGATGGCTCCCAATTTCTGCCCTGGGACACTCAAAATGCTCCCCAAGTTCTTGCTCACGATGCCTGCAGTTATTTGGTTAATTCTTCCCTCTCCACACACATCCCTCTGAAACCAAAAAAAAAGCAAAAACAAACAAAAAGAAACCAAATCATCTAGTTCGACTGGTTACAGATTAATTTTTTTAAAAATTAATGAAAAGAAATTCCTCCCAGTTTCTACCCTGTACCACTGCAAAATCCTTGAAGGAAGGGGGAGGCCCATTTCCCCAGCCAGCTCGGGCTCTAAACAGAGTCCCCCCTCCCTCACCCGTTACCTTGGGCAGCGGGGCCAGAGCCACCGCTAAGAGTAGCTAAGAAATTACGGTCAGCCATGAGGGAAAATGATCAACCGAAGGCAGAAGGCAGGCACTTTATCTACAAGATTGTCAAATCCCTCAAAACAGATTTCTTAGGGAGAGGGCTGCCATGGGTTGGGGGATGGGGAGAGGAAAGTGCACTTTCTTGTCAGTGATACGGCAGTGACACTTGGTAGGGCCTTGCCTGACACACATACACACCCCTCTTTTCCTTCCAGAGCAAGAGACTGAGCCTCTAAGATTTTCCAGTTGACCTCTCTGGAAGCAGAAGAACGGAAGCTTCCTGCGTTCACTGGCATTCCAGGAGTCTGAACGCTCACTGGCTTTCTGACTGTAAGTTCTGTGAGCTTTCTCCCCAGAATGAGAGAGAGACGGAAGAGAGGAGAAGGAGAAAAAAGACAATCCCTGAGTCCCCCCAACCCGACTT